>NC_140593.1:450237887-453014380 GCF_964204655.1 Triturus cristatus | reverse complement strand
ATGCACAGAGGTCATCTGGCCTCCCACTTCCTGTACGTGGCGCGTGCCCACCTGTGGTACCCACATAGATCACACGCACATGTACACAGAAACAAACGGGCACCCACACAGGGAGACCAACATCCACACATGCATAGACACAGCCAAACCCTTGCACATTAACCAGCATACATACAGACACCAGTGCACACAGGACAATGGGCATTTAGGCAAACACCTGCACAGTTAAATAAGCGACCAAAATGAATGTAGGCACCCAGAGAAATAAACACAGAAAGACCCATATACAGAGTCAACATACAGACAACCATGACAGACCAGCACATACACAGACTCCATGCACACAGATCAGTAGGAATACAGAAACCCTTGCACTCACACTACCACACACACCCTTGAACATAGGCCTAGAGACACACACATTCCAATGCACACTCACTAACAGATAGACACTGATGCACACGGATCGTGGTTACCCAAAGGCCTCCCAGCGCTAGAACAGTCTATAATATCAACATTTCACCTGTTACACATACAGTCACCAAGCAGAAAGAACAATAGACATACAAACTGCAATCCACGCAGACCATCACACAGGTATCCAAGTACAGAGAACAATACACACAGGCTTCAATGCACACAGACTAACACACAGGCATCCATGCACAGAGAACAATAGACATAGAGACACCACAGCACGCAGACTAACACACAGGCATCCAAGCACAGAGAACAATAGACTTAGAGACACCAATGCACACAGACTAACACACAGGAATCAAAGCACATAGAACAATAGGCATACAGACACTGATGCACACAGTCATCCAAGCACAGAGAACAATAGACATACAGACACCGACCCACACAGACTAACGCACAGGCATCCAAGCACTGAGAACAATAGACACACAGGCTTCAAATTCCCAGTAGCAAAATGAAAGCAATAAAACAAACTGGCAAAACAAAGAGGGCCCGGCGGCCGCATAGGGCGTGGTCCCACGTTACAGGCTAAACTCGTAGATAAATGTGCATTTTATGCACCAACTCAAAGGAAAAGGACAGGAATGCACCATATTTCATAAATATGGTGCATTCCGGCCCTTTCACATTGGCGTAGGCCAGCACAACAAGAAGACTTGCGGCGTTGCCCTCTGCCCATTCCTCATAAATGAGGCCCTTTTTTTAGCTTCACCTTTGAAAACGCTTCCACACTCACTGACCTTTGGTCTGCTAAACACGGTTTAATATTATTTCCCCACCGTAAAAATTATTTGCTGTGGGAATTGGGGGCGTTTATGGTTGTCGATAGTTGTCTATGTGGAGGAGGCCCAGGTTCTAGAACTTTTTGTCAGAAAGGGGTCCTTACGCCTAAAAACGTTTTACAAGGGGGTCTCGGCATCAAAAGGTTTGAAGACCTCTCATCTAAGTTGATTAAGTGCAGTAAGATTTTTAACCATAACAGGGAAGACATAGCCCTATATCAATAAAATCCCTTTACCACCAAGGGAGATAGACAAAACAAAAAACATATATGAGTAGGTAGAATAATTGTCAACAAACACCCTCTGAGAACATCCCTCAAATCCATTTAGTAAATGTGTTGTAGCAATATTGATATGGAAGTCACTACCACACCCTTGGCTCTCAACGCGGCTACCCAGAAAGCAGATTTACATTTACAAAACTCCAAACAGCAGGACTTATATTCACTCGAGGTTCCATATATGCACTTAATGGTAACAAGACCAAACCATAGCAAAATTACCAAGACCCTTAGCCAAGTTCAGTGGAACTCATTCAATGCTGGGATGGGGCTGCAACCTAGCCCCCAATCCAATCTTTGAACCTACCAAAACAATTAATAAATGCAATGAACATGACAAAGAGGTATTGAAAGACTTGATGTTCGACCATAATCTTATGACATATGGAAAATTATCTATCCGTTGGAGAAAAAATCTTCATGACATATCATTAATTATCTATCCCTTGGAGGAAGACTGCACCTACCTTTCCTCAGTCCATGGGATTATGTTCAAAATCCAATAATAATTAATCTCACACTGAGACATGTCACAACCCGAGATAATACTGGTGTACGAAAGCATCCAAATGCAAACTACCAAAGGACAAATGCCTCCTCAACAGCCATGCCAGATATTACAAACTTAGAAAACGGCTACCTGGTGACCTAAGCCCAAACCCTCTGGGCAGTGAGAAAAGTGACTTGGAGGGGATTATTCATTCATGATTTGCCCATAGCCAAGAAAAAGCAGACAAATGAAAGATGCTGATGAGAAAACAGTATTGTCTCACCGATGACAGCAAATGAGACCACTTCTCCAATTAGACAACATATTGCAGCCTAAAACATTGCCCTACGTAGTCTGTATACCACCAGTGCAGAGAAACAGCTAGTTAGACTCAAGCAGTGCCACTACAAGTGGGGTGGGAAGGCCAGCAGAATATTTTTGTTCCAACTACAACAAGAGGAAGCTGAGCTAGCCATCCCAGTGATATGGAATCCTCAAGGTAATGTTGACATTATAGAGACCTTTACTTCATTTTATGAAGCCCTTTATACTTTTGAACAGAATGACATGGTTCTTTTGCAAGATAGATTCATGAGAGCCTTGGACTGCTTTCACTGAACGAAGCTGGACTCTCAGGACTCATCAAAGTCCGATGAGACAGGGTTATCTGCTATCCCTATTTTTACTGGCTCTCAAACCCTTGGCTATTTCGACTCGATCTTTGGACTCGATCAAAGGAATATCGTCATGAGCAGGCCCATTAAAATTATTCCTTTATGCTGATGCTATTCTTATGTCGTCCTCCAAATCACAGACATAGCTACCAGCACTGATATCCTGATAGACTCCTTTTTTTTATTTTCAGCCTATAAAATTAGCTGGAGAAAATGAGAAGCAATGCCTATGTCCTACCGTACTACCAGAGCTAGTATATTGTATCTTCCAATAAAGTGGGAACATGAGGACATGCATTACATGGACATTTTTTCATGTTTCTAAGGTCTTGAAGGCATAGTGAAGGATACCATCATACCACTATAAGAGAAAACACAAAAAGGCTACAAGAAACAGCCTCAACTTCATCTATCTATATGGAACAGAGTGCAAGCGATCAAAATGGTGGGTTCTGCAAAGTTTAACTATGTCCTGGGAATGATTTCCTTGATATCACAATGTGGCAGATGCCCTGTCCACCATATTAGACACATTATAGCTTATGACACTTGTAATAAGGTGGCTGGGATATCCATTGTATTTTGTCAGAGTATCCCATCCACCAAACTGTAAATAAAGACTTTAGATGACCAATACAGGCCACCTGGTAGTAGGCAGACAATTCAATAGCAATTAGTATGTTGAAAATCTGAAATTCAGCACATGAAACATTGCAAATCGACACCTGGCACCATGCCTCAGTACGTCTATGATACAACAATGGTAGAATAGGAGGATAAGTCTGTCCTCTGCCCGGAATGGAAACCATCAACAGATTAGATCACGTTATAGACAATGAAGCTATCACAGACCATTCACGCCCTACATTCCCACCTGACTTTCAGCCAGACACAGTTTTTGAAGTCACCAACTTGTACATTAAGTCCACAACAGACTTGGCAGAAATGTTATACACATCTCAGCCTTTCCTATCAGTAACTAGTTAGAGAAATTAAGACACCTCAAAAGTATCATATCGGGCTTCTATGAACTGCTTTTAGACCATCATTATTGTCTGCCAATATTATTAACATTCAAATCTTTTTGGCAGGATAATCTGCATCATTAATACTCTCTTGAAGTACACAAAAAAGGTATTACGAGAATCCAAACTGAAATTCTCCTATTACAAGATACCACACACTAGGTACTGGCCTCCTGTACATTTGCATAAAGCTAATCTGTTTTCTCACTCCGAATTCTAGGGATCCAAACAGCAAGACTGTGACCCGATTCACATCCTGTAGAACTGTCAATGTGTCAGACCTTTCTGGGATCGGATTTGGACAAATGTATCCTCAAATCATTGAATGACTGTTATCCCCTTGAACTGCCTGGTAATTTCACATGACATGTCACCAGTGCCTAATTTGTAGAAGAATAGGTGGTGGGGCTAAGTGTTTTACTCGGAAGCACACAGATGGTGCTATTGAATGTCAGCATGGCACAAAACTAAGGCTGCATCATCTTGAATTTACCCTGTGCCCCTTCAATCAACCACCAGACACTCACTGCCCATTTATCTCACTCTTGCAGGATTCTGCTTTCTCCCTCACTCTCAGTTCTTACGTATTTCTCTTCCTCCTTCTTCCCCATATGTGTCTTTTTCTCTTTCGTGTTCTGTGTCATAGTCTAATGAGTAAACATAAGTGCATTCCCCCAAAATAAGTACCGGTGGGCCCTACCTGCTACCAATCTCTCAAATTAAGCACTGAATGTCAAACATTATAATACCAGCTAATCACAGACACCGATGGGCAGCAAAATTAATTGCCAGTGCAAAAATCTGTATACTTTGTGAGAGAAAACTCACAGTCCCAACCCATGAAGAATGGTGCACTGAAATGGGCAGGATTGCAGGCTGTGAAAGGGTCACCTATAAACCTAATGATCATGTGCCCATGTTAGAACTAATTTGGGAACCCTTTTTAAGACACTCTTCAAGTGTACCATGTCATGTGCCATGTTATAAACATGTTCTGTATTAAGATGTACATAAGAAGACACCAGGCGGATCATGAATTTTCTATAGGACATCAAATGTTTGACGGAGATCTTGCATGGGTAGAGGGAACATTGAGGTTATGTTAATAATTAAGAGTGTACCTATCAAAGGACAGGCATTTTTCATCGCTTGGAAATGGAGTAGGTGTATCAGTTCTTAAATTTTGACTTTTCTAAACCTCTTCAGTGATCTATTTAATGGTTTGAGCATGGGTAGGCGGATTAGTTCCATTGTAGATAATAGGAGTGTGAAGATCGCTGCTGCACACCTACTTCAACCTTCTTTACCACACTATCACATGATTTTCTAACTTTTTGTTTTTACATTGCTGTGCCTTTCCCTTATTAAAGTATGACTCCAGCATTGACCGCATCATAACACTTTAAAATAAAAAAACTTTGAGCCATAATACAAAGCAGCTGCGTTGCTGTACAATGCGGTTACAAAAAATTGACAAAGCCAATAGATCTTGCATAGGCGAGACCTATTGGCTTTTTCAATGCTTGTTATTATTGTCCTCTGGTGAGTGGAATATTTCTGTAACCCAGTATCAATTTACGTATTCCAATGTTTGATAAATGTTTCTTTACTAACATCATATAAATGAGCTAAAATAACTTGGTTTCAGAACCAAACTATCAATTTATTCATATACAGTTTAACATTCTATACCCACAAGCAACGACAAACCTCAAGCTGAGAAGAGAACACAATACTTTGGAACACTGAGAAAGAAAAGAAAGAGAAAACGCTGTGGTAGGAGGCCATTGAGGTCACAACTGTAACAAATAACACTTTAGAAAATAGATAGAAAATTAAGACATGGTGAGAAACCTGTTATAATCTGCATTCTGTGCACACCTCCATTGTTCCCTGCTCTGCTCAGCACTGTGTGATGTCTTGAAATGTTGGTGAGTGACAGGAGGCTACTTGGCAGTTAGAGATAGTGGGCTGAGCAGAGAGGATGCTGCTCCTGGTGGGGTACTTTACTATGTAACTGGTAACCTGTAACCTAACCATAACTTCTTAGATAAACCACAGCTTGTTATTCTACATGAACTGGCTACCTGACTCCTGCTTGCGAAGAGAGTATCTTTAATTCCAACAAAACCATAGAAGAAAGATAACCACAAAAGCCTAATCTTACAATATGCAGGATCTAGACATTAAAAACTCACTCTGTATTGTGTAATGAATTATAGTAACCTTAATATACCTGATCAGAAGAAGTGAAACATCACTGGCATATCAGAGACTATAGATATACCTAGAGTACCGGTATGGGACACCCGGATCCGCCTCAGAGCTTCGAAGCAAGGTGGCCATCCTGCAGGGATGTAAGCCACAGCCATGGTGAAGAAGGGTTTTCGCCATGGAGAAAACACCTTTGCTCTGAAAACAGCAGGAAAGGAGACAAATTCTTGCATGAAGAAATGTGCACCTGTTACATTTCTGCATGTAGAAATATTTACACATTTAAGTACTCCTGGAAACCTGTGACAATCCATGATTTCCAGGAGTACTTTTGGAATTCCTTCAAATGTTTTTTTTTTTTTTAAACTAGGAATTTACTCCAAATGTACATGTAACCTTAATATGACTCCTTCCCTTTTGTCAAAACTCCAGTGACCTTTCAGCTTTTGCACACAAGAAATCGCCATAAGCATTCTGCAAAATGGCGCCTTCTCTTCCTCACACAACCATATCTCACCGAACCAAAAGAGAGCTTCATTTAAATTATGCCATTCCAGCATGCATACAACACGGCGCCAAATCTATAAACGTGACAAAACCATATGCCACAAAAGCACAGAAACTTCAAGAAAGGAAATGGAGAACCGTTCGGAATACAAAATACACTACAACAGTCCCTTGCAGCATAGGGCACATCGTATTCACACGAACTAACGGAGAAGGGCCACCATTGAACAGTATATTTAATAGTTTAATCCTCGCCCAACACACCCAGTGGCACCATGTCACCACAGCTCCCGATGATGATGAGGAAAGATGGTCGACACTTTGAAAGCTTTACAGAGCAAAACAAAAGCATAAAGTGCACTATGCAAATGCTGGTAACATGAACAATAAATAGCATAAGGCAATATGAACAGCCAAGATAGAATTGGTCTTTTGTGTGTGCTACTGACTTGTTTAACTCATTCTCACATAACGCAACACACCATAACTTCAGCTTGTGAACATTGAAACATGGCGTTCATAGAACTGTGAGTGGATTTATGATTACTGCCTAAACTTCCTTAAGTGTGCACAATATACTGTTATTCGGTTCTCGACGTTGCATTATGCATCATTCACAAATAAAAGCAACACACCATCTGATTGGTGCATGAGATATGTGCCTCCTGTTTAGGGAAGCTTGTGTTTGCCTTTGAATATGATAAACATTAATGGAGACAATGAAAGGGGAATAAGGTGTTTCACATATAATGAATTTAGAAATCAATAGTGTATGCTATTATATATTTATTAGGTTATGCAGCTGTCAGTTTAGAAGTAAATGGGGCTCTGGGACACATCACAGTGAACATAACAGGAAACATTAGAGCATACCAGTAAATGCCGGCGTTTATTTGGAGACTGTCCGTCAACTCCACACTTAGCAGTGGGTTCACATGCCTTGAGGAGGACGACAATCTGGCACTTGTGCAATCTCTGTGGGAAGGGTAGGTCGCAAGTGAAAACTAAAATAGGACAGATGGCAGACTGATGTCATTAGGGTCCCTCTCTCGAGATTTGAGGATATGAGAAGACAGGAAATATCAGAGTGCACTGGAAACAGATATCAGTAAAGTCAATAAGCATATCAGAGGCACATAGGTTTCTGTTGAGTAATCAGTGATAAGTAAGAAAACTAGAGAGTTAGTATGCAAGCCTAGGCTGAAGGCGATGTCTCCTACCATGAGCTTAGTATGCAATGAGTTTCCAGAGCCAAGAGTGCTTGTCCTGTATGCACAGCATTGTGTATTGATAGGTGGGGGCTGGGTCACCAACCATGGCCGGAATCCCGACCTGCTGAAATATGGAATCAACACCCAACTCCTACTAATTTAATCCACCATGAAGACTCAAGAATAAATGCATGGAAAGGTCTGTTTAAGAGCACAATAAACAACATGAAGCAACAAGAACCACTGATAAACAATAAAAAATTAATCAAACGAATTAACCCTATAAACTAAATTAATAAAATGAATTAATAAAATACATTAATCAATCCTAATTAATTAATCCTACTAAACAACAAGAATCACTGGATTAACCACGAACCATGGGTTCAGGAGTGGCGCCAATTTCTCGTCAGGGGCAGTAAGCACTATATAAATACAATTGCATTACAATATCGACTACCCCAATATGGTGAGGTAAGTAGATGTGGAGTTAAAATATTCCCACGTCTCCTTTCACAACTGCACTGGAAACGAATAAGGTAAAGAATACAATGTAAGACCCCATGCATTGCTGACCATTCCCTTCATGTACAGGCCCCAGCATCCATGAGCAATAGACAAAAGATACACACCACTAAAAACTTTGAGTTTCAGTTTAGCAAACCTGCTGGCTGTTCCCAGATTAATAAAATAAGACAGGGTGACCATAGTTTTCAGTTTGATCTGCTAAACTCTGGAATTCTCCGCCTAGTGAACTTTGTCCCACAACTCTGCTTAGTAACTTCATGTGCATGCTAAGACCTGGCTCTTTGCTAAAGCCATGTATTTGTTAAATTACCTCCAATTTGTTGTCATACTCAGTGTTCAGTAACCATTAGTGACCGTGTGCTCTATACGGATTATTAACATAACATCAATAAATTGCACATGATTTCATACCATGTAAATAGCACACAACCCTTTCCCAACTTTATTGCCTCATCCGCTGATTTATAAAAAACCTTCAGTTTATACCCTTGAATAGGAAAGACATGAAAAATCATTTGGCACTTTCTTAGCTGGTACTATCCCATGTTCAGTACATACGAACTGACCCACTTGCTTCCTCCATGTTTGATAAATAAGAAATAAAAAAAACTTCAAAAATCATCGCTTCAATATAACTCTTATTGAAACCAGCACGCAATGCCAAGTAAACATAAGAATTCTCCACAACGCCGAATTCAAATTTAGGATGTAAGCCTTTTATAGTAGCATGAACAAAATTTATGTTTTTGTCTCAAAAGTATATCTAAATAACTTTAAACATTATATGAGAGCACGCGAAAATCTAAATTATTTTAAACATTTATGTATTTCTAACTGTAATAAACTTATATTATGATAAATATATTTTGTCAAAATCGCGTCAGGTGCGGCCTCCTTGCGCGCTCGGTGCGCGATTGCCATGTGACCTTAAAAAAAAGCATTTGATTGGTTCATAACATTTCCCATTGTAACAGTTGTACGACCCCAACCATTTTTCTCATTCTCTCTACAGTGTTTAATGAGAGACACCTCTTCTGCTTAGAAAGCTTTTTTGAAAAGTGTTTTCCTGCATACACATATCTTATACTACACACAACATGCAATGATCATCTTGATCAATATTTATGCTCTGTACATTAGCCTTCCAGGTGTGATTGCCATGCATCTCAAACGTTCCGTCAAAAAACAAATATGTGTTACACGATGCCCCTGGTGTGTGTGTCTGCACATTTTTGTGCTGCTTTTCGGCCTGAGTATCGCAGGCTCTAAGGAGCATCATCAGCCACTGGCAGACTGCACATCCTAGATCACATGCCATCTCATTAACGATAGTTTCTGCCTCCCGACACATGCTTCACTAATCTAAATTGCACACTCTGCGAGGTCAAAACTACAAAAGAAACACACATAAGTACACTTCCTAGCCAGGCAGGAACTGAACAACACCCAAGTCCCCGGAATAATTATTCACACCCCTACGCTGGCCTGGCGTACGCAAGCCCAGCCCACGTTGCGTACGTATAAATAGGATAACCACGACGCCACACGTCCCTCTTCTTCCACACTACCTCAAATGATTTGCCGCATCCACCTCGCATATCACAATACACAATAAAAAAAAGAAATGGAAATTGTGAGCCCTACTGCCCGTCGTCTATGAAAGGGATCCATGAGGTGTACACGCTCCTGCAATCAACACTCCATCTGAATTGTGAGCACTGCTGCCCGTAGTGTTTGTTCACACAACAATGACAGCAGGTAAGCAGAGCGGCCTGGGTGCACAGGGCCTCCAATTGAGCATGCTGCGGCGAGAGGGGTGGGGTGCTTCAGCATAGCTGCTCAAGTCCGAACAAACAATATTGCCATGTGTTAGTATGTGATCTTTGACCTCATTCAGTCACATCTCTGTCTCATTTTAAAGACCTGCTGGACTGTACTGTAGGCCTGAGCCAGCGGGCAGCGCTGCCCTACAGACACCTCTTCAGCGCGGTGCTGCGGGAGAGATGGGATGCATCAGCCAGACTGCGCACGTGCGAATAAGCGATATTGCCATGTGTTATCATGTGATCTTTGACCTCATTCAGTCACATCCCTGTCTTATTTTAAAGACCTGCTATACCATAAGGTAGGCCTGAACCTGCGGGCAGCCCTGCGCTACAGACACCTCTTGAGGGCGGTTCTGCGGGAGGGGTGGGGTGCATCACCCTGAGTGCGCACATGCAAAAAAGCGATGTTGCCGTGCGTAATGATGTGATCTCTGACCTCATTCAGTGACATCGGTCTAATTTTAAGGACCTGCTGGACCGTACTGTAGGCCTGAGCCAGCGGGCAGCACTGCCCTACAGACACCTCTTCAGCGCGGTGCTGCGGGAGGGATGGGATGCATCAGCCAGACTGCGCACGTGCGAATAATCGATATTGCCATGTGCTATCTTGTGATCTTTGACCTCATTCAGTCACATCCCTGTCTTATTTTACAGACCTGCTATACCATAAGGTAGGCCTGGACCTATGGGCAGCACTGCCCTACAGACACCTGTAGAAGGGCGGTTCTGCGGGAGGGGTGGGGTGCATCACCCTGAGTGCATACGTGCAAAAAAGCGATGTTGCTGTGCGTAATGATGTGATCTCTGACCTCATTCAGTGACATCGGTCTAATTTTAAGGACCTGCTGGACCGTACTGTAGGCCTGAGCCAGCGGGCAGCGCTGCCCTACAGACATGTGGCGTTGGCTTTTAGGACACGGTAGTGAGCTCCCTACTAAGTGTACATGCACACAGGCTCCCGCCACTGCATTACACACGCACATTATGCTTCTAGCATGCGCTCTGTTCCTTTGTATGTGAAAGTTGGCATAACATATTTTTATTTAACCTTGTGTATTCTCGTGCACTCCAACTCCTCTTTGAACCACGATTACCACTAACAGTTGGTAGATCGTACTTTAAAAATGAAGGATGCACTCAACTCCTCTTTTCTATCAAGCTTGAAATAAACCTTAATTTACCTCCAGACGTTTCCACCATTAAATTATTTCTCCCTTCTCAGACATTCCATTGATTGCCACAAGAAGGGCAAAGCGGGAGCTGACCCCGCAATGATGCCCTGGCATTCTGACACCTTCCATCGTGGTATCAAGACACCGTCCCCGACCGGAGACCTGGTCTATCGTAAAAACATACGCCGGACTAGGAGCTTGCACCAACACGTCGTGGGACACACCAGTGGTGGCAGGTGAGCAGTGATGCCTCGGTGTGCAAGACCTACAATTAAGCACAGTGCGGGGGAAGGGTTTGGGGTGCAGCACCCTGGGTGCACAGGTGCATGCAAGCAATTTTCCCATAGCTAATAATGTAGGACTAACAAGCAGCAATAACATTATCCCCACTTTAGCGACAGGAAACTGCCGCTAAAGCGACGATAATGGGTTGATCATATGCCCTTGTAAATTCCCATAGAAGCCCAGGTTCACACCAGAACCTGGGCTTCTAAGGGAATTCACAAGGGCATATTATCAACCCCTTATCGCCGCAGTTTTCTGCCGCTAAAGTGGCGATAATGTTATCGCCCTTCCTTCATAATATGGCCCATAATCTCTGGCCTCATGTATTTGATTTTAAGAACTTGCTGAACCACACTCTTTCTCGCAGACCCCAGCGTCCTAGACAAACAGGTGACGGAGGGTAAACACTAAGGGCTGGGTGCAATAGGCCAAGGCTCTGTCTCCTCCTCCCTCTCTTCTTTTGACTCTCCCTCCTCTTCTCCCTTCCATCCACTCTCCCTCCCTTCCATTCTCACTATGGTCCTTTCATTCGGACTACCTTTCTTTACCTCTTCCACATAGCACACATACTTATGTTTCATTTTTGTCTTGCAGGTTTCCTACGCTGCTTCCACTGGAGTCCAACCCACATTTTTTTTATTATGCTGTTCTATTAAAGTTACATTTCTATTTGTTTCTGTTTTAATAAAAGTTACTTATTTTTTCAAATAAATAACCGAGTGTATAGGTCTTCTTTTTCTGACAACACTTGTCTATTGTTTATTGTGAAAATCATCTGTTTATAGGAGATTTTAAGGACAACATTATTTGATATTAGAGTGCACCTACCAATCATATTCTAACTGAGTATTAGACAAATGAAGCCTGGGTAATTGTACAACTGCAAGAGTTCTATGAGTGTGTCACTTTATAACACCATAAGTACTGCCTGTGTGATTACAGAACAAATAAGGCACTGCCTAGGACCACCGAGGCTTCATGGACTGCCGAGGCCCACCCTGCATATTTAAATAAAGACCCGGAGTGTGGCGATCCCCGGACTACAGTTGGCCTCGAAACCCCCAAACAATTAGTAAACAACACCCGGGAAGGTGGCGCTCCCCTAGGCTGCAAAACATCTCTGTGCCCTTCCGTGCCTAATTTACATGTGACATTAAGATCCCCAGTCCTACAGAGACCCCGCAATATAATAATTGGATTGACCACGGAACATTACCCACCCACCAGGGGCCTCATTTAAAAGAACGGGTGAGACCCCGCTTTTTTTTTTGTTCTTTTCTCTCCATTTTTACCATCCTCATCCCCTCTATTACAGAGATATGAGGTTTTCCTCCTCTCTCTTCAAGTAGTTGAACAAGTATTTGCTATCACAGGGTGGAAGCCATGCACCACCCTCTAATAGCAAACACAAATGTCCAGCGAATGCACACCCCGGGACATTGCATGAGCTGCACCTGAGAGGTCACCCTCCCTACTACCATGATGCATTTGTTCGTATAAACGCATCCTAACACTACTTACACACGTGTAGTTCAGCAACCAGAATGTAGTGAAGAAGCCGAGGAAGCGCAAAATCTAAAAATATAAATCCTACCAGAAGTCGGATGACATAGTTCAATGAGCCGAAGACCCTGGCATGAGTAGAAACAGCTACACAAACAAAACGGGTCTTCAGCACAACGCAAGCAATTTTCAAATATTGCTGAGTGGTGCCTTCTTTTTGCCTTCTCCCACTCGTCGCCAAATTTATGTAGTGAAGAGGCAGACAGCACTGAATCCAATAAGTTGATTTATTTCATGAAAACAAGACACCTGAAACAACCACCAACAGGAGCAGACAGCCAAGCAACCGTCTAAACCAGCACCGTGTACAAACTCCGCAAGGTTCCCCTCATGACAGCCCTACATTCTAACATTACATACTGAGGGCCATATTATCAAGGAACGGCATTAAAATTATCACCGCTTTAGCAGCAGGAAACTGAAGCTAAAACAGCGATAATGGGCTTGATAATATGCCGTAGAGAATTCCAATAGAAGCCCATGTTCTCGTGTTAACATGGGCTTCTATTGGAATTCTCTACGGCATATTATCATGCCCATTATCGCCGCCGTTCCTTGATAATATGCCCCTTAGATTCTAGTAGAATTACATACTAACATTCTACTATGACTTACAATGGAATACCACACAGAGCACATGACTTTACAGCAATGAGCTCATTGCTTCATCCACGAGTCTTGACACCGGTAGGGTGAAGACTTTCGCTTCCCACTCTCTATATTGTATAAACATAAACTAACACTTCTTCCACAAGTATGCTACAGCGCCCAGAGCACATCACTTTACAGCAATGAGCTCACAATTTAGGCTCACGGTTTAATCCCCAAGTCTTCACACCAGTAGGGATGAGTGGATCGCTTCCCACTCCCTATATACTATAAACACATACTAACTCTACTTACACACTTATACTAGAGCGGCTAGTATCCTACACTGCCCAGAGCCCATCACTTTACAGCAATCAGCTCAGTTTCATCCCCAAGTCTTCACACCGGTAGGCATAACTACTTCGCTTCTTGCTTCCAGTATACTATCAACACAGTAGCAGTCAGTAGTTCGCTTCCCACTCCCTGTATGGTATAAACGCCTACTAACACTACTTGCACACGTATGCTACAAACACCAGACCACATCACTTTACAGCAATGACCTCACGGCTTAGACTCTCGGTTTCATACCTGAGTGTAGCACCATATCATATCACCACCATGCCACTCTGAGCAACACCGCACTTTCAGACCGTTAACAGTGCACGTGCAGGTTAAAAGTTCACGATTGTTTTAAGTTCGAGCAGTGCCTTCCAAATGCAAGTAGCAAGTGTGGTTGAGTAGAGGAAATTTTATCCTATAATATGTACTATAATATGTATGTGCAAACTGCTTTTTCTTAACCAATCACAAACATACTTTTCCACAAAACGAATGTGCACCTTACTTTTAAAAAACAATGCTTTTCATCTCCCAATCAGGTACCGTTTTGTATGCGAAAATAAACTAGTTCCCTCTTATTGTATGAAGGAACTGCATGAGCTACAGACATCTTTCCATACCTTCCAGCCATACCTTCAAAATGCTAGTATGGATCGTAGGACATAGCTATGTTTTCTGGTGCAAGAGGTATGCAGAACAGAGACGTATTGACTTAGACCTAGGTTTACAAAATGTGGACATTAAATGGTTTGGAAAGAGAGGATTGAAGTGGCACCAATTGCTCCCTTTGGTTAAAACCTGTTTGCATCTCCAACACCCTGACCTCATGATTGTGCACTGTGGTGGAAACGACATAGGCACATTGACTGGGGTAGATTTGGAAATGCTTATGAAGGACACCTTTGGACAATTGATGTTACTTTTGCCTCAAACTGTCTTTGTATGTTCCAATATATGCCAAAGACAGAAGTGGAAATGGCCCAAATAATTTTGTCTTCAGATTGAAAAATCTCGGAAAAAAGTCAACAAAGCTGTCTCTGCATACCTCACAGACCACAAAATGGGGTCCATATACAACAACAACATATGTTTTGAGATGGCGGATATATACAGAAGTGATGGAGTACACTTCACAGATCAGGGAAACTGAGTTTTCCTGAATAACTTGAAGCTGTGCATCCGCACTTATATGTAGCTCCAACTAATGAACACAAGGGCCCTTTTTAGAGCCACCCTATATCTTACAACTTAGGCCCCTTTTTTAGGGCCATATAATGCCAACTCCCACACCCTCGCCAAAATGTATTCTCCATACAGCTGTGGCACAGCGGTCAGACCATCTCACTTTGCAGCACAGACCTCTCGCTTTGATCCCCAGCTTTACTCACCCATAGGGGTGAGTAGTTTACGCTCTACAAATACCATATTGATTTACCTTCGCACTCCCTATATAACACCACCTAAACACCATACACAAGCTACAATGTTCTAAATAAAAGTTCATCCAAGTACCTATAACTATATGGTGACACTACTTGCACAGATGTGGCACAGTGGCCAGAGCACATGACTTCACAGCATATGACACACAGTTTGGGCTCACGCTTTAATCCCCAAATCCGGCAGCAGCTCAGCTTAGCAACATGAGACTCTAGACAATACCTCACATATATTCCATACCCCAGGACTTTCATACCAGTACGGGTCAGTAGTTCATCCTAGTAGTTATAAACACATCTGGACACTACTTCCACAACTGTAGTGCAGCGGCCATGGCACATGACTTCACAGCATAAGGCACACAATTTGGGCTCACGCTTTAATCCCCGAGTCCCGCACCAGCTCACCTTACCCGCATCAAACTCTACCCAATACCTCACTTAATTTCCATAGTCCACCACTTACACACCAGTAGGGGTAAATACTTCACTTCGCACCCCCTCTATAGCACACCCTAAACACCCCACAGAGGTTACAGTGCTCCTACCCTCCTATTTCCCACTTTTCCCCCCCTTTTTCCCCCTTTTTTCACCTTACTCACTTCAACGGAATCACAAAATAGCGGCCAACACTTCCTAGTTGCAACCGCTCGCTCCGCTCGCAGCCAATCAGCAACAAGCTCGTGCTCGTAACGCCTCAGCCAATCAGATGGCAGAATTCCCAAATATCGGTATCTGTAAATTTCGATATATCTCAAAAACTACTGAACGAATTTACACCAAGTAAACAAAAGCGTGCTTTCTAGACCAAGACCCTTCTCCCTGCCAAATCTGGGATAATTCCGTTCACCCGTTCGACCTGTAGCCTTGTCTAAAGTTTCCTATGGAAATGAACATGGAGAAAACATGTTTTGGGACCGCCCTTTTTTCTCGGCCCCCCCTTGACGAATCACCCCTAAACTTTCAACATAGGAGCTGATCTCAACAAAGAATTAGTTTCAAAACTTTCGCAAAGATTCGTCAATGGGCGCCAAAGTTATTGCGAATAGAATGTTGCCATTTTCCAATAGTGACTAGGTCCTAACTATAACTACCTACTGGCGACCGCCAGTAGGTAATACATTATTTTCAGCAACTGTACTAGTAAACACACTTTCACATGTTTATCACTGCAGTCCAAAGATCAGATTTGAGTTTATTACCTCAATGCTGCAAAATGTACACAGGAAAAACACTTTCTTTTTACGACCCCACAGCCTGCCTGTAATGATTACTTTCTACATGGAAACAACTCTCCTAATAGTCAAGAGGTCTTTTCAATGAGATTTTACCCTACTTCACAAATTTAACCCCTTGCATCCTGGTTTTGGTTAAATACCTTTTATTCCAACAAATGCACATGAACATGTGCCATGGCATAAACCATGTATGCAGATGGCCCTTTCTCACTATCAACAATAGCAATAAATAGCATATTACACTCTGCGCACTTGCGTATATGTACGTGTGTGTAAATGTCCTTTCAAGGCACAACATACAATGGGATCAAAAGCCATATTTAACAGGGAACCATTTCCCTGTGAGATACAGATGAAATACAGATGTGACCAACACAATGGTCATAATGAGAGCCCCAACTTTGCAGAGCTTTACTATTGTCAGGGCTAGTAGGAATATTTTCATCCATTTCAGCTAGAAACACTTTTGTGAAAACTGAAAATGATGTGGCAAATGCAGAAAATCCATATTTATCTGGTACCACAAATCCACTCACTCTCTCCATTGTTCATTGCTTTATCAATGAGTTACTCATGAGAGTTAAGCAAAAACTAAATATTCTAATTCCAACCAGTTTTCATTGTTAGTTGCACTTTGACACTCCTCAGCTAAGTACCACAAAATAAAAATGTAAAAAAAATATGTATTGGGTGACATGTCATATAGTCATATAGTCCTATATTGCAATCCCGGATTCTGGGGACATTTACAAAAAAAATGCTTGTTTTTTGGCCTCCTGATTTATTATGTATGCAGACGGCCTTGATGCAATATTAGACCATATTACAAATACAAGGTTAGCCACTGCATATCATTTATTCATATATGTATATATAATATGGTTGGGTGTTTTTATTGCACAAATGCTGTGGTATGGATAACGCTCATATTTTAATTCACCCATGAAATAGTATGAAACATATTAAATGGATCTATATAAATATAGGTTTCATCAACATAGGGCCAACCCTCAAATTATCCTGCAGATGTCAAGGCCCCAAACATTGCACAGCAAAGGAGGACCAAATCTTGCAGCCGGGCTATCTAAATACTAGGCTGGAAGGGCAAATTAAGCAGCACTGTGTGTCAGTATAAGTTTGATCTTTTGGAGCTGGAATCCACTTTTTGTTTAATCAGCAAATTATGTGGCCAGTATGGTACATTCATAATTATGCAGTAAGCACAGTAGTCATTCATCGCATAACTCCACTCGCCATGACCTTTGTCCATTGTTCTATGAATAATCTTCATAAAAGGTAAATAAATTCTAAGCATTCAAATTCTAGCCAATTCTTACTGTTAGCTGCACCATGAAGAGAACAGCTTTCAAAAAAACAAACAGTCCCTTCTATAGCTAGAAAAAGTATTTGTTAACAACAAAAAGGGAGTTTTTCTCAAACTATATTTTATTAACCCCTTCCGCGCTCATGACGGAACCACGCCGTCATGAGTCACGGGTGGCGTGTGCTCATGACGGCGTGGTTCCGTCATGCTGCGGCCGCTCCGCCTACGCGGCACTAATTCCCCGCCTGTGCAGGCGAAGTACTGAGTGGGCGGAGTCGTGACGGAACCACGCCATCATGAGCACAGCTCGCCCGTGACTCATGACGGCGTGGTTCCATCACGAGCATGGCGGCGCCGCGCTCACCCCAAACCCCCCCAGCGCCGCGGTGGAATTCGCGCCGCAGCGAAGGGGTTAAGTACAAATTTAGTATTGGTCTCTTTTTACTATAGACAACCAAACAGTTTAGTCAAGTATTTCACTTACTATTTTCAGTAAACATTGCTATGTTTGAAAAAACACCTAAGAAATGCATAATTCCTATCTTGGAGTTCAGGGGTCATTTTACGAACTGGCCTTCAGATATGGGTCTATGCAGATCCTCTATACCTTATTTATTCTATTCAAATATTCAACACAGTAATGAGGCAGACTTAGAACATGTATTTGCCACATGCCCCCATTTATATTTGTTGAAGAAGGATATTGGAAATTTTATAAAGACTGTACTAGGAATAAATTCTTTTTCATTAACCCCCGCAATAATTCTATTAGGCATAAATGAGGAGGAAGGAGAGATGCAGTTAGGGGGGGAATTCTTGTTTGTAGCGGTAGCAGTTCTTAGATTGTGCCTAGCCTCTGCATGGCTAGATCCTCTCCCGCCTACATTTCATCAGTGGCTTGCTAAATTGCTTTCGATGTATCATCTGGAGAAAGAGATATATGCTAGGAAAGGCAAAAACGGGAGGAAAATGGGCAGGGTAATCTGGGATCCCATCACTCGATGGAAGGAAGGGAATTTCTAAATTATTTTAACGAACTGAATGGGTCTGGTAATGCATGTTCATATATGCTTTCTGCTGACTAGAATTTGTGATTATTTGGTGTATAGTCTATTAAAGGTTCCTTATGGGTAGGCAGATAGTGCTTCGAAAGGGAGGGGGATATTGATCATGGTAATT
This sequence comes from Triturus cristatus, assembly GCF_964204655.1. Lineage (NCBI taxonomy): Eukaryota > Metazoa > Chordata > Amphibia > Caudata > Salamandridae > Triturus > Triturus cristatus. The sequence continues at coordinate 452,995,229 of NC_140593.1, read as the reverse complement.
AATGATTTTTATGGTCTCGCTTGTTTATCTCTTTTTTGTGTTATGTATTCTTGTTCCTACGTTAAATTTTCTGGCCCTTGTCGCTCTTATTGTAGATGGAATATCTCACTGCTGTCACGCTACTTTTTGGAATAGTGCACTGTGCCTTGTACATAAATGTAAAAATGCTCAATAAAAAGATTTAAAAAACAAACAAAAAAAAACAAATATTCAACACAGCAAGATTTTTAATTTTGGGAGCATGTTTCCATCGCCTTAAAGTGCAAAATAATAGCTACTGGATTGTATTTTCCCGTGATTTACTTTTATTTTATTGTTGATTTTGAGCAGTTTCTTTTAGCCATTCTTTTAGCCATTTCTCAGAAAGTGGAAAGCAAATATGGTTACATTTTTCAAAAGTGCCTCTAATATGCCGCCCCTTGTTGCAAACATGTAGTAACTAAATGACCACATTAGGGTAGAAGCAATTATTCTCTCAACATAATAAACTCCGCTTAAAACATGTTCTGCTGTGCAAAGAGGCTGCAGCTTTGCCCTCAGCTGCCATAATCCCTCTTCTCGCATGCAAAGCCACCACTCTCTATCAGTGCAGGCGCTTGGCTCCCAGCGGGTGTGCTCCATTTGAGGTTGAGTGCATACAATGAGGCGTTTGTAGTATAGTCATTGGAGAGCCTCTATTTAGGACTAATTTGTGAAAAGTGGCTCTGTGATTTGTTTATGTGACAAATAACCAGGTTTCATTTGTATTGCTAACTGTTTGTTCCACTGATTAATAGGGAACCTAATAAGCTTACAAAGTGCATTTAAAAATGTTTGCATCAAATAAAAAAGCATGAACAAAGTAGAGAATGCTAAATTAACAAACAGCTCTAGGAATATATCTACCGTTGTGTGTGTGTTTCTATCTATCTATCTAACAGTCTATCTATCTATCTATCTATCTATCTATCTATCTATCTATCTATCTATCTATCTATCTATCTATCTATCTATCTATCTATCTATCTATCTATCTATCTATCTATCTATCTATCTATCTATCTATCTATCTATCTATCTATCTATCTATCTAGCTCTTTAGATAGATAGATATTCCGATAGGTGAGAGTAGGAAAGAGAAAAAGAGAGACAAAAGAAGGGTACATTGTTCGTAAGCTGATGAGAATCAATGGGCAAATACATGCATGAAGTGACTGCAAATAAGTGAACCTTCTCTAGACTCTGAGCATTAATATTTAAGGCTTAGATTAAATGAGGTGGTCTGAACTACAACAAAGATTTTGAAGACATCCATAGGGATCTATAGACAAGGTGAAGGGACTGGTTTGGTTATGCCCAGCACATGCCCTCCGGATTCCTGTACCAGCACAGCAGTCACAAACGTCTACATACTGCCACAGCACTGTGCCTCCTGCTCTCCTGCACTTGGGAGATGGTGTCCCTCCAGCAAAGACCCTTCTCAACTGCTGATGTGCCCATTTCTGCCACTGTCCAGAAGGATGTGCCGAATTATGCCTTGTCATTAGGTTATCACATGGCATGCACAATCACGAAAAAACTCACCATACACCCAAAGGGAATCAAGTGGCTGAATCTCACTGCTCCTGGGCCCTGACAGTGGTGCTCATGTTGTAATGGCTACGTGCCACGCTACTGATAAAAATGCGTATTACTAGTAATTTGTTTTAAAAATCAAACAAAAACACTGTCATTTAATTATTGTACAAGTGCAAATATTAGGCTCAAATTCAGCAGCATTTAAAAACAAATCGATAGACAATCCTTGCCCTCTATCTTTTATGCTCGTCAACTGTAGATTGGCAGCCAAGACCAAGACCATGGGTCAAATTCCTTCCTCCACAATCTTGTGGGCACAAATAGAACTCATGTAATTACTGACTCATGCAGACCTTGTGTGCAATACACCACCATTCAGACTATACAACCTACTAAAGACAATCCCTCCCCTCTATCTTGCATGCTAGATCGGCAGCCCAACACGCTACAGAAATCGCTGAAACCTTACTCCGTGAGGGAATTGATATTGCTTTCCTCACGGAATCTTAGCTCAATGACCACTCCACCGCCGTACCTTACCTGCTTACTCCTCCTGGTTACTCCATCATTAGACATAGCAGACTTGAAAGAACTGGTGGAGGTCTAGCCATAATCCACAAAGCCGAAATTCATCTTTCCATATTAAATAACACTGAATACTTGACTTTCGAATACCTCTGCATCGAACTACAAGGTAAAGGTACCCCTCCTATCAAACTTCACACCATCTACCACCCTCCTGGTGATCGTGCCCTCTTCGCTGAAGAGTTATCTGACCAACTAACTCAGTTCTCCTTAACTGACATGAGAGATCTGTTTTTGGGAGACTTTAACATACACTGGAAAAATGCAGAAGACTCCACAGTCAGGCGCCTCATGAACCTTCTGGAAATTAACTACGTAAAACAACTCTGCAACAAACCAACACACATCAAAGGCGCTATGCTTGACGCGATTATCACCAATAATGAATTGGTTTCCCTCAATGCCATCTTACCTATCGACTGGTCAGACCACCATCTCATACTGTTGAATATCGATACCTTTGTTACACCACTCTTAGACTTAACAACCAAAAGCTTCAAATAAGTCCCAATTACGGATCTAGAAGCCAAGATCTGTGAACAACTGCAACATCACCATCCCTCCCATACTGTAAATGACCTCACTGCCCACTTCAACATTGCTACAACATAAGTTCTCGACCAAGTCGCACCGCTCAAATTAAAACAACTAAGATCAATCTAATCAACATAATGGTTTAACTCTGATCTCAATAACGAAAGACATCATCTCAGACAATCTGAAAGGACTTGGAGACAAAACCCATCGTCATTACATCCAACTCTACTCAGAACTGCAAAGATGGCATACAAGAAACACATCTTTAGAGAAAAAGCCACCTTCTTCCGCATCCAACTTGACCATGCAAAGAACAGGCACAGAGAACACTTTAACATTGTCAAACGACAAACCACTTCTTCCCCCCACATAGAATAGTAGCCTCTAATGAACGATGTGAATAAATTGCCAGCTTCTTCACGGACAAAATAACTAAAATTGAGCAATCTCCCATTCAAGCCACAACCCCACCCCCATACCAACAATCCTCTCTGACACTCCCCCCTCTACCACAGACACACCTCCTGATCTCTCCAATGATCAAATGGCCCCAAGTGGGACGAACGGCAAACTTGTCAACATCCAATTGAAAAATAACGCCAATTGGTCAGTCTTCAAACCCATGACAGAACTTGTTGCGAAATTAAAGCCCACTTCTCATACCAAAAAACTCCTCCCTGCTAAAATATTACATAACCTAAACCAGATCATCGCCCTGTGTTGGACAAAAATCATCAATACTTCTCTCGCTTCAGGTTGTGCACTGGATTCCCTCCAACTAGGTCAAATCATACCCATTCCCAAAAATTCCAGGGCTGACCCAAATGATCTCAATAACCTCAGACCTATCTCCAACCTCCCGTTCCTAATCAAAACTATGGAAAAATGTGTCTTACAACTCAACCGGCATATAGAGGATTCCACCCTACTTGATTCCTTCCAATCAGGTTTCAGGAAAGGCTGTAGCACAGAAACTGCCATGATCAATATCGCAGATGACATCCGTAGATCCCTAGACGAAGGTGATACATGCATACTTATCCTACTTGACTTATCAGTGGCCTTTGACACTGAATCACCCAGCCTTACTGGAATCACTGAAAATCCATTCCGGTATCAATGGCACAGTTTAAAATGGTTCACTTCTGACCTTCAACACTGAACACAACAAATCAGAATCAAGTCTTGCCTCTCGAAACCCACACCTGTCTCTCTTGGTGTCCCCCAGGGGTCAATCCCCTCACCTTCACTTTTCAACCTCTACATGGAACCCCTTACTATCATCCTGAAGCAAGCAGGGATCAAATTTCAGCTCTATGCTGACAACACTCAACTCTACTACAAAATCAAATCACCCAGTGACATCCTTCATCTCAACGTCACACTGAGTAATATACAATCTTGGTTTAACTCCAACCATCAAAAATTAAACCCCAGATTAAACGGTATGAACACATCAATCCTGCACTTAAGATCCTCAACTGGCTTCCCATCGAAGGAAGATGCAATTACAAGACTGCCTATATCACCCACAAAACCTTTCACTCACACACCCCTGACTGTTTAGATAACAAACTCACAAAAGCAAATCACTGAGACACACTTCTTCTCATTCCTCCCAAACTAAAAAAGAAATCAACCTAGGCTTGCTCTTTTTCGGGTAACGCTCCCAGCATATGGAACTCTCTCTCAAGTGCCAAACAATGCAACCCCTCCTTCACTGGCTTCAAAAGAGACCTGAAATCCCATCTCCTCAACAAATACTGGAACACATGAGCAATTCTTGAACTCGGTTCTATTAGTCTCTCTCCCTCTCTCTGTGTTCTGACCCCATTGAACAGTTGGCTGCTTTCTTTCTTTGCCTCTTTTGCCTAGAAGGTCTTTTTCTCTCTGACAGGGCCAAACTTCTGTCTGTGTACATATTGTTTTTTTTGTATTCCACCCTTATTGCCTAATGTGTATTTTTTCTTGTATATATATTGTTGTTTTTACTTGAACCTAGATTGCTGTGCATCATATACTCTGTGACTGCATTATTGCCTTGCTTTCGATTCTGTAAAGTGCTCTGATACCTTCGGGTCTAGCTAGCACTATATGAAACCTATCAATAAATAAATGATGTTCTTACAACAGATGAACAAAAGAGAGACAATGTGGACAATGTAGTTAAAGAGAAAAGAGCTGATGGTAAGAAAACTAAAAAGTTTCTTAAAATAGTATGTGTAAAACTGCAAAGAGAGCAAAACAAAGCAAATAAAAAGGGAGGTTTCAAATCAGCTAAGAAAGGACTAAATGTAAGCGACATTAAGAGTAAGAAATCATATAAGAAAGCAAATAGTTTAACAAGAAGAGCATTTTAAAGAAATTAGAATCAGAATATTTAAAGTAGGGTAATTCAGTATCTCGTATGAACTATGAAGCAGTGTAAAAGGAGAAGAGAAGCAGTGGAAAAAAAGAAAGTGTTGAGGCAGTAGTTGATAAGGCATTTACCCTGAAGAAGAAGCTGTTTATTTTGATTCTGAGCAGAATGAGAACATTGGATGGAACAGTATTATCTATGAGGAGAAGAAGCCAAATAAAATGATTTGTAAATAGAAGTAATCTTTGTGCAATTTTCAGTTGCAAATGGAAGTATACTTCCTGTACAGAGCCTTTCTTTAATGAAGAAAGCTATTTCTAGGAGAACACATTGCATGCAGTTGGAACAACTGGTCGATGTTATGACGTGAAGGATGGTACTCCCATTGCAAAAGAGGAGATGATGGTTCCTAGGAATGTTGAATAAGGGATAGGTGAAGAGGTACAAGGAAGGTGTAAACAGGCCCCTGTATACAAATGGAACTGTAGCAGTATTTGCAGTGTTCAGCAGGAATCAATTGGTATATTGTGATCTTCCTACATATGTTTCCAAGCAGTAGTTTAAACAGAAAATAGGGATTTTGCAAGGATTTGTTTCATGCAAAGTAAGGAAGTACACAAAAATACAGGGGCAATTACTAGAATGTCTATCAAAGAAAGTGTGCAAAAGTGGCTTTCATCACTTTAGATTGTGAGCTGTTCATTACTTTGAAATGTGGAATTTAGTTAGGAGGTTTTACTATGTCAAAGCTTCTGCCCTATATTTAGGAGAAAAGAATAGCGCTCTTTTGCATGGTGCAGTAGCATAGGTAGAAAAAGTTTGTGAAGATGTTAAGTTTAGTTTCTTGGGTCCTGAACGGAGTCACGGGAAAATGAGGAGCAGGTATATACAGATGTAGAGGAACAGGACACAGGTATTAATGTTGATAACTTTACGGAAGAGATTAGGAATTTAACACAGTATCTTCTGAGAAACCAAACTGTGTATGCATTTGGTGTCGATACACTCACTACAAAAGCCAAAATCACAATGTAGTTGTATTCTCAGAAACTTAACAGGAGAACAGAGTTAAGCGGCACAAATGTGCTGTTTATTTATTTATAAAGTGGTTCACACAGCAAATTATATGTAAGTACTGCTATGTTAATTTAGGGAAACACAAAATGGCAGCCAAAGTAGTACATAACAAGTTAGAATTAGAAACAGTTTCAGAAGACCACTGAGAATTGAATGTTTAGGAATCAATTCTTGAACAATATGTACAACCGATTTCAGGCTATCATTCGTATGGAGCCAAAGACATGGAAGTTGCCATCAACTGAGCTTCAGAAAGGCCTTAAAGGAAGATCTGCCTACTTACCTGTAGATTTTAAATGGAATATTGAAACTGTTGGTGTATACAGAGATGCTGGTGAACCACTTATTATTCTCGTAAATGGTGTTCTTACCAAGAGCAAAAAAATATGAAATTAGTTAGTGGATGTGAATAATGTAGAAAAAAGAAACATTATACCTGGTACAAAAAATATGTATTATATAAGTGTTAATATTGTTCAAAATATAACATTTATGGAGGATCAAACATTACCATCCAGCAGACAGTTTAAAAAAGTGGGTCAATCGAGATCATAAGAAATTTATGAACACCACAGCATTCATCCCCTGCATTCTAAAGAAGTTATCGGTGATGCTATTGATCTCTTTCAAATGAAACAAGCAAAAGGAGCTCCCATGAGTGTGCGCGAGAAAGGTTTAGAAGCTCTCTGCTTTCCACAACTGCTTCCCACTGGAGCAGGTTGCCGTTATGATGACCGCCATGTACAGATACCAGCAGCTGAATACCAGTCATCCAGATTATATTCAAAGGATCCAAGATTTCGCCAGTGCATTGCTTTACATCTTCCATCTTCTGTTTGAGAGTGGCTTGTCTGGACTTTCATATGCTATAAACCACATAGAAAAGACAGAAGTTAATCTTCAAAATCTCTCTGCTAAGGAATTTGTTGAAAAGTTCATGGAGAGGATGAAAAGTTAGAATACAACTTGATTAATTTGATGGCGTGCCAATGTGGCACCAACGAGTTTTGGTATCGTCGTCATGGAAAACTGAAATGTATGTTGAGAAACCTAGTAGACCTACTTGGTTTCTGATACACAGTTAGATTGGATACATGTGGGATGACCTGCTTGAATTTTTTAGAGATTTCTAACATTAAGGATATCAATGTGAAGACAGCAGGAGAACTTTACTTGTTGGATCCTGCAAGGTCACTGATTTATTTTAGCGTAAAGAGTACCAAGCAAGAGGTGCTCCTCATATTCACATGCTGTTATGAATAAAAGATGCACCGAATTTTGGAACAGACAGTGATGAATCTGTACTGTCTTTCATAGAACAGTATGTGATATAACATCCCGAAAGACAGTAGTGAAAAAGCCCTGAGACAACAAGTTCTGCGGTTTCAAACACACAGATGTGGGAAGAACTTCATCAAAAATACAGATTTTTAAAAAAAAATTATTTAATGCAATTTCACATAGCGCGAACATTACCCGAAGGTGTCAGAGCGCTTCACGAAAGAACCAGTTGCGTTACATAAGGACTTTGGATTACATGAGTTACATAAGAGATACAGATGCAAAGGAAACTTTTACACAAGATGTCGGTTTGGATTTCCATGGCCTGTCATTATCCAAGAAAGAGTGAACAACTTTTTGTCTGATATAAACTGACACGGAAATCATTGAAAAACATATACAACCTGAGAACAACAGAGGCCTCCAAGTATACTAATGACTATAACCCTATTCTTCTCAAAATGTGGAAGGCAAATATGGATATGCAATTTGTTGCAGACAACTCCATCACTGTTGCTCGCTATGTCACTTCATATATTACAAAATCAGACCATTGAAATTCCCCCATTATAGTTAGTTCAGATAACTATAACTCGCGCGACCGCCACTCTATCACAAGGATGATGTCATCAGTGATGTCATGAGTGATGCCACTGACCATGTAATGAGTGATGTAATATGTGACGTCATGAGCAGTGGATTGCGGGCGCGCGAGTTATAGTTATCTGAACTAACTATAACGGGGGAATTTCAATGGTTTTTTACGAGTGAAATGTCCAGCTAACTATAACATGTGTCAAACCTATAGTTTTTTAAGTGAATTTGCAAGGTTTTTTAAATGCTAATTCCTAACTATAACGTGTGTGAAACCTATGGTTTTTTAAGTGAATATATATATATATATCACTGAAAAAACCATAGGTTTTACAGACGTTATAGTTAGAAATTAGCATTTAAAAAACCTTAGAAATTCACAAAAAAAAACATAGGTTTCAGGGATGTTATAGTTAGCTGGACATTTCACTCTTACAAAACCATAGAAATTCCACCGTTATAGTTAGTTCAGCTAACTATAACTCACACACCCCCCAATGCACTGCTCATAACTTCAGATATTACATTATTCATGACATGGTCAGTGACATCACTGATGACATCACTGATGACATCTCAAATGACATCACTGATGACATCACTGATGACATCATCTCATGACTGTGTGTTACTATCATTTTTAAATATGTTTTATATATATTCCTGGGTGTATTGAAGAATGAGTGGGTGTATAAGTGTCTGGATGGACGATTTACTAGGTGGGTGACTAAATGTATCTTACTGAATGCATCGGTTAGTGACTAAACTATGTGAATGTCTGTATCACTCTGTCTGCTGTTGTGCAAGCTGCTGCATGGGTTGGTTAGTAGCTATATGAGTGTCTATATAGGTTATGGATTGATTGGTTGGGAGACTGAGTGTGTGTGGGGGTGGGTGGGAGGTGTGTGACTCTGTGCATAGATGTGTGAGTGGTTGATTCACTGGGTGTATGGGTTCAACAGTGCATGTGGAAACACCTGTATGGGTGTGTGAGTGTGTGTATCGGTATGTTGATGAGTGAATGGTTGTCTCAGTGGTACATGTCCAAGTAACTACATATGTAAAAGGCAGTGTATGTCATAAACGCAGGGGGTCGCAAGGCACTGGCGGAGCTGGATAGGGGTTGCAATTGTAAGCCCCGCTTTTTATCAGAGATCTCGACTATCTCCTGTGCACAGGGTTCCCTCCTGGCCCCCTTCATGAGCTGGCTCTTCCTTCCCCCCCCCTCTGGGGGGATTTGCCTCCCTGTCCCCTCTTCTGCCTTCCCTCTATGTGTCCTTTCACCTCCCCCCCTTTTTCTTCCCCCCCGCCCCTGCCTCTCTCCCTTCCTCCCCCCCCTCTTTTCCCCTTCCTCCTCCTCCTCGGTACAGACCCCCCCAGTTGGGGGCATCAGAGCTTGGTGAGCACCTGCCGCAGCTACATCGGCGGGGGTGGTTCACCCGTGCAGCGGCACCAATGTTCTTAGTTAGTTTGGGGTTGGGGGGAGGGGGGTGGTTGTGGGGTAGGGCTGAATTGAGTATTATACTGATCTGCTCTCTGTAAGTGCAGTACATACCACTCGGGGTACTGGTTGTTTGTCTCGTTCGCTTATAAACATTGACAATGTTGGAAATGTTGTAACTCATCGATGGAAAGGCGGATCTTTGTAAACCAGATCTTAGACTATTTTCAGAAAAATGCACAGATGACACATGGATGCAGGATGTAAATGTAATTTTGCTGTCTGATGCTCAATAAAGATATTTTTTTAAAAAAGGCAGTGTATGTGAGAGTTGAAGTATATAAAGGACTCTACACGGTAGTTGGTGATTTTGAGACTGGCTGTATAGATGAGTGTGTACTTGTATCACTGATTATATAATAGAGTAAGTATGCATTAGTATCTCTATAAATAAGTGAGGTGGGGTGTGTATAACTGTATGGGTGAGTCAATGGGACTGTGATAGATTCTTTGCATGACTAAGTAGGTGTGTGAGTAACTGCATGGATGATTGGCGGTGTGTGATTGTCTGTATAGGTGTATGAGTGCATATGATAGTGTTGTATTTATGAGTGACTGCATTTATGAGTGATTGTATGGATGAATGAGTAGATGTGTGTGTAGACCTAGCAATCAGTGAGTGCGTATGTAGTAACTGGTATTGGTGTGTTAACGATTTTGAAAATGGTTCTCTGTATTTTACAGTGGGTGTATTAAAGGTTATATTAGAGTGTGAGGAGGTGCATCAGTTTTTCACGTGGATGATGTCATCAGTGATGTCATCAGTGATATCATTTGAGATGGCATCAGTGATGTCACTGACCATGTCATAAATGATGTGACGTCATGAGCAGTGCATTGCGAGTGCGCGAGTTATAGTTAGCTGAACTAACTATAACGGTGGAATTTTCATGGTTTTGTAAGAGTGAAATGCCCAGTTAACTATAACGTCCCTGAAACCTATGGTTTTTTCAGTGAATTTCAAAGGTTTTATAAATGCTAATTTCTAACTACAATGTCCTTGAAACCTATATTGTTTTAAAGTACATTTTAAAAAGACGTGCATACTTTTTGTAGTGAAAAACTAACTGTAACAGTAGTCTGTTATAAGTTATAATTTAACAATATTTGTAGCGTAATTAGCAGTAATTAACATATAAGTATAAAAAAAGTGTGACGCAGCAGCTATGATACCTGACTTCGAACAACAGCGTTCACAGTTCGATTCCCAGCTCCAGCGGCACGTTAGCACACCACTATGTCACTGTGGGCAACACCTTGCTTAATTGCGACGCCCCCGAGCGCCGACACACCTTTCCAGGGGTAGCTCTACGCTTTACAAATGCTCGCATTTTTTTATTTTAAAACCATACTGATGAGAAATATGAGCACTTTTTTTTTCTTCTATTTTGAAAGATATTTTTCTTATGTCTTCTATTTAGAATTACGGCAATTAATAGATGTATTTAGTCATGAGAATGGAAATGACACAATTTGCCGTGTATCAGTTTTAAAGCTGTCCAACGTATGTACATATAAAGGACCTTATACTTGTTAGGATCGAAATCGAAACCTTTACCGCTTCACATTTTGTAACTTTTCCCAACACGTGCACAAGTTAAAGTTAAAACGTGAGCACATGTCAACTGTAAAACGTGACATCGAAATGGGCGGAGCCGTATCTTCCTTCCATAGACTACTCAATAACCAAAAAGTATATAAACCACATCCGTTGATAGATTAGTTTCATTTTTGCGAGTTATTTACGCTTGTCCATTCAGTGATGCAGGTGCTCTTTTCTAGAGTCGGATTCTTCTTTTGCGGCCACAAAACATAATCCAGAGTTGCAAGTTGTTTGATTATGGCATAGTAGATATTTATAATACATAGCTATATGTCAATATTTAAACACTTGTATTTAGAAAATAGTGTTATTGATTGTTTTTGCCATTTATATGTAACGTCAGCAGCTTGTTTTGAGAAACAGACAGAATACAGCAAACAGTTTTCCTTTTCTACCTCCTTTGAACTCATACAGTGTGACTTTGTATATTATAATAGTGACACTGAACTTGACGTCAGAGGTGTTGGTGACCCGCCGGCGTGAAAACAAAGATTCATATGTAACGTCAGCAGCTTCTGTTTCTTCCTGTGTTTCCCCCTTGGGATCATATACTGTGAATATGTATATTATAATATTCACAGTCATTAAGATCTCAGAAGAGTTTATGACCCGTCGACGCGAAGACTAATAATTTATATGTAATGTCAGCAGCCTCTTCGTCTTAGTCTGTTTCCCCCTTGGGATTATATAGTGTGAGTATGTATATTATAATAACCACACATTATGATCTCAGAGGGGTTTATGACCCATCGGCGCGAAGATAAAACATTTAAAAGTCCCGGAAAAAAGAAGCTCTGAACATATTCATCGCTGAAAAGTATTTCGTTATTGATCTTCTTTTGTATTCATGAGTTTATGCTCCTTTTCCTTTTTTGTGTGACATCAGTGACACTCTGTATATTGTAATAGAGTGTCATATTTCCACACAACAGGAAATGGAGATTTGTCGCCGCCAGGAGGAACCCATCTAAAATACAGTTTACTAACCTTTATAACTTACTTGATCAGATATTTTCACAGTGAGAATATTTTTCAAAATTACAGTTTAAATAAAGTTAGTTTGGATACTTTCTTAGTGAATATCTTTGATAAACCCTACATTTTTTGAGGGTATTTCTATTTTTCTCTGTTGCGGTTCCTATTCACCTTCTCCCTATAGAATATATAGGACCAGTAGTGTATATTATTATACTACCATCCTATATATTCTGAAAAGAGTATGTGATTTGTTAGCGGAGCAGTGAGCGACCTCTAAGCACTATGACAGAACTTTCCCGAATTCTACAGAATAGAATTTTTTTTAAATGATAAAGCGTACATTTGTATGTAATATAAAGTCATTTGTGTTTAACTGTTTTTACTTGTTCTTCTGACCTCAGATGATGTAGTGCGGGAGTGTTTCTTGTAGCACTTCTTTTCTACTTTATCTAAAAGTAACTCATGCCCTCTTATATTATCAAGAATATGGGCAACGCTTTTACAAACTATAGCAGAAAAAAAGGGAGGGTGTTGCCATGCTTAAGGGATATTTTATGAATTGCGTTTTTTTTTGTCACCCCTTTGATATATACAGCTTCAGTTTCTGAAGGAAGTATATTTGTAATTGCTTAATAAAAACTGATTCAAACCTAGACTAAAATGTTTGCTGCGCAACCGAAGTGCGGGAGTGTTTCTTGTAACACTTCTTTTTGTCAGGTACCCCACAAGACTTACCTTAGCTTGTGAAGTAATTCCGCAGAGACGACAAGAGCGCCCGTCCGTGTACCAACCTGACCCCCCTTGGATAGGAAACTCAACAGGGATGAGATGGACACAAGGATGGGAGCCGATTAAGGACGTAGGGCGGTGGTATGGGAATGGAGCGTGCAGGGTATCCCGGGGCAGCTGGAAAACAAACAATAACAGGATTGGTAACCTAACCCCAGGCTATTCCAGACTATCCCTAAAACACACACAACTGTTCTCTTGCCGGGACTCACCAGTGCTTCTGTTTCCGGAATCCAGCGAGACTCTCCTACTAAAGGTGATTCAGCAGAAGCCCTAACTGTAACCAAATAATAGCGCTCCTGCGCGGCTCCCCCAAAGTAAACAAGTAAAGCGCTCCTGCGCGGCTCCCCCAAAGTAAACAAGTAAAGCGCTCCTGCGCGGCTCCCCCAAAGTAAACAAGTAAAGCGCTCCTGCGCGGTAGTCCCAAAATAAACAAACAAAGCGCTCCTGCGCGGTATATCAAAACAAACAAACAAAGCGCTCCTGCGCGGTGTATCAAATAGCACGTAAAGCGCTCCTGCGCGGTATATCAAAACAAACAAACAAAGCGCTCCTGCGCGGTGTATCAAATAGCACGTAAAGCGCTCCTGCGCCGCTCTCCGAATACACAGTCAAGAACTCCTGCGCTGCTAACAAAACAAGAAATGTGAGTAAGGCGCTCCTGCGCTGCTCACCCACAGAAACAAGTTCAACAACGCTGCTGCGCTGCTTCTTTGCCGATCGAAATGCTACAGCTGTAGCACTTCAGCAATGGTGCCAGAACGAGAGCGCTCCTGCGCGGGAACCCCCAACACCGTAAGTACCTTCGTGTTGGTAGCGGACAGAAACACTCCTCCGTCGCTGAAGCCTCGGAACTGGAATTCAAAGCACAGAGCCGGCGGGAAACGCGGAGATAAGGCGTTTACCCCGGAAGTGCTTCCAGGACCAGCCTGTGGCAGGAGAAGAACTAGACCGGGGCTCAGCTTCCAGCCGGAAGTGAGGATCCCGGCAATGTTGTGCGTGCTTCGTGGGATGTCGGGAAACGGCAATCGCCGAGAACCCGACACTTTTCTACTTTAGCTAAAAGTAACTCATGCCCTCTTATATTATCAAGAATATGGGGCAACACTTTTACAAATTATAGCAGAAAAGAAAGGGAGGGTGTGGCCACGCTTAAGGGATATTTTATGAATTGTGTTTTCATTTGTCACCCGTTTGATATATACAGCTTCAGTTTCCGAAGGAAGTATTATTGTAATTGCTTAATAAAAACTGTTTCAAACCTAGGCTGAAATTTTTGCTGCGCAACCACAGCTCCCTGACAGAAAAGTAAACACCACATTATAAGTAAATAGTGCTCCTGGGAAGTATCCCAACTGCTAACTCAATAAAAAGAAGACCGCAACACACTCTGTTATATTGAGTTAATAGTGTTCCTACCCTCCCCGCTACTACTTTCAATGGTTTACAGCCAATGATCATTAAGCTTGGGAATGTTCTCCTTGGAAAACGTTACCCAATCAGATGTCCCTGTTACTCCGCGGAGGGGGATTGAATGGCTGGCAACACTTCTACTTTCAATGGTTTACAGCCAATCAACATTAAGCTTGGGAAGGTCCTGCTTGGAACACGTCAGCCAATCAGATGTCCCTGCTACTCCGCGGAAGGGAGGAAATGGCTGGCAACACTTCTACTTGCAATGGTTCTCAGCCAATGAACATGAAGCTTGGGAAGGTCCTGCTTAAAACATGTCAGCCAATCAGATGTCCCTGCTACTCCGCAGACAGGGAGGAAATGGCTGGCAACACTTCTACTTTCAATGGTTCGCAGCCAATGAACATGAAGCTTGGGAAGTTCCTGATTAGAACATTTCAGCCAATTAGATGTCCCTGCCACTCCGTGGACGGGGAGGAAATGGCTGGCAACACTTCTACTTTCAATGGTTCACAGCCTATGAACATTGAGCTCGTTGTTGGAACACCTCAGCCAATTAAACGTTAATTTTGTTCCGGGCACAGGAACAGAACACGCCCTCCCACATAATATTAAATTTCGTATAAGAAAGTGACACTGTCCGTGATAAAAGTGAACACCGCAATATAAGCAAAGGGCTCTTTGCTGGAACCCATAGCAAACTATATAGACTATTTCCGTATCCCATATGTAGCAGAACTAAGCTCGTATATTAAGGACACAATTGACATCTTGAGAATTTTACAGACAACACCATGGCAAAGCACTTCCCAACCGATTACGATGGATGTAATAGCCCTCTATGCTAACATTGATAACATCATGGGTTTAAATGCTTGTAACTACTTCCTTCAAGAAAGAAACATACACTACAAAGACCACAATGACATCCTGCAGTAAATGATTTCACTCTGTTTGACAAGTAATATCTTTCTATTTGGCGATGAGGTATACCGCCAGTGCAACGGAACTGCTATGGGTTTTTCTTTCAGCCCGAGCTACGCCTGCCTAGTAATGGGTTGGTGGGAGAAGGAGGTTGCATGGAATGGTAAAAATGACAAATACACAAGCAGGATAGTAAGCTGGACACGGTTTATAGATGACCTGTTGATCATCTGGAATGGGGGTGTGGGAGATTTTTAGGAGTATTTTGAAATACTAAATACTGCAACTACCAACTTAACATTCACGTATGAGATAAGCAAAGTCAGGGTAATGTTCCTGGACACGGAAATCTTTGTGAAAAACAACCGAATCGAAACCCCACTCCACCATAAAAATCACAACAACTGATGCAACCTTGGAGGCAGCAAGCTTTCATCAAACCTCCCTAATATCAAGCATACCGTATGGGGAATTTCTTTGTTTACGAAGAATATGCAGTGAAGAAGAAGAATGGGTGAAACATAGTGCACAAAGAACGGAAAGATTCAAAAACAGGCAATACAATAAAGGTATATTAAACAGGTGTTGGAACAGAGCCAATGCAAAAACAAGGGAGGAATGCTTAATACCCAAGGGTGATACAGAGCCACCAGAAAGGGAACCCATACGACTGATTATGGACTTCACCCAGGAATCCAAACAAATTGCTGGCATATTAAGAAAATACTGGAAGATCTTGCAGTTAGATGTGACTATGGGCAAATTAATTGGATCACATCTTAAAGATCGACTGGTACATAGTCACTTTAAAACAAAAAAGAAAAAGGATTTTTGATTAAAAACAAAGGGCTTCATAAAATGCCACAGTTGCAAAGTGTGTCAAAATGAAAAGCCAGTCACCGAAATTCTGATGGCCAACAACAAAAACTGGAAAATAAGGGAGCTAATCACTTGTAAAAGCCAATATATAGTGTACGTTATTGAGTGTCCTTGTATGCTAAAATATGTCGGCAGTACCATCTGCGAGCTAAAAAAGAGAATATTAGAGCACGTGAGAGCCACAGTCAACAAGGATAGGACCAACGCAGTAGCGAAACATATGGAGAAACATCACAATGGAGATTGGAAAACCTAGAAATTCTATGGAATAGAAACTGGACCATCAAGCTAATGAGGAGGCAACAGGGAGAAAGTACTCAGACAAAAGGAATCACGCCACATCCTGAATCTCTGAAGCATGACACCGTTTGGCCTTACTCAATCAGAGGAATTGTACATACACCTGTGATCAAAGAATAACCTCCCTCAAAGTGCAAAGAAAAGAACAAAAGATAATACATGTACACCAAGAGACTATCAACACAGGTCTTTAACCAGTAATGAAATTGAGTCCCACTGGAGGGTTTAAAAGAAAAGAAGGAAAATAAAGTAATATTTGGACATAGAATCCAAAACGTCCCACCAAGGGCCATGTTTGGAGATCTTCACTGGTAAAGACAATAAGAACTATTAAGGTGCACCGCATGATAAGCCACACTGGAGTGGTTGGAAATATGGTATACCAGTGTTTGATTATGTTTTCTTTTGTAACACATGTATTAATTGTTTTAATTCACTGCACCCAGAATGAATCTCAATTTGCACGTTTTGTATTACATGTAAATATATAGGGGACTAAAAAACTCCCAGAAAACTGTGGAGGAAACCCCTTGCCAAACAGGAAAGGATGCAAGGCGCTTTTGAATTGTTTTTTAAAACAATTAATATTGGGCTGACAGTTAACCGTGAGCAAGGTATTACGAAATACTGAAACGCGTTGGTGTTGTCTGTGTTCCTGGGTAATGGATTCAAAATAAATTAATTTGCTGAAAACCACGCTGCAAGAGTGCGACCCATCTCGCTTCAGAAATTATGCGTTCTGCTTGTTATATATATATATATATATATATATATATATATATATATATATATATATATATAAATGCCACAAACGATCCAGACCGAAGAAAGAATCAGAGGGACACAGCGGGGATCCAGGTAGGTGATTTATTCTCAAAATAGCATCGGCATGACGCGTTTCGTCTACAATGACTTTTTCAAATGCCTGCTAACAAACAGAGTTTCCCGCCAGTGCTCTGCAAATACTCCCATTCGTTCTACCATTGGTGGTTGTCCTGGTAGGGTGGATCAGAGTCACACAAAATGCTGTAGTTGCGTCGGCAAACTACAGATCCCAGCATGCACCTCTCACAGCATGCCGGGTGGAGTTCTCCTCTCGTTTTCCCTGTGTCAAATTGTTGGGTCCAGGACGTCATTAAGAACGTGGTGCTGGAGCAGTGGCAAACTCGGCTGTAGATTCAAAACCACCCGCTGGGTCCCCAAGACGCCTCAACCGCAAGTATCCACAATGGGGCAGTCCTGGCACCTCGGAGACATTGACCCTTGGTTCCTCCATGTAAGTACATGATCTGCTGTCTGCAGCGACGCTGTTCCCAATGCAGGTGCGGTGGGACAGAGTACTCCCAGCACCCTGGAAACACACAGTTGCAAAGCTGCCCTAGTTGTCTCTGTCCACTCTGCAAGGCGGGTCCCTCTAGCGCGTCACGGGCCGGCGCGCATAATATGCCACAAACGATCCAGACCGAAGAAAGAATCAGAGGGACACAGCGGGGATCCAGGTAGGTGATTTATTCTCAAAATAGCATCGGCATGACGCGTTTCGTCTACAATGACTTTTTCAAATGCCTGCTAACAAACAGAGTTTCCCGCCAATGCTCTGCAAATACTCCCATTCGTTCTACCATTGGTGGTTGTCCTGGTAGGGTGGATCAGAGTCACACAAAATGCTGTAGTTGCGTCGGCAAACTACAGATCCCAGCATGCACCTCTCACAGCATGCCGGGTGGAGTTCTCCTCTCGTTTTCCCTGTGTCAAATTGTTGGGTCCAGGACGTCATTAAGAACGTGGTGCTGGAGCAGTGACAAACTCGGCTGTAGATTCAAAACCACCCGCTGGGTCCCCAAGACGCCTCAACCGCAAGTATCCACATTGGGGCAGTCCTGGCACCTCGGAGACATTGACCCTTGGTTCCTCCATGTAAGTACATGATCTGCTGTCTGCAGCGACGCTGTTCCCAATGCAGGTGCGGTGGGACAGAGTACTCCCAGCACCCTGGAAACACACAGTTGCAAAGCTGCCCTAGTTGTCTCTGTCCACTCTGCAAGGCGGGTCCCTCTAGCGCGTCACGGGCCGGCGCGCATAATATGCCACAAACGATCCAGACCGAAGAAAGAATCAGAGGGACACAGCGGGGATCCAGGTAGGTGATTTATTCTCAAAATAGCATCGGCATGACGCGTTTCGTCTACAATGACTTTTTCAAATGCCTGCTAACAAACAGAGTTTCCCGCCAATGCTCTGCAAATACTCCCATTCGTTCTACCATTGGTGGTTGTCCTGGTAGGGTGGATCAGAGTCACACAAAATGCTGTAGTTGCGTCGGCAAACTACAGATCTCAGCATGCACCTCTCACAGCATGCCGGGTGGAGTTCTCCTCTCGTTTTCCCTGTGTCAAATTGTTGGGTCCAAGACGTCATTAAGAACGTGGTGCTGGAGCAGTGGCAAACTCGGCTGTAGATTCAAAACCACCCGCTGGGTCCCCAAGACGCCTCAGTCGCAAGTATCCACATTGGGGCAGTCCTGGCACCTCGGAGACAGTGAACCTTGGTTCTTCCATGTAAGTACATGAACTGCTGTCTGCAGCGACGCTGTTCCCAATGCAGGTGCGGTAGGACAGAGTACTTCCAGTACCCTGGAAACACACAGTTGCAAAGCTGCCCTAGTTGTCTCTGTCCACTCTGCAAGGCGGGTCCCTCTAGCACGTCACGGGCCGGCGCGCATAATATGCCACAAACGATCCAGACCGAAGAAAGAATCAGAGGGACACAGCGGGGATCCAGGTAGGTGATTTATTCTCAAAATAGCATTGGCATGACGCGTTTCGTCTACAATTACTTTTTCAAATGCCTGCTAACAAACAGAGTTTCCCGCCAATGCTCTGCAAATACTCCCATTCGATCTACCATTGGTGGTTGTCCTGGTAGGGTGGATCAGAGTCACACAAAATGCTGTAGTTGCGTCGGCAAACTACAGATCTCAGCATGCACCACTCACAGCATGCCGGGTGGAGTTCTCCTCTCGTTTTCCCTGTGTCAAATTGTTGGGTCCAGGACGTCATTAAGAACGTGGTGATGGAGCAGTGGCAAACTTGGCTGTAGATTCAAAACCACCCGCTGGGTCCCCAAGACGCCTCAACCGCAAGTATCCACATTGGGGCAGTCCTGGCACCTCGGAGACAGTGACCCTTGGTTCCTCCATGTAAGTACATGAACTGCTGTCTGCAGCGACGCTGTTCCCAATGCAGGTGCGGTGGGACAGAGTACTCCCAGTACCCTGGAAACACACAGTTGCAAAACTGCCCTAGTTGTCCTATATATATATGCGAAGAGAATTCCTGCAGTTCCAACAGGAAAGACGAGCCACTCCGGTTTTGTAGTTAAAGTATTACGGGTTTATTTGCAGCAGAAAAACGACGCGTTTCGATCTCAGCCGAGATCTTGGTCACATGACCTTTGATAAGTTCCACACATATTTAAAGGTGCAGTTCAAATGCACGACGCAGCGTGCATGGTGACATAGAAAAAATACTATGGAAAATCAATTCATTTTGTTCAATTTGTTTTTAAACAAAGAAAAATAATACAAATGTTAATGTCACAATGTGTTTAAAATTATTCCACTATTTACGTTATAATGGACATTTTAAATTGAGTATATGTATAGTACATATTACCTACATACAGAGTGAGTGGCGCTTGCTTATGTGTCTATAAATTATATTCTATATCAGGTGCCCATGCCTTGTGATATCTAAGGTGTAGGTATACATATATATATAAAATTTCACAAGAATTCATCAAACAAATCCAAAGTTATTGCCAAATCAAGAACGCTCTTCCTATGGAAAGTATATCCTAGCACTAACTACCAACTGGTGACTGTAGTTGGGGTATGAAGTCCTCTTGGCTCTTGAGGTTCCTTGAGGGCCAACTACCCATCCTGTTACCTCAGACTCATACAGCTGGATTGCTGAAGTCTTTAGCGGCCACACCACTTTCTCCACCACTCTGCAAACACGCCTCCTGATGCACTACTGGTTGGGGGGTGAAGTACACTTTACTCCTGAGGGACCTTGGGGGTCAAGAATCCCTCCTGTAAGTCCTACACAGCGGGATTGTTAAGAGCTCGTGAGAGGCCCAGACCCCTTTCTCCACCACTCTGCAAACGCAACTACTACTTAGAAAACTATAGAAATTCACTAAAAAAACACAAAGGTTACAGGGATGTTATAGTTAGGATATGGAATTTTAAAAATGTAGAAATTCACTGGAAAAAAACAGAGGTTATGGGGACGTTATAGTTAGACCCAGGTTTCACTCATACAAAACCAGCAAAATTCAGAAGTTAAAGCTAGCTGAGCTAACTATAACTCGCGCCCCCACAATGCACTGCTTATGACCTCACATATTTCATCACTCATGACATGGTCAGTGACATCACTGATGACATCTCAAATGGCATCACTCATGACATCATCCAGAAAACAAATAACTCACCCACTCACACCTACGTAGAAACTTTCATATACCCACTCCCACACAACCATTCACAAACCCATTCACCAACCCATACCAGTACTTGCACACCAACTCACTGATTTATAGCTCAACACACACATCCTCTCATGCACCTAAACAGTCACTTATACACCCACTCATTTACTGATACAGCCACTGACATATCCACTCATATACCCAAACAGCCACTCACACACTGAGTCAGTCACCCACAGAGTTACTCACACACCTACTCACTCACCCAGTCAATCACACAGCCACCTACTCATCCATAAAGTTACACACACCCCACTTACTTACTCATAAAGATACTAACACAGACTCACTCACCTATACAGTTACTGACACAAGCACACAAAGTGACTATATATGTATAGTCACTGAAAAAACAAAGGTTACAGGGACGTTATAGTTAGGATGAAATTTGACTCATACAAAACCAGAGAAATTCTGCAGTATGATTAGCTAACTTTGACTTACGGCCCGCAATGCACTGCTTATGACCTCACATATTACATCACTCATGACATGGTCAGTGACATCACTAATAATATCACTGATGACATCTCAAATGGCATAACTGTGATTACATCTCACTGACATCACTGATGACATCACCCAGTGATTGTCAGTGTTTTTTTAACAGTAATGAGTGTTAAACATACACTAAGGTAAGTGGTTGTAGGAGTTTCTATATGGGTAAGTCAGTGGGTGTGTATGTGGTGTATTCAAGAGTGAGTGGGTATGTGAGAGACTGGGTGAGTCAGTGGGTGTATGAGGAAATGAGTGGCTATGTGAGTATCTGTATTGGTGAGTGAGTCAGTTGGTGTGTAAGTGGGGGTAATGGTGAATAAGAGAATAAATGAATGGATGTATGGGTGAGTGTGCAGGTGCAGGTGTGTCAGTGGCAATAATGGCGAATGAGAGAGTGCATGAGTAGCTGGATGGGTGACTGAGAAGGGACACAAATGTAAGTATGGGGGAGTGACAGGTAAAAAAGTGACTGTACGGGTGCATGAATGGATATGTAAGTGGGCATATGGGTGAGTGAGTGGGTGTGTGAGTAGCTGTCTGGGTGAGTGAATGGGTGTGTGAGTGGCTGTATTGATGAGTAACTGAGTGTGACAGAGGTTGTATGAGACAGTATGTACTTATCTTAGTGACTGTATAGATGAGTGAGGAGACATGTTAATATATCTTCGAGTAAGTGAGTGAATGTTTGAGTAACTGTATGAGTGAGTGAGTGGATATCTGAGTAACTGTATGGGTGTTTGAGTAGATATGTGAGTATTTGTATAGGTGACTGAGTATGAGAATGGCTGTATGGGTGTATGAGTGGGTGTGTAAGTATCTGTATATCTGTATGACTGTATTGCTTAGTGGGTAGGTGCATGAGTAGCTGCATACAGGAGTTAGTGGTTGTGTTAGTGGCTGTATGGGTGAGTTGATGTGTGAGTGTCTCTATGAATCAGTGAGTTGGTGTGTGAGTGTGGATAATGTCATCTGTGATGTCGTCAGTGATGTCATTGAGATGTCATTAGTGATGTCATCATTGATGTCATTTGAAATGTCATCAATGATATCATGAGTGATGTCAGTGACCATTTCATGAGTGATGTAATATGTGAGGTCATAAGCAGTGCATTGCAGGGGCGCAAGTTAATGTTAACTCAGCTAATAAGTGCCGAACTTCTCTGGTTTTCTATAAGTCAAATGTCAACTAAACTATAAGGCCCTGTAACCTTTGCTTTTTTCAGTGACTTTTTAAACAGTATTTCCTAACTATAACATCCTTGTAACCCTTGTTTTTTTCAGTGAATTTCTATGTTTTTTTAACTGGTAGTCGCATTTATAGTGGTGAAGAAAAGCGGTGGGGTCTTCAACCAGCTCTCACGAATCCTGCTGTATCACACTTACTAGGGATAATAGGAGGGCTTCTTATCACCTAAGTACAGTCATCTTCCAAGAGGAGATCATCTCCCAGCCAGTAGTGTGCCAGGATTCGCATTTGCAGAGAGGTGGAGAAAGGGGGTGTGGCCTCCATACACCTTTCAGAAGTCCAGCTATGTAGGATTTACTGGAGATAACAGGAGGGGTTTCTGGCCCCCAAGGACCCTCAGGAGGCAAGGGGACTTCATCCCCCAACCAACAGTGCGCCAGGAGGTGCATTTGCAGAGTGGTAGAGAAAGGAGGCGTGGCCTCCAAAGACCTCTCAGGAATCCCGCTGTATGGGACTTACTGGAGGTAACAGGAGGTCTTGTTGGCCCCAAGGACCCTTTGTAGCCAAGGGTACTTCACTCCCCAACCAGCAGTGTGCCAGGAGGCCATTTGCAGAGTGGTGAAGAAAGGAACATGGCCTCCAAAGACCTCTCAACAAGCCTGCTGTCTGGGACTTACAGGAAGTAACAGAAGAGGTTCCTGGTGCCCAAGGACCCTCAGCATCCAAGGGGACTTTACCCCCCACCCAGCAGCCCACCCGGAGGTGCGTTTACAGAGTGGTAGAAAAAAAGGGCTTGGCCTCTGACCACCTCTCAGCAATCCCGCTGTGTGGGACTTACTGGAGGTAACAGGAGGGGTTTTTGTCTCCCCAGGACCCTCAGGAGGCAAGGGGACTGTATTACCCCAACCAGTAGTGTGCCAGGAGATGCATTTGCAGAGTGGTGGAGAAAGGGGGCATGGCCTCCAAAGACCTCTCAGGAATCCGGTTGTGTGGGACTTACTGGAGGTAACAGGAGGTATTGTTGGCCCCAAGGACCCTCTGGAGCCAAGGGGACTGCATTCCCCAACCAGCAGTGCCCCAGGAGGCCATTTTCAGAGTGGTGGAAAAAGGGATGTGGCCTCCAAAGACCTCTTAGCAATCCCGCTGTCTAGGACTTACTGGAAGTAACAGAAGGGTTTCCTGGCACCTAAGGACCCTCAGCATCCAAGGGGACTTCACCCCCCCACCCAGCAGTCTACCAGGAGGTGCGTTTGCAGAGTAGTGGAAAAAGGGACGAGCATCTGGTGACTTGTCAGTCCCGCTTTTTTCTTTTTTATGGGAGGGGGCTGCGTGGCCCCCTTTCCCCGGGCCAATTTGGGCCCCAGGGACCCCATCCCCTGGGGCTTGGCCTTTTCTTTTTTAATTATGTTATACCTTAAAGGAGGGCCCTCTTCCAGGGCCGATTTCAACCCCGGGGATCCCATCCCCCTGGCCCCAGCCATTTTATCATTCATTTTTAGGTCGAGCCTAGGGCAGCGCGCATGTGCTGCCCCAGGAAAACGACCTCTTGGAATTACTCTGGACTTTTCACACGCTCCTACATGTGTTTCTTTTTTAGCATTTTTTCTATTGGGCTTTGCGTGCGTCTTTCTAAAAAGAGAGCACGCAATTGGGCAAAGGCGGGTGCATGTCCCACCTTTCCCAGGAAATGTATCTGCCCACGGCCAACGGTTTGCGGTTACGAGCAGGGACGCCATCTGTTTGGGGTCATGTCACCATCTGCTTTTAATTAGCGTGTTCGCTGCGCTGCCTTGCTCACTCGCTCCCTCTTCTCTCTCGCGCCATTCTTTTTAACCAACCCTCCCTTCACATGCCGCACGCACAGCCCTGCCAGTGCTCTGTTTGCAATGAGAAACGTGTGCATTCGCTGTCATGTTAGGCCCATTGCTGTTGACTTGTAGAAGGAGGAAGGCAGCAGAATCATGTTTGACAGTGGCGGCAGAGGAAGCGAGGCCTCTGCTTACACACATGGCTCTTGATTTTCTCTACTGTGCTCGCTTTCTGATTTGGTACTGGCATAATATAATGCAATCTTAACTTTAAGGCAAGCACCCTATTAATCATATGTTTGACCTCACAACCGCAGGCTCAAACCCCAGCTCGTCTACTCAGCCTTTCATCCTACTAGAGGCCGACGGACTAATTAACATTCATTTGGTTGGCAATAAACATCTGTTTCTCGGCACCAAGATGTAGCATACTCCAGCCCCGCCTTCACTTACACACTGGGATAGCTCACGTTTGCCTCCTTTCAGTTTGGCTCCTGATTTTCTATACTGTGCTCGCTTTCTGATTTGGCACTGATTTGGTACTGGCATTATATAATAAGAGCCAGCAGCGGCGGGGTGCAGGCTGCCATCTGTTTTGGGTCAGGTTTCATTTCCAGACTATTCCGCTTTCATTAGAAGGTGCGTCCCCTCCACCCCACCTCCACAAGAATGCGCTTTCATTTTCTCTAAAACACAAAGGATCAGAAACTAAATCAATTACGGTGACATTTTACTTTTCATCGGAATCGTCAGTACCGTCTAATGAGCCGGCCTTGGCCAACAAGCCTACCCTGGAAGACAACAAGCTGCTACTACAGTAGTTAAAGCTCCTTAAAGACTACTCATATCTTGGGGAGGAAGGGAACGATCCTCGTGGGGTTTCAGTAAATAGCTACATTGTGATGCTTAACCATTTGTTGACCAGAGGATCATGCTTCTGGTTAAACAAAACAGAAGAACGTTAGAAATCAGCATTTTACCCTAACTGTTGTGGAGAAAAAGCAAACATCTACAGCAGGTAGGCACAGCGTAACTATACAGAGTGCCTCTTTTCGCTCCCCCACCTCCGAAATCTGCAAGCACCTATCCTTCCATTCCTTTTTATTTTTTGCATTATGTAGCGCGAATGAAGGTATCCAAGCACTTTACATAAGTACTAGTTCCATTACAGAAATCCGCCCGGTGGGTGATAATGTACTGCATGGCTAAACCCTTATAAGGTCCCAAAGGCGAGACCTATTGGCTATGCCAATGCTTGTTAAAATAATGGGAGGGCCGCCATAGGGCCTTCCTTCCGAGTTAATTTTTGACCGGGGGACCATATCCCTGGGGCCCGGCCTCAATTATGGGTGCCCCGGTCCCACCCAGGGCACCCACTGCCACTGATGGGGACTGCGTTGGAGCCTGAAGGGCCCCGCGTTCCCTGCCAGCACCCCACTCCCTGCAGGAGCCAGCGTTGCTTTTACAAATGGGGAGGTACCCACATGCTGCTTCCTGCATGCAAAAGCAAGTGGGCTCCAATTTGAGCAAGCGAGTAGGTAATAAATATATATTTATATATATATACACACACACACACACACACACACACACCCTACATCTATCCTCACACGCTTACATATATATGTATGTGTGTGTGTACATATATATATATATATATTCACTGAAAAAACCATAGGTTTCACACACGTTATAGTTAGGAATTAGCATTTAAAAAACCTTGCAAATTCACTTGAAAAACCATAGGTTTCACACATGTTATAGTTAGCTGGACATTTCACTCGTGAAAAACCATTGAAATTCCCTAGTTATAGTTAGTGCAGGCAACTATAACTCACGCGACCGCAATCCTCTGCTGATGACGTCAGATATTACATCACTGTATTTAGACACCTATTTACCCATGTCTTCTTCCATTCATTTTTAGCTATACATATATTACAAATATTATTTTTTCAGAAAGACACATATGTCATCAGTGATGTAATATCTGACGTCATCAGCAGAGGATTGTGGTCGCGTGAGTTATAGTTGCCTGCACTAACTATAACGGGGGAATTTCAATGGTTTTTCACGAGTGAAATGTCCAGCTAACTATAACATGTGTGAAACCTATGGTTTTTTAAGTGAATTTGCAAGGTTTTTTAAATGCTAATTCCTAACTATAACGTGTGTGAAACCTATGGTTTTTTCAGTGAATTTGTACGGTTTTTTAAATGCTAAGTTCTGTATTTATTTTTTTTTTTTTAAGGTTTTTCACCGTGCGCGTACCGTACGTGCACGGTGCGCTTCGTGCACCGCGCGCCCACGTTACGCATTTCGCAGAATTTTTCCGTTTCTACCGTGCGCCCACGCTACGCGCACTCCGCGACATTTTGGCCCTTGGGGGTCCTTCTGGGACCCCCTGACCAAGGCTAGGGGGTCAGGAACTGTCCACCCTGCCCCCTTTTCACGTTCTCCATCTTTGTTTTTCACCCACCCAGACTGCGAGAGACAAAATGGCGGCCGACACTTCCTGGTTTCGACCGATTCGAATGTTTACTGAGATCTAACAACCAATCAGAATCGCGCTCGCGCACGGCAGCGTGCGCGTATGCTACATTTTACCGTACGCGCACGGAGCGCACCTATAGATATATATATTGATTTAAATGCTATTTTCTCAGGAAATACTGAACCGATTTACACCAGACCTGCAAAAGGCACATCCCTGACCTGAGGACTACCTCTCTGCCAAATTTCAAGTAATTCTGTTCAGCCGTTCGGGCTGTAGCTTGGACTAAAGGTCCTATGGGAAAATGCATGGGGAAAACGTGTTTTGGAACCCCCCCTTTTTCTCAGCCCCCGCTTGACGAATCCCTCCGAGACTTTCAGGGAAGGAGCGGAGCGCCCCACCTATTTTGAAAATTTCGTGAGGATTCGTCAATCGGCGCCAAAGTTATTCCAAATAGAATGTTGCGGATTTCCTATGGAAACACGGTCCTAACTATAACTATCTACTGGCGACCGCCAGTAGATAATATATATATATATATATATATATATATATATATATATATCTCAATCCTGTGGTGCCCTCAGTCTGAACGTCGGCGCTCGTGTGGCGCGGTGCAAACTTTCTCCGGTAGGACAGCCGGTAATATTCTTTATTAAAACCACATTAAACGCATTTCGGGTGATACTCAGCCTTGTTTACTGATCTATATATGTATTTATTTATGATACCCTTACCTGTGAAATACTTACATTATTGTTGCAAAGGCATGCATGGTAAAGGCACATGCCTTGTAATGGGTGTGTGGTAATGACCACGTTGTAAATGCTTTTTCCCACTGCAACCATTTGAAGGGTATCCCTGCCTCCCTCTACAGTGAGAATCTTTTTTGGTTTCCCTGAATTATTAGATATGGCTGAATTACTGCAAATAATGTCTGATGACATCCCCTGTGTAATTCCTTTATCTTCATCATGGTAGTGTCTACTAAATGTCATCCACTCAGTCAGGGGCTACAAGCCATTTTTTGAGCGGATAATGCCTCACTATGGTACCATCATGATAATTATGTTGGATCCTGGCACATATATCGAGGTTACTGGTACTTATTCAATCTCACTCTTATTGTATTGGTGTCCTCAGCAGTCGTAGTTTGTGGGAACACCACTATATTGGACACGTCTTCCTTTATCCATGCCATCTATCGTTGATGTCGTGGGAGGCCTTCAGATGAGTGTGAGGCATAGCCAAGTTGGTGGATGCCTTTAATAACACTTGCCTTTGATCCTTGAAATGTACCTGATGCACTGCACTGTGCCCGATCAATAAAAATGGCTTGCAGACTGCAGGTGTACGCCCAATGGGTCTCTTATCTGCTGATGTGGATCCAAGATCACATGCACAGTGGGACGTTGCAGAAGCATTGGCTTCCCCTCTGCGTGTTCAATATCATCATATTTATTTTTATTGTATTAACTGGGGCCCACCAAAGTGGACAACAGAATGCCTCACAAATGTATAAAACTAACATATAGATGCAGATACAATTTTTGCAGGAAAGCACCATCACGCTAAAGCTATGCGGAAAATATATTCTAAATTATTTTGATTTCTAAAGTCTTGCTTGACTATTCCAATGAGCATTAAATCACCCACCGCCTAGAATCCTGGCTCTTTTACCTGGAAATAATACTAATAATTTTGATTGGCAGAGTGAAAAAACTAAACGCACATGCAAGGATTAAAATGTTTGTATTGTTTTATATTGGAATTTCTAAGCGCCTATTATTGCAGTGCAAACACCGCAACAGGCTCTTACAAGAATTTGATCTTTGCAATTCAGAAATAATGAACGTGCATGTTTCATCCCTCCAGAGAAAGCAATGTAAAATTCTAAATTAGTTGCATGTTGTTTGTGTTTAGTCACATAAAACAAATAGCTGCACTGTGAGATTAATAATCTGTGTCTACCCTCAATGACTATAATTTGTATTAGCCTTAATTAATACAGCACTGCAACTAGGCGATCTTTGAATATTGCCGTGTTAACACGAGGGAATTCCAACAGATGCAGGGGGAGGAGCTTCCTTTAATCCTTTTACAGTCGGACTCAGACTCCGTGTTTTTGTCTTTAAAGAAACGCCTAACGCAGGCTAGCAACAGAGAGTGGGGGTCGAATTGAAATGGGAGTACAAAACATTCGCAAATGAGTCACACTGGTAGATTAAATACCACATGCACCTATTGTTTGCATCGTTTATACATGCGGCGATATAAAGTGCTATACTCATACACTTAAAGTTTGACGTGTGCAGTTCCTGTGAGTCAGAGAGGCACGCTCGCCGCCGTGCTTTGTGCGGTGTTTATACAGCACCCTTTATCGCTGTGTATCTGTGCTCGGCTGATAAGGTCTGGATTGATGGCTGCGGCGGCCGCGTTACTGGCTGGGCCTGTGAACCGCAGGTTACCGGGTTGTGTCACGCGGGATGCCTTTTAAGCTGCAGAGCCACGGTTTCCTTTCAGCCACCCAGCTGCTCCTAATCCTTAGACATAAACACGAAGCAGGGCGAGCACACACGGATTGTCACGCCATGCTCATTAAGGACTAACAAGGCTCAGGCATGTAGGGGTAGACACAACCAAGGGCTTTATTTGTGCGAGGGAGGCAGAGAAAGCACGCACTCTGTGGCAGCAAGCCTTGCAAAGCGCTTGCAAAATAAACCAAAGTCAGAACAATGTAACATGTTCATATGAATGCGACGCAGAGAGGCGTTGCTGTAAATTGCAAGATTTGTTTTCCCCTTTGAAATAGATAAGTAAGAAATTAGTTATTCTGAAGGGACAAATCCAACGCACAGTGGGTCCTCGCGTTTCGGGACAGTAGTACTTTCCAGGGGTGGGCTTATGTCTGATGCAAATACTGCCAACTGTGAACAAATGGGAACAGTGGCTTCCGTTGTGACACGACCCTAGTTAGCTTAGAGCACATAATGTTTATTTCATTACAGTTTTTTTTTTATTGTAAAAGTGAAATGATGCATAGTTTTTTTTATCCTGCTAATGAATGATTCTAACTAAGGATACACCTGGCATTTTTGAAAAAGAAATATAAGTACATTCTTGTCCGCCTCGACAATAATTGCATTAACATTCACCAATGGAAATTCCAATTGATGAGTTACAAATATTTGCTGCTGGATCTAGTTGTGGCCTACGGGTTTTTTACAGTGGCCTAAAATATGCCCTCTGAAAACCCAAAACACAGGGGCTTGTTATTGGTTAAACAGACTCTATTAGACGTCAATGCAAAGTTTCAAGATATAACTGGAATCAACTTATTTAGATCGTTCCCTTAGGATTTCGGTTGAAGACGAAAATCCAGGACTGGCAGAACGCCACTGACCTGGCCTACTGAATCCTGGATAGTACAGAGTAGCAAAGACAACCTTAACCCCTTCGCCGCGGGGGTAATTTCCCCGCGGCGCGGGGGGGTGGCTGCGGCGGCGCTGTTCTCGTGACGAGCCCAGCTCGTCATGAGGCACAGTGGAGCTGTGCTCATGACGAGCTGGGCTCGTCATGACTCCGCCCACTTATTGATTCTCCCGCACAGGCAGGGAATCAATTGCACGTGGGAGTGCCGCAACTGTTATGACGAGCCCAGCTCGTCATGAGGACAGCTCCACTGTGCCTCATGACGAGCTGGGCTCGTCATAAGCAGGCAAGCAGTTAAATCTATTGAGAGTCAAAAAAACACACCAACAAAGTGAGCAAGATGATAAACCACATGGGGGATATTCTCAAGAACTTGCGATAATCATCGCCAAAATAGGTTAATGCAATTTTTCATATCGCAGTCTATCATGGGAAAATAACTCCGTGTTAACGTCGTATTCACAACAATGCGGTAACATGCAATAGTTTCCCGATAACGCATCAAATGTCCACGATAAAATTACCGGGACGGCAATAAAAATCCAAAGCCGAACGTGAGAACGTTGCGATGGGCCCAACCGTGCTAAAAAAATCAGCGATAAACTGCACCAGGCCTGCAATTCACACACGTCAGGCGGTAAAAATCACTATAAAAGCAGAACAAAACCACAAACAAAACCAAAACACCTGCGAAGCACAATGGAGGTAGCCGGATCAAGTACAGAGGGCAACCAGAACCCCACAAGCCCCACGGAGGACCAGCCTGGGACCTCTGGGTCAGGGAAGGGCAAGGAGAAGAAGAAGAGGAAGACATAGTTCAGTCCGCAGGAAAACAGGATCCTGATAACGGAGGTGATAGAACACCATCAACTACTGTTCGTCACCTCTACTGTGTCATTGGCAACAACAAATGGAATATGGCAGTCCATCGTGGACAAGGTGAATGCAGTCGGAGTGCTGAGGAGGACAATGGAAGCGGTCAAGAGGCGCTGGAAAGATGTGAAGCGCAAAACCAAGCAGACACTTGGCAACAACCAGAAGGCAGCAATGCAGACTGGAGGTGGGAGTCCAGCGCCATAGGAGGAGCTGGATGAGATGGAGGAAATGGTGTCCACAGTCATCAGTGTGGAGACGGTGGCAGGAGTTGGGAGACCGGACACTGCTCAACACGACCTGACACAACAGCAACAGGGTGAGTAACGACCAGGGACTGGGGGGACGGGGGGAGATGGTCACAATGGCACACACGCACAATAAAGTATAGCACAGTGCACACCCACAATGACTCTGGATCATGTCCCTGATCCCCTTGACACCAGGGGCGTAACACAGGCCCCCGCAGGCCCCGCGGTGCGGGGGGCCCCACGCTCCAGTGGCCCCCTCACTCTCAGCGAGGGAGACGGCTGCGCCTGCAAGCAAGCCTCTTCAGTCTTCGCAAGTTAAATAGTGCTCCTGTGCGCACTGTGGACACGCCACGGTGACGGCCTCTAGGCCTCCGAGTCTTCCCTCTCTCTCCGTCTCGCTCCTCAGCTAGTGAAAACCGAGACTTCAAGAAATGGGTATTACCCTCTCTTTCCTCCTTTCGTTTATTTGCTCCCCTGTGAAATGGATCCCAAAAAAGTGCAGCCTCAGAGTGGAGAGAAATAAAACATTCCAATTGTGAAAAATAAATAACTAATTAAAGCAAGACAGAGTGGTTGCAAGGTGGCCAGATTGATTTATTTACACCTAAACACATTAGCGCCACTTTACAGTGTTTGCCAGTGAAGTGATACTTTTGTTTTCTCCTCTCTCTTTGAACAACATTGTTTTCCCTGTGTGAGAAAGTGCACCTTGCCTAGAGGTACTGAAATACCTGCTTGATGGGTGAATTGGAAAACAAAGGGGCTTATTAGCAACGCTTTGCGATAAAAATCGCAAAGCGCGCTTAGCGTCAATTTGTTTACCGCTGGCTAGCGCTGGTTTTTATCACGGAGATAGCGCGTTATTGGCAACATGCATCTCCATGGCGATAAAAAACCAGCAATAGCGGTGAACTGACTGATCATCGCTGGACATCCAGTGATGAAATTCCTGCGATAGTGAAATCCTTGGTAATAAGCTAAGGTGGTCTCAGCCTGACAATCCACCTCCCATTGAAAAGATGTCTAAGTCAGGTTTCAATCGGGCATTAGGAACCAGCGATAATCGCGGTTAGCGCGACTTTTATAGCAACGTGGGTATTGATAATAGGGGGAAGTTGTGATTACGACTGTTTACATTTAGTTTTAGTGAGGAGCACCTACTTTGCATGTTATTAGCGATAAATATCGCTGACATGCAAAGTGGCAAAAAAAACGGACGCTATTGCCAGTAAACTGTCGCTAACAGCTGTTAGCGACAGCTTGCTAATAGGGCGATAAAAATATCACCGCTTTAGCAGCAAAAAGTGCCGCTAAAGCGGCGATCTTGCCCTTGATAATATGCCCCAAAATGTGTACAGCGACTGTGTGTTACCAAATGTGGTCTTTTTAAACCATACTGCTTATGTTTTGAAAAGATATAAGCAATGGGCACTGAAACAGGTCCCTTCCGGGCCCTGTAGTCATGGCCTTACCTTTTCATGCAAAAGCACTCACTAATTCCAGAATAATGAGTGTAAAAGGAACAAGCATTTGCAATGCAATAGGTCTCGCATTTGCAAAGTTTAAAGTTATTGGTATTGTAAATGGCAATGTCTTTTATGTATTGGTTTTTAAAACCAACAAATAAATAAAAGGTTTGTTATTTATAATGTCAGTAGGTGCTAGGTGAACGCAAAATGCTGCTAAAGGAGTAGCTCTTGCGGACTGCTCTGGTTTTTAAAGGGCAGTGTATTTGTTGTTTAAATAATTTTATATATTTTGTAACTTAATACAACAATGTTTTCACTAAAAAAAAATGTTTACGTGCAAAATACACACCAAAATATATGCTGTTTAATTAAATCAGGGTGGGAGGAGTTCGAAATTGTGCTTTACGGTAGTAGCAGAGTTTACGATGTTAAATAGAAACACCCTGTCACTCCTTCCACCTTACACAGAGATGTTACCAGCCTCGTCGCCTATTTCTTTGCAGCAGGGCTTCCTTTGTTGTTATTCTATGATGTAAACAGATACTGCTTTGATGTATGCAACAACAAAATATATGCTGTTTAATTAAAGCACCATGGGAGGAGGCCCGTATTGTGCTGTCTCGTGTTAGGAGAGTCTCCCATAGTGAAAATGAACAGGCACTTCACACACATGGTATGTATATAAACCGACTTAAGGGTGCCAGGCCCACCTGTGCAGTCCATGACTCTTTCAGATTAACCAAATAACTCTACTGTTACC
Source organism: Triturus cristatus (assembly GCF_964204655.1). Classification (NCBI taxonomy): domain Eukaryota; kingdom Metazoa; phylum Chordata; class Amphibia; order Caudata; family Salamandridae; genus Triturus; species Triturus cristatus. The sequence goes on along the minus strand of NC_140593.1, from coordinate 452,961,527 downwards.
CCCTACAAGAAACCTCACCCACTCACAAATTGAATAAGATCACATGTTATACCACTAAAGGTCCCACCAGGTGGCAGATAAATTGTGTCTTTTTCGAGCCTAGTCATGTCCATGCTAAAAATGAATCACATTTATTTTCCCTAGTTGTTTTTGTACGCATGCTAACAAAAATAGTGAAAAAGCTATTGTTCTGTGTTTCGTCATGGTGCAAAGATCGTTTTCCTATTTCGTCTTACATAAGCATAAAAAATGTTGGAAATAGAGTCTCTCTTTCATTGCATCAGTGCACAATTTCATATGAGCCGTGGTACGTGAACCCTGTATGTGCCCACCCTCGGCAGAGGTCTTTTAAGAAAGCCGGGCAGGCGACCGACAGAGTGGCAGGCCTACTGGTCGTTTAGAGGTAGCCGTCTATTCGCATACCTCTTCGTTCTGATGTGCGTCTGACACGGACCCAGCCCATTGGCATTTAAAAAACACCGACCTGTGTACTGTCAAAAAAATGACCATTTCTCAAGAGCCTTAGGTTCTTCAGGGGCTAGTAAAGATCTTGCCTGACATGGCGCTCACCCATCCGCACCAGGATTATGAGGCACCGACCTATCGGGATATATTAACATGACATATAAGGCTGACTCTCTCCCAGTCCCACTGCCCTGTCAGAAAACCTCCGTGCTCCATCGGTCCTGTTTTGAAATGCGTCCTGCACCCGGCCTGGCCTTTTATCCTGTGAGGTGGACTGGAGCTCTGGAGGCCTCAGACCAAGTTTGTAAGCCCGGGGCTACTGCTGGTACCTCTAGCAGCTCTTTCCGCAGCTCACAGAGATTAGTAGCAGCAGGCACACGGAGCTTCAAGAAACAGAGAGGGAACGGGGAGAGAGATCGAGATCAGAAAGGGAGGAAGAGGCGCGAAGGAGAGAGAGAATGATGGATGGAGAGGCAAGAAAGCGGGGCTGGCTACAGCATGTTTGTCAGCTGCTTTCGGTTTCACAGTCTGGCCCGTGGATTCACTGAAAGGGGCTGCGCCACTCACAGAGCACTGGATTCGATTCTTAAGTGTCTTGTTACTGTGAAGTGCACAGTGCTGTCTGCCAAGAGAGAAAGAAATGCTCCACAGACTAGAGGCCAAAACTCCTCCGAACAATGATTAGACAAGAATCTCCACAAGACTAACTTAGTCTGTCATTGCACCACGCTAAAACAAGCAACACTGGTTAATGGGAAAAAACATGTGTTTTTGGACGGAACACGAGCGCTGAGACTTTGCTGCAGAACGACCAGAAAGATCGCCGTTTTTGGGTACAAAACAGAGAGCCGACGAGGTGACCCGCAGGGGAGAAATGGTGTGTTGGTGGAGTGCGAGGTGTGTCGTGGTGAGAGGCGGCGCCAGTCTCTTCGTGAACTTTGTGCGCAACCAGGCATGCAGCTACTCCAAACACAAGCAGTTGTGTTCCGTCCCAAAGCTCATGTTAACAAGAAGGGCTGGGCGAGAAGGGAGGGGGGAATGGCAGCAACAGAGGAGCCCGCGAAAGTGAAAGTGATCGTGATTACGATCGCTACGGAGGAAAGACACATGGCGCTGCGCGCGTGCACGTTCACGTGCACTGTAGCTTTAGGCCACGGCAGCACTTTGAAAAGCCCAGATATAAAATGTCTCTTCGAGCCTTTGGCTCGCGAGACCTAAAAAGGTAACCATGTTGTTCCTGCTTACATTTGACATGCTTTACTCAATCTTGCATTCCCTATGAGTGTTTGCTTTTTCTAGGATGTAAATTTTTTTTTAGGCAGCATATTGCTCTTGTCTAGTGCGTAATTAGAATTGAGTCACATCCAGGTGTTTATAGCGGGTCAGTGCAGTGCAAGTTTCTCTAAGTGGGGCAGTATGGTGTTCAGTGGGGGAGAGGATGTGGCGCTATGGTCGAAGCTGCTGAAGTGGAACTGGTGAACCAGGTTCAGCCTTAATGACCTGGCTCCCAGGCCACTCTCCTGAGGGAGCACATTCCTGTGCTACACCTTAGAAGGCGCCGCAAGATCTTAAATGCCCTGGTGTCTTAGCATCAGCAGGTGGACCCTAGCGGTGCCAAGTGTGGATTACCTTGAAGGCCTGTCCACCACTATCCATAAAGTTCACCTCCAGTCTTGGGGACAGACCTATGAAGCAGCACACCACAGAGTGGCGGTGACTCTGTCACTGAGGTCACAGGACCCTTGAGCAGGGTGGCTCTAGGGCAGTGCAACCGCACCGGGCACTAACTTCAGGTGGGGGCGTCATGTTTGTAAGTATAATATGGTTTTAAAAGCACTTGCTGCCTCCTTCCTGGCCTCCAACATTTTTGTGTGAAACAATAAAAATGTCTTGATAATTCCAGTAATTAATGTTCTTAGTAGAGAGAGATGGTGTTTTGTCTAGTGGAAGGTTTGACTCATGAAAAGGAATGGCAGAGTTGTAAAGTGCATGCTGCTAAGAACATGTGCCATGCAGATCACAAAGTGCACATAATGTGAATAGGTCAGTGGGTTACTGCTTTTGTCAGAGAGACCCTATTGTTACTTGCAGTTAATATGTTAAAATCCTAACATAGAACAGTGAGCTATTAACTGTCATTTAAGAGCTGCATGCAAACTCCAAGGTATAAATTAGAGCGTTATGTTTTTTTCCCCAGTCTTCGATTATCCTAATGTTGCAAAAAAGGGTTCATTTGGGTAGAAATCAATTCTGATTATTAAAGAGAACCCCGACCATGGTATTATGTTTTTAATTCTGAGTTTGTGTTTCTGCAGACCAATCACTATTAAACTATGCTGCCTACTAGTATGGTTGTCATGGGACTCCTACACCTTGTAGTCCTTTGTCTTATGTAACATTTCCTACACAGTGATTTACACACATATGAATGATTGTCTCTATGTAATATGTGTGATGTAAAGTGCTCTGACACCCTACACTGGTATTAGTGGTGCTGTAAATTTTCTGATACTTTGTTATTTTGAAATTTGTACACATGCTAACAGTCTCTGCAAAGATTTTTCCTTATTAGTAGTAGTGGAACAAACAACTGCAGCAATGAGAAAAGTGACCAGTCAACCTTTGCAAAGGGCCCTCCACTTCACAGCAGCACAAGTCAAATTTTTTAGTAACAATTGATGTGTTTGAGCTATAGACAATTTATTAGTTAAAATCGTCAGATTATGCAGCAGATGATGTATTATGTGGCAAATATGGCAAAGCCATAGTTATGTGGAAAACATTAGCAAACTAGGATATTTTGCCATTCATGTTTGAACTGCTCTTGTGGAAAAAGCGATGAGAAGTGCTGATGACAGAAACTCCATGGCTGGGAGACAAATGGCTTGCGATGTCACTTTTAAGGATATTTGGCACATTCTGTGATTAGAAAGGTATCCCACTCTGTGAATGTATTTTAATGTCAATAACACATATTTAACCTTAAAGACATGTGTATCTATTGGTTAAATTAAATAATGTAATAAGCTGTAACCGGTTAGTGAAATGGGAAACGAATACAAAAAATTGGGATATTTTGCTCTTTCTGCCACACCTCTCACTCTGCCCACGGACCCAATCCATTGGTTATTCCCGCCCTCTGATTCTCCTCCCACAGTTTCCCTACTTTTTTCCCCCACTTCGACCACTGCCTGGCACTAACATGCATTAGAGACAACTGTGGGCTTTTACCACTGGGTCTCTTAGAGAATTACACCTCAGGTCCATACACGGGGGCTACACACAGCACGTTTCTGGGTTCTCCGCACAAGGTGTTTGCTATTTGACTCCAGACTTCTGCAGCTTGTGTTGAGGAAATTAAACATCCCCTTGTGCTTGTATAACAATATATATAGCTGTATAACTAATATACTTAGCTGCCAAATGGCATTGGCACCATGTCGTGTCCATTCGTAGCTTTTATCCAACAACACTTTGCATGCTGGAATGTTTAACCCCTTACTTAGATGGTCACAGCACAACTCCCAGAAGGCAAGGCGCTGTTGGCTTAAAATCCAGGCCTGGCTGGCGGTGTCACACGTGACGATAGAGCCATTTGGAGGCAATGGTGAATATGTAATTTAGCAGGCGTGTCTATACTCTTAGTAAATTGTAAATACCGCCAGTGTTGACACACTGAGGTCTGAGGCCTCTGTTTGTTATGAAGTAAGGCCCAGTCTGGTGGTTCAGGTCAGTCCTTGTGAGGGAAGCTGCTGGACATGTTTTTACCATGCACTTTGAAAGTATTTTCACCTTGATGCAAGAAGAAAGTTGGATTGTTTTACAAAACATGCTTGATTTTTGTATATTGCTGGACTGGTGATTGCTTTATTTTGCATTTTGAAAGTATTTTCACTTTTTCTTTTGCTTTGCCAACTACAGTTTGAATAGATTATCATTAGGTACTTGCTGATATGGTTTGTTTTTATTCTACATGCAGTGTTATTTATGGTGTTGCTTGCACTTGTCTGTAATACGTGTACCTTAAATCTTGTATTTAGCATTGTTTACACTACAGAAATGCTAAATTAAAACAGACAAACATCTGCATCAATGTTCTGAAGCATCCAAACAGTTTTCTTCCTCAGCCTTGTTTGCCCGCCTGTTTTGCAGTGCTTACTAATGAAGACATTATGATTGAAATTGCTTCCTCTGTTCACGTTATTATCATGCACAACCCTTGACAGTCGCTAGTGCAGGGGTCTCCAACGAGTAGCTCGAAAGCTACTGGTAGCTCGCCAGTACCTTCAAAGGAGCTCTCTGAGGTGAAGTCAAGCCCAGTATCAAATTCAGGAAGTAGGTGCCTATTAAAGAAGGCAGCACTGATCATCTAAAGACCCTTAGAGAGTCAGCCAGCCAAACGTATGACAGTTACTCATACTAACACTCAAACACACGTGTCAGATTATTGGACCTGCTACATGACAGTCTGTATCCAATCTCAATATAATTAAACCACAAGGAGATTGACCAGGTTGTAGTCCCTCCTTTATCAGTTACAACATGAATGTGAACAGTGCACCATCAAAAAAGTATGGCAGCAGTAGACTGAGCTGTAATCAGTGCTTACCCACCAAAGTGCGGGACTGCAGGAGTCAGAGTGAAAAGGGGTATGATCCAGACCAGAGAAAATTAAGAGATTTATCGTCTTTGTGTGTGTCCATAATAAACACTATTGCTTCCTGAAACTATGCCTGGTGCCAAGAACTACCAAATATATATGCTAGCCCCCATCATAAGATTGTTATCTTTGGCATAATTGTGTCCATTCCTGGCATAATGCCAATGGCATAATAATGGTCACCCTTGACTATTTTAGTATTTTTAGTCTGGTTATGCTATACTGGCAGCCATCATAGACCTACTAAGAGCATGACTGCCCTATATGTACCTATTCCTGGCATATTAATGGTCATGACTGATATATGGTATTATCCCTGATCCTTATGGTTTCCATCCATGGCACAACTGTGGCCGTAGTATAATGGTGGTCATTACTGACATAATCCAGGCATCTATGGTGCTATGGTGAGCATCCATGGCATATGACTGCAATACTTGGGAATTCAAAGTAGTCTGTCCATATGAGGCATTTGTACATGGGAGTACATGATGAAAATGACAAGCTGATGTTTTGAGACTGCATTTCTCAAAAACGGATATTTTAAAGGCAGTTTTAGTTTTCACAAATGGGGTTTCTTCTGGAAAATTGAGTATATTTGCCCACAGTGGAAAGTGGTATTAGAAAAATGTGCATTTTCAGAAGCAGGTGAATGATAATTCAAGCTGAGCTGGCGAGCCGTACTGCTGTGCTTATGTCCTTTGTGCCACTGGGAATGTCAAGATTTGAATGTTACTTCATAAGTCAAGGGGAGGCATTTAATATTGATGAACCTTTCCCCAGCATTTCTGCTGGTAACCGCACTTGGTACACTTGGGTGGTAACTACTGAAAATCTTGCTTTGGGTGGTCATAGTGTTGTCACTATTTTACAGTTATAAAATGTGCTAGTAGCTCGGGAAGACTTTCCTTGAACAGAAGTAGCTCTCACTACAGAAAAGGTTGGAGACCCCTGCGCTAGTGTGTGGCATGCAGATAATTCACCAGTCTATTTCTCCTGACATTCGCAGGATACTGAGTTATAGCTTGTGTACTTCTCATGTATATTGTCAGTCGAGTTTTTATGGAATTGCAGGTTTGGGTTGGTCTTTCAAAGTTTCAAGGTATTGTCGATTCTATTTCAGACCCTTCATAGTTGTTCTTTGTTCTTCAGCCATTGGCAGTTCCTGAGACAATAGGACTGCTCCTTGGCATTGTTCTGATTGCTGCCTCAGTTAAATAATCTGTTTTTGACAGCATTGTTCCAAATGGCATAGCTTGTATGTTAAGAGTGTTTCCCACTTTCTCATTAGAACTTAGAGAAAGACAATATAGAGGCATTTCATTTAAATGTTGGACGTTTCAAATCAAAATATGCTAGATTTCTGGGTGGTAGGGCAAAGTGGTAGATGGTGGGCCATGCCGCCGGGGGAGGGGGCCCCCCTCCATGTGCTTTGCAGGGGGCCCCCCTCAAGTTTCGTTACGCCACTGCTTGGCACACTGCAGCACACCTAGAAACAGCAAGTGGCCCCCGTCGATTATATGCCCAGAGGGGACCCTTCCCACACATCACCAATTTCACAACCAACCCATGCAATTGTGCCAAACCCAGCAAAGAGGCATGTCTGTGAGCCACACTGACAATGCAAGTGGCACTGCATAACGAATAGCATGGCTGCAGTCAACATATCATGACATGTTGCACGCCACAACACTGAGGTGGCTGAGTGTGGACCACATCCGTAAATGAGCAGGTCACACTCTCACACATCCACATGCACAAACAACCCCTGATGTCAACAACACATCTGCGGACAAACCATGCCCCAGAGTCCCAACTCCCACCAAGAGCCCAATTTACCCATGTATGCAACATCTCAGCACTGTATAAGCACAGAAGTCAAAGGCACACCGCCTGAAAGTGATGAGGGGCAGCAAAATCAGAGCTGCAGGGCAGACTCCCAAAATGCAGCACACACACATAACATTCAGAGCACATCAACATTGAAAACAATGTGGTACAAACTGCAACACGTTCACAACAGAACAGAGGACACAACTGGTGCCGCTTGTGTGTAGAAACCGGCCAATCACATTTGGCATAGCAGGGAAATGTGAGATGATAATGAACAAGTACAAACACACATCCGTGATGTTGTCGTAATGTCCACTGTCCCGCATCAAATAGGCAGCTCCTCCCAAACAGTCACAATTTACATTGGCATGCAGTCTGTATGTAAACTTGTACAATGCGTCAACATACATGTGAACGCAATATTAAACTACATCTCCCCTTCACATTACAGAGGGAAAATCACCACCTCCTGCAGAGCAGACCGAACATCTCTTCACTGATGATGAAGAGGACCTCCACACTGACGCCCTCCAATAGCTCATGGACAGCTTTGGCACCCCACCTCCAGGAGCAGGGCAGCCCAGCTGCATTGAGGAGACCTCACCCCCTGCACATACCACACAGCAGGAAGCACCCACCACCATGTCTCCCAGGACCCCCACGAACAACACATGGCCTTCCAACGCCGTGTGTTGGGGTGCCAGGAGAAGATGGCTGATCAGGTGCGGGTGGGGTTCTACCTCATGGCAGCCAAACTAGATGCCATACGTGAGTCACATCAGGGACCACCTACAGTCCCTAACGGACACCCACAGTCCGCTATATGCTCTCCAACGATCCATGGTTGACATCGCTGGAGTCCTGACTCTGAGACAACAACAACTGTCTAGTCAGAGCGGCTCCAGCGATGTCAGCCAGGAGTTGGGACACATGTGGAGGATCATGGAGAACATGGAGTGGAGGCATGCGGAAAGAATGGCTGCCACGGCTGCACACCAGCGAGAGGTAGCTGAGCCCTTCCATGCCCTGCAAACCCTCATCATGGCATTGCTGCCACAAGGCCTGGCGCGGATGAATGCTGCTGCTACTACTCCATCCATATATCCGCCTTCAAAGTGTCAGTGACACACAGTGCTGCAGACAATCCACCTCCGGCCACTGATGTGTCACTGCCACATAGCGATGCAGACAAAATAACACCACCCACATGTGAGGCACATGAAACATCAGAGGACGAAGATGCAGATGATTCTGCCTTAGTGGTTAGAAGGAAGTAGTAGCATTCATCTCCGCCATATGGCCTGTTTCTGCTTGGTACTGCCCTCTACATCATCACCTCCCACTGTCCCCCAATACACTCTGTGACACTCATTCATATTCTGTTTGGTTACCAATGACACAGCAATCAGACTGCGGACTGAACTCATCCTCTTCCGATGAATTTGTCATTCCCGAAAGGACTCTGGCTGGCCCTCCACAGGGCAACAATGTAAAGTGGGGTTTGCATGGCCCTGTACTGCTCCAGCTTCAACACTCCACTGAATGTGAATAAAACATTCAAATTCACACAGATGTGTCATGTCTATGACCAATCAAGTATGAAAGTATGGATGTATGTAGGGTCAGTGATTCCCCCTTACGTCCATGTTGCTCATGTTGTGGGACTTGAGTCACAGGGTGCAACATTGTCGATTGTGGTCCGGGTGGCGCCGACACTACAACAGAGATACACGCATTAGTTACTTTCTTGTCCAGCCCAGAACTGAACCACATCCAGAGCCCCGGGCTCATTGTTCACACCTCTACGCTGGACTGGCATACGCCAGCCCACTCCGCTCGCACTTACATGGGGGGGATGACAAAGCTACATGCCCCAGGTCTTCCCTGTAGTGATCTGCTGATCACTGGTCTAGTTGTCAGCATGCTACAGCCACTCCCTGAGGGCTTGTTTACACCCACACCCATCCAGCACAGGCATCACAGGACATGTGACCCTGCCAATAAAAGGGGCCTACCACATCACATTCCCCACTGTCGAAGGTGACATGATAGCGTCTGCACCACAAGACTCAATCATAAAGGGTCCATGATCTGTGGCGCGCTGGGTTGGTGGCACCCGATGCACTGCGGCTGGCACGGGCCTACCGCCACGGGACAGTGACTTGCGGTGCACTGAGGTAGGGACACCTGAAGAGCTGAGTGGGTGTGCAGGTTGCGATGATGTGTAGGCCTCGATACGCCGTTCTGCCAATCAAGATTTGATTTGAATTGAAAGCCCTGCTGGACCGCTGTATACGCCATAGGCAGCGGTCAGCACACACATGACTCCGCGGTGCGATGCCACAGGCTGCGCTGGGGGCCTGTGGTGCGGAATCCAGCGATTGGCTGAGGAGGTTGCACCGGCACATGGTGCGCCTTTTTGGAGACACGCCGGTGGCGACAGGTGAGCATTGAGGTCTGGGTGCGCAGGGACGGCCAGTCATCGCTGGGCGGCGGACGGGTCTAGGGACCAGGGCTGTGGTGCAGCAGGCACACAGGATTGTGCAGGCACCACCGGTCATGGCGGTGGCCTCGTGGCTGGGTGGGGGCGGCCCCCTGGCAGACACGACCCTGCATGTGATGACGAGCTGTGTGCGGGTTGGCTTGGGACGTAGCCACCTCGTCTCCAGTGTAAATCTGGCCATTGAAGGTGGTCGGCCACGTGTGTTTAGGCCTATGGACAGGATATGGCAGACACAGATACACATGCAGTAGTTACCTTGGTGGCCATCCCGGAACTGAACCACGCCCAGAGCCCCGGGCTATTTATTCACGACATACGCCAGCCAAGGCCACTCCACTGACGCTTACGGGGGGGGGGACAAAGCTACATGTCCAAGGTCTTCCACACTGCCTGAGGTGACCTGTTTGCGTCCACTGTCCACAATCCTACAAACACCAGCAGTATATGTCCACCTGGACATGTCTGTGCCCTGCATACTAGAGCCTGTCCAGCACATCACCGCCACACTTGACAATGTGTACATTCTCATTGATGGGTCACTTGCCTCCTTCGCACATACTTGGTTCCCACCTCTCCCCACATTCTGCAATTGTGTGGCAGAGGTGCCATGCCGTGGATGGTTTGTCTACATGGCTGGCCACGGTTACCACAGTAACTTGTGTTGTCGTGTCTGGTAGTTGGGCATGTTGATTGGCATGTTGTATGTGATGTTGTAACGTGTACATTCCCACAGTTGTTAGTTGTATGATTATGTAGTTGAGGTGTGTGGTGTGTTCAGTTGGTGCTTACTGACGAGCAGTGCATTCCATAGGTGCCATCCTCAAAGCACTGGTTGGTGATGGACTGGCGGAAGATGTAGGAATCATGCACACTGCCTGGGAAGTTTGCGACGACATTGATGAACAGGCCCCGGTGGTCCAGTTTTGCCTGCACATTGATGGAATGATGGAATGCGTGTGGTTTCTGTTGCGGTGATTGTGTGCAGTGTCGGCAGGGGACACAAGTAGTACATGTGTGCAGTCAATTGCCCCCAACACGTGCGGGAAGCCAGCTATGGTGTAGTTCCCTTGCTTGGTCTCCAGCTGTTCCTGAGCAGTGTGGGGGCAGTAAAGGTGCAGGGATATCAAGCTTATACAAACCGTGATGCTTACAGGTATGATAAATCCTGCATAATAAGAGCGTAACAGAAGTTTGTGTGGTCGTAGCCTTCCTTTTCTTTCCTACGAAGGTTACGACCACACAAACTTCTGTTACGGTTTTTTTATGCCGGATTTATCATACCTTTAAGCATTCCAGTTTGTCCAAGTGCAATACACGGTACCAGATTACGTTTGTGACTATACGGACGCTTGGCCATTGTCACCATTTATACAACAGGTTTCTGAATACTGACTTTCGGAATATGGAATTGTATTAGGGAGTTCCCGCAGCATATGCAGTTAATTGAATCTACACTTTGCCCTGATGAAGTTCACGGTTGGGAATGGAACGAGTTGGCTGAGCTTTTCGTATTGTTGATTTATGCATTTGTAATGAAGAACTGTTTTTACACTACTGTTGACTACTGGACTTCATGACCTGGCGCACCCCCATTTCAGTAACTACAATCTTGGATCTGAAGCACAGAGGCGTCAAGCAACGGCTGGCGTTAGGGTTGGTTGCGCAGGAACACTCCGAATTTGAACTAGGGTGTTGTGCAGATACAGGGGCCCGCCGTTGCTTTGTGGACATGCATCCAAGACATGTGTGAGGAAGTTTGGCAGGGCTGGCTGTGAGACTCCTCCGACTCTGGCAGTTTTTGGTTGGAAGGTACCAGAGGCCAACAGGTGCAGCACAGCCAGCAGCTTTGTCTGCGGAGGGATGTTCGTTCTCTGCTGTGTTGGTACCGTCAGCCTGTGGGCGATGTGGGTCAGGATTCGGAGGATGGTTGTCCTTTTGAGCCTGTAGTGGGCAATGGCATCCTCTGGCGTTGAGTCTCTGAGGCTGGTGCGTTTTAGGAACGTCCGCTGTCTTGTTCTGCGCTGCCTAGGTGGTAGTCCGGAAGGGGTTCTCCGGGGGAGGCCTGGGGGTGGTGGCGGTGGGTGTTGTGGCCCTCATGGGTCTCCGAGCTGCATGCTCAGTAGCTCCATGACATGTGTTGGTCTTCAGATGTGGCTCTGGGCTGGGCTCCATTTCATACTGCATGCTGTCGTCCTGCTTAACACCAGTAAAACGGTACAAAAGGGGGTGGTGATGGACGGAGCATCAGAACCAATCAAACACTCACACCCAATCAACAGATCCGGGTTTGATCCATCACCGTTCTTTAGCCCACTCTGCCACCCCAGTTCAGACATGGCCATATGCAAATCAGTCTGACCCTGTGCCTCATGGGAACAGTCCAGTCCGAACTGCCAAGCCATGCCTTCCCTGGACCGAAAACAAGCTTCCTAGGACCGGTTTCTGGCATTTCAGCCGTCTTCAGCCAGGCTTGCTTGAATCCGGTGGCAAAGTGAGCAAGGGACTCACGTCTGAGCATACCCTGCCAACTTATGGCGAACAAAGCGGTACAAAAGGGGGTGGTGATGGACGGAGCATCAGAACCAATCAAACACTCACACCCAATCAACAGATCCGGGTTTGATCCATCACCGTTCTTTAGCCCACTCTGCCACCCCAGTTCAGACATGGCCATATGCAAATCAGTCTGACCCTGTGCCTCATGGGAACAGTCCAGTCCGAACTGCCAAGCCATGCCTTCCCTGGACCGAAAACAAGCTTCCTAGGACCGGTTTCTGGCATTTCAGCCGTCTTCAGCCAGGCTTGCTTGAATCCGGTGGCAAAGTGAGCAAGGGACTCACGTCTGAGCATACCCTGCCAACTTATGGCGAACAAAGCGGTACAAAAGGGGGTGGTGATGGACGGAGCATCAGAACCAATCAAACACTCACACCCAATCAACAGATCCGGGTTTGATCCATCACCGTTCTTTAGCCCACTCTGCCACCCCAGTTCAGACATGGCCATATGCAAATCAGTCTGACCCTGTGCCTCATGGGAACAGTCCAGTCCGAACTGCCAAGCCATGCCTTCCCTGGACCGAAAACAAGCTTCCTAGGACCGGTTTCTGGCATTTCAGCCGTCTTCAGCCAGGCTTGCTTGAATCCGGTGGCAAAGTGAGCAAGGGACTCACGTCTGAGCATACCCTGCCAACTTATGGCGAACAAAGCGGTACAAAAGGGGGTGGTGATGGACGGAGCATCAGAACCAATCAAACACTCACACCCAATCAACAGATCCGGGTTTGATCCATCACCGTTCTTTAGCCCACTCTGCCACCCCAGTTCAGACATGGCCATATGCAAATCAGTCTGACCCTGTGCCTCATGGGAACAGTCCAGTCCGAACTGCCAAGCCATGCCTTCCCTGGACCGAAAACAAGCTTCCTAGGACCGGTTTCTGGCATTTCAGCCGTCTTCAGCCAGGCTTGCTTGAATCCGGTGGCAAAGTGAGCAAGGGACTCACGTCTGAGCATACCCTGCCAACTTATGGCGAACAAAGCGGTACAAAAGGGGGTGGTGATGGACGGAGCATCAGAACCAATCAAACACTCACACCCAATCAACAGATCCGGGTTTGATCCATCACCGTTCTTTAGCCCACTCTGCCACCCCAGTTCAGACATGGCCATATGCAAATCAGTCTGACCCTGTGCCTCATGGGAACAGTCCAGTCCGAACTGCCAAGCCATGCCTTCCCTGGACCGAAAACAAGCTTCCTAGGACCGGTTTCTGGCATTTCAGCCGTCTTCAGCCAGGCTTGCTTGAATCCGGTGGCAAAGTGAGCAAGGGACTCACGTCTGAGCATACCCTGCCAACTTATGGCGAACAAAGCGGTACAAAAGGGGGTGGTGATGGACGGAGCATCAGAACCAATCAAACACTCACACCCAGTCAACAGATCTGGGTTTGATCCATCACCGTTCTTTAGCCCACTCTGCCACCCCAGTTCAGACATGGCCATATGCGAATCAGTCTGACCCTGTGCCTCATGGGAACAGTCCAGTCCGAACTGCCAAGCCATGCCTTCCCTGGACCGAAAACAAGCTTCCTAGGACCGGTTTCTGGCATTTCAGCCGTCTTCAGCCAGGCTTGCTTGAATCCGGTGGCAAAGTGAGCAAGGGACTCACGTCTGAGCATACCCTGCCAACTTATGGCGAACAAAGCGGTACAAAAGGGGGTGGTGATGGACGGAGCATCAGAACCAATCAAACACTCACACCCAATCAACAGATCCGGGTTTGATCCATCACCGTTCTTTAGCCCACTCTGCCACCCCAGTTCAGACATGGCCATATGCAAATCAGTCTGACCCTGTGCCTCATGGGAACAGTCCAGTCCGAACTGCCAAGCCATGCCTTCCCTGGACCGAAAACAAGCTTCCTAGGACCGGTTTCTGGCATTTCAGCCGTCTTCAGCCAGGCTTGCTTGAATCCGGTGGCAAAGTGAGCAAGGGACTCACGTCTGAGCATACCCTGCCAACTTATGGCGAACAAAGCGGTACAAAAGGGGGTGGTGATGGACGGAGCATCAGAACCAATCAAACACTCACACCCAATCAACAGATCCGGGTTTGATCCATCACCGTTCTTTAGCCCACTCTGCCACCCCAGTTCAGACATGGCCATATGCAAATCAGTCTGACCCTGTGCCTCATGGGAACAGTCCAGTCCGAACTGCCAAGCCATGCCTTCCCTGGACCGAAAACAAGCTTCCTAGGACCGGTTTCTGGCATTTCAGCCGTCTTCAGCCAGGCTTGCTTGAATCCGGTGGCAAAGTGAGCAAGGGACTCACGTCTGAGCATACCCTGCCAACTTATGGCGAACAAAGCGGTACAAAAGGGGGTGGTGATGGACGGAGCATCAGAACCAATCAAACACTCACACCCAATCAACAGATCCGGGTTTGATCCATCACCGTTCTTTAGCCCACTCTGCCACCCCAGTTCAGACATGGCCATATGATTGGTTCTGATGCTCCGTCCATAACCACCCCCTTTTGTACCACTTTGTAACACCAGTAAAAGGCAGGTATTAAATCCCTGCTGCTAACGCGCCTTATCGCCTGTTTTTGGATCACATCACAGATCTGGCTGGTCGTTGAGAATGTCGCGAAGTGGTGTTTTTGTGTGGTTTTGCACGGGAACGCCTACTCTGCATATCATTAGCGTTAGTTGTCACTCTCATCCGTGGCGATGTTTTTTGTGGCAGCTGTTGCTGGAAAACAGGCGATATTGGCAGTTTTCACCAGCTTGAGAATAGGGCGATAAATCTATCGCCACTTTTGCGGCGCTAAAGTGCCGATAAATCGGCGACAGGTACTTGAGAATATGTCCCATAGAAGCTTTCAAAGTCGTAGCTGGCACAGTTGTGAATAGAGTTTTCTTAGATGTCAGCAATCATAGGAGATAGTTGAATTTGAGGAACTCCTGGTTTTTGGGCTTCTACTCCACTGCTTTACTATTTGCAAAGCCTGGTACATCAGATGTTACAGAAAGCATTCTTATAGAACTCACCATGCATTCATCATTTCCCTTCTCCCTGCTTCTGGTGCTCAGCTCTATTTCAGGAGAGCGATGACAACAGTTCTAATAGCATTTTCTATTGTCAATATCCAAAAGCCCAGACTGGTCAAGAAATGTTTTGTAACATTCAAAGAAAGAATATCAGTATTTGGATAAAACATGTGCAAAGTGTGATTTTGGCACAGCCAAGCTCTTATTTCACGTTGGTACTAAAGCTTTCCCCTTCGTTCTTGGATTTGCATGGTTACTCTGCTGTATACATCTTCTCGGCAGATTCCTAATCTTATGAATATACCTCCTGGTGCCAGGCTGATCTGGAAAATGTTTGCCTAGAATATAATAACATCAGAATATATGAGGTACTAACCAGCATGGTGGCATCAGTCCATGTTTTTCCACACCTTATTGACGTGGGTCCGAGCTCTCTCATTGGTTCACCAATGTAATTCCTATGCATACTGACAGCGACTAGGTCACATGTCTCCTCTAGAAGTTTCAGGTTGTATGCCATGACGCAGATACAGCAAGAATATTACCTTGTCAAATCTATGTGAAAGCTGCATATGTTGTCTGTGCTCAGATGAGGCTACAGCTGCCTATTGATGTACCTGGCACCCATTCGGGAGCAGGAAGCCAAGTTGTTTTTGTCTGGGCTCACAGGGGTACATCAAAGCTTTCCCTTCAGGTAAGTCTTCTGTTGGAGAATGATTTCCCAAATGTTCTTTTCATAAACAACACAAAGTACTATAGGAAGGAGAAATCCTATTCTTCTTTGCGGAACGGGTCCTACTCCTGGGACATTTCAGAGTCTCAACACTGTTCCTGGAGGCTTGACTTTTCCTCCTCATCAGATAAAATCTGGGCCTTTAAGAAGATGAAGCCAGAGTCCCTGGATCCATCCTCCAACCATGTGGAAGTCGAGGCCTTCCAACTAGCTAAGCTGGATTTATTTAGGACTGCTCTGGTGCCTTCTCAACCATTCTTAACTATTCTCCAAGGTTAAGCTCGATCCTGAAAGTTGGACAACTCTGTTAGATCCACTCAACTTCAACACTGCCCCTGCCTCACAACCTATGAAGAAGTTAAAGCCTGCCAAGGAGCCGTCATCCATTTGGCCGCAAACTCCGACGTTGACACAGACACTGATGTCAGAGCTTTCTTAAGTTCTACCTTGAAGTCACAAGAAAAGGCAGTTTTTGACAGAACTCTTACAACCTTCTTCAACAATTGTGGAGCCCTTACTCGCCTTCTATCAGGTTGTCCAGGAACCTTGTATTGCTGTCTGCAAGAAAACGTTTTCCACAGTCCACAAACAGATAGGCAGACAACATAAACGTGTCTCAGATGACCCAGAATTTCTATCATCATGTCCTACAGCCAAAAGTCTAGCTGCCCAAGTTTCCTTTTCAAAACTCAAACCAAATGCCATTCACACCGTGCTTCCTGAGTTGGGAGAAAACACAGTTGGACTCTTTGGGCACAAAAAATAATTGCCATTAACAGCATTGCCATTCAAAGTTGAACACCACTTTTCTCTTGGGTCACTATGTCCACGTACTTTGGGAGACTGGCAAAACTTACAGACATCAACTTTTGGACAACATGAAAAAGCCATTTTTAGATTTGGTCAATTATGGCGTGAACACTTCCTAATAGATCCTGAAGAGCAGCCTGAATTCATTTTGTGAGCACCTTGGCTTGGTCCATGGGCACAGCCATCATGCGGTAGCGTGCCCCTCTGCTGGCATGTGTTCAACTGACTTCTGATGAGATGCCCAGGGAAACCTCATAAACATACCCTTTGATGGTGAGTGGTTGTTGGGAAACAAGATCAACACCTCCCTGTGATGCTTTAAAAACAGCTGAGCTATGGCTCTGGACCTAACATCTCCCATGAGGCAGGTCCACCATGATGTACCCCCTTTACATCAAGGGCTCTACATCCGGGTTGTTACTTCAAAGGCCCTACAGCTGGAGTAACTGCATCACATGGGACATTAGTTTTTTATAATCACTGTCTGAAGACAACAGGGAAACTAGGCTGGCCTTTTAAGATATCACATTATTTACAGATACCCCCAATGTATGAGGAATGAGTGGTTTGGCTTATGTGGGGGTAGAATATCGCCAGGGATGAGTATGTTTCATTAAATAATGTATATACATGGAAATAGTTCCTTGTGTCTCAAAGAGTGAGGAGAAGGTCTTTGTATATTAAATGAAATGGATTGGTATTTATTGTATTATACTGTATAATATTGCACATATTATTGTATAGCACGGTACATATTGTATTCACCTCTTGTTTTTCAATCAAAGTATAATATACAATGGTAAATAAAAATAAAGATGACAGAAATTCACAGTAATGATAAAAAGAAATACATTCAAAATGTTACAAGGAAATAATGGTGTAGTTGCTTAGATGTTTTTAAACCATGGCCAGCTTTGGGAGCTAACTCAGGCCCCACAGGATGCAACACAGGTCTTTGCAACTCTCGTTGTTCTTTCCTCCTTGTCCCCGATCTCATAAAAAGTTCTTTAGGGGGCACCTTCCTTTATGAATACAACTAAAGGGGTCACCGCCATGTAAAGGATGTCGGAAATGCAGGTCATAATCTGGACAGTGGTGCCTTACTCGTCACCGCCTTCATTCACAGACGCTTTCCCCATGGTCGTCCCGTCGGGTTCCATGATCCTGGTGGGGGGTGGCAGTACAGTAGGCGGACTGGTGTCAATGCGACTGCCATGCTCTGAATACAGTGATCAAACTGAGGGACTGGGAAATGAGCAATAGTTTAATGGGTGGAACCGAGCTGGCAGTAGACTGACCACCAGGGTCCTAATCAGGCTCTTAGACATGCAGACTTATGCCTGATTTCGTGTTTTGGTGGTGCAGGAGCGGGCGGCACCCACCGCCAAGCTCCTGCACCACTAAAAGTTGCTGCCACACGCCCGCCAGGTTACAAGTATTTTTGTGGTATGATGGGCAGGTAGCGTGGTGGTTCCACGGCAGTGCAGTTTAAAGGCTCCGAGTGAGCCTTAAACTGCACCAGCGCAGGTCCGACAGTTCACATTCCTGCACGGGAAGGAATGCACCATGTTGTGCAAAACTTTAGGAAGTTTTCAAGTCTAAGGTGTTCAGGGAGAACTTTTCAAAGCTAAGAACGACTGGTGTGAAAAACTCCTTTCAAGTTGTTATTGAGGGTTCATCCTGTCCAATCACAAGCATTTAAATGGCTGGTGTAACCACAACATCTTGTACAAGTGGCCTGCAGATCTATGCATGACTCTATGTCACGTCTAGTTACACGGTTCATGGTATTTTGCATTGTACAGTAGTTTATTTGTGCTTCTTAGATGTACTGGGTCATCATGGTCCACCGAGGGCTCATTATAGTTTTTTGCTGTTCACAAAGCTGTAACAGTGACCCACTGATGTGCTGCATATTCCCATGAATGGTGATACAATCTCCTGAGGCCCAGGCCTCTTTGCCCTCATCGCCTAGCCAATATCTAAAACACTGTCATGATGATGATTAGTACAGAAATCATGATGAATGCTTCTAGAATTATTAATACCTTAAATTGGTATACTGCTAAAATATATACGAAATATCATCGAAATATTGTTTTTAAGCCTGCCTGACTTTCACGGGACAGATTCCATAACTTTTCCTCTCACAAATGCAAGGAATATGCATGAATTTATCTGAATTTTGGGGTTTGAAAGGAATTCTGATTAAGAAAACATTGTGAATTCCACTACGTCCTCCCACCCTGGACTCTAGTGCGTGTCTAGCTTTTAGATATGTGTTGGTTTGGTGGGTTTCTCCGATTGAAGTCCGAGCCTGGGCTCAAATATTACAGCCACACTTTGCCAAAAGAGGTCACTTTTCATGCAAAAATATGATTTCACCTTTCATTTTTATGTCTATTGTATTTTGGGAACTAGGCCCAGCCAGACAACTGAGGTACTGTTTTTATTGGCAGAAGTGTGAAAATGCGGAGTAGTAGGAATTTTGTGGATCCCCACAATTTCCGTAAATCACAGAAAGCGTAATTGCTGAAATGTGAGTGTAATGCAAGATTCAAGACAAAGTTTGAGGTTTGAAGGGCATTCTGGATAAGAGAGAGTACTGGGAAATCTGCAAGTCACACCACCCTGAGCCATCCTGGGTGTCTTATTTTAAAAAATGCCTGAATTTAGCAAATTCCTCCGGGTAGCGTCCGACCCTGGGCCCAAACACCACTGCTACCCACATTACCTAAATAAGTCATCTTCTCCTTCGTATGATATCACATAGGTAAAAGTGAAAACTGTTTTTCCAGACATTTCTGCTGTATTCTTAGAATGCAATAGATTTTTTACAATACTAAGCCATTTCATGCATTGCTTGGGTCTTTTAGCCACAGTGTTCAACAGACAACAAATTCATGAGCTTCACTTTTTAGGGCAGAATTTGCTACATTTCACCAAATCCTCCTACTTTAAGTATGTAGCAGCAACCAATGGCAACTGCTAGTGTCCACTGAATTAACTGAGCAAGGGAAAACATGATTTAGAAAACATGGTTCGAAATGTGCAAAGGTATGACATCACACACCTCAGGCAAGTGACCACATTGCCCGCTGAGAGTTGTGTAGCCTGGAGTTGAGAATACTTCATGAAAGAGGCCATGTAACAAAAAAATACAACTTTAGTTTAATATAATATTACATATAATTGATGATTATTCAATGCTTCAAATGATTACAAAGATGACTAGACCATCAACACCTGTCAGAAATATTTAGCAGTTACCATCTAGTATAATTTAAACACAGGAATTCAAATATGATAAAGTGTGAAGTTTGCATGTTTTTGGAATGGTGACTGGAGTATATTTAACATTTGTTACACGGGAAGCATAGAGAGCACATTCATGACAACATCTGGCAACTGAGAAGAGTGAAATGTATTACAAATATTTCCTCTTTAACTTGCATTGAAGGGGATGACCCTTGAAGTGTCAGAAAGGTAAAATAATATATTTTGAGCTACAAAAAGTAGGGGTGTGTCCCAGAATGCAGGTATTTATGAGACCTTAAAAATCGCCCTCCATGTTGCTTCAAAAGGTTGAGAGGCAGGAATGTGTTGAAGGGCACCTTCTAGCTATTTAAAGGATACATTGACTGTGGAGAGTTTGTCAAAGCTTGTATGTAGTTAATGTCAGATCCATTCGTTTGTAGTAACATACATGCATATACATGCATATACATGCATGTATGATTGAGCAGTGTTCAAGGTACACATTAAAAGAGGCCAAAAGGAAGGTATGCCTTCAATTTCTCAATAGTATAATAACGATCATTGCAATACAGCATGGAACCGGTTCATATCTGTGAAAGACACTACAGCCAACATTTCTATGACAAAATTAAAAGAGACAAACCTGTTCGAGAGAAGCAGCATGGCCACGTCCCACCATCTGTGAGATTCAGAACATCATTTCAGATGCCAAAAATGTTCTTCACTTTGGCATGCATTGCTTCGTTTTGTGAAAGCGAATTGGATATTAGAGACAAGCATAGGTTACTAGTGTCCTTCGTAAAGTTAATAACCAGGCAATACAATGTATTATTTCCTATGATTCCGGAGATCAAATAACTGTAGTTGAAATCGTCAGACATTGTAACAGAAGCACACTTCCAGATCAGCTGCCACTGACCCTCAGTCTGTCCCACTGAGGATGCAGGCAACCTGGCTATGTACTGAATCACAGGTGTTGTCGCTGGATATTTTCTTTTCAATAAGAGATAAAACTATGACCGAATACCTAGGAATATGAAAACATTTTGAGTAGCCACCGCTCATGGAGAGGATGCTGCAAGCAAGGATGCTTAGCCACTTGTAGTCATCAAGCAATCGAATCCGAGGTATCAAAGCATTCAAACAAAGTCTTGGTTTTCTGAAGTGACAGTTCTTATTACAGATCTGAAAACAATGAAATTAACAAATATAGGGGCATATCAGCAACGAGGCGATATAAAATTATCGCCGCTTTTGCGTCTGTTTTCGGGCGAAAAGCGGCGATAATTTTATTGCCTAATCAGCAAGGTTACGCTATCGCCTGAAACCTTGCAATAGCGCCCGGATTCTTAACGCCCAGCTTTACATCTCTAATGAGATGGAAAGTGGGCGTTCCTGACCTGACATGTCTGGAGAAATGTCGCTAAGCGACATTTCTCCTATCATCAAGCCCCACGCTATGAAGCATAGCGGCAGGAAAAGTAGCGATAACCCCTGTTATCGCTACTTTCCTTACGCCTGCTTCAGGACTGACTTAGCCATGATATCCTATGGAGGGTGGATATCATGGCTAAGTATGTGAGGCCCTATCATCAAGCTAACGCCAAAGTTCGTGAGACTATCGCTGGGTTTCCAGTGATAATCTCACGTTTGGCAGTTAGCGCTAGGATTTTTATCGCTTTTGAGATAAACGTTGCTAATAGCACGCTATCTCAGCGATAAAAATCCACGTTAGCTGGCGATAATTATCCTAGCGCTAAGTGCGCTTAGCGATAATTATCGCCGGTTTTTGCTGTTATGCCCCTAAATTGCAAAATGTTTTGGGGTGTTTTTGTTAATATTTTTGGGTATCGGTTTTTAGTATATTGGTGATTAATAAACATATCTTGCGTTGTGGCACTTCCTTTTTAACCTGGCTTCCTACAGAGCTGGAGGATGGGATAAGGAAAAATACAAGGGAAGGGTGAATGTTACTAACCTGTGAGCTTCAACACACTCTATAATCAACCATAAGAGCTAACGATATTGATATTGTAAATTGATCACTTAATGTAATAGAAAAATAAAGGCAGCAAAAAGGGCTGAGCACACAATTTAAAGCTGGCATGTCATTTTTGTCAGGCGGTCCATACGACAGCTGGGCAGAAAGGTCCTCCCAAGTTGATGGATTAGTGTTTTCATCTTGGGAAGTAACTTCTAAAGGTCCCTTCCCCAAGGGATGTTGGGTTAGCAGTGGAAACCTCATAGATTCCCTGGACTTGTGGGAGGTTACACATTGCACATTAGCTTATTCCACAAAATGGTTATTTTGTTCTGGACAATGCTTTTACTTGCACCGGCAAAAGTCTAGTAACAAAAGTTCTTACACTTCCGTCAGTCAGGCCTCCTTTGCATGGGCACGCAACCATACAAGTGAGTTTGTCTGGACACATAAAAACAGTATGGTCGCCTTGTGGTATTTAACTGCCGGTATGCCCTCAGCTGGTTACCACTGGTCCTTGCATAATGAGAAGTAGTATACTGCTGATCAGTAGGACCAATCATTACTTAGCTGTAGGCTACTGTCTATAATGTTAAGGATGCCTCAACATTTTTTCAACAGCATCATTTTTTAGAAACCTATTTGCATCAGGCAATTTTCTTACTTGGCTCTTCTTGTACTCTTCTGTTCAGCAATTATATTTTTGAGACTGTACCACTTGCATTGTCTATACTACATTGAGGTGTAATGAAGCACATTTATATGATATTTCGGAATTGCTCTAACATATCAGGTACTCCAGTAATTAGTGCCAAATACTAGGGTAAATGATGACAATCTTGTTACGCTGCAAAACTTATTTTCTCCATCATTTGTGCTGGTTATCATAGGGTTCCTTTCCAAGTGCCATGGTACAGTGGAAGACAGTGGGATCGTCACGCAAATCCATGATCTGAACTACTTCATCTTCTAGGCTGGCAATCCTTTTGGCATATGTGAGAGTTCCCTGTTGTTTTGCCATCTTAGATGAGGGTACAGAGCCACCTGCAGCTGCTATTTTTATACTGACACACTCCTGATTGGGAAAGACAATGTGGCACCTGAATGTCATTGCCAGAATATCATCTGACATAAATATAATGTCCTAAAAATCATCAACCTAAATATCGTCCCATCGCAGATAATAAAAGAAAATCTACACCCAACAGGGGATATTTTTTAAACAATGTTTAGGACATGATACTTAAGTCAGACAATATTTCTTTGTAAGATTTTTTTAGATACAACTTGAAGTACTAGACAACTGAGAGGAGTCTTCATGACAAGTTATCTCCAGTACCTCACCACAACACTCAACTCCCTAAGACCTGTTCCCAGATGGGCATAACTTGGCCTGATAACACCTCCAATCCCAGGGAAGTTATCAGTATCAGGGGAGAACAGAAATACTGTCTATACTAAGGGGCTGATTACAATGGCGGTGAGACCGCCACTGACAGCTTGTCGGTGGCGGTCCCACTGCATCGTAGACAGGTTCACCGCCTGCCATATTACAAGGACGGGCAGTGTGATGGCGGTCAGAAACCCCGACCACCACGCATCCGACGGGCTCCTTGAGCCCGCCGGTGCGGTGGAGGGCCTCATTTTCCCTACAATGGTGGTGGTATCTACCAGGCACCACCGTAGGGATTACGATGCCCCTTTCCGCCCACCTGTTCATGGCGGTTAACCTGCCATGAACAGACAGACAGAAAGGGACATTGGGGGGGCCGTAGCGGGACCCCCTTCCTTCCTGGCCCTAAGCTGTGGGCACTGGAAGGCACCCATGGTGCCCCCCTACATATCCCTGCACCATCCATGTAGAGCAGGGATTTGTAAAGTGTCCCTATTTTGCATTGCAGCGGGTATTGCATCCAGCAGCACCCGCCACAATGCAAAATATAAGCATTGTGACCACCGTGGTGGCGGTCGCATCGTAATGCCTGCTATGGGACCACCGACAGCCTGTTGGGGGGGGGATCCCGATTCCTGATAGGGTGGCTGGCGGATGCAAGTCCACCCGCCATCGTAATCAGCCCCAAAGATTTTAGGGAATAACATACTGGAATCTGTATCGATTCCTCTATGTGCATATACGCATTGTAAATTGTGTTTCATAAATAAATACTCTTACTAATTCTCTCACCTCTTGTCAAAAAAGGTTTTCTAATTCTCTTCCTCGCAATGACTGGATGGCTAATCTAAGCTTCTCACTGATTCTTCAACTGAATAGAACATTTTCCACTTATTCATTATTGTTTTGCTATCTCCTCTATTATTCTTTTTGGCTCTGTGCAAGCCACATGTTTATGTATTTGTACTCAATAAACATGCATATAGTCCCTATCATCTTTTTATTAAATAAAGATTGGTGCCTTTTTCAACCTTTTACCCAACGATTTTCTTTAATTCAGACTTTAAAACGAATTGCACTTACTACAGCACTTCCCTTTTTCTGGACTTTTTTCTTTGCTCCATTTTTTCTTCAGTATCTTCTCAACTCTGTCATCCTTAGATATCAGCATCTATTTTACTTATGTAGTTATTAGACTTATCAACTCTCTTCTGTTTTTTTGTTTTAGCTTTGGCTATTTAGGTAGTGTTCTCAAATGCATTCAAGTGATTCCAGACCCCTAACATTCTTTTTCTTTCCACGTATTCTGGGCCCAGCTCTCAAAACAAAGTAATTTGTTCTACCTGCAGGTTTTTCCTAACTTTGGAGTACATTTTCAACCATTGTGGAATTCGTGATATGTTTCACAATTCTTTCTGTGAATGTGCAACACTCACAAATTCCAATGAGTAGCAGTGGAATTTATTTGTGAATTCCATGTTACTCGCATACATTGACACATGAATAAATGCACATGGTGTATGCACATTAACACACATTCATAAATGTGATTCTGTAGTGCATTTGAACGTTAAAATTTTATTTTTTCTCTTGAAAAATATTTTTGCACGTGGTAAAGCCGCTTCACCCACATTGATATGACGGTGTTTTTCCAACTTACCTACTCTGAATACACATATACTTCTCTTATTGACAGAAGGAAATGTAAGAGCTTGTTTACAATGGGGAACAGGCGGCATATATTTTTGAATAGCCTCACACGTGCAAGCTGTGGGGTGTTCATCTACACATCCAGGTGTTCCCACCAAAAACGACCACTCTATGAGGGTACTCACTCCCACACTTACTTCAACATCAGTTTATACCTTAGTGGTGCCCTTTTCTGAGATTAAATCAGTTTACAACTACCGGTTCACACATTTTGAATGGCAAACTTTAAATTTACACTCAGAAACCAAGCCACGTGTCCACCCAAGCTGAAGGTGTACCTGCTGATTGGCTCTCGTGTTCTCTGTGCTGCTTTTGCCGCTCCATCTCACTTTATCTTTCATTACTTTCTCTCTTTGCAACTTTCTTCCTTTAGGAATCTGAATTAATGTACTCCCCTTTATGTAAACTGTGTAAAGGACTTTGGTATTATGTTTCAATATTAAGGGCCATATGTAGGAAGCCAAATATCGGTCGGTAACGGACGAAATTCAGTAAATATCCCGTTACCGACCGGTATTGAGGCACTTGGGATGTAGGTGGCTGATTTCTGGATTCGGTATTTACCGAATCGGAATTTTAAGAAATCGGTAAAATACCGATTCGGTAAATACCGAATCCAGAAATGCTATGTAGGGGCACTCAAGTGAGTGCATAATTGGTGTCTGGATTCGTTATTTACCACCAACTACAAGTTGATGGTAAGTGACGAATACCTTTAAAAAAGCATTTTTGTGCAATTTGTGAAGTGCCATGTGGCAGACATACATGCCCTTAGGGCATGTATGTGCGCCACATGTGCACACATGCACGAATCAGGGGTGCAACAGGGTGTCAATGTGACACCCTGCCACCCATGATAATGCCTCCCCTATTACCGATTCGGTATTTACCAAATCGGTAATAGTAACTGGCTTCCCATTCATTCCTATGGGCCTCCAGGCCCATAGGAATCAATGGGAAGGGATGCATTATTACCGATTCGGTAAATACCGATTCATAAATACCGATATTTACCGAATCGGTAATGATTACCGATTAATTACCTACATACTATTTACCGATTCATAAATTCCGAATCGGTAAAATTCGGTATTTATGAATCGGTAAATGTTATGCTACCTACATATGGCCCATAGAGAGTAATAAATATGTAAACACATAAGACGATATGAGGGTTGGAAATAAATAAACCTAGTTGGCCATGGGCCATGGGCGAAACTGTATTTCTGGGTCTGAACAAAGGACTCTCCTTAGTGGTTCGTGTAGGCTTTTGGGAATATTTTTGTTTGAGTAAGATATTAACTGATTATTTGCAGAAAATGTTATGTTTCGGATCAGTGCCAAAACCAATTCTATCAATATCACAGGCCACCACAGGATCGAACACATTAAAGGATGTGGCGATCGTACAACATCGCAAATAACACCCACTGTATTGTGTAGATGAAACCACTCCCTGTGATAATCTACACACTGCACTCCCACCTTCACATCAACACGGCAAGGCAGTCACAGAGTCAAGTTTCCCAGTTCCATGCATGACTACAGGATTTCTCATTGCATTCTGGGACAAGTGGTCCTGTTGATCCCATTATCAAAGTCTGGACTAGCTGGGCTACTTACGCATTAACCTGGGAAACACGAGAGCTCTGCAGTCACATAATCTCTGGGAATCAAGGTTTTAACTTGAAGATCTAATTTTTATTTTTTATTTTAACGAATACAAGTAACCATTCACTTTTAGATAAACTGAAACAATTTACACAATTTCCCCGGATAATTAACTGAGCTAATGGCATCTGGGCCTTTAAATGATACCTTGAAATTTGTGCCAACAAAAGTAATTTTGACAATATCATGTTTGTGGTATTTTATTTTGAATCATCAGTTCATTCGAGTCCTGGAATACATACCATATTGATATTGGTAACAAGGTTTTGAAGGAAGGATCAATACATGTATGTCATTATTCTTTATATTGCAAAAAGAAGTTCAGAAAGTGCAAAATGAGACACTTGAGTTTTTAGTAAATGTAGGCATGCACTACATTTGTTCTGCCCTACGTAAAGTGTAGGCAAGCTGTGACTTTGACCCTATTGATGAACATGCTCTAATTTTGACTCATTCAACACCAATTCAACTGTCAAATAATAGCGTATAGTCAGAAAGTTTGTCACACTGATTTACACTTACAGAACAACGTTAAAGTGAGTAGACGAGATATAATGAGAATAGTGCTGCTGAGTGACAATTTTGCAAACTGTTTTTGAGGTGTGCATCAGTGGCTCATGACACGAGTGTTTTATGATCTTCTGCCAAAACCCTCGTGTGTGCAGGGGTCAAACCCTATGTGATGCAGAATTTACACACACGTTATTTATCTGGCGCAATAAAGTCCCCTTCCCCTGATAAATTTCAGCTGGTTAAATTTACCAAAACATACTGAGAAAAAATGGTCCGATTATGTTTATGGATTTAGAAAGCGCGTGGCTGCCCTTAGGCTTCCCAGCGCTAGGAGAAACGTAACAACGATGGTCTAAGTCAGAATGTCTGAGATCGGGAGGTTTTAAGGAAATAGTCGTGTTTTGAGTTTTTTTCTGAATGCTAATGACCGGGACATGCAGCTTTTGGCAAGGAAAGCACCTAATCAGATGTCTTAGAGCAAACCTCAGAATAGGCGCTATTTACAGCACCCCGCAAACTGAACCACGGGTATTGGACACCCTGTGAGGACTGATAGCCCTAATGGGGCCTGTGCCCCTTTTTTAAGGTCTCACAACACCGCACCGGAGCACGTATGTGCTGAAGAAGCGTATTTCTGAATTTATCACTGCGAACTACACTTCCACTCATGTTGTGTGCTAACTCCAGGTCCATGAATAATGTATATAGATGAGGGCTGTAAGTACACCATGAGTAATGATCGAGATAAGAGGAGGTCACGGACACCGGCTCCAAGGAATGAAGGAAGAGGCACGTGTGAACGTAGATTTATCTTTGAGAGGACACATAAATGTACCTCATGACGTTCCGATCATTAAAAAATAATAAATAGAGAAGGCCTAAGCCTCGCTTAGCGGGTTTGGCCTCACCCATTGGATATGCTCAAAGACGGACTGATGGAACCTCAGACGCGATGGAGTCCCTGTCTCCATTTAACAAATGGGGCATATTTCTGTAATTGATTTTAAAGTACACACGTATAAATGTATCTTTTATACTGAGTAGTTTCTTTCATCTTCTGGCAGTGGCTTCAGCAGACTACTTACTGACCGAATGTAAGGTATGTAATGGTCATCAGTAGAGAAAACCATTTGATAAGGGTGAGAAATCAAAATATTTCAAAAGCAAGCCCCAAGGACAAGAAAGTAGAGATGAAGTCACAATATCTGTGGTGCATTTGCCCATCACGCCAGGGTCTCAGGGTTTTAAACAGAGCTCTGTCTCCATGTAAAATATGTAAGATGCCTTAAAGAACCCTCAAAAATGTAATTCATAGTAATCTGTAAAATGCTTTACATGTATATTCTGAATAACAACTAAGGGCGCGTGGGGTCTTTGAAAATCTCAGCTTGGAGCATACGCCAACCACTGAGGTTAGTTTTTACATTTATCGCAATGCACTGTCCACTGAAAAAAAAATGCTACTTAAGAGTTTGATTTGAGCTCTCCATTTCTGTTTCTGTGTAATACTGTCTCCGGTATTATGCATTCCACCATGGCTTCACCCATAGCATGAGTATTGGGATATTGAGATGCGCATAATGGGCACGGCTGCTGGTGCCCGACTAGAGCTTTAATGTATTAGTGGCGCATCAGCCATAGATTGATATTTAATGTTTAAATGCGGTTACAATACATTGAAAATGTTATCTAAAATGACATTATGTATTTGGTATAGGTGGTAAAAACATTACCAATGTCCCATATCTGCACTCCGTACAGGTACCCGGGGGGTCTGCAGAAAGACAGTCGATTTACCATAGTGACAGGTATGGCCATTTGTAAATATAGCGATTCAGTTGAACAGAACAAATGTGTCTAAAACTTGCTTAGCAAACACCACAGAAGTCTAAAACAGTAAATGACATTATGTATTTGGTGTAGTTGGTAAAAACATTACCAATTTCCCATATCTGCACTCTGGACAGGTACTGGGGGCACTCCACAAAGGCAGTCGATTTACCATGGTGACAGGTTTGGCAATTTGGAAATATAGCAATTCAGTTGAACAGAACAAATGTGTCTAAACCTTGCTGAGCAAACACCACAGATGTCTAAAACATTAAATGCATAGATAGAAAAATAAGAAGAATACAGCAAAAAGGTGCATTTTCCTATAGATATGCATTCCTAACTTGGATGCAGTAGAGCAGAGTCATAGGGTCAAACTTGATAGTGCAAGTAAATTCCGCATGGGGACATATGTCACTAACAGCATTCACAAACACACACAGACACACAAACACACAAAAAAAATCTAAATTCATGCTTTGTTGCTGGCAGCCTAAACTCATGGTCTCGCAGTCACTGCCTTATGGCCAGCATGACTGCCACTCTCTGCATTATGTACAAGATCCAAATTAAACCCACAAACTATTACACACAACTACTTATCTGTGCAACTAATTTCTTCAATGTTGCTGGCACACCATCAGTCCAAGACCAATTTGACTGTAACATCATCTGGCACCTTGCAAATGGCTAATGCATTTTTACGTACGCAGATCAGACTCCGAGTCCATGGGCTTATGACTGATCTAAGGACAGTCACACTGTCTATATTTTGTATTGAGGCGGGTGCAGCACACGTTGCAGTTAAAAAAATAGACATTACACATATCCCTGCAATACGTGGCAGGCACCATGCGGTGCCTGCCACATGGTCCAGGGATATGTAAGGGGGCACCATAGATGCCCCCCAGAGCTCATGTCAGAGGCCCAGGGGAAAGGGGGACCCACTATGGGCCCCCAATGTCCCTTCCCACCTGCCTTTTAATGGCAGGTTCACTGTCATTAAAGGGCTGGCAGAAACGAACATTGTAATACCTGTGGCGGTGCCTGGCAGAAACCGCCACCATTGTAGGTATAACTTCACCTCCAACGGATAGATCCATGGCGCTCGGTCTCTCCGACCACCAAAGAACCGCCTGCCATCATAATGTGGCGGGCGGTAAAGCAGTCACCTAAGGAGGTGGGACCGCCAAACACGGGGTGACGATGGCAGTCCCACCGTCATCATAATCAGGCCCTAAGGTCTATTCGATTCACTAGTTTTGTAGAGCCTACGGCTACCCGACACCGGACTTCCCAGCGCTGTCAGTTCTAGATGAAGTGAGGGTGATACACACAAGGTTAGGGGAAAAGATAAGTTTTAGTTTCTTTCTGAAGCTCATAAAATTGTCCTCCATTCTCAGGCTGATAGGTAAGGAGTTCCAAAGTTTTGGAACTAGATATGTGAGGGAGTGACCTCCACTTCTATCTCTCCTGAAAAGATCAAGATTGTTGGACCTGAGGGCTCTATTGGTCCAATGAGAGATGACTAGCTGATGGAAGACATGTGGGCCCTCTTTGTGTTTTGCCCAATGTATCATACATATTGCCTTGAATTGTATTCTACGACCTATGGGCAGCCAGTGGAGAGTTTTAAGCGCTTTATGTCCGGACTGATTTTTTGGAAAGCCTTACAGAACTCGAGCTGCATTGTTCTGAATGATCTGAAGTTATATAATGACAGCGGATAGGCTGCCGAGATAAAGTGAGTTGCCATAGTTAAGGTGGGAAAGGATCAGTCCTTGAATCACGATCCTTTGTAAATCCAACGGGAAACATTTCAGAGTCTTCCTTAAGGCTATTAGGAGGCTGAAGCATCTACCTGCCACCTTCTAAGTAACACATCATAACAGGTCAATTTAATTATGGAAGGTGTTTCATCCTTTCCAATTGCACACTGTTCATGGTTGATTCAGAAGAACTGATACACCTATAAACAGTTGACATTTGCTTGAGCAAGATTTGGATCCAATTTGGTTGCCAGGGAGTTGATCCTGTTCAGTGTAGACTTGCTTACTCTTTTCACAATCAAGGATACGTTTCTCAAAGTTGCAGTGTTGTCAAACACAAGACAGTCCCACTAGGGATCACCAACATCAAAAGATAAGCATCTTCACAAGCAACTTTTCCTAAGTCATTCAAATGAATCCTGTGGGTTTCCTAGGTCAAATCAAAAATCTAATAGGGCGTCTATGTGAGGCTTTCTATATGACAAGGGGCAGGTTGCTTAGTGCGTTTGTATGGTTGATAAACAATCATGCTCTCTTATTGTTGTTGGAAAATGCCATACAAATTTCCTATAGGTACATGTTCAAGTATCATTTATATAATTCCAACAGACTTTATCTACTGTTTACCTTGGGATTTCCTTCCTTTAGGAAAGCTGCAGAATTCCACCAGTGATCCTATAATATTCATAAGAAGAGAACTAAACAGTAAGCAGACATATATATTCATACCAAGTCCTGTGTCTAAAATTGCAATATTCTTACACCACCCAGTTGGTGTGCAGCTGCAGTGGTATTCAATACATCTTGATTCCATACTTATTTTGAATTGTAGATAGAAATAAGCTATTAAACTGTGAGATCATTGTAAAATATTGTATTGTAAAATATTTAGGTTTCTATGATCCAAATATGAAACCTATCTGTGTCTGATACCATGTCCAGCAATCTGTACAGTGTTCCTCTATCTTTTGATTATGTTGATGCGTTTTATGCCATGATATGGGATATGGTACCAAAAACCTATTATTTTCTACCTGTGTAAGGCTTTTTTTTTAATGATAAATGTAATAGTTGTACACAGTTGCTTTGGGCATATTTTATTAACATTTTGCTTCGGATGTTCAGAGAATCTATATGTTAATGCAGATAAATACCCTACAATGTATGTACGTGATTGCACTTGTTGACCACTGACTTCCTGGGTGTAGTTTGATTGCAGCCAAAGGCCATTAACGTCTGAAGAACATTGGGAATATTAGAAATACACGCTATTGACAGCTCAGCGTACGCTTTTAAAGTTTGTTTAAAGGTATAGCATTACATAAAGTACGTATGAAGATATTTCTTAATGCAGCTTTCAAATATCCTATTTAGTTTTATCCTGAATTTCCTTTAGCAAACAAGCCAGTTCAATTTATTTCTGCTTTTTCCCTTTAAGGTGAATGAGCTGGCATGGTAAACATGTTTGAGTCACCGAAATCAAATTGCCTCTTATACTGCAATTTCTTGTTCTGCTCTAGGGAATATTAAGTACTACTTTATGAGGTGCCAGAAGGTGAGCCATTTCTCGGATCGCTTTGCTTACAGCGGCCATTCCCTCTGTGGGAAAAACAACGTGGAGCGCAAGCCTGCTACCCCAGGCTGGTGAAACTTCATTTTCATCAATTTCCAAAATCCAGAACATTATTTTCCCTAAAAAATTAAATTGAGGATATTCAACAAAAGTACAAGAAAGGGAGCAGAAAGATGTTGGGATAAATAGAGAAGGTGGTTGAATGTACTATAGTATATATGAATGGGTAGAGGTGTTGGGATATGCAAAGGAGGGGAAGCACTATGGAATAGATGGTGTAAAGGTACCAAGGGGTAGTTAGAGGTGGAGAAATTAGATTATATGTTTAGATGAAAATACTATGTTGTAAACAGGTAATAATGTCTAGAGTCTGGCTTTTGGTAGTAAGGTGTAGGCAGGGTATGGGTAGGGGTACACAATCTGAGACATAGGTACTAGGGTATAGTCAGGGGTAGAGGTCCTGGGCATAAGTAGTAGAAGTACTAGGATTTGGCTAAAGGCATTGGAGTATAGATATGGATAGAGTAGTAAGATATAAGCTGAGGCATGCGGGAGATTCTAGAGTATAGGCAGCGGTGTATGGGTAGAAGCCCTAGAATATAGGAAATACCTGGTTTATTAGGCGGTCAGTGAGAAATGGTGATGATTATTAAAAACCATTACACTCAAAATCAATTTCCCAAAAATTCATACAATACAGAATGTAAAGCACAATTGTTAATCACAAGGTGTTAAGTCACTAACCATCTATTTTGTATCACATTTAAATGTTAATATGAATAAAATGCAATTGTCACAACACTGGCCTCAAATGCCTTAATCTTGTGCACACCTCCTACAGGCTTGCTGTTTACACCTCCAAAAACTTGAAGCAGGAAGACGTTTTGATCACCTGTCCACTAAGCACAAAGACGACTGCATCTTTACACCTTCATATTCAATGTTCCTGAAATACTGGCCGGACCAAAACCTTCCCTCAGCCTTGATTTCTGTTTATATGAAAGTTATATGTATCAAGTTTTCTTTTTTAAATACTGAATAGGCAGCAATTCCATCACATTTAGTCTTGGAGCGATGGAATTTAAAATCTGGGAGTGAAAGGAACCATAATCTCACATATTTCTGCCTAATTTCTCTTTGTGTATCTTCCTTCAGATATGTATTTAGGCTTCTCGCACACGAAACATTCCAATTCATCCTCACATAACAGAGTAGACAGTTTAGTTCTTCACCAAAGTTTGGAAGACTTTAGAATCCTTTGGATTTAAAATGAGTGTATAAATTTAATTACGCAAAATTATTGAAATTGGTCTAGGCTTCTGGTCGAATATGACACGTTATTTCGCATGCCATTACTTCGCATGCCATTACTACGCGGTTATTACTTAGCAATATCCGTTACTACGCAAATTTTTACTTCGCATACCATTAAATTGAAAGTGTTAATGTATACGAAGTAAAAACTTGCCTAGTAATAAAAATGGTATGCGGAATAACGTGTCATATTAAAAAAAGACTTTTATCCCCTTTTTTTAAATGTTTAAAACACAACAGTACCTTAAATAATAAATAGAAATACACTACCCTACACATCTAAATATGGAAAACACTACTAAAACACTCAAGCACTACACTACCCTACACTACTAAAACACCACTACACTACCCTTAACCCTAAATCACTACCCCCTGCATAAACATATGCATTCCCCCACTCCGGTCCCTTCCCTCATTCACTACCCATCACCACCCCCCAACACTACACTAACCACTAAAACAGTAACCTACACTACACTAACACCACAACACTACCCTAAACCCTAAAACACTACCCCCAGCACAACCCTGCCCCTACTCCCAGTCCTGTCCCTACTCCCAAACACTACCCTTCACAACCCCCAACACTACTCTAAACCACTTTCCTACACTACACAACACCACAACACTATCCTAAAACCTAAGACATTACCCCCTGCACAACCCTCCCCTGCCCCCCAGTCCTGTCCCTACACCGAAACACTACCCTGCACGACACCCCGACACTACCCTAAACCCTAATACACTACCCTACACTACACAAACATCACACCACTACCCTAAACCCTAAAACACTACCCCCTGCACGACCCTTACCCTTCCCCCAGTCCACACCCTACACTACAACAACAACCTACACGACACCCCAACACTACCCTAAACCCTAATACACTACCCTACACTACACAAACATCACACCACTACCCTAAACCCTAAAACACTACCCCCTGCACGATCCTCCTATGACCCCAGTCCTGTCCCTACACTCAAACACTACCCTGCACGACCCCCCGACACTACCCTAAACCCTAATACACTACCCTACACTACACAAACATCACACCACTACCCTAAACCCTAAAACACTACCCCCTGCACGACCCTTACCCTTCCCCCAGTCCACACCCTACACTACAACAACAACCTACATGACACCCCAACACTACCCTAAACCCTAATACACTACCCTACACTACACAAACATCACACCACTACCCTAAACCCTAAAACACTACCCCCTGCACGATCCTCCTATGACCCCAGTCCTGTCCCTACACTCAAACACTACCCTGCACGACCCCCCGACACTACCCTAAACCCTAATACACTACCCTACACTACACAAACATCACACCACTACCCTAAATCCTAAAACACTACCCCCTGCACGACCCTCACCCTTCCCCCAGTCCACTCTCTACACTACAACAACACCCTGCACGACACCCCAACACTACCCTAAACCCTAATACACTACCCTACATTATATAAACACCATAACACTACACTAAACCCTAAAACACTACCCCAGCACAACCCTCCCCCTACCTCCAGTCCTGTCCCTACACCCAAACACTCCTCTGCATGACCCCCCCGACACTACCCAAACCCCAAAACACTACCCTACACTACACTAACACCACAACACTACCCTAAATACCAAAACACTACTCCTCAAACACAACACTGCCCTTAATCCTAAAAGACTACCCCCTGCACGACCCTCCCCCTCCCCTAAACCCTCAAAAACAGACCTTCTTACTTGTCTCTCTTCGTGTCCTCTGTTCTCCTTCCTACCTGCATCGTCAGATGGGCGGTGATCGTTGCACATCGTTGTGAGGAAACGTCTCAGTTTCCTCACAACGATATGGTTCGCATTACAACGCATGCGTTGTAATAACATGCGTAGAAATGGCTCCGCGTTATTACAGCGCATGCATTGTAACGCTTGCGTAGTAATGGTATGCCGTGTAATGACCGCGTACAAATGGATGTTTACCGTCCGGTCAAGTCCAAGCAATCCTTTCCAAAGAAACAACTGAACAGATCCTTGGCTAACACTTTGGAGCCTGTGCCAAATAGATATGTATTGATGCTTAGCAACCAAAGATTGCTAAAGGTTAAACTCCAGGTGAATGTGAACCTGAAAATTCGATTGAGACAAATGAAATCATGTTTGAAAAGTATAGAACTGTCATCTGAGAAGTTTGCAGGATCAGCAAGTCTGGCATCATGTTGGTCCAAATCATGGAAAGTATTGGTATGGTGGTGGGGGCTGCAAGCATGGTATACAGACATCATAGCACATAACTTGGTGGACTAGCATTGGTCTTTATGCCATTTTGAAAACACTGATGGCTACCCCTTTCCACTAGCCATACTCTGCTAGTAGTTATAAGTTGTAGCCTGCTCAATAGCCATGCTCCCCACTACCGCATTTCTGGTCTAAACAATAAGTGAATAGTTCCATATTTTCAACATACATCAGTTGACAAATTGTAAGTGACAGTGCTATAGTGTTATCAATTGTATCACAATTTGACCTAAATCTGGTTGGTGCATTGAAATGTCTCTCAGACCAGTTTCCTAGATCTTTTAATATAACCAAGTCTTAATTTTGGCTTTCACATCTCATAAGGCAGTGAGTCAATGATTTGATCCACTGCTCACAAACCCATCCTTAAATTTAAAGAAAGTATAGATCTTCGCAAAGCAAAGGACTTGTGATTATAATGCACAAATATACAGCAGAAATAACCAATTGTAGCAGTATTCTGCATATATCTTAAATGTGTCCACCAGAAAACCATTTGAGACACCCTTATTAACTGGACTATCATCTTCTAAGAAAGCAGTTCTGATGTTAATTCACAATGGGAAACCTTCCTTCCAGCTGTCTCGCAAACATATAATGTTGTTATGTGCTCTGTCCAAACTTCGTCATCTATATTGTTGCCATAATAATGGGCTGAATCCTCTTCCTTACAATAAAGGACCAAAGACCAACATGTTTTGAAGAATACATTGCTTATTGTTAGAAATGAGGGTCTCTAATTGGCAGAGGTAGGTACATTTGTCTAAATAGGGACCCTTGCTTCTAGTCAGGGTAAGGGGCTAACACTTCTAAAATAACCCCTGCTCATCCCCTTGGTAGCTTGGCACGAGCAGACAGGCTTATCTCAGAGGCAGTGTGTAAAGCATTTGTGAACACAAACAGTAATAAAGTGAAAACACTACAAATGGACACCACACCAGTTTAGAAAAATAAGCAATCTTTATCTAAACCAAAACAAGAACAAACGACAAAAATTCACAATACAGTTATCAAGGTATCCCTAAAAAATAGATGATTCACTCAAATAAAGTTTGCAGCAACAAATAACTCCACTTGGAGTTATTATGACGTTATGACAGATAAAAATCCCAAAGTACGGCGCCGTCTGCGAGGTGCGCGGCGTCGGGTGTGGAGTCAAGCAGACCCACAAAGAACAATACCTTGGAAACGATAAAAAGAAGGACGGTGCACTGCGTCGGGGAGGTGATGCTTCATTGGCGCCAGGCGATGTTGGTTCCTTATGACCCTAGGGGAGGTAAAGCCTTGGTTCCTTACTGCGGTGCAGGGGAGGTGAGACGTAGGCTCCTTACTGTGTCAGGGAGGTGACGTCACGCTGGCGGTGAGGTGGCGGTTCCTAACGAAGGTGCGGTGTCGATGGATTCAGGAGTCACCCACGTCGAGTATCGGCTCCGTGTTGATGAAGCACCGGCGTCGGTGAAGTCGGGGCTGCGGTGTGAGTAGGGACAGTGCATTGTGGACATCATGAGCGGTGTCCTCGGTTCCGGTGCAGGCAGAGTCCTCGGTGACGGCTTCACAGTCGATGCGGCACGGCAGCAGCAGGCGTCGGGCCTACGGTGCAAGTCAGGGCGGTGCGTCGTGCTCTTCACGAGCGGTGCACACGGCTTTGGTGCAGGTTACGGTGTCGCTCACCGGTGTCAGTGTTGCGATTTCCTTCTGTGGCAGCTGAAACAGCAGTTCCAGATGCAGGAAGACACAAGGGGTGAAGTATTTGTGTCCCTGAGACTTTAGAACAGGAGGCAAGCTCAGTTTCAAGCCCTTGGAGATCTTCTTCAAGCAGGGGACACAGCAAACAGTGAAGTCCTTTCTGTTTTCCTTGGCAGCAAGCAGCCACTGCAGGCCAACCCCAGACAGCAAACAGCAGAGGGCCAGTATTCCTCCTCAGCCTCTCCGGCTCTTCTCCTTGGCAAAGGTTCCTCTTGATTCCCAGAAATGATCTAAAGGTCAGGGCCCCAATATTTATATCACAAAATCCTTTGTTCTCTGGTGGGAGAGAAGCCCTGTGCTCAGTCAAAACTGGTTCTGTCCTCTCTGGTGCAGGGTCCTGGCAGGAGGTGGAGACAGCATTGTCCTCGGCAGACCAGGCCCATTCAGGTGAAAGGAAGTCTCCTCCCCCTACTCTAAATGCAGCCCAGGTCTATTCAGCCCAGCCCTGAATCATCAGGCTCTCTGGCGCCACTGCCCCTCTGCCAGCCCGTCATCCAAAATCCTGACATGCAATACACAAACCTAGCAGAGGCCCACTGGATGGCTAAGCAAGAAAATACCTTCTTTCTAAAAGTGATATTTTCAAACACAGAATGTAAAAATCACCCTCACTAAAAGATGCATTTTAACATTCTAAGTTCAGGCATATTAAAAACTTTATTTTCCTACCTTGTTCCCAGGGGTAGTTATGTTTATAAGATGTTATAAGCAAACTCCCCATTCTGCAAGGTAGCCTTGCAATAGTGAAAAACATAATTGGCAGTAACTCACTATCAGGACATGCCACACACATCAGGACATGTCCTACCTTTCACATACATTGCACCCTGCCCACAGGGGTACCTTGGGCCTACCTTAGGGGTGACTGACTTGTAAGAAAAGGGATGGTTTGGGCCTGGCAAGTGGGTGCACTTGCCAAATTGATACAGCAGTATCAGACTGCACACAGGCTCTGCAATGGCAGGCCAGAGTTACATTTACAGGCTGCTTCTGTGGGTGGCACAATCAGTGCTGCAAGCCCACTAGCAGCATTTGAATTACAGGCCCTGGGCACACACGGTGCACTGTACTTGGGAATGACTAGTAAATCAAATAGCCAATCATGGAAACACCAATCCCTAACAACAATTTGCAGGGAGAGCACATGCACTTTAGCACTGATCAGCAGTGGTAAAGTG
This sequence comes from Triturus cristatus, assembly GCF_964204655.1. Taxonomy (NCBI): domain Eukaryota; kingdom Metazoa; phylum Chordata; class Amphibia; order Caudata; family Salamandridae; genus Triturus; species Triturus cristatus. The sequence continues at coordinate 452,922,717 of NC_140593.1, read as the reverse complement.
CCCAGAGTCATAAAACCAACAGAAACAGGTGGCCAAAAAGCAAAAAGTCTGGGGATAAACCCACTGAAAAAGCCAGGTCTAACACTTATGTTACCCACGAACCACTACCTGACCTCTAAATTCCTACTCCCACGGCTGAATTATACTGGCCTGTCTACTGGTCTGTCTACCTTTATGGCATTTGAGTACCTCTCTCCCATCCCCTGGGTACTGAATTTCCAGGAATGTCTAGTGCAGACATTGAACTCTCTTTGCAGTGCTCCTTTGGACTGTCTCTAATCCGTCCATCTCTTTCAGCAGCAAAGTCTTGGGGGACATAACACTACAGTTCAGACCTAGGTAGTATGATGTCCAGGGGTCACTCAGCTTCTCTTGTCTTGCTGATCATCAGTCTCCCTATGCACCTGAGCATTACCCTGACTTAGTCGACTTCACTGAAACACTTTAGGAAACACTGAGGATATTAGGCGAGATATTCTCATACTCCCGATCCAAATTGCCGACCTTCAAAATCATTTTACCAAGTTTGAATGTCTTGCCAATGTGTTTCACTAAAAATGCATAAGTTTTCACATGGCAAAATGATACATCTGCCTGATGTTAAGGTTGTTGTTTTCACCTTATTTGTCGGCCCACAGCGGTGTATGTGCCTTTGGGACGGGCACACCATACACTTAATATGGAATTTGAAACCCGCACAAGTAGGTACAGCAAAGAAACGTTGGTGACATTTCTCCTTAATTGTGATTTAAAGGTATGCATTCATTTACAACACATGAGTGTCCATAATATGTTATAAAGGACACTTTTTAATGAGGAATCCTTTTGAAAATTGTGATAACGACTGCACTGTCATTGCTGTGTATCCTTTTTAGCTTTGAATTATGATTAGTGCCTTAAAATCTACTTGAGTGATATATGAGCATTTCATTTTTAGTAGTGAAACAGTTCGATCCTGGTGAATCCACAAAAGAGGAAGCAGAGAAACATGTAAACATTTGGAAAGTAATACATTTTTACCCACAAACATAGTGCTATATGAAAGTGTGCAGATATGGCAACAATAAAGTTGGTTTGGGCATGTTCATCTGAGTATACACAATGAAAAAGGAAGGGGGAGAAGGAAGAACCCTACCTCATCCTCCTCAAAAAACTTGTAGAACCACAAAAGGAGGTAGAGCTTATAACAGTCTGCTCGACGAACATAAAAGATCATGGAGAGCACACTACCTTTGTAAAAACTGCCCTCACCCACAACAAGTTGTGGCATGCTTCATCATAGGGCTGCTACTAACGCTTCTGCGCAGACCAACGCTAGAGGCGGAGCAATAGGGAGGGGTAAACAATACAACAGTGATAAAGACAAACGGAAAAGACAGGATCCTATAAAAGTGCAGATCAATTGTGGGTTCAAACTGGTTATAGGATATCCATATAATAATTGTATTTCTAGATTCCCTAGTCAGAGCTAAAAAAGGTATAATAGATATACCAACGGATGGTGGTGGTATGAGTAAGTTAGGTGCTCACCACCTCCCCGTTCTGCATAGAGGTCGACATGTTTCTGCCGGTTACAGATTCTTTATCCAGCATTCATCAGGACAAAACTGGATCCCTCTGCTGCTTTTCCAAAAACCCCTTTAAATGCCCACTCTACTGGGATATGCTCCACCTGTGAGTCTGGAGTAGTACGTAACTTTACTCTGCCACTTGGAACGAGTTTATTATGTAAATTGCTAAAAATGGCACTGAAGTAGGAGGCGACCCTCTGTAGTCACACATTCGTCAAGAGTGGTGCGCCGCCACTTTAATCAGTCTCTCTCGGTGCTGTGCGCTCATGTTCATCTGAGACCAGTTTTTCGCTTTATATAGATTGTAGCTCTATAGAACAGGCCCTAGTGTGCACCTCACCTAGTATAGTGATGAGGGCGGCATAGGGTATTGAAGTACAAGGCAGCAACAAAACCCCACTCTGGTTAGGCAGGGAATGATATAGGATTTTAGGTTAGGGGCTAGGAAAGCTACACTGTAGGGTAGAGCGAGTATACTGTGCTTGCTTTTTGCCTACTCCTTCCCTACCTCTTTCCACTACAGGCCCGGAGTGGGCCTATGTAGAAGTGAACACTAATGATAAAAAGCTGGTTAGTTGTCTTGGTGATCGAACCCGCTTTGTGCTCATCCAGGGAGAAGATCACCTAATACTTAACAATTGGTGATCGAACCAGTTTCGTGCTCATCCAGGGAGAAGATCACCTAATACTCAACAATTTTATGAGCAGCTGTGGCACACACTCACTAAACCATATACGGCTTCCTTTCCACCTTCAAATTAGGAGATTATACTAAGGATAGAGCACTTTTTGTTACTACCTTTGAGCCCTATCAGTAGATGAGGTTTCCTTAGGGTCTACTGTACCTATGAAGAGATATTTCTTGACTTACTCTGAGCTTTAGTTGTCAAAACGTTATTGAGGCGTGCCCCCGCCTCTCCTTTGAACTGCCATTAGTTACAAGGTGGGAGATTTTCCCAAACTCTCTAACTTAATTTCACAGTGTCAGTGAATTTACTCTCCCTTTGATCTTTAATGACATCACGAAGAAGAACCTAAAAGTAGCCCTTCAGCCACTATTCCTTTTTGTTATTGATGAGTTAGGAAAAATAAACAGGACTTCTAGAGCCCTCATTGCTGTCTCCTCCTTCTCCTGTCTTCGTGATCCCTTTGATCAGCAGGGGCAATGGCAGTGCCAATGGTAACACTGGCTATGCCGGGGTAGTAAAGGCTTCATCTGATTGTTGTTCATAATGCTTGTATAGTGTTTAGTGTCTTTTAGTCATTTAAGTGTGTAAATGCTGAACTGCAATTTCATTTTGCAGACTCACTTTGGCAAAATGGGGCCTTTTCACAGCGCCATGATACCCTCACAGATGATTAGCTGCGCTCTACAAATCCACATAACACAACATAACATTCACAAAAGTATTCATGAGTACGGAAAGTAGTACAAACATTTTCTTTAATGTCGTTAATCAGCCCTGAACCGCCCAACTTCCATTTAATACAATTGCAATGATGACACAGTTATTTCTTTTTGTACTAATCATATGTCAATGCTACCAGTGTATTCCAAATGTAGACGTTTTGGGGCCGGAAAAGCATATAAGAGTACATAAAGGAGTATTACAGAAGTGCTACTTTACAAATTTCAAAATGCCTTCATGAATAGGGTCCCAGTGGGCACTTGTTTGTTTTACACAGTAATCGTGTGATTTTTATAGCTCTGCTGACCGTTCCTGAAAATATAATTTGCTGCCTTTTGTTGCTTTGCTGTGTTTACAGTAGCGGTCCGTGGAGGGAGTGACGGTGGGCAGTGAGGCGGGGCGGGGGAGGGGCAGGGTGGTGAAATGTAAACACCGGATTATGGATGACCGGAGGTAAGTACACATTTAAATAAGTAAAACGAATTCCTTTGCGCGCGCTGCATCGCATTTTGCGATGCAGCGCGCACAACGAAATTCGTTTTACTTATTTAAATGTGTACTTACCTCCGGTCATCCATAATCCGGTGTTTACATTTCACCACCCTGCCCCTCCCCGCCTCACTGCCCCACCGTCACTCCCTCCAGGACCGCTACTGTATTCTGTATATAGTTTTAGTGCGTTTTTAAATTATAAAGCGCGCATTGCACTTGTGCACAGATCCAAACTGAAATTTACTAAAATTTCACGCAACGCGGCAAAGGAGAGAGCAGAAATGCACCATATTTACTCCTTGCGCTAACCCTCTTGTGGCAGCCTGAGCGCCAATGCAACCACACTTGTTCATGCTGCAAGATGCCTGCTTTGTGGTCAGCATAGTTTGCGGGTGAAAAGAGACACAAGGCCATGCAGACATCCATTTGCGTGGCTTTGTAAATGTCACTTAAGCCTTTGCATTGCCTGTCATCTACTTGCTTGACAAAGGGACAATGCAAGTGCTTAGTAAATCTTGCTCTGAACTCTTTGTACTCTAATGTGTTTAAAAGCAGGAAAAAGACTGAGACTGCAATTATGAAGAGAAAGAAAAGAATTACTCAAAAACGGAATAGGGGCAATGGAGGTGTGATTGTCACGAGTCATCTTCTTGTTAAAGGAACCTCGACTTTGGAACAACATGTAGTCGCCAATCCACTGAGCGTCTACCAGAGTATTTTAGAAAATCTTAACAGGATGAACAAAAAAAGAAAAATGGAAAGAATTAAAGAAATTGTTGAAGCAGAAAGAAGTCCGCGGGGGAAGCAGAATTGCCAGAGGAAGGAAGCAACGGAAACTAAATTATTAATGATAGAAGGAGAACAGCCATGTTCTCGCATTAAACAATTAATCATCAGAAGCACAAGTGTCAACAATTCTCCAGCCTGAACAAAAGCAAGCTCCAATGGTCAAAATCCCAAACTATAGTTTGTCTAATGTTCAGTTAGCATAAACATAGCATAAAAATACATTACATACGGTTGTTAAATTATTGATTCCAGTGTCTCCCTTGTTCTGACAAGAGATAGTCCAAATGTATATAGTACATGAGACAAAACAATTGTACCATAATAAAGATGCTACAGATTTCATCCCAAAGGCCAGCCATCAAATACACACAAAGGCACTTTCAGCTGGAAAACTGACAAGTGAGTGTCAGAAACATAAACTTCCAAACCACAATGGCTTCTAGACAAACGAGAGGTACTTTCACCGGAATAGGTCCGAATCCGGAATCAAATAATGGAAAGTTCAGATAGGAGCATAAGAACATTGGAATGACATCAAGCTTTAGGAAAGACACACCAACAGCCAAGAAAGTTAAAAGTTATCTTCAACTTAGATTTCTCCACCGCCCCTCAGATCAAAGACTTAAGATCTGATTCTGAGTTTGACAGATGGGGTTCTTACTCACAAATGGGATAGATATCCCATCTGTCATTACAAATGCCATAGGATATATGCACTTTTAATAGTGCAGACGGGATATCATTCTTGTTTGTGATGGGATTTTCCATCTACCAAACTCTAAATCAGGCCCATAGTCAGGGACACTAATTTCCAAGTCAAGAGTCTCAGAGAAGCACTATCTTTCCTTCAAATTTGCCACCAGGTGGAAATCACTAGAGCCATAGTAATATTCCACTGCATTATTGCAATGGTGTCCAGGAAGGGGCTCAAAGAGGTAATTCAAAGACTACAGAGGAATCAAAGCCATGTCTGCTTTTATGAAATCTGGGAATAACTGTTAAAGAAGCCGCTGTTGATCTAAGCGGTCTTGCAGGTAAATAGGGCTGAACAAGACTTTCCAGTGCTAACATACCCCTAAGGCATGAGATAAACACATGCAGTGGTGGCTCCTCGAGGGAGTGCTGTGGGGCGGTGAGGCGGGGGCTGGGGAGGGGAATGGTGGGGTTAGTAAACTCCGGCATACGGCCGACCAGAGTTAAGTAAATAGATAAATAAATGAAACAAATTGCATTGCGCGCTCTGCATTGCATCGCTGCATTGCATTGCGCTCAATGTAATTCGTTTTATTTATTTACTTACCTCAGGTCGGCCGTATGCTGTGGTTTACTACCCCCCCACCCTGACCCTCCCCCATCCCACCCACCGCCCCGCAGCACTCCCTCGAGGAGCCGCCACCGTACACATGCTCTTGGTCAGATGGCATAACTTGTTTGTCTTGTCGTCAGAGATATATTGCTGTTCAAATGGACATAGTCCCTTGACTTCTTTATATGTTTCTGACACTCCATTTCTGGAAGGTTTACAGAGGAACCACCTCTGGTTGATATGGGCAGGGAAGATGATAGGGATATCTGCTTCTAGAAAAGCCGAGACAGAGGTGGGTTTGGCTTTCTGAACATGCAGTTGCATTATAGAGAGGTGCACCTACGCGCATCCTAAATCAGTGGCCTTAGAGGGAGTCAGATAAGAAATTGACACATATCGATCAAGTAATGGTGGGCAGATTTCTATGAGATGCTCTCTGACTTCTGAGTAAGAATAGACCTCCTAATGTTTAATGCACTCATACTGGGTATTTGGGATGCTCCATAGGTTGAGTGGTATTGTACTTTCTTCCCAGAACCCCTATTCCCAATTCATTGTAGACCTCTGTTTTTGCCAATGAGGAAGGAGTACACATAGGATAGCAAAAGGAAAGGTGACTGTAGGGTCATTGCAAATATGTCTTTTGAAGACTGAAAGGGGAATTTTAACCTATAGGAGGAATATAGATTCCTGTACCAGAAATGAGCGCACTGGGCTGAGTTACTGTGGATGCTCCAGGTTGTGAGTAGGAAGACACAGGCTTAACAGACACCCTAGCTTACCCTTCGATAGGGGGGTCTTGATTCCCAAAGCTGAATAGGCCCCTTAGCTAATGTGTGAATCTATGATTTCACTGTTCAGCATCATGCCTAGAGAAATGAAAAACAAAGTTAGTTTCTCCTTCGGTTGGGGGGTGATAGAAGCGAGGTTTATAGAGTAGGTAGGGCCCTTTGAAGACGGATCATTTTATGCCAGCCTGAAGTGATTCTTTCAAGGAGTCAGGATCTGTCTGTTTCCTCTGCCAACATGGTATCTGCCTTGAGAGAAGAAAAACAAGGCTAGAAGACTCAAGTGCCAAACAATTTGAAACAGTAGAAAATCAGAAGGCAGTTTACAAAGGTGCAATGATTCTTTATGAAAAGACACTCCTACTCTCTTCTTGAAAGTTTTTGGACGGTGAGCCATCAATCCAGTCTATAAATGTTCAGTAAAAAGCAGCAGAAGTTTGGTCCTGGGCTTGATTCTGATGATCTGAGGTCCGTCAGGCCCATAAGGGCAGCAGCATGAACACTTTGGAACTTCCAGCTCAAAAGTAGCAACTAGCTATTGAATTCAATATTGTAATAGTGTTAAGAGGTAGGATGTTGTCCACAGCAGCTGTACTTGAGCCAGGGGCATAGCTACCATCAGTGCAGGAGGTTCTTGTAGCACCACTGGGCCCACTTACTTTGTCTACTTTATCTCCGAACACCACGCCTCAGGTTAATTTTCTTGGTCCTTAAATGGATCTTGAACCGTGCCGAGAGGGGTCGGACACAGGGGATCCAATCCAGCTATGCAGTGAGGACCAGGAATTTGATAACTGACTTATAAGCTAGTAATTAGATTCATGCAAATGACTCTCAATACTACACTATACATGTACAGAATTATTACTGCTAAACCAAATCTCCTATAGAAATTTAGACGAGTTACGATTATACAAACAAGTTACTCAGTTAAAGCTATACAAAATAGTAACATTAGACTCTGCTGTCCTGAGATCCAAGGAGTCTGTGAATAGTGCACACTGCGTATGTATCAGCCAAAGAAAAGTCCACAATTAAATAAATGATGTCTCTCAGTCTGCAAAAGAGCAAGAGGTAGTCCACTGTCTCTCCATCACACATCCTATATTATAATCTTCAAGTCCTGGGGTGACACCTCCTAGGTCACCTCATCTGGTCAGACCACTCAGTCCATCGGTCAGTTCATATAGGATAATTGTCATGCAGCATAAAGAAGACACATCTTGTAGAATCTTAGGCAGTGAAAAATATGCCACCCAGTAGGTATTACTCTTAAACAAAAATCCTTTAGAAAAAGGCACATGAGCGAAGTAGAAAGGACAGTTTCTCAAGCAGATGTTCTTACAGTAACAAAAATGATGTCAAACTAGGGTGACCAGACGTCCCCGTTTTCCCAGGACGGTCCCCGTTTTTGGGGAAGTGTCCCCGTGTCCCGACACTTTTCTCCAAGTGACTCAAATGTCCCTGTTTTCAAACAGTGTCCCCGTTAAACACAGAAATGTCCCTGTTTTTCATTGTTCCGGTTGAGCATGCGCGCGCATGCTCTCTTTGCACTATTTACGGCATGTGTCGTCACTGAGGTGAGCGCTGTAGCAAGAAGGGAAATCCTTTGAAGAGAGACATTTTACACGCAGCGCCACCTACGTCATCGTGCCAGCCAAAGTTTCTACTTTGGATAAAACAATATTTCTTCATCCTGTAGCTTGTATTCATAGCCATACAAACTTTTCAGTAGCCTTATGCATACCGTGCAAGGATTAATGCATTGCTCATTGCATGTTTTATTCATAACCAATTGATGCATGCTTTGTGTTCTCCATATCAAAGCTATGACTTGACCTTTTGACTGACCTTTCAGATCACGGCAAACTGTTTAGCTGGAAAGGACTTAAAGGAGTAGGGTTAACGCCTGTGGGAGAGGCGAGCAGCGCTGCTCGAGCTTTTTGCTCAGGTCTTCACACTATTGCACTATGAGATGATACCAATGGCTAGAGTGCACTATACATACCCCAGTAAGGTAACATGACATCCCAGCAGTGACAACGCAAATGTGGGAGGACTGTGTGGTCGGCCAGCCTTTGCCACCCTCAAGACCCTAAGGCAGTAATACCTGGAGAGAAGTTTTTTTTTGTACATTGGTCCATGGCTGCCATTTGGCAATTTAGCATTCTGCAGTTTACCTCCCATGCTTTTCTGTCATGAGCAACTAAGCAACATTGGTGAGTTGTACTTTATGTGGTGCTGACGCGCAGCTCTAGAAACGAGCATTGATAAAGCTAGTAAATCTGGCGTTTGCTAGCCTGTGATGTTTTATTGAATTCTGGCAAATATATGCTATAGTCCTTAAAAGTGTAAATGTAATAAAAAGTACTAATGCTGCTGTGTGAAGGAGAGGGGTGCCAATAAAAGACCGTGGATTTGTTGTCTGTAATGCTTCATCTCGGTCTGTGGAGGGAGCTGTAATGGTAGTCCTTTTTCTAGGTCTATGACAGCTGTCAAATAGTCCCACTTTTATGTCGATGGTTACTGCAAACCGTAGTCCTACTTCTATGTCTATGACCTGTCCCCGTTTTTTGTTTTGAGAATCTGGTCACCCTATGTCAAACTGTCCTCATGTACGAGTGGGAACGCTCGGTAAAATCTGAGACTTGTCCCACGAGAACGAAGTCGGGCCACAGGGAAAACGTGCATGCAAGCAGGCAGGCCTTCACTGAATTTAGGCTAATATAAGCAAAGTATAAAGTTATTGAAATATACATTTCCATTCGGAAATATGACATTCAAATTATACCTTCAGCTTAATTTCTCTTGAAAGCAGGTTAATTTCATCGTAAATTGCAAGAGTAATTAAGGCATATTGCATATTACTACATTTTCAAAGTATCATATATAAAATGACCTCACACCATGTATTATGAACTTCGTTCTCGAAATTCTCATTAGTACATACATGAAGATTATTCTCTGGAAATTTCAGGACAGTTAGAATGTGTAGCACCTGTTTCTCTTGTTCTCACTTCGTGCACACTTTTCAGTATTCAAAACATGGAGTGTTAAACCAAGACTTCTAAAATACATGGGATGTTACCTATTTTGCATTAGTCTCATTAAATCTCTCACACATTATTATTTCTTAATAGAGGAAAGGTTAATAAACCTTAATAGCACGTGAGTCATAACCTTCACTTTTCTATTCAACTTAAAACAAACATACCTTTGCACTAACATTTGTATCTACCCTACACTTCTACATGCTTTTACGATGCAGTAACTAGATTTTTCAATATTGTTTCAACATTTTGTCAACATATAGTTAGCACAAATTGCACACTTTTACAATTTATTTTTCTCAAAGGTGTCAAAAATCGGTTATATATGTTGACTAAGGGAACCAGCAGTTTTTCTGCTTCATCACTGTGCAGTGGTAAATACGGCTGATTTTCACTACTGGACGCACTAGGGTGGACAGATGGAGCCCAGGGACATAACACAGGCCAACTTAGCCCCTGAGGCACTAGGAGGCTCCCAACCCTTTTTTCTGAGCCCCAATTCAGCCCGAAGCCAATGAAAATATGGGAGATAGTGGAGCCTCAGGCCCGCATCACATTTTGCAGGGGGGGGGGATCATTCTGTGTTACGCCACTGAGAAGAGAACACTGTTCCAAATGTTTATAACCACCTCTGTGAGTACTGAGACCTGGTGTCAACCTTATACAAGCTGCTCACAACCCCAGGCTCTGAGACAAAATGCAAGTATATTTAGAAATGAGTATTTGATATGATCATCCGACTGTACAAATCATTGGTGTTGTGGGCGCACATGGGGAAGAAATGCTTGGCCATTCAGCACGGGAAAAATAGAGGAGGAGAGAAACACATTGCAAACTTGGTGAGAGGGTTACAAACTACATACTTTTTGCAAAGAACTGTTGACTGAAATAGGGCAAAGATAGGTTACTGTAATCTTAAAAACTGATTGTAATGGGTCTCAAAATTGTGCCATTGGGTGTGATGGATCGATCTAGCTTTACATACCACTTACTGCTCTCTGTTCTGTTGGTATTAGCACTTTCAGCAAAGGAATGGGAAGCTCCACTCTGGGAGTTTTTGCAGTGAGAATAAATGAGGTTATGGTCATGCAACATCTATCATGCAGCCTGTACATTGGAAGGAATGTGTTCCTCTCGATTTGGCTACCATTACTTGATCATTTGGCCAGATACTGCAGAGGGATCAACTGCCCTCTAAGAATGGAGGCTCTGGCTCTTGCTGATTTTGATTTATTGTATGTAGACAGTACTCCTGATTCAAAACTGCCTCCACCACTGACTTGCTGAGTTTCTGCTTTCTCTTCTTCCCACTCTTGATGTTTCCTTATTGCTGCTTTGTGTATCCACTTGGGCTCCCAATATGAATTTTCTTGAATGCCATTTTAAAATTATGTTTCCTTCATATTTCTCTCTCTCATTCCTATTATGTCAGGGGTTGTGAACCCAATAATCCTTGTTCAGTTCTGCAGTAGTCCATACATTGGAGGATGGATATTGGGTTGGGTTGCAGTCTGTCAACTACAATTGAGATAATGCATTTAGGTTTCACCTCAGTCTTTTTGGCTGTTGACTGTGTACAGAAAAAGCATTTATTCCCCAATCAACTTTAGAATAATCAGACCTTGCCTTAACTCTGGAGAAAGCCGATCACATAATAGCAACTATGAAACAGCTCTGTTGGCTGAGTTGAATCACTCACCTTGATCAGTCCATCAGATCCATCCCCTGTTGCAACCCTCACCCACATCCTCCACTCAAAAGATCACTTCAGTCCATCTACCCACTATAATGCATTGATTGGGGGCAACTGTGTCACTGCAAAATTAAGCAGGAACATACAGAAATCATTGTAATTTCCTGGGACGGAACCAACACAAGGCAGTGTTTGAGTGGAGTATACACAACACCTAAAGACATTTAATACATGGTGCTTTTAAAACATGGCAAAAGACAATGTTTGTATGAGCTCATAAAATAACCAAACACGAGGATTGAAGAAAAGAGCTCAAGGAAGCCACTTTAGAAAAGGGCTTAAGAAACCCACTTTAGAAGGGATACAGGAAATATATTTTGAGACAGTTCTAGTAGGAATTTTAGCAGTTTGCTCCATGAAGAGGGACTACAGAAGTAAATCTATTCCTTAGGTGGTGGCACAAATAGGAGTACATTTCACAGCTACGGTAATCTATATTAATTGTGCACCTCAGGTGTGAATATATATATTGCCAGCTGTCCAGTTGTGCAGTGAGTCCTTAGATAATGTTCAGGCAGACCCACCCTTTGGTCGGTGGGAGGCAGTAGCCAGAGGGAGTTTCAAGGCAACCTATTTCCTAGACATGGAGTGTTTGGGCTCTGTAAATTGCATTTTGAACTACCCCTGTAAATAAGACCATTTAATGTCATACATTGAAATAGATCATATGCATGGGTAAAGCTCTAGACAAATGAGCTCCAATGCCAGTAAGAACACAGCTGCTATTTCTAGGAAAACCCCTCTTTTTGCACGGTCACCCCCATTTTTTGTTGACTGCTGCTGCTGTTTTTCTGACTCTGTGCTCTGCTAACCAGGCCCCTGTACAATTGCTCTGATGCACAAAACATGCGGAAATTCGTTATAATCCTAATTGGCATATTTAATTTAACTTTAAATCCCCAAATAGGGTGCAAAGGTTTACCAATGGCCTGTAAGTTAAATGTTACTAGCTGACTGCACCACCTATTGTGCCATCCACTACATTGACACTGTAAACATGGCTTCACGTCTACCTTGGTAGCCTGACTGTCACAGTTTAAAAAAATGCAATTCGACCTGTCAAACTAAACACTTTTGACAGGTCTAAACCTTCCTTTGAAATAATAATGAGTCACGTCTATGTAGGCCTTACTGTCCAATAGGCAGGGTGCATGGTATTTAAAAGTAGGACTTGTAGAAATTTCATGTTACAAATGTTCTTACAGTGAAAATGACCCAAAAGCTATATTCACAGTAGAAAAGCTGGCTGTTCCATAGGAAAACACTAGGATGCAATATGAACGAATGAATTAATTAATTTATATTTGTATAGCACATAGCTACCCTGAGGCCTCCCAGAGCTGAGGACTGACGCAGATGGATACAGGGCAGAGAGTTTAAAGCAGGTCCTTGAAAAGGCAGGTTTTCAGGAGTTTTCAAAACGCTAACAGGTTCGGCTCCTTCCGAAGATTTAAAGGAAGGGTGTTCCAAAGTTTAGAGGTGTTAAAAGAGAAAGAGCGTCCGACCCATCTTGTTCTTCGTGTTTTTGCCGAAACGGCAAGATATGAGGAGCTAGAGCAGAGTTTTCTGGGCGGATGATAAGGGGTAATGAAGGAATGGGTAATGACCAGGTCCTTCCTCCAGAAGGCCTTATGAGCCAAGCACATGGCCTTAAATTGTATCCTTGCCGTAATAGGAAGCCACTGAAGGCTCCTCAATGCAGGTTTGGCAGATTGCCTGCGAGGAATCTGGAGGTGCAAGCAAGCAGAACAGTTCTGTATCGTCTGAAGCTTATGAATAGTAAAATGAGGGGATCCCAGGTAGAGGGCGTTCCCATAATCCAGGCGAGAGAGGATAAGAGCTTGAACCATGATCCTTCTCGCCTGGAAGGGTAGGAGGGGGAGGATCTTACGCAACATCCTCATCAAGCCGTAGCAGGTAGCTGACAGCTTGGTGGCCTGATAGTTAAAGCTACGAGAACAATCAAGCCACATACCAAGGCTCTTGATCTGGACTTTTGGGTCTGGAGCAGGGCCAAGACAGTCCGGCCAGAGGAGGGCAGGGTTGAAGGAGGGTGAGTTGCCAAGGAGCATAAGCTCGGTCTTATTCCCATTGAGCTTGAGGCATGAGAGTTCCATCCACTGGGCCACCACCTCTAGGCAAGGACCTAGGGAGCTACATGACCTCTTGGGGTGGTTTAATGCCACCACAAGCTGAGTGTCATCTGCATAGGTGATGATCTTTATGCCGAAGGGATGGACAATCTCCGCCAAGAGTCTCATATAGATATTAAATAGCGTGGGGCTCAGAGACGAGCCCTGGGGGAACCCACAGCTAAGCGGCAACCGATAGGACACAACATCTCCTTCAAACACCTGAAAAAAGCGATCGCTGAGAAAGGACTGGAGCCAGGTTAAAGCCATGCCAGTCACTCCAAGATTTTAAGGTTGACATGTCAAGATGTTATGATTGACAGTGTCGAATGCGGCACTAAGATCAAGGAGGATGATTGCTGCTGTACCTCCCTGGTCCAGTATCCTCCTCACCTCCTCAGTTACTGCCAGAAGGGCAGTCTCCACCCCTAGCTGAGGGCGAAAGCCTGTTTAGGAGTAGTGGAGAAGCGTGTTAGACTCCAGGTACTCTACCAGCGTGGTATTAACGTGTTTCTCAAGCAGCTTAGCCAGGGAAGGAGGGAGATGGGACGATAATTAGTTAAGTTGGACTGATCAAGGTTGGGTTTCCTTAGGAGGGCCTTCACCAGAGCACATTTCCAGGCAAGAGGGACCGAACCAGAGGAAATGGATGAGTTTAAGATGTCCAGAATTACTGGACGAGTGGTGTTGGCAACCAGAGTAAGAGGCTGTGGGGGAGCAGGATCAGTTGGAGAGCCCAAGATTGCCTTGGGCATAATCAGATCAAGTGAATCTGAGTCCAAGAGAGGGAATTGCCCTAGCGAGAACTGAGATTCAGGGTGCAGTTCAGCAGTCTGGAAAGCACCAGGATCATTCTGAGAAGCTGAGAAGGATGAATAAATATTTAGAATTTTTTGAAGGAAAAATTCCACTAGGTTGTTACAACAAATAGGTGCCCCCTCTGAGATTGGTGGTTTCTGGGGCAAGGTGGAAAGAGTTTTGGCAATTCGAAAGATCTCTTTAGGTGAATTTGTGGCTACATTAATTTTCTCCTCATAGAAGGCAGCTTGGGCAGTTTTAATTCCTAACTTATATAGCCTGATTGCCTCTCTATAATCTGATTTCCTAGATTCTGAGTAGTTCTGCCTCCACCTTCTCTCAAACCTGCTGCATGCTTGTTTTAAATCCCTTACAAGGCTATCTACAACTAGGAAACACTTCAAAATTTTATTTTTGGATTCTCTGTAGCAATATAAAAAGCCCAATTCACTGGGGAAGTCAGATTTGTAATTAATATTGTAGAAATTGTACTTTTAGAAAGTTACCTCTTCCATGCCTCCTTCTGAGAGCTTAGCCCTGAATGAGGTGTGAAAACTGTTTCCAGGCCAGGAAGCAAAGGCATGGGTGTGGGGAGGGGTTTTTGTTCCCCTGGCATGATGATCATTTGGGCAGTGGCCAGGATCTTGATGAACGTCAAAGCTGCCCCTCCTGTTACGGGCAAATGGAAGCAGACTCCTGGGCGAACCCTTCCTTTTTTCCCCCAGTCAGGCAGGCTCCAATCATAGTGGGGAGGAAGCTGCCCCAGAACTGGTCTGAGTGACAGAGGAGTGGTTGCTTATTTCCCTGTCCAGCCTCTAGGGGAGCAACACACTCTGTGCACAAAAAGGGACAACATGGGATTATTTGCAGTAGTACACAGGAAATTATTAAGTGGGTAAGGTTATGTCTGGGAATCTTTTCCTTATTGGTTAAGGAGGGACCCCCTACTTACAGGCTAGTGCTATGCATTAATGTGGCACCTCTGGGCACCCACTCTTGATAACACTCTGGGCCTGTGGAAGAACAGAAGTAGAGATGCACCTGCTGTGAGAAGACCTGAAGGGCTGCACCTCCTCCCACTTGTACCTAGGACAAAGAAGTGGACTCCAAGGGTACAAATTACCAGTAGTCACAATCACAAAAACATTTTATACTCCACATAATTCTTAATTTGCAGTTTAGAGTTTAAGATGTAGGTGTCGACGACGTTTCGATCCTCAACATTGATTGTGACTATTGGTAATTTGTATTCTCACTAAAGAGTCACTTTTAAGTCACCTGCCTGTGGTAAGGAAATCAGCTGATTTCCCAATACCCTGTGACGTCCTGATCACTAATTGTTTATGTATTGTCTTGATCTATTTGTGTGTTAATACATTTCTAAAATTGTCCATTCAGACACGAATAGACCCAATCTTGATTGAAATATTGTGGCTATTTATATTGACTCACCTTGTAAGGGACCATTGTCTCTTAATAATAACATTTATCCTGTGGCATATTTGGGCCATGAGGTTAATGGCCATGGCTTAGGCTGGAGATTGAAATTCATTGCTATATGAATCATATTAGGCTTGGCACAAGTACTGTTAATAGAAAGCAGATGGGTGCTTCAAAATGAAGGTTGGATGTGTAAGGTGCTCAGAAAAACTCAAAATATCCCTACTACTCTTAATAAGACATCATTCATTATAGCACCATGAATGATAATACCACCTTTGTGTACTCCCAGGTTATTGAAATTTAGGACATTTTCTAATTCTTCTCTTTTGAGTCATATTTGACATCCTTCAATTCTATTTGACATAACCATATATCCAAACATAACCCTTTTGAGATTCTATAGGTTCTTTTTACTGCAATAAAGTTGTGTTTGTATCAATCACACCTAGAAATGCAACTTATCGCAGGGTACTCTGTCACAATTATAAAAGATATTGTGTCCACTCTATTTCAAGTGCATTATATTCTAATGCACTTGCAAAAATGTGAGCGTGATATCCAACCAGTTTTTGAGTACCCATTGACCAAACTCTAAATCTAGCCCTAAGTAACTTAAGTTGACTTATCCTGTAACAGGGCAAAAGGATATAATAGTGTAACAACCTCTGGCCATTTTCAAACCATCAGAACATCCTTTTTTATTCATTATGTCTGGATTAGGGATTTGCAAAATTGAGAATTTTTCACGAAAGATCTGAAAAATTCTGCAAAATCATGAGAAATAACCATGTTAAAAAGTCACACGATATAGGAGCAAGGGAGCTTGCTTGAGTAACAATTGTCCCCAAGTGAGTCATTTTGTGCCAAATTGATCTACCAATGGGAATATTCTATTTTTACCAGTCCTCAGTGCCTCACAAATTGAGAAATTTCATACCTAAGAATTTTGCAAAATTGTGCACACCTCAAAAATATAGCATGGTGCTAGTTTGCACATTGCTGAATCAGCACACACCAAGAATCTGCCAGTCCCGCTCTCAATGGACACATTCTTCACAGAGGTAAAAGAGACAGGCTAGCCATTCAACTAATAGAACATATATCTAAATAACTGCATTAAAACCTCCAGGGATGTACCGTACTATTTTAGGGTGGCAACACACGCTTCATTGATATGACTAAAAGCAAAAAATAGTTATAGAAATGAAGAGTCCATGTCACCTTGTGAGCTGCATCAGCACCCTCCACAATCATCCTTAATAAGAAATGGCTGGCTCACAGAGGCACATAAAGAAGTGAATAAGGCATGACCTGACTTTCCTTCATATATGGTCTGCAACCCTATCCTGCTCAGATGGTGGGACCTATTGTGCTGATGCAACATAAGAATCTCCTCATCACTGTCCTCTTTGCACTAGACCAGTTCTGATTTGTGGAAAAGCAAAAGAAACTGGTTGTTGCCATTCTCGCTGGTTTTGCAGCCACTTAGATTGTGCAAGATTCTCTTTGAGAACAATTGTCATCATCATTGTAACTTTATCTGCTTTTTACAAACCTTTTAAGTGCACATGGTATAATAAAACAGTACAATAAAACAAATACAATTGATCAGAAAGACAGTGAACAATCATAAGTGGATCACTCATCAAGGGGGAAAGGTCATGTTATAGTCTGACCATGCGTAGAGATCCGCACAAGGCCTTTCTGGTTCACCAAGATGGCATCCAATGTGGAAGGAGCCTTCTGAGAACAATCTCATGGGACCCCACAAGAGGTTTGCTCCCAACGGAATCCTTCAAGACTTTGAGCAAGATTGCACTGAACAGTACGATTTTAGTCCCCATTAAAGGGAGAGGTCAGCCCTCTTTCATGCTAGTCATTCTGACACATAGAAAAGAAAAGCGACCCAAGGAATGTTTCCATTCTTTAGAGGAACAGAGCTCCTACATTCCAGAAAGTAAAGATTCAGCTGTTCACACTCGAGCTGGCACAATCAGTACAGCCACTCCAAAGCATGAAGGTCAGGTACCTTAGTTATTATCCCTTTCCTCCTCTCAGCCTAGTCCTTCAAAGACCAATATGGACAGCTAGGTTTGGATTCCAGAGCTTGGCTTGACATCCACTGATGTGTAAGTTCATTAAAAAAAACTTGAGACCTATGACATTCAACAAGTACCACTTGATTAAAGTAGGGCATGTTCCTGAGTGAAGGAACTTGATCTTCTCAGCACGCTTATCTTATAAAATGCCTTGCCTAATGGTTGAACTCCCATAGGCAAACAGGCTCGTATCACACAGTTATAAATAGCCAATCCTTAGTTAAAGACTTAAATTAAACAAACGGAGCAGTGCCTGTATGTCATGAATGACCACTCACTGACCATGTTTCGACGTTGGCAACAGGTTGCACCTGAGACATATGAAACTGACCCAACGTCATTAGTTTCCTGTAAAAACCCACCCCAGACCCGTGCACCAGCACGTCCTAATGTGCGAATGAAAGTATAGGTATCTGAACTAAGATCGGACTGGGAGTGGGAGTGTATGAGGTAGGGATGGGTTCTTGGATATTTGTTTTATGTAATTGCAAGCTCTGATTGTACATATACTGTTTTTCAATATCTTTTACTGCACGCATTTCAAAGCGATGTCACTGGTTTTCAATATCTTTTGCTGCACGCATATCAAAGTGATGTCATCTATTTCAGCGCGTTAGTCGAAATGCGCTAGCAAGAGTGTCCCAGTACGCGCACCACCCAGTTACGTGATGGAGCACGTGTAAACACCGGGTGCGGTTTCCTATTTAAACCGCACCCAGTGTTCTGGAAGGCGCTTTGCCTTCCATTTGTCTAGCGCATCGGATCACGCCAGAAAGCCTCCGCTTGAACTTTTGAAACCTTACCTGATTTTGAAGCGGAATCCAAGTCATCGATCTCCGGAGCTGAAGGTTCTCTTCTCCACGACAGCAGGTCCTCGTGAGAAAGACAAAGGAAAGGAGATAAGTACAATTTCTTTTTAAGGCGCCCAACGAAAGAAACTCTTGTTAAAAGAGGACATAAATAATTTTTGGAAAGCTTTTATTGCATAAAGGCTACAGGAACTTTATGGACATTGCAAGAAAAAGGGGTCAAGTGAGTAACTAAAGAGGGATAGCTTACAAAGAAAAGTTCAAAAGGGAGAAAGGAATCAGTTTAATTGTTTGTTTGTTTTCAGATTACAGAAAAACTAAGATCCTGACGCTTTTACAGAGAAAGCTCAAGTTCTCCATGACCTTCATCAACTCACCTTGCCAGTCATCCCTCTTCATACATCACAAGAAAATACTCGGACGTAGGCCCGACAAGAGTTGTACGCAGGTAGGCATGTTTCACACAAAGATGACATTGTAATAGACAAGAAATCCAATTATTATTTGACAGGTCGACAACTGAATCCAACATCACGTCCAGTATCCGGCCCTCCTCCTAGATTTCTAACTTATATCTTGTAGTGGAAATTACAAATTTTACAGGTATTAAATTAGATATTTGGGAAGTTGGTCCCTTGCGTCCCTGCGAAATCCAACTACGTTGAGAAAACACCGTAAGGTAAGAGACGACGTAGTACCTTGACACTGTATCAGTTACTGAACTGACTACTGCATTTTATCATTGCAGGCTGCTCCTGTAATCCATGTGTCCTCCCCAGCCCCCACACTACTACAATAATTTATCTTCTGACCTTCTCTGAGAGATTTCTGTTAGCAGCTGCTCTCCGCTCAGATCAGTTTGCAATTTCATAGAGTCCAAGAAGAAAAAGCATTGGCAAAGCTAATCTGTGTGTCATTGAAGGCCTGCCTTTTAGCTTTGTCAATGCTTGTTTTGTCAAGTTTTGACATAACTTTATTCAATTAAAAAAAATTGATAAAAGCAAGAATATGGTTTTGTTTAAAAACAAGTATGCATTCCTATACTCGTCCCTCACACTTAATGGAACTACTTTGTGTGTGGAAGCTCTCCTTGCAAATGGACAAAATGCCAGCACTTTCAATTAAGTTGTCTATTGACTGAAATGGGCTGACCTATTGCCCTATGGTGTATGCTTTAGTGGGTGAAAGAAAAAGACACACAATTGATGGACAGAATGCAGAACAAATCAAAACATTCAGCCCAAGTCAAGAGATCTGGGTTAAATCCATCCTTCTTTTGCTCACCATGCCACCCCAGTTTAGACCTGGCCATATGCAAATCAGTCTTGACCCTGTGCCTCATGGGAACAGTCCAGCCCGAACTGCCAAGCCAGGTCCTCCCTGGACCGGAAACAAGCATCCTTGGAAAGGTTTCGGGGTTTCACCCCTCATCAGCCAGGATAGCTTGATTCCAGTGGCACAGTGTGTCCAGGACCCACGTCTGGGCAAACCTGGTGAACTTCGGGCGAGAAACGAAAAGACACACAATTGATGGACAGAATGCAGAACAAATCAAAACATTCACCCCCAGTCAAGAGATCTGGGTTAAATCCATCATTCTTTTTCTCACCATGCCACCCCAGGTTAGACCTGGCCATATGCAAATCAGTCTTGACCCTGTGCCTCATGGGAACAGTCCAGCCCGATCTGCCAAGCCAGGTCCTCCCTGGACCGGAAACAAGCATCCTAGGACTGGTTTCGGGGTTTCACCTCTCATCAGCCAGGATAGCTTGATTCCAGTGGCACAGTGAGCCCAGAACCCACGTCTGGGCATACCTGGCACACTTCGGGCGAGAAAGCAAAAGACACACAATTGATGTTTCTTTTGTTTCTTTTGCATTTGGTGGGTGTACGGAACATGTGACTCACACAATAACTGACCAATGGACGAATAGGGTCGCTGAAAGCCCTTATAAGTTAGCATTTTATGCATAATCATTTTTGTAAATTCAAAAGATCGTGGCCATCGCGATACATAAAAACAAGTAATTTGTGCTTGTTGTTGCAACCACTAGAATCCACTCCCTTGGTATCTGGGAACCGCAGTACCTTGTGAGATTCTGCAGTTACTGGGTCTTAGGAACCACTGCATGAAGACCACATGTGCAGGCTGTGCTTTCCGATCACCTCGGGCTGCCTTCACTCGTGTTGATGGGCTGCAAGCTGCTGCTCTTTGCTGCTCCACCTCCTAAATTGCAATCACCTTGCAGCTGCCTTCCAAAGCTACTCCGCAGCTAGTGTGGTTTAGGTACTCCTTCCTATTTCTTTCCCTTTTCCATCATAGGTCTTTCTTCCATGATTCATTTCTGGTTTTCCCAATCCTTTGTGTTTCCAGTTGTGTGATGTTTGATGGCATTTTCTTTTTCCTGTTCTTTTTCTCTATTGAGGCTTCAGTCTGGTTGGAGGGTGTGTCACAATATATGTGTGTTCCTTTGCTTATTTCCTTGCTCCCTCCATCTACTGACCCTCTCTACATGTTCCAGAAGAATTCCACTTTCCGATTCTGGCTTACTGTTTTTCTTCAATTCTTTGAAGTCCGTTTCCAGCAAGAAGGTCTTTTTGTACACCTTTGGCATATTCCACCTGAGAAAGTGGTAGCTTCTCAAGGGCCCTTGCCTACCACACATTCCAGTGTGTGGTGACATTGCGCTTCCAGATACATCGGCCAGCGGAAGAATCAGACCCGTATTACAGGTAAGTGTCCAGACCAGGGCAAGACTGAGAACAGCAAGCAGCCAACGCAGGTTGCTGCTCGACCAGCCCTGGGAGGGGTGTGGGGGTTGTCAGCTAGAAACAATCCTCCTGCTTTACTTACAGGGAGCCAATATTGCAACACTGCTGCCAAACCGGCCCCCCTGTAAGAAAAGAGCCCCCACGGCCTCTATACCGGCCCCCACCCCTCTGGCCCACTGGGGAAAATGCCCAGTGCCCGCTACGGCCAGTCCGGCCCTGGTCCAGACCTGAACATTTGTGCTTTCATGACCTTTTCTGGGCAGGTTCCACTTGGTGCCACAGACCACCTCTGAGCTCCAGATACCTCCTACAATCTCTGTTGTCTGCTTCTCTCCCTCACCTGCCTGGCCAGATCTTCCTCTGAAAACGTGCCTTCTCTATTCATCTATTCATTATGTCTTACTGTGTCCAAGTGCAGTGATGGGTGTTAAATCTGTGAAGACTATGAACGCACCCCATGAGAAGCAGCACACCAGAACGAGAAACCCAGAAAGGAGCATTTACATATAATCCACCAAATGGCCCAATAGAATGGAAACCTATTTTTCGACTGTGGCAGTGTAATCCGGACCAACCCTGCTGACAGTCATGATCCACTAGGCCTTAGCATGCCTGCCCTCCATGTGTGACATATATACATAATAATTGGGTTATTAGCATATTGTATGTCACTTTCTCCCTCATTGTCATTCATGATCTTTCAACATGGAAAGCCGTATTGGCGCAGAATGCAAATCACACCCCAAATAATTTCCCAAAGCAAATACTTTTGTCTGAAAAGATCATTTTCATAACACCACTCTCCCTCTGTTCAAATTAAATCTAATTGATGTTTTTTTTAACTAGGGAGCTGAAGTGGGGCTGATGTCTCTGAAACATTTCTCTGTGGCGTTTTCAATCAGTTTATAAACCTTTTTATCTACAAATATAAAAGTAAATTAAATCTAAATTTTGATCGCAGTTGATGCGAAGAAATGGTACTGGCCTATATTTAGATGACTGATTCCTGTTTGGGGAGACATGATAAATGGTCCTTGCATCTCAACGAAAGGATGATAGATTTAATGATCATTCCCTAACTGGGGGAATGCTATTTTGGAATAATTAAATGTTCCATAATTTGCAAGTCTAAATAGTTCACGTCTATTTCACTTTTCTGCTGACAGATATGTTATAGGAAATATATATCATTACTTATATATGAAACTGACTTATTGAGAAGCGTTAGCATTTTAGGGTGGAAGACATACTTACAGCCTTCAAGGCAATAAGAGTGCCTTAACTTGTTTTTGTTTTTTTTAAACAAATTATTGCTCTCACAGATGTGCTATTATCTTCTTATAGGTCTTTGGCAAAACGTATTTTACTTTTCCATCCGACAGACATAACTGCGCTTTTGTACTACAGGAGAGTTATAACTGTAAATTGAGTCTTCCAGCACCTTGATCTATAAAATGGGGCATTTATTATTAGCTCTATTTCACATATTCCACATATTTATTGGACCTTGGTGAAGAAGGCGTGTATTACCCCTTGTTAAATCGCCGAGATTATCATCAGAAATGTCTGGGACAAGTTCCCACTCTCCTCTCATGCATGCATGGTTTAGGCTTCCACAAGTTAATTTATTTAAATCGGATCCATTTGAATTACTAGACTTGGTTCATAGTGCAAATTGTTTTTTTCAGCTTCACGTTTAATCACCCAGTCATTTCCTGATTCTCCATGTTTATCATAATTGTTTAAATGCCTAATATTTCCATTTCGTATATTGCACCCTATATGTTCATCATTTTATAAAAATGCCAGCCTTAGGGTAAGTGACATCACTAAAATGTCTGGCTCAGGTTTACAAGGTCTAGCCACGAGTAACTTATCCAGTCCAGAATATTTTTTGCACTTGGGACCCGTAGTCCTTTTTATTCAGTTATACAAACAGGACCACAAGTAACATATTTCACAGCATAGTAGGCATTGGCAAAGTCAAAAGTTTTGGCTTGAATTTTGAGTCCTGACTAAAACAGTTATAAAAAACTTTTGAGTCCTGGAAAACAAAACAAAAAAAACAACAGATATCTGTACATAGAATTGAAAGAGTGACAATTGTATGTACTTTTGAGATGTAAAATAGCCCCTCATGCAATCCAATAGAAGCCCTTCCTGGAAAGGGGAATGATTCACCAAACAGTCAATAGCATGAGATGAGAGAGAAATATTCCTATGGGAAGAGACAAAGACCAATCAATGTACATTTTAAAGAATTAGGAATTGTAGGTTATAGAGAGAGCTTCACTATCAAAGCCAAACTTAAAAAACATAAAACTGGATTAGATACTTCCACATTGAACCTGAAATCTTGAGAGTTCTGTAAATCCCCATGATATCACAGAGGTAATGCCTTTTCCTGCTCAAATACTCTCAACCCCCTCTGAATGACTAATAAGGGATTGAGGGAAAGCAACGTGTGTAAGTGGCAGAAAGTCAACTGGGTACATAGATCCAAGCATGCTTTCTGCTCCAGTTTCTGCTTTTATGACCCCTGAAAGTAGGGGTAGCAAGGGCAGTTCCAGGGGCATCGAACTGCAACCAAGAGTTGCAAGAATTACTTCTGGCTACTCCTAAATCACATCTATCACATCTACGACCGAGGGATGCGCAACGCACTTCTCACTAGAGACACAAAGTGGGAGAGATCTTGTAAAGCATCTCTTAGCATTTTATACAAATCAATGTGTACAGTGCTGGCCCCAAAAACAAAGAATATGGGTTGTACAATATGAAGAAAGGAAATATGTGTGCCATGTTCTATTACTGATTGGTTGCACCACCACAACCGACATTGTACTAAGTAGATGTGTTGCTTTCTATGTGGATTCATCCATGTGAATCAGCCAATTTTCCTTCAATCCTCCTTAGATAGCTAGAGCTTTGTTGTTGGAGTGTATGTTCTGGGTCACTTCTTTTATGTAGAAATATCCACTGTTTGTTAGTGCACAGTACCCTTATTCTTGTGAATAGTTGCATTGTTTTATATTTGTATGTTTGCAAGAATGTGTCCATAATTAAATGTATGTATATCTATGTATGTATTGTTGTTTCTGTTACCTTTTGGACCTGCTACTAAATTTCCCACATATGCACTGAATATATACTAGATCTGAAAAATAAATAATCTGGGGATTTCGCATTCCAAAAGGAGAGCTGAAAATCAAACAAATTTAAGCATGAGAGCATGCATGCACGAGCACACACAGAATAGTCTTAGAGGCTTAATATGCATATCATTAGACCTACTTTTATATCTCATAGATTGACCTTTGACTATGAGTAAACACCATGAATGTCATCAGAGCCCAAGCAGGGTGTAACATTTGCGAAACGCATGGACAAGTGTAGACCTCACTATTCCCAACTGGTCTGACACAGAAGTGAACAGCTTTCAAAACCAAATTCTGAGAATTCTTGTGCCAGTTTATATTGACTCAATGTTTTTTTTCTATATCATTGCTCTGGAGATCAATTTAAGAGCCTTCCCTTATGCCCTTTCTGCAACCTAAATCTTGACAGTCCTTCTTCACTGGTCTTTCTGTGCACAAACCACTGTCATGTTTTTGTTTGTGCTCATCTTTCCCTCAGGAACGAATTAGAGGCAGGGTATACCTAGAGACATTTTTAGGTCTCGCTGAGCCAAAGGCTCGAAGAGACATTTTGTATGTGGGATTTTCAAAGTGCTACCCACAGTCTTTTGGCTGGCCTAAACCTTGAGTGCACGATCACATGCACAGCTGCTCCCACTCCCCCTCCCTTCTCTATAGCTTTCTTTCACTTTAGCCGCTTTGACCCTTGCATTCCCCCCTCCCTTCTCACCCAGCCCTTTGATGCTCTGCTCGATTACTTTCACCGCTTTGATGTTTGATTTTTATTGCCTTTGTTTATGTGACGGAGATCCATTGCATTTGGCAGAACATTTCTGGGGCCGTATTGCATGAAATACACCAGGTGGCGCTAACGTGTTTTACAGAGCACCATACAGCATTTTGTTCTGCGTTAAAAAAAAGACGCTTTAGGAGCGGAAAGGAGCTATCCCTTTTACTTGTATTAAAATGTATTTTTAAAGGTGTCTCAAAGGATCCTGAACATAGTTTATACTAGCATGCTCCAATACTGTCCGTATTTCACTCCTGATTGCACTGGCCTTCCAGGTCCTAAGACTCAGACTCATGATTTTACTGTTATTTCAAAACCAATCTAACATTTGTTTTGTTTTAGGTATTACCTTAGTAAAGCATACCTATGTGATCTTACTCTCCTTGGTCAGTGTTTTATTATGGATGACAAGATGTTTTCTCATTAGGACTCGCACCATAAGCCTCTTTCATTCCAAACATCTGGAAACGCATTTGTCTCTGTAACTATATAGTAATGGCTTTCAGTTACAGCTGGCGGAAATTATGCTACACACCTATTTATTGCCTTCACCAAACAATTCTGCTTTCACTGGTGTGACCATAACTTGCCAAAATATTTTATTGATGCTTTCGGCAGTGTCTCCACTTCTGTCTGATCACTCCTCAAATGACACCTTCCTTAATCCCACCCACAAGCAAGGTAAGCCACTCAATGTTATGCTAATTTCAAACACTTTATCCAGATCTAAACCCATCATCGCTCCATCTGACATCACACATTTCACATGCAAATCAGTTCGCCTCCTTGTAGATCGCTCTCTCATGTACCCATCTGCTGTAGAAAACAGGACCCCACTGCTCTCACTGCTTTCCACGTGATCTTCATAAAGACCTCACTTCAGTCTTGCACTACAGCTCATACAACTGCTTCATTATCCACCTTGTACCAAAGATAGGCCTCAGCCATGAATTACACTTGAAATAAGAGCACATTACAGTAAATGAGGGCAGCAGTACATAAATGGAGAAAGCACATATTCACTGCTAACTTCTTGGTTAATAAGCAAGCCCTTCATACACTGCATAATGATCTAGGAGGTGTCAAATCTATCTATTTCCAGGACCTCATTACCTCACCATCCACAAGCGCTCTGTGCAAACCTTCAGCTCTTTACTCTCTCCATCATCTTCAATTATCAGTATTCTATTGTTCATCCTTACCTGCTCATGACTTCACCCTGCTACATCTGCTCCAAGATTAACACTATAATTAGTCCACAGTGCTCAAGTCCTCACTCGCCTCAACCCTGCGCAGTTACATTATTACGATTTGACACAACATCCTCCTAACAAACGTTTCCTCTTATGAAAGTAGCTAACACACCCTGTGCCCCCCCTTGTAACCATTTCGTCCTCCCTTCATCAAATCTTTGCCTCTTTCATCCAACAGTTTCCCCTGCGTTTCCCTTCGCACTGACTGCCTGTCCTGTAACCGACTACTCAACCCTCTCCTGTGTTCGGGACCCTTCATTCCACTATCCTATCCTCTCCTCTGTTCTTGTCTATGCTCATACTCTTAGATCGTTCTGCCTCTCCTTTGATATTGCTGGTCACCCCCCACTTTTCTCAATGAGCGCACGGGGCATTAGCTGGGTACCAGCCCGTATGCTCCTCAATAAGCAGCAGCAATCGTTGCAGTTTCACCAAGGTGAGTTTAGTAAAAGTTTATATTACTACTTTCGATAACTGGTGCCTTTCGCAAACAGAAAAGGTAATGACAATGTATGGCACATTACAAGATGGCATGTTTTAATACTAGAGCTTCTGATTATATGCATAACGTTTGATCTAGCAGACATGATTGAACATATGGTGAGACCCTTAAATGAAGGCTTAGGGCTCAAATCACAAAGGGACTAATATGCAATAAAGTTACGTGTCTCTTCACTCATGGCAGAATCTCCGCACTGCACTCACTGCAGTGCGCTGGACAGAGAGGCTGCCCAGAGTGCAGAGACTCCACACTTGTACCTTTACTACACGTAAGTCCCTTTGCAAATCAGACCCTTAACCTCTACTTCTTTGTGATTTTTAAAATAAAGAGAGGGAAGCATTTATAGTAAAAATGGAAAACTCGTGTCTCTATTTACAATGCAGTTATTGGTTGTTTTTAACTTTCAAGAAAATAACACATTTGTTCTTAAACGACATCCATATCTTAAATCACACATTTTATGATTTTGACATTTGGAATTTCATGTCATACCCTTCACTTGTGCCCATTCCCGACTTCTTATACCCTTGTTATCTAGCAGTGCTTTCAACACCACAGGCCATCAAATTCTGGACAGAACGGCCCTAAACGGTTTCGCCCATACCTCTATAATCACACTCAAATGCTAACAAGCATTGGCATAGCCAATAGGTCTCGCCTTTGGGACCGTTTAAGTGTTTAGTTATCCAGCACAATATCCTTGGTGCAGTAACATTAACTGTTGCATGGCTAAACACTTATAAGGTCCCAAAGGCGAGACCTATTGGCTATGCCAATGCTTGTTTATGCTGTTGCTGGGTGTGTAAACGATGTAATCTCTAGCTCTTCTGTGCAACGTCTCCATAAGAATTTCTGTTTTCAAAGTGAATTAATGTATAGAAAATCTATGCCCTGTATCGAAACAAATATTACAATTTTAGAGGTGACAAGTCACTGAAGTCCCAAGCCAGATACCGGTCTATCTTTCAGCTCAGGGTTCCCTTGGACCATCAAGTTCAAAACGAGCACACATTTCTTGTGACTTTTGCCTGCCACCTATGCTCTAACCTCGCGTGGCAATCATTTAAGACGAAGACCTAACCTAGTATGTAAAAAAACACAGGATAGAGAAATAACCATCTATTGACTGAATAGCACAATGTGAAACCAGAAAACCTGGGATCAATCCCGGCTTCCATGCTTGATCATATTGTGTGATGTTAGGCAAATATCTATCTTGTGTTTGACCTACTACAGTATACTGTTGCTTCATGCATAATAAGACTAAAGGCCACATATCGGCTCACATGACAACTGATTTGCCTCTTAGTTCACTAACAAAATTGCCATCAGGGCAGGCATGAGTGTTTCAGAGCTCAAACTATCACTTTCAATAATTAACCCTCCACACAGTGATATAATCTTGTGTCCTAAGGTGAAACACTCCTGTATGTTGAAGAAATACACTTTTTAAATTTTTGAAGAGACTTTGGGTCTGATTTAGGCTTTACTGGGCAGAGCGCTCTGTTGGAGCTGCTTCGAAATAACTTGTCTGCTAAACCCTAGGTGCACTCGCCTCATTTGACAGAATACTTCCAGCTATGACCAGACAGAGTAGGGGTTGTCAGAGGAAGGACATTTCACTACCCACCCTATTAAGGTTCACAGCCAGGACAAATCTGACAGTGAGGAGCAGGAAAAGAATAAATAGTGACCCTCACACCCTAGGAGAAAACTTTTTTTTTTCAAAAACAAACTCACACTTTGAGTGTACTTTACCCACTAAACTCATTTATATGATGATTAAAGCAGGAATTACATGCCAAACATTTTCATGGCTCGGCTCTTGCAGGCACTATTAGAGCCATGCACTTGGCTCAGCTTTTGTTCAGATCCTTCTGCTAATTTGTTGGCTCACTCTCGTCTATCAAATTTAAACAAGATAAGAATTGTATGAAAAAACACATAAATGCAGACACCCACATACTCAAATACACTCCATTGTTCCTCTCTTGATGCACATTTCAAACAAATTATGAATTTATTACTTCACAATTTTGAACAACCTGTGAAATATCCGAAGTGGTTCTGAAAATGAGTGACAGGTACTAGACAACATAAAGGTACCCATGTGCACATCGGATAATGCAAAAGAAAAATACTACTCAACAGTATATTCATCGTGTTCGCTAAGTGCTGTGTAGCAATACACACCACTAATAAACCAGAAACCAGATTCCCAGACCTGAGGCGGAAGCCGGGTTCTGGAGGTACGCTATTCTGTTTTAAAATTGTGTAAATTGCTTTAATTTGTTGAACAAAGAACTTTTAAAAGCTTACCTGACCACTCTATTTCACCCTCACACCACGCAGCCGATTGAACGCTGCTGCGGTGATTGATTGTTTGCTGTCTTTCAGCGGCCGCCATCGCAGGCGTGCTCGCTAGCCATGCCCCCTTGAGGCCACGCCCCCTACCCTGTTATAAGGCGCCGTTTTCAAAGCCTCAACAGAAACCAGATTCCCAGACCTGAGGCGGAAGCCGGGTTCTGGAGGTACGCTATTCTGTTTTAAAATTGTGTAAATTGCTTTAATTTGTTGAACAAAGAACTTTTAAAAGCTTACCTGACCACTCAATTTCGCCCTCACACCACGCAGCCGATTGAACGCTGCTGCGGTGATTGATTGTTTGCTGTCTTTCAGCGGCCGCCATCGCAGGCGTGCTCGCTAGCCACGCCCCCGTGAGGCCACGCCCCCTACCCTGTTATAAGGCGCCGTTTTCAAAGCCTCAACAGAAACCAGATTCCCAGACCTGAGGCGGAAGCCGGGTTCTGGAGGTACGCTATTCTGTTTTAAAATTGTGTAAATTGCTTTAATTTGTTGAACAAAGAACTTTTAAAAGCTTACCTGACCACTCTATTTCGCCCTCACACCACGCAGCCGATTGAACGCTGCTGCGGTGATTGATTGTTTGCTGTCTTTCAGCGGCCGCCATCGCAGGCGTGCTCGCTAGCCACACCCCCGTGAGGCCACGCCCCCTTCTTCCCCTTTATCATGTGCCTTGGCAGGAAGCGCAGCGGACGTGCGCAGCGGGAGCGCCGTTTGCACGCCGAAGGCGCGCCTAAGGCGAGCCCGTCTGCGCCCGTCCGCGCCTGCACGGGCCCAGGGACCAGGCAGAATGAAGAACTCATTAGGTATTCCTCTCTCGATTTGCATTCTCTTCATAATCCCGCTTTCCAACCCCTCGACCCGTCTACACACGCTCGCCTAAAGGCAAGCAATATTCTTTCTCACCATTACATTCAAGAATCGACCCCTATCTTATCCCATGGATCTAAATCTAATAAACCCCCCCCCCAAACCCAATCTCCGGACCCTCCGATGTCTCTATCTTAACACCAGATCTCTGGTTAAACATCAACTAGATATATTTATGCTTCTGAAGTCGGACAGTCCTGACATTCTATTTGTCACGGAGACTTGGTTCACTACAGACTCCCTGCCAGATATACTCACGGCCTTACCTTCAGATTATTACATCTTGTCAGCAAATAGGAAATCAGGAAAAGCTGGGGGAGGGGTTGCCGCCATCATTCATAAGAACCATACGTTTACCATCTTACCTCCCCTAGACTTACCAGATACGGAAAACGTAGTCTTCAAATCTGACAACGATACAGGCACCATGGCGCTAGTATTGATCTACCGACCACCTACATCTATGCCCTCCTTCCCAGCTTCCTTGTCTGAGCAAATAGCAGGTCTAGTCGTCGACTACGACAAGGTCATGGTCATAGGGGATTTCAACTACTGGTACAATAACTCGGAAGCTGGATCTCACGCCACAGAACTTTTCGAGCTTCTCTCTAATTTAAACCTCCACCAATACGTCTCGATCCCCACTCATGAAAAGGGACACATCTTAGACCACATCTGGTCTCACAACATCTCTATCTCCTGTCCCACGGCCTCACCATGCATATGGTCTGACCACTATCTATTGCAATTCTCTATCACCACTCAGGGTCACCCTAAAAATCAAGCGCCCCTGGGGGGGTTAGCCAGGAAATGGAGATCCCTAAATCTCCAAGAGTTCCTCTCCACCCTGACCAATTCCATCCCCACCCAGAGACCAGACATCAATCTGATGGACAAAGCACACTCCGAGTGGCTCCGCTCTGCATGTAACGAACACGCTCCCCTCACCATGTTCTCTCGCGCCCGTCGTATGGACGCCCACAGATGGTTTTCCTCTGACTTAAAAAAGCAGAAACTTGAACTTCGCCAATTAGAGAGAAAGTGGAGACATGGCTACCACGCCATAGACAGAGCATCATATAAGACAGCCCGAAAAAATTATAAAGACTCCATCCTATCTGCTAAAGCAACCTTCTTCTCAGACAAAATCTCCAACGCTAAAAACAAATCACGGGAAATCTTTAGAGCCGTAAACGATCTATGCAATAACTCTAGAACCTCTCCCTCTCAACCTGCATCACAAATGATGTGCAATCGACTCAACGATTTCTTCAAGGAGAAGATAGATATCATAAAAAACAGCATCCAAACCGACCATGCTGTGGCAGACTACCCGGACATTAGTAGAACTTCTAATACCCTTCAGGATATCCCCCCCATTGATTCACCCAAATTACTGGAATTAATGAACCAAGTAAAATCGGGCTCACCTAATGATCCCTGCCCCCGTATATACTGAAAGAAGTCTATGCCGCACTCCCTCAGGGCATACTCCCCATTTTGAACACCTCCCTGTCACAAGGAATAGTACCCGATTCTTTCAAAAATGCCACCCTGGTCCCTCTAATCAAGAAACCAGGTGCCGATCCCTCTAACCTTTCAAACTACCGCCCCATTTCCCTTCTCCCCTACGGCGCAAAGCTGCTGGAAGCCTATGTAACCAGCTGTTTATCCAATTTCATCGAAACAACAGATTACCTGGAATCCAACCAAGCGGGATTCCTCCAGGCTCACTCCACCGAAGCTGTGATCCTCGCCGTGCAGAACACTCTAAGGACCAACGCCGACAATGGAATTCACCAAGCCCTCGTACTTCTTGACCTATCGGCCGCGTTCGACACGGTGGACCATACTATTCTATTACACCGTGTCGAACAAGCCGGACTTAGTGGCGCGGCTCTCGCTTGGATTAAGTCCTTTTTGACGGACAGATCCCAGGCTGTAAAGCTGGAGAACTTCACGGCCCCCACACTCCCAATCACCTGCGGTGTCCCACAGGGTTCTTCACTGTCCCCCCTCCTTTTTAATTTATATCTTAAACCCCTACTGCACTCCCTGAAAAATAGAAAAGTCATTATCTACAACTACGCAGATGATCTGCAGCTGGTATTCCCCCTCAATTCCCCAGATTCCGTCGAGGAATTTCAAAAGACCATGCTGCACATTCAGAGCTGGATGGATCGGAACCATCTTAAGCTGAACCCAGGAAAGACTGAGTTGGTACTTCCTAGCAACAGCACCCTCAGTTGGGGTCCCCATTTCTGGCCATCCTCAATGGGCACTCCCCCATCTCCCTCCCAGTCAGCCAAAAGCCTAGGGGTCACTCTCAGCGCCGACCTTTCACTGAAAACCCAGGCCGGAACAGTGATCTCCTCCTGCTTTTTCCAGCTCAGAAAGATTTAAAAAATAGCTCATCTGCTGACCCGTTCTGCTCTTATCCAGGTAGTACTCGCACTGGTTCTCTCGCGATTAGATTTCTCCAACTCTATCTACCTGGGCCTTCCCCTCACCATCGTTAAACGCCTGCAGATTGTTCAAAATCAAGCGGCCAGATTAATATTCAAGAGCAATCGCAGGAAGTCAGCCAAACCGTTGTTGGCCTCCCTCCATTGGCTCCCTATAACCCATCGGATCATTTTCAAGACAGGCTGCATAATTTTCAAGGCTCTCCACGGTAAAAGCCCTAGGTTCATCAATCAACTCATAAAGAAACATGAACCGACCCGCGACCTCCGCTCTGCCCATTTGTCCCTCCTCACGGTGCCGACATTTAAAAAGAAACGACTTGGTGGATCCTGCTTTGCATACCTTGCCCCTAAAACCTGGAACTCTCTGCCCTTGTCTATCCGGAATTGCACCAAGCTTACAGAGTTCAGGAGAGCGTTGAAGACCTGGCTATTCAAACAAGCGCACGGTTAGAGCATTACTCCATCTGCCTTCTTACTTATCATCTACCATCGGTTTCTTCAGCGCCATGAAACCTCTGGGTGTCCGTGCGCTTAACAAATTCCGTATAAGATAAGACTAATAACTCAATGCTCTGTTTAAAAATTAAGTGCAAGGTTTGAAATTCGTGGACAGCGGCGGCCGGTGCAAGTAAGAGTGGTAAGGCCAGGTTGGGGGGATTTGAAAGACAACCATGAGGGAAAATTAACTAAATAATTAATTTTCCCTCGTCTTGCAAAATCAACCCCCCACCCAGCCCCCCACCCGCTCTTACCTGCATGGACCGCAGCTGTTCGTGGGCAAAAATAAATTAGTGATAGCATGACGTCAGGTTTGGGTGCCAAGTTAGGAAGACTGCCTTGCTTTTTTGCCGACCTGCCACCTGTCATCTTTCTTCATTCCTGAGCCCTGGTGGGACTGGAGTCCCAGGGCACACGCACCTCAGTACCGCCAGCGCCCCGAAGCATCCATCAACCTGGCAGTGGACTACTAGTCCCAGTGTGCCTTGCTGCCATCACAAGTGCTGCCAGTGAGGGGGTGGCGCTAATCCATCAGTGCGCATAAAGCGCTGCCTCTCCCCCCGTGGCGCGGGCCTCGCCCGGGTAAAGCCCGGGCCAACGGCGGGCCCGTCCTTGCCCGTCATTGACAGGAAGTGGCCTGGTAGGGGAACAGACGCTGGGACTGACCAGAGACTAATGGTATGAACTTAAAGGTACTGTTTTCTTGCGTGACCCCTACTTAGATTGTTAAATATTGACGGACTGCCTGTTTGGACTTCTTGGATTCATTTGACCCTAAATGTTTCATCATTTCCCCTTTCATTGTTACATTCAGTTAGGTGCCCGTAAGTTAAATTACACCCTGAGGCTAAGCGAGGTCCTAGCATTTGCGCTGGTAGGACCAGTACACAAAAGGGGCCTTGCTGTTTAACCTAGGACTATGGGGAAAAGAAAGATACCGGAAGGAAGCGGGGAAGGGGTTGAGGTTGGAGGGACTGGAACAAGTCGGAGTAATAGGGGAAAAGAGGCTAGGAAGCCTAAAAAAATGGCAGGTAGCAACTAGTAATGGATCGTATTGATACCCTAATCAGTGAGTGTGAGGGTATTTTAGAATCTTCACCCATGACACTACCTAGCCGTAATAAAACCCCCCCTAGGCCGAGTCAACCCCCTTACCCTGCTATCACTGCAATGTTTCGCAAAATAAATAACAATAGACCAATAGACCGGCCACTAACAATGACGATGAGGAACGCGACATTACGGGAGCACTCCATTCAAACACCTGCCCGACCAAGCCTATGTTTAACACCGAACATATAGACCCTACCATCATCTGTACTAATAGATTTCTGCCCTTGCTAGATCAAGCTAATAATGAAGAAGGTGGGGGTGAAAGGTCCATGAGGGCTCAGACATCACCGACACCAGCTATACAAAGGCAAGACGTAGTCCCAGGAACTTATATGGAATGGCAGAACATGATTCAATTAGTCACTATGTTAAGGCAAGAAGTGGGGTCCATGAAAGTTATGATAGAGGACCTAACCTCACTGGTTATTAACATCAGATCGAATCCGAAGAGGGAGTGCAAATGTAACGGAAAGTAGCCACCTAGTTCATCCACAAGGTGCAACTTCTGTTACTACACTGGCTGCATCGGCTACTTCTACCACAGTCATTAACGCCACATCCAGTAGGTTATCACTTCCTCTTGAAAAGGCAATGTCAAATACAAAAAAGACACCACCACCGATCACCAAGCACTTACCACACTATGTAGTAAGTAACCCTATCAACCCCTATAAGGCAGCAGTAATGAGGGACCAGTCATCATCTA
The DNA here is from genome assembly GCF_964204655.1 of Triturus cristatus. NCBI lineage: Eukaryota > Metazoa > Chordata > Amphibia > Caudata > Salamandridae > Triturus > Triturus cristatus. The sequence continues at coordinate 452,887,805 of NC_140593.1, read as the reverse complement.
GTAGAAATACTTTTTCTCACGCCGGCCAACCAAAGATAGGTTTCCTGCCTGGGTATCGAGAACAGTACTCTTCTAATTTACCTAGCACCCAAAGAATTTTTATGGTAAATGTACCTAAGTTTGATGCAAGCAGAGGTATAGAGAACAGGGACTCCCTAACAAATAAAGCTATTCACTGGATACGGCATGTTAGGGGATGTCGTTCAGTGATAAGGGAAGACATAGTAAAAGCCCGGGTTAACTTCTCCAGATCACCATCAAGACTGTATCAAGCTTATCATGAAAAGAGCAGATCTAGTAGAAAACCTTTTTGCACTGGAGTTTTGTACTACTCCACCAGGGCATTCATCAATTCAGTTTAGACGTTCCCCCCGAGTAGTAGGAGTGACCACTCGCCTAGACACAGGTTATCCAGTATGCAGGGTAGTTCTACTCTTGAAAATAATAATTGACTGTGGAAAGAATCGCCCCCAAAGCAACAAGAACGCATAATAGCTAGTCCCATCATTATGGACAGCTTCGCGAGCCCTAAGCATTCTACTGTAGGGAAGGCTCAATCCACAAAGACTACTCCGGATTCTTCTACCCAGATAGGTGGCGTGCTGGAGGTGGGCAGTCTACCTCCTTTTACACTTAGCAGGCCACTGTCATCATGTACAATCCCGATTAAGGATTCCTTGCTGTCCTGGAACATCGCAGGATTGAGCGCGAAGATGGGTTCTCCCGAGTGGCACGCTTTCATAGAGGGATATGACATCTGTCTTTTTCAAGAAACTTGGGCAGAGGTTCCTCTTTTTTGTGTAGGTTACTTAAACTATTAAATTCCGGCTATTAAAGGTGCTAAAGGGAGGCCATCCGGTGGCTTGAAAATTTGGGTGCGGCAAGATCTAGGGTTAAATATACAGGTGCTTCCAACCCAGAGTTACGATATCCAGGCACTTTGATTGGCCATGGGTTCACATTGGAACATAGACATCTATAATGTCTATGTGAGAGGTACTAGAGGAAAGAAGTTGGGGGTTTTGGCGGCTCTCGAGGATCTCCTTGACTCATACCTGGACGTTTTGAATATCATAGTTGCGGGCGACTTTAACTCGACATTTGAGTACCTTACAAATGAGGACGGTCACCTTACAGAAGAGGAAGATATTAAGTGGGGCATCCCAAAGTTGGAGCTTGACCCCACAATAAAGTGGACTGATGTGGCTATCCAAATTAATTCCATTTGCATGGAGAAGGGTTTGCGGGCCGTAAATGGTCGTACACCTTCAGATAGATCTGGGTCTACCACTTTTAATAATGGGTATAGTGCTAGCAGGATAGATTATGTACTGATCAGTCTGGCACTATGGCATGCCCTTAGAGATATGTTGGTTAGAAATAGGTTAGAAAGTGACCATAACCCTTTGTGTGTGACTTTGGAACCAAGTAAGCGCAAGGTACCTACCCAATAAGGAAACAAATATTCCCCATGTGATGTTATTCCATCTAATGATATGAGACGCCTTAAATAGGCAAAATATTAGAGATGCCCAAATTGCTAGATAGCATTAATAAGGGTATGGATAGCGCTATAAGCGATCTTGAGGACAGTGTAGCAAATTCCTCGGCCCTAGAGCAATCAACTTGCATCCACAACAATTTTCTTTTTGCTCACCTGCGTACTCATTTGTTCAAGCAGGGCAGATCTAAAAAGGCCTCAAATCAGAAAGCTGGGCACTGATTCAACAAGGAGTGTAGGGGTGGGCGGAATTTGCGTAGTCGCGCTACGCAAAGCTCTGCGAAATGGTGAAAAATCTCTGCGAGCGCGCAAAAATTCCGCGAACACGCAGAATTGCTTGTTCGCGATGCTTTTTACCTGTTCGCAAATGCTGTTTGCATGCTCGGGGGGAAATATCTTGCGAATGAGCATTTTGAAAGCGCGAACAAGCAAAAAATTCCGCGAAGCCGTGGATCGCGGAATTACATGATAAACAATACACCTTCCGGAGACGTGCTGGTACTCTCTCATTATAAACATTGCACCCTGCTGAGAAGAGCCAATATCCCTGCTTGTAAGTACCGCTACTTTCCCATTATAAACATTGCCTCCATGCTGAAAAGTGCCAATACTCTCCCATTATAAACATTGCACCTTGCTGAGCAGTGCCAGTATGCCTACTTGTAAGTACCGCTACTTTCCCATGATAAACATTACCTCCCTGCTGAGAAGTGCCGGTACTCTCCTATTGTTAACATTGCACCCTGCTGAGACGTGCCAGTACTCTCTCATTATAAACATTGTGTACATGCTAAGAAGTGAGGTACTCTCACATTCTAAACACTGCACCCTACTGAGAAGTGCAGGCATTCTCTGATTATAAGCATTGACCCTGCTGAGAAATGCCAGTACTCTCTCGTTATAAATATTGCACCCTGCTGAGAAGTGCCAATACTCTCCCATTATAAACATTGCACCTTGCTGAGAAGTGCCAGTATCCCTGCTCATAATTGCAGCTACTCTCCCATTATAAATGTTACCTCCCTGCTGAGAAGTGCTGGTACTCTCCTATTGTTAATTAGGCCTGGGCGTAGTTCGCGAAGTAGCACTTCGCGAAGCTACGCAAAGTGAAGTTCGCACTACGCGAGCTACGCGTAGCACTTCGCGAACTGCGTAGTACCTTATTCGCACTGTGCCAGATGTCGTTTTCAATGATTGCACAGTGCGGACAAGCAACCGGCACTGTGCAATCATTGAAAACGGCATCTTGCACAGTGCGAGCTGCAGTTTTCTGCTGCTCGAGTAGATTTTTACTCGAGCTTCAGCTTTCTCAACGCGAACTGGTAGTTTCTCATCGCGAGCGGTCGCGAGCATACGCGACCACTCGCAATGAGAAACCTGACCTCCTCGCGTTGGGAATCTCGCCGGGAGGTTTATTTTCCATGCTTGCGATCGCCAACTTGAAGTTGCTGATCGCGAACAAGGAAAAAGTCTTGCCGGGATGTCATTTTGCTTGCTCGCGGTCGCCAACTTGACGTTGAGGACCGCGAGCAAGCAAAAAATGACCGCAGCACTACGCAACACTACGCTACGCGTGTTCGCACTGTGCTACGTGCAGTTCGCGTAGTGCGAAGTAGCGCGAACTTCGCAAACTACGCGAGCGTAGCGTAGTGCTTTGCCCAGGCTTAGTTAACATCCCACCCTGCTGAGAAGTGCCAGTGCTCTCCCATTATAAACATTGCACCCTGCTGGAGCAGTGACAACACAAGACAAATGCGATTCAGTTGTTTTCTGTAGATAACTTGTAATTACTTTAATTAAGAAACTTTTTCCTGTTCCAGCTTGTCCACTCACATACATTCGGATAGGTTGAAATGATGTGCATGAGCACTCCTTCTTTTCATGAAGTAATCCATGGTCAATCTGTTGTCTCACTTGCTGATATATTTGTTTCTGTTCAACATTTAGTTGTTTTTCCAAGTATGCTAAGTCCATTACATCTTCTTGAGCTTGATGCATTGCTGTTTCCACTTTATTCATGGCGATTGCTGCTTCATTTTCAACAATTGGTTGTCCTAGTGGATCTTGACTCAGCGCAGCAGAACTTTGACTGTCTTGAGAACTGTCTCTAGCAATCTCAGCTGCAATTGTAGCTTCTTGATCAATTTCATCATTCAACATTTTCACATAATTTGCAAAAGCACTGCATTGTATGCTATCTTTACAAGCATTAAAGGAATCTTCATAGCTCTGAAAATCTCCAAGTAATTCCAGTTCTGAACGCCACGGTTTGAACAGTTGCAAAAGGGCTAAATAGTAAAATTCCCTTTTATCAGCAGTGTCGCAACTTAGCTTCCTGTGATTAATCAAATTTCCTTTCGTTTGTTTCACCAAACATCCTTTGTAACCAATGACTTCATATTTTCCATCATTGATGTTCTCTGTAGTATTCCGTTTAAAAGTGTAGTTTTGCAGCACTTCATAGAGACACAGGTTCTCAAGATGATGACTTCTGTTTGGGTAATATGTGTCCAACATATTCATTTTCAAAATATCTGTACTTTCTGGTTCTTTTTCTGCTAAATATTACATTTCGTGAACAGATTTCAGTACCCGATTTCGCATTGTTGCAAGACCTAGACTCACCCAAATGATTCTTCTAGATTTGGAGTATAGATTTGCAGATGATAACTGATCTGAGCATTCATATGCTCCAATTTCTCGATACGATAACATCTTCAAACTGAAACTGTATAATTTCTTGCTTAGAGTCTTCTCGTGAGAAATCTCTTCCCACATTTCTTTCAATTCCGTCTTTTCTGATTTAGTAATGTAGGACTTTACATATCGAGCAACGGCAATGGAATTGTCCGCAACGTACTGAATATCCATGTTAGCATTCCACATGGATAAAATAACTGGATTGTAGTCATTTATGTATGTTGACTCTTCGCTTCTTCTTAAGTTGTAGGTATTTTTCAGAGACTTTCTTGAGATGGTATGTCACATAGCTGACATAAAACTGTTCACTCTTCCTCTGGATAATACAGGACGTGGAAATGCAAATCGACATTTGGTATAGAACTTATCCTTAGACTTGTACTTTCGTTGACAGTATTTTCCACATCAATGGCTTTAGAATCGTAAGACTTGTTGTTTTAAGTTTTTATCTTCTGTGCTTCTGGGTACAGCACATGTGGCATATTCTTCAATAAAAGACAAAACAGTATCATCTGAATCTGTTCCAAATTTGGGGGCGTCCTTGATCCATAACAGCATATGTATATGAGGGAGCACCTCTTGCTTGATACTCCTTTCTCCAATAGAAATCCACAACTTCTCCAAGAGGAGGATTTTTTTTATTGCAGATAAAAGACATCATAGCTTCAAATCTATGATTGAAATATCTGCATACATTAACAGGATCCAAAGAGCACAATTCTCCATGTGTCTTGTATTCAATATGTTTTATATTGGAATTTGCCTCTCGAAGAAATTCAAGTAAATCATCCCAAGCGTACTCAACACAGCTTAGGGTAAGGAACCATGTAGGAGTTCCTAAGTTCCGTAGCATACATTTCAGTTCTCCATGACGACGGTACCAATATTCATTAGTCCCACGCTGACATGCCATCATATTAATCAACTGAGATTCTAAATGATCATCTCTCTGATGCACTTTATCCATGAAATCCTTTGCAGATACATTTGCAGATGCACTCCGGTTTTTAAAATGTGATTTACTGCATATGAAAGTCCAGACAAGTCACTTTCAAACAAAAGATGAAACATATAAGGGATACATTGTCGAAATCTTGGATCTTCTGCATATAATCTTGTTGTCCGATATTCAGATGCAGGATGCTGCACAGGACGTTCATCATATCGTCCACCTTTTCCTGTTGGAAACAACTGCGGGAAACAACGAGCTTCCAAGCTCTCTTCCCGTACACTCATGGGACTTCCTTATGCTTTTTTCATTTGGAACAACTCAATAGTGTTCCCCATCACTTCTTTTGAATGAAGTGTAATGTTCATAGACTTCTTCACATCTTGACATATCCACTTTTTCAATTTGTCCACTTGATATTTCAGTATCTTCTGGTAAAAGTATTTCATCTTCTCCCATAGAAATATTTTTATAGTACTTATTGTTTTTTATCAAATACAAACTTGCCTTCTGTACTTTCCTAACATCCACTAACTCCTGACAGATTTTCTTACTCTTAGTAGGCACACCATTAACTAGAATAACTAGTGGTTCACTTTCTACACGGTCTACACCAATAGTTTCAATGTTTTTCTTTAAATCTAACGGTAAATACACAACTCTTCCTTTTAATCCTCTTTGTAAATCTGATGGAGGCAATTTACCTGTTTTAGGCTCCATACGAACAATAGCCTGAAACCGGTGCACACATTGAATGAGAATAGACTCATAGGTATTTAAATCTATCAGTTCTGGAGGAATACCAACCAACTCTAAATTATTATGGACAGTTCTAGTGGGGATTTTATACTCATCTAATTTGTTATAACAATATTTACAAATACGCTGGTCAGAACCCAAATCAAAACAATTTTCTACCAACAAATAAGATGCCACTTCCTTTCACTTTTTAAATACAGATTGACACTCCTAGTCTGATTTTTATAGTGAGTTTGCCGACAGTAATAGTGGGTTCTACATTGTCTTCAACATTTTGTTCTATTAATGTGTCAGTTTCTGCACTCTCTTGTTGAGGACCAAAGTAACAAAACTCAATATCATCACAAACCTTCTTCACATCTGATACTGACCCACGCAAAAGAGCACTGTTCAACTCATTTAACTTTAGTGCTGGACTTTTTGCATAATACAATCTTCTCACTAACTTCCGCATTTGAGTATGATGTACTGCCAACATCCTGAAATGGTGAAAAACACTTTGACAAACTTTCCTAGAAAGACAAGCCAGAGAATGACCTTGCAAACCAGTATTTTTTCTCACTCTGCAAGGGTCTACTCCTTGCAACACCTTAATCTTTTGTTTAACACTTTTTTTACTATATGCTCGTAAGAACTCGCATAATTTATCAATAGATTCTTGTCATACACTACAAATACTACTGCAATTCCAAGTGTACTCTGGGGCTTTAGGATGTCTCCCTAGAACTTCATCAGCTATCACTTCTTCTGCATTTCTGGGAACCATTTTCTCTTTATCAATTGGACAACCATTTCTAACCTCATAAGCTCGACCACTGGTGTCAACTGCATGCAACAAATCATTGGTTTGAAAATAACTCTCTTCATTAAAAAAAAGGCTCAGAACTTGAACTATGTTTCCATTCCCCTAAAAAAAAATCACAAAAATTACTTCTGTTAATTACTCTTTTCCTTTTCCTTTTGGCCTTCATTAAATGGATTGGTTTATCTAGTGATCGAATTCTGTTTAATACTAAAATGAATAGTTTCCTTTTTACTTCAAAAGCCTTTTCAACAATGGTTTCAATATGCTTCTTCTTTTTATAAAATAGTGCTCTCTTTTTATATTTCTTCGTATCTTTCAGCAAATGATGTACTACTTTGTTGTAAAATAATTTTTTGCGTATTTCTTTATACTGATTTTGTCTTCTTTTACCATACTTCGTGTCCTTTGACTGTCCATTTGCTTTTTTTCCTATCCTAATATTTTGAGTATTTTTTCTAGTTGAAGCACTCTCAGTGGTTTCAGAATTCTGTACATTCTGTCTGGCCCTTCAAACATTTTTAATAAATTGCTTTGTGATCTTACCAGAAGATTTTGTCTTTTTAGCCACATCATGTTGTTTATCCAATACTTGTGGTTGATTTTTCTTCAAGTAACTGTCCTTTTTCTGCTCTTTTCTTTTTCTTACTTTGTCCGGCATGATAACTTTATTTTAATGGTGATAAACAGTATCTGTAAAAAATAATCATAAATAAATGTATATTAAAAACTTTAAAAATTATACTTTTCTATCACTATATAAACACATTTTATATAAATACTGACTAAGAAATTATAGGCCTGAAGCACAAGTGTGAAGGTGGTTAGACCACTACATGCATAGTGCATAGCAGTTTGAAGCACTCCATGTCCTCAAGCCTGGCTCACTGCATGAGTACATGCATACTGACTGTATGATTACAGTACTATAAGGAGAAACATTGGGTGAATTCATAATAGGTTGAGTTTTATTTATTGAATGGATTACTACATGGTACAGAAAGAGTCACTATGGGTGTGCAACAGCAGTCATAGTGTGTTTGCTGGAGTGTATGGATAGTGATTGGGGAATTGGAGGCCTGAAGCACAAGTGTGAAGGTGGTTAGAGCACTACATGCATAGTGCATAGCCGTTTGAAGCACTTCATGCCCTAAAGCCTGCCTCACTGCATGAGTACATGCTTACTGAATAATTACAGTACTATAAGGAGAGACACTGGGTGAATTCATAATTGGTTGAGTTTTACTTTAGTGAATGGATTACTACATGGTACAGAAAAAGTCACTATGGGTTTGCAACAGCAGTCAGTGTGTTTGCTGGAGTGTATGGATAGTGACTGGGGAATTGGAGGCCTGAAGCACAAGTGTGAAGGTGGTTAGACCACTACATGCATAGTGCATAGCCGTTTGAAGCACTTCATGCCATAAAGCGTGCCTCACTGCATGAGTACATACTTACTGACTGAATAATTACAGTACTATAAGGAGAGACACTGGGTGAATTCATAATTGGTTGAGTTTGCCTTTAGTGAATGGATTATTACATAGTACAGAAAGAGTCACTATGGGTTTGCAACAGCAGTCACAGTGTGTTTGCTGGAGTGTATGGATAGTGACTGGGGAATTGGAGGCCTGAAGCACAAGTATGATGGTGGTTAGACCACTACATGCATAGTGCATAGCTGTTTGAAGCACTCCATGCCCTAAACTGGCTCACTGCATGAGTACATGCATACTCACTGAATGATTACAGTATTTTTTTTTTAACAAACTTTATTAAGCTTTTCCATGTGATGGTACATCGTATTACACCGTGCAATGAACACATTAATTATGTATATGGCATAGGATACAATTCAGGCATTGAGCGCAATCTTTACACAATGTAAGACGGTCTGTGATGCATTCCGATTTTGTCCCAAGACCGCTAGGAAGGTCACTAGTCAAGCACATTGTTATGTACTACATTCCCAGCCTACAAGCTATTGTGTTCGAAGGGAGCGGCGTCCGTTCAACTATCCCACAACTCCCAATCCCACCCTGAACCCACCCTGCGTACCCAACCATGCCACAAAGGAATAATTCTTAGTCTGGGGGCCATAGAGCATACTCCTTGAGGGGGGGGGGGAGGAGGAAAAAAAAAAAAAGGGTGGGGGGAAACCGGAGGAGAGGACAACCCCACCCCAAGCTTGCAGCAGGGGAAGTGAGGAGGTCGATCAGTGCAGTAAGAGAGGAAGAACTAAATGGATAAACAAGAACCCCCCATGAAGTGTGGGGGGGGGCCGAGCCCGCACCACAGCGACCGCCACCCGCCAGGAGGCAGTCCCGACCACCCGAAACACTACACCACTCAGAACCAGGGGACAGCTTCTCACTCTCAGCTATTGCAACCCGAATCCGTCAACATGCACTACAGCTTATGCGGGGGAGCTCCGGGGGCTGGACACCACAGCCCTCCCTCCTCCCCCACCTCGGTCTTAAACAGTTCAGACAGGTGTGCCCATTCCAGGGATATAGGACATTTGCGCAGCCCCCGACTTTCCTCACGATACAGCGCCTCACGCTCCGCCACCGACCATCTCAACACCTCTTCTCCCCAGGCCTCTACACGTGGCAGTGTGCGGGACTTCCAACGCTGTGTTATCAGGCGTTTTGCCAGCATTAATGCCAGGTTGGCGAAACGGCGCAGCCGTTTCGCTTTAAGGGGTAGCGGTAAAAGACCCAATAAACAAACCTCTGCTGTGTCCCAGGAGGGGCGTTCGGCGATCACGCTTAAGACGTGTGTTATCCTACCCCAGTATCCCCGCAGTGTCGGGCAGAGCCACAGCATGTGTAACAGGTCGGCGTCCGGTGCCAGGCAGCGAGGACAGGTCGCAACCGCTGTAGTGTACATCTTACTCAGTGTATAGGGAGTAAGGTACGCCCTGTGGAGGACAAACAATTGAATAGTTTTCAATCTGCAATTGCGGGATACTTTTTTGGGGTACTCCAATATATAGGCCCACTCTTTATCACTAAATGTCCGGGATAAATCCGTTTCCCACCGTGTCCTGAGGGCAGCCACTGAGACCTGTATGTGCTCCCGGCAACATTACCATCTTGGATATTGCTACCCGCCCCGCTATGGTGAGGGGCAATGTGTTCCAGAAGGCAATTTGGGAGCGTATAGAAGAGATGGTGCACACCAGGTTGCCTGCAATGACATCCGGCACGGAGCGAAAGATATTGATCCCCAAGTACCTAAAAGTGACTGGCGCCACCCTGAAGGACAAGGGCCCGAAACTGAGCTCCGTAGCTGCGAGCGTGCCACTGAAAGAATAGGCTACAGATTTGGAAGCATCGAGGTGCAATCCGGAGATTTCCCCGAAGCGGAGAAAAAGATTTGCCACCTCCCCCATGTCGGCCTGGAGGTCACGAAAGTACAACAGCATATCGTCTGCGTAAAGCGAGACTGACTGCAAGACGCCCTCCAACAGGAGGCCATGGGGAACCATAGCTCGCCTGAGATTCTGGGCTAGCGGTTCCAGCGCCAAGACGAACAATATAGGTGATAGTGGGCAACCCTGGCGTGTACCCCGAAAGATGGGGTAGGCTGAGGAGATTATCGAGCCTGTCTTTGCCCTGGCCGTGGGGGCAGTGTAGAGCAGCTGAATCCAGGCACATAGTTCTGGGGGAGCGCCCATTTTTCTCAATACTTCCAACATATAAGACCAGCTAAGCGTATCAAAGGCCTGCGATATATCCAAGGATAAACACCCTGCGCCCTCCGGGCGAAGCCCTGAGGCGTGCAAGATGGCATGAAAGCACCTAAGATTCAGCGAGGTACTCCGTCGTGGGACAAAACCACATTGGTCTGTGTGGATCAGTCGCGAAAGGAGTGGAAGAAGGCGGTTAGCAAGGAGTTTACTAAGTATTTTATATTCTCTGTTAAGGAGCGATAGAGGCCTATAGGATGTCATATCTAAGGGATCCTTATCTGGCTTTAGGAGGGAAGTGACGATCGCCTCCCGCCTGGTTGGGGGCAGCCTCCCTTCTGCGAGTGATGTCGTATAGAGTTGGTGTAGTTTAGGGATCAATAGGGAGGAGAAAGCAGAGTAAAATTCGATGGGCAACCCATCAGAACTGTCAGGAACCTGGTGAGTGCCCTTACCATAGGGCAGTGTTATCCCAAAAGACATAGAGTAGTAATTAAACCGGCTACTGTAAATTATTGGTTTAATGTTAACCCGGTGAAAAAGACCCTTTCAAGATGGCCGCCGCGTTGCCCGCGAAGCATCAGAGGCTCCGAAAGAGACGTTCTAGTCTTGAAGGCTTTTCGGAATGATGCGGCTCGCGAGCGCGCTCAACTGCGCACTTCAATTTGAACCTGAGGTAGAGAAGTTCGAATTCGAAGCGCGCTTCCTTTTAAGCAATTAGTGGAAGCGGCGCTTATTCAAAGACATAATTTCACAGAGGGAATTATTTCCCATTCAAGTGTTCAGTATTCGAGTGTCCAATTCATATTTGGGACATTATTAATTCGCATTGTGAGAGGCCAGTTGTTGAAGCCTTCCAGGAGTTTCGAGAGTACTAAGCTGGTGAGCCCGAGAACCTTCACAGACAAGTAAGCCAAGAATTTATCCTGCTACAGCGTTAAGGAGACTGCAACTTTGGAGAAGCGCGTTAGCACTGTACCCTTCCTTCCCAGCGTTCTTCCCTTTCCTTTCCTTCCACTCTATCCTTCCTTGATCCTTCTTGCGCGTACCTCCCTGAAGCCATTTACCTTCACTAATTCAACGAGAACTGTTCCAGACTTCAGGAAGAGAGACTTCATGTGAGACTTCATTCAATTAGACAAATATCCCGAACCTTTTATGAGAAACCTAAGAGATAGGTCAAGCTACCAGTTAGGTAGGAGACGTCCATTTCCCAGTTAATAGAAGAATGGTAGAAAGTAGTGTTGTGATTCTAATGTAGTGTCTTCCATGTGTGCTAGGAAGCTACAGTTCCAGGCCAGTAGGAACTGAGAGACCTCATTACAGAAGAGGAGCCTATACTCCAGCCATACCTGGTAGGACAGATAAGAAGTGTTTAGATAAGTAATGAGCAGAACTGTTATGTGTATTTGAATGCTTCTTTCCCCTTATGTGCATTAGAATCCCAGAAGACAGGAAAACAGAAGACAAGGGAATTCAGGTCCAGCTCGAGTGTCTTTCTCTTCTCTGTCCACTCCCCTTTCCCCCTGCTTAGAGCAGCTGCTTAACGCAGTGTGTTCTGAGAGGAAGGAATTGGGAATAAGCATCTTCTGCCTCTGTGGAGAATCGACGGCCTTGACAGATTGAAGTGCCCACGACTTCACTCCACCCAGGCAGAATGGCAGAGGGTTTTAGTTTGAAGGCGTTAGGGGACATGTTAGAGAGAATTCAGCGGGATGTAGGACATCTTAGCGCTGAGAATAAGAGTCTTAAACAAGAAATGGTAGCTTCACGACAGGAAACAATGATGCTATCCCAAAGAGTTAGTGAGATGATGTCCTCAGACTCTCCTCCTTCCGTAGCAGATTTAAAGGGTTCCTTGCCAGAAACTAACCCCCGAACAGTGGCCCAAGTTGTTCATTCGGTTTCCCCCCTTATTCCTTTAGCACCACCCGAAAGGTTTAGCGGGGATCCTCAAAAGGCCCAATTGTTCCTCACACAATGTTCCCTTCATTTCATGTGTCGCTCAACCCTATTTCCAGATGCTCAATCCCGGGTGGCTTTCATTTTGTCTTATCTTAGTGGGGATGCCGCCAATTGGGCTATGCCTCTGGTTTCCCGAGATGATCCTTTTTTATATGATTTTGAACGCTTCAAGACAGAGTTTCTTCGTATTTTTGACAGGAGAAGAATTTCCCAGGCCACTGACAATGAACTTTTGGAACTGCGTCAAGGATCCAAAGATCTCCTCACGTACTTAACGCAATTTAACAAACTGTTAATGGAAACTAATTGGCCACCAGAGAAGAGGGCTGCACTGTTTTATAGAGGCTTACGGGATGAGATAAAGGACACGCTTGCACAGATTCCAAACCGACCTACTGATTTTACAGAATTAGTAGATTTAGTGTTAGAAATCGACTTTCGCTGTACGGAGAGAAAAGGAGAAAAGAAGTCTAGAGATTTTAAATGGAATTTTTCACGTTTTGACAGACCTAGAGTTGAAGGGAGTAAAACTAATGGATCCACATCAGAGAGTGAACCAATGCAGATAGGAACAGTGAGGGGTCCCTTAAGTAAAGAGGAAAAGGAGTCGAGGAGAGCAAAGAAGTTATGTATGTACTGTGGAGCAGCAGGACATTTTGTGAAAGAGTGCCCAAAGAGACCTAAACCTGTTGTGTCGGGAAACTCTCAAAACCATCTGTAGGAGGAGCCGCTCAGATGGCGAAATGTGAAAAGAAGGTTCCAGAATCCCATTGCATAATGAACACCCTTCAAACTCAAGCACCACATTTGATCCTACAGATGACGTTGAAGTTCCGTGAACAAGAAATCACAGGAGTAGCCATCATGATTGACTCCGGAGCTACGGGGAACTTCTGTGACATCAAGTACGCGAAGAGGATGGGAATCCAAGCGAGGTTAAAGGAAAAGAAGGAGTTGGTTCGAGCTGTAGATGGGACCAATCTTTCATCGGGTCCCATCACCCATCACACTGAGTTGTTAGAATTGGTCCAATCAAATGGACATCGAGAATATCTTCAGTTTAACTTGATTGATGCCCCACAGTTTCAGATCATTCTGGGTATTCCGTGGCTCACCACACACAATCCGACTATTGACTGGGAGAATCGGACTGTTGAGATGACTTCTTTGTTTTGTTCTGAACATTGTTTCTCCTCAGACGAGAAGAATCTAGAACCTTCCACAGCCACCTTGTTGTCTTACGGGGGAGATTCCATTGGGGTTGTCGAGTCTATACTTGTTCCGGATGAATACAAGGAATTTGGAGATGTGTTCAGTGAATGTGAAGCGGAACGATTGCCCCCCCATCGCTCTTACGATTGCGCCATTGACCTTGAACCAGGGGCCGTTTTGCCCTGCAGTCGGATTTATGCATTAACGGAGGCCGAGAACCTGTATTTGAAGGATTATTTGGATCGTTACTTAGCTAACGGGTTCATTAGACCATCCCAGTCTCCGGTCTCCTCACCATTGTTTTTCATTCCAAAGAAAGAAGGGTCTTTGAGGACTTGCATCGATTATCGAGCAATCAACAGAGCAACGATTAAAAACCGCTATCCGTTACCTTTGATTTCCGTCCTTTTGGATCAGATCAAAGAGGCTCAGATATTCACGAAATTAGATCTTCGGGGAGCTTACCATCTTATCCGAATGAAGGAGGGTCATGAGTGGAAGACGGCCTTCAGAACCAAGTACGGGCTCTTCGAATATCAGGTGATGCCCTTCGGGCTGTGCAATGCTCCCGCAGCCTTTCAACATTTTATTAATGATGCCATGGGAGATTTGTTGGATAAGGTAGCGGTGATCTATTTGGACGACATTTTGATTTTTTCTAAGAACCCACAAGAACATGTGAGGCATGTGAAGTTGGTCCTCGAAAGACTTCGACAACATCAGCTCTATGTGAAATTAGAGAAGTGTGCGTTCAGTGTTCGCACTGTTGAGTTTTTGGGGTTTGTACTGTCACCAGACGGAATTACCATGGACACCAGGAAGGTGCAGGCTGTGGTCGAATGGCCATCTCCCACAGATGTCAAGGAGGTACAGCGATTTTTGGGGTTTGCCAATTTCTATCGTCGATTCATTCAAGGTTTTTCTCAAAAGATTCTCCCCATCACAAGATTGTTAAAAAAAGGGGAAAAATTTCAATGGACAGTAGAGGCTGAACAGGCCTTTGTCTATCTCAAGACCAGTTTTACATCGGCCCCAATTCTCCTTCATGCAGAATCTTCTGAACCTTTCTTTGTAGAAGCGGATGCCTCAGACCAAGCCATAGGTGGAATCCTGTCTCAGCGACACCGATCTACGGGACAACTACATCCAGTAGCTTTCAGGTCTAGAAAGTTAAATGCAGCAGAGCAGAATTACACTATTGCGGAGAAAGAGCTGCTGGCAGTAAAGGATGCTTTTGTGGAATGGAGGCATTATTTATTAGGAGCCCAGCATACGGTCACAGTTTTCACGGACCATAAAAACCTTCAGTTTTTGAAATCAGCCAGAACCTTGACTCCTCGTCAACTACGCTGGTCCCTTTACTTTGCCGACTTTGATTTCGTGATTACTTATCGCCCAGGCAGTAAGAATGGCAAAGCGGACGCTCTGTCCCGAATTCAAACCGAGGCCTCAGAACATCCAGTGGAATCACGCCCAATTATTCCTGAATCCAAGATTGTATGCACTCTTAGTTTCACGAACTATAAGGAAGAAATTGGAAGACAAATGACTATTGAGGAAATGTCAGAATGGGCAAATCAAGAAACAGACCGAGAGATTGTCAACTCCTTGCCTTACCATCGAGGTGCGTTATATTTGCCAACCAGAGCAATCCAAGAACAAGCTTTGAAAGACTGTCATGATCAACCATTAGCAGGGCATAAAGGCATGGCCAAGACTCTTGACTTAGTCCAACGATACTTCTGGTGGCCGGATATGAAAGCTCATGTAAAACGTTATGTGGAATCTTGTCACATCTGTGCTCGAGGGAAAACCAGTAGGCAAGCGCCCCAAGGATTTTTACAACCCCTACCTACTCCCACAGAACCCTGGCACACAGTCACATTAGATTTAATCGTAGACCTTCCAGTAAGCAGGGGGTATGATACCGTTTTAGTTGTAGTGGACACCTTTACTAAAATGAGTCACTTCATTCCTATAAAAGGGGTTCCCACAGCTAGAGAAATAGCCAAACTTTTCAGTGAACACATAGTTAAGATTCATGGGGTGCCTAAGATCTTGATTTCTGACAGGGGTCCTCAGTTTGTCTCTCGATTCTGGAAGGCCTTCATGCTGGGATTAGGGGTAGAAGTCAGGCATTCTACCAGTTATCATCCCGAGACAGATGGTCAAACGGAACGAGTAAATCAAGAGTTGGAACGATACCTTCGCCTGTTCCTTTTGGCTCGGGATGGTGAGTGGTCAGACCTGCTGTGGATGGCAGAATTCGCTCATAACAATGCGAAGAATGTCTCCACTGGGTTCACTCCATTTTACCTCAATTTTGGAAGACATCCGAATCCCTTCAGTTGTGGAGAAGAGTTTGGGGTTCCGGCAGCTGATCAGTATTTGAAAGAACTATCCCGAGCTCACAAATCTGCAGAGTCCAATATTCTAAAGGCTAAGGAGAGTTATAAGCGACAAGCAGATAAACACAGAAAGAAGGCCCCTCAGTATCAGGTGGGAGATTCAGTGTGGTTATCCTCTCGTCACCTGCGATTGAAGGGGAATAGAAAATTTCAACCACGGTATATTGGTCCCTTCCCAATAGAACAGGTGTTAGGGCCAGTGACAGTTAAGCTAAAATTGCCTTCACAATTAAAGATTCACCGTGTATTCCATGTATCCCTCCTTAAGCCAGCAGTCTCCCATCTTCGCAAGGGTACCCCTCCCCCTCCAGTGAGAATCAAAGGACAAACAGAATATGAAGTCAAAGAAATCTTAGATTCAAGAAGGATTCGAGGGAAACTATATTATTTGGTGGACTGGAAGGGGTATGGACCTGAAGAGAGATCTTGGGAACCGGCCTTAAACGTGCATGCTTCCCAATTAATTAAACGCTTTCATTTGCAAAATCCTCTCAAACCTAGACCGATAAATCGGTCATTGAGAGGGGGTACTGTCAGGAACCTGGTGAGTGCCCTTACCATAGGGCAGTGTTATCCCAAAAGACATAGAGTAGTAATTAAACCGGCTACTGTAAATTATTGGTTTAATGTTAACCCGGTGAAAAAGACCCTTTCAAGATGGCCGCCGCGTTGCCCGCGAAGCATCAGAGGCTCCGAAAGAGACGTTCTAGTCTTGAAGGCTTTTCGGAATGATGCGGCTCGCGAGCGCGCTCAACTGCGCACTTCAATTTGAACCTGAGGTAGAGAAGTTTGAATTCGAAGCGCGCTTCCTTTTAAGCAATTAGTGGAAGCGGCGCTTATTCAAAGACATAATTTCACAGAGGGAATTATTTCCCATTCAAGTGTTCAGTATTCGAGTGTCCAATTCATATTTGGGACATTATTAATTCGCATTGTGAGAGGCCAGTTGTTGAAGCCTTCCAGGAGTTTCGAGAGTACTAAGCTGGTGAGCCCGAGAACCTTCACAGACAAGTAAGCCAAGAATTTATCCTGCTACAGCGTTAAGGAGACTGCAACTTTGGAGAAGCGCGTTAGCACTGTACCCTTCCTTCCCAGCGTTCTTCCCTTTCCTTTCCTTCCACTCTATCCTTCCTTGATCCTTCTTGCGCGTACCTCCCTGAAGCCATTTACCTTCACTAATTCAACGAGAACTGTTCCAGACTTCAGGAAGAGAGACTTCATGTGAGACTTCATTCAATTAGACAAATATCCCGAACCTTTTATGAGAAACCTAAGAGATAGGTCAAGCTACCAGTTAGGTAGGAGACGTCCATTTCCCAGTTAATAGAAGAATGGTAGAAAGTAGTGTTGTGATTCTAATGTAGTGTCTTCCATGTGTGCTAGGAAGCTACAGTTCCAGGCCAGTAGGAACTGAGAGACCTCATTACAGAAGAGGAGCCTATACTCCAGCCATACCTGGTAGGACAGATAAGAAGTGTTTAGATAAGTAATGAGCAGAACTGTTATGTGTATTTGAATGCTTCTTTCCCCTTATGTGCATTAGAATCCCAGAAGACAGGAAAACAGAAGACAAGGGAATTCAGGTCCAGCTCGAGTGTCTTTCTCTTCTCTGTCCACTCCCCTTTCCCCCTGCTTAGAGCAGCTGCTTAACGCAGTGTGTTCTGAGAGGAAGGAATTGGGAATAAGCATCTTCTGCCTCTGTGGAGAATCGACGGCCTTGACAAGAACCAGGGGTCTTCCCCCGGGCTAGGGACTTGAGAGCTACTCTAATCTCGGCCAGAGTAATTGGTGCTTCTAAGTCGTGGATCTCTGCCGCGAAGAGCACTGGTAAGCTCGCCTGCGACAGAAACTCAGTTATAGCATCTGCGCCTGGCGCTGGTTGTGCCCCATAGAGTGTTTCATAATGGGTCCGGAACGCCAAGTTTATCCCCAATTGGGTTTGGACCTGTCCGCGTTGTCCGGTATTAATGGCCATAATGGGAGTCGGGCAGGTCGGGGGGGGCAATCAGTCGTGCCAGTAATGTGCCCGCCCTATCTGCCTCCGAATGTGTGCGCTGAGTATACGCCCCGTAGTCTAATAAACGAAGACGCTCTAGAGCCTCCGCATATTTTACTCTGGCCGCCTGTAAGGATTCCTCAGCCTGTTCGTCCCGTTGGGCCTCTACTTCCTGTTCCTGGAACGCAGCCTCTAAGTCTGTCAGATCCCGGACCACCTCCCTACGGGCCCCCACCAGGGAACCCAGGGACACCCCCGTATCGACACCTTAAAGGCTTCCTATTCTATGGAGCGTGTCGAGGCGGTGCCTTCATTAACTGTGAAGTATGTGGTGATCGCCCTTTGCAAGGTGTCCCGGAAGACCTGGTCCTCTAACTGAAGGGGCTGCATCCTCCAAGTCGGTATCGGCACTGGGGTCCGGCCCCACCCAAGGCCCAGTTCGATGGGGTTGTGATCGGATAGGGTTTTGCCCAAGTAAGTGCAATGGGAAATCGCAAAGGACAACGTCGGTGAGCCAAAGAAGTAATCCAGACAGGTATGCAATTGATGAGGATAAGAATAAAAGGAATACTCCCTAGCCCCCGGGTGTTGCGATCTCCAAAGATCTAGCAGATTCCAACCCCGTGCCCATTGACCCAGGGCCGCAGCCCGGGCCCGTGCAGCAGTACCAGCCAAGGGAGGGTGAGATCGATCCAACTGAACATCAAAGACAGCATTCAAATCTCCACCAAGCAACCATGGGCAATCACTCCAGTCAGATAAGGCTACGGAGACCCGGGAAAGAAATTGTGCATGGTCCACATTGGGGGCGTACAAGGAGCCCAGCACCACAGGCGAGCCAGCAGACCCCGCAACAACACATATCTGCCCTGATCGTCCACCCGGCTTTCTAACAAGGAAAAGGGGACCCCTGCACGGAGCCACACCGCAGCCCCTCTTGAAAAAGCGGAGTATGAGGTGGCATAGAATTGACCCCTTCATCGTTTTTGCAATTTCAGGGATTCGGTATGTAACAGGTGGGTTTCTTGAAAGCATACTATCTGAGCCTTGCGACGGTGCAACTGGGCTACTATTTTGTGGCGTTTTTTAATTGAGCCCATGCCCCTCACATTCCAGGATATGAAAACATATGATCTAGGGGCCGTCATCGTAGCGGAAGACAACCCTCCCCCTCCCAAACCCCCACCACCCCCCACCCCACCCCCACCCCCTCGCCTCTCCCCCCAACCCCCCAGACCATGTGGCAACCCTGTAAACAAAAACCTTGTTATCCAATACTGGGTCCAACGCCCCAACCGCGTCCGACCAAACTGTAAACAGAACATAACTACAGAACCTAAACCAGTGCTATCGCCTAATGGGGGAATAGGTCAATGACACACTGAGGTATCAGTAATGTATGCTAATCGTGGAAGCGCCCAAGACAGGGCGGGCCGGGGAACTAACCATACATGACCAGATTACCCAATATAATCCAATATCCCACTAAGGTGGGCAAAGTGCATAGGAGATGCCATCGATGAGCAATGAAGGGGTGTACACTCCCAAGTGCACCTCCGGAGAGCACGCCTCACAATAAGAAACAAAAGCCAGAATATCAGCCCGGGTGGCTCTCAAGAGGGTCCTTGCTAAGGTGAGTGGAATCCGAAGGGAACAGCGTTACACTTCCCTCCGTGTCAGAGTCCATGGAGTTTCCTGGGGATGGGCTAATACTAATCTCAGGCCGGGTGGAGTGAAAGGAGGAGGCCGAGCACAGCGCCTCACGCTGGCCCTCCCGGATTTGTCGCTGCGGCGGAACGCTGGAGCATGTGCTCTGTGTTAGCATAGTCTTTTTCCGCCGTCGTGGGGGTCTCTGCGATCGCGGCACCGTAGAATCCAGCCTCCTAGCCGGGAGAGCCTCCGGGAAGTTGCTATCTAGCCAGTCCCATGCTCTGTCCGGTGTGTCGAAAAAGAGAGACCTCTGTTGATGGATCACTTTCAATTTGGCCGGGAAAGCAGCGCAAAGGCGAGGCCCGCCGCACGGATCCGCGCTTTCACTTCAATAAAGGAGAAGCGCTTCCGCTGCACCGCTTGTGTGTAGTCCGGGAAGATGAGGACGGTGGTATTATCTACCCGCAGCGGGCCACTATCCTGGGCAGCGCGCAGGAGGTGGTCATGATCCCTATAATTGAGGATACGCGCAAGTATAGGGCGGGGGGGGCTCCCGGCGGAGGCCTCCCCGCCGGGACCCGATGCGCCCTTTCCACAGTGAAGTGGGGGGAGAGACCAGTGGGAGCCACCACCGTTTTCAGCCAGTTTTCAATATGGATCGTGGGGTTCGGGCCCTCCCCGCCCTCCGGGTATCCCACTATCCGGAGGTTGTTGCGGCGCGCGCGTCCTTCCGCATCATCCGCACGCGCCTGCAGGGCATCGATCTCCTAGCGCATACGGGTGAGCTGTTCAGAGTGAGTTGCCACCTGGGACACCAGGGGCTCCACCGTCTGGTCCGTGCGTCGCACCTTGTCTGCCAGCTTTCGATGGTCATCTTTCAGGAGGTTCAGGTCGACATATATCGCTCCCAATTGTCCTTCCAGCGCCGAACGAGTGTCCCTGATCTCTTTGAGGATCATATGTATCCAGTTTGTCCGGTGGGGTAGCTGGCAATTCCCCACTTGATGATCGGTCCGGGCGATCGTCAGAACAGACCGGGGGACGTGACATAGTGCACCCACTGGACGGACGCACAGGTGCCCTGGGCCTGATCCTGCCCATAACGTTGCCCTAGCAGAAGGGAGGCAGAAAACCGGGATGTCCGAGCGCGCCCCCACTAATTCCCGCTCCAGGAGCTATGTCCTGCGGTTGGCATAGGGGAGGGCAGCAATCCAAGCCCCCAAGCGCACCTCTACGGCCACCCTCGGATCAGACGCCAGTCCCCACCAGGCGGGCAGGGCAGCATGCAAGTCCAATGATCTAGGATTGAGGGCGATGCGAGGAAAGAGCCCCCCGACAGGATGGTAGGCTATCTGGGGCCTCCAAAGTCTTCCCAATTTTGGGGCTTCTCTGTGGTACCCCCACTACTGTTCTCTCACTGGCAGGAGTTCAGGCGCCAAGTTCAATCCAACGCCGCTACAAGCAGTCCCCCAAGAGTGGTCCGTCAGCCCGCCGCTGCGCCGGTTCGTCATCGATATGCGGCATGACGAGGGCCGCCGACATGGGACTCCCCGGCTCAGTACCCCCCGCAGTAGTACCACACCAACCGTCAGGCCAGCCAAATCGTCCTGGTGGGTATCTACTTACGGGCTCCTGGGTCACCTCGGCAGCCTCCGTCAATAGTTGTCTCCACTCAGCAGGTGGCTCCTCATGGACCCCCACAGCACCACCAGGGGGCCATCAGCAGTTGCGCCCATCCACGGGCAATCAGCGGTGTCCACAGGGAGTCCCCCACCGTCGCCCCGGCACCGCAGGTCCCCAGGAGTATATCACAAGCACTGCCGGACCTCCGGACTGCCACACACGAGCCCTGGCGCAAAGGAAACCTGGGGCCAGCACTCCTGCAGAGTCACCTCATGTCGCAGGATACGCAGCGTGGATCGATGTGCCCCCGTCTGGGGAGGGGGCCCAGTCCGGCCGAACGACGCTCCTCCACAATTCAGGGCCCCAGTGCGAGTGCAGGCACGCCGGGCACCCCGGCCATCCCTCAGGGAAGCCCTCTCATGTAGTATTCGATGAACGCAGGTGGGCACTGCGTAGTCTGCTCACCATCCGCTCCGTAACCAGGCCGCAGACCGGGGGTCCAGTGCCGGCCAGCGCCGCACGCCGCACCACGTACACAGGCCTGGTCCACACCACAGCTCTGAGGTCGCTGCCCGCCTCCACCGCACCAGGCCCGGAACTGTGCACCGCCAGCAGCAGTGTCTCAGGCGGCGGCGGCGAGTCTAACAGCAGCCTCAGGGACACCGGGCAGCTCCCCAGCCTCCAGCGGTAGAGCCCGGGAGTCGGATGCTGTCGCAGCGGCTAGAAATGTATGCAGTTACAGGATTTTGCAGTCCCCGGCCCGGAGCTCGTCTTCTAGACGTCCGCCATCTCCGGCTGCTAGCCACGCCCCACTGAATGATTACAGTATTATAATGAGATACACTGGGTGAATTCATAATTGGTTTAGTTTTAGTTTAGTGAATGAATTAGTACATGGTATTGAAAGAGTCTCTCTGGAATAGCAAGAGCAGTCACAGTGTGTTTGCTGGAGTGTATGGATAGTGACTGGGAAATTGTAGGCCTGAAGCACAAGTGTGACGGTGGTTAGACTACTACATGCATAGTGCATAGCAGTTTGAAGCACTCCATGCCCTAAATCCTAGCTCACTGCATGAGTACATGCTCACTAACTGAATGATTACAGTATTATAAAGAGAGACACTGGGTGAATTCATAATTGGTTGAGTTTTACTTTAGTGAATGGATTACTACATGGTACTGAAAGAGTCACTATGGGATTGCAACAGCAGTCACAGTGTGTGTGCAGGAGTGTATGGATAGTGACTGGGGAATTGTAGGCCTGAAGCACAAGTGTGAAGGTGGTTAGACCATTACATGCATAGTGCATAGCCGTTTGAAGCACTCCATGCCCTAAAGCCTGGCTCACTGCATGAGTACATGCATACTGACTGAATGATTGCAGTACTAGAAGGAGACACACTAGGTGAATTCATAATTGGTTGAGTTTTACTTTAGTGAATGGATTACTACATGGTACAGAAAGATTAACTATGGGTTTGCAACAGCAGTCACAGAGTGTTTGATGGAGTGTATGGATAGTGACTGGGGAATTGTAGGCCTGAAGCACAAGTGTGAGGGTGGTTAGACCACTACATGCATAGTGCATACCAGTTTGAAGCACTTCATGCCCTAAAGCCTGGGTCACTGCATGAGTACATGCTTACTGACTGAGTGATTACAGTACTATAAGGAGAGACACTAGATGAATTCATAGTTGGTTGAGTTTTACTTTAGTGAATGTATTACTACATGTTACAGAAAGAGTCACTATAAGATTGCAACAGCAGTCACAGTGTGTTTGCTGGAGTGAATGGATAGTGACTATGGAATTATAGGCCTGAAGCACAAGTGTGAAGGTGGTTAGACCACTACATGCATAGTGCATAGCTGTTTGAAGTACTCCATGCCCTAAAGCCTGACTCACTGCATGAGTACATGCATACTGACTGAATGATTACAGTACTATAAGGTGAGACACTGGGTGAATTCATAATTGGTTGAGTTTTACTTTAGTGAATGGATTACTGTATGGTACAGAAAGATTAACGATGGGTTTGCAACAGCAGTCACAGTGTGTTTGCTGGAGTGTATGCATAGTGACTGGGGAATTGTAGGCCTCAAGCACAAGTGTGAAGGTGGTTAGACCACTACATGCATAGTGCATAGCTGTTTGAAGTACTCCATGCCCTAAAGCCTGGCTCAGTGCATGCATACTGACTGAATGATTACAGTACTATAAGGAGAGACACTGGGTGAATTCATAATTGGTTGAGTTTTACTTTAGTGAATGGATTACTACATGGTACTGAAAGAGTCACTATGGGATTGCAACAGCAGTCACAGTGTGTTTACTGGAGTGTATGCATAGTGACTGGGGAATTGGAGGCCTGAAGCACAAGTTTGAAGGTGGTTACACCACTACATGCATAGTGCATAGCCGTTTGAAACACTTCATGTCCTAAAGCCTGGGTCACTGCATGAGTACATGCTTACTGACTGAATGATTACAGTACTATAAGGAGAGACACTGGTTGACTTCATAATTGGTTGAGTTTTACTTTAGTGAATGCATTACTACATGGTACTGAAAGAGTCACTATGGGTTTGCAACAGCAGTCAAATACCAAAATGCTTCTCTCAGAATCATTCCTAAATACACTCAGACTCACAGTGTGATTCTAGACAACAAACACAGCACCTTGGATAATACCAAAACACATTTAATATACAGGAAGGGATAGTCCATATTAGTGTAGGAGCCTGACTCATTTTGCAAATATATAAACAATGACTGGTTTCTAATCCAACCAAAATGTGAAAACAGAATAGGTTTTTAATCAGTTATATGTCTGCAAACACATGAAATATCAAAATGCTTCTCTCCGAATGATTCCTAAATGCACAGAGACTCACAGTGTGATACTAGACAAGCAACACTACCCCTTACATTTTACCAAAACACATTTAGTACTCTACAAGACGTAAGGTGACTACACACATTCCTCAAAATTTTCTACTACATATTACTATAAAATGCATCTCAGAATAATTCCTTAATGCACACAGACTCACTGTGTGATTCTAGACAAGCTACACTATCCCTTACATTTTACAAAAATACATTTACTAGTCTACAAGACGTAAGGTGACTGCACACATTCTACAACATTTTCTACTACACATTAGTACCCAAATGCTTCTCATAAAATTACTGCTAAATGCACACAGACTCACTGTGTGATTCTAGACAAGCAACACTATCCCTTGCATTTTACCAAAACATATTTACTAGTCTACAAGACGTAAGGTGACTGCACACGTTCCACAAAATTTTCTACTACACATTTGTATAGAGTGCTTCTGCCAGAATGATTCCTAAATGCACACAGACTCACTGTGTGATTCTAGACAAACAACACTATCCCTTGCATTTTACAAAAATACATTTACTAGTCTACAAGATGTAAGGTGACTGCACACATTGAACAAACTTTTCTACTACACATTAGTACCAAAATGTTTCTCTCAAAATGATTCCTAAATGCACACAGACTCACTGTGTGGTTCTAGACAAGCAACACTATCCCTTACATTTTGCCAAAACACATTTAGTAGTCTACAAGACGTAAGAGGACTGCACACATTCCACAAAATGTTCTACTACACATTAGTATAGAGTGCTTCTCTCAGAATGATTCCTAAATGCACACAGACTCACTGTGTGATTCTAGACTAGCAACACTATCCCTTGCATGTTACCAAAACACATTTACTAGTCTACAAGACGTAAGGTGACTGCACACATTCCACAACATTTTCTACTACACATTTGTATAGAGTGCTTCTGTCAGAATGATTCCTAAATGCACACAGTCTCACTGTGTGATTCTAGACAAACAACACTGTCCCTTGCATTTTATAAAAATACATTTACTAGTCTACAAGATGTAAGGTGACTGCAAGCATTGCACAAAATGTTCCACTACACATTAGTACCAAAATGTTTCTCTCAAAATGATTCCTAAATGCACACAGACTCACTGTGTGATTCTAGACAAGCAACACTATCCCTTACCTTTTACTAAAACACATTTAGTAGTCTACAAGACGTAAGATGACTGCACACATTCCACACAATTTTCTACTACACATTAGTATAGAGTGCTTCTCTCAGAATGATTCCTAAATGCACACAGACTCACTGTGTGATTCTAGACAAACAACACTATCCCTTGCATTTTACCAAAACACATTTCATAGTCTAGAAGGAGTAATGCATTTTATTGTAGAAACTTGAATCATTCTGCAAATACATAAACAATGACTGGTTTCTAATTCTACCAAAACATGAAAACAGCACAGTTATCTGTCTGCAAACACATGAAAAACACAAATGCTTATCTCAGAATGGTTTCTAAATGCATACACACTCACAATAAGATTCTAGACAAAAAAAGTACTCCCTGCACTTTAGCAGGAGAAACACATTAGTCTGATTACCTTTCAAATTGTTTTTTAGATTAAGAAGTATGTCAGTCACACACTAGATTTTCTTATACAGAACCTCTGCACTGTGCACCTGTCAGCAAAACCAAAGAATGGCAAAGTTTCCCTCTCATTTTGCACACATATACATGTAAACATCAAATCACATTGCTTCCCACATTATTTCAAAAGCAAACACACATTTCTATTGGTTACACATTTCAACCCTTTCGAAATGACATAAATTTGAACCCTACCCCCAATCTGCCTTCTGCCTGTTTCCATAGAAACAGTTCATGGAACACTTAACTGAGCACACAGGTCACAAGTTCAGCACACAATGTTGCTCATCAAAACAGCAAGTGTGCTTGACTTTTCAACATATCAGCTTATCCTATGTAATGTTCCTTTCAATCAGTTTTTGTTAACCAATAAGAATCATGCTTTTAAAACACAGAAACATGCACCCTAGTTTTCAGTGTAGAATGTTGTCAAACAACCAATATTTTCTTTTCTTTTTTCAAAACTGCATCTTATCCACCATTTTAGAAAAATCTTACTTTTCAAACTGCCATTTCATTTACAGAGACCATCTAAGTGCATCCGGACCTCACTTCAAGATGCTTAGAGTGTGGATTGTGGGACACAGCTATATTTTCTGGAGCCAAAGGTATGCAGAAAACAAAGGCATTCACAAAGACCTAGGTTTGCCAAATGTAGACATTAAATGAATTGGACAGAGAGGGTTAAAGTGGCACCAATTGATGCCATTGGTGAAATCCTTTTTGCATCTCCAACACCCTGACCTCATAATTGTGCACTGTGGTGGCAACAACCTAGGCACTTTGACTGGGGTAGGTCTGGAAATGCTTGTGAAGGACACCTTTGGAGAATTGATGTCACTTTTCCCCCAAACTGCCTTTGTCTATTCTAACATATGCCAAAGGCAGAAATGGAACTGGTCCAATCAATTTTGTCCACAGATTGAGAAAGCTAGGAAACATGTGAATAAATCTGTTTCTGCTTTTCTCCGAGACTATAGAATGGGGTCCATTTACCACAACAATCTGCATTTCAAAATGGATGGCATCTATAGGAGAGATGGTGTACATTTTACAGATGAGGGAAACAGAGTCTTCCTCATAAACTTTAGGTTCTGCATCGGTACTTACTTGTAGGAACCAAAACTCTGTCAATAAACACACTAGGCTTTTTTTGCTTGGAGTCTCGCACCCAACGAGTTGGAATCGTGCATCTGACGTGTAGAAGTCGTGCACCAAACGCGCTGGAGTCGCGCACCCTACAGGTTATTAGTAGTGCATCCAACGCGTGCACACCAGGGGCTGCGCTGAGAGCAGCGCTGGATGTGCGACTCCTAATTTTACCGTAAAAAAAAAATAGCCCCTATCACAAATTTTTATTATCCCCGGGGATCCCATCCCCCGGGGCTTATAAAAAACATTGGGGACTGTGGGGGGAGCCCCAACGCCCCAACGCCCCCACAGTCCCAGCCGGCTCCCCGCTCCCTTCGGGAGCCGACATTGCTTTTCCACATGGGGAGCTGCTGACATGCAGCTCCACGTGTGGAAAGGAAAAATGGTTTGGATTTTGAAAGAGAGCAGGTTTCCCTGCTCTCTCTTTCAAAATCCAAACCAAGTTTGCTATGGGAGGGTGGGAGACTCCCGCCCTCTCATAGCAAACAACAGTGCCCTGGGGGTGGGCACCCCAGGACACTGCAGGAGCCGGCCCTGGGGGGTGGCGGTTCCCAGAGCCCTCGAGGGCTCCAGGAAGGGGGCTACGTAGCCCCCCTCCCTCAATACATAAAGCCCTGGGGGTGGTGGTCGTTGAGCCCCCCCACAAATTTTTCTGGGAGGGGCTTTCGAGCCCCTCCCAATTTATTTTGTAGGCCCGGGGGTGGTGGGCCCCAGGGCTGGGGAGCCCCCCTGGGCCCCCTTTAAATTTAATAATTTTGCCCCTGGGATTTGGCCCCCCCGGGGGCTAAATATAAAAAAAACTCAATTTTATTTATTTATTTTTTTACGGCAGGATCCGCGCACCCTGCTCGCACTTTGCGGTTTAAAAAAAATGATAATAATAATCTGTGGGGCCCTGGGAGTCCTTCTGGGTCCCCCTAAGCAGTTCTAGAGGGTCAGGGTATATCTACCCTGCCCCCTTTATACGTTTTGCACATTTATTCCACAGACTTCTTCAGCCTCTCTTCTACCGAGGCACAAAATGGCTGCCAACAGTTCCTGGTTTCGAATGTTGACAACCACTTGACAGCCAATTAGAATTCAGCGCGTGATCGGGAGGGTGCCCTCATGGTGCGCTCATGGTGCGCGGATCCAGCGCGGCCATAGATATATATGTACTTTTAACTGTAATTTTCTCAGGAACTACTGAACAGATTGACACCATGTAAGCAAAAGGCACGAGTCTGAACTGAGGACTACCTCTTTGCCACATTTGGTGTAATTCCGTTCAGCAGTTCAGGCTGTAGCTGCGGCTAAAGGTCCTATGGGAAATTGCATGGGGAAAACACGTTTTAGGACTCCCCTTTTATCTCGGCCCCCGCTACACGAATCATCCCAAGACTTTCAGGATAGGAATGGACTAGAGCTGGCCAAAAGTTTTGAAAATTTCGCGAAGATTCGTCACTTGGCGCCAAAGTTATTGGGAATAGAATGTTGCGGATTTCCTATGGAAAATAGGTCCTAACTATAACTACCTACTGGTGACCGCCAGTAGATAATATATATATATATATATATATAAATATATAAACACCAGAACTTCTCTCCCAGGTAGGAAAAAAGCGACAACTCTGCTCCGGGGATTGGAAGGCAAAATCAGCTGTTTATTATTTTAGCACAGGAAAGCAGGAGCCATGAAACGCTGGGGCAGACGCGTTTCGCATAATAGCTTCTTCAGTGCCGGTTTCGATGGCTGCTTCTTCTTACCGGGGGGCCAAACGAGCAGGTCTAAACACCGTTGGTCACTCCCCATCAGGTGATCTCTCGCCCCTCCTCTCACCACGATGTTAGTGTGTCCTGTGCTACACCCAACCAGGCAGATGCATGCTGGGGCTAGGAGTCCTCAGAGGTAGCCCATACAGTGACGGGGCATATCCTGACCATAAGTAGGGTCCCAACGAGTTGGCAAAGGGTCCCAGCTCCGCCACAGGTACCCAGAATGGTGAAGCCTTCCTGTGTCCCCTTTTCAGGCAACCCGTGTTGCCTCCTCTCTCCCAAGGTTGGGGGGCGTTGCGAATGCAGTTTAATGCAATACCAAAGTTCACAGGCTTTAGCGCAAAGCACCAGACCGAGAGGGCAGTTGTCACAGTCAGCGCCTGTTGCTGACGTTAAATACAAACACCAGAACTTCTCTCCCAGGTAGGAAAAAAGCGACAACTCTGCTCCGGGGATTGGAAGGCAAAATCAGCTGTTTATTATTTTAGCACAGGAATCATCCCAAGACTTTCAGGATAGGAATGGACTAGAGCTGGCCAAAAGTTTTGAAAATTTCGCGAAGATTCGTCACTTGGCGCCAAAGTTATTGGGAATAGAATGTTGCGGATTTCCTATGGAAAATAGGTCCTAACTATAACTACCTACTGGTGACCGCCAGTAGATAATATATATATATATATATATAAATATATATATATATATATTCACTGAAAAAACCATAGGTTTCACACATGTTATAGTTAGCTGGACATTTTACTGATAAAAAACCAATGAAATTCCACCGTTATAGTTACTGCAGGCAACTATAACTCACGCGACCGCAATCCTCTACTGATGCTAATACTGTATTTAGACACTTATTTGCCCATGTCTTCTTCCATTAAATTTTAGCTATACATATATTACAATTATTTTTTTTTCATAAAGACACATATGTCATCAGCAGAGGATTGCGGTCGCGTGAGTCAAAGTTGCCTGCAGTAACTATAACGGTGGAATTTCATTGGTTTTTTATCAGTAAAATGTCCAGCTAACTATAACATGTGTGAAACCTATGGTTTTTTCAGTGAATTTGCAAGGTTTTTTAAATGCTAATTCCTAACTATAACGTGTGTGAAACCTATGGTTTTTTCAGTGAATTTGTACGTTTTTTTAAATGCTAAGTTACTTTACGCCATTCGTGGCGTGCGCGCCCACTTAACGCAGTTCGTTCCGTGCGTGTCAGAGTGCGAGAGAGAAAATGGCGGCCGACGCTTCCTGGTTTCGACCGATTCGAATGTTTACTAAGATCTAACAGCCAATCAGAATCGCGCTCGCGCACGTCACCTTACGCGCACGGTAAGCGCACCGTAAGCTGGCTCAGATATATATATTGATTTAAAGGCTATTTTCTCAGAATCTACTGAACAGATTTACACCAAACCTACAAAAGGCACTTCCTTGACCTGTAGACTACCTCTCTGCCAAATTTCAAGGAACTCTGTTCAGCCGTTCGGGCTGTAGCTGTGTCTAAAGGTCCTATGGAAAAATGCATGGGAAAAACGCGTTTTGGGACCCCCCTTTTATCTCAGCCCCCGCTTGACGAATCCCCCCGAGACTTTCAGGGTAGGAGCGGAGCGTAGCGCCCCACCTATTTTGAAAATTTCGCGAGGATTCGTCGACTGGCGCCAAAGTTATTCCAAATAGAATGTTGCGGATTTCCTATGGAAACGTGGTCCTAACTATAACTATCTACTGGCGACCGCCAGTAGATAATATATATATATATATATATATATATATATATATATATATATATATATATTAATATATTACTGCTCCAACACTCCGGTCAGGTGCACTCTCAGGGGGATACTCCTTACCAAATTGGTGGGGTGACTACTTGAGGCATGTAGGACGGAATTCCCTGCTGTCTCCTTTCGAAAAAGTTTGGTTTTGAGCTGCCCCCTATCTACACAGATGTATAGACAGACCTCAGGGACTACCATGGGTACCT
Source organism: Triturus cristatus (assembly GCF_964204655.1). Taxonomy (NCBI): domain Eukaryota; kingdom Metazoa; phylum Chordata; class Amphibia; order Caudata; family Salamandridae; genus Triturus; species Triturus cristatus. The sequence continues at coordinate 452,857,114 of NC_140593.1, read as the reverse complement.
GCTTCACCCCCAGCTATGCGAACTTGTTCATAGGCTGGTGGGAGGAGCAGGTAGCCTGGGGTGTCTCCAACACACACTGGACAAATCAGGTAGTCAGGTGGTACCGTTTCATTGATGACTTGTTCATCGTGTGGAACGGTTCACTTGACACTGCCAGAGAGTACATAAAGGTCCTTAATAACAACAGGGTGAATCTTGAATTCACTGGGGAAGTGGATGCAGTATCTGTGAATTACTTAGATGTCAACATCTATGTAGATAGGGGGCAGCTCAAAACCAAACTTTTTCGAAAGGAGACAGCAGGGAATTCCGTCCTACATGCCTCAAGTAGTCACCCCACCAATTTGGTAAGGAGTATCCCCTATGGGGAATTGCTCCGGATCAAGAGGAATAGTTCTGATGAGAATGAGTTTCAGCAGGCAGCAATTAATAGCATCAGACGTTTTGAAGCAAGGGGCTACAGTAGGGGAGTTCTAGATGAGGCCTTTGGGAGAGTGAATGCCACCAAAAGATCGGATTTGCTAATGAACAAACTAATACAGGATAAGGATGATGAAACTAGTGGAGGTAAATTCAGGCTTACTACGACTTTTTCTAGGAATGCGAGGGACCTAAAAAGAATTATGCGAAAAAACTGGCACATTCTACAGACTGACAGCATAATAGGGGGAGATCTTCCATTTAACCCCCTGATCACATTCAGGAAAGCTAGATCTATCAAAAATGACCTAGTGTGTAGTTATTTGAGTGATGCCCCGAGAACACCTTTTGGAGCTTTACAAGGGTTCTTCCCGTGTGGGAAATGTAAAGCCTGCAAAGGGAGCAAGAGAGTGTTGAGTTATGATATCCCTAGCATGAGAATCAGCAGGAATATCAGGAAGTTTTTGACGTGCACTTCACCCTATACAGTTTATTGTCTTATGTGTCCATGCGGCCTACGTTATGTGGGCAGCACGATTCATCCTACAAAGATCAGAATCCTTGAACATATGCGAGCGATACGCAAAGGTGATGAGACATATCCTGTAGCACGACATTTCGATAAAGAGCATAATCGTAAGAGGGATGAGCTGAGCTTCTTTTGTCTGGACCATGTACCGATGAATCCTAGAGGGGGTGATAGGATACTGAGACTCCGGAGATTGGAGTCACGGTACATTATTGACCTTCAGACTAAGACACCATGGGGTCTTAATAGTAGCGAAGAGTTGGCTGTCCACTTAGGAGAGTAGAGCATTTGTTACCTTATTCTTCTGAAGCCTGATGAATTCCCTATGATAGTTATACTAGGCACAGAGATTTGTATATATGTATATATGTATAGATGGAATTATGAAGTATCTGCTCTTTTGTATTGGTTCTCTGAACTTCTTTTGATTGATCTCCTAATTTTACTGATTAATGAATTTTTTATATAAGGTATTGAGGAAGCGAGTGCTTACCTACTCTGACATTTGTTTGGGAATTAATGATCATAATGCACTTGGTAGCCGTAGCCATAATTCTTAATTTGTAATGCGCTTTTTCTCAGAGCTTCTGCCCATCCAGGGCTTTATAGCGTGTAAATATGTATAGAACGTAATTGATGTATGAGCATATCTATGTTTAAACATGTTACCATCTTGCTATGCTGGGATATTAGACATTCCAAGATGGCGCTGATATTAGGAGGAAATGTCGGGGACAACGTGATTTACGTTTGTCCCTTATCGCTGTTTATGGATTGCACGAACGTTTAAAAATCATGGCGAGTTGGCGCCTCGGTAAACATGGATGAAGGTTGTTACCGAAACGCGTCTGTTTTGTGATCGTGCTAGTTTCCAGTGAATAAACTTTGGGAACTGCCCCCCGTGAGTGCTGTCTTTCTCCGAAAATTGGATGTGAGAAGGGGAGTTGCAGCGGTAATATATATATATATATATATATATATATATATATATATATATATATATATATATATATATATTCACTGAAAAATTGATAGGTTTCAGGGACGTTATAGTTAGCTTGACTCTTACAAAACCATAGAAATTCCACCATTATAGTTAGTTCAGCTAACTATAACTCGCGCATCCACAATGCACTGCTCATGACGTCACATATTACATCATTCATGACATGGTCAGTGACATCACTGATGACATCACTGATGACATCTCAAATGACATCACTGATGGCATCACTGATGACATCATCCAGTGACTGTGTGTTTCTGTAAAGTTTAAATATGTTTTATATATATTCCAAGGTGTACTGAAGAATGAGTGGGTGTAAAAGTGTCTGGATGGAGGATTTAGTAGGTGCGTGACTGACTGTACAAGTGAGTGATTAAATGTGTCTTACTGAAATCATGAGTTAGTGACTAAAATGTGTGAATGTCTGTATCAGTCTGTTTGTTGTTGTGTAAGCTGCTGCATGGGTTGGTCAGTAGCTACAAGAGTATCTATATGGGTTATTGATTGGTTGTCTGAGTATTTGTATAGGAGACTGAGTGTGTGTGTGGGTGGGAGATGTGTGAGTGGTTGATTCACTGGGTGTATGGGTTCAAGAGTGCATGTGGAAACAGCTGTATGGGTGGGTGAGTGTGTGTATGGGTGTGTTGGTGAGTAAATGGATGTCTCAGTGGTACATGTCCAAGTAACTACATATGTAAAAGGCAGTGTATGTGAGAGTTGAAGTATATAAATACCTATACATCAGAGTCAGTGATTGTGAGACTGGCTTTATGGATGAGTGTGTGCTTGTATCAGTGATTATTTAAGAGAGTAAGGGGTATATCCACAAGAACATGTGATAACTACCACAAGAGTAGCGTAATGCAACTTTCAATATCGCGGCCCATCACGGGAAAATAACCCTGTGACAACGTGGGATTCACAACAAGGCGGTAGCATGCGATATTCTGCCGAAACCGCAGACAATGTCTGCGATAAAACCACTTTGATGGAGATAAAAACACAACACCAAAAAACCCGCGATGGGCCAAAGCGCGATGAGGAAATCAGCGGTAAGCAGCGCCAGGCCTGCAACACACACCTGGCAGGAGGGAAAAATCTCCATAAAAGCAGAAAAAACACCAACACACAAACTGACCTACACCCAAGCACCATGGAGGCAGCCGGAGCAGGTGCAGAGGACGAGTGCAACCCCACAAGCACCCCGGACGACCAGCCTGGGACCTCGAGGACAGGGAAGGGCAAGGACAAGAAGATGAGGAAGACGAAGTTCAGTCCGCAGGCGAACAGGATCATAGTCACGGAGGTGATGGAACACCATAAACAACTCTTCGTCACCTTCAACGTGTCACTGGGCACCAAACTGCAATATGGCGGGACATTATCGACAAGGTGAATGCCATCGGAGAGCACAAGAGGACAATGTACGAGGTCAAGAGGCGATGGAATGGCATCAAGCAGAAGACAAAGGAGAAACTCTCCACCAACCAGAAGGCAGCAACGCAGACTGGAGGTGGGGGCCCAGCACCACAGCTGGAGCTGGATGACATGGAGGAGCTGGTGTCTACAGTCATCAGCGTGGAGACTGTGGCCGGAGTTGGGGGACTGGACACAGCTCGACAGGACACAACACAACTGCAACAGGGTGAGTGACCACCAGGTACTGGGGGGACGGGTGGAGAGGGGCATAATGGCACACATGCACAATCAAGCAGAGCACAGTGCACACCCACAATGACTCTGGGTCATCGCCCAGATCTACAGACAGTCACAAAGTACAATGCCATGCTGTCTGAATGTCAACCTGTGCCATGCGTCTACACACATGTGGACACATTGTAATACACCACCTCCCCTTCACATCGCAGGGGCACCGTCAACACCTCCTGCAGAGCAGTCCCAGCCACTCTTCAAGGATGACGAGGAGGACAACACCATCCAAGACATCATTGACCTCATCCGCCACTCATCTCCAGGCTAAGGGGAGCCCAGCTACATCAATGAGACCGCACCCAGCACCCAAACCACACAGCAGGAGGCACCCACAGCCCCAGCACCTTCCCAAGACCTCCAAGAACAACACATGGCCTTCCAACTCCGTGTGCTGGTGTGCCAGATGGAGATGGCTGAGCAGGTGCGGGTGGGCTTTGGCATCATGGCTGCCATCCTTGGGTGTCTATGTCCGCCCCATGGTCTCCAAAGAGCCCAGACTGACATCGTTGGAGTCATGACACGGAGAGTAGAACACCTGTCCGCTCAGAGTGGCTCCAGCGATGCCAGCTGTGAGGCACACATACGGAGGCTCAAGGAGTACATGGTGCGGATAGAGGCAGAAAGGATGGCAGCCACCACTGCACATCATCGAAATGTAGCTGGGATCTATCATGCCCTACAGACCTCCACCATGGGATTGCCGCCACAAGGAGTGGTGCTGATGAATGCCTCTGTGCCCACACCATCCACATCCCCGCCCCCTGGTATGTCAGGGCCTCCCAGTGCTGCAGCCAGATCCACTCAGGCCCCTGATTTGTCAGTGGCACCCTGTGCGGCAGCCGGATCCACTCAGGCCCCTGATGTGTCAGTGGCACCCAGTGCAGCAACCGAATCCACTCAGACCCCTGATGTGTCAGTGGCACACAGTGTGGCAGCCAGATCCACTCAGGCCCCTGATGTGTCAGCGGCACACAGTGCGACAGCCGGCTCTGCAACACCCACAGGTGGGGCAGGGCACACACCCAGGGATGAGGGCGTGGATGGGACTGTGGTCAGAAGGACCAGGCACTAGCATTCATTACCGCCACCTGGCCTGTGTCTGCTTGGTCCCGCACATGGCCTCATGACCTTCCACTGACCCACGATACACTCCAATGCACTCACCTTGGAAAGCGACATGGACTGCCACTGCCGGATTGATGCCCAATGAAACGGCGACCAGGCTGCGGACTATAACCTTCCATTCAGCAGGACTTGTCATCCCTGTGTGGACTCTGGCTGGCCCTCCACAGGCCCATATTGTGTAGTGTGCTGGCCATTGCCCTGAACCGCTCCAGCTGCATAACTGAACTGGATGTGCAATAAACATCCATTGACGCACTGCTGTGTCAGTCTATCATCAGTCATGTATGCATATGTGGATGAATGTAGGGACAGTGATTTCCCTTGCCTCAGCATCCAGTGGGATGCCAGTCAGAGGGTGCTACATTGCATTTTGTGTACTGGGTCCCGTGGACACTACAACTGAGACACACGCATCACTCACTTCCTTGTCCGGACATTGACTGAACCACACCCAGAGCCCACGTGTCATTGTTGCAAGCCCTGCACTGGTCTGGCATTTGGCAACCCAGACCACCCCACTTACGCTCCGAGGGGGGCCTCATTGCTACCCATCGCAGGCGTACTTGCTGGTGGTGTGCAAGTCACTGGTCTAGTTGTCAGCATGTCACAGCCACTCCCTGAGGGAAGGTTTGCACCCACACCACACCCATCCGGCATAGGTGCCACAGGCCATGTGACTGCGCCAACATAAGGGGCCGACGACGTCACATTCTCCTCTGCCTGTGGTGACTGGATGACGGATGCCACGGTTCCCAATCATAAAGGGCACAAGAGTTTTGTTGCCCACAGGGTTAGTGGGATCCCAGGCCTGCGTACGGCACGGGCCGACCACCACATGGCGCTGACTGGGGTTGCACAGGGTTAGTGGCAACCCAGGCCTGCGTACGGCACGGGCCGACCACCATGTGGCACTGAGTGGGGTTGCATAGGGTTAGTCGCACCCTGCGCATTGCGGCAGACACAGGCACCCCGCCACGGGATGGTGACTTTGGGTGCACTGAGTCAGTGGCACCTTAAGCTGCTGAGCGGGTGGGCACCCTGCGATGATGCCCCGTCCTGGCGGTCCCGGCAACTCAGGTTTTGTGTACCCTGCTGGACCACAATGTAGGCCAGAGCCAGCGGGCAGCGGGGGCCTACCGCCACGTGGCCTCGCTTCCGGGTCACAGACTTAGTGCCACCCATTGGGCTGATCGGGTGTGCAAAAGACACACAATTGATGTACGTAATGCTGAACAAAGCAAAACTGAGCGGGTGTGCAGCCTGCGATGTTGCCTGGTGCACTGGTATGTCCTCAGCCATGGAGTATTCAAGACCCAGCAACACACGTGTGACCTGGTGGTCTGTGGAGCGTGGCTGCATGGTGTGTAGGGTGCCATGTCCCCAGGCCCTGGGCTTGTGGCTTGCAGCAGCATGTGGTGGGACATCTATTCTACATGCCGGTGGTGGAAGGTGAGCAGTGAGGCCTGGGTCTGCATGGGCGGGCATGTCCCATGGGCGGCGGGTGTCTTTCTGATGCCTCTGCCTGGGTGTGCATGGGTGGGCAGGCACTGTTGTCTTGTGCGAGTGTGTGTACTGTGCCAGTCATGTATCTGGACTCTGTTTCAGATGACGGCTCTGACTCAGATGTGTGACCTAATGGACTGCACTACAGGCCGGCAAGTGGTTGGAAACACACCAGTGGCAGCAGGTGAGCTGTGTGGCCTGGGTGTGCAGGGACGGCTCTCTCTCTTCTTCTCTTTCTCTCCCCCTCTCTTCTTCTCTCTCTCTCTCTCTCTCCCCCTCTCTTCTTCTCTCTCTCTCTCTCTCCCTCTCTCCTTCTCTCTCTCTCTCTCTCCCTCTCTCCTTCGATAGCTCCTTGTGTATATGGCCCTAAGTATGCGTTAGTTTCTGTATGAATAAGTGAGGTGGTGTGTGTATAATTGTATAGGTGAGTAAATGGGAGTGTGATTGATTCTTTGTATGACTGACTAGGTGTGTGAATAACTGCATGGATGAGTGGCGGTGTGTGAGTGTCTGTGTGAGTGTCTGTATAGGTGTATGAGTGCATATGATAGTGTTGTATTCATGAGTAACTACATGTATGAGTGAATCTATGGGTGAATGAGTGGATGTGTGTGTAGACCTAGGAATCAGTGAATGCATATGTAGTAACTGGTATTGGTGTGTCGATGATTTAGAAAATCGTAATCTGTATTTTACAGTGGGTGTATCAAAGGTTATATTAGAGTGTGAGGAGGCGCATCAGATTTTCACATGGATGATATCAGTGATGTCATCAGTGATGTCATTTGAGATGTCATCATTGATGTCACTGACCATGTCATGAATGATGTAATATGTGACGTCATGAGCAGTGCATTGCGGGTGCGTGAGTTATAGTTAGCTGAACTAAGTATAACGGTGGAATTTCTATGGTTTTGTAAGAGTGAAATGTCCAGCTAACTATGCCGTCCCTGAAACCTATGGTTTTTCAGTGAATTTCTAAGGTTTTTTAAATGCTAATTTCTAACTATAACGTACCTGAAACCTATGGTTTTTTCAGGGAATTTCAATGGTTTTTCAAATGCTAATTTATAACTATAACATCCCTATTAAGCCCCCTTGAATCCTGAAGGTCCCTGGTGGCCAAGTAGCCCACCAGGTACATCCAGTAAGCGCCACAGAGCTGAGTTGCAGAGAGGTGGTCCGAGGCCACACCCCTTTTTACACCTCTCTGCAACGCAGCTCTGTGGCGCTTAGTGGAGGTAGCTGGTGGGCTATGTGGACCCCAGGGACCCTCAGGACTCAAGGGGATTTAATCCCCCAATTCTGAGGCCACGCCCCTTTTTATACCACGCTGCAAACGTGGCTTCTGGCACACTGCTGCTCAGAGGATGAAGTCCACTTGTGTCTTGAGGTCCTCAGGACACAAGAGGACCTCATCGCCCCACCAGCAGTGCACCAGAAGCCGCATTTGCAGAGTGGTGTAAAACGGCAGCCCTGTGGCAGTTACTGGAGGTACCTGGTGGGCTAGTTGGCCCCCAGGGACCCTCAGGATTTAAGGGGAATTAATTCCCCAACTTAATACACGCCACAGAGCGCGTTTGCAGAGTGTTGCTGGGAGGGAGCGGGGCCTCCGGTGCGATGCCGGTGATTTATTAATCATTTCTTTTTTTTTAGAAGGGGGCTGTGTAGGGGCGGGGCCTCTGGCGCTTTGCCTGTCATTTCTTTTTTTTAGATGGGGCTGTGTAGCCCCCCTTCTTTTTCCATTTTTGGGGCCCTGAGGACCCCATCCCCCAGGGCCTGACCCCTGTTTTAGAAAAAAAATATCTAAACGGGAAAGGGGCCACGTGGGCATGGCCACAGATTTTAATTTTTTTAATTTATTTTTTAAGGAGGGGGGCTATGTGGTCTCTTCCTGCGGCCTCTAGTGGCCCCAGGCACCCCATCCCCCGGAGCCCACCTTTACTTTTTTTTGGGGGGGGCATAGGAGGGCCACATGGCCCCCCTCCCTCGCCACTTCTAGCCCCGGGGATCCCATCCCCCGGGGCCTGGCCACTCCCTTTGGGGACCGTGGGAGGAGCCCCAATGCTCCCACGGTCCCGCCGGCTCCCCGCCTCCTGCGGGAGCCGGCATTGCTTTTCCACATGGGGAGCTGGTGACATGCAGCTCCCCGTGTGGAAAAGCAATCTGCTTTGGATTTTGGAAGCGAGAGCAGGAAACCTGCTCTCACTTCCTAAATCCAAAGCCTCTTTCATTGCAAACAGCAGTGTCTGGGGGTGGGCACCCCGGGACACTGCAGGAGCCAGCCCTGGGGTTTGGCGGTCCACAGGGACATCAAGGGTTCCAGGACGGGGGCCGCGTCGCCCCCCTCCCAATGTGTGCACAGCCAAGGGAAGGTGGTGGTCCCCGGGGCTCGGGGGTCCTCAACAGACCCCCGCATTTACATGATTAGTGCCATGGGGAGGTGGCGGTCCCCCGGGCTGCAGGGGGGCTGTGTGCCCCCGTGAATATTTGAGAACAGCCCCGTGGGTGGCGGTCCCCGGGGCTGTGGGGGCCCTCGCAATTACAAATTAGGAATTGGGCAATGTCCCCGGGACCTGGCCCCCCCAGGGGCTTATAGAAAACAAAGCGCGGTGGGATTCGCGACCCCAATGCGATTTCCGCCAAATTTCTTTTTTTTAAATGCTTTTTTGGGACCCCCCTGAGCAGGCCTAGGGGGTCAGGGTGTTTCTACCCTGCCCCCTTTTCTTGTTTTTTAACCTTTGTTTAACTGTTTTCTTGTGACTCGGTTCTACCGAGTCACAAGATGGCTGCCAACACTTCCTGGTTTGGAGTGTTGGCAGCCAATTACAGTGAAGCTCATGGTCGGGAGGTATCGCGAATCCACCGCGCCCCTAGATATCTAAACTTTTATTTTTTTAATTTCTCAGCAACTACTGGATGGATTTACACCATTTTAAAAAAAGGTCGCTTTCTGAACCAAGCACTACCTTTTTGCCAAATTTGCTGTAATTTCGTTCAGCAGCTCGGGCTGTAGCCTTGGCTAAAGTTCCCTATTGAAAATTGATTATCCACCTTTTATTTTTTTAATTTCTCAGGAACTACTGAACAGATTTACACCATTTAACAAAAAGAACTCTTTCTGAACCAAGGGCTACCTTTTGCCAAATTTGGTGTAATTCCGTTCAGCAGTTCGGGCTGTAGCCGTGTCTAAAGTTTCCTATGGAAAATAACATGGGGAAAACACGTTTTGGGACCCCCCCTTTTTTCTCAGCCCCCGCTTGGCGAATCACCCCGAAACTTTCAAGACAGGAGCTGACCTGAGCTGACCACAAATTTTGAAAATTTCGTGAAGATTCATCAACCGGCGCTAAAGTTTTTGGAAAAACAAAAAACGCTTTTCCTATGGAAAATAGGTCCTAACTATAACTACCTACTGGCGACCACCAGTAGGTAATATATATTTGTTTTGCTTACACAGTAATGATACTTATGGTGCATACTGTGCCGGTGCTGAATACCCTCGGCCACCAGCGTCATGTTTCACAGCATCCTGGAGCAGACAAGGCAGCCATGTTCTTTACACAAAAGATATTGTGTATTATATTGCTTAATTTGTCCCACGAGAAAGAGTGATGTTCAACAAGGACACAAGACTCAAAGTTACCAAGCCTGCAAGGAAGCAGAGGCAGAGAACGATAAATCACCAAGGAAGCAAAAGAATGGCAGCTTACCTGAAATAAAAAAATAACACTATATAGAGGCAGGCTTCAAAGTCTGCCAGAGGCTCTCACCACAGGCAGAGATCCTATGGGGCATATTCACAAGAAACTATTGCAGAGTCAACGGCACTTCATCGCAGCCAAAGTTGCGATAAATCTATCACCCCATTCACAATCTGGTGTTAACAGCCCACAGCACCAGTATGCCCGCGATAGCAGCCGCAAAAAACATCGCCACAGAGGCCCCCCGCAACTATCGCTAATGAGATGCAGAGTGGGCGTTCCCGTGCCAAAAGCCGCGACAACATCACACCTCAACATTCACAACGGCCAGACAGAACTGCGATGAAAACACAAAACAGGCGATAAGGCGCGTTAACACCAGGAAATCTACACCTGCTCTGACCTGGTGTAAAGTCGGACGGCAGCCTGCACAACAAAAGGGAGCACAGCCCACAGCCACATCAGAAGGGCCATGGAGCCACCCATCATGCGGCCGGACAGCCAAGAGGGCCACAACACCCACCGACACCACCTCCAGGACCCCCCCTCTCTGGCAGCCCTAGACCAAAGAGATGCCACATCAGCTACACCTAAACATGCACAAAATAATCCGCCTGACGTCGCATAATCACAACTGGTGACATGCATGTGTTGGCACAGAAAAGAGCAGCACACATTCACTTTCGAAGCAATAAATTAAACTTTATTAAAATGAACACTGAAATGAAATGAAGACACATGGCCGCTCCCTTCGGGACAATCCGTAGGTCCCAACATGCAAGACAAAAAACATGATGAGAAGGTGTGTCCTCCGCACATCAAAGGACAGAGAGAGAGCAAAGGGGAGAGAGAGAGAGAAGAAGAGAGGGGGAGAGAGAGAAGAAGAGGGAGAGAGAGAGAGAGAGAGAGAGAGAGAGAGAGAGAGAGAGAGAGAGAAGAAGAGAGGAGGAGAGAGTGCTGCCCCTGTGCACCCAGGCCACACTGCTCACCTGCTGCCACCGGTGTGTCTCCAACCACTTGCCGGTATGTATCGCAGCTCATCAGGTCACACATCTGAGTCAGAGCCGTCAGATGAAACAGAGTCTAGATACATGACTGGCACTGTACACACACCTGCACAAGACAACATCGCCTGCCCACCCATGCACACCCAGGCAGAGGCACCCCAACCCCTCCCGCCGCTTATCGGAGCATGCTCGCCCATGCACACCCAGACCTCACTGCTCACCTTCCGCGACCGGGGCGTAGACTAGGGGTGGGCGGAATTTGCGTTGTCACGCTTCGCAAAGCTCCGCGAAACAGTAAAAAATCTCTGCGAGCGTGCAAAAATTCTGCGAACACGCGGAATTCCTTGTTCGCGAAAACGCATTTTGAAAGCGCGAACAAGCAAAAAATTCCGTGAAGCCGCAGATCGTGGGATTTTTGGCAATTTCACGTTCTCCGCTGAACGTGAAATTACCCAAATTCTGCAAATTCCGCAAGCGGAACGGAATTTACTGCCCAGGCCTAAAAGAGTGTTGAGAGGCACGTGTAGCTCTAGGGGTAGCCATCAAAGCAGGTGACCCAGTAGTAGTTCGAGGAGCTTGGTCTATCTATAGGGGTACCCAGATAAAGGCAAAGAAAATATGGGATGATAAAAGATGGCAGGAGAGGAGGGCAGGCCCGGCAGCCCCAAAATCATGTATCACAGATGGATTGGGTGAACCACTTTAAACACCAATATGCCTCAAATGGAGCTGAAGAAGAGGGTGATATCATTAGATCGTTCTATCAGGACAAGGTCTTTAGTAGGTCTGAGGTAGAAGCGGGACTTAAATCCTTAATGGCCGGGAAGGTACCTGGCCCGGATGGTATTCCTGGGGATGTATTTCTCTACGATAAGGAAAGAGGGTGCTGATACATTCTATTGCTGACTAACGCTATTGCCCAGGAAGCTCCAGTCCCAGACTCCTGGAAAGGAGCTGAAGTTATACCGGTTTTTAAGAAAGGGGACAAATCATGCGCAGGTAATTATAGACCTATCAGCTTAATAGACTGTCTGCAAAAGGTAATGGGGAGACTGGTGTTTAATAAAGTACAAGAATGGATTGATGAGTTTAAGGTCTTATCTCCGCTGCAAGCAGGGTTCCGGGCTTTTACTAGCACCATTGATCAGGTGTTTAGGTTCATCTTGCTCTAGTGGAAGACGGTGACTTTCGGCAAGGGTAGTTTGTACACTGCTTTCGTTGACCTTAAGTCAGCATTCGACCTCGTACCTCGTGCCAAACTATGGGGTACATTACAAGAAATGGGGATGCCACCAGAATTATTTACAATCACCATTAGATTACACGAGGACAACAATGCTAAAATCCGATGGGGCACGCAGGGCGAAGTCACTGAATCTTTCCTCGTAGAAAGAGGTGTGCGCCAAGGATGTGTGATGGCACCAATGCTATTCTCTTTATACATCATTGGAATAGTGAATTGTGTGATTTCTATCCCTACGAATGCCCCAATACTAGCAGGCGAAAAAATCCCCATATTTATGTTCGCGGACGACACATTGATTATCTCCAAGACCCCAAGTGGACTCCAGAGAGCTCTAACAATCTTTGAGGAGTTCTGCATGAAGCGAGGCTTGGAGGTCAATGTGTCTAAAACGAAACTAATGGCCTTTAATCCGCATAGGGCCTATAAGGGGGTATACAAATGAATGATTGGCTGCTAGAGCAAGTTAAAGAGTTTATATACCTTGGGGTTAATATCCAGGATGACCTGAATTGGAACCATCAGATTGACTTGACATCCCTTAAACACAGGCAATTGTCGGGGGTGTTACATACGGAACATGATACCTTATAAACAAAGCCAATCAGCCCGGCAGTTGAGATTTACAACATGAAAGTTATCAGTTCAGCCCTTTACGGTTCAGAGCTCTGGGAGTGTGGGAACCTATCCATGCTCACATTATCAGAAAATAGGTTTTGAGGAAAATTACAAGGTTACCACAAAGCACTCCAATGTGTCCATTATTGTATGATCTTGGGAGGAAAGCTATTGCAGATATAGCTAAACTGCGTCCCCTTTTGTACTGGGAGAGGCTCTGGACTACTCCAGAACTTGCATGATATGCGGCTAGGTTTCAAGATATAATAAGGGCAGACACTTCTCACCGAATAGAATGGCTATGAGCGGTTAGAGACACTCTATCAAGTATTGGCATGACCTCGTTGTGGAATGACCCAATAAATTCCAATTTTCCTACTAAGAAGATTCTGAAATATAAATATTGGGAAAGGATTCAGTATAATAAACTTAGAACTAGTGAATCGTCCTCTTTAACTGGTCTTTTCCTGGAAAGCAAACTAATCCCCAGGTTGGAATTATATTGGGATCAAATCACAAAACCGCTTGACCGGAAACTATATTTCCAGTTTAGGGTGGGTACACTGCCATTAAGAGCATTTACTGCTAGATGGGCTAAACCTAGTGATGATACGTGCCTGGTATGTCAGTCTAGTATAGAATCACTGGCTCACTTACTGTTCGCCTGTGTTGGATTAGATGTCCCACGTCGTGTCTGGCTGACACCAATTTGTAAGCTTTTAGGGACAAGAAGGGCTAGCGAAGCAGAAAGAATCCTTCGATCTGACACATCAACAACGATTGTCATAGCGATGGCAAAATACTTGGGGTGGTCGTGGGCAATGAGATCACACTCCCTACATCTAGCCCAGGATAAATGAGGTCGTGATTAATGTACCCAATCGAGCTATTATAGTAGATACCAGATTAAATTAAGAGCCTGTCCTAATTAAATACGCTCTGTAATTTGTAAAATCTGAATTTTTTTTAATCAAGTTTTTATTATACGAGATTTTAACGAGTTTTAAATGTTGTATATATGTTATTTTCCAAGGTGATTCTGTTTGTCCTTCCATTCAGGCTTTGTATCTGTCGCAGATGTTTTATGAAACAAATTTTTATCTGTATTCTGTATGGGCTTTTATGACTTAATCTGACGAATAAAGCTTGTTTGGATTGGATTGGATACTCTGTCCCCATCTTCCAGCCGCTTCCGAAGGGCTCATCAACCACAGAAGTGAATGGGACCTAAAATATTGTCTTATTCGAGAAGAGTGATGTGCCCTAGAAACCTGCACTTGTGAACGTGACCTCCTTTGTCCTGCTGCATTTCGTGTTCTACCCGCTGGCCTCTCTTCACTCCTCTCATTAGAGTTCAACAAGCTTTGCACACTAAGCAAGATTAATTGCATGGTAATACCTTTGATTGTGATTGTTAAACGCTGAGACTTTTTAATGAGTTAATTGGATAATGAGATTATAATGTGAAAGTATCACTGTGTTATATCACATTTCAAAGGCGGAGTGGAAACAGGGAATTAAGCCCAGAGAAATCGGCCAAGTGACACGAAACCCATGTTCACTCGTTCATCACGCCTGAGTGTGTGTGTGTGGACTACCGGGTTCTGCCTGTGCCCTGTGGGGTGGAGGTTCGGGGAGCACACGCAATCGGTGGAGGGTTTGAAGGATTCTGGCTCTAACAGGAAAGTAAAACTTTGGAGCAACCGTTCCTGAAAAACAATCAATGCCGGCCTGTCTGTGTCTCTCTGACCCGAGATATGCGGAAATCGGGTTTCCAAGCATAACAACTGTAAACTGGCTCGGTTTCATGAGGAACAGTTAATTCCCCACACAGCTGGAACTCGTAGTTACACATTTCCTCTTATAAAACATGTGGCCACACGTCCCAACATGTGTGATTCTTTTTGATCAAAACTTGCACTGTTGATACGGGTTTAGTTAGCACAGGAATCACAAGGGTTCCAGAGAAGTACTCACAAATGTATAGTAAAATGTGGACAATCCTTTCAAGCTTCTCTGTGTTTGTGGGAGCAAAAGCTTCTTTGTTTACGTATGTGGGCATGTGTCTGTATGGGGACGTGTGTGTGTGTGCGTGCGTACATGTGCGTGTGTGCGCGTGTGTGTGTGAGTGATATGGAGAAATGTGTGGGTTTGTGTGTCAGAGGATGCAATGGAGCTGCTCAGCTGGTAAGGGCCAAGTAATTGATATGTTCTACAATGGGTAGGCATAACCAGTCTTAAATATTGATATGCAGCTAATTTCTCACACAAATCAGCAACTACTCCTAGTGTTTATCTGTAGTCCCCAGTCATGCTAAAACAATTCCATCACAGATGATTGCTTGGACTACTCATTGGGGAATATTCGTTGCATCTACTTAAAGTTTATTCATGACCAGTGCACCTGGCTAAAATATTCATATTAACTTTAGAGCTGTCATTTCCCATATATCTTGACAGCTAAAGAGTAAATTACTGCCAAATGCGGTGGCCCAGTCGGTGTGAATACTGGTCTATACTGAAGTGAGATTGGCAGGTCAGTTGGTTTAGTCATGGAACCGGAAAACAAAGTTAGTGGCCATTTCCAGGATTTCTGCATTCAAACCTAAAGCAGATGTGTGTGTGTAGTGCACACGCGTGCTCAGAAATCATGTCGAATTGCATGAATTACCTTGGTTAAGAGGCAGTGCTGCCAAGATGCACCTTTAATTACATGGGGTCAGTCTGTCAGCTGTTTTACCAGGTGTAAACTGGCTCTACGCACAAAGTGCAGCACTGTGACTGCATACACTCAATTTGAGGTGCATCGTTCTGCTTGCAATTCATTACCAATCATAACTATTACTGTGGCCCCCAGCAGGACGGCTAGTTGCCCAAATGCTTCTTAATTTATTGCATGTAATAGCTTTACTTGATTTGTTAAATATACTGTTCAGTTTGTGTCCTTGAAAGCACCACACAACGATACAATCTAAACAAAAGTACAAAATTAACTAAAGTAATGCATTGCAAGAATTTGTATTGTTTTATTTTATAGTATTATTGTGCACACTAGCACCTGGAGTCATTTAGGCGCTTTACATTCATCAGTAACCAGGCATTTAACAGTTGAATATCAAAACGTATTAACACTGTACTTTCAATATAGCCAGTCATTCATTTTTGTGGTTTACAAGCATGGGTCCAGTTTAGGGAAGGGGAAGTAGGAGGGTCGTCGGATAAAAACAGAAAGGATGTTGCGTGATGATGTCTCTTCAATAAAGCATTGAAACACATGCTTTTGAGCTGAATGGGAGGATGTTGCTTTGTGTTCTGAGTTTTGATTGCAGTAAGGTACAAGCTGATGTCGCTGCACCTGAAAAATACCTGAAAACCTTCATGGAGTCATATCTCTGCCCAGGGCTTGCCAGAGGCAGTCTACGGTCAGTGGAAAACTGCCCCACCGTTCACTCAGATTGCATGTTGCTGGATGCTGTGTCCATCTTGTTGCTGGTTATCTTCATGGCCCGGGCCATGTTGATGGTTCTGTGATCATGGTCACTGGAGGGAAGGGGTGTTCCCTGATCAGCAGTAGACATTAGTCAGTGCAGGCAGGAGCGGAGATGCCGAATCGGGCAGCGGGCATAGGATGTCAAACTTGGTTTTCTTCACTTTGCTTAGCTGACCCCACCAATCTGAAGGAAGAGGCTTAGTCATGCCTATGAACGACCCTACCCAAGATGATATATTGTTCAGTTAACTCCACTGGAGGTCCCCAATCCAAGATGAAGCATAAGCCTTTTCCTGAGCTGTTGGTTCCTTTTTAAATCGTGTATAAAATGGGCAACCACTAAAAGAAGATGCATCACAATGCATTAATTCCCTATTTGTCATCACATTCATTGCTCACTTGGTCTCTATGTTTGTCCTTGATTGTTTCTTCCTGCAGTTGGTTCCCATTTTGATTCATCTTGTGGATTATTTGGCCTGAGGTCTTCTCTCTTCCAGATGTCAGGGGAGTTTGATCCTTAGTTCATCTTGGTCAGCATAAATCTCATTTTCCAAACAAGTATGCAACAGTCATATGTGTTCCAGGTGGCCTATTGGAAAAATATTTGTCATACACCTTCATTCATTAAAGTGTGGGATCTTCCAGAATTAAAATGCATTACTTGGCCAGAACATTTGGAAGCATTACAGATTGTTGGAAGTTACCTAGAGCATAAGGGATATTTTTGCACCACCTACCGAATCTAGATCTGCTGCCAAATCTCCTTCTCCATGGGTGCTTGTTATCACCCAATTTCATTTGGACAATTGCTGCAATAAATATCAAGATTTGCACATAAAGTAAATCCTGATAGATTGCTAACTCTACACCTCCATGCCTCTAACACCACTAGATATTTGTGTCTGAAAATGGAGATTGATTGATTTGCTGATTTTTCTAGGAAAAAGGTCCCAGCTCACTGAGAGCTGTGAAAAGAGCATAGTCTCACCTGTGGCTGAAAGATGAAATAACCATTCTTGGGGATGAGCTAGCAAACCCTGTGAAGCAAAACATGCTAGGAGAGGACTAAGAAAATGAGTACCCCTAAAACCAATTGAGAAAAGGTTAAGACAAAGGTCATCTTTACAAGACCTTATCCCGAAGACAAAATAAAAAGCCACCACATTGGCAATTTCTAATAGTCTCACATTTGAGGACATTCAGTGGAATGGAGTTCAAGAACAGTAAAAGAACAAAGGTAGGATGTCACCCAGGTGTCAAAACATTGTAAAGGAATTGAGGATCACAAAGTTCAGGTTGGAGCCCCTAATATCAAACCATATCTACTGCACTAGTAACAGGCTCCTTTCCATTGAAATTACTGGTAATATCCGTTTTATCAAACCTAGACTACATGTAATCCGAAAGGTATAGTGGGTTTACTGTTAGCAACAGGTGTTGTAGCTTGGACAACAACTTTAAAACCTAGCTGCACTATGCATCATTTAAAGATGGAACCTCAAGGATGATACTGATTAATAGAGATACTGCTCAGGGTACTCAATCTTTGGACATTGTATTTTAAGACTAATCAGTGGCTGGATTAGATGTAGCGAAGTAGGGTGTGTTCAATTTCATAGCATACTAAGTAAATGTGTACGTTGTCACATCAATCTCTGAATTCTTAAAGTTGACATGATCCTAGGAAGTTAGCTGATTTATAAAAATGATTACCCTTTGCAATGTACCCATAATGAGAAACAAAGTAAAGAAAGCAACTCTTTTGATAGGAAGGGAGGAGCCAAAATAGAGTTAATGGTTGAAAGGGGCACCAAATGTAACATATATAAGGCACCCTTAGCAAATATACTTAGAGCTCGTGGACTGAGTAAGATTTCTTATGTGCATGACTCTCAGACTGTGGTGTTGATATCCCAGAACGCTGATGCTTCCAGGAAAAAGTTCACTTACTGCATGATTGAATCAGCTGACCAGATGCAGCAGAATTGTCTTAAATTTAAGGATGAAAAAGCTGAGGCTCCGCTGTTCGGCAACTAAGTACCAGCTTTTTCCCCACCTTGGTGGCCTGAACTGCTGGTTGAATTTCCAACTCCAGTAGCATATGTCAGAAACCCGAGGATCTTTCTGAATAATCAGCTAATCTTTACCACAAAGATTAATAAGGTAGACTCTACCTGCTTTGTAATTCTGCACCTGCTGTAGAAAATATTCCCATTGCTGCCTACTACCTCCAAGAAGGACATGGTCCAAGCCTTGATTGTTTCCAGATTGGTCTAAAGTGATCCCGTCTATTGAGTCTTACTTCAACATCATCTGCAGAGGCTCTTGATTATTCAAAATACAGCTGCAAGAATGATCCTAGGCTGGACAAAATTCACTCCTGTATCGATTCACTTGAAAACTAATGGTTCAAGAACTTTATTATAATTCTGGTCAAAGATATCTTGGTTTCAAAATTCAAAAACACAATCCAAGGATATGCCTACACTCAACAGATAAATGCTTAGCAGTGATACCTAAAGTAGAACTGACCAGACAAGGTGGCAGATCCTTCTCCTTTATGGCACCAACTCTCAGGATAAACCTCCTCTGGCTCTTAGACAAAATACCAATAATCAGTCCTTTCCGAAACAGCAGATGACTTTACTTTTATTTTAGAATAACTATCTTTCTTTCCCTGTAATCCTTCTCCCTTTACTGTTGGGTCTCCATGCCGGAACACCCTTGGGTAACTTTGCACTTTAGAACTTTCATTTCTTTCGAAGTAGGAGAGCATTCCAAAATCCCAGATGGAAGTGTTGGCATAGTTGTAAGACAATGAAATTGCCGGGCAAGCTTGGGCTACAAAGTAGTGAGTGACAAAGTGAGTGAAAGAGGAGGAGATATTTCTCTAATTTACATGTCAGAAAATAGTCAGAATGTAGAGTCTTTGGGAAGGCTGTTGGCAATAAAAACATACCTCTAGTAATCCTCTGCAAATGGGGTCCTTGATTTGCATTTAGGAATATGGGGCTATCCAGAACTTGGTGCAGGAAAAACAGGTGAAGGTTGAGCAGTAGCTTAAGCGGAATTGCTACCATATTGTGGTGACTTGAAAGGGAAAGCAAAAATACTCCTTAGAAGATATTACATTGGAGTGAATAAGTGTATTGTCCAGAGGAGCACTGCAATAAGTACTGATCTGCCTGTGTAAAATACCCTAGAATAAACCCAAGATAATGACTTACCTGACTATGGTTGACTGTTGTGCATGCTAGGGCACAAATTCAGCTCAGGGGAGGTCAGAGTGTTCTGCCTCTCAGAAAGGATGTAAGAAACATCAGAGAAAGAAGAGAAATTAGAAGTCAGAGTGTGTCTGCATTTGAGACATCTAGATGAGTCAACACATGATTCCCTGTCCCTCAGAAGAGAAATATGTAGTGGTACTTCTAATTCTCACTTCTGAGATAGAGGGTCTTTTTTCGCTGCCAACGTTTTTGTAGGGCTAGTTTTTTGCCTTGAGCTGCTCCCTCAGGGAAGCACTTTATCTAATGCAAAATAACTACTTTTCAACCCTTCCTAAAATACTTGGGGGAATTTATAACTTTTGGCAAACTATTCCAGGACTCAAGTTCAAACATTAAATATGCCTCAATAAATATTTGTGGGAAAATTGTGCTTTTCCAAAATATTCCAGGCTTAGAGTTAGAATAGTAAACTTGACCTCCCAGCATCCACCATGCCAACTGCTTCTCCAAGGGCACAGATCGATGCAAGAAAAACAAATGTGCCAAAAATGTAGACAACAGAATGTCAAACACTGGCATTCTTCTATGAGTCACAGAGTTGGTGTGCTACCTTGGAAGTCTTTAATGCAAGGCAGCAGCACTCAAGGAGCTCTCAACAGGAGACGGGATAGACAGTGACCAAGGGCCATAAGCCCTCTTGTTTCCCTAAGAAGTCTCAGGATATAATTTTTTAAGCAAAACGTTCAAAAACTTTGAACATCCTTACAAAAAGTAATTTGCTACAACTGTCAGGGGTGAGTTTTCACCTGGAAATGCTGGGGATGGGCATTGTCATAAACAATGACCAAAAATCTACTGTTTGCATACCATACAATGATGTGAGGCTGTGAACCTTTAGAGTGTGATTGCTTCAAAATTAGCCAGCACTGATTGAAGGATTCACTAAGAGCCTAAAGAGAATAGACATGAAAGGTCTGTAAGGATGACGTGGTATATCCTGCATACCTGACTAGAGCTTTCCTTCAGGGAGTTACCATAGATGAACATGTGATTTAGTTCTTTTGGGGGGTCTGCTCTTGGTTTTGTGAAGAAAGAGTCAAAACATGTCAGAAAGGCCTCAGAGGAAAATGTGGACTAGGCTTCTCATCCAAGACTGGCCAGTTCCTGAAAAGGCTACCAAGTCTTTGTCATGTGTTTCATGCATGGCTCATTGTGGATTTGGCCGGAGCCAGAGTCTGTTGGTGAGCAAATCCAGTGATCATGGGAGACAAAGTCTGGTGAGCAACCAGTCAGCCTAGACACTAAAGTTAGGTAGTTTTTCAGGGGGCATTTCTAAGATGCCCTTTGGGTGCATTTTTCATTAAATCCCACACTGGCATCAGTGTGGGTTTAATGTACTGAGAAGTTTGATATCAACCTTCCCAGTTTACAGTAAAACCATTATGGTGCTGTGGAGTTCGTAATGACAAACTCCCAGACCATATATTTTTTATGGCTTTTCTGCACTTACCATGTCTAAGAATAGACTTAGACACTGTAGGGGGACAGGGCTCATGCATTAGTACCCTCACCAGTGGCATAGTGCACCCAGCTAGAGGGGTGGCTGACCTATATCTTAGGCTGTGTGCTGTACGCATGGCACACAGGGTTGAATATATGACATTACAACGCAAACAATTACAATGCATGCTTTTACAATGCGGTTTTTACATCGCAATTACCATTACATCGCATGATTTTACAATGCATGCCATTACAGCGCATTTTTAAAAACTACCATTACAACGCATTCCATTACAACGCATATCATTACAACGCATATCATTACAACGCATAATACTTTTAGGGCAACAGTGAGTGAAACAGTAGGGTAAGTGTTGGATAGTGTGGGGGTAAAAATTACTATTCCCACTCCAGTGAGTGCAACAGTAGGGAAATTGTTGGATAGTGTAGGGGTAAAAATTACTATTCCCATCTACCCCAAAACGCAAACCTACCCTAAAACAAAAAACTCTCCATTACTTACCTTATAATGCGTTGTAATAGCATGTGTTGTAATGGCATGCGTTGTACTGACATGCGTTGTAATGGCATGCATTGTAGTAGCATGCGATGTAAAGGCAGTTGCATTGTAACAGTTGTGTTGTAAAAGCAGTGAAATGTAAGTGCTGCGTTGTAATGGACGTTTCCCCACAGGGATGTGTGCAATGTGGAATCTTCACTTTGTTCTGCACCGAAACACGCAACCTGCAATGGCAGTGTGTGTGTATCAGGGTACAGGGCCTCTAAGGGTGGCACAATATGTGCTGCAGCCCTTTGAGGCCTTCCCTGATCATAGTGCCCTTGGTACCCATGGTATTTTTCACAAGGGACTTACATGTGGCCAAAGAGTTGCCCATTTGGGTGTGCAACAGTATATATATTTAGGGAACAAACATAGCCCTGGGTACCTGGTTGGCAGGCGCCCAAGGCACACTTAGTCAAAGAGCATCAACACCAGGCAAAACGTGGGGGGCAACCATGCAAAAAGGGGGACTTTTATACAGACCTCCAAAGTGCTTTTAAAGGGTCTTGATGAGCCCATTCGTTCCCCTAAGATACCTTTGGGCTGATGTGACAACCCTATGGTGAAGCATGATACCTGGGTAGGTATGTCAGAGTCTGCCGGAAATATTGAATAAAATCCAAGGCATACATAACAATAGTGGATGGTTCTTTTCAAATAGGCGATTCCTCTAGAACCCCCCACCCCCTTTTTCTTGGTCTCAGGTAACTTTTAATTCTGTAGATGTGTGAGGTTGTTACTCTTGGATACCCCCTCCTACCCACTTTGTGGTTTGAGCCTAAAATCAATGCACAGCAGCAAGGATAAGGAGTAATTAAAAAAGGTAAGGAGACCAGTTAGAAAGAACAGCATATTCAACACAAGCCTTTTCCTAACAGAATTATATACCTAGTACAGTATGTATGTGAGATCAGAAATAAACATTGCATCACAATGCTATGTGGATGCCACAAACATAACTAGCATACGGCAATGGTGCGCTTCAACCTCCAGTTGTGATTGCAGAAGCCATAGGGCAGTGACAAGCTACCAAGCAACAAGACACATGTATAATTTAAAATTGGCAAATACTTTTTTGTGACCAATCATGTAAAGGTGGGCCTACTTTGTATAATTCCTCTTTCTTGAAACCAACATGGCGTATTAGCCTAATCAAAAATTAGGCAACTGGCTCTTTGCAAACAGTGACATGACACATAAATAAAATAAAGCATTGCCGTTGCATAGACAGCCATCTTGTGTCTCTAGCCCTAGTCTGCGCTGTGTGAAACTGTAAAAACTATCAGAAAACACAGCCACATCTGCTTGCCAACTAATGCCAACAGTGACAAGGGCAGGAAGACGGTCCATAACATGACAGGTATGGAGTATTTCAGTAGACTCTTCATAGAACTCCCATTGTCAAAACCCTACCATTAAACTTAAGGGAAAAACTCAAAAATTAACATGCCCCCAACTTAGAAGTAGACCTCTAATGACATAAAGAGTTAAGTCCGACCCATTCTTGATTTGTTCCATTCACCCTTACACCCACCCATCTATACATTCATCCCCCATCCTTTCATCCACCCTCCCATTTTTGGATGTTCGTTCACCTTTTGATCCTTTCGCATTTTCATTCGTCCTTTCACCTTTGCATCCGTTCATTGAACATTCCAGGCCTTATTTATGAGAAGTGTTGCATCGATGCGACAAAGCAGCGATGCAACACTTCTCAGTGCGCCCTCCTTGAGACACCATGGTTGCGCTGTATTTACAGTAGGGCGCATCATGTCGCAAGGAGTTACAGATACGTCAGTATTACTGACAAATCTGCAGGTGCAAAAGTGACGCATTCCTAGGGTTTGTCTGAAAACAAACGCACCACCAGCAATGTGTCCTTTCATATGGGGCAAGGCACATTGAAAGGGCCTGCATCACCCTTACGCCTGCCATGAGGCAGGTGTAAGGTTTTGACGCAATGGTGTCCTAGAAGTGGCGCACTGAAATCTTCGTAAATATGGAGCAATGTGGTGCATTATTTACGCTCCTGCAGCATCACTAAAGTGATGCAACAGCTGTGTCAATGTGACGCAGAGCTTCAAAAATAAGGCCCTCCATCCATCTTTTGATCAATTCATCCATACTTCCACAATTTCATCCATCCAAGGGTCATTGTATCCATCCAGCCATCTATCCATTGTTTCAAATATTGCTTCATTGTTCCTTCCAGCTATTATTCCATACATGCGTCCCTCCCTCCTTATCCCCTTTCTGCCTTTAATCTTTTTACCGTTCCTGCCATTCTTTCACCTATTCTTTCACTCTTCCTTTTTTCTAGAGAGGATGTTGCACAGCGGCCAGAGCTGCCGACTCGGGAGCTGGGAATGTGGGTACACGTCCCGATGGGCAGACCTGCCGACTCAGGGATGGGGATCAAGGTTTGCGTCTCTGCACCAGCTCATCTTCCTGTGATTCTGGGCAAATCACTTAATCTCCCTGTTCCCATGGACTGCGCCTGGATACCCTCACAGGTGATGAGCCACGCTGTGTAAATCTACAAATTTAATTTCTATGCTTCATTCCTTCCTTTTACATTTTCTTCCTTTTACAATATTTCTCTACCTTTTCCCCTGTATCCTCTGCGTTTTTCGACTTGTAATCTTGCTTTCTGTAATCATCTTATTTTACCTCTCTTAACTTTCTGTCCCCTCTCAGTCTATTTGCAGCTGTCTCCGATTGCCATCATTTCTTTCACAGTCTCCATAAATTAACTTGCCTCACTTAGCAGCTCTTCTCGACGCCACTGAATAAACTGCAATTAATTAGTTCTTTCTTAATTCGTGGAATTACTCTAAAACACTTTAATAGAGCAGCACCATGACCCAAAAAACACATTTGCACAACCGATTCATACTTTTCTATGAATTCCCCAAAGCATGTAAATGGCAACTTTTAGACCAATTACATCATAAAATTATTAGCTTGGGCCATATGTAATGAATCTTGTACAGTACATACAAAAACGTGTGTTATTGGGCAGATTTACCAAGATTTTGCTCTGAGCAGGTCTGACCCACTCCTGTAGCACCCCTGACATATTTCTGTGCAGGCCAGGTTTATTCCTGATTTAGTCATGGAATTTAGGAGTAGGCCAGATATTAAATTCTACAAGAGTAAGTCACAGCACAATCTGTGTGAATCGAGCCCTATGTTTCTAAATGTGCAAAGAGCACATTTTCCACATAAGCATCATCTTCTTGTGGGATCCCATTCTAGATTCTGGTCTAACCTTAAAATATCACATTATATTTAGAATTTAGTCAGCACAATTATACCTTGCGTTTGCTGAGGAAACTTCACCACCTTATTGCAACTGATGTTTCCGCACATTTGCTCCAGCATTGCTTTTATTTCAGTGGCAGTCGGGGACTTTGTCGTTGGCTGGCGTCCCAAGTAATTTTCAGTCATGCTTGAGGCATTACTGCAACTTATGCCCAGGTTTGTGGGTGTTAAAGGTATGATGACATCACCCTTGCTCTTACATTTTTTTATGGTAGATCTATGTTGTGAGGCTGATATTGAAGGTGGTCTGTTGAACACTCATAATATATAAAGTAGCATCTACACAACTTATTTATGTGCTTATAATAATAATCCACATTTATAAAGCGCAAACAAACACCCGTAAGGGTCTCTAGACGCTGGGGGCTGTCGGGAAGATTAAGCAAGCTATTGCCCAGAGTCACATGGTGCTGGGCTAATCTGCTGCCGGCGATCGAACCGTGATCCCCAGATTCCAGAGTCAGTCGCCCTGCCCGCAGCGCCACATCTCTTCCATGTGCTTGTGATGAGAGAGTGACTAGGAACAATAATGAAAGTGCTTGCATAATGCAGTGAAAGCAAAGTAATACAAAAAAAGCAACTAAACAAAAAAAGCAAATAATACAAAAAAAGCAAAGTAATAAGTAAAGAGAGTAATACACTGTGGCAATGGGGAAAGTTCCAATATCTAGCCCTTGACTGACGCTGAGGTAACAAAGATCCCCTCAAGAAAAAAGAAACACACATCTTAATAAACTAAGAACAAGATTGTTTTAAAAACGCACTAACTGAAGATGTCCTGCCTTAGATATAGGCATGAAAAGACAGAACAGCAGCGCACTACATAGCAGCAAAGTCAAATTAATGTAAAGCAAATTAAAAAGAGTGACCGGAGCAAAGTAACAGCCACATATGCAAGTAAATACAAAACTTAGACCAACCGCTTTACACCAACCCACTTATAAGTCTTGTTTATCCACTAAGAGTCTTACCTAAAAGGAGCAACTAGGTTTGAGCAGAAATTCAATATTGGCAGGGGAGAAGTCCTAAAGACTGTACTGACCTAGCGTGAATGGATTGGATAAAGGGAATGGGAAGGAACTATTAGAAATCACATCAGTTTAGACCTCTCCCAATACACTATAGTGGCAATGCAAGCTGCTAGTTTGTGCAAGCTCTTAGTGTGGTTGCTGAACTCATTCTGGACATGCAAGTTACTCTAGTGGGGCCCCGTTCCCTTTTGCATAAAAAACAGGGGTTAGATGTACAAAGTAACATGCAGCAAATAGTGGTCACAAATTGTACACCGACTATTTGCAACCTGTGTCTTACTTGTGAAGAGACCTATGTACTAACAAGTTGCATTGCAAACTCTCCAATTGGTGGGGTTAACAGAACGACCTGCCTAATGACTAATAATTAGGCCAGTCACTATTTGCGACAGCCCATGATTGGCTACAAACACAGAGATCGTGGTCTGTATTTGCATCCCCTGGACCACTGCCTTCTTTCCACAAAGTTACCCAATACAACTGCTAAAGGTGAATCTGCCAAATGGGGAGAGTTGTCCCTTTGCCAATGGGTAAACTCTGCCTCTGAAGAGCCTGTAACTTCTCAATCTCATTGCCTATCGGAATTAGGAGGGGATGCCTCTTTCAAGCCCCTTCCTAAATGTTCCTAAATGTTATCCCAAATGAGTCAGTAAACCTTTTTTGCATTTCCGAAAGGGCTGTCTGAATCATGAAAGGGCTTAGTAGATAGCAAAAGGTCGTTTTTTGGTCACTAACCCTGTCATTTTGTGGATCACAGGTTTTGCAACCTCGAACACAAGATTCTGAAGTGTAGGAAGAACACTACCAGTTGGCAGAATCCTGTGGTAGTTGATGGTCTGCATTGGGCACAATTCCATTTTTAAACCTCTTAAGGACCGAGCCCCATTGACAACAATCAGTACTTAGCAGCCTAAAGAACAAGCATTGGCATAGCAAATAGGTCTTGCCTTTGGGACCTTATAAGTATTTAGTTATTCAGTACAATATCCTTGGTGCAACAACATCAACTGTTGCTATGCCAATGCTTGTTTAATGCAGGTCGGCAGCTCGATTAGAGGGATCTTCCCACTGCCACCCTCCCTCCCCCTTCTCAGAAAATTGTGTTTTACATAGCCACCGGTTTACTGTTACCTCACTACCACGTTATTCAAACTATGCACAATATTCCAATCTTGTGCTCCTTGGCTTTGAACACAAAAACACATAACTGAAATCCTGGGAGTCTCGAGAGGTGCGCGGCAGCCACGGCTATTCGTTTTGCAGCTTCCTTCGTCGTGTATTCGTGTAAGACTGGCCACTTCGCAAGCACAAAAAATAAACATTGCCGTGTGCACTTCTGTAATAGAAGTTATTTTAACCCAGTCCAATTGTGTTCATGTGATTGAGTTCAGAAGGGTATAAAGTCCAAGGTTTCTTCAAATGTGAAGCCTGCACGTCTCACAGAAAACACAGCAGCAGGTGGCACATTATCCCGCTGAGCTGCATTCGCATCTACATAACAGGCATAAGCAATTCTCGTGCTCCCAGGAAAGAAAATGAGTCAGACTTGGAGACCGGTGTCGGGTGCACAACTGTAAACGTTTAGTTTAGGACTGGGAAGCAAATCCCATTTTGGTTGCAAGCTCCTTGTTGCGCCTGAAAACTGGGTTACAAGTTGGGTGAAAATGATGCCTCAGTGATGAACTTGTCTCTGAGATTTTCAGCAGGTAAAATATGCTGCGCATTACAAGAGAAAATTGAGCACAATGTCATTCAGCGCAACTGTTAATGGGAGAAATGATGTGCAAATTGTGCATTTGCCCCCTCCTGGGTGCATAGAAAAATTTATCAAGTTGCACTTTCCACTCTAGTTCGTTTGTGCATGATGTGCTAATGCATGTGGCGCCTGCATTTTGCGGAGTCATTGTGATCGGATCTAAATGTTTGTAATGTGCACGATAGTGAGGAATACATTTTGATTTACACAGAAATACTAATAAAATAATCCTGTGACTAACTCGTTTCATCAGCAGTCACTTCTCTGCTTGCTAGTCTGTAAAGCTTTTCCCGACAGTTTTCCTGGCTGTTGTTTCCAAAAGAGAAACATTATACCTGCATTTGAATCTCGTATAGCCGCCTACTGTGAAGCGTGAAGACAGTGATTCTGACGAAAAACAAACGCGCTCGCCTTGCGCTAAAGGAGGAGGCAGCAGGGGAGGGGTGGGAGGAGGGGGCCTGCGCCTGTTTCCCTTGCGGGAGCAAGCAGGGGCACCATATGTTTGCAAGTTAATTATAAACATATGGTGTCAAAGCTCGCTCCCGCAAGGGAATTGCCAAACGTGCACGCATTGCCATCGAAAGCAATGCGTGCACGTTTTTGGCTGAAAAGGCGAATCAATGGCTAATGGTCTTTTTCCAAAGCAGCGCATGCGCGATTCGTAGGCGAGACCTAAAAACCAGTATTGCCGACCAATAAACAGATCCTATCCCAGCAGTACAGCAAAACATTCTGGCAGGACGAGAACTGATGGTGAGGATTACTGCTACTGAGGATCTCACTGAGACACAATACATGGAATCCAAGTAGATTTCGGAGTTGAGCAGAGAACAATGCAAAGAAAATTGTTCAAAAATATGCCAATACCTTGAGTCCATTGGTAATTGAGGGTTAGCTTGGAAATATGTTTAAAGATAAATTGTAGATGCTATGCAAACGTTTGCAAAAACGCCCATGCTCAATAAAGATTTAGAACCAAACCCAGCCTCTAGCATGAAAGGACTGAAATGAAAAGAAACAATACAAATAGTAGGGAGAAAGTTTACTCAAGAAATAATAACAGACTGTTTAGTTCTTGAGTTTGAGAAAAGGACTACATGGGTGGCTTATATTTATAGCCACCTGTAAAGGGTGGACAAGAATATCGAAGTGTAGGATGCTTTTAGCATCTTGCGCTATAGCAAGAAAAAATTAAAAGCCATCTTAAGGGGGAAGAGAGAGGTAGATAGGGACAACCTTGAGAGCGGTAAGCCTAGTGTTCATAACTAATGGAATACAACATTATCTATTAATTGTGCAGAATACACAACATAGATTTTACCTCACTAGATTACGTCTAGGGACTTTGCTCTTTAGGATTGTTTTCCCAAGAATGGGGGTTTGGGCACAGACTCTTCCTAAATGCCCCTGTGACGGTTTATCTAGTCAAACTACAATGCCCTTTATTCTGTTTTGCAAATTCTATAAAGACTTAAGAAAACAATTTTCATCACCTCTGTCTAAAACTGAAAAATACATTTATTACCAGGAAACCTTCAAGTATATTTGTGCATTAGATAATTCGGATACATGTTATTTGGTTTCTATTTGTATTGTATCTGCCATTCCTAGAAGGAACTGTCTCTCACATGTAAAGTACTACCATATGAGGTTGGGCAATGAAGACAATTTTGCTATGAAATGAGATAACCTAGAAGTGGTTTAAGAGTCTTTTTGTTATTAATTTGTATGCTCAGTTTATCAATATTTCTATCCTATTTCTATTTGTTTTTATATATTATGAAATAGTGTGAAATGTATTTAATGTATTCTACCACACTGCCTATGGCCTTCATCCATGGAAGTATTTTTATATAAGACTGGGAGACGAATAGGACCTTGTTATGAAATAAGATATTTATCTAGTCCACAATGTGAACTTTGAGCTGTTTTTAAGCCGTTTATGTATAGTATTTTATATTTTTATCCTTCTTTAAACATATATTGTGAAATCGTGTGAAATGTATTATAATTAGCGCTCCTGGTTTTATGGTATTTATTTTTTTAACATTTCCGTCTGTATTTATCCATTTTTATTTTTTGTCCACCTTATAGGTATTTAACCATATTTAATATGTGTTTTGCGCATATATGGAGTCATAAAATGGTATATTTCCGCATTTATTTAACTGACAAACATTCACTCATACTTTGCTGCCTGTCGTGTTTTGACAAATTAAGCAGCCAAATATAGCAAAACACTACACCTTCAGGTAAATATGAGCATTATAATACAAATATATGTTACCATACACCTGCATTAAGGGAAATCTCAACCGATTTTTAATCTCCCATGCTGCCTATCTGCTCAGCTGTTGTCCTAGAAATCAGGAAAACCAACATGGAGGGTCACCCATGAGAAGCACACTTTACTTTATTTTTCCGCTTTTAAAAATAAATACAGACAGGAAACACTTTGTTTTCTGTCTGTAATTATCCGTAAAAATCTGTAAAAATGGAAAACCTGGAGCCTTAATCATAATGTATTTTTTTTCCTGTTTTGTTGATTCTTTTATGGATATTATTATATAAGTCTATAATGTGGGCCACATAAGAGAAAAAGACCTCAAGCATGCTATGGGTACATTTAGTTTAATTAATTCTGATCTTGTAGGACAGTGTGGTTGTACCCTGTTAATTTTTCAATCAATCTATAAAAACCTTAAATGTAACTATATTTCCCCAGCCCCGTATACAGTAAATCCATTGATTTTCTTTCTTGATCTGAGAAGGAAAAATGGCTTACAATTGTGATATTTGGTTTCTGAATAAGAATACTAAAACTAGCTGTTCAGGTGTCTCTTTCCCAGTTCCTGCCATTAGATCTGTTGGTAGATTTGTGGTTGGCTCTTGCTTTAGAACTAATTTCCATTGAGTAAATTGGGTGTTGAGGTAGGATCCAGGAGGCCAACATCTTTCTGAAATCACATGCTTGACACACATGATAACCCTCCAACAGCCCACTGCAGCCCCAGCTCTCCTATACAAGCTCAACACTATATTATCACACATAGTCATGCAGTAACACCCCACATTGCTGCACTATCATCTACACCAAAAAGCTACCACATTTCAGAACTGTATTGCAACTGTCAGCACCGAGCTACCATTCTTCAGCAGTCCACTACCTCCTAACTATCTCCACCATCACATTAGCAACCACACAAGTAAACTGCCAATCACAATACCCTGCTAACATCATCAACCTACTGCATTACCATTGGCACACTACCATCAACACGTTTCAGCACTGCACTATTTTATGTCAGATGTTGTGAATTAGTGTGGCCCTCTCCGCCTATGATTTGATCCCAATCCAGGTGAGTCATCTAGTTGCCTGGAAGGATGAAGAAAATGAGTACTAGATGAGAGCCAGCAGAGAGCCAAGTCTCTGTAAGGAATAGTAAATCAGTGCTAATGGGCTGTATAATGCCTGCTACTTCGAGACTAATGTGGCAGATCTGCATTTGTGGAGCCTTTAATTAAAAGAGGGGACTTTCTGATTTGTTATGGGGTCAAGGGCATTTGAACAGGAAGGATGTTCTTTAGATTCACATTTTGCTGTTGTTTTGTTGTATTTTTACTTTGAATATTGCTGGCAACTGTGATTTGAGACATTAAGATTGTTGAGTTTTGGGAGCCACTTGCATGAGAGGACAAGATCAGCTCAAAAATATAACTTTTGTATAGAACATTAAAGCATCTCTTTGGACCTGACTCTTTGTTGGATCATGGTTTTCTTCGGTGTGCTGATAGTTAATGGTATATCCAAGTTTGGAATTAGCTTACTTCATGGCTGGGAGGGAGGAGATGGTGGATTTTAACTCTGGGAAGGTGGACTTTAAGTTTTTTAGGCACGAATATTACGTTATGAATTGCATGAAAGGGAATGGTGGTGGTGATGCAGTGTCACAAAACACATAAACATTGCTTACATACATGCATATCAGAATTTATATTTAGATTGATCATAGTGAGTGATTTTTACATTAACAATTAAGTATAGTTAAAATATATTCACGTTAAGTCAGCATCAGTTATTATATGCCTCATTTCGAAAGGTTCCACATTAATGAAAAGTTGTATTTCTGCTCTCCGTGCATAATCATTTTCTTGTTTCATATATAAGCTCAAAGTGTTTACTGTTATTGTTAAGATTTTGTATGAAGGACGTTTCTTTCAACTTAATGACTTGGACTGTAGCTTTCTGCACCTTTGAAAGAAAGGAGTCGGAGAAGGAGTCTTCCCTTTGTACAATATCGTGGGACTGAAACTGATTAATGCATTATTGATGTAAATATGGGCTGCCAGCAAGCTCACCGTGAATGTTTAATTTTGGTTGGTTCCTTCTCTGTGGGTCCCATGCAATTTATCTTTAAATGGAGTTTCATGTTTTAATTGTATGCTAGAGACCTCAGTTAGTATTGACTTCTGTCCACCTTTAGAGGTGGATATCCTATCTCCTGCTCTTGAGACTTCATGTACCTTTTTTTTTTCCTTTTTTTCTCTTTTTATTATTTAGCGTAAAAAGCCGACATAATAATCATGATACATAAAAAAGAGACAATCTTTCATAATACCCAATCTCACATTTCAGTAGACAATAAATAGCACAAATATAAATTCATATTCTAATTTACTTAATATATAACCAGGATTCTAGATAGCACAACATTAAAAGAAATAATGTTACAAACTGGCCTCGATTCAACAGTTAAAGAGCAGGCACAGCATGGATTAAAACCCCATATTTTTCTTTTAACACAGAGAGTAGCCTGTTTTGCACATTTCCATCTGAACGTGAAGCCGCGGCATAGCCCTCCTAAGTTGTCCTTAATCTGTGAAGTGCCCCTACCCTTTTTTGCATATGCCTCTTCAAATTGGTAGGTCCGGTCTAACTTGGGAAGCCACTGTCCCATTGTAGGCACCTTCTGAGATCTCCAGTTTTGCAACACCAGGGATCTGGCTACGGCTATAGCTATAAAAACTAAATATTGCCTGTATTTTGGTAACAAACTAACTGCTTGCGAAAAACCAAAAAAGGCCAGCTGTGTTGAGGGTAAAATATCCTTAGACATACAATCACTAATAAACCTGAACACCTCCTCCCAAAAGTATTGTAGCCTAGGACATATAAAAAATATATGCGTCCAATCACCTGCCCCCACCAGGTTACATCTGAAACATTCGTTCGGAAGTGATGGGAACTATTTATGTAGTCTGAGAGGGGTATGATACACCAACCTCCTTGAAAGAAAGGACATTCTCTTAAAGTTAGCCGCCCTCAGAGCCCTATTCCCAAATTCACACACTCGCTGCCATTCCTTGATGCTAAAACAGCATTAGTTTTCTGAGCAATTTTAGAAAGCATTGCCTCAACGAGACTCTTATTCACACCCTGCCGTAATAATCTATGCCAATTTCCAGCACCACTTAAATTCAACTCTAAGGCTGCTTTTAGGATTATTCTTTCCCTCTCTTGAATTATTTTGTACTTATTTGTGAGACAACATGTTATCTGAGTAAAACTGAACCAAAGATCCCAACTCTGAGGTTCGCATTGGAATACAAATACTTACCACGATATCAGATTGGTGGCGTTGTAGAAATCCCCTTGCTTGCAAAAACCTAGACTATTATAGGACTGCAGTACCTTTTGTGAAACCTGGAGACCCCATATCTCACAGTCTTGGAGAGATGTGTATGCATGGTATGTTGGAATATTGTCTGTTTTATGGAACCGCTGCATGCGATTTGCAATTGTATTCACAACTTTATATCTTGTCTTTTTAGGTAACTTCGCAGTGCGCAAGAATGCTGGTAGCTTGATTGCACTTTCTGATAGCATGAGGCTTAATAAAAAATTATCAAATTTCGAGAAAGGGACAGCTAGCTGAGTTAATAAACTAATTAATGCAGCTTGATAATAGGTAGAAAAGTGAGGTAATGCAAGTCCCCCCTGCTCCACGTCTAGTTGTACAATAGATAGCTTGATCCGAGTTTTTTTTTTTTGCCCATACAAACTCCCGGATAGCTTTGTCCACTTAAAATATGAGATTGGTATTTTTAAAGGAAGATTTAAAAACAGGAATATCATCAAGGGAAGTATCAACATCTTTACTAGAGAGACTCGAACTACTATTGACAAAGGTAGAAGCGACCATCTTTCTAAAAGGTTTTTAATTTTATTAAGCGTGTTTACGTAATTTAACTGAGACAGTTGAGAGAAGTCAGCTGTAACCTATAGGCCCAGGTATCTAGTAGGTCTTCGTGGGAGAAATGTTAGCCCATCAGGAAGTTCAGGCTCCAGTGAGTCAAATAGAAGAAGCTCCATTTTGGACTGGTTAACCTTATACCCCCCAGTTCTGTGAACGCCTAAATTTCCCCAAGCGCCGTCTGGATGTTCGCCATATCTGGGTTCAGGTATAGAATCAAATCATCGGCAAACAACTTAATTTTTGCCATTCCTGGTAAGGGAGCCAGAATTGATTTGTTAGAGCGGATCTTTATTGCCAGTGGCTCAATAAAAAGTGAAAATAGAAGGGGGAAAAGAGGCCAGCCCTGCCCAGTACCCCGTCTTATCACTACTTCGCCTGCCTGCTCTGCATTTAGGATTATTTTCGCAGTTGCCCCCTATAAATTTCTCTTAACATCTCTATCAGACGGGATGGAAAGCCAAACTTCTGGAGGATAAAATAAAAGGGCCGGCCAATCCACCAGGTAGAATGCCATTTCTGCATCCATTATTAAAATAGCCACTCTATCCTTCCTGGCTAAAAAATAGTCAATAGCTTGGATCAAGAAAAAGGTATTTGCAGCTGTCGATCTGCCTGGCATGAACCCTGTTTGGTCTGCATGTATCACCTGTTTTGCACATCCTGAGATCCTATTCGCCCAAATGTTCATAAAAAGCTTGTAGTCCACATTCAATAGACTAATTGGACGATAGGAGCTTGGATCCTTATCCTTTTTCAAGATAGTGATCAACACTGATTCTTTAAATCTGTCAGAGACAGGCAACCCATCCATATTCTGATTATAAAGGGATACTGAAAAGGGAGAGAGTTCATCTAGAAACAACTTATAGACTTCGATCGGTATTCCATCATTTCCATTTGCCTTCGCACTATCCATTGCTTTTATAATTTCCCTTAGTTCTGAAGATGTAATCGGTTCATCCAGAACCTTACACTCGTCCTCCGTAGTTGTGGGTAGCTGAACTGAACTAAAATAACCCTCAAGAGCATGAGTGCTAACTAACTGGGTCTCTGCGTAGATTTTCTTAAAATGGGACACAAAGATTTCCGCAATTCTGTCTTTTTTTATTATTTTTTATTGATTTTTACAGCAGCAAATAAGTCGTTGGGCGATCACTACATATACAACAAATGATTAAATAGAAACATAATAAACAGAACTACGCATCACTTTAACATACTCAACGTGATTAAACAGATCATACTTTTAACATTGAATCCAATTGTGAATAGGGGCCCAGATTTTTAAACCACAAGCTTTCCTTTTCTTCCCCTTTAAACAGTACACAGCTTTCTCTAATTGATAAATGTTTAACAATTTAGATTGCCATTGAGAGAATGATGGAGGACCAGCATCAAGCCAATGAGAAGTTATGCAATATCTAAAAATAGACATAGATATGAATAAAAAACCTTCTTCAGCATGTGTATGCAGCCAATCTGGATTTGATTGAATACCAAGTATTACAAGTTCGGCTGAGAGTACTACTGATAAGTTCATGATATTATTTAAGAACTTTTGAACTTCAAAAATAAATTGGATTAAATTAGGACAGAGAAAAAACATGTGAATAGAATTTGCACCTGGAAATCCACAGCGGCTGCATTTATCACCTCTATTACCTTTCCACTTTAATAATTTGGCAGGGGTATAATATAGATCGAATATGCTCATGAAAAATTGGCTTTTTAGAGATCCATTAAATAAGATTTGATCGGACAGTACTAATGCATCAGATAAATTAATATTCTCTATACCCAAATCTCTTTGCCATTTTATATTAAATAGTTCAAGATTTTATGGCACGACACGGAGGCCAATATTATGCAATCTCCTTTTATTAGTTTAAGTAAAGGTGTCCCTTGTGTGCTAGAGCGCGAAACAATGTTATCTGCACATTTTGTACTATACTAAGTTAAAAACATTCTTTTTATCACAACCAACATTTATGTCAAAAGATATTTTTATTGCATTTTTTTCATTAAAAACCTAATCGCATACACATGTAATACAATTTTCTTTAAAACCAAAAATTAATTATACATTAAAAACACTACATCAATGGTATAAAAACATTACAATATTATTTGATAATCACAATTTTAACACAGAGAAAAACCTATGAAAAAAGACACTATAATTTGTCATCAATTAGACAGATCACATGGAAAGGTATATA
Organism: Triturus cristatus; assembly: GCF_964204655.1. Taxonomy (NCBI): domain Eukaryota; kingdom Metazoa; phylum Chordata; class Amphibia; order Caudata; family Salamandridae; genus Triturus; species Triturus cristatus. The sequence goes on along the minus strand of NC_140593.1, from coordinate 452,820,877 downwards.
CACTCGACCTGGATGAGTTCTATAATTTCAACTGCAGGTCAGAGTGGTTCCACAGATTCTGCCACACAGAAACAAAGGGCGTCGAAGCGTTTCGATGGTATTGAGTTATGGTTCCATCTTTATCAAGACTAGCAATTTGAATCTCTCTGTTAGTCACTTGATTAGTTATTACAGCTACCCTGTAATTATAGATTGTAACTTTTATTTCTTTAAGATAATCGGTGTTGGTATACACTTGCTTCCCACCATGGGTAACCTTTCAGTGATGCTCCTTAATTTTCATTTATTATGGAGAAAATGTTTTGATAATCCGTCTATTTAATTTCCTTTTTAGTAAACGTACAAATTGTCCGCGCAGGTATGCCTTTTTGTTTTGGGTATAATGGAGAAGGAAATGATCTCTTTTGTTATGGAGATTCTGCAGCTTCTATGGAATCAAACGAAGCTCCTCCCGTTAGTTCTCTTTAGTTTTCTTTTTAGTCCATAAACTTCAAGAATGAAGAAAAAGGGCGCAGTGCTGCATACGTCTCCTCGCGTCTGTACGTCATCGTACAGACGCGAGGAGACGTATGCAGCACTGCGCCCTTTTTCTTCATTCTTGAAGTTTATGGACTAAAAAGAAAACTAAAGAGAACTAAGGGGAGGAGCTTCGTTTGATTCCATAGAAGCTGCAGAATCTCCATAACAAAAGAGATCATTTCCTTCTCCATTATACCCAAAACAAAAAGGCATACCTGCGCGGACAATTTGTACGTTTACTAAAAAGGAAATTAAATAGACGGATTATCAAAACATTTTCTCCATAATAAATGAAAATTAAGGAGCATCACTGAAAGGTTACCCATGGTGGGAAGCAAGTGTATACCAACACCGATTATCTTAAAGAAATAAAAGTTACAATCTATAATTACAGGGTAGCTGTAATAACTAATCAAGTGACTAACAGAGAGATTCAAATTGCTAGTCTTGATAAAGATGGAACCATAACTCAATACCATCGAAACGCTTCGACGCCCTTTGTTTCTGTGTGGCAGAATCTGTGGAACCACTCTGACCTGCAGTTGAAATTATAGAACTCATCCAGGTCGAGTGTATATACCTTTCCATGTGATCTGTCTAATTGATGACAAATTATAGTGTCTTTTTTCATAGGTTTTTCTCTGTGTTAAAATTGTGATTATCAAATAATATTGTAATGTTTTTATACCATTGATGTAGTGTTTTTAATGTATAATTAATTTTTGGTTTTAAAGAAAATTGTATTACATGTGTATGCGATTAGGTTTTTAATGAAAAAAATGCAATAAAAATATCTTTTGACATAAATGTTGGTTGTGATAAAAAGAATGTTTTTAACTTAGTATAGTACAAAATGTGCAGATAACATTGTTTCGCGCTCTAGCACACAAGGGACACCTTTACTTAAACTATTAGATAGTACTCCAGTCCCTTTGCTTTCAGCCGAAGGGGTCTCTCTCTACTGTTTACAAATCTCCTTTTATTGCCAGCTCACACAGCAGCAACAATAGAGAAGAATTTAGAACATTGAAAACATTCTGAACACTAATATAGTCCAGCGACAGACAGCCATCTTCCTTCTTTTATTGCTGCTGCTCACCAGATAAGTACACCTTTTGCTCTCTTTCCATTTACGCTAGCCCTATTCTCTGGGGAATGGAAGCTCGTGACACAAGACCCTTGGGTGTTAGAAACAGTCAAAGGCTACAGAATAGAATTTCTACACACCCCCTTCCAACACAAACCCCCGAGAGAAATCTCTTTCTCACAAGATCACTCAAATTTGGTAACCAAAGAGGTCCAAGACCTTTTATCCAAAGGCGCCATCAAAGAGACTATGGATTTAAATCAAGGATTTATCAGCAATATCTTCCTGGTAGAGAAAAAGAACAAAGAAATGAGACCTGTAATAAACCTGAAAGAACTGAACGAGTGGGTAGTTTACCGTCACTTCAAAATGGAGGGTATATACCTTCTAAGGGACATCTTAAGAAAAGGGGACTGGTTAACAAGACTAGACCTAAAAGATGCCTACCTCACTATTCCTATTTGGCCCCCTCACCAAAAATACCTTCGCTTTATCTGGCTAAACAGAACTTGGGAGTTCACAAGCCTCCCATTCGGTCTTTCCTCAGCACCCTGGTGCTTCACAAAGATTCTCCGACCGATAGCAGCCTGGCTCAGAGCCAAAGGCGTAAGATTAATAATTTACCTGGACGACATACTTATAATGGGTCAGTCAAAAGAATTAGTATCCCTACACACCCAATGGGCAATAGAAATTTTAGAAAGATTAGGATTTGTAATAAATATAAAAAAATCTTGCCTAACACCATCACAGGACACACAATTCCTAGGCTTCATCGTAGATACCCTCCAGACAGAATTACGTCTCCCCAGAGACAAACTAAAAAAATTACGAAAGGAAATAAAAAAGATACTTTCAGAGAAGTCTATATCCCTTAAAAAACTTAGCCAGAATATTAGGGCTCCTGTCCTCAACCATCCAGGCCATCTTTCCGGGTCCACTTTACTATCGGGCCCTTCAAAGACTAAAGAGGAGATGTCTGCACAAGAATCATTCATACTCCCAAATGCTCGTTTTAGACGAAGAATCGAGAAGGGAACTAGAATGGTGGCTCCAAAATGCCCAGGCATGGAATGGAAGGGCAATTTTCGGGGAAAACCCCGAACTGGTGATAGATTCATTTCAGATGCGAGTCTAGAAGGATGGGGAGCGATATGCGGAAATTCTTCTACAGGAGGTCTATGGTCAGATCAAGAGAGGAACATGCACATCAACTGTTTGGAACTCCTAGCGGGCTCCTTTGCAGTCCGGAGTTTCACTCAGGAGAAAATGAAATGTTGTGTGATGCTTCGCATGGACAACATCTCAGCAGTTTAATACGTGAGCAAGATGGGCGGTCCACACTCGAAAGATTTGGCGGACCTGGCAAAGGAATTTTGGGGTTACTGCTTGGAGAAAGGGATCTCGGTTGTCGCCCAACACATTCCTGGTCTGAGCAATGGAGTAGCAGATTGGTTCTCCAGGATTTTCAGAGACTCCAGCAATTGGAAATTGAACAAACAAGTGTTTTTATGCATCCAACACCTACGGGGTCCCTTCAATTTAGATCTGTTTGCAGACAGACTCAACACCCAACTAACACGCTTCTTCAGCTGGAAACCAGATCCTCTAGCTGCTGGCATAGATGCCTTCCTCCAGGACTGGAGAGGTCAGAAAACCTATGCGTTTCCCACATTCGTAATGCTACCCAGATTTCTTTTGCAAGTCAGGAAACTCAAAGAATCTGTAGTTCTAATAACCCCTCTATGGAGATCCCAAGCTTGGTACCCCATAGTGTTAGAAATGTCAATAGACCTTCCTCTTCTCCTACCCCATTTCAGGACCCTCCTTCTAGGCCCTCGAGGGGAAATACATCCCCTCCTCGAAGAGGGATCCCTCACATTGATAGCATGGAAGATTTCCGGAGACAATGGGAAATCCCTGGCCTTTCGTCAGATGCTTTCAGACTCATTTCTGAATCCTGGGCCTCTGGCACAAGAAAGGCTTATAGATTGGCATGGAATAAATGGATTTGCCGGTGTCTTCAATGGGGTATCAATCCCATTTCAACAGATATAGTACACGTTATTAACTACCTGTCTGAACTCTTTGAATCAGGCTTGTCATATAGAACTATTAACGTTTACAGGTCAGCAATTTCTGCAGGTCACTGCCTCATAAACGGCCTCCCTGTCGGCCAAGATTCTTTAACAAAGAAAATTATGAGAAGTATTAGGGTCCTCAAACCCCCCATACCCAAATACTCTTCCCTTTGGGATGTTAAATTAGTTCTTCAAGTTTTAGAAAGCTGGGGTGACAACCACACCTTACCTCTAAAAAAACTTTCCTATAAACTTACAACCCTCCTTTGCTTGGTCTCTTTTAGACGAACATCCGATGTTAAAGCTCAGGACGTCACCAGTAGGGCATATCAACCTGAAGGAGTATGTTTTTACATTAAAAGAAGAACCAAGACCCTTTCCTCAACCATCTTCTATCCTTATTTTCAGGGAAATCCAAGATTGTGTGTGGTTCAATGCTTAATAGAATATGAGAAAAGAACCATCATTATAAGGAACAATGTCCCTCAACTATTAATTTCTCACAAAAACCCTCATAAACCTGTTTCTTCCCCCACCTTAGCTAGATGGGTGAAGGACGTAATGTTTGAAGGAGGGGTAAACACTTCTATTTTTGGGGCTCACTCCCTTAGAGGTGCTTCTGCCTCTAAAGCTTTTATCTTAGGTGGTAGTTTACAGGATATCTGAAAGGCGGCCGACTGGTCTAATGAAAGCATGTTTAAAAGTTGTTATTTCAAACCTACTTCTAATGTTATTGATAATGTGTTGAATGCACTTTGAACTTGCATAATATTGGCCTCCGTGTCGTGCCATAAAATGTAGATTTTCCACAGCCTGATGAGCAGAAAATCTGGATTTTATTAAGGACACGGAGGCTAAGATTATCCCACCTCATTCCCACCCAGGTGGATTAATCTATCTTATATTTATTTCAGAATGACGGAGTTTTTTTCTTGGAAGATTCCTCCTGTTGACTGGTTATTTTACTCTTCAGAGATCTGTTTGGAATTTACTTTGTTCGCAGCGCACATAAAAGAAGGAAGATGGCTGTCTGTCGCTGGACTATATTAGTGTTCAGAATGTTTTCAATGTTCTAAATTCTTCTCTATTGTTGCTGCTGTGTGAGCTGGCAATAAAAGGAGATTGCATAATCTTAGCCTCCGTGTCCTTAATAAAATCCAGATTTTCTGCTCATCAGGCTGTGGAAAATCTACATTGTCTTCTAATCGGTTTATCATAGTCTGATAGATCACCCCAATTCTATTTTGTTTGCAGCAACATTCTAATACATCAATTTTCTTCATTTTATTAGTGTTCAATACATTTTTTGAGTTTAGAAAGCTGCGTACTTGAAGATATTTAAAAAAATCCGCTTTCGGCAAATTATATTGTTGTTGTAGATACATAAATGTAGCAAATTGTTCATCTGGATAAAGATCCCCTAATTGAAATATATTGAAACTTTGCCAACGCTGCATAATATGATCTGTAAATATTATTGGCAACATCGGATTATCAAATAATGGTGTATAGTAGCTGAAATTACTATTCAAACAAAATCTTCGCTTACATTGCTTCCATATCTGATAGGCTGCTAACATAACTTTAAATCTTGGTTTTTTGTAATAAATTGGTTCAGTAAAACGTACTAAACATCTTCGTGCTTGAGTACCAAGAATCATTGTATAAATTGATGGATATAAAAAATCATCTATGACAATCCCTTGAAAGATTAAGACACTCATAAGCCTAAGCGATACCGCCAAATAATATAAACGAAAATTCGGCATGTCCCAACCTCCTCTAAGCGAAGGTAAGGTACACCACTTGAGAGACCTCTTAACTCTTTTATATCCCCATAAAAATCTTGAGATCATTCTATCTAGTTTAATAAAAAAACTAGAGGGAAAAAGTAAAGGTATAGTCCGAAAGAAATAAAGAAATTTATGAAAAAAAGCATCTTGACGGCATTAGTACGACCATAAAGAGAAAGATGTAAATTATTTAACCTCTCAAGGGACCTACTAGTGGAAGCAAGTAGTGGGTCAAGAGTAAGACCTAAAATATCTTCTACATTAGCAGACAATTTAACACCTAAATAAAGAGCCGTATTAGATAATGTCAAACCGGTTGGTGAGCCGGCAGCAGAGTGAATTATCTGTGTTTTTGCTATATTTAATTTGTAACCACAATATGAGCCGAATTCACAAGCTATTTCTATAATCTTAGGAAATGCCAAATTAATATCCGAGGTGACGATCGCTACATCATCGGCATAGGCTAAAATTTTATATGCCATTTGATGAATTATAACCGGAGGAATACTATCCCCATTTATAAGCATTTGTAAGTATGGTTCTATGTATAGCGAAAATAACAGGGGGGAACAGGGGCACCCTTGCCTGGTCCCCCTCGTTATTGATAAAGTAGTAGAAGTATAGGAAGCTATTCATATTACAGCTTTGGGCTCATTATATAGGGCATTCAAGGCCGTAATAAATTCCACAGGAAAACCCTTCCAAACCAAAATACGCCAAAGGAATCCCCAGTCAACCCTATCAAACGCCTTCTCGGCATCCAGTCGGGCCACACCAACTGGGGATCCTGAGGCCTTCGCCCAGTCAAGAAGAGTAATAATTCTTCTTATATGATCTGTTGTGTCTCTTTTTTTATAAAGCCATGTTGACATTTAGCTACTAAATTAGGCATAAAGTCTTTTAGCCTATTTGCTAAAATTTTGGAAAAGATCTTGCTGTCGGAAGTTAATAAAGAGATTGGTCTATATGACCCAAGATCCATAGAATCCTTACCTTTTTTTTTAATACAACTATGGTTGCTAGTGACCATGAGGGAGGAGACTGACCATGCAGAGCTTCTTGAAAAATTTTCAACAACTCTAATTTCAGAACATTACGGAACGTACGATAAAATTCCAGGGGAATATTATCCGGACCCATTGCTTTACCAGAAGCTAAACCAAGAATAGCCCCTTCTATCTCTTCCCAAGTGATTGGGGCAGATAACACGGCTCTTTGATCTTCAGTAAGAGAGGAGAAACAGTCTAGATTTAAAAGGTAATTGGACACATCACTCCTTACACTAGTACCATTGTTCGATTTATTATACAAAGATTGATAAAAATACCGGAATGCCTTCAGTATGCCAGACCTGGACTCTTGACTGACACCATCCTGATCCGTGATTTTAATTATATCAGTGATAGCTGCCTTCTGCTTCAATCTTTGCGCTAATATTCTGCCCGTCTGCTCACTTAATTCATAGCATTCTTTCTTAAATAATTTATACTTTGCAGCTACCTGTTCTGCCAAAAAAGAATAGACAGCTGATCGCTCAGAAAACAAAACTTTTTGAGCATCCCGTACACCAGAACCAGATCTGATACAAGAGGCTAGTTTTACTTCAGCCTGGGTTATTTTGTCCAAGGCGACCTTAAATGCAGCTTGTTTTTTTTTTAAGACGGTATTGCGAATAGCTTAGGGCCTCACCTCTAATAGTCGATTTAAAAGTGTCCCAAACTATCTGAATCGAAGCAGTATTATTATTATCCCAAAAAATTTCTTTTATAATCATGTCCATATGGACTAAGCAGTCCTGGTCTAGCAATACATTTCTTTGAAATGACCATTGTCTTTTATTAAGGTACTCCATAGGAGGAAGTGATAATTCTAGTACGATAGGGTTATGATCGGAAATAATCTGTGGTAGAATGTCTATACCTATATCTTCAGTAAACTTTGCAGAAATAAAAAAAATAATCTAGACGAACACATTTTTGGTGTGGAGCTGAAAAATACGTGAAGCCTGGCTCCGTAGATCTAAGCTTATTCCAAACATCTATCAGTCCATTCCCTAGAATTAGTTCCCTAAGGGCTCTGAAAGTTTGGATCTTACGACCCTTATAATTCCAAGTATCCCTAATGTTACAATTAGCATCAATATTAATGTTGAAATCTCCACATAGAATTAAAGGATAGTTCCAATCGGCTAATTCAGAATTAATAAGATTAAATGCTTCCTTATCGTCTAGATTAGGACCATATATAGAACAAACAGTAAATTTAATCCCTTCAATAACAATTTCCGCAATTCCCCATCTCCCCCATTTGTCACCTAACGTTCTAATACATTTCCCAGTCCTTTGTTTTATAAGAACAGCAACTCCTCTTGTGACTCCCATTTGTTTAGAGCAAATTAAGAGCTCAAGACCCAAATTATTCAACAGACTCCTCTTGGACCATGGGATATGTGTCTCTTGAAGACATAAGATATCAAATTGCAAAAACTGAATCAAATGTCGCAGAATCCCTACCTTTTTAAAGTCATTCAAGCCATTGATATTTAACGAACAGATTTTAATTTTTCTCCCCATATTAAAGTTTTGAAAAACACAATAAACAATAATGTTTTAATATCATGATGCTCTTGTAATTCTTATAACTTATAGAAATCCACCTATTCTGTTTTATAGTGCCCAAATCAACTATTATTGCTGCGTTACACCCCAACCCCCACCACCCCCACCCCCACCCCCAGGTCCAGGACCAACAACCCACCCCCCTCCCCAACACATGAGGCTCAGGAACTCTCAGTTCCTGCAAGATATGGAGTGCCGCGTCCACCCAGCTCCGCATACCGCAATAGGAACAGAATAAAAACAAACAAAGAATGAGAGAAAAAAAAAATCCAATATACCCCTAATAACTTCAAGATTAAATCGAATACAATAAGATAGTAATATTGTGACTAATAGCGCTCTAAATTTTTATAATGTAAGTAGAAACTCCTTAGCCTTCATTTCTGATGGAAAGAATTTTGTTTGGTCTTTCCATAAAATTTTTAATTTAGCCGGGTTTTGGAGGTAAACGGTGGCTCATTTTTTCTGAAAATCAGGTATTAGTTGTCTAAGATGCCACCGCTGGGCCACCGTTGCCTGACAAAAGTCCGGCCGCACAAAAAATTTACATCCTTTAGCAGTTACTTTTTTCTCAAGTCTGGCTAGGGTTGAGACTTCTTCCCTTGCAAGGAAATTGTTAAAGCTAACAAGGATTGCCCGAGGATAATCTACCTCACCCTGATGAAGGTTCCTAATAGAAAAGGGAAAACGATGCGCTCTTTAGACTTCTTTTGACCAGTCCCATAATTTTACCTCAGGAAAAGCCTTGTTTAAAAGTCCAATAACAAATTGTCTAGCATCAGTCCCTTCTTTCTTTTCAGGTATTCCAAGAAATCGTAAGTTGTTTCTACGAGCCTGATTTTCTAGGCCCGTTAACTTGTAAGAGAGGTCATCCCTATGAGCTTTAACATGCTCAAGTTCATGCTTCTGAGATTTAGACTCTGCCTCCAAAGCCAGAATACGTGCTTCAGCTTCAGTTACTCTATCAGCAGTTTCAGCAGTGAGTTTAATTGCTCGACGGACAGTATTTTTCAATTTTGTACAGGTGGCTTGAGTACGAAGATTTTCCACTTTAATTTCCGCCCAGTGCGCCATCATGGTGTTGTAAATAGTGATTAGCGTAATTTCATTGGGGGTTTCAACCAAATTATTTTCGCCTTCAGTATTGGCAAGTGTCTCTGCAGTTACAGTCCCAGTTTGTACCTCTAAATTATTTTCTACAGAAATATCAGGCCTATTTACGTAATCAGACACAGTATTCTCGGCGCCTTTTATAATAAATTTAGTGGAGGTGCGATTATGAGACCCCCTCTTTTTGCGACTCTTAACTGTAGCAACACTACCATTAGGTGAAGCTAAAATGGTTCTTATGTCCCCAACATCTTCATCCTCTCCTAAGAGACTACTCTCTGCAGTATAATCCGCCCAGTCCGTGCTACAATTTGGACTATCGTCAAACGAATGATCTGACATAGAGTAGAAATATTCCCCACCCTCTTGAAGAGTTAGTGCTTCTTCCAAAAGATTAGAGTCAGTACTCGAAGGAGGCTCAACAAGCTCAGCAGTCAATACAAACTGTGGTAGATCCGTTTGGACTCTATCTACCATAATCCCTTGCGAACCTCGAGCCCGAGACTCTAAGTCCACAATTGTTTCTGTTATGTCTTGTGTCCCTTCTGTCATGGCAATAGTATTATCAATTACAGCCTCAGACAAATCCACCGCCGGTGTAGTAGAAGTTAAGGAAACAGTGTCCGTATTTTTTGATATTTTTTTTCCGAAAAAACTGTGGAGCGGAAGAGTGCCTTGTTTAGGATTACGTTGAGGCAAAGGAACATTTTTAATCAATTCGGCACCCAAAGCATTACCCGCTCCTTCAATAGTCTCTATTTCTAATGAAGACGGAGATTCATTTACAATATCTTTAACCTGGGACCTCCTTCCCTCCGCTGGCTGCTTTACCTTAATACTCCGGGTCTGGATCTTCATTTGAGCCTTCTGAGTTCTCTGTGGCATCTTCTTGCTTTTTCGAGACCCACCGCTCTCACGCACCACTGAGCACTGGAAACCTACAGAGAATCCAGAGAAACGCCACAGCGGGAGACGCTTACGGGGTCGAAGTAAATCAAGCAGCATCCGTAAGTGAGTTCAAAGTAACGCCACTACAGAAGCAGAGTCCAAACAGGCAAAAACCCCCTCAGAGGGAAATCCACGCCCACAGCCAGATCCTAGATTCCGGGTCGAACCTGCTCCGTTGAATCTAGCGCGGTAGCTTTCTCTCTCTCAACGCATCAAAGCATATTAAGCGTATTAAAGCTTCCTCTCCACCGATTACCGTTGATTCAAACCAAGATGGTAATTAACAAATTCGGAGAGCTATGTTGAACGATGATTCAATCCGTGTTCAGCATGCCTTCTCGCAGGAACGCGGAGCTGGAGTATAGAGCTGTTCACTCAGCCCACGCCACGGCCGCCATCTTGCCGCAATTCTGTCTTTATCGCTAACCAGATTAGCGGTACTGGGGTCCCTTCGTTGTGGAATCAGTTGCCTACTCTGTTGCGTTTTGGTTGAGCAAGCTAAGAATTTGCCTATGTGTTGGCTTTCTTCATATACTTTCTGTTTAAATGCTTTGCTTCCCGCAAATGAAAAAACAAATGAAATGCTCTTTCGCCTTTTTTAAATCCTTCCTAAGAATTTGTTCCTCAGGGTCTCCTGGGGGCCTAGACATAAGTTCTGCCCAAGCTTGATCCACAGCATTCTGAAGTCCTTGGATCTTGTGTTGTCTACTTTTATACAGAGTTTCCCTGTATGCAATCACCCTACTTCAAAAACTGGCCTTAAACGCTTCCCTGACCATAAAACCCGATGCTGTATTAATATTTTCCTTGAAAAACCATTGTATACACTCACGAGTTTCGGAGATCCATCTTAGACCCGAGAGCAATGCTTTATCGAAGTGCCACCTGCTGTTATTTTTTTTGGGGTGGGTAGATATATTACCAAGGAGACTAGAGAATGGTCTGAAAATGAATTAGAGAAAATAGTGGATTCTCCTCTTTCAAGTTGTTTATTTATCAAAAAAAATCCAAACGAGAGGTTGTTTTATATCTAGCCTAGTAGCATGTAAACTGAGCAAGGCCTAGGTGGTCGAGCCGCCATGGACCTACTAGGGCAAAATCTTCTTTCATAATTCTTAATAATCTAGCTGTCTTTGGTTTTAATTGCTGTTTACTTTTATTGGATGTATCCAGACCTAGGTCTTGGATGAAATTAAAGTCACCTCCCATTACTATAGTACCCTGGGCATTTATCAATAAATTGTAGATCTGTTCCAAGGCCCTAGTATCATCAAAAAGTGGCCCACAGTAGTTCAACAACACAAGGCCTACACCATTGACTGAAACCTCTATCCAGATTCATCTTGCTCCTTCATCCCAAATCACCTTTCCTAACTCCCAGTCTAACGCAGAAGAGAGTAAGATACCCACTCCCGTACTGCAGTATGTGCCAAGGCAAAGTACGAATGAGCACACTTCTTAGTGAGTGTGAAGTTAGGGGAGTTAGACTTCAGGTGTGTCTCTTGAAGAAAGATTACCTGCGGGGGAAACGAGGCCAGCGATTTTAACATTGCTCCTCTCCTTCTATATATTCGAAAAATCATCTGCATTACATGAGATTACCTTTAGTGGTTGTGACATCCTTCAGAATAGAACAAGCCACCTTGACGCAACCCACAAATACACATTATGCTCTCTCCATCGCCATACTGCAATTTGTATCATCTCTATTGTTGAAGTTACCTGAAATCCCTTAGTGGCATAGCAGCCCCCGCATATCCCTTGCTCCCTGAAATTAATTACATTCCTGTTCTGTTTACTGTCCATTGGTTGCCTACTATTACCCTGCCCATTTTTTTGCTGCTTCAGCCCCCAACCCCCCCCCTTGCTTTCCCCGAACTACCTGAGGAAGGAGGTAGCCCTTGCCTCGCCTCCTCAGTCCCCCCATCACTCAAGGGCGCCTTGGCTTGGCATCTGGTCACACGTCTATCCTCCCTCCCTCCCTCAGTAGCATATAACATATACATATTTTGCCTCCAGAGTATCTCCTATAGAGTATTTTTCTGCTTAAGGTGCTATCATTCTCAAAAAAGTGCTACTGCTTTAAATGTCCATCCAATCCACAGCAATTTGAACTAGTTCTGTTGGCCATGGCCTATAATCCTTTAAACTAGAAATATACAGAACGACCCATTTGTCAAGAAAGAAGAAGTAGAAATCAACTTTATGATGGTCAGCAGTTATTCCGGAAAAAAATATTCCCAATCCAGTATAGAGACTACCCTTCCTCCCTCAAGAGGAGAGGGAAATAAAGTGCCCTAGTAAAAGTGAGCATGTGAATAAAAAGTGCAAAATGCAATCAAGTTTTCTAATACTAACACTTATACCAAAAAGGTACTACTTATCACAGAAAAGAGTAATAGTAGTTTTACCCAATACATAATTCCCATAAAGGAGAACAAAGTGCAATAGTAAAGAAGCGCACAGTTAAAGTGAACATAGTGCATAAAGTGACTGAAGTGCAAGAAAACCGGGCTAAAATATATTTCAAATTTCCATTGCTATATATAGTCCCAATTTTCTGGAGTCCTGAGGATTGTACTCCGATCAAATACTGCCCCTTTCACTATTTTCCGTTTGCTTGGGTAATCTTTTGAAGCAGTTCTTGAGCTTCCTCAAGAAAGGAGCAAAGATGGAACTTTCCTTTCCATAGCACTTTCAATTTAGACTGCTGGGCGATAGAGACCTGTGCTCCTGCAGTCTTGAATTGACCCATTATGCCCACAAAAAGCCTCCGCCAATGTGCTGCAGATGCTGACATATCAGAGAACACTCTCACTCTGGCTTCGTCGGGTAGAACAATGTCCTTCTTTTGAATCGCTTTAGTTAAAATAGCCTCTCAAATACGATAATCTGAGAAATTGGCAACCATCGTCCTGGGATATTTAGCCCCTGGAAGTTACAGGAAGGGGACTCTATGGGCCCTCATTATAGTGAGATCTTCCGGTGCTTTCTCAAGTATATGGTCTCTATTCAGTGACTCTATGCAGATTGGGCTGACTGTTGAGGCGTTCACTATCCTCCGGAATCTCTGTGAAACACAGATTTGATTGTCTCCATGTCATCCATTTTTAACTGTGAGGCCTCTAGCTTTTTTCTGGAGAGAGGCAATATCAGAGTCACATATGAGAAAGTGGTCCTCGATATCAGATACGCATTGCTCCAGTTCTTTAAAACACTCTGGTATTTGCTGTACCATACTCTCAATTTTATCTAATTGCTGGTGTAATAGAGAGAGCTCTTGGGCCTGCGATGATTTGCAATTGCGTATTTCTCCCAAGATAGTTTCAAAAAGCTGTTGCATTTGGTGAGTCGAGACCATTGGAGTCTGTGCCATAGTGATGTCTCCTCCAGCAGCGATAGTCGTGATTGCATCCCCATGCTGACTACACAAATCCAGCTCTTCGGCCCTGAGTTTCAACTGGGGACTGCGGGATACAGACGGAGATGAAAGCCCTAGGTCACCTAAAAATGCTGGTTCATGAATAGGGGCGTCCACACCCTGCACTAGAGCAGACTGTATAGGCACCCCTAAACCACTCTCTTGGACAGTCTGCCCTCTGCGGTCCGTTGTATTATCAGATCCCGTATCCAAGGTAGTTTGAACAGTCTCACCAGATGATGTCTGGTCCGCAAGAAGCAGCTTGGTGGTCATCTGGTTTATTTTACGATTTTTTGAGAATACAGGATAGTCTTTAGGAGGGTTGGCTGACTCCATCATTGCGTTCTTTACCTCAGTTATTTTCCTTATAGCCATTTGTGGGGTCAAATCTTCACTTCCACCTCCATTGGTCTCTTGCTGCATACTGGAGAGCCGTGAAGCTTCCACTCCCAGTGCCCTCTGTAATCTGCCTTGTGCGTAGCCTCTTCCCCCTAGGGTTGCTGGCAACAATTTCTGGTGAGGACCCTGAGGAAATCCCTGAGTGGGTACACGCCGGGGGCGGGGAACCTGAGAGTGCTGGATCCATTACAATGTTCGTTACCTTCCCCTTTTTCTGGTTTGCTCTTCCTCTCCTAGCCGCCAGTATTTGGGATTGTGCTGCTTTTCACTTTTTGAGTCAACGCTGGAGGAATAGGGCCCTCAGCTGCAGCTCTTGCTCCTACTACTGACCCTGTCACGACCATCTGCAGCATACTTCGTAACCCAGCCTCCAAAATGAACAGCTTTCATCTATAGGGCACTTCACTACAATTTTGCTGTGTGAACAGAGGCAGTTTTTCACCTAAGTTACTTCCCCTTACAGTTCCAAGGACACCGCTCGTCATAGCCTCTGCAGAAAAAACTGCCCAGGGACACCTGTTCAAAATGTCCCATAAGAAAGTATATCTTTTATCTCACCTACGAGCCTACTCAGGTATTGCCAGCAACCGCGATGGCCCAAAGGGAGCTCCCGCCCAGCACCTGGTTACCTCTCATCAATCAGTTCATTGGCCCTGCATCGCCTTCCTGGCCCTCACGGGGTACGATATTCATCTGAATCCTCAATGTCTCTGCGGTCCTCGGTCCTGAGTCTCCTTGCGGAATTCTCCCGATGTTGGTTACCGGTTCCCACTGTTGTCCTTTTTATGCCGCTATGGCGCTGTGGCCTTCCTTGTGGCATTCCTTATGGGTTTCTGCTTGCGGCTCCTCGCTGAGCATGACCCGGAAGCAGCCTCACAGGAAAGAGGAAGGGGAGGAGTGACGCGCCTCAGCAGCAGCGGAGCATCGGGCTCACACACTACTGCACCACCTCATGCACCTTGTAGTCCTGCTCATAGAGATAGTTGTTTCCAACAAGCACATTTCTTCTTGTTCTAATTGAACCTCAATCTGGTTCTATTTGAGATACTATATTTGGTGGCACCCGTTGCTTAGGAATTCCCCGACTTTGCCTTTAACTTCAATTTTGCATTAGGGTGTTTCACTTCAGGGGTACAAAATCTGTCATATTTTTCATACTCTATCCTTAACACCTTGACTTCACATTTGCTGTTTGCCTTCCTGTATTATATTTACAAATGCTGTATTTAGGTGATTATTGACTTATGATAGGACTAAACTGATTCATTTGAAACTGTAACTTTACTAATACATTAATACACCTTTATGGTTTCCAAATTGACTCCTCTCTGACTTTACTGTGGGCCAAAATATGCTTCACTGTCATTGATGGTATATTTAAGGCTTTAAGCTTTAGTTCAAGATAAAAATCCATCCAAATAGGTGTAATGGAGATCAAACTTGCAACATGTTTGCATGGTGCAAGCACCATCCTTTCATCCTGCTATTAGTGGTGATGGCGATTCACAGAGGGGAGAGAGATTTTGAATGTTATTGATGTGTGTACAGGTGACAGGACATGTTTATTGCTTGAGTTAACTCCTGTTTGAGAAGAGTTTCATGTGCATATGGCCATAGTCCATTTGAAAACTTGAGGGGTCTTCTGACAGGTGCCAGGGGAGTATGAGGAAGAGATTAGGACACTAGTAGTTAAGATTGTTTGGGGTTGATGTGTGTTTCCGGTCTGTCGCCACTGTGGTCAAAGGTATGAAGTTCTATTAACAAGTGGAGTTGGAGCATGAATTGGTTGGCCAGGATTGATATGTGGTTTGGGGTATTTTGGGTGGGATTTTAAAAGATGGGAGGGTTGGTCCTGGATTGAGGTTCATGTGATTTGGGTGCTTCTGGGATGAGTAAGGTGTGATTTTTTATGTTGTGCTCTAGGTCTGTCGGAAGGGTGCTTTAAGATGGTTTATGGTGACAGTAGGGTGGAGAAGTAGAGGGGTGTTTCATGGTAGAGGTGTGAGTGTTTTTTAATTTGGATAAGGGATATGAGGGTTGTGTGCAAAATTATTTTGTTTGTGGAAGGCGTGCTGAAATTTGAGGTCAAACTGTACAAGGATTGTGTATAAAGAATGAATCATGATCTTACCATTGTTGAAAATAGTTATGGAGAATTTGCTATTCATGAGGATTGGGGAACCTGTTGTGAATCTTTTCCCATAGGCATTTATTTCTGTGATGTTCATCTCCCAGATGGAGGTGTCGTGAGTGAAGCAGAGAAGGTTGATTCTCAGGCATCCTTCGCAGCTGCGGAAGTAAAGGGTTTCTGGTAATTCTTGTAAGATGTTATGTTTAAGGTTCTTTATAGCAGTTTCAGAGTATATCAAACAAGTTTGGGCCCGAGACGCAGAGTTTAGGTCTTTCGAGGTAAGCAATTATGAGCTATCAGTTTATGGAGATTACAGCAGAATGAGTGTTCTTTTAGAGGGTTCAGTTATGCAGGTCAGTTAGAAGTCAAAGGGACTGGAAGACTTGGAGAAAAGCCTGGGGTCAAAGGTTTATTCTGATTTTCGTAGTCAACTTTTTTACAATACATTCAACTTTTGGGCTCCTGCAACCCCAGAACACCTGAGCGATCCCACAGAATGAAAATGGCCAGGCCCTCAAGATGAGTTGATGTCTACTGGGAGGCATTAGTGACAACTGATATGTAACTCCACATGGGCCTGAGTTGATAGAGCTCACAGAAGAACAGTCTTCGTCTCAGCAAACTTGCCATGTAACGTTGGCCAAGATTCCAAATATATAGTAGAAAACTGATTGACCTAATGTCCTAACAACTCATAACTCACTTGCAATCGTGCTTGGTGATATCCACCTACGCTAAGAAACCTTAACAGTAAAATATTTGTAGCTGCAGCAGTGGTTAGTTGCAGAACAATAACAAAAACTCAGGGGGAGCAACTAAATGTAGTAGCTACTAGTATTCACTGAAAGTAACTGTGCTGTACTCAGTATGGTATCAATGGAAATTGTCAGTTATGCAATGCAGTGAAGTACTGAACAAAACATTCTTTACCTGGGTTATACTCTAAGGTTTATCAATGAGCAAGCAAGCCACACATGTTCATGAAAACCGCAAGGAAGCCATAATGCAGCGGTACCTTGGCCTGATATTGGGAAGAATACCCTGACAAGAACATGTGGAGAATGCCAGTTTCAAAAGTAACAAGGTAAAGATATTTCAAATCTCAAGTCAAGTAAACACCATTCAGGTCCCGAGGATGACCAATGCTCATGGTCAGGAGTTAATCAAATAAGTTAATGACTTGCTAAACAGATGTCAGGAAATACAGGTCTAACTATTAGTGGCAACATCAGGCCATTTTCTAGGAATGTTGCTCTGGTAGGTAAGTTAGATTTGAGGAATTCCAGAGTTTGTGACATCAGATTGGTCCATAAGAAATTGCTACCAGGACCCGGACCTTGTCTGACAAAGGTTAGGGAATTCGGAGATTGTTGTAATGTAAAGTACTGATGACTAACATCTGTGTCTTTAAGTACAACACAATTAAACATGTAGAATTCCTCAACTCCACTGCAATAGTGTGTTTTACCATTTGCGATTAGTTTTGTCCAAGCGTGGTGCAGCTTCCTATGGTTATAACAGACACCTCCAAAATAGAGCCCTCTGCTCACAGAGAGTTCTAGAGCCAACCACTGCTGCAGCTCAGAAAGTGGCACAATCAAGGTGTATTTTAAATAGGTGCATGCATGCTTATAATTACATATGCTGGAGTTCTACCACAACATTGAGCGTTTAATGTGCATTCAAGCATAATTAATCTACACTTTCCTATATATATTCACCTTGAAGACATAGATAGATAGGGGCAGATTTACAAGCCCCTTGCGACACTTTTGTGCAGCTGTTGCATCACTTATGTGACGCAGTGGCAGCATAAACAATGCAGCCAATCTACAACATGATGCATCTAGGGAGTTGCATCACATTGTAAAGCCCTGCGTCACATTATACCTGTGTCAGGTATAATGTATGCAGGATGGTCGTTCCCACACAGGAAAGCCTTGTAAAAGTGACGCCATGAAATCTACAAGATTTCACTGCGTCACTGCGTCAAAACCTTACACCTGCTTGAAGAAGACGTAAGGAGTGACGCAGTACAATAAATATAGGCCTCAACATGTATTGCTGGAATTGCGTCGTATTTGCGACACGACTCCAGCAATACGTGACTTTTGGGCGAACAGATGCATCAGAATTTCTGACGCATCTGTCAATCTTTGCCCGATGGTGCGCCGTATTCTAAACAAGGAGCATACATTGTGGCGCAAGGGTGTCGCATGCTGACGCAGGGAAACTGACGCATCTCTCCAGATGCTTCTTGTACAACTGCCCCTCAATATTCTGCAGTCAGTATTTTTGCAGGTTGTTATTTTTGTCCTTTATATTCTGACATACAACCCATAGGTGAAGCATACGCACGTAAACGTATGATAGCACTGTATCTTTGTTGTTTTATTTGAAAATTCAGCATATGATTAACTATTTAAGCTTTTATTCATGTGATCATCTGCTTGATGACAACTTTTTTGAGAAACATGAATGATTGCTCTTTCAAAATAGCAAAACATGTAACTTATTAACGTTCCAAAAGCAGAAAAGAAACTACTTTTTAAGCTACTGTTTTTTATTAGCACACCAATCAGCTTATTTTATTAGCAGTAACTGTTTTTTTTTTTTATTCAGACAGTTAAGAATGTCTTCTCCATTGGTATTTACTGTAGTGTGTGGATTTCTGGCGAAATTCGCACTGCTTTAAACCATTCTCTTTCAGGGCGCGCAAATACTTACTTGTAAATTAAATTGAACTTGCAGAGAGTTCAGGTGTGGAGATCAGAAAACGAAGCTGCGTGAACTTGACAGATAGGGCTTTAACCAGGTCAGTGGTACTGAATTACTCAGATCCTCTGTGCGGACATGGTTTCATTTAGGGTGGACATGGTTTCATTTAGGGTGGACGGGCCCAGACGGCAGCAAATGGAGGGACGTGATGCCAGGACACGCCGGTTACTTTAAGACTCCAGCAGAATGGCCTGAGGGAGTCCACAGGCGCTGTTGTTCCTCCTCGTGAGGGTTTCTTCCCTGTCAAAGATTTCCATCTCGTTTTCTTAATCCATACGTTAGACAAGAAAGAATGTTTCAGCAGCCGCAGTACGAGCGAGAGAGAGAAAGAGAGAGCGAGAGAGCGAGAGAGAGAGAGATATGGGAACTGTCTGCAGGTGAGTCACACAGGGAGGGAGATGAAAAGACAGTTGATCGTGAAACCACACAGACTGGTTCCGAGGGGCTACTGATAATCTTTATTGCACAGATTCACTCTTCCTCGCCCTAACCCTTATTCGCAAGATGAGATCTGTCCATACCGCCCTGCAGACATCCCAGATAATATTAAGCATTAACTTAATATGCCAGTCTTTATTTTTTATACACGAGTGACATGTTCCTGCTGCAACTCCCCAAGATGTACACTAAACAAAAAATTGCATGCCATTACTTCAGGGTGATATATTTACTAGGTACTGCAAATACCCCATGATCAGAGAATTTCCAAGGAAAATTGGGAATTATATATGAAGTGGGGCATAACATTTAAAATTCCCTATTTATCAGAATTTATCAAGCAGTTTTCCCTAGTGAATTTCATAAGAATTGACCTCATGAAATGTACCTATGGAAACATGTGAGCAACATTATATGCTGCCCAACTCACAGTTCTTATTTCTGTCAAAACCTTGTTTTTCATGGGGTCGAATGTATAAATCTACACCTAACAGGAGCTAAAGCTGCTTAATTCACTCTTGCTGATTTCCTCTGTTGCTAAAAGAGCATTACTAAAGATAAAAACAATTCAAATACAGCTCTTTGCTGAAACCTTGAGCTATGCAAATAACCTTTGCTGTTTGTCGTTCTTTGAAATTACAAACATAAAAGGAGTAGTCAGTCAAGGCAAACACATTTAAAATGAAATGGTGCTCTCAACACAAAAATAAAGATATCCAACCTGGCACTTATTGCATGAAACTCAATGACTATGCTCCAAAGGTCAACACACTTACAGTGAGCTACTCTAAAATATTCACATTTATTTGTTTTCTTTTTTATTTCGCTGTTTTAGGTATTTCTTCATCTCACACATCCCAGCCTTCTATGGTTATGCTTTAACCTGATTACCTATGCCTTAATCTCTTGCCTGACTCATAACCTGTGCAACACCACCATGTGCAATCACTACAATACTAAACCTAAACACTGTTTATGTTGCACATTACACTGCATGGATAAACACTCTGGGGCAGATTTATAAGCCCTGTGCGTCACTTTTGCGCCGCCGTTGCGTAACCTTTGTGACGCAGCAGCGGCGCAAAGCCAGCGCCATGCTGCGGCAGATTTACAACGTGACGCATCTAGGGAGATGCGTCACGTTGTAAAGCTTGCGCCACATGTGGGCGTACCTTCACGGGGGGGGGGGCGTTCCGGCGCAGGAACGCCTCCGAAAAGTGGCTGAGTGAAATCTACAAGATTTCACTCAGTCACTTTTCCGGCCATGCTGCGTCAAATCCCTGCGCCTGCTTGAAGCAGGCGTAAGGATTGACGCAGCATTGTACCGATAGGACACCCCCGAGCCTTGCTGGAGCTGCGTCACGCTTGCGACGCAACTCCAGCAATGCACCGCCCTTCCGCCATCAGATGCGTCACGCATCTGTTTATCCTTGCGCCACGATGCGCTGCATTGTAAATGCGGCGCATCTATTGTGGCGCAAGGGTAAACTTGCGTGACGCATCTTCCCTGGCGCATCCATGCTGATTTGCAGGGATGCGCCAGGGAACATAAATCTGCCCCTCTGAATCCAGAAACCACCCCACTGTGGAACTGCTGGCTGGACACTGTGTCCAAATGTAAACAATTATCACAATCCAAAGCAGTATGATCTCTCAGGATTAGAAGTATTTTCTTCAAATTATTTTCTTGACCTAACCATAATAAAGAGTATTGAAACAGAAAATACAGTTCACTCATTCACAGATATAGATCAAAACAGCCCGGTCGTACAAAGTGTTAAGGTTGCAAAAATAAGGTGCAAATCCACTAATAAATGCACTTTATTTTTTGTGCATGTGCCAGGCTGTTCCAAGGTTTTGGGAACTTGCATTGCAAATGGTCTTAGTCTGAGTGGAGGGATTGGCTTAAGGTGTCCAGAGGCGGGGAGTGTGTGTACTGAAGACAAGTCAAGTAATATTTGTTATGCCTTTGATGACAACGAACTTGCCTGTGTCCCCCATAGGGTAGCCAGTTGAAGTTGTGGAGTGCAAAGCTAACTGGGTTTATCTATTCTTGTCATGTCTGTGGTCAGTCTGGTGTCTGGGATTTGTATGTTTTTAAAGTTTGGTATTTTGTGGAGACCAGCAAATAGTAACTCTGGTCTGGTCATGTCTGTCATTCATTAAGGAGCCCACAACAAGAGAGTGGAGTTCAAGTGGAATATATGGAAAGACTACATGAGGACTTAATCTGAGGACTCGTGGATTATCCCATTGATGACAACAGTCTGAGTATTTAAATGTTGGGCCTTATTTAGACGGTCAAACCTTTAGACAACTTTATATAGGCCTGTTCAAGTGCCCTTAATATGCTGTGGAGAGTCGCCTATCTCCATACCCTTCTTAAATTACATCATGCAGTCAATATGTGTATACATTGCATAAAGAAATAATGCACAAAGAAATAATTTGATCCACAAGTTCTTTCGTGTCTAGTCATAGATTTGATTTACTAACAATGGTATTCAATTATTGCTCTCCAATTTACTATGACTATTCTCATGACTACACTGAACAGGGTAACTATGTCTCGGAATACCATGGAGCATGTGGGTCCCACTGTAATGGGATCACAAGATATGATATCTATGCATTACATGCTGTGATTAATTTATTTCCTATACATTACGCAATATTTAACTCCTTTATAAAGCCAACTAGACAGTGGAAGTATCTAAGAATGAAATTCATCCAACCAGTTTAGATCTTGGTGGCTTTCTCATAGCTTGATTACCCCGGAAGGGGAATAAACTGTTTATGAATATCTGAAAATAAACATATATAATCTCCTGATTGAGTAAACCAAGATGTCTCTGTGATTGATAGACTGCCGGATGTGTGACGTCAAGATGTATGATATTTTAATGGTGCACACAGTTATTCAAATGCATCCAGAGGACAGAGGAGATAATTGAATAGGGAATTGAAAAATGTTCATTGTTGCCCTGAAGAAGCACAGAATTTTCACGAAACACTTTGGCATGAGAATGCTCGAAAGGGCAAGGAATTGGAGTGTAAAATGTGAATGCTATTATAAATAAATCAAGCCTATGACTACATATGAAAGAATTGTTGGATCAAATTATTTCTTTGGGCGTAGTTTAGGAGACAGAATACTCTATTGCGCAAATATACACTTCAGGTTTAGCCCCATGACTATTCTAATGCAATTGTGCTGTGGATATGGGGAAGAAAACTTTGAGTTAGGCATTAGAAATGGCTTTATGTGAGGAGTCAGGAAAGGAAAGAGTAGGTAGTGGGACAGGGGAGAGGGGAACGAAGGGCGGAGGCCAGCCTGGAAATTGTTTAAAAAGTAGGTCCTTTACCTGCACATTTAGGTACTCACTCAGGCCAGCTAGCATGATAATTGCAGAGGTTGAGATTAGCATTAAAGTATTAGGTGTGTGTTATATAGGTGGGGGAGTGGGATGTAGCATGGGCAGGATGGCAGGAGAGCACACTTGCTTAACACTTTATTCTCCAAAAGGAATGAAAACAATGTGTGGAATTTAAGAGGCTTTGGAAACCAGTTATAGTGATATCAGTGATTCGCTACAGCTCTATATAAAGACATGCACTGATCCCAAATAAATATGATAAAGGTGGTGTTTTCCAGGGCATGAATCAGGAGGGGAATCTTTGTGTTAGCTTATTAAGAGACGAACAATCTGCAAAGAATACTGAAGGGCATTGGGTTCATCTTGGAAAAATGCTAAAGTTCTTATGGAAAAGGTACAAATAGCAGAAAAAAAGTATGTCAGTGTGCAAAAAATAGGTCACCTACATTATTCTATCTGATGATGACTGTCTTGGGCCCAATAGAGTAAATGTAGGTTGAGGGGCAAAAGTCATTACACAATATCAAGCAACTAGCAGGGCTATAATTAAATGTATCCATCCCTCTCTCTTTGTCATAAGGCATCCCAATGGTCTTTTGCAAGATGTACAAGTATAAAGTCTTGAATACTCAGAAGCCATATCAATTGGGCTGGGTGCAGCAAATATTGCTCCAAATGGAGAAATGTGCCGGCTCTCTGTTTATCAAAGGCTTTTGAAATATAGGCCCAAGCGTTGTGGTGTCCCAGTTATGGATGCTTCCAGTGTCATGGTAACTGGAAGCATACTACATAGCAGGATTCTGGAATAGTGAGAGAAGATCAGTTGATGTGGGGCTGCTGTTGATGGAACATGCACCTGCTTGCTCCTGAATAAAGGTACTACTTGTTC
Organism: Triturus cristatus; assembly: GCF_964204655.1. Taxonomy (NCBI): domain Eukaryota; kingdom Metazoa; phylum Chordata; class Amphibia; order Caudata; family Salamandridae; genus Triturus; species Triturus cristatus. The sequence continues at coordinate 452,797,285 of NC_140593.1, read as the reverse complement.
TACTACTTGGCGCGGTATCATCCTTTACATTTTGGCGACGATTGATGGTGAAGATACCTGAAGACTCAGAGCAAGCAGGGGAAGGCACTCATCATTCCCGCAAATTTTTATAGATTAGAACTTCAGTTATTTTCTTATTTCATTTTTTTTTTATTTACAAATGTGAAATTATATTTTGGGGTTTTGTGTCCTCGTGGCTACATTTCCTTACACTTGATATGTGTGGCACCACCTCCTCTATCATGCTGTTGGAGATGTCACTGTAGTCAAGACCCAAATTGCTCTATGTGATAATTTCCATCTCTTGAACTGTGCTTAGTTTCTGATGTAATTATCTCAGGGCAACTTTTAGTCCACTAATGTTGCTACAGTAAGCAATGTTGCTACAATTTGATCAAAACCACTTCCTAGGACCTCATCCAAATATATTGTTTTATTTTCTTATTTCATCTGATCTAAAATCCGTGCCTGTGTCGCCGCTGCTTTTAGCCTATATATTTTCCACTTGCTTTTATCGCCCTTCCTTTGACAGCCAGACTAGCATTCCGAGCTATGCTAAGAGCAGCATTATCTTTCTAATTGGCTCCTACCCGCTTTAGGGAAATAGTAGGAATTCAAATAAGGTTATTACTTCCATTGGTGATTTTTTTTTGTTTACTTCTTTGTTTGAAGTAGTCGTATTCACTCTTGCTGAGAGGCTGAGCAGCTGATTATATCAGCAGAAAAACAACCATTCTCCTGCTGCAAAAAAAAACAGAAAGCATATAAAAAGAAACATATGATCGTGTAAGGGAAAAGAAAAAGGATGAACGCTTAACAACCCAAGAGGGAGCTGACTGCGGAGCCGGCAGCCGGAGTCCAATGACCTCCTCCGGCGCTTACATTTCCATGATTTTATGATCAAGTGAAAATGGCGGTTCAAAAAAGTTCACGAGGTTTTCAATTGAGCAATTCATTGCAGGAACTCGCCCTAATTTGAATTAATTAGAATAAAGAGATGTTTCCGTTGCCCAAACAGTTGTGCTTGCGTGCCCCGTTACCATGATGAAACGAAGGCAGATTTGTACAACTTTTTTTATAATTAATTCCAAAGGGAATATCTCTCATGCAATATGCTGACGAGATTTACTAGGCCCCGCGTTCCCTCCTGTGTGCGCAGTAACTATTCTGGTCACGACAAAACGGAGCGGTGCAGGGTTGACTGGTCACAGTTGATGGGGGTCGTATTGCTGTTTCAGGGACTATTTTTCTTCCAGTATAGATGACGTATCATGAATAACTCTTAATTGCTTGGAGCAATTTGCTGGCAGAGCAGCATGAAAACATATGGCCGAAATGTGACCTGCGTTTACACAATGGATTTGACACACACAAAAATGAGAACTACAATAAATATGAATCAGTTCCACAGAGGGCACAGATTGTTTGGGGAAGAGATGCACGCCTGACCAGCAAAAGCATGATAACAAAGGAAAGAACAGCATCCTTTTTACAAAGTGCATTATTGTCTTTGCCTGCATTTGTGCCAGTAACACAAAAAGATAGACTTTGTATTAATTAATAGTTTGTCTATGATTTAGAAAAACTGTGTTCCGTTTACAAGACAGCCATAAAATGCAAAAATAAGATGCTAACCAACAGACAATAATTTATAAAAAAATACACGGGGCTACCGGAAGTGATGTCATACACCCTTTGGCACCCTCTCTGATCGCACTGGTATGATCTCGGAGGGATTTTGGGGAAGGTAACAATTGAATACGGCAGTAAACAAACTCGCAGTTAAAGTCATGTGCACTTTTTTGCGCCTAATTTTGCTTTCACAAGCCCGGAGGCTAAGGGTACCAATGGTAGTGCCACGTAAAGATCAAACGGCACAACAAGGGCATTTGGCTGCGACTTTGGGTATCTCAAAAGCCCTCATTACGAGCAGCCAGTTAATTACAGAGGGGCCGGTAATGACAGTCACCAGCCCCATCAACATTGTGAGGTTCACAGGAACGCCGCAGAGCTACCTACTTTTATTTTGCAGATTTATACAGCGCGAACTCGACACGAAGGTATTAAAGCGCTTGACATGAGCACTAGTTACGTTACACAATGAAACATTCATTTTTGGTAGACATGAGGAGATTAAGAGATTTGCCCATCAACTGAGCCGACACCGAGGCTCGATCCTGCTTCCCCAGCTCCAAAGTCGGCAGCTCTAGCTATGCTCTTCTGATGAAAGCAACCAGGGCCGGACTGGCCTTAGCGGGCACCGGGCAAACCCCCGGTGTGCCGCACGGTTGGGGGCCCCTGGGGGCCGTTTTTGTTACAGGGCCGATTTTGCAGCAGGCCCTGTAACAAAATCGGCCGAAAACCGGCCTGGCAAAGAGCTCTGCGGCACCCCCAAGCCCCGGGGGTGCCAGCCGAGCACTTTGCCAGGGCCGGTTTTGGTTCCCAGTCCAGCCCTGAAAGCAACCGAAATGTCCGGGTGAAAGTTTAGGTTAAAATGAGGAATCAGACCAGGAATTACCCATTCCTCAATTCTTAATGGACCTTGAGGGCCCAACTTGTATTGGGCCAGGTATTTCCTGCCACAATAAGTACCAGTAGTCCTGGGCTAGGGAGCTCAGATGGTGAGACATTGCAGCCCATGAACACACCACTTGACATGAGGGTCTAATCGGCGTCCATGGCTAGCACATTATATTTTGAGCTGCCTAGTAAACACAATTCAATCTAATGTGCATGTAAGAACTGTACTTGGCTTTCTGCGAATTTCTCTTTACTTACAGGCACATGCATCAAGCTAAATTGTGCTCGCAAAATTAGCCAATTGCTAAAAAAGTCTGTTTGCGAGCGCAATTTAGCTACTCCCAATGCATGAACCCAAATCTGAGAAAATCCCTGCAAATCGCTAAAATAAGGAATCGCAAAAATTGCGGACACCTATTTAGCGAATCCTTATTTGCGAAATCTTTAATTGCGACTCGCAAATAACGACTCACAAACACATGCATGAAAATTCGCAAATAGCTATTCTCACGAAATTCGCAATTTAGCAAGTGCAATTTAAGGAGGATCACAATCAGGTGGTATCCATGAGTAAAAGAAAAAACATACAGGTGCAAATCATCAGACACCTACTTAAACTGACCCAGGAGGCCTCTGAACCTTTCACAATGGCAGCGCTCTACCTGATGGCGAGGAGAAGGAGGCTCCCTGCAGCAGCCCAGCGAAGAAGGAGAATACAGGAGCGCATTTTCAGAGTGCTTATCACATTTTTGTGACAAACAGATGAAGAAATCTACGATAAGTGATCCATCGGAAAGGGGCAAATTCACAGATCCTCCCTGCGTCAAAGATCCGTTACCACACTTGTTCATTCACACACACACATTTATTGGTAGGGCCCATAACACCAACATTCACACTGACACACTCGTAACTGCACACAGGAGGATGATGAATCCGCTGGACATGTGGGGGGGGGTACCTTATAACCTATAGGGGAGAAAAAGTTATTTTACAGAATATACATTAACATTCGCAACCTATAGATTCCTAATCCCAAACATCAAGGCACTCCACCCACTTGGGCGACGGACCAATTAGTTGGATTGGTTGATGGTGATTTAGAACCAGCTAAAACACATTTTAAAACTCAGAATCCTTTATTCTCTTCATCAAAAAACCACAAACTCGTAATTTCTGTTAATCAAATATTTGTTTATCTAAATTTTGGTTTGCAATTAATATTAGCATTTGTTTCATCAAAGGTTTTTAGAATTTCTAGATCAATTAATTCAAATCGCAGGTCATAATATTTACCTATTCTTGCTATCTGAGTTTTCTCTAATTCATTTGGCTTTGCATAACCAAATTAGCCGTTAAATTGTCCAAATAAAGCAGGCCAAAGCTTAAAGTCCGAAAGTTCTTTGCTCAGCACCTTACAGTCCCAAAGATCTCTAAAGGACCAGAAATCGTGCAAGCATCTGTCGTCACCTGTGGGGTCAAAGAGGGTGTGCCGTCATAGTAACCGCCGAATGCCAGCATGCCATCAGGAAAATGAGGGAAAGAGATACCCCTCCCTATTCTACTACTCTTTTTATAATACATTTCTGGATAACATAAAACATTTTTAGGCGGAGAAAGTCTGTGATTGTTTGATCGAAACCGTCCCGTCCTACTGTTAATAAATTGAGTTCTCATGGATTTTGCTGGTTCACTTCTGTGGCGTATGCTTTGTCCTTATGCTACAATGTTTTTAGGTTTGCTTGTATGATACAATTGTTCATTTTGACCAGTTTTTACCGACTGGAGTTTGGCAGTCCACCAAGATCCTATCCTTGACCGAAGACATTGGGTGCTCAGGTCGTTAGGAAGTTCACGGAGCCATCTGAGTCTGCGCAGTAGGCATCACGCTCACGAGACGGTGGCCACTTCTGAACTCGATTTTCGACTCCATTTTAGGATAGACCCAAATGTCAACTTAAGCGAAACAAACACAAAAGAATAATTAATACAAAGAAATTAGGATTCTAATGTTATACCCTCACTAATCCCTTTATGTATTAGTATTTTCCTAGCATATAGCAACATTTAAAGCGATAATATTTACCTTAAGGATCCAATCAGGAATGCAAACATCACGTAAGCAACATAAATCAAGCGAAATCTAATTACCACATATACTACTATTAATATGCGTACGTATTTTAGTTATTTGAGTTATTCTGCCATGCAAATAGCAATTTCACACGTTTAATTTGTGTATTCAAAAGGTTGAATTAATATCACACACCACACCGTTAGTAAAATTATAATCAGTAAGTTATATAGTTAGTCTTTTCATGCAAAATAGAGGAGGTATACAACATTTTGTTCTACCTGCTCCATCAATCCCCCCTTTGGTGATTTTTAACATCACCACACTACCTTTATTTTTGAAAAATGTAGTAAATAGAAATGAATTCAGTTCTCTTAATATTTTGTTAGATCACATTACTGTTTCACCTGTCTCTTCTTCACTTGTTTTTCTGTACATGTTCTCTTTCCACTCTTCTAATTCTACTTCTTCAAATTCTCTTTCTTTCCTTTCTTTCTCTCTTTTCTTTACAGTTTCTCTTTTTATGTTATTTCATTATTTTCTTCTTTTGCTACATAGACATCATAATCTCAGAATTAATACTAAAATAATCACACATGTTACTGGAAATAATATCTTACCAATAAAGGTACTACCTAGTTTTAATAAAAAGTCCTTAATAATAGAAAACCTTTTCCCAATCTTTTCCCAAATACATTCAGCCTCTAGTGGAACAATCTCCTCATGCAAATCAGTTATATTCTTAATATACGTCTTTAAATCTTGATTTTCGTCAGGAATGTAAGTACAACAATGTTGACCTTTCAGCATTCCAAAGACTCCACCCTCTTTTGCCAAAATTATATCAAGGGCAAGTCGATTTTGCATTACCATGGCTCGCATGGCAACCATTTCAGTATTTTTCCAATAAAAATCCTCCAGCGGTACTTGTTGACAAGCGATCCACTACTGTTGATAATTTTCTAATTTTATGTGCATTCAGAGATATTCCCACTGCTGGTATCAACGCTCCAAAAATGTCTCCTACAATTTCTGACCAAGATTCTCTTCTCCTACGTGTTAGTTGTCTACCTATCTCATGTGCACCATCTTTTCCTCTTCCCACATGAAATATCTTTGGGAAAACCAGGGCTAGATAACATGTGCCATACCAGTGATCTGGTAATCGATAATAAGCTTTGTTCCCGCAGATAAAATATAATTTAGGAAAAACTGGATCATTTCCTCCTTTAAATCCCAATCCACCCATGATTCTATAAGTATCATGGCAATCACTTGTGCCTACAAAGTAATTATCATATGCAGTTTGATTCCTTCTAATACACAACTTCCCTTTCTGAGGCCAATCTAAAGCCATTGTTGGACTAGCTTCTCCTTTCAAATGTTTTTCTCTTTCAACATCCTAGACTGTCTTTTCTTCTTTTCCCTCAGGTACCTTCTTTTGCATTTTTAATCTCCATTCTTCTACCATATCTAAGAAAGCCTTCTCTTCTCTTTTCAGACTACAATTTAAATAATTTCTAAAAATTGACTCTAATGTTAATTCTTTAGTTTCTAAGAAGAATTCACCTAATACTTTAGCAGGTTTTACTTTATTCAGTTTATTAACTACAGGTACTTGTGAAAATATGTTATCTACATCTGTAAAATAATATTCTAATTTCCCTATTTTGTAAAACAAACTTGCTAATACACTACATGTTATTCCATATGTTACTGGGAGGTAATGGTATGTCACTCCCTCAGATACAGATGCAGGCAATTGCATGCAGACGTAGCAATCCCTCACGTCCATCGTCTTCACATATTCGTATAGTAATTTTGAAAAAACATTGTTAGAAAAGTCAGTTATGGACCTATCTTTATGTAAATAATTTCTATCTATTTTAGTCGGATAAATCTTTTGAATCTTTTCTATATTAGTCTTGTTTTCGCTATGTCCTTCTATTGTTTCTAATGTAACCTTAAATTAAACCATTCAAGCCAACGCTCTCCACAAAAGCATTAGTAATCCTGTACAACGACAACACATTTTGCACCATCTTCTAAGGAACACACATTTAGATTTTCTACTTTCTGTGTTTGCCATTTCGAAAAATGATCAGTGTCTTTTGACTTAGCCTCTTCTACTTCACAACTAGTTTTGTTTAACCCAAGGCTCTAAGCCCCTACTTGGTTCTTTTTTGTTTGTCTTTTTCAGTAATTTCAAGTTTCTCCTTTCAGAGCACTTTTGTCTCTTCAGTTTGGCATTTGATCGTCTTTTACTTTCCTTTCACAATCTTGATTCAGAATTTCCTGAACATCCGTCTCTTCCCCGATGTCGGACAAGATAACTCTCAGGACATCCGATTCTTCGTCTTCCTCAACCACTTCTGGTATAGTCGCCTCTAGATCTCCTTGGCTGTCTGCCTCTTCTCGTACTTCAGGAAGTGCCACATACGACCATTCCGGCGACTTATACTTCTGGTTAGGTTTTTTCGTTCTCTTACTTTCTTCTGATGGTGTTTGTTCCACCTCTTTTGATTTCTCTTGGCTAGACACTTCATTCACTTGTTCGGCTCTAGATGAATTTACTCATCAATATGTATCTCAATCTCTTTATCTTGTTTGGCCAAATTTCATCCTTTGCTGGCCTTTTTAACTTACTTCCCTTTTCATTTCTTTCAGTTCTCCATGCTCTTTTCCTCAGAACTCGACCTTCTGGTATTTCTTCGTCACTGTCCTCTGATTCAGTTCCAACTTGACTTTTACTTTCAGTAGTCTTTCTTTCCATCACTTCCTTTTTCTTACCTACTTCTGTCCCTCCCCGTGGTTCTTCCACACAATCTTCCTGCTGACTAGCTGTCCCTTCTTCTACCTGGATGTATGGTTTCCCTACAACTCCTCGGGGGTCTTTTGCAAAAACCTTTTCCTCACTCTCTGTATCTGGAACCTTACCATTCATTCCTGTTATTTCAGGTGGAATTTCTCTCGAATTTTCATTCGGAATTTCTTTATCAAGAATTTCTTTGACAGTCTCTTCACTGTTTTTATTTTTACTCTTAGGTGCTTGTACTGGTTCAGTGTCTGATTCTGAGCTGGTGTCAGAAATTTGCAATTTTCTTCTTAATGGTAGATTCTCTGGTGCAACAGCCGGACTTGGTTCTGTCTCCCCCTTTCAGGAGTTTGTCTTGTTATTATTACTTCAGCATCTGATTCAGAACTTGTACCTGATTCTTCAAAGTATTCTCCTTCCTTGTTGTGACTAGCATGAATCCAGTTCTTTACTCCTGCACATTTTACAGCTGTCGTCGTGGTCAGGATCACCTGACGTTGTTTTCCCCAACGTGGGACCAAACAATTTCTTCTTCTGTGCACTTTTATTCTCACCCAGTCACCTGGGCTCAGATCATGAGCTGGCTTCTTTTCAAGAGTGGTGGCATCCGATCCAACCTGATGGAACACAGAATGAACGGAATCAGCCAACCCCTTGCAATAATCCAACACCAAGTCATCAGATATAGGCAATAGCTTGTTGACTGGTATGAAAACATGTCGCATTGCTCTTCTCATGACGATTTCATGGGGACTTAAGCCTGTATTCCTATCTGGAATATATCTAATAGTCATGAGTACTAGAGGCAAGACATCAGGCCATTTCAAACCTGTGGCTAAACACATTTTTCCCAGTCTGTTTTTAATGGTGCCATTTACTTGTTCCACCACACCAGAAGCCTCTGGGCGATAGGCACAATGTAGTTTCTGTTGTACATTCAATGCTTCACAAATTAATTTCATGATTTCATTATGGAAATGTTTTCCTCTATCTGACTCAATCGTAACTGGAAAACCAAACCTAGGAATGAACTCTCTCAATAATAGCTTGGCTACTGTAATTCCATCAATTCTTCTTGTTGGGTAGGCTTCCACCCATCGAGAGAACAGACAAACCATCACTAGAACATACCTCAACCTGTTGCAGGGGGGCATTTCAATGAAGTCAATTTGCATTCTGGTGAAAGGCCCTCCTTCTCGTCCTATCGTTCCCAGACTTACAACTGTTTTTCTTCCAGGATTGAATTGCTGACATATAAGGCATCTTTGACAAAGACTTTCAGCTACAAGTCTAAATTTTGCATTATACCATGTCTGTTTGAAAAGTCTGATCATAGCATCTCTCCCTACATGTGCTTGTCCATGATACATCCGTGCCATGGTAGAAACCATGCTATCAGGCATGACTGGTCTTCCATCCCGATAAACCCACACATTATCTGTTTCCCGTGGTGCACATCCTGCTTTTACCCACTGTCTCATTTCCTCATCTCCTGCTTCTTCCTGCAACTGCCTCACTTCTTCCCATGTATTCACAGTGTTAGTAAACAACAAGGGACATTAATTCATTTCTCTTTCTCTTCCTCGATTCACAGAGTTCTGATTACATGCGCAATATTGAGCCATATCATTGGGAAATTGGTTGCCAGCTGAAATATAGTCATTTGACTTAAAATGGGCTGCACATTTTACCACAGCTAACTGCTTAGGCAGCTGGTATCGCCTCAAGCAATTTTCCAACCACTTCAGCATTCCTTATAGGGGTTCCACTCGATGTCAAAAACCCTCTTTGGGACCAAATTTGCCCAAAGTCATGCACTACACCGAAGCCGTATTGACTATCGGTTATCACAGTCACTCTCACATTCTTTCCTAACTTGCATGCTCTTGTTAATGCAAAAAGTTCAGCAACCTGGTCTGATTTTACTCCTTTCAGGCAAGATGCTTCCAATACAGCTGCTACCGTACATACTGCATACGCTGCACTCAAATTTCCCTCTTCTATCCTCAAGCATGATCCATCCACAGACATCACATAGTCACTTTCTGTCAAAGGTATATCTTTTATGTCAGGACATGGTTTGGTACAAAAATCAAGCACTTCCAAACAGTCATGATCCACATCGTCTCTGACTTCCACATTCTCAGCATCAGGCAGTAACGTTGAAGGATTCACATTCAGACATCTCACAAGGCTCACATTCGTTGCACCTAGGATGACTTTCTCATATTTAGTCAGACGGCTATGCATCATGAACTGAGTGCGGCTCCTTGTTAAAAGGATTGCCACATCATGAGGTACAAACACTCTCACAGGATAGCCCATCACAATTCCTTCACTCTGTTCCAGACTCTTACAAGTGGCTGCTACAGCTTTCAAACAACCAGGCAATGCTACAGCTACAGGGTCTAATATAGCTGAAAAATATGCAATCAGTCTCCTCAATTTTCCGTGTTTCTGTATTAACACAGAAAGTGCACATCCATTCCTTTCACTACAATAGAGCTCAAATTCTTTCTCATAGTCAGGCATGCCAAGTGCTGGTGCTTCACACAACCTATCTCTCAATTGTTTAAAAGCCGTCAACTCTTCTTTATTTAATTCAATGGGATCTTTTACATCACTTCTTGTCAAGCGTACCAAAGGTTTTGCAATCAGAGAAAAGTTGCTTATCCACTGACGACAATATCCAACCATTCCAAGAAACATTCTCACTTCTCTCTGCATCATTGGGGCTCTCATTCCTTTTATTATTTTGATTCTATCTGCAGTTACTTTTCTCAGTTCTTTTTCAATTTTGAGTCCTAAATATTGTACTTCTTTCTGACAGAATTGCAATTTTGATGGGGATACTTTAAGTCCTCCATCTGCCAAATGATTCAACAATGCAATGGTATCCATTACACAAGCTTCTCGAGTTCTTGATGCCACAAGCAGATCGTCTATATATTGGACCAGAACCGAATTTTCGGGCATTTTAAAATCTTCCAGGGACTTTTTCAATATCTGATTGAATATTGAGGGACTCTCTGTATACCCCTGTGGGATTCGGCACTATGCCAAAATACGTTCGCCAAATCGGAACGCAAAAATCTGTTGGCTGTCAGGGTGCAATGGAATGGAAAAGAAAGCATGACACAAATCAATCACTGTATACCATTCTGCATCATGAGGAATCTGATACAAAATCACTGATGGATTCGGTACAATGGGACAACATGATACAACGATTTTATTTATTTTTCTCAGGTCTTGTACTATTCTAAAAGTCCAGTTAGGCTTTTTCAGACCCATAATTTGTGAATTACATAGACTGCTCATTATTTCCTTCAAAATACCTTGTTCAATCATGCTGTCTATTATAGGAGTGACTCCTGCAATTATCTCGGGTGTCAATTTGTACTGTGGAATATTTGGGTAACTTACTCCTTCCTTTACAGCAACTTTTATGGGATCTACGTTTTTCATCAATCCCACATCTTCTCCTGTGAAATCCCATACCTCTGTCTTTACTGTCTTTTTCAATTCTTGAGGCAACTCCTTGGGGTCAAATACAGCAAATGCCTCTGTAACTTCAGGTTCCATAATAGCCATAGTCATTTTATACAGTACATCCTCATCGGGAGTCTCAAATGCTATACTATCTGGAGTACAAAATATTGTGCAATTCATTTTGCACAGCAAATCTCTCCCTAACAAATTTACAGGGCTTGAATCGCACACGACAAAACGGTGCATTTCCGAAAATGTCCCTATGTTAATTTTTACTGGTTCAGTGAGATACGTTTTTATCTGTCTGTTGGATACTCCAACTACTTGGATCGTTTCATCCGAGAGAGGAAGATTTTTAACATCAGCTGACCTAACAGTTGAACGAGTAGCACCAGTATCTACTAGGAAAGTAATGTTTTCGTCATTTACCTTTCCATCCACAAAAGGACCTGTCTGGTCTACTTCTAGAGTTGTGCCAAGTACGCACTCTTCTTCCTCCACTCGGCACCGTCAATAACTTTCTTCTGACAAACTCTCATCGCGTTGTAGCCAATACTGCGAGACAGCACTTCCGCCCGGCAGTTTAGTTACCTGTTCTTCTTTGTAGAATCCTGTCTCATTACTGTATTTCTGAGGATTTACGCTCTGTAGAAAAGGCGGTTTTGGCACCTGATTCTGTTGGGCAACAACCTGCTGCTGTCGCTGCGGTTGACAACTCACCTCATTCTGCACCTGTGAACTCAATGATGCATTATCACCATTAGCACTTGGGGGAAATTTACACTCGGTTTTCCAATGCCCTATTCTTCCGCAATTATGACATGGCCATTTCTTTTTGGCTTCATCTAGACTAATTTGTCCTTTCCCTTTTCCAATACTAGGTTTATGTCTCATGCCCGTACCATTTGCCTGTTCAATCAATTGAGCTTCCTGTCTCTCTGCCCCTTTTACTTGAGCCCACATGGCTTTTTCCTTTAATTTACGCTGTTTCGCTTCAATTTCATCACTAAAATATTTTGCATGTCTCATTACTTCATCTATCTTTTTATTTTGCCAATCTACTGTATGCTGTTTAATCATTTTACTTACTTCAGGTCACAACCCATACACAAATCGATATACAAAATGACTCAAATCCTTCTCACTCAAATTTTCATTACCACTATACTGCTTAAAGGCAAGAATCAATCTTTCGTAATATGCTTGTACGGATTCCTTCGCTTCTTGATGAGTTCTATCAATCTTTACCCAATCAGTTTCTTTAGGAGGTACTTTATTTTTCAGAAAGGCAATTACTTGTTCATATTTTCTCATTACTTCTGAATCAGGGGCACCTGTTTTTGGGACTCTAGGGTATTCTTGGGTAGGCCAACTTATTGTAATTTTACATTCTGTCCATAGATCTGCTGGTACAATTATGTCAAATAAACTATTCAAATCAATTCACAGTACTTTTGATAATTTTACAAACCTGTCTACCTGCCTATACCACTCTACTGGCTTCTCGCGCAGTCGTGGAAAATCATTGGTAAACGACAAAATATCTGGTCTGGTCCAGGGGACATGTACATAGCCTCCACCTGGAATCTCTCTCATGGGACATTCAGTTACTACCTTTTCTTTTTCTCTTACTGGGTAAGCTGCAAACGTTTTCTCTGTTGTATCATCTCGTTTTCGAAACCATCTACTTTTCCATTTGTCTACATTGCCCCATTTTCTCAGTAAAATAATGAAGTCTTTAATCTGAGTTGTTCGTCCTGTAGTATTCAAATTTTCAATGTCTTTTTCAGAAAAATCTACTCTGTATGGTTTTTGTAATGACTTTACCTTTTCGAAGTCAATACCCATTTCACTGCTACTTCTTCTAATCTTTCATGTAAATTTCTCGCTCTCCACGTTATACTTTTGCATAGAAACATTCATTCCTCATCCTGATAGGTTTTTAATTTTTACGTAGGAATAGTCCCTTCTATTAATTCTTCCAACACTATTTTCAATTTGGACACATCTAGAGGTCTAGGCTCAGCATCTTTTTGCTGTAAACCCCTTAGCCATTCACTTAATTCATCAGAAGTAGGACCTACCGGAGTAATCTCATTTCGTGTCTGTTCTAAACTTTTTGGTGATCCTGGTACTGATTCTGTCATCATTATTGCTCTGTTTGCTAGACTCTGATTTACTGTCAAATTTTTAGGAGTACTTTGTTCAGAAATTCCTACTGCTTGTCCACATGAATTTTCTCTTGTATCTCTGCTTTGTATTTTATTTTCTCTGTTACTGTTATAAGGAATTGTCAGACAATGCTCACTATCCTTTTGTTTATCAAAAATTGGCATTACAGGTCCTATTGTTACTGGAACAGTTACAGCTTCCATATTTTTAGTTAATTCCCCAATCTTTGCAGTTAACTCTAAAGTAGTTCTGGCTAGTTCAGCTGAATTTTCATTTGCCATTTTACTAGGTTGAGTATTTTCTGTTTCTCTGAAGGGATTATTTCTTCCTACCTCATGTGGTACTGATTAGAACTTTATATTTTGTGTGGATTCTTTTACTGGGGCACTTGGTGTCAATAATGTGGAATTCGGTTGATACGGGGGTGGATTTTTATAAAACATGTCCTCAAGAACATCATCCTCCGACTCATGCACACCATACTTATAACCTTCTGATCCTGTATTATTTCTCTTTTCGGTACATTTTCTACTAGTAGTCTCTTCAACATTTCTCATAGGGAACAACCCATCAGTCATATTTGCACTTCGCCGTCTCCTCTTTCTATCATCATGATTCTCTTTTCCACACGGTCTACCAAACAAATATCTGTACCTTCTGCCACTTTGTTGCCGTTCTCTGTCATACATCTCATCTTCCCATTCTGTCAATGCTTCAAACTGTGTAGGTCTAGGTCTTGGTTCCAGTTTCATCATTCTTTCTCTCAAATTTCCCAAAACCGCAAAATTAAATGAACCATGTTCCGGAAATGCTAAAACTCCATCATCTTTTGTATACCTTGCCCAATTGTCTAACCAAATACATGTATGATAACCATATTTCGCAACCATAAAGGATGCAGGTGATTTCGCTGGAGGAAGCAACTGTCCCTGTCTAATCACAATCGGTTTGTCCTTTTTAAATAAGTTCTTGATCCTTCCGAACCAGGATTTTTTCTCTTTCTCTGGTGGATCGTAATACATCATTTTCTCTTTTCTCAGTATCGCTAGATTTCTCCTACGACTATTCTGTTGCTCTATCCAATCGTAGCGCGACTTACACTAATGCACCAATCCGGAGCGTCTATGTCACTTTTGCAATTCTCCAATCCCAGCGCGACTCTCACTAACGCACCAATCTGGAGCATCTACATCACCCTGTAATTCTCCACTTCTAGTGCGGCGCACACTAACGCACCAATCAGGAGCGTCTTCGTCCCTTACTGATTAACCAATCCCAGCGCGGTCTTTCTGACGTCAGCTTTTCTCGCTTCTCCTGCTTCTGCTGACCCTCCTTTACAAAATTTATCGGCAAACTTTTACATTCACGTTTTACTAAAATTCTGTTAGTAACGACATATAAACGCCACCATTATCTGTTTCGCTAACAAAAGGATGGTCTTGACCTTTTTCACAAGAATTCTATCTTTCCCGAGAGCAGCGCAACAATCTGCCCTACTAAGGAATCATTACATTCGTTGATAAAGAAGCACTTCCCTCTGCCTTACCCTTCTAGCAAGCATTAGCTAACCATTTCTCTAGAAATAAAACACCTTTTGGAGACCCATTGCTCCTGAGAATTAAAACCAGAGTTTCACAACTAACTTGAATGCTATTTCATTTACACACATTCATACGGAAAATGTAGTTCATTCACACAGAATTCTGTCTTTCCCGAGAGAAGCGCAGCAATCTGCCCTACTACAGAATTATTACACTCGTTGATAAAGTATCACTTCCCTCTACTTTATCCTTCTAGCAAGCTTAGAGAACACCTATTACCTTCCCAGTGATAAGCGTAATCAGAGTTCCTTTTGGACTCCTGGTACTTAAGACCAAAATTTCACAGGCGGCCTTCGCTACCCATACACTTCTTTCATACAGAAAATATTCCCTAACGGCAACACACGACGATGTTACCAAATCGAACCCAGACAATGCGTCGTGCAACTCCAATCATCACATGTTTTCCCCGTGTACCTACAGGGCACAATAATTCCCTCTTTCCCGAGAGCAGCGTACAGTCTGCCCTACTACGGAATCATTACATTCGACTTCCTACATCCCAGAAGTCGTCAAGCAACATAGAACGCAACACGACTCAGCACAGAGGTGCCGATTCCGATCCGTTAAAAATAATTTGCGTACGACCCGTATCCGTATTTTTTTACGTACGAGTCGTACAAGTACCGTACAAACGGCCAAGTACGATTCGTACGTGAAAAATAACTACGAATAGCGTTGGGAAAAAAAGTGTACGAGAGGGCGTCGGAAAGTTTTTATGTCCAAATATCGTCGGGAAAAGTGTACGAGAGTGAGCCGGACATTTTTACGTGCAAATCGTAAAACACAAGTCCGAGTGCACAAGTACGATCCCGACCGTCCGAATACACAATCGCACGTAAAATGGCCCGTACGGAGCCAACGCAGTAGCACACATGTACACGGGTAAACTTATGCCCGTGTACGAGCCGTACAGCCCCCCCCACCCCCAATATGTCAGCACCGCACACCACCCTGTCCGCACTGTACCCCAGCCCCGCACCTGTACGCGCCGTACCCCCCCATGTACGCGCCATAACCCCCATGTACACGCCTTACCCCCCTGTCCGCACTGTACCCCAGCCCCGCACCTGTATGCGCCGTACCCCCATGTACATGCCGTACCCCCATGTACGCACCTTCCCCCATGTACGTGCCATACCCCCGCATGTACGCTCCGTACCCCCCATGTACGCGCCTTACCCCCACATGAATGCGCCGTACCTCCGCATGTATGCACTGTACCCCAGGCCCGCACCTGTACGCGCTGTACCCCCATGTACGCGCCTTACCCCCGCATGTACGCGCCATACCTCCGCATGTACACGCCGTACACAAGGCCCGCACCTGTACACGCCGTACCCTCCCTATGTACGCGCCTTACCCCCGCATGTACGTGCCGTACCTCCGCATGTACACGCCGTACCCCAAGCCCGCACGTGTACGCACCGTCCCCCCACCGCATGTACGCGCCGCACTCCAACACCGTACCCCAGCACCCTCACCCAGCATTGCGTATGTACGGACCATACCTACGCGAACAAGACTCTTACAGAACCAGGACACTGTAAAACAGCACAAGGAGGGTCAATTCGACTTGCACAACACCACAAAAGACGTCTACATGACAAAATACATCTCAATGACTGACCTGGCACATCCAAACAGGCAAACAGAGGCCCTAAATCGCAACCACCTCTTATAACACACCCACCAAAATTCAAACGCAGCCACACCCAAAAATGGACCAATAAAAAGGGCCCACACACACAACCCATGAGCCTTTGCAACAGACCCACTGCTGCCAGACCCCACAGAGAAACAACTCTACATTACGGATACCTTCACTACACCTTCACTCACACACCTTCACACAACCTCCTTCACAAACATCCCCCTCTTCACATTCACACACACACCATCACATTCACACCCAGACACCCACAACCATCCACCCCCACACTATGCCCACAGACAAGAATCCAAAGTTCACAACGGCGGAGCTGGACCTCATTGTCAACAAAGTCATCAGAGTCGAGCCACAGCTGTTTGGAACATTGGTCAGACAGACCAGCATAGCTGAAAAATCTGCCATGTGGCAGAGGATTGTCGATAAGGTGAATGCTGTTGCGCCCATCCGAAGGACCAGGCATGAATGCCAAGCCAGGTGGTACGATCTGCGCAGGGCGGTCAAGAGGAAAATGAACGAAGAATATGCCCAGAGTAACATCACTGGAGGTGGGCCGCCCCGCAGACCCGTACACTACCATCCCTGGGAGGAGAAGGTGATGGCCCTGCTACCGCCGGTGGGAGTACACAGAGTCGAAGGAGTCGCAGAGCCTGGTGAGTGCACAAACAACTTACGTAACATGGGGGCAATGGGGTCCACACCACATATACACCAAATGCACGCAACTTCCCCCAAGCACTCACCGCACACAACCACACTCAAAAACCACACTCATGCCACTAACGTCTCCATGCACCCTTCACAAATCAAGGCAAGGCCATGTCCAAGGCTACAACAACCACAAACACAAGACTGGATGTCCGGGTGGGTGGGCCCCACACAACACATTGTGAAAATGAGACGCAGACACCAATGCCCTCAGCCCATATGGCATAGGTACATACCCATGCACAATGCACAGGGACTGGCAAAGTACTGACAAGGTAGCTGACACTTGGCCCTGCTGTATGCAGCACAAGGCCCTCCTGGGACCACTGTACACTCAAACACCAACTCCACAAGCACAGGTATCTAGCACAGGAACCCACACTCACTGTCATGCCAGCATGCACCATGAGGGAACAGACACATCACCTGGGAGACCCAATGACAACTCACACTACACACAACAGCAGGCCCGGTCACACCCCCCCTAACACAAGCACACCCCCCTGGGGCAGGCAATGGATTTACACACTCCCACAATGGACATGTGACACAACAAGACCAATCCATAGCCAAATAAGCATCATAGCCAACAATCTACAGGTCAAACACTCAGGAGAACATCCCAATCTGTCCCCCGCAACATACCCATCCCCAAGTGGACATTGAGAGGAATGCTAGGCACATCCAACTACCTGGAGGAATTGTGTCAACTTGAATATGTATGAAACATAGATGTCGCATGAAACACCATTAACATTGTCTCTCTCTCACACACAGGGCAACGTCGTCGATCTCCCCCCAACACTGGCGGGGAAGAATCACAGTCCCAGGCTCCGCGTGAAGATGATCCCACCGGCAGCGACGACTCTCACCACTCCGTGGATGACCCCGACCAACCTGGACCCTCTAGTGCCCAAGCCCCTGCAGCACCTGCATCAGGTACATCTGTGCCAACACCCCCCCATTCCTGCCACATCCCAGGACACACCCAGGAGCCCAGCTCGCACTGAACAACAGAGCCAGTCTGACCAGGAGGGACAAGGTTCTCAGGAGGAGGCAGGCAACCCTGCAAATGCCATCCCTCAGGGGTCCCATAGACCCGATGTGCCCACAAGGGCAGGCCAGGCTCAAGTGGGCAGGGGTGGTGGGAGTGGAGGCAGGCGGAGGCGCAAACCTGACCAGCCAGCTCAGGACACCGGTATGTCACACATATGCAACATCCTGGACACATACTGGCGTGACACCAGAGGCATCAACCAGGTCGTGTCGAGACTCTCAGAGATGCAGGGGACGCTTGATGAGATAAAGAACCTGCAGGTCGAGCATCATGCCAGTCATCAACAAAACCAAGGACGGATGGAGGCAAGACTGGCTGAGCTCCTGGCGGTGCACAGGGACATGAGCCAATCACTCCGTCAGATCGCCCAAAGCATGGGCAACCCTCCCTGTGCCACCAGGCGTAGACCAGCACCAGACACAGGGAGGGAGGAGGAGGAGGAGGAGGAGGAGGAGGATTCGTCTGATGGAGCGTCCCAAACATCGTCAAGGCCTGCATCTGAGGGTCCCCGGAGGAAGGTGGGTCATCCACGGAAAAGACTGTGAGTGTCAGCGGACCATCCACATCTCCTAGGTCACCTGGCCTGGCACCTGGCCCTCTGGCGCAACAGCAGCACCTCATCCAATGACATTCTCTGTCACATGGACTTGCTGGTCACAGTCTGACCAATGATGACCAACACTGTGCCCTGGACTCTGATGACTTCCAATGCCAAGGATACCATCTCCCCCTGTGAACTTTGGATTCTATTCCCCCGGTAGAGCACCTAATTTCATCTACCAAAACACGTACCCCACCGCAAATAAATATATTACTTTGGTCATGAGACGTTCCTGTCATTTTGCATTATTCAACAACATATGTGTGTGGAAATGTCAAACTATGCCTGAGTGTTGAACTAACTCCAGCCATCCATACCCTGGGATCAGAGTCTGGTACAGGACACACATGTATCATTCAATGTAGGCATGGAGCACAACACTCACCTGTGATGGCCTCTGGCTGCTGAGGGGGGGCTTGCTAAACTGTGCGGACAGACCTATTTGGGAGATTATCATCAAGGCGTAGAGGTCATGGCTCATGTGGAGGTTCCCGGTGAGGGAGTCCCAGGTATTTGTGGCCAGGTGGGAGAACAAGTCCTGTATGCTGGAGTACGGTGGATGTGAAGAACGGTGGCCAGGTCAAGGTTGGATGCACGGAGATGGCCCAACGGGATCTAGGATGACAGACGTACAAGGTTGGTTTGGGGTCGGGGTTGTGGACTGCCTCCTGAGTGTGGGTGGGGAGTGTGGAGGTCATCCTGCAGCAGACAGTGATCCATTGCAGCTATCTATGGTGGACGGTGAGGTGGCTGGGGCGCAGGGTGTTGAAACTGAGGTGTGCAGATGCACCCTGGATGTGGACAAGTTTCCTGGGAGTTTGGATGTACTTGCTCCGTAGAGGGCAGGGCAGTATTTGACACGGATGTTGTCATGGACCTGGGGATGGTCTGTCTTTTCTTGGAGTGGATCTATCTGTGGATCATGTGCATAATGCAGAGGGCGTTGCAGCATGAGGTACAGATGCTGTGGACTAGCATGGCAAATGTGAGCGAGCCAAACATGATGCACACTATCTTGTGTGTGTGGCCACTGGGTGCTTGTGCAGGGCCCTTGCGGGTGGGACACAAGCACTTGACCCAGCTGGAAGGGGACAATCCTCAGATGATCACCTCAGTCCTGTACAAGTCCAGCCTCAGGTGGCTCGTTTTCAGCCATTCATCAATGGATCTCATGCATACTTGAATGATGGAACTGCCAATGTCGGTGTCTTTGTTGAGGGTGAGGAGCACCTGGCTGTCAATGGCATACAAGCTGATGATGAGGTGCTGTGCGCATGTGATGGTGGAGAGGGGGGTCCTGGACACTCTGTAGATTGACATGCTGAGAGATGATACCTGTGCCATGTCCCAGACGATGACACCATACTACATGCTGAAGCATTGAGTCCCACTCCCATGCCCTTGCTGGGCTACAGAGCCAGTGGGGAGTATTAGGGACGTGACCTGGTTGGCCTGGAAGGCGGGGCAGCGCAGTGTAGGCAGTTGGAGTTGCACACTCAGCATGCAAAGGTGTTGTGTGTGTGCCCAGGGTATGTCTGACAGCAGGCGTTAGATGTGCGGATGGACATAGCTCGGAGTGTGGCTGCTACATCAGACTGTAGTGTGATGTGGGTTATGCAAGGACAGGATGGTGGTGCAATGTGCACCTTGCATGTGCTGATGGTCCAGCCTTTGGCACCGCGTTGCAGCAACAGTGGCATAGACAAGCTGAGGACAGCCAAATGAATGGGTGGAGGGAGGAAGTGAGGAGCATCTTGGAGGCGTGTGTGTTGCCAAATCTGGATACTCTGTGGGCCCTTGCTGCAGGGGCCGCAGCAGCAGGCGGCATCTCCGTGCAAAATGCCAGAATTTGCACACAAAGACTAGGATGTCAGAAGGACAACTGCAACAGGCGCGTGTGTAAAGTAAGGAGTGTCCAGTGTCACATGGCACACCCAGAGACAATGCATGCACAATCACCAAAGAAGCATGACACCGGATCAGGAAACTGAAGGCCGACCTGCGCACAGGAGACACACCCTCAGCAGGTGTTGATGGCCATTGTGTGGACCAACATGGCAAAAAACATACACGACCATGTACTTCATGCCCAATAGGGAGCCTAATCCATGAGCAACTGCATGCATGTTGCTAAACTACACATGGACTCCTATGCATAATCTTCCACAACTATGCCAGATATGCCGCATGCAAAGTGGCAAGAGACCTGCATTGACAGAGATGAGGCACCTTGGAGTGTGACAAACACCTTTATTACTCAGCCTCACACTAAGGGAAATGCATCAATTGGAACAGACTCACAGGTCATTTGGCTGACCATGTGTGACCTACACTGGACACCCCCTTCAACACACAGATGTGGTAAATCCTACTGAGCTGGCACACAAGTGAAGGGGTTGAGCCTAACACTCCTTGCTGCACACGGAGAGTCTGCAATTCCCCATTGAGCCTCATATGGGGATGTCCCACACTATGTCCTCCATTAGCATCCCGTATGTTCCTGAGGGACGTTATACACACATTGATGCCTTCATCAGAATCCACAAACCATTACAGATGACTGTCAGGAAGGGTGACTATCAATTCATGGGAGCCATGCAACACGTCATGTGCCCCATGGTGAGTCGACATGTATGCATGGTAACACAACATGCACAGGAGCAGTCTCCACATACCACAAACACGTACCACCCACAAAATGCCTTGCTGCACTCCTTACCCAAAATGACTTTTCACCATGTCTGTGCATGTAACTCTGATCCAGCACACATTGCAATACTCATGAGGAATAGCAGGAGGGCAATGATGTCATGAGCAGACGACAGCCGCAAGAACCTGGGGAGCACAGACACACAACAAGTCAGCGAATAGCTAGTAATCCGCAGACATGTACATGTACTCAAAAGGAATGATGTTGTCACCATGCTCTTAAAAAATTTAGTGTCCCAGCTAAAATGTGTGGAATTACATCATCACTTGAATGACACATCAGAACACACCTCCTAGTCACTTAGCACACAGTCAGCTGGACAGACACATTGCAACACATGCCACACAAGGCTCAAAGCGTGCACACTCAGACACAGGGACTCACCATTATGAGAAGAAGTTGCGGATAAGCTGACTCCAGATGTCCTCATCCTCATCCTCACTTGCCCCGTGCCCAAGCCCTTCATCCTCCACGGGTGGATGATCCTGCTCATCCGGATAAAGGATGAGTGGCACGGCCTTCTCCACTGCCATGTTGTGCAGCATGCAGCACACAATGAAGATTTTGCAGACCTTCACCGGGGCATATGGGAGGGCGCCGCCGGTCTTGTGGAGGCACCGGAATCTGCTCTTCAGGAGTCCAAACGTCCTCTCAATCACGCACCTCATCTGCCCATGGGTGTCGTTGTACCGGTGTTGTACCGGTGTTCTGCGGCTGTTCTGGGGTTGCGGAGAGGCGTCATCAGCCATGGCATGTTGGGATAGCCAGAGTCCCCTACATGGAAACATCATGTGAAGAAGTGGGTCAGGAGATGCTGTAAGATACAAAGATAGCGCTAAACACAGGACTAACAGAGTATACCCACCAACAAGACATGCTCGTTCTGCGTGCAGCTGCAGAATCATTTCTGGCACCCTGCTACGCCTCATGATGTAGGCATCATGTGCGGACCCTGGAAAACGGGCACAGACATGGGAAATGGACATGTTAGGCAGACACACCACAAGGGCATTGATAGAGTGATAATGTTTGCGGTTGCGAAAGGCTACCTCCTGTGCCTGTGGTGGTACCAAAGCCACATGTGTCCCATCAATGGCCCCAATTACGTGAGGCATCCCTCCCAGGGCATAGAACTCACCCTTGACATGTGTCAACTGCTTACGAGTGGGAAAATGGATGAATTCATCCAGGTGCACCAACATGGCTTCTAAAACATCATGCAGGACATTGCTGAACATTGTCTTGGACATGCCACCAACATCAGCTATGGTCAATTGAAACGTGCCGGTGGTAAAAAAATGTAGGGCTGCCATCACCTTCATCTTGGGGGTCAGAGCTGTAGGATACCTGTGTTGTGGTTGGAGGTGTGGTTCAAGCCGGCGGGTCAAGTTCTCTATCAACTCTTGCGAGAAGCGGTATCTGCGTATGCAGTCATGTTCACGCATGGCATCCAGGTCTGGCATTCGTCTGGAGAGAGGCGGTGCCCTGCAGAGATTTGGAAGGAATAACGAAGAGTGAGTACATTACCACACCAATGTCACTGAGGTGAGCACATGTTAAACAGCTAATACACATCTGCTTAATACAGAGGCTGGTCTGTGCAATACATCCAGGACACATAGGCCAGCCAGGTGATACTCCTACGAAGAGCCAGCCACAATAGTTGCATGGCAATGTTGACGTGACATGCCATTAAAATAGCTGTGGGCCAGTGTAAGTGACCAGCCAGACACATTACATGAGTGACAGACATCCACATATCAGCATTTGAAGGATGTTATCTCATACAGACAGCTGGCGGGAGTCTAGACGCACAGGTCACATGTCATCTGAAAAAGGACAGATAACACACATTTCCATGAAGGGGTACATGTCAAAAACTGATGACACAGACATTGAGACAACGCAGATATTGCCTCATGTCAGGAAGTCATCTTCGAACCATCATGACACATGTAACGTGTGAGTCCACATGTGGCATGGTGTGCGTATATGTGTGTCATGCACATATGCAGTGCACACAGACACATGTTGGATGCTGCAACAGCAGATGGAGTTGACGGAACACCAACGGCAAGCTCATGGGAACACATGACACACACATGACATAGTCACATCGTGGCACGCTGGTAGTCACATGTCAGGTGTAATTATCCGTGTACCTGGCATCAGGGGACAGTTGCGGGTGTTGGTGACTGTGCCATACCAGTGATGCAGTGCTTGACACGTGTGTCCTACATGCACACATGTGCAATGTGTGAAGGGGAAGTGTGCCACGTAGTGCCCCATCACACATGACATGTGTAAACAGCTCATCACACATCTATTGTGCCACAACATGAGGAGACATGTGCCACATCACTGCCTGACACACCTAGGCCCTGCACATGAAGGACTGCACTGACAATGACATGATGTCCAGCCTTGTGCGAGTCTGACACCTCCATTCCTTTCGTGTGCGCCTCCTATCACCAGTGTAAGCTGTGAAATGCAGTATACATGCTCTGAGGACGTGTGTACGGGCCGTACTCATGCGTGAGTACGTGCCGTACACGCGTGAGTACGTGCCTATCACTATAGTTGTGTTACTGTAGGTCTGAGTGATACGGCATGTACTCACGCGTGTACGGCCCGTACACGCGTGAGTACGTGCCTATCACTATAGTTGTGTTACTGTAGGCCCTAGTGATACTGCACATACTCACGCGTGTACGGCACGTACTCACGTGTGTACGGGCCGTACACGCGTGAGTATGTGCCTATCACTATAGTTGGGGTACCGTAGGCCCTA
Source organism: Triturus cristatus (assembly GCF_964204655.1). Lineage (NCBI taxonomy): Eukaryota > Metazoa > Chordata > Amphibia > Caudata > Salamandridae > Triturus > Triturus cristatus. Next base: position 452,773,075 of record NC_140593.1, on the reverse strand, counting down.
GTGATACGGCCCGTACTCACGCGTGAGTACGTGCCGTACATGCGTGAGTACGTGCCTATCACTATAGTTGGGGTACTGTAGGCCCTAGTGATATGGGCCGTACTCACGCGTGAGTACGTGCCGTACACGCGTGAGTACATGCCTATCACTATAGTGTGTTACTGTAGGTCCGAGTGATACGGCACGTACTCACACGTGTACGGCCCGTACACGCGTGAGTACGTGCCTATCACTATAGTTGTGTTACCGTAGGCCCTAGTGATACTGCACGTACTCACGCATGTACGGCACGTACTCACGCGTGTAGGGGCTGTACACGCGTGAGTACATGCCTATCACTATAGTTGGGGTACCGTAGGCCCTAGTGATACGGCCCGTACTCACACGTGAGTACGTGCCGTACACGCGTGCGTACGTACCTATCACTATAGTTGGGCTACCGTAGGCCCTAGAGATATGGCCCGTACTCACGCGGGAGTACGTGCCGTACACGCGTGAGTACGTGCCTATCACTATAGTTGTGTTACTGTAGGTCCGAGTGATACGGCACATACTCACGCATGTACGGCCCGTACATGCGTGACTACGTGCCTATCACTATAGTTGTGTTACCGTAGGCCCTAGTGATACAGCACGTACTCACGCGTGTACGGCCCGTACACGCGTGAGTACATGCCTATCACTATAGTTGTGTTACCGTAGGCCCTAGTGATACGGCACGTACTCACGCGTGTACGGCACGTACACGTGTGAGTACGGCCCGTATCACTGTAGTGATGGTGCCCTAGGGGTACGTGTGAAACGCGCCGTACCTGTGTGGGGATTTAAGAATTACAATGGGGACACATGAGGTACAAGTATTAGGGCCTAAATGCATGCTGGTTGGCATGGATACCGAGTTTCAAGTTCAAAATTTAACATCATGTGGTCTGGAAAAAGCAGTTGGCCACATTATACATTGTTGCAAAGTGGTTGTTGACTTGACATGATGCTGCAAATTCGAAAGATGCTAAGGCTGTCACTGGTGTATGTTTAAAGGGATTGGAGGAAACGTAGGATGCAAATGAGTCTGACCAATCACTCTGTACTCCTGTAAATGAAATAGGCCCGCAAGGCAGATATAAGGCAAGCAGAACCCATAGGAGGGCACTTGCCTGCACAACATGTCAGTCGATACCACTGCTGCTGTATTGTCTCCCTCTGGCACCATGTCAAGGACTGTGGAGAGGGCCCAGCCTTTCACCCAGGAGGAAACGAGGCCCTGCTGGATGTGACCCTCCCACGGTACCCCATGCTGTATGGTGAACCAGGGGAGCGGGTGAGTGCTGACTCCACTACCTTTGCCTGTGCACCTTTTTTGTGTCTGTCACTTCTGGCATTGTGTCCAGGTGTGACAGACATGCAATGTTGGTTGGAGTGGGTCCCAGGGGGGGGTGGATGGCTTATGTCTCTCATGCAAGGCTTGATGTAGTTCATGTGTGCACTCCTCACTTGCATTGTGCTTACTGTGACATTCACTGCATAGTGCATGGCACATTCAGCCAGCCTAATCCTCTTGGGCATTCTTGTTCTATTGTCCTGCGGTGATTCAGTGGTCACCCCGGTGTGACAGGTGACTGCACCCACAGATGTGTGTGAGAGTTGAGTGGAGCTGTGGTGAGCGTGGTGAGAGTGTCCAAATGATGTGTATGCCCCCTGGACATTGATGTGTGTGAATGTTCCTTGTCATGTGGGTGAGTGTCTATGTGGAGTGTTGCACCACAGCAGCATGGAGGAGGCCACTGCTCAATCCATCTGATGTGAGAAGTAAGCCGTGCTGTGTGTCTGACTTGCTGAGCTAGCCCCACACCTGTGACCCCCCCTGGCAAGTGGCACATGTGCAGAGTGAGGTTTGCATCCGCTGTTGCCAATGGCAGGTGATTGAAGTGTGCCTGTGTGTGTCTGTGTACTCTGCTGAGGTTTCGTCAGTGGCCTGGGGCATGTGACTGCTTTGCGGTGCTGTCCATCAGCCTTGTGTTGCTTGGGATGCACAGTGTGTGCCATGATCAGGGATTGTTTTGCACCCCTCATGCCACCTGTGTACTATGCCATGTAGTGCATTGGTGCGTCCACAGTGGAAAAAGTCCCTATGACTAAGGTGCTATTACTTGCCAGCATACTATGCCCTGTTCAACAAATCAAAGATGTTCAAATGTGTGTCTCTGTGACATGGTGCAGGTGTAGTGATGTTGTCCCACTTTGTCATCCACACAGGTAACCGCCTACCACAAGGGGAAGATCTGGAAGGATGCCGTCAAGGCCGTGCAATCGGTGGAGGGTCGCAGTCGGCGCCTGCCACAAGTGAGGAAGAGATGGCAGGACATCCGGTGCTGGACCCGGAGGATCGCCCGGGTCATGCTGAAGGAGGAGGCTCCTCGGAAGCATGGCGGGCGCCGGCGCCTGACCCACCAGATGAAGCGTATCCTGGCGGTGGTCTTCCCTGACCTGGCTAGGCGAATACAGGAGTTACAGCAGCAGGAAGGGGGTAGGTACATGTGTGTTTGTTGTGTGCCGCCAGCTTTTGTAGCTGCTCAGTCGCCTGGATACACTGCCAGGGTATATATGTGCAGTGCATATCCTGTTCCCCCAAGTCAACCTGTGCTGTTCTTCCTCCCTTCCCCTCCTTGACATATGTTACCTGGTTTGTGTGTTATCACTATTGCACATGGTCATCTAGGTTGCCAGTTAATCAAGGTGCACACTGCTTTCAGCATCATGTGTGGGGGTGGTCTGCCTGTGCCCTGTCCTGCTCAGTAACTTGGGGGTGCATCATTGTTGGCACTGATGCTGAGTCTCAACATAGGAGTGTGAGGTTTCAAATGAACAGACTTGCAGCATGCATTACCAATGTTGTGGCCTCAGACATGATGTGCATGAGTGGGATATATGCATAGTGCCTGGACGGTTGCTCCTGTTACAGTCAGCTCATTCCAGGACCATGGAGCAGTGTGCCCACTACAGTCCCCTGACACAGCCTGCCCTCCTACTCATGTGTGTCATCCAACACTGTGCACATTCACTGTGGGTTCAGCATGGCCCTGCCTCTGTGGCATTGTTCCCTGGCCTAGGTAGTATTTTTCACATGTGTGATACATTTGTCCACTGGACAGGGATACACCAGTTTGCTTGTGCATACTCACACTGGGCAGTGCCTGTGTGGCTATTCACAACAATCTGTTGATGTTTGTTTGTGACCAATATGTTTTGGCAGCCCTACAAGGTGATGTTGTGTTAATGAAGCTAGTTTTCAAGCACAGTTATTGTAACCCTGAATAAGAGGTGTCACTTCTTGATCGGTATCAGTCACATTGACTCAGGTATGGGTGGGTGTTTGCGGGAGGGGCGTACATGTTCAACCCGGATGTTTCATTGCCAGTTCTGACTTGTGTGTGATGATTCGCAGTACAGAAAGTCACCGTGCAGTGCCCCCGTGATGTTGGCCAGTGCTTAATGTTCGTGCTTCGTAGACTGTGTCAGTTTTTGACAATCATGTATCCTGCTTGTACATTTTTGGCACCTGTGTGTGGTTCAGATGCTACACAGTTGTGACTTTGTGTGCTGACATCTGTGGGTACATTCTGGCTTGCCATGAGGGGGAACCCACAGTACAGCTAGGCTTTCTTGCTAAACAATTGCAGGCCCATTAGCTTATGCATTGTCCTGGGTGTGGACATGTGTGCCACTTCAGATGACAGTCAGTAGGTCATATGTGTAGCCAACTGTGTGATCAGGTGATGGATAGCCATGTGACAAATGAAATTATTCAAGTTGTTACTCAGAGAAAATGTCCTTGGCACTCACTACACCTGTCAACATGTCTCAATGTTTCATATGCTTGACCTTGTTGTTTTGTTGTGAAGGACAATGATGTGCCTGCATGACAGATGTCTCCCAAGGAAGTGCACAAGACACCACCTTTACACTTTCCAGGGACACGCTGGCACATTTTAAAGTAAGGCACAGTTTGAATAAAACTTGTTTGGAGTTCATACATATACATGTTCCCACAGTGTGGTAGCATTTGGGTTAGTCCTTGGTTGTTGCTGATACCAACTTACGAGTGTCAAGTCATCCAGACCACCGTGGTGCCATGTATATGTACTTACTGATACGCCATTTCTGCCTAACAGTGGCTGATTTGAATGAGTCTGGCAGCTCAGACAATGACTGTGTGCATGTAGTTTGGTGTGCACCTCCTTGTGTGACTTCTGCTATACAGACACATGTGTGTTGTGTTCACAGAGTGCCACATTCACACATTCGAGACATGTGCATTGTGTAAAGGGTTGTGATTCTCCAGGAGTCACAATGTATTTCTTTGGGGTTTCAAAAGTACTCACAGGTCTCTGAGTGTGGGGACACCTTCTGCATTGGCATGTGGTATTTGGCCTTGGGTGCAACAATACTGTTTGGTTCACAGTGAACAAGAGGTGGCATGCCTTCATAGTTTTGCTGTGCTCAACTGATCCCAGACACTAGCTTCTCATGATCTTGTAATTTCAAGTTATTTGCTATTGTGTCCTAATTTTCATTGTTTCCAAGTGGCATGGTGGGTCAACCAACTGGGGAGTGCAGGGCTTACATATGTGGGGAGTATTCTAGATGTTACTCATGATGCCTTTCCTGATATGCACTGTTGCCTATTTTGTTTGGACTCATGTGTCAGATGTATACAGGTGACTGATTTTTTCCTGTCTCTTCACCTTGCCCACAGCATCATCGGAGGACACCGAGGGAGACACCGGCACGGACGTGGAGGAGGGATCGAGCAGTGGTGCCACCACTGCTGAGGAGTCGGCGGACTCAAGTGGCACAGAGGGCGAGGGGAGTGAGGCAGAGGACCTGCCCAGTACCAACACTGACTACGAGGCTGACGGGTCCGAGGCTGAACTCCCTGAGGGGGCGGAGGCTGCTCCAACAGCTGGCAGCAGCACTCCATCCGTACCCGCCCCCTCCATTCCCATCACCACCCTCCCACTTGCTCAGGTCCCTTCTGTCCGTGCTAGGCCACACCGTGTCTCCTTCGTGCCAGGCACCGCAACCCCTGCCCCTGTCCCGCCTGCTGCCCTCACTGCCGAGTCTGTGGACATTCAGCAGCAGTTGCAAGTTGGGCAGACATCGATCCTGACTGTCCTCCATGGCCACACCAGACTGCTGACCCAGATGGTGTCGTACATGGAGGGCATGTCATCAGCGATGTCTGACCAACAGATGTTGCTGAGGTCCATGGACTCGTCACTGACGGCAGTAGTGAGTCACCTGCAGCGCTGCGTCCCCCCCTACCCCTGCCCCATCCACAAGTCCCGCACCCATGCCTGTCCCAAGCACACCAAGACATCCACACACACGCACCCCACCAGACACAAGCAGCACACCACCAAGTAAGGGCAAGCGCACACCTCCTGACACGCACACTCAGGGGGAAGCAGGCACACCCACTGGGTCTGGGGCACACAGGCAGCACTCAGCCACAGTCCTCGTCCACATGACTCACTCCCCAGTCCCTCCGATGTCACTCCCCTTGGTACCCCTGCCCCAGATTCGGAGAAGGAGGCCTACTTTGCTGGGCTGGGCCTCAGCCCCACTAGTTCACCTGGCCGGAAACGGTCAAGGCACTCCACGGGTAGGGGAGTTAAGTCCCCCAGCCTGTCCATCACCTCCCCCAGTAGCGCTGCAACCCATCCCTCCAACTCCCCCCCTCCTTGGGGCCTGTTGTTTCTCCGGGTGCAGGGGAGACGCTTGAAGAACTGGCAGAAGTGTGCAGCGCCGAGCTTACCTCCACCTTTGGCGCTGCCCCACCCCCTGTGGTGGAGTCGTCCGTCCCTGCACCCACCACACCTACCCTTCCCCCTCCTGTCCCTGCGGTGCCTGGTCCTTCCCCACATGATGCCCCCCCAGTCGACGACACAGAGTCTTCTGATGTGCAGACAAGCTAGGGGAGACGCATGGCCATGTGTCCCCCCCCCAAGGACTGATGATATGGACTGGCCATTGGCCTTTGTGAATAGTCTCGTTTACACATTGTTATTTTCATGCTGAATAAAGCATTTTCTATTTTCGTTAGAAAAGTCTTGCTTTTCAGGTATTGATGTTGATGCTGATGCTACAGGAGTTGGGGTTGTGGGCATGTGTTATGTTTCAGGGAAATGTTGTAGTCTGCTGCTCATGGGGTGGAACCTTGTATGTGCATGCCATCACAAGGTCTCTGCAAAGATTCTTTGTCGTGTATGCTCTTTGTGTTTGGAGACATTGTCCCAAGGAGTGTTCCTTCCTCTGTGGCACCTGACATCTTCCCTGCAGAGAGTTGCACAATTGTTGTGTTGACCTGTGTCTACATTTCCTTTGTTGGTGATGGATCCCTTCAACTCTGGCCATGCCTGCTCAGCAATGTCTCCGGCTGCATCGTCTGTGCCATCCTTGCTACTCACTGTGCTTGTGTATTGAGTATGTTGAAATGCCTTAATGGAGACATTCTCCCTTTTTCGCACAATGCATGTGTGTAATCCCAGCCTAGCACACATATGGTACTTGTTCTGCAGGGTATTTGGGCACCTGACTCACAATTGTGGGCATTGTATCTGTGGGAACTCCACCCTATTCCTTCCATGAGAGACAACATCTTGGTGGCTGTCCCGGCACCTGTACATTCCTATCAGTCCTGGGATGTACGTGACAGTGTGTGTTCCCTTTGGCTCTCTTAGTTTAGTAGGCATTGACATGACCATACATTCTTGTGGCATGATCTCTGTGTGTGTATTGTGCTGCATCTGCCAGGGGTGGGTATGCATGTGTGATTTGTCTTCACACCCACATGTGGTGTGTCATGCAGTGGGGGAAAGACATCCATCCTCATGGGAGTGGGACACTGCTGTCAGTGATGTGTTGTTATGGCACTATCGACATAGTCCAAATGTCGGGATGCGTACATACACCCATGGAGTTGGGATCATCTGATAATGATGTACACACCCCCATGTCTGTGTCCACTGCTGGTATTCCTCTGCACCCACCCCCATGTCTCTGTCCACTGCTGGGAGTGATGGGCACTCACCCCTCACATGTCCCTGTCCACTGCAGGTATTCCTCTGCACTCACCCCCATGTCTGTGTCCACTGCTGGTATTCCTCTGCACCCATCCCCATGTCTCTGTCCACTGCTGGGAGTGATGGGCACCCACCCCTCACATGTCCCTGTCCACTGCTGGTATTCCTCTGCACCCACCCCCATGTCTGTGTCCACTGCTGGTATTCCTCTGCACCCACCCCTATGTCTCTGTCCACTGCTGGGAGTGATGGGCACCCACCCCTCACATGTCCCTGTCCACTGCTGGTATTCCTCTGCACCCACCCCCATGTCTGTGTCCACTGCTGGTATTCCTCTGCACCCACCCCCATGTCTCTGTCCACTGCTGGGAGTGATGGGCACCCCCCCCTCAATTGTCCCTGTCCACTGCTGGTATTCCTCTGCGCCCACCCCCATGTCTGTGTCCACTGCTGGTATTCCTCTGCACCCACCCCCATGTCCCTGTCCACTGCTGGTATTCCTCTGCAATCACCCACCCACCCACTTGCACCCGTGCTGTGGTACTCTGCTGTCCTGGGCATACACCACCCCCAATTTACAGCTGATGTGCTGCACCAAGCCGTACACCTACATCCGTGGCGTGTGTACGCCTTGTATCCATCATGTAATGGGGCTGTAGGGGTACGGGTGGTACAGCCCATACCCATGCTCTGGGGGGCGTGGGTACAGGCCATACCACCATTGTGGGGGTGACTTAGGGGTACGCGTGGTACGGCCCGTACCCATGCTCTGGGGGCGTGGGTACGGGCCGTACCACCATTGTAGTGGTGACGGGTACAAGTCGACGTCCACTTCCGTTGTGGAGGTAGGTAGGGATTGGTGGACACGGCCCCCCCAGTGACCAGAGCCTGGAGGTCATTTCTGTGCAGGACATATGTATATTTGTAATTGGGTGGGGGTAATGTTTCCTGCCCCAGCCCCCCCACCCCCCTTTGCCCCTGGGTGTTGTTCTGACCTTCTGCGGCATCTGCGGCGGTTTCTGAACACGAGGTCATAGGCTATGAGGGCCGGGATGACGCGTAGGTTGGGGTCTATCGCTGTCCGTCACGTACCGGTGCTCCTTCTTTGCATCGTCCTCAATTTCCCGGGAGTTTTTAGCTGCCGTAAAAAAATAGCGGTGCGGAGTGACGTAGGCACGGATCGTACTTGCTGGTCCGTAAAACGCTGCCTGACTCCGTCCGGATGTCGCGTACGCGCTGTCCAGATTCAGATTTGTATGTATTTTTTTGCCGGTCGGTCTTTTGTACGACTCGTACGGAAATGGTATTTCTGTGCGCATCGTACTTGTGAGTTTATAAGGTGTTTTTCCTGGGTACGAGTCGGACGGAGAAAATGCTCCTTACGACCATTTGTACCCGAGTTTTACAGGATCGGAATCGGCACCAGAGTGTTAATACATGAACCAATTCTTATCCGAATATCCACAATCAATAATCAATTTTCTAAAATTGGAAAATCAATAAGCAATAATCAAATCTATAAGCAATAATCACCAAACCAATGCAATAAAACCATAACTCTGCTACCAGAAAAACTGGTCCAGTGGAAAGGGGCAAATTCACAGATCCTCCCTGCGTCACATATCCATTACCACACTTGTTCATTCACACACACACATTCATTGGTGGAGCCCATAACACCAACATTCACACTGACACACTCGTATCTGCACACAGGATGATGAATAATCCGCTGGACATGTGGGGGGGTACCTTACAACCTATAGGGAAGAAAAAGTTATTTTACAGAATATACATTAACATTTGCCACCTATAGATTCCTAATCCCAAACATCAAGGCACTCCACCCACTTGTTCGACGGACCAATGAGTTGGATTGGTTGATGGTGATTTAGAACCAGCTAAAACACATTTTAAGACTCAGAATCCTTTATTCTCTTCCTCAAAAATCCACAAACTCATAATTTCTGTTAATCAAATATTTGTTTATCTAAATTTTGGTTTGCAATTAATATTAGCATTTGTTTCATTAAAAGTTTTTAGAATTTCTAGATCAATTAATTCAAATCGCAGGTCATAATATTTACTTATTCTTGCTATCTGGGTTTTCTCTAATTCATTTGGCTCTACATAACCGAATTAGCCGTTAAATTGTCCAAATAAAGCAGGCCAAAGCTTAAAGTCCGAAAGTTCTTTGCTCAGCACCTTACAGTCCCAAAGATCTCCAAAGGACCAGAAATCGTGCAAGCATCTGTCGTCACCTGTGGGGTCAAAGAGGGTGTGCAGTCATAGTAACCGCCGAATGCCAGCATGCCAGCATGCCATCAGGAAAATGAGGGAAAGAGATGCCCCTCCCTATTCTATTACTCTTTTTATAATAAATTTCGGGATAACATGAAACATTTTTAGGCGGAGAAAGTCTGTGTTTGGTTGATCGAAACCGCCCTATTTTTAATAAATTGAGTTCTCATAGATATTGCTGGTTCACTTCCGTGGCATATGCTTTGTCCTTATGCTACAATGTTTTTAGGTTTGCTTGTATGATCCAATTGTTCATTTTAACCAGTTTTTACAGACTGGAGTTTGGCAGTCCACCAAGATCCTATCCTTGACCGAGGACATTGGGTGCTCAGGTCGTTAGGAAGTTCACGGAGTCATCCGAGTCTGTGCAGTAGGCATCACGCTCACGAGACGGTGGCCACTTCTGAACTCGATTTTCAACTCCATTTTAGGGTAGGCCCAAATGTCAACTTAAGCGAAACAAACACAAAAGAATAATTAATACAAAGAAATGATGATTCTAAAGTTATACCCTCACTAATCCCTTTATGTATTAGTATTTTCCGAGCACATAGCAACATTAAAAGCGATAATATTTACCTTAAGGATCCAATCAGGAATGCATACATCACGTAAGCAACGTAAATCATGCGATATCTAATTACCACATATACTACTATTAATATGCATACGTATTTTAGTTATTTGAGTTATTCTGCCATGCAAATAGCAATTTCACACGTGTAATTTGTGTATGCAAAAGATTGAATTAATATCACACACCACACCGTTAGTAAAATTATAATCAGTAAGTTATATAGTTAGTCTTTTCATGCAAAATAGAGGAGGTATACAAAATGTTGTTCTACCTGCTCCATCACAAGTACAGGCTAAAGGGTGCCATGATCCTTGATGTAATTGCAGAATTGGAACCCCTAATGCGGTGCCATACTCGTAGGACCCATACCATCCCCACTCATGTGCAGGTCCTATGTTGCCTACACCTACTTGTGTCCGGCAGTTTCCAGGAGGTAGTAGCTGTTGCTGGAGGGGTGTCACAAAGTTCCCTTTCACGTAATTTTTATTAATTAATTGATAATTATGTTAATATTATTCATTTATTATTCAGAGCGGGTTGTGGGTTTATAGGGGAATAGGGTGGGAAGTAATTTAATTTTAATTAAGTAATTATTGACATTATTTTTGTGTATTGATAATTAATTTATTGTTAATTAATTATTAATTGGTAATTTTATTTTTACTTATTACATTTTTGGTATTGAAAATTAATTGGTTGTTAATTATTAATAGGTAATTTGTTGGTAGTTATAATGAATTATTAAATATTTTTGAATTGGTAATTTTTTTTTTTTGGTATTGATAATTTATTTTTATTTACATATTAAATCATTACTTTCCCTACTATTGCACTCACTGGTGTCCCGGTTGCACGCATGCGCACTGATGGCTTTGCTAATACAAACACTCGATCGAGGTATTAGCACTGTTAAAGTTCCTGCACATGCGCAGACTGATTCCAGTTTGTTTGATGTCTTTTAAGTGACAATGATACCTGCATAAAATACCTAAAACAGGTATCGTCGCGGTTACCATTTTATATGCTTACACCTAAGGTGCACTCACACTGATTGCTTTGTTAATTCAAACACCCGTCACGATCTAAGCATTGTTAAAGTTCTAGCGCAGTCTTGTTACCAATTCTAATTGTAACTGCATGTAATACCGAAGAGGTTACCCTCTTTATGCTTCCAGATGACGTGATGTATTGTCCACGTATGCTATTCTTTAATTGTTCCCTCACGGGACCCCTCATATGGCGTGTTGAAAAAAACAAGATTAGTTCCAAGGGGGGGAGGGGCCTTGCTTTTCCGGGCTTCTGACGTTTTAGGCTCGACCACCCTAAGCGTCAGTGATGTAACAGGTACTCCATAACTAGCATGATAAGTGGAGGTGTGTACGCCTCTCTATGGCGGTGTTATGTCTGTATCCCATATGTTACAGTATCGCTAAGCGTTCCCCCAGTTATAAGGCGGTATATGAAACCGACGGTATTTGAACCAGACCCTTTAGAGTAGATTGCAGACTCAGAAGCTTTGGTGTGGTTATCTAGCAAGCTGCAACCATGGTATTTCATCATTAAGGCCTTTATCCCAACTGCGGAGTCTGTACACCCAGCGTTGTTCTCGGATGTGTAGCTGTCTGGAAACATCAGCTTTCTGTTTGTTCATAACCTCTAGTACGACCCACTTGAGGTCCAGGTCGCTGTGGGCTTTCTCCGTGAAATGTTTCGTAAGTTTAGTGTTTGTCTTTCTGCACCGGATCCTACTGCGGTGTTCACTCACCCTTGTCTTCACTTTTCTCGTAGTCATTCCGACATATTTCAGATTGCACGGGCAGGACAGTAGGTAGACCACGCACTCCGTGTTGCAGTTGCTAAAGTTTTTTTAGCCTCCAGGGGGTACCTGTGCCGATGTCGGCTTCCTTCGTGGTGGTGGTCAAACAGCAACACACGCAGTTGCCGCATGGGTAGTGGCCCGTTGGTCTCGGTTGGCTCCACAGGATCATTTGATTATCAGTGGGATCATTGGTGGTTTTAGAGTGTACCAAGTTATCCCTAAGGTTTCTACTTCGTTTGTATGCGAAGAGTGGGGGTTCCCAATTCCGGTTTCCGCTGTTTAGGATGGACCATTTCTTCCTGATAATGTTCTGAATTTGATTTGAAATGGGCGTGTATGTCGTTACGCAGACCAGGCAGTCTTTTTGTTCCTTTTGCGTTGTTTCCAGCAGGGCTTCCCGGTTATTATTCCTCGCCCTCTTCCTCGCTCATTTGACCTTTCTTTTGGGATAGTGTCTCTCCAGGAGTTTATTCTCAAGCTGTTCTGCCTGTATTTCAAATGTAAAGAGCTCAGAGCAGTTCCTGCGAATCCTTAGAAATTGTCCTACAGGTAGATTTTCGCAGAGAGCCCTCGGGTCGTAGCTGTTGTACAGTAAGAGACTGTTCCTGTCTGTCGGTTTTATATGGACTTTGGTCGATATCCCTTCTGACGTCACGGTGATGTCCAGATCCAGGAACACTGCATGGTTTTTGTCATTGGTGTGTGTGAACCTGAGGTGAGGGTCTTTACTGTTGACCCACTCCACAAACCGTACTGCTTCATCTGTGGTACCCCTTCAGATGACAAGAATGTCGTCTATGTACCGTTTCCAGGTCTTCATCTGATGTATGAAAGGATTAGAGGGGTTGAAGATGTTGTCCTCCTCAAACCGATGGACGTACAGGCATGCCATGCTCGGCGCAAAAGTGCTGCCCATGGATGTGCCTTTTACTTGGTGGTACATGGTGTCCTCAAATTCAAGGAAATTCTCAGTAAGCGCTAGTTCAGCGCACTCCATGATGAAGTGTGTAGGAGTTACGTATGTCCACTCCTGCTCCTGTAGGATCTGTTCAACCACCTCCAGAGTGCACCTCCAGAATGGGGGATGCTCGTATACAGCGCTTCGATGTCCATGGTTATAAACATGTCCTTGTTTGCATCAGTCTCCAGGTCTCGAAGATGGCGGAGTACGTCCTTGGTATCTCTTAGGTAGGACCGCAATTTCTGTACAATTGGTTTCAAGAACCAATCGCAAAATTGGGAGAGTGGTTCCAATGCTGATCCTATTCCCGACACTATCGGTCTGCCCGCAGGGGGTGTTTTGTTTTTGTGAATTTTGGGGAGGGTATAGAACCTAGGTGTCCTTGGTTCCATATTCACTAGAAATTCAGCCTCATGTTTAGTAATCCAATCATGGGTCTCTGCTTCAGTGACCATGTTCTTAATCTTGGTCAAGATTCGAGGTGTCGCGTCTTCCTTGTGTACTTCATAGCTCGAAGTATCAGACAGGAGGCGCAAGCGCTCCTCTTTGTACATGGTGTAGTCCATCAGAACTATGGCACCCCCCTTGTCTGCCGGTTTGACAATCACATCATGGTTGTTCATCAATTGTTCCAGGGCCGTCCTTTCTCCTCTGGTCATATTCTGAAATCCCCTTGATTTGTTGAAGTCGATTTTCTCCACTTCCTTGAGGACCGCTTGTTCGAAGGCCAGAACATTGCAGGAAACGTTCTGATTTCCCTAGTGTTGCTATCCAACGCTTTCCCTACTGTTGCACACACTGGAGTGGGAATAGTAAATTTTACCCCTACGCTATCTAACGCTTTCCCTACTATTGCACTCGCTGGAGTGGGAATAGTAATTTTTACCCCTACACCATCCAACACTTTCCCTATTGTTGTACTCTCTAGAGTGGGAATAGTAATTTTTACCCTCCCGCTATCCAACGCTTTCCCTTCTGTTGAACTCACTGGAGTGGGAATAGTAATTTTTACCCTCCCGCTTTCCAACGCTTTCCCTACTGTTGCACTCACTGGAGTGGGAATAGTAATTTTTACCCCTACACTATCCAACACTTTCCCTATTGTTGTACTCTCTCGAGTGGGAATAGTAATTTTTACCCTCCCGCTATCCAACGCTTTCCCTTCTGTTGAACTCACTGGAGTGGGAATAGTAATTTTTACCCTCCCGCTTTCCAACGCTTTCCCTACTGTTGCACTCGCTGGAGTGGGAATAGTAATTTTTACCCCTACACTATCCAACACTTTCCCTATTGTTGTACTCTCTCGAGTGGGAATAGTAATTTTTACCCTCCCGCTATCCAACGCTTTCCCTTCTGTTGAACTCACTGGAGTGGGAATAGTAATTTTTACCCTCCCGCTTTCCAACGCTTTCCCTACTGTTGCACTCGCTGGAGTGGGAATAGTCATTTTTACCACTACGCTATCCAACGCTTTCCCTACTGTTGCACTCTCTGGAGTGGGAATAGTAATTTGTACCCTCCTGCTATCCAACACTCTCCCTACTGTTCCACTCGCTGGAGTGGGAATAGTAAATTATACCCTCCTTTGGGCTGATGAAAAGTCGCTTTTGCTGCATCCACAAAACTGGCGGAGCTTTGCAGTACCGGCCCGAGACCTGCTGCAGCAGAGTGGCTGCATGTGCCAAGTTGCACAATATTGCTACCAGGAGAGGCATACCCATTGAACTGACCGACAGTGAACCTGAGGAGGACAACCAGCAGGGGCCACAACTACAACTAGCACATAGGGCAAGCTCAGCAGAAGGGCGGTGGAGACGTGCAGAAATTATACAACATTATTTCTGAGGTGAGTAATGATGAGACACGACACAGCATGTTTGAACTGTACTGTATTTATAATCATTAAATCATGTTGTTGTGTTGCAGCACACATATCAGGTGCCAAGTAGCACAGGGATTGCACTCAGAAAAAATAAATACAGTATACATAATTATAGGACTTGAATCTCAGTCACTAGTAATAGTAGTGTCAATGGTTACCTCACCATGGTTGATTTGCTCTGGACATGCCTGTCTATCTCTTCCTACCATGCACCCCCAGACGCCTTTCGCCGGGATCATCTCCATCCCTCATGGAGGATGGTGGGTGTTGTGCTCCGAGTGGTACGCATCCAGCAAGTGGGGACTGGCACTGACAGGCTACTGAGGCTGGAGGCCTCCTCACTCCCCTCTTCCCCCGTCACATTGCTACCCCCAGCAGTGGCAGCCTGGATTTGTTCTACGGCATTGGTTACCTGGCCCAGTACCTTGGCCACATCTCCACAACAATGGGTCATCTCTACCTGCATGGCCTACGGGACAGCAGTGCAGTGTTGGTGCTCAGGCGATTGTTCGATTGAGTATAGCCTTGTAAGCACTGCATTAACTGGCAATGCCTCCTTCTCTGTGTCACCTGGCCCTCCTGCTTCACCCTGGTCAGTTCCTGCATGGCCACATTTGACTGCCTGTTGCCTTCCACCACAGCTATTGTGAGTTCTCTCACGCAATCGCTCATGACTGCAAGGTCACTTGCCATCTTGCTGAGTTGGGCCTGCATTGACCTCATATGTTTTGCCTGCAGGCGCTGCACCCTGAGCATCTGGCCCTCCAGACCACCCCAGACATTTGTAAATTGGTCCTCCTGCAGTGGGAAGCGTGACCTTGATCTGCGCCTCCGGCTTTGGATTGTGCTGTGCCAGACCTGTTCTTGGGGTGTCGTTGTAGGGGTACTTTGAGGCTGGCTCATCTCTGGAGCTGGTTCAGGCTCATTCTCAGTTTCCATAGTCTGCAGTGGTGGAACTGTGGCCCTGCGTATAGTGATTTGTGGGAACACAGGTGTTTCAATGTCAGCCACAGCCAGAGTCTCCTGTGTGTCTCCGCATTCACTGTCCTCAGACTCTCCTTCCGCTGCATCTGTGATGTTAAACAGTGCAATGTTAATTTTTTCTAAGGGTAATGTCGTGTCACATTAAGCATA
This sequence comes from Triturus cristatus, assembly GCF_964204655.1. Lineage (NCBI taxonomy): Eukaryota > Metazoa > Chordata > Amphibia > Caudata > Salamandridae > Triturus > Triturus cristatus. The sequence continues at coordinate 452,757,319 of NC_140593.1, read as the reverse complement.
CTCTGTGTCTCATTAAATTAGTGACTGTCACACAATGTTCACGTGTTTTACCTTCTTATAGTGTGTTTGCCTACCAACCTGCCTAACCTGCCTGTAACTCCCATAATGCATTTGGGTGTGGGAGGAAAATATAGACTGGAGTTGGTTTCTGTACTCTTGAGCTGAACTGAGGTGATGTGCACATTTTGATATGTCTCTTGAAATGGACACTTGCATGCATCTTACCTTGTGATATACTGGCCGCTCCGGATGTATCCAAATGGGTCACTCCCACCACGGCTTCAGGCTGGATTGTGGAGTCAGCCAGGTCCTCCAGGGGTGCATTCCCAGGCAGTGTTGCTGGTCCCCCTCCAGTCTTCTTGACCTCCTTCAGCCTGTCAGCAATCCTCTCCTTGGCACGGCTGCGCAGGTTGTACCCATGTTTCTTCAGGTCGTCTATTGTGCAGTGGGTGACCCCCACTGCATTCACTTTATTCTGAACCCTGAGCCAGATTTTCCTTTTCTCTGCCTCTGGTACCTTAAGGGACAGTTTTCCAAATAGCTTGCCGTGGCTTCTAACCACCTCCTCTATGAGATTTTCTATTTCTCTCTCACTGAACTTCAGCTTGCGTTTCCTGGTTGATGCACTCTCCCCTGATGCTGATGGATCAATTTTTTAACAATAGACAGGTCTGCAAGTAATGAAGTTGGTTGTCCTGCTCTGCTCCTGGACTCAGCCTCCTCCTCTCACTCTCTCTGAGCACTAAATGGTGAATGGGCTGGATGACTTCCTGATTGTGATGTTATCAGCATGCATCAAAAGCGCAGCGCTATTTGCGATTTCCCTAATAGCGATTTTGCAATTTGCGAAATAGCTATTAGCGTGCTCGCAAATAGGTATTCCACTATTTGCGCGTCGCAGATGAATTATCGCTATTTGTGATTGCGATTTTTAGCGATTCGGTAATTAATCGCTAAAACGGTTACGAATTGGAAATAGCGATTTCTAAATTGCGATTCTTTAATTTTCGCTATTTAGAATTTGCTATTTCTAAGTTTGATGCATGTGCCCCTTAGTTACGAATAACACTAGATTTAAAAAATTTACTCTGATAATATGTTTGAAGGAGCTCATACAATGAGGAACCAAACGAGGGAGACTGGTTTCCGAGAGAGGAAACTCCATGTTGGATACAGAACCCTCATTTGTCCCTGAAAGACTGGAATTCAGCCACATGTCAGTCAGATGCACAAATAACCTCGCTCGGGAGACCGGCTTAGAGACAGCAAATACTGGCAATTGTTGCAGTTTTCAAACTCCCCTCTTGCATACCTTGAATATTCGGACTACTCAGCATCTCTTCCCACATCTCATTAAAATGAAACACCTGTATCAGCACAAAAAAGCCTGACAGAGTGCGCACTGTCACAAATTGTGAGAAGTTTCATATGCTCTACTTATACATACAGGCACTCTGTAATATTCCTAGCAGATCAATGCCTCAAGTGTTAAAGGTCCTAAAATATAATTGTTAAACTTATTAGAAAAGCTATCTCTAGATTTCCTACTCCTAAATGACCAGGCATGCTCTCCGGTGCTTGCATCGGGCACACTTACATCCTCCTAAATCGCACGGTAGATGCATTCATTAGCACAGGAACATGGCTGACAGGCACCTCAAACACTAATTAACTAATCCGCATGGATGGCTGATGGCTGCCATAGCCACAAAACAAGCTGTGATAGTCATAAGAGTACGGTGCGCTTCAACAGCATCCAGGTGCTGTTACCTGAAGCTAAACCCCATGAAAATAGAGCTCACTTTATGGACAGCAGCTCACCCTATACGCAGTCCAAACTTGGGTCTTTCAGGTGACCTTGGAGGTTTTCTCCTTCGCTCTTACCCCAAATTCACCAAAATTGGTACTACTTTTGTGTTTTTCTTCTGCAAGCATTGCAAAGTTTCCCCCCCACATTTGTGCAAGCTTCTCCAACTTTTCTAAGGTTGTAAAGTTACAAGAACATGTTCAAACACAATGCTGAAAAAGTTGATTTTGCAAAAAAAAAAAACCTCGCCAAGTTCTTTTAAGGTAGAGAAGTAACTTTTAAAGGTTTTTGGAGGATGGTTTCAACTTAATCGCTTAGTATTTTTACACAGTACTTTGTAACCTTCACGAATTGTGAAGTTTGTGACTTCAAGAACTTCAAAAAAGTTTGCATATGTCATAAAGAAAATTAAAATGTTGCCCACTTCTTGCTTGAATGTATAATCCACCTTGTCCTTCAAGGCATTAGCTTGGTTCCGCCTGAGCTGGCTCAGAAAGATCATCCCCAGCTTGTGGACTACTAACTTCCTCACGACTGTTTAAGCACTTTTATTATCTCTCATTGATAAAGCAGGTGCAGCGCTCAGTTGTCTCAAGATTTTATCTAACATCAGTGAGCGCCCTAATTTTTGCAACCAGCCATTTAATCACCGGTTAAAATAAATAGATCACAAAACTACAAGAACTTCAAAGGCTATGCCTTCTAGCACACATCCCAATTAAGGGGGTCATTAGTATAGCGGGCGGACTTTGTCCGCCCGCCATACCCCCGGGAAACGGGACCGCCCACAATGCTTGCGGCGGTCCCGCACCAACAATTAGGATGCACCCGCCACACTGGCAGGCGCATCCCGCATTTTTAACATTGTGGCCGCCGCAATGCCACACAAGCAAGTTGTGCCTTTCAATGCACAACGTGACAGGCAGCGCGCGGTGCCTGCCACGTTGTACATTGAAATGCAGGGGGGTACCATAGGAACCCCCCATGTGCACCCCCACCACCCAGAATCCCTTGGGGCCCACTACGGGTCCCCTATGTTGAAGACCGCATGCCTGGAAGGTTTGTCCCCCCTGCATACTAATATGGATGGCGGTGTCTACCAGACACCACCACCATATTAACAGCTTTTTCGCCCGGTAGGCAATCGGGCGGATTGCCCACCGGCGGAAAACCGGCGGACGGTCTTTCCGTCCGCCGGGGTCCCCCCCGCTTAGTAATATGGCGGGGGGAATTGGCATGGGGGCGGGCACAAATGTCAGGCGGATCGCCACCGCCATGCGGGCGGTGACGATCTGCCCGACATGCTAATGGATCCCTAAGACTCTCAGTCTCACCTACAGGGTGACATATGGCATTTCATAACTAGCCAAAACACCAAGCAAGAGACACAAATTATACAGTATTACCTGGAAATATAATTATATTTGCTTGTACAGTTGACTGGCAGCTACGCACTAACCAAAAAAGGCAACCTCAAAAACCCGAATGGCTGTCACTCTCTTAAGAAACTCTCCTTTCAGAACTACAGCAAACAAACTACACAGGACTGCACAGGTAGGCACCAAATCAGCTACAATGCAATACAAATAACTCTGAAACCATTAAGCTTAATTGGACTATTCCTGCAAATTCATCACTGGATTCACTATGCCAACCTACACTCCAACCATGCACAGTCCACCAATCTGCAAGTTCTTTAAAGCCAAACCTTACTTTACTGCACGCTCTCGTTCAGAACATAAATAATCCCAAAAATGTATCAAACAAGAAAAATTCTCTTAAAAATATTCCTGCAATAAACCGAAGGTGGGCTTAAACATGCCACTGATTCTCCATGGCGCAACTACATTTCATCTTATGCACACCCACCAGACAATCCTTTCAGTTTTATGCTGCAATGCACAACATGCTTCCCCTCCATACCTGTTTCACAGATATCCTGTCCACTTTATTACAAGTGGATTAATAGTATGGTACTCGTAATAAGGTGCACAGGATATCTCTAATATTTTATGACGGAGTAATCCAGCTGTCAAACTCTAAATCTGTTCCCAAAACACCATTCTGTTAATGCTTTCACTGTTCAGCCTTCATTTGTATATAAAGGGAATAAACGCTGCATGTAAACATTCTCTATGGATGTTGCTAGAAGTCACCACAAACATGATCCAGATCTACATTGCCTGTTTGCTTGATGAATAGTCTTCCTGCTGTAATGACCCCACCCCTGTCAAAGGATGAGATTTGTTAGGAGTGCTATCCAATCCATCAAATAATATCTGAACCATAAAAGACACCAAGTTAACCTATGCTTAACCATCTGCTAGCTTGCCCCAAAAGCAGTCTGGCTTAGCTTAGAGGCAATGTGTTAAGTATTTGTACAGCACACAATAAGTAGTGCAGTTAAAACATAACACAAGAAAAATCCCAAACCAATTTAGAAAAATAGAGTACATTTTAATAATTAAAATGACACCAAACTGCAAAAATCCAATCAGTAGAACAATTTTTAAAGCTTCAGGTGATAATGGCTCCAAAAAGCACAAAGCACCTATTAAATCTAGAAGGCTTCATTGAAGGTGTCCAAAATATGTTTATTCTAGCAGCACAGCAACACAGCCAGACAGAAGGGTAGTCCAGTGCAACTGAACTCCTCAACTCCAAACCCCCACAGTTCCAGAATAGAATAGGAACCCACACTGAATATACACATGGTTTTGTAGCACCAGGGAGAATGCTGGGTGCTGTTGCATGCTAGGGAGCAGAGTACATTTTAATAATGAAAATGACACCAAAGTGCAAAAATCCAATCAGTGGAACAGGAGATGTTAATTTTTATAGCTTCAGGTGATAATGGCTCCAGAAAGCACAAAGCGGCTCTCGCAGTTATCTGGTCCCGCTGGACCGGGAAAAGTCATAAGTTCAGGCCATCAATGATGAACCGCGGATTGGATACAGGGACCAAATTAGTCCAGCTGAAGAGTTACCTTGTGAAGTCTGGCGCAAAGGGTGCAGCTCCATTGGTGGGGCTGCGAGGAGGAGGATGTTAGTGCGAGGAGCAGGTCGAATGCAGCAGACAGTCATTGCTGTTACACGAAGCACTCATCATCACTGGAGCTTCACGTTGGTTGATCATTGTGGACAGTTACTGTCGGCACAAATTGCGGGTCTCCTATTGCTAGTTGTTGCAGACGGTTGCTGTCAGTGTGAAGAGCAGGTCAGCTGCAGCTTCACATTGGCAGTCATCATGTGCTGTCGATTCTCATCACAAAGAAGTCACTTCACCATCATGAGGAGCCTAAAATGTCTGTATCTTCATCTTTTCTTCAGGAGCAGTTCTCACTGATGCCAGTCAAGGGTCTATGACCCGGGGAGCTCCTTTTAGGGATCTGGGCTCACTCCAGCATAGGCCAGCAGCAGAGCTCAGGCAGATCAAGGCCTGTCAGTTGGTGCTGGCCAGATGCAGGGAGGCCTCTGGAAGATTTGATGTGTCCCTGTAGCTCACATCGAGGGTAGCCACTGACCTTGGGCCTTTCGGTAGTCTGGGTTCGAGCCAAGCAGGTCCAATCCTTCTTCAGTCAGTAGGGCAGTCCCTCCTCTGAATCATCCACAGGTCCAGGAGTGTTTTAATGGAAAGTTTAGAAGTTCCCACTTTTACACCATGTGCCAGAAGTGTGTGGAAAATTCCCTGCCCAAACCCAAAACTTGTTCTGGTCAGTTCTTACCCTTCCCCTGGACCTGGCACGAAACTATCTAGATTAACAAAGGCAAGAGCAGGCATGGTGTCAGGTTCTTTTGTGTGTGCTGCAGCCAGAGCCCTTTGAATTGCAATCGGGGAAGGACATAACTCCTCCCCAGCCATCCAGTCAGGAAGATTTACTGCCCTCTCACCTAGGCATCCTGTGTCACCCTGTTTGGAAGGCAAATACACCACAGAAGGGCCAGTGACAGCTACATGGCCCTGGGCGCAGCCAGAAAGGCTTATTTTGATTTGGACAAAAAAAATTCAAATTTCACAATTGTGTGTCTTTAACTTTCTAAAAGTGCCATTTTTAAAATTGTAACTTAAAATCTGATTTTACCGGTGAAGCAGATTTTAAATTACAATTCCTTTGAGTGTAAACATAATTTCTCTTTCTGCTCCCAATCTGAAGTTAGCCCTTATTAAGTGTGATAAGGCAACTGAGTGTTAGTCTATAGTAGAGATAGCCATACTTCATCATTAAGTAACTCTTTTAATCACAGTTCTTTAGACATCAAATTTGACCAGTCTACCTGCTCCCAATCAGACATTACAGCATAGTAAATATATTAAGATAACGTCATTGTTATCCTATGGGAGAGGTAGCCTTGCTGTGGTGAAAAACTACTTTAAATAAAAGGGCTGACGAAGCCCAATCCGAGACGTCAACATGCCAAGGAGGATGCGAGGAGCATTGCGGGCCTAAATCTGGAGCTGTAAGTAGGGGCAAAATGCCGCCGGACTCCGCGCCACGAGGAGATTGAGTCCCACTCCTGGAGTCTTACACCCTTGCCCAGAACCTATGTTTCTCATAGCTTTATCTTTCCCTGATGATGTACCAGTTGGTCAACACCGCCTGACCCGTGCCAACAGACTATGTTGGTGAATGTCAGAATGTCCTCCTGAAAAGCAATGACTCCAGCAAGATCCCCCCCAATAAAATAACACAAATGTTTTATATGCAGCGGCTGTGGAAGACAATCCAAAGCACATTCTAATGTACCTGAATTCTCCATCTGGGGTTATAAAGCCCAGGAAATGACATCAATGGACATCCCAATATTAACCTACACAGGGATCGATATCACTGAATTTCCAATCATCCATCTGGACTGGAAGTGACATTAATTTGTTTTTTTCTGCCAAACATCGTCTTAAAAAGAAGAAGCCAAGCAAGAGAACTTCATTTCCCATCACCCATCAGCACAGGAAGTGACAGCTCTGGATCAGCCATCATCGACCTTCACAGGAAGTGACATCACTGAATTTCCCATTATCCATCTGCACAGGAAGTGACATTCCTGGTTTTCTCACCACAACCGTCTCTAAAAAGAGAAGCCAAGCAAGAAAACATATTTTTCCATCACCCATCAGCACAGGAAATGACATCATGGCACCCTGCACTCCTCCTCCCTCCCTGGACCTACTTAATGGTAGCTGCAACACAGACAGACAGCAGAGGTGCGCAGCGGGTGTACCACTGGTTCACTAAAGGCAGACCAAAGGCAAGCCCATCTGTGCCCGTCTGACCCTGTTCCATGCCCAGGGCAAGCAGCCCTGGTTTGATCACTGCCCATCAATACACCGCAGCACTGCTTAGGTCACTAGTCCGGGAAGCCGTTCCCCAAACTGCTGCAACACATGATCTCTCAGCAAACACACAACTGAAATATGAAATCTGCTGAATAGCAATGTACCTGGCTCAACCCCTCATCAGCTCCCGACATTGCCACAGAAATCCCAGCAGGCTACAAGAGCACTCGACAGGAATGTCTTCACAGGCCAGGAGGAGGACTCGCAATCATCTACAAGGAATCCATCAAATGCACAACATCTGCAGAGAACACCACCCTATTCATGAAACCCCTGTGCCTCAAGCTGCAAATCTCTGACATCTTCAACCTGAATGCAAACCTTGTCTACCGACAAGCCGGACCACAAGCAAATTTGCCACCCTTATCACCAACTTCGGCGGTCTGCTCACCATTGGCTCCAGAGCCTATGTTCTAATTGGTGACCTCAACTTTCACCTGGAAGACCGAAACAACCCCTGCTCAGCAGCACTTCTCGAAAGCTTGAGCAACATCGGACTCACCTAGCTTGTCCCAGAACCAATACACACCGAAGGACACGCACTGTACCCCATCTTGACCACAAGCGACAGCATCAAATAGAGCTCCACCACACCGCTCACATGGACTGACCACTCCATCATCCACTTCCAAATCAACACACTTCAAGTCAACACCCCTACCAGGTTCAGCATTCCAAGCTGCAGAAGCAGACTGGCTCAGCGCCCACAGTACAGATCAACCTAGCTCCACTGACAATCTCGGTATGGAAATCAACAACCTCAACAACTGGATCAAGACCTGTGTGGACTCCCTCACACCCATCAAACCCAACAAGCATAGTAGATCAAACAAGCCGGCCTGCTTGGACCCAGAAGACCTCAGAGACACCAACCGACACTGTAAACAGCTAAAAAGGAAATGGAGAGCCAGCCACAATCCACTGACAGAACTACCTAGTAGGCTGCACTCAGACGCTATCACTTGCAAATAAGAGACACCAAGAAAAATGCACTAGTGCACCACATTGAAGAAAGCTCGAACAGCTGCAAGGAGATGTTTTCACTCGTTCAGGATTTCATCTAGCCCTCAACCACTGTCACCAACATTGATGCCTCTCAACAACTCTGCAACAACCTATCCAACTTATTCCACAGCAAAACCTCAAATAACTACAGCAACTTTAGACACCAACCCAACTCTAGAGAACTAGTTGCTAATGTGCCCATCTTAAAGCACAATGGCCACCTGACCAAATGGACAACCCTTATTAGAAACAAAACAGCAACAATCGTGGACCATCCACTCAGGGGCCCCAACAAACCTACGCCCTCACTACCTCAACAACCTGGGAACATCACAAATCAGTACCACTCTGACTCACATCATCCACACCTGCATCACTTCTGCCATTTTCCCGGAAGAATGGAAACTTTCAGAAATCAATGCCCTCCTCAAGCAGCTCACAGCCAACTCGAATCAACGGAGCAACTTCCAACCCATCTCCCTGCTCCCCTATCCAGCCCAAGTGATTGAGAAGGCCATCAACAAGCCATGCACAACCCACCTCGAATCTCACCATCTTCTAGACAACACTCAATCAGGAGTCAGAAAGAACCACAGCACTGAAACAGCACGTAGCGCTGCAACCAGTGACATTTTAATCATTTTGGGCCATGGAGAAACAGCAGCCCTCATCCTGCTCGAACTCTCTACTGCCTTCAACATTGTCTTCCACAACACTCTCATAAGAAGATTCCATAAGATTGGTATACAAGAATCTGCTCTCATATTGTTCTGTTAATTTCTGACAGGAAGAATTCATAGGTCAGGCTGCCACCCTTCACATCAGAGACCAAGAAACTGATATGCGTAGACCCAAAGGGATCGTCCCTCAGCCCTACCCTTTTATATATATACATGACTTCGCTCGTCAACATCATCGAATCACAAGACATCACTGTCATCTCCTAAACTAAAGACACCCAACTCATCCTCTTCCTGACGGACAAGAAACTACCATCAGAACCAACTTCCCCAACTGCATGACGATGGTAGCAGACTGGATGCGAAACAACTGCCTGCAGCTCAGCTCTGACAAGATGGAAGTACTGGTCTTCAGCAAATTGACCTCCCCATGGGACTCCAACTGGTGGCCACTGGAGTTAGGACCAACTTCCACAGACCAAGCAAGAAATGTAGGGATCTGGACAGATTTACGAGGGGGACTGTAGCTAGATCTTTAACTATGTAGATACCCAAGTATCTTAGTTCTAACGAGTCAACTCCTCCCCATTGGTCAACTTTCCAGCCCATCACCTCCGTCTTAGATTTATTTACCAGGTGGCCTGACAAAGCCCCAAATTCCTCCGTAATGGACTCTAAATGGGGAAGAGCGGCACCAGGATTGTTTGTGTATACAATCAGGTCATCAGCGTACAGTGCTAATTTGCAACTGTAAGATTGAGATTTGAAGGGATAAATGTCATTATCTAGCCTGATGGCTTGGGCTAGTGGTTCAATATAAATATTGAACAAGAGTGGAGAGATCGGGCAACCCTGCCGAGTCCCTCTCTGAATGTTAAAACTTGGTGTGAGTATCCCGTTCAGTAGGATACGGGCAGAAGAGCCTTGTTAGCAATTTCTCAGAGTTTGGATAAAGATTGGACCAAACCCTAGTTTTGCCAATATCTCCCATAAATAGACCCAGCAAACTCTGTCAAATGCTTTGGCCGCATCCAAGGCTATTATAGCCAAAGGATCAGATCTTGTAGTGGCCAGGTCGATGTTACCTATCATTAACTGAGTTTGCTCTTGGATCTGCCTACCTTCTACGAATCCCTTTTGGTCTGGGTGAACCAACTGGGGGACCAACTTCGCCAATCTCCCTGCCAACACGCCCATAAAGATCTTATAATCGGCGTTAAGCAGGGAGATAGGACGATATGAGTCAGCTCTTAATGGGTCTTTACCAGGTTTAAGGATCAAGACTATGGTTGCCTCTTTCCAGGACTCTGGAACCTTACCAGTAGAGCTATAGACCGAGTTAAACAAGGAACCCAAGGCGGGGGTCAGTTCTTCGGCCAGAAGTTTTTAAACTTCATTTGGGAGTGAGTCTGTACCAGCAGCTTTTTTGTTCTTACTTTTGTTGATTTGCCCACTTATCTCTTCCATCCTGATAGGAGCCTCTAGTTTCTTTCTACATTCCTCAGTTATGGAGGGAAGAGATTTTGTACTTAACCAGGCTTGAACTGAGCATGGGGAGGGCTCCAGATCCTCTTTATACAGATCTGAAAAGAGGGAAAGTAGACAGGATTGCAGATCTTCAAATCTGATTGAAGTCTCCCCCATGGTGTTTATTATCAGTCTATTGATGTTATTTTTCGCTCTATCAGTTCTAGACTTCCAAGCGAGTAGAGCCCCTGCTTTTTCCCCATACTCAAAGTTCTGCATGTTCCTTGCATGCCATTGAGCCCTGCACTTTGATTCTAGCTTCCCTCTATACTCCCGTCTTGCATCTTCCAGATCTTTTAAAACTTGTGGTAGATGCTCCGAATCTCCTGGAGGTAGTCTGTTCCTATCCCTCTCCAACTGACTTATTTTCTCCTCGACAGATTTTAGGGCACTAGCTTCAGTTCTGTTTTTAAAACAGATGAGGCTATGGAGACTACCTCTCAAGTTGGCCTTGTAGGCGTCCCATATAAAATCCAGTGACGTTGATCCCCTATTTAATTCAAAAAAGTCAATAGAGGAAAGCTTAACTGCCTTAATAATCTCGGGATCGGACAACATAGCTCTATTTAGTGTCCATCTTGACTGTAATGCCGCCCCCTTGGCTCTGTAGGCAATCTGAATTGGCGCATGATCCGAAAGATGACTAGGCTTAACTAATCTATCCTCGATGTCATTAAGGGATGGTGTATCTGCCAGGGCATAATCGATCCGAGAGGAATGACCGTACTTTTTGCTATAGAACGTAAATTCTTGTAAATCACCTTTCTTTGCCCTCCAGACGTCTGCCAAATCTAAATCCTTTAGCAAGTTAATAAAAGCTCGACGGGATTTTGGGGCACCAATGTAGTAGCTCAGGTTGGATCTATCCCTAACTGGGTCGAGGAGAAGGTTAAAGTCGCCGCCAATAACAAACGGGGGTGTAGCCAGAGTTAAAATCGACTGAAGTTTACCGATGTAAGAAGGGTCATCAATGTTTGGTCCATAGTATGACACACAGGTTAAATTGGTATCGTCAACGGACAAGTTGGCCACTAGCCACCTCCCAGATGTATCTGTCTGGCTGTTTATTATAGAGCAGTGTAGTCCTTTTTTCACCAGGATTGCCACCCCTCTGTTATGGGATGACTGCTGGGAAGTACAATAACAGTCTATCCAGGGGACCCTGGAGAAAAGAAGGGAACTTTCTATTTGACTTAAGTGGGTCTCCTGTAAAAGGCAGACCTGGGCCAAGGAAAGCTCAAGATATTTTAAAATCAGCCTTTGTCTACGGGGGCACCTTAACCCATTGATGTTCCAGGAGGTGAAGATGACCCTTCCCCGCCCCATATTACGATTTAAGGCCATTACATTGAATCCAACCTCCAAACCAACAGCTCCCAAGACCAATTCTTAATGTGAAATGAGGTTCATTTATTTTTATTTTTTACCCACTGCTCCCCACCTGTGCCCACCCTACCACCCTCTCCCCAACCCCCCCTGTGCCCCCTTCCACCTTGAGGAACCCTCCCTTCCAATAGGCTAGCCTATTCGACCCCTACCCCCCCCCCCCCCCCGGAATAAAAAAAAAAAAAGTGTATCAAATAGCATATATCTGCTTAATAGTTCTAACTTGAGTCATATTAAGTCACGTTAAGGATTATTATTATCCCTCATTACTTACAAAAGACCTACTTCCCTATGCTAATTTTAATCCTCTCTATTAAAGCGTCCACTTCTTCTCCGGTTTTAATTTGGTGCATTTGGTTATTCCACATTACACGGAGAAGAGCGGGAAACTTCAGCTGAACCTTAGCTCCAATGCCTTTCAGCTCCTCCATTCTTTTCCCCAACTCCCACTGCCTTGAAGCCGTCGCATGAGAGATGTCAGATCTTATTTGGAAGGAAAAAGGGTAGACCCCCTGAAGTTAATGGAACCCTCTTTAAGAGCGGAGGACAAAATCAATTCCTTTATTGAGTAGGTTAAAAAATTAATCAGTATTTTCCTGGGCTTTGACTTGGCTGGGTTCCTCCTAAAGGGATCTCTGTGGATTCTCTGAATGTCGTGAACGAGATCAATCTCTGGGGCGCCTATCAGAACTGTTTCTTTTAAGAGAGTAATGATAAATCCCTTTAAGTCTGCGCCCTCCAGTGCTTCTGGGACATTCAGGAGTCTTAAATTATTCCGACGGGAATAATTTTCCAGGCGTTCTATATCCTCCCTGAAGTCCTTATTCTGGGCTGATAGTTTAGCCAGCTCCCCAGCTGTTGAATTAATAAAGTCCTTGATTTTCGGAATCTCCATCTCTATTGCGTCAGTTCTTAGGGAGACCTCATCCAATCTGTTGGAGAGGACCTCACAGGAAGCTTGAATAGCTGCCTGATTAGTCTCAGAGGTGGTAAATCTTTTGGATAGCTCTGCTTGGTTCATCTCGGACACCTTGAACCTATTCAACAGTTCCTCTTTGATTCCGAATAAAATATCAGCAAGGGAGTGCGGCTCTGTTCCTGTGGTAGCTAAGCATGGGGCTGAATCTGAATTCATTGTTACGGAGCCCAGGGCCATAGCTATACCTAGACTATCAAGATTGTCTGGTAGAGTCTTCGTATCTATCGAGGCAGAGACAGCAGAACTAGATTCCCCAATTTGAAAGGTCTCTTCCCCTCCTGTCTGTAGGGCCAAGGGGGAGTATCTATTGGTAAGAGGTATGGCAGGGCACACCTCCGCTGCGATTGACTCATGGATGGAAGTACCCCCCCCCCTTCCTACAGGAGACTCAGTAACTGGTGCAGATTCGGGTCTAATCGTTTTCAGGCGAGTATTAACTAAGGAGGTAGGGGCAGAGAATGCGGAGGTGGGGGCGGTGGGGGCGGTGGCACTCATACTTGAAGACATAACCTTATAATATGATTTGAGGGAGGGGGTTATTTTAACCCTTGAGGGAGAGCGTTTTTTGCCTTTCGCGCCTCTCCTACAGTTATCTGACCCTTTGTCTTTGGTCTCAGCACTCCCCTCTGCAACTCCCTTCTCCGTTTAGCCCCTCTGTTTTACTTCAGATATTACTGGGGGGGCGCGAAAAGGATAGCCCTGCTTATTGATGTTTGAGGTACAAACCACTCTCGTCCGGAGGGTATACCTGTTTACCTTGGGTATGTCGCCTTTTCTTGCCTCCTGCTTCCTGGGCCCGCCTGAGCCTGGCCCCGACTCTGATCCTACATCCATGCCATCATCAAACAGATTTAGGATTGCTTTTAAAGAAGCTGGCTTACTTGAATTGTAGTCGAGAAGATTAGACTCCACTTTGTCGAGAAATCCCCCAAGCTTGGCACAGACCTTACCTCGGACAGCAAAGAATGAAAGGCGTCGACTTCCTACCTGCGGGGAGTTTCTCAAGTCATAACCCCCACCGGCTTAAAAGTCGGAGGTAACCCGCTGAAGGACGGAGACGGAGACGCCGCTGTTCTTATTGTAGCTGCTTCTGTCTCTGCCTCCCGCAACCCGGAACTGGAAGCTGACGAGGTCCGTTCTCCGACACGATGAAGCCGCCTCCACCCAGCGCCAACTCCGCTGCACTCGAAAGTTCGCCGACTCCAATGCCCGTGCTTGCTCCGGGGAGGACTCCGGACGCATACTCAGCGCGAGCGCGAGCGTGCAGCCAGGGTCTCTCGCATATCCAGACCGAGTAACTAAGGAAATCGATCGCCTCTTCTCTAGCTGGAGGAACCTCCCCTTGACCATATACGGGAAAGTTAATCTGGTGAAGATGATCATTCTCCCTAAGCTCTCTTATGTCTTCTCTGCTATCCCTCTCACTTTTCCCCAAAACTTAATAAGTAAAATTCAGAGTAAGATTGGGAGTTTTATTTGGGGAGATAAGGGTACCAGATTATCGTGGAAAAAGCTTAGGCGTAGACTTGCTAAGGGGGGTTTGGCACTCCCGGATATATGCTGGTATGCAGTGGCCTTCCAGTTTAAAGCTATCCGTTCGCTATTAATGAGACCTGAAGATTCAGCGTGGGGGAAACTGCTGAATGAAATGACAAGAACGGTAGAAGAGGGAGGAAGAGTAGAGGCATATCTGCATAAGTTTGGTGCTACAAAGTACTTAAAAAAAGTACGCTTGAAGGTTCTAAGGGCATCCCTAGTTCTTTGGCTTAAAGTAAGAACTACATGGGGGATAGGGTACTACTCACATCATGCTCCCATCTGGGACTCCCCGGGGACACCTCATTGTCTAAAGGATGGGCTGGCCTTACCTATAAAGAGGGCTGGAATTACAAGCTGGTCGGAACTGGTAGACTCAGAAGGGATCCTTCCATGGGAGGTTTTGAGGGCCAGGATCGGCACAGGTTTCTCCAGGTTTAAATACCTACAGCTTGCCTCGTGGTATGAGGCAGAGAAAGAGCAAGTAAAAGGAAACTGGGAGATAGAAAGGTTGTGCCACTCTGTCCAGGTTTTAAAAAAAGAGGTTTCAGTGTGGTACCACTTAGTCCTTGAAGCCGTCGACCCGGAAACACCCCCTTCGATTAAAATATGGGAGCAGTCCCCTCTTGAGCCAACAATAGAAGCACTGTTTGAGCCATCATTGAAGCTGCTATATAAATATATCAAACCTGCAGCTCTAAAAAAGAACCACTTTTTTGTTATCAATAGACTCTACTACACCCCAGCTAGAATTGCGAAATTTGCTCCAGTTCCAACTCCGAAATGTTATAGGTGCAAGCTTCCCCTAGCAAATGATCTACACATATTTTTCGAGTGCTCAGAAATAAAGACCTTCTGGAAGGAAATCGGAGACATTCTTAAAGATGTGTTTAACTCTAACATTGAGGTCACTGATTTTCTTTGGAGATGATGGCCTATTTTGTATAAAGGCATCACAACTGCAACGAGGTCTATTGTTATACTTGGTTCTGCTCGCACGAAGAGAATTATGTAAGAGATGGAAGGACCCTCAACCACCCAACAGAGAAGACTGGCTTAAGGTCTCCTTTGCCATGGCCCATCTGTATTATGATGGAGTAGGGGATGAATCTACCAATCTTTGGCACCCCTTTATGAGCTGGGGTCACAATCTACGTCTAAATACTTTTGTCCAATGATTACACCAGTAACCCACACTAAACAAGGGACTGGTCGACCAACGGAAACATATGTGGTAAGCCGTGTGCCTCCTCCCATACAGATCGTTTAAGCGGCTTTATAAGACCCACAAGTGTTTATTGGTGAGATGAGGACAAAAAAAACCAAAAAAAAAGAAATGTAGGGATCGTCCTATATGACAAGCTCAACATTATGGCTTTAGTCAACGCAGTGTGTTCCACCTGTTTCCACATTCTACACATGCTGAGAAAAATCTTCAAATGGTTGCTTCAGAACACCAGATGGACCATCATGCTTGCACTCATCACCAGCAGACTGCATTATGACAACACTCTCTATGCCAGACTCTCCAAACAACAACTACATAGACTCCAGACCATTCAGAACGTCTCTGAAAGACTCAGATTCGACATTCCACGCCACACCCACATCACACCGCATCTCAGGAAGCTTCACTGACTCCCCATTCACAAGCAAAGTCAATTCAAACTTCTCACGCACACTTACAAAGCCCAACACAACACAAGATCAGAATACCTGAACAGCCGCATACACTTTCACCAACACACCAGACACCTACGCTTTGCCTCACCCTCACTCAGACACATTCCCACACCTGCAAAAGCAAAACTGAAAGTTGCCTATTCTCCTACATCACACCCAGGACATGGAACGACCTCCCTCAACAAATCAGCTCCTCATTTCTTCAATTCGACAAGAAGCTGAATACCTGTTTCTTCGTGTAAGAACCTTGGGAACCACAAACCTACACACCTGCCCAAGCACCTGGATACCTCCTTGGTGTTTAGTGCACCATACAAATCAATATATTAGAACATAAAAAATACCATTCACCCTGCCCTGTGAGCTTATAGGGCCTACCTCAGATGTGCCTTATACTCATTAAAAAGGAAGGTGGAAGGTGTAGGCCCAACAAAAGGTTTATTTTGCAAGGTTCAAATGGCAGTTTAAAACTGCACTACAGGCTACAGTGGCTGGCCTGAAACATATTTTAAAAGGCTAATTTTGTGGGTGGCACCAGGAGTGCTGCTGCCCACTAGTAGCATGTAATTTACAGGCCCTGGGTACCTGTAGCATAATATTCTAAGAACCCAGATGCAAATTAAATGTACCAATCATGTGCAGACCAATTTGACCATATTTTAGGGAGAGAACACAAGCACTTTACCACTGACTAACAGGGAAAATGTGCACAGACTCCTCAAAACCAACAAAAACGAGTCCAGCAAAGGAAGGCAGAAGAAAGAAAACATCTGGGGTGACTCGGCAGAAAGAGCCAGGTCCAACAGTTGCAAACTGTTTACAATAATCATTCAACATCTCCCTTAAAGATAATATGTCCGCATTCTCGTGCCAAAATAACAGAATTCCCACATTCATATTAATTTATACACCCACTCGAGTCATGTTAACTCTTAAATCGAAAGCAGAGTGTTTAATCAAAGTCCTTAGTTTTCTTTACACAATAATCTTCAGTTAAGTTTTATTTTCTTCCGGGTTTTATCAGGTCATGTTG
Source organism: Triturus cristatus (assembly GCF_964204655.1). Taxonomy (NCBI): domain Eukaryota; kingdom Metazoa; phylum Chordata; class Amphibia; order Caudata; family Salamandridae; genus Triturus; species Triturus cristatus. Next base: position 452,740,348 of record NC_140593.1, on the reverse strand, counting down.
GTTACTGTATGTAAAACAACACAATTATACACCATCTGATACTATGTGGAAACCTAGCTAATTAGTGGATTAATGAATATATCCTGTGTCATATGTCCAACTTAAAATGGATATAATGATTATCTTAATATCATTTTTGCTTTGCAGAGTATGAGAATATTTAAATTAGACTGGGCATGGGAGGAAAGTGTGGTGGTCAAAAAATAGTCTTGCATAATTAGATATCAGACATCATATCCAACTTAGTACGCCTGATCTTGATCCTCTAAAAATCTCTGCACAGTGGAATAAGTTAGAAATGTACAAACCAAGATTGTGCTTCTGATAACCTCCATGGAACCATGAGAAGACTAATTAACTTCTTCACATGATTGAACAATATCACTCTTAAATAGGTATGCACTGTTTTCTCTAATAATAATGGATCATTTGTTATCCAAATACAGATTTGGTTCATTAGTACATTGCACAGATGCTATTTTCCACCAACATTTCAGGTGACAGTGTTAAGGCCAATGCAATTTTAAGCCAACATTTGGAAGTGTAGGCCTGGGAAGATTGCTCTTCTTGAACTGGTCGCCTTTGGCAAATATGTGTGCACCAGAGAGTTGCTGCAGATATTGATACAAATTTGCACTGTCACTACTGCAGTTTATGCATTCTGCACTTTAATGCAGATTTTGTCATTTGGTAATTTGTGGAGAAATCGCATGTAATCAGGATCTTGATAATTCATTTCCTTGTAATTAATAGCCTATTCTCACAAATAAGATTGCAAAATTTGGAACACAGCAATCAGTTCTAAGCTGCATACGGTCTGCAACTCTTTCATGGACTTCCGAAGCATTAAAGACAACGTGCACTCCTTTTTATCAATTATCTTAATTTAGTCTTTTCTAATAGTTTAATGTAAGACCATGAAACATACATTCCTCTTCTGCAAGCATTACCATGTTTTATTATCTTAAAAATAGGGTACTGCACATGAAGAAGACAGAATGCTTTTGGGGTCCAACAGAATTACCCTAAGAGAAACCATGTTAATTGGACATAAATGCATTTGTATTTATTCATATAATTATTATGTTTTTAATTTAACATTTTAAATCTCAGGCCTTAAAAGTTTGTAAATCAAATATAATAGTCCCAAAAGGTTATATGCAAAAACATTCCCTGCATAGAAATGAGGAACAAACATTAGAGAAAATATTGTCTCATAATAGTGGATAAACTGTATACTATGAACACAATAACTGCAAAAAGATCAAAAGAAGATAAGCAGTATGTTTCATTTGACTCCATCAAAACTCAGAAATATTCTTTAGATCTTATCAAGCTTTATTTATGGAAGTATATTCTCTCAAGCCCCGAAAAGCCTTGTATTTCATTGGATTTACATATGCATTACTCACCAGAAATCCACAAACAAACTAGGCACTCTCTACACTATTCCAACCCTACAGTTTCTGGATTTTGTTTTCAAATCATATATTTTTTGGACTTCAAACTCTGACCTAGTAAAACAACTTCTCCTCAAAATCTTGTTTACCGTCCGACATCTCAACAACAGATGACAAGTGATGATTAGACCACATCTCCAGCAATGATCCTGTTCCATCAGGTACAAATGCTATCATTTAGTCAGTAATCAACATAATCTCAAACATTTAAGCTCTGTTAAACACAATCAAATGTCCAGACCACATTTGGTAAATCCTTTCAATATATTCAACCACTCATCCACCTCTACAACAGTTCCAAAGTCTGCCTCCGATTCCCTCCTATTCTTAAAGAATATTTGAAGGACTGCGCCAAAAAGTGCATTATATACAGCTGAAAGACTGACAAAATGTCCTATTGTCATCTCAGTTTTATTCCAAAAGTTACTGCTTTCCTCTCAATGTTATTGCCTCAGTTTTAAAATCAAGTGCAAATCTTGAGTTGTAAATTATTCCATTCTTCCCCATTCTTAAAAGCAAACTATGACCTTAACTTTCTAAAGGAACACACACACACACTGCAACATGCAGACACCCTCCACAATAAATACATCAATTTAATAATCCCAATTCCAACTCTGGACTATGTTTACCCATTTAATTAGTTCTTTCCCAACTTCAGTTTTGATTTATTCCACAAGGATACCTTTGGAACAGGATTCAAATTAAACTCTGACTCTATCTAGCTACAGAACTTCCTTTGTTACAAATATGTTTTTTTAAGATAGTTCTCAATCATTTCCGCTATACTAATTCAATATGTTGCAGGTGAATAAGACATCATCTGTGTTCTTTCCAACTCGACCAATCAATTTACCTAGTGGAAAGTAGACAGCATATCCCTAACTACTTTACATTATATTATTGTTGTTGATATCTAAAGCCTAGAAAGTTAAATCGCCCCATATATTCAATTGCTTCAAATCTTGCCAGAAATTACTTTCTAGTAGCTCTCTACAAAAATGACCTCAACCACAAATCTATTTTGTTATAAAAATAAGGATATGTGTGGTAGACTACACTGGTAAATACATATTGAACCTCTAAAAAACAGCACATACCAAATTAAATTGCCTCATATATGTAGGTTATATTTGCTTCATGGATTCAGCGCTCACCTAGTGTTTTCTAACAAAGGGCCAAAATTCACCAGTAAACGTTTTAGTCATGTGCCATGGAATATTGATCCCTAAAAACCTGGAAAAAATCCGTAACATAATTCAAATTTCAGATGCCAAATTCATTCTTGAATGTTGCTCTTGAGAAAGGAGTAACATAGGATTTCTTCTGATTAATTTGATGACCTGATATAGAGCAAAGGTCTTCTATCAGATTATATATAGTAGCTATAGCTGTAATTGGTTTTGACACACAAAAAATCATATACGTTGAAATTTTATAAACTTTAGGGCTTATGATCCCTGTGATATTTGTTATCAAAAATTCTCCTCTCACCAAATGATCAACTGAGAGATCAAAAAAGCAGAGGTGAGAACTGACTACCCTGTTTTGTCCTCTTGCATACATATATAGACATCAGAACTTTGTCATTAATCCAACTCTGTCTTATGGAACCTTGATAAAATGAATTAAGCTCTCTCCTAAAACCTTCTCCTAAGTTTATATATCCCAATACCGTACACAAGGACCCCATACCATATTATCCATTTAAAAAAAAAACTTTTCTGCATTAGTGTTTGGTAGAATGCTATGTAACTTTTTTGACAAGATGAACTAAATTCAATATCATTTGCATATTATGTTGACTTCTATTATTTTAATCAAACCTCTTTGTTCTTTCTGTGCCAGCTCCTTAATGACCTAACTCGATCTGATTGTTAAAATCTTTGTTACATGCTTTTTTCAGTATTTGCAAATGAGATAGATCTATAATTTGCAAGAAAAACATTCCGTTCTTTGAAAGTACAATTCAAATTTTAACTTTGAATTTGGTTGGGGAAGAGCCACTAACTACACTGGACTCAAATACTACACAAAGTTATCCCGGGGAACATGGATCTTCCTAATGCTATCCAGTTTACGGAGGCAAAAAGTCAAAAATTCATTTTTTTCTTAATCCTCCCAATACCCCTGTCATATTCATAACAATGAACTCTCTGATCTCTCAGATCCAGCTACTCCAATTTCTTTTCATATTAAAATTACATACTGGGCCATGATCTTTTCCTGAAAGTCCATAATGTTACTCTTGGTAAAACGTTTATCTTGTAAGATGAATGGGCTTAGTCTCCATATCCTCTACTTTTCCATCTCTTTACCCCGGGTTAAAGTCATGTGATCTGGGACATAGCCCTAAATAATTTGTGAACCTGATAGTCTATCAACCAAACCTTCATTAACAAAAAATGGCCTATTCTTGAATAAGATTATTGGGGAATTGAGAAAAAGTACATAGCCTAATTGCTGATTTTACTAGGTTTATATGTCACAGAGACCCAAATTCAGCTTACATATAGTAAACGCATCTTTGTCTTTTCGTACATTGAGTATGAACATTTGCCAAACTACTGTCCAAAGCAATATTAAAATCTCTTGCTAGAAAGATATTCTTGCCCTCATATGAAAAGATCACCTGTAAAATTTCATTGGTAGCATGGAAAGAGTTTTTAGGGTTGTAAAGTGAGCCTCTCAAAATAAATATTTGTCAGTCCTCAGATTATGCAAAAACTATGGGGCAGATTTACAATAGCTGGTGCATCCCTGCATATCAGCAGGGATGCGCCAGTTATTGTGCGCCACAGCTCCACCACCATGGATGCGCCGCATTTACAATGCGGCGCACCATGGGGCAAAAACGGCACAGATGCGTGACGCATCTGTGCCATAAAAGTGGCGCATTGCTGGAGTTGCGTCGCAAGCGCGACGCAGCTCCAGCAATGCTCTGGGGGGCCCTATCTTGCTAATGCTGCGGCAATCCTTACGCCTGCTTCAGGCAGGCGCAGGGTTTTGACGCAGCATGAGCCTAAAAGTGACTGAGTGAAATCTTGTAGATTTCACTCAGACACTTTTAGGAGCCGTTCCTGCGCGGGAACGCCCCCCCCCCCTGCGCAGGAACGCCTACATGTGGCGCAGGGCTTTACAACGTGACGCATCTCCCAGATGCGTCACGTTGTAAGCACCCCGCAGCATGGTGCAGGATTTGTGCCGCCGTTGCGTCACAAAAGTGACGCAGCGGCGGCGTAAATGAGGCGCAAGGGGCTTGTAAATCTGCCCCTAAGTACTTTGGGTCTGATGTATGAACAGGCAAGTTTCAAATAGTGCATGAAAATGACTCATTGAATGACATGATAAAGTGAATGTCAGATACAGAATCACATTTCATCAACCATCCCAAACAGATTAGTCTTAAAACCTGCCTATACTATGGATTGATGTATTTTATTGGAATATTTGTGCAAAGCGAGGTAAAGACTCCCTACCTGAATAATTGTATGTTAATGGGCATGAAGTCAGAGCTCTAACATGCAGCACCCTGGCAACTGATCCATTTTCCTTGCCCCAACCTAATGTTTGAAAACATTTCCATATAATATGATATATGGAGCAATGAGGGTTTATTCACTCTCAGCTCCGACATTTCCTACAAAGATAGTAAGCAAAGCCTACATTTAGATCACAGGAACCACACAGAGGCTGAAATTGTTGTATTTCTCAAGTTCATTCAAATCGGCCTATCTTCTAGGCCATAAATGTTTTAAAGTGCCTCAATCTTTTCAATGTACAATGACTGTGGTAACATACATCAAGGCCTGTGCTGTATTAACATTATCTAAAAACATAAGAAAAGTGGTGCCACACACATCAAATGAAAGACTAAAGTGCTGAGAAAGAGCTGTTAGATACTCCTGATGCCTTCTTTACTTACATTCTCTAGATACACAGCAACTTATCTGAATGCAGCTCCCATAGTTCTCTTGAAGATAAATCTTTCTCAATATAAGGGCAATTTTTGTTTAGTTATGTGATGTATTGTATAGTGTCTACATGTTGATTTACCTTTCCACACAAGGCACTTTGCATGATAGTGAAAATGCATGTGCTGCAGTACACCTGCCATCAGACGTAAATGTGGCACTTAATTAATTTATGCACAGAGGAGTGGCTTGGAGAACTTGGCACCAGAATGTATATTTTTGCTGCTAAAAGGAAAGTGTACATCGAAATTACATCTGGGGACTAGGTTTAGGTGTGACCACTTGGCTTCTCATCAATGGAAGAACAAATAAAGTTTTTTGGGCCATCGTACTTGTCGCATGGTGAGGAGTCTTCTCTCACACCTAATTAACATCAACATTTTTATGGCTGCGGTCACATCAACTGGAGGGTGATCCATATATTATGTGAAGTGACATGATAGGGAAATGGCTGGTGAAGCACTGAAGCATGGAGGACTATTAGAATGACAAAATGGGGTTCTTCTACCTTCGCTGTCTAATTCTGGTACCTTCCATTCTCCTGGTATTACAAAACACAAGAGCGACCCATATGTCCTTTTGAACTGGGTATTTTGCACTAAGCAAGAAAAATGTCCACAAGGAACTTATTTGATTTAACAGATTTATCAATAAGGAGTAAAAATTATACTCATAGCCGATTGAATCAAGAAGAAGGAACATAAACAGAAGATTATTTCAATTGAAAGTTAAGAAATTCAGTAAATACTTAAGTAATCTGGAGAATTTATTTACTTCAGCCGAAGTAAATATAATTTATTTCATAGATCACAATTTTATCACAAAACAGTTTTTTCAGTATACTACAGGCACAAGTGAAAAAGGTGAAAAAGTGAACCCAGGGAAGTGATCATGGCCTATAAGGTGAAATTATTAACTCAAAAAGGTCATAAAAACAACAATGAGAGGCATTTGACAATATAATGAATCTTTCTTGCTCTCTCTTGGTTAGTGTCGACGACGTTTCAACCCACTCTGGATGGGGGGTCTCTTCAGGACAATTATCTGGGGGCTATTGTTAATCTTGTATCTCCATAGTAAAGACACTGATCGAGTCAGGATAACAGGAAGCACTTAGTCATGTTCAATTGAGCTTGGTCAAGGATCTTTTCAACTTGTGTCCGTTGTTTATGCTAGCAGCTTAACTTCGAATTGAATAATTCTATTTGAAAAGTAGCGGACGGACAAGACGATTTAAGCGTCTACACGGACCACTTCATTCGAATCCCGCAAGTCTACTTCTATTTGAGGAAGTGGACAAACGAGACGATTTAAGCGTCTACAAGGACCCACTCAGTCGAATCCCACGAGCTGCAAAGCTGCAAAAGCTGCAAAGTCCGTCCGCTACTTTTCAAATAGAATTATTCAATTCGAAGTTAAGCTGCTAGCATAAACAACGGACACAAGTTGAAAAGATCCTTGACCAAGCTCAATTGAACATGACTAAGTGCTTCCTGTTATCCTGACTCGATCAGTGTCTTTACTATGGAGATACAAGATTACCAATAGCCCCCAGATAATTGTCCTGAAGAGACCCCCCATCCAGAGTGGGTTGAAACGTCGTCGACACTAACCAAGAGAGAGCAAGAAAGATTCATTATATTGTCAAATGCCTCTCATTGTTGCTTTTATGACCTTTTTGAGTTAATAATTTCACCTTATAGGCCATGATCACTTCACTGGGTTCACTTTTTCACCTTTTTCACTTGTGCCTGTAGTATACTGAAAAAACTGTTTTGTGATAAAATTGTGATCTATGAAATAAATTATATTTACTTCGGCTGAAGTAAATAAATTCTCCAGATTACTTAAGCATTTACTGAATTTCTTAACTTTCAATTGAAATAATCTTCTTTTTATGTTCCTTCTTCTTTATTTCAATCGGCTATGAGTATAATTTTTACTCCTTATTGATAAATCTGTTAAATCAAATAAGTTCCTTGTGGACATTTTTCCATTCTCCTGGAGCAGTGTGTGTGACTAGCCTGAAATCTGTCCCTATCCAAGATGGTTGCCTTCTAAATGGTTGCTGCTTAAAGTTCCCAATTCAAGATGTCCTATTTTCCTGCGATATCAGTTCTTGCCTAGTCCACATATAAATATATAGGGAGGCTGTTAGAAATGGGGCTCTCTAGTTGGCAGAGGTAGATACCTTTGTCCAAATAGGAACCCTTGCTTCTAGTCAGGGTAAGGGGGATATACACTTTAGATAACCCCTGCTCACCCCCTCGGTAGCTCGGCACGAGCAGACAGACTTATCCCAAAGGCAATGAGTAAAGTATTTGTACTCAAAACACACAGTAATACAGTTATAACGCCACAAATGGACACCACACTAGTTTGGGAAAAATAAAGTATCTTTATCTAAACTCAACAAGACCAAAACTTCAAAAATCCAGCATATATGTAAACTTTAAAAAGGTTTCAAACAACTTGGTCAAAGGAAAACTATGGATGTGTGATTTCCCACAAAGTACCTGTAGTTGCGTCAAAATTCCCAAGGCCAAACAGCCGCAGAGATGGGAAGCGTCAAAAACAAAGAGATGCGTCAGTTCCTGAGACCTAGGGGAGGTGATGAAACCGTTCTGCTGCACGTAGGAGAAGTGATGCATCAAATCCGGTCTGTAAGGGGAAGTGATGCATCGACTCCAAGACAATTCTGGCCCGTGGGTGATATGTCGGGAAAACTTGCCACACAGATGCGATGCGTTGAAATCCAGAATGCATGGGCAATCGATGTAGCAGCATCGAGCAGCGCTGCAACAGCCGCAATCCCTCGATGCATCGGTTCTTGTAGTGGTGACAGGCACTGCATCAGTTCTGCAGTGGCACAGCGATGCATGGAGATTCTTCTCGCACAGCGGTAGTGCATCGGAAAACAGCTGCAAGAAGTGTGATGCGTCAATTTCGGCAGTTCTTCTTTTCTTCCAGCTCCCAGCAGCAGCAACAACCTCCAGAGGCCCAAAACTGGAACAGGCACATCCTGGCAGGTCAAAACTCTCAGCGGCAGAGTTCAGTGGAGCTAGGGGTGAAGTCTTTGTGTCCCTGAGTCTACAGAACAGGAGACCAGCACACACAGGCCCTTGGAGATTCTTCTTCAAGCAGGTTCAAGCAAAGTTCCAGTATTTGTCCATTCCTTGGCAGAAACAGAAACTGAAGGCCAACCCCACACAGCATACAGCAAAGCGGCAGTACTCCTCCTCACAGCTCTTCTCCTTGGCAAAGGTTCCTCTTGAGTCCAGAAACGATCTAAAGTTCGGGGGTTTCAGGTGTAATACTTATACCCCAAAATGTATTTTTTCTGTTTGTGCAACCAGTTCTGTCCTCACTGGTCTAGTTTGACCATAGGGAGTGGAGGCAGCTTTTTGCAAGAAAGACAGGCCCTATTCAGGTGCAAGGAAATCTCCTCCCACTACTCTAAATGCAGCCAAGCCCCATTCAGCTCAGCTCGGAGTCATCCAGACAGGGCTAGGCACACTTCAAACCCCCCCATTGGCTGTCTACAGTGAATGCACATCCCCAGCCCCTGTCACTCCAAAACCAGACAGTCAATCCACAAACGGGCAGAGGCACACAGAATGGTTAAACAAGAAAATGCCTACTAACTTAAAGTGGCATTTTTAAACACACAATTTGAAAACCATCTTTACTAAAATATGTGTTATTAAATTCGGAGTTCAGAGATGCTAAACCTTATTGCTCTATCTTGTCCTAATGGGAAGTTATACTTGTCAAATGTTACAAAGCATTTCCCATTCTATCCTATGGGGCAGATGGCCTTTCAATAGTGAAAAACTAAATCGGTAGTATTTCACTATCAGGACATGTCACACACACCAGTACATGTCCTACCTTTCACATACACTGTCCCCTGCCCAGGGTGGTACCTTGGCCCTACCATAGGGGTGCCTTACATGTAAGAAAAGGGAAGGTTAGGGCCTGGCAAGTGGGTGCACTTGCCAGGTTGACATGGCAGTTTAAAACTGCGCGCAGACACTGCAATAGCAGGTCTGAGATACCTTTTCAGGGCTACTCATGTCGGTGGCAAAATCAGTGCTATAGGCCCACTAGTAGTGTTTGATTTACAGGCCCGGCACACTCAGTGCACTTTACTGGGGACTCACCAGTAAATCAAATATGCCAATAAGGGAGAACCAATTGTAAAAACAATTTTTACAGGGAGCACTTGCACTTTGAAACTGATCAGCAGTGGCAAAGTGCCCAAAGCATCTACGCAAGCAAAAACGAAATCCAGCACAGCATCAAAAATACAGGAGGTAGAGGCAAAAATTCAAGGGAAAACCATGCCAAAGGTGCCAAGTCTAACAGAGGCTTTGTTCAGAAAAGAATGCTTTGCAACACATTCTTTCCCTCCTTCGGTACGTTCTTGACCCACGCTGGCACTTTGGCTCCCTGACTTTCTTCCTTTTTCATCAACAGGATTGGATTCTTTATTCTGCAATACTTTATTCTTAGATCTTTCCCTGATTCCGAAGTGATTTTTTATAGTCTTGAAGATAAGTCATCTGTTATCTTCATTTAAGAAAATCTAAGGCAATTGTTTTTTTCTGCCCTTTGTGGCATTTTCTCCTGCCAGGAACACTCTTAAGGAGACGCAACATCTTTTATGACACATGTATAAAAAATGCAGGATGGGACACTTCTCTGACCCCAACCACCCACACCCCCTCCTCTTTCCACTGTCTCTCTCCCCCCCTGTTTTTCCACTTCCTCTCACTGCCTCTCCCCATCCGGCCCTGCCCAGGTGGTACCACTGCGGTCCACCCCTTGGCCATCCATGAGGTTTTCCCTTAAATCCCCCTCCTGATTGTCTCCAGGGTAGGATACCTGCCTACCCCTATGTGGAGTCCCGATTCCTGGTCTCCACTTGGACGGCAGCCCCCCTTTCCACGGAGTACCGCCCTCCTACCATGTCCCCCTCCCACCACGCCCCCACAGGCCCCCATGGCGAACATTACTTCCACCATGGCGTGGGCTCCCAGGCATTCGAGGTCGCCTTCCCAGCTCACGGCTGCCACGGCAGGAAGTATTTCAGTGGCTTCCTCTCCCAGGTCGTTACTCCGGCACTGCCTGGGCCTCGGGTAGGTTGATAGACATCTCGGGCATCGGTAAGTGTTCACCGCAGCCCCGGCCACCAACACTGGCACCCGGCAGTCCTGGGCAGCTACCCTACCCTAACATATACCAACCATCAGCCTCCACGCCTGGCCCCCTCACTGTTTCCTTCATCTTGCCCCCACAGCAGCGACAACACGCCGTGCAGTGCTCCCCCTGAAACGTCCGATTGGTGCCACTAATGACTACGGACACGAGTAAGTCCTTGTCTCCACAAGTGGGGAGCTGTCAGTTTTCCTCCCTCCCTTCCCTTCCCTTCCAGCCCCCTTGACCCCCCACCACTTTCCTCCATAACCTTCCCCTTTCTCTTCCTTTTCTTTTCTTTCCTGTCTTCTCTTTTCTTCCCTCTCTTTCTTTTCTCTCCTTTTCTTTTTCTTTTCCCCCTTTCCCCCTTCCTCCCATCCATCCCTGCCTTTCCCTTCCCCCAACTCCACCCCCCTTCTACGACCCTCAGCTCCCTCACCGTTTGAAAGCATGCACATTTGATGGCTTACACGTTTGGCTGACAGGTGATACCAGCCCTCGTTCTCATTTCTGCCACATATGTTTCACGTGGTAAATACACTGGGAGGTAATACCCCAAGCTTTCCCAGCTTTTTGGCTACTATGCTACCTGTAATTCACTAATTGCAATGTTCCTTTCAACAGCAAAACAGTGGGCAGTCTAGACTGTGCTCACCCGTGGTATCTTAAGTGCATAATTTACTTATTTACAACATATGTATTTTACAGCCTTTTGGCAAATACTGGTAGCATGACTGATATTGCCCGCATTATAGTTCCTCATTATTTCTATGACACCTACACCCGCTCGCCTGTGACCACCTCACATCACTAGTATATCATGTGATCTACGTACTAGCAGTTCTCCATTTCAAATGTGTCAATATACAACCATGGACACCTGTTTTTAATGTCATCTATATACCTTTTTGTTCCCTCTATCTAGGTCTATCACCAAGGAGACGTTCTCCAGGTCTATGTAAGGTATAAAGGATATGTTGTTAACGTCTTTCCTTTTGCATATTATTCACAGGGCATAGTTCACACCGGTCTTATCCCCCCATCCCTGTGAAGGGTAGAATTAGGTCTTCCTGGTCCTGATGAAATGCCATGATCCCTTATGGACTGTAACAGGCATGAAACATATTGACCTCCCTATGCACTCCGTTTATAGATAAATAGACCATTATATCTATTTTATGCTCATATCACGCTTTTAACCTTGACAAAGGGACCAGAGTATTAAAAACTCGATTTCCTGTCTGGATCCCTTTAGCCAATTTTTAACACACTTTTCATCCTCCCATTCTACTCACTTTTTTCACCGCTCATCCATGCCAACATATATCGGCAACAAAGAAAAGACTTCTGGTAAAGAGCCCCATTCAGGGGTCCGTTGGGCATTGCAGCGAGGAACTGCCGGATGATGAAGCATGACACCCCTCAGGGTGAGTGAGGGCCCTTGCTCCTAAAAGGAGCACTCCCCCCCCCTCTTTCAGACCTAGCTTCCCACGCAGGAACAGCACACTCTATATTCTTTCATCACTGGCAAGGGCCGTGTGCTGGACCTTTCAAAAAGCACCAGTCCCTACTTCTTTGTTTTAATGGGCAGAGTCATCATTTCCTCAGGCAATTAACAAGGAAACTAGAAAGACCTTTCTCTACATTCAGTTCTTGATACCAGGCTGTTTTTTTTTAACTATTACACATTCTATCAATAAACACAAACATGTCACAGTAAGTACACCTATAATCATACCCTGGTGGTTAGATGGAATTAATACAATAAGTAATTTTTTCTTGCCAAACAATTATGTATGGCATACTTAGAGTACAATTAGAAAGGTAAATTCCAACTTCAGTATGCATAGCTTAACAGGAGAATCTTGGTCAAAGTCCCATTCTGTATTGAAAAGGTACACAATCTCACAAGGTCTACGTAACTAGTAATAGTCCTTTACCTAGCAGCAATAACTTAAGAAAAGCAAAGTTGTCGGGCTATGTTAGGCACATAGGATATCACATGAACAATAGCGTAGCTAGACATACTGCTACCGGATCGGCCCCTAAGTTTGCCGCCCATGTGCAGGTAAGAGCAGGCAGGGGACAGAGGGGGCGACAGACAACTTGTTCGCAGGCTGGGGGGGGTAGTGGTAGTCGACAGACACAACTCCAGCAGCCCCCAAAAACAGTGCCACCAGGGGGAGACAGCCCCCCCCCAGCTACGCCACTGCACATGAAATGAAATGAAATGGCAGGTTGCGGCAAGGGGAGAAGCATGTTGGATAATAGGTGTTGTACCAGTGGGAGTGTTGGTGACCAATAGCTAGACAGGGGCCTTATATCGAATAAACCTTAAGCTTGGGCGGGGGTAGACAGAATGATTTTGTAGGATGTCACAGGTTATCCATGATAATTGTTTTAAACATTCATCCTCTATATCAGTAGGTGGGTAATAGTGTTCTAACAGGGGAGTGAGTTAAATATTGTCTCATTTCTGGGTCTTCCATATTTAGCTATAGTTAACAGTAAGGGAGTTGCAGTGTATTTGTACTATGAAATAAAGATCATATGTGGGATTCTACCAACATTAGATGTTGTACAATATTCTATAGTATGCTACAACAGTCAACTTGTCAGTCATGCAGTCATCCAGAGCAAGAAGAGCTTAAGAAATGAAGTTTTTCTGAAATGGGTAAGGATGGCACAAGTTCTAGGTTAAATTATTGAGTTTTTTTATCACCCAGGAACCATCTTTACCTTCCTACGACACCCCACTGTTGTCATTCATTAAAAGTTAATTATTGCTAATATCATTATATTACAAAACATTATAAATATTACAAAATATTACCAAATGTAATTTAATATTAAACTGAATGTTAGGAACAAAATAGCCAAGTACAGGTGCTCGTTGTCTCAAGGGCATTGAAGCCTGACAGTCGCATGCCATTGCTCATAGTACCCCTAAATCAGCTCACAGGTTTGTGCTTCAATCTTAACATGATATATCAGATGTTCATGTTCAGTCATGACCATCATTTCTTTTATCCCTTCAACATCCGTTGGTATGTTATGTTTTCCATTTTCTCAAGCTATAGATCTTAAAATATGCTTGCGACATTGAATGCAATCTCCTCCAATGGTTAAACATGGCAGGGATCAATGACCTGATGTAGGATAGCTAATGGCACAGATCAAATTAAACCCCAAAGAACTTTTAACAGTTTCTGTAACTTAAGACCAGTACTTTTTAAAGTTGGAGCATGCCAATATATCACAGACACTTATTTCTTAAGTTGTTCAGGTTAAGGCTAAGACTAGGAGGTTTCCATTTGTAAGGCAATGAATGTCAATAATGTAATATTTTGAGATAACTGCAATTTCAGCCGGGCCTTTCTGAGTCCCTCATCATGGGAGTCCATGGAAGTAGGCTCCATTGATATGTGCTTTAAGTGCGTTAGCAGCTAGTTTTGAATACAGTGCTTTAGTTCATAGATGCATAAAGGCCTGCCACAACTCCTGAATTTTACTTGGCCTGGGCGGAGTACGCAGAGTTCTACTACAGGGAACTCCGCGAAGTGCCACAAAAACTCCACTGGTGCAGACATTCTACTTTAGTGGCGGCTTCTTCAACGCAATCAGCACATTTTTCAACTCGAGCAGTCGCAACCTGCTGCGCCCGACTGTGTTGAGATATCTGCAACTTAACTTTGGCGAGCAGCACAGGAGTCAAAACTCTGCTCTGCATCACTTCACTGAGGTTTCCGGAACTCCACGCGGAGTGGGCAAAACTCTGCAACTCCACTGGTGAGGCGGAATTCTTCGCCCACCCTTAGATTTTACATAGGTCCAGATAGCCAACATGAAGCCAGATGCGATCTCAGGGCAGATTCCACACAATGTTTGAGCAGATGATATCTCCACTTTTGAGAGAAGTCTAGGTCACATTCAGCCTGCAAGTCTGTAAATCTCCAAATATCATATTTTCATACAGGTTAATGACTGTCGATCAGCCTGTCAAACTAAGGGGATGATGGCCACTTTCACGTCTAGAGTTTGCCCTCATGGGGGCTTCAGCACTGAGGTATCCATTGACACGTGATGTTTTTGTGAATGTTATGGCAGATTATGTAAAAATGTTAAAAGTGCAAGATAGGGTTAATATCTTTCTTCAGCGTGTAGGGCACAAAATACAACAAGTCCAGGAAATCCCACTGGGACAGGGGGGATTTTTCTAGGGCTACCCAAGCAGGTTTATATTTGCTGGCTGCGGATAGTCTTAGGAGAACAACATAGTATTTTACCCATGTATCTATCTCAATAAATGTTGTACATATTTTGCATAGTAAAATGCACATACTTATATCCAAACATATTAATAAATGTAAATATACCCAAATTATTATTAATCATCAAAATATATAAAACAAACCAATAGCCTGTATGGTCCATTTAATTTTGATATCTCCTTTCGGGAAAATAAAAACACTTTTGTCCCTGAATGCTTTAATGATTGTTTGATTTGGAGGCGAGGGGTGCTGTAATCAAACCATTGATCCATTCATTCTTAGACATGAAGTCATAATTTGGATACATTTCTATTAAAATGCAGCACATTTTTTCTAGACGTATCTCACAAAGGGCTCTTTCTGATACATGGAGAATATGCACTCTAGATGCATTGAGTTCTACCATTTTTTGCATTCATGGACCCACAACTATAAACTTGCTAGTATAGCTGAGATTAATGGTCTGACTCAGTTCAAATTTGGTGCTATTGTCATATCTGGTCATGCTCTAGTCATCTCAGATTTTAACCTTGCCACTGGAGGTGGAGGTTCATCCTATATGACATATCCAAGTTCAATTTGTTAATTCGTAGTCTAAATGTGTTGAGAGCACTTATTAGATGCCTTTAAAGCATCTTAGAGCTATTTTACCATACATTATGCTTCTTCAAAAAAGAAATGATAGAAATATAAATTCCATTTTGCTGCGGATTAAAATTCTAGGACATGCTTACTTTACATCTTATTCTACAAATACCCGAAATTTATATTTGAAACTAAATAACAATTTACTAGATACTCAGTGGGAAGAGCATCTAGTATTTTGTTTTGAGCAAAGACTACATTTTATGGTAGTATAAATAGGACATCTACTAAAAATTGAGAAGGAGACATCTCATATTAATCGTATGAAAGGAAAAACAGCTTGTTCTTTTCCGAAAATGGGGCTAATTATCAGAATTTTAAAGAATATTTACATATTTCAAAGTTTTCTCCTTCCCAGGAAGATTTGTATAATTTATTCTTAACAGTACGAAAGAATTCTAATTTGAAATGTGGTTTTTCAGACCTTGAAAAGACTCGATCTGTGGTGAAAAAGAATGGGCTATTTCTGCTCTAAGGAAAAGTTAGTAAACAACAAGTGACAAAGCTGTTCCTAAAGGGAATGGGAAAGGATGTACCATGTATGAAGATATCTGTTATGGATATTGGAGCCCTCACACAGCCATCGGGATATTGTGAATCACATACCCTTCAGGATGTAATGTAACATCATCGGGCTGCTCCTACGTCGAGTCGGCTGGTGCAATACCCGACGGGCTCTTGTTTAGAGAGCACTCTTGTGGAGATCTTCTATATCCAAGATAGCCGGTTGTTCAACTGAAAAAAGTGGGGCTTGGTGATAGTGTAGATGAATGTTAAAAAGGGGAGGGAGTACTATCTCAACAGTTTTATTACGATGTCTCCTCACCTGATTAAAAACATGAGGTGAAGTGATAGTAACTCAGGTCTATGTTCTGGGTTATCTACACTGCCTCGTCATGGTCAACATGTTTCTCACTATAACTGAGCTGTACTCAAGTGATTCGTCAGGACCTAGAAATTCTATCTACAGGTCTATCCCAGAAGATTATGTGATAGACAACAAGCGTTTATGTGTATAACTGGTATTGTTACCTGCGGCTCGGTCTACCTGTATGGAAAATGGGAGACCAAAATCGTTAAAAAACGCTCATTCGCAAAACAGTTATCGTACATGGTGCGGGTGGACCATGCATTTATAGTGAAAGTGCACATTCTGTGTAGGGAGGGGGAGGGGAATTAAAAACACACAAAAAACCACGTGAAGTGATCACTCTAGAGAGAGTTACAACAGCAGTAGTTGAACTTACCCTATCTACTCCATAGGATAAACCACTGCAGTCCCTGGTAGGCTTGCGCAAGGAGTTCCTTGCGTTCTGTATTGGTGTATGGGGGCAATATTTAAAACCAGGTTAGATAAACACAATACTCCAGGGTCATTAACACCCCTTCTCTTGGATGCCACAGTATTCAAAACCATGTTAAAGTAAAAGGTTGAAATAAATGCAATACTCCAGGGTCATTGACACCCCTTCTCTTGGATCCATCCCAATCATATATTGCAGTTGTAATGGGGATCAATGGCTATAAATGGAGTTAGGAAGTGCCAGGTGAAGCCTGCTCTCAGTAAGGTTAATCAGAAAAAAAAAGCGTTGCATGAAAATCTCACGCGGAACGGAAAATAGGAACGTATCTCATATAAATGCTCCTTGTCATATTTATTGTGTTAGTCTATTTGTTCCCGTATGTATCAGTGAAGGAGCGGGTTTCAAACAAGATAAAGCCGAAGAACTCGTAACTCGGCGTGACATAGCTATGTGGTTGTTAAAATGCAAGGTAGAGCTAGCGGTACATCATAAAACCAGTAAAAGACATGAGGATTTACTTACTGACACGCCGAGTCCGTGTCGCTCGTAGACCTACCCCGCATATAGAAGATCTCCACAAGAGTGCTCTCTAAACAAGAGCCCGTCGGGTATTGCACCAGCCGACTCGACGTAGGAGCAGCCCGATGATGTTACATTACATCCTGAAGGGTATGTGATTCACAATATCCCGATGGCTGTGTGAGGGCTCCAATATCCATAACAGATATCTTCATACATGGTACATCCTTTCCCATTCCCTTTAGGAACAGCTTTGTCACTTGTTGTTTACATACTTTGGGCACACTTAGCTGGACCTTACCAAAAGCCCTTTTGGCCCCCCTCCCTTCTTGTTGATTTACGTTTGCACGGATTTTTATCCGTGGGGCCTTTAACGGTGGGTTAACCTGTGTACATCCCCCATTTTAGATTTTTACCCTGTTGTCAACTACTTTGGTTGCAACCCTTAAAACCACACGTTGTGTTTCACTCTCTATCAACCGGTGGCTCATAGCCTTATATCACAACCTATAGAAATGGAAGGCCAAGGCCTCAGTTTTGGCGATGACTTAGCTGATGAAATACTTAATGCACCATCCATCTTGGGTGCAGACGGTGGGGCAGCCACAGGGAGTCAGACAGAAGACTGGCAGTCCCTTTCATCTATGAAAAGAGATTGGGTCAAGATCACCCTGCATGGCGCCTTAATGACTAAATACTTGAGGGCAAATATTGCACCTAATGGCTTGATAGTCAAAATCTTTCCACGAATCTTCCTGGAAGACAGCACCTTCAAAGTCGACTGGTCTAAGGTCTCCTGGAAATGTACCAGGGACCTCCTTATATTAATCATCAGTACAGCGAAGAGACTAGCAGAGACCCTCCTAACAAGGATCCAATTGGTAGAAAGCACATTAAAGAGTGCAACTACATCCACACTCTTTAAGACCAAGCTGACTGAAATTAATCATGAGATGGCCGAACATCGCGAATACCTCATGAGACAAAAAGTCAAAAAACTACAAAAGGATGTCAATAACTTTGACAAAGAAAAAATCTACCCTTACCTGAAGGAAGACTTCATACCTCCAAATTCTAATACCTCGGGAGACTCCGGGTCTAACTCCTCTAGAAGAGGCTCATCTAGCAACAGCAATTCTAGTACCGATTTGGCGAATCACGGTACCTCTCGCAGAGGAAATCGCCAGTTCTATCCCGACTTCCAAATGGCGGCTTACCAACATCCAGCATTCTGGCAATATTCGGTGCACCCACAGGGCCCACCACCTTACCCTATGCCATCGCAAGGCCCCCCCCCCCAATTTTACCCCCCGATGTTTAACCAACCTTTTTTAGGCAGAGGCTGGGGCAGAGGGCGCGGGCAAAGAAGAAAAAACAATCAGCGACAAGGAACAAGGATCCAGTGGGAAGACACCCCGAGAACCATGGAGACACGGAGTCACACGACCAACAAGAAGAAGACTTAGTGGTTAATCTCTCTCAGAGAAACCTCAGTGAAATGGAACAGAGGGTCTTACAGAAGGGCTTAGGGTTTGTACCCACTCCCAAGATTGACCCCTTCAAACAGCAATGTGAGGTTCAACAATTCTTCCGGAAAATTAGATTGAAAGCCTTTTTTACCAACATTGAGGCTCCTGAACGGACAGATAGTGGTTTACACAATGCTTCCACTTTCACCCCCAGTACTAATATGATTCCACCTGAAGTTATTACTTTTGAACAGGCTGTTCTTAAGGATCTAGCTAAAATCACCAATTCCAGACATTTTAATAACATGTCTAAGGCTGAAACAGAGACAGTCTCCATCTTGTCCAATGACACCTCCATTACCATTAAACAGGCAGACAAAGGGGGAGCCACAGTAATAATGGATACAGTGGACTACGAATTAGAATGTAGACGACAATTGAGTGACCAAACTTATTACACCCCTGTCCCTACTGACCCAACCCCACGTCTCCTTACTACGATAACAGCCTTGGTCTTCTCGGCTGAGAGCCAAGGCTGGATAAGTAAGAAAGAAGCCACTTTTCTGGTAAAAAAGAACCCGCGCACCCCATACTTCTACATCCTTCCAAAAATCCACAAAGGCACTTTCCCTGTACCCGGGAGACCCATTGTATCAGGCATTGGCTCAGTGTTGGAACCCTTGTCACAATTTTGTGATTTCTTTTTTCAACCGCTTGTACACAAGACAAAATCATACATACAAGACACTTCAGATCTTTTGAGACTCTTATCGTCTCTACCCCCTGCAGATGAAATTACCCTACTGTTGAGTTTAGACGTGCAGGCCCTCTATACCAACATACCCCAGAGGGCCACACTCGAAGTGGTGGAAAATATCCTTCAACTTGAACCATGGCAACACAACACTCCCATAAGTTTCATTATGGACTGTGCTACTCTAGCCATGACAGAAATTTTTTTTGAATTCAGAGGACAGGTCTACAAACAGACACAGGGCACTTGTATGGGTAGCACCTTTGCGCCCAGTCTGGCCTGTCTGTACATGTCCGACTTTGAGTCCCGCTACATCTTCAACCACACCAACCCCTATAATACTGATGTTTACCTCTGGAAGAGGTTCATTGACGATATTTTGATACTATGGAAAGGAGACATGTCAACTTGTCTAGAATTTTGCAACTGGATCAACACTTTGGATCCACACCTTAAATTCACACACACAGTGTCAGACAGGAGTATCCCTTTTCTAGACCTGAACATCAATCTCCACGGAGGTACACTCTCTACTTCACTATATAAAAAACCAACGGATCGTAACAGTTTGTTACTATACTCCAGCCATCACCCGCGGAGCTTGAGAGATAACCTACCCGTGGGACAATTCTTAAGGATAAGACGTAATTGTAGCAACCTAACTGACTACAAGACTGAAGCTGAAAAACTAACTAGGAATCTGAAAGCGCGTGAATATCCAGCGAAACAGATTGCCCAAGCCAACAAAAGAGCCCGCAATAACCCTAGAGAGGCCTTACTAGAACCTAGAACCAAGAGACAAACGGAGAACATCACATGTGTCACCTCGTTCACCCCGGTATCTAACCAGATCACCAAGGTGATCAAAAAGCACTGGAAGATACTAAACACGGGCTCAATGACCCTAGAAACACCTAGGTTCTCTTTCAAACGCACCAGGAACCTGAGGGACTCTATAATACATACTCGTCCTCGAACACAGAGACAGATAACACAAAGAACACTATGGGAGCTGCCCCCTGTGACCGGGCATTACCCGTGTGGCTCCTGTTCTGTATGTCACCTCACTGACATACACAAGACAGTTTATATCAACGACAATTTCAAGTGGGAAATACGACGCCACACCAATTGCAATACCACCAACTGTGTTTATATGATTACATGCCCCTGCACACTTCAGTACATAGGCATGACAACACGCCCTGCTAAGACACGCATCATAGAACATCGCAGCAATTTCCGCTGTAAAAGAACGAACACTAAAATGTGCGCGCACTTTCTAGAGAAAGGACACCCCCCGATTCCTTTAGATGGCTTATTCTGGAAACATTTCCGAACATAACCAAAGAAGCCTTACTAATCAAAGAACAACGGTGGGTGTATAAAAGTGGCACAGACACCTCAGGACTCAATGATGCCATTCCATGGTGTTCCTTAAAACCCCCTTGAGATCTAGGATACACCAAGTTTCTGAGCAACCACACTAGCTTTCTCACATACAGAGATAGCATTGCCACTGGACTGAATGATACCACCCTTTAGGCCACACACACCACCTTAAGACATAGCGCATACTAGGCTTTGTAATCATCACCCTGATTTCTGATTAGCTCACTTGTATAAGCGACCCCCACACTTGCAACATCAAGCTCTAACATTATGGGGACAGCAACCAACTCATTCTATGCATGTGTGGTCTATGCATTGTATATATATGGCTGATTAGACCCAGTTGCCATGGTTTACTTGTTTATTTGTAGTGTGGTAACCCGTCTTCACAACAATATCAGGGGTTAACCTACAACCAAATATACCAACCAGATCTGGTTGCTTCCATGAAACTCCAGTACTTTTCCGGCTACTTTATCACCAAGAATAGACATTGCTTACTAAACCGGAACCATGTACACCACAACCAACTCCTGGTTTATCGACGACTTCTCCACTCGTATTTCTTCCAACATGGCGGCCATTTCTAGCCACTTTCTCGAATAAGTATCGCATTCTAGACCCACATGGACCGTGACGCATAGTCGTTTTAAACACACACGAGATCGTAGAACCCCACCCCCCAGTCCTGGTAGTGCGGGGTAGGTCTACGAGCGACACGGACTCGGCGTGTCAGTAAGTAAATCCTCATGTCTTTTACTGGTTTTATGATGTACCGCTAGCTCTAACTTGCATTTTAACAACCACATAGCTATATCACGCCGAGTTACGAGTTCTTCGGCTTTATCTTGTTTGAAACCCGCTCCTTCACTGATACATACGGGAACAAATAGACTAACACAATAAATATGACAAGGAGCATTTATATGAGATACGTTCCTATTTTCCGTTCCGCGTGAGATTTTCATGCAACGCTTTTTTTTCTGATTAACCTTACTGAGAGCAGGCTTCACCTGGCACTTCCTAACTCCATTTATAGCCATTGATCCCCATTACAACTGCAATATATGATTGGGATGGATCCAAGAGAAGGGGTGTCAATGACCCTGGAGTATTGCATTTATTTCAACCTTTTTACTTTAACATGGTTTTGAATACTGTGGCATCCAAGAGAAGGGGTGTTAATGACCCTGGAGTATTGTGTTTATCTAACCTGGTTTTAAATATTGCCCCCATACACCAATACAGAACGCAAGGAACTCCTTGCGCAAGTCTACCAGGGACTGCAGTGGTTTATCCTATGGAGTAGATAGGGTAAGTTCAACTACTGCTGTTGTAACTCTCTCTAGAGTGATCACTTCACGTGGTTTTTTGTGTGTTTTTAATTCCCCTCCCCCTCCCTACACAGAATGTGCACTTTCACTATAAATGCACGGTCCACCCGCACCATGTACGATAACTGTTTTGCGAATGAGCGTTTTTTAACGATTTTGGTCTCCCATTTTCCATACAGGTAGACCGAGCCGCAGGTAACAATACCAGTTATACACATAAACGCTTGTTGTCTATCACATAATCTTCTGGGATAGACCTGTAGATAGAATTTCTAGGTCCTGACGAATCACTTGAGTACAGCTCAGTTATAGTGAGAAACATGTTGACCATGACGAGGCAGTGTAGATAACCCAGAACATAGACCTGAGTTACTATCACTTCACCTCATGTTTTTAATCAGGTGAGGAGACATCGTAATAAAACTGTTGAGATAGTACTCCCTCCCCTTTTTAACATTCATCTACACTATCACCAAGCCCCACTTTTTTCAGTTGAACAACCGGCTATCTTGGATATAGAAGATCTCCACAAGAGTGCTCTCTAAACAAGAGCCCGTCGGGTATTGCACCAGCCGACTCGACGTAGGAGCAGCCCGATGATGTTACATTACATCCTGAAGGGTATGTGATTCACAATATCCCGATGGCTGTGTGAGGGCTCCAATATCCATAACAGATATCTTCATACATGGTACATCCTTTCCCATTCCCTTTAGGAACAGCTTTGTCACTTGTTGTTTACATACTTTGGGCACACTTAGCTGGACCTTACCAAAAGCCCTTTTGGCCCCCCTCCCTTCTTGTTGATCTAAGGAAAAGTTAACCACCAGGTCCAGATAGATTTCCACTTGGATTTATTTTCATTTGTCTTCATTATTAATTCCAAGATATCTTCAGATATCTTCAATTGTATTGTACAGTAATGTTATTTGTACAGTAGTAAAATAATTATTTCTGTGAGACAATGATCTGCAATATCCCTAAGGATGATAGTGATCTCTCTCTGCAAATATTATAGATCCATTTCTTAAATCTAAGATTATTTCAAATGTTTTGGCTGTTAGATTGGAACTGTTTCTTCCTAAATTACTTGTGAATGAGCAATATGGTTTTATCAAAGGAAGAGCACTATCAGAAAATGGTAGGCTGTTTCTGGCCATACATTGGTGCCGATTACGATCCTGTAAAAAAATTCCCCGTACGACTCGTATCTGGTCTTTTTACCGTACGAATCGTACAAGTGCCGTACAAACTGCCAAGTACGATTCGCATGGGAAAAAGTCCATACGAATCGCATTGGGAATCATTCCCCACACGTCCTCGGGTCGGAAAATGTGTCCGACACGTCCTCGGACGATTTACCATACAAATGTGAAAAGTGAAGTCCGACCGCGGAAGTACGATCCAGCCCGTGCGTCCGATGTTACAACCGTATGGAAAAAACACCGTCTGCATCGAACTCCCATAGTAACCATGGAGACATGTGCCCGCATACGCGCCCAACACACCCCCCAGCCCTCCCATGTACGAGTCGAATCCCCACCCGTGTATGTACACCCATGTATGTATGAGACGTACCCCCACCCGTGAATGTATGGAGCGTACCCCCACCCCAACCGTGTATGTATGACCCGTACCCTCACCCGCGTATGCATGGAGCGTACCCCCACCCCAACCGTGTATGTACGGACCGTACCCCCACCCCAACCGTGTATGTACGACCCGTACCCTCACCCACGTACGCATGGAGCGTACCCCCACCCCAACAGGGCATGTACGGACCGTAGCCCCACCCCAACCGTGTATGTACGACCCGTACCCTCACCCGCGTACATATAGAGCGTACCCCCACCCCAACAGTGCATGTACGTACCGTACCCCCACCCCAACCGTGTATGTACGACCCGTACCCTCACCCACGTACGTATGGAGCGTACCCCCACCCCAACCGTGTATGTACGTACCGTACCCCCACCCCAACCGTGTATGTACGACCCGTACCCTCACCTGCGTACGTATGGAGCATACCCCCACCCCAACAGTGCATGTACGGACCGTACCCCCACCCCAACCGTGTATGTACGGCCCGTACCCTCACCCGCGTACGTATGGAGCATACCCCCACCCCAACAGTGCATGTACGTACCGTACCCCCACCCCAACCATGTATGTACGACCCGTACCCTCACCCGCGTACGTATGGAGCGTACCCCCACCCCAACCGTGTAGGTATGTACTGTACCCCCACCCCAACCGTGTATGTACGACCCGTACCCTCACCCGTGTACGTATGGAGCGTACCCCCACCCCAACCGTGCATGTACGGACTGAACCCCCACCCCAACCGTGTATGTACGACCCGTACCCTCACCCGCCTACGTATGGAGCGTACCCCCACCCCAACCGTGTATGTACGTACCGTACCCCCACCCCAACCGTGTATGTACGACCCGTACCCTCACCCGCGTATGTATGGAGTGTACCCCCACCCCAACAGTGCATGTACAGACCGTACCCCCACCCCAACCGTGTATGTACGACCCGTACCCTCACCTGCGTACATATGGAGCGTACCCCCACCGCAACAGTGCATGTGCGGACCGTACCCCCACCCCAACCGTGTATGTACGACCCGTACCCTCACCCGTGTACGTATGGAGCGTACCCCCACCCCAACCGTGTATGTACATACCGTACCCCCACCCCAACCGTGTATGTATGACCCGTACCCTCACCCGCGTACGTATGGAGCGTACCCCCACCCCAACAGTGCATGTACGGACCGTACCCCCACCCCAACCGTGTATGTACGACCCGTACCCTCACCCGTGTACGTATGGAGCGTACCCCCACCCCAACAGTGCATGTACGGACCGTACCCCCACCCCAACCGTGTATGTATGACCCGTACCCTCACCCGCATATGCATGGAGCGTACCCCCCACCCCAACCGTGTATGTACGACCCGTACCCTCACCCGCGTACGTATGGAGCATACCCCCCACCCCAACAGTGTAAGTATGACCCGTACCCTCACCCGCATATGCATGGAGCGTACCCCCACCCCAACCGTGTATGTACGACCCGTACCCTCACCCGCGTACGTATGGAGCGTACCCCCCACCCCAACAGTGTAAGTACGACCCGTACCCTCACCCGCGTATGCATGGAGCGTACCCCCCACCCCAACCGTGTATGTACGACCCGTACCCTCACCCGCGTACGTATGGAGCGTACCCCCACCACAACCGTGCATGTACGGACCGTACCCCCACCCCAACCGTGTATGTACGACCCGTACCCTCACCCGTGTACGTATGGAGCGTACCCCCACCCCAACAGTGCATGTACGGACCGTACCCCCACCCCAACCGTGTATGTACGACCCGTACCCTCACCCGCGTACGTATGGAGCGTACCCCCACCCCAACCGTGTATGTACGTACCGTACCCCCACCCCAACCGTGTATGTACGACCCGTACCCTCACCCACGTACGTATGGAGCGTACCCTCACCCCAACATTCTAAGTAGTAGCGCACCCCAGGCCCCAACACCAGCACCTTCACCCAACATCACGCATGTACGAGTCGTACCAAGCCAGACACAAGGACAGCACTGTACAACTAAATTCCCGAAGTACACACCGTACAAACGCTAAAAACGCACGTACACAACCAGGACAAAGCAAAACAACACAAGAATACACCATTTGAATGGCACAAAGCCACAAAACATGTCCAACAAGCACAAAAACAACACATTCACTGACCTGCAACTGCCAAAATCCCAAACAGAGGCCCAAAACACAACCACTCCTTATAACACACCCACCCAAACTTCAAACACAGCCACACCCACCAATGGACCAATAAAAAGGGCCCACAGACACAAACCATGAGCCTTTGCAACAGACTCACTGCTGCCAGACCCCACAGACAACCTACAGCACCATACTTGAACCTTTACTACACCTTACACTTGCACACCTTCACACACCCACCTTCACAAACACCCCCTCATCACATTCACACACACACCTGCACAACCACACCCACACACCCACAACCATCCACACCCACACCCCTCACCATGGCCACTAACAAGAATCCAAAGTTCACTAGCCGAGAGTTGGAGGTCCTTGTCGATGAAATCCTCAGAGTCGAGCCACACCTCTTTGGAACATTGGTCAGATAGACCAGCTTTTCAGAAAAAACAGCCATGTGGCAGACGATTGTCGATGCTGTGAATGCTGTTGCGGCCACCAGAAGGACCAGGCATGAATGCCAAGCCAGGTGGTACGATCTGAGGAGGAGGGTCTGAGCCAAAATGACCGACGACTACAACCAGGCCAACGTCACTGGAGGAGGGCCGGCCCGCAGACGCGTACAATACCATCCCTGGGAGGAGAGGGTGATGGCCATACTGCCGGTGGTGGCAGTGGACGGATTAGAAGGACTCCGAGACCCGGGTGAGTACACAAACAACTCACCTCACATGGGGGGAACGTCATCCACAACCAAACTCACAAACAGGCACGCAACCACCCCAAGCTATCGCATGACTCAACCACACTCCATGAACACGCACATGCCACTGGCGCCACCATGCCCCATGCACCCAGCTGGACAATGCCAAGTCACAGGCCACAGAAAACACCAACACAAGACACGGTAAGCCGGATGGCGGGAGTGTGGGCCCCAAAAATCACATAGTGCAACTCAGAAGCAGACAACAATGCCCCCTGCCCATATGGCCTAGGTCACAGCCAGACAAACAGTGTGTCCCCACACAGGAAAGACTTGCCAGCAAATGGCGGACGCCTTGCATTAACACATGGGGGTGACGGCACGTTTTTGCACATGACAGCAGATAATGAACAGCCAACACTGTGAAAGAGTGGCAGCACACACCACCACAGCAGCAGCGCAGACACAGACACTACACCCAATGGGTGCCTGGAGATCAGAAACAAACTCACATCAACAAGCCAAGGGCCATTCAAAGATCTGCTAAAAGTGTGTGCCCAGGAAGCTGGGCTGAGGTGACAGAGGGTGACACACAGAGGGAGGGAGAGGGGGACAGAGAGGGAGGGAGACACAGGGAGACGGACAGAGGGAGGAGGCTGACAGAGAGGGAGTGAGAAAGGGACACACAGGAAGCCCAATTCAGCCTTGGGGGGTGTGGGAATGTCTGCTTGTCAGCAGGTGGACTGCGTGCATGTAGACAAGGGTGGCCAGTGCCAGAACCCCCCCTCTTCTCTCAACCTGTGCACGAGCACAACGGCAGCTACCTGCATTATCTAAGTGTGTGGAACCACTCCATGTGCCCACGTACAGTGCAAAACGGAAGGCGCCAATGCATGGCTCGCCACACCTGCTCACTCCACTGCTGACTGCAGTCACAATTGACGCAGCAAGTAAGACTGTGCCACACATAGGTAAAGTCGCAAAAGCTGTGGCCAAGGGACATACCCATGCACAAGTGCACTGTGAGTGGAATGCAAGACATATCCAAATTCCCAGAGTAAATGTGCCAACTTAGAAACGAATGAAACATGGATGTTGCATGGAACAAAATTAACATTGTCTCTCTCACACACAGGTCAACGTCGTGGATCACCCCCCAACACTGGGGGGAAAGACTCACAGGACCCGGCTCGGCGGGATGACGGAGCCACCGGCAGCGACGACTCTCACCACTCTGTGGACGAACCCGACCCTGACCAACCTGGCCCCTCTGGTGTCCAACGACCTGCAGCACCTGCGTCAGGTACAACTGGGCCAACCACCACCCCCACTCCTGCCACATCCCAGGAGACACCCAGGATCCCTGCCCCACCACCACAATGCAGCCAGGCTGGCCAGGAGGGACACGGTGTACCGGGCACCCAGGAGGAGGCAGGCGACAACGCCAATGCCACCCCTCAGGGGTCCCGGAGACCCGATGTGCCCACAAGGGCAGGCCAGGTGCAAGTGGGCAGGGGTGGTGGGAGTGGAGGACGGCGGAGGCGCGAGCCTGACCGGTTGGCTGCGGAACCGGTATATTCCCATGTCAGAAACATCCTGGACACATACCGGCAGGACACCACGGGCATGGCCCAGGTTGTGTCCATCCTCGAGGAGATCAAGACCCAGCAGGCCCAGCAACATGCGGAGCAACATGCCTGTCTACTGCGACACCAAGGGCGGATGGAGGACAGACAGGCTGAGCTCGTGACGGTGTTCACGGGAATTCACAGTACACTCCGTCGGATTGCCGACAACATGGGCAACCCTCCCTGTGCCACCAGGCGTAGAACGTCACCACCCACAGGGAGGGATCAGGAGGAGGAGGAGTCATCCGACGGAGCATCCCAAACATCGTCACGGCTTGCATCTGAGGGTCCCCGCAGGAGGGCGGGTCGTCCACGGAAAAGACCGTGAGGGTCAGCGCAACAGCACCATCTCCCAGGACACCTGGCCTGGCACCTGGCCCACTGGACCAACAGCAGCACAGCAGCAAAAGACATTCTCTGCCACATGGACTTGCTGGTCACTGTCTGACCAATGTTGACAAAGACTGTGGCATGGACTCTGAGGATTTTCAATGGCAAGGACACCAACTCCCCTGGTGAACTTTGGATTCCACACACCCGGAAAGCCCCTCATGTCATACCCCCCCCCCACGTACCCCAACCAAAATTAAAGGTTACACGATAAAGAGATGATGCCTACATTTTGCATTATTACCTTACATGTGTCTTGTAAAGTCTAACCATGCCTGAGTTCTCATTTGACTTCAACCATCCACACCCTGGGGCCTGAGTCTGGCACAGGACACACATGGGTCACAATGTATTAGGCAAGACGGACATGGAGCACCATACACACCCATGATGGGCCCAACCAGCTGAGGGGGTGGCCGCACAACCGTGCCGACAGACATATTGAGTACAGCGACAGCCATGCGCAGAGACCAGTGATCATGTGGAGTGTCCTGGGGGGCACCCAGGTATGTGTGGACAGGTGGCAGAACCATGTCCTGCAAGCTTGAGTCAAGTGGATGCAGAGAATGGTGGCCTGGCCAACGTTGGATGCATGGGGTTGGCACATGTCACAATACCCAAACAGTCATGGACATCATGCACAATACACAGTCTAATCCCACACAAACAGCTTGCATCTTGCTACTCAACACATAGACACATAGCCACTATCACGGAAAACCATGCCAGACATGCCGGATGCACCGTGGCAACACACCAGCATTGACTGAGAATAGGCACCTTGGAGGCATAGGGACACCTTTATTATTCATGTATTTGGGAATGCAGAGGCAACTCGGAGTACACATGAACAGGTCATGTGGAGTAACATGTGGGTCCAACACTGGAACCCCCCTTCTGCAGCACAAATGCGTGATAGCCATGGAACTGGCACACAAGTGTCGGGTAACAGCTAAAGACCCCCTGCTGCTCACGGAGAGGCTGCCATACACCATTGATCCTCTGATGTGGAAGTCCCACACCATGTCAAGCCAATGCAAACCGTATGTGTCCGAGGGCAGTGTTACACACATTGATGCCATCATCACAATCCACTATCCCATCACAGGTGACTGGCAACAAGTCTGACCATCTATTCAGGTCTACACAGCTACATGTCATGTGTCCCATGGTGATGCGACATGTCTGCAGAGGAACCAAACATCGACAGGGGCAGTGTGCACACATCGTAAACAACTGCCACACCCAATACACCCCTGATGCATCCCTTACCCTAAGGAGACTTCCAAACTTGTCCGTGCGTGTGAGTCAGCACACAATGACGTGTCCATGAGGAATAGCAGTGCCACAACAATGCAACCAGCAGACGGCATGCGCAAGTACCTAGGGATGAGAGACACACAAGAAGCCAGCCACAAAAAGCACAGCCACTTGCATGTGCATGTACTCGACACATGTAAGGATGACAACATGCTAGGTCACAATTATGACTGGGGAAATACAACCATCACTGGCACCATCACTCCAGTGACACATCCACACACACCTCTGACTCACGTGGCATACATGCAGATGGACACACACATCGCAACACATGCCACACGGGGACCAATGCGTGCACACACAGACACTGGTACTCACCACTAAGCAAAGAAGTCGCGTATGAGCCGACTCCGGATGTCCTCTTGCGGAACCACATCCTCCACATCACTAGCCCCATTGCCAAGCCCTTCGTCCTCCACGGGTGGATGGTCCTGATCATCTTGATCCAGGATGAGTGGCACAGCTTTCTCAACTGCCATGTTGTGCAGCATGCAGCAGACCATGAAGATTTTGCAGACCTTCGCCGGGGCATATGGGAGGGCGCCGCCGGTCTTGTGGAGGCATCTGAATCGGCTCTTCAGGAGGCCAAATGTCCTCTCTATCACTCGCCTTGTCCGGCCATGGGCGGTGTTGTAGCGGAGCTGGGCCGGCGTGATGGGGTTGCGGATAGGTGTGATCAGCCATGGCATGTTGGGATAGCCAGCGTCCCCTACATGGAAACCACATGGACATAAGTAGGACAGGAGAAGCGGTCGTGCTGGAAGTCTACGCAAAATACAGGACAGACAGAGTGTACCCACCAACAACACATGCTCGTTCGTTGCGCAGCTGCGTCATCATTTCAGGCACCCTGCTACGCCTCATGATGTAGACATCGTGTGCTGATCCTGGAAAACGAGCACAGACATGTGAAATCACCATGTTGGACAGACACACCACAAGGGCATTGATGGAGTGGAAGTGCTTGCGATTCCTGTACGCCACCTCCTGTGCCTGTGGTGGTACCAAAGCCACATGTGTCCCATCTATGGACCCAATGACATGGGGCATCCTTCCCAGGGCATAGAATCCACGCTTGACCCCAGTCAACAGTTCAGGAGTAGGGAAATGGATGAACTCATCCAGGTGAAGCAACATGGCCTCTAAGAAATCATGCAGCACACGGCTGAACATGCTCTGGGACATGCCACCAACATGAGCTATGGTATATAGAAAGGTACCCGTGGCAAGAAAATGTAGGGCTGCCATTACCTTCAGCTTGGGTGTCAGTGCCGTAGGATACCTGTGCAGCGGTTGCAGGTGTGGTGCCAGCCTCGCCGTCAACTCCTCAATCAACGGTTGGGGGAAGCGGTAGCACCGGATACAGTCATTCTCCCGCATGTCAGCCAAGTCCGGAATTGGTCGGGGAAGAGGCGGCGCTCTGCAGTAATTTGGAAGTGACAAGGAAGAGTGAGTGCACTACAACAACAATGTTTTTGTACTGAGCACATGTCAATCTGTCAATACACATATGCGACATACGGAGTTAGGTATGTGCCACATGCCCTGGACACGTATGGCTGCCAGGTGACACTCCTACTAAGACCCAGCTACACACGGAGATTGTGAACCTCCACATGCCATGGCATGGGATTAGCTGTGTCCCAGTGTAAGTGAACAGCCAGACGCAACACAGGAGTGACATACATCAACACATCAGCAGAAGTAGGATGTCGATTTCAGAGACTGGTAGTGGAACACTAGAGCCACAGGTCACACGACATCACACTCGGACAGCCCACACACCTTGCCAATAAGGTGTACATGTAATGACTCACCACACATTCATTGAGAGGATGCAGACATGTCCTTGTTACGCTACTCCGTGTCCCATGCATACATACGCACCTCACATCCGTTACCACATGTGGCCTGGTGTGCGTAACAGTGTGCCATGTCCATCTACACACAGACACATGTTGGTTGCTGCAACAGCTGATGCATTTGAGGGAGCACGAACATCAAGCTAATGGGAACACCCCACACATACATGACATAGACACATCGTGCACCGTGGGTAGTCACATGTCTGGTGTGGTAACCCCTGTAGCGGGCATCAGGGGACACTTGCGTGTGTTGTTGACTGTGCCATGCCAGTGACGCTCATCCCAAGTGTGCAGTACGACATGCACACATGTCAAAGGAGTTAAGGGCATGCCTGGCACACATTGCACCGTCACACATAACATCTGTACACATCTCATCATACATCTGGTGCCCTCTCGACTCAGGAGTAATGTGCCACATCACAGCCTTTCACACCTGTGCCCCACACATGTAGTACTGCCCAGACAATGCCTTGATGTCCATCCATGGACAAGTATGTCAGCCCTATTCCTTCCTGTGTGCTGCCTGTCACCACTGTGATGTGTGAAAGGCACCGTACATTCGCTCAGAGGGCCTGTGTACGTTCCCTATCACTATGGGAGTGCTGCCGTATGTGTACCCATAGTGATAGTGAGCGTACGCACACGTGTACGGTCCGTACCACTATGGGTACGCATACGCCAGAACACCCATAGTGATAGTGAGTGTACGGGCGTGTGTACGGTCCGTATCACTATGGGTGTTCTCGCGTATGCGTACCCATAGTGATAGTGAGCGTACACACGCGTGTACGGTCTGTACCACTATGGGTACGCATACGCGAGAACACCCATAGTGATAGTGAGCGTACAGGTGTGTGTACGGTCCGTATCACTATGGGTGTTCTCGCGTATGCGTACCCATAGTGATAGTGAGCGTACGCACGTGTGTACGGTCCGTACCACTATGGGTACGCATACGCGAGAACACCCATAGTGATAGTGAGCGCACGCATGCGTGTACGGTCCGTACCACTATGGGTAGCATATGCGAGAACACCCATAGTGATAGTGAGCGTACGCACGTGTGTACGGTCCGTACCACTATGGGTACGCATACGCGAGAACACCCATAGTGATAGTGAGCATACAGGCGTGTGTACGGTCCGTACCACTATGGGTACGCATACGCGAGAACACCCATAGTGATAGTGAGCATACAGGCGTGTGTACGGTCCGTACCACTATGGGTACGCATACGCCAGAACACCCATAGTGATAGTGAGCGTACAGGCGTGTGTACGGTCCGTATCACTATGGGTGTTCTCGCGTATGGGTACCCATAGTGATAGTGAGCGTACGCACGTGTGTACGGTCCGTACCACTATGGGTATGCATACGCGAGAACACCCATAGTGACAGTGAGCGTACAGGCGTGTGTACGGTCCGTACCACTATGGGTACGCATACGCGAGAACACCCATAGTGATAGTGAGCATACAGGCGTGTGTACGGTCTGTACCACTATGGGTACGCATACGCCAGAACACCCATAGTGATTGTGAGCGTACAGGCGTGTGTACGGTCCGTATCACTATGGGTGTTCTCGCGTATGCGTACCCATAGTGATAGTGAGCGTACGCACGCGTGTACGGTCCGTACCACTATGGGTACGCATACGCGAGAACACCCATAGTGATAGTGAGCGCACGCATGCGTGTACGGTCCGTTCCACTATGGGTAGCATACGTGAGAACACCCATAGTGATAGTGAGCGTACGCACGCGTGTACGGTCCGTACCACTATGGGTACGCATACGCGAGAACACCCATAGTGATAGTGAGCGCACAGGCGTGTGTACGGTCCGTACCAATATGGGTACGCATACGCGAGAACACCCATAGTGATAGTGAGCGTACAGGCGTGTGTACGGTCCGTACCACCATGGGTACGCATACGCGAGAACACCCATAGTGATATGGCCTGCACACACGCCTGTACGCTCACTATCACTATGGGTGTTCTCGCGTATGCGTACCCATAGTGATACGGACCGTACACGCGTGCGTACGCTCACTATCACTATGGGTACGCATACGCGAGAACACCCATAGTGAGACGGACCGTACACACGCCTGTACGGGCCGTTGCTATGCATTTGGGGTGCCCTAGGGCCCCGGTACGCACCGTACCTGTGTGTGAAACTCCAAATTACATAGGGGACACATGAGGGACAAGTATAAAGGCCTACATGCATGCTGGTTGTCATGGAGACCAAGTTTAAAGTTTGAATTTTTTTCAGCAGGTGCACAGCAGTAGTCACTTTGAATGAATCTACTTTGTTGCAATGTGGTTCTGGAGGTGACATCATGCTCAAGAAAAAAACACAATAAGAACCCACTGACTGTGCTAGGTTTGAAGGGATTGGAGGAAACATAGGATGCAAATGTGAGTGACCAATCACTCTGTACTCCTGTGCATGAAACAGGCCAGCAAGGCAGATATAAGGCAGCCAGGTCCCATGAGGGAGCACTTGCCTGCACATCTCTGGATTCTACGAGCCAGCTGCTGCTACTGATTCCCTGGAACCATGTCAAGGTCTGTGGAGAGGGCACAGCCTTTCACCCTGGAGGAGAACCTGGCTTTGCTGGATGTGATCCTCCCACAGTACCCCATGCTGTATGGGCGACCAGGGTATCAGGTGAGTGCAGAGTCTACTAGCACAGACTGTGTCCCTTGTTTGTGACTGTGACTTCTGGCATTGTGTCCAGGTGTGACACACATGCTATGTACTGAAGGGGGGTCCCAGGGGGGGGAATGCCTGATGTCTCCCAGCCAGTGCATGCTGTGGTGCATGTCTGCCGTCCTCACTTGCATTGTGTTTACTGTGACAATCACTGCATGGTGCATGCCACATACTGCCTGTCTTGTCCTCCTGGGAATGTAGCCTCTACAGTCCTCATTTTATTATGTGGTCAGCCCAGTGTGACAGGTGACTGTACCCACAGATGTGTGTTAGTTCTGTGTACCTGTGCTGAGAGTGTCCACATGATGTGTTCGTACCCTGGGCATGGGTGTGTGTGTAAGTCCCCTGTCATGTGGGTGGGTGCATATGTGGAGTGTGGCACCCGGGCTGTATGAGGGATGGATATACCCTGCCCATGTGATGTGAGCAGGGAGCAGTGCTGTGTGTCTGACGTGCAGAGCCAGCCCCACACCTGTGAGCCCCCCCCCCGTCTAGTGGCACATGTGCAGAGTGAGGTTTGTCGCTGCATTTGGCAATGGCAGGTGAATGTCCTGTGCCTGTGTGTGTCGGTGTACTCTGCTGCGGTAGCGTCAGTGGCCTGTGGCATGTGACTGCTTAGAGGTGCTGCACATTATCCTGGTGTACCTTCTGATGCACAGTGTGAGCCTGGATCATTGATTGTGTAGTTGCCCTCATTCCACCTGTGTACTTTCAATGGCACGTACTGCTTTTGCCCTTCCCCAGAGGATCATGTCCCTATGACAAAGGTGCAATGCGTTGGATGTATACCATGCCTTGTTGTAAACAGCAAAATAGTTCTAATATGTGTCTCTGTGACATGTGCCACGTGTATTGATGTAGTGTCACTTGTTCATCCTCACAGGTAGGCGCCTCTGCCAAGAAGCAGATATGGATGAACGCCGTCAGTGCCGTGAGGAGGACGGAGGGTCGCAAGCGGCGCCTGGCCCAGGTGAGGAAACGCTGGCAGGATATCCGGTGCTGGACGTGGAGGATCGCACGGGTCCTGCTGGGGGACTCACCTGAGACCCATAAGAACCGCGTGCGCCGCCGTCTGACCCACATCCACAAGCGTGTGCTGGCGGTGGTATTTCCAGACTTGGACAGGCGCTTAAAGGAGAAGAAGCAGCAGGAAGGGGGTAGGTACATGTGTGTTTGTTGTGTGTCACCAGCATATGTAAGTGCACAGTTGCATGGATACACTGCCAGGGTTTAAAGGTGCTGTGCAGATCCAGTTACCCACAGTATAGCGTTCCCTGGTCTGTGTGTAGTCACTCCTTCACAAGGTTATCTAGGCTGGCACTTTCTCCACGTGAACTATGCCTGTAGCATCATGTGTGGGGGTGGTGTGTAACAGGTTTTGGGACCTTGCCTGTGCCCTGTCCAGTTCAGTACTTGTGGGTTCCATGTCAGTTGGCACTGATGCTGAGTCCAGACATGGGAGTTAGTCTCTCAAGTGTCATGTCTTACAGCACGCATGTCCTATGTTGTGGCCTGTGACATGATGTGCATGAGTGTACGATACGCATAGTGCAGGGATGGTGGCGTGTGTTGCAGTCATTCCCATTCAGGACCATGGAGTTGTGTGGCCAGTACTGTCCCCTGGGGCATATTTTCCTAGGTGTCATGTGTGTCATCACAAAATGTGGACACTCTCAGTGTCTACAGCATAGGTTGTGCTCTGTGCCATTGTCCCCTGGCACCATGTATATTGACGTAAAATGTAGTACAAGTGTCCACTGTACAGCCTGACCTGATTTTCCTTGTTCATACTCACGGTGGCCAGTGCCTGTGTGTCTTGTTACAATCATTTGATGCTGCCCATTTGTACATGATTATTTGGACAGGCGCACCTTGGGTATTTGGTGTCCAATCTTGCATTCATCCAGCCCATGTGTATTTCACCCAGACTAAGAGATGTAAGTGCTTCCTGTGTCTCAACAAATTGTCTCATGTAGGGGGTGGTTGGTGCGGGCAAAGCCTACATGTCAAAACCTGATATCTCCTTGCTAGGTCTGGCCAGTGTGTGATGTTTGTCTGCACATGCACTCAAGGTGCAGTGAGCCAGTCATGGTGGGCATGTTTTCAGTATTACCTATGCAGCATGTGCCTCAAGTTCATGGATATGGTCCCTGCTCATCCCTATTTTCGGCAACGCTGTGTGGTGCAGATGCAGTGCTGGATTGTCCCCAGGGTCTGGCTCCTCTGTCAAACTCCATTTCATGTCATTTGCTATTGTGTCATGCTCTCCATAGTTTTTCAGTGGCATGGTGGGTCAACCAACTGTGTGTTGCATGCCCTACATCTGTACCTTGTTTTGTAGATGTTACTGATCTTTCTTTTCAGGCTATGCACTGTAACCTATGTAGACTGGACTCATGTGACATATGTATACAGGTGTATGATTAATTGCTGTCTCTTCACCTTGCCCACAGCATCGTCGGGGGACACGGAGGGAGACATGAGCACAGACGGAGCGGAGGGACCGAGCACCAGTGCCAGCGGTGACATCGTGCCTGGCACATCGAGTGGAACTGAGGCGGAGGAGAGTGAGGCCGAGGACCTGTCCACTGGCACGACAGAATATGAAGCTGACGGGTCCGAGGATGATCTCTCTGAGTGGGCGGAGGCTGCACCAGCAGCTGACTGCAGCACAACATCTCTCCCCGCCCCCTCCATTGCCAACAGCCGCCTCCCACTTGCTCGTGTCCCTTCCCAGCGTGCCCAGTCACCACATGTCTCCTTCCTGCCAGGCACCGCACCCCCTGCCCCTGTCTCCACTGCTGCCGCCAATGCCGAGTCTGTGGACATCCAGCGGCAGTTGCAGGTTGGTCAGGCTGCGATGCTTAATGTCCTCCATGGCCACAGCCAAGTGCTGCACAACATGGAGGCATACTTGGAGGGCATTTTCTCATCGCGGGCTGACCAACGCAACTTGCTGAGGTCCATTGAGTCGACACTGACTGCAGCAGTGGGTCTCCTGCAGCGCTACGTCCAACCCCATACCCCTGACCCATCCACACTTCCCACTCCCATGCCTGTCCCACGTACACCCAGACGTCAGCATGCACCCACCACAACAGACACAGGCACCACACCAGCAGGGAAGGTCAAACGCACACCTCCTGGCACGCACACACAGGGTGAAGTAGGCACACCCACTGGGTCGGGGGGCAAACGTAAGACACGCAGCCAGAGTGGGAGTCCGCATTCCACCCAATCCACTCCCTCCAAATCCCCTCGCCTCAGCTCTCCTGGCCACATATCCGGCAAAGACTCCTTCATGGCCGCTCTGTCCCTGAGCCCCACAGTGACACCACCCCGCAAGCGGTCAAGGGAGTCCCCGTTCAGGGTGGTTGAGTCCCCCCCCCTGTCCACACCCTCCCCCAGTGGTGCTGCGACCCATCCCTCCGCCCCCCCCTCCTTGGGGCCTGTGGTTCCTTCGGGTGCAGGGGAGTCGCTGGAGGACCTTGCTAAGGTGTGCAGCGCCATCCTGGCCTCCGCCTTTGGCCCTGACCCACCCCCTGTGGTGGAGTCCTCCATCCCTGCACCCACGACGCCTGCCCTTCGCCCTCATGTCCCTGCGGTGCCTGGTCCTTTCCCCCCACATGATGCCCTCCCCGCTCTGGAAGACAAAGGAGTCTGAGTGTGCAGACAAGCTAGGGGACACGCGTCCCACTGTGTCCCCCACCTGGATGTGAACTTTGGATTGCCCTATGGGCATTGTACATTTTGAACTTTCAAGGGACAAACAAATTTTTTTGATGCTGAATAAAGCAATTTCTTTTTCCTTAGTACACTACTGTCTGTCTGGTATTGCTGTTGGTGGACCTGCCCCATCATTTTGGGTGGTGATAATGTTTTGGGTGTGTGGGAATTGTAGTCTTGTGCTGGTCATAGGGTGGATCCTGGTATCTGTGTGCCATCACAAGCTGTTGGCTACATAACTTTGTTCATGTACGCAGTTACTGCATGGTGTCATCATCCCAAGGTGTGTTCCTTCCTCTGTGTAACCTGACATCTTCCCTGCAGGGTCTTTCCAATATGTGGTGCTGAGCTGTGTCTACATTGGCTGGGTGTGTGACGGACTCGTTACACTTGGGCCATGCATGCTGAGCGATGTCTCCACCTGCATCATTCGTGGCGTCCTTGGTGGTCACTGTACTTGTGTATGTAGACTGTTGCCATGACTTCATGTGTACATGTTTTCTTTTTGCCGCTATGCATGTGTATACTCCCAGCCTCGCACACATGTGGTACATGTACTGCAGGATCTTTGTGCACCTGACTGACATTTGTGGGCATTGGATCTG
Organism: Triturus cristatus; assembly: GCF_964204655.1. Classification (NCBI taxonomy): domain Eukaryota; kingdom Metazoa; phylum Chordata; class Amphibia; order Caudata; family Salamandridae; genus Triturus; species Triturus cristatus. The sequence goes on along the minus strand of NC_140593.1, from coordinate 452,701,296 downwards.
TGGGTACTCCACCCTTTTCTTTGCAGGGGCACTGCTGGGAGTGATAGGCACCCACCCCTCCTATGTCTGGGCACTGCTGGGAGGACTCTGAACACACCCCTCTTGTGACTGGGCACTGCTGGGAGGACTCTGCACACACCCCTCTTGTGACTGGGCACTGCTAGGAGTGATAGGCACCCACCCCTCCTATGTCTGGGCACTGCTGGGAGGACTCTGCACCCGCCCCTCCTATGTCTGGGCACTGCTGGGAGGACTCTGCACACACCCCTCCTTGGACTGGGCACTGCTGGGAGGACTCTGCACCCACCCCTCCTGTGACTGGGCACTGCTGGGAGGACTCTGCACACACCCCTCTTGTGACTGGGCACTGCTGGGAGTAATAGGCACCCACCGCTCCTATGTCTGGGCACTGCTGGGAGGACTCTGCACCCACCCCTCCTATGTCTGGGCACTGCTGGGAGGACTCTGCACACACCCCTCCTGTGACTGGGCACTGCTGGGAGGACTCTGCACTCACCCCTCCTGTGACTGGGCACTGCTGGGAGGACTCTGCACACACCCCTCCTGTGACTGGGCACTGCTGGGAGTGATAGGCACCCACCCCTCCTATGTCTGGGCACTGCTGGGAGGACTCTGCACCCACCCCTCCTATGTCTGGGCACTGCTGGGAGGACTCTGCGCACACCCCTCCTGTGACTGGGCACTGCTGGGAGGACTCTGCACACACCCCTCCTGTGACTGGGCACTGCTGGGAGGACTCTGCATCCACCCCTCCTGTGACTGGGCACTGCTGGGAGGACTCTGCACCCTCCCCTCCTGTGACTGGGCACTGCTGGGAGTGATAGGCACCCACCCCTCCTATGTCTGGGCACTGCTGGGAGGACTCTGCACCCACCCCTCCTATGTCTGGGCACTGCTGGGAGGACTCTGCACACACCCCTCCTGTGTCTGGGCACTGCTGGGAGTGATAGGCACCCACCCCTCCTATGTCTGGGCACTGCTGGGTGGACTCTGCACCCACCCCTCTTGTGACTGGGCACTGCTGGGAGGACTCTGCACCCACCCCTCCTATGTCTAGGCACTGCTGGGAGGACTCTGCACCCACCCCTCCTATGTCTAGGCACTGCTGGGAGGACTCTGCACCCACCCCTCCTGTGACTGGGCACTGCTGGGAGGACTCTGCACCCACCCCTCCTGTGACTGGGCACTGCTGGGAGTACTCTGCACACACCCCTCTTGTGACTGGGCACTGCTAGGAGTGATAGGCACCCACCCCTCCTATGTCTGGGCACTGCTGGGAGGACTCTGCACCCACCCCTCCTATGTCTGGGCACTGCTGGGAGGACTCTGCACACACCCCTCCTGTGACTGGGCACTGCTGGGAGGACTCTGCACCCACCCCTCCTGTGACTGGGCACTGCTGGGAGGACTCTGCACACACCCCTCTTGTGACTGGGCACTGCTGGGAGGACTCTGCACACACCCCTCCTGTGACTGGGCACTGCTGGGAGGACTCTGCACCCACCCCTCCTGTGACTGGGCACTGCTGGGAGGACTCTGCACCCACCCCTCCTGTGACTGGGCACTGCTGGGAGTGATAGTCACCCACCCCTCCTATGTCTGGGCACTGCTGGGAGGACTCTGCACCCACCCCTCCTATGTCTGGGCACTGCTGGGAGGACTCTGCACACACCCCTCCTGTGTCTGGGCACTGCTGGGAGTGATAGGCACCCACCCCTCCTATGTCTGGGCACTGCTGGGAGGACTCTGCACCCACCCCTCTTGTGACTGGGCACTGCTGGGAGGACTCTGCACCCAGCCCTCCTATGTCTGGGCACTGCTGGGAGGACTCTGCACCCACCCCTCCTGTGACTGGGCACTGCTGGGAGGACTCTGCACCCACCCCTCCTGTGACTGGGCACTGCTGGGAGGACTCTGCACACACCCCTCTTGTGACTGGGCACTGCTGGGAGGACACTGCACACACCCCTCTTGTGACTGGGCACTGCTGGGAGGACTCTGCACACACCCCTCCTGTGTCTGGGCACTGCTGGGAGTGATAGGCACCCACCCCTCCTATTTCAGGATATGTGCGCTTAGAACATACACGGGTGTGGGTTCGCTGCATGCATACGAGGTGGGGGTACGGGTCGTACTTACACTGTTGGGGTGGGGGTATGCTCCATGCATACGGGGTGGGGGTAGGAGTCGTACATACACTGTTGGCATGGGGGTACGCTCCATGCATACGGCGGTGGGGGCACGTTCCGTACGTACACTGTTGGCATGGGGGTACGCTCCATGCATATGGGGGTGGGGGTACGGGTCGTACATACACGGTTGGGGTGGGAGTATGGTACGTACATACACGGTTGGGGTGGGGGTACGCTCCATGCATACGCGGGTGAGGGTACGGGTCGTACTTACACTGTTGGGGTGGGGGTACACTCCATACGTACGCAGGTGAGGGTACAGTACGTACATACACGGTTGGGGTGGGGGTACGCTCCATGCATACGCGGGTGAGGGTACGGGTCGTACTTACACTGTTGGGGTGGGGGTACGCTCCATGCATATGCGGGTGAGGGTACAGGTCGTACATACACGGTTGGGGTGGGGGGTACGCTCCTTGCATACGCGGGTGAGGGTACAGGTCGTACTTACTCTGTTGGGGTGGGGGGTACGCTCCATACGTACGCGGGTGAGGGTACGGGTCATACTTACACTGTTGGGGTGGGGGTACGCTCCATGCATACGCAGGTGAGGGTACGGGTCGTACATACACCGTTGGGGTGGGGGTACGCTCCATGCATACGGGGTGGGGGTATGGGTCGTACATACACTGTTGGCATGGGGGGTACACTCCATGCATACGGCGGTGGGGGCACGTTCCGTACGTACACTGTTGGGGTGGGGGTACGGTACGTACATACACGGTTGGGGTGGGGGTACGCTCCATGCATACGCGGGTGAGGGTATGGGTCGTACTTACACTGTTGGGGTGGCGGTACGCTCCATACATACGCGGGTGAGGGTACGGGTCGTACATACACGGTTGGGGTGGGGGTACGCTCCATGCATACGGGGTGGGGGTACGGGTCGTACATACACTGTTGGCATGGGGGTATTCTCCATGCATACGGCGGTGGGGGCACGTTCCGTACATACACTGTTGGCATGGGGGTACGCTCCATGCATACGGGGGTGGGGGTACGGGTCGTACATACACGGTTGGGGTGGGGGTACGGTACGTACATACACGGTTGGGGTGGGGGTACGCTCCATGCATATGCTGGTGAGGGTACAGGTCGTACTTACACTGTTGGGGTGGGGGGTACGCTCCATACGTACGCGGGTGAGGGTACGGGTCGTACATACACGGTTGGGGTGGGGGGTACGCTCCATGCATACGCGGGTGGGGGTACGGTCCGTACATATCCGTGCCCACGCTATGGACTGCTTGTGCAGGCCGTACCCAGGCCTTTGCCACGTGGGTACAGCCGTCCCGCCATTGTTGGGGTGACGTAGGTGTGGGCGTGGTACGACTCATACCCACGCTCTTAAGGCGTGGGTACGGGACGTACCTGTATTGTTGTGTTGCCGGTTCGCGTTGTCAAGCACTTCCGTTGTGGTGGACGCTGGCTTTGCTGGACACGCCCCCACCCCCTCGTAGTGACCAGGGCCTGGGGTTCAGGTATGTCCAGGGCATGTGTGCTGTGTGACTTTGGTGGGGGTTTTGTGGCCTGCCCCTGCTCCTGCCCCCCCCCTTTCCCCCCTCCCTTTGTTGTTCTGACCTTCTGCGGCGTTTGCGTCGTAACCTGTAGAGGAGGTCGACTGCTATGAGGGCCGGGATGACACGTAGGTTCGGGTCCATGTCTGTCCGTCGCGTACAGGTACTCCTTGTTCACGTCGTCCTGATTTCCCGGCAGTTTTTGGCTGCCGGAAAATATTGTCCGTGCGGGATGACGTCAGTGCGAATCGTACTTCCTGGTTCGTGAATGGCAGGCTGCGTGCGTCCCGACGTCACATCGGCGCTTTCCCGGATCACATTTGTATGATTATTTTCGTCGGTCGGGGTTTTGTACGATTCATACGGAAATGGTATTTCCGTGCGAATGGTACTTCCATGTTTGTATATTGTTACGACCGGGTACGCGTCGGACGGAGAATATGCTCCGTCCGACGGTTCGTACCCGGTTTTTACAGGATCGTGATCGGCACCTTAGTAGGGCCTATTCTGCATAACAGCCAATGGCAATTATTGCTTTAGATGCAGAAAAGGAAGTTGGTAGAGTGGAATGGTTACTTTCGTGTAAACTATGCTGTGATTTGGACCTACACTTTTACATTATCCGTACTTTATAGTTCCTCTGGACCACTTGTATTTCTTAATGTGATATTTCACTTTCTTAATAATGGCATGAGGAAAGGATGTCCCTTATCCTCACTGTTATTTGTTTTGGCCTTAGAACATTTTTACAATGAATAAGATAAAATGGAGAAACAAAATGTTCCCCTATGGACCACACTGCACTAAAGTTGGATGTTAAATTTGGATGATATTTTTCTATATGTTTCAGAGCATGTTTATATTTAATCTACCTTCTTCAAAGAGGTAGATCTTTTTTTCTGAAATCTCTGACTATAAACTTAATATAAATAAATCAATTATTCCTGTGTGAACACATTCTTTTATAAAATAAGTGTTATGGTCATGACCTGGTTTGAAATAATATGAAGACTAAATATCTTAGAATGTGGTTTGCTAGTAGCATTAAGGATACCATGAGTTCTAATTTGGAAGGGATTAAATCTAATCTGGGAGCTTTAACTACTAAATGATCTCATTTGTGTCTGCCATGAGATTGGACACAATTACAATGATAACATCTTAAATAGTTGTGTAATTGATGTCTATGCTTCTTTTCAAAATTTCCATAATCTTTTTTTAAAGTCAATAGCTAATACACCTTCAAGCACTGTATGGAAAAATAAGAAAGCGAGAATTTCATTGCCTGAAATGAAAATGTTCAAACATCATAGTGGTGTTGATTTTCGTGACTTCCACTCATATTATTGAGGCCTTTTATATCATTACACATGGTTTTGGTACAGCAGTGATCCTAAATGTAATCAACCTGTTTGGGTGACTATTGAAAGATTTTGTTGACTCCATTCTCTAACATCCCAAACACCTTGCATTATAGACTATAATTACATGTGTTCCATTCTCTTTCCAATATTGACTTATGGTCTCCCCAACAAGAAGCAATTTTTTATATCTCCTTTAGACATAATAAGAAAATCTGAATTAACAACATAGCTTTATACTTGTGAGATTAGAGGAAACTTGATATCAATTGCACTTGTCTCAAGACAATGCTTTTTGCCCTTTTCACAATTGAAAGCTGATCATAATTAACCTCTTCAGTGCCCCGCCCTTTCCACGCCCTGTGCCGGGCGTTTCATTAGCGGGCGGGGTTCATGACGAGATAGTCTCGTCATGGGCACAGCGCAACCGCGCTTCATGACGAGACTATCTCGTCATGGGCACTGAAGGGGTTAACCTAATTGCTTGTTTTCTCAAAATACTGAGGACCGATGGCGATGCAGCCCGTAAAGGCTCCGAACATCAGGCCACAACATAATCGGCCCTGCGATTTACTTTCTGACTGCCTAGTTACGATCTAGGAGGTTGGAAAGTAATCCGGCCGGTCATTCTGGCTGGCTTACGATGGGCTCTAGGAGCCCGTCGGCCAGTAGGAAGTCGACTAGTAATCTCAAGGCCGGGTCTTTCAGCCCTTGAGATTACGATGCATGGTTTCCAGCATGGTTTCCATGCCGGCCTGTCTGACATGGAAACCATGTGTGGTTAGGGGCCCCCAGCAGGGCCCACTTGTGTGTGCCGCCTCCGGTTGGGGGCCAAAGAGGCACCTATGGTGCCCCCTGTTGATCACTTCACCTTGGGGCAGGCACCTTGAGGAGCCTGCCACGGGGTGCAGGGATGAACAGCACCTCCCATTTCTCAGTGGGAGCTTGTGTTACGGCCTGTTTACTGCCGTAACATGAGCTCTCATTGGGAAATGGGGGTATGCGACTGAACAGTGTTCGGTGGCATTGTAATGAGGCGGTCGGGACCGCCGACCAGAGGTCAGTCGGTCCCAGGACCGAGCTGAGGTCGGGCCGACTTCAGTCCGCCCGACATCGTAATCAGGCCTTAAATGATTACTTGCATTAGAATGCCTTAATATATTATCTGATGTGTCTACAAGAACTGTACATAAATTATCAAAGATATTTGCTATCTCATTGCATTCTCCGAACACTTTTATGTTCTATAAACTTTGTTTACTGGCAGATGATTTAAATGAAAAATCCATGATGTACATTAATTTGCAACCAAGACCTTAATGCTACTTGGTCAATTTTTATGAATTAAAAATGATGGTAAAAAATTCACTGTCTAGCTTGATAGCAGCAACTGCAATGTAGACGCATTTTTACATTTCTAATGTACTGCTCAAATGACCCAGTTCTTAAATAAAGTCAGCCATTTGCCCCTAGCTTGTTATCCTTAAGTTTTTATCAAATGTACAACTGTCTTGGCGCTCACTTAGAATTCCATGGAGTACTCGGGTAAATACATTTGTAGGCATTTGAAAAGGTAGCAAGACCTTATTTTTGAATGGGTAAATATTATGCACAAGGGCAGTTTCACTTGTTACATGTTCTTTTTCCTCACAGGAAAACAGTTTTTTCCACATGGAAAACTCCTTTCTATAGGAACCCACCATTGGGTGGATATCTACCGCTCCCTTTTCCCACCATGAAAATGTATTTACTCTTGTCCTTGATTTGAATCTACCTGTAAAAGTTGAATGCATATGCACACAATTATGAGTTTGTGGATGATCATCATGTTTGCAGGTGTACCCACCCTGGTATGCTCGTAATCTGCCCCTGGGAGGGTGGTGTCCTTTTATGTTTTATTATATCCATTATAAGGGTAAAAATCACATTTTGTGAACCACAATATAGAATTTGTACTAATAGCACCATTTAAAAAAAAGAAAGTTTTGGCCATAATGCTAAGTTTATGACTGAATTTACTTTTTTAATGCCCGACAGGATTTCACAACGGGATTCCTAGCAGACGAGAACCAGATTTATGTGCAGGAAGGGACACCTTCCTACACATAAACAATCCTCCCCTGCATGCAGACACCCTTGCACTATGGTGCAAGGATGCCTGCGTTGGCGCTACACTACTAAGTGTAGTGACAGTGCAGGGGGAAACGCAAGGCTGCACCATATCCTTGTAAATATGGTGCAGCCTTGCGTTTCTGAAGTGAGGCGTTAAACCATGACGGCTAATGCCTCACTCCGCCACTTCCTCGTACATATGTCCCTTCCTTCCTTATTTCTTTACTCCCAACCCCCCACCCCACCCTTTGTGTGGGATTTACTACTACAGATGTCTATGCACTTGTGGCAGAGAAATCCACAGTAGTAAAACCATTTACACCTGTCAGGATTTCTTTAATGAAATCCTGACAGATGTAAATGTTGCATTTTTGCCCATAGTTCATAGTTTATGCCTATATATGTAGGCACTCTTCTGGACACCTCCCTTGTGCTTTCGTTTTGGGTATCAGTGTATTGCTGAAAGGGAGGATGCTGGGGTATTCCTGCTGTTTTTAGGCTTATTTACAATTAAATATGTACCCCGAGGGTCCATCTAAGCAAAGATTAGGCAAGTTGTTTGTTTTGGTATTTATTGTGCATCTAGATAAGAACGTAGTTTCAGGGTGAAACTGGAGGGAAGATGAGTGCTTATCAAATTATGAGAGCCTTCGGGTATTCTTTCTGCATTATGACTGATGCTGTATGTTTCTAATCTCCAAATAACATGTTTTAAACGTCTCTGTGCGTGAAGATATCGAGACTGAATTTAACTGAGTGTGCCTCGGATGTGCCTGAGTTTTCAACCCCTACTACTTCCTGGGGTAAGCTGTGAAAGTGAAAAGTTGCTGCATCTGCAAAGTTAAGAGCCTAAAAGGAGAAACTTGGTTATCCAAGTTGAGCTCAATAAATGTGGCGGCAATTGGGCACCAGTACCAGATTAAGCAAGATCAAAGGATGCCTCCCAAAAACTACTGACCCTAAGAAAAGACCTTACACCATGCAACAGATGCCACACACATATTTACAGTGTACATTTTCCAGATGTAGATGTACAGTTCACTAATGAAATAGCTCTGCCCAGCTGTGCATTGCTGTATTTTTCTATTAATTCTATTTAGCTTTTATTTCTCGAAAGACAACAGCAGCATACGGGACTGAGGAGCTTGAATTGGAAACCAGACAGACATCAAATGTGTAGTGTTATGAAATACTGGATTTCTTTGTGAGTATTGTTGTTTGTAGAAGGACATAACACCTGTGGTAAGGAAGTATAATGTGCTGATTGGCTGATAACGGGGGTTTGAAGGGCTGGAAGTGACGTTTTTTTAATCTGGGAACAGATATTCAAAAGTCCAAGAATTAAAACACCATTGGCAATATCTACCACATGACAGCAAATGGGCTTTGCTGGAAAAATACATCATCTCATGACTGCCACGTCTTTGCTGTAAATGAACAACCGATCTAGAAGTTAGTGTTAGTGACACTGCAGGCTATGGAGACTGAGGAGCTCTCCTTGAAGTACAATGTTGTAAATGGCTTCCATGGGAAACATTAATCGTGAATAACCACACTGAAATAGTTACTCGCTGCTGTGACGCTACAACGGTGGTTAACAACGCTTGTGATATTATCAATGGAAAGTGCGTTCCACTGTCTCCTGTGGGTCTGCAGAGACCAGAGCGGAATGGCGATTGGTGGTCTCAGCCACATTTTCCTGCCTCTCTATACACCAGAGGGAGATGCTTAAATACAGGTGGCCCAGTGCCTGAGGCAACTGCCCTCTCCCCTGTCACTGCAGGTCTCTGCAGACCCTTGCTGAGAGGGGGAATGAGGCCTTACTGACACGTGGTTCTCACAGAGCTGCTGTCAGTGCGGTTTCTGCTCTCAGTGTGAGAACAGGGAGTGCGTCTTTGTGCTATGCTGGGGCAGCAAAACACAGAGGTTGGTGGGAGTGGATGGCAGGAGGCCTGATATTCATTTTTAAATTTAGGATAGGAGGTAGGAATCTCGAGGGTGCAGAGGATGGGCAGCAGATGACCAGGTTTTTTCTACCTTTTTCAGTGGTGGCTGACAACATTAAAATATGGAGTGGTGCGATGCCCAAAAACTCAACATATATGTTACACTGCACTTGGTTGCCCTGGTCCCGTGTGTCTCTCCTTGGCAGGATCGCAATCCTGCAATTCATGAGCAGGAAAGGGAAGGACTTCCTTCCTGCTTGTGGAACATGAATCCAACCAATCCTGGAGCTGCTTTCATGCTGTTTTCAGCATGAGAGCAGCTCCAGGTTTGGTTGAAGCAGGCCAACCCAGCACTCATTTCGAGGCTGGGGGCCTCTGCCAGCAATTACTAGGCTGTATCACAGCCATTGGATTGCTGGGTCAAGAGTGCGCATGTCCGATAGGATGTCTGTAGATCGCCGGCCAATCCAATATGCACACTGTACACAAGTGCAGTCATCCTGCATTTGCAGGATTCATCCCAGCCCCAACTCTCGCTCTGTACACAGCGCAAGCAGTGGCAAAGTAAAATGGCATTGATATGCCATTTTATTTATTTGTGTTTGCCTGCTGTGCTCGCAGCAGGCGGGACGACGCTCCTATTTCATTTAGGAAGAGCCTATTTTAAAATACATGCTGTACTTGGCACTGCTCTGTCCCTTTTACAAATGTGGGAACCAGGGGCTGATGATTGGGGGGGGGGGCATATATTATTATAATTATTATTTGTCGGACTTGTATAGCGCGTAGCCGCCCCAGCGATGGGGCGTCCCAGCGCGACCAAAGACAATGAGGGTGGCTAGCGAGAGGGCAGTTATGCAAAAGTAGGGAAAAGCCAGGTCTTGATAGCTTTTTGGAAAACCAGATGACTCTGGATCTCTCTGATCGAAACAGGAAGCAGATTCCAGAGTTGCGCCGCAAGACAACGGAACGCGCGGCCCCCAGCTCTCGCTCTCACAACACGAGGGACACTTACTAAGGCCTGATTGGCCGATCTAAGAGGCAGCCGAGGCACATAAAGCTGAAGCAACTTGGACAGACCCAGGGGAGCCTGTTGAGTGAGGATCTTATGCGAAACACACAGAGTTTTAAATTGGATTCGTTTCTCAACAGGCAGCCAATGTAACTTGGGCAGGACATGGGAGACAGAAGCAGATCTCGGTAGTGTCACCAGAATGCGTGCCGCAGCATTCTGGATCCTCTGCAAACGCTGAACGCAAAACTTATTGGCCCCAAGATACAATGAATTGCCATAATCCAGTCGGGATAGAATTGTCGCCTGGATAATGGTCTGGCGCACCCTAGGGGGGAAGAAGCCAAGTATAGGCTTCAGGCCGCGCAGTAGGCCAAAACATGTCCCTGCCACAGCTTTAGCTTGTGTATCAAACGTGAGTCCGACATCGATCCAGACCTCCAGGTTCTTAACTGCCTCTTTAGGCACTGGGGCCGGTTTAAGGCTGTCTGGCCAACACTGCTCGGACCACAGGTCTCGGTCTTTCCAAAATAACAGCACCTCAGATTTACTGGCATTCAGTTGAAGGCGGTTATTAGCCATCCAGCCTGCAACCTCTACCAGGTCCTCCTTAAACCTTCCTAAGGTGGTGTTGTTTTTTTTAGAAAAGGCGATCACCAATTGGGTGTCATCAGTGTATGACACCAATGACAACCCTCTCCCCCTGGCCACCTGCGCGAGAGGTAGCATATAGATAATAAACAGAAAGGGGCTCAGGATGGAACCCTGAGGCACCCCCTGTTGCAAAGCACACCTCTGAGATTGAAATGGAGGCACCCAAATCTGGAAAGATCTTCCCGTCAGAAAGGCTCTACACCAATCCAGAGCCCGATCCCTCACTCCGATGTCATACAAGCGCTTCAACAGAATTTCGTGGGAGACAGTGTCAAAAGCGGCACTTAGATCTAGAAGAACCATTGCCGCAGAGTCACCAGCATCCAGAATCCCTCGGATTTCCTCCATCACGGCCAGCAGAGCAGACTCTGTGCCGTGGCGGGCTCAAAAACCATTCTGTGAATGGTCAAGAATTGCATTCTGCTCAATAAACTCTGTAAGAGTAGTATGCACATGCAATTCCACCAATTTTGACAGAAAAGGAAGTTGTGAAATAGGGCGATAATTTCCAGGCTCGACCGGGTCCAGAGTTGGTTTCTTCAGCAGGGGAGTAACCTTCGCATGTTTCCATGATGCTGGTACTGTAGCGGAAGCCAGAGAAAGATTAACCAGTTCCAAACATACTTGCAAGATCGTCGGAAGGAATATATAACATATATAACATAAAATTCATCATGGACAACACAAACTTCACTTTTGTTTCCCCGTTGATATCACTTAGAACACCTCAGTAAATAACATTCCCATTATTCACAGTTAGAGGGAGAGATGTGGCACAGCGGCCAGGCCGCTGACTCCAGAGCGTGGGGCTCACGGTTTGATAACCAGCGCTGCAGGCAAATCAGCTTAGCATTAAGTGACTCTGGACAATAGCTCACTTAATTCCCCCGATGGTCCCCAGCGCCTTGACTAAATTAGCGCATTGAGTTGTACAGGAAGGTTGGGCATCTAGTAAATACGAGAAGTACAACAACTAATATAATGGACAGATTAGGCTGCTTGGTAGTCTTTTGCTGAGCTTACCTTTTATTTCTCTTGTACTACTCTAACACATAACTATTTTCGCTAGTTCATGTTTTTTTCGAAAATGTCTGCCTGCTTCTGAGTTCCCATTAGGTCTTTTTCATTACACCTGGCCACTTTAATGGAAGTCTCATAATATATGAATGTTTTGGATTTATTGTTTGCCTGTCCACATACTTTGCACTGTCTTATGTATGTTCCTGTTGAGTGAGTACGTTGTGTTTTTGTACAGGCACCATCTCTTTGGTGTTTGCTGTCATGCTGCATTTATTGAGTCCTGTCACATTTGTTTTTCTTTTGAATAGCAACCTATGCTGTGTGTTCTCCAAACTTTAATGTTGCTTGTCAGCCACACAATTGGACAGGTGTTTTTGACTGATGTAAGTGCTGCTCTTATTTCTAACTCATGTCTGAATGCTTCCGCTCTCTCCAGTGTGTTGGGTATAGATTGTCCTCTTGTCATTCTCTTCTCAGAAATCTCTACAGTGATGACACAATTCTCACTCCTTGTGGCATTAAGTAGTTTTCATTGTCACACAGCTGACAGTTCCCATAAATTGCTTTCATTTTACATACGGGCCCTGTTTCTCTCAGTGGTAAGCATGGGGTTGTTTGGTAGTAAGCAAGATTTGCAGATGTGTTCTTCACTTTATTCTGTAGGTGTAGGTTACCCTTTACTACCTGTCCACTCAAGGTACTCACACACTTCAAAGCTGCTTTTTGCCTTTGCTTTTTGACAGCATCCTATTCAGTCCCTGCTTTTGTTTGAATATGCCCTTTATCTTTCGCCCTCAGTCAGCTCCTATTTTTACATGATTACAAATGAAACATAGGAAAGTATTATTATAATGGCCTCAATTCAGAAAGGTATTTTTGGCCATAAATGTGCGTTTACACTTCAAGACAACTCCCTTAACACCTACCATGAACTGACAAAAGGATTCCTGGAAGGCGTACGTAGAATTGGTGCAGCACAAAGTTGCCCACTCTTTACACGTCACAAACTACGACATAACATGTTAACAGATACATGACATGAGCGTGCACTTAGCACATGTTTCTAACTCGATTCAATGATTAATGAAAATAACTTACTTGACATTACTATTAAGGAGTGTCTTTATTGTGGAATTTGAGAATCTACTTATAGGTTTGTGTTTAGCCATGCTAGTTTAGATGTTTTACTGAAGTTTGCTATCCTCGTTTAATAAAGAATGTACTCATTTTAGAGGAGGAACCTGATTTCCCTAAACGTGTGCTATAGCATGTGATTACTATATAATGAGTTGAAACTGTGATTAAACCCATCCTCATATATGTAGAATGTGATCCCACCTGAACTGTAAGATTTTTTAATGTGTGTGCTAATGATACACGTATATGCTTTTAAATGTAGTTCCCAGTCATACTTACACCTGATTACACCTAAAGGTTTACTCTATGTTACACATAGTATTAAGTTAATGTGATATACTAGATTTTATATTCACTTGTGTTTAAATGTGCACACGCATATTAAATGTTCACTGTTGAATTTGACGTAACAGTTTAGGCTTTTATTTCACCATGCTGCATTTCATAAAATATTGTTTTCCATTTTCTGCTAACATGACATTTTTTGCAGGTATTCACGTGCATTGTTAGTTTAGAACAGATACGTTACTGTACTCGCGATAGGAGAAGGGCCGGAGAAAAACACCTTGATGAAGATACATGGAGAAAAAGAGCGCTAACTTATTTGACAAATGTCACAACCTATTTGTGTCTGAGAAAGAGATATTGTTCCCATGTCCAGTGTGGGACAATACTGTGTTGTTGCAGTCTGCAACTTTGGGATTTGACGAGGACAATGGACCCTGGATGTTGTGATAAAGGGGGTGTTACCTAAGTGGACTTTATACGTTATATAACGTTCCTCCTGGACTTTTTCAAAGACTTCCATCAGACCTTTCCTAAGCCCCTTTGAGAGTCCTTCTTGACTCTTGCCGGACTGCCTTGTTGAACGCCCTTTTCTACAAACTTGCAGATCTCTCTTGCAGATCCCTTACAACTCATTCCCTGGTTCCAAGCTATCTGAATGGACTTGGAGAGGGTTTAGACCTTAATGCGTCCCTTTCTGATTCTTGCTTAAGTGTGGTTTAGGCTTATCCTTATAGAAGACTCTTGACCGAGATTCTGAGATGAAAAGGTTTAGCCACGTGATTTCCTTTTTTTGTCCTGACCTGACTTCCTTCATGGAAATCCCCTGATTTGTGAATCTTTTGTTCCCTAATCATCCTCTGGACTTTGAAATTCTATATTACTAATGTATACGATGGAGAGGCTTAGACCATTTTCTGAGCATCAGAGCTTAATGTTACTATTTTGTATTGCTGTCACAGAATTGCTTGTTTGTTTCTTCAGGCACCTGGGATTTGCCGTTGTTATTCTGTATGTTATTGTTTACAGCATGGTTTTGAGAGTTGTTTATTTAATTTTGGTTATTAATTTTATAACAAACCTTTTGAACTTGGCTACCGATTCCTGGTCCTCATTGGGTAGCCAAATGGGTTGCACTGTCAATTGAAATTTGATTGAATGCAAAGACTAACTCAGTCAGATCTAAAATATCCATTGGAGGACCAATGGTAAGCAAGTGCCCCCAGAAAATGCTGAATCTGATTTACAACCGTAAATTTCTCTGTCACAGGTGCAGAGAAATCCTTAGTCCTAAATTCTGCTCAAGACATGGGAAGGGGTCATTTCAAGCCATGTTTTGCCTTTATGTCCTTCCTACCCTGTAAATGGTTATAACGTTACCCCAGTCAAGGGCTGGCGGGAGAATGGATCTTGCCACAGATTAATTGGGGGTGCAGTGGAAGGGTTCTATCCAAGGGGAGAACGTTTTCCTCATGCATGAAAAAGAAATGTTCAAGTGGCGATCGAAACCTCCATCTCGGCTATTACAATTATTTTTTTGTTTGTGAATCAGACCACAAATATCCTCTCAGTGATCAGTGGTCTCATCCTTTTTTGGTCTGTCAAAGAGATGTTTTGCTTACAATATAATTACAGTGGGCCTTAAGTTTGCCCCTTCAATGATTTGATTTTTTTGACCAACCTCTTTCAGTCATTGGCTTGTGACTTTGTCAGTCACATCTTGGCTCAGTCAAAAGGTTTATTTTTCGCTCTCTTGAGGGCCTTACATTTTAGGATATATGTTCCACCTTCAATGCAGTGTTTGGATTGAACTGCACAAGGGATTACCTTACAACTACAAGTCTCTCTGTTTACCCCTGCTGGTTCTCTCCTGTCCCTCTCTCTCTCAGTTGTGTCTCACACAACTGAGAGACCATCCCCACTAATTTTTCCCTTGTCTGCACCTCATTTCCCTCACCCATCAGCTTTGATTGTTACTTCTTCCAGCCACTCCTTCTTTGCCCTTTGTGCTTTTTTTCCCCCAACCAGGGAATTTGAGTTCAGGTTATACCAGCTGCACCTTAGGGGGGGTATTGGAAGCTTCCTGTTTGCATAATATAACCTCTGTCCAGATGACTGACTTGTTTGCTCTTACTAGATTCACCATTTACAATGATAGTATAATGGCTTTGGTGTGGTCCACGATTTCAGGCAGTTGTGGTCGCAGAGAGGGTTTATGACATCTGTGGCACCCATACAAAATAGTTATGATGTAAAGCAACTGCTTGAAGCCTTGCAAATATTCAGTGAAGCAGCAGTCATTACATGCACAGCACACAGGAGTGGAAAAAAAATTCTCACAGCCCAAAACCGGTATGCTGATGAGGTTGCCTGGTTTTGCACTCATGAGTCCTTAACCTTTAATGGGGAATATTCAATGAATCAGAAAGTGAGACTGCCATGAATCTGTTGTTGGCAATTGCTGATATGTGGTAAGCGGTTAAGAACTACAGGAAGAAGCTCCAGAAAGTGAACAGTAAGGTGGGTCATAGCAGGCTGTGTGAAGAATCAGGATGAGACGTGGGTTTAAGTTGACGGAAGAACTGTCCTGCCAGATAGCTTGTTGTCACCTATGATGAGGTATTTTATTGGCCCTACACACATAGGGAGGGATGCAATGTTGTGTTTGTTCAAGCAGAACTGGCTTAACCCATGTTTCAGAGTGATGGCTGAGAATCTTTGCCACAGATGTGTGGCCTGTCACCAATTAAATATTGATAGAAGGACAGCAGCTACATTCAGTCATATAGGAAGATCTGGTAGTCTTTTCAATTGCATACAACTCAATATTGTTGATATATCAATCTGCAATAGGCTTTGATATATTTAAGTAGAGGTATGTATCTTTTCCCAGTGGGTAGAAACATACCTGACTAGGAGAAATGGCAGCCTTAATGTAGCTTAAACTGTTGTTGCATAAATAGATTTCATGCTTTGGTTTCCTAGTTTCTCTTAAGTCAGACCGTGAATCTCATTTCAGAAATGAGGTCCTGGGAATGCTGTGTATATCCTTTCAGGTGGATCAGAAACTACATTGTAGTTACCGGCCTGAAGCATTAGGGATTGTTGAGCAAATCAATGGGATGCTGAAATCCCATCTTGTCAAAGTATGTGAGTCTACATCTCTTAAGTGCCCGGCTGCATTACCTCTAGTGCTAATGAGTCTTCAAAGTATCGCTGATCGGAGGACAGTATTGTCCCCACATGAAATCCTCATGGGGAGAGCCATGAGGCTGGCTGCTGCGTCTTCTGCCCAATTTGTGAATATTTCAGATGATATGGTTCTCGACTACTGCAAAGGACTGGCTGATGTGTTACTTTCTGTCTCTTACCAGGTCGAAAGAGCAACTGCTCTTCCTAGCCATGAGTAGTGCCACAACCTTAGTCCCGGAGATTGGATCATGATGAAGAGGTTCATCAGAAAATCATGCCTGGAGTCCCATTGGTATGGCCTCTTCCAGGTTACCCTGGTTAGCAAGACTGCAGCCAAATGTAGGGGTCTTCCTAACTCGGTGCATGCATTCCATACTCAACAAGTGAGAGAAGCTGACAAAGAAGTGGTTACTACAACCATTGGTTTGCAGAGTTGAACTTCTGATTGAGCCAAAGGAGTAGAGGGGGGCAGAAAAGCTAAAGCAATCATCTCATAGGCAAGTGTTGTGCCTGTGGTGAATGAAATAAAAGAAGCTGCAAAGAATCAGACCAGTCCAACACTAAACAACATCTCGAATCCAGAAGAACAGAGCAAAGTAACCATAGGGGACCACAGAACAGTGGCCGCAGAACAATGAGAGACTGCAAGGGTGTCTGAGGAACACATCCCAAGACTGTCAACGAAGAAAGTGAGCACGGTGAGCAGAGTGACAGTGAAGACAAAGAGCATGTAGTTAGAAGATCAAAGTGAATACGAGTCAAATGTGCCCTGCTCCTGAATGGACGTACTTTGCTGAAAGCGAATGTAACATGAGCTTTTTGAACCTGTTGGCAAACCAAAGGTACCTGCAGAACCGCCATGAATAAGGCTACCAAAGTGAAGATTGCATGATTTTAATTCTGATTTTTCTGATGGCTCCACTGCAAGTCAACTTTATATATCTACAGCATCCACCTCAAAGAAGAGCAAAATCCAGGTACTCCCGGTGAGTAACACATCCTTTTATTTTTTAGTCATGGCACGATGTCCGTCCTGACGCGTTTCGGCTGTAGACAGCCTTTGTCAATATAAATATATATACGATAACGTTGATGACTTTCTGAAACTCCCTTGGGCCAAGGCTCCTGTGGAGGAGTAGGGTTAGCACTTTAGAAGAATATAAAATAGGGCTAGGGATAACTCACAAAGTATGATTGTAGAAATATTAGTTTTTTAAAACAACAAGGTTTCCCAAAGTAGAAACGACAACTAGAGATTAGCAGCTTTAAGCTTTGCATTTCCTTTTCAGATCTGAGTATAGAGAAACAATGGCAATCTTTAAAAAAAATAAACGTAAAGTGATAGTGGCTATCGTGTTGATTGTCATTATTGTCTTATGATTAGTTTGAGATCCCCTGTAGATATGGTTCCTATTAACTCTAATCCCAAACCCACACCTACCACTTCACATGTAGTAGAGCAGGGTCGATTTGACTTAAAGTAATGGCAGAGAGATGTTTCAGATTACATGTAATGTGTTTTTCAATCTGTTACATCAGGAATTGCTACATCTGCAACCATTTGCCTGCATCTGTGCAGAGGGTATGACCCAGCACCGCATTCCTCTTACCCAATGCATTACCTGTAGTATTATCCTTCATTTGTTGTATCATCATGGTCATTTTGAATATTATTTCTCAAACTATGATTTAATCTTCTCAGAGATGCCCATGTACAAACATTTGAACCCTCATAAGAATGGTCAGTTTGTGGACACTGTTTGGCACTTCTTCAAACCATTAAGTAAAATTGACACTTTGTGAGCTTACAGACAAAATCACCCCTGAAAATGAATCAAATTGAAAAGGATTTTATTGATGATTTAGAAGACAGACGGGAAGAGACTGAAGCAAAAGCTAAGAAAGGGGGAGAGGAGTAAGAACAAGTGTGGGACAAGAAAAAGGAGAGTAATAGGGAAAGGGGAGTGCATTCGAAACTTAGTTTAAGCTGGGTAAAGGAAGGAAAGTTATTTTCACACGGAAAAGAGATGTAACTCTAGGATAATCATGGGGTGGAGTGTGTGTCCACATACATTCAAACTTTTAGATTTCTCTGAACACATATTAACTTGGAAATTATCCTGTTTATTCCAGATGTTTATTACATTTGCGGAAATAATGTTTATTTCAAGCATCCTCAAAGTTGGTATGGGAGTTGCTATTTAGGTTAGTGTTTCCTAAGGTGTCTCATATAGATAATTAAGCTAGAAGTGAAATTACTTTTCTTGGGAAAGCTAAGCGTAGTAGTGCCTTCCAGGTTGTAGGAAACATCTTTGGCGCTATAATTCCTTCTGTAGGTGTAGTTTTAAATGACCTAACGATTCAACCCTTCACTTTGGCTTTCTACCCTGGTCGATGGGCTTGCCATCAATACTGCTGGAGATTTGCTAGCTATTAACACAGACTTAGTGCCCATTAGGTCTCTGGTTAGGCTTGCCATCAATACTGCTGGAGATTTGGTAGCTATTAACACAGACTTAGTCGCCATTAGGGCTCTGGTTTTACAGAATCTGCCTGCTTTAGATATTTTACTTGCAAAGAATGGCAAGATTTGCAAGATGTTGAAAGTTTGACAATGCTGCCCTTATGTGTCAAAGAAAAACAAGGAGATTAATAAACATGTGAAAAACATCACTAGAGTGGAAAGAAATTAAAAGTTTGGAGGAGACAAGTGCCTGGGAAGCATTTGGCGTAGAATTTTCTGCTGTAAGTTATTGGCTTAGCAATATTCGCAGTGGGTTTCTATGTGCTATATTAAGGCCAATTTTGAATATCCGCATCCGTGTGATTTGTTTGTTTGCAGTGGTGAAGGGATTCAGACTGTTGAGGGCAAGAAAGACATCAGCAGAAAACAAGGGTATAAAGAAGAGAAATGAAGAAAAAGAATTGAAGAATGAGCAATGTAGGATTTTTGTGGAGTTCAGAGATTTGGAGAATTTCAAGTGCGGACAGCAACAGATACAAATACATTTGCAGTTAAGAAGACGTTTAAATGTTTTGCTTGATGGCTATTCTAGCCATCATAGGTGGGACTGGAACCACAGAATTTTTATGCATCATAATTTAGACAAACTATATGTCAATTTGCGTGTTAATGTGTGGCTATGTACATGTAAAGCGGTTTCTCTTTATATAATGAAAACATATTCATTAGTTTCACAGTATAATTATGTTTAATAAGTAGGCTTTAAATGCATTTCCCTGTAAAGTGAAATATTAATTTCTATTTGCTTTCACATTTCTTTTTCATTCTAGGAGCAAGATAACATGGGTTAGCTAGAAGAGTAGGTTATTGTTTGCTTTTGAAAAATGTCAGAAGAGATAGGAATTCATTGGAAGTTAGTTGTCATTTACACCATATATGGGGATGAGAAGAAGCCTCCTGTGCCATTCCACCTGGACTGGTGATACATCCAAGGTCATGTAGCTGTGTACTCCTTTGTTCCATGGATTGCAAAAAGGTAAGTTTACCTGCTCCAAATGGACTCTGTTCTCTGGTTGGTCCGTACAGTTGATGAGATGGTGGAAAGGAATTCTGGGTAAAACAAAATGTAATAATTTTATGGTTTTTTAATAGATAGGCACATCTTTACTTGACTTTGCAATGCGCAGACCTATCTGAACTTGTTCTTGAGTTAAACTCTTGAACACATATGCACTTTTCTTGCTTTGAACCTTCACTTGATTTAACTTTAAAACCTTTAGACTGAGACCTTCTGGTTAGAATTTCCTCATGTTATTATGGATATTGGTTGCCTTGCATTAAGTAGGTCATTTAAGGAATTGAAACTGTCTCTGCTTTGCATTCGGAGCATTTCAAATGAATTATGCTACAAATACTCATTTAAATTCTGTTGGATTAATTAACTTAACTGAATTTTGATGGCTGTTTGACAAATGTTTAAATGATAAAAAAAATCAGTAATTTGACTAATCTCCCAAGAATGTTTTATGGTTTGGAATCAGTCCTCTCTGTCCTCTATGTGTAACCTACTAGGTTTGAGTGTAAATTGGAATTTATTAAATTTGATGTTTGCTCCCCGCTTACACACTTCTTCTGAAAACCAATAGTCCATTCGATCGGAGCGTAACTGAGAATGAATAATACATCGGAAGCTCATTAGGAGCAGAAAATTAGGCTCTACCAATTCTAAGTCCAAATGAGCAGCAAAATAAGAAAAGAATTGAGATGCATCCCTAGTAAAATAGAAAAAACTTCTAGCTCATCCCTCAAATCGACGGTTTTTATTAATAATTCTAGTATATGAAATCAGAATTTCTTTACGTTCATCATGGTGTGAGCAAATACATAATTTCTTTAGAAAATCAGAACACACAAAAACATTACCTTAATACCTAAGCACTATCCCATTTTATGAATAATTAATCAACATTTTTAGATGTTCGAACAAATATGAAACAATTACAGGGAGACTTTATAGAAATGAATCGACCTCAATAAGGAAAAATGAGATTTGGCAACATGTCTCAAACTACATCTGAGCTGGGAAAGGTTCACCATGGACAGAACAATAACAACAGTGAAAATAAGCATTACAACCTCAGCTTCACTGTGTACTGCGGAGCCTATGGGATTAGAATGTGTGCGAGGGAAGCACAGAGTGTGTGGCAGACCTTACTTCCATTTAAGTTAAAATGTTGTTTGTACAGAAATGTGGCCTATTTATTCTTGATTAGAAAAATGCACTTACACACATCTTAGTAAACTCATTTAAAAAATAAATGCTCTAGATTGGTGCATATATGTAAATCCAAGCGTAAAATAGTACTTTTCTCATTGTTAATAATGCACAAAAATATGAACCCTTAAAATTCTTTCATTCCATCCGACCTTTATTTGATAGAGATAAAAACAGGACTGTATGGAAGGCAAGAGAGCCTTTAATACAGATCATTTATTGTTTTTCTTTGTCTGCCTTTAACATCTAATGGCAATAGAGACCTATTGGATTTGCCAGTGCTTGTTTTGATTCTTTAATAACCTTCTGACAGAAAATGGAGGCACAGTGGTGATTAGACCTACACATTTCATCATCATCATCTTTAACTTTATTCGGCTGGAGTAGCCATAAAAATACACACAACAATATATACAATGCATAAAAATGTTGTTACCATTCACAGTAAAATCAATAAAATATAATGTTACCTTCATCTGGACGCTTCCAAAAACTATTCACATATCAACATATATATTGTTGCAATTCATTACAGCCATCAAAATTCGATAAAGGGAAAACAATTAAAACTTTATAAGAAACATCTCAAAATGTGGTTATTATTGAGATACGATAATTTTTCTTGACTGCTAAGGTACTCCTAATATAATTTAAGCACTCCATAACAAATTTCCTGGCATGTTGTAAATAGACCATAGGAGTCAGATAATATCTGGCATTCACATAATGTAAAATCGGGAGCAAACATTGAGTACTCAAGGGTCTATATGAAGTGCAAAATTAGCGTAAAATGAACTGTGCTTTGATGAGAAAAATTATCAGAGGGACATCTGGGAAGGGTCCTGAACCAATCGCCTTGCAAGGGAAATGCTATAAAAAAAAGTGCACAGTGCTCAACAGCAACCGTGTGAGATATAGTCTATGCTGTAGACTATGTATTAGTGCAAGATAACACTTCGTTCCCCGGGTAGTAATCAACTCAGAGTAAATTATGATTGAGCGGTACTTGTAAAACAAGGTTTTACTACGCTCGTTAGAAGTGGCAATAATAGACTAAGGATTAGAAAAAAGTTCCACAGCACCTAGTTGTCTGAACACATGCTTTACATTATTAGGTCAATGAATATCTCCCTTTTCTATAGGTCTAAGCAATCTTTAAGACTAACCTAGAGAAGCCAGCTTCATTGTGCCCCAGACCTTAATCTGTAGCATTAAGGGAGCAATGCATTTTGCGTCATCTGAGTAACTCAGATTCAATTCAGCATGACCAATAAATGTAGATACAGAGTGTTGGGTGGATAATAAGTGACATGCAAAACTATTTTCTACTCTCTGGAGACTCTCTCAAATGGTGTAACTCCAAACACCAACACCATTAAGCCCCACTGGGATACATTTGCTGATGTATATATGAGTTAACTCCCTTTCTGGAGTAGAACCATCCCTAGAGGAGAAGCAAAGGACTGCTTCTAGGGCTCTCTGAAATTGCTGTGATCGAATTTTAAGTGGTGTGCACCAATTATAACCAGAATCGAAGGGTCTCCCCAGATAGTTAAAATTATGAACACTAGCAACTGGGACGCCTCTTTTCAAGTAAGACTTGGTGTTTGTATTTTTAGGACTATTAACCATGTTGAGCGATTTAGAGTAATTAATTCTTAAATCTAAATCATACATAAAGAAAGTAAATGCTTCCAACAGTGATTGCCACCCGTTAGCTGCCTTAGCAATCCGAACTGCATCAAAAGGGGGCAGGAAGTCTCCCAATCTGCAGCATGTCTTTCCCTTTGATCGACAAGTAATTATCTAAACCATTAATATAAATAAGGAACCAAAGTGGAGTCAAGATACAGCCCTGGTGGACCTCTCTGTTTTTACTTGAAACTAATCTTATTATTTCATATAATAGAAGACTACTTTGCTGACCCCAAGTAAGACATTATATTATATTTAAATCACTTTGCATTTATTTTAGATCCTTCCTGCATATGAACAGGAAGATTCTGAAAGCCTGGCAGTTAGGGCTAACTACAATTTAGATGTTCAGTAAGAGTGGCTTACCAGAGGGATGTCCAAGGAGTTGGCTGACCAGAGGAGTGGGTGACATCCATGGTGGGGACTTTCCTTTTGGCTTAGAAAGGGGTAATTGGAGAAATGGTACCTCAGCATGTGCCCAAACAATTGCTGGAACAGATGCTTCCACAAAAGCCACACAGATAGACCGGAGCTTCCTATTTATGGGCTGCATATTTGCCCACTGAATCAGACTGAAGAGCATTTTGAAAAAATGGAAGGAAAAGGGCCTGCTAAGCATAGGTAAAGAGGGGCACAATTCTAGGGTTAAGAAACTGAGTGAGGAATAAGACTTACCTCAGTACAGTTCCGGTAAATAATTCTCTGAAATGACTATGGCAGGTAAGAACTGATGAAGCTCCATGCCTTGGGAACGAAGATAATCCTTGCTACTAAGGGTAAGGCAAAGCTGTACTATTTTTATAACTGGCACAGTTTAGGCAAATCAAGCCCTCTTCAGACTCCTTATAGGACAGATGGGCAGAGGACTTAGACAGACTTTTTTCTGAAGAAGGATGTGACTGTGCACTCAGGCATGTCCCTAGAATATCAAGGTTGGTTCCCTTTAAGTCTATTTATTTCTACTAAGCACACAGAGCATGTATGACCATAGGGAAGATTAATACTAACTATTCAAATTCACATGCCCTAGATTTGGGGAAATAGGGGAAGAAGATATACATATGGTTTGCAACTCCTCAGAACTAGGGGATTATTGGGGGCGTGGCCAAGATGGTCAGACGCTCATTGAGGAGCTCTGTGGCAGGCCCCCAAATTATCCTGCTAAATCTCTGATATCCCAACTTGTCGGGGATCAAGCCACGCACTCGAATTCAGCGGTGTGGGAACCGAGGCCTAGCGACCCTCGCTCAACCAGCAGCCCTGATTGCTGGCGGCTGTGCGACTTGGGACTATGTGTTGTCCTGAGGTGTGCCGGGGGCCACCAAGGCCTGGATGGTGAAGGTCGCAGGCTACGCTACATCTTTGTGTGCCGTAACAAGAACACCGGAATCCAGACTGGACCCTGGGGGCAGGCCGCTCCCTGGTGAGCGCATCCCTCTTATCGGTGCTCCAGAAAGGGTGCAGGTCCCACTGTCTATTGGGCCACACCCTTTGTAATACAGTGTTGGAGCAGACCTTGAGGCATGATATTGCTTGGCCCCCTGCCCTGAGGTGATGCGACTTCTCCTATGTGGGCCCGAAGGCCCTTCTCTCCCCCCTACCTTCCTGAAACAATGTATTTGTCGAGCTGCTTTGCCACTTTGGTTTTACTTTGTTCGCCCTAAGTTGGCAGGGTATGCCCAGACGTGGGTCCCTTGCTCACTTTGCCACTGGATTCAAGCTAGCCTGGCTGATGACGGCTGATTAGCCAGATACCAGTCCCAGGATGTTTGTTTCCAGTCCAGGGAAGACATGGCTTGGCAGTTCGGGCTGGACTGTTCCCATGAGGCACAGGGTCAAGACTGATTGGCATATGGCCATGTCTGAACTGGGGTGGCGGAGTGAGCTAAAGAATGATGAATTAAACCCAGATCAGTTGACTGTGGGTGAGTGCTTGCAATGTTCAACACTCCGTCCATCATCCCCTTGGTTTTGCTTTGCCACGATCAGAGGCCTGAATCCCAGGAGGCTTTAGCCCCAGTGTACCGGGGACTGAAACTACTGGAATATACTACTGTAAGAGACATAGTGCTGGGGCCCGAGAATGCAGGACTCCATTTGCATGCCTGCGTTTGACCTTGAGGCGGGTAGGTGAACCAACTCAATTGTGGATGCGCATGCCTAGCTGCTGCAATACTGATATTGTTGGAGCCACATTGGGTCATATACAAACAGGGTCTTAAATCAACTGCGCTGCTTTCCTCTACACAGTCTACAGGTTTGCCTGGCTCCTAGCAAGGTATACTAACATTTTGGAATGGAGTGGCAGCTGCAGTGTGCTTCGATGCGGATTGGATCCTGACTGGGGACTAATCGACAAGGAGGCCCCCTGAGGCGACTCACACTGCTTGTTTACCCCGACACGGCACTTATTAACCTGCAGTAATCCTATTGGCTTCACAGCATTGTTAACCCCGAATGTAGTATACCTGTGCAGAATTCTGTCCCCACCCAATTAGGTCCTGGTCGCTTTCTTATGCCTCTACTGTCTACACTATGAAACTGTAACCCAGTACGTTCCACCAAAGGCGGTGCGGGTTGAATTGGGGCACAGATTGCGGCAACCAAGCCCTTCAAGCAAGGACATGGAAAATTTTAAACTAGGCTTGCTGGGTCTCTCTGACTCATGGCCACCATAGAGTACTGCTGAATTAACTTTGAAGCCTCTCCATAACTGACATCAGTCGCCCTGCTGGGTTATAGCAAACCCAATCATCACACTGTTCCCAGAATGGCCATGACAAAGACGGATAGAGCCCCAACAGCAGATGAAGATGCCCACGGGAAAAAGAAATGCATAAATGCTAGTGAGCCCACAGATATAATGTTGGCAGCCATGTTATCAGAACACTCTCATTGGTTCGACAAACTCCTATCTGCCGTCCTGGACATTAAAACCACTCTTGAACCTAAGCTAGACTCTTTATTTATCGTCATGGGCCTCCCCCAGGAGGACCACAAAAACTATGAAGACTGAGTCAAAACTACGGAATCCACACTGGCTGCCCTGAAACCCATGGTGGCAGACTCTGATAAACGTCTTCGAGCCATGCAGGAAGACGTAGAATATTTGCGTGAATGAGTGGAGGACCAGGAAAGAAGATTGAGGAATGAATAATGTGTGAATTGTGGGCCTCCTGGGGCAGGTGGAGGGCCTGAATTTGGAGCTGTACCTAGAGGACTGGTTCGTGAACACGATCCTTCAAGGTAAACAATACACCTTCTTTTCCATTGAGAGAACCCATAGAGTCCCTGGAAGAACTCCTTGCCCAGGCGTCACTCTGCTGGTGGCACGCCTGTTTAACTATAGGTACAGAGACCATATACTGCAGGCAATGAGAGCCAAGAGACCCTGGAATGTCAGAAATGTCCATGTACATATTTACCCAGACTACACTCTGGCAGTCCAGGAATGTAGATCTTCCTTCCTGGAGGTGAAGAGGTGCCTCCAGGACCACGGCATCAAATATGAATTGCAGTTCCCCGCTACGCTTCAGTTGCTACACGAGGGCACCACTTCCTTCTGTGCGACTCTGGAGGACACCTGGTTCTGGATAGAACAAAGGGGTGTCGGGCAGATCGGACCCTTCCACATCATGGCAAGTACAGCAACAATGTAAATCACGTGGCAGGCGTCACCCTTGGAGCCTCACTAAGGAGCAAGCAGGTAAGAAAAGGGCTTGCATGGTGGAAGACGTGGACAAACATGCACCAGCCCCCTCTCCCGCGGCCTCGGAGGCAGAGAGCTGTCAAATTGACTCACCGGCAATGACTGAATCTCAGGTTGCCACACTGCTTGGCAGCGGGCCATTTGTTACACCACAGACAGCAGAAGAGTGGCTCTGATCAACTTTTTTTCATGTTTGGTGGGAGTCCAACTGAATGGGTACTGTGTTTATGCTTTCAGGTTTGTGATTTAATAATAGACACAGAAAAGAAGGCTGCAGGTAAGAGTCCACCATCAAGTGGGCCTACTGCTGGAATTGAGCTCCCTGCTCATAAATTACCACTGGTAAAGACCATTAATTAGAGTTGTTAGTATTGCATTACAGTGCCAATGGATGGCCACCCGTTGGTGATCTGGCCTGGGAATGGGAGTTGGGTGTTAATATTGTTCTTTCTATGATATTCATAGTGTGTACTTCTCCTTCCTTTTAGTGTAGGATGTGGTATATCTTATGAGTATTTTCTGTAATGTGACTCAAATAATGGCAATTTTTGTTCGAGTGTCTTTACATAGATAAGCAGTTGTATGGCACTACACAAGTTACAAACATTGTATACGGTGATGATCCTGTTGTAGGTAGGGAAAAAAAGGAAAAGAGAAATCCGTGTTATGTTGGTATTGTACACTGCTAAATTCTGTGCTGTTCATTATTTATTGTATGGTCATTAAATTATTAATAAAGAAATAATGTAAAAAAAAATAGGGTTTTACTGGAGCAATATAGTGCAGTGAGTGAATGATGGAACTCAAAAATGAATTTCGGCCAAGATTGAAACATACTCTGGATCTACCCATGCCCCTAGGGTAAAGAGGTAACAAGTAGATTCATTGAACTGCTGATGCTACTGGCTAAGAGACGGGTGTCAATGAGGTTTACATCAGTGAGGATCCCCAGGGTGTCACAATGGCAAAATTATGTGGTAAAATGGTGGGATATGAAAGCCTAGCCCTACATCAGGATGCAAAATGTGGAACTGCGACAATGGAAATAGTGAAAGCATGGGAGGTGATTCGAGATGCTCTTAGAGACCCAGAGGAACATCCAGTGGACCCACGCTCTTTACACACTGGACTCTACCATCCCTCCTTTTTTTCTGTTGCAACAATTCTTTATTGGCATATCAAGGTTATTCCAGAGGCACCAAGCGCCTATCACATAATACACTGCAGAAGAAAACAAAGTACACATTGAGCCAGTGGCGTAATGAAAGTTGAGGGGGCCCCCCTGCCACGCACACAGAGGGGCCCCCGCTCCAGATTTAATCCGGAGCTATTGGGCCTGAGTACTGTGCTGAGGGGGACCCCTGCAGCTCGGACCCCCCCCCCCTGCACCGCGGGGATGCGGGGGCCTGTGTTATGTTGCTACATTGAGCAGAAGTATAGCACAAAGCATCCTGCATTCGATCCGGAGAGTCACACTCAACATCAACAGTGCAGTATCACAATTTAGGGCATGCCAAGTGGATAAGAACCGGTCAGGGCTTTCCCATTCTACCACCCCTTCTCTCCCTACTTCAGTTGACAAACACCAAATTCTTTGGTCCCACCTGTAAAAGTTAACAATGTAGCCCTCACTGTCCCCCGACCTCCCAACAGAGATGTCATAATATTAATATATCATTGACAACCGGACAGACTGGAAGAACCCCAGAAAAGTAGTTGCCCTTTGTTCTGGGTATAAGTTGGTTAGCTGTTCAATCCAAGAGCTTTAGCAAACTGTTTATGTGTGGATATGCACACATGCTTTGAAGAATTCAACTAAAGGACTGTTGATAAAAGTATTGATGCATTCTGGAGCATTTTAACACTTGACTTACTGCCACACTTACTGCTGAATGCTTCTAAGAAAACTTTCTCCGAAAGCAGCACTCCTTGTATGGGCCTGGACAATTTGGTATGTGATATAAATGCAAGTTAATAAAACTCAACAATGTATGCTTTAAAAATAAGTTCCTGGCATCGCCCTTAAAACGGAGAACTTCTTTTTTCCTACGTTATTTCTTTAACCGCTGAGTAACACCTAGGATAACCAATGAAAATCCAATCTTTTCCTTTTGAGCAATTTTAATGAAACTCTTAGTTACATTTGAGGGGGACTTTGCCATATTGGCGCACAAAAGTAAACTGAGTTTGAAGCAGCAAAAAAAAAAAAACTAATGTGATGTATCTATACCATCCTATGCAAACTTTATAAAAAATATAAAAAAAACCTTGGGCGATGAGAAATCCTCACCGACTTCCTTGTTCTTATAATGTATGTATGCATAACAATAGATTGTCGTCTGAATTCTGAATATATTGGAATTGCTGTACTTCATCGCAAAAGTGTAATATTCTTTCGGTGCAAATGAGGATAGACAGTTCAGATCTCAGTTTAGAAATATTCCATGGATTAGGGAAAATAAACGAGGTGCTTTAATCCTGTACTAGATAGGAAGAAGACAGGCCCTGGTTCAACATTTAAATTAGGATGCTTTTTGTGCATGGCATAGGACAGAATTTTATCCTCAAACTGTCAGGTTGATAGAGGCATCAGCATTTATTTAAATGCATGCACAAAGGAACGGGAAAATGATTTATGCAAACGAAAAATAGAGTGCATTAGAATATCTCCTAGCAGCCCTTGTGAGGAGGTAGCCGGGAATCAGAAAAAGATGTGATGTTTTTCATCCTGCTAATGTCAATTTAATACACGGCAGAGTTAATAAGTGTTCTGGAGTGTCTATTTAGCCAGGCACTAAAAAAGCCAATTTTTAAATGATGAAATACATTATTTTCATTCCTCAATTGTTGATTTATTATGGTGCAGAGTAAATAACGTGAACTGAATTTATTTCCTTTCATTTCACGAAAACATGTCGTTCCTGACCGAAAACCTATGCCCCTGGAGAGCTGTTGTGTGTGCTATATTAGAACGTCTCTTGATAAACCAAAATACATGGCCTCCTCTAAAACGTCCGGTTCGGCTATGAAGAGCAACGCTGTGCAATCTGGGCCTAGTTTGTGTTGTGTAGAAGTTAACATCTAAGGAACCATGGACCAGATGTATGACCCTTTTTTGCGGCCGCAAATGGGAGAACCTCCCGTTTGCGGCCGCAAAAAAAGGTAATACCATGTACTAATGCTATTTTGCGAGTTCCTGACTCACAAAATAGCATTTGTGACTCTCGCTATAATGCGAGTCAACATGCTATGTGCTAGTGTTTGGCGACTGCATTTGCGGCCGCAAAACACTTGCAGTTTACTACCTACTTCAAGTAGGTGGTAAATCACTCGCAAAGGGGGTGGGGTCCCCAGGGGACCCCCTCCCCTTTGTGAGTATGTTGGAAAATATCTTTTAAGAGCAGGCAGTGGTCCCAGAGACACTGCGTGCGCTTAAAAAAATGAAACTGAAAAGTTTCATTTTACTTTTTCAAATGCATCCCGTTTTGCTTTAAGGAGAACGGACTGAATTAAAAAAAAAAAGCTGCTTTATTACAAAGCAGTCCCAGACATGGTGGTCTGCTGAGCCCAGCAGGCCACCATCCCTGGGAGGGCTGGCATTCCCAATGGGCTCGCAAATTGCGGGAGGCTCATTAATATTAATGAGATTCGCAATTTGCGACCCCATTAGGAATCGCAAACAGTGTGAAATACAAGGAGCTATGTAGTCCACAGAAGTTAAATCCCGCAATCGCCTTTATTTATTTCCTGCAACCAGAATTAGTCAACTGGACCTGACTGGCTGTGTTCCAGCAACGTCTAAGGGTCACTTCCTGGGAACAAACATAAGCAGTGAAAAGCCAATAGGTCTGGCTTTCAATACGAGTTCTGACTAAAATATTTGAAGAGCATTCTGAAGAAATAAATGCACAGCAAAAGTCATGCGCATCTATGAAATAAATGATTTAATATTTGATAAGGCAGTGTACTTTTGAAACACAATGCAGTCCCTCATGCATTGCAATGTCAGCACTCCAAAGAAAGCGGAATGATAGGCCAAACAGCCAATAGCAAGAGGTGAGAAAGCTATAATCCACTGGGCGGAGCCAAAGTCTCCTCTATGCATATATTTAAAGAATTTGTACAAAAGCACTAATAACAATGAAAAGAAAGCAATTCCTGCAGGATTACATGTGGCAGAAACAGGAGGGTGCCACATGAGAGGCAGGATCACTACATTAATTTTAAAAATGATAGAGTGGCGTTACTGACTTTATATTGTTGAGCATGCTGAGAAACAACATTTACTGCCCTCTGTGTAGTCATTGCATTTTCAACCAGGGGCGAGAGTTTCCAGCAGCCAATTATCTTGTTGTAATCATCACCACAGACCTGGTGAGCAGCGTTACAGCAGCTACACATGTGTATTCCCTCTGGTGTCAAAGGTACGTGCAGTGGCAGCTGGCAGGGAACGGGGTGGCTGGGCGGGGGGAGGAAGGGTGAAAAAACTATTAAAAAAACACTTACCTCTTCGGCCGGCCGTGTCTCTCCTCTGCTTCCCTCCTGACGAGTCACGGAATGGAAGCAGGAAGCACACGGGCTTCCCTAAGCCAATCACAATGCTGCAATGCAGTGTTGTGATTGGTCAGATGGCCATGGTTAGGCGCTCAGACGGGTCTATGAGCCTGTGCAAGTTCCCCACCAGGCTGTGCATTACAGCCTGGTGGGGAACATGCAACGGCTGCATGACTATCATACACACCTAGAGTGTGCCCACCACTCCTCCCCCTGTGACCCCAGCCCCGCCCCATCATAACCTAGCCCCGTAGCTAGAAAAAATAAAATTAAGGGGCATATGTATGAAAGCAAAAATTAGTCACAAATGCTGCGAATCGCAAAAAACAGCGTTTGCGACTGATTTTTCGCAATTTCATATGTATGACACACATCCATACTGAAAACTAAGAAATCGCTAAATTAGCGATTTCTTAGGCTGCGAAACATGAAAACTGTGATTTTCCTTGCAAATACTAAATTAGCGATTTTTTAACTTAGTGAAAATCGCTAAAAAGAAATCGCAAATTAAGAATTCGCTAACACATGTATGAAAAAGTCGCAAATTGCGATTTCAATAAATTCGCAAATTAAGAAATCGCTATTAACACCAATTGCATGCAGGTGGTAAATTGGTGCAAGGTACTTAAACCACCCCACAATGCAACAGACCCACCCACAATGGCAGCAATGTTTGTGATAGCCAGGAGGCTGCGTATTCGGGCCCTTGCACAGAGGAGAATGAGACAGGAACGTATATTCAGGCTGCGCATCACTCTGTTCCAGCACACTGAAGAGGACATCTATGACAAGTACAGACTGCACCCACAGACCATAATGGACCTGATTGAGGAGCTGAAACCCTACTTGGAGCACCCTACACGCAGGACACAAACAATTCCCACACATGTGCAGGTCCTGTGCTCCCTGCACCTCCTGGCGTCAGGGAGTTTTCAACGGGTAATAGCGGAGGTTGGTGGGGTGTCACAGAGTGCACTTTCGAGCTTCTTACATGCCTTTCTAGATGCAATGCTACAGAGGCTATCACATCACATTTACTTCCCCACCACCCAACAGGCATTACAGCAAACAAAACTGTACTTCTACCAGATTGCACGTTTCCCCCACGTCATTGGCTGCATCGATGGGACCCATGTGGCCATCACACCCCCATCAGCAACTGAATATGTCTACAGAAATCGGAAATGCTACCATTCCCTCAATATACAGATTGTGTGCAACGCAAAGTATATCATCACTGACATCGTACCAAAATACCCCGGCAGTACACTTGACTCTTTCATCTTCAGACACAGTGGAATACACAGACGTCTGAGTGCTGGAGAGTTTGGGGAGGGATACCTGCTAGGTAAATACATGGCACACATCAATACATCCACTACATCACTTGAGGGGGGGGCATTGACTTACCTATTGTGTCTGTCCCTGCAGGTGACAGTGCCTATGCAGTGCGGGACTTCATCCTGACCCCATATCTGGATCCTGCAAATGCAAGTGAGAGGAGCTACAACAGGGCACACAGATCTACACGCTGCGTCATTGAGCGTACCTTTGGACTCCTGAAGAGCCGCTTCAGGTGCCTGCATAAAAATGGAGGCGCACTGCAATACAGCCCTGAGACCTGCTGTAAAATCGTGGCAAGCTGTGCAGTGCTACATAACATGGCAATGAGGAAAGGCACCACAATTGATGTGAGCGATACAGACACATCGGATGATGAGCGCCCTGCTCCCCCTGCCAAACCTGCAGCAGGAGTTGGGGCAGCTGCTGGACGGCAGAGACGGACTGAGACCACACAAAACTACTTCTAGGTGAGTAATGATGAAATGAGACACAAAAGCTTGATAATGTGTGCAATGTTTAATCACACTTCACAATAAAGAAAATTGTAGCTGTCCCCAGCACATGTTACGCACACAGTGCAGGTAAGGCACAAGTAACTGTGCAAACAGCATTGTAGGGTTCAGTCACCCGTGTTGAAGTAAGTGTCACCGCACATGTTCACCTCCTTTGGTGATGTCCAGGCTGAGTGCCCCCCATGGTGTTCCCTTGGCCTGCACCCTGTCTGGCACTGCGTCGTCTGTCCCCTGGCAATGTAGGAGTGATGCTGCTCCTACTGGAGGTGTCTTCACTCTCGGCAGAGGCCATGAGTGCGCTGCCACCTGCGTTGGCCGTCTGCAGCTGCTCCACAGCAGTGGTTACCTGTGCAAGTCCTCGGGCTATATCCTGGCAGCAGTGCGCCATTTCGACCTGCATAGTGACGCTTCTGCGTGTAAGGGTGCTATTGGTGGTGCAGAGGCGGTTCACGGCCTTTGTATAGTTGTTGAGGCGTGTATTGGCACGTCGGCCAGCCCTATCACTAGCGGCTTGGTTGTGCCGCAAAGTGTCGCATAGCTCACGGATCGCCCCTGCCATGGCCATGAAGCCCTCCCCCATGTTTTTGTGGTCCTTGTGTATGCGGCATAGCTGCCTGTTGATTGACCTCAGTGCTTTGCTTTGCAGGCGCTGTTCCTGCAGCATGCTATGTTCCAGCCCTGAGAAGACAGATCCTTCGCCTTCAGTCGCAGTGCTGCTCCTGGGCCTTGACCTGCGTTTGTCCTGTGGTCTACTCCTTGGCCTTTCTGTGTCCTGAATGGGCATGTGTGACACACCCTGACTCCCCTCTCACCTGTCACTGTCATCCCCTGTGGCAGGTAATTCGTCCTCAAATGGAGGCAGTGGGGGCACATGTGCGCGCTTCCTGCGCTGGATTGGATTCTGCTCAGTGTCTTCACTGGTGTCCTCAGGCTGTGCAGGCTCGTCTCCCTCTGCGCTGTCTTCCCGTGCCCTGGATTGTGCTGTGGATGTAAAGGGGACTACATGAGTTTGTGTATTTGTATGCATTTGGCAATCAATAAAGTTCCTACAGTTTGTTTTGGCTAACCTCTGACACTGTATCATTCACTTATCCCCAACCCACATGTTGCATAAAATTTCCTTTGTCTCATGGACACACTGTCAGACATAGTACTACGAGTCCCATGATGCATTGCTGGGTGTGCTATAAGACTTGGACTGGAATGACATTTTGGGAGGTTACTATGTGCATTTGAGGAAGTGTGCATGGGATGGGGATGAGTGCAGATTGATTTTGCATGCATCTTACCTTGGCTGCTGGATGCAGGGTCGGAGCTGTCTATGTCAGCCACACCACCAACGCTCTCAGGCAGTCGAGTTGACTCCACAAGCTCCTCGTGGGGAGTTGGCTGTTCTGCTGTGGATGGTCCTCCTCCAGTCTGATTTGCGTCCTTCAGTCTGGCTGCCACCCTCTCCTTGGACCTCTGGCGCATGTCGTACCACCGCTTACGCAGTTCTTCAATGGTACGAGTGGTCACCCCCACTGCATTCACCTTATTTTGGATGTCCAGCCAAATTTTCCTTTTCCTCGCCTCTGGGACACGCAGTGCCTTTTTGCCAAAAAGGAGCTCATGGCTGCACACCATCTCCTCAATGAGGACCTCCTGCTCCTTTTCTGAGAACTTATGCTTTCTCTTCCTCTTCTCTGCATCCTTGCCCTCCTGTTGTTTGTGGGAAGCCATTGCTGGTTGCTCTCTCCTGGGATGCCTCCTCTCACTCTCCAAGCAGCCTCTGGGTGTGGCTCAGGTGAGCAGGTGCAGGAAATCACTGCAGTTTCCTGTTTGTGATGTCATCAGGCTGCACCTGGATTGCAGATTCCCGTTTTTGCGATTTCTTAATTAGCAAATTTCGCTATTAAGAAATCGCAAATGGGGTTTCTGAGAATATTTTGAGATTTTTAAGTAATCGCAAAATATTTGCGATTTATTTTTTACATCCCGTTTAGCGAATCTCAATTTGCTAATCGCAAAATATCGCAAATTGGGATTCGCTAAACGGGAGTATGATACATATGCCTTTATGTTATTATCATTTTATTTTTCCTGTTTTCACTGCTCTGAGAGCAGTGGGGCGACCCTCTTCCGCCTTAGCTGAGGAGCCACACCTGGGTACGTGTCACATTGTGTAGGCAAGTGGCCCAGGACTAACAACTATACTTTGCCCTAAGAACCCATTTCGACTTTTTTCTTCTCCATTGCGCTCTGCTTTCATATTTTGCTGCAGTCCCAGCAAAATATGAAGAAGAAGAAGGAGCCTGAGATATTTACAATTAAAGTGTCCCACTGTTGCATCCAAGGCTGCCCTCGCTCTGTCCCTGATTCAAAGCTCGCAGACGTGTGGAGCACCCTACCAATCGCGCCTAAGGGACTGGATCTCAAATTTACCACTGCCTCCTTCATCACATACATCCCCAGAACAACACACTCTGAAACATCAGTGACAGCAAGTTAAAGATATTTATTGTACTTCAATTTGCTCTGACGTTTAGGGCCTGTTAGTACCAGTATGTGCTGGGTGCGCAAATAAAACAATCTGAGCGAGTCCAGTTATAACAGTTTGCCTTCTCGAAAATGTTGTAAAACGAAAACATCTGGAAGACCACCCAGTAAATTATTAGACTTCTATTGACTCCACCCTCTAACCCTAAGCCTTTGGTTATGCATCTTTCCTTTTACTAATCTCTCACAGCCCGTGTACAGAAGGAGTAAGGAGCCTTTTCCAGCACCTAATCCGCGCTTTGAGTTCTCACAGTGCTACCTTTGAGGGCGCTCTCCTTCCCTCTGGCTGCTGTATTGTCAGGGCGGGGCGAGTTGGCAGACACCCTGGGCTTGTGGCTTTATTTCTCACCTCTTAGTTTATTTACTCAGCTGTGCCACAGCCCAGCTACTCTGCTTGTGAAATGATGTCTCTCTCTCCTGCCAACGCTTCCTGGTTTTGTGGGTTTGTAATGACTTTCAACATCGTCTGAAGAATTTCACTTTTTATGGGAAATTGCATGGCTTAATGGATTGGGTTTGCTAATAGATGTCGCCATAATAGATTTTTTCCATTTGTTTATTGTCCGAGATCAACTTTGATGCTTACATAAAATAAATGTACAACACGGGCAAGCCGGTTTTCTA
Source organism: Triturus cristatus (assembly GCF_964204655.1). NCBI lineage: Eukaryota > Metazoa > Chordata > Amphibia > Caudata > Salamandridae > Triturus > Triturus cristatus. Next base: position 452,665,132 of record NC_140593.1, on the reverse strand, counting down.
TGAACCTGGTACATTATGTAAGTAGATGTATTACTGTACACTACACGTAGTCGGCACTAGTAAAAAATGTAACACAAACTTTATTGTTTCCTGGACGCATGTTGACTGTGATCTCCTAAACATGTGGAATTATTGTGCTGATTTTGGTGCACCCTTAAAGGTCTCTCTTAAAAACTATCTTGTATTGTTAAGTGATCCCGAAAAAAACACTCTTTTCTCTATCTTGGCACTAATAACCCTAACTGAATGAATTCCACCGGGTGGACAGGCCTTAAAAAAAGTGCCTAGAAAATTAGAGAATTTCAAGTCATTGAGCAGCTGACAAAATCATGGCCCTGCTTCACAAAGATAAACTTACACTCTGATGTAAGTTTACTATTGTTTTTGGTATTCATAAACTGCGAGTTTAATTTTACTACTAGTAATTTTAGGATTGCACCGACTGCCCCCATATAAAGTATAGGCATGTTCTCAGTGGCACCTACCACGTACCGTGGGTGGAGGGGCGGGGAACGCAAAAAAAATAAAATTAAAATAAAACACTTACCTTGAGAAGCGTCGTCCTGCTCCTTCAGTCGTCTCTCTTCCAGGCAGGCTCCAACGCGGGACCAGGAAACTGCACTAACCAATCCCAGCCCTGCTCTCACCATCATGAGAGCAGCGCCAGGATTGGAGGGAGCAGCCTCACTCAGTGCTCTCAAGAGCACTGAAGTCCTGCACTTTCTCTAACCCAGTTGTCTAAGACTGCTAGGTTAGAGAAGTAAAAAATGTTCATGTCTAGCTGGCTGTCGCAAAACGACTGGCCAAAGAGACGTGCGTATTTTAAAGTGTACAGCTCCCTGATGCCACTTGGCAGCACTGTCCCCACTCCGTGCTGTCACTCACTTCAGGACGGGTTGGTTGCTGAAAAATAAAATGGAAATAAATAAACTTTATTACTGTTTTACTTTTCAGCTCTGGCCTGTGCGGAGACGCTCCTCCATTCCGGAGGAGCTGCCCCTGCATGTCCTATCTTTTTATGTTCCGAGTCTCCGCAATCGTAAAATTACTACTAGTAAAATTAAGCTTGCAGTTTATGAGTGCCAAAAACACAGAGTGTACAGTACATTTCTCTTTGTGAATCGGGCCCCAAGTCTTCAACAATTGTCTCAACAGGTAAGATTCTTGATGTACGTACAGTGGCTTAGCATTCAATTTTACGGCTACTTTAGTAGAAAATGATCTGCCACCCAAGGCTTTTAGGCAAAACTTGGGAATCTTCTTAAGGGACATGTTTTTAGACCTTAAAAACCAGCTAGGAGAGTCCTACCAAAACCTGTTGTCTAATGGGGCCCATTCAGGGGTTACAAATGCTTTGTGCACCTAACACATTCATTTATAAAAACATGTTTTTTTCACTGACAAACACTGCAGTGAAGCTAAGGCTAGTGAGGTAAGGTTCCTTTGAAGATGGTAAAGTGCCAATATTGCTGCATCATTTTGGATTGTTCGCAACGTTTGAATCAAGAATGCTAGAAAGTAAAACATATGATGGATTGCAGTTATCCAAGTGAATTGATAAAAAAACATTCAAAATGTTAACCTTGTGATGGAGGGGAAAAAGAAAGAGAACTAGTTTTTGCGACTGCAGTTGGTAATAAGATTTCATAAGAGACACAACTCGCTCTGTCAAGGTAAGAGAAGAATCTAACTTTACACCTAGTTCTTTCACAGTCACCAGGTGATCGGCAGAGGGCCCAGGGTAGAGGGCAAAAAAGGTAGATCCTAAACAGTGAAGATGTAGTAGGACAAAATATGTCTCTCTTGTTCCCATTAAGCCTTAAATGATTTCCACTCACCCAATGATGAATTTTGGAGAGGCAATCGTAATAGAGCTGCGACTGACTGAAGATCACTGGCTGGTTTTACAATTATATGATTAACATTCACATAACGAAATAGACTGAGGGCCTTATTACGAGTTTGGCGGTCCGACCGCCGAAGGACCGCGTCCACAAGGAGACAGCTGCGCATGTGGCCTTTGTACCGCCGTATTACGAGGTACCAAAGGGGTCAGCGGTGTGGCTGCGGCAGTCTTGCAGCAGTGGTTAATGTATATATCGATGCCTGTGTGTTCATACCGACTTCATATGTGTTAAATGCACACATATGCATGATATATGTGTAAAAATACCACCTACCAATTGTTGGAGTCCGACCCTTATGTGGGCAGTCGTGGTAATAGGTACACTGTACTAAAGCACTAACCAGTCTTTCACAGAAAATGGGGTCATATTCCTCAGAGTGAAGATGCTCCTGTGCAGGGGGAACCTGAAGAAAGGAATCAATATCAAAATTCACTGGGAAGAACTTGAAAGGGGTGAGTATGCACCCCAAATCCTTGGTCTCCACCAACCTTGAGGCGGCAGTCCGACAGCCGCGGTCTGCTCGTCTGGAAGCCAATTTTAAATACGGACCGCAGTGTTGCACCTCTGTACTGCGCAATGGAAGCTGCCTTCCCCCGACCGCAACCACGGTGGTCGGCGGTGTGCTGGTGGTGCTGACTGTCCAACTGCGGTCTTTGCAAATCCACTTTACCCAACAGGTAATAGGACAGATGGCTCACTGACATCAGACCGCCCCCGCCGGGACGGCAGTCCACGGACCACCCGTAAACCTAAACGAAGTTAGCTAAAGGGGCCATATAAAGATTGAGCAACTACAGAGACAAAATGAAACCCTGGGGAACACCACAACCGCACAATCTACTACGGGTTTTTAAAAAATCTGAAAAACAAGACAGGGCAAAATCTTTTATCCCCAATTCAGAAAGCCTAGACTATCTTAGAATGTTGTGACTAACAGCTGCCAGAGGAGCTACAAGAATCAAAGCAGCTGGAATATTAGAATCTGCAAAAGGACATAACGTGAATAGACACAACAGTTAATTAGGCGCTGTGATTTAAGCAAAATCCCATTTGAGCTGGATGTAAAACTGAATTAACTTCAACAAATTCCTATAGCTGTGGAGGAAATCCTTCGCTGATAGTTTCACCAAGTATGGCAACTTGGAGATGGGTGCTGGTTTGCCAGGGTGTCTGAGTCAACGGAATGCTTTTTCACAATGGAGTGACGCAAGCCTTTTTTAAAGGTTTTGGGAGAAAGCACACAGAAAAGAGAGGAATTACAAATGGGCTTTGGTCTTTAAGAGGCCATTGCCTAATATGTTTTAAGTCACCTAGTGGTAGTAGGTCCCTAGGAGAACCTGTGTTGCAAGGTCATCCGCATTCATGTGGTGAAAAACAAAAGTAAAGAAGCTGAAGGGCTTGTGGCAAAAGCAGTGGGGAAGATGGAATCGGCTGACTGGAATAGAGATGCCTGGATGGCTGCATTTTTATTCATTAAGAAATCTGTGATAAGACTGCAGTTATCCACTGAGTTTGCCAAGTCCTCATTCTTCAGAAGGCTTGCAACTCCTTGATACCAGAGAAGTTTGCTGCAGTTGGAGTCAGGGCATTGAAAATGTTATTGAAGTAAAATGTAGATTTTGCTCCCCTGAATGCACGCTTACACAGAGTTGAGTTTTTTCCATTCTAATCTAATAATATGGTCTTTTCCTAATCAACATCATTTTTCAATGGACCACAGGGAAGCTTAAGTGCCTATAAGTTCTGAGAGAACCAACTGCATGAAGGGCAGGTCTCTGTTTTTTACTAGGTGCTGTAGTTAACGCCTTCAGTGCCCATGACGAGATAGTCTCGTCATGGGCACAGCGCAACCGTGCTCCATGACGAGACTATCTCGTCATGGGCATTGAAGAGGTTAAAGGAGCTAAACAGTCAGTTGCTAGAGTGAATGAGCTATAGTAAACATTCACAACAATAAACCATAGTCCAGGGATTGCATTGACTAGGGCGATGACTGAAGTTGAGTTTCTCTTATGAAATTTTATCACCGCATAGGACACATTTTTGGGTTTTGTAAGCTTTCAAAATCATGCTACCACTGCCTGCTCCTAAAAATGTTTGTAAACTAATTCATTTTCTTTTTTAAATGCATCCAGTTTTCCTTTTAGGAAAATGGTCTGCATTTAAAAAAAATGTTGCTTTATTTCAAAACAATCACAGACATGCTGGTCTGCTGACCACAGCAGGCTGCCATGCCTGTGACTTTAACCAAACATAGTGGGTTTCAATTTGCGACCTACCTCATGCATATTAATGGGATAGACCAAATTGCGCTCCACTATGAATAGGTACTTTGTGAACCAAAAATTGAAGCTAATACACATTATTATCATAGGTCTATTGGCTTATAGACCACACGGTGCGGGAGGTCTATAAGCCAATATGAGAGACCAAAACAAACCAAGTAGGACTTTAAATTATACAGGGTCACTAGAGAAAGATTACAGATATAATTAATCTGTAACTCTTACAGGTGTTTATAACTAGGAATGCACAACTGCATCCTCTATTATGTATTCCAGGGAGTAATATCAATAAAAACTTCCAACGTAGGATCAGTAAACCACGTCTCAATGGCATCGAGATAATGGTCAATAATAACATCTTTTATAGCTGGGGCGCTCTTTACCACCAAACGGGCATTAACCAAAAAATCATAAATCACATGGGTAGATTTTAGCATCAAAGAGGTTATAGGAATTAAAAAAAATACTGGTTTTTCTGTAAAGAGGTTCCACATGTTTAGGTGCTCCAAAGAACTGCTATCAAGAGCACGAAATGGGGAATACAAATTCAATAATGAAGCTTATTCGTAGGCAAGGGGAAACGGCATTAACAATGCAGTCGGAACCAGACGTACGTAAGAACGCAAGTGTTACCATGCTTTCCTTTACCATGCATATGCCTTTACCACACATATTCCTTTATTACGCATGCCTTTACAACGATTTCCGTTGTAAAGGCAGTAAAGGTATATGTGTGATAAAGGGAGTCAGCACTCTAGACTTGGAGAAAATGGGCTGGGGTGGGAGTTGTTGAAGCTCACTTCCTTGCTGCCTGCAGCTTGGTGAGTAGTATTTTTTAGCAGAGTTGAGGTTGGGGTAGTTTTCAGGGCTGGGTTTTAGGGCTCAGGGCGAGGAATTGCGGTCGTTTTTAGGGCTGGGCCGATTTTATGATTCAGGCCGGGTGCTAGGGTCTTTTTAGTTCTGGGGTCGGGTAGATTTTAGGTCTGGGGTTGGTGTTAGGGCTCAGGGTGGGGGGCTGGCGTGTTTTAAGGGCTGGGTTAGTTTTAAGTGCTGAGGGCTGGATTTTAGGGCTCAGGGCGGGGCACTGGGATGTAACCTTTGCCACTCATTTACATTTACCGTCTGCGCCCATCCGCGCCAGGCCAGCGCCCAGCGCCAGGGGCCCTGCCAGTATCGACCCGGCCACCAGACCAGCAGTAAGATATGATTCATCTACTTTGCTGAGGCTTAGGAAAGAGAGGTGCTCCTTCAATTGTCTCTGCCTTGTACCGAAGGCATTACCATTAACCGCCCCGGACTACTGCCCTGGATGTCTGTCCAGTATCCCAAGGATTCTAAACCTTCCCATTGCTATTAAGGGGGAGAGGGGGGGGAAGGGCGGAAATCAAGAAGGATCTCTCCCTAACTTGCATTTTGTTAAACGCAAGATCTCTAGTCAAGCATAGCCTCGAGTGTGCTAGACTTATGGAAGAACTTGAGGCTAAGGTAGCTTTCGTCACGGAAACCTGGACCGATCCGGCCGCTAGGCCAGATATTGTGAATGCTACCCCCCCCGGATTTTCTCTGTTACACACAGGATAGGCCACTAAGGAAAGGCGGAGGCCTGGCGGGGATTTACCATCACTCTATCAAAGCATCCTTTCAGCCTATTCCTATGGATACCTGTGAAGCCCTATTTTTCAATCTTATGTTAACTCATCACCAATCCTTTAAGGGTTGTTTAGTTTACACGCCACCTGGAACTAGAAATGCTTTCCTGGCTTCCGTGGGTACTCTATTGGAAGAGGGGTTGCTTTCTGATGCATTTACGGTTTTGGGCGATTTTAATTTTCACTTGGAACGCACAGAGGATGCTGACACTAGGGCCTTGGAGGAACTGATGCTGTCTATAGATCTCAGGCAGCGGGTTGTGGGCCCAACGCACAGGGGAGGACTCACTCTGGATGGGATTTTTTCCAACCAATGTAATATACATTTCCAGAGCCTTCTTCCCCTGGCTTGGTCGGATCATTCCGCTGTCCAATTTGAAATTTTACTAAATGACCCTGGTAAGAAAACTACAGGGTACAAAGACAGGATAAGAACGCGAGCGTGGAACAATTTGGAGGGAGACTCTCTGATTAAGTTGGTGTCCTCCTCCGCTGCCGTTATGCCAGGAGATGTGGATATAGCATGTCATAATTATACAGGTTGGCTGCAGCAAGCTTGTGATACCCTAGCCCCTACTAAAATGTTGCGGCCTAAGAGAGCACATCCTTCTGCTCCCTGGTACTCACAGGAGATTAGATCTCAAAAGCTTATTTGTAAGCAGCAAGAACGTAGATGGAGGAGCAATTATAATGAATCTGAGAGATAAGCTTACAAAATTAGCCTCCAGACATATAAACAAGTTATTGTTACAGCCAAACAAACATACTTTGCCTCTCAGATTTTGGACTCAAGTAACTCAGCCAAAGAATTATTTAAGACAGTGGCCAATCTGGCAGCACCGAAGCCATGTCCGGTTCAACCTAGCCAACTGCTGTGCGATGATTTGGCCGAATTTTTCTTATCTAAGGTGGAGACTATCTTAGCGGTCTTTAACAAGAGGAGCACCAGTAGCCCAGAGACTAGCTGGGAGGGCTCGAGGTTAGATCGTGCCTCCTATCCGACCTTTGTCAAATTTTGGCCAGTGTCCTCTTTGGACACGCAAAAGATCCTGATGGAAGCTAACTCGGGATCACCATTTGACCCCGTGCCCCACTAAGGTGGCTAAACTAGCCTCTGGACCGATTGCGGACCAGCTTTCCAGTATATTTAACCTGATGTTTGAAACTGGGCTTTTTCCCAGTCACTGGAAATTAGCATCTATTCTTCCATTACTGAAAAAACCTAATCTTCCGATTAATGACCCCAACAGTTTTCGCCCGATAGCTAGACTTCCCCTTCCGGCTAAACTTGTCGAAAAATTCATGAACAGACAACTTAGTCTCTTCCTGGAGGATTCCCAGGTACTTTACCCCACTCAATATGGTTTTAGGCCAGGCCATAGCACAGAATCCGCCCTAATTAAAGCTACAGAAGAGATTAGGGAGGCAGTGGATCAGGGAGGCAAGGCAGCTCTGATTTTGCTTGACTTGTCCTCGGCCTTCGATACGGTCCACCATTCAATACTCCTGAGTCGTTTAAAGACGTGTGGGATTGATGGGAAAGCAGGGGACCTTATCAAATCTTTTTTAGCCGATAGAAAACAAGTGGTGACCCTGGGGGAGTTCCAGTCGAAACCTTTTTCCACACCTTGTGGGGTCCCTCAGGGGTCTTCACTCAGCCCCACCCTTTTTAATATCTACGTTAGCGCGCTGGCACCCGTCATAGGGTCCTATGGGTTCGGTATCACCTCCTACGCAGATGATACGCAAATTGTTGTATCACTGACACCAGGGAGGGAGGTGGATTTGGAATTGCGTCTACGGGAGTGTATGGTGGCAGTGAGTAGTTCGATGTCCAAAAATTGTCTGAAATTAAACTCGGACAAAACGGAGGTCATATTGTTTGGTAATACCTCTAACTTTTGGACCCCTGCCTGCTGGCCCAACTCCATGGGCAGTCTCCCAATTCCAGCCAGAAAGGTGAAAAACCTCGGCATGATACTGGACGGTAAACTCACCCTGGAGCACCAAATAAAAGTATTAACATCCAAAACCAGGTACACCATCAGAATGATGAGGAAAGTGTTACCCTTGCTCCCTCGAGATAGCAGGCATATGGTGGTAAGGGCTTTGGTAACAGCTAGACTGGACTATTGTAACGGACTGTATCTGAACGCGCAGCAAAGCAAACTGAACAAATTACAGATTTTGCAGAATGCGGCAGTCCGTTTACTTACAGGCTCCTCCAGATTTTCCTCAGTTACATTGGAAAGAAGAACACTACATTGGCTCCCCATAAAAAGCTGCATACGTTTTAAGGCTCTGTCCATCGCATTTAAGGCCTTGCACGGACTAGGCCCAGAATTTTTAAAGCAGTGTATACAATGGTATGTCCCGGGAAGAAGCCTTCGATAAAAAAGGAACAAAACAGGCTCAAGTCCCACGTATCAGGAAGGCCCGATGGGGAGGTAGAAGTTTTGTTTACGGAGCCGTTAAGGCCTGGAATGATCTACCACTCTATCTTAGAACCTTGCCTGGTCTGGTGTCCTTTAGAAAGGAACTTAAGACCTGGCTTTTCCTGTATGACTGACCTCCCATCTCATGCCGCTCGTAACTTACAGGCTTGACCTTTCAGGACTTTCTAGACAGCGCCAGGACACCCCCGGGTATTTGTCGCGCTTTAAAAGTGTCATTAACATTAACATTAACATTTACCAATCATGGCTTTACAACAACATTTGTTAAGGCATGCATGTTAAAGGCATGTGTGGTAAAGGCGGGTTGTGGTAAAGACCACGTTGTTAAGGCATGAGAAGTAATCACATGCGTTCTTCTGTCTACCATAGGCAAGGGATTACAATACCTTTACTTATGGAACAGGCAACTGACAGGATGGCTGACCGATGGGTGTGAACTGAGCACAGGTGAGTTTATATGGGCTTGCCTGCAGTGAGCTACACTTTGCATGGAAGCACTGCGGATTCCATTAAAACTAGCACAACACCCAAAATGGCACCCACCTAGTAGCACAGTGAGAAGAGGACAAATTTGGTCCATCCATCATTATGTTGTGTTTTCTACGTGCACCCTAAATGGCCAATGGTATGCCCAGACATGGGTCCCTGGCTCGCTGTGCCACTGGATTCAAGCTAGCCTGGCTGATGAGGGTGATACCCTCAAACCGGTTCCAGGATGCTTCTTTTCTGGTCCAAGGGGGTTCGGGCTGGACTCTTCCCATGGGGAGCAGGGTCAAGACTGATTTGCATATGGCTGGGTCCAAACTGGGGTGGCAAGGTGAGCAAAAATACGATGGATTTAACCCAGATCAGTAACTAGGGGTGAATCTTTTTGTATTGCTATAGTCGCTCTAAGTGGGAAGGGTATGCCCAGATGTGGGTCCTGTGCTCACTATGCCACTGGGTCCAAGCTAGCCTGGCTGATGAGGGGTGGTACCCCGAAACAGTCCTAGGATGCTTGTTTTCCGGACCAGTGGGTGTCTGGTCGGGCAGTTCGGGCTGGACTGTCCCCATGAGGAGCAGCGTCACAACTGATTTGCATATGGCTGGGTCCACATTGGGGTGGCATGGTGGGCAAAAAACAATGGATTTAACCCAGATCTGTGATAGGGGAGGAATGTTTGGCAATGTTCAGCACTCCGTCAATTATCTTTTTGTGTTGCTATGTCATAAATAAGGAACAGTTTTCTGTGTGTACTACTGCTCACTACTGTGAATATGCAAAATGTGGTGAGAGCAAAATAAGTGGTTATCTTTTTTTCAATTTAATATTCTCTCGTTGTCATCTGTCGACTCCCCTCCCACCCCACCACACCACTCTTACCTGCACGGGCCATGCCTGCTTCTGTTGGACATTTTGGCTAAGGCATTTATAAGCATGGGAATTAGTACAACAGGAATATTTTTTTACCTGCAGTGACATACCTTTCTGAATCAACACCAAAACTTTAAACTCCCTATTGGTAAAAGTGCAAAAAGGGTACAGTCCTTTCTATGTGTACTAATAATATATGATTATTTCCATAAGATTTCAATTTTAGATGCTTTGGGGCCAGTGCTACAGGACTACTCATTTATGTAGTCTAAAATGCCTTTGTGAGCAGGCACCGTGCATACATTCCAACACACCCAATTCAGGGCGGGATTCACGATTTATTAAGCCAAAAATTGCTATTTTAGCTACGTCCTAACATTGCTTCAGCTACAATATGTCATTTGGGAAAATACATTCCTCCATTTGTTTTTTAATCTCCCACTTTTCACTTTACAAATGTTTATTTATTTATTTATTTTTATTTGAAAGGTTTTATAGAACGCGAACAAGACCCTTGCGGGTATCAGAGCGCGTAACAGTCAATAGAGTTTTTATATATAAATCAAAGGGACATTGTAACATCTATACAGAAAAACATGTTGCAAAAACAAAGTGATCAGGTACAGCGGGACTCTATCCCCTTGAATCAGGGAACAATAAGATGGAATGTCCAAAACTTCGCTGGACCCTTGTCATAGTCCGGGTAATGGGAACACTATAGAAGATCAAAAGCCGTCTTTGGCCCGTACTCAAGTGAATTTGGCCATGAGAATTGATTTTACTTCCTTTTTGAAGGAGGCAATAGAGGGGTTAAGTCTGGTTTCAGGTGGTAAAGCATTCCAAATTCTTGGTGCCATCCCTGAGAAGGTATGGTTGTATGTTTTTGTTGTTGTTGAATCTCTATGGTTTTAGAATTAAGTTTTCCGCACTTCTAGAGGATCTGAGCCCTCCGGAGATTGTTAACTTCTGTTATAGGTAGCTGGGTGTTTTGTGGTGCATGGCTTTATGCGTCATACACGCTATCTTCAGGTGAATTCTGGCTTCCAGGGGTAGCCAATTCAGGGATTTGAGGTCCTGTGAGATGTGTGCATTTCTTTTAGACCCAGTGATGAGTCTCGCTGCAGCATTGATTGTGGCTCTTAATGGAGCTGTGGTTGCCTTGGGTAGGCCGCAGAGAGAGACGCTACCATACTCAACTCTGGGGATGACAAGTGCTTGAACTGCTTGCTTAAAGTCATTGGTTGGCAGGAAGGGTTTCAGCTACCTCAGTGTGTTTATCTGGTAGTCATCTCCCTTTGTAGCGTTGCTGATGTGTTTTTGCATACTGAGGTTACTGTCGACAGTTATTCCCAGAGATTTCGCTGAGTCAACGATGATTGGTTGGACGTTGAGTGCCGTAAGGTGTTTTATCCAATTTTGCATTACAGGGACTTGGGCGGGTGGAGCTATAAGCAGGAACTCAGATTTTATGGCATTTAGTTTGAGATGTTTTTTTGCCAGCCATAACTGGGTATTCCCAAGCGTTGTGTTGAGCAATTTGATATCGTCTAAGGTGTGGATCTTGAGGTATAATTGAGTGTCGTCAGCGTACATGTGATATTGCACGTTAAAGGCTTGAAGAATTTCGGTGAGGGGTTCCATGAAAGGGTTAAACAAAGTCGGGGATAAAGAGGACTCTTGCGGTACTCCTAATGTTACTGGGACGGGTTTAGACATGGTGTTGTTGACCCTGAATTGTTGTGTTCGATTATGGAGAAATGAGGTTAACCAGTTTAACACTGAACCTGATAAACCCATTCTGTGCTTCAGCAGGTCCAATAGGTTCTCGTGTTTGACTGTATCAAACGCTGAGGATAGGTCCAGCAGGATGAGAAGGCATGATCCATTCTCATCCAGGATTTGTAGCGCGTCATCAATTATATGTGTCATGGCTGATTCTGTACTGTGACCTGCACGGAAGCCTGATTGGTATTTATTAAGCAGGTCAAAATGGTCGATATGCTTTGTCAGTTGGAGGAGTACACATTTTTCCAGGAGTTTGGCCAATGTAGGGATGTTGGAAATAGGCCGATAATTATTTAGATCCGTAGGGTCGGCCAAGGGCTTCTTAAGAATGGGTGAGACCTGGCCCACTTTGAGGGTGTACGGAATGCAACCTTGTTGAAGTGAACTGTTTATAATCTTAGTCCAGAGAGGCAGAAGAAGTGGGGTAAGGTTTTTAACCGCGTTAGCGGGTAGGGGATCGGAGAAGTGATTGGCAGGGTTCATGGCACCAAGTATTTTACCAATGGCTTCTTCGGAATATGTCGAAAATGAGGACCAGTCGGCATCATTTTTTAGGTTAGGCTGTGATGGGAAATGGTGCGGTGCCTTTGGCCTTATTGGGGGGGTCTTCGTGTGCTGTCCCGTGTGTAAGATTAAATCATTCAGGAGGTCCGTCTTGATATTATCTGTCTTCAAGGTGAAGAAGGCAGAGAATTCTTCACAGTTGGGTTGCTGGCAATCTATGTGTTGTGGACGTTGAGCAGGGTCCTTAGATTGGGCTTTGATTAGTTCAAAGAGTTTCTTGGGACGATTTCTTGCCTGGTCTAGTTGGTGGCTGAAGAATTCTGCTTTAGTGCACTTTATCTTTCTGAAATAAGCGTTTCTCTTTTTCCTTAGTGTATTTAGGTGATTGGCTGAAGGAGTTGACCTCCAGGTACGTTCCGTGGCTCGGAGAGAGCGTCTGTCTTTGTTGAGCATTCCATTTGACCAAGGCTTGGAGTCCTTAATGGAGGCTCTCTTCAGTTGCAAGGGGGCTACCTCATTTATTATCCTGGTCATGGAATTAAGGTAGTAATGATTGATGAGGACATGGACTTCTGAAGATCCCATGGAGGGCAGAAGTAGGTTGTAGCTGGAGGATGGAAAAGTAATGAGGTTGATTTTTTTAATGTCTCTTTTCCAAATTTTAGGTCTTGTAGATTGCACAGAGATCGGTTTCGCTACTTCCTTGATAAAGAAGGTGATGATGTGGTGATCAGACCAGTCACACGGTTGGATCGAGTCTAGCTGAATGCAATCTTTTTTAGAGATTATTAAATCCAAAATTGAGCCTTTGTCGTGTGTGGGGCTGTTGCAGCTTTGGGTGAGGTCTAGGTCTTCTAAGAAATTTTTGAGGCTATTGATCGCTGCATCCTTGTGGTCGTTCCAATGTAGATTGAAGTCGCCAAAGAATATTTGGGTATTTTGGCGCCCGGTGTTTGTTGATACCAGGTCCATGAAGTGTTCGGTGAAGGCCAGGTTGTCACCTGGTGGATGATATATTGTGTGTAGGGAGCATAGTGGTTTGTCAGTAATGGAGATGTTGAGGCAAATGTATTCGCAAGAGGGGAGTACAGGTGCAATTGATCTGCTTACTGAGATACTGCTTCTGTGTATGCAAGCGATGCCTCCCCCTGTTTTATCAACCCTATCTAGTCTGATGATGTCATAGTTAGGGGGTACTAGTATGTCCATGATAGGTGAGGAGGATTCATTTAGCCAGGTTTCGGTAAGCAGTATCAGGTCCGGTTCTTGTGTGAGAATGAGGTCAGCTATGTCTGCTGCGTGTCTAGCGGCCGATCTACAATTTAAGAGGATGCATTTGAGGCGGGGCGAAATGAGGGATGATGTAGGTTCTTGGATGAGGGGGATTCTTTTTAGGTTGTTGTCGATGATGCCTCTACTGTTATGTTTGGTGGTCCTGTGTGGGTTGGGGGGATGGTCATAGCGGAGGGCGTGATGGGGTTCGTAAGGGGGGGGTGCATATGAGTGAAGTAGAGCTAGTAGGTCCCTCTCTGTCAGCGAGTTGTTCATTGGTCGAGGGCGGGTAGAATTATTAATGGAGGGAACTGATTTCCAACTAGGTAAGATTGGAAATGAGGTATTTGTTAGCTGCATCACGAGCCCGCTAGCTTTGGGATGACTTATAGCTCCAGATAGCCATGGTTGTTTCGATAACAACTCATTAAATGCTTGGATTTCTACTTTGATTTGGTGTAGTGCGATCATGATCTCATCAAGTCTTGGGTCTGGAGTGTTTAGGAGTAGGGTTGTAGGCTGTGATGTGGCTATGGTTGGGTGCGTTGTGGTTTGGTCGGGTTTATTGTCTAATGCAGAAAAGGGTGGGGTGGGAGGGGTGCCGTGGGTGCGAATGGCTGGTTAGAGGATGTGGAGGGTTGAACTGTTGGCATGAGTGGCTGGGATGAGGGTATAGGAGGTGCCCTTGGGGCCAGAAGGGGCTCCGGTGGAGGTGTGTCATCAGTGTAGGGATGGGAAGTCTTATTGTGTTCTGCCAGATGAACTGTGTGTGGTAGGGTGGGCTGCGGGCTATGTGTGCAAGGCGTCTTGGTGGTAAGTGGAGATGGAGTGGCTGGAGATTTCGGTGTGGCGGGGAGGGTGTTGGCAATTGGGGCAGCTGTGTTCGAGTGTAAGGGGGATTGGTTATCTGTTGGTGGTGCGCATGCTGCCACGGTAGTATTGGGTTGGAGTGTTGCAAGAGGGTCAGGTAATATGGTTGTTGCCTTTGAATCCAATGTGCCTAACGGTAGGTGTACTAACGGAACAAGGTTGTGGGACATGTTTGACAGGATAATGTGCTGCGTGTTGTAATCAGAGTAGTCTGGGTTACAGTAGCGTCTAATTCTGATGGAGGTAGAGGTGGGGCTGGTGCTGGGGCAGGGCTGTCACTGGGGAGAGGTGCTGGGGTAACTTGTATGGTGGTGGTGGGGATGGCCTGGTTGCCAGTTTGGGATTTTGAGACTTGATCATTAATAATGGGGAAGATGCTATCCAGGAGGTTTAAATTACGGTCAGTGGATTGCATGAGGATGGTGCCGTTATTGTAAATGGTAATGGTTGCTGTTGCGTGAAAGAACTGGGAGGGGGAGATGTAAATAACTAGGCTGTGTGCGGATTTCCTAGTGGCAGCAATCGTAAATAAGGTAAGGGCGGCTTTCCTCCATTGCGCTCTTCGTTTCGTATGAAAAATGATATCGGTAGTAGTGTGCCCGTTGTGCAGTGAGAAGTAAGGATCAGCGATAGGTGTTTCAGGATGTATTTTTATGAGATTGTGTTTAAAGCGTTAGGCTGATTTTTTGGATAGGTTGGGCGGGTAAATGATGGTGTAGGTATGAGAGCCTGTGAGTTCCATGGTATGACGGAATTTATGAGACACAAAAGTGTATAGGGCTTGTGTTGGGTCTGTGTTGTGAGTTAAGGGTGGAATGTGGAGGCAGGTGGCTGTGGTAGGGGGAGGTAAACCGCTGTGAGGGAATGTAGAGTTGGATCTGGGTGGGGAGAGAGTGTGGATTTTATAGCCCTAGTGGAATGGGCCCTGGTCGTAGACCACGTGGCGAGAAAGTGGGCAGGCTATGCCGAGCAAAGAATAAAATAGGCAAAGGTGGACATCACGAATCAGACCTGTAACTCTTAGGAAGGTCGGTCAGTGTTGAGAGGGTATGTGGTAAATCATTGACATCGAGTCAATCTAAGATGGCCGCCTTCTTTGCCCGGGAGTCTAATGGCTATTTGTGCTGACCTGAGTCTCTCACTGTGGCATGTGGATTGGCTTGTTTCACTTTCCTTTCATTTTTTTTGTAGTTGTTCTCTTTCAGTTGTTATGCTTAAGTTGAGATTGTTAGGACAGGAGCGATCAGTGACCGGGGGTGGACCCGTCGCCCATGTTGATTCAATGGTCGGCCATTTTATGAGACTGTGACCGAGGGTTAAAGTCAGCTAGCTTAATATAGAGATAAAAATAAAGTTAAGAGATAGTAAAAGGTAGTAGTGGAGGAAGAATGAGTGACCGTACCGTGAGTCCTCCCTGATGTCGTCACTGCAGTAGATGTACCGATGTAAACTCCTGCTGGTCCGGTCTTTGCTTAATGAGGGGATGAAACGGGGCTACTGTGCACTCAATCAAAAGCCTAAACGAGTCAAAATGCCAAAACCCGACATCCGTTTGTGTGCACTCCTCGTCTTTATGTGCTGAGCCTTAGGGGTGGGGAACGGCATATATGCTCATGTGACTGTAGATTTATGATTCCATTTGCATACACAAATGTTCATTTGCGAAATTCACAGACTGAACTTTTAGGAAGTAAGGTCAGAATTACAACTTAAACATTTGAAAAAACAATACAAAACTGTAATCGAACGGAAAAAAGGAGGAATTGGTTGAAAAATGGGTGGAATGTTGAACATTGCCCAGCTTCAACAAGATCATGAATTTTGGGGGCTAATAATGCTAAACTATTGGCCAACCCACTTTTCTACTATCTACACCTGCTCTGATTTGGTACTCCAATTTATTCAAGGCAGATGATAAAGTTTTCATTTCGTTTTTTCGCCAGAAAATAATAGCTATTGAGAACATTGAAAGGTGAAATGTTGTTGGCCCACATGGGTGGAACAATAGGGCGCTGAAGCTTAACCTGCAATGCTGGCATCTGTATTTCAGAAAGTATTCCAATCTGGTAACCATTCTGAAGTGAAGCATACTTAGTTCCAATTTTAAACAATCAATTGCAAAGCCGATAGATCTGGCTTCCAGTTTGAGTTCTGACAAAAACCATTAACAACACTGCTGTAGTGAAAAAAGTGGCTTTATAAAATGCATCTATGAGATATAGAATTTAATGTTTGATGATTCAGAATACTTTATATGTTGCACATAGTCACTCATGCATTAAAATATAGGTAGAATACACACACTTTGTAAGATGTGGAATGATACACCAAAAAGGCAGTTGCATGACGTGAGAGAGAAATAGTTCTCTGGGCGGATCCAAATCCCAACCTATTTAAATTTTAAAGTACCGTTAACAATAGGTCTTCAGGCAGCTGTACTGTGAGGCCAGACCTTAAAAAGTATCTAAAGTCATGTCATAATGATGTTAGCAATGTTAAGGCCCCCAGCCTTTATAGTTCATAAATTCTGCTTTATATCAGTTTTAGTATTTAAAATATACACACACATTTCTCACAGGCAGCACTTTCCTACTAAAAATAGAATATAGCTGTGCTACCCACTACCTATGGCTATGTCAGTTGTAAAAGTCCCTGACCCAGAGTTATAGGCCTGAGCTGCAAGCACTGAAGGTAGAATGTTCAAAATCAAAATTGGAGAACCAGATAAACAAACACTGGAATGTTGGAGCAGACCTGTACCAGCCACTAGTTTCCCTGGACCACTTCATTGTCTTCATCAGGAATCTCAACATTCCCTTGCTCTAACTGAGCATTATAGCCAACTGGAGAAGCATTTAAACAGTAGTTAAATGCCCTCTCCCTGCAGCTCTAGCCCTTAACAGGAGAGAGGGCTTTAACAACCAGTAAACAAATGCCAACCCACATGATGCCACCATGTGCCACATGATATCGAAGCTCTTCACGCGATCACTCAGTGAAAAGCCAATATAACAGGATGAACAGGGTGAGCTGGAAACCCGTGCCCAGAGTGGGTTTCTAGTATGGGTTTGAAGGGTCTGCAGTGCAGATACGTGATGTATTAGCCTTCCATGTCCCATGCTAATACAGATCTATTGCTAAATGTGGGAATGAAGATTTGGGGCAAGATGTTGGTGTAAAGGTTCATTAATGGCATACATTCTCTCATCCACAAAGACCAGTTGGGATTCATGCCAGGACATTTTTTACTCGACAAAACCTGAAAAAGCTGTCAAATTAGATGGACAGATTTGGGACACATAAAAGACACTCTTGCAGTCATGTAATTGAATGCTGATAGTAGTGCAACTCGTTTTAATGGACATACCAGTTTGCAGCGCAAGAGAAAATTTGCAGAAATCCAGAAGACCAAACATCAACCTGACTGCTTTACACCGACCCCAGGGAGGAAGTCAGGATGAATCAGTCTGATATCTCGCACATCTTGCACTTAGAGTAAGGCACCAGACAGACCCTCTCCTTGTCGCCACTGTTGCAGCGCAAGTGTTGCAAAATGTTAATATATGCTTACTCCCTTACTACTATAACCATACTGGGCCCTGTAGACAATCTGCAGCATTTCCATTTTCCAGAGAGGCAATTATCCTCTGATGAATCTTTCTTTGCCGATAGGAGGGGTGGAAATTAGGGTGGCCAAAACACCACATTAGCTGTCCAATGAGGACCATTAATTGACAGCCAACTCACAAATTTGAGACTATTTTTGGGTACATGACTCTTAAGACCATGCTGTAGAAATAAAGAATAGCAACGGGAAGACCCAACTTCCTGAATAAGTTAAGTCAGACTTGAATTATGCAGAACAAAAACTCTGCAACAGCAACACAGAACAAGAGAAGTAATACTTGATGTTCCGACAGAGCAACAATGCATTTAAGTTATCATTAAAATAGCACAGTTTAAATGGAAGGTACAACAAGACTCAATAATAAACTCAGACAGGTATTAGATTAATTTGGTTGTTGTATTAAAGATTTGAAATCCATAGCAATAAACAATTTTTGGGGAAATTCAGTTAAGAATATCACAGCTTGCATTAAAGCGCCAAACATTTAGGAACGCTTTATCGGAGGGTTACTAAAAAAATCAGTTTACAGCGGTACAGAGTCCCACTTACATCAAATGCAGAAGGATAGTTTATTTGTCTAGGAGCTCAAATCCTACGAAGAAGGGGAAAGGGTTCAGATTTAAAGTCAATTGAGGGTGTGTCCAATAACTTAGAAAAAGAAAATAAAGGAAAATTTTAATGAAATGGTTTGGTAAAGAAGGTTTCTGTGCTTCAGTTACCGGCTGTAGTATCAGCAAAGCAGTCCAAGAGTAAAAGGATGTTCTTAGAAATCATCATAAATCGATCAGCATAGCGTCCTCTCACAAGGGCAAAAGAAAAAGTACAGCATTGCCTCTCCTTTGAGGTTTCTAATTTTATAGTCTTTAACGAAGTCCCAGTGATGTAGCATCACACCACCATCGAACGACTTTCATATGTTCAGATTCACATAATCTCACCAAGAACACTCGCAACAGTAAGATGCTTTCCCATGCAAGTCATGGGAAACTAGAGATTTGAAAGTCCACATAGGCTTAACTTTAGTAAAAAGAAATACAAAGTATCAGTCTATAGTAACAGCTGAAATCCTGTTCCCACAGGAATAATTTACTGTGAATGTTGAAGAAATCATTTAGGGATGTCAAAAGTTATACATGTCCTGAACAAATAAAGCAACATTTCACTAGTTGTAAAGGAACCAGTGTATTAGGTCAGGGGAAAGGTCAGCATTAGAGAAAAAGCATATTGGAAAGATCCTTTAAGTTGGTATTACACATTTTAAATTAAATGAACTCTGAATTCATGCCAAATATAGTGTAATAAATCATTTGAAATAGGGAATATTGCAGAACTTTCACCAGACATTATTACATGGAAATAGCTATCGCTAGAAATACTCTACTACCACAATTTTTCAAACCATTCATATAAGTATATTATTTTTTAAATTCACTCTGCAAAATTTGATTTCCACAATAAACTATAGAATCCCCTAGTGTTATTATGCAAAATTTCAAGATCGTGCCTAGTTTCTACACAATTTTGCACCGATTTTTCTAAATGGTACATTCTAACATAAGGCATTAGAAAAACTGGGCCACTCTATTAACAGCACTATTTTATCAATAAATGCTAGTGAGCAACATGTTCTGATTAGTGCAACTCATTTATATGTATTAGTATTACTTTGTATGTGTGTTTTCTTCATCTTAAATTTTATAGCATGCTTTACGGTGCTTCTACTACAAGTGTCTCAGTTTCATGTGAGACTGTTTCTAATGTGTGCAAAGTGTACTTTCAGCTTTTCGTGTCTTTAATCAGTAATTGTATTGTGTAGTATGATTTTCAAAATCTTGCATCATCACCACTCTTGTTCATGTTGACAGTTGAGGCCCTGGGGGTAAAAGAGACATTAATGGGGAAGGACTTTGGATGGTGGACAGAGATAGAGGACAAGATATCCATATAAAGGGCAACATTTTGTTTTTTATAATGAAGCCACAGCATTCCGTGCGAAGGCTGATAAACATGTTCTGAGAGTTTAGATCACACTCATGACACAGAATAAACTGGTATAAATTAATTCTGTTCCAGGTACACACATTGGAATTTGTGAAAAAGCAAACATCCAAATTCAAGGTTTAGACTCGTGGATTTCAATAACCAGGAATAGAGCTGATGTGGAATGAGAGACTTTAAGTATAGTATAAATCCCACATTAGACACATTTAGGTAGGGTGTGAAACACTGGCAAACTCTTCCGCTTTGTTGATGTGGTGGGTTGCAATGTTCAAGAGAAACTTCCTTCCCTAATTCTTATGCGTCACTCAGAACACCTCACATAGCATTGTCGACAAGTTCTTCCGGAATCTAAAGAGTGAACTGAGGACACTTTTGAGGAAGAGATGGACGAGTCACATAAAGCTGTCAGCAATGTATAGGACTACGTATGAGGGCGGCATAGCCCTCCCTAACATAATACATTACTACTGCCTCTCTGTATTCTAATGCTGCCCCAGGTAAACTCACAAAAGGGGGAGATTTCAATACTGGCATGAATACATGACAAGACACTTGCCACCCTCATAGAGCAGTTACACCGAGATCTCTTTAACTTTTGGACTGGCTGGCTTACCTGCATCCACATTTAGACTACTCTTTTCTTCCTGCAGTCAACACGCAGGAGGTGATGGGGTGGATTTACTGCCCAGAGCAATCTCAGATCACTTTGCAGTTATGGTCTAACTATATGGCCCAAATGATAGAACATAGGACACTTGTCAACTGAGTACATGGGGGCTCCAAGACAAAGATGCAGAGGGATTATTTTATCTTAATGTACATATCAGCACCTAGCCTGTGGAGAATTTGTGGTAAGATGGAGAGTTATTGCTCATGTATGTTATGAGACAACTGTTGCGTGTAAGGCTGCCCAGAGTGAGAGCGTGAAGACGTGTTTGGTTGCTGTTAGCACTTTTTGCACTTTAAAAAATGTACCTGTGTTTTTAAAACTGTACCTTGTTGGAAACTTTAAATTTTATTAAAACTGATGAGCAATTTAAAAAAAACGCTAAATAAATAAGGAACCCGATCTGGGCTTGCCGGTTCTCTTCTCGCGGTAACCGCATGCTACAGCGGACCCGCCGGTGAAGGTTCTCGGTCTAGTTGTTTGTGACCACACACCCTTAAGAACGACGCGATGGCGTGGCCGCGCAGTATGTTATGAGACAACTGTTGCGTGTAAGGCTGCCCAGAGTGAGAGCGTGAAGACGTGTTTGGTTGCTGCTATAGCACTTTTTGCACTTTAAAAAATTTACCTGTGTTTTTAAAACTGTACCTTGTTGGAAACTTTAAATTTTATTAAAACTGATGAGCAATTTAAAAAAAACGCTAAATAAATAAGGAACCCGATCTGGGCTTGCCGGTTCTCTTCTCGCGGTAACCGCATGCTACAGCGGACCCGCCGGTGAAGGTTCTCGGTCTAGTTGTTTGTGGCCACACACCCTTAAGAACGACGCGATGGCGTGGCCGCGCAGTATGTTATGAGACAACTGTTGCGTGTAAGGCTGCCCAGAGTGAGAGCGTGAAGACGTTTTTGGTTGCTGCTATAGCACTTTTTGCACTTTAAAAAATTTACCTGTGTTTTTAAAACTGTACCTTGTTGGAAACTTTACATTTTATTAAAACTGATGAGCAATTTTAAAAAACGCTAAATAAATAAGGAACCCGATCTGGGCTTGCCGGTTCTCTTCTCGCGGTTACCGCATGCTACAGCGGACCCGCCGGTGAAGGTTCTCGGTCTAGTTATTTGTGGCCACACACCCTCAAGAACGATGCAATGGCGTGGCCGCGCAGAGGCATCATCTGGAGATCCAACTATTGGTGGAATGGAATGATTTGGACGTATTATTCATGACAGAAACATGGACACATGTTGATTCTGACATGGAGCTGGCCATGGCCTGCCCATCTGGGTATAAATCCCTTCATAAACCACGTGTGGGTGGTCGGGGGGGAGGGGTCGGAATCATTTTTAAGGATAGCTGGGATTTTTCACCTCTTGATATTGAGGAACTGGAAGGAATAGAAATCTTGGGCTTTGCAATTAAAGAACCCAAGGGACAGCTTCTGACTGGCCTGGTTGGCTATAGGCCACCTGGGGCTGCCGACCTTGCCTTCCAACGAGGACTTATTGAAGTCCTGAGTAATCTGGCTTTGTGTCACTCGAGACTGCTAGTTGTAGGGGATTTTAACCTATGGCCAAATGGGCTACTAGATACAGCCTTCTATAATATTGTTCAATCCTGTGAACTCATTAATTTACAGCAGTGGGTGAAGGGATCCACCCACAAGGGAAGACACACGTTGGACCTGGTGTTCGCTAATGAACAATTAATGGGACCCCTTGAAGTCCTACCAGTATGTTGGTCAGACCATTGTCTGAATATTTTCCAGCTGTATAATCTGGGACTGAATAAATTACATCAGAAGACTGATCGAACATTTCAAAGCAGGGATTGGAAAGGCCTCTTAAAGAAAGCACGGACCCTCCCGGCTTTTGCACCCATTGAGATTTATGATACTGGCAAGACAGTGGAGGAGAATTATATAAATTATTGTAATAATATCAGCTCCCAGTTAGATCGAGTGGCCCCACTAAAGACTCACAAAAAAGTTGGTAGACCGTCAGCCCCTTGGTTTACAGACAAACTTAGAACTCTGAAACTTAGCTGTAAGCAAGCTTAAAGAAAATGGCGCAGAGAGTATGCCGAGAGGGATAAGGCCCTCTGGAAGCTAGCCTTAGTGGGATACAGAAAAGAAATCGTGCTAGCAAAGACAGAGTTTTTTGCAAACTGTATCCTGAAGGCACAATATAGCTCTAAGGAAGTCTTCAGGATTGTAGACTCTCTGACTAAGCCTGAGTGTGGTAAGAGCGAGATTGTGCCTAGTCAGACGTTGTGTGATGGACTGGCTTCCTTTTTTGAGGAGAAGATAAGGAACATTATTAATGACCTTGTCCCACAACACTTGCCTAAGCAATCGCACCCACTGAACCAAGCTGAAAGGGGGGTATTACACCCTTTGGATAATTTTAATGCTCTCTCTCTGGGGGATTTTGAAAAAATGGCTATGAGCATCTCCTCGGGATCGCCGCTGGACCCATTACCACATAAAATCTGGAAGGGATTGTCTTCGGAGTTATTTCCGGCATTACGGCTAATTTGTAATCAATCCCTGATGGAGGGCTCAATACCAGCGTGCTGGAAGCAGGCATCAGTGGCGCCGCTGCTAAAGAAGGCGACACTTGACCCAGCATGCATGAAGAATTATAGGCCAATCTCACTATTGCCATTCCCAATAAAAATTCTGGAACGTGTGGTTAGTAAGGCACTATCCCAGTTTCTAGAAAATAACAACGTTCTAGATAGGGTGCAATTTGGATTCCGTCCAGGTCACGGTACGGAGACAGCTCTGGTGACCGTTATGGATGACCTACGAATGCGAGCAGACAGGGGACAGTCGGCCGTTTTGATCCTTCTCGACCTGTCTGCCGCATTCGACACGGTGAACCATGGGATCCTTTTGTCCAGACTGGAAGAGGTGGGAGTGGCGGGGACTGCTCTTAAGTGGTTTCACTCTTATCTTTCTAACAGACAACAGGCAATTGCTCTTCCTCCCTTCCGTTCTAACTTTTCTAACATACCGCAAGGTGTCCCACAGGGATCGGCAATAAGTCCCATCCTTTTTAACATATATATGAGTCCCCTACCTACAATTATAAGATCTCATAATGTCAATTTAGTCAACTACGCGGATGATACTCAGCTTATCCTGTCTTTGGAAGGCGAGCACTCGGTCCCTGTAACAGACTTTCATGCCTGCCTGCAGGATATAGTAACCTGGCTTAGGGAGAACTCCCTCCAATTCAACTGCAAAAAGACTGAGATCTTATATTGTGCAACAGGAAGAATCCCCCCTCCACTCCCATCCAACTTTTGGCCAATTACGGCTGGCGCATCAATCACTCCCAGCATTGCTGTACGTAACCTGGGTGTTATGTTTGACAATAAACTGACGCTGGAGAAACATGTCAATAAGACAGTTGGAAGCTGCTTCAGCCTGATAAGAGCTCTCCGGAAAGTTTTCCCAATGTTTTCATCAGAGGCAAGGACATTGATAGCCCGAAGCACTATTCTCGGTAGACTAGATTACTGTAATGCTCTGCTTCTGAACTCTCCACAGTATCTGATTGAGAGATTGCAGAGAATACAGACCATGGCTGCAAAGATAACCCTGGGACGACCACGCCGTTCCTCTACCTCACAGGCCCTTTCGGATCTACATTGGCTGCCAGTCCTCCAGAGAATCCAATTTAAAGCCCTTTGCCTATTGTTCAAAGCCTTGCATGGACAGGGGCCAAAATCCCTGCAGGAAAGAGTCAGTTGGTATGCTCCGTCTCGGCTGCTTCGCTCCTCTTCATCAAAGCTAGTGAGGGTGCAGAGAATTAGGAAAGTTATGTCAGGAGGTCGGGCCTTCTGCATAGCAGCTCCCCGACTCTGGAACACACTCCCACTGGATATCAGACAGACAGACAATCTGACGCAGTTCAGAAAAAGAATCAAAACCTGGCTATATCCTCGGGCTTTCCACCATGCCTCCCGCTAACTCTGCTTGGCAGGGGCTCTTTTCTATCTAGCACACACTCTAACATAGCGCCAGGTTACCCGTAGGGTGTCAGTAGCGCTTTATAAGCAATAATAATAATAATAATAATAATGTTAAGGGCAAGAGGAGGAATAGAGAGGTATTTATAGATGCCCTGGAGATACGGCTGACTCAGTAGAAACACAAAATATGTAGATCTGAGGGTCTGTCCCTCTTTTGGGAATTAGATACCAACGGGTCTCAATTAAATATTCTTGCACTGGACACAGCCAGGCATATTTGGATGGCCACACAAAGCAGGCTGTGAGACTCCAAGGATAAGACAGGAAAACGGGTGCACTGGTTGGCAACCAAAGAGCAAGCCTCCAGCATAATATCAGCTCTACAATGCCCAGACAAGTGCGAGGGAGCTGATACTAATGACATTGCAGAAGCCTTTGCTCTATATTATAAAACTATGTATGCTTGCTGACCAGTTCCGGAGGTAGAATGTTTAAATCCTTTAATTGCTGACCTTCTGGTTAGGTTGCTGCCCACTTCAGCATGGAAGCCCTAGACCGATATTACATTAAAAAATATGGGTAAATCGCTTCTTAACGCTGAGCCGAAAATCCTCGCTAAGGTCCTGGCGAACTGCTTGGTCCGAGTGCTTGAGGACTTGATCCACCCGGACCAATCGTGCTTCATCCCTCATCGTAACACTGCTTTGAATCTCAGGCGCCTCCACGGTGTGATCGCTAGGGTGGACACGCTGCGGGAGCCGGCTATTGTGGCGTCACTTGACGCCACGATGGCGTTCGACACTGTGGAGTGGGCATATCTGTGGGCCGTACTAGCTAAGTTCGGCTTTGGACCCGGATTTGTTGGCTGGGTGAGGTTGCTTTATGAGGGTCCCCTTGCTAGTGTTGTGGTAAACGGGAGGGCTTCCAGGCCGTTCAAGCTTGGGAGAGGCACCCGGCAGGGGTGCCCCCTGTCGCCTTTGTTGTTCGCCCTTGCTCTTGAGCCGCTTGCAGCGTGGATAAGATGGCATCCGAGTATACGTGGCCTCCGATGGTCGCCCGACTATGAGGATCGTATCTCACTTTACGCCAACGACATCCTATTATACCTCGCCTCGCCCCAGAAGTCTCTCATAGTGGTTTGCGACGTCTTGACTTCCTTTGGTAGGAACTCGGGCCTTGTTATCAACTGGGGAAAGTCGTATCTGTATGTACTGTGTGGCGATGTTCCACCTGTCCCCCGAAACTGTTCGATCCAGATCGCCCGGCAGGGCTTCCGATACCTTGGGATTTACATCTCCACTGACCCCATCCTGCGATATGAGAAGAATCTGCTCCCCCCCCTGGCGCGTCTGCGGCGGGATGCGGCGGGATGGCGGAGGCTGCCGCTCTCTCTCCTCGGACGCGCCGCACTGTTTAAAATGATGTCTCTTCCCCGTTTTCTTTATGCATTGCAGAATACTCTTGACTGGGTCCCGACTAGTTATTTTAGAGAGGTCGAGAGCCTCCAACGCTCGCTATTGTGGGATGGGCGACCACGTATAGCGATCGCTAAGTTGACGCTTCCGTGGTACGATGGTGGTATTGCGCTTCCGGACATTCGCAGATACTACTGGGCTACCCAGCTGTGCGCGATCAATCATGGCGTCTATGGCTCGGCGTCGAGCCCCGGCTTCGCTATGGATCGGTGGCTACTGCGTGGCGGTAATTACCACAGGGCCTTGTACACGAAGTCGTTGGACTTATCCCTTACGGGGCCCACTGGGGTGGCGGTGCGGGTGTGGAAGTTGGCGACGGACTCCCTGGGTTGGAAGGGCAGACTTACCCTTGCTACCCAGCTATTTGACTCGGATATCCTTGGGAAGCTTTGGCATACAAAAGGGTTTGAGAAATGGGATTTGATCGGCATCTCAAGGGTGGGAGACTTGCTGGCTCGGGGCGAGGTGAAGTCCTTTGAGGAGCTGCAGAAGGAGTATGAGTTGGGGAACACTGAGTTTTTCCGCTATGCCCAGGTGCGTCACGCCTTGCGATCGGTCCTTATAGAAGGTGAGAAGGTGCCTGCGTCCTCTCCATTGGAGGACCGAATTCTGGATGGCCATATGCCGGAGAGCACGATCTCTCTCATCTATAAGAAGCTGATTAATGTCCGGGCTGACCTTCTTCGTGGGTTGCGGGATCAATGGACTAGGGACGGCCTCGAATTGGATGATGAGGACTGGCAATATGCAGTTTCCTCTCCTAAGGAGGTTGCGATTCCGTCGCGTCTGCGGTTGGTGCAGCTCAAAATACTTCATCGAGTCTACGTGACAGGTCCTAGGCTGGTCCATATGGGTTTTTCGGAGGAGGGTCTATGTAAGCGAGGCTGTGGCATGGTGGGCACCTTCCTCCATATTATCTGGGAATGCGGCGTGATTGTGGAGTTTTGGAAGCGAGTGCATGCAGTGATGGGGGAGGTGACGGGCATTGTCATGCAACCGGAGGCGCGGTGTTGTCTCTTGAACGTCTGGGGTCCTACCGATCTTGATGACGCACAGACTCAGTGGGTTACCCTGGGGAACATGGTGGCCAAGCGGGATGTTGCGCGCCTGTGGGGCTCGGCAGTGCCTCCCGCGCTGGCAGCGTGGAAGGAAAATATGGACTGGTGCATGCTCAGGGAAAAGACGGTGTACTGTGCTAGAGGGCGCCCGCGGAAATGGCATGCAGTATGGGGGCGATGGAATCACTATAGAGGGGACATATGTCTGCCCCCTGACCTGGATCAGCCAGAGGAGCAGCTCTCCCCTTGACATTCTTTCCGGCTATATGCGTATTGTGGATGATTGATTGCTTATTGTGGGTCACTGCTTTCCCCCTCCCTCCCCTCATTATAGGATTGTTTCTGGTAGACGAATGGGACGGACTTCCCCTGATGAGCACCCCTCATGTGCACTCGAAGCTTAACGCCTTGCAAGGGTTTGGTTTGTTTTGGTGTTTCTTTAAAATTGAACCTTTATTTGATTCTCCTGTTTCTTCAGTGTGAATGCATTTTTATGTTGCTTCACCTATGCTGCCGAACCTCCAGGCTGTCGGCTGAATAGCTGTGTCCCGGATAAATTGAATAAAGGTTTTCAAAAAAAATAAAAATAAAAAATAAAAATATGGGTAAGGCAAACATAGAGCTCCGCTCCAGGGAAACAGCAGGTCCAACTCGCTTCCCAATGGAGGTTTAGAAGATGCTCTCATCTGTCATGATTCTTCAATTTCTCAGAATATTCAACAAGGCTTTCAGAAATCACTGGATAATGCAAAATTGATGTGGGACACCATATTCACTATCCTGACCCCTGGGAATAACCCAGACCATTGTCCTCATATCGACCTATCACACTGCTCAACATTGAGACCAAGATTTTAGAGAAAATTCTTGCATGCAGACTGGCAAGGGTCATAAGACCCTAGTATACGACAACCAAAATGGCTTTATGTCTGGACAGGGCATTATACATTGTATTAGATGCCTACAACTGTGCCTAGCTAGACACCAAGAGCTTGATCGGCCACTAGCCTTAATTGGCCTTGACTTTGACCTTTATGAGGCCATTTCATTCTATTAACTAGAACTTCCTGTTTCATGTCACAACCAAAATGAGCTTTGGTCATTGGTTCCTGGCTTGAGCCAGGACACTCTAAACAGAGCATGGGGTCAGAAGAAAGGTTTTAGGAAGCAATGTCAGACCCCTTCCCTACTGAGAGGAGCATCTGACAGGGTTGCTCCCCTTCACCCCTGGTCTTTGCCCTGGCAAGTAAACCATTGGCTATATGGATCAGAAAAGGCATGCTACTGCAGGGCTTTCAGTGGGGAGACGATTGCATCTCTCTGTACATGGATGATGTGGTGATTTTTCTGCAACACCCACATGCAATGGGTGAGCCAATTATGGCAATCTTTATAATACATGGCCTGCCTCAATCCAGATGGTAAACTAGGAGAAGTCAGTCCTGGCCCTGTTAAGAGGGGATACAGTCACCCAGGGGAGCTTTCTTGACTTCAAATTAGCGCAAATACATTTAAATAATTAGGGATGTATGTTTCCCAGTCCCCACAGTTGTGCTGGGATGTTCATGTATTCCGTTTCATAGAAAGAAACAATAAAGAGTTGAAAAAGTGGTTGATGCTCCCACAGCCATCCTTGGTAGGCTACCCCAATACAACATGATTGCACCCCCCCCCCCCCGATGGCTAGGTTTTATGCGGAACTTCCCATATAAGATACCAAAGCGTTTTTTTCATAAACTTCGTGCCTCTTTCTGGTTCTTTGTAGAAATATGCAGGCATTCTAGAGTTTCTCTTGTTAAATGCACCCCCTCCACCCATGAAGTCAGCTTGGAAACCACAGACATCCAGTTTTACTGCTGGGTGGCCCACCTGATAATGGTTTACAATTGGCTTTCAGAGATGAGAATGATTTGGCCCACTGGTTAGAGTTAGAGTAGACCTATTCCTGGAAAAACATGCCCCCACTTTCTCTATAGCTCCAGGGGCCATACACCAGTACCAGAAGTCACAAAAACAAAGCTGCAGAGTGGTATAATGCCCTGAAACATTGGGTGGAACAAAAGACCCACATAAGAAACCCTGCTGTGGTCATGGAATTGGCTTCCCTGCTGTACCAGATGACTAGTTTTTAAAGGATGGGACTGTATTGGCATCTCAAAGTTGGGAAATGTGACAGTTGCCACATGAGGTCCTTGGAGGGTCTTTGGGATGAATTCTTACTGCATAATTCCCAACTCTTTCACTCTTGACAGCTGAGATACATGCTTCAGCCCCTCTGGGACCAATTGCTGGCTCTTCCAGAATTCTACTAATTACAGAAAAATTTGTTGGCATATCTAAAATCTACGATTCTCTTTTGCCCAATGTGGGCAATCCTCCTGGCTCCCTAATGTTCCAAATGGCAGGAGGAGCTGGGGGGTCACAGATTATGATAAACAGTGGGAGGTCAGAATGGCCCCACACAAATTGGCCTATGAGTCAATCTCCATTCAATCCACGAATATAATAGTAACTTTACCCCTGTGTAGACTTCGCAGTTGAGGAAGAGGTGTGGCGCCGCGGCCAGGGCGACTGAATCCGGAATCTGGGGATCACGGTTCGATTCCCGGCGTCGGCGGCAGATTAGCCCAGCACCATGTGACTCTGGACAATAGCTTGCTTAATCTTCCCGACGGCCCCCAGCGCCTAGAGACCCTTACGGGTGATTGTTCGCGCTTTACAAATGTTTATTATTAGTTGTTGGAGAGTGCTCTGCACCTGAAATGATAGGATAAAGCTAGTTCTTCGCCCCTACTGCAGAGATTCCACAGTGGTAAAGTAACTATTAAATCATCAAAAAGAGACTATTTGTTACACACAAATGTAAGTTTACCTTTGTGAATCGCACCCATAACGAGGGAGAGGGGAAATCAGGCTGGTCCCACCATGACCAGGTGGCTTATGGGTAAGGATCAATGCATGGGCGCAGAAAAGGTTGTCTATGAGGGTGGAAATCTGAGGACGATGGACCGGCCAAAGGGGCAGTTGCCCAAGATTCCTACAGCACAACCAGAAACGGGAGATGCTAGACCAGCATGGGGTCCCCCACCACATGAGAAGATGAGAGCTGGAGGTGGGTGTACGTCCTGCCCGATGCATTTACAATAAAATGGGTGAAGTAGCACCTGTAAATCAGTGCTGTCTATGTGGATGATATACCGTTGGAGCCATAATGCTTGCCTACATTATTTATGTGCTGTTTTGCATGTTTTATCGCATACTGAGCTGCAAAGTTCAAGATATTTCCTTTTTTTTCTCACACAATTTTGGCAGGTAATATTTGACCCCATAATACCATGAGACGTGGCATTTCTACGGTACGTTATTACAGCTGAATTCAAACTCCCATAGTATACAAAGGAAGATAATGTGCTAATTCTGCAGGTTTTCCCCTGCTCTGAGGTACAAAACCTGGAATGTGAAGTAGTCCACAGAAAATCTGCCACATTTCATCTTGCAAAATTCGAGCAGGGAAAAAGTGCGGTATAACCATACATGTTAAGATCCTGATTTGGGCACAAACTATTGTTTGCACTCAGATGTGGATTACCTTCCTTCCTGGAATGAGGGCATGCTTACTTTATTTTGACAACAAAAAACACTAGAAGTGCCAATACTGATAATCATTTTCAATAAGTTTTACCACGGAGTATGAACATTCATCAACAACAGCCGGAACTATTCAATAGTTTTTATTTTAGAAAATTTGTTTAATTTCTATTGTTCTCTTTTATATATATATATGAAAATCACATTTGGAAAAATACATACAACATTACAGGGACACGACCAACTTTCTTAAGAGAACATGGAAAAACCCAAAATGACAATTTCACCACAATCTGGACTCCTCTCACCATTCTCACTCACAAAAAGTTCAAGCACACACAAACAACATACAAACCTAGTTGCAGTCGTATCAGCTTATTAATTTTCTTAGACCAAGGTGCTTGACCAAACAACCAAAACTTTGACAATCCTATTCTCTGTGCAGAACAAAAAAATTAAAAAAGCCTTCCACTATTAGCCATACAAACTTAACTACAATGCACAAGAGATAGACACTTTAGACAATGTTTGTTTGGTAATAAAAACGCAAGGTCGACGCGTTTCGAACCCTCTTCATTAAAGTGTTCTCATCAGGACCAAACAGAACATTTCTTTGCCCTCGAGATCTTCCAATAACTACTGGAATTCAGATGCAGGCTTTTTGTCTTTAATGATAAGGTCGTGTAAACCGGTATTTTGCGATACGGCTGCTGACTGGCAAGTGTCTCAATCCAAATGCAGGAATTCTACTCGAATGCTCTCCATATCATTAAAAAAGTTTTTTTCTGACGTGATAGCTCTTTTTCGGAAAATCGGACCGATTAGCATAAGTCCATGATCAGACCTTCCGGATATGTTGTTTGAAAATCTGATCTCTTCACGCTTAATTCCGAACGAGTACTTCCGTGTCTTTGCTCTGAACCGGTCGAACGGTATTTTGAGGCATTTTTCTGATGGTTACGTTTGCTCTGATAAGCCTCAGTATGAAGACTCCAAAAAACCATCAATTTAAATAAATAAATTAATTCTGCAGACCTGTAAGGGGTACCAGTAAACCAAGCATTCACCATAGTGGTAAATGTGGTACATATGCCTAATTTGAGTTCTTAAATCAATCTTCTGCCCTAGATTTATTTTCCTCCTTTGTTCCATTTTCCGCATCAGACCTCTAACTGTTGATTAATTGGTCAACCATCCATGGACAGCTATGAGCTGCCATTTTCAAACTTTGGTTAACATTATGTCAAACATGCATTCTAGAAATCACTAGTTAGAGTTTACATAACCATTTCATATAGAAAATGCAACAAATTACACTAGTAAATCGATTTCTGCCAGTGTGATATAAATCCAGTAATTTGTAACTTTATGCACAAATAAATCTTCAACCAGGGGCAGGTTGTAGGTGTCTTCAGGACGCGCATGCCCCAGGATGTTTAGCAGTAACTGTGAAAAGTTTCAGGGGAATAACAAATTCATCCATGACACATTCCCACCTTGAAAATTGTCAAATATTTACTCCTGCCAAGTGCAGGCGTAAATACCTTTCTGGTAATAGGACATGAACAGATCTAAAATTGTTTAGGGTCTAGGGAAAAGATTAAGTATATAGAAGTGCACTTACCCTCATGGGAAGGCGTTTTCACATGTACGGAAAGTTTTGGAAATGGGGACATCAGTGTTTTTCCTATACCCAGAACAGAATAGGCAAATGAAATAATTACATGTTTTGCAATACATCATTGGCCTCTCTAATACCCTTGTTGCATAACACATTGCAGATTATTAAACTCCAAGTGCCCTTAATAACCTTCTACCTTCACAATCCCTCTTTCCTTTATATTTACAGCCGCCACAAAATATAGATTAAAACGGGTGCAATTATATTCTTTAATATCTATATGAAAAATCGCATTCCAACACCCTGGTTAATTGCATAGAGTGCCTTCTTTATAATGCTCAGAATTTCAAGGTCAGAGTTTATGGAAAAAAATATATGCAAGTCGCAATTAACCAATTAAAAAAAATGAGAATGGCCTAAACAGAGGTCTGGAATTCTCATTAAAGAAATGGCTAGCTCTGCATTAAAATCGGAATAATTCAGGGGAAATGAAAGATCTGGAACATTTCTCAGTGCGCATTTATCACACATTGTGTGTACATAATGTGTTTAGGAATCGCTCCACATTAGCTGCATGAAATTACCACATGGGAGTTAATCTGGAGTTTAATGAGCACGTGGCAGGTAAATAACTCCAGATCCTAAAGCTTAATTTGGAGCAGCCCTGGTTTATGTAACTCCTCCCCTGCTATGTTCGAATTTTGGAAAGCTCCCTTAAACAAAGTCTGCAAATAACGTTATGCATTAAGTGTTTGATGTAACTTATTGGTGAGTTAATGAAATGGCTGTTACAGGTTTTAAACCTCTGTCTTGTTTTAGCTAGTAAAAATGATATAAAAATGACATTCAATTATGACCAGAATTTGGTAAACGGATATGAGATGAGCAACACCCTTCTATGTGCCAAGATTGTTTTGTACACGTCATTTGTCAATAGTTCACAGTCGCCTGGTAGCTCTGGATTCCCATTTAAAATTCTGTCTGGCCACAACATATGCGGTACTTGGCAATCCACTTTTTCAATATGAAAAACTAAATCACTTTTGTAGAACCTCTAGAGGAGATTGTTTTCTATGTGGCAACATTAGGGCGCCTATTCACAAAGGCGTGTATAAGTACGGGAAGTAGTACCTCAAGGTTACTCTTTTTATGCAAAATTCAGTTTGTTAAATTTTGCTTAACATATCATTTTCAGAGGAAGGTACTCTCGAGGAGACATATAAGCATACAACTTGCATTATGAAAGCCGGCCACAGAAGGAAACAGCTCAAAAACAATGTAACACATGATCCGCAATAACTTTCCCCAGCAGCAAACCCTCCTCCCACTCCAACCAATGAGCCAATGCTCATAAAAACTATTTTAAGACTTGCAAATCTTCTTGTCAAGTGATCAGCATTGTAAAGTTCCTATGAGGGCTTTGACAACATGACTACAAAAATCAGTCATACCAACATGAGTAATCAAAAGACCCAGGGATCTCCAACGTGGTGGAACCAGTGTATTTCGGAGGTATTTTCTCATTTCGTTGTATACCAGCTTTGACATGGCCTGAAAATATAAATGTGTTGCGTACATGTTGATAATTAGCCTTTTGAGTGCTAAAACAAGCCAACTTCTGTGGCACCTCTAAAAGGGCAGAGACATGCCCTTTTATTTCCAATCCAATGCTATGGTCAATGTTGCTGCTCGAAGCACTGCAAACCACATGCCATTCGTGCTTAGCCATTGCCTCAAGTGTACCCGGTTTCAGACCCTATAGCATCACCTCTGGAGATATCGGGATCTGAAACCTGAAATTCTCCATTGCCACCATATGCACAGTGAATCACCTATGGCATCGCACCCCCACCAACCAGTGGCGACTTCGCCCCGAAAGTTAGAGGAAAAAAAGGATAATAATGTGATGTTATTCTCATTTTAATTGCTCCTGCTGCTGCAGCATGGGGTCATGGCGGGGCTGCTCTGCTCACAGAGCAGGTCAGTGGAGGAGTGGTGGTCACACTGAAGTGGGCATGACTTTTTGGCCGGCCGTCTCGGCCCGGCCAAACAGTCATGCTCACTTAGCATGTTCTCCACCCCGGCTGCATTACAGCCTGGGTGGAGAACATGTCCAGGTCCCCAATCCAATCCACGTCTGAGTGTCGAACTATGGCACACAAACCAACCACAGGGCTGCATTGAAGTGTTGTGATTGGCTTAGGGTAGCCAATCACAACGCTGCATTGCAGTGCTGTGATTGGCTCAGGGGAGCCTGGCTGCTTCCGGTTTGGCTGATGGAGAGGAGAGATGGCGTGGTACAGAGCGACGAGGATGTAGGTGTCTTTTTCTTTTTTTACACCCCCTTGCCCCCTGCCCTGCCACCTCAGATCCATGCCAGCCATCACTGCCTCTAATGTCTAGGATTTGGATTAAGTGAAGCCCGGAGGGAACTGTAATGCCACCCATGCCACAGTTTGTAATGGATTTCTTTGCCTGCTACAGATGTTGAGAAGGAGAGTATATCTATACTACCTCTCTCCCATTTCTTATGTGAGATCTGTCTACCCAGGATGTATTCCTATTCCTTATTGTGTCTTCAAATGTGTGCAATTAATAACCTATATATAGTGGAAATATTGTCCCTGGTACTTATTAGCTTACAGAAAAGCATCTCTAAAGTAATCCATTCTCTAGTGGCTGCCTGCCAGATGTGTTTGTGGGTTATGGTCAGAACCCCGTTCAGAGGGCCAAGGGGCAAGCTCGAGCTACTGAGCCCAACTGTGGGGGTTGGGGACTTTAACTCCTGATGTCCTGGGCCCGACCTAATATGAGTCCTGAGCAACTGGGCCAAGCACCTCCTCAGCACTTGACTGCCAGTGGTTTTGTGGGTTGAGCAGTCCAACGCTTCTCAGGGGGGCAGAAATTGTCGAGTGAACAGAAGCTCACAACTCAAAATTTGTTCAGCTGCAGCAAAAAAAGATAGTCCAGACAATACTTGCTTTTAAGAACAAGCATTTACAATGCAATAGGTCTCGCATTTACGCGACTTTGAGCTATTGGCATTGTAAATGACAATGCCTTTTATTTATGTTTTAAAAACCAAAACATAACTAAAAGGCATTGTCAATTACAATGGCAATAGCTCAATGTTGTGTAAATGCGAGAACTGTTGCATTGCAAATGCTTGTTCTTTAATCTGTTTCCTCACACCCACCACGGTCACAACTCCAGGGCTGATTTGACACCGGGTGTCAGTACTTGGAGTAAATAATGCCAGCGAAGCCTCACACTCATGCCAACTCCCATCCTAAACCTCTTTGAAGATTGCCTGTGTGTCTGCAATGTCCAGAGACCACAGGGGGTCTAGCGCCCTCTCAGGGGGGTGGTTGAGTCTTAGGATTGTCAGCGGTGCATCAAGGCCCACAGCTAAGAATGGACAGAGGATGCCTGTGGGGCTCTTGTGCTGCTCACTCCACAGGGCTGTCTGTGTCGTGTATGTACTAACATCACCGGTCACCAAGGGATGAATGTGGGTTACACATAGGGCTGGAAGCAGAGGGTTCCTGCAACATTCGTTATCCAGCAAAGTGCTCACCACAGGGCCTCTGGAACAGGGGATTACACCTGAGACCTGTTAATACAGTGTTTCCAAATTGTCACTTCTGAACCAACCTTTTTTCCAGCCTAGTGAATGTGCACTGAGAATATTTACTTCTGTATTCCTGTTGCTGCAGGAAAAGCGTCCTCTGCCCAAGATCACTCATGCTGTCTGTCCATCTGATGTACAGACTCGCTGTGCACTCTCCCAAAAAGAATCCAGATGTAAATACTGAATGCCTCCTCAATTATATGAGTTTAATGCAGTCACTGGGGACATAAAATGTGACCTTCAATGTTGAGTCCAACATTGAAGACCAAGACGTCCTTTTCACTGAAGAGACTTAACTGGGCTCTCTTCTGTCAATCACATGTTTATGTTTATGTTTTTGGCAATTTTTATAGCGCACAACTACCCGTGGGTGTCTCGGCGCTCAATGAAACAGAACGATAGCTAAGGCAGATTTCAATGTGGGAAAAGCCAGGTTTTTAATGACATGACACTCGCTGTACACTCAGTCCCATGCGTTCCAGGGATCCAAGCGTCTTCTTCAGGGAAAAGGAGCTACAAGCATTGGCAAGACCAATTGGTCTCACCTATGGCGTGCTATTGGCTTTGGCAATCGGGTGGGGTGGTGAACAGGGGATAGTGGCGTCATAGCTCTATGAAGTGGCCAGCGAGGGCCGCTTCACAGCGCTTTTTCTCCTTCTGTCAGAAGGGTGGAAACAAACAGAGAGGGGGAGAAGAAACAGGATGGGGCTTGGAGGAGAAACAGGAGGAGGAGATTACAAATTAAAAGTGCAGCGTTTTGTGCAGTTATCAAAAACACTCACATGAGAGCCTCAAAATGCAGTAAAATAAATAATTCACAATGTAGGGAGGTAGCTAGAAAACTAACGGGTTTGAATTTCACAACAACCATAACATCAAACATAAAACAGACGCGTGTTTTTCATATTTGTAGATTATATGCGCGGCTCCATTAACTGTGCAAAAGCAACAAAAAAAAAATCTTTTAATTTAGCTCATAAGCAGAGGAAAAGTAACTGAAGGTTGATGTTTTTTTGAAACCATGACGTCAGATCATAGTAATCATTTTAGACTCCAAACGAGGTACATGTGTGTGTAGGTAGTCAAATTCTGGTTTATTTTCCAGTTTCATGTAGCGCTAACTGAAACAGAAAACACTGGAGTTTTGTGTTTCCAGGCACTAGACATTTAGTGATCTGCCTAAAATCACAGGGTGTGTGAGGGACGCCGAGATTCAAACCCGGTTACGCAGGTCCAAAAAGAGGACACCTATGTCGTTATGCCACATTCTCTCCATCTATGTCACGCCTAAAAATCTACAGATTGAAAAAAGCCCATCTCACACAGTGGATCTGTTAACGCGTTCACTTAGAATTTGTACGTACAAAACAGCCATGTTCAGAGTATCTCCACTGGCCGTGCGTGGTGCTTTTGATGTCTAATGTCACATGCCAATGTCATATTTGTGTTGAGGCTTTGACAATTTTCCCAATCAGCAAATTATTTTCAGTCACCAATTCCGTGCTTTGCAGGATATGCAAACATGAATACTTAAGATTTAAACGAAAAAAAAACAATGAATAAAGAAGGGGCATTTGAACACCCCTGACACTGAAAAAGTGAACATGACATGGGTGTTAAAATGGTTGAAGCCGTGTCCGATATATTTTCGAATGTTTAACAAACAACATGTCAAAGTAGAGGTGAGTGCGGGGAGGAAAAGTTGAAGTTTAACAGGAGGAAATAGAAACTGAATGGTGACGAGTGGTGATTAGTATCAACATGAGAACAGAACTCGTAGCTGAATCCCAGCGCGAGCAGTAGATGCCAGCAGAGCCCAAATCGAAACTAATGAATTTGTACTTGGTCCGTGGGCTGCTGCAAACAAGACAAGCCCAGCGGAGCGTGGCGCGCGCGCTTGGCGGGGGCGGGGGAGCGCATTCCAGGCGAGGGAGCGGACCCTTTGAAGTATGATGCCGAGGGCGCCAGTGGGCTGAAGCGCTTCACCAAACGGATTGCATGGCGGCACGATGCACGTGCTCGCCATGCAATCCACTTTTGGGAGCACTTTGAAATGCCCCTCTTACTAGAGTCTTGCATAGCAATTGCGTAAACGCAATAGCTAGGCGAGACCTAAAAAATGGAGTATTTATATACGAACGCAAACAAAAATACTGCAAACAATACACACAGTTTCATGAGGCCAGGGCTCTAGTGTTGTAACAGGCAGGTTCCTTAGTCCCACTCTCCTCCCGCTAGCGGTTATTTCCCATTGACTGGAGACAATATTCAGGTTAAGCCCCACTAGTAGTCTGAGTCTCAGCAGTCCCACTCTGACTCTGTATTACAGTCAAACGTGTTCCAGGGCCTAAGAGCTATACATCAGGCAAGTTCCCCATGGCCATTTAGCCCATAAATCAGTCTTACCCGCACTTGCAGGATCTAAATGACCGGAGTCTCCCAGCACACCCTCTTCACGGGCACTGAAGCTACAGCGTCTGTCTCCAGTAAGTTCTTCACACGCAGCCCAAAAGGTGCAGTGGTTGGGTGTCCTCAAGTTCTTCAAACGTGGTCTTGCAGAGGCAGCACCCAGGGAGAGTCCACAATGAGCTCTGATGCTGGTAAATTTCTTGGGATCGCCACCACAGGTGGTGGGGGTGCAAAATCTCTGTTTCTGGTCCCCAGTTGTGGCTTAGGCCTGCTTGAGTCACCATGGTAGCCTCCTCCTCATGACAACATTCTTGACCAGACCAGGCTCCTTGCCTGATCCGGGTGCCCCCCAGCATAAACGGTCACCATCCTCACTCTGTACCTAGGCTTTGGGACGATCGGCACAGCAGCAGTCATTAAGGTTGGCCAACCTAGCATACGTGGGCAAAGACTCCCTTCTACACATGGGCTACTGCCCGGTCAGCACAGCGTCAATCTTCAGTGCAGTGCCACTTGGCATACAGGGTCGCCAACTGCATGGTAGCGATCTTCACAGCGGCCACACCTGGAAAACAGAGTCACAGCAAAGCTCACAGGCAGTCCTTCTCTGGTATACGCGGGTCACCAACTTTTCCCAGCACACAGTAAATGACCAGATTGGTGGGGCAGCCGTCTCCTCACACCTCGGTGAAGGGATCCAGTCGCCAGGATCCCCCACTGGGCCTCGCTGCCTCCAGTGCTTTGCTCTTCTTCACAGGGCACACTGGTCTTGGCAAGCACGCAGGCACTGGTGCTCTAGGCTCCAGGGGTAGGTTGTCTTGGATTCTCTAGGTGATGTTCCCCCACCCAGCTAGGAGACTGGCAGGCTTTGGGCTCCAGTCCTGGTACCAAGTGGAAGTCTTGCAGAGCTTCTCCTCTTCACACAGCCAGACAGGATGCTTGACAGTTGAAAATTGTGGGGGCCTCGAGCTCCCCTTCTTATAATCCATTTCCAGAGTCTCAGTCTTCGAAGTTTACTTTGGGAGTCACCTTCCTTTTGAAGTGCCCTCTCCTCTGCCCTGCCCTTCCACCAAAAAGCAGTCTATCACAGCAGGAGCATTTCTAAATCTAAGGGCCCCAGCTCAACTCTCTATGATTCTCTTATCAGCCCCATATCCTTCCCGAACCATGCCAAAAGAAGGATCTCTTCCCAGTGACCTCTTTCTGAATTAAGGAGCATTCATTGAAGCGAAGCGTACTGAAGAGCCTGGCTCCCCTTCCTCCTCATGTTCTTCAAGTTAGCCCTGAGACTCCCAAAATGGAACTCAGAATATTCTATGTATTGGACCACTCACAGACACACATACACCCAGGCCATGCATATAAATGTACACACACTGCACAGCACTGCACCATTCCTGTATTGTACCATTCAGAGGCATACATACACACTGAACATATATAACACAGATTCACTGTGCAGCACTATACAGCAAAACAATGTAGGATAAGGGTGGGTCAAGCACACAGCAGTGGACCTTTAAATAAGTGGGCTTGTAGGCCTCACCCCACTGACACTTGTAAGAAGCCCTGTTCACTCCTACTGATCACTAAACAGTATGCTGTCTCCCTCCGTGCTTGTGCTGCTTAACTCCTGGCAAAGGCAGCAGCCTTTCACCATTAAGAGAGTAGCGCTTTGGGCGGCCCTCCCGGATTCAAAAAGATCGCAATCCATGAGACACGCTTATGTCAGGGTGCAGATGGATGATGGGTGTTTGCCTATGACAACAAAAATCAACATCAAGGATCTAGGCATCATTACAGTTGGGACAGTCAGGGTAGGGGTGAACATCACATCCATCACCATGCAAGGGACTTTTTCAGCTCAACAGCTGTCCAGTGCCTAATGTGTGCCTATCGTAGGTGTACCCCTCAGTAAGATGGAATTTAGCTTATATTGATCGAAGGTTATAGGAAGGTTAGTGCAGTACATATCAGTTATCATTTAACATCTACCACTCCTCCAGTGCTGGTACCTCTGACCCTCCAGGCCAGAGGAGAACTCACTATTAAAGTGGATAGGAGTAAAAGATTAGAGAAATGTCATGAGGCCATTGGCTTCTACAAATCTGTCTCAGGCCCTCAGAGTGGTACAAACTGGTGTACTCAAGTAATCATTAAGTGGTCTGTACTTTTTTTAAATTCAAATCAAGTCCCAAAGGATCCTATGCAGGATTGCATGGCCCATATGGATCCAGTTCTAATCGATTCCACCTTGGAGCACTCTACAGCTATTCTCGATCTGGCCTCTGCAGAGTAATGGGAAACACTAGACAGGCCAAGCCTGCCTTTGTCTCACGCCTGGAATAGAAGCTTCTGAGGAAGTCTGGGGCCCACATCCCGCCAAACAAACTTACATACAAGCTGTTAAATGTGCTTTAAATAGATTCTATCTACCCAAACCAGGAGAGCATGGAATAGATATCAAAGCCTCAGGAGGACATTCATTTTAATAGTTTTGCTCCTTCCTATCCAGAAAACCATCAATTTCCTCAAGGCTACAGTTCGCATTAATTGGCTGCTTTTAAAGAGGGTTAATTAGCATCAAATATATCTTAGGAGATGGGGTAATCTTTACTCCTAAATATTTCATATGTTTCTTGGCCCATTGAACCTGAAGAAAGTGCTCCAGATCTTTACTTTTGACATTCAAGAGCATCAGGTTCAGAGCCTACAACTTCTCAGTAAGACTAATTTTATAGTCTAGGAATGATTCAAAAGCTTTAAGTTTGCAAATACTGCTTCTAGAGATGTGCATGAGGACACCAATGTAAGGAACAAACCATCAGTGTAAAGGGCGATTTTATATTTATGAGAGCCAACTTTAATGTCGATGACGGCCTTCGATTGTTGGATTCAACAGGCAAAGTGTTCAATAAAAGGGTAAATAGAAATGGTGAAAGGACACCTATATCTGGTGCCCCTCAGCAACCAAACTGCATTTGATTTGAGGCCCTTTACAGCAACTCCCACCATGGAGAAAAGTAGTTTGAAAAAAACATAAAAAAATGCAGTCCAAACCCAATTTGCTGAAGGATCAGATGTAATCCACTCCATCAAAGGCCGTCTCCCCACCCAGAGACAGAAGGGAAAAGGGTATATCCCTGAGTGATCACTGCCTTGATGTTGTCATGGGTTTGTCATCACAGTACAACTTTGCTCTGATCCAGATGGATTACAGAGGGTCATATCTGTTGAAGTGGGAGGCAAAAAGTTTAGTATAAAGCTTGGCATCTATATTAAGGAGCGCTATGGGGCAGGAGGAGACAACACACTGTTTAGTGTCTTTATCAGATTTACAAATGACTGTAGTAGGCATTATGGCCCTATTAATTGCACAATTAGGAAAAAAGTTAATCGGTTTTACCACCAACTTTGTGCAAATGTTTTGTAGAACAGGACCACGAACCCATCCGGGCCTGAACTCTTGTTAAGTTTTAAAGTTTTAATCATGGCCTTAACCATATAAACATGTATGGGTTGATTCAAACTCTTTTGTCGGGCATAGGTTACATGGAGGCACCAAATACGTTTTAGATAATCCAGCTGCCCTGAGTGTGACTGGTTTCTTTAGTATACAATTTACAATAAAATTGTCTAAATTCGCTGAACTTTTGAGAATCATCTATTAATGCTTCCTCCAAATTTCTTTCACATATTCTTTCTCCTGTTTACCACTTAAGACTCTGGCCAGTTGTGTAGCCACCTTGTTCCAGGTGTTGTATGCCTTCTTTTTAAAATGAAGCAAGGTTAATTCAGCTTTATTAGTGTACTGGATGCAACGCTGTCCACTGACCGCAACAGGTTTGCGTGTAGTTTTAAGTTGTGGCAGTGTGAACTTTCACATTCGAGATACTGTACTTCCACCTCCAGTTTTCATATCTCCAGATTGTGGAAGTGTAGGTGATTAGCTGTTAGAACAATATACCTACCACAAATCACCACTTTAAAGGCTACTCAGACTCCACCCAGTGGGACCTCGCCCCACACATTCAAGCTAAAGTAGTCATCTATTGGTTGTCTAAATTCCTCCTCACAATTGGATCACTCAACAGGGAGGGGTGAAGCCACACCTCGTACCTCTCTCCCTGGCCTAACTCTTCAGTGACTGGGGAATGGCACCACAATTGCACCAGAGTATGCTAATCTAACTTTAATTCGGAGGAAACTGCTAACCGTAATATAATCTATGCTGGAGGGTGTTCAGTAAACATATGAGCAGAACATGTGTTCCTTGCTTATTTTCTGTAGTTCGTGCCACACAAATCTCAATCCTAGGTCGTTCAGGGCTTCCTTCAGTTTTTTAAAGAATGCTATGGCGCGACATAGCCTCACAACTTCTCTGTTCTTTTCTGAATCACAGACTTCATGAAAATCCCCGATATAGACTATGCACACCCTCTCCATTGCAACAGAAAAGTATCATAGGCTATATTTTGGCATAAACTGTACCAAAAGTTAATCTGATGGTTGTGCAACCTGCCTACTAGAATGAAGTAGTGACCCGTTTTAACAGTTCTGAGATTCTGTAGGGAAAATTGCGTTTAATGAGGTTGGCCACTCCCCATTGCTTAGTGGAAGCTGAGAAAAAATATGCAGCTGGGTATGCTCTGTGCGTTATCCTTACCTGATCTTTCCTCAGCAAACGAGTCCCCTACAAGCACAGAACATTTGGCTAGACGTTTTTGAGGCTTTTCTACATTGATCTTCTCTTAATTGGGCTGTTCAGGACTTTAACATTCAGAGACGTTATGGTTGTCATTGCTTTACATTGTATGTGATGAGTGCTTGAACGTGAGCATATCTAATGGTGAGATGAATTCTCTTGTAATACCATAAAGGTATGTAGGCTGCCTTCCACACCCCCAACTACTGTTGTCAACTTCCGGATTTAACACATAAAAGAAAACTGGAAGAATATCATTTCTACTAATACAAAGGTGAAAATAAGCTGAAGATGGTTCACAGTCAAGCAGAATCTGGGAAATAGAGCCCTCTCTCCTCTAGACATTAC
The DNA here is from genome assembly GCF_964204655.1 of Triturus cristatus. NCBI lineage: Eukaryota > Metazoa > Chordata > Amphibia > Caudata > Salamandridae > Triturus > Triturus cristatus. Next base: position 452,621,940 of record NC_140593.1, on the reverse strand, counting down.
CAGAATGAATACTCCCACACCAGGTCGAGTATCTAAGCCCCCTCCCCGTCCCCAGCCCAGCCGAGAGCACCATACATATTTTGAACAGCTTGAATTATTTTGATCACTTAATTCCACAACTACTCTCCTGCCCCTCACCCAGCCCTAAACCAAAACCCAAAGAAAAGAAAAGGAACGGAGAGAGGGAAGCACCAGCATTCAAGAGACACCCTCTATCCATATCAGTATGTCCTTGGAAAGTCCAAACATTCAGCACCGTTCTTGATCATCTGAGCCACGTCGGGGGTAGCACAGCTTTTTCAGCTGATCCACTTGCCAATAGTCTTTTTCCGAGCTGGTGGGCCCAAGTCCCCATTACATGCTCTTTCTTGGAACTCTACTTCGGAGGGTGAAAGGGCCAGAAATCGGGCGACTTGCAATTTGTCTGTGACATTAACTTGCTTCACCTTACTCCCAAAGGTCAGGCGAATGGCTGGGTCCATCTGAATCTAATGTTAGCCCCCTCAATGTTTTGCCGATTGACCTGAAGTCCAGTCGATGCTGGAGAGTAGCATGAGAAATAAATAGTCTAGATGCATTCTTGGAAAGAGATTTCATCCTTATTGCATGCCATCTTCAACATAGCCTTTTTCCTGTGTAGAAAACGGAACTTGGGTAGAATGCCTCTTAGTTTATGTGGTGCTGAAGATAGTTTAGGGCCAACCTGGTAAATCCTGTCGAGCCACACCTCATGCTGTCCCTAGCATGGAGGAGAGCATGACCACCACAAAAGCTTTCATGTTGGAGCCTTCGAGATCCTCTCCCTTCTCAGGTTTTCCCCATAGAAGGGGCTCTCAAGGTCTTCAGTTTTGGCAAATGCATCATGTAATCCATGGCCACTCTACTGCGGGATTCGTTTACCTGCACATTTTCTAAAGAGTCCATTTTGGAATCCTTGTCTAGCAATCTCTGGCCTACTGAATCAACATCAGATCGAATCGCCTGAATTTTGGCACCAAGATCTGTTCTACATCCAGCCAAGCACTTCTTTATATCCCCTTTAGTCATATCTAAGCTTCATTTTGTAGGGGTGCAGACTCTCCAAGAGGTCAAACTTTGTCATGGACATGGTAGAAGGCTGAGTATCTGCATCTTACATGGTAATCTTGTATCTGCTCAAATCCACCAATTCAGGTCTTGGTCTTGATTTATCCAGGTAGGACAGGAGACCACCTGGGATGTTATCTTCTTGAGGGGTATGACAGGGGCTCGGCCGGACAGTCCCCTTTGTTCAGTCAGACTGCACCACCAGATCAGAGTGTGACCCCTAGCTCTAATCCCTCTTAAATATCCACAAGGGTGTCTGCAGCCCCAGGGGGGCCTCCATAAACGTGGCTTTGGGGATAGGGGAGGGTTTGCATGCTGACAAGGAACCCACAACCAGAGCTTCACTGTCAAGTCTCTCATGCTCTTCTACTCAATGTGGTGGGCTCCATCTGTGGGGAGCCTCACTCTCTTATATTTAATGCAAGGCCTACCCTGGAACCACTTCCAATGGCTCAACTCAGTTCCCTGTCAAAATGGGTTGGGAATTGGAGCCTATCCCACTCGGAAACTCTTCAAGCGTCAACTCTCTGTGTACCCAGGTGACCGCTACAGCCAGGGGCTGTACCGTGCCGCCCACATGTGCCAGGCAGGCCCAGCGCTGGCAATGGCATTGCCATCAGCCAAGCAAATATCAATAAATGCTCTTTATAGGGTAGTGGGATCATGTGCATCACCCGCCCACTCACAGGCATGGGGAGTCCTCTACAAGTCACTGCTGGGACCTGAGACCAAACACAAACCCCTGCGCCGAGGTTCCCCGCATGCCACGCTTGCTTCATTAGCGCACCAGGACTAACATGGCTCCCAGATGCATCTTACAGCACTCTTTGGTGTCTGGATAGCCTCCTCAAGGTCCTGCTGCCATGAGGGGTCCATTTAAAGGGCTTTGGAATGGCTGGTTGGTCTTCTTCCAACCCCTCGCAGCCCTCGTCACAGGCCCTGGCAGCCCCCGTCACCAGGCCACAGCATGCCGTAATCCTTCACCTCAGCTAGACCCACCACCACTGCACTTACATTCCACTGTCATCCCTAGACCCTGAGGCCACCCCCAGGGGCAGACAGCATCACAGTGTCAATGTGTGATGTACAGGACCTGTCAGTCTCTGGGAATCGTGATTTAGCCCCAGCCGGGCTGGCAGCGGCGCAAACCTAGCTGCTCCGCCACCTTGACCAACGCCACCAGGAGTAATGTTTTGCTCTCTCTTACTTGCCTTTGTAAATTAGCCCAAAACATCCAACTCCCTATTGTAAAAAGTTCAAAGGGGGCCTAGTCCTTTCTTTTGTATTTATTATATGTGAGTGCTTCCTAAATATTCCCATTTTAATGTTTCGGACCAATTCACAAGCACACCCGAGTGTATAAAGGAGTACTGCAGGAACACTACCTTACGTACTCTAAAATGCCTTTGTGAATAGGTCGCACTGTTTGTTTTAATTTCACTTGACACCAGCGCTTAAATATTTCATCACTCTTACTAGCCTCACAACACAGGGAAATCACATAATTTGCCAGTGAATCCACAATTTAATCCAGCAGTGAACTACAGATCAGAATTATGGGCTCCAGTTTACACATTAAATGCTAAATCATATTTCATTTAATGATGTGGTTTTCGATAACTGCACACTCTAAAGAGAAATAGTGTATATATTTCGCGATTTATATCTGTATAGATTTGTATTGTAATGCTACACGGTATGTACTGAGTAATAATAGATTGAGCGATTGATTTGATAAACTGCAATTTGGTTTCTGTAACTGCCATGCTTATATTTTTTTCAACCTATTTTTCTACAGCACGCATGTCGATCTTTTTCTGGAGAGAGTCAAACAAACAAATTTCACAACACATTATTGTTGCACTTAGGGTTGTGTTATTCAATTAGGACTGCCTGAATGCCATCTGCTGCCATGCTGCTTTACTCACAGTGCCACCTCGCGAGGCGCAGATGTCTTCTCTGTCTTGCTTGTTGCTGTCAGAGCTGGCGATGTGGAAATGACTGACTGCTTCACTCATTAAATGTGAACGTAAACAGAAAAGGGTGTTTCTCTTTGAGTTGCCTATCAATCAGTCAAGACGCAGAATCGCAAATAGAAAAGGTCCTGACGGCACCTGTAGGCCAGCTGCTAGGAGAGAAGTTTTGAAAGTGTTCTCTAAGAACCCGCATAGTGTGATGTTTGCCAGATAGAAAACCCATGACTTAACTACTACATACATATGGCCAATCATGTTCTAAGGGTGAGGTCCAAGAGCAGCTTGCGTACATACATACGTATGTAGGTAATTGAATCGCGAAGTGTTCTTTGCACTCTGGGACTTGTAGTCCTAATTTAACCTCTTCTATGCCCATGACGAGATAGTCTCATCCTGGAGCGCGGTTGCGCTGTGCCCATGACAAGACTATCTCGTCATGGACCCCGCCCGCTAATACAATGCCCGGCACAGGAGGGGGAAAGGGCGGGGCACTGAAGGGGTTAAGAATGGATACCCAAAGCTACAAATCCCAGAAGGCAAATGAAAAGACCTTAACTAGATGGCCTACACATTCATTGATCTGAGAAACGTTAGGGCTCTGGGTAGGCCGCTGCCTTTGAAAGAGACAGCTGGGTGTTCTTAGTGTTTGATAAAGGTGACCAAATGACAGGCACATCACTTTTCCAGTCCTAGGGTTTCCATCTAACAAACGAGTGCATTTTAGTTATGTTCAGTTCAATTGAACAAACTGTATTGAGAGGTCTGATAGCAAGAGCACTGCCAAGATTCCCAGGTCCTTTCGTCCAATGCTGCTCAAGTTCAGTTTTTTTTTCTTTGAATTCTGGGATATGTAGTCTTGTTCATGCCATTTTGAATCAAAACTACAAGTCCCAGAATTAAATAAAAACCTGACTGGAGCAAAAAAAATCACAAATGGACCCGAGAAACTTGGCAGCTATGTAACAACGATTTGTGAAAAGAAATTCTAGAATTGGAAAACCGGTGTCCAAGAGATATGGAGCCTTTTGATCGCTTATTTGTGAGGTAAGATGAGAGATGTTTAGACAGCCATATCTTTTTGTCCTGCATCACTTAAAATTTTTGTACATGTAGTCCAGCATGTGCTTGCGAAAAATAGAACTACAAGCATCAAATATGAAAGTGATGAATGTGTGATTAGGTCCCGGGGATGGCTGAAAGCCTAATGCTGAACACAATAAAGTTTAAGAAATTTGAAACTGTGCAGTTTCATCTGTTAACCAATTAAGTAAGCAGGTAACCAGCTCTTTCAACTTTCACTAAAGTCAGAGGGGCATATTAGCAATGCTTTGCGATAAATATCGCAACGCGCGCTTAGCGTCAATTTATTTACCGCCGCCTATCGCTGGTTTTAATCGCGGAGATAGCGCGTTATTAGCAACACATATCTCCAAGTCGATAAAAAATCCAGCGATAGCGGCAAAATGACTGGTCATCGCTGGAAATCCAGCGATGTAATTACTGCGATAGTGAAATCCTTGGTAATAAGCCAAGGTGGCCTCAGCCTGACAATCCACCTCCCATTTTAAAGGTGGCTAATTCAGGTTTCAATCAGGCGTTGGGAACCAGCGATACTCGCGGTTAGCGCGACTTTTTTTATCGCAACACTGGCATTGATAATAGGGAGAAGTTGTGTTTGCGAGTGTTTCAATTTACTTCTAGTGAGGAACGCCTACTTTGCATGTCATTAGCGATAAATATCGCTGACATGCAAAGCGGCAAAAAACGGGCGCTATTGCCAGTAAACTGTCGCTAACAGCTGTTAGCGACAGCTTGCTAATAGGGCGATAAAAATATCGCTGCTTTAGCGGTAAAAAGTGCCGCTAAAGCGGCGATATTGCCCTTGATAATATGCCCCAGAGATTTTTTTTCCCACAGAATCTCAACTTTCAGAGCTCCCAAGTTTCCCAGTTCCTTCCTCAAATAACTCACGCAGCCCAGGTGCATTTCTGTTTTTTCGGGGTTTCGGCATCCGTTCATTCTGTTATAAAAACAACAATTCCCAGATTGCAAATAATAAAAAAAAATGAGACCATGCGCATGGAGCTAGGAATCTTGAGAGCCCTTTTAGTATGGTTAATTATTGGGTTCCTAGCTCCACATACAACACACATCTCTTTACAGCACTTCAAGGCTTGTCATTCAGTGTAAGGGTGAAGCTCTCCCTCCAGAACTCTTTAGTTCCTTAAGTACATATGTGAGCTGCTCAACCAGCCCAGTTTTTTTGCTTTGAAGTATGTGTCTTGTAGTCCTTTTATTCTAATGGGTTGAACAGGACTCCATGTCCCAGTATGCACAGCAAATCCATGGACTGGAAGAGCTATCTTGGAAACGTGGAAGGTTTGTCCCTCTCAACACAATATACTTCTCAAATACGAGCTCTGAAGGTGTCCGATGTCAGGCATAAGAAGACTTTCAGTGCTGCCTATTTTCTTTTGATTTTGGATACCTTGGATTTAAAATACGATGAACATGGGAACACAAAGAAAACAAAAAAGAAGTGGAAAAGGACCGGTCTAACATGGGATCCCCTGAGAGCTCTGTGATAGTTTTCAGATAATTTGCCTAGCAGATCATGGGGATATCTCCAATTGATTTCTGTCAGACGATAGTGGTTTACAGAGCTGTTTTATTCGTGGAGTTCTGGTACTTGTAGTTTTGATGTCACAATTATAAAGCTGAGCTACAAGAACGCAAATGGCTAGAAAAGGTCAGAACTGAGTGGGCATAGTTAAGACTGGCACGGAGCAACTTGATATCATCGAAAAATTAGAACAACCCCCACACTCCAAAAATACAACTTCAAAGCATGGCACGAGATTTTTCCACTCCAAGTCTGGTGTTTATGTGTCACCCAAATCCTTGTAAAGCCACACATAGTAAGATATTCGATGTTTGGTACGAATTGTTCAGTCAGCCCTGGGCTTTGTGTTCACATCTCACTTCTCTATTTATTTTTCCCTTCATGCGTGCAGAAATGCACATGCTGGAATTCATGGAATAAGAAATAGAAAGCCAGGTCTGTCTCATGGGAGCTTTGAAACATGTTTAGATTGTAATTTAATTCTTGCCGATGTGTGTTGTCTTAGAAACGTGTACATTTGTCCTAATATTGGGGAATTAGCTCAGCATTTTGTACATTTTGCACATTGCCTATTTTGCACACGAGCATTCTTACCGGGAAGGCGCTTCTTGTACGATTCTCCCCGCTAATTTCCGACACTCGACCCAAGCGGACCCGGCTGTAGGCGGGCCCGCATTGCACCTGGGATTGACGTGTCTGTCAGGGGCGGGATTCCGGGCACGATAAAAATGGCGCTGGGACGGTCGCGCAGCGGGCGCGCGCAGCGGGCGCGCCGAAGGCGCGCCGAAGGCGCGCCAAAGGCAAGCCCGTCTGCGCCCGTCCGCGCCCGATCCACGCCCAGCGCCAGGACCCCTGCCCCTCGCGACTTGCATTTGTATAGCAGAGGGGAGTTGTTTGATATGGATAACTCTGTTTGTAGACCCCACAATTGGGATCCTAATCAGAGGGATTCATGGTTAGAATCCTGCCCCAAGTGTGAGGGCCAGGTTGGGAACAACATCAGGAAGGACGACGGGAGGTCCCCACAGACCGGCCAGAAAACCGGAGAGTTCAGGACTGAGAGTAAAGCAATGCTCCCCCCCTTGACGAAAGGCCACCCACTCCAGTCACTTAGCTGTGCTCTGGTGAATGTCCGGTCGTTGCATAAGCATACTTATCAAATTCATGATCTGATAGAAAATGGTGCCTATGACTTAGTTTTTTTAACTGAGACATGGTCGGATGAGGCGTCCGGTCCTGACTGGAACACTGCCTTACCGAGTGGGTATGTGGTCTCTTCCCAAGATAGAGGTGAGAAAAAAGGAGGGGGAATAGCTGTTGTTCATCTGTCACATCTGAAAATTCGGGTGGAAACACACCTGGACCTTGCCGCGGAAGCAATGTTTTTTAATATTTATGTGGCCAATATGTATAACTTCCGCGGGATTCTAGTTTATCGTCCACCAGGTCCTAAGTCCACCTTCCCAGGCCGGCTTATGCATTGCTTAGAGTCTCGAGTGGATTATCATCCGTTTATGATTTTGGGAGATTTCAATTATCATTTAGAACTCCCGAATCAATCCGAGGTTGCCACGTTAATCGAGAGTTTAGCGGCGCTGGATTTTAACCAAATAGTCACTAGTCCCACGCACAGTGGGGGACATATCCTGGATGGCATATTTATTAATAATATGACCTTGAAAGTGGTCAATATCATGGCGCTCCCCTGGTCTGATCATAAGGTAGTAAATTTCACTATCATGACTGGGATATCAGCTACTTTCTCAGGTCACAGAGTAGAGAATCGTATGATCAGACTATGGTCTCAGGTGACTGCTGAAAAACTACTCCCTATATTGGCCGGGTCACGGCCTGTCCAGACTAATGAGAGTTCTGAGGCGGCACTGTACTTTAGGGAGTGGCTGGAGGCGGCGGTGGATAGGGTAGCTCCTCAGAAGTCACTGGGTACCAGGAGAACTAAACCAAGTGCATCCTGGTACAACCCAGAGCTCAAAACCTTGAAGGCCACTTGTAGAAGGGCGGAGCGGTCTTGGAGGAAGGATTATAGTGTGGAGGGTAAAGCACATTATAATAGCGCCCTCGCAGCCTACAAGCATGCCATAGTGGCAGCCAAGAGTGCCTATTTCTCTGCCAAAATCAGGGATGCCGGCAACTCGGCCAAGGAGCTGTTTAGAACTATAACAGTGCTGGCTAAACCTCCTCAGGACACCAACTACCGACCGGACCAAGAAATGTGCCAAAAGTTGGCAGCATATTTCCAAGAGAAGGTCCAGGTTATATACAATGAGTTCAGCAGCTTGGGTCACAGCCTAGGAACGGGAAAGGTAGGGCCGGACCTGGGCATGAGGAACGACATAGAACTCAGTGAGTTTGCCCCAATCACTGTGGAGGAAACTCAGAGGTTGATCCTCTCAACAAACTCAGGTTCACCTCTGGATCCTTGCCCCCCATCTGTGGTCCATCTGGCTGTTGACTTGATAGCGGAGGAATTGTCCCAGGTAATTAACATTGCAATGCAATCTGGGCGCTATCCGTCTTGTTGGAAGAAGGCAATAATTAAACCTTTATTAAAAAAACCAACATTAGACCCTCTCGTTCTGAAAAACTATCGTCCAATCTCTGCCCTGCCCTTGGGGGCGAAGATTCTGGAGAAAGAACTAAACCGTGCCCTTACGGCACACTTGGTAGCCCACGATTTGCTCGACTCATCTCAGCACGGTTTCCGTGCCCAGCACTCCACGGAGTCAGCATTGTTGATCGCAGCAGAAAAGGTACGGGCCATAGCTGACCGCGGAGGTCGAGCAGTATTGGTGATGTTGGACCTCTCGGCGGCCTTCGATACCGTTAATCACAAGGTGCTGCTTCGAAGGCTTCAAGAGTTTGGGGTCCAGGGTAGGGCATTGGCACTGCTAGCCTCCTTTTTGGATGGTAGAGATAACAGTCTGCTATGGGACGGCCTGCGGTCAGACCCGTTCCATTTACCATGTGGTGTGCCACAAGGCTCCTCTTTGTCCCCCACGCTCTTCAACATTTATGTAGCCCCCCTGGCCAAGCTTATTAAGGCTCATGGCTTCACTGTGATCTCCTACGCTGATGATTCACAGCTTATAGTCTCGGCTGGTGAAGAATCAAATGACACGGCTAACAAGTTTCATAGCTGTATGTCCGTAATCATGAGTTGGATGCGAGAAAACTTCCTTAAGATCAACACTGAGAAAACGGAGATAATGGAATTTGGTCCAGGAAGTCCGGTTTGGAATAGCTCCTGGTGGCCGGCGGAGGCAGGTGAATGTCCCTGTCCTGTGCTTAAGGTCAGAAATCTGGGAGTGGTATTCGATAACCAACTTAATTTCTCCGCACATATCAACAACCTGGCCTCCTCCTGTTTTCACTTAATCAGGATACTGCGGAAGATTTTCCCGTTTATTAATCAAGATCTCCGCAGGAATGTGGTGGTAGCTCTAGTGCTGTCCAAAATGGACTATTGTAACGCAGTACTGCTAGGACTGAATAAGACCTTGCTCAAAAGACTGCAGATCCTGCAGAATGCGGCAGCTAGACTCCTATTGGATGTACCCAGGGACCAGTCTGTTGCCAAGGGAATTGAAGCGCTGCACTGGCTCCCAGTTCAGCAGCGTATAGAGTTCAAGGCGTTATGCCTAGTTCATAAGGCGGTCTTTGGAGGGGGAGCTCTGGAAGTCCAGAAGCTCTTCAGTCCATATCTCCCGGGGCGGACACTGAGATCATCCACGCAAAGCTTGCTGAAACTGAATCGTGTCAGAAAAGCCAGATGGGGTGGCAGAGCATTTTCCTTTCAGGCGGCTTGCCTGTGGAATGAGCTCCCTGGCTTTGTTAAACTTACGGAGAATCACCAAGCTTTCAGAAAACTGATAAAAACACGGCTATTTGATACGACTAGGGGTTAGGTGGAGCGATCACTCTCTATGGACCAGCGCCAAGACGCCTCGGCATTCGTTCGCGCTTTATAAGTGACGATCCTATCCTATCCTATCCTAATGTATTCAGAGAAACCGTGTAACTTCATTGAGGACCCCGCCAGCTTTTGTCTATGTGTAAAAGTTCCCTCCAATACAGATAACATATACCAGGTCAAGATAATAAGGAACACAACATTTTATGTCTGCTCGCTCTCTCAGCACTCCAGCACTTGCCCTTTAAAAGGCATTACTGTAAGCCCTATGAGGCATTCTGGTCTCTGTAGTATTATCAACATTATTCCACAGTTCTATACTGTTCAAGCAAAATGGGAGGGGGCTCTGTCCCGTATTGCTATTGTACAATCCTTAATATTTTACTTTTTGCAGTCTAAATGCTGCTGAGACATTTCTAAACAATTTCTCCAGGCACCTTTGCATGGAGATGCCTCTTCTTGCATGTTCACACCAACATTTTTGGACTGATGCTGCTGGTTTTTCGACTCTGAGAGTGCACTAAGGCTGGTGACCAGATGTCAGTGCCAGTCTTTTTACCCTTACAAAGTGTATGTCCAATTGGTTATACCCAATTGGCAAGTGCTGCCTTACTTATAAGTCCCTAGTAGATGGTATCTATGGGATGTAAGGTAGAGCGTACACCGAAGGATGCAGCACTGTTTGTGCCACCCTGAGAGTGACAAAGGACAAATGGCTCCCAGCCTGCAACTGCAGACTGGAAGAGCAGTGTGTTACGATGTATCTAGTTTGCCATGTTAACGCCATGTTATATACACCAGGGCAAGTTACCATAGATATGACCTATAGTTGGTACATTCCCGGACCACCCCCACTGTATATGGTTTGCCCCATGTCCCTGAAGGGGACATTAGAATGTTGGTGACAGGGAGCATTGATGGAGAGAGGAGTGAGGAATAAAGGACTGAAAACTTACCTTCGCGTTGGTTTCACTTTATAACACTGGCGACGATCTGCGTGAGGGGGCAGATGTACCTCACTCCTCCCCTTCTGCATTACTCCATCAGTTGTTCGTGTGGTGTCGCATCTGGTTGGCAATGCCGCCTTATCATTCACGGAACTGAGACGGCGTACTTTCTGAGGACTTATCTACACTCGGTTCATATCGGCGGTGGCGTGTGAAGAAGTTCAAGCTCTGGAAGCAGTGATTCTGCAAGGAATAGCGTGTGGAGAAGTTTAAGCTCCAGAAGCGGTGATTCTGCCTGGAAAACTTCTAGTCACGTATGGGCTGGCAGTCTTCTGGTCACCGAGGAATCGTGATCTACTGTGGGGCACCTGGTCTTGTCAGCCGCTCATCTACCTGTCGGGAGTGCCCTGGTGCCGGGAGGGTCCTGATTGTGTGGCGCAAATCGTCTCGTCAGGACGTGTAGGAGACTATCCGAGTCCCGTTGCTGGCAGTGAGGTTTGGGGCAGTTGTCTCGACAGAACTGTGTTCCTGTTTCCTGGCAGTGTGCGCAGAAGCAGCCTGGGGACACTTCCTCCGTCAAGCGCCGTTGCCGAGTTACCTCAAGAAGCGTCCAGCCGACGTTTGCCTGTGAGTCTGGAGGCTGTCCTGGGTCCTAACGCCGGTAAGGTGGTTCGTCTATTTTCGGAGGCACGCACTCCATGGCGTGCTTGATGCATCCTTCGGTGACACGCACACCACAATACACCTCTTGTCAGTAAAGGCAGTGTGATTATTTCAGAGACACGCACTCCTGTGGGTGTCTAACTAAATCTTCGGTGATGCGCACACCACAGTACACGTCCCTTCTTCTTTTGGTGTAAACTTTCTTCTGAAGGGGCAACGTTTCTAGGGGTGATTTTAAGAAATCTTACCTAGTGGCAATAGGAGGGGAAAAATTCAGCGCTTTCAGGAAACAGCATATTTTACTACATAATTTGGGGTCAAATGGTAGGAAAATTTTTTAATCACTACCGGAGCCTGAGGGAGAGGAAGAAGATGACGATGCATATGACACAACGTTAACTAAATTGCGGAATCATTTTGGGGACAAAATAAACGTAGTCTTGGAGAGACACACATTTTTCAGTCGTATACAGGGCAAGCAGGAAAATGTTTCCACGTACGTTGCGGTCCTCAGAGGTTTGAGCAGACTGTGCGCCTTCAATGATCTCAATGATTCACTGATCAGAGATCAGTTAGTACGCTGTACTAACAGCAAAGAAATACAAAGGAAGCTATTGGAGAAACAACAGGATCTCATAGAAGCCTTTAAAATTGCTAAATCGATCGAGCATACAGCGATCTGTATGAAATAAATAAATTTGACGGCCCCAGTAACAAAAGCGACACCCTCAAGGGGTCTAAAACAGGCCCCCACCATTGCAGCACACCTGTCCGGCCCTGATTGTGAGCACATCCCCTATACACACAGATATAAAATGCATGCTTGTGCTGCACTGACCTGAGCAATTCTTCACTTGTTGCAATTTTATATAGCATGAACTAGAGCACTTTACATGAGAAACAGACATTGCACTTTTTTAAGGCACAAGGAGGTTGTGATTTGCTCAGAATGTGGAAGCCATGATCCGAACCTGGTTCTACAGGTCCAAAGTAGGCAGCTCTAGCCATTAGGCCTTATCTCCTCGCAATTTCTTCATAGGTGTACTCCCTGGAGTCAAGTAGCATCTTGTACGCCCTCTGTTCCTATGCAACCTTGATGTTTTCGTATTTCATTAGTGCTCACTGGCAGGATGTCACTATCACATGGTGAGGACAAAGGACACGAATATCTGCATTGTTGTTGTTTGTTTGTTTTTAGTTTCCTTTATTATTTAATTTATTCAAATTTATTTTTGCTTTTGCTATGTTGACTGATCTTTTTTTTACTTGACATTTTTTTTGTTTAAATCACTAGTTTCATTCATACCAAGCAAAGATCACAAAATGTGAATGCGCAACAAAATTAAAGAGAGACCTTGTTTCATGCGAACTCCCACAGTTGTTGTGAAGTTTCGACCTGGGGTCTAGATTAAGAGCAACAACCCACCTTTACATCTGCTTTTGGCCAAATGGTCATACAATCAACTGTATCTGAATACAAACGTACTAAGTCAACAACGAGGGTAATTGACAATTCAGCGCAAGACGGTATGTCTGCATCAGATCCTATAGACCATAGGTCATAAAATGCTCTATATACATACATTTTTGCACATATTCTGTAGCCATATATGCTACATTGACATATGCATACTTACGAGTTTTATTACATCTGGGTCTAAACATATTTCACATACACTTCTAAAAGCCATGCTAATGTACTGCACTGTGCACTAAATAAGTGAAGCAGTCCCTGTCTAACTTTTGCTTTGGTTGGCATTACACAACAGTCATACTGGGCAGACACATGGAATCGGTTAGTGCTTTATCATCCATGAGCACTTACCTTCCCTTAGTGAGTAATAGGCCCCGGGGTGTGGCCTGGTGGTCCAGCGGCTCAGCTCAGCTTTAGCTTCTGATAAGTTGGCAGAGGACTGACTGCCCATCAACTTTGCAGATGTTCCTGAGGCAGGCGGGGATCACTGAGCTTTCAGCAGATGCACCTGTATTGCGACTCCTCTGAAGGCATTGAACTGTACTAAGCTTGCACCTCGTTTGTAGTGCCCACATATTAAAGATTTTTTTGTTTTTAAGAAACCAACACTGGAGTCAGGAGTTTAATTCTTGAACACAAAATACCCAATGGCCATGATATGCAATGAGATTTCTCCATTGTGTATCGAGGTCATTGATTGATTTCCCAGCCCCGAACCAACATGCATCACATGGCAGTCCCGGGAAGGGGAATCTAGTGATTAATGCCTTGCCCTAGGTAGGTCAGGCGACCGTCACTCGAATCTTATTCCTGTGGTAGAAGACCACGTTTCTAATGGCAGAACCAACTGATGGTCCATCTGAAAGCCTGTTGTTCCCACACCTCTACAAAAGGCGAGTGAACTGCAAGTTTGTGGGTCGCGAACACCGCAGATTCAACTTTGTTAAACTCTAAATGATCCCTTTTTTGGTTTGAACGGATGTCTGATGGAATATTGATGACAAAAATATTGTGTGAAAAGAATATCATATCAAAAATGTCAAGGACCAAAATATCGAGAAGGTAAGTACACATATGTATGTATAGATTTACTATTCTGAACTCCATATCTACGACTAAAATTTAGATATCTTCATGGTACCTAGATGTGGAGTTACGTAACTTTGCTTTCCCACAGAAACTTGTCCTCGATATTCTTGACACAATATTTTGTCAACACAGTAGTTTTTCCTTAATATTTTATTCAAACGTCGGATTTAGCATCCAAAGCTTTTAGACACTATTCATCTGCTTACAAAGTGCTGGGCTTCTAAAAACAGCCTCACTGATCTATTTACTGACCTGTTCTCTTCCTTGATCCTCTGTTGTATCCCATCCCTGAGTACTATCTTAAGGCCTTATTTTGAGTATGGCGGTCTTGGCCCGGGGTCGCCATGCTGGCGCCTCGCTCTGAGACCGCCAAAGCCAAAATAGACTTCACACCAGAGTAAGACATTTAAAGTCTCTGGCGGGCAGTTCTTTGGTGGTCCCATAGCGGTGCCATTAAAATAAGCACCGCAATGGGAGCATCAAAGGCAGTTCCTGCAGGGCATAGATTTCAAAATCCATGCCGTGCAGGAACTGGGTGTGTATGCTGTGCCCCACTGCATGCACCCCATGGCATTGAGGCAACAGGGGCCCCTGCAGGGCCCCCTTTGTTTCCTCATGCCGTACTTTGCATGGCAAGCTCACCGCAATGAAAACTGGTGGTGAGGAAACTAGTAATATGCTTGGCGGTGCAGCAAACCGCACCACCAGCATTTTGCCAGCGTCACACCGCTGCAAGATAGCCACAGATCACAGATACCTGGCGGCAGCAGTGGTTCTGTGGCAGTCCTACCGCCATAGTCAGAATAGGGCGGGTGGACCGTGACCACAACTACGGCGGTCCAATGAACCGGCGTAGTCGTAATAAGGCTCTTTATACACGTGCATACAAACTAATACTTAAGTAAATAAATAAATGCTTTGATAAAGAAAACTGATTAGGTAAATCCTTTTCATTGTGTGTTTTATATTAACTGTAATAGCATCAAAATTGGATAGGCAAACTTTTCGAAAGAAGCAGTTCAGACTGATAAATAAATCAAATATTTTATTACAGGCTCAGAATACTCACTAATATCTTTGAAATAATTCATGAAACTGCTTTGAAATTGACGCTATACGCGGGAGAATGTGATTTGCAGGCTCGCTGCTTTAATTTTTTTTTTATTATGCAGCAATAATTGACAAATAATAATTAAACTCAATGCAGGATGCGTTTTGCATATTCCCATAGGCGCGTGCATAGCCCTGTGAGGAGCAGTGAACTGTACTCCGTGGAAGGTTTCATTGTACACAATGATGTTGGTTATCAAAGACTAATTTGGCAATCCTCGGGCGGCCTAATTACAATGATTAATGCCAATTTTGATATTATTACAGAGGAAACAACATCTTTGGAAAGTAATGATGTAGTGCTGAGTAAACGCCACACAATCAAAAATATTGTTTTTCTGCAACAACTGTCTTCTTCCTGTGGGAGTTCATATCCATTCTAATTAGCCGCGGGACTTGGTTACAAATAGTACAGAAAAACAACGTCACCTGAGCAAAAGGCTACATTTGTTCCGGTGCAGTTGCCGCCTATATTTCTAAGGCGGTTTCTTTTTGCTATAAAAAGCCAGTATTGTCGAGTGATAAAATTAGAAGTTTATATTTCCACGCTGAGCGGTTAGGGCTTGTCTAATCAATTGCTCTGATATTCAATGATACAATAGAAGGAAAAGCTCCGAATAGGTGTCTCTCATTGTAGAAGGTCAGAGTGACCAAATCGAGTTATGCACAAAATCCTGTGCTTAACTTGTGCCGGTGGTGGTCGCTGTGGGAGGTTGTTTTTCATTATCTGACTGTTCCAGCAGAGAAGAGAGAGGCAGAATAGGAACCAAAGAAAAGGGAAGAGAATAGTATGAAAGAAGAGAAAAAAGGAGTAAACGGCGGAAAAGAAAACTGCGAAGAGAATAGCATGAAAGGAGAGAAAAAGGGAGTAAACGGCGAAAAAGGAAACTGCAAGAGTGAGATAAAAAAATCTTGAAGGGTAGGGTGGTGGAAGGAAGAGGTATTAAGTGAAATCAAGACTAGACAGCCTGGGTGTTTGGCAACCCAGGTATTGCCAGTAATGGCATAGGGATCCCAAGAAAAACTTTGGGAACCCACACGTATTTTGTTTTATTTTTTTATTTTTCTATTTTGTTTTAACAAATTAAGCAGTAAATAGTTCTGCTGTTTATATCACTTGGAGATAAGCACTACACATATAAAAATGTCTATGCTGACTACATAGAAGGTCATGTAAAAATTCAGATAGAGAATAATGGGGTAAATGTACAGAGAACTTCTTGAACCTCAAAAGTAAGCATCCTAAGTGTAAGGCGGCATTCTGAATATGAGTATATGTATTTTTCACAGTGACTGGAGGCAGGCGGAAAACATCAAGAGCAACATATTGTGGAGCTCAAAAAGACAGTGTTATGCAATGTCATGATATAAACTTGGCCTACAGTATTTGCACCCTCTCCTGGAGCTGTTGGCCTCCTGTATTGTTTTGTGGCGATTAGCACGAAGTGCTCTTGCGGATGATCAGGTCTTTCTACCTTTTACCAAACAGATGGGCGTGACGTCTTGACTATATTTGGTCCATATTTTGCTTTGTGTGTCCAATATCTTGTGATTCTGAACTGTATGGTTTGCCATGTTTGGCATACCTAGTTCCTGAGTTCTCTACCCAGTGCCAGTTGTCTGCAAAGCTGTGGATTATCCATGTGAATATCTCCTTGGTGAAATTGGGCTTGGGACCTTTCACCAGCCTGGCTTGTGTAGGGTACTGAAGCAGGTGCACATGTTGCAGGGTTCCTGCATGGATTGCTCTGCATGTTGTTATCCCCATTTCCCAATGTGAATATAGTAAGCCCTGATTTACAAAAGGTTTGCGTTGGTGTTTGCATGCCACAAAGTGTAACAGACAACAATTGTGTGAGGGAGCACTCCGAATGGTAAATCAGTCTATTCAATGATCCTCAGAGTAAAAATAGTGGTGCATCAGCTATGTGGGAGTTTGTCCTCTCCCACTGGGCAAGAGAACAAATAGTGACAGGATGCGGACCTGTCACTATTTGTTCTCTTACAAAGTGTAACAGAGCATCATCACCGAGTGGCACAAAAAGCAGTGACAGATTAACATTCACGTGCAAAAGCAGCTGAAGGCTGACCCTGTCTCTGCACCAACACCCCTTTGCACTATCCTGTTGTTTTGGTGCACAGCTAGATCAAGACATAAGCAAGATCTAGATTTGCATCATATCCTATTTCCAGATAAAAACACTCCTAAGTAAGGGGTCGAGCAGCATATTGTCTGGTGTGACTACATGTAACATGTGCTTCCTCATGCTCCCCAGTTTGCTACTGCCCACATTTCCTATGCGTGCATCATCTAATGTCTGTTCTTGTCTCTCGTTAGGGTCTAACTACACTTAGTAATGCCACGGTTTCCTAAGCTTCTTCCGTGTCTTTATCTTTTTTGTTTTCCTGGATCTGTGCTTCTATGAGTCTTCACATTTTCATCTCCTTAGAGACTTTAGCTTTCTGTTTTTCTATATATCAGTGTCTCCCTATTGTGACCCCCATGCTCAAGTAACATCACAGTTAACTTTCTGAGTGTCTTCCAAGTGCCTGTCTCACACGTTTTTAGGTCTCGGCTAGCGTGCGCATGCGCAGCTCGCTCGGCGAGATTTATTGATTTAGAGTAACTTCTGTAAAGGGCTTTAAGCCCCGCCCCTCTTTTCCATTGGCTGGCGTCACCGTTTATGCTAAACGGTGGCCAGCCATTGGAAAAGAGCTTTCTGTGACTTATACTTTTCTCTTTTTGAGATGGCCCACTTGGACGGGCTTGTCTGCCTTCCGTGTGTCGTGAAAGCTTTCTTATCTTTATGGGGCCATGTGTTCAAAACACATGGCCCCATAAAGACAAGAGATCCCCATGCGAGCGCTTGTTTTAAATGTGACTTGCTTTTTTTTAACGTGCAACGTGCTTTGTTTCTATTAAGCGTGCTGTGCACACTTTCACTTTCAATGCTATCCGTGCTCTGCTGTGTCCTGCTGACGTGTCTGCCCCTCGCCACGTATGCGTGTCTCCTTCCACTTGGATTTTTTAAAACTCTTTACTGTTCGCAAACACACTTTGTTTATATTCAGCACGCTGTGCGCACTTTCACTTTCAATTCTATCCGTGCTCTGCTGTGTCCTGCTGACGTGTCTGCCCCTCGGCACGTATGCGTGTCTCCCTGCTCCATCCACTTGTATTTTCTTAAACTGTTTTAAATCTGCGCAAAGATGGCTGCAGCCGGCGCCTCCACTGCCTCCTGGCTGCACTGCTCTGCAGCTGTCCTGGCCTGGGCAAGAAGAATGACTCTGTGACCGGAGGTTCTCGGAACTGAAGTGCTACGTGGAGTGCAGCAGTAAGTGCCTTTTCCCTCAGAGCTGAGTGAGTGAGAGGGTTGGGGCAGCAGGAACTACGGAGCATCACTCCCTTAGTTGGGCTTTTTTCGGTGAGTTTGTGCCAATGCTCAAACTTTCTACTTAAAACGGATTTGTCTGCAACATACTTAAAAAGGATTGAGCTGTTTGGGTTTTCTTAAACTGTTTACTCTTCGCAAACACACTGGTGCCCCAACTGCCAACTTTGTATTTAAGTGAAAGTGCTGCGGAGCTGGGTGCTGTGAGTAAAAAAGGTTTGTGGCAAAGAACACCGGCCTGTGCACTTTCTCGACCTGTGCCCCTCTGCCCCAGCATGGTCGGGTGGCATTCCTCCCGTAGTTATCAGATTCTCAGTTTGTCGTACTTTAATATTCGGGACCGCATAGGGGACAGGGCCCTACCCCTGTCTATCTTGGTATTAACAAACCGCAAATGGTAAATGCGGCATGTACGAGTGCTTTATATATCATTCTAGCTATGAATGCACTGTGTACACGTTATTCTGCTTCACTACGCGGGTTCCATTTTGGAAGCAGTGGCCATCTTGTCATTGCCCTCACATAGGCTATAATGGAGTAAATACGGGCCTCACAGTACATGGGCTTCTCCTCTGACTTCTCTGTGACCTGGGCAGCTGGCTCTGCTGCCCCAGGTCAAACCGGTCTCACGAGCTCCCCTTCCTCCGTCCACCTGTGATTAGCATCAGGGCTTGACCCGTCATAAAACCCTTTCATTCCATACAATCCCCCGGCTAATCTCTTCCACACCTGCTTGTTCCTGCTTTATGACTTGTTTCCCAAAACAGGAGATGCTCATGTTTATTGGGGGGTCTATTGACATCAAATGTGGGATCTGAACCTTACTGTGTAAATCATTGTGGGCTGGCCGAACTGGAATGTGGGATGGTCATCATGACTCTGCTTTTTCGTTTGTAATGTATACTTATAATGGCCATATCGTAAACCAAGGAATGTGTGCCTGGAGCATGATATTTTGTACTTAAGGAGAAGCCCGTTCCTATGATTTTCAGCAGTCTCCTGAGAACATACACGCTGTTGTACTTCTAGGATACCTGTAATTGGTCTGCAGCCAATAAACGAATCTTTGACTTCACCCAGAAGACTCTGTGTTTCTGTAGGTCTGGAACAGGGTGAACCCAGAAGTCATAGGGTGTGTGCCCCTGCACCGCTGGGTCTAAAATACCCAGTACTTCAGTTTGGCGCCCAACTCGGGACGATTTCAGCGGTACCAGTCCAAGCCAGAGGTTCGTGAGGAGCTTCGTGTGGAAATTCCGGAGGAAGGCCGCCACTTCATCGACCCCTGCATGTCGACGTGGTCCGAAAGTCTTTTCTGCGAGGTTCTCCGCGTCCCGACGGCTACGAAGGACTGCTGCCCTGATTAATCGACCTGTTTTGGACCCTTGACGAGTTTTGAGAGAGCGAAACAATCGAGAGAGTCTTCTGGTGACGCCATCGATCAACAATATTCAGTTAAGTATAAGTGGAGCGTCTCCCATTTGTTTTGGTATCCTTCGGGATCATTTGAATTAGTGATTTGGAGTTTGCAAACGCCAAAGCCAGAGGACTCGTGTATTCACGAGACTATCGTAATCGATAACCCTTTGACGTTTGGATCTAGACTAGTGAGCAAAGATGCCTGGTTCTGGACTATTTGGTAGATTATTCTGTTTGGGTTGTGGAAAAGATTTCCAGCTAGAGGAATCATGTCCGGTTCCTCCGGTTGGAACTCCAACTTATGAGCTCTATGTAAAACATGGCGTAGGCCCCATTGCATATAACGAAGTATGGATCCACTACACCAGGAAGGATGGTGTTTTAAAATGGCCCCAAAATGGTAGTTTTGATACCGATATTTTAGATAATTTGGAAATTAAATTGTTTAAGAAGAAAGCCCGGCCGGCGATGTTTGACTCTTTCCGCTTATGGCGAAAGGAAGCCAAACAGAAGGAAATTAAGTTAGCGAAAAAGAATAAGAGAGAGAAAGGTATGACAGTAATGCAAGCAGCTGTACAATTTAAAGACAATGAAGAGGAGCAGATGAGTGAGCAATTGCATAGGCAGCGCAAGTTAGGGATTGACAAATGTTACCCAGCTTTACCATATTCTAAGCAGAATGAGTTAGAAGAAAAGGAGAAAGATCCCCTGATGTCACATTTGTTGAGTTTGCCACCCCCGTATGCTCAAAATGCCACGGCGCCTCCCCAGCTTGTAAATATGCCACCTCCAGTGAATATACTGCAAGCCTTGCCGCAACCGCCAGTTGCTTTGCAGCCGGCTCTTATCCATGTAGCGCAGCCCTCTCAAGCACCGCCAGTAGTGCTTCCAACTGCCCCCGCACTTCCTGCGACTTTGCCTAATACAGCAGCTGCCTCCCCTGACACTCTTCCTTCCACCACTCCAGTACCTGTCTCTACATCCTCTTTTCTTCCCTCTGTTTTTCCCCCTGTTCTCGCCTCAGCTTCTCCTTCAGCGCGACAGCGCTTAGCTAATGTGGTTACTACATTAATGTCTCCTCTCTTTGAGTCATCTGGTGCGACTCCTGGTTTACAGCGTAAGCAATTGCGTAGCCAATTGCCTAACCCCGATGAGAAAAAGGTAATAGATAACATGGCGCGTAGATGGATTGTTTTTCCTTCACTGTATGATGTGGAATCAGTTGTCAACGTTTTCCATCAATGGGATGCCCCAAAACAGAGATATGTGTTTGAGAAAATGTGCGAAATTCTCTGTGAAGAATTGGAGGATAGTGGTAAAAATCCGAACCCGCAGGAATTGTGTAGAGTGAGGTTCGATTTTGGAACTGGTATAATTGTGGATCGCGGAGTAGATAAAGCAGTTGCGGTTGTATTGTCCTTTAGGAATGATGATTGCCAACAATCATTGTTTGAACAAGATGTCCTTGTGGGGAAAAAGGTAAAAGCGCGACAATACCCTATGAGAGAAGTTCCCCCGGTATGGAAGGAAGCGGTTGCAGCTGCCGGTGGTAACCCCGCTGTGGCAGCGCATTTCCAGCGTGTTTGGGTGCATGTTCCATGGAAGCGCTCTGAGGTGTTAGCGCTTAAGCAGTCCTTGCCTGATCCCCGTAAAAACCCAGCAGGTTATTATAAAGAGTTGTCACAGACGGCAGGGTCATGCATTATGAATCTGGCCGACATAGACATGTTGTTTGGTAATGTTGTTCCACAGCCTCTATGGGGATCAATTCGTAATGTAGATCACAATGCAGAACTAGGGGATACATGGGCTAACATTGTTGCTGCTGATGCTAGACAAACTGGTGGTGCGAAACCAGAACCTTTAGTAGCTGAACTGCCTGGTAGAATCATCACGTATATGAAGACAATAATGCCTGCGATGCGCGTAAATTGGGACAAGTTATCTGCATGCAAGCAGAAGAAAGATGAGACAGTGTCAGACTTCTTTACTAGGTTTGAAGAAACGTTTATTGACCACAGTGGGCAGGATATGAGTACTGAGGGTGGCCAACGGCTGTTTGTGGATAAGTTTGTGCAGAATTTACTTCCTGACCTGTGTAAAAAGTTAAAAGATTCAGAAAGTTCTTGGGCAGTTTCTTCGTCAGCGCAAATACTGGCTACTGCACAGTATTATGAAAATAGAGATAAGGACGAGAAAGATAGAACAGAAAAGAAAACGAAGGAACTAAAGACAAAGGTCCTTTTACAGCAGGCCTATCCGCCACGTGGAGGTCAGAATAATTATAGGCAACCCCAAGGTGTCTATCACCAACCTCAACAGTTTCAAAACAATCAGCAAATGAATGGGTATTACCAACCACGTGTCCCTGTAGGTCCCAACCAATGTTCATACTGCAAAGAGGAAGGTCATTATAAATATAGTTGCCCTAAATTAATGCAGCGGAACGGTAATGCGTATGGCGCAAGGGGTAGGGGTGGTCAGCAAGCTCCTAGAGGCAGAGGGCGTGGAAATGCTCCCCAGAACGCGCGTCCTCTTCCGCCTCAAAGTACCATCAATAGCTTTGATCAGCAAGCTAACGCGACTAGTAATACGGCCCAGTATTATAATAATGATTATTATGCAGAGGACGGTGATGCAGAAAATAACGGTTACTAGGACAGCCATAGACAGAGAGAGGGAGTTGTTTCAGTGCCAGTGGATCAGAGTGGACCGTATGTTGAGGTGACTACAGCAAATGTAACGGAGCCTTTTCTGCTAGACACTGGTGCTGCAAAGAGTTCAATCATGCATTCAAAACTCCCTGGCGCACCTTTGTCTGGCGATATTAATGTTTCAGTAGGTTTTTCTGGCGCCCCTGTTAGGAACCCGATTTCCAGTCCCATGTCACTTTCTGTTGGACCTTGCGAGCTGAAAGCACCCCTGATTCTGACAACAGGTTGTGGTGAGAATTTGCTGGGATTAGATTTGTTGAAAAGATTGCATGCTACACTGTATTGTTCTCCTTCAGGAGTACAACTTACATTAGGCAAGAAAGTGATTTCCCCAATGTACTTGTGTAAAGACACAATGCCGCCTGAATTGTCATCCCTTTCGGATGCCCTTTGGGCTACTGGTCCCAATGATGTGGGCCTCTTGGAGATACCGCCATACGTGGTAACTTTAAAGGCTAATGTCAGACTGCCACGTATTCCCCAGTACAAGATCTCTAATGAAGGGCAGAAAGCATTGTTAGACATTGTCAGTGACTTGATTAATAAGGGTGTGATTGAAGAGACAAGAGGCAACGTTTGCAACAGCCCGATTTTACCTGTCTTAAAACGAACGGACCCTTCACAGCCACCTGTATACAGATTTGTGATCGATCTTAGAGAGGTTAATAAGATTGTTGTGCCACAGTTTCCGGTTGTCCCCGATATAACCGCCTTGTGAACGATGATTCCAGCCTCTGCTGCATGGTTTTCAGTGATTGATTTAAAGAATGCTTTCTTTAGTATCCCAATTGCAGAAGAGAGTAGAGATATTTTTGGTTTTAGTCTGGGAGGCCGAAGCTTCCGCTTCAAACGCGCTCCCCAGGGCTACTGTGAGGGTCCATCAATATACAGTCAAGCTTTGAAAGCGCAGCTTGATGCACTTGTTTGACCTAGTGGCGCTATCCTGATTCAGTACGTGGACGATTTACTAATTGCCGCGGATACTGAGAAGATTTGTAAAGAAGCCACATTGTCATTGTTGCGCCATTTATCTGCTTTCCATCATAAAGTGTCTCTCTCAAAGCTGCAATATTGTCGACAAGAAGTGACCTACTTAGGTCATCTCTTATCGAAGGAGGGAAGGAAACTGACCCCAGAAAGAATTCAAGCCATTGCACAGTTGAGTGTGCCAAGAACACAGAGAGAAGTGCGTGCTTTCTTGGGCATTACCTCATACTGTAGGCATTGGATCCCTAGTTTTTCTTTATTGGCAAAACCTTTAGTAGCCTTAACATGCAAAGACACACCGAATCCTATCCCATGGTCTGAAGAGTGCCAGAAGAGTTTTGTGGAATTGCGTAATGCATTGTGTTCAGCACCTGTGTTGGGTACCCCTGACTACAGTAAGCCTTTTACATTGTATGTTCACGAGAAAGATGGTTGTGCGTTATCAGTGTTAACACAGCCTTTTGGCGACAGACCGCGCCCATGCGCATATTTTTCATCAACCTTGGACCCTGTAGCGAGGGCATTGCCAAACTGTCTGAGAGCGACAGCTGCTGCAGCGATGTCTATCCGACAATCTGCTGGTTTGGTGATGGACAATACATTGATTGTTATGGTTCCACACGCTGTAGACACATTATTAAATAGGACCAAGACACAACACTTGACTAGTGCGCGATTATCAGGTTATGAACTTACACTGTTAGCAAATCACATACACATAAAGAGATGCAATACGCTGAATCCAGCTACATTGTTGCCAATTCCAGCAGACTCAGATGAGATTGAGCAACATGACTGTCTGTTCAGAACAGAAGAAGAGACGAAAGGGAGAGTAGATCTAAAAGATACTCCCCTGACTGAGTGTGATGGCACTTTATGGGTAGATGGTTCATGTTTCAAGCTCCCTAATGGTGACACGACTGCTGCATATGCTATCACGACTTTGCACACGGTCGTGGAAACTGCACGAGTACCACATAATTCGGCCCAAGCAGCAGAATTAATCGCCCTCACGAGAGCGTGCGTGTTATCTGAAGGAATGAGAGTAAATATATACACAGATAGCCAGTACGCCTTTGGCGTGGCTCATAATTTTGGGCGTTTGTGGAAGGAGCGTGGGTTCCGGACGTCGCATGGAGCTAAAATTCGGAATGGCAAGTTGGTGAATGATCTCCTTGAGTCACTGACCCTACCGTTGCAAGTTGCGATCATGAAATGCAGTGCGCACAGGAAAGTCACAGATGATGTTGGACGTGGGAATGCGTTTGCTGATGAGACCGCGAAAGAAACAGCACAGAATGTGAAGACTAGAATGTATGTTGCAGGCCCCGCAAGATGGGTTAATGATGTGGGAATGTGTGAGAACACAATAGAGAGTGTGAAGTCGCTTCAAGCTGAAGCCACAGAGGAAGAGTTAAGCAAGTGGAGAGAAAGTATGGGTAAGTTGGATGAGAATGGTTGTTGGATTGATCTGACAGAACATAGGCGATGGTTGTTGCCTGATGCATATGTGCTTCCAGTGGTTACTATGGCACATGGAATGGCACACGTCAGTACAAAAGGTATATGCAAGTTGTTGGCTCCAGTATGGCAGAATGCTGGGATTCCCAAGTGTGCAGAGAATGTGGTCAAGAATTGCATAGTCTGCTTGAAGTACAACCCTGGTAGGGGAACCCCAACTCCAGCTGGTCACTTTGCACCCCCATCATGTCCATTTGAAGTTTTGCAGCTGGACTTTATTTACATGGAAAGATGCAACAACCTGAAATATGTACTGGTGGTTGTTTGTGCTTTCTCAAAATGGATAGAGGCTTATCCTCTGAAAGATAACACTGCCCTATCCACAGCCAAAGCCCTTGTGAAAGAATTTTTCCCCAGGTTTGGGATGCCAAGAATGGTGTGGTGTGATAACGGAAGTGAGTTTGTGGGTAAAGTGATGAAGAATGTATGTGAAGGGCTAGGGATGAAGCAGAAGTTCCATGCTGCAAATCACCCCCAATCAGCTGGATTAGTAGAGCGCTACAATGGAGCCTTAAAGCTCAAGCTGGCCAAAATCCAGGCGAGCACCGGTCTTAAATGGCCTGACGCTCTGCCTCTAGCACTCCTGTCCACCAGAATGACCATACACTCACGAGTGGGACTTAGCCCTTACGAGGTTGTTTTTGGCCGTCCGGCCAACGTATGGAGTGTACCGAGGCCTACGAAGTTCAGTGAGATAGAGCATCCAGTACTGCTTGATTACCTGTATGATTTGACTGTTAAACTGCGTGTTTTGCACCAACAGGTACATGATACTCTCCCTCAAGCCTCTGAAACTCCTGGACACCCTATCAACCCTGGTACGTGGGTGCTAGTCCGAAATTTCCAGCGCAAGAGCAACGACGAGCCTCGCTGGATCGGCCCGCATCTTGTTCTTCTTTCGACAAGATCAGCAGTGTGAGTGAAAGGGAAGAAACACTGGATCCATGGTACCCACTGCAAAGTAGTCCCCTTGCCTCTGCCATATGACCAGTGGGTCAAGGAGGGTATCGCCGACTCTGAGACGGACACTGTACCTCGTTTTGTACCATTCAGTAACGCACGCATAAAAGACACAGTTTCAGACCAAGAGAGTGACAATATTCTGCAGGAAGCTGTGCCACCATCAAATCGACTGGACACCACTGAGCCTGAACTTTTGTTTCAAGACCAAACAGCACCTGGCCGTCTCCGCTATAATTTGAGACCTAGGCCCATGGACAAATAAAGATTTCCTCACTATTTCCTTTTTAACATTTTTTGATCTCCCATCTGAAGAACTTTCTTGATTTTTGTTTTTCGAACCACCATCCGGGTTCTGCCGCAGGGTCGCGGTGCCAAGACTTTGGGGTACAGGCCGAAGACGCTAGGTCGACGGTTCTGGTTGGTCTAGGGCGTTTCCCTGGACTGACAGGCGTGCCCCTTAGCAGAAGACACTCATCCGCCGCGAGCGGCCCGAGTAGAGGATGGAGTTTTTTAAGATGGAGAGACCGATTGAGGAAATGAACTTTAACGCAAGGATGTGTAGAATTGTAAAAAGTAAATGTTTTGTCTTTTTGTGCCTTTTTACACTGTGTAGCATAATAATGTTTATTGTAGGATTTGTGTTTTTCTCCGCTCAAAAGCCCATTGAACCCACTGAACAGCCTATACCTCTTTCTACTGCCTCCTCTCACTCTTTTCACCCTTTGCCTGAGCACGAACAGACCAGACGACCAGAGTTCGTAAATAACTCGTTTATCCAACTCTTGCACCAGCACCAACTGGTAATGAATACGACCAATTGCTGGGTGTGTGGGTTAATGCCACATACCATTAACAAGGGTATTCCCTACCTGGTGCTGCCGTATAGTTACAATGGATCGTCATGGGCATTCCAGACCATGTTTCTCTATGCTCTAGATACATATTCCCCTCGCCAACCGCGTTCCATCAGACCTATCACCAATAATAAGGCTTTGATAAAAGGAGTTGCCGATATGAGTAGGGATATCGATGCATACTCATCCATTCCCAAAGAAGAGTTGAGACCTTATGTAGGATGGAACGCGACGGGGTATAGTATTAGTCTGGGTGAAAGACAGCGAAAAATCTCATCTCCAATCTGGGTCGTACCCCACATGGGTCGGTTCTGCTTACAGGGTAATGGTCAGAATCCTAGAGCTCAACCGGGAAGAAGTGACTGTACTGAAACGTACACCTTCCCGTCGCAGTTTTCCCCTGCGTTTTTGGCTGCCAAGGGCACATATTTCATCTGTAATGACCGAGCATATACATGGCTGCCCCCTGATTTCTCGGGCACATGTTATATTGCGAACTTGCTACCGCCGACATTTACTGCTGCCTCTGACTATCACAAGACCAGAGTTGTGAGAGGTGTGATTAGTAAAGAGGATACTGCCGGTCAGGAAGCGGGAGACTTCTTCTTGGGTTTCCTGCCGTTTTTGGGACCTATGGTCAATAGTAGGAACCTGAGACAACT
Organism: Triturus cristatus; assembly: GCF_964204655.1. NCBI lineage: Eukaryota > Metazoa > Chordata > Amphibia > Caudata > Salamandridae > Triturus > Triturus cristatus. The sequence goes on along the minus strand of NC_140593.1, from coordinate 452,594,532 downwards.
GACTCGTGTGGTTGAATCCACTGTCAATGTAACGGCTGGTGCCCTTAGTAATCTGACAGCTGAGCTCCAAGCGGATCGCCTTATGACTCTGCAGAACCGCATGGTTCTAGACGTTATTCTTGCAGACCGCGGTGGGGTATGCAAGGTCATCCAATCCAGTTGCTGCATTTTCATACCAGATAATGCTCCAACAGTGTATCAAGCCATCTCCAAACTCCATAAAATATCTGAATCCATACACGTGGATAAGGGAGATTGGTCACTGGTGGGGTGGTTCTGGGAATTGATATCTGCCTGGGGTTGGAAAGTTCTGATGGTCATTGGAATGATCTTAGCCATTCTTTTCCTGTTCTGTCTGTGTATACAGTGTGCTCCTACGATATGTGGCCTCTGTGCTACCTTATGTGTAAGGAAACCTGTATCGAGGGACGAACTAAGTAATAGGATGATGCTACAGCAACATCTCCATGACTTCGTGAACATCGACCTAGACTCGGATTAAGATGAGTATAGTGATTGCCTATGTAAGGGCAAAAGGAGGGTCTGTCGTACTTTAATATTCGGGACCGCGTAGGGGACAGGGCCCTACCCCTGTCTATCTTGGTATTAACAAACCGCAAATGGTAAATGCGGCATGTACGAGTGCTTTATATATCATTCTAGCTATGAATGCACTGTGTACACGTTATTCTGCTTCACTACGCGGGTTCCATTTTGGAAGCAGTGGCCATCTTGTCATTGCCCTCACATAGGCTATAATGGAGTAAATACGGGCCTCACAGTACATGGGCTTCTCCTCTGACTTCTCTGTGACCTGGGCAGCTGGCTCTGCTGCCCCAGGTCAAACCGGTCTCACGAGCTCCCCTTCCTCCGTCCACCTGTGATTAGCATCAGGGCTTGACCCGTCATAAAACCCTTTCATTCCATACAATCCCCCGGCTAATCTCTTCCACACCTGCTTGTTCCTGCTTTATGACTTGTTTCCCAAAACAGGAGATGCTCATGTTTATTGGGGGGTCTATTGACATCAAATGTGGGATCTGAACCTTACTGTGTAAATCATTGTGGGCTGGCCGAACTGGAATGTGGGATGGTCATCATGACTCTGCTTTTTCGTTTGTAATGTATACTTATAATGGCCATATCGTAAACCAAGGAATGTGTGCCTGGAGCATGATATTTTGTACTTAAGGAGAAGCCCGTTCCTATGATTTTCAGCAGTCTCCTGAGAACATACACGCTGTTGTACTTCTAGGATACCTGTAATTGGTCTGCAGCCAATAAACGAATCTTTGACTTCACCCAGAAGACTCTGTGTTTCTGTAGGTCTGGAACAGGGTGAACCCAGAAGTCATAGGGTGTGTGCCCCTGCACCGCTGGGTCTAAAATACCCAGTACTTCAAGTTTGCCTGACAGTGGTGCACGACGGGACGTTACTGCTCTGAAGTGCCTTTGTTTACCATAAACCCATAATCATAGCTGCCAAGCATTTCAGATTGTTTATGTGTAACATTTTCATAATTTCAGCGAAATTATGAGTGATATTCATCTATTATGAGTGACACTTTGCTCACGAGCAAAATCAAGCAAGAAGACCAGGTAAAACATATATAAATATCAGAAATGTCACCCATTAGAGCAACCAGAAAGTGTAAGGAGAATTTACAGCTGCCGCAAAGCGCCAGAAACAAAAGTGCTCTTGTAACCTAAACGAAGTGTAAAACAAATGTGTGACTATGATTTTAAACTTGGACTCTGACTGGCCGCAAGTGTAAAGAAACGCTCCCTGGGGAGGGTCCTGGGGGAGTTTGCTATATCCCACAGACACCCAGAAATGTAATACAATATCATAAAAACCCCAGATTATTTACAGAAGTACTTTCTGATCTAATATTGTAGTGAAGACTGCTATTTATATACGTACAATGCTAAGTTAGCACAACCACGTTGGGCGCCATGTTGCACGAATTCTGCTTATGCACAGAACTATGCACAGGAAACCAGGACCTCAGTGAATTGTGGTGTACCAAAAACTCACCTCAGAACCCAGAACCCCTTATCCGACCAGCATCAGTGTCCCATTCGTTATCCGAGTTTTATCTCGGCGGTCCCAATGTATAGACAACCCAGAACAAGCAAATTAGGGTATTCTCAGGAATGGTGGGAATCAGAAATACCTGTTCGTAATTATTCTCATATCAGTCCACAACAGAATAAACAGAGACACGGTAAAGTTTAAAGAGTTTATTTTATAAACCTGTTTGCTTTGCTAGCTGCTGCCGCTCATGTTGGTTGAACAGCAAAAAAGGTGCAGTGGGAGCGATTGTAAAATCCACGGTGCATTACGAAGGCGCTGTCTCTGCCGCCTTGCCTGAATGGCAAGGACAGCAAATGGCACAAAAAAGTTATGTTTTATGGTAGACATGAAAGACTCCCTGGTTCCTCCTCTAAAGAGTCTGAATCAACTGTTGCATATAGCTGCACACCGTGCGTCCTGTCCCCCTCAGATGCCCTCTCAGAATCACGCAAAAAGAACTATTGATGGATAGAATGCAGAACAATGTCATACATTCACCCCAGTACAGAGATCTGGGCCTAAATCCATCCTTTTTTTGCTCACCATGCCATTCCAGTTTGGACCCAGCCATATGCAAATCAGTCTTGACCTTGTGCCCAATGGGAACAGTCCAGCCCGAACTGCCAGGCCAGGTCCTCCCTGGACTGGAAACAAGCATCCTAGGACCGGTTTCGGGGTTTCACCCCTCTTCAGCCAGGATAGCTTGATTCCAGTGGCATGGAGAGCACGAGACTCACGTCTGAGCATACCCGTCCCACTCGGGGTGACAAATGCAAAAAGAACTATTGATGGACAGAATGCAGAACAATGTCATACATTCACCGCAGTACAGAGATCTGGGCCTAAATGCATCGTTTTTTTGCTCACCATGCCATTCCAGTATGGACCCAGCCATATGCAAATCAGTCTTGACCCTGTGCCCAATGGGAACAGTCCAGCCCGAACTGCCAGGCCAGGTCCTCCCTGGACTGGAAACAAGCAACCTACGACCGGTTTCGGGGTTTCACCCCTCTTCAGCCAGGATAGCTTGATTCCAGTGGCATGGAGAGCACGGGACTCACGTCTGAGCATACCCGCCCCACTCGGGGTGACAAATGCAAAAAGCACTATTGATGGACAGTATGCAGAACAATGTCATACATTCACCTCAGTACAGAGATCTGGGCCTAAATCCATCGTTATTTTGCTCACCATGCCATTCCAGTTTGGACCCAGCCATATGCAAATCAGCCTTGACCCTGTGCCCCATGGGAACAGTCCAGCCCGAACTGCCAGGCCAGGTACTTCGCCCTAAGTTGGCAGGGTATGCCCAGAGGTGGGTCCCTTGCTCACTTTGCCACTGGATTCAAGATAGCCTGGCTGATGAGGGTTATGAACTCGAAACCGGTTTCAGGAAGCTTGATTCCGGTCCAGGGAAGACGTGACTTGGCAGTTCGGGCTGGACTGTTCCCATGAGGTACAGGGTCAGACTTATTTGCATATGGCCATGTCTGAACTGGGGTGGTGGAGTGAGCTAAAGAATGATGATGGATTAAACCCAGATCAGTTGACTGGGGGTGAGTGTTTGATTTGCTCAAGCGCAAAACATGCAGGTCTAGCTGCAATCACTTCGGACAGTGAGAGTGCCACTAGAGCACATCAGCTATACAAGCGCCAGACAACATAGTATCCTATTGCATGCCTTGCTTTTTCAAGCACAGTATGGCCTCTTCTGTTCTAAGTGACAGGCATTGTACACTAGGTACCACCCCCACCCACCCCACATGTCCTACCATCTTTAAAGCGCCTCCTAATGCAAGTACCGGCGTCAAATCGAAGAAGCAGAGGGGTGGTCAATTTTTCATCTGTGCTCAGAAATTATGGAAAAGCTCTGTTTCATACATCCATTTGTTCTGTTGTCTATTATATATACAGCGTGTCCCTATATAAAGCACCCGGCACTCTCTGTGTCTGATTCGCGTTGTATGAAAGTGTTAATAAATAAATATGAGTGATTAAAAGTGGAAAACGGGGCGCTCTTAAAATCGTTCTTAATATGTTCAATTATTTCTTCATCTCCCATGGGTGTGGCCTGTGGCTGCAGTAAGCCCCGCTGGTGAGGTGAAAATGCAAATATAAACCCTTTGTTTATCTCTTCCCTCAGTCAGTTGCTCCTCTTACAATTCAGTCTCAGTTCTCAAAGTATAAGCAAGGTTTGACCGATGCATTCACACGTTTTTCTTGGGGGGTCAAGAAAGATATGCTTCAAGGCGCTTTATCTCTTGTTGCTTCCTGCGAGTATCTCCAAGGCAGCTGCATGCACGGCTCAAGTTGCTTCTTTTCAACAGGGCCACCGGAATTATGCGATTTTGCGGCTGTCGCATATTTCGCATAATTATTGTTTTGCGCATTTGCCATATAATCACTAATCTGTAATTTTCCAGAATAAACAATTGTGTTTCAAGCTCAAACAGTTCAAAAGCTACTAAAAAGTGGTGAAACCACGCAGAGAAAGGACATTTACAAAGGTGGACTGTTCACCTTTCTGTTGCTTATTTCTGTTTTTGGCCGTCGACATGATACTAATGAGATAAAACCTTTGCCCAGATAGTGTTAGCATATGTAACAATTTCAAAATAATGAGGAAATACTAACAGAATGTCATGCATTAGGCCACATAATTTGATTTTGTTCTTGTTGCATAATTGTCAGCCCTGCTACATAATTTGGTTTTCACCTCCTGCTAAATTCCAGTGGCCCTGAGTATAGTATTCGACTTATCATATGTCACACTGAGGACTAGTAGTGGGGCAAGTGTGCCACGAACCCTCCAGCAATCATAGAAAACAGGCCCCCGTTTCCCAGTTGAAGAAAAAAAAAGCAGTGACAATGCAATAGGTCTCGCCTTTGATTAAGTTCAAGCCATTTGCATTGCTAATGGTATTGTATAGCAAAGCAAATGGCTTTAACCTAATAAAAGGCGAGACCTATTGCATTGTTAATGCTTGTTCCTTACTGATTTCTTCCCATGAATCTCCATGTCCACATACCTCAAAGTTTTCCTATGCTTTCCCAGTATTTATTGTGTGACTGTGTCTCTTTGTGCTTATATCTCCCTGTGTCTGCCACCCTGTGAATGTGTCTCAGCAGTTTCTTTCCTGGTCTGTGTCTCTCTGTTACTTTGTCTCATCAGTGTCTCTCTGTGTCAATAACGTCCCATTTTTTCCATGCTCCCTATTATGATGAGTTTTCTGGATTTTGTGTGAGAATAACAGGGGCTGGAATCGCCAATTCTATGTTTTTTCCCCTCATCAAAATCTGCCAATTTCGAGATTTGTTTCTATAATGTGGACTTCCAGGTAAAATCATGTGCTTTCCCCAGATTCTGGGGATAAATTGGCTGTTCAGAGCAGGCAGAAGGTGTCAACGGAAGGGTCAAGGGTGGTTTCGGTGGGATAAAGGTCAAGAGGTCAGGGCAGGGTTGACATATATTAGTGAGAACACTGTCTGCTCCCCCTGGTGAAGCAGAGGTCGGACAGAGGGTGAACTGTTCCCCTGCTGCAGTCCCCACCCCTACAGCGGTTTCCATGGGTGCGCACCCATGGAACACTGTCCAACTTTTAATGCTATTCCCCAAGTGTTAAAGCTCAAGGTGGCATACCACTCCTCATAATGAAGGTTTTTGTGTCTTTCCAGTTGTAGCCTAGTGCCTTCGCATTTCTCTGTCACCCTGTGCTTCACTTTGCCTGTGTCTCTCGAGTGTCTACATGGGTCGGAACAACCCAGTATGTGTGAATGCCAGAGTTTTCCCTACAATAGTTGGCAGAGGGGAAGAAACACAGGTTGGAATCTATATTGATCTCAAAGTCCTGGTATGATGTGATAATCCAGATGTTTCCACCTGTTTGAAGATGCATGTGTGAAGCCTCCTTTATCCAACTTCCAGCTCCTTTAAGTCCTAGTACAATTTATGAAACAAAACCTAAAAATCACTGAATTTAGCCAGTTAGCTGAGCAAATAACTTACACTGATACACTCCTCACTACCTCACACATGATGTTACATATGACATCTCAAATTGCATGATCATTGACATTATGGGTGACATCATGCAACCATTGACATCAACAACACAATTAGTACACTCACATCAATTTTGATATGTCAAGTTATGTGTGGGGAGGTTAATGGGATAGTCGAAAAATATTTGCTGTTTGCTCCAGAAGAAAGTTGCTCAAGGCAATTACACTAAAGTGGAACTTTATTCAGAGTGGGCCCCTCTGTTTAGTATAATTAAATTGACTAGTTTTTGAGGCAGGCGGATTACAAAAAAGTGTTGGGCAGAACAGAAATGGTTAAATTATAGCAACATCTTGCCTGTTAATCTGTGCTTCCTTCACAGATTCACTGATCTGAATCTGCACATTTTGTATCCTTTTTGGAACAGTGTAACATGGCAGTTCTTTGATACATAAGTACAAAAAAACACAAATGTCAAATGAATGGGAACTTTAATTTTTGCCTCTTAAACAAGGCTAGTGAGGGGAAACTCGATCTTGAATGGGGGGCGTTCTATGTAGGGATACGGGGGCACACAACACACCGTCTGGCATTGAGGTAGGGCCGGGGATATAGATTTTGAGCCAGTAGATGCTGCAACAATTAAAACAACCTGACGCATTGGCAAATTCAGAAGAGTGTCAGAAAATATAGTCTGCTAATGTGTGCCATTCTCATAGACAAAGAAAATATTAATTTGCTCTGTGGGTGGGGGTATCTATCCACAGTGCATTACCTATAAAAATATGGGTGTATCCGTATCCCTATTTCTTATCCCCTTTAACTGCAGGGCATTTGGGCACCCGGTGCTGGAAATTATTTCAAACAATTAGTGTTAGATTGTTTAGATACATATACCACTTTGGTCTCTGTGTTCATCTATACAAACTGTGTCTTTTTAGCACATTCTGGGACATGTTCAGGGATATGTCTTGTGGCAAACCGCCCATCAATATCTTACTGCAAACCAAAAGTGTAATGAAAAGTGTGAATATATATATATCTATCTATATATATCTATGTGTATCTGTATATATCTGTATATATATATATATATATATATATATAGAGATATATATATATATATATATATATATATATATATATATATATATATATATATATATATATATATATATAGAGAGATATATATATAGATATATATAATTTTGTTTTTCTATCCAACAAACGCCGAAGCTTCTCAAGATGCACTTGACAGTGCGTCTGCCATTTGGCATCACGGTTCAGCTCGCCCCAGCCATCCAAGTTTGTTGTATTGATGACGCATTTCTGTGGCCAACGTACCACTTCATCAGAGGCATTTCTCCATTACGCATTGGAGCGCTCTTTATACTGCATGCTGATTGGTTGAAAAACCCCTCATGGGTTAAACTACGTACTTGATTTCTTCATACAGCATGCTGGGATATATAGTCACATCGAGCTTTGATTAAACCCCTATAGTAGGTTCCAATGCGTACAGATTTCAGAGAGTCAGTTAAAATCCTTGATAGGATCTGGATGTGACGGGAGCAGGCACTTTTCATCAAGACGCACTGTGCTGGAAACCGGAGCAGGAAGGTTCCTCTCCCTCAGCCTCTCATTCCTTCGAGATGGTGCATCTTGCACGGGAGGGCACCCGGGTCATAATTTTATCCAGCAAACGCCGAAGCTTCTCAAGATGCACTCGACAGTGCGTCTGCATTCAGCATCACGTTTCAGCCAGCCCCAGCCATCCAAGTTCGTTGCATTGCCTGGCATGTTTCTGTGGTCAACGTACCACTTCATCAGAGGCATTTCTCCTGTACGCATTGGAGCGCTCTTTATACTGCATGCTGATTGGTTGAAAAACCCTCATGGGTTCAAATACGTACTTGATTTCTTCATACAGCATGCTAGGATGTGTAGTCACATCGAGCTTTCATTAAACACCTATAGTAGGTTCCAATGCGTACAGATTTCAGAGAGTCAGTTAAAATCCTTGGTAGGATCTGGATGTGATGGGAGCAGGCACTTTTCATCAAGACACGCTGTGCTGGAAACCGGAGTAGGAAGGTTCCACTCCCTCAGCCTCTCATTCCTTTGAGATGGTGCATCTTGCACAGGAGGGCACACGAGTCATAATTTTATACAACAAATGCCAAAGCTTCTCAAGATGCACTCGACAGTGCGTCTGCCCTTCGGCACCACGGTTCAGCCCGACCCAGCCATCCAAGTTTGTTGTATTGCCCGACACGTTTCTGTGGCCAACGTACCACTTCATCAGAGGAATTTCTCCTGTACGCATTGGAGCACTCTTTATACTGCATGCTGATTGGTTGAAAAACCCCTCATGGGTTCAACTACGTACTTGATTTCTTCGTACTTACTTGTAGGTTTAGAATATAATCATACAAAACAATACATAAAATGAGACACAATCCTGTGTCCTACTTAGCCAGTAGAGTACATAAACAAGGGAAAAAACGAACAACAGGGGACTCAGGCAAAGCTTTTCCGGTTTGTTACACAAGGAGGATATACAATGTTACAAGAACAATTCACTACAAAACACCTTTACAGCGGAATGAACGAAAGGTTTTTTGCGTATAAGGTGTATTAGGGTGTCGACGGTGTTTCGATCCGTTTGAAGGATGAGCGGATCATCATTAGGACTTAAATAACATGCCTGTTAAATAGAGCCTCATTAGCCGCAATTCCAGAATGGGGGACCCTGGGCGAGGAGACAAGGTTCTGCTATAATGGCGGCTCCAGATATGATGAATTTCAGCTCGGATACGGGGGGAGTCGCCTTCGCGTACTCTAACGACTCAGTCGCCAGTATGTTGCAGGGAAGTTGCTGAATAGCAGGATTCTTCCGGGTGTGATTCTGGGAATCACACTCGGAAGAATCCTGCTATTCAGCAACTTGTCTCCTCGCCCAAGTTCCCCCATTCTGGAATTGCGGCTAATGATGCTGTATTTGGGCCCAGGGTTGGCCGGCTTCCAGAGAAACCTACCAACCCCAGAAGTTTCTAAAAATTTGAGATATCTGGGAATCGCAGGAAAAAAGGTTTACGAGCATATTTTTGCGCCCAGGATGGGCTGCTAATTACCAAGTGTTGGTATAACAAAACACAATTTATTAACTTTTCCGTGAAACTCCAGAACATCTGTATAATGACAAAAGTACCATCGTCAAATGTACCCACATAAAAACAGTACCTGACATGTGGATGGGCCTATTGCATGGGACAAATACAAGCCAAAACTTTCACCATGTGAACATTACTTTGGAAGTCTAGTGACTTCACACAGTCACAGTTTTGACCTGTTCAGTCCATTATGATAGACCATCCAAACATGTGAGATGCTGTTTTTATCAGAAGTGTCAGAATAATGAGGGGTTGAACCTTTTCAGCATCCCAAAAATTCTAGACCTTTTTGCCACAGAAATTTGAGGGAATACTGTTTTCTGAACCAAAGTTTTAAGTTTGCAGTTCAGTCTGGGTAGGAAAAAGTGGTGGCATCACAGAGGACCCAGATGTGTAATTTTCAAATATTTCTGGGGCTAATATGTTTGCCTAGCTCCCAGGCCTTAATTCTGCAGTTACTCACATTCCAAAATTACCCTTATTTTAAGTGGGCCTTGGCGGCAAATTCGAATCCGCTCGCGTAATTTGCAGAATTTGGGTAATTTTGCGTTCCGCTGAGAATGCGTAATTGCCAAAAATTCAGCGGCTTCGCGGAATTTTTCGCTTGTTCGCGCTTTCAAAATGCGTGTTCACAAGATATTTCTCCCCAAGCATGCAAACAGCGTTCGCGAACAGGAAAAAAGCATCGTGAACGGGCGGAACAAGCAATTCCGCGTGTTCATTGAACTTTTGCGTGCTGGCGGGGATTTTTTACCGTTTCGCGGAGCTTTGCGTAGCGCGACTACGCAAATTCCGCCCACCCCTAATCTTCAGCTTCCTTTTTGCACTCTGCAACTTGGATCTTTCCTGTTCTGGATAATAAGCCCTGCCATATTTGTTTTGTACAGTTTTATTTGCAAGAATGTGGGAATAGGGCATTTGCTATATTCTATTGAATTTTGAAAAACCCTTTCTCAGAATTACCTGGCATTATGCAGAGTGCTTCAAAGGGCACCCAACCCCAAGACTCAAATTCTTAGGGAGATTTGAAAATACATAGTTTTTATTAATACCAATGTGTTTTCATTATCAATTGATGCATTGTCGCTAGACAGTGAAAAAACATTGTAAACTACAGGCACGATTGTTGACTTTCGGGATAACCAGCTTTTGAACAAACTGCTAACGCTATAAATGTCTCTCCTCAGAATAATCCAACTGACATAAGGGTTCCTATCTGAGGCACATAATTGTGTGTCTATACCCTATAAATGGAGCCAGGCACTATTTGGACTCTTTTGGGCTAAATACAGAGCACAAGCAACCCAAGATCTATTTTGCCTGGTTGAGCCTCTTAATTCTGGTGTAGCTTGGTTCTAGTGGCACAGTAAGTACAGGATCCCCTTAGGGTGTGACAGTGAAAAACACAAAAAAGTGATGGACAGAATGCTTGAATTAATCTCAGCCACTGTTAATCACTCGGCCACATCCCAGCCCATCATTATTTTGCACACCATGCCACCTTAGCTCGGAGCCATCATATGCAAATTAGTCTTGACCCTGTTGCAGAAGGAGCATTCCTGCCTGAATTGCAAGGCCAGGACCTCCCTGAACCAGAACACAAGCAAGCCAACATCGGTTTCACCCTGATCGTGGGTCTTCAGTTTGGTGTACCTTGCTTCCAGTGGCACAGTGCACACAGACCCCCATCTGGGCATACCCGTCGCACTTCACATGTTAGACATTATGTTAAAACAATATAAAACAAAAGGTAAAGCAGGATGGTGAAAGAGCCCGGTTCCACATTCTAGATCTGTTCTGGAACCCCTGGTCGATGGCTCTTTTTATCAGCATGAAAGCATGGAGGGGAGAGAAATTGTTAGTGATTCAATCGTTACAGTTAGAATGAACTATGACTCCGAAGAATCACAGACTCCCAATAGTTAATTTATTACAAAGCCAAGACCAGTTGGACATACAGGCCCCTTAGAATGAGGGTGTAAAAATACATTGGAACCAATACAAAGCCAAACCTACGGGTGAAGTTAAGGTGGCGCAGCACGCACAGAATAATCAGCTTGACGGCCAGAAAATAATAGCACAAACGTTGAGATTCCCCTTCCTTGGTGGTTTGTGGGTGTAAAGCATTAGTCTATCCCTTCATTACTACAAGTGTGACATCCCTACTTAGCATTTACCAGGGCAAGATCCATAAAGGTATCAGCGTGTGAAGTCTTCCTAAGAAGTCTCGTCACATCCGATGGGTCAAGTAGCATAACGCTACAGAGCTCGCTCAAAGATGCTCTCTCTCTCAAGGCACATCTGAAGTTCCTCAGACACTGTTCCTAACTTCGATACTTTACTTTCACAGGTAGTATCCCAAGATACATTGCAGCATCACACCATCTGGGCAAGCCACCTCCTCGTAGATGATTTTCCACACGGTAGCGATGCTCCCAGGCCTCGGCAAGATGACCTTGATTCCCAGGCTTGCTCCTATGCGAAAGTACAACAGTTTTGTATTTCAGTATTAACATTCAATGTATCCTCTTCTCCCTTAAAACAAAGACATTATTCTAGCTAACAAGGATGAATTATCCACCTGCAACAGAAATGTGAGAAAGAACAAATCCAACATGCACATGAAATTCACAAGTAAATCTAATGCGAGAGCTTCCAAGGGAAAAATACAATTCAGGCCTACAGAAATTGGTTAACATAAGAAACGGCACACAGCCTCATGGAATTTCACATATTAAATTAACATTATTTACTAAGCACCTCTAAATTAACATGTTATATAAGCACATCAATTGTGTGAGTATCGGTCAGTGGCTTGCACAAATTCTGCCCCTTAACGGTTCAGCTAAACACACGTAGTTGCAACATTTTGTCTTCACATTTACATTGAATATATCCCTAACACATCACCCTTCATGTTATTACAGTTCAGGTTCCAAGGTTCGAAGTTAATTCAAGAAAAAAAATATATGTAGGTGCGAACTACCTATGATTATAATGCACCCCTATAAATGGAAGAGCGAAATGTGCACTCTAACAATGGTTACTTAAAAATGTGCAACTTCCTCGCAGTTTCTGACACAAGGAAGCACCCACAGATGTGACCTGACACAAGAAAGGACCCACAGATTTGACCTGTCTTGGTTTAATTCGTTTTGAATGTGTTCTCAAAGTTGTGGTAAACACACAGCAATGTGCCTGTCAGCCAAATGTTGGGTCCTGAATAACTAGTATTCGCTAAGAGCAGCGCTGCGGAAAAATCTGCTGTGCAAGCAGAAAATAAATGTGCAGCGCCTTTTTTATAAAGAGTCAAAGTGTTGATAGTGTTATCGGTCACGCTCACGCAAAAACATCTATTTTAATGTGACTCTAACCATTGCACCATGACAGAAGCGGGAGCCAGTGATGCCTTTCATGAGAATTGTGCTGGAGTACAGCCTCAGATACACATTTCAACAGGGGTGGCTCCTCCGTTAAGGCGGATGAGCATTGCCCCACTAAAAAATTGCCCCCAGACATAAAAAAATAAAATGGTGATAAAGTTAATTTATTACCATTTTACTTTTCAAAATCCTGTCCCAAGCCAAGCTCCAGGACTGGGGGAGTGGGGCTTTCTGATTTCTACTGCTGCTCATTGGGCAACAGCAGAAAGCAGTGATGGGCAGGGCACTTTAAGTTTAAAGGGTGCATGCTCTTTTGGCCGGCCGTATTGGGACGACCAGCCAGACATCCACATTTATAACCTCTCTAACTCAGCTGTCTTAGACAGCTGGGTTAGACAACATAGGGCTCCAATTTCCAGTTTCCTCGGGAGCGCCAAAGGAGGTCTCTCCCTCCAATACTGGGTCCTGTTTTTCTATCCTGCCTACCTGATGTCACGCCAGGAATGTAAGTGAAATTATTTTTTGTTTATGTATTTTTGTACTTTTATTTTTGCCCCGCCTCACCACCCTCCTTACATGCCAGCTGCCACTGCATTTCAAAGACAAGACAAGCAAGTCACATCAATTTTGTAATTTTCCAGAAATTAAACATGTTATGCAGAAGAATTTTATACAATATTCCGCTTGGCCTTTTTTTGCACTTGATATCTCACAAAGCCCCACGACATTTTAGTAGATATGGCATTACGTAGAAACCAATGGGGGTTAGACCTGCTCACTTCTCATTAATCCTCCCTTTGCAAGATAATTGTGAGTGTTGATGCTGTGTTTCACAAAGCAATTTTGCTGCTGTGTTCATATTAACTGTTGGTATTGGAGAGAGAAGAGCAACTGATCTTTGCCTAGAGGCACCTGGTACTCTTGCCACCATTACTAGCCATGCTTTCTGTGTGACCAACAGCAAGGTAAAAATAAAAGCACTGGTAAAGTCTACACAACTGGGTTTATTTTGCTAAGACAGGCAGCGTTAGTACTTTAGAACAAAACACACTGGAGACAGCCAATAAGAGCAGACAGCCAGTGCTGTAGTTATACAGTAGTCCTTTGAGGCATTAAAATACATTAACTAGCATTAGCTGAAAGATGAATACTCCACTGAGATGAGCCAAGATGTAACTGACAAAAAGTTTGAAGCCGGTGGCTGAAAGAAGCTCAGGGAAGAAGACCAGTGGTAAAAATGGCTGGCTCCAAAGCCCAATTTATGGGCACAATTCACAAACAGCATTTTATAGTATTTGAAGTAATACCACATTAAATGCTACTTATATATAACAAAATGCAATACACAAACCTACTCCTTCTCTCCTAACTTTTCTACAAGGTTATGTCTGCACAAGTAAGCTTACTATTTAGTAGTAAATGTGGGAAGGGAGTGTTGGAAAAAAGGGTGACCTATATTACAAAATGAGGGGGTTACGGGAAAACTAAGAAGATTAGTGTGGGGCAGGCTACTACAAATATCCAGCACAAATGATTAATCCCATAGGTAGTGTTAGAAATGGGATTTTTGGTAGGCTAGGGCATGTGCCAAAGCCAGGCAGAAACCACCACTCAAGTCAGGATAAGGGAGTTACACTCCTAAAATAACCCCTGCTCACCCCCTTGGTAGCTTGGCACGAACAGTCAGGCTTATCTTAGAGGCAGTGTGTAAAGCATTTTCACATAACCAACAGTAATACAGTGTAAGCACTACAAAAGGAAACCACACCAGTTAAGAAAAATATCCAATATTTTTATATACTTAAGACAAGACCAAAAATAATTAAAATCCACAATACAGTACTTAAAAATCTTCAGTTGTCAAAATATGCTTGAAAAACAGTTTCTTGATGTCGATAGCTCCGTCCAGGGCTATCACAGCATCGTGAATCAACAAATCCAAACAGTTCTGGCTGACCGTGGCGTCGCGGGCCAACTACGGTGTCGGGAAGACCCGCAAACAGTGCCCCTTATAAATGCTGGGCGTCGGTGACCTCTTGTTGAGCTTCTGAAAGCACAGCGTTTGCAGGCGTTGGTTCCTGAGGTCGGTGCAGGAGTTGTCGGGGCCCTCGAAGTCACACGCGTTGCAGATCGAACTCCTCTCTGTTGAAGTCAGGAGCGCTGGTGTCCGTAGGCACTGGGTGCTGCGGTACGAAGTGCAGCGGTGCGGCGTGCGGTGCCCTCAGGGGATGTATGTCGTTACAACGCACACTTTTACAACGCATGCACTTACAACGCATTTTTTACAACGCACAATCCATTACAACGCATGACATTACAACGCAGGACACTACAACGCATTTTTAAAAACTACCTTTACAACGCATTTCCATTACAACGCATACTACCTTTACAACGCATACCATTACAACGCATAATATTAAATTGCATTTAAGGTAAGTATTAGATAGTATAGGGGTAAAAATTACTATTCTAACTCCAGGGGGTGCAACAGTAGGGTAAGTGTTGGATAGTATAGGGTTAAAAATTACTATTCTAACTCCAGGGGGTGCAACAGTAGGGTAAATGTTGGATAGTATAGGGGTAAAAATTACTATTCTAACTCCAGGGGGTGCAACAGTAGGGAAAGTGTTGGATAGTATAGGGGTAAAAATTACTATTGTAACTCCAGGGGGTGCAACAGTAGGGTAAGTGTTGGATAGTATAGGGGTAAAAATTACTATTCTAACTCCAGGGGGTGCAACAGTAGGGTAAGTGTTGGATAGTATAGGGGTAAAAATTACTATTCTAACTCCAGGGGGTGCAACAGTAGGGTAAATGTTGGATAGTATAGGGGTAAAAATTACTATTCTAACTCCAGGGGGTGCAACAGTAGGGAAAGTGTTGGATAGTATAGGGGTAAAAATTACTATTGTAACTCCAGGGGGTGCAACAGTAGGGTAAGTGTTGGATAGTATAGGGGTAAAAATTACTATTCTAACTCCAGGGGGTGCAACAGTAGGGTAAGTGTTGGATAGTATAGGGGTAAAAATTACTATATTATGCGTTGTAATGGTATGCGTTGTAATGGTAGTATGCGTTGTAAAGGTAGTTTTTAAAAATGCGTTGTAGTGTCATGCGTTGTAATGTCATGCGTTGTAATGTATTGTGCGTTGTAAAAAATGCGTTGTAAGTGTAGTGCGTTGTAAAAGTTGCGTTGTAAAGGTTGTTCCCCGCCCTCAGGTCACGGTGCGAGCAGCCGCTCGGTGCGGCATCAGATGGTGTCGTCGGTGCGACCAGGGCCGCAGTGCGAAGTGAATGCGGTGCTCGTCACGGTGCTGGCAGGACGCGGTGCAAGCAGCGGCGACGCTGCTGAAGCGTTGTCGTCGGCTGACAAGCGGGAGTCGATGGTGCCAGTGTCGGTAGGCCAAGGCTGCGGTGCGGGATGAGGGTGGTGCATCGTGTTACTTTACGAGCGGTGCCCTTGAACCACGGTGCAAGCAGGGGCATAGATTTCGTCGTGGAGCATCGTCATCGGGGATACCAAGGCGTCGTTGTGAAGTGCGGCGGTGCGGAGTGCGGTGCCCACAGGTCGCGGTGCGTGCAGCGGCTCGGTGGTGGCGTCAGCAGGCATCGTTGCTGAGACCAGGGTCACGGTGCGGCATTGCGGCGGTGCCCTCTGCGGTGCCTTCAGGACAGCAGCGTCGTAGACATTGTCAGGTTGCTTTTCTTCTGTTGCAGCACAAAACACACAGTTCCCAGTGCTGAAGGCAGAAGTACTTGAAGTTTTTGTTGTTCCTGAGACTTCTTGGATAAGGGGCAAACTCTACCTCAAGCCCTTGGAGAAACTCACAAGATTAGATTGCAGAAAGTTCTGTCAAGTCCTTTCACTGCCCAAGACAGAAGCAACCACTGCAGGCCAACACAGCAAAGTGGTAGTTCCTCCTCACAGCTTCTCCAGCTCTTCTTCTTGGCAGTCTTTTTGGGCCAAAAGACTTTTAAAGTTCAGGGGTCAGGGCCCCAGTATTTATATCCCAAAATCCTTTGATCTCTTAGGCAGAGAGTGTCTATGACCAGCCAGAACCAGTTCTGCCTTCTCTGGTGTGACTTCTGGCAGGAGGTGGAGACGGCATGGTCAGAGGCAGACCAGGTCTATTCAGCCCTTTCCTGACCCACCTAGACTATCTGGAGTCACTCCTGGTCCCCAGCCTTCTGTCATCCAAAACCCAGACAAGCAATCCACATTATTTATCAATTAAATAATTCAGTTTTTCTGTAGTTATGTGCTATTGTATTCTATTTGTTCTAGATATATAGTAAACATTATAAATGATTCTACTGTCAGATTTTGTTTTAAAATAAGTTTTATATTTTGATTTAAAGAATAATCAACTTCAATAATTGTACTCAGACTTTCCCATAGGGAGAATCCTGCCATGGTGGAAGACATCTCCCCCTAGGGATGAAAAGATATTAGTAGTAACCTTAGGCTTATAAATCCTGTCATAGCAGGCTCCACAAGGAAGTGGAGATATGTAAATCCACACTTTGGTGTATATCTGTACTATGAAATGGTAAACAGCGAAAGATTGTAGATTTACACCTAGATGCAGTAGTAGATTTACCCATGAGTAAATGTACACATGTAAATTTACCTATATGAATAAGACCTTACTTATATTGGTAGCATAGATAGTCAAAACTGAGACTTAATGGAAAGTCTGAGATTTAGCAACATCCCTTTTCTGCATTTTCATACACGAAAACAAGAGGATCTGTGATTTTGGCTCTGAATCATTAGGTATGTAAAATATCCCAAAGTTTCTGAACTCCATTTACATTTTCAATCTGTTTCAGTTATTTTAAGAAATTGACAAATGATGGTTTGATGTATTCTAGAGCAGTGCAGCATTCAGATGCAGGTGACAGGCATGGCGCGAGGCGCATAATTTAAATAAATGAAATGGCATTGCCCTTTCGCGGCTGTTTCTAAAATATGGAAAAACATATTTTGAAATGCAGGTTTGTTTTTGTAAATGTATTCAGGCATAATGGACATCAGAGACAAGTTATTTTTTTTCTTTCTAAAAGTTTCCTCGCAATGAAGCGTAAGGAGGTTTGCAAACTGTCTAAGATGCAGAGCCCAGACAACCACTTAAAATAATTTTATATTTAAATTTATGGGAATTATTTATGAATTATTTCTGGCAATGGTCAACTTTCCTCCCTGGTGAACGTCAATCAATTAAGTAATTTGTTTTTCACTTCACATAAGAAAAGACAATTGTTATAGATCAGTCACTCGCAGGTCTAGTAGGTCTAGCAAAGAGAGAAAGGGTAACTGTCAAAGATCACACACAATGCCTAAATCACAAAACAGTCTTTCTGGCTGTAAAAGGGCAATGCTCTTTGGGGACGATTTACAAAAGCATTTATGAGTAGGTGAAGCTGACTACCGCTGTGCTACAGTGGCGGCTTTCAGCTATCGTGAGTGGTGTGGCGGGTAAACCGCTGCTGGAACATACACTATACTCTACAAACAAAATATACACAACATTATATAAATATATATTAACAAAAAGAAAAGAAAAAAGCCACTTACCTGACTGCACTCCTCACTCCAGACACGATCTTCCTCTTTCCTGCAGCATGTGACCAGCTGACTTGCATAACCAATCATGACGTCAGGAATGGATACAGCGTCCTGGCTGGATGTTCCTTCAGACCCTTTAGGCCTGTTCTTGGTCTCCACCTAGCTGTCTAAGACAGCCAGGTGGAGAGCTTCAAAGTGCGCATGTCACTTTCGATGGCACAGGACACCCGTGCAAAGTGATATGCGCACTTTAGAGCATCCAGCCTGCAATCTGCTTCTGTCCTCTGCTGCCTATCGGCAGAAGAGGACATGCCCCCTATGTCTCTTGGCTTGGGGCAGGCTGGCTGGTACAGTGCACACCACTGTAAAAAAAAAAAGGCAATGAAATCTTTTCATTGCCATTTTATTTATTTCTGCGCAGCTCACAACGGGCGGGGGGGCGACGCTTTCCAGCCCAAGGGAAGAAACCGCCGCTGCTTTACTGGTGGAGAAGTGTGGCTCACTGGTTAGAGTAGGCAGACCTGGAAGCAAAGGTCAGCCCGGGACCAGGGTTCAATTCCCGGCTCAGCTGGGTCTTGAGTCCATAAATTGTCCATGAACTCGATAATTCTCGCTCCAGTGCATACTCGATTCATGGGTTCACACTCTGCGACTCTGGGCAATAGCTTGCTTAATCTCCACAATGGCCCCTCGCGGCGGGATGCCTGGCTTTCACCTTGTGGATGCCCTGTTGGGTTATCTCACAGGGGAATACCAGGACGGGTTCCCTAAGCAAGCGCTTAGAGACCGGTTGGTGATTTGCGCTATATAAATATCTGTACATTTACATTTACTAGAGGAGCGCTCTTTTACATACTCATCCATACTTTTGTGAGTCGGGGACAAAGTGCCTAAATCCCTAATAATGTGCAAACACAGGCATAGTCAATTAATTGAATTGACTGTTTCATGGGATATTCTCATTTCATTCATGTTTTAGACGTTTTGGGGCCAATTCACAATATCACGTAAAAGTATACTAAAAATAACTACAGCACTACTTCTTTAAAACTCCAAAATACCTTTGTTAAAAGGCCCCAAATGTTTGCAATTACTCTGTGTGTAAATGTGTACACACAAATGACATGTGTACTGCGAACAGTTAGTAGATAAAGAGATAGAACTACAGCATCTTTAGGAATCAGAATTGCAGTGACTGAACTGGCTTAAAGCTCCTAAGGCCCCTCTCTCTTAGTCAAGCTATTTATAGATTCTCTGTTTTAAAAGACAAGGAATTGGAAAGGGAATCTTACCGAGCGTAGTTAAAACCCTTAGCAATTTGCCAGGGATTCTTACTCCTCCATCAGTCAGATGATAGTGCTCAGCCTTCTTAAGCTTTGCAGGGTCAATTGGCCTCGAAATGTTTACCAGAGGTCACTGCAGCACTTGCTCCCTCATGTCAAGGGCCTGTTCAAAATCTTCAAAGAGACCACCTTGACAGCTTGGGACGTTGCTCTATTACTAACTCTGATCAGCTTCCATCTGCAGCCTGTAGGCCAGAGACTGTTCGAGCTCCAACAGTTTACCCATTGTATCAAGCTATATGTAGCTATACATGGGGGTCACGTCACCATGATTCATTAGCACCTCTCAATGTAGTTCATTCAAAGAAACTGCAGAGGTATCCTCTGCCTCCAATAGGTCGTATAGTTTATGTGGTAAAGGTTCTGAAGCTGTCCCCTGGCCCTTATGAAGGGGGTGATTTGTTGAAAACAAGGTCCTTCTTTGGATTAGGCATGTCAGACAATGTCACTTGTATTCTGACATCATCTATGTAAAACGCCTTGCAGCACCTACAAGTACCTGGGACTCAATCGAGGTCAACCTAATTTCTCCTGATCTGCCAGATGGCTTGGTTTCTTTGGACCTACATTCTTCTCCCCCAAATGGGTCGGAAATAAGCTTTATAAACAGTCTGTTTCATTTTGAAATAATAACGCCCAGGGAAGAGGGTGTGCAAGGATGTGTGGGTACTTCCACAGAGGCGAATTAAACTGGTCAGGAACATGGGGCACAGTGTGTCAGCCACTAAGAGATTGGCCTGGCAGAGATTAATTGACGGCAGAGCCCATCTGCCCCCTCGTCCCTTGTGACTATCCACCTGTTTTCTCCATCTGGAGGGGTCTCCCACTTAGGATCCAGCCTGGGGGAGTTTATTGCAGTTTCAGTCACCATGGGGGTCTCTAATGACCCTGACTTGAAAACTAATCTCTTGCAGCCAATGTTGACCATTTCTAGACATCTTCAGGCCTAGTAAAATCCTACTTCTGCTCTCAACCTCATTTCTTTGAACATTATTGTGATCCAGTCTAAATTGAAAGACTTGGAAGTTTATTGATAATTTTGACCTTTGCATCTTCCAAGAGACTTGGGCTCTCACTCAAGCACATAGGCAGGGCTTCATAACATATAGCATTGAAGCTGTTCCATCTGTAGCAGGTATGGTCCAAAATATCACTAGAGTGTGTCATCAAGAGAATTAATTAAGCCTGGGCAGTAAAATGCGCTCCGCTCCCGGAGTTTGCGAATTTTTGGCAACTCAGCGTTACCAAAAACTCAGCGATCCGCGGCATAGCAGAGTTTTTTTCCTTGTTCGTGCTTTCAAAATGTGTTTTTGCACGTGCGGTAGCGACTTACCGGGATTCCTGCTTTCGCCAACGAGTTTTCCTATCCGTTCACGTGCGCCACGAGATTTTGGTAGCCGGCCTCGCGATCCAGCGAGAGTGTGCGATCGCAAACACGTCATTCGGACGCCCATCGGACATCCGGCAGAAGTTTGGTGAAGCTTGCGATGCCAAACACGCAAAATTTGCAATCCGGAGAAGAATATCTCTCGAGCAGCATAAAACCTTCTCGAAAATGATGATTTGGATGAAAAAGAGTCCTCAGATTGGCATTTGGCTGTACTTTTTTGTGCAAGGAGTCCTTTTTATTTTTTTACTTTTTTTTGGGAGAGGAAGGAAGTGCCCCAGAGTCTCCAACTTCCTGTTCCTGTATAGCAGGCACCTCCCAGTGCTTTGTCCATGTCCTTTTCACTTTTCATTTGGATTTGGAGCTGGACTGATCACCCTTTGTGTCTGCTGCATCATATATAACCAGTGCTCCCCCCAGAACACCCTCACTCCCCCTGCTTCGCAAACTACACTGGTTGCCCATACCCAAAAGAATAAAATTTAAAATCAGCTGTATGATGTTTAAAGCCTTAAATAAAATGGGACCAAGATATCTGGCGGATAAACTGATCAGATACACTACTTTGCGAACCCTCCGATGAGGAGGCAAGGAACTCCTTTCCGTACCGCGTATAAAACTGTTCTGAGCCTTCTACTTCACTGTCTCGAATGCGGCCTTCGTGCGGAGATACCCCATCCGGGGTGATTCATGCGCTCTACAAATGAAATAAATAAAATAAATAAATAAAATATATAATTGGATTTGAGGACTTTTGGATTAGAGGACTTTTGGATTTGAGATTTTACAAGTAAGTTGGTGTTGTTTGTTTGATTGGGGCATTGCAGTTGCTGTATCTACAATTTTTGTACTTTTCATCATTTAAAAAAAAGATATATATTGTGGGTAGCCAGAAGGCCCAGAACTAGTCATGGGTGCATGAAACAACTGTTTCTGTGGTGTCTGTTGAATTTAAACATTATTTAGGGCATGGGTAGCATTGGATTGAATTGCAAAATGTGTATTTTTGGAGGTATTTCACTTTTCTGGTGTGTGTTAAATAAATACCTTTGTTGTGTGTGTGTGTGTGTGTGTGTGTGGTGTGGTTGTTGTGTAACTTGCACACCTTGTTTAGCCCTGTGGATTTTGCATTTTATTGCATTAAAGCTGCTGAGCGTGTTTTCAGTGCTGCTGGTGCCACTGTAGCAGTGAGAAGGACCAGTCTCTTGCCCAAAAACGTGGAGAGGTTACCCATGATCAAAATAAATCAGCACTTTATACAAACTGAATTACAAAATACGTGAATCAATGCAGGAAGATGAGGATATCGACTTAGGTGACGGAAGTAGTGTCTTAGATGATTACCCACTTCTGGTTGAACCATTAGAGTTTGAGAACGAGCTATACTTCCCTGACAACTAGGCTTTGAACTTCTTTTACTTTTATTTGTGTGTTTCTCTGTCTTTCCGGTTTGAAACTTCAAATCACAACAAATCCATCACCACCGTCTTCTAGTCTTTTTAATTTCCATATTGGAGTTGCAGCTCTGTGCATTTAACTTAAGTCCACTCCTCTGAGTCCTGCTCCATCCTCCTGACTCGCCCTAAATCCATTTCCCTCAAGCCAGATGATGATTGGATGGAGAAAAGTACAAACAAATGTTGCCTTGTCGAGTCCCTCCAAAAGAAGTGGAACATGATGACTACTATAGCTATTCTCCTTTCAAAGCCGAGAGAGACTGCCCCTTAACTTAAGATGAGATCAAGGAACAGGTAATAATGATGCAAAAATAGAGATTCTCTTGGGTGAGCTCCACCCCCTCAATCACACTTATACAGATTCAGACCAAACGTTCACACAAACTAGCTAGGGTTCCAGAATACCCAGATCTTCGGCCGCATATAACTCAAAGAAAAAGAAACTAAAACAGGTTAAAATTAATCATATGATTTATTAACAATAATGTTATATCCACATATCTACAACCCTCCACGTGGGTTCAAAAGTACATCTGACATAAAATTCATAAACATATATTATAAAATAATCTGTGATTAGAGAGTGAAGATGTGATGTGAAATCAATATATTCATCACAGAATGGTGTAATTCCCATATAAATCAATATATACGTGTCACAGGTCTATTACTTATACAACAATAGATCAACACATGAGACAGTTTCTGGAATTTAGACCAATTCTGAGTAGTACAGGCGTCGACGCGTTTCGGTGGTTAAATTCTTATTTGGACTCCACCTTCATCAGGACAAAATGTAAAAACTCTCCAATTTTTCTAAACAATTAAAAACCTAATAAGGTAATAAAAGAAGAAAGAAATTCTTTTATAATGTTATCACAAACCTGAGTACATTACTACAAACATCATCTATAATACATCTGTAGATATCAATATTGTGGGTGTTGGTGGCATACAATAGTCAAGTCAAAATACTGTTGCTAACAGAAACCTGTCAGACATATAGTTCTATCTCAACTTTCTCTATGAGTACATGCGGCCATTTGGAAAGCTATACCTTAGTGTTCCAACACACATGGGTTCCAAACATACTGGCTCATACTACACACCCCACAATCATCATGCACCCGGTGGAAGGTGAACGCTATATTTCTTACTCTTCAAAAATGTATTACCATTATACACTGATACCTACCCCAAAGGGGTGTAGTACGCTCACATAAACAGATATGTAGCGTTGTTCTATTTCGTAAGTACCCTCTTGATAGAGTATCTTGGTATCCCTGTTCTTTCAAATTTCAGGGTTCTAGTGGGATTTAAAAAGATTTTTTTAATAGAATCAATATTATTCTCAACAGTCTCCTACTTGAGTGGGGTCAATTTTGATGTCCCGCTTACCTCCAAGGTTCGCACAGATTCGTGGGTATATGTGAGTCTCCGCTCACTTAAGTCCAATTCAATAAGTCAGAAGGACCAGCCAGGTGTATGCTGACTATCCAACGATCAATTTTGTTGAGGATTTCTTTTTTTCCTTTTTATATAAAGAACCTACAATATTAGGAGAAATGTTTTAATCTCAAAGTGTCTAGTTTCGGATGATGTCATTATTAATAACTTCCCATTTACATTAGATCTTATATTGCTGTCCTGCTTACCTCAATTGTCGCACAGTATCCTTATAACATGTGGTTCTCAACCAGCGCTCCGTATATTAGAGCGGCAACCGTCCAAGGAGTGAACACTAAGTTGCCTTAAAACGGCCATGGCTTCCTAAAGACGACAATAATCTCTTTAAACCATAGAGGTGACAACCCTTACCATCACACTAAGGAACCACCTGGGGATATGTCCCGATCTATATTGAACCTTATAAACTCCAAGTCACCAAATATTTACAATAGATATTCCACACTGGACACCCTGAGGTTAAGACATTTTATTAATATTGCAGGTGCACTTTTAAAGAAAGATTAAGCTGTTCATTGAAAATTCAGCCACATCCATGTTGGTTCCTTTGAATCCCTGAACCACATTAAGCGAATTGAGAACCACATGTTATAAGGATACTGTGCGACAATTGAGGTAAGCAGGACAGCAATATAAGATCTAATGTAAATGGGAAGTTATTAATAATGACATCATCCGAAACTAGACACTTTGAGATTAAGACATTTCTCCTAATATTGTAGGTTCTTTATATAAAAAGGAAAAAAAGAAATCCTCAACAAAATTGATCGTTGGATAGTCAGCATACACCTGGCTGGTCCTTCTGACTTATTGAATTGGACTTAAGTGAGCGGAGACTCACATATACCCACGAATCTGTGCGAACCTTGGAGGTAAGCGGGACATCAAAATTGACCCCACTCAAGCAGGAGACTGTTGAGAATAATATTGATTCTATTAAAAAATTCTTTTTAAATCCCACTAGAACCCTGAAATTTGAAAGAACAGGGATACCAAGATACTCTATCAAGAGGGTACTTACAAAATAGAACAACGCTACATATCTGTTTATGTGAGCGTACTACACCCCTTTGGGGTAGGTATCAGTATATAATGGTAATACATTTTTGAAGAGTAAGAAATATAGCGTTCACCTTCCACCGGGTGCATGATGATTGTGGGGTGTGTAGTATGAGCCAGTATGTTTGGGACCCATGTGTGTTGGAACACTAAGGTATAGCTTTCCAAATGGCCGCATGTACTCATAGAGAAAGTTGAGATAGAACTATATGTCTGACAGGTTTCTTTTAGCAACAGTATTTTGACTTGACTATTGTATGCCACCAACACCCACAATATTGATATCTACAGATGTATTATAGATGATGTTTGTAGTAATGTACTCAGGTTTGTGATAACATTATAAAAGAATTTCTTTCTTCTTTTATTACCTTATTAGGTTTTTAATTGTTTAGAAAAATTGGAGAGTTTTTACATTTTGTCCTGATGAAGGTGGAGTCCAAATAAGAATTTAACCACCGAAACGCGTCGACGCCTGTACTACTCAGAATTGGTCTAAATTCCAGAAACTGTCTCATGTGTTGATCTATTGTTGTATAAGTAATAGACCTGTGACACGTATATATTGATTTATATGGGAATTACACCATTCTGTGATGAATATATTGATTTCACATCACATCTTCACTCTCTAATCACAGATTATTTTATAATATATGTTTATGAATTTTATGTCAGATGTACTTTTGAACCCACGTGGAGGGTTGTAGATATGTGGATATAACATTATTGTTAATAAATCATATGATTAATTTTAACCTGTTTTAGTTTCTTTTTCTTTGAGTTATATGCGGCCGAAGATCTGGGTATTCTGGAACCCTAGCTAGTTTGTGTGAACGTTTGGTCTGAATCTGTATAAGTGTGATTGAGGGGGTGGAGCTCACCCAAGAGAATCTCTATTTTTGCACAATTGTGGTACCCTGTCTCTTGGGCAGTGGGGTCACTCCCTTTCTTCTATACACAGGTAATAATGATGGCATGCATTGGACGCTGACTCTGAGTGATTGGTGTTTGTGTTGTTGTTGTTTGTTGTGCATGAAGTGAATTCATTGTGTACTAATATTTAGTCTACACAATAAAAGTGACTCAAGTCAATGTTTCCCTTCTTGGTGTTTAGTAACAAAATTGTACTTCTACTGCAGGCCGATCCATTGCATTTTTTAATATGGAATCTGGACTCACTCGGTATGCTGCAGACAGAGTTGGAAAACACCATGATGATGACCACAGTGACATAATATCTTCGCAGTCAGTCAGTAGGATCGGAGATGATTGATGGAATAACTCATGGCGTTTCATGAGTGGCATAAAAGGTAAACACGTCGACAACATCCACAGCAGACCTACATGTCTGTGTAGTGGTGGCACTGGTGTAACAAAACTTGAGGGGGCCTCCCTGCAAGGTACATGGAGGGGCCCCCTCCGAGCTCAATCAGGAGCTCTCCGGCCAGAGTGTGGTGCTGAGGGGGCCCCCTGGAGCTTGGGGCCCCCGCACTGCAGGGGCTGCGGGGTCTGTGTTACACCCCTGAGTGGTGGAGTTGAGTCACGAGTGTAGTAGTGGTGGTATGACTGACTGCTGTGCATGCCATTGATTTAGATACTTACTTAGGAAAATGCTATGTTGCTGCATATGTGACATGTGTGCTCTGTCTGGCTCATTCAAAATCTAAGCTAAGTGGAGGTTGGGTGGGCACCGTGGGCCTGCTCTGTCCTGTTGCTGTTGTAGGTTAATGCTGAAAACAGACAACAGAGTAGACATGATTTAGCCATGCCGCTCTGAAAGTGTTTGCACTCCTCCGTAATGTATGGGTTTTTTTCAGCATGAGTTTGAAATATCCCTTTTGTTTTTCCATCTACACTTACAGGCCGGCCTTTACCCTGTGCTAAATTGAGAAAAACAACTCACCTACCAATCCGCATCCGCCAGGCAGGCAGTGGCACCCAATTTTGACGGATGCAGCGTCCATGGAATGGAGGACCAAGAGGAATGCTGAGATGCAACTCCCCAATTTGACCAGGATAACATACAGTAACACTTTAGTATCAACATTCATCATCTTTTAAATAATTTGATTCATTTTTTCTTCTTCAATCGTTAAGACTGTGTGTTGTTGTTTGCTCTCTGCTTGTAATTGATCCCTACAGCTATTTGTTAATTTTCTTTGCTAGCTTTAAAAAGTAACCCCGGCACAACAGAAGTAAACATTTATGAACTAATTTGGGTTTCTCTGAGGACAGACAGGCATGGCAAATTGCATAATAATTAGGGGTGGGCGAAATTTGCATAGTCGTACTACGCAAAGCTCTGCGAAATGGTAAAAAATCTCCGTGAGCACGCAGAGTTCCGTGAACACGCAGAATTGCTTGTTCCGCCCGTTCACGATGCTTTTTTCCTGTTTGCGAATGCTGTTTGCGTGCTCGGGGAGAAATATCTTGCGAACAAGCATTTTGAAAGCACGAACAAGCAAAAAATTCTGTGAAGCCGCGGATCTCAGAATTGTTGGCAATTCCGCGTTCTCCGCGGAACGTAAAATTACCCAAATTCCGTGAGGGGAACGGAATTTACCGCTAAGGTCTAATAATAATTAAAAATATACTACTGCCCTGTACTGTCTACTAGTCTAGTTAGTAAGTACTACTTATCATTAACCATCAAGTCATCATCATCATCATGCATGCATTTCCTTTTTCTCCCTTAACAGATTTATGGATATGATGGTCGTCTGCCAAGATTGTGTTTTGTTGTTTGTCCATGCGTAGTGTTTTTCTTTGTCAAACCTTTCCCCAAACCCCCCTTCCCAACCATTCATCAAACCCTAACCCTCTTCCCCTGGGCTGTGTGATTTATATTGAGGTGTGACTAAATTAAATGTACACCAATAATTGATCACACGCTTGCTGGGGCGGATGTGGTGAAAGTAACACTGTTCAATTTCAAGGCAGGGCGAGGATCTTCTTCTGCTTGCCCACCCATGCTCAGTATATTTGCAAGTAAATTTCTTGTCCAAAGGAACCTAATCCATCATAATTAATTGCCAGCATCGATTGGATTCATCATCTTCCTTTTACAGCACTAAAGGTTACGCTTGTGTCGAGTGACTCGACTAGGGGTGGGCGGAATTTGCGAAATTCACTTTCGCAAATTATCGCGAAAATGTTAAAAATCTCCGCAAACACGCGGAAACATCGCGAAGATGCGGAAGTTTTTTTCCCGCCCGTTCGCGGTATTTTCTGCTTGGTCGCGGCTCGCCAACTTACCCATGCGGTTGCTCGCGGACGCAGCCATCTTGTTTTCACTTGTCTCGCGGTGCATGATCGCGAGAAGGCAGATGTGATCGCGCGACGCATGACGTTACTGCGGGCGCGAACTGTCGCGAGACAGCGCAAATGGCTACCAACAATCCAACATCTCGTGGAGAACGCGACCGGATTGGGAAAACTTATCGGTGAACGCGGGGATTCAGGTAAGGCGATCGCGCGCATGCAAGAATGTATTATTTTACAGCGCGAGCAAGAAACAAATTATCGCTAAGCTGCGGAATGCGGAAATTTTGACATTTTCGCGCTTTCCGCGGAACGCGAAAATGCCAAATTATCGCAATTTCCGCGAACGGAACGGAATTTTGGCCCAGGCCTAGGTCACTCGACACAACTACAGTTTGTAACATGCTGTTGTACTAGGCTATCCCCGCCGCCATTATGTTTTATTTTACTTTAGCATTGCTAATCAGCATTATTATGGTTCATTGTTTGGCAGTATTCTTGTGTACTGTAATGTACTTCGTTCTACTACTCCTCCCAGAGTGTCTTTCAGGCAGCTGACTGTCTCATTTTCTTTTTTTGCACATGCTACTGCCAGTATCTACTACTACCACCACAACCATGGCATCTTGGTAAACCAAACCATCATCACCATGCAGCCATCGCTGTGCCTAAGTTTAAACATCAATCACAGGTAAGAGAAGTTTAGGGGAGGCATAATTAATAATGGAAATTCACACACCCTTGAGTCCAGTTGCAGAATGACTAGGAGAGACTGACAGTACTAGTAGGACAGTCACTCAGTGAGAGTACCGCATCTATCTGTTTGTATGTTACAAAAAATTGGCAAATTATTTAAAACAAACACTGGCTGCGGCCCTGCAGCAGCAAAGGAAACCGTGTGATGAAAAAGAGTAACCCCCCCACAAAACATTTATTTCATATGTAAAGTTTAAATATAAATCAATTTAATCCCCTAACAAAATTAAACTATGTAAAAAATAATCCCATAACACCTGCCCCACCCCTCTCCCTAACCCCATCCAATGTCCAAAAAGAATAGTCCAACCAATGTCCGTTGACAAATAAAATTGTCCATATAAGTTATAACCCCAACTTTTCCCCAACGTGCGCCCAATGCTGCCCACCCACCAAAAAAAGGAATAAAAAAGGGGCAATCCAACGAGATCTCTCTATCGGCGGGCTCGCAGTTGCCGGTTAACCGACAGGACCTCCTGCTTCAGTTCCTTTACCTGCTCCTCTAGGCGTGCCATTTGGAGGAGCATGCAGCGCTTAAAATCTCAGCAACTGCATCCACAGGGGGGGGGCAGCAGTGCTGGATGTAGTGCAGCGGGCGGCTGCCAGACTGCGGTGCCTTACAACTCAAGGGGCCTGGCTGGGGCCCGGGGCATTGGAGGAGGCTGCAGCTGCTGCCGCCTCCTCCTCCACCAGAGCCACCAGCCGCCGATATTCATTTCGGATGGCCTCCAGCTTCCGGCGCCAGGCAATGGCTGCTAACTCCTTCCTGTCCGGTTTAGTTGATTTTGTTGGTTCAGAAGGAGTAGCTATATCAAGAAGAAAAAAGAATATTGTTGTAACCAATATACTCTTAGCAAGACAGTAAGACAAATTAATTCTAAACATAGTGGCACAGTAGCACTAGCAAGCACAGTACATAACATTTATGGTATCTATCCTCCCACTTCCTCGGCCTCTAACATTTGTGGGAGTTTCAGTAGCTAAATTGAGTAACCTTCTTGTATGCCAGCTCAGTCAGCTTGCACCCAAGACACATACTCGTCTCGTGACGCAGACTCATGTTAGTTTTATTTACTACTGTCTGCATGTGGGGAAGCTGACTACTACACAATCATCTTATTTTTCTATTATGGGTGGCACTGGCCATACTCTGTTACATCAAGGGTAACTGCTCAATTTCACTTTCACCCTGCCCTGACTACTATACTACAACAAGGCACATGATATCTGATCCAAATGATCATTGCTTATATATGGGACGACATGAGGTACTTTGTTTTGATTGATTGTGTAACCATGCAGCCGATAACCTAAGCCCACTCATGGCAGGCTGACACAGTCAAAAATAAATTAACATAGGTAGGGAGTGGGCCTCGGAGTCGGAGGGAGGCGCTTAATAACAACATACATAAACAATATATATGCTGTGCTTGCAAACTACTGTGAGTCAAGGGAGTATTCTGAAAATAAAACTTCTATTCTCCTTGACTTTGCTGCTCTGGTGCGGTTTCTTTTTCTTTTACATTCTCTTCAAAGACTCTTCATCCAGTGACAGTCTCCACCTATGCTATCTATGATGAATATCACCCAGGCATCCATCCATTCAAAGTAAACATGTCTATCATTCTTCCCAATCTCTCAACAAACCTTAGTTTTTTTCACCAAAAACAAACTTTTTTTTTTAAACCACCACCCATGCGTCCTTCCTTCTCTGCTTGCCTTTGAGTTTGACCCATGAAACACCCCGGAGGATTCTTGCTATCCACCCATACAGTGTAACCCACCCAGGCAAGCCTCTTTTCTTTCACCTTCCATCCATCCTTCAACCACCCATGTATCTGATTCCTATCAGCCACCTATGCATGCATCCCACGCATCCTTCTCTGCCAGTCATATATATTACATCTCCCCCGTTCTTCCTCCTTCCATCCTTCTTTCCCTTTTTGTTCAACCCATCCATCAAGGTCATCTGATCCGGCTCTTAGTCTTCTCCATAAAACTTTCACAGCTGAGTTGAAGTCAGATAGAAGAGGCCATTAGTTACTCACCCACTCCTGCCGCTAATGCTATTGCTCTAATGCTTAGTAAAGGGTGTCTTGTCTTCATCAACCATTGTTCACAACAACTTAGTCTCTCTCAACTTACACAACACCCTTGCAGCGAGTGTGTAACTATTGTCAATAAGTAAGGAATATAAATATAACTTACCACCGCCTGCCACTGCTGCTGGCTCACCCACCCCTGTGGCAGCTGCCGCATCCACTGCTCCCTCCTGGCTGGCGTCGCCTGCCCTGCCGCTGGCCCCGGCACAGGTGGTCGTGGTCGGTACGCCTAGAAAAAAACATTACACATTTTTAGATGCCATATACACATCTCCCCCTATTTTCACTAGCAAGATTGAAAAAAAAGTAAAAATACATCCATATACCACAAACATCACTACAAATCGGGTACTAGAGTAGAGTAGAAACTACTAGTAGTAGTATGTCCTATCTTATCAAAAATAGTAAAATATCTGGTTGGGCATTTTGTTGGTGGGAATTGTTGAAAAGCCTCTCAAGATTAAGAAGATTAGAAGAGGCCAACCCAAAGGACTGGACTCAGTGGCTAGAGCTATTGGTGAATCTGAGTTTTAATAAAACCTTTTAAATAAAGAGTGGCCAACTGGTCAAGCTTAGCTACAGACAGACTAATAATAGTAGTTTTACAGAGAGTCATTTCAGAGGCAGTTAGAGGCAGAGATAACAAGAATTTAGAAACAGATAGTCTAGATCGAAGAAGATTTGGTAAAAAATAGAATTAGGAAACGGAAATGATAGTTCGGAAAAAATAACGTGCGGTAAAAGTTAGGGAAATATAATTATTATTTTAACAACAGGTAGACTTACTGGGCTAGCAGCAGAGCCCCTCGGTAGAGGAGCGGTCCTGGTCCTGGCTTTCTCCAGCTGCTCCTGCCGACTCCGACCCCATCTTCTTGCCCCTGGGTGCTGATCATGTAAGATATAAAAAAGAAAGAGACAAACATTGATGATTGGTGTGAAACAAATAAAATATTTTTTAAAACGCTCAAAAAACATTTTTGGAAACAACAATTGCAATAAAATTGACCTATCTAATCTGATCGACTGGCAGTATTACGAAATTCGTGTACCGTCTAGTTATTATATTTATGAACACTAATCCAGTGTTCCATTCTGATTCCAGAATACTACGCCTAAGTACCACCTGACCTAGCCCACCTATTCAGACGGGCCAACAATTGTTCACTAATTCTGCATTTCCATTTATTTTAGTCCTCAAAAATGCATAGATGGAGGACACATGAATACATTTTTGCATACACCAAATTGTGGGCTGGTTGCTTGCTGCTGATGTTCTGTTAAGCCTATTACTCCCTCACTAAACAAACTACAAAAGGTTCAACTAAGGACTGGAGTAAGCAGCACTCAACAGCACATGACATGATGGAGAATGTGTCACGCAGACCGCTTAAAAATTACCAACTAATACTAGGTAACTAAACTACCTATCCACCACTATCTTAGTGACAGGAGGACAAAGCAAGGACTAGATTCTCTCTAGCATTACCTAACTTAAATTCTCTAAAGTAAACTCTTACATAATCAGCCCAAGCGAGGGCAAAGCTGCAAACAACAAGTTAGATTAGTAGCGCCGAGCACCTGTGTAGAAGAATAATAACCACAGAGGATTTTTAAACTTAATATACCTGCAATATAAGCAGCAGAATTCTTGCTATTAGGAAAAAAATTATATCCACAATAACAGTAACACAGTCTAGAGAACACGCAATACTACTAGTATTAGCTTCTCACCAAGCCCCACGACCTCGACACCTAGCAGGTCCAGCAGGTCCTGCTCCCGGCCCAATATGTCTGACCACCGGTGGGTCAGCTGGTAATGGATGCACTGGACCCCAGAGCAGCGAAACACTGCTCGGCACACCCTCGGCCACCGGCGGTGACGCTCCTGGGTAGCCTGCCGGCTGCTGCCAAGGTCAAGGGGAGGTGGAGCTGCACAAAAAAATAAGGGTGGCCACCTCCGCCTCGCCAAAAAGGGACCAGGCCTGCACACCTGCCAGGCGCAGTCTGCCGCAAGGCAGGTGGTTCTTTGGCGCAGGCGCCTTGCCCTTGGAGCCGGTACCCTTTCCCTTAGCCATGGTTCTGGGATGGGCGGGGGACGAAAAGAAAATTTAGCAGGACAAAATAAAGTTAGGGGAAGAAGTAGGAGAGTAAAGAAGGAAGTAATATAAAACAGTAGAAAAGTAAAAAAAAATGCAAAATATAGACTTAGGACAGAGAGGGATAGATAATAAATAAAAAAGATCAGAAAAACAGGGTAACATACAAAGGATTGAAAAGATTGGAGAGAGATTGTAAAACAGGCCCCAGAACCATGCAAAAGATTGGAAAACAAGTTGGCCACACCCATTGGCGACCGCTTGGTGAAGTTTGCGCGATATTTCCCCCGAACATGTCTTCCGCTTTGCCGAACGTCAAAAACATCTCGCGAGCATACACAAGCACAACATGAGCATTTGCGAGACAACACGAGCATGCGGAAACAAGCAAGTCCGCATGCTTGCATAGCTAAGTGTAGAATCGCGGTGTTTTTATACATGTTCCCGTAGCCTCACGTAGCACGGCTAAGCGAACTTCACCCAGGGTTAGAATTAATATTGATTCCTCTGATCTCTTAGCTCTTAGTTTGACACCCAAGTCTGGAATCCCTTACTTGTTGATCAATATTTATAATAGGTCAAATCCTTATACCAAACCTTCTAAGACTTTAAGAATTTTGAATACATTTCTGGCAGACTTTAGCTGTTGCCAGAATGTGATTATTGCAGGAGATTTTAATACATATTTAGAGCCATATCTCCCTCTTTTGGAACTCATCAAGGGAGAAGATGAATCTTGGGGAATCCCCCTTTTTTATAACCCTCGGAAATCACCTAAATTGAGTTCTGCTTCCCTCCAAATTATCGATCTCTCATGATTTGATGCCATGTAATGGCTGTTTTCCTTCAGATATTGCTGCTAAGCTTAACGTTTATCAAACCCTCTCCCCCACCCAGATAAGATTTGTGCTAAAAAAAAATTGTTTTTTTAGTTTAACTTTATTAAGGACAGCAACAA
Organism: Triturus cristatus; assembly: GCF_964204655.1. Taxonomy (NCBI): domain Eukaryota; kingdom Metazoa; phylum Chordata; class Amphibia; order Caudata; family Salamandridae; genus Triturus; species Triturus cristatus. The sequence continues at coordinate 452,560,438 of NC_140593.1, read as the reverse complement.
ACAGCATTATAAGGGTTAATATGTCCAATCAATCACAAATAGAATAAAAGTAATAAGTAAAAAATACAATGCATTAAAGAACATATTGCTAGGCATAAGAAGAAACAAATGTTATGCTGTAAGAAACTGTATAGATTCAAAAGGAAAATGAGGGGGGACAGGGAGAAAGAAAAGAAAGAAAGACACTATGTAAGTACAATTTATTAATTAAAAAGTGATAACAGTGGAGAACTGCAGACACTATGAAAAATAAGAAAAAAGAAGCATCATATATATAAGTTAAATTAAATCTAAGCCAACATCTCATTAATATATAAAGGATAATAGGAAAAAAAGAAAAGCTACAGTTAATAATAAATCTATCAACTTACGACTAGGGTTTGAATGGGGCCACTGAGTTGCAAAACGACCTAAAATATTAATAGTGAAGGAAAAGGGAATGGTACCTTAAACAATCTTCTTGATTTGTGTCTTAACCAATTGCCTAAACTGATAAAGGGGCATTCAAATAACATATGCTTTAAATCGGCAATGGAGCATGAACAGGACCAACAAGAAGAGGTTATTGTTGGAGGAAAAGATTTTAGGTCTAATGGGGTAAATAATAGACAGTGAAAAACAACATAAAGAGTCTGTGTAATATTAGCATCTCGCATAGTTTTATGAAGTTTGAGCCAAAACGTATCCCATAATTATTAGGCCAACATCCCATTAAATCCTTTTGCCAAGCTAGTTCGGTCTTTGACTTAATTCTATGTGCATCATTTGAAGTAATTTATAAATAGCAGAGGCTGATGAATTGTTGTTCAATAATGGAAAAGTGCAGCAGATATGTAGGGAGGGAGTGAAGTAGATGGCAATTTGGAAATGAATTACGGATGATACTTTAAAGATCATATAGTGTTCTTGAGGTAGAGGGTAGGGAGACTTTTATATGCAGTTCAGAAAATGATAAGAGGTGAGCATTAACAAGACTTTGTGATATCCAGCACAAGCCTTTGGCTCTCCACGTTTTCTAATAAAAAGAATGATTCTTAATTCGTTGCAATTTGTTATGCCAAATGGGTTGTTGTTGATATGTAGTAATCGAGGGATAAGTTGATGGAAGAACAGGTGTCAAGAGTTTACAGGAGTGACAGATAACAGGAGAAATATTTGTGTGAAAGCTAAAATGTCATTACGGTCAAAAGGGGTGATAAGGGACTTCTCCAGTTGCAGCCACAAAGGAGGGTATAAAGGGGAATCAAAAGAGATCCATCAGGCAGATTGTTTTTAAATCAGGGAATTTAAGGGCCTCCATTGGATTTACCCCTTTTTTTTAATAAGGGTAAAGCTATTCGGGCGGATTTGCCTTTCCAATGGAATTTTGATAAGAGAGAGTCCATTTTCTTATAGTAATAAACAGGGATGTGAACAGGAATCATAGCAAGAACATATAATATCAGGGGAGTGAGAATCATTTTAATAGAGTCAATTCTGCCCCACCAAGAAAGAAAGAACGGGTGTCACCTTGCAATATTATAATTTAGGGCCAGATGTATGTTTTTTGCTGTCGCAAATGGAAAATCTGCCCATTTTTGACCACATAATAGGTCTGCCCTATGTACAAACCCTATTTTGCGAGTCGGTCACCTATCACCGACTCGCAAAATAGGGTTTGCGATTCGCTATTAGGCAAGGGCGTCCCTTCCTAATAGCGACTTGTACTTCACTGTACGATTGTTTTGTAACTGCACTTGTGGTCGCAAAACACCCGCAGTTTACCACCCATTTCAAAAAGGTGGTAAGCTACTTGCAAACGGAAAGGGGTCCCGGGTGACTGGTAGCGAAAATATTTTTTAAGAGCATGCAGTGGTCCCATGGACCACTGCCTACTGTTAAAAAATTAAACAGAAACTTTCATTTTTCTTTTTTAAATGCATCCCATTTTCCTATAAGGAAACGGGATGCATTTTAAAAAAAACTGGTTTATTTATAAAGCAGTCACAGACATGGTGGTCTGCTGACCCCAGCAGGCCACCATCCCTGTGAGAGCTGGTCATTTCCAATGGTGTAGCAAATTGTTACCTGCCTCATGATGCATAATGAGGCAGGTCATTTGTGACTACATTGGCAATCGCAAACAGTGTCTGAGACACTGTTGTAAATTCCATTTTGTGAGTCGCAAATTGCGAGTCCCAAAACAACGCAATTTGCGAGTCACAAAATGGAAGGGTCGTTCCTCTGGCCCTTAGTGTTTTGGTAATGTAATCAAAGTTCAATTTTAACGTTTCCTTAATCATCCGTGCAAACCACAATCCTAGGTATTTTATCTTGGAGGGTCGGCAAGCGAATCCCATGTGATCAAAAAATTGATTGTTACACAAAACGTTTAAAGGGAGTACCTCACACTTATCAGTATTAAGCCCATAACCTGACAAATGGGAGAAGTTTGTGACTTGCTAGAGAAAAGGAGGAAGAGAGGTTGTAGATTAGAACAATATGATATAATGTCATCATCGTAAACTGACATCTTAATTTGGTGAGAACCAGCTTGAAAACCTGAAATAAGAGCATCTTGTCGGATTTTAGTTAGAAAGGGTTTGAGTGCGATATTAAACAAAAGAGGTGCTAATGGATAACCTTGACGTACCCCTCTAAGTAGAGGAAAATTATCTAAAAGCAAACCTTTGACAAAAACTGAAGCTTTAGTGCCTGTATACAACAGGGAAATTAAAGCAATCAATTTCCGAGGGAAACCAATCCATTTTAATAATTGAAACATAAAATCCCAGCCGTCTAAAACAATAGTGGCAAAAGGATACTCCAATGTAGGGGCTCTTCTTAGGACATTATCTGAGGCTAATTGACCTTTAACAAAACCGGACTGCCCAGGACCTATGAGATCAGGTAAAATAGGATCAATACGCAATGCCAATATTTTTGCAAAAATTGTATAATCAGTATTAACTAAAGAAATAGGATGGCAATTCTTGCATTGTGAAAGGTCTTTATTGTCCTTTGGAATTAAGCAAATCATCGCATCCTGGAAGGAGCCCTGTGAAGCACATTTAGTGATAAATCAGTAACATAAAAGTAAAGGTTGGGGAGAAGAAGTTTTGCAAAGTGATTATAAAATGCGATAGTAAAACCCTCAGGTCCAGGAGCTTTTTCTCTGCATAGTAAAGAGACTGCATGAGTGATTTCCGAAAGTGAAATATCTGCCTCTAGTGGGTCGAAATCAATATGATACGTGGGAGGGGAAGCAATGGTTTGAAAATATTTTAGCAAGTCTAATTGTAATAGTTGCGTTTTTAGAGAGTATACATTTGTATAAATGTGAAAAAATTAATTTAGAATATATTTTTCTTTAAAGAGAATAGTCCCTGTACTATTTCGTAAGGACTCTATTCTAGTTCTATCTCTTCTGATCTTTTAATATTTGAAAGCAGTTTTCCCAATCTATTTTGGCCCCCATAATAACAAGCACTTCTCTTCAGTAGGTAAGATAATCCATCAAAAGTCAGTTTAGTGTCAATAAGTTCTTGTAGAGATGATTAATTTTTAGAGTGATAATACGTGTACTCCAACTTTTTTATTTTATCAAGTAATTGGTTGGATTGTATTTCAATAGACTTTGTTCTTTTGGGAGACGAAATTCACTATAAAACCCCTAGTTGTCGCCTTAAAGGAATCCAAAATGAATGCAATGGAAGAGTCAGGTGTAGTGTTAAGAATAAAGTATACAGAAGCAAAGGTTTCAAATAGGGATCTAAATGTAGTATCTAAAAGTAATGAATTATGAAAGCATCATCTGGCTGCCTGTGGGGCAATGGGATCAAAATCTGTGAAGACTGGTGCATGATCTCATATCAAAATTGATACTCTTTCAGACTTGTTGGGCCAAGGACTTACTGAGGAAAGGATAATCTATGCAGGATTGTGAATGATGCGGGCTGAATAAAAAGTATATTCCCGGAGATCTGGATGGCATAACCTCCAAACATCAATTAACGATTTACGTTGGATAAGGGATTTAAATTGTGAGTGCCTTCTGGTGCAGACACATTTGACTGTAGAATTTCCATCTAATATAGGATTATGAAATTGGTTGCAGTCACCCCCAAGAATAATATATTCATCATCACATAAAAACTATTTACCAGAAATTGTGATCCAGAGAGTATTATCAACAGAAACAGGACCATATACATAAAAAATAGTTAAAAGTATATTATCAACAAGAAGCTTATCAATGATCCAGCGACCTGAGAATCATATTCTTGGTTAACAACAGTAATTTTTTGAGGCAAAGAATTAGTACTCCATTCTTTTTTCCCAAAGCCGGGGATGCAAATACATTACCAACCCAACATCTTTTGGACTGAGCAAACTCTGGTTCAACAAGGCACCACTGTATTCAAGCTAGCCTGGCTGATGAAGGGTGAAACCACGAAACAGGTCCCAGGATGCTTGTTTCCGGTCCAGGGAGGATCTGGCCCTGCAGTTCGGGCTGGACTGTTGCCATGAGGAAAAGGGTCAAGACTGATTTGCATATGGCTGGGTCCAAACTGGGGTGGTATAGTGAGCAAAAGAATGATGGAATAAACACAGATCTCTTGACTGGGGTGATTTGTTGAAAAGGTTCAGCACTCCGTCCATCATCTTGCTGTGTTTGCAGAGAAGAAAAAGAGGACAGAAAACAAGAAAGAGAAAAGTAGAGAGTGGAATAATAGAGAAAAACACCAGTAAAGAAATAGTAAAACAGAAAACAAGAAGACAGTACAAGTCTTACAAATGACAACTGACAACTGAAAAACATACCTACAACACACAAATATGAGAGGGAGGATGGCAACACCAGAAGATGAGGGCGAGAACACCGGAACTCCACAAAAAAGTCAGGGTAACCTTAACTTGAATGAAAACATCACATGAGGTTGAGACCTTAGAAGAATGATACATGAAGACATATACCTGTGATATAAGAAAAAGATGTTAAATTAAAATTTCATCTAACAAGAGAAAAAAGCACCATAACAGTAGACAGAAATGAAACAAAAACTTAATCATTATGATAAAAGTCAACTTATTTTTGAGGTGTTCATTTCTTCTGTTCCTTGTTGTTTGAGAAATCTGTTGAGTGCAGCAGGCTCCCCATAAGTGGTTGTTTTTTCCTTGTAAATCACTTTAAACTGGCAAGGAGGAATTAGGCCAAATCTAGCATTCATAGATCACAATTGAGGACGCATATCCAGGAACTGCTTTCGGCAATCAGCTGCAACCTTAGTCACATCCTGAGAAAGAAACAGTCTATGACCAGCCCCACAAATCTATATGCTGTAGGAAAAATAGAATAACTCCTCAAGGCTTAGTAGAAACTCTGGGACCGAGTCTGTGTTCCCTCCATATGTCGAGAGGGGTACCAGTAGACATATCAAAACGTTTTGTCAGGAAAGACGGAAAATAGATGGTTGGATCAGAGCCCTTTGTATTTTCCAGAAGTCCACACATACAGAGATTATTCCTGTGATTTAAATGTTCGAGGTCCTCAGTGTGCTTTTTAAGAAGGGAAAACTCAGACCTAAATGAGAAATACGTGAAACTTCAAGTTATAGACTATCTGTTTTTTGCTCAACTGTTGAAACTCGAGTTTCCAAGGAAGACCATTTATCATCTAAATGTTATAACGTTTTGTTAGTTTCTGCCATAAAAGGTTTCAGTGCATGGATTTCCTCAAGAACCACATCCATACAAGTCAGAGTAGATTTCACTGGAATTGAAGGACATTTTTTAGGTCTTTTGTTTGGACTCATCTGCAATTTACTAAGTGAGGAGGTTTTGGGGATTGTACCAGAATGAGATTCAGACTTCTGTGTATTAGCATCTTCCATATCATTGTGGTTAAAGTCAGAGTCTAACAAAATAACGTTGCCAGTTGAACTAAAAGGTTTATGATTTCTTAATTTCCCCATAAACAACAAAAAGAGACCAGAGGAAAAGGAGTTCACTCCAAGAGATTGCTGGCTTTTATAAGCATCTAAAAAAAAGAATTCCAGTGAAAATACACTTTTGTTTTTTACAAAGTAAAAGCCTGCAAAATGGCTCTAATAAATAATAAAAGTCTGAAGCGCACAGGTATAGGAGATACAAGTCAATGAGCTACAGAGCTGAGAGAAATATGAAAGAATGGGCCCAGAAATTGTGTATAAAACATGAGACCATTTGGAAAAAGCTCACAATACAATTGTCAGAAAATGCTTTAATCCAGAAATAAAATTAGGAAGGCCAGGTGAAATAGCGTGTTATGTTCAATAAAAATACTAATGTGTGAGGACAAACTTCCAAACTCCAAAACCATCTGCCAAGGACCAAGGACTGTAATCAGAGAAAAGCCAAAATATATTTCAAAAAAATAGCAGGGGCTAGGCTGGTAGTGTTCCCAAATACAGCATTTAATCCTTAGAGAAGACTTCTGATGGAGCGTTCAGCTCCTGAGGTCAATGTTTTGGTGTGGAAACACGTCTACCAGTATCCAAAATGGCGGGCGAGACCTCTCACTTATGAGGCAAATCCCCAAGGGCCGGCAGCACATGTAAAATGCAAGGTTGCAGCCTGAAAATGGCTCAGACGACTCACCAGAACTTCGGGAGGAAACACATGTTTGTCTCCTCCATTGAGCGAGTGCCAGAGTGGTCACAAAAGTACCGAAGGCTCCAGCATCCAACAGAGTACAGCCTTTTGCTGCCATCTTGGTTGGCCCTGTGACCACGCCCCGCTGAGAATGTTTTTTAATAAGTTAGGCAATTTGTTTGTGAAGGATTTAAGAGTGGAAGGGGACCTCAGACAATGAGAGTGAATGAGTGGTTTAATGGATCCTGCAAAATTGCTAAGAAGACCTTTGTAAATGCCCTAAAAAGCAAACAAAGAACAAAGATTGCTGAACCTAGATGGCAGTATACCATGGCTTTCAAAATTAGCAAGGCCCAGTGGGAGGCTCGTATATGGGATGCGGACCGAAGGTGCACCAAAGGCAAGCCTGTTTGTGCCTGTCCCTGCCTGGACTGCACCCAGCTCCAGGAACTCTGGCCCTCCCGTCACCTACAGATACTCCCCGGGAGGAACTCATTCATCTCAACCTCAGACACCACTAAGACAGCTACTGACTTGCCTCATGCCACTCCACAGTTGGCCCTTTCACATGCTTACACTGCCAATTCACCTGCCGCCACACTCTCGCACCCTCCAGCCACACCCACTTACACAGCACCACTGCTGACTCCACCACCCGCACCCATACTTTTTACAACGTCTCACCCACTCACCAATTATCACACGCATGCATGCTCCTCAACACCCACTTTCTCAACAAGCATGCAACTGAGTCCTGGGACCTCATACACTCCCATGCACCAGACCTTGCCTCCCTCACCGAGGCCTGGCTCAACCCTTCGCTTGCTCCCGACACCACCAGGACACAAGATCCTGCATCAGGACTGAACCACGAAACCAGGTGGTGAATTGCCATCAGCCACAGAGACACTATCATATGCATCGCCACCAATGACCCCGATGACCAACGAAGACACATCGGCTATCATGGTATCCATCCACTCGGGGGCCCTCATGTACCCATGTCCCCCCCCTCTTCTTAACCTAGAGAGACCCATGATAAGCATGGCACTCACAACCATCATCAATATCTCCATTGCTACAGCCACTTTCCCGGATGCTTGGAGACACGCAGATGTCACCCTGCTGCTTAAGATACCATCCACGGACCCCGAAGCCTTCAGCAACTACAAACTCATCTCCATGCTCCCCTTCCCAGCCAAAGTCATAGAAAAGGCCATCAACCGTTAGCCCTGCCATTACCTTGAACACGGCAAACTCTTGGACAGCTCGCAATCAGGTTTCTACAGAAACCACAGCACCAAGACAGCCCCCATCGCAGCATCAGATGACATTTGCACCATATTAAATTGAGGCGACTTTGCTGCACTCATCCTCCTAGACCTCTCCACCGCCTTCAACAAAGTTAGGGATGGGTGATAAATTCCGCTCCGCCAGCGGAGTTTGCGGACTTTTGCTACTCTGCGTTATGCTTGTAATGCAGAGTTCCAGCAAAACTCCGCCAACTGCCGCGAGGCAGAGTTTTTTCTCGCATGAATCTAGCCACGTTAAGGAAGAATTGGCACCCCCTAGCATGAATTTTGGTTGCTAGGATGGCACCTGGTGAGATTTTCTCAATGCAGGCAGTCACATCTCTTCGAGGTGAGAAAATCTACTCGAGCAACAGGAAAGAAACAGCATGCTCCCAGTGCTAAAAATCAGCACGAAGTGCAGATTCCCCTCCCTTGCAGGACTCTCCTGAATCTCACGGAATTTTTATGTAACTCTGCCCACCCCTAGACACAGTCTCCCACAACACACTCATCTCCAGACTCTACACAAACCGAAATCCAAGGACCAGCTCTCAACATGATAGCTCCCTTCCTGACCGGAAGAACACAACAGTTCAAGCTCCCTCTGTTCACCTCAGAACCCAAGGACCTCCTCTACGGAGTCCTGCAAAGCTCTTTACTCAGTCCCACTCTCTTCAATGCATGCAAGACTCCACTAGCAAGCATCATTCAGATCCTAAGAACTAACATCATCTCTTACGCCGACGATAACCAACTCCTCCTATCCCTCTCAGAAGACACCAGCATCACCAAAAGTAATTTCAAAATGGGGGCGTGGCCGTAAAAATGTCCGACTAGCAGCACTTTACGTGAGCTCCATCGGCTTGCTCATAATCCTTCATTAATCCAGTCCTCGACCTGGCCATCCAAGCTAAAAATGCCCACCGAGACATTTGGGGGCTGTTAGACTTGGCTTTTTAAGCTGGTTCACCCCCAGACTTTTTGCTTTTTGGCCTCCTAATTTTGTTGGTTTTAGGACTCTGGGCACTTTACCACTGCTATTCAGTGCTAAAGTGCATATGCTCTCCATGTAAATTGTGTTTATGGATTGATGTTTCCATGTTTGTCTTATTCGATTTACTACTAAGTCCCTAGTATAGTTCACTGTGTGTGCCCAGGGCCTGTAAATCAAATGCTACTAGTTGGCTTGCAGCACTGGTTGTGCCACCCACACAAGTAGCTTTTCAAAGGTGTCTCAGACCTGCCACTGCAGTGTCTGCATGCAGTTTTTACTGCCATGTTGACCCGGCAAGTGCTCCCACTTGCCAGGCGCAAACCTTCACTTTTCTTACAAGTAAGGCCTCCCTTAGGTAGGCCCAAGGACATGTGTGACATATGTGTGATATGACCTGATAGTAAAATATTGCCAATGTAGTTTTTCACTATTGCAAGGCTATCTGTCCCATAGGCTAACATGGGAGGTGCTTTGTAACTTTCCACTGGGACAAGATAGAGAAATGGAGTTTAGGCTCTCTGAACTCAGTATTTAATAACTCTTCTTTTTAGGGAGATGGCTTTTGAATTGTGTTTTCTAAAATGCTGCTTTTAGAAAGTAGCCGTTTTCTTGTTTAACCAACCTGGGTGCCTCTGCTGGTTTGTGTATTGACTGTCTGGTTTTGGAGTGACAGGGGCTGAGGATGTGCATTCACTGTAGACAGACATCAGGGGAGTTGATGGTGTCCTGCCTTTTCTGGGTGACTCATAGTTGGGCTGAATAGGCCTGGTCTGCATTTCGAGTGGTGGGGGAGTTTTCACTAGCACCGGAATAGGCAGTGTCTCCTCTGCACAATGATGTTCCCACCTCCTGTAGTGAAGCTGGGCCAGAGAGGGTAGAACTGCTTTGGACTGGGCTCAGAGACCCTTGCCACAAAGAGAACAAAGAGAAAATATGGTATAAATTGTTGGGCCCTGACCCCAGAACTTTGGATTTCTGCCCGACTAAGGAACCTGCCTGGAAGAAGAGCTGGAGGAGCTGTTAGGAGAGACTACCACTTTGCTGTGTGCTTTGCTGGGTTGGCTTGCAGTTGCTGCTTCTGTCTTGGGAAGGGAAATGATTGGACTGTGCTTTCTGCATCTGTATCTCCAAGGGCTTGATGTAGAGCTCGCCTCCTGTTGAAAGTCTCAAGGAAATCAAAGGCTTCAACATCTTTTGGATACCGGCTTCTGGAACAGGCAGTTTCAGCTGCAACAGAGGAAAAAGATAACCAGATGCCGTCAACGACACTGCTGCCGGCTCCATGACCTGAAGGAACTGCAGAGGGGATTGCCACACTTTGCATCTCAACCCTGGTCTCACCTACGATAATGCCGACACCGTGAACGAGCCGCTCCTTGCTATGTGACATTTGGGCACCGTACTCCGCACCTCCTCGCTTCACTCTGCAGCCTTGGTATCCCCGACGACGCCACATCACCTTCACTGATGCGGCTGCATACACCGTGACCTGTGGACACTGCTCATGGAGAACATCGTGCACCGTCCGCTTTGCACCGCAGCCCTGGTCTCACCGACGACACTACTCCAAGCTGACATCGATGCAGCTGCTTGCACCGTGGTTTGGAGGCACCGCTCATAGGTTACTCGACGCCCGCCCCATCCCATACCGCAGCCTTGGCCCACCGATGCCAGCACCATCAACTCCAGATTGTCAACCGATGCCGCTGCCTGCACTGCGACCTATGGACCCCGCTCAACACATTGCCCCATCTCGCAGCGCAGCCTTGGGTCTACCAACAGCAGCGCTTCAGCAACGACGATGACGCTGCCTGCACGGTGACCTGCTAGCACTGCAACGAGCACCGCACTACTATATTGCACCACAGCCATGGTCTCACTGACATCTCCGGATGACCGTCTCGAGCCACTGCCTGCAGCACGACCTGAGGGCACCGCTACATTCGCATCACAGCCCGACGCATGCCAATGCCGGCGCTCCTGACTTCAACCACTCGGAGTTCGATCTGCAACATGTGTGACTTCAAGGCCATGATGACTCCAGCACCGACTTCCGGAACTGATGCCTGCCGATGCCAGCTCTTTGAGGCTCATCGCAAGGCCACCAATACCCTGCATTTCTAAAGGTACTGTTTGCAGGTCTTCGGGTAGCTGGCCTTCGATGCCGCGATCAACCAGAACTGTTTGAATTTGTTGTTCACAATGCAGTGAAAGCCCCAGACGGAGCTATCGACTTCAAGGAACTGTATTTTAAGTCTATTTTTGATTATTGATATTTCTAAGAACGGTATGGTGGATTTTTATCAATTTTGGTTTTGTTTTGCACAGATAAAATATTGGATATTTTTCTAAAACGTGTGTAGTGTCCTTTTGTAGTATCTTCACTGTATTACTATTGGTTATGAGCAAATGCTTTACACACTGCCTCTGAGATAAGCCTGACTGCATGTGGCAAGCTACCAAGGGGGTGAGCAGGGGTTATTTTAGAAGTGTATCCCCCTTAACCTGACTAAGAAGAATGGTCCCTACTTGGACAGGGTAACAACCTAACAACTAGAGACCCCCATTTCTAACAGGGGCCCTGATGCAAATGCTGGTTGATAATTTTATGTGTCTCGGGGGCACTCAGAGCTTCTACAAATGCATCCACAGAGACTGCAATGCAATGGAAAATGGCAGCGGCAAAGATGCGGTGCTGAAGGTGGCCTCTGGCAGCACCTCAAACAACAGGCAGCAGCTGCCAACACAACACCAGGCATAGATTGGTGCCAACTCGCACTCTCCTCTCTGTCTCCTCGCGGTAGGATGATCAGCCCGGGGACCGGTGATCAGCTGTGCCAGTGCCGGCAGAGGCAACGGTCAACTGGATTGCAACCCTGGTGATAGCCCAGCAGAGAGGAGGTGTTGGGGAGCAGCCGGCCCACTGTGGAGGAGGGTGCGCTTAGGTGCAAGGACAGCTGCGCTGATTCTCCCTTCCACCTCTCTGTGCAGGCAAGTCTGTTGACGCACGGGCATTGGAAAAAACGCCAGCAGCTCCTCTTTTATATTCCAAAACACACCAGCACCACAACCCCAGAGAAGTGGCCTGGAAGCAGCCTATGTAAGAGGCCTATGGACCCCACCTGGGGGGCACACCCCTCTCTCCCTCGAATAAATAGTGGGGCGCAGATGTGTTGCTTGAACATCTTGGGGGCTCTGTCATGCCTCCCCCAACCCAGCCACTCAGACAACGGCACCAATGCGGCGGCAAACAAAGGCAACTCACTAGTGGCTTTGATCATAACTCCTAGCGGTGGCGGGGAGGAAGGACAGTGGCCCCGGGAGTGTAGGCTGGAGAGGACCAGGGCCTTCTGCATCCTCCTCTGCAACCACCCTAGCCAAGAGCTGATCTGCTGGGGCCTGGAGGGTGACCTGGATTGCTTGGACCCCCCAACTGGCCTCACCGGATGAGAGCGCAGAGGGCGCAGAACTTAAATAAACACACCTGAAGGTATCGCTATCACTTATTCAGAGGAGACGTGGGTGCTTACCTAAACACCGGCTCACACCGATGACAATGGGCACTTTTTTTGGGGGGGGGGAACGCTGGAGAGAGGGTGAGACTCGACCCATGGAGGGAAAAGACCAGGACCTCAATCATGGGAGGACAACAGGCGCATTTCCCCCCACAGTGCAGATAGAGTCCCCAGACAATCAAACCGGGGGCTTAGTATCGGTGGCTGATCAGTTGGGGATCCTGCGGGTCACAGATGGGGAAATTGGAGGGTAACTGAGTTCAGCAATGCCCTTAAAACAACAACAGTTTGGAAATTTGCCCTGAGATAGGTGTTACCCGTAGGGGGGACCGGCTGGGCATGGGAGCACTACCCTCCCTCCTCTCCTGTCAGCTGGACTGAGATGTAACCCACGGCATGTCCAGAGATAAAGAACCCAAACCCCCCAGGCAGGGGAAAATGGACCATTACGTGCAAGTTATGACCCATCGGGTGGAGGTGGAGGAGGAAGCCCCAGCTATACCGGCCAATACAGCGCTCCTGATGGTAATCCAATACTCCATAGAGGCCATGGAGGGAAGAATCGGGCAAGTGCATTCTGAGGTCTCCCTTCTACGACAAGACCTGGGGAATGTGTTTTAGAGGGTCACAATTGCAGAGAACAATATTTCGGAAGTGGAGGACATGGCCCAAGGGTTTCAGAATACAGTGACTTAGCTCAATGCCACAAAGATGGAGTTGGCATGGAGAGTAGAAGAGGCAGAAAAATGCTCAAAAAGGAACAATTCGAGTTTTGTGGGCATTCCGGACGGGGTGGAAGGGACTAACATGTGCGCCTTCCTGGATAATTGGCTGAAGGATTTCCTTAGAACAGAACAATTCTTGTCCTGTTTTGTCATAGAGTGGGCTCACAGGGCACTAAACGCAAAAGCACCACCGGGAGCCCCCTCACAACTTGTGATCGCACGCTTTTTGAACTTTTTGGACAGGGACATGATACTAAGGAAAGTCCGCTGCATGGGTAAAATCCACCATGAAAATTCCAAAATAATGGTCTTCCCAGACTACAGCCATGAGGTGTAGAGACAGCGAGGCACATTTGACTCAGTCAAAAGGAAGCTACGAGCCCTCCAACTACAGTATTTAAGGTCCTCTATGCAGGAAAGGCGTTCTTCTTTCACTTACCCGAGGAGGCCTGGCCTTGGCAGGATGAGCGCCCAACCGGGTCGGGTGAAGGGCGGCTCCCAGGGACCAGGGGTTCCCAGAAGGAGGGGTAGGACCTAGGATGCCAGGTCAGAGGGGGAGAAGAAGGGCTGTGCCCCCTGCATCATTTATACTTATAGAGCGCATGGCTACCAGAGGCCTCCCAGCGCTAAAGACAAGCCACCAGACAATCAAGCAATCAGAAAGTTCCAGAGAACAGCAGGGTCTTCAGTTGATTGCGAAAAGTGAGATGATTGGTCTCAAGTCGGATATAATCTGGGAGCTGATTCCAGCCTTTAGCCGCAATGAGGGAAAAGAGACGTCCCCCACTCCGAGCTCGATATACTCTGGGAACTATGGCTAGATGTTTTTTCTCAGAGCGTAAAGATCTATTTGGGAGGTAAGGGGAAATAATGGATCGAAGGATCGGCGAGGCCTTAGCTGAGAGCTGAGAGTTATATAGTGCTTACATGTCCCGAGGGGTATCAGAGCGCTTTACAACAGCATACATGTGTAGAAGCATAAATAGTAAAGTACAATGATACATCTAGACACTGGAGGTTACATAGTTTGAGGTTATTGACCAGAGGCATAGAGATGATGCTTGAGCAGAAATTCTTTTAGCTATCTCTTGAAATTCGTGAAGGAGGGGTTAGTACCGATATGAATTGGGAGAGAGTTCCAGATTTTTGGGGCATTCCCTGTGAAAGAGCAGGAGAGGGCTTTTTGTTTATGTCTTTTGGGGGGGATTAGGAGGAGCGAGTAGGAGCTTCTTAGGTTTCTCGATTGTCCTGCTTTACTGAGTTTGGTAGCGAGGTAATCCGGATTGCCTGTGTGTAGGGCTTTATGGGTGACACAGGCTGTTTTGAAACAGTAGCGTGCTTCGATAGGTAGCCATTTTAGGTCCTGCAATGCAGGGGTGATGTGGTCGTGTTTTTTTGGACCCTTTGACCATTCTCGCTGTTGCGTTTAGGGTGGTTCTCATGGGGGCTATGTGTGTTTTAGCTGTCCTGGCATTTCCATAGTCAAGTCTGGACAGAACTAGAGCTTGGGTTGCGATTTTTAGGTCATTGGGGAGTATGAAAGGCTTGATTTTGTTGAGGAGTTTTAGGCTGTAGAGGGCGCCCTTTTTCTGTGGAGCTTATGTGGGAGCTCATGTTAAGTCTTGCTTCTAGAGAGATCCCTAGAGATTTAGCTGAGATTGCTGGGATAAGTTTGCAGTTTAGGGAGTCTAGGTTGTTTATCAATTCCTGGATCTGAGGGGGTTGTTCGTGATTGGAGAAGACAAGAATTTCGTTTTTTGCTTGGTTGAGTTTGAGGTGGTTGAGGATTAGCCAATTTTCTACTTTTGAAAGTGTGGAGTAGAGTTGGAGGATGTCTTTAAGGAAGGATATTTCGAGGTACAGCTGGGTGTCGTCAGCATAGAGATGATAGGTGAAATGTGCTTGTTTTAGAATGGTAGTGAGGTGTTCCATGTAAATGTTGAAGAGAGTGGAGGAGAGGACTGAGCCTTGAGGGACACCTCGAGCTGTGGGTAAGGTGTCGTACATAGAGTTTGTGATTTTTATGAATTGGGATCGGTTATGCAGAAATGAGGAGAACCATTTTAAGACATTGCCATCTGCTCCGATACGCTTTTGTAGGGCATCTAAACGTAGCTTGTGATCCACCGTGTCAAAAGCAGCTGATAGGTCGAGGAGGACAAGTAGGCAGCATCTGTTCGAGTCAAGGGAGTTGTGAATGTCATCGGTTATACTTAGTATAGCGATTTCTGTGCTGCATCCTTTCATGAAACCATTCTGGTATGAGTCATGTAGGTTGTTTGATTACAGGTGTTGGTTCAGTTGGGAGAGAACACATTTCTCCAGGATTTTGGCTAGGAAAGGAAGGTTGGTGATGGGCCTAAAGTTTTTTAGATCGTTCGGGTCAGCATCCGTTTTTTTTAGAAGGGGGGTGATTTGGCCTTGTTTAAGGCAGTCGGGTATCAATCCGTTGTTTAGGGAACTGTTGATGATCTATGTCCACAGTGGGGTTAGGATGAGGTTGAGGTTCAAAGCAGGGGAAGTGGGTAGTGGGTCTGCATAGGGGTTGGAGGGTTTGGAGTTGGCAATCACCCTGGAAATGTCCTCTTCAGAGAGAGGTTTGAAGTCCTTCCAACTCTTGGGAGAAGTGGCGGGTCTTGGGTATAGGCTTATTTTGGCGGTTGACAGAAGACGGGTCTCAACTTTGGGGATCATGGAGTGAACTGGGGCTGGGTTTGGTTTCGTTATGGGTGATGACTTGCTGTGTTGGGATTGAGGGTGGTGGTCTCGGGAGAGCTCAATTTGGGTGATTTTGTCATTGAAGAATCTGACCAGGTCGTTACACTGTACTTTGGAGGCAGGATGATTTACTTTGGTTGGCTTAGAGGTCTGTTTCTGGATGACGTTGAAAAGTTCTTTGGGGCGGTTTTTAGCTTTGTCTAGTGCACTCCGGAAGAAGGAGGCTTTCTCCTTGATTATGTGTTTTTTGTAATTCCTGCGTTCTCTTCTGAGCTGGAAGAGGTTGGTTGTGGATGGGTTTACTCTCCAGAGTCTCTCAGCGGCTCTTACTTTTCTTCTTTCGGAGTTGAGGTCTTTGTTGAACCAGGCTCTGGATGGGATGTCTCGGATTCTTTTGTGTTTCATGGGGGCTAATTGGTCAAGTGCAGTTTTCATCATCGTGTTGTATAGTGTAGTGAGCTCAACCTTGTTAGGTTGTCTGTGGAGGGCGGGCAAAGTGATGTTAATGTTTCTTCGAGGTCAGAGAGGGGGATAGAATTGAGGTTTATGCTCCTTTGATGGGTAATCTGTGCTTTGACTGGTGGAACTGCAGTTTGGTTGATGTAAAATAGAATGATATGGTGGTCTGACCAGTCGATTGGGAGAATGTTATAGATGCTTATTGGTTCGTTTTTGGCTAGGATTGCATCTAAGGTAGAGCCTTTGTTGTGTTTGTTGTGGGTTTGTCCCTTGCAGTGTTGGGTGAAATCATTTGTGAGAAGGAGTTCACTTAGTAACTGTATAAAAGTGTCCTTTTCATTATTCCAGTGGAGGTTGAAGTCACCTGGGATGATGTTGTTGGAGTTGGGAGCAGTGTGTTATTAGGTCAGATAGTTGTTCTCCGAATGCAAGAGTGTTTCCTGGAGGGTGGTAGATGAGATGGCATTTAGTTACTTTGTTGTCTTGTCGTCCTCGGTTGGTGTTGATGTATTCGAAAGTAGAGAAGGAGTGGGTTTTGGTTTCAACTATATTGATGTTGCTCTTATGGATGATGGCAATGCTGCCATCGTGTTGGTCTATTCTGTCCTTTTTAATGATGGAGAAACCAGGGGGGACTAGTAGGTCAAGGATCGGATAGGATGTTTCATTGAGCCAGGGTTCGGTGAGGAACCCGACCTCAATGTCGTAATTTAGTATGACATCAGTAAGCTCTGTTGCGTGCTTGACTGCAGATCTGCAGTTAACAAGCATGCAGTTGACCTTCCAGCTGATGGAATGGTTTTGATAATGGCACGCCAGGACCCCACGCCAGGACCCCACTGAAAACCCAAGAGCAGATGCAGAGGTCGGGGACATCCTCAGACACTTAGAGTGAATCAAACCTGATCGCCCAAAAAAGTAAGCATAGCCTGGAGCCGCCATCCCGGATGCATTGGAGAGAGACCTGTCATCGGATTCGGACGCAGACCACCCGCTGGCCTTGGAAATAGCCAACTCGGAAAAGAATTGCCTAGGACGGGTCTCCCCTGAGCAAAGCATGAACTTGCAGCCAGATGGATTGGGCAACTGAAATGAAATATCTCTGGAGTGTGTTTCCTTCTTCTTTTTTCTTTTTTGTTCTTTACTAGGTTGTTTTCACTATTAGGGGTTTGCGAGTTAGAGTGGGGGAAGGGCTGCAGACCTCTCATACTCTCTTCAAGCATAGTCTGGATTAGGTAATGTGGCTCAGAATGGTGAGGAGAAACTGGGGTTTGGGGTGGAGAGAGAGTTGTGGTTGGGGGGTATGTTGTGTTTTGTTATGGTTTGGTTTATTGATTATGAAGGTGCACTAACACAATTCACTAGCTGCACAGACAAGCACCCAGACACACAATTACAAAATTTTACGGCATGACACAGTCTTATCAGTTAGGTGACCCTCCCCATATGATACTGACTTTAAACGTTAATGGCCTTGGTAATAGAATCAAACAGGGCCTTGTCACGCAGTATATTATATGACTAGTGCCCGACGTGGTTCTCCTCCAGGAGATACATCTAAAGGGGACACATTGTGGATTCCTAGGGAGGGGAGCATATGTAATATTAGCACATGCTGGATTTTACAGTGGCCCAAGAGGGTCGCAACACTGGTGAGGAAAATCCCCCCTTTCAGGTAATTAGAACGTGGATAGACCCTGATGGCAGATATATTGATGTAAAGGGCCTCAGTGTTAGGATAGAGATGACCTTGTTGAGTGTGTACACACCCCCACTGGTTTGCAAGTGCCTACCCTGACTAAAATAACTGATATTCTCTTTGAGTTCAACTCCACACTGCATATTATAGATGGGGATTTTAATGACGTCATGGATGTAGGTCTCGATCGGGGACCCAGAAAACACCGCCTCAAGCCACAGCACTGGCATAATTCTCTGACAGATTAGGCCTGATTGAGTTCTGGTGCAGTAAGCACCCTTCTGATAGGAAGTATTCTAACTTTTCAGGGGCCCACAAGGTCTACTGAAAGCTTAATTACAGAGAGAGATAGGTGTAACTGCCTGAGCAAACTACCTCGCCCTTGTTGGTCTAAGTGAGATGGCTGACAGATCGGAAGGTAGGTAAATGCATGGGACATGTCAGACTTGGAGGTGACACAGAGTCTTCGGGTAGCCACGGAGGTATAGTTTACTGAAAATGAAAGGTCCGCTGACTCCAAGGTTGTGTTGTGGGAGACAATTTAGACTGTGCTCTGTGAGAGAGCCCAGAACTCGATTACAGAGAAAAAGGGGAGGGGGTGGCAGAGCTCAAACAGCTGGAACACCAAATCCTACAACTTGAGGGGTCACTGGGGTCAGAATCCTACCCCCTTGTTTTAAGACAGATTGCAGCACCACAAGTGGAATACAGGGGCCTGGCACATGAAAGGGCCAAAAAGAAGATGATGGTCACGCTACACCATTTATATGAGACAGGGGATAAGGCTAGTATACTCTTGATGTGGTTGAGTAGACGGGAGCAGGAAGCACACTTGGTGCATAACATTATCCCTCAAACTGGGGTCAGGTGGTGTGACACAGATGCACTAATTGTTGACAAATTTTCCCTCTTCTACGAACAGTTTTATAAGGCCTGACTGCTCCATGACTCTGACAACATAGCGCAATATCTGGCCTGGGAGCCTACTCCCGTGTTGGATCTGACCTTGAGCAAGGTTCAGGCAGTCATTGCTAAACTGATGTCAAGGAAACTCCAGGACACAATGGTATCCCTGCTGAGTTTTACAAACGCTATTCAAACATATTGGGACCCCACTTGTTGTACATGTTATGAGAGGTAGGAGAGAAGGGGGATTTTCCCAAGATCTTTAAAAGGCTGTTATTGTTGTACTCTGCAAAGATGAGAAGTCCGGGGACCTGTGCAATTCCTATTGTCCAATCTCTTTACTAAATATCGAGACGAAGATACTGGCTACTATTCTGGTCACTCGACTCCTGCAGGTCATTACCCCCCTAATCCATCGCAATCAGTCGGGATTCATGCCGGGCAGGTTTACCCACCTTAATTTGAGGCACATGAATAACTGGCTGACGACAGTACAGGTATGCCAGGCACCCCATGTTTTTCTCTCACTAGACACAGAAAAGGTTTGATGCAGTCCATTGACCTTTCCTCAAGCAAATGCTACTGAAATTTGGCTTTGTTCTCCACGTTAGGAAGTGGGTGGCGGTACTGTACTGGAACCCTGGGGCGACGGTCAGGTCTAATGGAAATATGTCCGCTGAATTCCCGATAGGAAGAGGACTCAGGCACGGATGCCCCTTGTCTCCACTCTTATTTGCCTTAACAGCAAAATCACTGGCCTGTGTGGTAAGGCTGCACCCCATAGTTCTGGATCTCGGCATCAAAGAGATAGAGCAAAAAGTATCATTGTACGTGGACGATATTCTCCTATGCATAACAGATCCGGTAACCACAATCCCAATGCTCTTCTTCTTAGAGGACTACAGGGCCCACTTGGGATACAGAATTAAGTTGGACAGATCTGTGTTATATACTCCTTTAGGCATACAAGACGTGTTGCCGATCCCACAGGGCTTGCGCATGGCTGAAGATGGTTTTAAACACCTAGAGATCTTTATAATAGCACAAAAGGAGTTCTGCTCCAACCATAATGTTGGAAGAGTGTTGTCAAGCTTCTGGGCTGACGTTGCATGATGGAGGGGACGTCCTCTTGCCTTGATGTGGCGGACAGCCCTTTTAAAAATGATAACACTTCCCAAATTGTTATATGTGCTTCAGAACACATATTATCCAGTCTCCCAGCTGGTATTTTGCCAAGATTAATAAGGACCTGAGAACTTTGCAATGGGATGGCGGCCATCCTAGGATATCACACAAAACTCTATAGCAACCAATTCAATAGGGGGCTTGCATTCCCAGATATTGAGGGATACTATTGGGCTGACCACCTGATCAACATCAATGACTGGATCTTTGTTCTCCAACATTAAGGATCGAGCGCCATGTTCGAAAAGAGAACATACATACATTACCTTTATGGAGAGAGGGGAAACCAAAGATTTCCACCAGCAACACACGCTGCTTTTATGGTTTGGGATAGGGTCACAGGTCACAAAAATGCTGGGATGGGCACATAGGATCACCAGGAATCTCCCCACTGGAAAGGTACATGGCTACGGAAAATACCAAAGCTTTGGGGATATTGGCATGAGATACCATATAAGGGCCTCATTTACAAACTTTTTGCGCACTGCATCTCAGCAGGCCTTCCTGCTGAGCCTCCATGCATCAAAAGACAAGGGCAGGAATGCGCTGTTTCTGCAAGATAAGGCGCATTCCTGTCCTTCTCCCCTGTGCCGGCGCACAAATAGCAGCTCTATGCCAATGCAGATACCCTTGCCTCATGTTGCAAGGGTGCCTGCGTTGCAGGGATGATTTTTTTGTGCAGGAAAGGACATCTTCCTGCACAAAAACAATAAATGATGCCATTTTCCTATTCTATGCGTGCTGCACAATGCAGCACGCATATAAAGAGGAAAAATAGGAGAAGTAGAAGCATTTCTCCTTGTTGCACCACTTCTACGCCTCCCCTGGGGATCAGGTAGTGAAACAGAAATCATCACCTCAATGAATTGGACCCCTCAAAATATAGAAATTTCCTCAATTTTAGTTGGGCTGTATTTAGAATAGTATATCTCCCTCGCCTCCAAATATATGCACATTCCCTAATGTTAGATTTCGAATAGGAAATTTGCCTTCCCCATCAAATGATTGTGGGACTGTGGTTACATACCTAATTCTGATCCCTCAAAATATATGCACTTTTCAAATGATTATAGAACTGTTTTGAGAACAGTAAAATTACCCCCATTTCGCAAAAATTTCCCTTTCCTTAAAATTAGTAGGACTGGACTTTGAATAGTAAGTCTGACCTCCCACCCAAAATTGTGTAATTTCCCCAATTACTTTGGGCTGGAATTTGAATAGTAAATCTCTCTCAACCAACCATTTTCTTCCCAAGAATGTAGAATTATTTTTAGTAATGTTTAAAACTTTTTTATTTTGATGTGTTTTGTTTTTTAGTAGAAATTTCTAAACTAGCATGTTTGTTATTCATTTATTGATTTAAAAAAATCCATATTTAGTACATTATTTTTCATAAAAGTTAATATGGTTTGATAAATTATGAATGAAATATATTTTTCTTTTTATAGCGTTATATTCATTGAGAATTACATATGTTACTACTGTGATTTTTAAAATATTAACTTTTATATGGTTTGTGCATTTTTAAAAATATACTCAATGTCATTTATGTAGTAAGAATACATATATTTGTGCACAAAAATGTTATTTTTTAAAGACGTGTTGTTCTAAGTTATTCTTTAGAAAAAATTATAACTTTTGTAAGTTTTTTCATTTTTATGTAGGAACATCCTATATGCGAATATATTTTTTTAAATACATTTTTATTTTAAGGTTATAGTACGATTTAAAAATAATTTCACAATTTTAACTAGCAATTAATATGTGTGTAAACTATATTTTTAAAGTCAATATTTTGGTTGATTTGAATGTTCATTTTTTAAGTACAATATTTTTGTAGTTGATAGTTTTAGATTAGATATTTTAGATAACCTACTGGAGTTTTACACTGAATGTGTTTTTACGAAATATTTTGGTACTTAACTAAAGAATATAAATTCAGTTATTACTGCTATCGGAATGTTTAGGCTAAAATATTTTTGTGGTTGATATTGTAACATGTAACCATAAAAAGTAAACACAGTCTTAAGTATACAGAGCAGAATGTAGCAGATGGTAAAACATCACTCAAACATCAAAGACTGCATGGAAATAAAAAAAAATTATTAATAGAGTTTGTCTTTAACTTTTCAATAAAACAAGATAAATTATTAAAAATTGTTAACAATTGAAAAGATCAACCAATTGGTTTATCTTAATGGAGGGAGAAATCGAGTTGCAGAGTTTTGGGGCATTCCCAGAGAGCAACATATTTAGCATTTTTGATTTTCTGAAGAGGTGGTCATGCATATGAGAGAATCTGAAGTCCTTAGGCAGCAGGATCCTCTGGATATGGAAAGTCTATGCACTAAGAAGCTGAGTTTTGTTCCATTTAGTATTTTATGGATGATACAGACTGTCTTAATCTACATTTTTGACCGCTAAAGGAAGCGAGTTGAGAGAAATCAAGATTGGGGAAATGTGGTCAGCAGCATGGAATTCAGCTTTTATTTGAACCATGCATACTTTCCGTGAGTATGGAGTTCCCATAGTCACGCCTCAAGAGGACTAGAAATCAAACTACAAATTTAAAGTCATCAATAGGTAAAGGCACTTAATTCCTCTGAAGAGTCTTATATGGTAAAGTGCACCTTTGAACAAGGCATTTATGTGTGCGTGTAGATTCAAGCGCTTGTCTGAGATAAATTCCAAAGATTTGGTATTTTCAACAAAGGTGAGCTTGCAGTCAAGCAGCTTAGGGGCATCGAGCGTTGGTTAGGCAGGAGAGTTACATTTGAGATAGGAGAGGAGGAGGAATTCCATTTATTGAGGGTTCAGCTTTAGATTGTGTTAGGACATCAACACATCTAAAGTTTTAGAAATATTAGCTATGTCTTAAGGAGGTGAGACTCTCAGATATAGTTGGATATCATCAGGCAATGTTGAATTGCCTCAGAAGGGAGCCCAGGAGATTCTGTTTACAGGTTAAAGAGATCTGGAGAGAGGAAGGAAGCTTGTGGTACTCCTTGCTTGGGAAGGAATAAGCTAGAGAGAATTTGGATAGTTTAACCTGTGGGGAATTAGCGAGATAGAATGCAAACCACTGGAGGGCTCTGCCTTTAATTGCCATTTGGTCCCATCCAGTCTTTCATGTTTGATCAGAGATTCATAGTATACTGTCTTGAATGCTGCCAAAAAGTGTAGAATAATGGGATGGTAAGATTCACCTTCCTCTTGAATGCATAGCATATTACCCGTTATTTGAAGCACAGCCCTCTCAGTAGTGCAGTCAGACTAAAGCCTGATTGGAAGTCATGCAGGAGTTTGTTTTCTTCAAATGATGATGACTTTGACGAATGTTTGTCAGAAAGAGAAGTTTAGAAATTAGTCTAAAGTTGTTTTAGGGATTCTGGGACTGCCTCATTTTTTGGAGGAGTGGGTGAGCTCACCAACTTTCTGGCAATCAGGAAAAGATCTTTGAGACATGTGTGAGTTAATAACCATCGCCATGAAGCAAATTAAAGAGTAACAGGTGTCTTTTGTAACTTTTGCTGGGATCAGTTGAGTAAATTGAGTGGAAGATTGAAGGCTTTTGATGTCAGTTTGTGTGATCTCATTGAAAGAAGACCGGTCTTTTGCAAATTTTGTCAGTTTTTCTTTGAAGAATTGAGAAAATTGTTCACAGTTGTCCATGTTGTGGATGAGCTCTGGAATGGCTGAGGGGGAGTAGTAGATTTTTGTGACGTTATTGGCCAGCAGTCAAACAGCCTTCACTAATGTAGATAGCATGCTGGATAGGTTTAAGTTTCTAGAATGTGCCTTCTTTAGGGCAATCCTTGTATCTATTAAATCAGGATCCCCTCTGGATCCCTGTCTCCCAGCAGTACTTATTAAGCTTTCCTATCCTGCCCTGGAGCAGCATACTCAACTAATGAACCAATCATTGTTGAAGGGCATGGTTCCTAAAACTTGGAAAACGGCTTTGGTTACCCCCTTACTCAAAAACTCAGTTTGGATCCAGTCACTTGGTCAAATTACAGTCCTATTTCTTTGTTACCCGTTTTTGCCAAAGTATTGGACAAACATGTGAACCAATAACTCACAGTGGATACAGAACTTAATGGCCTACTCCACCCTTCGCAATCTGGGTTTCGAGCAGGCCAAAGCACCGAATCGACTCTTCTCAGTGTTACGGAGTTCTTGAGGCATCAACTGGATAATGGTTGAGCCGCTGCACTGATTTTGTTAGCTCTCAGTGCAGGATTTGACACTAGAAATCACATTATGCTCCTACAAAGATTAGAGGGCATCAGAATACAGGACATTGTTCTTTCCTGGATGAAACCCTTCCTGCATGACCGTACCTTCCAGGTCAACACTAACCAACATAGGTCAAAATCTCATCCCTTAGCCTCAGCTGTGCCCCAGCAATCCACCTTGAGTCCACTCCTCTTCAACCTATATGTTAGACAGAGATAGCAGAGATAGTGAACTATTGCGGCCTCACACTTTTTTTGTACGCGGATTATACACAAATTGTTGTATCTCTGTCAGCCAAGGACACTCAGAATGTGAAGGCTCTTAGTTCTTGCCTTACCCATGTTTTATCATGGATGTGGGTCAACTACCTGAAATTGAATGGTGACAAGACCAAGGTTCTGTTGGTGGGTAATCCCCCACCCCTTGGGGATCCCACTTGTTGCTTCCTACCATGGGCAGTTCCCCTAGCCCAGTGTTGGACGTAAAGAACCATGGCGTTTCCTTGATGATAAAATTACTCATCAGATCAACAAAATATTAGGAACTTTACATTGGCTACCTATCAAGTGCCTTGTGCAATTCAAGGCATTGTGCTCTATGCACAAATGCCTAGCAAACACCGGACCTGTTCATCTTGGATCTTTGGTGTCTTTGTATTCCCCTGCACATTTATTGAGCTCTAGTCATCATAGGTTCGGCGTAATTCATAGAATCAGGAAATCCCACTAAGGAGGCCCAGCATTCTTTTTTCTCTGACCTAGACCCTGGAATGGTCTGCTTCCAACACTGAGCGAGTGTTATTCACTCTCCGTTTCGTAAATCTTTAAAAACGTGACTGTTTCAACCCTTGGAATTTTCCTAACTTGGCACTCCTTTAGACAGTGCTCCAGTCTGGCCTACATTCCGTATTTGAGCCTAATGCTGGAAAACCTTTTTTAGATAGCATTTGCTTTACAAAGTAAAATAATAATAATATATTGAAGAGCTTCCTTGGTGCATTTTTTGTTGAGGAGATCTCTTTGCAGTAAAAGTCAGCTTTGGATGCAAAGACGAGTTTTGTACTCCGTTTTTTGCCTCGGTGAAGTTCAAGATTTCAACTGGATGGGGTTACATGCCATTGATCGTTCAATGGTTCAGACAGACTTTATTTCTTCTAGTAGCTCTTCAGAGAACCATTCACTTGACTTGCTATTAATGTTTCCTTTTGGTTTCAATGGAACCAACTCAACTGCAGTTTCAGCTGTGACGTTGTCGTTTTCTGTGATTAAACTACATTCTTGCTCAGTCGAGATGGTAGCAAGTTTGGAGGAGATTTTAGATTTAAAATCATCCAGGTTAACATCTTTTAAGTCTATGACCCAGATCTATGGTATTTTAGGGCCTGATATAGTGTTTGGAGGGCAGAATATGTACATTCGCCATTGTGGAGGTTACTCTGCCCACCAAAATTAGGGATGGAAGCCAGCCCAGCAGACATCTCTTGCATTTCCAGGAACCGCAATCACTTAAAGTTTGATGCATGACTCAGTTAACATGTTGGAACCGTATGCCAAACTTTCAACTGTTTTTTTATTTTCAAACTCAAAATCCCAGGGTCGGATTTTGTTCTAGAAAATAAAAAAAAGCAATGATCTCCTCACCACGGCAGATTTTTTCCCATGGTGTATGGGTCATTTTTCAGTTTACCCGGCCCCCTACAAACAGTGAACACTTGTCATTTGTCTGCCCACTCTAAGGTCTTGATTACGAGTCTAGATGCTATTTATCGCATCTGATGAATAACGATACCGATAAATAGCACATATTACAGAATAACATGTGGATTTTGGTGTTTACTGCAACAAAATCTGCATGATACAGTAAACACTGTATCATTTTCACCTGTTAAATTTATGCAGGTTTGACCTGCCAAAATTTAATGATGGCTGAGGTATTTAACGCATCCGATAATTATCGAATGCGTTCAATAACATTCAGCTCGAAAATACGACCCCTGCTCAAATAGGGGTTGGAAAATAACTCACTGGAAAATCAAGCCCTGAATAGGATGGGCGGACAAATGGAAAAATCTCTGACAGCCATTATTCTGTTGGACATACTGGAGGTTCCTCTGACTCTAAGGAGCCAATTACGATACTGTAAAAACCGGGTACGAACCGTCGGACGGAGCATATTCTCCGTCCGACGCGTACCCGGTCGTCAAAATATACAAACATGGAATTACGATTCGCACGGGAACACCATTTCCGTACGAATCGTAAAAAACCCCGACCGAACAAAATAAACCTACAAATGCGATCCGGGAAAGCGCCGACCTGACGTCGGGACGCTCGCAGCCTGCCATTCACGAACCAGGAATTACGATTCGCACCGACGTCATCCCGCACGGTGAATATTTTCTGGCAGCCAAAAACTGCCGGGAAATCAGGACGAGGCGAACAAGGACTACCAGTACGCGACGGACAGACAGGACGACGCGAACAAGGAGGACCAGTACGCGACGGACACACAGGACGACGCGAACAAGGAGGACCAGTACGAGACGGACACACAGGACGACGCGAACAAAGAGGACCAGTACGCGACGGACACACAGGACGACGCGAACAAGGAGGACCAGTACGCGACGGACAGACATGGACCCGAACCTACGTGTCATCCCGGCCCTCATAGCAGTCGACCTCCTCTACAGGTTCGGACGCAGACGCCGCAGAAGGTCAGAACAACTAAGGGAGGGGGGAAAGTGGGGTGGGGTGGGGGTGGCAGGACCAGGGCAGGCCACAAACCCCCCACCAAAGTCACACAGCACACATGCCCTGACATACCTGACTCCCATGCCCTGGTCACTACGAGGGGGTGGGGGCATGTCCAGCTAAGCCAGCGACCGCCACAACGGAAGTCCGTCACGACGCGAACCGGCAACACAACCAGACATGTACGTCCCGTACCCACGCCTGAAGAGCGTGGGTACGAGTCGTACCACGCCCACACCCACATCACCCCAACAATGGCGGGACGGCTCGTACCCACGTGGCAAAGGCCTGGGGACGGGCCGCACAAGCATCACATAGCGTGGGGACGGATATGTACGGACCCTACCCCCACCCGCGTACGTATGGAGCGGACCCCCACCCCAACAGTGTAAGTACAACCCGTACCCACACCCGCGTACGTATGGAGCGTACCCCCACCCCAACAGTGTAAGTACGACCCCTACCCCCACCCCGTATGCATGGAGCGTACCCCCACCCCAACAGTGTAAGTACGACCCGTACCCCCACCCGCGGACGTATGGAGCATACCCCCACCCCAACAGTGTAAGTACAACCCGTTCCCACACCCGCGTACGTATGGAGCGTACCCCCACCCCAACAGTGTAAGTACGAACCGTACCCACACCCGCGTACGTATGGAGCATACCCCCACCCCAACAGTGTAAGTATGACCCGTACCCCCACCCGCGTACGTATGGAGCGTACCCCCACCCCAACAGTGTAAGTACGACCCGTACCCACACCCGCGTACATATGGAGCGTACCCCCACCCCAACAGTGTAAGTACGACCCGTACCCACACCCGCGTACGTATGGAGCGTACCCCCACCCCAACAGTGTAAGTACGACCCGTACCCACACCCGCGTACGTATGGAGCGTACCCCCACCCCAACAGTGTAAGTACGACCCGTACCCACACCCACGTACGTATGGAGCGTACCCCCACCCCAACAGTGTAAGTACTACCCCCACTCCGTATGCATGGAGCGTACCCCCACCCCAACAGTGTAAGTACGACCCGTACCCTCACCTCGAATGCATGGAGCGTACCCCCACCCCAACAGTGTAAGTACGACCCCCACCCCGTATGCATGGAGCATACCCCCACCCCAACAGTGTAAGTACGACCCGTACCCTCACCTCGAATGCATGGAGCGTACCCCCACCCCAACAGTGTAAGTACGACACGTACCCCCACCTCGAATGCATGGAGCGTACCCACATCCGTGCATGTCATGAGCGTACAGATTGTGAAATTGGAGAGGTGGGTGCAGAGTCCTCCCAGCAGTGCCCTGAGACAGGAGGGGTGGGTGCAGAGTCCCCCCAGCAGTGCCCTGAGACAGGAGGGGTGGGTGCAGAGTCCTCCCAGCATTGCCCTGAGACAGGAGGGGTGGGGGCCTATCACTCCCAGCAGTGCCCTGAGACAGGAGGGGTGGGGGCAGAGTCCTCCCAGCAGTGCCCTGAGACAGGAGGGGTGGGTGCAGAGTCCTCCCAGCAGTGCCCACAGACAGGAGGGGTGGGTGCAGAGTCCTCCCAGCAGTGCCCACAGACAGGAGGGGTGGGTGCAGAGTCCTCCCAGCAGTGCCCTGAGACAGGAGGGGTGGGGGCAGAGTCCTCCCAGCAGTGCCCTAAGACAGGAGGGGTGGGTGCAGAGTCCTCCCAGCAGTGCCCTGAGACAGGAGGGGTGGGTGCAGAGTCCTCCCAGCAGTGCCCACAGACAGGAGGGGTGGGGGCCTATCACTCCCAGCAGTGCCCTGAGACAGGAGGGGTGGGGGCCTATCACTCCCAGCAGTGCCCTGAGACAGAAGGGGTGTGTGCAGAGTCCCCCCAGCAGTGCCCAGAGACAGGAGGGGTGGGTGCAGAGTCCCCCCAGCAATGCCCAGAGACAGGAGGGGTGGGTGCCTATCACTCCCATCAGTGCCCAGAGACAGGAGGGGTGGGGGCAGAGTCCTCCCAGCAGTGCCCTGAGACAGGAGGGGTGGGGGCCTATCACTCCCAGCAGTGCCCTGAGACAGGAGGGGTGGGGGCAGAGTCCTCCCAGCAGTGCCCTGAGACAGGAGGGGTGGGTGCAGAGTCCTCCCAGCAGTGCCCTGAGACAGGAGGGGTGGGGGCCTATCACTCCCAGCAGTGCCCTGAGACAGGAGGGGTGGGGGCAGAGTCCTCCCAGCAGTGCCCTGAGACAGGAGGGGTGGGTGCAGAGTCCTCCCAGCAGTGCCCTGAGACAGGAGGGGTGGGTGCAGAGTCCCCCCAGCAGTGCCCAGAGACAGGAGGGGTGAGTGCAGAGTCCCCCCAGCAGTGCCCAGAGACAGGAGGGGTGGGTGCCTATCACTCCCAGCAGTGCCCAGAGACAGGAGGGGTGGGGGCAGAGTCCTCCCAGCAGTGCCCTGAGACAGGAGGGGTGGGGGCCTATCACTCCCAGCAGTGCCCTGAGACAGGAGGGGTGGGGGCAGAGTCCTCCCAGCAGTGCCCTGAGACAGGAGGGGTGGGGGCCTATCACTCCCAGCAGTGCCCTGAGACAGGAGGGGTGGGGGCAGAGTCCTCCCAGCAGTGCCCTGAGACAGGAGGGGTGGGGGCCTATCACTCCCAGCAGTGCCCTGAGACAAGAGGGGTGGGGGCAGAGTCCTCCCAGCAGTGCCCTGAGACAGGAGGGGTGGGTGCAGAGTCCTCCCAGCAGTGCCCTGAGACAGGAGGGGTGGGTGCAGAGTCCTCCCAGCAGTGCCCTGAGACAGGAGGGGTGGGGGCCTATCACTCCCAGCAGTGCCCTGAGACAGGAGGGGTGGGTGCCGAGTCCTCCCAGCAGCGCCCTGAGACAGGAGAGGTGGGGGCCTATCACTCCCAGCAGTGCCCATGGAACACAAAGGGTGGAGTAGTCACATATACAATGCCCACAAATGTCAGTCAGTTGTACAAAGACCCTGCAGTACATATACCACATGTGTGCGAGGCTGGGAGTATACACATGCATAGCGCAGAAAAGAAAACATGTACACATGAAGTCATGTCAATAGACCACATACACAAGTACAATGACTACCAAGGATGCCACGAATGATGTAGGTGGAGACATCGCTCAGCATGCATGTGCAAAGGTGAAGGACTAGGTCACACACCCAGCTAATGGACACACAGCTCTGTGCTAAAGTCAGGGGACACCCTGCAGGGAAGAAGTCAGGGTACACAGAGGAAGGAATACACCTTGGGACAATGGCAACATGCAGCAACTGCATACATGAATGGAGAAAGGTAGCTAACACCGTGTGAGGCACACAGATCCCAGGGTCCCCCCTATGAGCAGCACACTACTACATTTCCCACACACCCAACACATGACCAACACCCACAACCATGTAGAAGCCCCACCAACATCAATGCCAGCAATGCAGGAGTGTTCCAAGGGAAAAAAATAAATAGCTTTATTCAGCATGAGCAAAAAACTAGTATGACGTAAGTCCAATATTAACAAAGCCCATAGGGCAGTCCAGGAGTCCCAGCTGGATGGGGGACACAGTGGGATGCGTGTCCCCTAGCTTGCCTGCACAGTTACAATCCGTTGTCTTCCACAGGGGTGAGGGCATCAGTGAGGGCATCATGTGGGGGTGAGGAAACAGGCACCGCAGGGACAGGAGGGTGAAGGGTAGGCGTCGTGGGTGCAGGGATGGAGGACTCCACCACAGGGGGTGGGGCAGGGCCAAAGGCGGAGGCCAGGATGTCACTGCACACCTTAGCAAGGTCCTCCAGGGACTCCCCTGCACCCGAAGGAACCACAGGCCCCAAGGATGGGGGGGGTCAGAGGGATGGGTCGCAGCGCCACTGGGGGAGGATGTGGACAGGGGGGGGACTCAAGCACCCTGACCGGGGACCTCCTTGACCGCTTGCGGGGTGGTGTCAATGTGGGGCTCAGGGACAGAGCGGCCATGAAGGAGTCCTTGGGGGAGATGTGGCCAGGAGAGCTGAGGGGAGGGGATTTGGAGGGAGTGGATTGGGTGGAATGCGGACTCCCACTCTGGCTGCGTGTCACACGTTTGCCCCCCGACCCAGTGGGTGTGCCTACTGCACCCTGTGTGTGCGTGTCAGGAGGTGTGCGGCGGACCTTCCCTGCTGGTGTGGTGCCTGTGTCTGTTGTGGTGGGTGCATGCTTACGTCTGGGCGTATGTGGGACAGGCATGGGAGTGGGAATTGTGGAAGGAGCAGGGGTAGGGGGTGGGACGTAGCGCTGCAGGAGACCCACTGCTGCAGTCAGTGTGGAGTCTATGGACCTCAGCAAGTTGCGTTGGTCAGCCTGCGATGAATGAATGCCCTCCAAGTATGCCTCCATGTTGTTGAGGACCTGGCTGTGGCCATGGAGGACATTAAGGATCGCAGTCTGACCAATCTGCAACTGCCGCTGGATGTCCACAGACTCAGCATTGGCGGCAGCAGTGGAGACAGGGGCAGGGGGTGCGGTGCCTGGCAGGAAGGAGACATGTGGTGACCGGGCACGTTGGGAAGGGACACGGGCACGTGGGAGGCGGCTGATGCCAATGGAGGGGGCGGTGCCAGATGTAGGGCTGCTGTCAGATGGTGGTGCAGCCACCGCCCACTCGGAGTGATCATCCTCGGACCCGTCAGCTTCATACTCTGTTGTGCCAGTCGACAGGTCCCCAGGTTCACTCTCCACCGCCTCAGTCCCACTCGAAGTGCCAGCCCTGATGTCACCGCTGGCACTGGTGCTCGGTCCCTCCGCGCCGTCTGTGTCCATGTCTCCCTCCGTGTCCCCCGACGATGCTGTGGGCAGGGTGAAGAGACAGAAAGTAATCATACACCTGTATACATATGTCACATGAGTCAAATCTACGTAGGTTACAGTGCATAGCCTGAAACAAAGGAAGAGTTACTTCTACAAAACAAGGTACATATGTAGGGCATGCAAGACACAGTTTTCTGACCCACCATGCCATGGAAAAACTATGGAGAGCATGACACAATAGCAAATGAGATTATATGGAAATTTGACTGAGGAGCAAGGCCCTGGGGACAATCCAGCACTGCATCTGCACCACACAGCGTGGCAGCAAATAGGGATGAGCAGGGACCATAGGCAGGAACTAGAGGCACATGCAGCATAGGTAATACTGATAACATGCCCACCCTGACTGGCACACTGCACCTTGAGTGTATGTCCAGGCAAACATCACACACTGGCCAGTCCTAGCAAGGAGATATCAGGTCTTGACATGTCGGACATGCCCGCACCACCCACCCCCTACATGAGACAAATCTATGGAGACACAGGAAGCACGTACATCTCTTAGTCAGGGTGAAATACACATGGGATGCAAAACTTCTATATTGCACACAAACTACCCAAGGTGCGGCTGTGCAAATTATCATGTACAAATGGGCAGCATCAGATGAGTGCAACAAGACACAAAGGCAATGGCCACCGTGAGTATGTAATAGGAAAATCAGGTCAGGCTGTACAGTGGACACTTGTAATACATCGCACGTCAATATACATGTTGCCAGGGGACAATGGCACAGAGCACAACCTATGCTGTAGACCCAGAGATTGTCAACATTCTCGGATTACACACATGATACCTAGGAAAAGATGCCCCTGGGGACAGTAGTGGCCACACAACTCCATGCTCCTGAATGGAAATGACTGCAACACATGCTAACATCCCTGCACTATGCCTAACGCACACTCATACACATCATGTCACAGGCCACCACATGGGACATGCCTGCTGGAAGGCCTGGCACTCGAGAGATTAACTCCCATGTCTGGACTCAGCATTAGTGCCAACTGACATGGAACCCACAAGTCCAGAACTGGACAGGGCACAGGCAAGGTCACAAAACCTGTTACACACCACCCCCACACATGATGCTGCAGGCATTGGACACTTGGAGAATGTGTCAGGCTACATAACCTTGTGATGGAGTGACTACACACAGACCAGGGAACACATTGCAAGGAGGGGAAGGGAGGCAGGAGAGCACTGCAAAACTGTGGGGAACAGGATCTGCACAGCACCATAATCCCTGGAAGTGTATCCATGGAACATTGCACTTACAAATGCTGGTGAAACACAACAAACACACACATGTACCTACCCCCTTCCGGCTGCTGCATCTCCTGTAGACGCC
Source organism: Triturus cristatus (assembly GCF_964204655.1). Taxonomy (NCBI): domain Eukaryota; kingdom Metazoa; phylum Chordata; class Amphibia; order Caudata; family Salamandridae; genus Triturus; species Triturus cristatus. The sequence continues at coordinate 452,527,187 of NC_140593.1, read as the reverse complement.
TGTCCAAGTCAGGAAAGACCACCGCCAGCACACGTTTCTGGATGTGGGAGAGACGGCGGCACCCGCGGTTCTTGTGGCTCTCAGGTGAGTCCCCCAGCAGGACCCGTGCGATCCTCCGCGTCCAGCACCGGATATCCTGCCAGCGTTTCCTCACCTGGGACAGGCGCCGCTTCTGACCATCCGCACTCCTCACGGCGCTGACGGCGTCCAGCCATATCTGCTCCTTGGCAGAGGCGTCTACCTGTGAGGATGAACAAGTGACACGACATCAATACACCTTGCACATGTCACGGGGACACAGATTAGAACACATTTGCTGTTTACAACAAGGCATAGTGTGCATGCAACGCATTGCAACTTTGTCATAGGGACATGATCCTGTGGGGGAAGGCCAATAGCTGTACGTGCCATTGAAAGGACACAGGTGGAATTAGGGCAACTACACAATCAATGAGCCAGGCTAACACTGTGCATCACACCCACCCCTCCTGTCTCAGGGCACTGCTGGGAGTGATAGGCCCCCACCCCTCCTGTCTCAGGGCACTGCTGGGAGTGATAGGCCCCCACCCTTCCTGTCTCAGGGCACTGCTGGGAGGACTCTGCACCCACCCCTCCTGTCTCAGGGCACTGCTGGGAGTGATAGGCCCCCACCCCTCCTGTCTCAGGGCACTGCTGGGAGTGATAGGCCCCCACCCCTCCTGTCTCAGGGCACTGCTGGGAGGACTCTGCACCCACCCCTCCTGTCTCAGGGCACTGCTGGGAGACATCAGGCATTCCCCCCCTGGGACCCCCCCTACAGTACATAGCATGTGTGTCACACCTGGACACAATGGCAGAAGTCACAGTCACAAAAAAGGGACACAGTCTGTGGCAGTGGACACTGCACTCACCTGATAACCTGGTCGCCCATACAGCATGGGGTACCGTGGGAGGATCACATCCACCAAAGCCATGTTCTCCTCCAGGGTGAATGGCTGTGACCTCTCCACAGCCCTTGACATGGTTCCAGGGAATCAGTAGCAGCAGCTGGGTCGTGGAATACAGAGATGTGCAGGCAAGTGCTCCCTCATGGGACCTGGCTGCCTTATATCTGCCTTGCTGGCCCATCTTATGCACAGGAGTACAGAGTGATTGGTCACTCACATTTGCATCCTATGTTTCCTCCAATCCCTTCAAACCTAGCAGTCTGTGGGTTCTCTATCGGTTTCATTCTCCTGCATGATGTCAGCCCCACAAACACATTGCAACAAAGTAGAAGAATTCCAACTGACTTCTGCTGTGCACCTTCCAGAACAAATTCGAAATTTGAACTTGGTCTCCATGACAACCAGCATGCATGTAGGCCTTAATACTTGTCCCTCATGTGTCCCCTATGTAATTTGGAGTGTCACACACAGGTACGGTGCGTTTCGGGGCCCTAGGGCACCCCAAATGCATTGCAACGGCCCGTACACGCGTGCCTACGTTCACTATCACTATGGGTGTCCTCGCGTATGCGTACTCGTAGTGGTACGGGCCGTACACACGCATGTACGCTCACTATCACTACGAGTACGCATACGCGAGGACACCCATAGTGATAGGGAGCGTACAGGCGTGTGTACGGCCCGTACCACTACGAGTACGCATACGCAAGAACTCCCATAGTGGTAGGGCCGTACGCACGCCTGTACGCTCCCTATCACTATGGGTGTCCTCGCGTATGCGTACTCGTAGTGATAGTGAGCGTACATGCGTGTGTACGGTCCGTACCACTACGAGTACGCATACGCGAGGACACCCATAGTGATAGGGAGCGTACAGGCGTGCGTACGGCCCTACCACTATGGGAGTTCTTGCGTATGCGTACTCGTAGTGGTACGGACCGTACAAATGCCTGTACGCTCGCCATCACGATGGGTACACATACGGCAGCACTCCCATAGTGATATGGGAACGTACACAGGCCCTCTTAGCAGCAGTACGGCTGTTTTCACACATCACAGTGGTGATAGGCGGCACACAGGTAGGAATAGGGCGGACATACTTGTCCATGGATGGACATACTTGTCCATGGATGGACATACTTGTCCAGGAATGGACATCAAGGCATCGTCTGTGCATTACTACATGTGTGGGGCACAGGTGTGACAGGCTGTGATGTGGAACATCACTCCTGAGTGGAGAAGGCACCAGATGTATGATGAGATGTGTACAGATGTACTGTGTGACGGTGCAATGTGTGCCAGGCATGCCCTTGACTCCTTTGACATGTGTGCATGTCGTACTGCACACTTGGGGTGAGCGTCACTGCCATGGCACGGACACCAACACACGGAAGTGTCCCCTGATGCCCGGTACAGGGGTTACCACACCTGCCTTGTCACTACCCACGGTGCACAATGTGACAATGTCATGTATGTGTGGGGGCTTCCCATCAGGTTGATGTTGGAGCACCCTCAAAAGCTGCAGCTGTTGCAGCAACCAACATGTGTCTGTGTGTCGATTGACATTGCACACTGTTCCGCACACCATGCCACATGTGGTATCGGATGTGGGGTGCACATGTATGCATGGGACACGGAGTAGCGTGGCTAGGACATGTCTGCATCCTCACAATGATTGTGTGGTGAGTCATGACATGTGCACCTTCATGGCAAGGTGTGTGGGCTGTCCTAGTGTAATGTCATGTGACCTGTGGCTCTAGTGTTCCGCTACCAGTCTCTGCAATCGGCATCCTACTTCTGCTGATGTGTGGGCGTATGTCACTCCTGTCTTGCGTCTGGCTGTTCACTTGCACTGGGACACAGCTATCCCCATGGCATGGCACGGGGAGGTTCTCAATCTCCGTGTGTAGCTGGGTCTTGGTAGGAGTGTCACCTGGCAGCCATACGTGTCCTGGGCATGTAGCACATACCTGACTCCCTATGTAGCATATGTGTATTGACAGATTAACATGTGCTCAGTACATATGAATTGTTGTCGTAGTGCACTCACTCTTCCTTGTCACTTCCTAATTACTGCAGAGCGCCGCCTCTTGCCCGACCAATTCCGGACTTGGCTGCCATGCGGGAGAATGACAGCATCCGTTGCTACCGCTTCCCCCAACCGTTGATTCTGGAGTTGACGGCGAGACTGGCACCACACCTGCAACCGCAGCACAGGTATCCTACGGCACTGACACCCCAGCTGAAGGTAATGGCTGCCCTACATTTTCTTGCCACGGGTACCTTTCAATATACCATAGCTCATGTTGGTGGCATGTCCCAGAGCATGTTCTGCCGTGTGCTGCATGATTTCTTAGAGGCCATGTTGATTCACCTGGATGACTTCATCAAGTTCCCAACCCCTGAACAGTTGACTGCGGTCAAGCGTGGATTCTATGCCCTGGGAGGGATGCCCCATGTCATTGGGTCCATAGATGGGACACATGTAGCTTTGGTACCACCACACGCACGGGAGGTAGCGTACCGCAATCGGAAGCACTACCACTCCATCAATGCCCTTGTGGTGTGTCAGTCCAACATGGTGATTTCACATGTCTGTGCTCGTTTTCCAGGATCAGCACACGATGCCTACATCATGAGGCGTAGCAGGATACCTGAAATTATGATGCAGCTGCGCAACGAAAGAGCATGTGTTGTTGGTGGGTACAGTCTGTCTGTCCTGTATTTTGCATTGCCTGCCAGCACGACCGCTTCACCAGTTCTAACGATGTCCATGTGCTTCCCATGTAGGGGACGCTGGCTATCCCAACATGCCTTGGCTGCTCACACCTCTCCGCAACCCCATCACGCCGGCCCAGCTCTGCTACAACACCGCCCATGGCCGGACAAGGCGAGTGATAGAGAGGACGTTTGGCCTGCTGAAGAGCCGCTTTCGGTGCCTCCACAAGACCGGCGGCGCCCTCCCATATGCCCCTGTGAAGGTCTGCAAAATCTTCATGGTCTGCTGTATGCTGCACAACATGGCAGTTGAGAAAGCTGTGCCACTCATCCTGGATCAACATGACGAGGACCATCCACCCGTGGAGGACGAAGGTCTTGGCAATGGGGCTAGTGATGTGGAGGATGTGGAGCCGCAAGAGGACATCCGGACTCGGCTCATACGCGACTTCTTTGCTTAGTGGTGAGTACCAGTGTCTGAGTGTGCACGCATTGGTCCCCGTGTGGCATGTGTTGTGATGTGTGTGTCCACCTGCATGTATGGCACGTGAGTCAGAGGTGTGTGTGGGTGTGTCACTGGAGTGATGGTGCCAGTGATGGTTGTATTTCCCCAGTCATAATTGTGACCTAGCATGTTGTCATCCATACATGTGTCGAGTAAATGCACATGCAAGTGGCTGTTCTTTTTGTGGCTGACTTCTTGTGTGTCTCTCTTCCCCAGGTAATTGTGCATGCCGTCTGCTGGTTGCATTGTTGTGGCACTGCTATTCCTCATGGACACGTAATCGTGGGCTGACTCAGCGTTACAGGCACGGACACGTTTGGAAGTCTCCATAGGGTAAGGGATGCATCAGGGGTGTATTGGGTGTGGCAGTTGTTCACGATGTATGCACACTGCCCCTGTCGATGTTTGGTTCCTCTGCAGCCATGTAGCATCACCATGGGACACGACATGCAGCTGTGTACACCTGAATAGATGGTCTGACTGGTTGACAGTCATCAGTGATGGGATAGTGGATTGTGATGATGGCATCAATGTGTGTGACACTGCCCTCGGACACATACGGTTAGCATTGGCTTGACATGGTGTGGGACTTCCACATCAGCGGATCAATGGTGTATGGCAGGCTCTCCGTGAGCAGCTGTGGGTGTTTAGCTGTTAGCCTACAATTGTGTGCCAGTTCCATGGCTAACACGCATTAGTGCTGCAGAAGGGGGGTGCCAGTGTTGGACCCACATGTTACTCCACAAGATGTGTTCATGTGTACTTCAAGTTGCCTCTGCAATCCCAAAAACATGACTAATAAAGGTGTCCCTATGCCTCCAAGGTGCCTCTTCTCAGTCAATGCTGGTGTGTTGCCACGGTGCATCCAGCATGTCTGGCATGGTTTTCCCTGATTGTGGCTATGTGTCAATGTGTCGAGTAGCAAGATGCAAGCTGTGTGTGTGGGCTGAGACTGTGTTTTAGCCATGATGTCCATGACTGTGTGGGTATTGTGACATGTGCCATCCCCATGCATCCAACGTTGGCCAGGCCCCCATTCTCTGCATCCACCGGACTCAAGCTTGAGGACATGGTTCTGCCACCTGTCTACACATACCTGCGTGCCCCCCAGGACACTCCACGTGATCCCTGACCTCTGCGCATGACTGTTGCTGTACTCAATGTGTCTGTCAGCACGGTTGTGCGGCCACCCCCTCAGCTGGTTGGCCCATCACGGGTGTGTATGGTGCTCCATGTCTGTCTTGCCTAATACACTGTGACCCGTGTGTCCTGTGCCAGACTCAGGCCCCAGGGTGTGGATGGTTGAAGTCAAAAGAGAACTCAGGCATGTTTAGACTTTACAACACACATGTAAGGTAATAATGCAACCAGCAGGCATCTTCTCTTCATAGTGTGATTTATTATTTGGGGGGGGGGGGGATAAAGTGAGGGGCTTTCCGGGAGTTTGGAATCCAAAGTTCAGTAGGGGAGTTGGTGTCCTTGCCATTGGAAATCATCAGAGTCCATGCCACAGTCTTTGTCAACATTGGTCAGACAGTGACCAGCAGGGCCATGTGGCAGAGAATGTCTCTTGATGCTGTGATGCTGTTGCTCCAGTGGGCCAGGTGCCAGGCCAGGTGTCCTGGATGATGGTGATGTTGCGCCGACCCTCACGGTCTTTTCCGTGGACGACCCGCCCTCCTGCGGGGACCCTCAGAAGCAGGCCGTGACGACGTCTGGGATGCTCCATCGGATGTTTCCTCCTCCTCCTCCTGCTCCCTCCCTGTGGGTGGTGATGTTCTCCGCCTTCTGGCACAGGGAGGGTCGGCCATGTTGTCGGCCATCCGACGGAGTGTATTGTGAATCCCCTGGAACACCGTCACTTGCTCAGCCTGTCTGTCCTCCATCCGTCCTTGGTGTTGCTGTAGACAGGCATGTTGCTGGGCCTGCTGGGTCTTTATCTCATCGAGGGTCCCCTTGATCTCATTGAGGGTGGACACAACCTGGGCCATGCCCGTGGTGTCCTGCCGGTATGTGTCCATGATGTTACGGACATGGGCAAATACCGGTTCCCCAGCCAACTGGTCAGGCTCGCGCCTCCGCCGTCCTCCACTCCCACCACCCCTGCCCACTTGCACCTGGCCTGCCCTTGTGGGTACATCGGGTCTCCGGGACCCCTGAGGGGTGGCATTGGCGTTGTTGCCTGCCTCCTCCTGGGTGCCCGCGACACCGTGTCGCTCCTGGCCAGCCTGGCTGCTTTGTGGTGGTGGGGCAGGGATCCTGGGTGTCTCCTGGGATGTGGCAGGAGTGGGGGTGGTGGTTGGCACAGTTGTACCTGACGCAGGTGCTGCAGGTGGCTGGACACCAGAGGGGCCAGGTTGGTCGGGGTCGTCCACAGAGTGGTGAGAGTCGTCGCTGCCGGTGGGATCGTGCTCCTGCAGATCCGGGTCCTGTGAGTCTTCCCCCCCCAGTGTTGGGGGGTGAACCACAACGTTGACCTGTGTGTGAGAGAGACAATGTTAATTTTGGTCCATGCAACATCCATGTTTCATCAGTTTCAAAGTTGGCACATTTCCTCTTGGAATTATGATCTGTCTTGCATTCCACTCACAGTGCACTTGTGCATGGGTGTGTCCCTTGGGCACCACTTTGGCCCCTTTAACTCTGTGTGGCACAGTCTTACTTGCTGCGTCAAGTGTGACTGCAGTCAGCAGTGGAGTGGGCAGGTGTGGCGAGCCATGCATTGGCGCCTTCCGTGTAGCACTGTACATGTGCACATGGAGTGGATCCACACACTTATATGATGCAGGTAGCTGTCGTTGTGCTCGTGCACAGGTTGTGACATGGCCCTGTGTTTTGCCACGGAGAAGAGGGGGGGTTCTGGCACTGGCCACCCTTGGCTACATGCACGCAGTCTACCTGCTGACGAGCAGACATTCCCACACACCACACGGCTGATTTGCTCTCCCTGTGTCTCCCTCCCTCTCTGTCCCCCTCTCCCTCCCTCTCTGTCCCCCTCTCCCTCCTTCTCTGTCCCCCTCTCCCTCCTTCTCTGTCCCCCTTTCCCTCCCTCTCTGTCCCCCTCTCCCTCCCTCTGTGTGTCAGCCTCCTCCCTCTGTCCGTCTTCCTGTGTCTCCCTCCCTCTCTGTCCCCCTCTCCCTCCCTCTCTGTCCCCCTCTCCCTCCTTCTCTGTCCACCTTTCCCTCCCTCTGTGTGTCAGCCTCCTCCCTCTGTCCGTCTTCCTGTGTCTCCCTCCCTCTCTGTCCCCCTCTCCCTCCCTCTCTGTCCCCCTCTCCCTCCCTCTGTGTGTCACCCTCTGTCACCTCAGCCCAGCTTCCTAGACACACACTTTTTCCAGTCCTTTGAATGGCCCTTGGCTTGTTGATGTGAGTTTGTTTCTGATCTCCAGGCACCCATTGGGTGTAGTGTCTGTGTGTGCGCTGCTGCTGTGGTGGTGTGTGCTGCCACTCTTTCACAGTGTTGGCTGTTCATTAGCTGCTGTCATGTGCAAAACAGTGCCTTCACCCCCATGTGTTGATGCAAGGCGTCCGCCATTTGCTGGCGAGTCTTTCCTGTGTGGGGACACACTGTTTGTCTGGCTGTGACCTGGGCCATATGGGCAGAGGGCATTGTTGTCTGCTTCTGAGTTGCATTATGTGAATTTTGGGGCCCACCCTCCCGCCATCCGGGTTACCGTGTCATGTGTTGGTGTCTTCTGTGGCCTGTGACTTGACATTGTCCAGCTGGGTGCATGGGGCATGGTGGCGCCAGTGGCATGTGCGTGTTCATGGAGTGTGGTTGAGTCATGCGATAGCTTGGGGTGGTTGCGTGCCTGTTTGTGATTTTGGTTGTGGATGACGTTCCCCCCATGTGAGGTGCGTTGTTTGTGTACTCACCCGGGTCTCGGAGTCCTCCTAATCCTTCGACTGCCTCCACCGGCTGTATGGCCATCACCCTCTCCTCCCAGAGCTGGTAGTGTACGGGTCTGCGGGAGGGCCCTCCTCCAGTGGCATTGGCCTGGTTGTGTTCCTCCAGCATCTTGGCTCGGACCCTCCTCCGCAGATCGTACCACCTGGATTGGCATTCCTGCCTGGTCCTTCTGGTGTCCCCAACAGCATTCACAGCATCGATGATGGTCTGCCACATGGCTGTTTTTGCTGCCATGCTGGTGTTTCTGACCAATGTTCCAAAGAGCTGTGGCTCGACTCTGAGGATTTCATCGACAAGAACCTCCAACTCTCGGTTACTGAACTTTGGATTCTTGGTAGTGGGCATGGTGAGGGGTGTGGGTGTGGATGGTGGGGGGTGTGTGTGGATGGTGGGGGGTGTGTGTGGATGGTTGTGGGTGTGTGGGTGTGGTTGTGCAGGTGTGTGTGTGTGTGAATGTGATGAGGGGGTGTTTGTGAAGGTGGTTGTGTGAAGGTGTGCAAGTGTAAGGTGTGGTGAAGCTTGTAGTATGGTGCTGTAGGTTGTCTGTGGTGTCTGGCAGCAGTGAGTCTGTTGCAAAGGCTCATGGTTTGTGTGTGTGGGCCCTTTTTATTGGTCCATTGGTGGGTGTGGCTGTGTTTGAAGTTTGGGTGGGTGTGTTATAAGGAGTGGTGGTGTATTGGGCATCTGTTTGTTTTTGGCAGTTGCAGGTCAGTGAATGTGTTATTTTAGTGGTTGTTGGACATGTTTAGTGGCTTTGTGCCATTCGAATGGTGTATTCTTGTGTTGTTTTGGTTTGTCCTGGTTGTGTACGTGCATTTTGAGCGTGTGTACGGTGTGTACATGGGCCATGTGGTTGTACGGTGCTGTCCTTGTGTGTGGCTTGGTACGACTCGTACATGCGGTTGTGATGTTGGGGCCTGGGGTGCGCTCCGTACTTAGGAGGTTGTGTTGGTGGTGCGACTGGAACGTACTGGGGTGTACATAGACGGTGGTACGACACGTACAGGGGTGGGGGTACGACTCGAACGTACTGGGGTGTACATAGACGGTGGTACGACACGTACAGGGGTGGGGGTACGACTCGAACGTACTGGGGTGTACATAGACGGTGGTACGACACGTACAGGGGTGGGGGTACGACTCGAACGTACAGGGGTGTGGGTACACGGGGGTACGACACGTACAGGGGTGGGGGTACGACTCGAACGTACAGGGGTGTGGGTACACGGGGGTACGACACGTACAGGGGTGGGGGTACGACTCGAACGTACAGGGGTGTACATAGACGGTGGTACGACACGTACAGGGGTGGGGGTACGACTCGAACGTACAGGGGTGTACATAGACGGTGGTACGACACGTACAGGGGTGGGGGTAGGACTCGAACGTACAGGGGTGTACATACAGGGTGGTACGACACGTACAGGGGTGGGGGTACGACTCGAACGTACTGGGGTGTACATAGACGGTGGTACAACACGTACAGGGGTGGGGGTAGGACTCGAACATACAGGGGTGTACATACAGGGGGTACGACACGTACAGGGGTGGGGGTACGACTCGAACGTACTGGGGTGTACATAGACGGTGGTACGACATGTACAGGGGTGGGGGTAGGACTCGAACGTACAGGGGTGTACATACAGGGGGGTACGACACGTACAGGGGTGGGGGTACGACTCGAACGTACAGGGGTGTACATACAGGGGGGTACGACACGTACAGGGGTGGGGGTACGACTCGAACGTACAGGGGTGTACATAGACGGTGGTACGACACGTACAGGGGTGGGGGTACGACTCGAACGTACAGGGGTGTACAGAGACGGTGGTACGACACGTACAGGGGTGGGGGTGCGACTGGAACGTACTGGGGTGTACATAGACGGTGGTACGACACGTACAGGAGTGGGGGTAGGACTCGAACGTACAGGGGTGTGGGTACACGGGGGTACGACACGTACAGGGGTGGGGGTAGGACTCGAACGTACAGGGGTGTACATACAGGGGATACGACACATACAGGGGTGGGGGTACGACTCGAACGTACTGGGGTGTACATAGACGGTGGTACGACACGTACAGGGGTGGGGGTAGGACTCGAACGTACAGGGGTGTACATACACGGGGGTACGACACGTACAGGGGTGGGGGTAGGACTCGAACGTACAGGGGTGTACATAAAGGGTGGTACGACACATACAGGGGTGGGGGTACGACTCGAATGTACAGGGGTGTACATAGACGGTGGTACGACACGTACAGGGATGGGGGTACGACTCAAACGTACAGGGGTGTACAAAGACGGTGGTACGACACGTACAGGGGTGGGGGTGCGACTGGAACGTACTGGGGTGTACATAGACGGTGGTACGACACGTACAGGGGTGGGGGTAGGACTCGAACGTACAGGGGTGTGGGTACACGGGGGTACGACACGTACAGGGGTGGGGGTACGACTCGAACGTACAGGGGTGTGGGTACACGGGGGTATGACACGTACAGGGGTGGGGGTACGACTCGAACGTACAGGGGTGTACATAGACGGTGGTACGACACGTACAGGGGTGGGGGTACGACTCGAACGTACAGGGGTGTACATTAAGGGTGGGCGTAGTTCGCGAAGTAGCACTTCGCGAAGCTACGCAAAGTGAAGTTCGCACTACGCGAGCTACGCGTAGCACTTCGCGAACTGCGAAGTAACATGTTCGCACTGTGCAAGATGTTGTTTTCAATGATTGCACAGTGCGGACAAGCAACCGGCACTGTGCAATCATTGAAAATGGCATCTTGCACAGTGCGAGCTGTAGTTTTCTGCTGCTCGAGTAGATTTTTACTCGAGCTGCAGCTTTCTCAACGCGAACTGGTAGTTTCTCATCGCGAGCGGTCGCGAGCATACGCGACCCCTCGCAATGAGAAACCTGACCTTCTCGCGTTGGGAATCTCGCCGGGAGGTTTATTTTCCATGCTCGCGATCGCGAACAAGGAAAAAGTCTCGCCAGGATGTCATTTTGCTTGCTCGCGGTCGCCAACTTGACGTTGAGGACCGCGAGCAAGCAAAAAATGACCGCAGCACTACGCAACACTACGCTACGCGTGTTCGCACTGTGCTACGTGCAGTTCGCGTAGTGCGAAGTAGCACGAACTTCGCAAACTACGCGAGCGTAGCGTGGTGCTTCGCCCAGGCCTAGTGTACATACACGGGTGGGGGTGTACATACACGGGGGGTACGTGTCAGACGTACGGGGGCGGGGGGGAGTGTTGGGCGCGTATGCGGGCACATGTCTCCATGGTTGCTATGGGAGTTCGGTGCGGACGGTGTTTTTTCCATACTGTTGTGAGATCGGACGCACGGGATGGATCGTGATTCCTCGGTCGGACTTCACCTTTCACATTTGTACGGTAAATAGTCCGAGGACGTGTCGGACACATTTTCCGACCCGAGGACGTGTGGGAAATCATTCCCGATGCGGTTCGTATGGACTTTTTACCATGCGAATCGTGATTGCCAGTTCGTACGGCACTTGTACGATTCGTACGGTAAAAAGACCGGATACGAGTCGCACGGGGATTTTTTTTACCGGATCGTAATTGGCACCTAAATGTGTTGGGCGAACCTTCAGTTTGGCATTGCGTTAGAGTACCCTCCCCGCCAAACTCTAAATCGGGCTCTTAGCTTGTCCCAGGTTGAAGATTTCACGCAGTGCAGCAAAAAGGAATCAGAAAATTATCATACCAGTCTACTGGGAATGGGGGTTTTGCATTTTTTGGGATACGTAGATCCGGGTTGTATACTTATGAATGAGTAAAGGATAAGCAAAATTGTTCAAGGTCATTGTTTCGCAGAAAAAGGGATAATTGAGACACAGCAGTGTCAAAGGCAAAACTCTAATGTACCCTGGAGTGTCCTAAGAAGATGTTGTTGGCTTTTGAACCACTTCTTTTAAAACTGAATTCCAGACGTTTGTTTGGTGAACACAGGATTATCGCCCAGAGGGTAATATACAATAGGAAATAGTATTGATTTCTTACCTAAAGAATTCAAATCGACCAAGAGACACTGAAAAGTGGGAATTTAGTAATTTAATGCCAATGGAGGATCTGTGTGTTTGTGCATCACCTCCCCCTATTTTCCTTAACTGATTAAGCTGCATTATCAAGTAGCAGGCAATAGAAGGAGGCCCAGAACTGGTAGTGAAAAGTCTGTTTGTCATGCATCAGTGAGGACAAGAAAGTGAAGATTCAGGTTCAGAACTATTTCTGTAATGTCCAGGTATATTTTGAGTGCTGATCTTCTGTTGCAGAGCATGCAGGTAAAAGTGGACCCATCCTTTATTGTTATAGGATTGAAGATAATAGTTATTTCAATCACATTGTTAAGATTTATGTTTTTATGGCTCATAGGCCAGAGAGCTGTTCTTCTATTACTAGTGGTGGTAGGATTGTTCTAATTGGAGTTAATGAAGTTGGAGGTTTAGCAGAATGTTCACTGTGAGCCTCTCCATGGCCCTTATGGCACACTCATTGCCATAGAATACCTTCAATAAAATATTAGTAAATAAATACAATAAGGCATGTGTGTCTCTTAACACAATACCACCAATAGACAAAGTTTTGTCTAGGCTGATCTACACCTTGAAAAATCGACAATTTATGCATGTGTAACCTAGATGGGATTCTTAAAGCAAATTACGCTTGCAGTTACTTAAACCTCTCTTAGTTATTCAGGTCTCATTTTTACAAGTATTGTGAGTGGATGGGATTGCCATGTGGAGCAATAATGTAAAAAAGGTTGTTTAGAAGGATGGGCAAACATGTAGACTACAAGTAGAATATGTTCAAGGCCTTGACAAACATTTTACAGTGCACTTACAACACTCTACCTCAGTTGCATCTAAGTGCACCAGAATAGTTAACGGGAAGTGGTGTACATTTTCCCAATCAATTCACAAATCACAAGATTTGTGAGAAAGTGGTGGTATAAATGGGAAGAAATAATAGATATAAAAGTAGTATTTTATTATTTTCTATACAACATGGAAATAGCAAATGACTAAATTTATAGAAATGTAAGCCAACTTTCTTTGCAGATAAGGTCACTTTTAGCACATTGTTTCTGCCATGCAGAAGCTACCTATGTGTAGCTAATATACAAGCTGGAAATGAATACATTACTTACCGGTAATCTTCATTACCCTGAATCTTAGTCCTCCTCGTCCCAGTCTTTACTTCATTGGGGAGCAAGCCTCAATGAATAAGGACTGGGAAGAGGAGAGGGGATGATGGGTAATGGGCGCCTGATTTTTAAACACCTTTGTGATGTCTAATGACTGACTCTTGTTTTGTGGATTACGGGAGGGCAAATAAAAATACTACACCAACAGATGTAAGCATAGTTAAGGAATTTTGCACTTTAAAAAAGAATGCCAAAATTCCCAACTTCACAACCATTCCTGCAGCCGAATGTCCAGCAAAGCATGGATGGAACATCACGTTGTAGGGAATGTGAGACTCTGTAGTCATTGCTCAGCAGCACATCATCTTCTTTTCCCATTACTGGACATCATACCCCATGACCCGTGGGAGCGGGGAAAAGAAAAGTGCACCACATCACAATGAAAAGGTGAAGAAAAGGAACCTTGCGCATCAGCAGAAATAGTCTAGTTGCAGCACAGGTCTCCTTTCTTGCCTTTTTGCCAAGTTTGCTATTTTCGAAGCTGGTACAGTTTCAAAGAAGCATTGTCAAAGCCAATTTATCATACATATGAGAGAGCTAATGGCTTTGCCACTGTTTTCTAGTTGTACAGCAGCGTGGCTGCTGTTCAGCGTAGCAAACTTTTTGTGGTATGGTGCAGAGTAGAGTGGCATAGAGGAGAGTGGCATAAAGGAGAATGAAGTGGCACAGAGGACTAGAGAGTTTTAAAGTGGAGTGGCGTAGAATAGAGTGGTACAGAGTAGCATAGAGTGATGTTGAGTGGAATGGACTGGCACAAAGCAGAGTGGCATAGAGTAGAGTGGCGTGGAGTGGTGTAGAGTGGGGTAGAGTAGCATAGAGTGGAGTGGCAAACTTGGCAACGCCAATAGGTCTCACCTATACACGATCTATTGCCTTTGTCAGTAGTATTTTAGTCATGTTTTCATGCTTAAATCACAAACACCATTCAGAAATCGATAGTTATATAATTCGGATAATCAGAGTTTAGAATTATTTCATACATGCCTCTACAGCAAGAATCAGAAGTGACATTTGCCCTGCACTGGTCAATTAGTAGGCTGCAAAGAAGAGTGACACTGAAGCCAACAAATGGTAAGCAACAGTCAGGCTCCAAGCCCTTATTGTAAACAACAGTGTCTTGCATACCCTAGCACATGCTCACCCAGGCTCGATCATAAAAAAGTTAAAAATTTAAAATGGTAGCAGGCAACTGTATTGGAAAGGTATTGTGCACAGTGTAAACACAGTATTTAAATAAAGCCAAATAAAGCCTCTCTTAAGTCTATTGCCTTTAACACATTTTTCACAAGCCTACCGCCTTTCATAAAAATCAGATCTGCCTTGATCACTGGATTGTCCAATGAATACTGCAGGGCTGCTGTATTGAGTATCAGTTTCACACTAGGCAAAAAGAGCAATACAATCACTCTTTCAGTGGAAGCATACATCATCTTCCCGTGAAAAGCTTGTAGAGAGGAAGATCAATATGGGAGAGTGCCTAAGACCGTCTTTCAGTGCTGCTTCTTGAATATGTGCCGCCAGACCTAAAACAGGACCATATTCTAGAAAGTGAACTATGTGAGATCCCCCAACAACATCACCAACCAAGGTCAAATATTTCTGTTTCTCTGCCAATGCCAAGAATGAAGAAGCAGTGTTTGAACTCATACCTTGAGATTTTTTGGGGAATTCCATGAGTGAATAATAACAGCATATTTACATAGCGTTCCATACTACACGTGTGTCTGTCACTAAATGTTAAGAGAGGGAGACATGTCCAGTGGTGGACTCAGTTCATTTACTGAAGAAAGGAGATGGTAAAAATAACTCCAAGTCTGACATGGAGTTAGTTCCAGGGAGAGGATGCAGTGAGCGAGGCGGAGGACGGCATCTCCTATTGAGCCCACCTTTGACTTATCATCTAGGAAGCTGGAAATCCTCCCTGAGGGTCAAGATATTGTCTCTGCAAATGCTGGTGCCATAATGTAAAAAAGAAGTCATGACGACAAATGTTTTGCAAAGAGTACTCAAATGCCAACAACCAAGAGGCATTCTTATAATAATATAAAACAAGGAAAAAAGAGCAACAGAGGAAGCAGCAGGCAAGGGGACTTGTTTGGGGGGAGAAATAGTACCTCAATCATGTCGGGAGCAGCGGACAGGCACTGATTACGTTGAATCAGTGCTTGGTCTGTGCACCACAGGAAGGAAAGAAAGTGAGATTTGCTGGGAGCTGGCCAATTGAGAGACTGCGAAAAAGAGTGCTACTGAAACCAACACATGGTAAACAAGAGGTGGGCTCCAATCCCGATTTTGTAAACAATAGTTTCTTGCAAGCGAGAGCATGCACTAGCGCATGCTGAAACAGGCTCAACCCTTAAAATTGTGAAGTATGGACGTCCAGGACATTGCAATTTCAGCCATCCTGAGCACGGATGACACTTACTATTGTGAGAGGGACAGGTAGATGATTTGTAGCTGTAGAATGAAAATGGGAGATCCTTCAAAAAGGCCATTGGAGTGCCCATTGCAAATGTCGTACAAGCCTGGGGTAGTCACTTACATTTGTAAAGCATTTACCAACCTGTTTGCCCACTTAAACTTAGTGTTTTAAAAGCCAGGTACATTTGGCACTGTAAGGTACGGAATAGCGCGAAATATCTGAATTTCCTCATCGTCTTACCTCTACAGTCTGTAGACAGGTGCTAGCTACCAATGGCGCTGCAGGTGGAGTGACTTTAGGTCCCAGGGGCGTTGGGAGCCTGCTAAACCCTGATTATTGTTGTATTTTACTAGCCATCTAGCACTAATTGGGCCACTATACCCTGTCTTGCACCCAGATCCATTGCACCCAGTCAACTAGCCATCTAGCTCTAATGGAGCCGATTCGCCCTGTCTGGCAACCAGGTCCATTGCACCCAGTCAACTGCTTCAAGATCTGGCTTCAATGACTTAAGATGCTCTGGGGATGTACCAATAGTCAAAAGCACCTAGTGCAGAACAAGCCATATCAGCACATTTGCAGTGGTGTCAACACAATATTTACAAGCTAGATCAATGAGCCAGTGGGACAGTGGCGGCTAGCAAAAGTAAGAGCGGTGGGAGGGGCAGAGGCTCTGGAGTCAAGAGACGACAGGGTATGTAAAATTAAATAAAACCGCTTACCTTGCGCTCGCTGCAATGCAAACACGACGATGCGGCGAACACAAGATAAGTGGTTTTATTTCCTTTTTTATTTAATTTTACCTACCCCATCGTCTGTTGACTTCACCCACACTGCCCTGCCCTGCCCCACTGCCCACCGCTCTTATCTGTGCCAGCCGCCACTTCAGGTGGAGAAGAAACTAGACCACCAGGTCTCAATACTTTGGTAAGAGGTGAGCAAGAGCAGGCCTCCTTTGCAGTGCACAAAATCCCCAAAATGGACATCTAGATATCGTGATTTTGTAGCATTATAGTCCCTGAGTCAGTTCTGTCTTTTTCCCCGAGACCCAATCTCCATTAAAGGGTTTTCAGAAACAAACCACTGTCTGGATCCCAAATAAGTAGGTGAAATCCTCAAGTAATCTTTTTTTCATAAGCAGCATGCAGCTGCTTTTGTGCACCTCCTAAGCATTTAATATTAAATGACCAAAAAGGTTTTTGGGATTTTAGGGATACTTAAAAATGTTAAGTCCAGCACTGGTTCTTCTTACTGAAGATAATGTGTGTACCAGGGTTGCATAATAGTATTACTTCTGACAGATTTCACAAAATGGCCTACATGGGCCATGATCTCTTCATGCGACATAGTTTCCATGGCATTCATCAATTAAAAGCATGACTTTTAGATTTGACCTCCTGCCTGTGCATAAAATGCGATTAGACGAGTTTCAAAATATAAAATGGAAATGGCAGAGGAGAAAATGACTCTGAGGCCTTCTTTGTATGAGCGCTGTATGTGAAATTGGATATGCAGATGGAGAATTACCTTCCACAATGGTGAAACCCAAGGATAAGATCTGCATTAACCAAATTGAGGTTTCAGCTAATGAAACTAATGGAACCTGCCATTATGTTGAGCAGAAGAAACAAGAAACCAAGAAATGTAATATTCTCTCTACATTGCTCTTTGCAGATTGAATTTTTAATTGATAGTGCTCTATGTTCATTTATTTAAGATATGTATAGGCAGAGGCTGTCAATCTATGAGAAGTGCATGTGAACAGAGCAGAAGGTATTCAAGTTATTCTATCATAGTATAAATGTATTTACATCTACAAAAAGAAAAACATTTTTAACATAAATCCTGAGATCAGAGCAGTTTTTATATAAAGTTTTCAATTCAAAATGAGATTTATACACATTTTACAAGGGACAAAAATAAACTGAGCAACAGTTTATCTGTACCTGAAGAATTTGGAGGTCTCAATAACTGGCGTAATTTGACAAATCTGCACGAAAAGTTTCCAAAAAAAGCAAATCTATTTTGCCTCCTTCATGGAAAGCTTTGCACTGATCCATCATGCGGGGGCCAAGAAAAACAGGGAAGGCTTGGATCCCAAAACGTTAAATTAACCATTTTAATTCCTATAGGATAATCTGCTCTCTGATACAGAAAGAATAGCTGAATAGAATTGCACCAAATTTGGCAGAGAGTAAGAACTTTACTCAGAAAACATGCTTTTCACTGTTAGGTGCAAATTTGTTCAGCAGTTTTCAAGAGTTTAGCACTTAAAGAGGGTGCTCTGTGGGCATCAAGGGGTTAAACAACAGAAAGTAAATGGTATTGCTCAATACTGATTGTTTGGCCAAAACATGAACAATATGCTGTGGTATGCATTACAGGACTCAGGAACATGGTCTGTGTCCTGAAAATGAATTTAAAAGCATATAATAGGGAGATGGGTGAGCACACCCACAGGGACTCACCCCCTTAGATCAGCTGGCTACAACAAAGACAATATGTTGTGGCCTCCATTACAGAACTCAGGGACATGGTCCCCATGGAAATGCACTGCTGTGAAAGCCTGCTTTTGAGGGTCACAAAAAGACACACATATTTTGGATCACATTGGCCTATTTACTGAAAAATGAAAAGCTGATGTTTGGCAACAACTTAATGACAACCTGAGGCTAAAGTAATCTTTTAAATAAAAATTATAGTTGAGTTTGGGGAATCCTGTGAGTATGTTTTCTAAAAAAGACTTGCAGACAAAATGAAAGAATTTAGAAACCTGAAAGAGGCACTCACCTGATGCTGACGCATGGTATTTTGTGGGCTGGCTTTATTTACAGTTGCTGTCTAAGGCCTTAGACTACAAGTGCAAGGGTAACCTTGTTCCACAGTCCCACACCAATAAATCTGTCTAGTTCGAATGAATGCTATGCTATCCATGACTTTGCATAGTGAGATCTGTCCTTTTTCAATTTCCCATCTTTTCTTTTGCGAGACAATGCACCTTCATAATCTAGGAAGGACACAGTGGCCAAATGATGGGCAGCGGTGGAAAATGGTAAACGGATGTGCTTTTTTTTTTAAAAAAAAAGCTAGGCGGCTGTGTCCGGTTATGTACTCATATTATTTTAAATAATCACATTCGACAAATTCTTTAGAAAGTTGCACAGTAAATTGTTTGCCCATATTTTCTCTCACAATTCTGGCCACGTATAAATGACAAAAGAAGATAGGGCGATCGATTGGGAGAGCCTTCTGCAAATTCCAAACTTTTTCCCTAAATTTCTGGGAAAATCATACTATATGATGGGCCACGGGGGCCCATTTTCATTAAAAGAGAACCTACCAGGTCAGTCCTTGAGTCAGTCAGACTGACTCCCTGGCCTGGCGCACTTGTGCGTGTTATTTACATCTCACCTCTTTGAAAATGCTTTGAAGAGTGCAATGGGCTGAGCATTTATAAACCTCTCTTTCTTATATAGCATCACAGCACAGTCCGCCATCACCCATACAGAACACGACGTTACAACACAACAGGAAATGATATCGCAAACACACAGAAAGGAAACATACTACAAAACCTGCGTTCAGCCGAATATATGTCGTTACTACGCATTCCGTTGCAACACATGCCTTTACCACGCATGCGTTACAACGGAATGTTTTTTCTACGCATTGCCTTTACCTCGATTTTTCCTTTACCCTGCTTTTTCTTTTTTGGGGGGGAGACACCCCCAAGCCCCCTGTCTTCTTTTTTTTGCCTTTTTCTCAGGTCTTCACTGACACTAAAAAAGGACTGACGCATTTTTTCGGATGAGGAAGACGTTGTTCCATGATGACGTTGCTTGCGTGGTAAAGACGGTCATTGTAGCAATACGCGTTGTGAAGACGTTTACGAGGTAAGTGTACCGTTGTAAACGTAACGCGTAGAAAAGGCTTCGTGGTAAAGGCTGTTTCCCCGTTCAGCCAATCCCGAGCTATGTCAACCTTAGGTTAACCATTAGCGACCCACAATATATTTCTTGAAACCTGCACACAGAAGATCCAATTAGCTGCCCTTCCAAAGAGGCAAAGGAACAATTCAGAGCAATCCTCTTCCAAAAAGAACCAATCAAACGAAGGGCAGCTCCCATTCCAATAGAACACAGAAACAACAAAATGCAACTCACTTTCGAACCATGAACACAGACAATGGAACATATCTTCCCACGGGGCACAGGGAAAAAAACGTAAATCACCTGCCAACCAATCACAGGGGTCATGCAATGCAGCTATTCTTCCAACAAGGCACTGGGACATTGAAATGTAGCTTTGCTTTTAGCTAGACACAGGGAACCCTGAAATTCACTTACTCTTTCAAATTCAAAGAGGATGGCATGCCAGAAATATCACAGGAGTACATTGATGAATTCCTTACAAAGGCGTAGCTTCATGAGGGGTGTCTGTGGTGTTACACCCTCCCCCCCTCCTAATAAATGTATTATTTAATAAATAGTTGGGTACACGAGCATTCAGTCGGGTATGCTAAGATGTGTGTTTCACATGGGATGTTTTAGTTACTCACTCAGACAAAAACACACAAGCACACTGGTCTCTGTTGAAGGTCATAAAAAACATGGTTATTTTACAAAATACTGTGTATTAAGTACCCCTCACAATCCGCACTCCTTGACCTTTCCACTGGCCAGTAAGCCCCCCTCATGCGCTGCTTCCTGTATAATAATTTACTTAATATGCCAGCGTGATTGTCAGAAAATATGAAACTCACCTCCCCCCAGTCTTATTGACCAAGCTACACCCCTTATTATGGGTGAGGGGGTATCATAATGTAATATTTAAAGAAAGCCAGTCTGAATATCATCACCCAATAAAGGCACTGGCAATAAAAGTCCTCGAGATTGAGTATTAAAAATGGAAAATGGTCTGAAAGAAGCGGCCGATACCTTAGTTGTCTGACTGGAACCTGTCCAATGCCATCTATATTCAAAAAGGAAAACAACCTAAAAAATCCCAAAGTAAAAACATCTGTATGTGGGATGTGTCACTAGAGTAAAAGGAGAGAATCTCCAAAATTATTCTCAAAACATTCTTCATTCTTGGCAGTATTCCATACATAGCCCACCTAGTTTACTGACTCTCAGTCACAGACTGACCTCTGCAAACCTCCGTCATGGGAACTCACCTATGTCTTAGAACTACCATTATGCAAATTATTCGAATTTGCAGATGCTAAAGAGCTTAATGGTCAGTTTCACTTTGACAACAGAATGGCAACACAATGTGATATAAGACTGGAGGTTCTGGAAGTTCTAGTGTGTTCTTTAAACAAGCCAGGTTATGGCTAGAATCACCATGATTGCTGGACTGTTGATGATCAGAAATCATGATTGGAAGATCGAATATTCTGCTGTGTACGAAATATATGCATATATCAAGCACATTACAGAAAGCTTTGCATTAAGGGATGTGCACAAGGGGACGGGGCTTAGCCGGCCACTACAGTGGTCGCACATCGCTAGAGTTCCACACCATCGGCCCCATAATCTGATGAACAAACATACAAGGGTTCAGAATTCAGCCTTGCCCTGGTGGTCTGTGACCTCCGTGAATGGCGGTGACTTGTCAGTGCCCCCCTGACACTGGTGGAGAAGCCACCTGGGGCTAGTGGCAGTCAGTGGAGCCACGGCTTACCACAAGTGCGCTGAGCCTGGTGAGGCCTGCAGCTGCCCGACCCCTCTTACGACCGGTCGGCACACCCCTGAGAGGTCTGATCAGGCGGGAGTGCCAAGACGGGTGGCTGTCTGCCCCGTCCCCACCTGCAACTAAAGTCACGCTGGCTTCGGGAGCACAGCAGCAAGATGCTGAGAGGACCTGCGCCTGCCGAAGCGGCATGTGATACCAGGTGGCAGCTGAGCTGACACCACTTGCGGCAGGCCACCAGAGGTCCGGACCTGACTGGAACTTAGTGGGGCTGAGATGCGGAGCCTTTTCCACCCCCCTTCCTTCCCCCGTGGCCTGACAGTAACAAACTTAGGGGTCCTGCAGGGCCTGCTCTCTACACCCCTGCCGCACCTGGCAGCAATATAGGGAGCAACACAACTGGAGACCGGAAAGGCCACGGAATCGGACACTGCATAGGTAGGTGCCCATCCGAGAGACTAACTGCAGCCTTGAGGAGAGAGCCTGAGCGACAAGAGTGGGGCGGCACTTCAGAGACTGACCCATTGAGAACCCACGGCAGACCACTGGAACACACAGCCTTCCCACTACGGCAGCACCTAGGACCACACCAACACAGGAGTTACTTACCCTAGAAGTTCTATATTGGCGGTATTGGAAGATCATTCTTCTCGTATGCAACTCAGACGCCGCCGCGCCTGTCTACACATGGGGAGGTCTGAACACAGTCGGATCTTACCTGACCCTTCTACATCTTCTATGATTGGCTGCATAAGGTCAGCCACTCCTACACAGGCATCCCAGGAGGCTAACCCACCCAGCATAGTGTCGAAGACCCCTATATTTGAGAACCTCGTCCAACCCCAGGTGTCACCCGATGGTAAGCTAGAAAAGATCCTAGTGGCCACTGAACAATCCAGAATATTCACAGATAACAAGATAGGTTTCCCAGTGGCAGAACTGGAATTTCTATGAGACGACCACCGCAAACTCATAGATAGAGTTGCATAGGGAAAGAAAACACTGGCCGAACTACAGCGGCAGACTGCGACTAACCAGAAGGCAATCCGTTGAAGTACCGGGTTTTTAGAACCCAGCGGTGCAGGGGAACACACCCTAAGACTTCGGATTCTTCCTGTTTCAGACCCACAGAAACACAGAGTCTTCTAGATGAAATCAAAGATTGTATTTATTGAATTCTTTGACAAGGGCTTTAGCTGTGGATAAGGCCGTATTGTCTTTTAGGGGATATGCTTCTATCCATCTTGAAAAAGCGCAAACAACAACCAGTACATATTTCAAATTGTTGCATCTTTCCATGTGGATGAAGTCTCGTTGCAGAACCTCAAAGGGATATGATGGGGGTGCAAAATGACCAGGTGGAGTTGGGGTTCCCCTACCCGGATTGTATTTCAGACATACCATGCAATTTTTGACCACATTCTCTGCACATTTATGGATTCCAGCATTCTGCCATACTGGAGCCAACAACTTACAAATCCCTTTCACAGTGATATGTGCCATTCCATGTGCCATCGTAACTACTGGAAGCACATACGCATCGGGTAACAACCATCGCTGATGTTCTGACAAATCAACCCAACAACCGTTTTCATCCAATTTACCCTTACTCTCTTTCCACATACTCAATTCTTTCTCTGTGGCTTCAGCTTGAAGGGACTTCACACTCTCTATTGTGTCTTCACACATTCCAACATCACCAACCCATCTTGCAGGGCCTGCAACATACATTCGAGTTGTCACATCTTTTGCTGTTTCTTTTGCGGTTTCATCAGCAAATGCATTACCACGACCAACATCATCGGTAATCTTGTGTGCGCTGCATTTCACAATCGCGACTTGTAGCGGCAAGGTCAGTGACTCAAGGAGCTCATTCACCAACTGACCATGCTGTATTTTAGTTCCATGTGAAGTCAGGAACCCACGTTCTTTCCACAATCGTCCAAAACTATGAGCCACACCAAATGCATACTGACTGTCAGTATATATGTTCACTTTCATTCCTTTCGACAACACGCATGCTCTTGTAAGTGCAATTAATTCTGCTGCTTGGGCTGAATTATGTGGTACGCGTGCAGTTTCAACAATCGTGTGCAAAGTCGTGACAGCATACGCGGCAGTCGTATCACCATTCGGAAGCTTGAAGCATGAACCATCCACCCATAAAGTACCATCACATTTAACCAGGGGAGTATCCTTAAGATCCACTCTCCCTTTTGTTTCTTCTTCTGTTCTGAACAGACAATCATGCTGTTCAACCTCATCTGTGTCTGCCGAAATTGGCAATAATGTGGCTGGATTCAACGTATTGCACCTCTTTATGTGCACATGACTCGCTAGCAGCGTCAACTCGTAACTTGACAATCGAGCATTAGTTAAATGCTGCGTCTTGGTCCTGTTTAACAATGTGTCCACTGCATGAGGAACCATTACAATCAATGTGTTATTCATCACTAATCCAGCAGACTGTCGAATAGACGCAGCTGCTGCCGCTGTGGCTCTTAAACAACTTGGCAATGCCCTCGCTACAGGGTCCAAAGTCGACGAAAAATACGCGCATGGACGTGGTCTGTCTCCAAAAGGCTGTGTTAGCACTGACAATGCGCAACCGTCCTTTTCATAAACATACAAGGTAAAAGGCTTACTATAGTCGGGGGTACCCAACACAGGAGCTGAACATAATGCCTTGCGTAATTCCCAAAAACTTTTCTGACACTCTTCAGACCATGGGACAGGATTCGGTATATCTTTATATGTTAATGCTAGCAATGGTTTTGCCAGCAAAGAAAAACTCGGGATCCAGTGCCTACAGTATGAAGTAATGCCCAAGAAAGCACGCACTTCTCTCTTTGTCCTTGGCACACTTAATTGTGCAATGGCTTGGATTCTTTCTGGGGTCAACTTCCTTCCCTCTTAGAGAGAGACACTTTGTGATGAAAGGCAGATCCAATCCTAACAGGTTTTCACCATATCCTGCCGTTAGGATAAGGGGTGCTTTCAGCTCACAAGGTCCAACAGAAAGGGGCATAGGACTAGAGATCGGGTTCCTAACCGGGGCGCCAGAAAAACCTACTGAAACATTCATTTCGCCAGACAAAGGCGTGCCTGGGAGTTTTAAGCGCATAATAGAACTCTTTGCGCCACCAGTATCCAGCAGAAAGGGCTCTGTTACACCCGCTGTAGTCACCTTAACATACGGTCCGCTCTGATCCACTGGCACTGAAACAACTCCCTCTCTCTGTCTATGGCTGTCCTAGTAATCATTACCTTCTGTATTATCATCTTCTGCATAATAGTCATTATTATAGTACTGAGCTGTCTTGCCAGTTGCATTGGCTTGCTGATCAAAACTATTCATCGTATTTTGAGGCGGAAGAGGACGCGCGTTCTGGGGAACATTTCCACGCCCTCTACCTCTTGGGGCTTGTTGGCCACCTCTACCTCTTGCGCCATAAGCATTATTTGTGCGCTGCAACAATCTAAGACAATTATTTTTAAAATGACCTTCCTCCTTAAAATATGAACTGTTCTATCCTTCTCATCTTTATCCCTATTTTCGTAATACTGTGCAGTAGCCAATATTTGCGCTGAAGAGGAAACGGCCCAAGAACTCTCCGAATCTTTTAATTTTTTACACAATTCTGGAAGCAAATTATGCACAAATTTATCAACAAATAACCGCAGGCCACCTTCTGTACTCATGTCTTGACCACTGTGGTCGATAAATGTTTCCTCAAACCTTGTGAAGAAATCGGACACTGTTTCATCTTTCTTTTGTTTGCATGCGGATAATTTATCCCAATTTACACGTATTGCGGGCATTAAAGTTTTCATATAATTAATTATTCTACCAGGGAGTTCTGCTACCACGGGCTCAGGCTTGGCACTACCAACCTGTCTATTGTCTGCATTAATGATATTAGCCCATGTGTCACCTAGTTCTGCAGCATGATCTGTATTACGAATCAATCCCCACAAAGGCTGTGGAACAACATTCCCGAACAACATATCTATGTCAGCTAGGTTCATGACACACGATTCTGCAGTCTGTGATAACACCTTATAATATCCTGCAGGATTCTTACGGGGGTCAGGCAATGTCTGCTTAAGAGCTAAAACTTCAGATCGTTTCCAGGGAACATGTACCCAAACTCGTTGAAAATGTGGCAGAACAGGTGGAATAGCATTCGCATCACCAGGTCTCCAAACTGGAGGAACGTCACGCATCGGGTATTGTCGCGCTTTTACCTGTCTCCCTTCAGGGAAATCCTGTTCAAACAACGACTGCTGAAAATCCCCATTCCTGAAAGACAGCAGTGTCGCAACTGCTTTCTCAACATCAGAACCCACAATCGTACCTTTTCCAAATTCAAATCGCACTTGACACAACTCTTGCGGACTTGAGTCTAGATCATTATCTTCCAATTCCTCACACAGAATTTCACACATCTTCTCAAAAACGTATCTCTGTTGTGGTGCTTCCCACTGTTGAAAAACATTCACAACAGACTCTACATCATATCTAGAAGGATAAACAATCCATCTACGTGCCATGCGGTCCAGTTCTTCTTTCTCCCTAGAACCAGGTATTTGACTACGTAACTGCTTACGTTGTGGACCAGGGGTCGTACTAGATGACCCAAAGAGGGGTGATATAAGACTAGTGACTGCACTAGCTATTCGTTGTCGTGGCAAGGAGAAGTTGAGGCAAGAACCGGGGGAAAAACAGAGGGAAGAAAAACGGGTGCAGATACAGATACAGGAGCAGTAGAAGGTAGAGCACCAAGGGAGGCAGCCGATGTGCTAGGGAAAGTCGCAGGGAGCGCAGGGGTGGTAGGTAGCAAAATTGGCATCCCTTGGGAAGGCTGCGCTACCGGGACAGGAGCCGGCTGAGGAGGAGCTGGCGGCTGCGGGAAAGCTTGCGGTACATTAGCTAGAGGCTGGACATTTAAGGGTTGCGGAGGCGCTGTAGCATTTTGCGCATACGGGGGTGGCGAACTTAGCAAGTGGGACATTAGGGAATCTTTCTCTTTCCCTTTTGACTCATCTGGTTGAAGGGGTGGCAAAGCTGGGTAACATTTATCAATGACTAGTTTGCGTTGGCTGTGCAACCGCTCATTCATTTGGTCCTCTTCATTATCTTTAAACTGCACAGCTGCTTGCATTATCGACATACCTCTCTCTCTTTTATTCTTCTTTGCTAATTTAATTTCTTTTTGTTTGGCTTCCTTTCGCCATAGGCGGAAAGAATCAAACATCGCCGGCCGGGCTTTCTTCTTGAACAATTTAACTTCTAAATTATCTAGGCTCTCTGTGTCGAAACTGCCATTTTGGGGCCATTTTAAAACACCATCCTTCCTGGTGTATCGGACCCATACTTCATTATACGTAATGGGGCCCACGCCATGTTTCACATAAAGCTCATAAGTAGGAGTTCCAATTGGAGGAACCGGACACGAATCCTCTAATCGGGAATCCCTTTTACAACCAAAACAAAACAAATTTCGAAATATACTAGAACCAGGCATCTTGCTCACTAGTCTAGTTTCAAACTTCAAAGGATTATCGAATACGATAGTCTCGTGAATACACGAGTCCTCTGGCTTTGGCACTTGCAAGACCCAAATCAAAGCGATCCCGAAGGATACCAAAATCCCAAAGGATACCAAACAAACATGGAGACGCTCCACTTATACTTAACTGAGGTATCGATGACTTCACCAGAAGACTCTCTCAATTGTTTCGCTCTACCAAATCGTCAAGGGTCCAAAACAGGGCGATTAATCAGGGCAGCAGTCCTTCGTAGCCGTCGGGACGCGGAGAACCTCGCAGAAAAGACTTTCGGACCACGTCGACATGCAGGGGTCGATGAAGTGGTGGCCTTCCTCCGGAATTTCCACACGAAGCTCCTCACGAACCTCTGGCTGGACCGGTACCACTGAAATCGCCCCGAGTTGGGCGCCAGCTGAAGTACCGGGTTTTTAAAACCCAGCGGTGCAGGGGAACACACCCTAAGACTTCGGATTCTTCCTGTTTCAGACCCACAGAAACACAGAGTCTTCTAGATGAAATCAAAGATTGTATTTATTGGCTGCAGACCAATCACAGGTATCCGAGAAGTACAACACGATGTATGTTCTCAGGAGACTGCTCCCGAACCAAAAAGCAGTCTTTACTTATATACACAAAATTACGCTTTGGGGCAACACCGCCCCTGTTTTACAAGTGGTCATTCACATATTTTAGTTTCAAAGGAACAGCAGAGCCATAATGACAATCCCACATTTCAGTTCATGAAGCATACAGTCATTTTACCCCGCAAGGCTCAGAACCCTCATCAGATAACAGCGGACCCCAATAAAACGGGCACCTCCTGCTCGTAAAACAAGCCATAAAGTAGGAAAAAGAGTCAGGTGTGAAATAGCTTAGTCAGAGATCGTGTGCGAACAAGGACTTTATGATGGGTCGAGCCCTGATGCTAATCACATTAGGCCGCGAGAAAAGGAACCGGCCGGACAGGATTGACCTCGGGCAGCGGAGTCAGTTTGCACAGGTCAGAGAGAAGTCACAGAAGGTGTACGTGCCCTTTTAGGCCTAGGCAGGGCCTTAGTGCGCAGCCTATGTGAGGGCAACCACAAAATGGCTACTGTTCTAAAATGGAACCCATAGGGTTCAATATGTGGTATCGTATGCACAGTGAATTCATTAGTGAAACATGCCGAAAACACTCATACATACCGCGTTACTCATTTGCGGTTCGCTGATACCAAAATTGGCATGGTGGGACCATGCCACCTACACAGTTCCGAATTTTACAGTACCACACAGTGACCTTCTAGACCCAGTGTAGGTGTTTGCGGAGAGGGCGTAATACACCTAAGGAAACTGGCACAGAAGCAACCTCTGCATCCTGGGGCTTTCAGAGGGGATAGAAAGTCAAGATCCACTGACCTTCCTAGAAAATTGCTTCAAAACCTTCATCCCCACATCCAACCTGATGCCATACTTCTCTCTGGAAAGGGCCCATAGGGTCCCAGGATGCCCACCTGTCCCGGTGCTCTGCCACGCCTCATGCTGGCCAAGCTACTCCATTTCAGAGATAGATACTCTATCCTAAAAGCTGCCAGGATCACTTGGCCCCTGTGGCTGGAGGACAAAACAGTCATGTTATTCCCAGACTACACTCAGGCGGGCCCGCATCAGCGAGCCTCCTTCCTAGGAGTAAATGAAAGGTTACAAGAACTGAACATCCAGTATTTGTTTCCGGCTCATCTCAAACTCCTTGTGGATTGGAAAACACTTCTCTTCACTTACCCTAGGGGTGAGTGGGACTAGGACAAAAGGCACTATTGTGAGACGCCTGCAAAGTCAGGAGGGGGCTCCCCATGCCCCTTGGAGAAAGGAAATGGAAAACAGAACCAGACCAGGCAGGGTGGCAGTCTGCTGATCATAACGACCAGATCTCCTGCACCGGAGGTCATAGAGGATCAAAGCCAGTCCCTCCAGGTGGCATCTCTGGGGGACACTGCCAGTGCGACAGACAGAGAGAAGGTCCCACACATCTTCTCATTGGGTGATGACTCCACAATGGTGTATGCCTCGCCTGGAGGTTCTCAAACTCCACCACTGGTGACTCTGCAAACAGCAGATGACATACTATAGTGCAGGAGTGTGCTGTCACAGTTACGCTAGACTCTGAACATTGATTGTTTTTCAGCGCCTGAGAACACACAAACTACCCCGGAACCAAAAACTCATGAGGGCCCCCAGCGTACAGATGCAGGGGCAGGAAGGCCACACCAAAACACACAAGTGCTGAGTGAAGTTTGGTGAAGAAAATGTTTGCTGAGACGCCCTCGCATCTTGTTCTTTACAGCTAAGCCACTAACCTACCTTCTATAATGATTTGCTACCCTAACCTGCTACCTGAGCGTATTCCTGTTAGCAGTCGGCCCTGTGAGTTGCTGTTTCTGTTTGTTTCCAAGTTCACCCAGTCCCCCACCACACGATTCAGCAAGGTAGGCGAAGACCTCCCCTATGACAGCAGTCAGGCAGCCACAATATCACAAGCAGACGGACTTCCTGGGGATGCCTAGAACCCCTTCTGGCCATCTACAAGCACACACACCATGACTCCTACCTCTACGACCAGGTTTCTTACCCTAGATGGTGAGAAGTGCTATTCAGTCTACTCCTACTTCAAGCGTCAGAAGGCACACATCACATTCCTACAGGAAACCCACACTACAGCTATGGAACTGCAATGTTTGCAAAAACACTGGCGAGTGAACATCATTGCCACCACTTTCTCAACATTTGCCTGCAGTACATTGGTGCGGGTGAAGCTGGGCATCCCCTTCCATCTGATTGAGATAGGCAAAGAGGGACGATATGTGCTCATCGATAGCCGATTGGATGGCTCGAGCAGCCTTTTAGGCAGCATTTATGCTCTGACCACTGATCAGGGGCCACACTCTCAGGGGTACTGGGTCACAGATCTGGAATTCTGTGGATATTGGACGGAGACTACAATTGTATACTTGATATACAACTAGACCGCTACCATCCTCCCCTCCCCCACTCCCTCCCATGCACCAAATCAGAGTGCTTTGCGGGATTAGTTTGGTATTGGCACTTGCAAGCGCTTGGAAGACCCTACATTCACACACCTGATTCTGCTCGTTCCAATCTGCACCACATAACCTCTACATTTGCCTCACCCATATACTATACTCCTCCTTCATCCTAGATGGAATCACCCTGCCATCTACATGGAATGCATTATTTCTGACCACAACGCTCACATAGTGGACGTGACATGGAACACCTTAGTCCCCCCAGGGCCCATATGGCGCCTGTCTCAGGAAACACTGGAAGAGCCTGCTTTTCGCAATTCTTATGAATCACACATTAGACACTACTTTGAGGAGAACCGAGATACTGTACCTACTAGGGCACTCGAATGGGACGCGTTTAAGATGGTAACAAGAGGAGTTTGCCTGCAGGAAGTGGTAGGAATCCTCAGAGATCTTGAGTGGAAGAATACTGAGGCTGAAACACTTGGACCCGCACTCGAAAGAGCTGCGGTTCAGGACACTTCAAAGAGCTCAGAGCTGGCTAATGCCAGGACCGACGCCACTGACCTCCTAGAGCGACTTTGCTGCTATAACCTCAGTGCCTACATTGCCAAGACACATCAAGAGGAAGACAAATCGGCTCAACTTCTCGCATGCCTGGCTCAACAGGGCATCTGCTCGAGCCCGACCCTAGAGATATCCCTGCCTGACGGAGAAAAGTTATTCACAGAACGCGCCATTTTAAAAGCATTACTCAAATATTACTCCTCCATATACAAGATACCCCCCCACCACTGGACACTGGTGCTGTTGACCAGTTCCTGGCAGGCCTTACTTTTCCACATATTCCTTACATGCTCACAGATGCCATTGATGCATGTATTACGAATTCTGACACCAAGCATCCCATTCAGGATTTGGCCAGAAATAAATACTGGGTCTAGATGGGCTGTCGACAGAGTACTATAGCACCTTTGTTGGGCATCTTGCCCGAGGTTGGCAGAGATATACCATGAGGCCCAGCAAATCAGGACACTGCCTCTATCCCTTCGAGAATCCCTCTTGATGTTCCTCCTGAAAACCTGACAGGGACCCAACACAACTAACATTCTACCATCCAATTGCCATCCTCAGCATGGATTACAAGATTCTGGGAAAGATCCTAGCCGATTGTTATGCCTGAATATTGCCTGAACTCATTCACTTGGTCCAGAACGGCTTTGTTCCGGGCAGGAGCACATCTCGAAATATTTAACGACTATTCCACAAAATAGACCAAGCCCCCAGGCAAGAAATATTAGATCTGGAAATTACATTTGAAACACTCACATGGGATTACCTTTTCCAGATGTTGGAAAGAATGGGGGTAGGCAGACGACTGTTGGCCTAACAAAACCCCTGTACACCAGCCCAGCCTCCAGAGTATGTCTGGGCCACTTAATCTCACCATCTTTTCCTAGACAGGGTTGCTTCCTGTCACCGCTGTTATTTGCAATATCCGTTGAGCCCCTTGCCACCCGGCTTCGTCTAGAGGGAAGGAATTGGGGAATCTCCTTGGCTGATTCTACCCATGCAGTGTCCCCGTTTGCACACAACCTGTTCCTATACCTTTGGGATATTTGTGTGGATCTCTCCCCCATCCAAGTTACTCACCATTCATATGCACAGGTGGCAGACCTCAGAGTCAACTGGGCCAAGTTGTGCATGTACCCGTTTAGCCAGGATGAGGCCCAGTGGGGGGTGAAGCTCGGAAACACCGACTGAACTGGAAAAGCGACACGGTCTGATACCTCGGAGTCCGTATCAATCACTCCCCAGCCGATCTTTATGAAGGCAACCTCAAGAGGGCCCTTTCTGCCCTCGTTCAGGTGAAGTTTTGGAAGCACCTGCCCCTAGCTGCAACCAGGAAATTAGCCTTATCTCAAATGATAATAGTGCCCAGCTACTCTACTACTTTGGAAACGGCCGTCATCCCTCCGGGACATTTTTTTCAGTAACTCAACACCATGCTAAGGGAGTTTATCTGGGATAACAAGCGACATCGAATAGCACTGAGAAAACTACAGCTCCCAGTCAGCAGAGGGGGTATCAATCCCCCATCACTTGAGGCATATTACCTAGGTGGTGCAATTTGCAGTGGATGTCACACAGGTTGGCAGGGCAGCATATGAGAGAGGCATGCAAAAGATCAGGACCCCTTACATTATCTGCACTTTGAAACATTCTGCTCCCCAGGACCACACCACAGGCCACCTGGTCCCTACAAGTCACTGTCGCCCACAAATGCTTTCCTAGGGTCTTTTACATCACACGCCATATCCCATCATACTCACCAACACTTCCACTACTGGGCTTGCAGCGATTTCCCAGCTCTTACTCCGCCTCAGAATTGAGGAGCTGGTATGCACAATCCGTAGACATGATAGGGGACCTCTTTGACCATGGGCACCTTCTCATCTTTGCCCAACTCACCACAGAGCATGCTATACCACGTGGACAGTTTCTAACATCAGGCAACTGTGGAATACCTATCAAGTCCTCTGGTCAACAAAAGATGAAGAGCCCCCAACTCATGCCATTACCCAGACACTTCTGCACATGGGGACAGGGCATCACCTAATAACATGGATTTATTTGGCCATACGGGAACAGACAGGGTTGCCACTGGCAGCCCTGAGATGAAATTGGGAAGAAGATATAGGATGGGCCTTGCAAGATAAAGAGTGGGAATAGGCACTGGAATTCTCTCAACAAGAATACAGAAATTCCTGGTTCAAAAGTAAACAATTATCCATCCACTTCTTAAGCTGTCCCTGCTGCCTGCTGGTCTCTGTGGACCTGCAGCACATGCTGTGGTCCTGTCCTGCCTTATCATTATACTGGCACTCCATCCACATTACACTACTGGAGGTTACCGAATTCACAAACCTCAACATATGGAAGACTTGCACTCTAGGCATATTCAAGCGCAGGAAGCGACACAAGGTGAGGACTAGATTTGCTGGTATGGCCCTCCTGTTTATTAAGAGAGTCATCACTCCACAGTGAAGGGTGGAGCGGCCCCCATTGGAGATGGGGTGGCACGAAGCTCTACAGAAGTGGGGAAAGGTCGAGGGAGAGGCACATCGATATGAAAAAATAGGGCACTTGTGTAAGAGACCCATTTCCATAGCCTGGGATGCTCTCCTTGATGACTTTGAGGAACTTACCCACAACTATACCTTCCCCCGTGAACTTGATATGTAGGAGACCATTATTCATACTTGTGAGAGATGGTCCGAGCCTCTACCCATCACACTGCATGCCCCCGCTCATACACCGCTGCATCCCCTCGAACCTTCCCCCTGCCATAAAGTCATCTGCTGCTTTGGGTCAGGGACACTGGGTGGTAACCCAACTCTCAACCCCGCTCATAACACATGACACAAATCGAACGAAACCTAGCTCTCACCGTATTAGCACGCCCACTACACATATGGTCTCATCTGCTGCTGAATCCAAAGCATTAGCCCTCTCTTCCTCCCGTTGTTTATAGACCCTATCCCAGTTACTATAGAAGCTTTATTGGCACATGATAGATAAGCATACACAATCCTACTTTGCCCTATGCCATCGGAAAGGCTGTGTCGCTTCCTTCATGGACATACAGATGAGCTACTATCTGGCATTCACTGAAGCAGCATTTACAAGAAGAACTATAGTTACAGTAAATGTTAAGGTGCCACTGTCTCTTTGTTTGAATGTGCAAAAGTGCAAACTCTGATAAAAACAAATAAAAACAATAAAAGAGACGAGAACAAACATAAATCCCATAAAGTATATTATACAATGCAGATAATGTTACATGTATGGCATACAAATTGGTACTACTATCTCAAGGTGAGGTAAAGGGATCAGACCATGTACGTTGGGGATTAGATGTGGCTGAAATCTTTGTTACTATTCACACTTATAATTAAATTATTTACACACAGAGTGTGCAACAACTCTTTCATGATTGCGATGAAGAAAAGGCGAGGTAAATTGAATTCTCAATGCTCAGATGATAGTAGATAGTCCTGTTAATCCTAAAACATCAATGTTAAATTTGCAAAGGGATCCAAGATCTATACTAGAGTCGCTGTCTTTAAAGGAAACATGCCATATCAGAGTCCCTGCAAGTTACAACTTCAACATGCAATAAAATTCCTCAACGTTTTTGCAGCTGTTAGCCCAGCACAATAATTAACTGATGTGTACACCCCACCTAAGCAATCTATATTCAAAAGGATGTACAGTGATGCTTTGCAATGATTCCCTGTAGGCTACTGTGGATAGCAACAGTGAAATGACAGCCCTTCCTTAAATTTTAAACTTGTTCAAGCAGTCCCAGTGTGGGTGAAGGTTACATTTCATATACACAATCAATACCTTTCTATAGCGAGTGAACACTCGAAGACTATCCGAGAAAAAGTTGACCATACACCTTACACAGAAAGGATTGGTACTAGCTAAACTGCCTTATTACTGGCAAACAATGCAAATGGCCTGCTTCTTTGAATGGTGTGGATCAGAGAACCATAGACAACAGGGCATACAAACTGCAAACCTTCCTCAATAATAACTACCTAATCCTCTACAGAAAACACAGTATAAAAACACCAGTAACCCGTGTGGCCATTTTAGTGGGGGGCAAGCTAAGTCTGAAGGCAGGGCTCACTGTTTTTTGCCCACTCTTTAGTCCAATACACAACAACTTTTCATCTGCATTTGTAGGGAGCAGAGAAGTTAAAAGATTTATAAACGAAGTGGATAACGAAAAGTGACATGTTTTATGGACGTTTTTAGGATACAAATGAACACTTCATAAGGAACTACAGTATCAGGAAAGGGTTTACTATTTTCACATTAGACACTGGATTTTAAATGCAGTAATTCAAAATAGGGCCTCATTTGAAAATCCTTTACAATGCAAGGGTACTGAAGCCATCTCACTTTCCAAATCAAGAGGGTGCTCAAGGTGAAGACAGTCATGAAGCGTAGGCATAGCAGAAGGCTTTAAATTCAGAATTAGGATGCCTGGGGACCAAAATAAAAAGCGGCCACCATTATTGAATTAGATAGCTAAAAAGGTGGGCAGTGTTTGCAAAGTGGGTCAGGTTGAGCGTGTAAAGACAAGCTGTATAAGTGTTTTGGAAGGGATGGAAGACTGCATGGATTTTAACTTGCTGCAGGCAATGTTTGTTTTAATAATGGGAAAATTAACAATAAAAAACGGCCTAGCAGACCACAAAACAGGTCCACAGACAGCTAAAAACCTGGCCTGCACACTGGCTTTACAGATCAACCCCTCGGGCACTGCCAGATTGCCCGATAGGCCAGTCTGACCCTGGCAAGGGGAATACAATCCCACATACAAATATTTGGCAGAATGGTGAAGATTTAAATCTATTACTATATATTTCCTACTCACCAATGAGGGTTACTATACCCATGGAGTATGTCCTCTTTACTAGGTGTCACACAAGGAGTGCAAATAGTAAAACCCTCATGGGCATTGTATAGCATTTATTATCATAGGAATCTCCTATGTAACACTGGGAAGTAACCTGTGTTATGTCCCTTATTGACTATACAGAAACTATCGGTAATATCTCTGATGTCTTACACTAAGGGATAATGGAGGACCTGCTCTGCCATGAATAAATGCTACTAATGGGAAGGGTTGTTCTGCGTGTACGACTTCTGTTTGTACTAATCCCTCCAACAGGACCCCAAAAAAACTCTATGTGATAGGCTAAATTAGTTTTTTTGGTCCGACATCTACAAATTAGGAGAGTTAGGTTTTAGACCCTGCATGTCTGTTTAGTTGACATGCTTCCGAGCTCTAACCCTAGCATATTGACGATCAGGTTCATTCCTCAGGACTCTTATTTCGGATTCTTGTGTTAATAAAAAGACAGTTAAATAAATTAATGGCTCATTCGCAACAATCAGTCTAACGGACAAAGACAATAGGTCTTTAAAGAAAGGCTCTCCCTGGATGAGCGGATTCCAGTTTTCTGGGAGCGATAGACCAACTTGGCAAGTTTTAGCATTTATGGAAACTATTCCTCTAGGGATCCTCTGAGAATGCAGGCATCCTTAGTGATCAGCGTGCTGCTGTATACCTAACCACTTTTCTTATATCTGTGGAAGAAGGCAGATTGGATATCATAGAGAGGTCCGTCCTTCTTCTTCTCTGGACAAAGGTGAAAAACTGCCTTACCAAACGTGAGCAGAGATAATATCTATTTCCATTATGTTCATAACAGAAAGAGTACCAGGACACTTGTCACCTGTCATGGTCTTCTTCCATAGGCTTGATAGACATACTATTTTATCTGTGGTGGGAATCTGCATTTCTTTGAAGATGTACTACTCAGTGGGTGCCTACCTTACCCTCAAGTGCTCAGTTAGAGATAAAGCAGTACTACTCTGCTAGGGTAGGCTCTCCAACAGTGGGATTAACCAGCTAACCTGCTAGAATACGCTCTCAAACACATGGCTTAACTATAGAGCAAAACAATGCTACACTGCCCAATAGGTTAATGTTATCTTCTACTGGGCTTAACAGGGCTTAATGTAATCTTACCAACCAACACCAGCAATGTATTTCCCAAAGGGGGAAAGTTTGTCAGGCTGAATCTGATGGCTTAGTGCCCAAATGCATCCCCTGCAGAAATCTTTGTTTCTCCAGTCAGCCTTTTATGTTTCCAAAATCAA
Source organism: Triturus cristatus (assembly GCF_964204655.1). Taxonomy (NCBI): domain Eukaryota; kingdom Metazoa; phylum Chordata; class Amphibia; order Caudata; family Salamandridae; genus Triturus; species Triturus cristatus. The sequence continues at coordinate 452,490,458 of NC_140593.1, read as the reverse complement.
TAAAATGAGTTTCATCAAGTTGGGCAACAACGCATATGTTATTCGCCACCCAAAATGCCCATCAGGATGATTGTGTATTTTACGAAGATGCATATTATGCTGGACAAAGAGCTTCTGGATCACTCCCGAAATCATATGATTTTGAGTTGAGCAGAGCTGGTTCACTTGGAACTAATGATGATGTTGAAAGGATGCTGGATGCCTGAATCTTATGCAAGCCATGCCAGTTACTCATTGCCCTATAATACTAGTTTCTCCACCTCTAATGAGATTTCCTCATCAAACACTAATTTATTTTATCCTGCTAGCCCCAACCTTCTAACTAATTCTTCACTAAATGTAACAATTGAAATCGAAGTAGAAGCATGCTTTTAAAAAAAAAAAATGTGTTAGAGTTTTATATGGCGTGAACTAGACCCGATAAATCGGGTATCAGAGCGCGGCTACATCCTCTCCCCTCTGCTTGGTAGTCATCATGGCCAACAGACTAATGTGTACTTCAGGGTGATTGTGCTCCTACTCCAACAAATGTCTACCAAGTAATCATGCACTTACAAAGCAGCCGGTAAGATATCATTAATGGGCACTCAAGCTGCACTCAACATACTGTGCCCATTTAGTTATTACCGTTGCATATGCAAGCTTGTGAAAATGAGCATACTTAGGGAACAGTAATGAGTCATTTGTAAGGTTGAATCATGTTTCAAAACAATATGCATTAAGTACAGACAATTATTAATTCATTTATGTTTAATTGCTATTAAGTAGTTTCAGTCCAAACAACGACGAATGATAAATATGTACGTAAAAAAGTACAGAAAAGGCAATATAAATGTGACTAACTTTTGGGTTTCCATCACATTGTTGTATTGCAGCAGATGTACTGCCAAAGGGATTACCCTCATTTGCATGAGAATAACCCTGCAAATGAGGCAATCCATATTTGACTTGTGCATGCTCCCAATATTAGTTTTCATTATTTTATTCTATATAGGGTTTTTTGTAATGCACTGCTGCCCACCCTTTGCTGGGTTCAGAGAGCTTAGGGGCATGGGTGCAAATATTAAAAAACGGACAATTGTAATTAAAGTACATGTGCCAATCTTGGAGAACCTGTTGATCATTCACCAGGAATGGACAGTAGTTGGGGATATCACATCATCTAATATGGACCCAACAAGATGGCAGAGTCTATAAAGAGCAAGAGTCCAAAGACAAGGCAAAACGGATCTAACAAAACTGAAGATGTGCCAGATCAATCCAGATCCTGAAGAGAAAACACAATGCGGAACACCAGTAGATGGATTGCATTTTGCATGTTATATCCCCCATGACTCCTAAGGATGATCATCTTGGGTTATGGGGCAGCAGAGTTGTAAACTGCAATCTTCTAAGCAAGCAGCCAGGCCCTTCTCCTAAAGCCAGATTCATGGGTTTCCTGGTTCAAAATGAGAGAGTCCAGCCATGATCTCACCGGCTGCCTCTCGGTTGGTCATCTGGGAATATTGTTCCGTAAGGACGTGCTTGTGTAAATTTTTCTGGCCTGTCCTGCACACTTCTGCCAGTGAACTCAACAATCAATAAGTCTCCTGGGAGTGGTCCTTGTTTCAACTGTGTGATTCAGGTTCGTTGGCAGAACTTAGATAAACTGATAGACACTCACTCTAAGCTAGCCTTCTAACCGGAGTGAGTGGGTTCCCAGGCTATCAGGAAACTGGCGGTGGAGGCAGAGAATCTAGTTTAAGATTCTCAGCTTGTGACATAGCTCTACTCAGGCATTAGAGAACTTACATGATGGGGCTGGTCACTTGTTATCTATTCAGTTGGCACAATGCAAGCCTTCAGCTACTTTTTTGGAGCCATTGAACAGATAAGTGCCCTAAACGTTGCGTGCTTGATGCCTAAGGCACAATGTATGATGTCTGTGGTGTACCTGTCTCTTTGGTCAAGATATGTGATCTGTTTTGTAGGAAACCTGCTGTGGCACTTCTGCTGTCCTTATTTACTTCGCCCAAAGCACTAATCAGAAAACGATGATGACAGCAAAGTTACATCTACTGCTAATGGTTCTAAGGCAACTCTATTTTGGGACATGGTCATTCAGTTGCATTGTCTTTATTTCTGGCAACCAGTCAAAAACAAGCATTTTCTAAAGGCAGCAGGTATCTTAAGAGGGGAAGGACCAGTGTTTTTTCTTGTTTTTGTGGGGGTGTAAAATTATATAACACTATAAGCCTCTAAGTGCACAACTCCGCCCCACAAGAACCAACAGTTGTTTAGCTTCTATCACAGAGGTCAGTCGGAGGTCAACCTCACAGAGAACAAGGCTGAGAACACCAGACTAATTTTACATATTGGCATGGAACAACCAGGAGCAACAGTCATCACAATCAATTGTACTGAGTGTGTCTCCTGAATATGGAAGACAGAATATCACACTGTGGAAATATTGAGGACAAAATATTGAAACTGAAATATCGAAAGGTAAGTATAGATTTTCTATACCACAGTCTGCATATATGGTTGTATAACAGTACCATGCATACCATTATATCACATGCCTTTACAACCCAGCCTTTACCATGCATGCCTTTGCTACGCATATGCCTTTACCATGCATGTCTTTACCATACATGTTACGTATATTTAAAGTAAGGAAAACTCATATATATGTATATATACTTATACACACGCACACTGCACTTAGAAAAGAAAGTCATTTTTGTATGGCTAGGGCATTTTAATATTACATTCTGTTCCCTGTGGGACAGTCAGTTGTGCTGCCTGCCAATAGAGGATGGTCTGGACAAGGCTCATTTTAAACACAATTGCTTAGGGGATGCCGTGAACAAACTGCTGTTATAACACGATTTTGTAATTACAGGTGCACCCGGGGTATGGATTTTGAGCTGAATTCCCACATTCACGGGTGGAATAGCAGGGAGTACGATAGATATTATATAGGGTGGGCGGTTAGCTCTTCTCCATCAGCAGAGTCTGCCGCTCTGCACTCTGTTTGGAACACATCGTTTGGCAAAACAACTCCATCAACTTGCCAGCGGGGTGGAGGTCACCTCGCCCCTGCAGCTCCCCACGAATTAAGTGTGACACTGTCACTGATGACTGTGTGTGTCAATGATGTGCTGTGGCTTTGACGTCTACTGCTCTTCCCCTTCAGATCTTAAAGCTTCCTGGGTAGGTGAGGTGCTATGTGCCCCAGAGGTGGCTCTGTTATCTCTTGCTCTTGACTGACACAGAGCACAAGGAGCTGAGGCTCACGGACAGCGAGACAGAGTTTTTATGCAACACCACAGAATTTTGCGTAGCCCCGCCCACCCTTAATATTATATACATTTTGGCTGAGGCTGTACCCCTGGTGCCCGAGTATAAAATGGTGCCAAATTGAGTGATTACAATGCAGTTTGTATCACTCTCACATTAAGTATCAGGAAATCCCCTGTACCTTTAGAGAATAATCAGGTGTTTAATAAAAACAAGGGCTTGAGGGTTAGATGGGAGCAAATCGACCCAATGAGTTTTAACGAAAAGATAAAAAGGAAATCAATAATGGCATGCTTGGCTGTAATCCCTCTCACACTATTGTTTTAAAGGAATTTGAGCGATTGAGTGGTGCAATAAGTGAAGGTGTGAAGATTCACAATCCAAAACAGGTTCCCCCAGCACACATATGGTTTAATGCTAAGTGTTATTCAGCACACAAACACTTAAGTTAAAAACCAGACCCCGCTACCCTATAAGTGTCCGAAAGGCAAGGCACAATTATAAGGCCCCCAAAAACTCCTCAGCTAAGAAAGATTGGACTAAGCTAATCACTGCACTAAACTGTACTCCGACCCTGGTGGACTCCACCAAGTCGCTAGGAATCACTCTAGACAAGAACCTTAATATGCAATCACACATCAACCTGATGGCTAAAAATGCCTGTTTTCACCTCAACTATCTTAGAAAATTGAAACCATACATCGAACCACTAGACCTCAAAACTGCCCTTCAGGCTTTAGTCATCTCCAGACTTGAATACTGATGTACCACTCTATCAGGACTACCCAAAATTTCAACAGCCCCGCTTAAAGCCTGTCTTAATGCAGCTGCGAGACTCTTAACTGGGTCAAAAAAATTTGACCACATCACCCCTCATCTAAAAGCTCTAAACTGGCTGCCTCATGAAGCAAGAATCCAACTAAAGATGGCCTGCATAACGCACAAGGCAATCTATAAAAAAAAAACATTGTACCTAGCACATAAAATCTCGATCTCTGGAGGAAGCAGACTCCCACAGAGCGCCGGAGCTCTTCTTCTAAAACCTCCACTCTTCCGTAAGAAAAGAACATACGACAGAGCCTTCTCCGGAGCTGCACCTAGAATATGGAACTAACTCCCACCAAGCATCAGGAAAATCTCCTCTACTTCTACATTAAAAAAAGAAGCTAAGTCCTTCCTAATGAGCAAATTCCTCCCTTAATCCACAGTAACCCGCTCAATACATGTCCTAGAAGCCTCATTCAGACAATCACTCTACCCACCCAAGCCGGGGGAGTATCTCTCTCTGCAATCTCATCCATTACCAGACTCTAGTTGACGTTCCTCACTCTCTCACTAGGCGCATCATGATGGTCCGTACTCACATGGAAACGTCTGCATGAAGACTGCTTCCCCTACTGTCACACTGAGAATACCCAGAACAAGCCCGAATGTATGATAAGCTATATCCTACGCTACTCGTATTGTATTAATGATTGTACAAATGTTTTTCTCTCTTTTATTCCCTCCTCGCCTCTCTTGTCCTTCGAGGTAACTACATTTATAGGTTTCTATTGCAATGTTTAAAACTATACATATTTTTGAACTGCTCTACTACTGTTTAATATGACTTTTCTTTGTATATGTGAGGCGCTCTGATATCCTTTTCTGGGTCTTGTGTGCGCTATATAAAACACTAAATAAATAAACAAGGCCATAGTGGAGGTGAGGAAAATGAAGATAGGATCAAAAGCTTGCGAGGATTTGACAGAGGCCTCTGCCCTAGGGAATACTAGAAAATTCTGGTAAGTAATAAACCAAGTAATAAACCATCTTTTTTTTCTCAGACGAGGATACCCCCAGGTTAGAAGTGCCAGTAACCCATTTTACAGATCTTTTCCAACCAAGGACGGGTGCCCAATATCATCCTGATGATCCCTTCGGGTCTGTCTCCTTAGACATCCCCTTAACTATGCCAATACAACTGGAGGAAGTAGTGAATGCAATAAATTGATCGGCATCTGATAGAGCTCCTGGGGTGCCAGTTGATCTTTTTAAATCTAACATCCATCTATGGGCCCCGGTTGTTACAAATGTTTTAAGATCTGTGGTGGAGGATATTATACCCGAGTCTTGGAGGACTGCTACCTTAATCCCCATTTTGAAAAATGGAGAAACATTTTCACCAACTTGCTACAGGCCCATCTCTCTGATAGATGCCACAGTCAAAATACTGGGGAGGGTAATTTTAGGCCATCTAGAAATATGGGCTGAGGAAAATAGATTATCTGCCCTGTTCAATTTGGTTTTAGGACAGTTATCGGCACTGTAGTACAAGCCTTAAATTTACATCTTATTGTTGACAAATACATAAAGGCAAAAGGGGGAGCAATACATTTGGCCTTTATAGACCTTTCAAGTGTGTAGGATTTAGTTAATTGAGAATAATTTTGGGGTATAATGCAGAAAATGGCTGTTGATTTGGGTCTCCTTACCCTAGTGAAGCGTCTGCACCACAATTTGAAAGTTGAGGTATGCCATGGCCCGCAAGGGGTGCTAACCTCACCAATAAAATCCTTAAGAGATGTAAGACAGGGATGCATTTAGCCCCGTTCCTGTTTTTAATATATATAAATGGAATAACTGATCATCTTGTACAGGCCAGGGCTGATTTTCAGAAGGTGGGAGTACAATCACTGCCCATACTACTTTATACAGATGATGCGTTATTGACACCAAATGGTTGACAGAAGCTGCTGTATCATTTTATGGAGTTTATGGAGGGCTTGGATCTGAAGGCTAATCAGGCAAAATGTTATACTATGACATATGGCCCAATTCACGTAAAAACTAGGCAATATAGAATGGTGGAGACTTTGCTCTTAAGGACAAATTATTTTAGCTATTTAGGTATAATTGGTAGCTCCTCCCTTAGTTGGAAATCACACGTACATATGAAACACCAACAAATGGACAGAAATACCGAAGCTATTTTCCGCTTCTTTAGGAAATTACAACACAAACCTCTTCCAGAAATGTCAGTTCTGTTTCAATCTAAATGTTTTTTAGCTGTTGCCTTTGGGGGTCCAAAAAATCAGACAGTCTCCAACGTACTGAAAAAGATTTTATATGTAGGCTTCTGGCAATTCCAAGAAATACTGCAAACTTGATTTACCATGAAGAGGTTGGCATACCCCGTATTGGGGACCAGATCAAAATTGCCCCGCTTCTATTGGGGGGTTACATGTTGGTTGACTCCAGAGGCGGTATTGGTGAGAGAGTATATCGCTGACTGTTCATCTCTCCAGAATTCACATCACCTACTTTGGCTGGCATACGTTAAAAAATGCTTTCATAATTTGGGGATAATTGACTTTTTTGTAAACCCCTCAATTATTAGGGTTGATGCAAAGGCCATTGTGATAGCACGTCATGCCAAGTGGGGCATGGACGAAAGGGTGCATGGTGCAATAAAACTGAAAACTGTGGTGAGGTATGTTCATATATCTACAACCAAATCCTTTGAACCATATTTGATCTGGCTAGAGAGCACACTCCATCGTTCTGATTCAACACTTTTCAGGTTGAATTTTATCTAGTTTAAATCTGCCTTTCCACAACCATCTACATGGAAGCATGATTTACCACCATGTCCTTGCGATCAAATTACAAAGCAGAGTACGTGTCATTTTGTATTATTTTGCCCTCTATATTCGGGCCTGAGAGTTACTTTTTTTAGCTCCACTATTGCGTCAGACTAGGTTTACACACTTTTTATCTGCTTTAGAGTTTTTACAGTGCTTACACACAAGAGATATATGTTGCGCCATTCTAAATTTTATCAGGAGTGCGTTACAAATAAGGAATTGTTATGAGCTGGTAACCCACAAAATTAAGCTGTTTTGTGTTTTTATTGTAGATTCTGCTTTCAAAAAGTTTGAAACGTCTTATTGAAGTGTGTGCGCAATGAGATCATTTCAAATAATGCTTTATTTCATGTTGTGTGTACTGTGCATTATATTTGATACTTTTAGGCCAAAATTGTGACAAATAAAGATGATTTTGATTGATTTGATCACATGCATGCACTCACACACACATGCATACTTGTATCCATATAGACTTGCAAGCCATGCATGGTAGAATCATGCATGGTAAAGGCTGTGTGGTAAAGACATTGCATGGTAAAGACATGGGGGCCGGAGTGACAAAGGTAAACTTACACTTTTTTTTATAAGTTTACAATTGTTTGCTATTTACAAAGGTATTTTACTAGTAGCATTTTTACCACAGAGGAGTCTCCACATGTAATTTGATAGGATAGTCCTATCTTTTTATGTAAGTATTGTATACAAAGTGTAAGATACTACAAAAGTGCAGTTTGGGGCATGATTCACAAACTGCACTTTGTAGTACTGTTTGTAGTCCTACAAAAATTACTACAAAGTGGTATGCACACACTGTACTTTTGCAGCAATTTACACTTTTGTAGTAAGCCCCTACCTCCATTATTTTTCATGGGAGGGTGTTGTACTACCAGTGGTTGTCCATGTGTAGTGCTGGACTTACTACAAAAGTGTAAGTTACTAAAAAAGCGCAGCTTGTAATGCCGAAAAGTAGTAAACTTATTCACAAGTGTGAACTTACTAAAAAGTGTAAGTTACCCTGTGCTTTTTGTGAGTCAGGGCAGTATTCGTACAACAGATGTGGTAGAACATGATAGGTGGTGGGCTAATCACTGCAGGGGTTAGAAATAGTGGGATATTTGGAAAACTAAAGTACACAGGTTTCTGCTTTGCCTTCTCATTTGGCTTTGGGTGCAGTGTAGAGCTGCAAGTTGTATTTTTATGTTTTGGAATTATACTTGAATTAGGTTGATTAACCTAAATCAAGCAGTATTAAGGGAGTGCCTTAAACTGGATCATGTAAAGAGATTCCCTGACTGAGGTATGTAGGTTCCACACTGGCAAGATTGGGCCTTCGTGAGTTATTTGACTCTCCATCAGTTTGCTCAACTTTTTCTAAAGCTAAACTGAAGCAGATATTCCTAGAAACTGCAGCTGCTACTATATGCGAGACAAATTAAAACAAATCTAGCTTTGATGTCTATCACATGTCTCTTAAATTGAAGGGTGATGTTCAAAATTACCTGGCCATTGTCCATAGTCTGTACCATCAATTTATCCTGACTAGATTCCGGCTAAACCTCATCCCGCGTATGCGGGCCTTCCGGCAAATACTTATTCACATAAACATATGTCTCGATGTCCATGTGATGATGTTTCTGAACAGACAGCCCATCTTTTACAGTTCTTTGCTTATTTTAGTCCCAACAAAGAAAAAGAATAATGGCACCATATTTGCGTAGCACTAATTTTAGAAATGATAGGCAAGCATTGTCCCATTTCCAACGGCTTGAGAACCCATTGGTCTGTATGGTTCTGGCCACTTATCTGTGGACAGCAGTAAAACGTAGGAAAGTACTTTAGATTTATGATAGCAGAACTCATTGACATGGCAGGACATTGCTATTGGTTAAAAGGAGTAATGTGTGGTTTACTGGGCACTGATTTTAACCTTTTGATGAATGTTAGATCAACTTGAGAGGAGGCGTAAGTAAGTAAAAAATATTTTGTGTTACTTAATCTAATTTATATGGTTTTACTGTGATGTTTTTAGATAATTTAATACTTAATTATATTTATTGATTGTTGTATACTCTTTTATGCGAGAAACATTGCATATAAAGTTCTTTAACTGACTGACTGATGTTGATTAACTGTTTTTTGCCTAGCGAGGGAAAGATTTTTCTGAACAAAATAAAGGATTATATACATAGTAATACTTATTCATAGGTGACATAATATTGTGCAGCAGTCCAGAGTTGACTGTGCAGAGACATATCTGTCTGCTCGGCAAGCCAGCCAAGATCATTATCTGCAGGTCGCCAGTAGGTAGTAGTTAGGACCTATTATCCATAGGAAAATCGTAACATTCTTTTCCCAATAACTTTGGTGTCGGTTGACGAATCTTCGTGAAATTTTCAAAACTCGTAGGGCGCTCCGGTCAGCTCCTATCTTAAAAGTTTCGGGGTGATTCGGAAAGCGGGGGCCGAGAAAAAAGGGGGGTCCCAAAACGTGTTTTCTCCATGTTAATTCCCATAGGAAACTTTAGACACGGCTACAGCCCGAACTGTTGAATGGAATTACACCAAATTTGCCGAAAAGGTAGCCCTTGGTTCAGAAAGATCCCTTTTTGTTAAATGGTGTAAATCCGTTCAGTAGTTCATGAGAAAATAGAAAAAGAAAAAGTTTCAATATCTGGGCGGAGCCTAAAACACATCTCATCGTGAGATCTGATTGACTGTCAGCACTTCATCCTGGAATTGCTGACAGCCATCTTGGGACCTATATACATGATAGTACCCCATTGAAATGCATTGTAGTGAATCGAAGATTTTGAGGGTTACCAAAAGGAGAACTGCAAAGGGTGATAACAGACTTTAGTTACATTAGAATTCATTTGTTGATGGTACCATACTAATTTCAGGATTTGTGGTGTGTTCTAAGGTGATTTTACCCTGTGAAAAACCTTCTGCTGGGATATCATAAATCATGTTTGAGAGAAAACTGAAGCTAAAATGAGAGCATATTTTCTGTAAATTCACATTATCTTTCTCAGTCATGTGAGAATGAAGTCTGTCATTCTCAGTAAATCATGTACATCCAACAAGGGCAGAGACTGTCAGTTGATTCCTTTGTGTTCTACTGCAACTTCCCAGAGTGTTCTAAAGAACAACTAGAGCGCTAACAGCCTTACTTATGACAAAAGTATGGCACACCTGAAGCCTTCTTGATTGGAATAAACTGGTAACACTTAAAACATTTAATTTAAAAAGGAACAAAATGATGGGGTTCATTTTGTCATGGAAATTATGGTTAGTGCTGATGAAAGAAAAATTAGGACATGCTTCAAGTGTGATCTCAAATATCTTCCTATTATATTTCAACAGGAGCAGCCTGTCAGTTGATGCCTTTGTGTTCTACTGCAGCTTCCCCGAGTGTTCTAAAGAACAACTAGAGCGCTAACAGTCTTACTTATGACAACATTATGGCACACCTGAAGCCACCTTGATTGGAATAAACTGGTAACTCTTAAAACATTTAATTTAAAAAGGAACAACATGAGGGGGTTCATTTTGTCATAGAAATTATGGTTAGTGCTGTAGAAAGAAAAATTAGGACATGTTTTAAGTGAGATCTCAAATATCTTCCTGTTATATTTCAACAGGAGCAGCCTGTCAGTTGATGCCTTTGTCTTCTACTGCAGCTTCCCAGAGTGTTCTAAAGAACAACTAGAAAGCTAACAGTCTTACTTATGACAAAATTATGACACACCTGAAGCCATGTTGATTGGAATAGACTGGTAACACTTAAAACATTTAATTTAAAATGGAACAAAATGAGGGGGTTCATTTTGCCATAGAAATTATGGTTAGTGCTGCAGAAAGAAAATTTAGGGCATGTTTTAAGTGAGAGCTCAAATCCTCTCCTATTTCATTAGAAAATTCTGACATGCAGACTGAAACAATCACTTTCAATACCAGCAGTAGACTTCCAGTTATCTCCCTGGTGAGCAGTAGCTTTACTACAGTGATCTAAGGAACAACTAGAGTGCTAACATTCTGAATGTATGGCAAATGTGTGACACATCTGAATGTCTTCTTGATGGAATCAAACTAAAAAACTGAAAGCATTTCCTACTAAGGAGACTGCAGTAAATGAGGAAATTAGGAAACTTCATAACAAATAAGTCTCCCAAGATGGCCACCAGAGAAAAAAGAGCCCAAATGTAGCACAAATATCACCCAGATGTAGCCCACATATAGCCTAATAACAGAAGTGTGCAAAACACTTTTTATTTTTAGTTTTTGTGCAGTTTTATATACTGCAGACTGGTCAGGTATTGGAGCGTTACATCTTACTTGGACCCCTTATTGCGTATTTTGCACGAAGTACATGAGATTGATCTTGCGAAACATTGAACTTTACGATTCTGTTAACCTGAAGTTGCTCTGAACCGGGCTTTGTAACACCCGTTTTTACCTGCTGGTTTTAATTAATTCTCAGTGTATTGTATTAGGAAAGAGGATTTACTTTTTTATGTACACTTTTATGATTTATGTTTCTAAATCAGATCGAATAAAGTTTAATTAATTCTATGGCAGGCGAGGATTATGTATATCTTTCCTCACTTTATTTGCATAGCAGTTCAAAGAAAACGTAACACAACAATCATTAAACAAAAGACTTACCAACCCATGAACCATTAGGGGGGTAGTCTCCAAGGCAACTATAGTCCAATCATATCACAGTCCATCGTATATAATATTGTGACGTCCCTTCCGCTTCCTCCTTCTTCACTGCTCGTCAGTTAAGTGCATTCCTTACATTCTTGGCTTAATTTGACGTTGTTGCTGTTTGTATAGCAGTTTCTTGTGCACATTATTAGCATTATTTCCTTGGTATTTTTTCATATTCCCTGCGCAGCAGCCTATTCCCCCTCGCAGTTTCTCCCACTGTGCTCTCTGCGTGCGGTGAGATCCTGTCAGGCACGTCTGGTCCAAGCGAGGCAGCTCCGTCAAGCGCTCCCGCTGGTCTTACGCGCGTTTGGGAATCCAGTCACTCCTTTAGTGTCCGCTTGATTCCCTAGTGCCTAATTTTGACACCTCTATGCGGTGATTTCCCCACACGGACACGTTAGTGACCAGCGCCACCTGGTGGTGGTAATTGGTATTGCGCCTCAGTCTATTCTAATAACAGATTCGGGGAAAGCCCAGCTGTTAGAGCATCGGCGAGGGGGCTGCCTTAAGGATTTTAAGGGCATTTGTTCTGTGCTCACACCCTCTGCTATCATGTCTTCTCCAGAAGACCATTTTTACTCCTCCTACCAGAAAGTGGAGGAGGAATGGCCCCCCAACTTCTCCCTCCAGCAGTGGACCAAGCACTCTCTCTGGCTATTTCTAGGGCGCTGGCTCCTCTTCGGGATCAGGTTGATAAGCTGGCGAAAAGCATCCCTGGTGTGTTCAGTGACCCAGATCTGGTGGTAGCAGGTCCCAGTAGCTCCCAGATGGGGAATAAAAGGGCTGTTAAGCATAACGCGGGGCACTTTGAAGGATTTGATAAACTTACGGAGACCTTCCTCAAGGGTGCGCTAACGCTAAAACATGCACCCTGCCGGGAGGAGGAGAAGTCCGGAGAAAATTGCGATGCTTTCACCACTATTGTAGACCACGACGGCGGGTTTCCCCTAGAATGAGAGGGCTTATCGGAGGACGATTTCTCCTCCGATGAGGATAAGGACTCGGGCGTCCCTGGCATTCAGAGTCCCACTCCTCTCAGTCCCGGGTTGGGGACGGGGTCCACTCGGACATGTTCGAGCCTACCCAAATTTACCATCCTGGGTCGGTGGAGGGGACCCCTGACACCAAAGTGGCAGAGTATGTGGTGGGAAAAATCCATCAACCCCTTGAAAGGGAGGTCAGGAATGGGATGAGGGGAGAATGCCCCAGACCGATGCGGCGTGCTGTACAGGGGTCAGCATCCGTGAATGCGGAGGGGAAGGTAAAACTCGCTCCAAGAGTAGCGTTCACCATCATGTAAAGGGCAATTAAACATATGTATGTATATATATATATGTGTGTGTATATATATGTATATATATCCATCCGCAAAGAGTACCTTAAACAGGAGAGCCCACACAGGTCTGTATCGCCAAAAGATTTATTGGAAACACCAGCATTTCAAGGCGGGATAATGCAAACAAAGTTCATCCAGCCGACGCGTTTCGGGCCCCTGCCCTTTGTCACAGGCTTTGGTGTGATGCGGATTGACTTTGCAGTTTTAAAAAGCCACAGTCATTCATCGCGATACCTGCTCATGTGGGCGTGGTCACTCCCGTGGCCTCTTGGTATCGGTAGTGCCTTTTAATGTTACTCTGGTGAGTTGCTTTGCAATCCGCTCTGTATAATACCACTAATATTTCCAAGTGGGTAGTTGTATTAACCCACATATGTGTGTATATATGTGTGTATATATATGTGTGTATATATATATATATATATATATATATATATATATATATATATATATATATATATATATATATATATATATATATATATTGCAGCTCCCAAAACTCTCGTTAATCACACAGAGTTAAGCACTCACAGGAGGGGTTCCGTATCGATTATTCTTTTATTTCGGCAGAAATCAAAGTAGCAAGACAGACGCGTTTCGAATAAATCTTCATCAGTGTCTCGATAGCAAGACTGCGCGCCTACATTTAAATACATATCACGTCATGTATTGCGCGACAGCGTGAAACAGATTCACGTAACAACAACTGAAACAGAAGATGGCTCAAATCCCACTCTTTACATTGCTCTTGGGGCGGCCATCTTGGAGTGATATATTCACTCATCATGTCCATACAATTCAAGTCTCTTAATTAAAGGAGCCATGATGAAAACAACAATCATTTGCAAAATAGTTCATCAAATGTTGCAGCATATTTAAATAAATGATGATCAACAGTTCGTCATGAAGAAGGTATATACCATTATCATGCGGAAGTCAGTATAACGCCATGTATTGGCCTTAGCTCCCTGTAAATTGAAGGAGACGGGGGATGGACAGAAAAAGAAAAAAGAAAAAAGAAAAGGGAGAGAAGGGATGGGAAACACGGGAGACAAGTGCGGGACAGACAATGAATAGAGAGGTGGAGACAGTATAACATTGGTAAACATCACATGTAGGGATTTCAAACTAATTTCCATAATTCAAGTATAGATGAGATGAAGGTATCTTCAATGTTAAAGCTAATCAGGGAGAAATTTGACACCCACTCATGTTTGTGCATTCTACTTTGCAACTTAATTCATAATCCCTCACGGTATGTGGTTCCATCTGTTTCTAAAACCAGAAAGTGTGCTCATCTGCCCAGGTGTACACTCAATTCTTCCCCACTATTGAGACCGTGTGGGGCCTTTGTGTACAGATCTATAATGTAGCGGGATTCTAATCTACGTAATCTTTGGACTCTGTCACCCCCCCTAATATTTACGGGTACATGATCGAGACCAAAGTACTGTAGAAGGTCCCTGTTGCTGTGGTGCATGATGGCAAAATGCCTGGCTACAGGGTAATTTACATCATTCTTGTTGATGGCGCGCTGGTGTTCCAAAATGCGCATTTTAACACTGTTGATAGTGCTGCCGATGTATTTAAGCTCGCACGGGCAAATGAGACAATACACTACATGAGTGGTAGAGCAAGTGATAAATTTATCTATACGCCTTGGTTGCCTGACCCCTGGGATATAGTATGTGAGAACTCTCTTGCAGTTTTTGCAGGCTCTACACTTCCCACAAGGGAAGAATCCGCGCAGGGCCTTGAGAGTACCTGTGGGTTGTGACAATGGTGATAAGTGGCTCTGCACCAATTTATCACGGAGTGATCTCGATTTCCGAAAAGTGATCATTGGTACTTTCGGAATATCCTTACCGATGACTGTGTCGGTTTGAAGGATATGCCAACTTTTTCTGATTATTCTCCTCAGTAGATTTGCGTCATCCGAGAAGGTGGTTATAAGGCGAAATTTGCCCTCATGCTCAGCTGTGTTCCTATTGGCTGATTTTTTATATGTCAGAAGTTGTTGTCTGGGTATTTTTCTCACTTTGTTGAGTGTAGAGATCAAGTCTGTATAGTTATAACCCCTAACTTGGAATCTTTTTATGCTTTGAATTGCTGCTTGTTCAAAGTCAGCTTCTCTTGAGCAGTTCCGTTTCAAGCGGAGCAGCTCGCCATATGGGATACTGCGAATAAGTGTGGGTGGATGATTGCTGTGGGCGTGCAAGATAGAATTGCCCGCAGTGGGCTTCCTATATAGCTCGGTCTCGAGGACACCCTCACTAGAAAACACCTTCAGATCTAGATAGTTCACCGTTAGGGAACTAATCTCAGATGTGAACCTGAGATTAAGTTGATTGTTATTAAGCTCAGATATAAAAATCCGAGCCTCTTCTGGTGACCCCCCCCATACCAAAAAGAGGTCGTCTATGTACCTGTGCCATGCTATCACATAGTTGGTCCATTTGCTCATGTGGTTGCTGAGGGCGACCTGCTCCTCCCACCAGCCTACGAAAAGATTCGCATAGCTGGGGGCGAAGCAGGTCCCCATGGCAGTCCCAGATAACTGTCTATAGAGTTGTTCTTGGAATAGAAAAATATTATTAGACAGGCAAAATTGGATAAATTCCAAGAGCATGATATTGTGCTCAGAGAATTTCAAAGGTCTTTTCGCTAGAAAGTGGGCTACTGCCTCTAGCCCTTGACTGTGTTCAATGCATGTGTACAGGCTAGTAATATCCAGAGCGATTAATTGGTATGTGGGTTCCCACTTGATCTTCTTGGTCTGCATGATGAAATCAGTAGTGTCCTTAATGTACGATTTCAGCTTCAAAACCAGTGGGAAAAGGAAAGAGTCAATATATACAGACATGTTCTCGGTGAGGCTTCCTATAGAGGAAACAATAGGTCTCCCAGGCGGGTCGTTAGTGTTTTTGTGGATTTTTGGCAATTGGTAAAAAGTCGGTGTGATAGGATCCAAATTGCGTAGGAAAAGAAATTCGTTTGTTCCCAGCATGCCTCTGTTACGCCATTTCTCTAGTAAATTGTGATATTTTAGAATGCTTGCGTTATACTGTTCAATATTGGTTGCTTCATAAAGCTTCACATCGTTCAATTGGCGGTAAGCTTCACGACAGTACTGTTCTCTTGTCAATAGTACGATATTCCCTCCTTTGTCGGAGGGTTTACATACTATTTGTTCATCCTTTGATAAATCTTTCAATATGGACCTTTGTTCTTCAGTGAGGTTATTACCTCGGTCTGTTCCACTGGAAACTTTCGTTCTGAACTCTAGGAGGTCCTGCACCACCGCATCGGAAAACGCGTCGATCGCATCATATGGCATTTGCGGAATAAAGACAGAGGGGGGCTTGAAACTCGTAGCCGGTGTTGCTTGTTTTATACCCACTCGCATGGCTCTGGTTGCCACATCATCAGTCGGGGTAGCAGCAATTTCTTCCTCATTCCGTAGGGCCTCCAACATCTCCAACATATCGAGATCGCCAGTGGTCAGTAGATCAGTCCCTTGAAGTTGTCCTTGTTGTTGTAGCTGTCTAGCTTCCTTCATGGTAGGTTTTAGTTTGAAAAATTTGTGAAGCTTCATTTTCCGTGTGAACTTGAATAAGTCAATACGTGTTTGCGTATACTCCATATGGTTGTTGGGGCAAAAGGAAAGTCCCAATTTGAGGGCGGATTCTTCGGCATTCGTGAGTACTCTGGGTGTCAGGTTCACGATGGTTAGATCATCAACATCATTTACCATCTCCTGCCTCTGTTGTTCCGTGACCCACGTGTCATTGTTTTGCCCCTTCCTCTTCCTCTTGCCCTTCCAGCCGCTCCTTCTGGTCGGTCTTCGTTTTCGGGTGGTTTGCTCTTGCCACCTCTTAGCCAGGATTGGCGTATGAGATTGAACTCCTGGTGAAAAGGAGTCTTCACGGGGACACTAGAAGGGGCTGGTACTTCATCTCCGGAGAGTTCACTCTCCGTGACCTCAGATTCCGATGTTTCAATTCTGTTTGTCGGTTCAGGAGGTTGCTTCTTATTCAATGCTCTACGGGGTTCGTCGAACTTTTTCGCGAAGGTGAGGATCCTCCCCTGTAGGTAGTCACGTTCATCACGGGCAAACTTCTCTTGTTTACGTTGTCTGATTATTAGTTCATATTTTTTAAGTCGTTTTTTCATTTCTTCCCTTAGGGCTTCTTGTGTGCTGACATCTGCATTGTTGGAGAGATCCTTCTCAAGGATAGCTATCTCCGCTAGAGCTTTGTTTCTATCGCTCCAGGCAAATTTAACCAAAATTGCCAACATTCCTTTGCATGATGTTGCCGTATATTCAGCCCATTCCTCCAGAAGTTGTGGATCCGGATTTTCGTAGGCGGGTACTGTGTATATTCGTAGTCCTCTTGGCACCCTGTCTACATCCATATAATTCTGGAGTGAGGTCACCTCCCACCATTTCCTGATCTCTCTCTCACAGAGTCTCTCGAGTTGATTATACTGCATGCGCAAGGTGCTGCGAGTGTTGGACCCGCTCGGTGTATCATCGGGTCCAGTGGCACCTCTGTCCGTGGTTGTCTTGAAAATGTCACGCGCTGCTTCATGGCGGTCTGCTTCGTCGAACATGTTCGTTGCATCTGCCAAGGGCAAAGCGCACGCTCGCCCTTTCGATACTCCCCCTCCAAGCGCCTTATCCCGTATCAATGCTGTAAGTCAGGCACTCAACAGTAATTTACAATGACGGCGTCACGGCTTACCGGGTTTCGTTGTTATTCAGACGATCCATGGACGCTGCGTGTGACGCAATCCCAGTTGAGTCTCCTATTAATCCGATGTACTCGCGTTGTAGGGATGGTGCCCTGGAAAATGTGAAGGCTCCCAAAGTTGCACCGGCAGCCAGGTCACTCGCAGGCGGGTGCTATAGCGTGGCGGTGCCCCACGAAAAATTGCAGCTCCCAAAACTCTCGTTAATCACACAGAGTTAAGCACTCACAGGAGGGGTTCCGTATCGGCCATCTTGGAGTGATATATTCACTCATCATGGCGTTATACTGACTTCCGCATGATAATGGTATATACCTTCTTCATGACGAACTGTTGATCATCATTTATTTAAATATGCTGCAACATTTGATGAACTATTTTGCAAATGATTGTTGTTTTCATCATGGCTCCTTTAATTAAGAGACTTGAATTGTATGGACATGATGAGTGAATATATCACTCCAAGATGGCCGCCACAAGAGCAATGTAAAGAGTGGGATTTGAGCCATCTTCTGTTTCAGTTGTTGTTACGTGAATCTGTTTCACGCTGTCGCGCAATACATGACGTGATATGTATTTAAATGTAGGCGCGCGGTCTTGCTATCGAGACACTGATGAAGATTTATTCGAAACGCGTCTGTCTTGCTACTTTGATTTCTGCCGAAATAAAAGAATAATCGATACGGAACCCCTCCTGTGAGTGCTTAACTCTGTGTGATTAACGAGAGTTTTGGGAGCTGCAATTTTTCGTGGGGCACCGCCATGCTATAGCACCCGCCTGCGAGTGACCTGGCTGCCGGTGCAACTTTGGGAGCCTTCATATATATATATATATATATATATTATATTAGGGGGCCCAAGAACTGCAATTTGCTGCTCTGTCACTCTTTTTTTTGAAACATGCTTATCTGCATATTTACCTAGCATTTTTATTTGCCCCTCCAAGAGTAGCGTCCACCATCATGTACAGGGGAATTTAAAAAATGGCATCTGCATCATGCTGTGTGCTCATGCCTGCATGAGAATGCATGCATGCATCTATGTCATTACGTGTGGCAGCCAAATAACATTGGCAAAAAGCACTGGTAGAGCCAATAGGTCTGCATTGGCAAAGCCAAAAAGCAAGACCTATTGGCTTTGTCAATGCTTTTTGTAAAAAACTGTAAAGTGATTAATTATACAAGTCATTTCATAGCAAGAAATTCTGGTGCACAATGGATGCTTATGTCGGTGCATGCCAGAGTCAAAGCCTGTTCCCGTTCCAGGAGGCTGCAGTCATTTGCATTAGTGTAAATTGTTTCATCAGGCTTCTGGGCCCACTTCCTGAGTCCAGTGACATAGCAAGAGCTTTTGCCGCCCGGGGCAGTCCCTGAATTTGCCACCCAGTGATGGCCGGTACAGGTAAGTGCAGTGGGAGGATTTGACAGACGACGAGGGAAAATAAAAAAAAAGAAAACTATTTACCTTGCGCTAGCCGAAATTGCTCACCTCACGTGAAGTGCCGCCGCCCCCAAATAAGTGCCGCTCCTCCCCTCCCCCCAGCTAGGCCACTGCCTGGGTCCTAGGTTCCACCCTGCATGAAACCGCCTGGTGTAAGTGCGCTCTACAAATGATTTTAACATAACATAACAAGTCTCCTGCTGTTTGCAAGCTACCAATCTCCCACAGCCACCTACTCTGGATGGCACTGTCCCTCTTGTGGCTGGGTCTCCTCTCGATGCTTTTTAATAGATTTGCAACAAATGAAGAAAGATATTTCAGGCAGGTACACTCTAATGCGAATGTCAGGCCACCTACAGAGTTACATTTTGCTGCATTGTCGTTTTTAGCTAAATTAAAATTGTTCTGTTGATGGATGTGTAAAGTTAAGCTATGCACATGCATTGATTTTTTTTTGCCTCCAGGATGCATGGCAGTACAATAAAACTGATTGAAAACGGACCTTTACATTGTGCTATATTTTGATGGCTCTGAGGTTTGAAGTCTCCCTGCTACTTGAGAAAATTGCTTACAAACTGGAGCTAGGACTGGTTCTGTCAAGTGACATATGGTTAAAGTTTAAAAAATAAACAGAAACTTTCGAAGGAAAACTGGTCTCAAGGGAGTGAAGCTGGGAGTGTTGGTATATTTATGATAACATGAGAGGTACTCAGGATATGTTTCTATGCCTCGCTGGCTATATGTTACGCTTAGTGGGTTTCTTAACCCGCTGCATTCCATACATAACAAATTGTTTGAAACATTATGGCTTGATTCACAAAACATAGTGGTAAAACTACATTTCAACCAATATTACTCGAATCAGATGAAAGTGTATTGCTTTTGCTATTCATAAAGATTCCCCATAGCACGCATAAAAGGCTGCACGCATCATAGGTTTTAGACAATCTACTGGCAACATTATGTGACATTTTTGAATGTTGCTAATTCCCAAATGTGGAATAGTACACGCAGTAAAATGTTATGCTGAGATGTGGAAGCCTCCTTCTGCAATTACCCATTCTTTCTATTCATTCCGCTTTTTTTCCTCTATGGGCAAATATTTTTCACCTTGGAGAATTCCTTTTTTCTAAGCATCCATGAAACTTGGAGGTGTACCGCTCCCCTTACCTTCTCAGAAAGGTATTTACTACAGACCATTCTAAAGCAAATCAGTGGCAGTTGCCACCAATATAAAGTGGTGAGCAGTGTGGGGTGGGTGAGTTTAGGGGAACAACAATACATTTAAAAAAAAGACTTACCTGCCGCTGCCGGCCGCCTTAGTGCCCCTCTCCTTCCTGCAGTCCATGGGCCACACAGCATAGGCTCCCCACCCAATTCAGATGCTGTTCTCATGCTATAACTGGCATGAGAGATGTGCTGGGATTGGCCTGTGTGGGCTGGTCTGATGCTCCTCAGTCAGAGGGAGCCTGTGTCTTTTCTCCACCTGGCTGTGCAACACAGCTAGATTGGAGGAATATAAGTGTGCATGTCTGTTTGGCCGTACTAAGACAGTCGGCCAAACCGACATGCGCCCTTACAGTGCCCACCACTCCCCCTCCCTGCCATGGGCGGTCCCCGCACCACCCTAGACTCCATTGGCTCAGTCAGTCAGTAATAAATAAAATGATATTTTTTTTTATCATCACTTAATTTTTCAAATGCTGGCTGTGAGCAGTGGGGCGACGCTCCTCCGCCATTACGGAGGAGCCACACCTGAGCATATCATTTCCAGAGTGGGAAAGGATCAGAGAGGAGCTTGTGACTGACCGCAAAGTCAGGAGTCTGGTGGCCTTCACAAACTCTCAAGGCAAGCCAAGTTGTGTCTCCTCATTCCCCACACCATGTTAGGGATTTACTGCACCTTTATTGGGTGCGGTCGTTGTGTAATCAAGCAAATGATTAAGTGATGACTGCTATCTAATGATCAAAGATTATAAAGGAAAGTATGAAAGACCCTCTATGACCTGGATTCAAATACATATGTGTCACATAGCTGGTTCCCTCAGGGATTAATTAGACTGTGTGGCACTTAAGCTTCACAGTAATACTTGCGCCATTATTTGCACATGCAACATAAAGATTTGCGAGGCAATCTTTAGATGATTCACTTGTCAGACCTTGGTAAGCAGTGTGGGTGTGGTATCAGTGTCTTTTATAGCACAATCAGGGCCTGTTATCGTGATTTCCCTAGTGAAGTAACTTAGGACACAAAATGGACCCCTGAATTAGGAGCGTGCACCCTAACCATTTTTAATAGGATTGTGTATCTCATTATGCACTTTACGATGTTTTCTATGTTTTTGTAATATATACAGGGCTGGCTTTAGGGACGTGTGACAGGTGCAGCTTTACCTGGCGTTGTACAGGAGGGTGCTGTGTTCAGAAATAACTTATGAGGTTAAAACCACCTGCTCCTTAGTTCCTTGTGTGTCCAGCAGCTTTCAGGGGACAATAAAAATGCCAAGATAACTTGGGTGTCGGATGTTACTGCTGGAGAGGTCAGAGTTTACTTTAGTGCCCGTTTTAAATCATCAAAAAGTATCAAGATGGTTTAACACGCCTTCTGCAAACATGTACCATGTAGTTTACAGAACTGTATTTTATATGGTTAGCTCAGTGGGTTACTGTTTTTGTCACAGAGATCCTTTTTGTCACTTACAGTTCATAAGTTCAAATCCTAATATAGCACAGTGAGTTATGAACTGTCATCAAAGAGCTGTAAGCAAACTACATGGTATAGGTTAGAACGTAATTTTTTCCCCAATCTTTCATTATTCATTTTTATTTTTTTTAACCTTTATATAACTTTTATTTTATTTTACATTAAGATGATACATCAGCAAATCACATTTGTATGCAAGAGACAATCAGTAATATATATAGACCAAGTCACAACAAGTCATATTTACCATCACTTAGTACATAAATGTGCACATATTGGAGTCTATTTCCTTACGCATCCGCATATGCTGTATATACATCACTGTGGAATGTACACCCTGAATGCAGTATATTGTACATTTGTCTTTTTTTGGGTGAGGGACCTCCGCAAGAAGTAGGGATCCTTTGTATCAAATACAGACAGTAACATAGGGCTTAAAGTCCATATTCCGCACTCACACTAATGAATCTCCCTGGCCTTGTTCACTGGTGATTGGATGTGCCAACAAGTAAGACTGAAGTGGGCCCCATATGTCCCTGGGGCGTGCAGCACTCGGAAGCAATTATGCATATAAGCATTTCTGCTCCTGCCATAGAATCATATCACCAACCCATTCCTTGAATTTAGGTGCCCTCCCACGCCCCCACCGACAGGCAACCCGTCTTTTTGCCAACATAAACTTAAAGGACACCAATTAGTGATGTTTTACTGGGATCTGTTCAGTATAGCCCAGAAGTGCTACCAATGGAGATCTCGGGACTGCTTCAGAAACCATGTGGTCCAATGCAGTAAATACCGTGGTCCAGTATGCGTACACGCCTGGGCATTCCCAAGCGAGATGTAGAAAATATGCAGCCTCCGCTCTGCATCTGTCGCATTCATTGGTGTCCCGGAACCCAAAGTTATGTAGCTTTAATGGAGTTTAGTAGCTCCGCTGAAGAAATTTATAATGAATTATGCGTAGGCGGGTACTCGAGGAGACTTGTTCTGTTTGTTTACAACAAAAAGACCATTGTATGTCAGTGAGAGGTTGTTCCAGTTCGGTCGACCATTTTTCCGGGGAAGCACATGTGGGGTATGTAGTATCTACATACATGATGCGGTATAGGACGGACACTAAATGTGAAGCTGTGGGCGTGCGGAGTACATAGTGCAGCAGCGTGAGCACCGCAGGCTCCACCGGATAGTCTGGAGTGCAATCTCGCATCCCATGTCGTTAGCGGGTATATAGAAAGGTTTCCATAGTAGTGGGCGGCGGGTCTCAAAAAAGCTGATGTAGGGTGCGGAATTTACCATTTATATATAAATCGCCCCAATGTTGGATATTCCAGGCCCTGGCCATTTTCCTAAACACCCCTTCCTGCAGCAGGGGCATCTGTGGATGATATACTAGTGGAAGCAGTGGCGAGTATAGGTATGGTGTCTGTGCTCGATTAGCGATGTGATGCCAGGCCTTAAGCGTGCACTCTACAGAAGTGGGCCTTGGTTCCCGAGCCCTAAATGTTGAGAGTATCGCCCCTTCTAGTGGGATAGGATCTGCGAGCCAGTGTTCGGTAGCAACATGAGGTGTATATCGAGGTGGACTAAACCAGAAATGGGCAAAGTCTGCCTGAGCGCACATGTAATATAATTTGAAGTTGGGAATATCAAATCCCCCCTGTGCATATGGTCGCATGAGTGTGTCCCATTTTATCCGAGGTTGTTTGCTTCCCCAAACCAGCCTTATCAGTTCCGCCCGGAGGCGAGAAAACAAATGTCTCCCCGGATCATATGGAATGTTTAGGAACAGGTATAAAAATTTCGGTAAAATCACCATTTTTATTAGGGAGATTCGGCCCGCCATGGTCAGCGGGAGTGCACTCCATGGAGTTACACATCCAGCAACATGATCCAGTGTTCGCCCATAATTCAGCCGCATCAACTCCTTTCGCTCCGCCGTAACAGTGATCCCTAAATATCGTACCTCGTCAGTAGTCCATACTATGGGGTAGTCTGTGTCAAAGGGTGCAGCCGCTGCAGTTAGTGGAAAGATATGGGATTTGGTCCAATTTATATGAATGCCTGAGATACCACCAAATTTGACAAATTCCCTGAAAAGTGGGTTTAAGTTATGTTGCGGGTCTTTTACATAGAGTGTGACATCATCTGCATATAAAGATATAAGTATGGGACGCAATAATCATCTTAACCCTTTCTCATTGTGATGCTGTCGGATTTTAGCTGCTAGGGGCTCCATTGCCAGGGTGAATAATAGGGGAGACAGCGGGCATCCCTGTCGAGTGCTCCTCGACAGGGCAATCGGGGACAAAACGTGTCCCTTTATTTGAACCTTGGCAGTCTGTGACGTGTATAGGAGTCTGATATAGGCCATGAAGCCAGTGGGGATACCCATACACTGAAGTATGGTGAAAAGATAGTCCCACTCGACCGAATCAAAGGCCTTTGTGGCGTCTAAGAAGACCGCCATGAGTGCCAACCTAGGGTCTACACTTTGAAGTATGGAAAAAAGTGTCCGTACATTGTGGAAGGTAACACTGCCAGGGATAAAACCGGACTGGTCCGGCAGTACTAGCTTCTCATAAGGAGCTTGAGTTGTTTGGCGATTAGCTTGGCGAGTTTCTTGGCGTCTGCATTAATTAGCAAGGGGGGGCGATATGTCTCGCAGCAATCTGCGGGTTTGCCAGGTTTTAATAATGAAATAATGAGCGCTTCCCTCATCGTCTCCGGTAGGAGCTGCAGCTCCTGTGCTTCCAGGAAAACCTCTTTTAAAAAAGTAGGAGTTAATCAAAATACATTTTGTAAAACTCTATTGGCAGGCCATTGGGCCCAGGAGCCTTCCCAAATGCCATCTGCATGATGGCCTCACGGACCTCGTCATCCTCAAAAGGTGCCTCCAAAAATCCTGCTGGCTGTCTCCTAGCCATCCCAGCGCTATATCTTTGAGATAATATGATAAATCCGGGGGGGGGGCAGTTTGGCGTGAGCTGTACAGATCCATATAAAAGTCAGTAAAGGCATGCAAAATATCCCGGCCTTCTCTATGTCGCACCCCATCATCACCCACCACTTCCAGTATATGGTGAGAGAAACAGGCTGGCCTGATCTCAGACACCAGCGCCTTTCCAGGTTGTTCCCCCTCCCCATATTTTCGGGCCGTGAAGTACTTTCCCTTAAATTTGGCTTCCCGATCCGCCGTGGCGGTGTAGTCTGTGAATTTTTCTCGCAGAAGGGCCCTTTGGTCGCCCGCTGTCTCATTCCACATGTCGATCACTAATTTCTTAATGTCAGTTTCCAGCATGCGTAGAGTATGTCAGAGATCCCGTAGCACCCCAAAACTTTTGGACATGCATATGCCGCGCATGGTGACTTTGAAAGCCTCCCAGACCGTTCTGACATATTTAATCGTGCCCTTGTTCCTAGCAATGATGGCTTCTATCTCTTCACCTATCTCTGCCTGAAAAACCGCATCCAGTAGCGCCTCCGGGACTAGTCTCCAACACCTTGGAGCCGTAATTAGATTGGTGGCTCGATCACTAGACATACAGGCGCATGGTCAGAGTAGGTCTTGGCCATGTGCTCAACCGAGTGTATCCAAGGGCTGACTCCCCTGGAACACACCCAATAATCCAAACGCGACCAGGTACGGTGTCCAGCCATGTAAAAAGTGCCCTCTCTGGTGGAGGGTTGGGCATAGCACCATGCATCTAGGAGCCCGCGGTCTTGAAATAACTGAAATAAGATATCCTGTGTGTTGTTATAGTGGTTTGGGAGATGATGGGATCTATCAAGTGAGGAGCATAGGGCAATGTTAAAATCTCCACCCCATGCGATGTGAGCTGGTCCTATCTTGATTATCTGCCCCCATAGAGAAGTGAAGAAATCTGGATTGTCTGTATTGGGCCCATAACAGCAGACTAGAGTGACTGATTGGGTACCCAGTGTGCCCCAGATTAAGCAGCTGCGGCCAGAGGGATCGCTATACATGCCGCCCGTTATAAAGGGTGTGGTCTTTTTTATCAGTATGTGTGTGCCCCGTGAGTACGTGGAATAAGAAGAAAACACCCTGACAGACGCCCATTTGCTGCCAAAACATGAGTCACGTCGTGGATCTATATGCGTTTCCTGCAGCTTTGCCATCTGTATATTGTGTCTGTCTAAATATGCCAAAATGTGGCGACGTTTACGGGGGTCCCCAAGGCCTCGCACATTTCACGTGAGTAGTTTAATTCGTAAGGGTTCAGTGTTTGATGACATTACCAATGATATACCTAGACATAGGGTAGGATTGTGTAACATTGCTTGTGACTTTGCGCATAGAGTGGGCAATTGGTCCATAATACGTAAGCATGGTAACCAGTTGTTGTCTCAGAAACAGAGTTGCATACTTTAACATCCCCGTCTCCACTCGACACCGTCAACCACATGGTTCTGGTGCAGCGGCTGAGGGACATAGGAGTGGGAGGGACCGCTCTGTCCCTAATGACCTCCTTCCTAGAAAATAGGGAGCACAGGTTGTTCTGGGAAGGTATGAAATTTGACAGCTTCAACCTCCCCTGCAGAGTTCCACAAGGGTCAGCCCTATCTCCAACTCTGTTTAATTTATATGTTACACCTCTGGCCGACCTTGTCAGGAAACATGGTTTCGCTTTGGTATCATATACTAACGATTCCCAACTGATTATATCTACCACCAATCAGCTCGAAACCACTGCACGTAGATTTTATGCATGTCTCACGGAAATCATGTCCTGGATGGGCCAGAATTATTTAAAAATAAATACAGACAAAACAGAGGTGATGGAGTTTGGGCTGGGCCCACCCTTGTGGAATCAATCATGGTGGCCGGTGGAGGCGGGAGAATGTCCGTCCCCAGTAGAGAAGGTCAGAAACCTGGGGGTTCTTTTCGATAGCAAGCTCAATTTTGCTGCACAAGTTAATAGTCTCGTGTCCTCGTGTTTCTTTCTTTTGAAGACGCTGAGAAAGTTTTTTCCCCTTTATACCTTAGGAGCTTCAAAAAACTGTGATGGTTGCTCTTTTTCTCTCGAAACTGGATTATTCAAACTCCCTGTTCTTGGGGATCAATAGGTTTCAATTGCTGAAACTACAATCATTGCAGAATGCTGCAGCCAGGCTGGTATTGGGCCTACATAGAGGACAGCCCACTTCAGATGGGATACGATCCCTCCATTGGCTGCCTATAAAGCAGCGCATATAATTCAAAGCGCTTACATATGTGTATAAGGCAATTTAAGGGGGGGCTTCTGAGGACCTGGAAAGTTTCTTTGTACCTTATGTCCCGTTGCGCACCTTAAGATCGGCCACCCAAGGTCTAGTCAGAGTACCTAAGATCAGAAGAGAAGGCTGGGGCGGCCGGACGATCACATACTGCGCGGCTAGACTTTGGAATAAGCTGCCCCAGTCCATGAGGCTCCAATCCAATCTTCAGTTGTTCAGAAAAAAACCTAAAAACCAAGCTTTTCGCAGCCACATAAGCCGCTGACCCCTGTTCCCCTATCCACCACATCTCCAGCGCCAAGACGCTTCGGCATTCGAGCTCTTTAGAAACATATAAACATAAACACCCTTCCCTCCCACATATTATCTTGCAGTTCGTTACAAAGACGAATGCCAACTCCCCTTCCCTCCCCCACCCACAACAGCACCCCAAACGTGCCGGTACACAAGTGCCCACCCAACATCCCTAACTACAAAACAGTACTATGCAGAAACCTAGTGTTTTCACCTTAATATAGTAAATCTCTATAAACAGTAAGGGGGATCTCCCATAAGGGGGGGCACCAGTGGGCTACAACAACCCTTCCCATATGCCAACTCTCCTGCATTGCAGTTCCCACATTTCCTGTTGTAGAGGGGGGGACAGAGCGGTAAGGGAAGGGTGCTTGGCAAAGACTGTTTCAGTACTACCTCCATCTGTACTAGTGTAAAAAAAAAAAAAGAGAGAGACAAAGCACTAGGGATACCCCCTGCCCTACAATTGTGCAGCATATGTAGCATGTAAAGCCCATCAGGGCACTTAGCTGTTCATAGTCATCGTATAGCTGCTGCAGTCCCTCAACAGGGGCGACGCCATGGTCCGCCCAGCGGCGATCAGGGTGGCCGGGGCATAGCATTCCAGTTGGTTCAGCCAGTTAGTCACTCACAAAGAGGGCAGGAACTTTCCTCTCCTCATCTGATAGGTAGAACAGTTTGTATGCAAATTAATCCGATGCCGGAGAAGGAAATCTGGATAAGCGATCCTGGCGCGGTGATCTCCACTGCGTTGAATACAGACAGTAACATAGGGCTTAAAGTCCATATTCCGCACTCACACTAATGAATCTCCCTGGCCTTGTTCACTGGTGATTGGATGTGCCAACAAGTAAGACTGAAGTGGGCCCCATATGTCCCTGGGGCGTGCAGCACTCGGAAGCAATTATGCATATAAGCATTTCTGCTCCTGCCATAGAATCATATCACCAACCCATTCCTTGAATTTAGGTGCCCTCCCACGCCCCCACCGACAGGCAACCCGTCTTTTTGCCAACATAAACTTAAAGGACACCAATTAGTGATGTTTTACTGGGATCTGTTCAGTATAGCCCAGAAGTGCTACCAATGGAGATCTCGGGACTGCTTCAGAAACCATGTGGTCCAATGCAGTAAATACCGTGGTCCAGTATGCGTACACGCCTGGGCATTCCCAAGCGAGATGTAGAAAATATGCAGCCTCCGCTCTGCATCTGTCGCATTCATTGGTGTCCCGGAACCCAAAGTTATGTAGCTTTAATGGAGTTTAGTAGCTCCGCTGAAGAAATTTATAATGAATTATGCGTAGGCGGGTACTCGAGGAGACTTGTTCTGTTTGTTTACAACAAAAAGACCATTGTATGTCAGTGAGAGGTTGTTCCAGTTCGGTCGACCATTTTTCCGGGGAAGCACATGTGGGGTATGTAGTATCTACATACATGATGCGGTATAGGACGGACACTAAATGTGAAGCTGTGGGCGTGCGGAGTACATAGTGCAGCAGCGTGAGCACCGCAGGCTCCACCGGATAGTCTGGAGTGCAATCTCGCATCCCATGTCGTTAGCGGGTATATAGAAAGGTTTCCATAGTAGTGGGCGGCGGGTCTCAAAAAAGCTGATGTAGGGTGCGGAATTTACCATTTATATATAAATCGCCCCAATGTTGGATATTCCAGGCCCTGGCCATTTTCCTAAACACCCCTTCCTGCAGCAGGGGCATCTGTGGATGATATACTAGTGGAAGCAGTGGCGAGTATAGGTATGGTGTCTGTGCTCGATTAGCGATGTGATGCCAGGCCTTAAGCGTGCACTCTACAGAAGTGGGCCTTGGTTCCCGAGCCCTAAATGTTGAGAGTATCGCCCCTTCTAGTGGGATAGGATCTGCGAGCCAGTGTTCGGTAGCAACATGAGGTGTATATCGAGGTGGACTAAACCAGAAATGGGCAAAGTCTGCCTGAGCGCACATGTAATATAATTTGAAGTTGGGAATATCAAATCCCCCCTGTGCATATGGTCGCATGAGTGTGTCCCATTTTATCCGAGGTTGTTTGCTTCCCCAAACCAGCCTTATCAGTTCCGCCCGGAGGCGAGAAAACAAATGTCTCCCCGGATCATATGGAATGTTTAGGAACAGGTATAAAAATTTCGGTAAAATCACCATTTTTATTAGGGAGATTCGGCCCGCCATGGTCAGCGGGAGTGCACTCCATGGAGTTACACATCCAGCAACATGATCCAGTGTTCGCCCATAATTCAGCCGCATCAACTCCTTTCGCTCCGCCGTAACAGTGATCCCTAAATATCGTACCTCGTCAGTAGTCCATACTATGGGGTAGTCTGTGTCAAAGGGTGCAGCCGCTGCAGTTAGTGGAAAGATATGGGATTTGGTCCAATTTATATGAATGCCTGAGATACCACCAAATTTGACAAATTCCCTGAAAAGTGGGTTTAAGTTATGTTGCGGGTCTTTTACATAGAGTGTGACATCATCTGCATATAAAGATATAAGTATGGGACGCAATAATCATCTTAACCCTTTCTCATTGTGATGCTGTCGGATTTTAGCTGCTAGGGGCTCCATTGCCAGGGTGAATAATAGGGGAGACAGCGGGCATCCCTGTCGAGTGCTCCTCGACAGGGCAATCGGGGACAAAACGTGTCCCTTTATTTGAACCTTGGCAGTCTGTGACGTGTATAGGAGTCTGATATAGGCCATGAAGCCAGTGGGGATACCCATACACTGAAGTATGGTGAAAAGATAGTCCCACTCGACCGAATCAAAGGCCTTTGTGGCGTCTAAGAAGACCGCCATGAGTGCCAACCTAGGGTCTACACTTTGAAGTATGGAAAAAAGTGTCCGTACATTGTGGAAGGTAACACTGCCAGGGATAAAACCGGACTGGTCCGGCAGTACTAGCTTCTCATAAGGAGCTTGAGTTGTTTGGCGATTAGCTTGGCGAGTTTCTTGGCGTCTGCATTAATTAGCAAGGGGGGGCGATATGTCTCGCAGCAATCTGCGGGTTTGCCAGGTTTTAATAATGAAATAATGAGCGCTTCCCTCATCGTCTCCGGTAGGAGCTGCAGCTCCTGTGCTTCCAGGAAAACCTCTTTTAAAAAAGTAGGAGTTAATCAAAATACATTTTGTAAAACTCTATTGGCAGGCCATTGGGCCCAGGAGCCTTCCCAAATGCCATCTGCATGATGGCCTCACGGACCTCGTCATCCTCAAAAGGTGCCTCCAAAAATCCTGCTGGCTGTCTCCTAGCCATCCCAGCGCTATATCTTTGAGATAATATGATAAATCCGGGGGGGGGGCAGTTTGGCGTGAGCTGTACAGATCCATATAAAAGTCAGTAAAGGCATGCAAAATATCCCGGCCTTCTCTATGTCGCACCCCATCATCACCCACCACTTCCAGTATATGGTGAGAGAAACAGGCTGGCCTGATCTCAGACACCAGCGCCTTTCCAGGTTGTTCCCCCTCCCCATATTTTCGGGCCGTGAAGTACTTTCCCTTAAATTTGGCTTCCCGATCCGCCGTGGCGGTGTAGTCTGTGAATTTTTCTCGCAGAAGGGCCCTTTGGTCGCCCGCTGTCTCATTCCACATGTCGATCACTAATTTCTTAATGTCAGTTTCCAGCATGCGTAGAGTATGTCAGAGATCCCGTAGCACCCCAAAACTTTTGGACATGCATATGCCGCGCATGGTGACTTTGAAAGCCTCCCAGACCGTTCTGACATATTTAATCGTGCCCTTGTTCCTAGCAATGATGGCTTCTATCTCTTCACCTATCTCTGCCTGAAAAACCGCATCCAGTAGCGCCTCCGGGACTAGTCTCCAACACCTTGGAGCCGTAATTAGATTGGTGGCTCGATCACTAGACATACAGGCGCATGGTCAGAGTAGGTCTTGGCCATGTGCTCAACCGAGTGTATCCAAGGGCTGACTCCCCTGGAACACACCCAATAATCCAAACGCGACCAGGTACGGTGTCCAGCCATGTAAAAAGTGCCCTCTCTGGTGGAGGGTTGGGCATAGCACCATGCATCTAGGAGCCCGCGGTCTTGAAATAACTGAAATAAGATATCCTGTGTGTTGTTATAGTGGTTTGGGAGATGATGGGATCTATCAAGTGAGGAGCATAGGGCAATGTTAAAATCTCCACCCCATGCGATGTGAGCTGGTCCTATCTTGATTATCTGCCCCCATAGAGAAGTGAAGAAATCTGGATTGTCTGTATTGGGCCCATAACAGCAGACTAGAGTGACTGATTGGGTACCCAGTGTGCCCCAGATTAAGCAGCTGCGGCCAGAGGGATCGCTATACATGCCGCCCGTTATAAAGGGTGTGGTCTTTTTTATCAGTATGTGTGTGCCCCGTGAGTACGTGGAATAAGAAGAAAACACCCTGACAGACGCCCATTTGCTGCCAAAACATGAGTCACGTCGTGGATCTATATGCGTTTCCTGCAGCTTTGCCATCTGTATATTGTGTCTGTCTAAATATGCCAAAATGTGGCGACGTTTACGGGGGTCCCCAAGGCCTCGCACATTTCACGTGAGTAGTTTAATTCGTAAGGGTTCAGTGTTTGATGACATTACCAATGATATACCTAGACATAGGGTAGGATTGTGTAACATTGCTTGTGACTTTGCGCATAGAGTGGGCAATTGGTCCATAATACGTAAGCATGGTAACCAGTTGTTGTCTCAGAAACAGAGTTGCATACTTTAACATCCCCGTCTCCACTCGACACCGTCAACCACATGGTTCTGGTGCAGCGGCTGAGGGACATAGGAGTGGGAGGGACCGCTCTGTCCCTAATGACCTCCTTCCTAGAAAATAGGGAGCACAGGTTGTTCTGGGAAGGTATGAAATTTGACAGCTTCAACCTCCCCTGCAGAGTTCCACAAGGGTCAGCCCTATCTCCAACTCTGTTTAATTTATATGTTACACCTCTGGCCGACCTTGTCAGGAAACATGGTTTCGCTTTGGTATCATATACTAACGATTCCCAACTGATTATATCTACCACCAATCAGCTCGAAACCACTGCACGTAGATTTTATGCATGTCTCACGGAAATCATGTCCTGGATGGGCCAGAATTATTTAAAAATAAATACAGACAAAACAGAGGTGATGGAGTTTGGGCTGGGCCCACCCTTGTGGAATCAATCATGGTGGCCGGTGGAGGCGGGAGAATGTCCGTCCCCAGTAGAGAAGGTCAGAAACCTGGGGGTTCTTTTCGATAGCAAGCTCAATTTTGCTGCACAAGTTAATAGTCTCGTGTCCTCGTGTTTCTTTCTTTTGAAGACGCTGAGAAAGTTTTTTCCCCTTTATACCTTAGGAGCTTCAAAAAACTGTGATGGTTGCTCTTTTTCTCTCGAAACTGGATTATTCAAACTCCCTGTTCTTGGGGATCAATAGGTTTCAATTGCTGAAACTACAATCATTGCAGAATGCTGCAGCCAGGCTGGTATTGGGCCTACATAGAGGACAGCCCACTTCAGATGGGATACGATCCCTCCATTGGCTGCCTATAAAGCAGCGCATATAATTCAAAGCGCTTACATATGTGTATAAGGCAATTTAAGGGGGGGCTTCTGAGGACCTGGAAAGTTTCTTTGTACCTTATGTCCCGTTGCGCACCTTAAGATCGGCCACCCAAGGTCTAGTCAGAGTACCTAAGATCAGAAGAGAAGGCTGGGGCGGCCGGACGATCACATACTGCGCGGCTAGACTTTGGAATAAGCTGCCCCAGTCCATGAGGCTCCAATCCAATCTTCAGTTGTTCAGAAAAAAACCTAAAAACCAAGCTTTTCGCAGCCACATAAGCCGCTGACCCCTGTTCCCCTATCCACCACATCTCCAGCGCCAAGACGCTTCGGCATTCGAGCTCTTTAGAAACATATAAACATAAACACCCTTCCCTCCCACATATTATCTTGCAGTTCGTTACAAAGACGAATGCCAACTCCCCTTCCCTCCCCCACCCACAACAGCACCCCAAACGTGCCGGTACACAAGTGCCCACCCAACATCCCTAACTACAAAACAGTACTATGCAGAAACCTAGTGTTTTCACCTTAATATAGTAAATCTCTATAAACAGTAAGGGGGATCTCCCATAAGGGGGGGCACCAGTGGGCTACAACAACCCTTCCCATATGCCAACTCTCCTGCATTGCAGTTCCCACATTTCCTGTTGTAGAGGGGGGGACAGAGCGGTAAGGGAAGGGTGCTTGGCAAAGACTGTTTCAGTACTACCTCCATCTGTACTAGTGTAAAAAAAAAAAAAGAGAGAGACAAAGCACTAGGGATACCCCCTGCCCTACAATTGTGCAGCATATGTAGCATGTAAAGCCCATCAGGGCACTTAGCTGTTCATAGTCATCGTATAGCTGCTGCAGTCCCTCAACAGGGGCGACGCCATGGTCCGCCCAGCGGCGATCAGGGTGGCCGGGGCATAGCATTCCAGTTGGTTCAGCCAGTTAGTCACTCACAAAGAGGGCAGGAACTTTCCTCTCCTCATCTGATAGGTAGAACAGTTTGTATGCAAATTAATCCGATGCCGGAGAAGGAAATCTGGATAAGCGATCCTGGCGCGGTGATCTCCACTGCGTTGATTTTAGGAAATCCTCCACCTGCTGTGGGGAGTACAGATAATTTGTTTGCTGTTGTGCGTAATCCGGAGCCGTGCGGGATACATGAGGGCATAGTCAACCTGAGCTTTCCGAAGTTTTTATCTTTACTGGCAGGAATTTCCGTCTCGCTTCTTTTACCGCCAACGTAAAGTCTGGGTAAATGGTGTATTCATTACCTTCGAATTGCAGTTTTTTGACTGCGCGAGATTTCCGGAGGGCCACGTCTAAATCCCGATAGTTTAAAAGCCGGGCTATTATGGGGCGTGGAGGTCCTCCCAGGGGGGTCGGGGACCCAGGGATCGGTGTGCCCGTTCCACCACCATATGCACTGAGAAGGCATCCGCTCCGAAAGTAGTGATCAGTAGGCGCGCCACATACTCCTCCATATGCCCAGTGTTGGTGCTTTCTGGGATACCAATAATTTGAATGTTGTTGCGGCGGCTTCTGGCCTCGAGGTCTTCATTTTTGGCCGCGATAACCTTCAAGATTTTGTCCATTTGCACCGTCTGTTTCTGGAGTGTAGATGTGGCATCTTCGTTCTCCGATATCTGTTGTTCCATAACTTTTATTTGCCCATCGTGTTTGTCGACTTTCTGCACAAGAAAATCCAGTCTATTGTTCATAGTGTCCATTTTCCTGGACAGGTCACTGAGGCCAGAAGTAGAGTCTTAACCTCATCTTCCTGGGTCGGCAAAGGGGCGTTCGGCTGGTCCGTGCTGCTGTGGCCAGAATCCGCCGAAGTGGATCTAGCAGATCCAGGTCAGAAATAAAGGATCCCGCATTGTCCCACATGGGTGGTGGGTGGAAACCGTATTCGCCTAATCCTGTGGGGCTAGTATATCAGAATAGTCAGTAGTGTGTGAGCCTGTTATCGTGAGCCTCAGTAGCTGGTGCGTTTGGCTGGAAGCTGGCTGGGTAGGAGTCCATATGAGACTGCGGCACGGGAATATTACCCCCCCCCACAAGAGCCACCTTGCTTGTGGGTCCACGCAGCATTGTTGCAGCCGCACAGTACCTCAAGCGAGCAAGAAACAGGATAAGGAGACGTCGTGTGGATGTCGAAGTCCCCGCTATCCCAGCAGTGGGTTGCCTCAGCAAAGTTCGTCCACCAGCTGCGTACCTTCCCGTAGTTAGAAGCGATTCCTAGGCCACCCTTGGTGACTTCATGTCAGTTATTCACAGCATTCAGGTCCCTGGCGTGTGTGACAGCACCTTAAAATACAAGCACCATTGAATCTCAGGGGGTTCAGTTCAGAAGCATTAGTGTCCAACCCTGGTGCAGTTCCAAAATGGCAGTCCGGCACTGGACTGCTATGTCAGTGCAGGAACAATCACTGAGCACTTCTCAATGAAGGCCTTCCCAATCAGCACCTACGGCCCACAGCTTGTCCGTAATGATGGCGGCCTGTCCGGGACCCGCCACCCACATTCATCACTTTTTGCAGATCTCCGCAGCGGCAGGCAACAGTAAGCACAAATGACAGTTGCACGGATGGCCTCGCAGACTCAAAGGACCTTGGTTCAATCCCCTGCAGTGCTGATCGCGCTCTTCCGTAACGCAGGAATAATGGCGCCAATTCACACAAGCGCTGGCTGCTTCTCAGTGGTAGTCCTCCCAATCATCTCGGGCAGCCCACTGCTTATCAGCAACGGTGACAGCCCGTCCGGGACACCCCGCCGGCGCTCGTCACCTTTTGCATTTCACCGCAGCGGCAGGCAGTCGTATGCTCAATCGACAGTTGCATAGGGGGCTTCTCAATCTTAAAGGGGGCCTGCTCATTTCACCGCAGTGCCGATCACACAGTCCCGCTGCAGCAGGGATAATGGCGCCAATGCATGCGTCCCTCTTCTTCGTCTCAAGTCCTCACCTTCTCGGTGTCGCACCGCAAGAAATTATCTCCTCCGTGGCGCGCTGTTCTGCAAGTTCAGCTTCTGTGCTCTGCAATGTGCGCTATGACACGCCAGGATGGCCCGCATAAAGTTCGGGGCCTTTCGCCACGTGGGATCCCCGGGGCTCCGTTAGTGTCCCACGCCGCCTTATTGCACCAGGGCAGTGGCACCCCGGTCTCCTGCTACCATTTTGTTTCCCCCCTCAGCGTCACCACTTCGCAGGCAGACAAGAATTCCTGCTCCACGTCTGCCGCTGCACTCGAGGGCAAGGGCTCACCGCCTGTCCGGTCGATCAGCAATGGCAGTACAGGATAATGTTCGGATATTAGGTCACCAAGCCTCCGGAGCCAAACGGGTGTGCGACCATCTTTGATGTGCATCACCTAGCCCCCCAGTCTTTCATTATTTTAATGTTGCTAAAAAGGGTTAATGTGGTTTAGTAAATTAGTAAAACCACTGTGGTACGCGTTCAATCCTGAGATTGTGCTTCTCAAGACTGAGCCCTCTTGAAATATACTTGCTACTAGTATGGAAGAAGTGATTCCTCCACCTTGTAATCCTCATTATTTTATGTTACATTCCTTATGCAATGATTTACACACATATGATCTATTGTCTCTATATAATGTGTGTGTGGTGTAAAGTGCTATGACACCCTACACTGATATGAGTAGCACTAGAAAACAAATGAAATGCATATAAGAGAGGCTATGGAGAGGTGAAAGGCACTCTTGGAGGGTGGTAGTGAGGCCATTCGTAGAGAAGGAGGTCAAGAGGGCTGCAAAAAAAAAGATTGTCGCACCAGGCGTCACCAGGCTGGCCCTGAATATATATGTGCTCCAACTGAATGAATGGTAAATCACTTGTGAATCATGCTTGCTATATTGTATATTGTCTTCTAGCTATGTTATCAAAGACATTGATACCATACCCACACTGCTTACCACAAGGTCTGACCATTGAATCATGTAAAGATTACACTTCAAACATTTATGTTGCATGTGCCAATAAGGACACAAGCATTATTGTGAACCATAAGTGCCACAAGGTTTAATTAATCCCTGAGGGAACAAACTATATGACATGCTAGCTAAAGAGTGACTGAAAGACAAGCAGCGGTAACTCACAATAAGCACACTCGTAGACTGTATCCTGCAGCCAAAGTGCTAGCAGAGGTGCATCTCTCAGCTCAGATATGGAGTAATGGCAAGGAGTCTTAGAACCGCACCTGTCACTGAGCCTGTGAATCCATGCACTCCACCTTCTTTGTCAAAGAGATGGGCAAGATGATTGAAAAACATGATGTGTAAGCTACTGGACATCATTAAGGTAGGCCCAGGAGGGCCACTCTCAGCTGGGAAGAGGTGGTGGCTCTGGCTTCTGGTTCCAGTGATATGCATTTGTCTTGACTGCTGTGGCACACTGTTGTGCCTCTTCACCTGCTGGTTGTCCAGTGAGGGCCATATAGAGGTGTTTTACATGGTGGTCTCCTTATAGTCAACAGAGGTAACATTTTTTGGAGGGTGTTGCAGATGCACCTGGAGTTGTATCCATTTAAGTCTAAATTGCCATTTGGCATTCTCAGATGGGAAGACAGATGATTTGGCAGAGATAAAGATGCAAATTGGTTGTGGCTTTTTTAAAAAGATTGGTACGACTGTCTAAATGAGTATCCATGGAGGAAGAGCGTCACCTATGTAGTGTTGCACTGTGCATCCCTGGTGTTTGGACAAAATATCATGTCAAAAATAGCATGTGGACAAAATATCGTGTCAATAATGTCGTGGACAAAAATATTGTGAAGATAAATTTCGATGGGTACGCCAAGATTTACTATACTTAACTCCACATATATGTACCTTGACTAGATATGATAGATAGATATATATATATATGCGTCCTCGAGTGTGTGGCAAACTTTTGGATGAAATTTACCGGCCAGCCAAGGTCGGGAGGACAGCACTGCCACGAGAATGAAGTGGGCCGCTGGTTTCAAATTCACGGAAATCGCCGACGCGGGATGAAAGGCGGCATGTATATGAACTGGCCACCGAACTGGGGACACTATTGGAGTGTTTTAAGGTATATGCTGTGAAGCAGAACCCACCATGGGTATTATTTAAGCAAACAGGACTACAAGTCCCAGGCAGCCTCTAAATTTATATAGCCCACCAGATGGCGATATACTTAGCTAATCACGGGACTTTTTCTGTTTGCATCTGTCCACAGCGTGCAAGCCCGTGAACAAGGAGCAGGAGCTCCGAAACGCATAGGGCAAGGCCTTGACATTTCCAGCGTCGTTGCCAGCTCTGCTTAATAAAAGATTGCTGCAAGGCTGAATTCGACCTTTCATTGTGTGCGTCCTTGAGTGTGTGGAAAACTTTTGGATGAAATTTACCAGCCAGCCAAGGTCGGGAGGACAGCACCGCCACAAGAATGAAGTGGGCCGCTGGTTTCAGATTCACGGAAACCGCCGTAGTGGGATGAAAGGCGGCATGTATATGAACTGGCCACCAAACTGGGGACACTATTGGAGTGTTTTAAGGTAAATGCTGTGAAGCAGAACCCACCATGGGTATTATTTAAGCAAACAGGACTACAAGTCTCTAAATTTACATAGCCGCACCATATGGCGATATAAATAGCTAGTTGCAGGATCATTCGACTAAGGCATAGCCGAAACGCGTCATGTTTTTCATGCTTGCAACGCAATAAAGGATTTAAAGATTGCAGGAGTTTCCCGTAGAGTGCTTTCCGAGTCTTGAAAAGATTGGGAGTGAGCGCATATATGTAAACGCGGATGCACCTTCGCGTCAAAAGCACCCGTCCAGAGAGTGCGCTGTCTCAAGGTGCAGATGGAGCAGTGATATATATATATGTATATATGTATATATATATATATATCCGAACGCTAAGATACGGAAGTCTGGAGCTTCTCACGTGGCGGTCCCGGATGGGCTCCGTTTCCCATATATTCCACACGCACACCTTCGCAATTCCGAAACAAATTCCAGGACTCTCAGGATTCGTTAGAAAAGGATTTATTGGGCTGTGTCACGCCTCACCAACGCGTTTCGCTTGATAGCTTTTTCACGGTATGGCGGCAGTCTCGTTTTCCTTGTTTACATACTGCCTCAAAGGGCTGACATAAAGGTAGGACTGAATTAATACAATGTTATTGTGTTGTAAGTACAGGCGCCATCTTGGCATGTTGTTAACTAAAGCGAAATTAATGCGCAATTTAAAAGATACAACAGCGTAACATGGGTCATGAATAAAATAATAAGACCTAGTTACAAAAGCAAAACAATATCACAACATGTTTTATGTTGACAATGTAATATATTCATAGTGCATTTGGAAAATTGAGTTCAATGTCAGTCACTAATTGTCAATAAAGCATTATTGACGTTTTGAATTTCATGCCCAAGTGGGCTTTAGTTACACCGAATCACAATGCCAGAGAAGGAATTCAGTCTGATACGACTGATCACGTTTTAAAATAAAGTTGTCTCAAACTTTGCAACTAATCACGTAATTAAGTTATGTACACGATTAAACAACCTATTTTGTGAGTTTACTCATATTAAATCTTTTCACAATTGCGCTGAAAAACGATATCCTTCTTATAATCACCACAGTAATATCAACTCAAGGAACTTTAAACCACAATAAGTTCACGTTTCACTTGATCTTGGTGTTGACTTAAGGCACAAATGTCATGTTCTTTCGGTGCTGTTACTAGCCTGCATCGTTCAGTCTCGCCCAAGTGGGCCAAAATGACATTGGGCTCGTTATCTATGCAAACTTATATCAATAATCAATTGCTGTTGAAATCTCATAAACAATTCATCTTTTACATTTTAACATTGTCCTACATTACGGGAAATAGAGGCATCCGCCTCAATAGAAATTCATTTTAACTGTACAGGCTAAGATCCCTTATCCTGGAATAGTTCTAAACATACCAAAAAACACAATAGGATATCGTTTTTCAGCGCAATTGTGAAAAGATTTAATATGAGTAAACTCACAAAATAGGTTGTTTAATCGTGTACATAACTTAATTACGTGATTAGTTGCAAAGTTTGAGACAACTTTATTTTAAAACGTGATCAGTCGTATCAGACTGAATTCCTTCTCTGGCATTGTGATTCGGTGTAACTAAAGCCCACTTGGGCATGAAATTCAAAACGTCAATAATGCTTTATTGACAATTAGTGACTGACATTGAACTCAATTTTCCAAATGCACTATGAATATATTACATTGTCAACATAAAACATGTTGTGATATTGTTTTGCTTTTGTAACTAGGTCTTATTATTTTGTTCATGACCCATGTTACGCTGTTGTATCTTTTAAATTGCGCATTAATTTCGCTTTAGTTAACAACATGCCAAGATGGCGCCTGTACTTACAACACAATAACATTGTATTAATTCAGTCCTACCTTTATGTCAGCCCTTTGAGGCAGTATGTAAACAGGGAAAACGAGACTGCCGCCATACCGTGAAAAAGCTATCAAGCGAAACGCGTTGGTGAGGCGTGACACAGCCCAATAAATCCTTTTCTAACGAATCCTGAGAGTCCTGGAATTTCTTTCGGAATTGCGAAGGTGTGCGTGTGGAATATATGGGAAACGGAGCCCATCCGGGACCGCCACGTGAGAAGCTCCAGCCTTCCGTATCTTAGCGTTCGGATGAACTTGCAAGACTGGAGCTACCCGCTAGACACTGCAGCGATCCTCTAAAACAGGAGTGAACGCGGCGCTACCACAATCGAAGGTGTGGATTTCCGCACGTAACGAGACTTCCAACAAGTTAATTGCAGCCGAACTAAGGGAACCGGAGGGCGACGCCACGGAGGTGGATCCGTCCGAACTGGAACCTGGGTGGCTTTGGACGCGCTGATGCATGTCGAGCGGAGTGGAGCCGTGCTGACTGCAAGCTGACAAGCTAGTCAGCGGGCACAGGATAACGTGAATTAAGGACATTTTGGAGCAGGTGTCACTTACGCCTTTGTTGTAATGGCATCCCTAATAGAAGCCAAACGAAAAGAAACATCTAACAGATTATTCTTCACACAAATATCAGATGGATCATTGAATGCTAATCTACCGAGCCAGGAACATACGGCTATCAACCAGGAAGTTCAGATCCAGGTTCTTTATGACAAATTGGAAAAGCTGCATAAAAAAGAACTGTCGAAGTGGTGGGAGGCTGAATCACTGCAAAAATACATCGATGCAGGACGTGTTCCTAGAGGACTTCGTATCTACACAGTCCCCACCCACGAGAATCCAGATCCAGAGATGCTTGAAGAATGGGCAGGCAACTCTAAAGAATGCTCTACAGTAATGATGAGAATTCTTATCAAGTATGCCCTAAAAGATCGGGCTGAGATCTTTAAAGAAATTGATAAAATTAATGAAGAACTTTTAAAGTTGATTTCCAAGGAAGTATTCGATGGATTTATGGCCAAGGTTCAAATAAAGCTCATCAAATTGGAAGACGAAATTACCTGTAAAAAACAAAGAAAGTTTATCAGAGACTATAAAGACTACCAGGCAGGTAGAACTTTAACATTCCATAAAAAATATGACCACCTCTTCAATGAATCAACATCATCAATATTAAACCAACTTCCTCAAAAACCAGCAAGGGAAGAACTCACTGAGGAGAGTGATGTATCGGATAGCAATGTCTCTGAAATCTCAGGAGAAACTCTAGCACGGAGCATACAAGATAGCGACCTGGGGAAGAACAACTTTCTAAAACAATTCCAAATGATGACAAGAGCCAAGATGAATGCAGCACAAGGTGAACAGGATTTTCGGCGGGGCCGAGGACGTGGCGCTCGAGGGAGAACCAGAGGGAGCGGCGGAACCGCAGGAACAAGGAAGCCCGGTCAAGGAGAAGAGCCAGGAGGGGTGCCAAATGAATGTGGTGAACCTATCGGATCGTAAGTTATCAGTTCTTGATACTAATTTACTCTCCTTAGGCCTATCTTTTTGTCCATCTAGACGCCTGGATTACGTTCAGACTCGCATTGATGTTTTTTTGTTTTCTGAGAAAACTTAAATTAAAAAAATGGTTTCATGCTCAAGCAACCATCAAGCCTAACATTAACCCACGAGACTCGGGATTACTGTGTATTTCGGATATTGAAAATTTACATATTTTGGCACAGTTAGATACCAATATTCCTTATGATGAAGACCCAGCAAGGAATTTGGAAGCTCTTGGCACAGTGGTTGACCAGGCAGAACCAAGTAAATTTAAACCTAAATCCACCTTCATACCATCTATACATTGTGATGCAATCGAGGTGTTTGATAGAACCATCACCAAGGAACTTAAAAAAATGAGATTCAAGTTAGGAAATAACTCTAAAGGTAATTTGAGCCCTAAACAATACAAAGCCATTGAGGAATTACGAAATGATAATTCTATTGTTATCAGGAATTCTGATAAGGGGGGCAATGTGGTGGTGTGGAGCAAAGTTGATTACTTGAAGGAAGGGCAAAGACAACTTGATGATATTACCTGTTACATGGTCAGCAATCATTCGGAAGTGTCAGCTTCATATACCAAATACAATGAAATGTTGGTT
Source organism: Triturus cristatus (assembly GCF_964204655.1). Taxonomy (NCBI): domain Eukaryota; kingdom Metazoa; phylum Chordata; class Amphibia; order Caudata; family Salamandridae; genus Triturus; species Triturus cristatus. The sequence goes on along the minus strand of NC_140593.1, from coordinate 452,447,926 downwards.
AATTGGAATGATGCAGGTTTAATTGAATGGGATGAATTTCGTAGTCTCTATTGTAAACACCCTAAACTTTCAGTATTGTACTTGCTCCCCAAGTTGCACAAAAATTCGAAGAAACCTCCAGGGAGACCCATAGTGTCTTCTATGGGCTCTCAACTTGAAGCAACATCTAAGTTCATTGACCATTATTTACGACCCTTTGTCAGTGCTTTACCGGCATACCTCAAGGATACCACACACTTCCTGACATTGATTGATGGGGTGGTATGGGAAGATGACTTTTTACTGGTGACCTTGGATGTCACCAGACTGTATACAAGCATACCACATGACCTGGGGATCCAGGCCGTCAGACATTTTTTAAGAGCCATTACTAGCCCACACTGAAATGTTGTTGGAAATGACGAGGTATTGTTTGACAAACAATTACTTCCTATTTAACAATAACATTCACAAACAAATCCAAGGCACCGCAATGGGCACCTGCTTCGCCCCCAGCTATGCCAATCTGTACATGGGCTGGTGGGAGGAGCAGGTGTCCCAAAATTGGGAAGCTCAGGAAGATAAGATCGTCATATGGGCAAGGTTCATAGACGACATATTTTTAATTTGGAAAGGTGATGAGGAGTCAGTTTTAACCTTCATTGACTCTCTCAATAATAATGACAAGAACTTACAATTTACCTCCCAAATTAGTAAGTCTATGATTGTATTTTTGGATGTGGAGATTTTGGTTTCTAACAACTCATTGGTTACAAAGTTGCATAGAAAGCAAACAGCCGGGAACAGTTTACTCAATGCTCAGAGCGCTCATCCATCGAGCCTGATTCGAAGCATCCCCTATGGGCAACTAATCAGAGCTAAGCGCAACTGTAGTACCACTGAAGAATATGAACAAGAGAAAATTGTAATGAGCATAAGATTCAAACAACGTGGATACTCTGATAAGATAATCAAACAAGCGATCACCAAGGCAGATTCATTAATTAGATCTAATCTCTTACACTCTAAACCTGTATTACCTGAATCTAAAGATTCTGTCAGATTTATTACCACTTTTTCAAAAAATGCTTTTCAAATCAGGAAACTTTTTGAGAGAAGTTGGCATATTTTAAAAAGTGATTTGACTCTAAGTGAATATTTAAATGATTCACCACAGATAACTTTTCGCAGATGTCAATCCTTGAAAGATGAATTGTGCAATAACATGATCAGTGCCACCAATACTGGTTTCCAATCAAGATCAAGTGGTTTTGTTACTTGTAAACGATGTAAGGCGTGTGCCCAAAGTGTAGATTGCAAAAAACTCAGAGTATCAGGCAACAAGAGAGATTTTGAAATCAGAGGAAATTTCAGTTGCAAAACCGATTATTCTGTGTACTGTTTAATTTGCCCATGTGGCAAATTGTATATAGGTAGCTCAATACATCCAGCCAAGAAACGAGTCCTAGAACATCTACGCGCGATTAAAAAACATGATATGCAGTACCCTGTAGCCTGTCATTTCTTTAATGTACATGGGCAAAATGAAAAACTTTTATCCTATGTCGTTATAGATGCAATTGTACGGCAAGACAGAGGAGGTGACAGACAGCGCCTTTTAAGACGCCTGGAATCAAGATACATAATCGATCTTGACACTATGATGCCCGAGGGACTCAATTCGAGTGAAGAAATGGCTGTACACTTATGATAATTGTAACTGTTGTAAGAATCATGTGCTGATCTATTTTCTGCTTATTTAGATGTTATCTTGCTATTAACACATACATTTTTATTGTGTATTTTGATATGTTTAGAACTATTCCAGGATAAGGGATCTTAGCCTGTACAGTTAAAATGAATTTCTATTGAGGCGGATGCCTCTATTTCCCGTAATGTAGGACAATGTTAAAATGTAAAAGATGAATTGTTTATGAGATTTCAACAGCAATTGATTATTGATATAAGTTTGCATAGATAACGAGCCCAATGTCATTTTGGCCAACTTGGGCGAGACTGAACGATGCAGGTTAGTAACAGCACCGAAAGAACATGACATTTGTGCCTTAAGTCAACACCAAGATCAAGTGAAACGTGAACTTATTGTGGTTTAAAGTTCCTTGAGTTGATATTACTGTGGTGATTATAAGAAGGATATCGTTTTTCAGCGCAATTGTGAAAAGATTTAATATGAGTAAACTCACAAAATAGGTTGTTTAATCGTGTACATAACTTAATTACGTGATTAGTTGCAAAGTTTGAGACAACTTTATTTTAAAACGTGATCAGTCGTACCAGACTGAATTCCTTCTCTGGCACTGTGATTCGGTGTAACTAAAGCCCACTTGGGCATGAAATTCAAAACGTCAATAATGCTTTATTGACAATTAGTGACTGACATTGAACTCAATTTTCCAAATGCACTATGAATATATTACATTGTCAACATAAAACATGTTGTGATATTGTTTTGCTTTTGTAACTAGGTCTTATTATTTTATTCATGACCCATGTTACGCTGTTGTATCTCTTAAATTGCGCATTAATTTCGCTTTAGTTAACAACATGCCAAGATGGCGCCTGTACTTACAACACAATAACATTGTATTAATTCAGTCCTACCTTTATGTCAGCCCTTTGAGGCAGTATGTAAACAGGGAAAACGAGACTGCCGCCATACCGTGAAAAAGCTATCAAGCGAAACGCGTTGGTGAGGCGTGACACAGCCCAATAAATCCTTTTCTAACGAATCCTGAGAGTCCTGGAATTTCTTTCGGAAGTGCGAAGGTGTATATATGTATATATATATATATATATATATATATATATATATTATCTACTGGCGGTCGCCAGTAGATAGTTATAGTTAGGACCGAGTTCCCATAGGAAATCTGAAAATTCTATTTTGAATAACTTTGGCACCGGTTGACGAATCCTCGCGAAATTTTCAAAACTAATGGGGCGCTCCGCTCAGCTCCTACCCTGAAAGTCTCGGGGTGATTCGTCAAGCGGGGGCTGAGAAAAAAGCGGGGTCCCAAAACGCGTTCTCCCCATGCATTTTCCCATAGGACCTTTAGTCGAAGGTACAGCCTGAACGGCTGAACAGAATTACTTGAAATTTGGCAAAGAGGTAGTCCTCAGGTCAGGCATGTGCCTTTTGCATATATGGTGTCAATCTGTTCAGTAGTTCCTGAGAAAATTGCAGTTAAAGGTACATAAATATCTATATGCGCGCACCAAATGTGCGCGAGCATAATTCTGATTGGTGGTTAGATGTCAGTCAAAATTCGAATCGGTCGAAATCAGGAAGTGTCGGACGCCATTTTGTGTGTGGCAGGGAAAAAGAAAGGTGGAGAACGTGAAAAGGGGGCAGGGTAGAGAGTTCCTGACCCCCTAGCCTTTGTCAGGGGGTGCCTGAAGGACCCCGAAGGGTGAAAAAAACATTTTATTTTTTTTCAAAAAATCGCGGGGTGCGCGCACGGTGAAAAAGCCTTAAAAAAAACAAAACATTTTAAACTGTTTATAAGTTTATAGAAGATATTAACTATGTTCAACTTTATCCAAATTCAAAATAAAAGAGCTGAGCCATTCCATATTAAAGGATACAGTCAATCTATAACTATATGCATAGGTAGTTTATTGTAAAATAAATATATAAAAAATATAATAATACATACATAAATTAGCATTTAAAAAACCTTACAAATTCACTAAAAAAACCATAGGTTTCACACACGTTATAGTTAGGAATTAGCATTTAAAAAACCTTGCAAATTCACTGAAAAAACCATAGGTTTCACACATGTTATGGTTAGCTGGACATTTCACTCGTAAAAACCATTGAAATTCCCCCGTTATAGTTAGTTCAGTTAACTATAACTCGCGCGACCGCAATCCACTGCTGATGACGTCGCATATTACATCACTCATGACATGGTCAGTGACATCACTCATGACATCACTGATGACATCTCAAATGACATCACTGATGACATCATCCAGTGAATATGTGTCTTTCTGAAAAACAAATATTTTTTATATATCTATATCTAAAGGTTATTGGAAGAATAAATGGGTAAATAAGTTTCTAAATGGATGGTTTTTTTTGTAAAATTAATTGTATAACTGACTTATTAACAGTATCTTAGTGAATACAGTGATGTAATATGCGACGTCATCAGCAGTGGATTGCGGTCGCACGAGTTATAGTTAGCTGAACTAACTATAACGGGGGAATTTCAATGGTTTTTTACGAGTGAAATGTTCAGCTAACTATAACATGTGTGAAACCTATGGTTTTTTCAGTGAATTTGCAAGGTTTTTTAAATGCTAATTCCTAACTATAACGTGTGTGAAACCTATGTTTTTTTTAGTGAATATATATATATATATATATTCCCAAAACAACAGTCCAATGACGTACGCTCTCAGGACAGAAGGCAGGACACCAGTCTGTGGTTCAAGTTTATTTCACAACGCGTTTCGGCTACAACAGCCTTAATCACGTGTAAAAGTGCACATCAATAGCAGTGACTGATAAAGTTTCAAACGAGCAACTAAAATGAACAAAGGACAATGTCTATTGTTGAAACCTTGGCGGCCATTTTGTAATGGTAAAAAAACATATTAATTTCTTGTGTTGAACAGAAACATCGTGATATAGGAAACTGATATCTACAGTTCGTGTACGCTATATGTACAGTAATGTCTTATTCATCTGTGCACATATAAGCAGAGAAACAGTGTTCCTAGTGATAAGAATGCATACAGAGGCAATTGCTGTACCTAGGCAGTCCTATTATTATTATTGTTATTATTAAACGGAATCTAGTTGGAAACTGTAGGTTGCTAACAGCACGCTTGCGCATCTGCCAGAATTTAATCAAAGTGAGCAAAAGATATATAAGAAATCAAGTCCTAAGGAACACAATAAAGGAATGTATAATATAGGGCAAGTGCCCAAACACAGCTGACATCTGCCAAGGTAAGAGAAAAGTGACTTGTGCACCTACCAGTAACCTGCTGGAGAAGAATCTACTCTAACGGTGTGATAGGTATGCAGACGGGTGGGGGGAAAAGGGTAGGGTGCCCGTGCAAGTGAATACCAATGAGTGGGCCCCTTCCTTTTCTCCTGCAAAGGAAAACAAGAAAAGAAATGGGTTAAAATCATGTAACACAATTTGATCATAACAAATAATCATTACATATAAATGAAAAGCATGTTAAAATCTGTTCCTAAAGCACACCCGGACCGAGGAGGAAACAAAGGTCCCTAAAGGGCATGTAGGTGAAGACATGTAAGTTGAAGACGCAGCCGCATCTAATAAAAATAGATGATGTGAGCTGACAAATCAGTTAGGAGGTATTATGACCCTTCCCTAAGATGAATGGATAATTCCTCATCTGTATTCATACCTCCTGGGTTCTTGGTTTGAAAGTCTATAATGTATCTGGATTCACGCTGCCTGAGTGTAAGCACCCTATCTCCTCCTCTTGGATTCTTGGGGATCTGTTCAAGAATCAGGTAGCTCAAATCTGCTACATTAGAAAAGTGTCTGTCGTGAAAGTGACGAGCCACGGGGTATTTGGGGTCATTGTTAGTGATGGCTCTGAGATGTTCTAGGACCCTTTTCTTAGCTGTACAGGTTGTGCTCCCAATGTAACAAAGCTTGCAGGTGCATTCGATGGCATAGATAACGAAGCTGGTACTACACATAAGGAATAGTGTGATTTTGTTAGTGATGCCCTTGTATTCGAGAACTCCCCTGAACTTCCTATGTCTACACGCCTTACAATGGCCACAGGGAAAGAACCCTATGAGGCCATGGCTGGCGGTGGTGGGGTAGATGGTAATGTCATTCTTGACCACCAGGTCACGGATGTTTCTATCTCGTCTGTATGGTATGTTAGGTCTCTCAGTTATGGTTCCACCTATGACACAATCGGTTTTCAAGATATCCCAGTGTCTAGCAAGGATACGTTTGATTTTGTGTGAATCAGAGTTGTATGTGAGAATCATCCGTGTACTTTCACTCTCTGCCTCATCAGATACCAACGGTTTATCTAACAGGGTCAGTGTTCAGCCCACCCCTTCTGCTCTATCTTTTGCTTTGTTTAAGACCCAGTTGGGATAACCTCTGTTTCTGAGCCTACTGATGATAGCCTTGCTCTCTTCAGTGTATGCTTCAGCATTGTTGCAATTCCTCTTAGCCCTCAGCAGCTCTCCATAAGGTATACTCAATTTGACGGCCTCTGGGTGGCTGCTGAGGGCATGCAGGACGCTGTTCCCTGCTGTGGCCTTATGAAAGAGAGAGGTGCATATCTTCCCCTGTTTTATCTCAAGGCAGACATCCAGATATTCAGCTTTTTTAGCATCAATGTTGCCTGTTAGGAGGATATTATATCTATTGGTGTTAAGTTTCTCAATGAATTGCTCTGCATCACCCTTTAAGCCCCTCCAGATGATAAAAAGGTCATCAATGTAGCGGAGCCACATGATGACTTTTTGGAGGTCCTCTAAAAGGGTGATGCTGGCAAAGATCTCTTCCTCCAAGTAGCCAATAAAAAGATTAGCAAAAGTGGGAGCAAAGCACGAACCCATCGCAGTACCGTTGATCTGCCTGTAGACGGCACCGTTGAAAGAAAAAATATTGTTTTTGAGGCAAAAGTCAGTCATCTCTATGATCATGCGACTATGTTCACGATACCTCAATGGCCTGTGTTTGAGAAAGTGTTTATAAAACACAAAAAAGAGGGGGGATCTGGAAGCTAAAAAAAGGTCCAGTGTCCATGCTCCCTAAACTGAATATGTGTCACCAGGAGGATAAAGTTCCTACGGGCAGGTGCAAAAGTCACCCGAGCCCTTACAAAAGAGAAATAGAGAGTGAAAGGATTCCTAGTTTGAAGACCCACTCAGGTAAGTGGAAGACCACTCTATGTCCTCTGTTGCCCTCACACACCCTGAAGGGTGTCATGCTTCATCATCGGGCGGTTGCTCCCCGTAGGGCCGACGCCGCAACTCCCCATGGGCCCCTGAAGGGTCACCTTGATGGAGATCCCTTAAGAACCGCCGGATGGTGCATGTGGGTGTGTGGGGAGTGGATTCTATGTAGAGGGTAAAAAGGGTGCATGCAAGTTAGTGAAAGCATGGAGGGTCATCATGCAGCGAATTATATAGATGTAGCCTGAGCAGAATTAGACTGCTAAAAAAGTTGTAACCCTGAAGGCACTCTATGACCAGGGACCATTGATCAAAGGCCAACATGTTTCGCGCCTCTTTCGCCTAAAAGGTCGGTGGCGCTTCGTCAGGACCAAATTCTTAAAACAAAGTGCACGTGAAAAATAAGTGAAACAAGTTAAAATACCCTCAATATCGGTCTGGGCAAAGGCCTGTACACCCTCAGTATGGTAACAGATCAACTATGAAAAAAATCGCTCCAGGTCAATATCTAGGAAAAAGGAAGAAAAGAAAAAGACCACAGGGATGTGTATCAGAAAAACTTAATACAACATAAGTGTTCCACAGTCGTGTGCACATCAACCCCAAGCCAAGACAGGGACACGAGTCAAGAATGTATATGAGGGCACCATAACCATGCATGGCATCTAACAGAATTCCCCACCCAACAGTAGCCGCATCATGGCATGTCAAAAATGTTGTCTGATTTCCCATATGTTGGGCCAAGGTAACATAATCTCACCAAATATATCAAAACCCTTTCACCAATAGGAAAACCTCACCCCTAATAACAATAGTATAAACTCTATTGGCAGGGTCATGGGTTATAACAGGATCTTACCTAACTGGTTAAAGATACGTGCTCCATAAGCTAGGCGCATGGACCACCCGCATATTATCGGGAACTAAGCCCGGGTAGTCACACCTGTATACCGACCCCGTCCCTGCGACTGCCAGTAATGAACTGCCAACGGCAGCACACGCCACTTAAATAGGTCATGAGAACTTGTATCGGGGTAATTTCCTTTTCCGGGACCTGAGCTCACTACAAAATAAGCTGCGTATGCATAAGGCATTAATGGTAGTGCGCGTGCGTGTGTCAGGTAAACTAATCCCCTCTGCCCCAATACGGGCATGCCACTAATATATTGAATCACGTCACTCAGTGCTGCCATATGAAACAAAGTAAGATGTTAATTGGACAGGTTGTGCCATATCCTTATCGTCGGAGCACTCATACAGTACCCGTGTCATGGTAGTAAAGGCTTGTGTACCCCAAGAAAAGAAACTAAAGATTAATGATCCCACGGCTGCACCGCCATACTCAATATATAAAACACAAAAAAGTCGGGGGATCTGGGAGCTAAAAAAAGGTCCAGTGTCCATGCTCCCTAAACTGAATATGTATCACCAGGAGGACAAAGTTCCTACGGGCAGGTGCAAAAAGTCACCCGAGCCCTTAAAAAAGAGAAATAGACTGAGGTTGTACAGGCCATTGCCCAGACCGATATTGAGGGTATTTTAAGTTTTAAGACGTGGGAGTCTCCGCCATTCCTCTTGATGATGCAAAAGTAAACATTTGTCTGTAAACAATCTCGGTTTTTGATTCATTTTTTCTGATACATATGCTAAATGAAAGTGCCAATGCCTCCCGGCCTTTCTACGTTTGGCAAAACTTCCCCAAAAAACGTGTTATAAGCTCATTTATACTCTGGCAGATAGAATGCAGTTATTTTTTAAATCTCTGAATATTCCTCTATTTCATGCGTATACCCCTATACAGGACGGAGCATTTGGAGGTTTTAATCTTTCTAGTAGGCTTTGTCAGAAATGGCAAGAACAGGGATACTTTTAGTTGGGGGATTTTTACAATCTAGATTCCTTAATTACATGGGAAACTATTTGTCTCCAGGCCAATACTCCGAATACTGCACTGGCCCTGAGTTTTGCACAAATTTCTAATTTTCTTAAGAACAACTATGCAACTTTAGATGAGACAACAAGATCGATTGTCAGGCAGATAGTAAATAAATTGGCAGGAGTTGCTCTTGGTATCAGATACTTCATCAGAAAGCCGATTCAGAAGAGGTCCTGATAAAAGAGCTGCAGAAAATTCATTTAGAGACAGGCTGCAAGTTTAATACTAAAGAGTGGACTAAGTTAAATGACTTAGCAAATGAAGCTCTTAGAGGTGCCAATTTTAAAAGAATGCATTTTTTATCCAGATGGCTATTATACTTTACTCCTCTGAAACTTTCCAAAATGTTTCGAACCTGCCCAAATAAATGTTTCCGCTGTAATAGAGAGGGGGAAGGGGGATGGCTACATATATTCTTTGAAATCAACGATTTACAACATTTTGGGAAAAGGGTTTTTGAGGAAATATCTCGGATCTTAACACTAGAAATCTGTCCGTCAGCTATGCTGGTGTTATATGGCTCTTCAGCAGAAGCAAAATGTTTTACAAAACATCAGCAATATTTTATATTAATTGCTATAGCAGTTGTTAGATCACTCGTTTTGCAAAATTGGAGAACCCGCATACAACCTAGTATTGAGCAATGGTTTAATAAGCTGACTAAGACTTATAAACTTGAAGAGGCTTATGCCAAACGTGTAGGAGCAGTAGCAAGATTCAGAGCTATTTGGCGTTCCTTTGCCCCCGTTAGTTGCACTACCTAAGCCTGATAATGTAAAATATGATTAAAATATGACTGAAAAGGATTTGCACATGGCACTTTGCACTTTATTTGTGTATATTGCACTTGTCACTTTATTTGTTATCTGTGGCTAATCTAACATTTTTTTAAACTAATTGGCTTAGATAAGATTAGGATGGTGTGAGGCTGATTCTTTATCAGTGCTGTATGAAAATTTTAACATGAAACCTTTTTTTTTTTCCTCTTGTTTTTGAACATGTTTGTATTGTTTATTGGCCTGGTTATGTGATATGTAAAATGATGTGTAAAAAAGTTGCTTCTATTGTTTCTCCTGCTCTTATAAAAATATATTTAAAAAAAAAACATTTTTGACATGCCATGATGTGGCTACTGTTGGGTGGGGAATTCTGTTAGATGCCATGCATGGTTGTGGTCCCCTTATATACATTCTTGACTCGTGTCCCTGTCTTGGCTTGGGGTTGATGTGCACACGACTGTGGCACACTTATGTTGTATTACGTTTTTCTGATACACATCCCTGTGGTCTTTTTCTTTTCTCCTTTTTTCCTAGATATTGACCAGGAGCGATTTTTTTCATCGTTGACCTGTTACCATACTGAGGGTGTACAGGCCATTGCCTAGACCGATACTGAGGGTATTTTAACTTGTTTCACTTATTTTTCTCGTGCACTTTGTTTTAAGAATTTGGTCCTGACGAAGCACCACCGACCTTTTAGGCGAAAGAGGCACGAAACATGTTGGCCTTTCATCACTGATCCCTGGGCTTAGAGTGCCTTCAGGGTTACAACTTTTTTAGCAGCCCAATTCTGCTCAGGGTACATCTTTATAATTCGCTGCATGATGACCCTCCATGCTTTCACTAACTTGTACGCACCCTTTTTACCCTCTACATAGAACCCACTCCCCACACACCCACATGCACCATCCGGCGGTTCTTAAGGGATCTCCATCAAGGTGACCCCTCGGGGGCCCGTGGGGAGTTGCGACACCGGCCCTACGGGGAGCTACCACCCGATGATGAAGCATGACATCCTTCGGGGTGTGTGAGGGCAACAGAGGACATAGAGTGGTCTTCCACTTAACTGAGTGGGTCTTCAAACTAGGAATCCTTTCACTCACTATTTCTCTTTTTTAAGGGCTCGGGTGACTTTGAGAAAGTGTTCACATGCTTCTAGACCCTGCTAGTGGTCAATAATGGTGTATAAAGAGTGTACATCCAGGACAATGATGAGATAGTCAGGATTCCATACTAGATTTTCAATTTTGCATTGTTTCCATTTTGTCCTGAGAGCGTACGTCATTAGACTGTTGTTTTGGGAATTGTTTGTCGGTACGCTCTGCCGGCGTGTACGCCACCCTTCTTGGATCCCTGTATGGCCTACAAAGAATAAAGTAAATTTAGCACTTACTCTGTGGTCCGTGCCTGCTTTCCTCAACAAGAAGTGGTTTTGAAAGAGGGCAGGTTAACTCGATATATATATATATGTATATATATATATATATATATATATATATATATATATATATAATTTTTTTCTCAAGGTACGAAGATGTGTAGCTAAGAATAAAAAATCTATGCTTACTCATTTGCTCTTACCTTCTCGATATTTTTGACATGATGTTCTGTCAACAAAATATATTTAGCATCAATATTCTATCAGACAACTGCATCACTACCAAAGAATGCAACCAACCATTGCACATTTTTTACTAAGCATATTTCAATTGGATGGTGCCTTTTAGATTGTTAAGTATTCATTTTACCAGTATATGCACACTTTTATGCTAATATTTTTGTTTCCTACTTTTTGTGTTTCTTATGTAAACACCATGCATACTGCCATAAGCAGACACTACCGCCTTATGGTGTCACCATTCACACTAGTAAAAAGTAGAGGCAATGTTATCAGGGTTCCAAACATTGCTGTTAGAAAAGGTGATACATTTGGTCCCTCAACATCAGAAAGTAGAAGGATTTTATTCAATCCTATTTCTGGGGACTATGACAGATGACTCTTATCGTCCAGTTTTAGATTTAAGACACTGAAAAACATTTTCCTGGTAGATGCCTTCCGTGTGATATCTTTTCGCACAATAATTCCCTTTATCCACAATGCCGATTGCTTAGCATCTCTGGACCTACCGGACACAGTTTTTCATGTGCTGATTCATCCCGAAAGTCAACCGTACCTGAGATTTGTGTTGGAAGACATGCAATATCAGTTTCAGGCCTTTCCCTCTGGTCTATTGGTACCAGTGGTGCTGGTCCTTCAGTTCAGGGGAGCGTCCATATTTCCTTATCAGAACGATTGGCTAGTAGGTGCTTCCTCCTTTTCTAAGACACAAGAGGCAGTGGAGACAATTACCAAGCTCGTGTATCAGTTGGGTTTCATTCTGAATATCCAGAAGTCTGAATTAATTCTATCTCACATCCTATTCATAGGAGAAATATTAAATACCAAAATATGTAATCTCTTACTGCCACAGAAAAGGATTGAGTCCCTTTAGACTAGTCTCCAAACTCTTCTGTTCCAAACTCAGATGTCGTCCAGGCATTGACTGAAAATCCAAAGTCTGTTATTATCCACAATGTCTGTTGTTCCCTTGTCCCGAATTCATCCCAAGCCAGAAGTGAACAATCTCATGAAACACTGGGCTCCCTCAACAAACAATTACGAAGTCCGCATTCCAATGAATCCCCAGATTGTTCAAGATAAGGCCTGGGCAGAACTCGTGGAATTTAACTCTGTAAAGTTACATAAAAACTCTGTCTGATTCTAAGGAGTTCTGCCAACGGGTGGAAAATGCATGTCGTGGTGCTCAAGCTCCAATATTAGCGCTGGTAGTGCGTTTCACACTCAAAAATTAGAGCGAATGGCACAACGCTAATATTTAGTTGATTTTGCTGCTGCTCAAGTAGAAAATCTACTCTGGAAGCAGCCCTCTGATCACTATCTACCTCATTTGTAAAATTTCGCCGGAAGTCTTCCTAGGGACTGAAAATCACACTAGGGGATGCCAGATACCGCTTGCTCTTGCATTCTGAAGCCTTGCATTGTTCCAGTTGTCATTGCATTGATCGAATGGGAAATCTACCACTCTGGGCGATTGGCGGAATTTGGCAGAAACTCCGTGTTACAATAGTAATGCAGAGTCACCAAAAGTCTCCAATTTTGCTCGCAAACGTAAAATTACCCCTGGGCATACTCAGGATTTGAGTTGCTGGTTGGGTAGAAACAATCTAAATAAAGGGGTTCCTTTTCAGTATCCTTGTCCAGTGCAGCTGACAGTCTGTGTGGTATGGTGCAATCTCGGACGTGCTGGACGGCAACTGCCCCTGGACCAAGGAGGACAAGTTCCACTCATCCAATTGGAGGTAGCTGTGGATGTTTGAAAGGCAATTCGGTATTGTTCACCTTCAATTATAAGGCAGAAACCTACTTTCAGGACAGGCAATCAGATAAGAAGTTGCTGTTTGAATTGGCAAGGGAGAACAAGGAACATGCATCTAAATATTCTGGTGTCTCCCATCTGTACCTGGGTGGAGGCGCATCTGGTGACACTGAGGCCGGACCACATTCAAGAGGAGTTGAATGTCCAAGCAGATGGTTTGAGTCACAATCTTCCCGCTTCGATCATGTTCCATCTGACCAGTCTACTGTTCGATAACATTTGTATCTGCTACAGGAAGCCATGGATAGATCTGTTTGCCTCCCCAAACAATAAAATGCTGCCAATATCTTGCACCAAACTAAGGGGCATATTTAGAAGGAAATGGTGTAGTGCGGCACTGCGTCAAATTTTGCAGCGCCGTGCTCTGCCATTTCCAAAATGCAGGGATGCACCATATTTACAACAATATGGTGCACCCCTGTGTTTTTTCAGGTAATGATTGGTTATGTGCAGAAAGGTGTCCCTTCCTGCACATAAATAATCAATAATGCCAATTTGTTATTTCTATTTGTGCTGCGATCTGCAGCACACATAGTAACGCCAGACTGTCAGTAAAAGCGAAGTTCCGGTGGCACAATCCCGTTGTAAATATGCCTCCAGATTGTCTGGAAGCATGGGAAATTGATGCCTTCACCCAGATTCAGGGAGGGAAGTTGACGGTGATTCTAGTGGCACCATATTGGCAAAGGTGTTCATAGTTTTCTCTAACGTTCAACCTGTCCAAGGGTGATTTGTTTCCATTTTCCGGTGAACCTATCTCTTCTTCAGTTCCCAGCACTCCCTCTCGGCCAGATGCAACATCTCAGGCCTGGAGCTTGATTGACTGAGTTTAGAATGTTTGGGGTGTTCAAGACTGGTGTCCTTAGACAGACAGGCATCAATAAAACCATCTACACTTACTTCATATAAGAAGCAATTGGCTTCATTCAGGAAGTGGTCGCTAGACAAAAATCAAGATCCTGTTTTGGAGGAACCTTTTCAAGGAACCCTGGCCCTCCCGACGCTTATGGCACAGTGGGCTGTTATAAGAGTGTTTAGGGATGTATCTGGAGGTCCATCCGATGTAAAACTTATAGATTTAAGATTGTTAAAGCATTTTAAATTGAGGAAACCATTCAGGTCTGTTCCAGTATGGGACTTAAAAATAGTTTTAAGAGGGTTACAAGGGCATCCTTTTGAACCTTTAGAGAATCCGAAGCTAATGTGGTCATCTTCAAAAACATCAATGCTCACTGCAATAACATATGCTGGGAGAGTGGCTGAATATAGGGCACTAGTGATCTCATACCCTTATTGCAGTACATTTCAAACAGATTAGTTTTAAAACTAGTTGCAAAATGTGTACAAACATGGGCCCCAAGTTTCAATTGCAGCAGGAGATAATTCTCCCCGTTATTCAGTCATGATAGCATCCAGATGTTCTTTCTTCTCTGGATGTCAAAAGAGCCCTCTTAGTGTATCTATATCATATTAAAGATTTTAGGATCTCCAATTCTTTATTTCTTTTGGCAATATAAATAAAGGAAAGAAAGTTTTCCACTTTCACACTAAGCAGGTGGGTACTCCAGGCAATTTCACAAGCTTTTAAAACAGTTGGGGAGCTTCCTCAAACTCATTTTCAGGGGCGCTTCCTCAAACTAATGTTCTGGGGCACCCCTCACGGCCAGTTTCATCTTCATGAGAAGAAGCTGGTAGGGTATCCCTGCCGGAGATTTGTAGGGCAGCCATGTGGGCATCACCTCATACATTTGTAAAACACTACAGACTCAAGATCAGTGAATCTTTAATTGACAGTTTTGGTTCAGCAGTTGTAAAAACAGCAATAAATCATTATAACATCATATTGTTGGTGCAAAGTGTTTGATTGACCTGTGCATGTGACTTCATCACACTTAAATGACTGGGACAAGCATATATGAGGGGATAATAAAACCATTACTTACCTGTGAAGATAATTACCTCAAACCAGGTCCTCCTCGTACCAGTCATCTCCCTTTCCCTCACCTTTGCACCTCCGCTATTATATCTTGTCACTTACAGGGATGGAAGGGGGAGGAGTCCTTATGTGTGTCACAAGGGGGATAGACACTCAAAAACAACTAGTGTGGTGCTCTGCTTGCCTGGTGGCTAGGGCCACCTCACACAGTAATGACTCGGTTGAGGAGGACATGATTTGGGGTAATGATGAAGTTTACCAGTAAGTGATGGTTTCAGTCACCTGGACTGTGCCGTGTGAGGTGATGGATGAGTACCTTCATTGCATCACACAGAGAGGGAAGGTTTATGCCTGACACAGGGATGAACCAAAGTCTGTTTCCCTTTAGAATAGGCAGCTGGAGGTTTCACAAAGCTGTCAGTCTTTACATGGAGGGCGGCAAAATGTATATTGCCTGTTTGTACATACATTATAAGAGGAAATAGGAGGTGAAGCAGACGTTTCATAAATTTGGAGGACATAAAACCATGTTAAAATGAAGCCACAGAAACTAAAATCTCAATGTAAAACTGAAAATAATATTCTGCTCTGCTGTGGCTTAATCAATTGACATGAATCAAGCATATTTTCCTGGCAGCTTTATTTCAGCTTCATTGCAGCATTTCCAGTAGTAATGGGTTTGGTTTGGCTTGTGAGATATATTACATTTAGTTAAGATTTTTTCTCATACCCTCTTTTCTTGTTGGTTCTCAGTCCAGTGTCCCTCCCAGACCACACTCCATACACAGCCTTTGTGTAAAGGGAGGCCTCTCACAGAAGACAGCAATATGGCTGGCTCCAAAAAGGAGTATATACAGCATGGGCACAATGAAGTGTGAGATCCCAGCACCTGGATGTCGTCAGCCTTTTTGAAGCAGTAATCACTGACAGACAAATGGGAGGTCAGGAATAGAAACATCCTCACCTAAAAAAACAGAAACTGCAGTCCCCCCACACACCTACCATCCACCAAATGGCAGTACGCAGGAAAAAATAATCAGTAGTTCCTTGCTAACAAAGGGCCTTATTATGAGTTTGAAGGGAGTAATGGCAGCCATTCGCAGCAGCGGTTGGGAACACGTGCCAAGCCGGCAGCATCTCAACTGTCACATTAAGACTGGCGGTGCGTCGGTGGCACAGCCCGCCACGGCGGTGGCAGGCTTTTGCTCTAGGAGAGAGCCTGAATCTTATGCTGGCCACACTGCTGTGCCTCCTGCAAGTCGGGTGCCCTCTTTCCATGAACCATGTCACATGGCAAACAGTGTGTGCACCAGTAGTGTAGGCATGGGGGGGGCACAATATGGGCACCGGCCACAGTCCGCATGGGCTTATTCTCCATGGGGCCCTTTTTGTTGCCTTTTACCTGCCTTTCCGCTGACCTTTTCATGGTGGTATCCCTGCCATTTAAAGGTCGGGGGAAACGCAGGTCATAATTCCCACTGCTGTGCCCATGCCAGCACCCCCAACTTTGACTGCCACTGTCCCCACTGTCCCCACCGCAGGAACCCAATCTTTGGCTGTGGCAGCGGTCTAATAGAGGTCTTCCCGCCTGTATTTGTAATCCGACAGTCAGACAGCCAGGTATGCGGATGGTCGGACCGCCAAAAAGTTACAGCAGGGTCATAATCAGGTCCAAAGTTTTTATAGACTTTCTACATGTAGAATTCACCTAAGTGTATGGGCCTCCACTCTGCAGATACTGGTATGTAGGCAATATGCTTCCGTTGTCTGGGGATGCCATCCTCACCCTTAATCTTGTTCAGGGCTAAACCAAGGGATCCAAAATGAATGCCTCTGGCTTCAGTTCTCAGATTCAACACACAGCCACATGGAGTCCTAATACCAAACATGTCACATGCTCATTGCACATTCAACAAACTTGACGAGCACACAAAATGTCAATGCCAGGTTCTTGGTTTTGTGGAACTTTAGACAAGAGTGGTTTGAAGTACACTTCAGAGAAATCATTTTAATTGAATTTAATATATTCAAATTAATTAAAGATATAAGTAAAAATGAAGTTGATAGTGCTGTCTACCATTTGGTTCACTTTGTGCAACATATAAAGTGGATATATACAAATATTTAAATTATTTTTAACATAAACATATTTTTACTAATCTTTTTAAATTAAGTAAACTTTTTTACTTTTCCCTATATATTATCCCAGGGAGACTATACAGTTGCGATGTATATCTCCTTAAGGTAACATCAAGAGAAAATTTTAAAAAGAAATAATAAACTTTAAAATAAATTAGTCAAAATATATTTTTCTGTTTAAATAAATGCTTTTGCTTTTGCTTTTTCTTATACATTACATAAGGAGACACCGCAGTCAGGGTGAATATCTCTCTATGGTAAATTATAGGGATATTTAAAAAAAGTTATTGTAGTATGTTGTAAATTAGGAAAATATTTTCATGTTATTAATAATGTAAATTATTCTTTTATATTGTTTTTAAATGAAGAATAAAATGTAAATAATGCTATAGCACTATTAATTAAATTTTATATTACATCTTTATTTAAATTAAATATATTTTTCTGAAGTTTAAATTAAAAAAGAAATTCCCACCTAAAGTATAAAATATTTTTTATGCATTATTATTTATTAAAAGTGGTGTCCAAAATTGAATAAAAGTAGTTTAATTATCTTTTCAAAATAATAATATTAGTTTCATTTATAAATTTAAAAAATGATGGTAATTGTCTTTATTATTGAATAATACGTTTTATTTCTAGATTCTTTCAACAATAAATTATATTTATATATATTTAGATATAGATTTAACTATTTCAAAAAATGTATTAGATTTAACATTATTTTCTTTGGGGTTTTATTTTACCACTTGCCACTGTTTCTTTTTGGAAGTGTCATAATCATCATCTACTTTATTTGGTTAGAACAAACCATAAAAGTACAATGAAAACATCAATAAAAAACATTAACAATATAAGAAGCATTCCAATACAAGTCAACATTTTCGTGGTACAATACGATGTGTAAAATGATAATGGCAAACTACAATCAAGAGACACATGCAGTAGCAGCTCCTGGAGGGAGGGCTGTGGGGCAGTGAGGCGGGGCGGGGTGGGGGCAGTTAACTCCGGCATACGGCCGAATGGAGGTTAGTACATAAATAAATAAAATAAAACAAATTACATTGTGCACGCTGCATCGCCATTTGGTGTTGCAGCGTGCACATTGTAATTTGTTTTATTTATTTATTTATGTACTTACCTCCGTTCGGCCATTTGCCGGAGTTTACTACCCCCACCCTGCCCCTACCCTGCCCCTACCCTGCCCAGCCCCGCAGCACTCCCTCCAGGAGCCGCTACTGGACACATGCAACAATTACCTGCCAACAAAAACCTTGAGTATCGGTCAGCTGAGTTTACAGGAGTGGTCAGGGCCACCAATAAAATTATCTTAAAACACAACATCGCACATACAAAAATACTGAGTAATAAATAGCAGGCCATATAAAGATAGTAAAAATAAAATATTTAAAAAAATATGCGATTTTCAAAATAAACAGTAGTATTTGCCTACACCTGAGAACAAATGTAACAAGAGTAACAAACTCTACACACACCTCAGGTGTGGAAAGCATCTGTAAACTTGAAAGTGCTGGGATATGTCTGGTCACCAATGTGGCTCTAAGAAGTTGAATTAAAAACCTTTTAGTAAAACTATAGTAAAACAAAGTGCACCACTGCTTGCAGGGAATGCACATTACAGGGACAAACACAAATTGTTTTAAGGTCAAACTGGCCCAAGGAAAATGAGAGCTGACCATTAATCTGACCAAGCCTACATTTTGTCAATGAAACCGATTCTCAAGCATTAGGCACAATCTCAAGATATGGTTCCATCCCTGGTACAGTTTGAATCATCAGGTACTCTCTATTAGCAGGCTTCCTCTGTTCTACCTGCTCTCTTTCCCCTCTACTGTGCGCCCTAAAACGAGATTTTTTTTTGTCCCTCATATAAATTGACAGGCTTGTAGAAAATAGTAGGTCTTCCTAACTTGGCCCATGTGTTCTTAATATACTTTAATTAGGGGATATTGTGATCCCTATCACACAGGAGACAATCCATGATAATCTCCCTGTTCAAAGTGGCCTTGGGATTGCACCGGATAGAGCATCACAACAATAAAGGAGCCAAGTTAATGCAGCCTTCCACATAGGATAGTTCAAGTTCTTTGTGGATAATATTTGTTAGTGACCTAGGAGAAATGCCAAGGATACGCCTGCAAACTCTATTTTCCTCATCCTGCAGGAATTTTACAACTTTATAACCCCACAACCCTGAACCTTACATTAAAACGGGTATGCACTTTCTTTTGCAGTTTTCAATAAGAGGACCATGGGCTTTTTCCCACTTTTGGAGGCCAGGCTGAATAAATAACTGATCTAATTACAAAACTTCAGCCTTCTCTGTTTCATTTAAGAAGCCCAAATACCCCCGAGAGTTGAATGTTAACCCCAAGTAAGGGAATCGGTATATTCTTACTATTGGGGTGTCCGGGAGTGTGAAACAACTAGAATTCGAATTTCTGGGGCCACATGCTATGACAAAGGTTTTAGCTAGGTTTGTGACCAAACCTAGGCGATCCATGAAACTGACATAAGCATCCAAATGTAATTGGAGACCATTAGGTGTTCTTGAAATTAAAACTGCATCATCTGCATGTAGAAGGATAGGGACAGGCCGGCCATTTACTGTTGGCATGTCCCTGTCCTTACTAACCAGAGTAGAATCCTCTGCATTAATATATAGTAGAAATAAAAAGACACCAGAACGCATTCCTGACAGACACCTCGTTCCAGGACAATGCTCTCTGTGCATTTACCATTGGGCCCAAATCTAATAGTAGCTTTAAGGTCTAAATGGAGGGCTCATAAAAAGGACACCAGGCCGCTTTCAACCTACATAGATTCTAACCTGTCCCATAGTTGGATCTAAACATGCTATCAAAACACAAGGGAGATCCATAAAGGCTAAGTAAACTGTACCAACTTTAGTAATTGTATATTTGCTAATTAGCCCCCAACAGTACTAAGAAGATATTCGACATTATGAGAGAAATGTCTGACCCAATCTGTCTAAGTCAGGTAATAGTGCCTTCAAAAGCCCCTTGTGATGATCTAGCAGTGTTTTTTTAAGAAAAGATAAACATAATCCTAGATGGCATCAATTCCTCGAACAGGTCCCCTTGGAAGCTCAGAGGGACAGTCTGAATCCATTAATGCTAGGCCAGATGGCTGAGTCATCTTCATGCAAATTTGATATGTTTGAATCACTCTCTGAAGAGTGCTTTCATACTCTGGCCATGACCACTCCATCTGACTCACCTTTGGATGCTTGCCTCTTAAAGTCTGTTAGAAACAGGCAGAATCACTGTTTACCCCACTCAGGGAAATCTGCAATCAATCTCTGCAATCAGGCACAGTGCAGCCTGTATGGAAAAAGCAATAGTCCTATTTTGAAACATTTGTCTCTGAATCCATCTAATCTGAGTCACTATAGACTGATCTCTCTTCTGCCTTACCCGGTTAATATTTTGGAATGCCACGTTAGTGACCTACTAGCTCAATATCCTGAAAATAACAATTGTCTGGAAGAGGAGCAATTTGGATTTTGGTCTGGTCATGGGACCGATTCGGCCTTGATGGCAGCCATGGACGACTTAGGCAATCAGCTGTGCTGATTCTATTGGACGTCTCGGCCGCTTTCGATACGGTATGTCACATCAACACTTTTAGCTCGGTTAGCTGCCATTGGGCTTGGTGGAACAGTCTTTGACTGGTTCATTTCGTACCTATTGGACAAATGTCAAGCAGTTGCTCTTTATCCATTCTGCTCCCAGTGTAGGGTGAACAAACAAGAAGTGCCACAGGGCTCTTCAATTAGCCAAATTTGTTCAACATCTATATGGCCCCCTTGATCAGACTTTTAAAATCTCATATGGTGACCTTGGTCATCTATGCCGACGACACTCAGCTTATTCTTTGTCGAGTAATCAGCAGCTCTCAACCTTCCTTGATTGTATGAGAAACATTATCCAGTGGCTCAGCCTAAACTCCCTAAATTTTAATGGGGATAATAAGGAGCTGCTTTGCTGTTCAGCTCAGACAGTCCCGGGTGTACTGCCTCCCACTTTTTGGGCTTGGCCTTTTTAAGGGCCTGTTGGTTCCTGTCTAGTCGGTACAGAATTTAGGAGTAATGTTTGATAACAAACTCAGTATGAAGAGTCACAATAATAAAGTTGCATGCACTTGATTTGCACTCCTGAGAAATTTGTGAAAGATCCTGCCAATACTCTACCATTCCACCAGAGATTTGGTAGCCTTCAGTGTTATCCTTAGTTATCGGGACTACGGTAATGCTCTCTTGTTGGGTGCACCAGAGTATTCATTACACCGCTTGTCGAGGGTTCAGGTGGCAGCAGCCAAACTTACACTGAATAGACCAAGGAGAGCTTCTGCTTCCATAGCATTGAAGGATCTGCATTGGCCACTGCTTAAGCAAAGAATTTTGTTTAAATCACTCTGCATTGTGTTTAAAGCCCTTCAGTGTATGGGCCCTGTTCCCCTGCATAAGAGGCTGAGAATTTACACTTCTAGTAGATCCCTTCGATCTGCGTTAGCCAATCTGTTAAGTGTGACCAAGTTGAGGAAATCCAGGCAAGGTGGCCAGACCTTATGGTCAATGCAGCTAAGCTTTGGAATTCACTTCCACTCTCACTAAGGTCCTGAACTGATCTGCTGCAGTTCAGGAAAGTGCTCAAGACCTGGCTATTTCCTAAGTAATTTTCTAACTCAGAATGGTTATTTATCTTGAGAATACTTATCATGACACCCTGTTCTTTTCCAGGGGCATCTATCGCATTAGTGATTTTTTTCTTCAGTTTAGTGGCTAGCGCCTGGATACCAGTTGGTGACAGAGCGCTTTATATACTTTATAAATAAATAAATGTACCATTATATTTTTATTCACTGTTTATTTCCTAACTAAAAATAGCCACAGGCCCATTTGACTTCAATTAAAACATTTGTTGGGTGTCCTTTTCTTTTTACGCAGGCAAGGACCTTACGTTAAATGCTAGGGAAACCATAGGATTTGAAGCAATCAAGAGTGATAAGCCAAAGTCTACATTACATGGCGAGTTAGATGTGCCAGCTATAGTTCTCGTTAGAATAGTTTCAATTCCACGCCTTAGCACACACTTAACCTAATCATAAATAAAGTATCAGAATAATCTTTGTACGATTGTTTTTTCTTGTTCTTTATTTTCTTTCTTTATCCTGTTATCACTCGTGTATTAAGTCCATGCGAATATTGTACATGCTCCCGTACTCTATGGCGGGGATATGCTGAGTCAGACTCGGCGTGAGATACAAACGCCGAGATGAGGCATTTTAAGCATCCCCGTCATAGATTATGGGAGCATGTACAATATTCACATGGACTTAACACGTGAGTGATTACAGGATTCATTGGCACAGCCCAGTAGTAATATGTTTCTGACTTACTAAATTGGGGGACGGAGGAATATACTTATGCTGAGTTGAGAGACAACAAATATTCCGTGAGGGGTACAATTTGCGGAGTGGCAGTAATGGAAGTATAACTGGCGTGAAGGTGTACAGTGAGATGTATTGGAGGAAGACCACCCTGAAGAAGTCGTGGGGAACACCCTACCGATGAAACACGTGTTGGCTGAGCTATAAACAAAGAAAATAAAGATTTAAAAAAAAAGAAAAAAGAATTGTTCAAAAATTAATTCAGTGTGTGCTCGTGCATGGAATTGTATATATGTAATGAGATCTATTTAGGTCTCAATTAAGGGGGTTGGGTGATTCAGCCTTCCCTTGGAGCACAACTGTTGAAATATTGTAAGGTTATACATACCCATGAATAGTGAGCGCCAATAAGGAACCTGGTGAATTGTCATCCAGTTGTGAATAAACTTTAGAATAATTTCAGCTAAAATTATGTCCAAGACTACTGCCCGGTTGGCTACGAGAATTAACTTACCATTGGCTTAAGTCAAAGACAAGTTTCTTGGAGAAATTTGCACAAAAATATGTTATGGATTAACCAACCCCCCCTTCAAAATTTTCGGATAATGAATCAAAGAGTTCTGATTGGATGAAAGAGGTAGACATGAATTTTTGATGTCAACAGAATTAACCTCTAAAAGTATGAGAAACCCCAAAGGTGATGCCTTAACTAACTTTGTAAAAGGCACTCACTGTGTATAGGGGCCACATAGAACATGAAGAGAGGAAACGAGGCATCATAGTTCTCATAGCCTTCACAAAGAACAAATGTATGTCTTTCCCAAATTTTGAGTAGAAAGGGAAGGATAGGTAACAAAATACAAGCACTGCCTTGCATAACTCCAGATTTATCAAGTCATGCAGGGCCACGCAAGGTGGCCTTATGTGGCTAGATAAATCTGACGTTGTTGTTGCGGTGCCCTTATACCCCCTTGCCTGGCACATGGGGGATGCAACACAGTGATAAACATGCCTCTCAATTTAATACAGTGGTGTAATTAATACAACAGAGACATTCTATTATAGGAACGTACGGAATACATATCCTAAGCAAACTGGAGAGATTAGGGCCCAGTTTTATCAAGATAAAGGCTTCAGTAATAATTACAAATCCAAGCAAGGGGTGGTTTGCTCCACCTTCCGTGGCTTTGTAAACAAAATGTAACGCAACACAGCTGCTTGCTCTGCTTTACGGTAAGTTTCTAGTTTTGTAGGCTTTCCATGGGTAGTGCCTGGGCATTTAATGCATCCACCCATGGATTGCGCTGCATTCTCAGATTTACTAAGGCTTGTAAATCTAGGAATGTGTCAAAATGCTGCACCTTCCCTGGTGAGGCATAACAAGGAGAAATATTTTTATTTCTTTATTTCTTCTCATTATTTTCGCTTTCCACGTGTGCTGCGTTGTGCAGAACACATAATAATAATAAAATGCTTTGTGCAGGAAGGTGTCCCTTCCTGCACAAAAACAATCCTGGCTGTAACGCAGGCACCCTTGCACTATGGTACATGGGTGTCTGCATTGGTGAAAGGCTGCACAGCAGTGGCAGCTGGCAGGTAACGGTGCGGCGTGCGGTGAAAAAAAAACCCCATTATACTCTTCGGCCAGCTGCTTCTCTCCTCGCTTCCCTGCCAAATTCCCAGAACGGAAGAAGGAACTGGAAGCACACACAGGCTCCCTCCCCTAAGCCAATCACAATGCTGCATTGTGAGTGGTCTGAGTGCTATGGTTCAGCTCTCAGACAGGGAATGTGAGCCTGGGCATGTTCCTCACCAGGCTGTGCAATGCAGCCTGGTGGAGAACATGCAAAGTGTGCATGACTGTTTGGCTGGCCCAAGATGGGTGGCCAAACAGTCATGCACACTAAGGGGCCTATTAGCATGGCGGGAGGATTGCCACCGCCCAACTGGCGGTGGCGATCCACCAGCCAAAACACCCCGCCGGACGGCCATTTACCCACGCCACATTAGCATGGCGGGGGCTACTGCGGTGGACGGAAAGACCGTCCGCCGCTTTTCCACCGGTAGGCAATCGTCACGATTGCCAGCTGTGCGGAAAAGGCCCATAATATGGTAGCGGTGCCTTGCAGGCACTGCCATCCGTATTATGATGATGGCATGTGGTGTTTACTTTGGGGGCCCGTTGTGGGCTCCCGGGTTGGTGGGGGGCTGCACTTGGGGGGTACGCATGGTACCCCCTACATTGGCATTCACAAGGTGCCTGTCACATTGTGCATGCCAATGCACAACATGCAGTCTCAACATTGTGGCGGGTGCTGCTTACAGCACCGCCCGCCTCAATGTTGAATACGCAGGATGCGACCACCAGGGTGACGGTCGCATCCTAATTGGTGGTTTGGGACCGCCGCACTGCTGGCGGCCGGTCCCAGCACCACTAGGGTGGCAGGCAGACTGGAGTCTGCCCACCATCCTAATGGGGGCCTTAGAGTGTGCCCACCACTCTGCTCCCGTGACCCCAGCCCCATCCCGTCCTAATCCAGCCCCGCAGCTACCAAAAATAACATGATAATAACAAAGTTATTATTATTTTCTTTTTTCACTGCTTTGAAAGCAGTGGGGCGACGCTCCTCCGCCTTAGCAGAGAAGCCGCCCCTGTTGCTTAGAGTGCACCAGTGTCAGGAGAGAGCAAAAATGGTTCCGTACTTTGCAAATATGTTGCATTTTTGCTCTCTCCCTTACACACAACGCAGCACAGCTACTTTACTTGCTTCCCGGCGTTGTGTGAAACGGTAGTAAATTTGCCCACATAACTCTCTCTCTCCAGCTGTCTCTCTATCTTTTTTTCTGTCACTAGTGTGAGCTATTTACACAATGTAGACTGAATTTCCAAATAACAGCATTTTGAGATGGGGAGTAAACCAGATGTGATGTGACGGAAAGTACATATAATAGAAAAATTTACGGTTAAACAGGGCATATTATCATTTTCCACATAATTCAAAATCACTTATTAATGACTTGGAGAAAGCTAATCGTAAGTGCATTATGTTGAACTTTCTTTCACAAGCGCCATCTTGATAAAAACAGCTTGTCCTTCTATGGAGGTGATGGTCAGAGGAAGTGCTTTGATAAATCAATCAGTTGATACAGTGAGATTGAGGGCATCCTGCAAGAAGGATAAACTCTTCCCAACTAAAACAAAAGCTTAGTGAGAATATAAATGAGGTTAATGAAATGAATTACTATGAAAATCCAGGCAAAGTATTTATAAATGCTGGCTAGCTATAGAGATTAGTCAAAGTGAAGCTCAACTGCTGGTGTGGTGCTGCAGTACTACAATTTTTGAGCAGCGTCCCCCACCTCCTTAAAATGTGTTGGAACTATTTTGGAAAACCATGATATGAAGTAATACATATCGCAAACAGGCTGATTACTTTTCCATTTTTCTACTGATCGCTGGCAATCTAAAATGATTAGTACAGTTGCGGTTGGGAACAAGTGTTGTTCCCTTAACTCTTGAGTCTAAGAAAGGTGTTCTCTGATTGCATATTAAGGAAAGTGAACCCACCTCCTCATAAAGGTTATGGAATGTCATTTCTTGGGTTTAAATATTTACTACCACTAAATACTAGCCTCAAGATGAAGCTGAATGTCTATAATACTGGTATCCCCTAACCTCATATTGTGCAAATGTCCTGCATCAGACTTTAGCTTGTAAGTATTTTTCCACGAATACCTCCACACAACTGATTTTTGGGGATATTTTGTTATCCTACTTTTATAAGTTGACACTACAGTATTGCTAAGAAGTGGCTTAAGAGTTAATTTTCCAAAGGATTGTTTAAGAGGACTTAAGATCTCTGTAAACATTTTAGTGAAACAGAGTAACACTCACTCAAATACTCAAGACGTACATGGGAAAAGAAACCTGAAAGCCAATTTGGAGGTGAAAAAAAAGAAAACCTGGTGTGAGCTGTGTGAGAAGAGGCAAAGGCGATGCCCAGATTGCAGAGGGTTTTAGGGAAAAGTAAAAATGTTTACTAAACTGGAAAAGAATAGTAAGATTTATTTTATATTAAATTTATTTATATATAGTTATGCATTTATATTTATTTAAACATTTATTGTAAATCAATGTTATATATGTCTTTAAAAGTAGTCAAAAGAAAAATGCTACAACACTATTAACTTCATTTTAATAAAATCTTTATTTAATTTAAATATATTAAATTACAATTATGTTTTCTGAAGTTTAAATAAAAAAATAATTTCCCACATAAAGTAAAAATTATATTTTTATGATGCATTTGTAATTATTAAAGTGATGTATAGAATTCGTAAAATGTAGTTCAATTATAATTTAATAAAAATAATGTTACATTACTTAATACATTGAGGAGATGTTGTTAAAATATAGCATAATTCAATAATAAATGTGTTTTCTTTTTATATATTATTTTTTATATATCTTTAACGTTAAATTATAGAAATTTATATTAATAACCATGCTAAATAATTTAATATAACATTATTTCCTAGGGGGTCGCTACCACAATTCTTTTCAATGGAAGGGTGTTGCATGGGGCATGCTGAACTTTTTCCAAATCTGACCTGTAGCTGGAGCAATTTACCATTGTTTTGGGTCCCTTATTGTGCGGTAATGACTTTAAAACAGTCGTTTGTGAATAGCAACTCTTTTGTGGGTGGGAGCAGGTGCCTCCCTAAACCTCATTGAACCCCTCTTTACTAACACAAGTGAGGATCTCCCCATAGAAAATATAGAAGATGTGGCAGTGGGGATTTGCACTTTTAGGTTTCTGAATTGCATTTTGTAGAAAGTAGTGCTACTTTAGCACTACTTTACGTACTACAGAAGGCAGTTTGTTAATCAGGACCCAAATGTTTTTTTGACTGTTCAGAAGCAGAAAACCATAAAAAACTAGAAACTGCCTTCTCTAGTAGCATGTGCAATTATAGATCAACTTTACTCTGGTCATTAAGTTTACAAGTTTAAAAGGGATTCTCTTATGGTAATAGAGTTATGGATATTCTCTTTGTGTAGTTAGCATTTCGTGCTGTGCACCTTGATACAGACTATTCCTAGAATGCTTATTGAATAAGTAAGTAACTTAATTGGTGGTGCCCTTTCCTGGGCATTGTTGCATGTTACTGTCAATCTTCTTTCTCAGATTAACTATGTTTCTTTTTTACTTCATTTAACTTCATGGCTGATTCACCTGATGTCGATACTTTTGTGTAAGAGTTGTTTTGATCTTCAGAAACGGTCAATGGGTACTATGTTTTATAAAGCTTTTCTAACTAATTTTAACCAGTTAGCGTGACTGGCTTTTTAGGGTGGGAGAGCTCAATGACAAATCTATGAAGAGGTTTTATTGAAGAACTTTCTTACTGATATGATGGACCTGGTCTTGTGGATTCATTGATAATTAGTCCTCTGAAAGAAGGATGAAAAACAGAAAAGGAAGAGCTCAAGAAATACTTTCTTGATCACTTTTTGTTGTGAGGTTAAAACTTTAATTCATTTATGAAATCCTTAATTAATTCAAATGTATTAAATTAAATAAAAAGCTTCTGAAATTTAAATAAAAAAATAAATTCCCACCAAAAGCTAAAAGAAAATGTATGCATTAGTGATACAATGTTGGGCGGATGCCATCTTGGTGTGAGAACCGACCGACCATAAGTTGATGGTTCAGCACCCCCTATTACGATATGACCGCACATGGTGTGGTCACAAATTCCCATTTCTCTATGGGAGTTTGTGCTGCAGTTGGAAATCGGCCGAGCTACCATAGAGAAGTGAGAGTTTCTGTGAATCCTTGCACTCATGGTGCCTGACAAACAGTGCAGGGATTTCCAGACCCCCAACTAAAGGATGCTGAGGGATACCGTCCGATCTCTCTTTTAGGAGGGGCAGGAAAAATTCTGGGGAATGTTCTGCTCAACCGTCTTCAGGGGTGGGTCAATGCTCATAACATCTTGACTGAAGTGCAAGCTGGATTTAGGCCTTGCATTGGGACCATTGATCAGGCCCTCCGGTTGTATATGATCTCCTATAAGTTTACCATGGTGAGGAAGACATCGCTGTACCTAATATTTCTGGATTTGAAAGTAGCTTTTGATTTAGTAGACGGAGAGAAGCTGTGGAGATCACTAGTGGACCATACAGGTTCTGCATACTAACAACATGGCCAAAGTACGATATGGGCTGGGTGGGGAGTGCAGTCGAAAAAGGTGCCCGGCAGGGGTGCGTGTTGGCTCCCTTGCTATTTAGCCTTTTTTTAAATGATGCAGCTGACCATTTGATGGAAGACCCCATAGATATTCCAACTGTAGCTGGTAAGCAGGTGTCAATACTACTATACGCGGATGACGTGGCATTGATGGCATGAAGAGAAAACGCCACCCATAGGCTAACCCGTTTTGTGGAGTATTGTGAAAAGAAGTTTTTAACCATCAATGGTAGTAAAGCAAGTTTTTACGGAGTTTTATATAGCGCGAACTTGACCCGAAGGGATCGGGTATCAGAGCGCTTCACATAGCACCAGTTGCGTTACATGAGGACATATTCATTTTTGCTAGGCACGTATTAAGGCCCTGGCCTTGTTTTAAGCGAATGCCTTTGGTCGAAAGTATCCCCCTGGATATTGTCAAGCAATTTGACTATTTGGGTATTCGATTTACAGAGAATTTGCGATGGGGCAGCCAAATACAGAAGGCCATGCTAGTTTTGAGACAATTGGCTGGAGCAGTTTTAAAGTTTAGACAACAGGCTAAGGGCAGTGGCAGCTGCACTGTATGGTGCGGAACTATGGGGCTTTGGAAATGTCCTCCCAGTCCAAGTAGTTGAGAATAATTTCCTCCATAATTTGCTGGGGCTCAGGCCAGGTACCCCTCTAGCGGCACAGTTCGCATAGTTTAATTTTATACCTATATCAGGAACTTTTGCTCTTAGGCCAATTCTTTATTGTGTAAGACTGGTAAGAAAACCTAAGACCAGGCAGTTGTGGCGGTCTGACTGCCCTTCTCGTAATCGGGCAGTTGTACCACCGAGGAGATGACGGTCAAACTAACTGTACAGCGGTCTTGAGACCACCGTTCTCGTAATCAGGGCCTAAATGTTCTACAAAATGCAGTTTGTGAATAGGCCACAGAGGCTTGTGAATATCATTTTGTTGTGCTTTAGTAGTACTACTATACACTTTAGTCGTACTATTGTAGTACTAGTAAAGGTACTATAAAATGTGGTTTGTGAATAGGCCCCCATAGCTTTGTGAATAGTGTTTTGTCATACTTTAGTAGTACTATTGTAGTACTACTGAATGCTTTAGTAGCTAGTGTAGTACTACATAGGTGCCGATTCCGATCCGGGTCTGAAAGCACTCCGACCGAGCCGGATGCGGAGTGTTTTCCGACCGAACCGGAGTCCTGCAGTCCGACCGAGCGAGTACGATGCGGCCGTATGCTGTCGGACTCGTTACGGTCGGACTCCCATGCAAGTCAATGGGAGCCAGTCGTACGATGCGTACATGGGCTCCCATTGACTGAATGGGTACATCGCGGACAAGTGTGCCCCCTACAGTGAGTACTCATCGGTACCATCCGCACCGTACATGCCAGTGTTGGGGGGACTCTTGGGTCTCCCCCTGTGTCCGAGTCGTAGGGCTGCGGGTGACAGGGGGTCCGACGTGGACCCCCAAAGGCAACCACCCGGACGATTTGCGAGCCGGAGTGTGCTCTCCGACACGTGCATCGTACTGGCTCGGTCGTGAATCGCATCCATTGCACCCCACGGTTAGCTTACGACCGAGACGTAAGGAGCGGATCGGACCAGGAAACGACTCGGTTGGTGAATTTCATGTAGCTCGCATCGTACTTGCTCGCTCGTACAGCTGTACGAGTCGGGCAGAAATCAGGCGTACGGCTCGTAGTTTTTCCGGCCGGATCTCGTTCGGTGCCCTTTCGACCCGGATCGGAATTGGCCCCTAAATGTACAACAAAATGCAGAGAATAGGCCCATTAGTGTTCTAGGAAAGGCAGCTGAATTAAGAAATGAACAGAGAAGGCATGAAATTAAACTCACAATAAGACAGCTGGAATGAGAGATGAACGATGTGGGTATGAAATCCACTGAGAAATAACTGAACTAAGAGATGTGCAGAGGTGGGTATGAAGTTTACTGCAAGATAGCGTAATCTAGAATTGGGCAGAATAGAACAGGAAAGCTGTACAAAGACAGGTGAAATATGAGATGCACAAAGTAGGTATGAAATGCACTGAAATACTGCTGAATTAAGAAATGGGGACTAGCAGATATGAAATCCACTAGAAGACAGCTGAATTACGAAATGGGCAACGAAGGTACTTAATCTACTAAAAGGACAGATGATTTAAGAGATGCGAGGAGTGGTTATGAATACCCTTGAAGTAAGGGATGCTCAGAGCACTTTGGCAAACCTTTGGAAAACAGATTAATTAAGAGCTCGGCAGGGTGAGTAGGAGGTATACTGGAAGACAGCTGAATTGAGAAATGGGCATAGAAAATATGTCTAAAAACACACTGAATGACAGCTGAGTTTAATACTGTATTGAACAAGATAAAATCCTCTGGAAGGCAAACAAATGAATTAAGAGCTGGCTAGCAACGATATGACATAAACTAAAATGCAGCTAATTTAAGAGATGGTCAGAGCAGGTATCAAATGCACCAATGATTCGTAAAGTGATTCAAGGCGCTATAAACATAGTGATCACCACAATCATGTATTATCATTAGCACAGATTGTCGAATAAATAGTAATGACTGTAAAAAGAGCAATTAACCTCAAGAAACTCAATTAGTAAATTCTGAACTCCTTTTAAAACTTTTCTTGTATTTTTTCAGGCAATTCTAATTTTATAATAGATGCTCTTGGCAGAGGAATGTGAGCACTAAATTGTACAGAGAAACAAACACACGTCGAGTGTGCTGTTTTTTGGAGAGAAAAATGGTGACAAAATGAAAAACCAATACAAATGTAAAATATGATGCAGAGGGCGCGGAGAAATTAAATGTCGCAGAATTCTCATGGAACATTGGAAAATATTATTAGAAGTATTCATTCATGTGAGTGGCTATTAACATTTTTCAACCTGCGGTCTCGCAGCACGAGACTCTTTTTCCTCTATTCTTACAGATGGTTTGCAGTCGAAGGGGCCTGGCTGCCGCAATAAATAAGTGCGGCCCACTGCGTGGAAGTCATTATGGGGAGCCTGGCACATAATAAAGCTCACGTCGAGTTTTATGTACCGGTTTTGTGTTCGAAGGAAGGCAGATGCAATGCTTTACTTTTTAGCGGGGGCAAAGCGCGCCAGAGCTCTGCTGGGGGCACGTCAAACCGAACTGGCTTACAGAATGCATTCCTTTTTGCGAAGCAATTCAATCAGCAGGCCAATTTCTGTTGCTGTGCAGTTCGCTTATTGTAAAAGGTTATTTTTAAGAGCTTTAATCTGTACTCACTGCGGTAAATCACAGTGGATTTGTTTTTTATGCATTTGTAGCCCAAGCCTATAGAGTGTCTGCGTTAGTTTAGCAGGTGAATTTGTTTGTGTAAATGTTTATTTAACAATTTAGAAGTGGCCAAGTACTGGGTTCGAGGCAGGGGCTGACCGTTCAATAGGGAAATCTGGCCGTGCCAGAAGGGCTTGTCTGACAGCTCAGTGTGTGGTCCGTTTTGTAGCTGTTTGTAGGCCGGTTTTATGGTTTGGTGGGCTGCTTTTAACTATTGATTTCTCTGATAGTACCACAGACATTTCCTGTAGCAAGCACAAATGCATGCAGTCTCTCATAAAAGTTGTCTTTACAAGTTCAAAACTGTCCCGATTTGCAAATATGAGACACTTTTTAGCTCTCCCATTCAGTAATGGTGACCATTTTTAGGTCTCGCCTGTCCCAGCGCATGCGCTGGTCTGGCGAGACTTCTTGAGGGGGCTCCAAAAAGTGCTACCAGGCCAGCCTAGAGCTACAGTGCATGTGCGCGGACGCGCCCGTCGCGCTTTACTGCGCTTACTTTCAATTTCGTGGCCGCACGGCCGCTTTGATGTTTGATCGTGATCGCGATCACTTTCGCGGCCCCACGGCTGCTTTGCATAGCCAATAGGTCTCGCTTTTGGGACCTTATAAGTATTATGCAACTGTTGCATGGCTACACACTTATAAGGTCCCAAAGGCGAGACCTATTGGCTATGCCAATGCTTGTTACTTTGGTGTCCAGCCTGTTTCGAGGCCTTCAGTAATGGTTAGGCATAGTTCTTAGAAGAGTTTTTGGGTGGTACAAGCTCAAGGTCGTGAAAGTCTGGCTAGGCTGTCTAAAGAGAACCATGCAAGAAGGGATTTAAAAGAGTAAAGTGAAACTAAAAAGTGACCATAAGGATTGGTATGAAGATGGGTCAGGAAAAGAGGGATAGAAAGAGAGGACTGATTTGGAGAGATAGAAAGTAGAGGGATAAGGAGACAGAAAGAGAGTGTGGGAAGAGTTTAGGGAGAAGGAGGGATCTTGTCTGATGAATATATCAACACATCCACCTACATGGTAGAAGATTTCAGTCTCAGGGCAAATCAATGCACGTTTCAAGCAGCTGATGCAAAATGGCTGCCATCAGACACACCACTTTGAGAGTTCTTCGATGGCTTGTCCTACATGGCCTTTAAAGTCAGTAGAACATTACCCAAAACGAGCACAAACCTGATGTTGTAAGACAAAATTGAGTAGTGTAGCAAAAACAAATCTTACAGGGAATTACACCACTATTGGAATTTTTCAAAAACGCTATATTATATTTTATTCTCTGTTAACCAGCATCAGCTTGTCATGCCTAGCCGAGTAGCTGAAAAAATCTAAACTATTCAGCCAGTTTGTGCAGTTGCTTATATCTTGAGTTAAGTAATTCCATTGGTTTTATTTCACAGATAGGTTGGTCAATCAATTGATGAATAAATTGTGCATTGGTCTAAATATTTCACCCGAAGCATGCCTTCCAGGCACCAGAGAAGTCACTATAATGAGCTGTCTTGTCAAACCGATTGGCAGGGGGTGGGAGGAAGAGAATATTTGAAAGCACCATAAATAAAGTAAATTACTTGATTTACATCTAAGAAATTCTTATACTTTCTGCACATACACAAAATACAGTTCATTGCAAATTAACTCAGTGTTTCAGAATTTTGTTATGGAAAAATTATTGTACTCCTGTGACTGATATGATGTATTAACAGGGTGTAGGGACCCACACAAGCTGCATTACACACATAACCTATTTATTTGTGACAAAGGATCAACTGATACTCCTCATGCCATAATTGCCTGAATTGGTATCAAGGATTCACAACGCCCATTTCTTGTAAAAAATCCAACTTGTGGATGTTCAAACAATGGGCTGTTTCTGTGGTATTCTGAATTCACTTCTTGTATAATGCACGCATCCCATCTTAAATAGTATCAAGGCTTGAAGAGCCTGTTTTTTAAACATTATTCCCATCATCGGCCTGATTCTGAAAGCTTTTTTTTCTTTAAGCTGCTGTCTCTTACTCCCAACCTGGAGTGATTAAATCTTAAATGTCCTGCAATAAAACGAATATTTAAAGCTAAGGTCTTGAAAAGGTTGACCGGTCTGGTCTGCATACATAGGTCTAAGTTATAAAGCTGCAAGTGGTTCCGTTGGGTAAGTACCAACGGGTACTGGTTCAGAACCTGATTATTTCTTTCACAATCAATAGTGATTTTGTACTAGACTTTTATGTACCACACCTTCGTAAGTTTTTATCAAAAATATAGATTTATTAAATTATTTGTTCTGTTTTTCTATTTCTCGTGTAAACAATTTTACACAAAAAAATAATACCAATGGGGGCTGTCTGACAAAGAAAACATAATAACAAATACACAGACAATTCAATGGGTGACTGTGGTGACAAATAGTACAAATGGATGACCTTTCAAATCAGAAAATAAACAAGACAATAACATAAATTCTCCGTCCTTTTCAGGTCTTTCACTTTAGCTAGTGCTATTTCTTAAATTAATTGCTATAGTGAGCCAGGACATGAGATGGTTGTACGACGACGTTTCAACCCTGTATATATTTGTGTTTGTAGATACATCAAGTAGGGTCTACTTCAGGACAAAAGAAGGAAGTGCGACAGCCCTTGGTGGTTGGGAATTCAGAAGATTAAATATATTAACTCCTCCGAGCCCGGAAGGAATTCTTTTTTAAGGATCATCAATCAACCAGCTGTTCAAACTTTAGCTGTGTACCCCTCTGGATGGGCTTGTTGGCCTCCAGGGGGTAGTGGGTTTAAAGTATTACTAGTATTCAGTCCTTAGAGATAGTCAGGTGTTGATGCCAAAGTCCATCAGTGCTTGCTTCCCATACCTCCTTAAATACTGTATTCTCGAGTGTCTCTCACCAACTCGCGGTCAAGTGAACTTATGATATTGTCTTGTTTATTGTTTGAATTTGAAAGGTCACCCATTTGCACTATATGTCACCACAGTCACCAATTGAATTGTCTGTGTATTTGTTATTGTGTTTTCTTTGTCAGCCAGCCCCATTGGTATTATCTTTTTGTATGAAATTGTTTACACAATTGGCGAGAGGAATAGGAAAACAGAACAAATAATTTAATAAATATATATTTTTTATAAAATCTGACTAAGGTGTGGTACATTTATAAAAGTCTAGTACAAAATCACTATTGATTGTGAAAGAAATAATCAGGTTCTGAACCAGTACCCCGTGGTACTTACCCAATGGAACTACTTGTAGCTTTATGACTCTTAACCCCGGTTCTGAGGGATTCAGGGTTACCCCATTGATCTTAATGATCCCATAGGTCTAAGGGCTCAAATGTATTCAGATGTACAAGTGTTTGAAATCCACAAAGTTTTCTAGGTTACAACTGGATGTTGAGCCTGCTGCACTAGTCAGATGGAGGCACTTTCAATCATAAATGTGTGTTGGTCATAGTAGCAGCTAGAAATGTTTCTTTGTCCGAGCAGTACTCTTAGTGGGTGTTGCAGGTTTTAGCAAGATGGGATAGCTCTATGAGTACCTTTTAACAGCCCTGCAGGGGAGGAGCCATCACCAAACATATATCATGCTGACAGTAGTACTCCCAGAAAAGCACACAAGTCTACTCAGGTACCAACTCCATCCGCAACAAAAAAAAGTGAAGATCAGTGCCAAAATACAAGGCCTTCTGATGCAGTTTCACCCAGTGTTGGCATTTTACAGGCAAGCACACACAACAGAATATTCCATAACACAGTCAGCCAATATCATTACACTGGATCATCAAAAAGAAGGGGTTGATCATCTTTGATGGTGGGGCAAGATATGTTTATTCTTAGAGGAACAAACTTACATTGTCCTATTTGTGGGCCATGTCTTGTTCTCCTGCAGGATACCAACTCTCCTTGCATACTAGACTCGTGTCCTGAGTCTGCTGCATTGCCCACCTACCATCTATTTGCTTTGTTCAGAGTGTCTCTTAAAAGGCCACATGACTGCCAGGGTATAAAACAGCTGTCTTACTCATGCCCAGTCTAGAGCTACAGACACTAAGGGGTGTTACCTCTCGTGGGTTTGTGATGAGGTCATGAAAATATCATAATAGGCACCACTGCTGAACAGAAGCAAGGGAGAGCTACATATTTAATATCTTCTATTTTATACATATTTAACACAATGTAAGCTTTCTGCAGTGGTAACAAACTGAGGCCTTATGCTCTACACATAAGCCAGTTTGGGCAAAGAGTACTTGCACATCGCTTTGCCTTTAGATTCAATGGCTAGTCTCCCAAGTCAGTTGCCTGCCCCACATAACTGATGACATACGTGCCACTGCTAATGGCTCCTGCAACTTCCATAAATATTCCTCCATTTCGAGTCACAAATGAGTCCTAAAAACGGATTGTCTGGATCCAGACCTCAGTGGCTCAGCTAAACTTCCATCGAGGAACCTATCTCCTACCTGTGCCCATCACTCCCACACTCAGCTACCTCTATCTCTACATAAATGCACACCATGTCTGCCCTCTAACGATCAGCCACTAAGTTCCATTTACACACAAGTCCACAGTGGTATTAGTGCACATTCAATATTTAAAGCAGAGCCTAATAAACGCCTGCCATAAGAAACCAAAGTACTTTAACACTATGTGCCAGGTACATCAGTGTATGATATATGCACACGATTCTCCATTCAAACTTCATATGTTAACCAGAACAGTTGTATTCCTCTGAAAGCTTTCTGCACTCAGGATCCATGCAATAGTGTTATGATATTGCAATGGTGCAAAGGAAGCTTTTCCAGCATCTTTGTAGCTTTCCATGTAGCTGATGTGTCTCTGACATCGGAAGAGCATCTGGTACTTCCTCCAACCGTGTAAGATTGCCTTCTAATGTCATTGAGTGGATCAGATGACATTCTAAACCATGAGCCTGGAGGCCAAGTGCTTTGTAAATGTCATCTGAACTCCAAGATTAGAATATGGGAAAATATTACACACGTTATCAGTTATATGTGTTTTGATATTGCATGTTTATTTTTGTGTAACTAGCATAAAAATAATTATTTTATAAACAGGAAAATGTTCCCTGAAATCAGAGACTGTTAATGGTCCTGCCAGCAAGGCAGGGCTTACCATGGACTCTGATTGCAATTAGAATGTCCAGTTTTCTTGGCCAGACTGTTGATTAAACAATAGTCAGTGGTTATGTGCATAGGGTAAGGAGCGACTGCCAGCAAGACAAAACTAACAAGCATTTGTAATGCAATAGGTCTCGCATTTACACAAGTTTGAGCTATTGGCATTGTAAATGACAATAGCTTTTATTTATGTTTTGATTTTTAAAACATAAATAAAAGGCATTGTCATTAATGCTTGAAGGCATGGCTGAGTTGCCCCCTTCTGTCTACCTGACCCCTGAAGAGCTCTGTGTTGCTACAAGTTAAATAAAGAAGCCGGTGGTCACAACTGTGTACGAGAGACCCTCCTGCAGTAAGAGAAACACATTAAAGAAAATAGTGCTTACAGACTAAAGAAGACATATGTGTAACAACCGAAGTAAAAGGTCCAGTCCTCATGGGAGGTTACAAATGAAGACAAGGCGGTATTAAGGAGGGACTAACAGGCCTCATAATGAGTCAGAAGCCGGCATTTACGAAGGACAGTGACACAAACCAATGACAAATATGGGCAGAGAATGGGCGGGGCCTCAAATACATACTCCAATACAGCATGCCTCCCAGAGCAGCGCATGCGCTGCCCAGGCTCGACCTAAAAAGGAACGATTTATGGTTAAATCCGTACCAGGAAGCACCACCACAGTCTGGAACTCCTTGACCCCACGCATGCCCAAAGTTAGTCTGTAAACCTGAACTGAAAGCCCTCTTATGTGAGAGACACTAAGTGCCCGTTGGATCCCTCCTCTGCCTCATTCCTGTAAGATGCTCTTCATGCCTTGCACCTGTTAATTTCTTGTACTGTGTATATTTATGGCTGGTGTAACATTTGATGCTTTTGTAATGCTCCAGCGCTATTGTAAAGCACTCCAACACATCTGGGTAATATCAGCACTGTATAAAACTGCATAAATAAATAAACATAGTTTAGCCCTCACTCCAGCCTGTAAACCTGATAGCATCCAGTCATTTACATCATGCTGACATCTTCCAGTCCCCTAATACTCCCTTCCACCTTTTCGTTGGGCACCCCTGGCAGTCCCATAACATGAGCAGTGTGCTGAATCCTAGGGGTCTTCATTCATTCACCATCTTTTCTTTGTGCCTCAGCCAAGTCACATTGGGGTGACAGGGAGCCTTAAAATGTAAACACAGTGTAATAAAAAGAACCCTACACCACTGACCGGCACTAGAGCTCTGGCTCTGGTGAGGAGAAGTAAAATGGCGACATTGACGATTTCTTGAGAGCAGACAGTCCAGGTAGCACTAGGAAAGTAAAAGAAACTACTTTCAACTCTGGCAGCTGAATGGTCCTCCTCATTCACCCAGCTACTGCGGACGAACAGAGAAATAACCTCTATTATCCAATCCATGCAAGTTAGCAGAAGCTTACCTGCACTCATAAAAGTGGCCATCTCACCTGCAATACAGGGGGGTTTCATGCTGCAAAACAGCCCTTAACTCCCTGGTGTGTGCAGCACAGCCCTTCTGCTCTTCACTCCCACCAGCCTGCTTCTCTCCATTACACCACAGGCCGCGTTCCTCATCACTCGTTATAACTCTTCCACTAACCTCCCATTTATTTGCTTTTATGCCACTTATGCTCAAAACCATGTCCGTTTAATTAACCATGGAGGTTGCCCTTCTTTCTTGTCTGTTCTAGGCACCTCAAGCGTGCGCGCCTCTTTTCAAGCCCCGCTGCACCCATGGCGGAGCATTTTGTCACTTCTTTTTAAGTTTTTTTTGTAATTTTTAAATAT
Source organism: Triturus cristatus (assembly GCF_964204655.1). Classification (NCBI taxonomy): domain Eukaryota; kingdom Metazoa; phylum Chordata; class Amphibia; order Caudata; family Salamandridae; genus Triturus; species Triturus cristatus. Next base: position 452,408,841 of record NC_140593.1, on the reverse strand, counting down.
AGCGCGAACTCAACCGGAAGATATGGGAGTGCTCTACATGAGCACCAGTTACATTATACAATAAAACATTTTTTTAACGTATGGGGGGAGTAATTTGCTCTGAATCAAAGAATGTTGATCCAACCCCGAACCTGGAAGCTGGTTCCACAGATCGAAACTGGGCAGCTCTGACCGTAACCTTAGGTGCAGTGCAACAAGTTTCCATTCAATCTTTTACCTAGCCACGCTGCACCCATTGTGGCTGTGTGTGCCGTGCACGCGCATTACGCCATTGTACTTGTGTGTGCTCCACTATCAGAGCATCCATGGAGGAACATTTTGGCACTTAGCACCCACCTCTCATCGGCACTTGGAGGGCCGGGATGGCAGCTCGGCAGAGGTGTAGTAGCAAGGGACACATGTTCAGCAGTACTCATTATCGTTAAATACATAATTGTGTACTGAGATGTATTGTAAAGCCTTGTAATCCAACCCCCCAAACCCACAAATAGGGCTACTTCTGCCACAGCTGCACAGGCGGAGCGGCAACATGTGCCCATCTCCGCTGTATGAACCCATAAGAAGTGGCATTTTGAATAGCAAGGAAGAAACATAACAGGGAGCTATGTTCGACTTCCTAATGCCTTAAGAATGTTATGCTCAGTGTATGGTTATCACACACTCATTTCTGCGAGGCATGCTACGTCAAACCCACAAATAGGGCTATTTCTGCCACAGCTGCACAGGCGAGCCATAACATGTGCTCATCTCCGCTGGAAGAACCCATAAGAAGTGTCATTTTGAATAGCAAGAAAGAAACATAACAGGGAGCTATTTTCAGCTTCCTAATGCCTTAAGAATGTTGTGCTCAGTGTATGGTTATCACACACTCATTTCTGCGAGGCATGCTGCGTCTTGTACATGTTAGCCGATCCGACAGGAGCTCCGTTCAAATGAAACCCCTACATGAAGTCTCACTGCTCGAGCAGTGCTGTGCACTGCAACGCTAGACGCAAGACCTAAAAAGCACGGAATCGAAACCAGTAGTGCGCGTGCACCACAGAGGAGCGGGGGTGAAGGAGCGCGGCAGCAAAGCGAACACGCACTAATTAGAAACACATGTTTAGTATTAGGTCTCAGTTGCCGCTGCTGCGCGTAACAGGCACCACTGGGAAATGGGCAGTTACATTTCTAAAGAAGCTATGACATGCACACGTCTTTCACCAATGGCGTGCTGCCTTTTTTACAAAGATGCACGCAAAAGCCAATAGCAGCTGACGAAAACAAAAGCACACGCACAAGCGTGTGGTCAGATTTCAGAACCCTCTACATGAGGTCTCTCGCTGCGCGGACAGTGCTACGCACTGCAACGCTAGGCACAAGACCTAAAAAGGTACCCAGATAGCTCTTAGAATGTTCAGGTTACACAATGAGTATCGTTTAGACCAGGGGTCTCCAACCTTTTCTGGGAAAAGAGCAACTTAAGTTTAATGAAAATCATTTTGAGATACCAATATTATTACTGTTATAATAGTGAGCACATCAGATAATATTCCATTAGTGGCCACCCTATGCAAGATTCCCAGCAGTGATCACCTCAGTGCATCCGCCAGGGAAGCCAACAGTGATTAACTGTAAGAAACAGTCAAAAGAAGCGGTATCAATTTGGCATGAATCTAGATGGCTAATATATGACAGACATTGCTGCAATGCTCTCTTCAATACTGCATGATGTTTCACTCAAATATTTAGCTTGACATTTTATTTTGGAAATTCAACCATTTTTCCCCAAACTTCAACTTATGAGTTATGAAAATATGAACATTTACATCTCAAATACAGGCTTTTCAATTTAGGGATACATATATTAATTCAGTAAAGCAAAAGCTTATAATTTAGTAAAGTAGGTTACACACATGAGAGCTACTTTCAGGTAGCTGAAGATCCACCAGTAGCTCACGAGCTCCCGTTGGAGAAGCCTGGTCTAAACTCATATGTTTGAACTGGCTCCCAAACTCTTCAGCTATCAATTTACTATTTTATTTTATTTAAATATTATCATAGCACAATCAGGACCAAAAGTGGCATAAGATTGCTTCACAGTGAACAAATACCTAAGAGTGGGGATATATCAAGGCAGCAGAAGGAAAGCAAAGGTTAATCGATGAGAACAATGAGCTCAGACAGTGAATGTTACATCATGTATATGCATAAAGCATGTGGTGGAAGGTGTTGAAGGAAGTAAAAATTGCTCATGTAGGGCATTTTTAGACATGCAAGGATTAGCAAAGGAAAGTTTTAAACAGGTGAGTCTTGAAGTGTCCCCTCTCAAGGCAAGGAAAGGTGTAATCTTCTTATATTAACTTGGAGGGTGTTCCATGCTGTAGGCACTGCTCCTGTTAAAGACTACTTTCTGGCTAGTGAGGCATCATATTTGTATATTTCAATGAGCAAAGTATTTCATTACAGTATTTGTACAGAGCTTACTATCACTATGGGGGGTGCAGAACTGCGTATACACACAGGTAGCATGCTAGGTGGTAATAATATTTGGGGCCCAATGAGGAGTATGGTGGTCCTGAGGACCGCCGAACTCGCGGTTGCAGTCTGACCACCGCCACCACTGTGGGTCCGCCCGCAGTATTTCGAGTGTGGCTGTCAGACTGCCACAGGGCCGCTGCTTCCATCTGGATCAGGATCCCACAGCGGTGGTGGTGCGGACAGGGGAAGTAATATGCTGGCAGTGCCGATGCCGGCATCGCTGAGTATGTTATGACTTGTCTCTCCACTTCCCTTTTCATGGTGGGGAGCCCGTCATGAAAAGGGTGGCATAGATGCAGGTAAGGGGGCCCTGACAGGGCCCCCGGCTGCATCTGGACATGGGATTATGTGGGCAATTGCGCTTTTGTTCCTGCATGGTGTGGCATGCACGACATCGTGCTCTCATGGCAGCGATCTGCATGCTAGGCTCTCCTATGAGCCAAAGATTCCACTGCTGTGAGACCCCTGCCACACCGCCCACCCTGCATTCAACTCAGAATCTGATGGACGAGTGCACCACAGCCTTGGTAGTTCTCCTGTGGGCGCAGCAGTGGCGGTCCTACAGGAGAACCACCAAAGTCATAATAAGACCCTAAGTCTATACGTATCCGTTTACCTATATATAAAGAACTTCATGATCTTTTGATGATCAATATTTAGGCTACAATGCTTTGGTGACACTATATTTTTGTGCTCTACATTATTATATTTTCACATGTTCAGTTGAAGTAACGTTAGAATTAAGTAAAAATTTCAGTGACAGCATAATCTTTGAAACTAAAAAAAATCACTAAAATGAATCAGTTATAATTATCGCCCTAAAGTTACTATAACTTATGCCCTCACCATGCACAGTGTTGTTATCAATGACGTAATTTCAGATGTTGTGGTGATGTTATCGATGATGTTATAGAATAAGTCAGTAGTGATTTAATAAGTGAGGTAATTAGCAGGGCAAGACGAGGGCATGAGTTATACTTACTGTATTTATGAATGAATATATAGGAAACAATTCATAGAAAAGTGAGGTAATATACAAACATACGAAAAACTTTTTATAGCCCCATTGACCAAGTATGACCACAGAAAGACCTAATTTCTATTCATTTCTTTATTTCTTGTTGTTTTATTTTTTTTTGCAAATAGAAAATCATTTCATTGTCAGTACTCTTATATTTCAAAAACTTGTACTATTTCACTGTACATTCCCCTAAGTCTTTCTTTATAAACATTTACTGTAATAAATATTATGTCACTGCATATTTGGTCAGACAAATGCATTACAATTTACATTCAAACAAAACAAAAAAAGGGGGGTGATTATTGAAAATGGCTATTGTTCGGTCTACGCGCGTTTCGGCGTTCCGCCTTCCTCAGGTAGCCATAAATTCTTAACTCTTGAGGAAAGAAGCCTAAAACTGCTGCTGACTATTAAGACGTACTGCAAAAGATGGACGAATAAACTGACGGAAGCCGGCTATGTAGCGGCCGCAGGGGTAAACTCATGGACAACGCTTAGCGTAACAGCCAATTTGAGACTGAAACCAGTTGAAAGCCACATCAACGCCCGTTTGTCAAAGCCAATAAGAGGTATATACTGCTGGCAAACGCCTGTATGTCAAAGCCATTAAGAGGTATACACTGCTGGCAAGGAATGTTACGATCACTGAACGCCCCTGACAGCAACGCTTTGGCTGATACTCCAAAATCCAAACTGGAGCGTAGTCAGTTCACGCATTTTCAGTCCATGCGTAAACTGACTACGCTCCAGTTTGGATTTTGGAGTATCAGCCAAAGCGTTGCTGTCAGGGGCGTTCAGTGATCGTAACATTCCTTGCCAGCAGTGTATACCTCTTAATGGCTTTGACATACAGGCGTTTGCCAGCAGTATATACCTCTTATTGGCTTTGACAAACGGGCGTTGATGTGGCTTTCAACTGGTTTCAGTCTCAAATTGGCTGTTACGCTAAGCGTTGTCCATGAGTTTACCCCTGCGGCCGCTACATAGCCGGCTTCCGTCAGTTTATTCGTCCATCTTTTGCAGTACGTCTTAATAGTCAGCATCAGTTTTAGGCTTCTTTCCTCAAGAGTTAAGAATTTATGGCTACCTGAGGAAGGCGGAACGCCGAAACGCGCGTAGACCGAACAATAGCCATTTTCAATAATCACCCCCCTTTTTTTGTTTTGTTTGAATGTAAATTGTAATGCATTTGTCTGACCAAATATGCAGTGACATAATATTTATTACAGTAAATGTTTATAAAGAAAGACTTAGGGGAATGTACAGTGAAATAGTACAAGTTTTTGAAATATAAGAGTACTGACAATGAAATGATTTTCTATTTGCAAAAAAATAAAACAACAAGAAATAAAGAAATGAATAGAAATTAGGTCTTTCTGTGGTCATACTTGGTCAATGGGGCTATAAAAAGTTTTTCGTATGTTTGTATATTACCTCACTTTTCTATGAATTGTTTCCTATATATTCATTCATAAATATTTGCTTTAAAACCCTGATATAGGAAACTAAGTTAGGGGTACCCTTGTTATATTGCAATATATTATACTTACTGTATGGCACAAGTTATAGTTACTTCAGATTACTATAACTGGTCAATTTCAGTGTGTTTTTGGAGTTTGAAACTAGGAGAGCTTATGGTAAGGTCTCCTGGATTCATGGCTTTAATCACCTGGGAGACTTATTGTTTATTTATGTTGCTGGGGAGCTGCTACACTCCCTTCAGCCCCCCACTACATTACAAAATGCATGGTTGTGCCCCTGCCCCTAGTTGAGACAGCGTCAAGCAAAAAAAATTAAATGTAAATAGACCTGCATTGTTGAGCGCTCCTTGAAGTAGAAGTGAATAATAAATGAGCAGCTTATGCAGCTCATTTATTATTCACTTTTTTCTTTTTTTAAATATTTTCGTGGGTGTCTCACTTTCCACCTGGGACACCCACATGATGTAATTTAGTTTGGCGCCAAAGAAGGAGCCCCAGGGCCCCATGGCCCCAGGCAGGAGTAAAGTTGAGTTTCCAGACAGGACAGAGCAGGCAGATTATGCACGCTCTCTCCTGGGCAGGGACCACAATGGCTTGGGGTTGGGGTTCACAAGGCTGATACTGTCACAGGGAGGGGCCATATGGAGCCCTCTACATTTTAAAGAAATCTGGCTCCAGGGGAGGGGTCCCCAGGCCAAAAACTCGTTTGGGGAGTGCAGCCATATGCCTGGCTTTATTTAATATTGGTCCACCGGAGATTGGATCCCTGGGGCCACATTGAGGTACGGGGGTGCATGCCCCCTCGCCAAAAATGTATATTCTGCCCCAAGGGATGGGGTCCCAGGGACTCAAGAGTGGCTCAGAAAGGAGTCCCCACTTACGCCCCCTCCCCAAATATTTGAAAATAATGGCCCCAGACCCACACTAGGTGTCATAATATTTTTTAGAAACAATACCAACCATGAAAGTCTTGCAGAAGTGAAAATCACTTACGTCATGACAGTGCCAGAGTTTGTGAACCCTCTGAGTCTCCTAGAAGGTTATTATGCAATTAGGAGTTTTTGCCCTTATCAGGTGTGTCTAGATTGCCACCGTTTCAGGATATACTAATCATTAATACTACTCCTTTGGTGTAAGTCTTCACCCTGAAATTGTACCTATAATACTGGAGCAGGCCTTTAGTGGCCATTATAGGTTGTGATAGTGAGTTATAAGCCTAAAATATATAGTGCCATTCAACACTTTTCAAACAGGAGATATGATTAATACCTTTTTCTATAGTGCCAACTATCTTGGCATTATAATGTAGATTGAGTTCAACAGTGGGCAAGGCAATATTATATCATCATTGAAATATCAGTATATAAAGCAACTTTTTCCCATCCTTATTATCGACCAGTGCTTAGTTGCACCTTCCTCATACTTACTTTTCTAAGAAATGAGCAAAGAAATGGGTGAGCTGAAGAAAGGGCGCAAAAACCAAGCTGAGCAACAAGGATAGATACAGTAGTAGAATGTAATGGAAAGTGAGCGGAAAAAGAAATGGAACAAGCAGAAGAAGAAAAGCGAGGAGAAAGAAAGCCATACATTCAGTATAGAATAGAATGGGAGGGTATAAGGCAAAGAATAGAGGATCCACCAAAAAGACCTTTTACCTCACTCTAGTTGTATCTGCTTTATAATGTGTTAGTCCTGAACTCTGCAAGACACACTAAGATAATTATAAACATGTCATGTTATAAGTTGCACTGCAACAAAATAATAGATGTCATTTTAGAACGCTCTTTAAACTCTGCATTCCTGTAAAATCTGTTACTATGCACTTAGAGTGTTTGAGCTTTGAAAATAACTTGACCTCACCACCCTAGTTTACTATCATGGCATTCTCCAATTTTCTCAAACGAAATCAGTTTTTTTTATCCTTGTTGTCCAGCAGTACTGCCCAGCTCCTTTTTAATACTTGGCTTTTTATGAGGGGAGGATAGAAATGGGTAAAGTAAATAAAGTATAGAATACCAAACTTCACTAAAAAGGATGGCTATTGCCCTAGAAAGTAAGAGAAACTCACTTCACAAACAAAAGGAAACAAGAGGGGATCAAAAACAGCAGAGAGAAAGTCATGTATTAATATGAAACCAATTGAGAGGTTAAAAACTAGGGGATAGATGAGACAGCTGAAACATGGGCCTATCTTGGACATCGTCTAGCTCCATACATTTTTAAATGTGTTACATTTAGTGATTTCCTTACTATGGAAACCATAGAACATCCTATAGATTAAGTAAAACCATAAACAAAAAAATACATTGCCACTTCACACTATCTAAAGACCAGCTATGCCTAATGGGAAACAACCGTTACCATGCATGCTTTACAACTCATGCCGTTACCCCGCATGTCGTTACAACGCGGAAGGCTTGTTGCAGGAGGTAGAAGGTGTTGGATGTAACTCCAACACCTTACCTACTGTTGCACACACAGGAGTTGGAATAGTAAATGATACTATTCCAACTTCTAGCGCACCCCGACAGCAAGTCTGGGTAAAGATTTGTGTTGTAACGGCATGATGGGTAATGGCATGCATTGTAACATCATACAACCATGCCTAATAACTTTACCTATAGTGCCTAGTATCTTGTCACGATACAATAGCTGCTGTTCAAGGATCTGTGTGGTTATATCATATAAGCATTACCTTTTGACTAATAAAACCACATTCGTCCCATCCTTATTAGTCACTTATTTTACTGGTACCTTCCTCGTACTAACTTTTTTAACAGATGAACAAGGAAATGGGAAGGTGAAGAGAGTGCATAAACCAGAGGTGAGCAAGGAGGATAGCTAGATTAGTGGGGTGTAAACAAAAGTGATTTAAAAAAGGAATGTAAAGAAGGAAACAGGAAAACAGAGAGAAAGGAAAAACATTTATTACATTTAGAACAGATTAGGAGGGGAGGATGTAAAACCAAGCCTAGAGAACATAGTAAAAATGTGGATCTGCATTGGACAGCTTTTACTTCACTATAGTTTTACTTCCTGAACAATGTGTAACTTCTTAACTGTGCAAGATATTCTAAGATAGTCACATTCTACATTCTACATTTCAAGTCATACTATAACTACTTAACATATAGTATCACACAACACTCTTTAAACACAATATTTCTTTAATATCTGTTTGTATAGTGCTTAGAGTATTGGCAGTATAAAACCACATGACCTCAGCCCTCATTTTCATACCAGCCTCTGGTTTTCTCTAATGAAATAATGTTTCCTAACTTTGTTTTCCACCTGCACTGACCAATACCTTCTTTGTACTTCTGTTTTTATGAGGGGCATCAACAATGGGCAGGGGAAGGGGCAGCAAGCTGATAATGGAGGGCAAGCAGGAGGGTCTGTGGTAGCCCAACGGACCGCAAAGGGCAAGAGGAAGGTTTCAGTGGCTCCCACAAAGAAAATAGAGGGCAGGGGGAAAGGCGAGGGCAGCAAACTGACCAGGGAAGATAGGCTGGCATGGGTAATTGGAGTAACCTGACCACAGAGGGCAGGCAGGAGGAGGCAGGGGCACACATATGGAAAATGGAGGGCAGAGGGGAAGGGACTACGGGCAAGGGTAGCAAGATGACCACGAAGTGTAAGCTGGCATAGGTAAAACCAGCATAACGGACTCCAAAGAGCAGGAGCGAGGCCGCAGGGGCACACACACATAGAAAGGAGGGCAGTGGGAGGAGCGCAGGAACAGACATACACCATGTGCTGAAGGGAGTTGGGCACAATGGCTGGTTAAAGGCAAGCCCTGCGCCCAAAGCCTCATGAGCAGCAGACCATCCTTAACGTACAGTCTACGGCTGGGCGCAATGGTGGTTGGCTGCAGAGCCTGTGCTCCCCCACCTGGGCAGCCAACACCCAGCAAACGCCAATAAACCCGCAGACTCCCACCCCACATGTTACATAGTTACTTTTTGAAAAACGTTTTCTTGGTACCACCGCACTCTTACAGTACTGCCTCTCAATCTTCACCTCCATGGTAGAGCAGGACTGTGTAAACTTCACCCAATGACGCTTGCACTGTTCCGCTGTACCATGGAGATAAAGACTGAGCAGCGGCTCCCGCAGGAGTACAGTGGTACCTCAGGGAAGGGCCATGCTGGGGATGCAAAAGTACAGTGGTATCCAGGGCACAAAAATGTTTTGTTCCATGAGCTGGTCTTTCTGGACCCCCTCAAAAGTGCTAGGGAGTAATAGTATCTCTACTCTGATCCCTAATACCGTTTTATTTTACTTCAGGACATGGGGACCGAGTCCTCAAGTCCTACAAAGGCACTCACACACTCGATACCTCTGGACCGTACTGAAAAGGCCAATGGGATAAAAAGCTCTCCTATCCAATCAGAGGGAGCTGTTGTTTTAAATTATAGTACAGCAGGATGCCTGTGGGATTCCTGCAGGACCAACCATCCAGACATACCTAACTTTTTAACACCTTCAGGACCACCTTGAGCACCTCCTGAAATGCAAATTTGTTAGAAACGGCTGAACGGATTTTCACCAAATAACAAGAAATACGCTTTCTGAGTAAAGTTCTAACTTTTGCCAAATTGAATGTAATTCCTTTCAGAATTTTTTTCTGTTACTGCTTTAAAACTCTCCCTTGGCAACTAACTTGGAAAAGCAATGTTTTAGTACTTCCCTTTGGAGCTGAGGTGGACATCGTTCTTTGGAAAGTTTTGCGAAAATTTGTCAAATGGCGACAAAGTTATCAGCAAAGCAAAACATGCACTTTCTATTGAAACTCTGGCCTTGCTATCATTACAAAGTAGGGGTGAAAAAAATAAATATATATATATATATATATATATATATATATATATATATATATATATATATATATATATATATATATATATATATATATATATATATATATATATATATATATATATATATCTTTACAAACGAAGTCCCACTCCTGCTGGTGTTATTTCTCACTATCACTTGTGTGTCAAGGTATTCCACTTTCTCCTTGCTGATGGTACTAGTAAGGGTAAGATTCTTTTCATTACGATTCGATTCATTTATAAACAGCATTGCGTCTTTCTCTGTACCTTGCCACACCACAAAAATGTCATCGATGTACCTGAGCCACAATTTCACACTGGTAAAGGCTTCCTCAAGATTTTTGTGAATCTCCTCCTCCCATGAAGAGATTCGCAAAACTCGGCGCAAAACAAGTGCCCATCGCCGTACCGTGTCTTTGTTTGTATATCGACCCATTAAACAAAAAATAGTTGTTCGTGAGACAGAATCTTATCATCTCAAGGATCATGTTGGTATGTTCCAAAAGGCCGATGTTCCTGCGTTTTAGAAAATAGGCACAGGCTTGTATTCCCTGGTCATGATTGATTAGTGTATACAGTGAGTTAACATCCAAGGTTATGAGGATGTAATCCTCTTTCCACACCAAATTGGCAATCTTATTCAAAAAGTCTTTAGTGTCTCTGACAAAAGACGGAAGATTAAATACAAATTCTCTCAAGAAATAATCCACATACCTTGAGATATTTTCCAGTGCACTGCCCCTTGAAGAGATAATGGGTCTACCCGGGGGATTTTCTTTGTTCTTGTGAATTTTAGGGAGTAAATACATAACTGGTAGAATGGGGTAGTCTTTTTAAAAAAAACTGAATTCTTCCCACTCCAACAATCCCATATCTTTCCACTCATTGAGTAGTTCCCACATTTTACATACACTGTTGTTATATTCTACCCTTGTGGAAATGGTATAGGTGTTATTGTCGCCGAGTTGACGCTGCGCTTCCCTTATATACATCTCCCTGGGTAAAATGACAATATTACCACCTTTATCGGCCGGTCTTACTACGATACTTTCATCTGTTGCTAGATCATTTATAATTTTCTTCTGTGTAGCTGTTAAATTATGCTTAAAGTTTTTCATCTTTTTAGACCAATTTTTTTGTCTAAACTTTAACATTTCATTACTCACTAGCTCCTGGAAAGTGTCAATATTGTCATGACCCATTTTTGGTATAAAGGTAGATTGTTGTCTGAAAAGGCTACACGCTGCTTTATCATGTTTTATCTCTAACTCATCTAAAATAAGAAGAGATTCTTGGCTCATGTGTGTCTCATCAGGATTATTCTGAAGTTCATGTAGGATAATCATGGTATCAATATCTCCAATTGATAGGTCTTCTCCCTGCGTAGTTCTTGTCACGTGTTGTTCCCTACTTTTAACAGGTTTCAGTTTATGCCACTTCTTTAATTTCAGTTTCCTACAAAATTTAAATACATCAATTTTGCTATTGACATAATTCATTGGAACTGCAGGACAAAATGACAGACCTAAACATAATGTTCTTTTGTCTTTGTTGCTTAAAATTTTAGTTCACAATTGTCTGATTTACCATTGTGTCATCCATTATTGGTTCTTCTTGGAGTGTGTCTGTTTCCTTCCCATGTACTCCATATTTTTCTCTTTTCTGTCTTCTCTGTCTGGACCTTTTCCTCCTCTTCCTCTGGTACCCCTTCCTCTCCCTCTGCCCCTTCCTCTTGGGTTCGGCAAGTCCTCCTTCTGATTCATCCTGGACATCGATCTTGTTGTTTGCCGGCTCTGTTTCATGAGCCGGTATTCGTCTAAAAAAGTTGTTTTTGGTCTGGTTGCCTTGTCCGTATCTGATGTCGAACTTTCAGAAGTTCTCGTTGTTTCTGAATCTTCTGTATTGATTTCACTTTGATCTGTTGAGTCCTCCTCACATTGTTCTTGATGGTGTCTTGTGTTTATTTCTGTGGTTTTATCTGTTTCGTAAAGATGATCATATTTCTTACTATATGTCAGTACTCTGCCAGACTCATAGTCCCCGCAGTCCCTGTGTAGTTTACGTTGTTTTCTCCTTATTATGTCATCCTCCATCACTTTTAAGCGTTTTTTCATTTCATCCAGGAATTTCTTGATGATTTCTTGGTCATCATGTGTACTCAGCAGATTTTTAATTTGTTCTATTTCTTGTTTGATTTTCTCCCTGTCAGACCAGGCATACTTGACCAATATTTCCAGCATGTTTCTGGAACTTGAAGCTGAATTGGTTGACCAGTCCTCTAACATTTGGGGATCTGGAGAGTCGTACGAGGGAGTTATGTAGATTCTCAGGCCTCGCGGTACCATTGATTTATCGATATAGTCTTGCAAGGACATTGCCTCCCACCATTTAGAGGTTTCTTGTTTGTGAAGTTTTTCGAATATATATATTATCTACTGGCGGTCGCCAGTAGATAGTTATAGTTAGGACCTATTTTCCATAGGAAATCCGCAACATTCTATTGGGAACTTCTTTGGCGCCGATTGACGAATCTTCGCGAAATTCACCAAACTTTTGGCCAGCTCCGCTCCACTCCTACCCTGAAACTTTCGTGGTGATTCGTCAAGCGGGGGCCGAGAAAAAAGGGGGATCCCAAAACGCGTTTTCCCCATGCAAGTTCCCATAGGATCTGTTGTTGCAGCTACAGCCCGAACCGCTGAACGGAATGACACCAAATTTGGCAAAGAGGTAGTCCTCAGTTCGGACTCATGACTTTTGCATATTTGGTGTGAATCTGTTCAGTAGTTCCTGAGAAAATTAGGGTAAAAAAGTTAGTGATATCTATGGCCGCGGAACCTACCCGCACCGTACGCGAACCCTCCCCGAACCGAGCGCGCACCCTCCCGATCGCGCGCTGAATGCTAATTGGCTGTCGAGCGTCTCTCTACATTCGAAACCAGGAACTGTTGGCGGCCATTTTCTGCCTCGGTAGAAGCGAGGCTGAAGAAGCAAGAGGAATAAGTGCGTAAAACATATAAAGGGGGCAGAGTGGGAATACTCTGACCCTCTAGAGGTGCTTAGGGGGTCCCAGAAGGACCCCCTGGGGCCCCCCTTTAAAAAAAAAAAAAAGCGGTGAAATGCGCGCACGGTGCGCGCATCCTATCGTGTTGGATGCACGGATTCTCTCGCTGTGGGTGCGCGGATCCACGGCAACGTTTTTTGAAAAACGGCAAGAAATCATTGGTTGTATAACAACTTTCTACACTGAAAGGTAGGGTGTATATTTTTGTTTTTTAAAGGTATGATTGTTATTGGTTAACAAAAACAGATTGTAAGGAACATTATATATGATAAGCTGATATGTTGAAAAGTCAAGCACACTTCCTGTCTTGTGTAGGAACATTGTGTGCTGAACTTGTGACCTGTGAGCTCAGTGCAGCGTTCCATGACCTGTTTCTATGGTAACAAGCAGAAGGCAGATTGGGGGAAGGGTTGAAATGTATTTCAGTTGGAAAGGGTTGAAATGTTTAACCAATAGAAATATGTGTTTGCTTTTGAGTTTATGTGCGAAGGATTGTGATTTGATGTTTACATGTATATGTGTGGAAAATGAAAGGGAAACTTTTCCATTCTTTGCTTTTGCTGAGAGGTGCACAGTGCAGAGATTCTGTAAAAGAAAATATGGTGAGTGATTGATATACTCCTTAATCTACAAAAGAACTTGAAAGATGAGTTATTTAATTGTGAGGGGATGTATGTGGACTATTTTGATTTTAATCATACTAATGTATTTTTCCTGCTAAAGTGTAGGGAGTACTTTTTTTCTCTACAATGTGTGTGCATGTAGAAACCATTCTGTGATTGGCATTTGTGTTTTTCATGTGTTTGTAGAGAGATAACTGTGCAGTTTTTATATTTTGGTAGAATTAGAAACCAGTCATTGTTTATGAATTTGTGAAATGAGTTATGTTATGTTTCTATACTAAAATGTAGTACTACTTCTAGATGAAGAAATGTGTTTTCATATAGTGCAAGGGATAGTGTTGTTTGTCTAGAATCACACAGTGAATCTGTGTGCATTTGGAAACCACTGTGAGAGAAGCATTTGGTAATATCGTGTATTTGCTGACAGATAAGTGTTTTAAAACCAGTCAGGTTGTCAAGTTTTAGTAGCATTAGAAGACAGTTATGGCTTATGCTTTCATTAAATGAGTGAGGCATTGACAGTAAATTGCAGTCGTGAAATATGTAGATTGTGTGCAGTTCCCTTACCACTTGCACTGTAGTGAATGAGTTTTGGTAAGCTCATAGGGATAGTTGTGCTTGTCTAGAATCACACTGTGAGTTAGTGTGTATTTGGGATCAGTGTGAGAGAATCATTTGGTAACATCATGTATTTGCTGACAGATAACTGTTTTAAAATCTGTCATGTTGTGAAGTTTTAGTAGCAGTAGAATCCAGTCTTTGCTTATATGTTGATTAAATGAGTCATGCTTTGACACTGATGTGCTGTACTTAAATATGTAGATTGTGTGCAGTACCATTAACTCTTCCAGACTAGTGAATGAGTTTTGGTAAACTCCTAGGATAGTGTTGCTTGTCTAAAATCACACGGTGAGTCTGTGTGCATTTGGGTAAGGATTGTGAGAGAAGCATTTGGTAACATCGTGTATTTGCTGACAGATAACTGTTTTAAAACCTGTCATGTTGTCAAGTTTTAGTAGCATTAGAAGACAGTTATGGCTTATACTTTCATTATATGAGTCAGGCATTGATAGTAAATTGCAGTCGTGAAATATGTAGATTGTGTGCAGTTCCCTTATCACTTCCAGTGTAGTGAATGAGTTTTGGTAAACTTCTAGGGATACTGGTGCTTGTCTAGAATCACACTGAGTCTTTGTGCATTTGGGAACCACTGTGAAAGAAGCGTTTGGTAACATTGTGTATTTGCTGACAGAAAACTGTTTTAAAACTTGTCATGTTGTCAAGTTTTAGTAGCATTAGAAGCCAGTCTTTGCTTATGTGTTGATTAAATGAGTCAGGCATTGACACTAAAGTGCAGTCGTGAAATATGTAGATTGTGTGCAGTTCCCTTATCACTTCCAGTGTAGTGAATGAGTTTTGGTAAGCTCCTAGGAATACTGGTGCTTGTCTAGAATCACACTGTGAGTCTTTGTGCATTTGGGAATCACTGTGAGAGAAGCGTTTGGTAACATCGTGTATTTGCTGAGAGAAAACTGTTTTAAAACCTGTCATGTTGTCAAGTTTTAGTAGCATTAGAAGCCAGTCTTTGCTTATGTGTTGATTAAATGAGTCAGGCATTGACACTAAAGTGCAGCCATTGAAATATGTAGATTGTGTGCAGTTCCCGTATCACTTCCAGTGTAGTGAATGAGTTTTGGTAAACTTCTAGGAATACTGGTGCTTGTCTAGAATCACACTGTGAGTCTTTGTGCATTTGGGAACCACTGTGAGAGAAGCGTTTGGTAACATCGTGTATTTGCTGACAGATAACTGTTTTAAAACCTGTCATGTTGTCAAGTTTTAGTAGCATTAGAAGCCAGTCTTTGCTTATGTGTTGATTAAATGAGTCAGGCATTGACACTAAAGAGCAGTCGTGAAATATGTAGATTGTGTGCAGTTCCCTTATCACTTCCAGTGTTGTGAATGAGTTTTGGTAAACTCCTAGGGATACTGGTGCTTGACTAGAATCACACTGTGAGTCTGTGTGTATTTGGGAACCACTGTGAGAGAAGTGTTTGGTAACATCGTGTATTTGCTGACAGATAAATGTAAAACATGTCATGTTGTCAAGTTTTAGTAGCATTAGAAGACAGTTATGGCTTATGCTTTCATAATATGAGTCAGGCATTGACAGTAAATTGCAGTTGTGAAATATGTAGATTGTGTGCAGTTCCCTTACCACTTGCACTGTAGTGAATGAGTTTTGGTAAGCTCATAGGGAGAGTGGTGCTTGTCTAGAATCACACTGTGAGTTAGTGTGTATTTGGGATCACTGTGAGAGAATCATTTGGTAACATCATGCATTTGCTGACAGATAACTGTTTTAAAATCTGTCATGTTGAGAAGTTTTAGTAGCATTAGAATCCAGTCTTTGCTTATATGTTGATTAAATGAGTCATGTTTTGACACTGATGTGCTGTACTTAAATATGTACATTGTGTGCAGTACCATTAACTCTTCCAGACTAGTGAATGAGTTTTGGTAAACTCCTAGGATAGTGTTGCTTGTCTAAAATCACAATGTGAGTCTGTGTGCATTTGGGTAAGGATTGTGAGAGAAGCATTTGGTAACATCGTGTATTTGCTGACAGATAACTGTTTTAAAACCTGTCATGTTGTCAAGTTTTAGTAGCATTAGAAGACAGTTATGGCTTATGCTTTCATTATATGAGTCAGGCATTGACACAAAAGTGCAGTCATGAAATATGAAGATTGTGTGCAGTTCGCTTACCACTTCCACAGTAGTGAATGATTTTTGTTAAACTCCTAGGTATAGTGGTTGTTGTCTAGAATTACACTGTGAGTCTGTGTGCATTTGAGAACCACTGTGAGAGAAGCATTTGGTAACATCGTGTATTTGCTGACAGATAACTAATTTAAAACCTCTCATGTTGTCAAGTTTTAGTAGCATTAGAAGCTAGTCCTTGCTTATGCATTGATAAAATGAGTCAGGGTTTGACACTAAGGTGCAGTACCATGTACTATTCTGTTCACTGTGGCAGAACTGAAAATTTAAAAGTTTTACCTAAGCACTGTCCTAGAAGTAGTCTGATTATTTTGTCTGTTTCTAAGTACCAAATAGATTGCTTCAAATAAAAGTGTTCTGACATACTATACACTTGTCTTTTACACCTTCAATTCCCTAGTCAGTATCCATACACTTCCAGGAAACATCCTGTCACTTCCTTTGCAGTCCTCTAGAGACCCATTCAACAGCATGTACTAATCCATTGACTGTGCCAAAACTCAAACACTTATAAATTCACCTAGACACTCTCTTTCCAGTACTCTAATGATTCAGTCACTGCCTAAGTATTCATGCACTGAGCCAGTTCTTAGCACATGGACTACGTCAAACCCATATCCACTATGCATGCAGTCCTCTAACCACCTACACACTTGTCTTTCATTCCTTCAATTCCCCAGTCAGTATCCGTTCACTTCCAGCAAACACCCTGTCACTGCCGTTGCACTCCTCTAGTGACCCATTCAGCATCATGTACTAATCCATTCACAGCGCCAAATCCTAATACATTCACCCAGGCACTCTCCTTGCAGTACTCTAATCATTCAGTCAGTACCCAAGTACTCATCCAGTGACCCAGGCCTTAGTATATGGACTGCTTCAAACCCTTATCCTCTATGTATGCAGTCCTCTAACCACCTACACAATTGTCTTTCACACCTTCAATTCCCTAGTCAATATCCGTACACTTCCAGGAAATACACTGTGACTCTCTTTGCAGTCCTCTAGTGACCCATTCAGCACCATGTACTAATCCATTCACTGTGCTAAAACCCAAACACTTATAAATTCACCAAGATACTATCTTTGCAGTACTCTAATCATTCAGTCAGTGCCTAAGTATTCATACACTGAGCCAGGCCTTAGCACATGGACTGCTTCAAACCCCTATGCACTATGCATGCAGTCTTCTAACCACCTAGACACTTGTCTTTCACACTTTCAATTTCCTAGTCAGTATCCATACAGTCCAGCACTTGTCACTGCCTTTGCACTCCTCTAGTGACCCATTCAGTACCAAGTACTAATCTATTCTCTGTGTGAAAAGCCTAGCACTTATAAATTCACCTAGGCACTCTCCTTGTTGTACGATAATCATTCAGTCAGTACCCAAGTAGTCATGCAGTGAGCCAGGCCTTAGCACATGGACTGCTTTAAATGCCTATGCAGTATGGATGCAGTCCTCTAATCACCTATACAGTTGTGTTTCACACCTTCTATTCCCTAGTTAGTATTCATACTCTTCTAGCAAACACCCTGTGAGTCACCAAGTGTGTCTCCTTATACTACTGTAATCATTTAGTCAGTTAGCATGTAGTGTTTTAGTGAGGTAGGCTTTAGGGCATGAACTGCTTCAAAGTAGTATGCACTATGCATGTAGTGTTTTAATAATCGTCACACTTGTGGTTCAGGGCTATAGTTTCATAGTCAGTTTTTATATAAAATGTGCTTGTACAGTAATGGGATAGTATAAATTTGAAAGTTATTAATATACATTTATTTGTGATTCTTTTTTACAGATACAGAACAGGAGTGTTTCTCATCTGTTTGCACTCTTCTCGTGCAAGATTGTTTGGATGAAGGGTCCTTAGGTGTTTCATCATACTTGCTGTGCCGCACGAGTATTTTTTGTTAGGATCTCCTCGTAACAGAACTCTTTGGCAAATCTTGCGAGTGACGAAGGTGGCATTGGTCTTTGTTTGCTCCTTGGAAAAAGTAAAAAATTTCCTCACCACTGAAGAAAAACGTTGTTTGTGTGGTGCCTTCTGCAAAACATTTTCTTCAGATTCGGTAAATATTTTAAAGCGGCAACATTTACAGTTTTTGTAAGTTAAACTTATAAAATTTTGTTAGCTGTATTCATTTTATATATCTGTGATTTGTTTCTTGTGGTATTTTGTTGAGAATACCATGTTGGTTTTTTTTTAACAATCTTTCTTATTTTCCAGGTCTGTCGTCGACATCCATTGTCCCCACAGTAGTGTTCCGCCTTGTTGTTTTTAATTATTTTTGTTACATTTTGTTTATTAGTTTATTGTTCATATATACGTTAATAAAAAAATAAAGTTTGAAAATAGTTTTTCGTTTATATATTTATTATTATGAAAAATAAAGTTTGAAAAAAAATTAATAACGTTTTTGGTTGTTCTCTTAACTGCTGTGTGACTCTTTCTTGTTCTTATTACTGTTATTTGATGGAGTCCACCATGGTGTTAAATTTTGGGGGACTTATCGCTGGAATACTGGTGATATCTGCAGTTTGCACTAACTTCTGAATAGTGTGTTAGATTTATCTCAACTTTACTTCCGTTAAAGTGCTGATAATGAAATGGAGAGTAGCCATTCCCATGCAAAAAGACACGAGGTGCACCTTTCCGATTTATTCTAAATACTAAAATCCTGTATTGAATTGCACTGAGGTATTGGCTGCAGTTACAGTGTACACACAAAATCTATTAAGAAATCTCATTGTATTTATATTGATTGGGAATAGTGCGTCAGGTGCTGGATCTTGATGAGATACACTGCTCAGTTCGTATATTGTTCCGCACACAAAAAAATCACATCACAACTTTCACACCAATTGCAATGCGAAACAAATTCCAGCGATAAGACACGTTAGCACCAGGGATTTTACACCTGCATTCTGTTGGTGTTAAGCAGGACAAATACCTGCACCATGAAAGGGAACACAGCCAAGAGCCACACCAGAACACCCACAGGTACCATAGAGTCAATGAGCATGATACAGGGATACCCATGAGGGACAGAAGACTCATCTCAACAACTCCAGGACCGAAAATGCCACCCAAACCCACATCTTAGTAAGTGTGTCCCTGTGGTCATTGTCTTAGCATGATAGGCACGAGCCCTGCAACATCACAGTGTGCTGTCACCTCAGCGTTGGCAGTGAGCCTGGATGTGTAGCTACGCACGCATCCTCCTGCATGCACAACTGGCGTGTGCTGGTCTGGGGTTCACAGGTCAGTGCAGGGGTGTGCCTATCCGGCAAGGGGAACGGGGTGTCTCGGACATGTCCGTGTACAGGAAGTGCGGTAAGTGTGTCTCTGTGTTCTGGTGTGGCCTGCTACAAGAGCCGCAGCAGTTGATGTTGTAAACTGGCATGCACCACCTCCAAACGGCACTGTGATGTTGTAGTTGGAATGTAGCAGGACTTGCGCAAATAGGCATTACAATGGTGTGCTGTACGAGTGCACGAGATACAACAGCGCACCGTACAAAAGTGTGGGGGCTTGTGGGAGGGAGGTGCAGCCAGTTGGCAACATAACACACAGTGAACTCGACCATGTGCCACATGCTGGGTATCTCATCCATGATGACCACGGTCGCAGACATCCCACAACACCAACGACTGGCCTTTGTACACATCCTGTATGAATGCAGCGTGGTTTTCACTTCTATGCTCGTTCAGTGGTGTGATGTTTGTGGGTTGTGTGACTTGTGCTGCTTGTTGGTGTGTTTCATTTTGGCCATTGTTAGTGTATATGTGTGTTGTACTTAATTGTGCATGTGTGCCATTCTGTCCATCTCCCCCCCTCCCCCCACTCCCTGCTTCTTCCTCTTCCTACTGTTGTTGTGTCTATAATTTTGTTGCTGCACACATAAATACATGTAAAGAATAAATTAGAATAGTTCCTTGATTCTTTTAGGTTTCAAAACTTCTCTATTGGTTTCTTTTTAATTTTCCATATGAACCGTTTTTGTTATATTGAACAACACATAGAAGTCAGAAGTGCAACGTATTCTATCAACACACTTTCTAGAGCATTCTACAACACGTGCAGGTTAAAAGTTCATAATTTTTTTAAAACTTAACGATATTTTTTTGTAACATTTTCTTGAATATTTAACGAGACGTGCAGGTTAAAAGTTGACGATTGTTTTAAGTTCGAACAGTGCCTTTCAAATGCAAGTAGCAGGTGTGGTTGATCCGAGCAAATTTTATCCTTTGATATGTACTCCACGTTGAAACTGCTTTTTCTTAACCAATCACAAAGATGCTTTTCCACAAAACTAATGTGCATCCTACTTTTAAAAAAGAATGCTTTTCATGATTCTTCAGAGATAAGTTATAGATAGGTATTAGCAATTAAAAAACCTTTGAAATTCACTGAAAAAACCATAGGTTTCATGCACGTTATAGTTAGGAATTGGCATTTAAAAAACCTTTGAAATTCCCTGAAAAAACCATAGGTTTCAGGGGCGTTATAGTTAGGAATTGGCATTTAAAAAACCTTAGAAATTCACTGAAAAAACCAAAGGTTTCAGGGGCGTTATAGTTAGCTGGACATTTCCCTCGTACAAAACCCTAGAAATTCCCCTGTTATAGTTAGTTCAGCTAACTGTAACTCGCGCCCCCGCAATGCACTGCTGATGACGTCACATATTACATCACTCATGACATGGTCAGTGACATCACTGATGACATCACTGATGACATCTCAAATGACATCACTCATGACATCACTGATGACATCATCCATGTGATAAATTAGTGCATCTTCTCACACCCTAATATAACCTTTGATACACCGACTCAAAATTTCAGACGGCCATTTTGAAAATCATAGATACTCAAATACCAATAACTACATACCCACTCATTAACTCTTAGGTCTACATACACCTCCACTCACTCACCTGTACAGTCACTCATACTTACAGTCACTCCGTACAAGACTATCATATGCATTTATACACCTATATAGACACTCACACACCGCCAATCATCCATTGAGGTACTGACACACCTAGTCAGTCGTGCAAGTAATTAAACACAGTCCAATTTACTCACCTATA
The DNA here is from genome assembly GCF_964204655.1 of Triturus cristatus. Taxonomy (NCBI): domain Eukaryota; kingdom Metazoa; phylum Chordata; class Amphibia; order Caudata; family Salamandridae; genus Triturus; species Triturus cristatus. The sequence continues at coordinate 452,387,413 of NC_140593.1, read as the reverse complement.
CAGTTAAACACACTCAAGTTCACTTACTCATAAAAATAGTACCACATTCTTACGCTCTAATAGAATCATTGATACAAGCACACACTCATCCATACAGCCACTCTCACAATCACACACTCTCACATATACCCACTTATATACTCTTACAAACATATATACTGACTTTCACATATGTAGTTAGTCACACATGTACCACTGAGATATACATTCAATCCCTAACACACCCATACATACACTCACCCAACCATACAGTCCATCACAAACCATGCACCCATAGAATCACCCACTCACACATCTATGCATAGAGTCACACACACTCGACCCACACAAACACTCAGGCACCCATACAGATACTCAGACAACCAATCAATAACCCATATAGACACTCATATAGCTATTCACAAAACCATGCAGCCACTTATACACCTACACACAGACACATACAGACATTCACACAGTTTAGTCACTAGTCTGCAGTAAGGTACATTTAATGACTCACTTAAAGAGTCAGTTACGCACCTACAAAATCATCCATTCACACACTTGTACACCCACTCATTCTTCAACAGACCTTTCCCTATATATATTAAACATATTAAAACTGTACAGAAACACATACCTACTGGATGATGTCATCAGTGATGTCATCAGTGATGTCATTTGAGATGTCATCAGTGATGTTATCAGTGATGTCACTGACCATGTCATGAGTGATGTAATATGTGACGTCATCAGCAGTGCATTGCGGGGGCGCGAGTTATAGTTAGCTGAACTAACTATAACAGGGGAATTTCTAGGGTTTTGTACGAGGAAAATGTCCAGCTAACTATAACGCCCCTGAAACCTTTGGTTTTTTCAGTGAATTTCTAACGTTTTTTAAATGCCAATTACTAACTATAACGCCCCTGAAACCTATGGTTTTTTCAGTGATATATATATATATATATATATATATATATATATATATATATATATATATATATATATATATATATATATATATATATATATATATATATATATATCGTTGTTATGTTTACTGTAATGAGTAGCATCTTAAGCGGGGTCTTCTAAAAGCTATATGATCCAAAATGTGTCTTAGTGTGATTGGCAGCGCATTCCACCTTTTAGCTCTTTTAGCTGTAAGTACTGAAAAGGTCCATCCATCTGTTTGCACCCTCCTCTATCAATTAAATGGTTAGCTTTACCTCCCCTGTTGCACGCAGGGTTCTGTTCCGTTTGTAATGTTGAGACAGTTCCTATAGGTAGCTTGGCCTACCTCAATATAGTGCTGTGCATGGCAAAGACCTTTAAAAAGTATTATCTTTCCTACTGTTAGCCACCAAAATGTTGCCATTTGCGAGAAAAATATTACAGCATCTGATAACCCCAAATACAACACGTGCAGCTGCTTTGTGTATCAATTTGTTTTACACGTTTTCTTTTGTGATTTAATATAACCAGGAGGCCACTTTTATGAGAATACTTTATGCTAATGGGGTGTGTTCTCTTTAATTGGCACAAGTGCATGCTTTTTATGGTTAATAATTAGTGAGAAATCTAGTAAGAAAAGCCTGAGTTTCATTCTGGAGACTGCTGCTAAAAAATAACTTGCAAATAAAATAGATAATGTAAAATGTACTTTTTTAGCACCGCCGGTGTCTTTGGCAGACAGTTGCCTACTGTGGACAGAATGTTAATGAAGGTAATTAAATATATCCTGAATATGAAATTCTTATTTCTGTTCCTATGTCGCAGTCCCACGCGATTCTGATAAGTTTGTACTATTCATGTTTTTTTTCTCACAAAGACGACAACCCAAGACAAGAGGCAGAAAGAACACGATTTGTTCGAAAATGAAATTAAAGACTGGTTTGCCCTTGGGTATCTGATGAAACCCACTCAAAACTCTAAAGTGCCCGGTGCATGAGTGATGGTGCGATGGAGTCCGTCATATTCCAGTAATAAATGCCCAGGTCTCCTCTTTTTATATTCGGGTTCTCGTGCTCAGCCAGCAGCCATCTTAACCCCGCCGTGAAAGGTTAAGTAATCTGCAGGCTTCTTCATGACAAAACTTGGTCTGTCTCTGCCTTCTAATTGCCATGATGTATTACCCCGGCACCATTCAGAAGCACTTTGCTTGCCTAGATGTGCAATTTATGCAAATCAGCGGACATTCAACGAGACCACGCTCTTGTATCAGAATGTTGTATATTTCTACATTTTTTGTTTACTTTTGTGACCTCCCCTGCCAAATGCCGACCGTTATCCTTCATTGTGTTTCGCAGTAATCTGAAGCGTTTGGCACAGAAAAGTAAGGCATGTTTTATGCAATACACCTCTGCGCGTGCACGGCCATGAGTCACGTTACAAGGCATTATTACTTGAGCTTGGGCTTAATGGCCTTCAATATTTTTCCTACTTCTGCATTCTAGTCACACTGCGCTGTACTTCTCAGAACTCTCACTGGAGATTGACTGCTTTAGGCAAAGTGAACTCTGAACTCATGTATCATCAAATTCTTAATGCGAGTATATTGTAATGCAACCCACGCGGTTTAACTTTTATTCATTTGGAATCGTTTTTTAAGACATCGAGTTACCCCACAACCCCCCCCCCCCCCCCACTCTAGGCTGATCTAGAATTAAAATGTATAGATTTACAGTAAACGTTGAAAAAGTAAAACATTTTCGCTAAGCAATTTATATGAATAACTACTCTGCAAATGCACAGATTTTATGTAACATTCTCCACCATTTCTCTTACTTCTATTGGTGAATTCGTAACTTTAAATATAAGATTTTGAGAAGAATTTGCCACTTCTAAAATGTAAAAACAGCAGCAGAAGACATACTCTGACATTTGACAGATTTTAAAGGCATCCATATCTATTACTTTGACTTTTGCCAATATATTTTTTCACTTAGAAACAGTACAGAGAGAAAATTCACATTTTTCGTTATCTCTCGAGTGAATGAATAGCAGACTTGACAAATGTCACGGGTCACAACAATTCTGAGAATGCAGGCACAAAAATGCCTACTTAGGTCTTTCCTCTCCATAGACACACACTGACAAACATGTACAAATGTACCTTCACTTCATCAAGTCAAGAGAAGTAAATCCATTTGTCATGTTTCTTTTCTCACAGCTTTTCACGTGGATGGAAATAGCACAATGAGGTGTCAAACCAAAGATGAATCTGGTCCAGGCAGCATGGAGCTTTGTTATTAAATGTGGCTGGTTTAGTTGTGGCCTTGGGGGCGGGGGTTCAACGGTCTGTCAGCAGGCTAGTAAGACTTTCACACATAGGTCACTGGCCACCTTACATTGGCTAAGGACTTGTCTTTAGACTAGTTTTCATTTAATATATTTATAAAGCGCAACAGCTACCTCAAACAGAGGTGTCCCGGCGCTATAGCAGACAAACTGGCTGTGTGGCAAAATACAGTTCTCTTTACCTAAGTCATATTTGTGACCGTAGTGTTAAATCAGCAGGCAAATCCACAGATGAAATCTTTTCCATCATACAATATGTTTGTAGGTATGTATGTATACATCTATGTATGTATAGGAGCCTATAGCCAAACGGCAACAGTGCAGATGAAGGGAAGGAGCCCCGAGTTAGAATAGTAAGGATCCTTTACAACGAAGCAGGCAATTTGTGGTGAGTGTTAAGAGGTAGGGCCCTACTGATTGAAAAAAATTGTAAATTTGCACCCGTAAAAGTATCCCTATGTAAGAGTAAAGACATACTACATTTTGCTATTCAAAAAGATACAATGGTTATGCCTTGAAAGCTGCCCCAGGCATAGCTTGCTAGGCATATTGCTGATAATGTTATGTGACATGTCCCACGGGGATTGACTTTCCCTTATGGACTTTTACATAGCGTAGACTTACGCACAGGGGAACGTAACCCTCTATGCAAAGGCAATTTTTTTTCTAAGCAAGGGAAATCATTTTCCTTATGGAGAAATCCTTTCCCCCACACTCCCACCAAATCTTGGGATGATACAATCCTCGTCCTGACCTGGTATGGCAGTTACTCCAGCCCCTGAGTGCATTAAATCTCTGCCCACTTACAGGGTAGGAAGAGCTTGGATTGCAATTAGGCAATGTCCACAAATGTACACGTTTGAATTGAAAGTCCCTGTATTTCATTTGAATATGCAATTCTTTGAGTTCTATAAATACAAATTGTAAATTGTAAAATGAAATGTAATCCTTGCAATAATTTTCAGCAAACCTGTTCACAGCTACACAATATCTGCAATCAAGTGCCAATAAGATCACAATGCTACACAACTTTGGCAAATGGGCAGATGGCAATGACACCAAGCAAACATCAAAACGTATATATCAAATTATATCACTGGGCTTTGAAAGCATAGTAAGTGCACCATATCACAAGAGGAGCATCCTAAATGCTGCTGGAACGAGAAGTAAGGAGAGTGGTTTACTATGTTTTATGTATTACATGTATAGTTTGATTCACAAACTGCACTTTTGAGTAAATTTAGTACTTTTCAGTATTCATAAACTGCACTTTTGCAATAAGTTACACCTTTGTAGTGTCTTACACTTTTGTAGTAAGTCCCACAATACACATGGCCAACCACTGGTACTGCAACACCCTCCCATAGAAAATAATGGAGTTAGGGACTTAAAATAAAAATCCCATAGGAAATAATGTTAAATAAAAGGATTTAAAATAGTAAAAAATATAAATAAATATAAATTGATTTAAAGCCCTATTTAATTACAAAATATTTAATAATGTATTTTGAATTACAAAAGTAATGTAACAATAAAAGTTATTAAAAATATTAATGAATTGGCTTTTTTCATGGTACCCATTGACCATTCTCTCTTCCCTTAATCAAAACCATATGATCACAACAAAACTGTGAAGACAGACTTTGGCAGTCCTCATACATAGTTTGTCTTTCTTACAATGACACAAACCTTTAGAACACAGTATACAATATGGCGCCAATAGCCAACCAATTTTGTGTGTAGAAATTCATTTGAATCGAAATTTCACCAGAAGTGTATATTATCATCTTTTTAAAAAGTCAAACAATATATTAAAACATATAAATCACAATGTGCAAGTTAATTGCCCCAATGTCAAGTAGTCGATGATTGACTGTATAATATCCCAATGTCCATGTTATATAACCCCAGTGAGCTTTCATCCACATCCAAATATTGCAATTCCTCCATATCATCCAGGGTACTTCCCTATAACATCAGATTCAATTTTATATCAGCCCATCATCGTAATCTGTCCTCATCACTGTGCTGTAGAACTAGCTCATTTTCTATGCCAGGAAGATGGTAGAGTCTTCTTAGTTTTAACATGACAGAAGAATTGATTGTACATTTGCCTGACTTAAGTAAACTATGGACTGCTTCAAAGTTACTAAATTGTCTTTTCTTTGCTCTTATATCTATGAATTGATTTTTTTAAAAAATGTAATTCCACAGCACAGATTTGAGAATTACGGTGTTTGCCTGATATTAAATTGAATGTATATGGGCTTGATATTGGCTTCTTTAAAGATTGTTTTTAATACATGCAATTATGAAGGCGATCATTGCATATAAAACACGGAGAGGTGGACTGACCACGTGTGTTTAACAACCAGTTGCAATCCAAGCTAAGGGCCCAACTCACAGTCTTCCACTGAGTGAGGACTCACAGAATGGCTGCGAGGGAATGTGAGAAAATATTTTTGTATCGAATAATTAATCTAATGACTTTTTTGAAACCTGCTGAACTTCAGTCCTACTGGATTGGTAAATTTGGCACTGCACTCCTAGACTGACAGCAGCACTGTTGCACAGTGGCACAGTAATGTCAAGGGCACGTTCACAAAGCATTGGAATACTTTGTAGGGGAGCATACAGTCTTGTGTTCACTGACTCAATCAACAGCTATGATCAATGTTTGCAAAAGAGTGGATGCCTGCCATTTACTTGCTGGACTTTTCTCTAGACAATCCCACTCCTCGCCACTTCTCCCAAAATGATTAGAATATCTTTCAAAAAACCTGATTGGCTGTGAGCTCTTTATTGCCACAGATCTAATAATCTAATGTACCATAACTGCTAGGAGGTAAGAGGTGTCCAATGGAAGAGCAATTAGGACAGAGGATTTAGCCTCAATGTTCAGATGGCTTATGCAGTACTGGACCCCTTTTCCACCCTGAATGTGCAATGCAAGACCGGCCCTAACGGGTTCCACTCCCATACACAGGGGTCTCCATGTATCTCCACACTTATAGAGAAAATGAGAAAGCTTGCTGCCTTTCTAGTGTTAGGCAATGTAAAAGCACCTATTCCAAGATGGCAAATCAAAAATGCACATCCTGCAGAACACTAGGCTGCCATTACACGGAGTGTCAATGCTACAGTGGGCATGCAGACCAGTGCAAGCACTGCTCAAGGACGCATGGGCGCGTGATGCATTCCGCTGCTTCCTTCCCTGTTGGCCACTTCCTGCCATGCCCAAACTGTAAATCTGTATTCCAGTTGAGGTCTGTCTGCTTTCAGAGCCAGGGCGGGTGGTTAAAAGCAACTTCGTGCGCTAACTGTCCCCTAAACAGTAATTAAACGGTGTCTGTTTTCAGATTCCGTCTTTGTGAGCCTTCTTTCTGGCAGTTCATGGCGATTCGTTGATAATAAAACATACCAAGAGTTACTTAATTAAAGGGACGACTCTTTGAAGGTTGTTTTCGGATAGCCATCTTTTTTGTCATTGTTTTACTCACTCACCAACCTTTATGGGCCTTTGTTTCCTTAATGACTGTCTGGAACTTTGGACGGCAGAGCGGGGCTGTATTCATACATTAACTTGTTGAAAGTAAACACACCTCAAGATCCGCATGTTAAAGAGTGACCACAAGTTTTGGAGGGAGCGGGATGTCCCCGTGTATTAAAAGTATGTAAGTATCCCCTGCCTTCATTTAGGATAATATTGAAAGACTCTCAGGGCCGGCTCTAGGGCGGTGCGACCGGTGCCACCGCACCGGGTGCTGACTCCTCGAGGGGGCGCCTGTTTGAAAGTATTTTATTGTTTAAAAAGCACCTGCTGCTGCATTTCTGGCCTCCGGAAATTTTCACTTAACAATAAAAATGTCAAAATAACTCTGATAATTAATGTTCTTCCTGAAGAGAGAAGGAGTTTTTCCTCATTTTATGGTAGCACAGAGGGATAATATTCATACTGCAAAGAATGTGTACCATGCAGATCAAAAAGTGCATATAGTTTAAATAGGTCAGTGCTTTTGTTACTAGCATGGTAGGCGTTAAAATCAACATGGACCAGTGAGCTAATAACCGTCATCAATGAGCTGCATGCAAACTGCATATATATATTGGAGCATTATGATTTTTCCTCCATCTTTCCTTATTCTAATGTTTCAAAAATGGTTCATTTCTGTAAAAAAAAAATCCTTGTTATTAAATGTAACCCCCAACCATGGGGTTATGTTTTAAAGTCTGAGTTTGTGCTTCTTCAGACCAAGCACTCTTAAACTATACTGTCTACCAGTATGGATGACATGTGACTCACTTTGTAGTCTTCAGGCTTATGTAACATTTCCTATACACTGATTTACACACATATGCTTAATTGTCTCTGTGTAATGTGTGTGTGATGAAAAGTGCTCTGACGCCCTACACTTACTTGTATAGGTGGTGCTATATAACGAATTAAATACATCTGAGAGAGAGTGGTTATGGAGACTTGAGTGGGCACTGTTAAAGGGTGGTAGTGAGGGAATCCGTGGGGGTGCCCATGGGGGGCTCCAACAAACATTGTCGCACAGGGCGCCACCAGTGCTAAAGCCGGCCCTGAAGACCCTGAAGCTCTGTGACCTCTTCACAGACCTCTTCTGTAGCTTGCAGCAGCCATATTAGGTAAAATAAGGGGTGCTTTTGTCACATGCATTTACGATATATAGGGTCGTTGTTATTATAGATACCGAATTCTAATTATTGACAATGTATTGTAATCATTACTAGCATTATAATTTGTAATTATTATTTTTATGTCTTATATTTCAATATTATTTCTTTTGATTTCATTATTATCAGTAGAGTTTTATAATAATAAAAATTATGATTGCAGTGTGTACGCCTACCAATGACAGTGTAAAGATGACAATGTGTTCCTGTTAGCATGGCTATACAATATATATGTTTTTGTTAAATCATGAACCATGGCATCAGTCAAGGCTAATTTAAGAAATGATTCGCACTGCGCATTGACGCCACATGCAGCACTTCTGAATTGTCAAGAAGCAGTGAAATCAGAGCCCAAGGTTTAATCTGTGCAGTAGTGTATAAAGTGTGCCATGGGCCCTATTACAAGCAAGGACGATGCGCGCTTATCCTCGTCACCGGATGGTTAGTAAAATACGACCCCAGTAAGAATCACAATAGGAGTCTAGTGGGACCCTCACACTGTTAGTGCCCAGTGGCAGTTTCTCTGTTTCACCAGTGATAGCTGTTTCCATGAATCTGTGTTGTGAGCTATGGTCTCACTATGAAAATGCCTGGCTGCAGGAAATGACAACAGAAGGAGCCACTTTAGAATACAGATGTGACCATATCATATTAGAGGAACTTCAGAGAGCTTCACTTAAGGCTATTAAATGACGATAATGGATGACACTCCCTCAAGAAGAAACATTTTAAGGCATGGGCAAAGTGGGCAGCTGCCCAGGGCCCCTGCTATCAAGGGGGGGCCCTTGGAAACTGAACTTTCTTTCTAGATGAAGTCTGCCTCTTCTTCTCTATCTAAGATTTTCACCCTCTCTTCCTACTGTTACTTCTAACTCTGTGTCTCAAAATCAGTGGTATCGTAAGAATGTTTGGAGTACTGGGCAAGACATATTCCAACTATTTTTCAAGACCATTAATTCAATTTAGTTCAAATTTAATATAAAATATAGTATTGTTTAGCATCATGTGGGCTTGAAATGGGTAAAACAAATCTAAAGTTTTCCTTACAGGGTGCTCCAAAACTATTTTGCCCAAGGTCCCCAAAATCCTTAAATGACTGCATTCAGACTCTGAACCCAGAACTGGAGAGGTCTAACGTGTCTTGCAATCTGAATGATATCAGAATTCTGAAATACAACAGATACATTGCTATACTTTAAGCTCCTCCCTGACTCAAAGTGCTCATGATGAATGAATGAGCTAGTCTTTTCCTTGTGAGAACTCCTGGGGTTTGAAAAAGACTTCACATACAAACAATGCTACCAGTGAGATTTTATTGAATGTGTGTGTCCAGGTGACACTCCTTCCATGTTCTTTTAATGTAAGGTTCCACAATGCTGCTCACAAAGCTAGACTATTTGACTTCATAGACAGCGGGGCATATTCAGAAAAGGACTTATTATATTTTTGGGGGGGGAGTACGTAAAGTAGTACTGATCCATGAACTCCAAAATGCAATTCAGAAAGCTCTAGCTGTAGATGTACACTTTCGCCTTGTCTATCTTTTCTGTATGGAGTTCTCTGCACACCAAAGTATATATTTTAGTAGCAAATGTGGCAGGGGCAAGGGGGAGCGATAGAAAAATGGGTATGAATACTAATAAGTGGGTGGGGTTAAGGGACATTAAGAGAGGAATTTAGGGACAGTTATGTTTGAACAAGAGCACTACCAAAAATGAGTGTAGATCTGTGAGCAACTCACAAAATACACACCTACTACAGACAAAACAGACTTAATTCTGCTCCAGCCAAGCCTTGGAGTAAGTAGGAGCCACACATGGCCACTCACTAGACCTGCTACGCATTCCTAATGAAATCGATAGCTTAATTTATCTGGCAACTTAAAATAAATTTAAAGTAATACCATATAAATATAAAAGAAAGCCTTTTTGCTGTACATCAAGTAGTACTTCTGTAGTATTCTTTCACATTCTCCTATATACCTTTATGAATTGGTCGCAAAACATCTCAAATTGAATGAAAATGTGCAAATTCAGGAATTTAGCATATACCATCAATAGAATGTACTGTGACTTCTTTGCATTTTTACTAATATGAAGCTCGACGTTTTGGGGTTGAGTCCCAAAAACGTCGGACTATATGAAAGAGCACCGCTGTAGTTCTACTTCACAAACGCATAAATGCTTTTGTGATTCACCCCCAAAATGTTTAATTAATCACTCTGATGTGTTTTGTGGCTTCCAAATGCAAATGAATAGCGGTCATGTGCAAATGTATTCAAATTTAGCAATTAAATGTTTCCGGGCTCTGTGATCCATTGCAAGTGTTAAAGGTTTGTGATGTTTGACACCAGTGTCCTTTTCTCCTTGTGATATGACACTGCTCAGGATTTTTAGCTGCCAGAGTGAGGAGCATTTCCACAGATGGGCATTTAAAGGCCAGCGTCCTGTGCCACGTAATGACGCTGCTGTTTTACCGATTTGTGTTTTTTAACCTTTTTTTGTATTTAGAATTTTGCTGGAGTCCAAAAAGGCCTCGCGCCTGTCATCTATCGGCTGATTAAAAGTTAATATGCATAGATGATGCCCTTGCAATTGACTCACATGGAAATAACAGCATATTCATGTATATGTAGAACGTCCTAACTAGCCTTTAAGGAGGAGAACTCGTTCTCCACAGGCATTTACAACAGAGAAGGCATCGCTGCTGGCATGCAGGTTCACGTGTCAGCAGAAACAGTACCTTAATCAGATATATATTTAGCAAATGCGTGCTCTTGTAATACACTGATGAAAGAATGCCGTCAAACACGATGACCTAATTGCATAATGTCCCTTATCAAAAAGAAGTGGTGTATTGATTCTCGAGGTTCAATCTCATTTGCTTTAAGGAACTGCTCCTGGTTTTGACATATCAAAACGCAGCTCTTTTGTGATGGCCAGGCTTACAGTGGAGGGAAATGCTAGCTGGTGCAAGGGGAGGAAATGGGATTCCTTATCTTTACAGCCTCATAAAATCCTGCATTTGGCCAAATGCTAAGTCATAAATAATGCATTTCATATGTATATATATATTTATATATTTGGAAAGGGCTGTGCCATAAGAAAAGAACCACTCTAATTATGGAGGGCAATTATTTCCAAGACCATGGCTATAGATCTGAGTTGTTTTTCAAAGATGCCAAATATAACTAAAGGGGAAATTTACCGGATGGAATTCCTGTGCCAAGAAATGGCGGGTCTGCAAGCCCAAAAGTATTATAGCATTTCCTAGGAAAATGTGTGTGCAGGGTGTCAGGAAGAAGAGGGTGGAATAAATGGTTGGAAACAGAAACAGTACCCCCCTGTTCCAAGGATGGAGAGGGGAATGGTTAGTGTTGAAGCAAGGAATTCCAGAATAAAAAAATCAGTTGCTGATTCTTAAACAGTTCATAGACATTTTTTCTATAAATTTGGAATCACCCTGACATTTTTAACAGAGTTAATCCCTTCTTTAAATCTGGAACAACCCAGGTATATATCTGAGTCATTTGAATTTAGTGTAATGCATTCATATAATGATAAAAGCCTTGATTTATAAGACATCCTGTTCGATTAAGTATTATTTAGGTGTAAAAAAATACTTTATGGAGAAAAACTCCCAAACATGATTCATTTTACACTCGGAGAGTATATTGTAAACGTTTCTTGATTAATCAGAAATGGTCTTACTTGACTGTCTTGTATACTGAGCTGCCATCCTCAGTTACAGGCATGTCTGTACTTCCCCCAGGGTAGAGCAGGGCGACCTCGGTGGTAGTTTGTTTCGTAATGCCGACACTTACCTCTGATATTTGAGCAGGACTGAAGCAGTCCTGGTAGCTGGTGGATCTTGACCCGTCGCAGGTATAGAGTCATTTCCAATGCATGGTACCTTACAAGTTGGATCTGGGATTTTCTTGTAAATCTTTCTCTTGTAGGCACCTGAGAAATGACCAAATTTGGGCTGGTGCCTAAGCAATGAAAGGGACTGTGAAATTATCTCATATTACCATCTGGCCCATGGTATCATGTGACATTGCGCCAGTGCTTTATTTGTAAACAAAAAAGTGCCGGGCCCTCGTCAGGAGGCCACCATAATTGGCAACACACATTGCCACTTTGCTTAAACAACTACTAACCATCACACTGCTACAAGTGTGACAATCCAGACTGTTCAAGGCCGCCAAACTTTAAGAATGGCTTGAGTGGCAGGTATTAGTTGTTTATTATGTATTTTGAATTAACAACCAGCTGTTTTTCTGCTCATGCTTAAATTACACAAACAGCACCTCCATGTGGCAGCTGTCATAAGTGCAGCTTCCAGCAATTAAGTGCAGGTGCCAAGCACGCACTGGAAACCACTGGCTCAAATTAAGCACTGCATTGTGCCATTTAAAAGATACCAAAGCTGATTGGTGAGCCTTTCCACCAGGGAGCAGATACAGAAATCGTGGGAGGTCTTTCAACTCTTCAAATAAAATATTATATTTGCTGTAGGGTGATCCCGTACATTGCTAAAACTTGTTACCATTACCTTACTCTATAGAAGCAACCCAAAGTTGTTTTCGGCCTATTTGAGCCTTTGAAATGGGGTGCAGTGGCCCCGTGAGCACTAGACCCACGTCTGGGTATACCTGTTGCACTAACGGAGTCACAATGAAAAATGCAAACAATTGATGGGTGGAATACTTGTTTTCCACATCAGAGACAAACCAACTTGGGATTTCAGGCTGGACTGTTCCAATTGGAGCACAACCGGGGTTGATATGCTTATGGCTCGATCTAACCGGAGGTGGCAGAGTGGGCAAAAAAATAATGGCCTGGGATGCAGCCCTGAGTAATTACCAGTAGCGGAGATTAATTCCATCAGTGTCACTTTTTTTGCATTACCTAGTCTGATGCCCAAAGTACTACGGGTATTCCAAGACATGGGTTCAATGCTCACTATGCCACTGGAATCAAGCTGCATCTGATTGTAGAGGCCCAATTAGACCGGCACCAGTCTTGCATTGCTTGTGTTTTGGTTTAGAGAAGATCCAGGTTGGCAGTTTGGGCTGGGCTGTTCCGGTTGTAGAAGGACCAAGCCTAATTTGCCTAATGCTAGGTCTAATCTGAGGTAGTACAGTGAGCAAAAAAACTATGTACTGGGATGCGGCCCAAGTAATTGCCAGTGGCTGAAATTAATTTAAGCATTCCCTACATCACCTTGCGGTGTTCCTCACACATTTCACGTGATTGAAAAATCTACCTCAGCAAACTTTGCCCATTGAAGTTCTCCACAAAATCTACAACTGCTGCACTGTTATTAGAATATTCAAGGACCCTTTGTGACTAGCTAAACGGTCAGAAACCTGCTCCAAACATAAGAATAGTCCTATTTTTATGATTCCCAACTTTCCAACCAAGGCCTCTATGAATCTTTCAAATACTAAATGTATTCGAAATGGATGTCAGGGCTCAGAATCATACTCGAAGGTCAGAACAAGCATTGGCAAAGTCCATAGGCTGACTTGTATTTGAGTCTTGACTAAAACATTTAAACAAGCTTACAGAAGTCTAAAAACCAAAACAGAACAAAATACGATCACTTTATGTATATAATAATATAAAGAATTTAATGTCTTATGATTATGTGTGTTTTTGAGTTGTAAAATAGTCCCTAATGCAAAACAGTGCAAGCAGTCCAGTCGAGGTAGAATGATGTACGGTATAGCCAATAGCATGTGGTGAGTGAGTAATACTCCTGTGGATGAAGCTAAAGCCCACTCTTTGTATACAATAATACATTTGCTACAATAGGTTAATAGGCAGTGCTGTCAAGCAAGATCTAGAAAAGCATGCAGGCATTGAATGTTGCTGAACTGTATTCTTTTGTACTGTTTATATGTGTCAGATATTTCAATTGTAAAAGCCTAGTTCCCAGAAGAGCAGAGTAATTAACAAAACACGGTTGTGAGTCATATATGAAATACAAGTTCAGGAAGAAGTTGTTAGGGATGATGAAAGATGGGAATCTTAAACATGTGTGTTTTGATGTTGTTCCTTATCTGGGAGATGGCACAGAGGCTTTTTTCTGTCCTGAGGAGGCATGGGTCCATTTCTTTCCTTGCATTTAGAAGCTCAAACATCCACTAAATCTGTATGTGCTGTACTGCAAAAATGTATTTTAAAAATTGGAAAAAGGTACTGTGAGAAAATTAGGCACAAAACATTTTTTTTGCTCGAAACATGTCCCATAAGTGAATGTTGGCTACTTTGGGAAACTCAACAATGTTTGCAAACAATGCCAACTGCAAAGTCTGAGAACTTTACTAAATTTCGAGTGCAGGTTTAAAAGAATCGCCCATCCTTACAATTAAGTTGGGAGTAGATATGTTGCAGATGAGATGCCTGACCTGGTGTACACAAGCATGGGCATTGATAAGCATAGAGGGACATATTTAATAAATATTCACGAAAAGCAGCAAGCCACCTTGCTGCGTCTATTAAAAGTAGACGGCAGGAATGAGCCGTATTTAACATTATATGGTTTATTCCTGCTCTCTGCATGTGCTGGCACACAAACTGCTGCCTAGTGCCAACACAGGCACCTTTGCACCATTGTGCAATGGTGCCTGATTTGTAGGAAGGATTGTTTCTGTGCAGGAAGGGGCATTTTTCTGCACAACAACAATCCTCAGAGCAATATGACCTTGCGTAGCTTGGTAAATCTTATTTTAGTTTTTGCTCCACCCTGCCTCCCCTTGTGTGGTGCATAGTGATGCAAACCCTTTCATAAATTTGACCCAAAGGGGTGTGGTGTCTTGCAAGGCAGGCTGTCTAACATTTGAGGTGAATGCATTTTCCATGAATAGAGGTGTGTTGTGGATGTGAGTGTTGAAGACTCGGATGGTATGATTGCTAGTGTTAGAAGTGGAGTTCCTGGTTGGCTAAGGTATACACCCAAGCCAGGCAGAGCCCACCCCTTTAGTCAGGGTCAGCTAGAAAAACAATGAAGATAACCTGTGCTCACCGTCTGGTAGCTTGACACAGAGCAGTCAGGTTTATCTGAAGCCGAAATGTGTAAAGTACTTGTGAAACACAATGATTACAGTAACACAGTGAGAACACCATAGACAGACTCCACACAGTATAGAAAAATAAACTATCTTTATCCGGTGAAATAAGACCAAAATGATAAAAATCCAATCAGTATTTTCTAAGTTATAGCTTGTTAAAGTTGATGCCGTTGTAGTGCTTAAGAACACATGGGCTTCTCTTTGGGGTGTTATTGTAATACTTGTCCAATTCCCACGATTGCTGTCAGGGTATCATAAACGGGACGGAGTTGAAAACAGACCCGGCAGCCCGTCCCTGTATCCTAAGCCAATGTTGCCATGTTTAGACTACAGAGCATATGCACTTTAGCACTGGTTAGCAGTGGTAAAATGCCCAGAATCCTAAAGTCAGCAAAAATGAAGTCAGCAAAACAAGAGGCCAAGGAGGCAAAATGTCAGGGGAAACCATGCCAAGGATGCCAGGTCTAACAGCAAGAGACTGATGATATATATACATATTATTCTGAGTAGCCAGCATACTTTGAGTGGAGACTAAGGTTGCTTAGCTTCCAAGAAACAAGAGTCACTAGCTCTATCCATTGTCTCATTTTACTCTGTGCTTGGATACCCGGGGCAGGAGATATCTGCATGAAAATGGGAGGCGGTTGCATCAGGTGATCAATTCCACCAATGTGCTTCTGGCATTTCACTGAGTTGCAGGCATTATTTGCTTCCAGCATTGGTGGCTCACTTTAATAACAGCGTGTGAAAAGGGAAGAGATTAATGGCCTGATTTAGAGTTTGGTGGATGTGATACCTGTCACAAATGTGACGGATACCCAGTCACTGCATTACAAGTACATTATCTCAATAATACATACAATAAATTTTGTGATCTATTGAGCAAGTGCACATTTAGGTATAAATATATGAAACCATGGCCAGAGATACAAACATTTTTCCATGGACTTGACTAAACGGAAAAAAACACAGTGTGGCATACTCAGGTAAATGGATATCACCTTTCTGTTTAAATTATAGGATGATATTAAGCTTCTAGTTGGGAAAATAGGTCACTTTTTTACTTCATTGCTCTTTAATGGGGTGTTAAATTAAAAGACTGAATCCATCTGTTACTTTCATAGTTACAGTTTTTTGCAAGACCGGGTGTTTGTTTACTCATCAAATTGCCATGGGAGCTTTGGAACATCTGCTGTTTTATTATTATAATTAATATGTAGCTTATAAAGTACATGATTTAGGTGGAGAGAGCTTCTTAATTTATTTCAGCCTAAACAAAATGCAAAAGATATTTCAGAGAAGCAAGAGAAGGCATTGGCAGAAAAAATATGTGATTGCAAAAGCAAAAGTCAACGTAGAAAAACTCACCACCTCGGGCTCCTTTTAATTATAGGACACAATTTTAAAGGAATGAGCCCCATAAGACCCTCACCATAAAAAGCTTACTAAAAGCTTTGTTTATTTTATGCACTATGGGTGACCATTTAGTTGTCACTCACAGGCAACTTCAGGGCAGGGTGTCAAG
Organism: Triturus cristatus; assembly: GCF_964204655.1. NCBI lineage: Eukaryota > Metazoa > Chordata > Amphibia > Caudata > Salamandridae > Triturus > Triturus cristatus. Next base: position 452,370,833 of record NC_140593.1, on the reverse strand, counting down.
AGATCGTCTAAGGTGAGTATTACCACTGTTTAAACCTTGGGGATTCTGTTGTTGTTTCTCTGGGTTTAGTATGGTCCCCTGGGACAGGTACTGATAGAGTAATCATCAAAAAAATTGGGGCAACAGAGGGAATATAGCCAGTTCGCCATCCACTCACAAAGTCCATACACAAATGACCTGGTTACATAGAACACTGCAGCTTTTTAGTATTACATCAAAAACTGGGAATTTGTATACTCCTAGTCGTGCCCACCTTCAAGTGTTCTTTTCAAAAAAAGATTTAAGTTTGTCAAACAACTACACATAATCTCACATCTATCAAAGGAAAAAAAAAGGTGAGAAGAGTCAGAAAGTACCTCATGTAAGCACCATCCGTAGAGCTACTGGTTGGTACTCACCAGTTTGCTCACGTTATCATTATCAGTAACTTTCATGACAAGAAAAGAAAGGGGAAAGTAAAAGTTTTGCCCAAGTCTTACATTTGTGTGAGAAAAGGTGAAGAAAAGTAATGTGTAGATGATCATATCATCCATCAACCGTCTGGACCCGTAAAGGGCAAAAGAAGAAAAATAAGTTTCTAATCTAAAATCAGTTGTGGCCCACTTATTTCATACATACTTTATTTACAACAGTGTCCACACTCAGATTAAAAAGATTAGAACGTTTAGACCATTTTACCGTTCCAATTAAAATGGTAGATTGTCATAAGGACACAAGGGTGGTTCTTGTCAAACACTTCTAAGAGATCCAGTTGTGAATGTCGGGAAATATACCCTTAATCTGTAGCAGGATGCTCAGCATCAGAAGAGTGGGTGCCTTGCAGGAAAGCCTGACTCATAGTGTTGTCACACACTTTATGAGTCAATATGGGATTGGAACTGCAACATCATTGCCTTCTAGAAAATCTTCCCCAGCAATGGAATTCAAATGATAGGCTGGAGGTTATGGGGGACAGAAGCATCATTGCATGGTTTCTTCAATAAAGGAAAATCAATCCCCAGTTTCGGTGGTGATAGAAAAGCACACAAGCATGTCAACTGATTAACATTCACAAAGATAGAACACTGAGCATCGACTGACACGTTGTAGACAATCTTTGCTGGAACCACATCATCTGCATAAGATGTAGGTTTCACAGAATGAAATGACAGAGAAAGGCCTGACATAGTTAATAATTCTAGATTAGTCCAGAAAAAGCTTCCAATGGGTAGAAAAACATATTGAAATCTCACAGCGTGTTTTTCCTCGCAAACTGTGGTAATCTTGTGGCAAAAAGTCGGTTAGTACAGAAGGAAACCCCACTGATTGAGTGATAGGAGCAACAAAAATAGATCTAGCAAACTGATGAACAGCCTGTAAACACTGTTCTAGACTAATAAAATGCTTATTAATCTCACAGCAGTGGAAAGTAGCTATGGCCTCACTGGTCATACTTCACCTAATTGGATGTTTTTCTACCAAACTTCACTTAGCTGAAGCATTAGGACAGTACCGCTGAGTTCTTTATAGTGATTTTGGAAACTTTAACTGTAATGGATTAAGTGTGTCAACTAGGGAAGAACTCGTTTGCTGATAAGAATCTCCCAAACAGTCAACAGCTTGACTAATATTTGAGTCATGTGATAGAGAGATAATCGATTCAACAAGAACGATCACAGACAAGTTATTATAAGCCCTTGTAGGCAATTTTAAAGATTGGGCTGGCTAAGGCACCTATCAAACATCTGTAATAATGCAAATAAAATAATGTCTCATCTAACGTGTTCCTGTCAACAATAAAGTGCAAAGTTGTACCCTTGCAATGTAGCGGTGCAGATACGGATTTAAAAGAATCATGAGCAGCTAAGTTAAAAAAAAAACAATGTGCGAAATACTGGAGGAAGGACTATATAAAACCACATGAAAAATATATTAGTGGAGTTAGAAAACGACATCTTAGACAACAAGCATTGGCATAGCCAATAGGTCTCGCCTTTGGGACCTTTTAAGTGTTTAGCCATGCAACAGTTGTTGTTGCACCAAGAATATTGTGCTGCATAACTAAATACTTAGAAGGTCTCAAAAGCGAGACCTATTGGCTATCCCAATGCTTGTTTTTTTTTTGTGGCAGTCATCTCTTTTGCCCCTTCTGAAATGACATTTAGAATCATGTTCTGCCTATTATTTTTGGTGCGTTGGTTGTCTTGAGTTTGGTAGCTTTCTACAGCATTGGTGGAAAGGAAACCTTGGGGGTGAATGATCGCCGAACAAAAGACACATCACACGCTGCCGTCCGGAGTCAGTGGTCACGGTAGCCTGTATTAAGGCCGGTTCCTTCCACAGCTTGAATAATTGCTGTGTGTGTGCTGCAGCCTGCTCTTGACTGATATTCTAAAAGTGAAGGGTTGAGTTGGTTGTGCAACAAAGTGTTGCTAGCTAGATGCAGCAGCGTAACTGTGTCATAAGATTTTATCAATGAATCCTGCATCTCGTTCGGGGTTTGGCAGACTGTTTCAATGACAGTTCGGTGGCGGAAGATGATGTCTCGATACAGCTCAGGAGGAGCACAGGGTGAAAGAGAGCAAGTGAACGAGAAAGACCAAGAGACCCAGAGAGAGAGAGCGAGAGACAGGAGAAAGATGGAGCAGGAGAAGAGAGAACGAGAAGGGACCGACAGATGAGAGGTGGGCCGGAGGGAAAGAGATGGCGATAAAAGACTAAGCGATAAAGAATGCAGGGTGGTGCGCGCGCGTTAATGGAAATGGAGCCCGCGAGTAGTATGTTAGAAAACCAAGAGCGACGGGTGGGTGGCGGTGGGGGTACGACACAGAGAGCGGGTGGGGGTGGGGAGGGGGTCGACATCGAGACCTGACACTAGCATGAACCATGCAATTAGCACAAGCGCTAAAACACAAGCGCGGCCCCGCAGCAGCAATCGTGTGTTTACTGGCCCGGGAGTGGTGCGTGCGTGTATGCGTGCATGCGCAGCCTGCTCTTTTTCAAAGCACATACCCGTGCTTGTGGTGCATCGCAAGGCGTACGCCGCCACAAGCATGAGTATGTGCTTTGAAAAAGAGCTGTACAACAGCTAAAGGTCTCCTATACAGTGCATGCGCACTGCATAGGCGAGACCTAAAAAAGCACAATTTTAGAAAAAAGAATTGCCATTCCTAACGTCTAAAAGTGAAGTACTGTAGAAGATAAAAACAGAGACTAACAAAAACTCAAAAGATGAAAATGTTGAAGCAAAACAACATTGTTAAGAGTTAGGATAAATAACAGCTATGTCTCACTATTATTCTCTACATGCGTACATGGTGAATTAGAAGCCTATAGGGAAACAAGATGTTGAAGGGGAGACCAACACCTCAGTAACAAATATTAGCTTTGGCATAAAAGAAAAAAAAGTCAAATAATATATTTTTATTTAAAATTAAGGGCAGAGTGGCAGTTCAAAAGCACACAATGAAAAGAAAGACCCACTTCTTTGCGAATAAAAGAAAGAGTTGAGAATGAGACCAAATTCAAAACTTAAATAGAGTCTTTTGGCACTTAGTGCAAGAGAACAACCTCTTTGACTCGAGTACAGTAATCTGTGAATAGCAACAGCATCTGCCTATTTGAGAGTTTCAGATAAAAACCTCTTAAGCCCCATGCCTCCTGAACCTCGCAGGTCCTAACAGGTGCAAACTGGAGTGCTACAGTGCAGAAAAGTTAAGCCAAACAGAGGCAAATTTATATTGAAGGTCAATGACTTTCTGGTCCCATGACATGTCGCATCACATCACAGACTGTGAGCTGACAGTGGCGTCAGTAGTGATGACAAGGCACACACCATTGATTGCGTATGTCTTCCAGTCCCCCTATAGCAGCAAAAGTATAGAAGTAATGTGTGGGAAGTGCAACCAAGTGGAGGCAGAAGTAGTTCTTGGTCACATTACCTGCTATGGAACAGACCACTAGCCAATGGACCGGAGTAGTGGGCCAGACAGCAATGATAACTTGATGACGCAAACAACTCATTGTTTCCATCGAGCCCTTAACAGCAGAGACGTGACAGCAATAAAATCATTGACATTAATAAGGGATTGACTTTCTCTCTGATATCTCTAACACTGCCCTTACAATCCCTTTTCTCAGGAGTCACAAAGCCGATGCCAGTAGCAGACGGTAAAAGTGTCTCTTAGACACTTGTTTAACTCATGTAGATTTCACTCACGGGCCTCAACCCGCATTCCAGAAGCAAATAGGAGAATGTTGAGTAGGTCAAGGTGGTACAAAGGGTCAACCCTATGATGGTGGGTTTAAAGGGTGCATGATATCACTTCCGGTACTGCCTCTATTTTGGCAAATCAATGCCCTGAACTAAATATAATGAAAATGTTCCCTTTGTATTCTATATTCACTGTCACAGGACTGTTGATAATTGATTTGCAATTGATTTGATGCTCAAGATATGCTTGTTTGTATATCAATTTATAATTGCAATAAATTCATCACTTTGGGCCATATGTATCAAGCCTTTTTCCCGTTTGCAAATGGGCAGATTCTCAGAATCTGCCCGTTTGCGAATGGGAAAAAGCCTTTTGGGATGTATAATTTGCGATTCTCTATTTTGCGAATGCAATTAAGGAATTGCAAATTGCGATTCCTTAAATGCAATTCTGGAAGAATCAGACATTTGCTATTTGGCCTTAAGGAATTGCAAATTACCACCAACTTCAAGTTGGTGGTAATTTGCAATTTTCTTTAAAAAAGCACTTTTTTAGATTTTTTAAAAGTTCCATATGTCGCACATACATGCCCTTGTGGCATGTATGTGCGCAAAATGTGCACACATGCATATTTCAGGGGTACAACAGGGTGTCATTTTGGCGCCCTTGAAACCTTGAAATTGCATTCTCAATTTGCGATTCTCTAATTGGTAATCGCAAATTGAGAATGTCTTCCCATTCATTCCTAAGGGCCTCTTAGCCTATAGGAATGAATGGGAAGGTATTGCTTATTTGCGAATCTCAATTTGCGATTCGCAAATAAGTAATATGTAGGATTCGCAAAATTTTTAGCAAAGCCTACAAACATTGCATTTTGCGATTCTCTAATTGCGATTCGCTAAAAATCACAATTTGAGAATCGCAAAACTCTTTTTTTTACATATGGACCTTTGTGCTCAGTTATTGATTTTTTTAAAATACATAAAATCTGATTAAAACCTTTGGATTTGAAGAAACATGTTTATTTTGTATGCTCTGAGTGGCTTAATACATCCAGAGTAACGCAACGCAAATTGCTGCGTCAAGTTACCGTGTACCATGGCTGGTGCGTGGATGTTCCCATGCAACACCCATGGATTCTGATGCATTCCCAGATTTACCACTTCTGGTAGACCTGGGAATGCTTTCTTTATGACTAACCATTTAAGATGACGTCACCAACATTTTCCTTTTTAAACCACTTAATCATTTAGTGACTAGGCACGCTCTTTATCACGCTCATGTAGAAATAACACACTGTCATTCGGCGGTTTTTTGCCCAATTCGGGAATTGAGAATCACTTACTCATTTTTAGCATGCTCTCTTGATTTTGTGTGTACGCTTCATTAATATATGCAGACTATTTTGTAGCATAGACTGATAGGACTGTCAGTTGAAATCCTTCCTGTCTTTTCTTTTTAGCGTTTCAATGAAGGACCCCTGACGAAGGGTCGCCACCAGGCCCGAAATGCATTGGGTAGTGCTGAATTTTGTATTGAATTAAAAACTACACACGCATATGAACTCTATTGTTTTGCAATGAAAGAAGACACATGATATTGAATGCAATTCTATGAAGATGTGAAGATTAAATAAATGATCATCTTATATTTGAAGAGTATGAACTTCGTCTTAGGAACCTATGTTATGGAAACTAGTGGATAGCACTTCTTGCTATTATAAATTGTGTTCACACCCGCAAATTGGTCTTCCCCTTTTGCATTTTGAACTGAACATGCTACACCTTCCCAGGGGAGGTGTAACGAGGAAAAATATCTTTATTTCTTCGTGTTTTTTACTCTTTCTATGTGCTCTGCATTCTGCAGCACACATAAAAAGAGGAAAATGCCTCTCAGGATTGTTTTTGAGAAGCAAGGTTTCCCTTCCTGCACAAAAACAATCCTGTTTACACAATGCTGGCACCCTTGCACTGTGATACAAGAGTGCCTGTGTTGGTGCTAGGCAGCAAATTGTGCACCAGCGCTGGGAAAAGGCCGGAATACGCCGTACTATGTTAAATACGGTGCATTCCTGTCCTTTCCCTGTCACGCAGCGTAGCAAGGTGACTTGCTGCCCTGCATCACTTTTTCATAAATATGGCCCTCTATCTATAGGACGAGACACTGTTTAGTTTTCATTACAAGACCTGATAGACTTAATATGCAGAAGTGTGTATCCTGCAGCTCATACTACATCACCTTAAATCTGCACAGTATCATGCGCTCTTTCTCCATTTCCATCGAGGCCCAGGTCCCATACTTGCCTTTCACATTGCAACAGCATTTGTTACAAAGGCAGAGGCTGCTGCCAATCTCAAGCACTCCACATATTAAAAATAAACTGGGTAATGTCTACTCACTCACTGGAAGCAGGTATTACATATTAGACTAGAGCTTTTCTAGAGAGGATATTAATATTGTCCTGCTGTGTTTTGTACTTTCTACCCTTTCTCTGCTGTCTGTATGTAAGAAGGGGAGTTGTTTTTATTAGTGTTTGATCTCAGGCTACATAATGGTTAGGGTGTAAGGGAATGCTACCAGTGCAGCTAATTAATGGTAAGTGTCTTGGGGCAGGTGAATTGATGCCACATACAGTGCATAAATTGTTTAATCAATGGAATCAATTGGTTGTTTTCCATTTCTCTTTTTTCATCTTTTCTTTGCTTGACCTTTGCACCTTGTGCTTTGCTGCAGTTGGGTAATTAGTCTGACCTGTACTCTGTTCGATGCAGGCCATGATCAGCCATTTAATTCAAGCTTACAAAATTAACTGCAACAGACTGATGTTTATGGAACAGCCATGCCAGACTCTCACAGAGAAAGCCTTACAGGAATAATAACATTGAAAGGGCTTGAATAGATACATGAAAACAATGAAAAAATTTCCTTGCTTTGCTCAAAACTTCCTTTAGTTTTTTAAGTGCCTTTTAATTCTGAGGTTTTGAAGCAATGGGATCATTGGAATATGTCACATGCACAGTAAGGGTTTCGTGTCTGACTTTATTGATCCATTTTATGAGTGTGACAGTCGCATAATCTCGTCCATGGAGAATTATTTGTGCCAATTCTATGGGGAAGGCGTAATCCCGCGATCCGATGCAGACAGCCTTTATACCTGATCCGCTATTCAGAGGAATGGAGTCATTTCACAAATTTAACTCCTCCACATTTCGTTGTATGATTTCTGGTGAAATTTACATGGGAAAAACAGGCCAGAAAGTGAGACAGTGCATAATAATCTGACATGATAACTCCAATGCTGTACATTAGTGGTTACTTTGAGAACACACCACAGTGGAGTAAAGGAGTTTCCAGTGGGGAAATTACTGCACAGTAAGTCTGGCCCACTCACGACAAGGGGCTGAATGATAAATATTTCACAATGGCATAAAACATTTGTGGTCACTGTGTTTTTCAGGGATGTAGTCTGGAATATTGAGTAGAGAATGATGCCTTAATTTGGTAGCTAAAATATAGAATACTAAAATATCCAAAGGTAAGTGCATAATGAGAAGTATAGATTTTATACTCTCAACTCCACATCTACCCTGAAGGTGAATATCTCATCAAACTACATATATGTGGAGTTATTTATAGAAAATGTATACATAGGGCCATATGTAGGTATAACGTTTTTTGCGAATCTCAAATTGCGATTTTTAGGGAATCGCAATTAGAGAATCGCAAAATGCAATGTAGGTAGGATTAGCAAAATATTTTGCGAATCCCACCTATTCCTTATTAGCGAATCGCAAATTGAGATTCGCAAATAAGGAATACCTTGCCATTCATTCCTATGGGCTAGAAGGCCCATAGGAATGAATAGAAAGACATTCTCAATTTGCGATTCTCAATTAGAGAATCGCAAATTGAGAATGGAATTTCAAGGTTGCAAGGGTGTCAATAGGACACCCTTTTGCACCCCTGAAATAAACATGTGTGCACATGTGGCGCACATACATGCGCTAAGGGCATGTATGTGCGCCACATGGCACCTTGAAAAATGCAAAAAAGTGAATTTTTTAAAGAAATCGCAAATTACCACCAACCTGAAGTTGGTGGTAATTTGCGATTCCTTAACCCAAAATCGCACAACTTGGGTGCTTCCTACATTGCATTTAAGGAATCGCAATTTGGGATTCCTTAAATGCATTTGCAAAATAAGGAATCGCAAATTTTGCGATTCCTTATTTTGCGTGTGGGTTGTTGTTTGCTACATAGCACACTGCTCAAATTGCGATCGCAAACCCTAAAATTCTGCGAATTTTAGCATTTGCGATCGCAATTTGCCTTCCTACATATGGCCCATACTTACCTGTTAATATTTTAGCCATGATATTACGGTATTACACTATTCACTACTCAATATTCAGGACCCACATTGCTTTTCAATGACTATTCCCCATGGTTCTCCTATACCAACCTCATCAAGCACATCATGCCCTGAGCTTTCAGTACTCCTCTCAACACAATCATTTATTAAATATGATTACATTCATTTATGTCTTGGTCACAATCCCACAAAAGGCATGCGCCTTATCATTGGCATTCCGTATAGTGCAAACCCCCTTTTGTGGAATTCGATGTTAAGTCAACAAATGCATAATTAAAACACATGACTTCTTTATTCAGCTATAAAACAGCAGCTTTAACTAAAGCCCTGGTTCCATTACTAACTAATAAAAAGAAGCTATTGACACCACTGACATGGGTTTAGACAGCAGGTTGCAATTAACTTTGCACACTTTGTCCCAGTCATTATTTATGAAGCAAACAGTAAATACTTCAGGAAATACTGTAAATTAAGCCAAGCCCAGCCCAAGATGAGCACCATGAGTTGGCTATCATCGACCTATCTTACCAAGACAAACACTTTGGCAATGCTGTGTGGGAAAGGGTCCCTGCAAAGCTTAGACCTACAGCTTTGCCTAATAAAGTCTCCCTCTGACTGACTTGGTTAGAAGAGATGGCACAACAAAGGGTTCATACAAGTGTGGAGATATGGACTTAAACCTTCCATTTACTAATGCTTAATCTTTGTGCTGGAAATCTAAGTGAATTTGGCCCAAAGGTATTTGAGCCTAAACACCCCACTTACAGATTTTCATCCTTTTAGATATCAGATGCCTTTTGACAGGTCAGTGGGCCTTTGCCACCATGTTGGAATGGATCTGGAATGAAAACATGAATCATACATATACCATCAACTGCCAGATGCTTAATGTTCAGTCAATGATGAGCGGTTGAGGGAGTTTTCAAATCCTTTATCTATTTTAAAGGATTTGTATGGTTTTGTCATCTATATTCAGATTGGTTCAGATTACAAAAATACCAAATAAAAGATTGATTACTGACAGCATAAATCAATACAAAGTGTTCCATAAAGGAAAATGTCTCTAAACTAACTTAATTAACTATTGTGCACATTATAACTGTTATTAGGAAAATTATTCCCTTGATACAATTACACTTATGTCTAATGCGAACACATTGTTTTGAGTCAGTAAGAGAATAGCTTGCTGTAGAGGTTTCGCAGAAGATCTTCCTTTCAAAGCTGTTAAGTTTTATTTAGTTTTTTTTTAGTTCTTCTTCTCCTTAGTGCAGTTTTCTAGTAGAGCATACCTAGCCCTACTCTGTGCTCTACTAAAGGGTTATCACTATTCTTCTGTAACTTGCTTCTCGGACCTAGGTTAGGGGGTCATTAGAATGGCGGAAGGACCACCACCGCTGGGCCGGCGGTGGCGGTCCTGCCTCCATCACACAGGATATTCCCACCACTGAATTAGGATGGCGGTGGGAACCCAATCTGTCCCCGGCGGACGGAAAGTCCGTCTGCCACGGTTCCGCAAGGCGGTCCTTTTCCGCTTGCCTTGCGTAACCAAAACACAGGCCAGCAATGCGGCGGTGCCTTGCAGGCACCACCGTAGTGATTTGGAAATCCCTTTCCGCCTGTATTTTCGCGGCAGTCATCCCACCGTGAAAACACAGGTTGGGGCTGCAAAGTGCATGGAGGGCCTCCTTCCGCACCTAGGAGCTCTCAGGCCAGCAGGGTACTGCGCGGAGGGGGCCCCCTGGTGTTCGGGCCCCCCGCACTGCGGGGGCTGCTGGGGCCATTGTTACGCCACTGATGGCGAGGGGTATCGGTGTGCGACTGCAGCGGTCGCAAAGACCGCCCTCCACGCTTCCGCCACAGGCAATTGTCACGATTGCCTGGAGAAGCAGTCAGCATGTGTAAAATGGTGGCAGTTCCTAGCAGGCACCACCCACCAGATTACAATGCTGGCGTCAGCCAGCCTTTCCATGGCAGTGGAACCACCATGGAAAGGTTGGCGGAGGCTGGAATCGGGGGCCCGTTGCGGGACCCCTCTGTGTTGGGGAGGTGCACTAGGGGGTACCCACTGCATTTCCAGTTGCAGGCACCACATGGTGCCTGCCACGTAGTGCAGGGAAATGCTCAGCATGGCATTTTAGCATTACATACGGTGCTGCAGCCAACAACACCGGCCGTAATGTTAAATGCCCTGGGTGCGCCCGCCATACTGGTGAGCGCATCCTAATTGCAGTAGTGGGACCGCTGCACGTCTGGCAGGTGGTCCCAGCACTACAATGATGGCGGGCATACTGATGTCCCCCCGCCATCATAATGAGCCCCTTAGTCTTCTGTAAAACAAATAATAAAGCAATAAACATCTAATAGGCACAGTTCACAGTTCTTTTTGCATTAAGTTCATTATTCTTTTCAATTAGAAATTTCACATTTTAATGTCTCTGCAGTTCAAGGGGGTTCAACAGTTCAGCGTTCATGTTGCACAGATCTTCCAAAGTGACATTCAGTGCTGCATTCATATAGTAGGACCACCCAGACAATGAGTATCTTCGGAAAGGCATTTGAGTCCTTCTGGATCTTCTTGTGACTTGATGATTTGGATAAAGATCACCTTCGTCTTCTGTGTTACCCTCTTCATGCACTGTTTCTGGAATCTATGTTATTGATGAACTTCTCCTCCGCCTCTCTTTCCCAAGACTCCTTGGCCACTCTGCTTGGCGGCGGATTCTTTTTGTCCCAGAGCTCGTTCTTTTGCCTTGTTCTTCATTTTGTTGAATTTCACAGATGCTTTCAGAATGCAATTAAGTCTCTGCTCCATCTTTGTCCAGAACCTCAATACCACTTTGTGTCACCTCAGGCCAGTACTTGTCTTTCAGTTTGTTGATCTTTACCCATTTCTCCTCCCAGTGCTTCTCTCTGTATTCAAACAGGTGCTGGTACTGTAGATCTAGGTGGTCTCTATACTGGTGTTGCAACCACTATTGCTCTTTTTTCTAGATCATAGGCCAAAGATGCTTCTTCAGGAATGCTCACTCTCCTGGTGTGTGAGGCATGCATCCAGGTCAGAACTCCAGCACATTTAACAGCAGAATTCATAGTCAGTATGATTTAGAAGCGACCTTTCCATCTGGGTTCAAGACAGGTCTTCTGACCGTGCTTCTTGATCACTACCCAATCACCATTTTTGAGGTTGTGGCACTATTTTTGGTGAGGATCTTGATTAGAAGCTGATACCTGATGAAAGACAGAATGAAGGGCATTATCAGGCACAGCTGGTAGTCTCATAGCCCTCCCCAGCAATATTTCATGTGGGGATAATCCTGGCTTCCTGTCGGGATACTTCGAATGCTCATCAATACCAGTGGTAATGCATCCGGCCATTTCAGTGACGTTGAAGCATAAACCTTCGCCAATCTGTTTTTTCTTGTTCTATTCATCAGCTCAACTATGACTGATGTTTCCTGTCTGTAACTGCAATGTAATTTTTGCTCAGCCTATAAAGCAGCACATAGTATATTCATCATTTCATTGTTGAAGGGTTTTCCTCTATACGACTCAAGAAAGACTGGCATCCCGAATCTCAAGATTGTTTCACGAAATAACAATTTAGCTACAGTAGGACTGTCCATCTGCAATCTGTTATAAGGGCCATTTGGTCTCCCAATGTGTGTGCTTCGAACATATGCTTTCCTCCCTACCTTTTGCTGTTGCCATGTGACACATCTTCTGCAATTTTCCTCGGCAATTACTCAAAACCTGGGGTTGAACACGTTTTGCTGAAAGAATCTAACCATGGTATCTCTCCCTAAGTGTGTGTACCCGTGATAGTAATGGGCCATGGAAACAAGCTATCATGCTACACTGGCCTTCCATTGGCTGACATCCAAATGTAATTAGCGTTCTTTACACAACCTGACCTAATCCACCCATTCTGTTCTGCTTCAGACACATTTTCCTGCACTCTTTTCAATTCCTCCAAAGATTCAGTTATTTCCATCATCATTGTAAAATCACTTTCTTCCTCAGATTTGCATTTGAAACCTCAGTTGAATGTGTATGCTAGCAGTGCACAATACCAGGCTACGGTGTCAGCGTTTCTGTTGCCCATGGCAACGTACCAGCTGCCTGTTTGATCTCCTGGACATTTCACAACAGCAATTTCACTAGGTATCTGCAGGACTCCAAGCAAGTTCTTCACATGCTGTCCATTTCGAATAGGCATACCTGTGGAGGTGAAATCCATGTTGCAGACATAACTGCCCAAAATCATGAACTGCACCAAAACCATACTGGCCATCCATGAAGATGGTGACTCTCATTTGGGCAATGTAACTGCAAGCTTGGGTTAGGGTACTTAACTCAGCAACTTGTGCGGAGAAAACAGACTGAAACCAAGAGTCTTCAATCACATAATTTATGGAGCACACAGCATATGCTGCTCTTAGTGTGCCTTCATTACCTCTTAGGCATGAACCATCAACAAATAGGACACAGTCAGGCTAATTTAGTGGTTCATCCTTAATATCAATATCAAGTCTCTGCTTTGTGCATAGTTAAGTGACACTTAGGCAATCATTATTGAACTCCTCGCATTTTTCATTTGGTTCAGTCACAAGCATAAGAGTAGACACTTTTAAAACATTACATCATCTGATTACAACATTTTCAGATGCTAGCAAATTCTGCTCATATCTGGTTAACCTGTTGTGGGCCAAATGTTGGGTCTTGGTTTTGGTTAAATGTAACTCCACAGAGTGTGGAACCATGAGAATTAAAGGATGTCCCATCACTGTGTTCTCGCTCTTTTCCAAACCAGCACTCACCATAGCAATTGCCTTCAAACAGCTGGGGAGTCCTGCCGCTACAGTGTCAAGTGCAGTAGAAAAATAGGCCACAGGTCTTCGGGACCCTCCATGTGTCTGTGTCAAAACTGAGAGTGCGCACCCATCTCTCTCACTGCAAAACAGAGTAAACTCTTTTGTATAATCAGGCATTCCCAGAGCCAGGACACAACACAATTTTTCTTTCAGATATAGGAATGCTTTTGTACATTTGTTATCCCAAGGAAGCAGATCAGACATATCTCGATTCATCAGCCTCAGTAAAGCTTTGCCATTAAGGAAAAGTTTGATATCCACTGTCTACAGTAGCCAATGAAAGGGCCAGGCCCGTAAGTTTTAGACCGTTCTAGAGTCTCACTCTGATGGTTCTTTTTCGCAGCATGAAAGTGTAAAGGGGAGAAAAGTTGTTAGGGAAACAGTCAATTAGCCAATGATTCCTTTAGATACATAATAACCCATGGGCAACTAGTTAAAGTTAATTAATTTATTAGAAAGCCAAAAATAACTGAACATAGAGACACCTCAACACAAGTATATAGAAATACAGAGGAATCAGCATGAAGCCAAATCTGCGCATCCAATTTAGATGGTGTAGCATGAGCAACACAATTAGTTCAAAAAGTAAAATACAGAAAATCAGGAAGCATGAGTCTAAGTTTCCCTGCATCGAGGATTGATGAGTAAAACGCATTAAATTCATCCCTACTCTAACACTAAGGTGAGATCCCTAAATAAGCATTTTCAAAAGGAAGGCTAAAAGGTGTCAGCACACTGAGCCTCCCTAAGAAGTCTCTCCACGATCAATGGGTCAAGTAACATAAAGCTACCAAAGACAAGCTCGTTCTAGAATGCTCTCTCACCGAAGGCAAGAAGGAAGTAGCACCCTGTCCCTACTTTCAACTACCAGTTATCCATAGGTAGCAATCCCATGGTGCAATTTGGATCATGCCATCTACCCTGAGTACGGTCCTGAAGGTGTTTTTCCTGGTTGTATGACATAATTTCGACAGACAGAAAATCGACCTACAAATATATCGCAACAAAAATATCGATGTCAAGAATATCGACATCCTATCTACAACATGGTAAGTACAAAAATATCGAAAATTAAATATCGATGTCAAAAATATCGTTATTAAAAATATCGTTTTTTTTTAACTTTAAAAATATATGTAAAATAAACCAAATTATACTTAGAAATTAAATAAACATAATTAAATATATTGTATAATATTTAAAATGTATAATTAATATATATAATTTAATAAAACTTTAATTAAACATATCCATATAATATATAATATATATATACTTACTTAATAATTAATTTTATGAATAATTTCTGTAACGTATAAATTATTAAATATTTTTAAAAATTACCAATACATCTATACACATAAAATAATAACATTAATAAATATTTAATAATTACATATAGCAAATAATAATCAATATTTTTAATGTGAATCATTTTTATTATTAATGATATATTACAATAGCCAAAATAATACAAAACATATGAACTATCAGACACAATAAAACTACTAGTCCAACTCCAACAAAAACAACAGAAAGTAAAATGTTGGATACCGTAGGGGTAAAAATTACTATTCCAACTCCAAAGAGTGCAACAGTAGGGAAAGCGTTGGATAGCGTAGGGTTAAAATTACTATTCCAACTCCAGAGAGTGCAATAGTAAGGAAAGCGTTGGATAGCGTAAAGGTAAAAATTACTATTCCAACTCCAGAGAGTGCAACAGTAGGAAAAGCGCTGGATAGCGTAGGGGTAAAAATTACTATTCCAACTCCAAAGAGTGCAACAGTAGGGAAAGCGTTGGATAGCGTAGGGTTAAAATTACTATTCCAACTCCAGAGAGTGCAATAGTAGGGAAAGCGTTGGATAGCGTAAAGGTAAAAATTACTATTCCAACTCCAGAGAGTGCAACAGTAGGAAAAGCGCAGGATAGCGTAGGGATAAAAATTACTATTCCAACTCCAGAGAGTGCAACAGTAGGGAAAGCGTTGGATAGCGTAGGGGTACAAATTACTATTCCAACTCCAGTAAGTGAAACAGTAGGAAAAGCGTTGGATAGCGTAGGGGTACAAATTACTATTCCCACTCCAGTAAGTGAAACAGTAGGTAAAGCGCTGGATAGCGTAGGGGTAAAAATTACTATTCCAACTCCAAAGAGTGCAATAGTAAGGAAAGCGTTGGATAGCGTAAAGGTCAAAATTACTATTCCAACTCCAGAGAGTGCAACAGTAGGAAAAGCGCTGGATAGCGTAGGGGTAAAAATTACTATTCCAACTCCAAAGAGTGCAACAGTAGGGAAAGCGTTGGATAGCGTAGGGTTAAAATTACTATTCCAACTCCAGAGAGTGCAATAGTAGGGAAAGCGTTGGATAGCGTAAAGGTAAAAATTACTATTCCAACTCCAGAGAGTGCAACAGTAGGAAAAGCGCAGGATAGCGTAGGGGTAAAAATTACTATTCCAACTCCAGAGAGTGCAACAGTAGGGAAAGCGTTGGATAGCGTAGGGGTACAAATTACTATTCCAACTCCAGTAAGTGAAACAGTAGGGAAAGCGTTGGATAGCGTAGGGGTACAAATTACTATTCCCACTCCAGTAAGTGAAACAGTAGGTAAAGCGCTGGATAGCGTAGGGGTAAAAATTACTATTCCAACTCTAAAGAGTGCAACAGTAGGGAAAGCGTTGGATAGCGTAGGGGTAAAAATGACTATTCAAACTACAAAGAGTGCAACAGTAGGGAAAGCGTTGGATAGCGTAGGGGTAAAAATTACTATTCCAACTCCAGAGAGTGCAACAGTAGGGAAAGCATTGGATAGCGTAGGGGTACAAATTACTATTCCCACTCCAGTAAGTGAAACAGTAGGGAAAGCGCTGGATAGCGTAGGGGTAAAAATTACTATTCCAACTCCAAAGAGTGCAACAGTAGGGAAAGCGTTGGATAGCGTAGGGGTAAAAATTACTATTCAAACTCCAGAGAGTGCAATAGTAGGTAAAGCGTTGGATAGCGTAAGGGTAAAAATTACTATTCCCACTCCAGAGAGTGCAACAGTAGGGAAAGTGTTGGATAGCGTAGGGAAAAGAATTACTATTTCAACTCCAGAGAGCGCAACAGTAGGAAAAGCGTTGGATAGCGTAGGGGTACAAATTACTATTCCCACTCCAGTAAGTGAAACAGTAGGGAAAGCGCTGGATAGCGTAGGGGTAAAAATTACTATTCCAACTCCAGAGAGTGCAATAGTAGGGAAAGCGTTGGATAGCGTAGGGGTAAAAATTACTATTCCAACTCCAAAGAGTGCAACAGTAGGGAAAGTGTTGGATAGCGTAGGGAAAAGAATTACTATTCCAACTCCAGAGAGTGCAATAGTAGGGAAAACGTTGGATAGCGTAGGAGTAAATATTACTATTCCCACTCCAGTGAGTCCAACAGTAGGGAAACCGTTGGATAGCGTAGGGGTAAAAATTACTATTCCCACTCCAGAGAGTGCAACAGTAGTGAAAACGCTGGATAGCGTAGGGGTACAAATTACTATTCCCACTCCAGTAAGTGAAACAGTAGGAAAAGCGCTGGATAGCGTAGGGGTAAAAATAACTATTCCCACTCCAGTAAGTGAAACAGTAGGGAAAGCGCTGGATAGCGTAGGGGTAAAAATTACTATTCCAACTCCAGAGAGTGCAACAGTAGGAAAAGCGCTGGATAGCGTAGGGGTAAAAATTACTATTCCAACTCCAGAGAGTGCAACAGTAGGGAAAGCGTTGGATAGCGTAGGGGTACAAATTACTATTCCCACTCCAGTAAGTGAAACAGTAGGGAAAGCGCTGGATAGCGTAGGGGTAAAAATTACTATTCCAACTCCAAAGAGTGCAACAGTAGGGAAAGCGTTGGATAGCGTAGGGGTAAAAATTACTATTCCAACTCCAGAGAGTGCAATAGTAGGGAAAGCGTTGGATAGCGTAAGGGTAAAAACTACTATTCCCACTCCAGTGAGTCCAACAGAAGGGAAAGCGTTGGATAGCGTAGGAGTAAAAATTACTATTCCCACTCCAGAGAGTGCAACAGTAGTGAAAACGCTGGATAGCGTAGGGGTACAAATTACTATTCCCACTCCAGTAAGTGAAACAGTAGGGAAAGTCCTGGATAGCGTAGGGTTAAAAATTACTATTCCAACTCCAGATAGTAAAACAGTTGTGAAAGCACTGGATAGCATAGGGATTCTATAAACATAATAACCAATTAAATAATTAGTTATAAAAAAATAGCATATTAATAATTAATTTACAAACTATGTATTATTAAATACCAATTATTTAAAATAAATATTTATATAAATAACTTTAAATTACATCCCACACTATTCCCCCTTTAACACACAACACACTACACATACAAAATACACAATACATTTAAATATCAGTTTATCTATTATTTAGAATTAATAATACATTCTTTATAATTAATATACTTATTATTTACAAATTTATACATATTAACTACCAAATTACAATTATTCACAAATTAATTATTAATTAACAATACATTAATTAGCAATAACAACAAATAACATGGAATAATAAATTATTTATATTTACTATATTTAACGTACTAATAACAATTATATACCAATTAATAATTAATTAACAATTAATTATTATTAATTACAAATAAATAAAAATTATCATTAATTATTTGAATTTAATTACATCCCACCCTATTCCCCTATAAACCCACAACCCACTACACATAAAAATTCACATAATTAATTTAATCATCAATTAATCACTTAATAAAATTAAATGACCAATTAATTAGTAATTAACAATTAATTAATTAACAATACCAATAAAGAAATATTAATATTAAACTAATTATAACTTATATAATTAACCAATTAATAAAATTAATTTACAATTACTAATTAATTTACAATTAATTAATCGATTAATATATTTAATTAACAATTAGTAATTAATTAACAATTAATTAATCATAAATACCAATTAAACAATACATATTAATTAATTAATTATAATTAAATTACTTCCCACCCTATTCCCCTATAAACCCACAACCCGCTCTGATACTAAAACGCTAAATTATATTTTACATAATTATTAATCTCTAAACATTTATTTTTAAATGTATTAAAATCCATTACAATAGTCTTTAACATACAAATAAAATACATATTAAAATACATTACACTAATAAAATATCGATATTCTTGACATCGAAATTTTTGATTACGATATTACTTACATCTATATTAATGACTTCGATATTATTAACTTCGATAATACTTACCTTGGGGTCGATATTCTGTCCATCGATATTCTTGACTTCGATATTCTTTACCTACGATATTTACAACTGGATATACTTGTAGTTCGAAATTTAAAACTCGATATTTAGACTGCTCACCGTTTTTCCTCGATGTTGATGGTGTACCTTCCTTGCTACAATTTGCACATGGTTCCCAGAACTTCTCCTATGTGAAGCACAATGACCTTCCTTTATTGACTCAAACCACACAATTGTAACTTCTTCTCTCTTTGCCTAACTAGTAAAACAAAGAAATCATTCTATCTAAGAGAGCACTTCTTCACCTGCAACACAAAATGTGAGAAAGAACAGATTCCACAGCACACATGAAATTCAAACTTTTAATTCTACAGCGAGAGTTTTCAGCGACTTGCATTTCAGGTCTATGAATTTCAGCTAACATACGAGAAACATCATATAAGCTTTACAAATTCACATAATATTAATGCAATTTCAACTAATGCATTTACATATATATGAAATAACATAATTAATAAGCACATCTAATACATAAATAATTGTCAGTTGGACAACACAAGTTCTTCATGTTAATGTTTCCTGCTAGTTACATTCACTTTCTACGTTAATTTACCATGTTACTTGTCAATGATCTAAAATACACCACATATATTTATTAATGCATTTTAAAACTCTAACACTTCACGTTAATACAACAATGGATTATATGTGGGTGCGCTCTACACGTGATTATGTGCACCCCTACAAACTGAAATTAGATCTCAACTCTATCACCAACCATTCCCCAAAAACATCCTGATTTCTTTCTATATTCAAGTTGGATTCATCTGCAAGATGGTTTCCACTTTCTCTAGTGACACCTTTCTGACTCCTTTCATAATGATGTGACCCAGATATTGAACTTCTTTTTGACAGTACTGCGGTTTACCTGGAGATACTTTGAGCCCGATTCCGATGTCATTAAGAAAGCCCTCCGGACGACTCAGATCCGGAGAGCTTTCCGAACAAATCGTGCTCTGGGAGTCCGAGCGACCGATTCCGATCTGTCCGTATAGTGACGGACTCAGTTAAGACAGACTTCCATTTGACTCAATGGGAGCCTATGCACCGTAAGCGTACACAGGCTCCCTTTGCAAAAAAGGGGTGGGTGGGGAAAAGCTGGCGGGCATCCCATGGTCGCCGCCACACTGTGCATGAATGGAAAAGGGGGACCCATGGGTACCTCCCCTGCGACAGATTCAGAGGGCCCTGGGTGAAGGGGGCCTGCCATGGCCCCCCAAAGTCTGATTCCCACAGCCGTTTTGTCTCAGCAAAACTGAGTCGGTAAGGCTGTCAGAATTGGTCATCGTACTCTCTCGTTTGGAAGCCGTCCCCATTGAGCTGCACGAATCGGCTCTGAACAACTCAGACTGACTGATTCAGGTTCGGTCGGTGTGGACGGCTTCCTCGCATCGTACTTGCTTCTTTTGAATCCCATTTGGAGCCCTTCCAAACAAGATTGGAATCAGGAACAATACACTATGATCCAGCACACCACACAAACATTGTATGTAATACAGTATTGTAAATTCGAACAATATTAGTCCAATCAGCAGGTCTTATTTTGAAATTCTTTATTCAATTTTCTTTCTTTAAAATCTGCGTAACCAACGCGTTTCGTCCTTACGGACTTCTTCAGGGCAAAGAAGAGTACAAAATGAGAGTCCTCTTTATATGTTCCCTCAAGACTGAAGTC
The DNA here is from genome assembly GCF_964204655.1 of Triturus cristatus. Lineage (NCBI taxonomy): Eukaryota > Metazoa > Chordata > Amphibia > Caudata > Salamandridae > Triturus > Triturus cristatus. The sequence goes on along the minus strand of NC_140593.1, from coordinate 452,350,371 downwards.
AGTAGTTGCTGCTCCTTTATAGACCAAATCATTTACGATTTTTAAGTTCAAAGTTGCAGGAGCAGTCCTTCCATAGTGTAGTCCATATGGTTCATGACTCCTTTGGAGATTTAGAGGTATTGAATCTCAGATCCCTAGCACCCTAAGAAGCTAATACAGAATTTTTGACCCCACTAAATAAAGATTGGAATCAGGCCCTTTGTGTTTATTCTATGCTAGGTGATTCAAAAGTGAAATGGTGTCGTACTTACAAGCTTCACATGTATCCGATGCTACTAACAGAACATCTGTATATTAAACAATGGTAGAATCACAAGACATTTTCAAGGACAAACGAGATTCATTTTTAGGATCTAATTAAAGATAGACTGACCCTCAGTATACCCTTGAGGGACACAACACCACATGATTGTCCTCTGCGGGAAAACAAATGAAAATAATTATTGGCTATCTTCGTGCAAGGGCACTGGGTCGAAAGCCTGACATAAATCAATGACTGTGAACCATTCTGCAGTACAGGGAATTTGCAATAGTACAGTGGCATGATTCTGTATCACAGGACAACAAGGCACTACTATCTCATTAATCAACCTGAAATCTTGGACAACCCTATACTTGCCATTTGGCTTTTGTAAGCCCATAATAGGTGAATTACAAGGCTTCCAATCAGCTCTCTCAATATGCCTTTCTGAAGCATGTCTTCAACCACTGATTGTATTCCTGCAATAGTCTCTGGAGACAAATGATAGGATGGTTTTCTAAGGTAAACAGCATTTGGCTTTAATCTGATTTTGACTCGTTCAGCACCTTTTATAAATCCAATGTCTTTCCTTGTGAGATCCCAAACGTCTGCACGTAGAATGTCTCTGAGATCTTCTGGTAATTCAGACATGGTCAGTAAGGGAGGAATTCCTACCTCATCATTTTGTCTAATAATTTAAAGTCGACATTCTCATCATGTGTTTGGAAGGCAACACCGTCCGGTGTGCAGTATATTGTGCAATTTAATTTCCACAACAAGCCTTTCGTAACAGATTTACTGGGTTTGTATCACTGATCACAAATTGGTGCTTCTTTTTAAAAGTTCCTATTTTTACTACAACTTATTTTGAAATCTGATTTTGCATTTGTTTATTTGTTACCAGAACAACTTGGATCATTTTCCCCAAGAGAGGTAAGTCTGGTACTTCAACTGTTCTAACAGTGGAACAGGTAGATCCTGTGTGAATCAGGAAACACATCTTGTGACCATAAACATTTGCATCTGCATATGGGCCACTCTGATCTACCTGCAAGACTGCACCAAGTACGCAATTGTCTTCCACTGTCAGGCACCGTCATTGGGATTTTCAGAAGCAAACTCGTCAGCCTCAAATAATGGATATTGACCTAAAGTATTCTGATTGTAGTTTTGAAACTGTGGCATAGCATTTCGGAACTGATTTGCATTACACTTTGGCATCTGATTCCAATTCAATTTGGGTTGCCCATTTGCTTGGGAGTGGGGGGCATCATCTTGGCTTGATTTTGCATGAGTCTGCATTTGATGTCTAGGTAGTCTTTGTACTGGTGTATCCTATGAATTTTGCATCAATCCGTCAGCATTTTCAGGATTAAATCAAGATTCTCGTTTCTAATGCCCCACCCTATGACAAACGTGACAAGCAGTAAACTTTTTCATTGCAGCAATGTCTGTACCAGATCTCATACCTGTGGGAACACCTCTACCTCTGCCATGGGGCCTATGCATTCCACCTTGATTTCTTGAAAATCCAGCCTGTGGAGCAACAGCTCCTGAAAACTTTTCTGAGCCAACTTAGTCTGAGCGAACATAAATTTCTCCTTTATTTTCCTCCGATCATATCCAGTTCATCACTACAATGTTTTACATAACGCAAGATTTCATCCAATGACTTGGTATGCCAGCAAATCACACTTTGCATAATGTGGGCACAAACTTCAGGCTTCAGCCCTAGAACAAATTAAAATGAAAAAATCGCCATATCCTTTTCTTCAGGATATTCACATTCACTATGCTGTTTAAACACCTGCAGTAACCTTTCATAGTATTCATGAACTGTCTCCTTAGGCTCTTGTGTGGTTCTTTTAATCTTTAACAAATCAGTACCCAGGGGAGGTATTTTTCCTTTCAAAAAGGTCATAACCACTTCATATTTTTTGCATTACCATTGGTGATGGTGGACCAGTTTCTCTCTTTCTAAGTGGTTCTACTTTCAGCCATTGTATGCCTACTTTACTCTCTGGACAAAAATCAGCTGCTACCACAATGTCAATAAACGTATTAAATTCTCTCCCCAACACCTTCAAAATCTTTATAAACCTTTCTACTTGTTTATACAACTGCATCAGCTTGTCTCTCAACTTTGGAAAATTGTTTGTAAATGTTGTCAAATCACCTCTGTTCCAAGGAACATGTACATAGGTACCTCCAACTACTTCCCTCAATGGATAGGCTGCTGCCTCATCAAACTCATCCTGTTTTCCCTCTGCTTTCCTCTTTTTCTTTTTGTTTTTCTTTGCCCATCTAAGTTCCAATTTTTCCACATCCTTTTATCTGCGTATGCATTTGATCAGTTCAGTAATGTGCAAGCGCAGTCCAGTAATCCTTATGTCTTCTACTGCCTGATCCCCCAATTCAGCTCTATAACTATGATGAAGATTTATGTTGTTAGTAAGATCCACATTGTACCTTTCCAACATCCCTGCCAATTTGTCATGTATCACAGCAGCTCTCTCAGTAATCTCCTTACTCCGGTAGGTTAATTCATTTCTCTGGTATTGTTCCAAATGATCAAACTCTAGGCAACCCATGATCAGCTCTTCTAAGTCTGTTTTTAATTTAGGAATATCCAATAATCTATCTTTTCTTGTCTCTAATTCTTTTTGGGGCCCTGTGACTTCTGCTCTTCTTTCTCTAGTAATCTCTTCCAGCTATGCTGGTAATCCTCGATCTTCATTGGCAATTAAGTAATTTAAAGCTGAGGGTGTTGTAAACACTAGGGTGCCTCCTCCATCTATTAGAGCCTGCACATTTTGTGGGGGTTTCCGCAGAACTAACTGTGTATTCTGGGTTGTCGGTACATTTCCAACAACTGCTGTTGTTAAGACTTCTGGCCTGCTCTCAATCTGAGGTGATGCACTAGCAACCACCAAGGTGTTACTGGAACATTATCAATGAAGATCACAGCTGGGGGCTGTCTTACAACTGGTGGAGCAATTTGAAAAACATGTAAGGGTTGTTCAATATGAACTGGATCTGAATCCACTGGAGCTGTAGCTATGATCTGACTGGCACTAACTAGTACTTATTGCTCCTGGATCAGTATATTTTACAGGTGGTGCTGGTCGGGAAGACAGCATTTGTTCTAATATCTCATCTCCTGAATTTGTATCAGACTCATCTCCTTCTTGCCTAACAGTGCCTTTACTCTTCTTTGTACCCTCTAATGTGAAAACCAGATATAATCTGGTTCCTTCAATAATGCATTTCCTTCATCTGTGCTGTTCCTCATCCTGTAGAGCATTTGCATAATTCTGCATTGCTCTTTCTGTCCTTCTCTGATATTTCTCCTTCTCTTTTTCCCTCGCACCTTTTTCCCAAATATTAAACGCCTCATATTGCATGCGTCGAGGTGGTGGCGGCTTCATCTCATACAATTTTTCCTTCAAATGATCTAGGATTCTGATATTTAATGACCCACATCTCGGAAAACTTAAAGTTCCCTCATTTTCCGTAATCCTACTCCAATGTCGAAGCCACAAACACAAATTTAATCCATGTTCAGTAGTCATAATGTACAATGGAGTACCCTCAAGAGGTGCCTCCTCACCTTTGCATACAGGAATAATAACATCTCCCTTGACAAATTTCTTAAACTCCTTAAAACATTTCATAATGACAATTGAGCTTTCACATTTCTATGTAAAACCAAATGTTCTGATTCTGTTCCGTATGCATCACTATAAATTTGCCAATTAAATGACAGCTGTCAATTTCATGTAACTCTTTACCAAATCCAAAAACAGCACTCAAATTGACAATGTCCAATCACAGCGCAACACAGAAAATCCACTAGCCAATGGCAGCGAAAAAGCACACCAACTGTCCAATCTCACCACTAAACACTATAATGTACAACTCACTCCTCGTCGCATCACGCCCTCCATTACAATTTTCTTCGCATTCACACACAAGCTTCAAATTAAGTATCACCACCACAAGAATATTCTACATTCACAAGTGGCTTCTTAACCAACGAAAATTTACACAAATTAATGCAGCTTCACCAGTTTGCCCAAAAAGGTTCCACTAACATTAGCCAAGATTAATCAAGCACAACAGCCTGTCCTTATTATTACTGATGAAAGTGATGGTACTTCACACGCCACATCTAATTCTTCTGCAAACAAGTTTAAAACATTTATTATCTCAGGATCTTTCGACTTCAATGAGCCTGAAACTCAACTCCTCCTTTTAAACAACTCAGTGTCTCTATCACCCACTCATACACCTGAAAAGAAAATATACTCACAATCGCCATACTTTCTACCATGACATTTTCACCCTATTAATACTCACTCCTTCTAAACCATAAGTGCCAAACCGCAATTCCTTTGAATTCCTCTTCGCCATGCCGTAAGGACCTGGACACTGAAAAATGGAGTCTGATTATTTTTTATATATCTTGGATACCATTTTTAACGCTCCATTCGGGGTGAGAAGCATATTTCTGCTACCAGAAACTGCAGGAAATCTTAAGTGGATTTGGCCAAAAGGTATTTAAGTCTAAACCCTACACTTACAGATTTTCATCCTTTTGGAAATCCAGATGGCTCTTGACAGTCAATGGTCCTTTCTCACTATGTTGGAATGGAGCTGGAACGAAAACATAAATCATACATATACCATCAACAGCCACATCCCTAATGTTCAGCCAATGATGAGAGGTTGAGGAAGTTTTCAAAACCTCTATTTATCTTAAAGGATTAGTATGGTTTTGTCATGTTTATTCAGATTAGTACAGCTTAAAGAAATATCAAATAAAAGATTGATTAGTTACAGCATAAATCAATGCAAAGTGTTCCATAAAGGAAAATGACACCAAACTAACTAAAGAGTCTGGTTTACCTTAAGATAGAACCCATGAAGAGTTCCTTTTGGAAAAGAGCAAGATAGAACTTCCCACAGCTGCAGTAGCAACCATCAGAATATCAGTAAAAAAGGAATGATCGCTGCAGTAGCATTTATCAGTAAAGGGTTTGGATAAGGTAAAGATAAAGTCACCTTTAGCAATAGCTGTCGGCAACAAAGAGCAAGAATAAGCAGCAATTTTCCTCCAGAAGAGTCATAAGGGGACTTCCCTCACTCATTAGGAACACTCATTAACATAAAATCACACAATAATGTACGGAATATTAGTAAATGTTCAGATTTCTCTACCAATGAAAGCCACTCATCAGATGGTGCCTTCAACTTCTGATGCTTCTTCTCCTGATTCCCACGGTAAACATCTACGCCGAAATGTAGTAAAACAATGTTTCATATTCTCATAACATGGAGGAAATTTCTCATGAGAACCTTCCTATCTAAGCTAAAAGATACACTTTATGCCCACTGTGAATACAAAAACTAGTCAGATCTGATGAGACAAAACTAGCAATAATGTTCTGGTGTGGATTACATAAAAGACATCTAAACCATTATTTATTTTAACAGTCACAGCAAAGTTTATTGTTTATTATAAATGATCTACTGTGGCATGATGAAGCTCAGGAAACATTAGCTAGAAGTCAGAAGTCAGCACATTCTTAAGCAAGATTTTCTAAATAAATGTTTATTAAGCTAAGGGCAAGAGTCAAAAGAAAAGGCTTTTGGGCCTAAGTAAAGGGGCACATTTAAGAATGATAGCCTGGTCCATTTTTTTTTCTTCACTCTATTTTCATATATATTTATGCAAGCACCTTTTCCCTACATGTGATCTACTTACAAATTACTTGCAACATTATTATTGCATGTGAAAAAGGATTCTTTCACGTTATAAAATAGGCACATTTTCCCACGTGTCAATGTCTATTTAAAAACATTTCTGCAGCAGTTTAAACGCATTCTAAGGTGCAATTCTAATCTGGTTTACAAGTCAAAATGTGATTTTTGAAGTCATTTCCCACATTTGTTACATTGATTCTTCTCTGATAAGGGGCAAAACACTCAAAGAACATCATGTGAAGTCCTTTCATTCATCCCCAATGAGGTCTCCTTCTCCATTAAAAAATAGCCAACATCTCTGCTAAGAGTTGAGGAGGAACGATTAAGACGTACTGTTCTTGAGACAATATCTTGCCTGAATGGAAACCAGCTATTACCCATTGTGATAAGAGCATAAATTTTAAGGAGAAGAAACATTCTTTTGTCAGACAGCAAAATCCTTCTTCCTCTACTAGCTATGGGGAATAGCTGTCCTTACATAAACCTTCTAGGAGACTGAAAAGGGAACTGAATATTGTAATTGTTATACTCAGAAACAGGAACAGTCTTATCCTGGAAATAGCAGAGGTCCTAGCAATGAAGAAGGTGTACACAATTTACCAGTAGGAGGATGCATTCATCAGCTCATGACAACCTGAAGTGATCTATTTCAGACTGCTCTGCTCTAAAAGGGATCCAGACAGGATATTTAGTTGAATTTTCCTCTCCCTCATATTTGAGAGTTAGACCAACACATTGGCTCATCGAGAGAATGGCTTTCTTCGAGAAGGTAAAGTCTGGGCCTGGGCGGAACTCGCCTAGTTTAACTCTGCCGAATTCCACGGAGTTACAAAATCCTATGCGAGATTCCATGGAATTCTGCAAATGGGCAGAAATAGGCACATAGTGCTGCTCAAACTGTGATTTAGTGCCGGGAGCTCATTCTGGGCTGAAAAAATCCATGTAAATAGTACCACACGGTGCACCAGAGGGCGCAGCTTCCAGAGTTGATTTTGCTGCCCCTCGAGTAGATTTTCTACTTGAGCTGTAGCTTTCCAACCACAAATGGTTGCAACCTCCCACAACCTCCTGTGTTGGATAAATATTGCCGGGTGCACTCCTAGCAACCGGAAATCCCATTAAGGGATGCCAAATCTCGCCCACTCTCACCAACTTACCGTTTGTGATTCATGAGCGAGAAAAAACTCCACCATGCGGCGCTTAGCAGAATTTGGCCAGAACTCTGTGTTACTCATGTAACTTATGTAACGCGGAGTGGCCAAAACTCAGCCAATTTCAACGGCGGAGCAAAATACATTACCCACCCCTAGTAAAGTCCCTCCGATATCATGCAATATTACCAGTTCCAGTTTCAGATATTATATCAAGGGTATATATTCTATTGCCTTTTTGGTCTTCAAGATATCAGGAGAATTCAGTCATCCCAATGATAGTATCAGGAGAATTCATGGAGTCAATTGATCAGTGGTGGTAGTCATCCAAGATTCCTCAGGTTCTGTGTACAGGGGACAAATTTCCACTTCGGAGTCTTGGCGTTCACCTTAATCCAGCTCCTCAAGCATTCAGCAAGATGGTGGCACAAGTTGATGCACTTCTCCATCTTCCAGGGGTGATTGATTTTTCCCTTCCAGGGCGAATAGATTCTTTATACTCCTGTAAAAGATCATGCCTTTGAGGATCTGGGTGCAGTGTATTCATGCCTGGTTCAACCCGGATTCATCCTCAAGCTTCCAGCAGTATCAATTGATTACTTCTAAGGATCTGATCTTCATTGGAGCTTGCTTCAGAACTAACATGTATTCCTTCCAAAAGCAAGGGCAATACAGCTTCATCACCCCTTGTCCTCTCTAATTGAAATGTCTTTGGCACAGTCCATCTTTGACTGAAGTTGCATGATCAGATGGCAGCTTGTGTCTTTGCAGAGGCTTTCAGAGGCTTGTTCTGTGTACTCTTTCACCCCATCTTTGACACACATCAATCATTATGGAGGAGTTCACACCAAGTCTTTATCTCTAGAGGCAGCCTAATGTGATGCTTGGGCAGAGCTTCATTAACTTTTCCTGTCAGAGTTCAGACAATGTTCAAATGGATTAAGTGAGCAGGATTGTCCAGCCACACAATTTATCCTTTTCTCTGATCATTTTTCAAGTAATATGTAGGAGGTTCAGGACTCCATTTCTGGACTTATTTGTATCCCCATCTAACAATCAACAGCCCTAATTTTGCTTTTCACATCCGATGATGGGAGCTTGGAGGGCAGATGCACTGACTGTTCGGTGGCAGCAAAAACCTCTACATACTTATACCCTTGCCTTTTGATCCCCAAAGCTGCGTACATGCATCTGTGAGGAATAGAGGGAAGTGACAGTTGGGGTTCTGTTTAGGCCAAGGGAAACATTGTTTCCTCTGCTATGGTCATATCAACTCGACCACCATCAAAACTAGTTCTATCTCCTTTCTGTTATCTATAAGAACCTCACCTTTGTAGGCTCTCTCTGTCTCTCAGTTTGTATGTTGAGAAGAGGGAGATTACAAAACAAAGCTTTGTCATGTCACTCAGCAGTAGGCAAAGAAGAGGCACATGGACCTTCCACTCCGAAATCTTATGCCGGTCATTGGGAAGCTTTCCAAAGATGACGTGCTGATCATGCTGTATCTCTTCTGCATTGTAATCTTTCCTTTCTTTGAGATTCTTTGAGCCTAAATCTGTCCATACTTAGCTTGAGGACTCAATGGGCAGCCATCAAACCTTTTTGTGATCTTTCATCCAACATGTGTCATTGAGAAGATTCTAGAAGTTCACAACAAACAGATCTTTCTATTTTCCATTCTTTAGTCTGCCACTACTCTCCTCCTTGGGTCCTTCCTTTACTATTGAAAGTCTTGCAAAACCATCATTTTGAGCTACTTTATGAGGTGGACCTTATGTTCTTATCTATGAAAGTCAGAAAATAGTTCTGCCCATAGGGTTGGGGACCTGAGCTATCTAACTTGTTGAACTCCTTTTTTGTTTGTCCAGGATGTTGGGGTACTTTTACAGTTTGATCTGAGTTGTATTGCTCAAGGTGCTTCTGCTACATAGAGACTAGAGAGCTAGGGTTTAAAGGTTTCTTTACTTCTCCTACTATCCCAGATTAAGTGAAGTGGCTTTTGCAAGATGTAAAGTGAGCCCTTCTAAATTATTTGGATAGAGCCATTTCTTTTCAATAGTCTGATTACTTATTTGTGAGTTTTGAGCCCAGGTCAATGTCAGGAATCTACCCTTTGAGCATTAGTAGCTGCATTAGGTTTACTATTGCCGGGCCTGTTGTTTAGCAGAAGTTCTACTAATTAGAATGCAGGGCAGGTCACTATGGGGAGTCTGCTTCCTCATGGGCAGACGTTTAGATACACCCCCTAGCTAAGATTTGCAGGCTGCTTGGCTTCTTTTAACACTTTTATTCATCGTTAGACTTCACAGTTTGAAAAATTATGGCAGAGCAATTAGTGGATCAGTTCTCAGTTATGTTCTGTCTTGATTTATCTTTGTGTTAATAAAGTCACTGGTTGTTGCAATAAGTGCATTTGAGTAAAGTCCATTTTATTATGAAGGACAGTGTGGCTTTGGAATTCCCCATAAAATAATGACGGAACAGGATGAGGGTTTTGGAGAGTACGTCACAATTATTCACCAGTAATCCTCAGTACTCCTGGGGCATATTCACAAGGAACTATCGCCGAGTTAACGGCACTTTATCGCAGCCAAAGTTGCGATAAATTTATCGCCCCATTCACAAGCTGCTGTTAACAGCCCACAGCACCATTTACCCGCGATAGCAGCCTCAAAAAACATCGCCACGGATGACCCCCACAACTATCGCTAATGAGATGCAGAGTAGGCAACACAACTCCACAACATTCACAACGACCAGACAGAACTGTGATACGAATACAAAACTGGCGATAAGGCGCGTTAACAGCAGGAAAATAACAACTGCTCTGACCTGGTGCGAAGTCGGACCACAGCCTGCACCACGAAAGGGAGCCCAGCCCAGAGCCACACATGAAGAACCACAGATGCCCCAGAGCAACTGCCCATGCAGCATGGACACCCAAGAGGGCCACAACACCCACCAACACCAGACCCAGGCCCGCAACCCCCCCAGACAAATAAAATCCACAACAACACCGCGAATCCCACAAAAAATAAAGCTTTGACTGATGTCGCACAAGCAGGAATACCAACACGCACAGAAGGCCCTGCCTGAGGTACCTCCACATAGGATGCCCTTGGCACTCACGGAAACAGCAACCCATCCTACCCAACGTGGCACACACAATCTAATCATAGTCCAGAGCTGCTGCATATCTTCCACACAACTGCCACAGTCCAGAAGAGCGCTGGTTCCACGAGAATCAACAACGCAATGTCAGGCCATCCCGGGCACATGCACAACCCCCGTCACATGGAACAGTACCGTGCACATGTGCTGCATTCAGTGGGCGCACTGCCACTGGCAGTGCTGCGGATCAGCTACCAGCTGAGCTTCCACCTGGCCTACGTCACCTGCATCCAGCCCTGGTTCCACTGCTGAACATGCACATTCGAGTGTCCCATGGATGTCTGCCCATCCAACACAATCGTAGATGAATTGGACTATGACTTGTGTCTGCGCCCCCTGTTGGATCACGAACAGGAGTGTAACCGAGACAGCTGTGCATGGGATGCATTGACATACTGTGTATGTATTGGCAGTTGTACATGGGAGATTGCACAATTCCTCATGTGCAGTGACCACATCGAGGCGCTCCCCTATTGGGCTGTGTTGCGGATTGAGGAAACGGAGTGGGCTGAGCACACCTGCCTGGACCAGTTAATGGATTGGCTCACCCTGGTGTTCCTCAAACACGACAATGACGTACTATTGGAACACATTGCACATGAAGCTGTGCTGGCATTCATGGACGAGTAACTCCGTCCCTGCATCCACATCGGATTAACACCCACAGCACAGGTCCCAACAACTTGTTCCATCGTGAGGAATGATCACATAACCCACCACAACAGAGGACATGTCTGCCATCCTCAGGACTCTGGATGCATGTGCGTGGAACTACGCGTGTGTACACACACCTGTGCAAGGTGATGCCGGTCCATGCTCGGAGGAACACAGCGTCGTTTTGCAACGTTACCAATTTGGACGCACTGCTGGAGTGAGTGAACACACATGGCAATGTAGGACGACATGTGAACCGGTTGGATCCTTCCACCTGATCACTGTCAGCAGAGCAGACAATCTGCGCACTCCGGTGGCAGAGCACTATGCTGATCACATGGGCAGTGAGTTGAGCCCCCTCACACGGGGCAATGGGCAGACGCCAGACAACACATGACTCGTCCAAAAAGGCAAGGTGTGCTGAGACCGTTGTCCATTTTTGCCTCACCATTTCCTGAACCTCAACATGTTCCCATGCTGCATGTAAGTGCATTAAGCCTGTACCTGCCTGTTGTGGCCGTTGCCTCGTCCATACTGACACACACATGCCAATAAAGTCATGCCAATCCACTGGTGTCTAAGTGTGATGAGTGTTGAATCAAATGTCCACTTGTGTGCCACAATGTGCATCGTCCCTACACAGGGAGAAACTGACTGACGCATCTACAATGGGGTTGGCTCCCTTTTGCAATCTCCACCTCTGTGGGACAGACATTGTAATGGGATAGTTGCTGGCTGACCTGTGCACTTACGTGACTTCTGAAATGAGAGTATGGGGTCCAAAATCAGATCATGTTATAGCTATGTCATGAATTGTAACAGGACGTGGCCACACAGATGTGTGCATGTAGGTATGCGACGTGAGGTCCGGTTGTCACATGTGTTGTAGGACACTACCTCTGGCCTGCTACCGATTGTGCTTTCCTAAACACAGCCCTATTAAATACATGTATGTGGGCCTACTTTGGGGGGTTGTGAGACTGTAGTTAATGTGCAATGGGGACACAGCTAGTACTCACCTCCACAGTCATCCTATTGGCCATGTGTCTCAGGGATACGCATAGATGTCAGTTACCAGGGTGTACCTACATGTGCATCATTGTCACTACGTCCCGCCATACCTCTATACATACGTGAACATAGTCATGACACATATGTGTGATTTAGAATGCTTTATTCACATTCAGGTGATTGACGTTGCTGGAGCTGTACATGGCCATCCTAGCCCACATTACATGGAAGCCCAGCGGATGTGATCCACACTGGGACACCTCCAGGTCGATTCGTGGGCCATGGCATGTATTGTGACTGTAGCCATGCTATCTGTCATGCATTGTCACTTGCATAGCCAGTGTGGCTCACAGAGCCGCTGCTTTCCTGGATTCAGCACATGTGCATGGGTAGGTTGTGATGTTGGTGTTGGGGAGGGGGGCCCCTTTGTGCACATAGTTGACAGGGGCCTACTTGGTGTTTCTATGTGTGCTGCATTGTGCCAAGGCTGTCAGGGACATGTTCCACGATCATTGTGGGTGTGCAGTGTGCGCCACATATTTGTGCATGTGTGCCATTGTGCCCATCTTCCCCCGTCTCCCCAGTCCCTGGTCGTTACTCACCCTGTTGCTGTTGGGTCAGGTCGTATCGGGCTGTGTCCAGGACCACTACTCCTGCCACCATCTCCACACTGCTGACTGTGGCCACCATTTCCTCCAGATCATCCAGCTCCTCTTGTGTCACAGGATTCCCACCTCCAGTCGCCGTTGCTGCATTCCTGTTGGCGGCGGGTTTCTCCTTCGTTTGGCTGTTCACTTCATGTCAGCGCCTCCTGACCTCCTCCATTGACCTCCTCGACACTCCAATTGCATTGACTTTTGTGACGATGGAGTGCCATATTTCCGTTTGTGTTGCCAGTGCCGCAGGGTAGGTGCTCAACAGTTGTTGATAGTTTTCTCTCACCTCCGTGACGATGATCTGGTCTTCCTGCAGACTGAACCCCGTCTTCCTCTTCTCCTTGCCCTTCCCTGACCCCGGGGTTCTGTGCTGGTCCTCCGTGGGGCTTGGTGAGTTCGGCATGTCCTCTGCACTCGGTCCGGGTGCATCCATGGTGCTACGCAGTTTGAATTGGTTTTGGTGGTTTTTTTCTTTCTTTTTTGGTGCATTTTCCCGCCCGTCGCATGGGATCTGCAGACCTGTGGCTGGTTTCCGCTAATTGTGTTACCGCGATTGGCCTCATCGCATGATTTTTTGCGTTCGCGTTTCGCATTTATCGTATGCTAGCGCCGTGTTGTGAATACTTGGTTGGCACGGCATAATTTTCCAGCGTTGGGCTGCGATGTTGGAAGTTGCTTTAGGCTACTCTTGCGGTAGTTATCACACGTTCTTGTGAATATACCCCCTAGTCTTTCTTGCCCTGGTCCCAGTGATTGTGCCCCCCCCACTCTCCTATGATTGGGCCTGACTTCAGTGTATGTTTGGTACGTCAGGCAGTATTAGGAATGATAGACCATTTATAGCCCTATTGTTCAGGAATCTACGTCCTACCTCAGGGATACGAAGGACGTCCTTTGTCTCCTCAGAGACCTCACGGTGGACACGACCAACGATTGGCTGATAACCATGGATATAGAAGCTCTATACACGAGCATACCACAGAGGCGCACATTGGAAGTGGTAGAAAACATCATCCTGAATAGAGAGTGGGACTTTTTAACCCCACAGCATTTTGTGATGGAATGTGCGGAACTTGCATTAATGGAGAACTTCTTTGAATTCGAGAAAGTCATCTACCACCAGATCTCTGGTACTTCAATGGGGAGCACTTTTGCCCCTAGTATGGCATGTCTGTACGTTCAACAGTTTGAGGACGACTTCATTCACAACCCACACAATCCATTCCTACAAAATCTCAGACTTTGGAAGCGCTACATAGATGATGTGCTGATAATATGGAGTGGATCAGAGGAAGAAGCGATGAGTTTCGTCCAGTGGGTTAACACCAAAGATGTACACCTTAGGTTCACCCACACAATCAATAAGAACCACGCTATCTTGCTCGATCTAGACATCACTATGAATAACGAGGGGATTTCCACAAAAGTGCACAACAAGCCCACCGACAGGAATAGCCTTCTACTGTACGAGAGCTACCACCCCAAGGCCCTGAGACAGAACCTCCCGGTTGTACAATTCCTTCGAGTGAGGAGGAACTGCTCTGACACCTCAACATATGAAGAACAAGCATCCCACCTTGAGAAAAAACTTGTTGCTCGCCACTACCCCAAAAAAATGGTACGTAAGGCTAAGAAACGAGCAAGGAACAACCCAAGGGAAGCACTTCTGGAGGATATAGCAAAGGAGAACACCGAAAGAACAGTATGTGTTACAACATTCACCCCTGTTTCAAACACAGTACAAAAGATAATCAAGAAAAGATGGAATATTCTAAACAGCGCAGGAAAACAGTGGGATCCCCCACTTTTTGCTTTCAAACGGAACAAAAACCTGCGAGACCAACTTGTTCACGCCACCATGCCAACCACAGAGGGCACGGAACAACAGAGACTTTGGGATCAACCACGAGTGGTGGGACATTTCACGTGCGGTGGGTGCGTTTCCTGCAAGCTCACTACCAACACCAAAGAAGTCAACATAGGCACAGGTAGACCGTGGCAACTCCGCAAATTTAGCAATTGCAATACTGAGAATGTTGTTTACCTTTTAACATGCCCCTGTAATCTCCAGTACGTTGGCATGACAACCAGAAAAATCAGGGTACGCATCAATGAACATTGCAGCACCATAAGATGCAAAAAAACAAATACAAAGCTCACACGCCACTTCTTGGAGAAACACCATAAAGACACTGATCTCCGATGGACCATCCTCGAAGTCATGAACAAAAGCAGATCTGACCTCTCCAAAGCCCTTCATATCAGAGAACAACGTTGGGTGTTCCGCTTGCGGTCCCACGAAAAGGGCCTTAACGACGATATCCCGTGGCTTCATCTGCATAGATGATCCATCTACCCATGTACATCTACCGTCCCTAACTAGAACCTGGACAGCCTTCCTGCTCTGTGCCTTTTTCTATTGTCCAAAAATATTGAACATTTTCAATGATCACCACAACCCCCTGCTTTTGCCACCTGTGCGCCCTTTGGGTTTTGTAAATATCGCCCCAAAGCCCCCCTTGGCCTCCAGCACATGACCCGAGTTACAGGGGCGGCTCGGCAGCACACTTACTCCACGCACGTATTTGTGACTTTTTGGCTCCTCTTGGAGTCGCCTTTTTCCTTCCATCCCAGTTGCATGCGTATTCAGCTCAGCAACAGTCACATTATCCCGACTACCCCCCACGCACTCTCTGTTCCAACGAACACCACGGACTTTGCATGTTAGCCCACGCCCACTTCCATTCCCTCCTTTGGGGCTCCGTAGTACGTATTGTCAGTATTCACCACCGCGTTCCCTAGACAACCCAGGACGTGCACGCCTACACGTGACTTCCACCTTGGGCGGGTTCGCTGACTCGCTTCCCTTATTTGGGCTCAGGATACAGCCAGGACGTTCTGATTGGCCCACTCCATCGGCCATTGCACAACCAGGCACCGCACTGCATGCATCGCCCTCACGTTAGTTCCGGACTCCGGATGTATCGCACCAGGAACTGCTTCACAGCCGCAATCACCTCAGGCTGATTCCAATCTTATCGTTAAGCACATCATTTAAACCCATCTTCGCGGCCTCACTCCCACATTCGGGCGGACGAGGAGCAACACCTTAGGCTGAATACGGGACACTCTGCCTCAGACAGTAAGAGTATGAATGTTGGTTTTTCGTCACTTAAACCCCTCCGGTGGTTGAATATTGGAATGATTGTGGTCTCATCCTGCTTGCAGGCCTGCAAGGGTCCATTCTTTTGGTACCTTTAGTCCGTTGACTATTACATTCTCCTTCTCTCCCTTTAGACTGAACAGGAGTGTCTCCTCCCTTCCCCCCATGTGGCAAGTAATTTGTCTGACTAGGGTAAGCCTTACGAGAGCACTTTTTGACTCTCAATATGTTTGTGTACTCACGTAGAGTGGCACATGTCACGTGAATAATCACTCACCTTAAGGTATTTACGCATGCGTGTATCTTTGCATTGATGTAATTTATGCTTTCACATTTGACCCCTTTTTTCTACAGTTGTATACATTTGTTTGTTTAATCTTCCTTATAGGCTTGACAGTTGGAAGCCATCTAGGTAGTGGAGTGTGGCTCCCGCCACACCCGCGCAGTGGTAATTTCTTGCTACCTGTTGGTAAGAACGGAGCCCTCTTTTTGTTACTCTAGGTCCTGATGAATGCCCTGGACCCGTTCGGGCCAACTAGGCAGAAACATGTCGACCTTATACTAGACGGCTAGGGGACATTTACATACCCCACCCGCCGCCACTTTGTTTTTAGTATCATATAGTTACTGATCACATTAAAAATATCCTGGTAACTATAATGATTTTTAACCTCACGTTCCACCCCATGGGCCCCCACTCTTTAGCTTAGAAGTGCATCCCTGTCTCCAGGTGTATGCCCGCCCTCCATCAAACGAAGGTTTTGGAGGGCGAGGACTGGCCGATGATGAAGCATGACACCAGGTGGTGTGTGAGGCCAGTCCGTCACTTTTTGTGAGATGTCCCAACTCACAACAGCTCTACAACTGTAGTAGGGTCACATCACTCTAGGAGCAGCTCCCTGTGGTCAATATTATTAATGGAGGCCGCTAGCTCCTAGTACCCCGCGTCTCCCGTTCCCTCCTCCACACCCTGTGGAGTTCCTCTTGTGATTGCTAGACCATTTATAGCGCCAAGTGTCAAGGGGCTACCTAAATCACTCCTTTATGTGAAGTTTTTCCCGTTTCTAGTTGGGATTAACCTCTTAAGTAATGAGTGGGATGAGGACGAGTAGGTCTAGGAGTCATGAAGATTACCAGTAAGTAAGCAGGATATTGTTCCATCTCGCCTCCTGCAGCCGCAGTTGGAATGCAGCTTCAGAGAACAACTAACAACCAATACTACTACACCTGTCACTATATAGATCAAGGTAAATCAGCAGAAAGCCACAAAGATGAAAATCCTTGGGCAAACTGGCAACCATAGACACATACTGAAGGGGCCAATTGGTAGCTATATAACAACTACATAACATGACGCTATCCACCCTGATCTTAGTGAGGAAGGCAGGAGGCCAGGAAATGGATGTAATGATGAAACAACGAGGATCATATGTGCTTGCTTTCAGAAATACATAGCTTATGTTGCCAAGCTACCCAGATCAGTGGCTGTGTCTGGGGTCTCGAGCGTATGAAAAGACAAGAAGGTATGTTTAATACATCAGAAAAAATTAAATATCGCTGCTGTTACCCCTCTTTTCACAACCATCTCAGATGCGATCTCAGGTATAATTATTACTAATAATTCAATGGTTTGGAAAACATGACCTTTTGTTTATGGGCTTTGGCTGCCTAGGCTAGAGCGAAATTTTAATTATGCAACTAGAGTTCGTCAAATTCACCAAATATGCAACATTTTCAAAACACAATTTCACAATATTTTTGCACTCAGGAGACTGATTCACGCAGAAAATGTCTTGTCAAAAGGCAATTTGAGCTCCAATCAGTTTCATACTGGTGTCCCATAAGACCGTTTTTTAACAAAGCATGGCCTTTAGTTAAAAAAAAAGAAGAACAAGTAAGATTATGTAAGAACCACATCGTGTGCTAAAAATGTAACTACCGGTCATTTTCTGAACTTTTCCCAAAATTTCTTTCGAAAAACTAAGCAGTTTCACGCATCCCTAGTTGACTTTTTAACGAAATATAGGGACCCTATCTGAAGCCTGCGGGGTTACGCTTCCTTGCTCAGAATTGTACCATGATAGCACCGTATCTACTTCCTTTTAACTTACTTGACGAATGATAGCCAGCAAGAAAAACAGTGGAAAAGAGAAGACGGATGTGAAAGCATGTGTGTGTGAACGGGTGGGGGCCAAGAGAGGGGTTGCTGAAGTAAAATTTAGTGGTTAGCATTTGACCCCTTTCCTGGTGAGTTACTTGATGAATTCTATCAGATTTTAACTATTTTAACACAACCGATCGGTTTACCTATGCGGGCCCTTTCTGCTGCTTTTATTAAAATGCATGCATTGCTGCTGACCTACAAATAGGCAAACAAAGGCCCAAAGAGATGTCACCACCGCATCTGTACAATTGTCCCTTGCCTTAACGCTGACAACGCTTGACAGCACTCATGGCAGCAGGAGACAATTTGTCTAAAGAGTCTTGTTTACTATGCTTCGGTGACCCGCGACGCTCCGCGGTCGCGCCCACCCTACTGTACAATAAATGAAAGCACTGTATGTCTCCCCAGGCGACGGGGGCGGGGCCTCGGCAGCATCATTACCATCGACCCAACAATGCTAAGTTTCTTCCTGCTTCTAGTTGGCAGGGAGACTGACACTTCATAATGACAATCCTCTCGCGTGGGTGTTCTCTGCTCTTTTATCACTGGCCTCATTTGCTATGATTAAACTGAGATTGAGATTTCAGAGCAGAGGGGCCCTGTGAACAAAGGCTTTTTTCATCCTGATGGTGTGGGATGACAGATATCAGCACCGACGCGCAGAACATGGCGCACATTTGCTACATTTAGAGCCTGGAGAGCAATTTGATCTGGTTATTTCGATTTTTCATTATATTAACATATATATATATATATATATATATATATATATATATATATATATATATAGAGAGAGAGAGAGAGAGAGAGAGAGAGAGAGATGTGTGTGTATATATACTGGCTGTCAGTTCTGAGTTTTTAATCAAGGTCAATGAAACCATTTTCATTTTTGAAGTTGGGCTCAAGACAGATTCAATCGCTATTTTCAAACAGTGCTTATTGACACACTGAACTGTACATCTATTTCTATATCACTATATCTATATATCTATTTATATATACACACACCTCTATATGTACATTAATATGTGTATATATAGATATGTGTGTGTGTGTATATAGATAGATAGATAGATAGATAGATAGATAGATAGATAGATAGATAGATAGATAGATAGAGAGATAGATAGATAGATAGATAGATAGATAGATAGATAGATAGATAGATAGATAGATAGATAGATAGATAGATAGATAGATAGATAGATAGATATATTTACATAGATAGATATAGAAATATATGCTACAGTTCAGAGTGTTAATAAGCACACAGTTTGAAAATAGCGATTTAATCCGTTTTGAGCCCAACTTCAAAAATGAAAATGGTTTCCTTGACCTTGATTAAAAACCCAGAACTGACAGCCAGGTAAAACCATTGTAGTATGCTCTCTTCACATTCAGAGCCGAAATAACTTTCAGGAACGCAGCATTCGTGGAGATATAAACGTAGATTTGTTTCTGATGAAAGTGACCCACGACTTGTCACATCAGAAATCCCGTCTTCATCTGAATGTCTCCCAACATTCTAGAATCAGACTGAATTCCTTAGTTTGCTTACATCACTATATTCTACAAAGTCACAACATCCAAATAAACAAGAATATATTACAATCAACTTACTACACACCCTCCCTTTTTACACAAACAGAAATTTACCCATGCAACAAAGAAATATCATTGAGAACAGAAAATAAACACAATGACATAAAAGAAAAACAAAATATGATTAATTAAGTCATGACATAATCACGGAAACGGATAGGTGCTGTCCTTAATCTCGACCCTGCAAGATTTCTACAACTACCATCACCTTCTCCTTTATTAGATGTTAAACAAGGAGAAACCTGATGAGATGAAGTTATCATAGAATCACCTCTATCAAATTGATGCAAATTACTATGAGATGAATGACAAGAGGACCCAGATTGAGTACCAATATTGTCACAGACACCAAACCAATTTGAATCTGAATTATCTGTTACATTAGTGTTAATTTTGTTCTCCGAAATAATGGCAGCTTGTTTGTTGGTAATTTTAATAAGTGCATTTTTGTTCCACCAACCTCTATCTTGTAGAAGAGCAGACATGCGAGAAACTCTTATAACTTGAACAGGAGATGAACATTTTGAGGGACCTTTAGAAACTTGAATGGGTTTCCGAATCAAAACCCAATAACCAGGAAATAAAGGTTTATCAACAACATGGAATCGTTAATCATAGTCATGTTTATAACAGTTTTGTTTTTTAATTACGCGAGCCCTAATTTTGTTTAAATCAAGAGGAACATGAGAAGATTTCTCCAGTAACCATGAAGGATTAAGTTTAGAAGTTGGTATGAGGCCTCTTAACAATGTGAAAGGTGAAACACCTGTAGTAGTTTGTGGTGTGGTATTGTAGTTCCATACTTTCTGGAATAAAAAAGAGGGAATGTTTAATCCATTATTTACAGCTGTTTGTACAGCGTCTTTTAACAAACGGTTGGCACGCTCAACCAGTCCGTTTGTAGAAGGACTATACAGAGGAGCAAGAGTATGTTTGATGTCTAATTTACTTAAAAACAAATCAAAATCATGAGCAGTAAAATGAGAGCCATTGTCAGTTACAATGCCATCAGGTGTTCCTTCTGTGTAAAATAAGCGTTGCAGAAATAAGATAACAGTATCAGAATCTGCATTTTTGACAAAAGAAAAATATATCCACTTTGAAAAATAATCTACAGCAACAATAAGGTATTTTTTTTCTGAATTAAAAACAGAAAGTGGGCCCGTATAATCTAAACTGATTTTTTTCCATGCTGCAGAAGGCCATTCGACAGGACAAAGAGGAGAATTAGAAGACTTCCAATGTTTGTCAGAGCAAAGACATTGAGGACATTGGTTAACATGAATTTTAACCAATACATAAGTTTAATTTTGTTAACAGTAGCAGTGGTACCTGGATGTCCTTCATGAGCTAGAGAAATAATCTTATCTCTGATACCCCTGGGAGGAGCAAATGTATCTAGTCGCATTAAAATGTCACTAGAACAAGATAATTCAGAACCAATCTGTGCAAAATGTTTCTCTTCTAAAGATAAACTCCGATCCAAAGGCCAACCATTGGCAAGAAACTTTTTGACATTTTTCAAACAATCATCTTGTTGAAAACTTTGCACCCAATCATCCTGAGTGATCTTGTAGGTTTGTAGGTTTGTATGACATCCTCAACAGATAAAACACATTCAAGCTCATCATCAATATCAAGAGTCTCTTGACTGTGAGGAAGCGGAATACGCAAAAGACAATCAGCTCGAATATTTTTGCCACCAGGAAGATACTTTATATCAAAGTTGAATTCCTGAAGACTAGCTAATAACCTCACAAGGCGAGAAGATGCTTTATTGGAGGAACTATCACCCAGCATATACATTAATGTTTTATGATCTGTAAATAGCTGAAATTTGGTTCCCCAAATATACGTGCAAAATTTTTCAACAGACCAAGTGCAAGCTAAATTCACGCTTGATGGTACTGTAATTGAGTTCAGCAGAAGTTAATGTACGAGAAGCAAAAGCTACCGTACACTCCTGTCCATTAACAATCGGACTCAAAACAGCCCCAATACCTTTAGCACTGGCATCAACGGTTATAATGCTTTGAATACCATACGTAAATGGTTTGATTGCAGGGGCACTAACAATTAATTGTTTAACTGATTTGAAAGCTTCATCCGTGTCAGCAGACCACTCAAACTTAGCATTTTTTTTAACAAATTCCTGAGAGGCTGTGCAACCAGAGCATACCCTTGAACAAAGCGAGCATAGTACTCACTCAATCCAAGGAATGCTCTCAGAGAATCCTTGTCTGAGGGAGCAGGTGCGTTTTTGATTGCATCCAACAATGAATTTTTTGGTTTGATACCTTTTCTTGATACATTGGGACCCAAATAGTCTACATCCTGTGTAAGAAATTTGCATTTGTTAATATTTACAGTCATACCATTTTTTTGTAAATTTTGCAATACTTTTTCAAGTAAGGTGTAATGTTGTTCTAATGTTTCAGAGTGTACCAAAATATCATCTTGAAAAGCTTGAATACCCAAGCAATTGTCAAAAATCTTGTCCATTAATCTCTGAAATATACTTGCCGCAGATGCTAATCCAAAAGGAAGTCTCTTATACATGTAAACACCAA
The DNA here is from genome assembly GCF_964204655.1 of Triturus cristatus. Taxonomy (NCBI): domain Eukaryota; kingdom Metazoa; phylum Chordata; class Amphibia; order Caudata; family Salamandridae; genus Triturus; species Triturus cristatus. Next base: position 452,328,222 of record NC_140593.1, on the reverse strand, counting down.
ACGGAGTAACAAAAGTAGTTAGAGGATGAGATTTAACAGACAACGGGATTTGGTGATATGCTGAGCGTAAATCAATAGTGGAAAAGAATTTGCTACGACCTAATTTAGCAAGCATATCATGAATTTTAGGTAAAGGATGGGCATCCACAACAATGTTACGATTGAGGATCCTCAAATCCGCACATAGACGAATATCACCAGAGTGCTTACGTGCTACAACTGCCGCAGAAACCCATTCTGATGATTCCACAGGACAAATAATATCTTGAGAACACAATTGATCTAAGTGTTTTTGGAGGTCATCCCTAACAGAAAGAGGAATGGGGCGTACTTTTTGAATAACAGGAAAAACCTTATCTTTTAATTTAATAGTGTGTTCAAAGTTTTTGACTAGACCAATCTCAGTACTGAACACAGGTTTATTTTTCACAAATAATTTACTAAGCATAGGGTCATGTGTTCTGTCATCATCAACTGATAACACCGGAAAAGCACCAAGAACTACAGGTTCCGGATGACCAGGTTTCAACAGTATTCCCAGACCTGCTTGATCACGCCATCCTAAAATATCTCTACCATCCAAAGCAAAATACATTTTTGTATTGATGACTCTTCCTTTAAAATTAATTATGTCATTAAAATAACCTCGCATAATGATGTCATACTCACCGAACGCTTTGGGATTCACATCAGTAGCTATTAATTTTGTGTTTGGCCATAACTTATAAAATGTTTTTTCATCTAAAATAGTAATTGGCGAACCCGAGTATGCCATTACATCCATATCAATTTGACCGATTAACACCTTACAATTAGGACCTTTAACTTTTTTACCGTCAAGAGAATTAACATGTATAGACAAAGAAGATACATTTAAAGCATCACAAATATCATCATCAGAGTAAATGTGTTTCACTTTGCTTTTGTCCCTGGGTAACCTACACATAGTGAAGAAGTGACCAATTTTTTTGCAATTATTACATCTCTTGCCTTGAGCTGGACACTTTGGATTGTTACCAACATGAAATTTCGATCCACACCTGTAACAAAAAATGTTAGGCTTGCGTTCAAAGACTTTTTTGTCCTTTAAGCGATTTGCAACAGAATTAACTTCAATTTGATTACAATTATCAGTATCAATGTTCAATGTTCATAACATTGGTGTTACTGGATGAATTAGAAGACTCCGCTAAAATTTTAGATGATGTAACTGAACACTCAATGATTTTTACAAGTTAATATACGTTCTTGTATTTTTTTGCTGTAACAGTTAAAAACTAACTGGTCTCGAAGTGTCGTATCCAAATAGGAACCAAATTCACATTTTGTAGCAAGAACCCTTAGCGTTGCTAAATAATCCTCAAAGGATTCCTCTGCAGACTGTTTTCGTTTAAAAAAAACATGCCTTTCGACCATTATTGAGGGATCATCTTTGTACTGTTTACCCAAACGAGCTAAGGCTTAAGAATAAACATTCCAAAAATCATCAGATGATGGATTTTGGACAATAGGAAGACTGTCAAATAATTGTTGTCCTGCGTCACCTAGATGATTAAATAAAATAGCCCTTTTCCTTGATGGAGAATACTCGAGGGCATCTATAGCCTCCAAATAATTTGTAAAAACTCTTATCCATTTGTGCCATGAAGTGGGTGGCTTACCTGCAATCTTCAAAAAGCATGGTGGAGCCAAAATGCTTTCATTAGAATTAGCCATTGTTCATAAAAAAACAATGGCTTTGTTTATTTATATATAAAGAAATAAACACAATCCTCTGTCTTTGTGTGCCTTTGTGACTGGTGCCGATCGTGATAACAAATGAAAAAAAAAAGGAGCGAGAAAATCTATTCCAAAACAACGTGGTACCAGTACTTTTAAATGAAAGCGTTCCCAACCTTTCAAAATGGTCGCTAAAGCGTGATGATGCAATCACGCGTTGACATCATTTCCTCGTTCTCCCTACGACGATGCATCGAACACCAGCTGCAGGCAAAGGCAGTTGAAGAGTGAGCGCGGACTCGGTATAGAATGAAGACGATGTTTGAACAATGCTGAGGCATAAACAGGTACGAAGGCCGTTGGCAAAAAAAAACTTGAAATGTCAATGTACTCACGAATTTGAAGATCGACCGAAGTCAAAAATAAACCGGGCAAAACGGTCGGTGGGTCTTATCCTTCTTTTGTTATCTTCACGGTCAAACGCTATTCAGACACTCGCAAGCACTCTAACTGAAGAAATGCATCAATCCCAGCGCGTCGCCAAGTTATGTAGTATGCTCTCTTCACATTCAGAGCCGAAATAACTTTCAGGAACACATGATTCGTGGAGATATAAATCTACGTTTATATCTCCATGAATCACGTGTTCCTGAAAGTAGATTTATTTCTGATGAAAGTGACCCACGACTTGTCACATCAGAAATCCCGTCTTCATCTGAATGTCTCCCAACATTCTAGAATCAGACTGAATTCCTTAGTTTGCTTACATCACTATATTCGATTAAGTTACAACATCCAAATAAACAAGAATATATTACAATCAACTTACCACAACCATGAACCCTTTCCCATATTTGTAAGGCACCTGGTTTGCCCATTTTAACTCCTTTGCTTAGCAATAAACATACTATTTGATATTTGAAAAAACATTTCCACGCAAAAAATACAATCATGCTAGCATTTAATTATAGTTCATAATAATATTTTAGTGGATTGTAGAGTTTTCATATTCTTTTTATAGAGACAGATGTCGGTGGTCACCAGAAAGTACAAAAAAACATGGTTTGAGCATGGAAATGTCTCTATATGAAAACTCATCACGGAGATTTGATGGGAAAGAGAAAATGTACAGAACGTCAATATGACTCACAGTTTGTTATATAGAATTACAAGTTGTAAAGACCAAGCGTAAAGTAGCAGGTAAGTGCAGTAGTCTTTATTGTAATATAAACCCTGACACCAGTAGGCGTCTGATCAGTACAACAGTCCTCCTCCAACTGCCCTTCAACCGCCACCCTCGCCCAAGGTTCTACAATAGAACTTGGGAATGTCACAGTACCATGGGCGAGGGCTCGCAAACAGGGAACAGTGCGAGGCAGGTCGCAAGACTAGTACAATGGTAAACACAACACATCTCCTCATTTACAACAATTTATTAAAAGAAGCAACAGGGAAAGGGACAAGGGAAGGGGTGAGCTGAAGGTGTGCATAAGCAATAGGGGGTAAAAGGAGAAAATGGTTAATCACATACAAAATCTTGTAACTTTTTTGGTAGAATTATTTCTCTGCCATCTGCTCATATCAGTTTTCTTGGCCATAGTCCCGTCAACAAGGAAACCAAGGGGAGGTGAACAATCTTGTGTAATATCAGAAGATCCAGCCAGGGGTGGGTCACTTACTCTGTCAGTGATAGGGTCAAGTGGAACGCTAACAAGAGTTTCCTCAATGGGGGTGTCATTAGTGAGGTCGTCTTGGGAAAACGCACTCATAGGGGAACTTAGACTAGCATCACTCTCTTCAGGGCTGGGGCTCTTACTAGTGTCGTCATCCAGATCACTCAGGGAAACACTTAGTCTAGCCTCACACACTTCAGGGTTGAAACTCTTACTAGTGTCATCCTCCAGAATCCAATCATATCTACCGCACTCGTCGCCAAAATTGTAAAGACCAAGCGTAAAGTAGCAGTAAGTGCAGTAGTCATTATTGTAATATAAACACTGACACCAGTAGGCGTCTGATCAGTACAACAGTCCTCCTCCAACTGCCACCCTCGCCCAAGGTTCTACAATAGAACTAGGGGACGTCACAGTACCATGGGCAAGGGCTCGCGACGAGGGGACAGCACGAGGCAGGTCGCAAGACTATTACAATGGTAAACACAACACAAGTCATGAGTTTTTAGTCCAATTTAAAAAATCTAAATAAAGGTGATCTTCTCCTTGATAATGAATACAGGATTGACAGCCACACACGTTTCTAGATTTGTTGCATATTTATTTATATAGCGCAAACTTGACCCGAAGGTATTGGAGCGCTTTACACGAGCACCGTATTTACATTTCACATTGAGGCACTGGGAGATTAAGTGATTTGCCCAGAATCACAGAATGTGGACGCGACCCCGAAGCTCGAACCCTGGTTTCCAGCACCAAAGTCGGCAGTCTAGCTGACGGACCACATCCCCTCCCCTAGGTCTGCCAAAAAACATTTATATCAGGCAGCAATAAACACACTTTTTGATATCTCAACAAAGAATAGTATGGATAAACACAACCTGTTGATGTTTAATTATATTTCACAAATAATATATTATTGGATCGTATACTTTTTTTTGTAGCGATAGATGTCTTCAGTCACTTTATATTGCATATATGTTTTACTTTATGTACAGTATTTTCTTTCATGATTCACTTCTGTATTACTCGCCCAATTCCTTTATTTCTAATCATCAAGACTGGAATGTGTTGTTCTAAGATTTATAGCGTATACTTTGTATGGTCACCCTGTTTTCTTTTCAATAAAATTATTTGAACTTAAAAAAGATGTCTTCAGTCACCAGAACATAAAAAATATATATATTTGCACACGAAAATGCCTAAATCATGATTATCTGGAGGGCAATTTGGCAAATTATGCAAGAGTTCATGATGAAAGATGCGAGAGTCTAATCACATTTTACAACTATCCAAATTAGGCAACTCAAACGCCACGATTTGGGCAAAGGCAAATGAGTCTTATCTGCGAAGAAATAGCAAAAATACAAGTTTACATTTCAAGCAGTTGAAAAGCAAATTTCTTTGACCACAAGCAAAACAACAAACAAAAGGATGATTATAAAACAGGCCTGTTGTTTAAAAATGGCCAAACAGGAGGGATTCGTTCTAAAATAATGGCCCATGAGAAAGAAGCGCAGCATATTAAAAATATAGTACACCAGCCAGTGGCAACACAAAAGTCAGGAAACACTAAAGTGACATACAATTCTGTCATGATCCTATAACAGCAGCTCATTAGGCCAGATTGAGACACAAAAACGTGTATGTCGACACTAGGGGTGGGCGACAAATTCCGTTCCGCTCCCGGAAATTGCGACAATTCGACATTTCCTCGTTCCGACCGGAACGCGGAAATGCCGAATTGTCGCAATTTCCGGGAGGGAATGGAAATTGTTGCCTGGCCAAGTACTTACAGATATAAATAAAGCAGGGACCCGAGTGGAAGCTCAAATTCAGTAACGCTTTAATCAGCACAAAACATTCGGGAGCTAGGTCGAGGCTGGGCAGGTGTGCTTTTCTCCCCATATCTACCGTCAAAAATTAGCTGTGGTCCTTACCTGTCCTTGATGAAGCTCTGTGCAGCCATGACTTTATCGAGCGCAATCCCTGTGTAGTTCCTGACACCAGGAGGTTCTGTCTCCTCGTCTGCTGCTCTGATCGGTCTCTGGCCCGCGGCGTCTCTGGCCCACGGCATGTGAACTGCATTGGAAGCCCCGCCCCACACACCAGCGGTGGGCAACGTCTTCCGCCCTTTCCCCCACTACGATGGACAGCTGACTCGAGGGACCCCAGGGACGTCGGCGCCGTGGCTGGCAATGTACACAAACTGTAGCAGGCGGCAGCGGCAGGCCGGGAGCACCAATTTCCGCGATCACGGAAATATCGCGTGATCGCGGAAATTGCGTGCATTCTTGCGAGAATTGGCGGAAGTGCCTTCTGCCAATTCCGCCCACCCCTAGTCGACACCAGCAAATAACAGATTCAGGTAAACCCACTCACATGCATTCGTTTCTACTTAGAGCCAATGCAGAAACCAAGAGCCTGATGTAAAGAATGTTTTAAGGGACACAGAACTCGGATTCAGTAAATTTGAGGGTTTGCGACAGCTAAAAAACTTTTTGGTGATGTGCAAAATCAAACTGACATTAAGGAATTGCTATGTGGAAGGGACCTATTAAGGACGTCCATTCCAAATACCAATTTCTTAAAGTATGTAATGTTTTGCGACCGAAATCCGGTTTCAAAGCATTAATACTTTACCATCAGTTCTAAATTGATGGTAAGCCATCCGCAAACGGGAAGGGGTCCTATCCTAAGGGGACCCTTTCTCTTTCAGAATGTTGACAATAACATTTTCAGGATTAGGCAGTGGTCCATGAGATCACTTGCTACTCCTATGAAAGGTTTGTTTAACTTTTCATTATTTTTAAACACATCCTATTTTCCTTTTGGGGAAACAAGCTGTGTATATTTTATTAATTGCTCTCCTTTGAAACCAAATGAACTCAGTCTTCCAAGCTCAGGTTTGAAGGTTGTAATCTAAAGCATGTTAATGGTATGTTGTTACCACCATTTTCCGATGATCCCCATACTTTATCTTTCATGGTATTATACCTGTTATATGGAATTTGCTACAATGTGCACTATTACCAGTATTAAGAGTTATTCATCTGGATGACGCTTGCAGAGTTTACCTCCTGTAAAGATGATGCTGTTTACTACCAGAGGCAGTAACAAATGCCAGATTGAAACAGGAAATCTGGAACTTCTCCAGAAAATAGCCCAGCTGCAAAGAGACAAACAGGAAACCGCAAAAACCTTCAAACCCTCCCAGGCGGCGAGTTGCCTCCCCTTCCCCTAGTCATTTACCAACTGCATCCCTTTGACCTTTAAACACATCATGGACAACTTGCTTGGTGCCAAACAAGGTTGCACTTTATTAAACACTTAAACATTTTATACATTTGTTTCTCATGGTCAAACATAACATTTTGTTGCCTTGCTTAATGATTTGCCATCGTGGCTCATTCAGTCCATTTTTGGTTGTTATCTGCTTTCAGACAGATCAACTTCTGGAGGGGGCCCCAATACCACGTCCACTGTTGCCAAGGGTTTAGGCTTCAACTTGCTACCGACTTGGTGGTTGTCCGTCCAGACTTGCCCGAGCCGCAAAGGCTGTCTCGCTTGTCTTCAGTGCCATCTTGGCACTTCTGGGTCCCTGCCGTGTGGCATCCCAAGGACCCCACATGAGCACCTCATCTATTCAGCCTGCAGCTGAATTCTACCTCTCGCTCCTTTGGTACCCCTGCCGTGAGGCATCTCCCAAAGGCCCTGCGGGAGCCTTCCATCTATAAGTAAATCACCACTAAGGTCGGCCTCCTAAAGCCCAGGTAGCAGGGTGCATTATATCAATGGTGAGGTGAAGGAATATATGTACACACATATATACCTCTGCAATAACCTTGTCATTCAAGTTTCGTCTAAGTGTATGGCGATCCATAAGTTAACGTGGACTGGCTACCGGACAAAACCGAGACCCAGCTCCACCATGGTACCACTGAATTTAGTTGTTATTGGTATCAAACTGTGTACTTTTCTCCCCTGACACAATTCTCGTGTCAAGGGTAAGCTGGCATGCACCCAGGTGGTGACATTAGAGGGAGCCCACTGTACTACAGAGTCCCCTTACTCCTTGGCGGGCTTTCTAAGCCGTTTGTGGAAATTTAGCTTGCAAACTGAACATTATCTGCGCCATCTTGCCTCTCCTCAGCGCCACGCACAGCGAGTACACGACAGCCATTTTAGGCACCCCACTCTCTCCCCCGCTCATTGTCAATCGCCAGCACGTTCCCCTGGCGCTGCAAGCATCCCCCGCGCACCGGCCACCCCCGCTCTCTCATACATGGGCCATAAACCTTCTCCTTCTGCGCGACCCTGCCATGGAACCACATCCCACACCTCACCGACATCCCATACATGGTCATGCCTCTCTTTGATAAACCCCCTTCCTCTGCGCCCCATTGTCCGAACCGATCCCAGGCCATCACCTAGCCCTGCGGATGCAGTTTATTGCCCCTACTGTAAGGGAAACACCCCACATCAAAGGGATTACAGTGGATCAAAGCCCCTACCCCCTGAGACCCGGCCGGTTGCACACACCCCCGGGAATTGGCGGAATGTCCAGCTGCGTGATAGCCATCTCCTACTGTAGATGGGGTGGGGACTTCTACTGTAGATATGTGTGGGAACGAGCTTGAAGTGGTGGTTCCAAGGAATGTCTTTCCGTACATCAAAGTCTCAATAAGAATGTACCATGTGTAATAAAGCAATAAACCTGTGTATAAGAGGCCAGGCCTCAGAGATGCAGTTAGAGCACCTCGTGACGATACCTTGCTGTCTGATCTGATGTGTTCTGCTCCGACGGAATAAAACTTTGTTTCCTGCCTTCCAGTCTCAGGCGCCTGCCTCTTTCATTGGTAAATTATCGAGTGGTATGAGAGGCGATTACCGCCGAGCAATACTTGAAAGGTTATCGACTGAAACTGCCGCTACCATTTAACAATTGGCGTCCCAAGCGTGGGGCCCATCAGAGACACGTGGATCCAGTGGGAGAGGTCCTGACGACAGAGTGAACGACTGCAACGATCGGGAGAGCTCCTGCCCAATAGACCCTCGTCTGGCAGCCGATCATCCGAACTTCACTGGTTCCGAGCAGACCTCTCTCGAGTGATCTACGGTCCTGACTGGGAACCATCAGGAGTGCCGCGGCAAATACGGAGAGTAGAGGACGATCGGGCGCTGGAGGCGGAAGACGAGAAACTGTCCACGCGGTCCGGGTAAGGTCGTGATACACGACAAATTGCGAAATAATTGATTGATTGTTTGAAGTTTTGAAATACTAGTATTGCTCATTGATTGTTCTCTTTGAGATATTCGCTGTCTACAAACGGGGAGGAGTAGAAATACTCTCTCTCTCTCCCTTTGCAGATAGTGAAGGGTAGGTAACGCAGACTTTTGTCCCCGTTGAAACCCGTCGTGCCTATCTTTATCTCCCCACTGATTGATTGTCCGAACATTGATTGTTTTGAAGAATAGTGCTCTTTGAGATATTCTCTGTTTGCAAATAACGTAGAATAGAAATATTCTGTCTAGTCTTTGCAAATAGTGAAGGGTAGGTAACGCAGACTTTTGTCCCCGTTGAAACCCGTCGTGCCTATCTTTATCTCCCCATTGATTGATTGATTGATTGTCCGAACACTAGTTGTTCGATATTGGTTCTTTGGAGGTATTCTCTGCTTACAAATAACGAGGAATAGAGATATTCTGTCTAGTCTTTGCAAGCAGTGAAAAGATAGGTAGTGCTGACTTTTGTCCCCGTTGAAACCCGTCATGCCTATCTTCTCCCCACTGATTGGTAGTTGGTTCTGCCCGGACCGCTTATTGGAGGTGGACCATCCGGCTCCACTGGAAGGCACCCCTAATAAGGACATGTTCACTAAATATGGACTAGTCGCCGTAGCTTATAGCAAGCTATGGCATAAATATACAAGGAAGGACCCCGAGAGTCAGTGGCCACTGATGGGATCCTTCGACGACCATAAGATAGAAGTGCTAGAAATATCTCTGCGTAGCAATAAGACGACGCCTACTATGCTTGACAGTATCGGCATGTGGTGCAAAGAAGCAACGCAACGGAAAAAGAGGGAAGAAGTAAAAGCAGAAAAGGAATTACGAAAGGCAGCTCACCTTACCGCTAGAAAGTTAGAAGAAGAAATAAAGGAGAGAAGGGAAACTAAACTAAGACAGGAGCCCGAAACATCAGGCCAGTACGCTGTTAGGGCCCCTTCTTTGCTCTACCCTGAGTTGTCCTGTAAGCAACGAACGAATGACGAATTATTATTGGGTCCCCCAATCATTTACATGCCCCCCTCCATACGCACCCTCCCAATCGGTAGTGCAACACCCACAACCCCCAAACACGAGCGAAAGCAGTACAGGGGCCTCGGCCCTCACGGCCTCCGCGCCGGCCGAGCCTCCTGTACTGAACACAACGTCGGCAATAACGTTGGATGACCCTGAGATAAGAAAGAAAGATTCCACCAGAAGGAATCGACTAACGAAGGATGAACGAGCAGGAATCGACAAAATAGTAAAGGCACTGGTGGGATCCTTTTTGACCTTACAAAACTAAAGTAGCGCTAGAAGATAGCCCTTTGTGGGATATATGAAACCAAGGGAAGGAGCCAAGCTCACGGACGAGACGGCCACGAGGTAGCCCGACTCCATTACTCTCGCTACCTAAACATGTCTGCCCTACTGCCCACCCTGCCCAATAAGCATGACAAAATCCTGCACAAACGGAAGCCTGCTGACACCCACCATCGACGTCACCAAACTAGGGCTAGATCGCGCTCAATTTGGCTATGTTATTTCTCCAATTACACAGTAACATCCTTGTGCTCGTTGCCAGATTGCAAATATATACAAACACTCCAACGAAGTAGTATAGTTATAACATTTTAATAACTTATAGATATAACAAACACACCAACAGGGTAAACAGGTTAAAACACGTTTTAAAACAACTATTTACATGACAGTCTGCTGCAACCTCCATCCCAAAGCCTTAACGTCCACGTGACACCGTCCTCGCCTCTCCTTCCTCGAAATTGCAACATTGGCCTGTTTTGGGCGGTCCTTTTAGTCAGCTCTGGGCTATAAAAACCATGCCAAATCCATCGACTTCAGTGGCGGACGGTTGTGCGAATAGGCCGGAAGCTATACGAAGCGCCAAAACTCTAACAGCGCCAAGATGGAGTCTGCCACGCTGGGCGGATCTTCCCATTCTTTTCTTCTTTCTTCAGTAACGGAGGGGTGCCCTGGCCGGGGGAAGCGCCGCGGACAGGCCTCCCCCACCTCCCCAGGTGGAGGCTCGCCAGCAGATGAGGGCACCCCAACCGTCTTTGACTCGCCGGCCAGCTAAGCTGCACCCAACCGTCTTTGACTCACCGGCCAGCTGAGCTGCACCCTGCCGCTGCACGCGACCACCGGACAACCGCCCAAGCACGGGTTCACCAGGATCGCCACTAGCGCCCGACGCGAGGAGTGGGCCCCCGCAGCCAAGTAATCGGGGACCCACCCCGGTGGCGATACCATCCAAACTGCTGTCGTTGCTGCTACTGGAATCATCCCGGTGGCGATACCATCCGAACTTCTGCTGTCGCTGCTACTGGACCCACCCGGTGGCTGTACCGAAGAGCTGCTACTGCTGCTGCCTTTTGACTCCAGCGGTCGGCTCCTCCGGATCCAGGCCTAAGCCCACCGTGAGACAATTCTGGACTCGAAAGCTTGTCTGCTTGGGCGTGGGCCCCACCCTTGACAAAACGCTCCTCTCAGCTGTGCAGAATCGGCTGGAGACATTGGCACTTGACTCCCGCGGACTTCCGGTAAGGACAAACCGCCGCCATTGTTCTTTGCCCCGGGCGGCAGCCACCTTGCCTCCGCTTGGTGCAGTGAGAAAGACTGGTTCAAAGCGTCGGCGGAAGAACCCGCCTGCTGCCCCGCCCCAAGAACGAACCATGGCATTGCTACGAGGTCGCAGTGACGCCATGCTGACGCAAAGTTGACGCTAACGAAAGTTCTCGAACCACCGAAAGGAATTCTGGTCCAACAGCTAATTCATGGAAAGACTTAGACTGTACACTGGCCCGACCTCGCCCCAAGATGGCGCCGATGTAGGAGAGGCCTACAAACACTTGTGGCGTTCCAGTCACGTGACATTTGTGTTAAAAAGAGATATATATATATATATATATGCGATGCTTCCACACATGATGGTCGGGAGGGGGGGGGGGGCGGGGAGGGAACCGATTTTATGCCAAAGTAGTGTTGCTCATGATGCTTGACACCTCTCACGCCGTGGCCGGCCTATAGCGGTTGTGGGCCCGTATTTGTATACTGACATTGTCTTAAATAAAGGGCTTCTTAAAAGGAATTACGGAATCAGTGTCATGACAAATCATCTAGGTTGATTGAAGGTTTTTCTTTTGAATAAATGATTGTTACTCCTAGGCGAAAGAATACAGATAATACAGACTCAATTTGCCTAAAATCTTTTTGTTTAACGGAATTTGTACCCGTCACGCCTGTCCTTTTCCAAGAGTTGTCAAATCGATGATCAACTATAACTTAAGGTATATGCCGAACGCCAGATATGGTATCTTGCACCATAGTACACGACCTATTGAGAAATGCATGTACGACCAAGGAACTCGAATTTAGGAGATGAATGAAATAGAGCATCTTTGCCTCGAACAAAAAGAATAATAGGTCTGTGGTATTACCCATTCCTGCGACTAGCCTGGTACGTGGTAAGTAGAACTTTTTCGTGTCTGCGCGCGCTAGGGTACTTTGAATACTGCACATCCCCTCCCCTCTTTTTTTTCCCTCTATAGGTCACGACGAAGTTCCGACTGAAGAGTGGAGTGGACATGGACCGCACCGAGTTCAATATCAGGGAAAACATAGACAAACGTTGTGAGATAGTGCGTAAAGTACAGACCACCATTGGGAACATGAAAAACTGTATGATATGATTGTGCGCGTGTGCTACGATTATACGGCATGAATGTGTATGCATTTCATGCTTGGGTCACTTGAAGAGAGCGTCACTGTATGATTGAAGTGCTCGTCCACCGATCAAAGGGAGGAGAATAAAGGGTCCGACACCCCCTAAGATAAACTACAAAATACTGAAAGTACGCAGCATGCATAGGAAAAGAGGACAGGAAAGGAGAGGTCCCCATACTCAACGTAGCCCTGAGTCTCCGTCTTAAGTTTCTGCGCTTGATGCATGTACTGTCACACCCTATCCGGCATTTGTGTGTACGTGATCACCGAATTTATGTCTTTTCCCCGCTTGTGTTTTCTTACATGGAACAGACCCATGCTACTCCATGTTGTGTGTGCACCAAGTGGCCTATTATCTTACCCATGTCTCTCTCGTTTTGTGTCGTATGTATGCCAAATAGCCTACTTGATGCACACGTCTCTCTCTCTCTCTCTCTCTCTCTCTCTCTCTCTCTCTCTCTCTCTCTCTCTCTCTCTCTCTCTCTCTCTCTCTCTCTCCCCCTCCCTCACAAAAGGCTCTTTCTTGCCCTCTTTCTTCTTGAATAAATTAACGACACATACCTCTTCGGTAAGTGTATAATTGGCCTGAAACACGGTGGTGTTCGAACAAATTGACAGAAACAAAACGACCATACTTTACCACGTTACTACCTCTCCTTTTTGCAAATGTTGAGCTTAATCGGCTGAGAAAGAAAGGACAGGTAAGACGACTGATGTCTCCCAATCTGGCCCTCATCAGTGGTTTTTGTTTTTAGAAGACGCCATCTCCACCACCCAGAATTACCCCTGACCAATTACCCCGAAATAGAATGTCTAAAGCACCCTGTTCTCCCAAAGATAACCCCAGCCCTATACTAGCCGTCTCAGAGTATTTTGAACGAAACAGCTGATGACCCTATTTTCTAATAATACATCGCCTAAACTGATAAAGGGTTACCTATTGTCCCCAGCAAAAATAATGCTTAGCTTATGTTCCTCCCCGAAAAGGATACTCGTGAACGCATGACAGTAGCACCTCGCACTTACTTTTTCATAAACTTAGTAGTCCTCGGAGGAAGATGTGTATTACCAAAACTTGTGTTGAGATGAACGAGTCTCTACCGGAGAAGCCGGTTTGAATTTTTAATAGACTAGAAGGTTGACGGATGTCAGGCTTCCTGCAACAAGTATCGGGCACAGGGATCAGCACCTAGAAGGCCAGACGATGGACAGGGACACCCACAGAAACTTGCACCACAGCAATGATTAATAGATTAGTAACACACACACTAACATCAGAGTTAACAGACATCAATCATACAGCAACCGATAAAAGCATGTCCGCAACTACTCGGTGGTTGGGAGAGAGGATGAAGTATGTAAATGTCTTCCCTGCCAACTCTGTAAGATTTTGTTTCTTGTACTCATTTAAAGATAACGTGCTGCCATCGGAAGGGAGGGGTCGGACGTGACGCACAGCCTGGCTGCAGACCATGGAACATCTATGACATCGACCAAGGGGGAAGCTACGAAGCAAAAAGGGCGTGAGACGAGACACCATTATCAGGATGATAAGCGCGAAGGGCTACATCGAGGCCCCCTGCTCACTGACCAGCGTGCCTGAAGTCTCAACCCGTCGGGCCCGATTGATGGGCCCAGTGCTGGAAGATTCTGCTCCCCTTGGTCCGCATTTTTGATCCGATCCCACTCCACCCCCTCTTCCCTCGGCATCCCGAAGCACGTCACACCCTTCTCTCTCTCTCTCCCTCTTTTATATGGATTATGAATCTGACTTACCTACAGAAGAACAAAAAGCAGGTACCCTGTCTCAAAGTACCTATGGTGAACTGTGTTAAGGAACAGGACTGTGATCGGAGAACAGTGAATGGTCACACCCTGCCACGTGAGAAATTGGATTTGAGCTGGACCTTAGCTCCACCGCCGGTGCTCAACAGTGCCAACGAAAGAAGAACAACAATAAGAGCTTACCAGTGATGGCTCTTTATAAAAAAGGACACTGGAAAGAAGAACCCATGTCAAGTTGAAAATCCTCTCCCAACCACCTTTTTATATTAACTATCTTCCTATCAAGTTTTCATGATGTTGCATCAATCACTTCCGACTGTACACTGAGAAATTAAGAAAATGTAACTTTGTATAGTGACATTCATACAACACCAGCCATGTACACGACTATACTGACTATTTTCGATCCACACGAAGTCTGGGCCTTAAGTAATGTACGAAATATCCCTTGTTTTGCCAGAAACATCCTGTTTGCTTTACAGTATCCTATTTGTGCTCAAACAAACTCCCCTCCTCCTGTCCCTGGGCCTGACATGCGGCACAGCTGATGTAACTTTGTATGTACTACCTCCTCGCCTACTTTATCACCTGTATGTAACTATGTGCAAATGTGTCAGATTACTCCTGCCTGCCCTAAAAACTCTGTATCTTTAAGGAATGTACGAAATACATTAACGATATTATAGCTGAAGGTTAACGAAGGTAAATGTCGGCCAGGCAAGCTGGCGAGATATGTTAAAAGGGAGGACTGTGGAAATTTAGCTTGCAAACTGAACATTATCTGCGCCATCTTGCCTCTCCTCAGCGCCACGCACAGCGAGTACACGACAGCCATTTTAGGCACCCCACTCTCTCCCCCGCTCATTGTCAATCGCCAGCACGTTCCCCTGGCGCTGCAAGCATCCCCCGCGCACCGGCCACCCCCGCTCTCTCATACATGGGCCATAAACCTTCTCCTTCTGCGCGACCCTGCCATGGAACCACATCCCACACCTGACCGACATCCCATACATGGTCATGCCTCTCTTTGATAAACCCCCTTCCTCTGCGCCCCATTGTCCGAACCGATCCCAGGCCATCACCTAGCCCTGCGGATGCAGTTTATTGCCCCTACTGTAAGGGAAACACCCCACATCAAAGGGATTACAGTGGATCAAAGCCCCTACCCCCTGAGACCCGGCCGGTTGCACACACCCCCGGGAATTGGCGGAATGTCCAGCTGCGTGATAGCCATCTCCTACTGTAGATGGGGTGGGGACTTCTACTGTAGATATGTGTGGGAACGAGCTTGAAGTGGGGGTTCCAAGGAATGTCTTTCCGTACATCAAAGTCTCAATAAGAATGTACCATGTGTAATAAAGCAATAAACCTGTGTATAAGAGGCCAGGCCTCAGAGATGCAGTTAGAGCACCTCGTGACGATACCTTGCTGTCTGATCTGATGTGTTCTGCTCCGACGGAATAAAACTTTGTTTCCTGCGTTCCAGTCTCCGGCGCCTGCCTCTTTCATTGGTAAATTATCGAGTGGTATGAGAGGCGATTACCGCCGGGCAATACTTGAAAGGTTATCGACTGAAACTGCCGCTACCATTTAACACGTTTACCACCAAGACAGCACTCTAACCTACTGCTGGTGAATGCTATCACTCCCAGATGATGTAAGACAAAAGGCCTGGGCAGGAAGGAGGTCACACCTCCACCCTCTCAGGATGGCTAGGGAAAAAACCATCATGGCAGTGAGCCTCAAAGGCTTCACCGCCACTGACATGTAAGTGACTTGTCTCCCAGTGGAGACAAAGCCACACTGCCCCCAGGCACTCGTGTTTGTGGGCAGGCGGGAAATTAGGTATGCCTCCACAGACTAGCCACACCACTTGGGTGTGCCAGCTGATCTGTACACCCAAGGAAGGCGCGTGCCATTTTGAAATGTCAAAAGAATAGTGGGCTCTGAGTAGTTAGGTGACATACACCCCCCGGATGTGGTCACCTCAGGGGTGGATGAGCCGCCAGACTAGTAGCCCATTGACTACTAGCCCTCACATCCCTACATTTTTGCTAAATCTAGGATTTAAGGGGCACCGCTGACAACAGAACTGCAGATCTGCTCTGAAGAAGAAAAGGACAAAGAGGCTGTGTCAGCACAAGGCAGGACTCCACAAAGAAGAGGTGTGAAGTACTGCACCTCTGGAAGCCCCTCTGCACCCACTGTACTACCACGTGTCCTGGACCAGAGACCAGTTCTAAAAGGAAGGTGAACCCCTCTGTGCCCCAAATACTTCACCAGGTCTCCCTAAGCCTATAGGTACTAGTCCCCTGCGGTTGGCAGGCACAAACCGCTCTTCCAATATCCAAAGGAGGACTGACCGCTGGGCTCTGTCGAGTCGAAGCTCAAACATAACTAGCCAAGTGCCTTCTGAGAAGCGTAGTCCTGAACCTCAGCAAGTCTCAGCTCTCTATAGCGTTCCCAAGACTCGTGGAAGAAGATTTGCCTAATCACTGCATTTGCCGTGGCCAAGGTTTGTTGGTCGTGTTGCTAACTACTGACTTCTTTACTCGACACTGAAGAAGAGGGAATCCTTTGCTCTGTCAACCTCCTCCTTCTGTGGTGCAGTTGTCGAGTACTTGCATCACAAACCTGTCAGCGTTGGCACTCCTAGTAAAGTCAGCTCCTGCAGGCCTGTTCAGCACCACGGATAGCCAGAATCACCTCTGCACCCGAGACGCACAGGCTAGGCAGAGCTGTTCTGCCTGGTGATCCCTGGTCCAAGGGCCCCTCCAAGCTTCACCCCCAAGGGGCTCCCATGAACTGGACCTGCATGTATTGTTTTGCAAAGTACTGCTACTCAGCACCCGAGGGTCCCATTCAGCACCAAGGACAGTCAAGTCACCTCTGTACCCGGAACCCCTGGGCAAAGCAAAATTGTTTTGACTGTCGAAGCTTGGTCTGTGGACCCGCAAGACCTTAACTCCAAGTATGTTCCGTTGAACTCACCCCACAAGTGACCGAGTGTCACCTGATATTTTCACCATTGACCACAATGGTAAAGTTTGACAGCTCTGCAAAGAACGTATTTATTGAACACTTTGAAATTGTTTACTTCAGATCCCTGAAGGCTAACGGAGATTGAAGAGGCCCTAGGTCTTTCAAGAAGTTGATGCCTCTAGAGTCCCAGTGTGACCAACTGGGAGGAGAACCATGGATTCTGATTTTAGGCTTGTTCCATAGGGAGGTCATATTTGAGCTAGAGATCGGGGTTTCTAAGGCCTGAGAGCGGGAGTTTGGGGTTGCTAGTTAAGAGAGAGATCGGGTGGAATTCGCCTAGAAGCTCCCTTTCTACCAAAAGTCACACCATTCCACTTAAGGGCCCTTCAAGACATCATATGTTGCTTTTCTTCTGCTCATCAACTGTTACCAACCATCCAGGTCTGTACGCTACAGAAATGTATATCTCAGATTGGTCCCTTTTATTATTAGACTCTCTTTTATTTTGATTGCTCTTTGTTGTTTATGAAAAATGCTCAATAAAATACACCTGAAATTAAAAACAAACAAAAAAAATAAAATGGTTTACTTCGGTTATACACCTTGTATTGATTTTGATTTGGTGTCTACATTTATAGTAAAAAAAAGCTCAATTTTTATAAATTGGTTTTGGATTTAGTTTGAGTCGTGTCAATTGCTTCTCATCAATGTTGGTACTGTAAAATGCTTTACACACGTTACTCTAGGTACCCCTGCCTACTTTTTGCCATTCTACCAGAACTGAGAGAAGGATTACAAGTGTGAATCCAAGGTCCAGTTTTGGGTATCCTGTACATTTGGGACTTCCACCCATCTAGAGTATAGATCTATCAAAACAATCAAATACGGAGTACCATACTCTCCTTTAAGGGGGCCAACAATATCAATGGCAACTTCTTGCCATGGACTATTAGGCAGCTGATGACAAACCATGGTCATGGTGCGAGGAGTTAGAATTTTATCACTGATCTTACATTGCATGCATTTTCTATTCTCGTGTTCTATTCCCAAATCCATCACAGGCCACTAAAAACTGGCTCTCAATCTTTCTTTGATCTTAACAATACCTAAATGTCCTTGATGAGCCTGTTCTATCAATTCCTTCCTTAATGAAATGGGAGGAATCAATTTCGTACCTCTCAACAGAATACCCTTATCCACTGCCAACACATCTGAAATCATCTGCCAATTCTTGGACAAAGTCTTACATAGAATTGTCCCACCATGAATTTTATTCACAACTTCCATCAACTCATTATCTTTTAACATCTCTTCAGTCCTTTCATCTTCCATAATGACCCCTAAAGTAAACTTGCACACCTTAAACTCCTCCTCCAGTATATCTTCTACAGTCTTGTCTTTCTCATCACCAGTTACCAAACAAGATAGACAATCTGCTGTTACATTGGCAACACCTGGTAAATGTTCCACTGAAAAATGAAAGTCCTACGCCTTATCCTTGCGGAAATAAAATCAAGACCTTTCTTTTCAAAAATTTCTTTAAGGGGTTTGGGGTTTGAGCACACCTTAAAATAAGTTCCTATATAAAATTATGAAACTTATTTAATGCGCAGTGAATGGCCAAAGCCTCTCTTTCCACTACAGAGTAGTTAAGCTCTGCTCCTCTCTAACTTCTTGATGCACAAGCAATACGTTTTTCTTCACCATCCCTTCTTTGTGTTAGAATTGTCCCCAAACTCACATCAGTTACAACAGTAGTTTCAATTCTCGGAACAAATTCTTGAAGAATGGGAGCATCTTTCAAATCCTTCTTCAACTCCTCAAATTCTTGTTGACATTCTTGGATCCACTTAAACTCCTTTTTCTTTCAAAGTAGTAATCTCATGTAGTTAGACTTACTAGCTACATTTTTTATGAATTTTCCTTAATATTCTAACATACCCAAAAATGAGACAACTTCCTCCTTAGAACTGGGCGATGCTAACTTTACCATAGTGTCTACCAGTTCTTTCTTTGGAGCAATACCTCTACCAATGATGAGATGACCCAAATAACCAGCATTTTGTAGTCTTTCTAGTACCTCCCTTACTCTAATGTCATGCTCTCCTTGGGATACACCAAATATCAACAAATCATCTTGGTAACACTTGACCCCTTTCACTCCCTTTAGAATTGAAGCCATCACTCTCTGAAAAACAGAGGCCACTGACACTGGACCAAAAGACCTCCTTTTGAATTTAAATGCACCAATGGGTGTTAAGAATGCTGTCAGTTCTTGAGAGTTTTCAGTAAGTTCTACCTGATGGTATGCCTGTTTGAGATCAAGAGTTGTGAAAGAATTTGCCCTGGTCACTGATGATAATATTTCATCTATATTTGGTAGTGGGAATTTATCCACCACCACTTCCTTATTCAAAGATCTGAGATCCACACATAATTTGATATCGCCATTGGCCTTGTTGGCCACCACAATTCTTCTTCCACTTTTTCTTGCAATGCTACCGGAATTCTTCTTACTTTGGCTACAAATGGTACTGCCCCCTTTTTTAGTTTTATACAATGTTTATATCCTTTCAAACATCCTAAGCCTTCTTTAAATAAAGATGGAAATTCTGTTACAAAATCATTAGAACCTGTTTCAAACTTCTGTATCGGCACCTGCGGTTCTGCATTTGGATTCAACGTAACACCCAATATGCGCTGATGCGGCCACCCAAGAAAACCATCTTCTTTTTTTAAACATAAACCTTACCAACCATTATTTTCTTGCCCAACTCTATATATGCATTGATGTAACCTAACATGCATATGGGTTGACCTCCATTGCCCCCAGGACACAGATCCATTTTTTGCAATTTGTTCTTTTCTTGGAACTATTCACTGTAACTCTCTTTTGAAATAATAGTAAGATGAGATCATTTATCAAATTCCATCTCCAAATCAACCCCTCCAATTTTCACTACACCAACACGATGATCCTGCCTTTTGTTCTTTTTGACCTGATACACAATTTCATGAGAAATCTCTTTTACTTCCTCATTCTAAAATGTTCTCTGCTTATTTCTACAAAATCTTATAAAGTGTCCTTTTTTTCCACACTCATGACATATGACACCCAGCACAGGACATGTATTAGCATTCACCTTATGTCCAATTCTCCCACAGCGTCAACATTCATCTGAATATTTAAGCCCCTCTTCTTTCACAACCTCTTTATGTGCTGACTTTTAATTTTTTATAACTCACACATTTTCCTCCAATTCCTCCACACTTATGTGACTTTTGTTTTCCTCACTTTTCAAATCTCTTACACATTTTAAACATATGTTCAACCCTTTGTGCTATTGAAATCACTTCTTCCAAAGGATGTTCATCCTTTAGCCATAACTCTTCACGTATTTTATCCCCTCTATATTTTAAAACAAATGTATCTCTAATGGGCTCTTCATTAGCTGCACCATACTTACAGGTTGACACAAGTTTCCTGAGACTGGTTACATAATCTTCAACCGTCTCATCCTTTCCTTGCTCCATTGACCCAAAATTATATCTTTCCATTATCGTACTCACCCTGGGTAAATAAAGTTGATCTAGTTGTGCAATGCTTATTTCATACTCGGCTAGCCCTCTTTGTTCTTCTGTACCTAAATCCGGAAGATTTTCAAACACTTCCTGTCCTTCACCACCTAGGCAGTGCAGTAACAACAAATGTTTCCTTTCTACACTTAAA
The DNA here is from genome assembly GCF_964204655.1 of Triturus cristatus. Taxonomy (NCBI): domain Eukaryota; kingdom Metazoa; phylum Chordata; class Amphibia; order Caudata; family Salamandridae; genus Triturus; species Triturus cristatus. Next base: position 452,307,321 of record NC_140593.1, on the reverse strand, counting down.
TTGGTGCCACACACACGTGCATAGTGCCTACATTATTTTTCCACTTGCTCCATTTAATAGCAGGTTCCCCTGGACTGCTCAAAAAGAATGGGGGCGCTGGCACATTTTGCATGGTGCACTTAAATAAATGAAACTGTAACCACAACAAAAGAGTATCATTTTGTAAAAGATACTGTAACAAATATAACAAGAAATAGATAAATAAAATCTTTTTTTTCCTTTTCTCAACAAATTCTTTAAATTACCATGCAATCCCAAAATGATTACTTCTGTCAGGGGTGCCTGTCACCGGTGCAGGCACGAGTGTGCCTTTCACTGCTGGATAACTCTTGCTTATCGCATCCAAAATTCCCCCAAAAATGTAAAAGTCTTAGGGATTACAATCTGACCCCATATATCAGCATACTGTTCTCTCAATTCGCTAATGATTGTAATGAAAAATGTAACAATGATCCCTTAGGTGTGCGTATCAGTGGGATGACGTCTAGTATTCTACCAGTAAGCTCACTGGCTTGATCCACAAGGAGACTTGACTGGCTCATGCACACGTTTATGGGTGCGTGCACGCTCTCACTCCAGCTCTTTGCACAACATAGACTTCCACGTTTCCTCCAACAAAGAAACAGGATGAAGAAGACTCGCCCCGAGCACTCCTACTGCACAACTCACTACTGGTCAGGTAAAGACAACCAGAAAGCTTCTCTTTACGCGAATGCCTTTTTCACCCGTGGCACCACGCGCTTCAACATTCGCTGATCCGGCGCTTTAAAATATGGACTTGTGCAGCTGTAAGTGCTCATGCTATGCCACACGCACCGCCTCATAGCAAACGCAGCTTGTGCCACGCATACCACTTCTCCACCTTATAAATTGCTCAACAGTACAGTCGCGGGCCCGATCCACCCGCTTCTCTGAGTAACAAAAACTCATGATGACCGGTCATTCATCAGAGACTCCACTCCCGTTACTCCAATAGTTTTCACATGACGTGCCGACAACCGATCATCCAATTAAACCATTCCCGTTGATGTTGAGGTGCCAGTGTACATTAGATCCCTCGCTCGTCGCCAGTGAAAAGTCCACAATTCATCAGACAGCACACCTGAGTGTATGCTCAAGATCGGTTTAATAAAGCACCTCACCCATCAATTAGTAGTCAGCAACTGTCCCGTTTTCCTTCAACATACCATTGAGTTGGGTAACAATAAACATCTTGTTATTCAGCGCCAAGATACCCGTATTGGTGAACGTGCGCTTTACAAATACATGTGTTATGTTATGTTATGTTTTGTTATTCCAAATTCCACATTCCATGGAACCAATAGCTTCAGCAAGCAGCTGAGCAAGATATCACACCTCTATGACTTAGTTTTATTTAGATATAATTGTATTTATATCAAAAGGTGTTGGCTAACTCCAGACCTAAAAGAATAATATGATACATGGAGGTCCATAAATCCTATATAACCAAATGTACCTAATCTATTATTACAGTTGCAACATTGGTAGTAACATGTTACAACAAAATGGCATTACAACTTTACAATGAGAGTTAAATGAGGTACCTGTCCGGGGGCCAGCATGCCTTGCCTTTAACAGAGAGTGACGACGTTCACGGTGACCTAGCAGCCTTTTATACCGGTCTGCCAGTCAAGTCAAAGGTGTCCGATGGCAGAGCCAGCTGAAACTTCACCATTGGAATCCTTGTTCCTCCTGCACTTCTAAGTGCAGCAAGAGAAGTGTAAGTTTGGAATACGGGACACGTCATATATTTTGGAAGAGTCTCTCCATCTCCTGAACTTCTAATGATCCCCTCAACAGTGACTTAAACAATATAAGGGAAGATATTGTTTGAGACCACATTCTTCTTTATTTTATGTCTTAAATATCCACATAATTATCTGTGCATTGAACTATGGGCCTGATTATGATGTTAGGCAGACGTGGAGGACCGCCTGACTAGGAGTCGGAGGTTACGCTGGTCGCAATATGTATATTTTGTATTGCAGCGTGTGCTGCTGCCATACAAAAAGAAACACATTTCAAACATCCCTGCACTATGTGGCAGGCTCCATGTGGGGCCTGCCACATAGTGCAGGGATGTTTAGGTCCCATGGCTGAGGTCCAGGGGGAAAGGGTGGCTCTCTGGGGGCCATCAAAGTCACTTTCCGCCAGCCTTTTCATGGTGGGTTAACCCCCATGAAACGGCCAGCACATAGGGACATTGTAATTCCTACGGCGATGCCTGAGCAGGCACCGCCACCATTGTAGGGATTTCAGACCATCCAACGGCCTCCTTCAGCCCATCAGATGCGTGGTGAACGGTCTTTCCCCGACATCCGCAAGCCATCGTAATTGGGCCGTATGATCAGTCTATTGTTGAAGTTCAATATGGTGGAGCGGGAATCTATAGAAAAACATGCTAAAGCTCAAAAGATGTTTTGTTACTAACTGACAATATTTTGCTTAGGAGTATGTGTTTGCCAAAACTTGCAACTTGCTTATTGATGTGTTTGTTTTTATATACAGAATGCACATTTGTATTAGTTTACCTGGCAATATGTGGATCTCTTCAATTAGAAGGAGCAAGAGACCAAAGACAAAAGGCATGGTGAGCAAAAGAATGATGGATTTAACCCAGATTTTTGACTGGGGTGAATGTTTTGATTTGTTCTGCATTCGTCCATCAATTGTGTGTCTTTTGCATTCTCGCCCTAAGTGCGCCAGGTATGCCTAGACGTGTGTCCTGGGCTCACTGTGCCACTGGAATCAAGCTATCCTGGCTGAAGAGGGGTGAAACCCCGCAACCGGTCCTAAGATGCTTGTTTCCGGTCCAGGGAGGACCTGGTTTGGCAGTTCGGGCTGGACTGTTTCCATGAGGCACGGGGTCAAGACTGATTTGCATATGGCCAGGTCTAAACTGGGGTGGCATGGTGAGCAAAAGAATGATGGATTTAACCCAGATCTTTTGACTGGGGGTGAATGTTTTGATTTGTTCTGCATTCCGTCCATCAATTGTGTGTCTTTTGCTTTCTCGCCCTAAGTGCGCCAGGTATGCCCAGACGTGGGTCCTGGGGTCACTGTGCCACTGGAATCAAGCTATCCTGGCTGAAGAAGGGTGAAACCCCGAAACTGGTCCTAGGATGCTTGTTTCCGGTCCATGGAGAATCTGGCTTGGGAGTTGGGCTGGACTGTTCCCATGAGGCACAGGGTCAAGACTGATTTGCATATGGCCAGGTCTAAACTGGGGTGGCATGGTGAGCAAAAGAATAATGGATTTAACCCAGATCTTTTGACTCGGGGTGAATGTTTTGATTTGTTCTGCATTCCGTCCATCAATTGTGTGTCTTTTGCTTTCTCGCCATAAGTGCGCCAGGTATGCCCAGACGTGGTTCCTTGGCTCACTGTGCCACTGGAATCAAGCTATCCTGGCTGAAGAGGGGTGAAACCCCGAAACTGGTCCTAGGATGCTTGTTTCCGGTCCAGGGAGGACCTGGCTTGGCAGTTCGGGCTGGATTGTTCCCATGAGGCACAAGGTCAAGACTGATTTGCATATGGCCAGGTCTAAACTGGGGTGGCATGGTGAGCAAAAGAATAATGGATTTAACCCAGATCTTTTGACTCGGGGTGAATGTTTTGATTTGTTCTGCATTCCGTCCATCAATTGTGTGTCTTTTGCAAAGCTCAAAAGATGTTTTGTTACTAACTAACAATATTTTGCTTAGGAGTATGTGTTTACCAAAAATTGCAACTTGCTTATTGATGTGTTTGTTTTTATATACAGGTTGCACATTTGTATTAGTTTACCTGGCATCATGTGGATCTCTTCAATTAGAAGAAGCAAGAGACCAAAGATGTATTGAGAGATCAGCTAGAAGGTTGAAGTTGTGTTCATGTATTATAAGAAAAAGAATACCCCCTATAGTACCAATATAAGATATTGCAAGTCATCTGAGAGTTTTCTGAACTCTTAAAGAACATGGGCTTCTGCCTTTCTGTTCTGTACTTCATGGTACTCCTCTGTGATTATTAATTACTTTAGCACATGATAGGGAGTACGTTGTCTCACATAATGTATTTTATTTCCATGATATGTTGGTCTGCAATCTCCTGGTTCTCATCCAGCAAGGACACCATCTCTTCCTCTGTGCCAGAGCAGAATGCAAAGTCAAAATTGGCATTTAGGGTGTTACTTCGCAGACATGCAGGGTGAACAGCATGGGAAATGTCATAATCTGTATTTAACACCACAGGTCATATGTACGTGGAAGGGATGATAATCACTTATGACCATTTCGCTAGGCAGAAACTGCCCACACAAGATGTGAAGTTTAACAGTTTAGCTAATTAAAACACACAACGTGCCGGTGTCTATTTTTGCACAAAACACTGCCACTTTTGATGCACTGTAGAGCACATGTTGCAAGTACAGATTAAATGTCTGTGGTGGTTATTAACCAGTACATGTAGCCAGTTCACTTGTCTTCAGATGCCAGCTGCAAAATTGTGAATGAACAATCAGCAGATATTACCACGTCTCCACTTTGGCTGCTAAAATCAGCAGTAGGCATATCCTTGAAGCAATGCAAAACAACAACTCGATTGATTCCAGCCCTCTGGCACAATCTGGAATTCATTTGTTGGTTGATTAGGCTTCAAAAATGTCTGGATGTGTGTGGCTGATACTCCTTCAAGAAGTTTTGTTGGTGATGGACGGTTAAATGTTGATACAATATTAACATGGTTAGAAGGATTTAAGGGATCTTCTAGTATGTTCCCTGATCTCAGTGAGGCATTGATTACCAGCTGGAACATAGGAAGAGTCTTATAGGTGGTTCTTGTAGGATTTTTGTAATGCAAGATCTTGTAGGATGTACAGAGAAGCATCTTCTGCTGATAAGCGAAGTGGTAGTGCAATCAGTTGACACTGGCTGCGAAGTGGCAGACTCATTAAGACAGCATCTGTTAGGCTCTCTGTGGCCAGAAGCGGGAGGATGGGCTTTGCAGAGACTAGCAGATTGGGTTTATGCACTAATGGCATAATTGATGTAATCAGATTTGTTAGTGAACCAGTGTAATGTCATAGAGGTCTGGGTGGGTTTGCTGTACTATGGGTCACTAGAGAATTGACTTTTTCCTCAACTATTGTGAAAGTTTTGTGGGCTCATGTTGTGCCATGGGTGATTTGTGCAAGATGTGGCATCTCTGATGGTGGCTTGGAATATAATTCAGGACATGTTTGGTGGTTTCCCTGACTGGACAGTGCTTTTAATATAGGTTGCAGTTGGATTTGAAAATAAGTAATTACATCACTTTACTGTCGATGACAGCAGGCAACCGCTCCCTTATGCAGTATGTCATTTTAGGAGGCACATGGCAGTAAAGGGATGTATCAGAAGACATAATACCAAGCAAAGGATAAGCCCAGCTACCCCCAATATTAATGCTATTTCAGATTTGCTACTTTTTTTCCACAAAACAAATCCCTTAGACTGTCAAATATGGCTTGGGAGTAGGGGGGTTATGATCTCTTACTATCTTGAGAAGTCTATAGGACTTGGTTTAAATGCTTTTATCTCGAACGAGATTTCACACACTCTGAAGTACCTATGGGGAACCAGTCTCAGAGAGGACTGCCAAAAACAAGAGGGGCTAGAACTGTCACTAGAACAGGGCGACCAGAAAACGGGGTATTGTACGACCATTATTTGGTCCTTTTTTTGCAAATTATTGTGGAGGCAAACAACCTAGCTCATGATACAAAAGTCTGCAATTTTCTTTTCTGTTACCACTTCTGCATGTTTATGACTTTTAATTCCTTCCTCACTGAAAGCCCATGATTTTATATAAAGGCCTTACTTCTGATGGAAAAGGAGGCATATGGGTGTCCATAGCTTCAGGTTTGTGAATCAAGGAAGCTGCACATACAAAATTGTAGGTAAGCAAAAAGACCTAGGGCCATATGTATGAAAAACGCGTTTTGCAATTCTCAAATTGCGATTTTTAGGGAATCGCAATTAGGGAACCGCAAAATGCAATGTATGTAGGATCTGCTAAATATTTTGCGAATCCTACATATTCCTAGAAGGCCCATAGGAATGAATGGGAAGACATTCTCAAATTGCGATTCCTAATTAGAGAATCGCAAATTGAGAATGCAATTTTAAGGTTGCAAGGGTGTCAATAGGACACCCTGTTGCACCCCTGAAATATGCATGTGTGCACATGTGGTGCACATACATGCCCTAAAGGCATGTATGTGCAACACATGGCACTTTGAAAAATGCAAAAAAGTGCATTTTTCAAAGAAATCCCGAATTACCACCAACCTGAAGTTGGTGGTAATTTGCGATTCCTTAAGCTGAAATCCCACAACTTGGGTGCTTCCTACATTGCATTTAAGGAATCGCAATTTGGGACTCCTTAAATGCATTCACAAAATAGGGAATCGCAAATTTTGCAATTCCTTATTTTGCGAGTGGGTTTTGGTGTGTTACATTGCACACTGCCTAATTTGCGATCGCAAACACTGAAATTGTGCGAATTTCAGCGTTTTCGATCGCAATTTGGCTTCATACATATGCCCCCTAGTCAGAAAAGAATAAATACCGCTTTGATTGGCATTCAATCAGGCATTTATTAGAATATATAAACTACAATGTGCGATGATCATGATTTCTCCACTCAATTAATGCATCTGGAATAAGCAGTAATCCTCTTTCTACTTCGGCATGTAATTACTTGCCAGGAATACGAATTGTTGATAAATTATTACAGGGTTCAGAACGTGTTCAATGGTGGCATTGGAAAAAATACTATCCATATCAGTGCTGGAGAGATCTGTAAGGAACAAAAGTGACAGAATTTAGAAGGATAATATAGGATTGGTGTTGAATTAAAGGATACCTTAAGCCTGAGCTTTCAACATAAATCTTCAACCTATGATAATCAATGAAAGTGCGCTTACGTTTTCACAATACTTCTTCACTTCTTTTCCACAATAGATAAGCAGTGGGCTAGGCAATGCATTAAAACCTACAGATATTTGCAACGTCCAATCTATCATAGTTTGTAGTTTTTGTTGGTTCTTTTCGATGCTGTCTGAAATCATTAAAATCCCAGAATTTTCTCGGTTGACATGTGCAACTGGCATTTGCTAAGCTTCACTAAGCAATGGTTAGCAAACAAATAGTTCAACACTGTGGGCAACTCCACAAAATGTTCTTCAAGGTATGTCAACAAAACCTCCCAAAGCACTTCATTGACAAAATAATTAAATTAAGCCAGTGCATTGCAAAACCAGAAGGGAATCTGCAATGTGGATCTTATGATAGTGACTGCAACAACAAGTCCCACAGATTGTGGAGGCAGAGAGCTGGCTGTCAGGGAAATCACTGTTTATCAGGACAGCAGGACCAGGTAAGTCTCTTGAAAGAACAGCACTAAGAAAAGGCTGCTACACTGCTGGTAACCGCGATCTAAGTGTTTATTGGAACAGTTGATAAACCACGCCCAAGACTTGTGCTCTCACAAGACAGGTGTGATAGGCGGGAGTTGTTGCCTTCCTTCTCCCACTGCTGCCAGTTGCTCTCCTGCTACAATCTCTGGCCATCTGACAGCAGCTGCTTGGCTCAAAGAAGCATTGTGTTCAGGCATGAGGTGTGCTACTGCTTACATATGTGAGTTTTGAGAACACTTGGTGTTGTTGTGTTTGAGGCCGGTATCTCTTAGTCTTGAAGGCAATTTTTCATGTATTGATTTAATGGATGTGGCTTAAATTATAAGCACCACAAAGAACCACTGTGCTGTAAATACTGGCATTCATTACTTGGACAAAAAGAAAGTAAATCTGGGGAAAAGAGGTTCTGCACTGTGATCTGAATGACAACGTAGGACTCAATTTATACTTTGGCTGTTGGGCAATCCTCTGCCAGGGTGGCAGAGTATTTTACTCTGTTGCCCTAAAGGAGATCCCATCAACCAAATTTAGAAATGTCGGTTAGGCCGACATATATTTTTAGTATTCAGCTGTGAATGCATTACATATGGCTCCGTCAAACCCAATGAAGCCATACAGAAAAGTTACAATTTTTTTTTTTTAAACAAAACCCCAAATTGGGATTTTGTTTTTTAACATAAAAAAAACAATGCCCTTCTCACCATGGGAATTTTCTCCCATGGTGAAGGAAACATTTTTATGTATTCACTGCCCCTTATCACCAGAGTTTTCCTGGTGGTAACTTGCAGTAATTAATGGCTATATGCCCACTCATCTAAATTGGGTGGGCAGACATATAGCCAATTCTTTGACGGCCCTTAATCTGTTGTATCCCTTGGGGAAGTTTAGCCATGGCAGAGATGTCGCTAAACTATGGTCTGTCCACTTTTAAATTTGGTGGGTGAAAAAATATGTTGTTGGGAAAGGTACTCTTTCGCCCACGTGACGGAGTGCCCTTTCCGCCAACATGTATATCGGTCCCATAGACAACAGTGCAACATCATGCTTTCCGCCGGGATGAGGGACAAAGAAAAGTGATAAATCCGGTGATCACTTAGATTGGCCGATAAAGCATGTTTTTTGGTACTGCTCCATGTAGTGTTTCAAGAACAGATGTCATACTTCGGAAATGACAGAAATATATCCATCTGGTTTGATGGCTCAGGCATAAAACTGATATGACAATCTTAAATGTGACAAGTAGTGAGAAATTTTTTTATTTATCAAGCAACATCTGCAGACGTACATGGTCTTCTGAAAGCTGGGATTCCAAGGTTATACTATCATGGATGTCTAGTCCAGTCTATTACAGACATTGCAAATGATCGATTTTCATCCAGGACACACTCCTTCAGATAACATGATGAAATTAATGTACATGTTCTCTGCTTTGGGTTACAAAGTACAAACTGAAACATGGCAAAATATATTGATTGGATTCCATCAAAAAGAATTGTATAATGGCTTCATGATTCCCCTTGCAGTAGACAGTGATCTTGTCAGTGTGCTATGCAATAAGTCTTGAAGCCCTGAAGTTAGTAATGATTCATTCATAGATTGGTGCCTCTTTTTCTCTTTTTTTAACATTAGGATTTCTAACTTATGCAGAAGGCCCACTTTCCTTGTTCTGTCATGGCCAAACAATAGAGTACAATGAAAGGCATTGCAGTTTGACTGGCCAAAGTGAAAACGTGTTTGTGATGTTTTAAGAGGAAATGCTTGCTTAGGTGGGGTTAATATGTAATCTTTTTCAACAGCAATCACTATTCATTGTCTAGGGTAGTATTTGTGTCCTTACTGTCCTTGGCTTGACAGTCACAGAGAAATTAACCTTTTTATCTACAATATTTAAAACACCACTCTGCACATTCTGTCCCATTCCCCATCGGTCCAAGGCCAACAAACAACTACCACCAGAACTGTGGGTTTCTAATAGTTGATTAATACAGTGGGATAAAGCATGCTTCAGTCCCAGAATGAATAATTTGTTCCACATATTTGCCATAGGCATTTGGCCTCAAAGTTGACGTTGAGAGAAGGGGCAAACTAATGCCTGTTTCATTGACCTGCATGTAACCTTTGATTGAGTGGAGAGGGGTCTGCAGTGGCAGAATCTAAAAGAGATGGGGTTTGTTGGTTATAATCAGTCAGGTCTATAAATCCACTGGGGTACAATTGGGATATAATGGTATATTGTTGTGCCAGATTTCAATTGCTAATGCTTAACCAGGGGTAGGTGCTCCTCCCCTCCCCCTTTTCTTCTGCTTGTTTTTAAATAATATCTTTGAGACTGCAAAGAACCTTCACAGCTGTTCCCCAAAGGTGAACTGCAAGTTTATTAATATTCTTCTGTATGCGGACTACCTTGTGTTAGATACCAAGGCGATTTGCAACACCAACTGGAACTATTAAAGAAATTCTGTACTGCTAATTTACTGACTATTAATGCATCTGTGAGAAAGCGGATTATTAGTTTGGGTGGATAGTAGCCCACCACATGTAATAATGTCACTATTCTTGTTACGTCCAGAAAAAGGATTTAGTAATTTAAACCTGAGCTCAACCCCTGGTAGCTAAGGAGCAGAGCAGATAGGTTTAACTTAGAAAAATGTGGAAAAAGTAAATAAAACAACACAATACAAATCACACTATAATATAAAAATCAAATACAGGGAGCCGGAAATATGAATTTTCAAAATTGTATATTAAAATACCACCAAAAAGCCATAAGTGCCAACCACTGTAATCTGGTACCTAGGTGTGATTTAAGGCTATCTTCACTGGAGTGCATATACAGAAAACAGGTTCAATCCAGTTAGACATTTTACCTTCTGACTCAGTCAAAATTCATGCACAAAGAAGGTTTCTTGCTGGCCGGATACTTTTGGTGCCCTCGCCTGGTGAAGTTTTAAATGTTCTGATTTAGGCCTTTTTTGGAGCTCAGATTTCTCCAGCGGGGCAAGGCTGCAAGCTGTGGCTGAACAGGGCTCCAAGAGGCCGGATACCATCTCTGCGACATTGCACTGATATGAATTTGCTGCTGCAGAGAAGCTCTGAGCGGGAGCAACCTGAATCTTTGCCCCAGTGGCAATGCACCTTCGCTGCATGGATTTGGCAGGTATGTCCTAGTCCTCCGGAGGTCTTTGGAGTTAAAGAGTTTCTAAGTCTCAAGTTTCTCTGGAAGTTAGGAGGAGTACACTTTGACAATGCCAATGATCCCAGGACCTCAGAAGCAGGACTTGGGTGTCAATGCTCATTCCACCAGAAGCCAGCAGCATGGTACAGGGCAAGTCCAGTTGGAACTGATCAGCTGGGCTTTTCAGAAAAAGGGCCTCCAGCAGCTTGCTGTGTCCCTGCAGCCAGGTGGTCAGCCAACAGACCTTTGGAGTCCACATCTTTGTCCAGGGTACCAGTGGGAGCAGGCCCAGCCTTGCAGGTCTTCTCACAGGTCTCAACAGCAAGTGCCATCCATCTTCTGTCTTTTACAGGACGAGTAGTGTTCTGAAGAGAATGCATGGGGTGCCACATTTATACTTGGCATTAGTGTGTGGGTAGCAGTGACTCCTGGCCCGTCTCCACCCATTTGGGAAAATGTGTCCAGGAGTAACATTGCCCACTTTTGCAGCAGTGCCTTTTGCCCTACTGCAAACAATCATACAGTGCCCCTCTCTACCTAACTCCAACAATGCAAAACCTGACTTCTTTATGCAGATCTCCTGTGGCCAACCTACACATATGGGCAAGGAAATGAGGAACGCTTCCTCTCTGGTCACTGAAAACCATTTCTGGGGGCAGCTCCTCTCCTACTGGGATTGGTGCTTGGCTAACTAGAGGGGCAAAGGAGGAGGCAGGCCCAGGTGTTAGCTACACCTGCCTGTGAAAGCGTAGGCCTCTTTGACGTTAATTAGGTTCTTGGGCACAGCCCAGGTGGTCATCCTGCCAGAGGAATAGAACACCTCCCCACACCCAAGGCCTTTGTCTCAGATCTGAAAGCAAGTTCACACCAAATCAAGTGGCCTATTCAGCTCATGAGTCACAGTTGGAAGCTCATGCAAATTGTCTTCAGGGGTCTTTAGGCAGGTCTATCGTTGCCATTAAATTGGACTTCTAATAGATATTTTGAAAAGACCGAAATTAACTTTGTATCTGTTTCCTAGGCAGAGATAACTATATTAATTTTAATATTGTGTACCAATACTTTCCCATAAAACATCTAACCCTGCTATAGTGAAAATAGCTGTTATGGGCCTTGTCACAGGGAGGACATTAAACTTTTACATGTCTTACTCTCTTACCATGCATCATACTTTATGGGCATTATGGCCTACTTAGGAAAGACTTATTAATAGTTCACAGGGGAGATTGCTCTTGTCAAAAGAGGTTATTTTGAAAGGAAGAATTTGCAGTTTAAAAATTGCACTTCTACAGTGATAGGCCTGTAGGCAGGTTTGCACCGTCAGTATACTGGGAGGGACAATGGTCACTGCAGTCCACTAGTGCCATTTAACTCACAGGCTGTGGGTACACTTTGTACAACTTACTAGGAACTATAGGTAGGTTAAATATGCCAATTGGGAGCATAGCCAATATTAAGGTTTTAAGGGTCTGAGCACATGCTCTGGGGATGTCAAAAACCGAGCAACATCAGTGCAAAAAAATAGGGGTGATCATTAAGCCTTGGTGAAATTTCAATTACACTGGGGTAAATAGAGTAATTTCGGCAATGCTGTGTTACTCTTTGACACAGAATTGCCTATAATAATGCGATTGCATCCACTAGCTTAATTAAGAGTAATTTGGGGGAAAATATTCTGGTGCAAGGGTACACTTAGCGAGGGCAATAGGCTTCTCACTATTCGTGTTCTGTTGCATTTAGTGCTATTTCTTAGCGCAAAAGACATCGCATCGTGGATGAGCAGCAGCTGTCTGAAGCTCACCTCGGAGAAGACAGAAGTCCTCATCCTCGGACCCACCCCCTCAGCTTGGGACAACACCTGGTGGCTCACCGCCCTCTGTAACCCCCCCTAACTCCACGGACCACACCCGTAACCTCGGCATCATACTCAACTCCTCCCTCACCATGAGCCGCCAGATCAGCGCCGTCGCCTTCTCCTGCTTCAACACCCTCCGCATCCTTCGCAAGACCTTCAAATGGATCCCCATGAATCCAGAAGACTGTCACCCACGCACTCATAAAAGCAGACTGGACTATGGAAATGCCCTCTACGCTGGAATCAACAAATCCTTGCTACGCAAACTCCAGACCATCCAGAACACCGCGGCCAGATCACATCACCCAACACCTGCGAGACCTCTACTGGCTCCCCGTCTAGAAGAGGGTAACTTTCAAGCTTCTCACCCACACCTAGAAATCCCTTCACAGCATCGGACCCAAATACATCAACGGAAGGGTCTCCTTCCAAGAGTCTTCTCCTACGTTGCGGCAAAGGCCTGGAACAAGCTCCCGGTCAACATCAGACGCTCCCCCACTCTGCACACCTTCAGGAAGAGCCTCAAGACCTGGCTCTTTGGCTGACGCGGAGCTGCACCCCCCCCTCCACCCCTACCGCCCTGAGACCCTCACAGGTGAGTAGCACGCTTCACAATTCCCTGAATGATTGATTGATTGATTGATTGATTGATTGATTGGTGCATTTTGCGCCAAGAAATCAGTGCCAATTTCCTGGAGTAAGTTGAGGGGAAATCCTACCCCAAGTGCACATTTAGTGAGCATGAGCAGCTGTCTGCATTCTCTATTCGTGTTCTCATGTATTTAGTTCTACTTATCAGTGTAAAATGTATCCTCGTGTCCATTTTGGATACAAGCTGGCATTTTGTGCTAAGGAAGTAGCACTAAACACAGAATTACCGTTTTTGCATAATTCTGCGTAATCTCGCTGAAGTTTTGGGTAAATTCACGTAATTATGCTACACAAAATTACGCGGGTTAATGCCACCCCTAGTGATCATGTGAAGGAGACATTTTCATACGGTATCAAAATGTAAAACCTCCTAGTGGTTTGGAAAATTGTAGGATGATGGCCTTGCATGAGCCTTAAAAATAGAGGTTGCAGTTATTGAAACATAAAATATAAAGATAAAATTTGCTGTGAATCAGACTCTTATTTTTTGGACTGAGGGATGAGTAAGACCCATTCAATAGGAAATGCATCCCTGATAACCTTTAGGGATGACTTGAACTGTGCAGAAGGAAATGGTTAACTCAGTGGGTAAAAAAGAAAAATAGCCTTGGTGTAATTGCTTTGTGTTTGCTCTGAATCCTGAAGATTAGGGTGAGGTTTGCACTTCAAGTTTTAACAACCAAGAGAAAGCAGAATGCTCAGAATTTACATATGGCTTGCTGTAACTGTGCAATTACAAAAGATACAATATCTCACATTCTTCTTTTTATATCCCAAATATTTTAAAACTTGATCCCATTATTTCATGACACCTCTGTTAGACGGTGAAGCGCCAATTAATTTTCTTTTTTCTTTCGACAATCCTTGAGTAGGCCTTTAAATAATGTTAAGTGCCCAGTTTTAAGATAAGGAGTATATTTTGACTGGACATTAATGTTGTGATTTGTTGGCTGTCATTGTGATGTATAGTTCTCTACACTCTACTCTACATAGCAGTATGAGGCAGAGGTACTGACCAGGGCCAAGTGGGCAGCCTTCCTGGGCACCGCCTTGACTGATAAGTAATGGGTGAGTGCCAAGTTGCACATGAAGGAGGCATCCAGAAACCAACGATTCTGTTCCACACAATTTAACTAATTACACCAGGGGCTGTATTACATAAAGTGCCCCGGGGGGACGCAACAGGCATTTGTGCCTGTTTTGCACACCTCCAGGGCACTTTGATATTACAGAAGGGGCTGCAGACGCTTGTTCGGCCCCTTCTGTAAAACAAATAGCGCTGGCGCACATAAAGCGCCAGCGCTATCTTCAAGGGGGCATTTCTTCATTTGCATGGGGGTGTGCCCCATGCAAATGAAGGAATCCCTTTGCCTCTGCGCCCGCGTTGTATTACTGACGTGGGCGCAGAGGCAAAGAAGCCCTCAGGAGGTGCACTGACAGAGCGCCACCTAAAAGGTGGCACACTTTCAGTGCGTCTCCGGAAAACAGCCTTCTGCAGGGAGTAACGGGGGTCCTATGGACCCCCCCAGACATCCCCTTGCAGGCAGGTGCAGACACTGACTGCTCCCACCTGTAGGGGGGTCTCTATTCCCCTTTAAAAGTGCAGGCAGGTTGCTGCCTGCACAGTGAAACACAGAGCAGCTGTAAAGCAGCAGCTCTGTATTTCACATGTATGCACTACCCCCAGGGCAGCACGAGTTTGCGGCTGCCCTGTGGGCAGCGCATTCCCCATAATGTGGTGCGTTGTCCTTCATTGCACGAGGCACAACCTTTTAAAGGTGCGCCCTGCGCAATCGAGGTAAATGCGCAGCATGTGTAATGCGGCCCCAGATGTACCTGAAACCCCTAGATATTCCCAAGGCTCCATCCGCATTGCCACATACCCGTTGCTGACGTTTATCACATAATGTTGGACCGCCTTGTCCTGCGAGGGGCAATGGGAGGTGGTGGCGCAAGTGTTGTCAGAAGTAGTGGAGCGAGTGGTGCCCCTCACCACTGAATACTGGATTTTGGGCATACGACCCAGAACCAAAGCCGACGTTAATACACACAGGTTTCTCGCTCTGGCTCTGGTGCTCTTTATGAGACAGATAGCAATGTTGTGGAAGACCAGCTCTGCACCGCACGTGAGGCGCTGGGTACAAGATCTTGTAAATTGGGCTAAAGTGGAAGTGAATGTCATTGCTAGGCTTCACCTACAAGGTGGCAGGGGACTCGGTTGCACAATGTGGGGCACAAATGTTTTCAAGCTAGGGGCGAAGAGCAATGAGAGGCCACCCTGCGAGTGGAATTGTTCACACCAATGTTGTTGACAGGTGACATTTTTGATAATATGTGACTCTACATCTTATGATATTTATGTGGTACCCTGTGGCATCTGGGACCCACTACCGTTTGCAAAATGTGCTCCTTCTTGGCCCTTATATGTATGTGCCCTATTATTGCCATTGATTTGTTGAATAACGCCTGGTGGGAAGGCGGGTTGGCTGCCTGGCGATACACTATGCCGGTCTGGAGGGACCCCAGCAATGTGGATTCTGGGTGGGTATTGTGTTATGATTTATAAAACTCCAATAGAGATTTAATCAAACACAATTTGTGAACTTGTTTGTTTTTTGCTTACATTTTTGCAGGCTGTATAATAAACTGGATGCAATAATAACAACAAACTGCCATCACAGTTGACCTCTTTAGGCTCCAGTAGGCAAGACATAATAAAGCTTCTACACTCTCTGTAAAGGGGTTCCAGTCTAGCTGATTTCTTTGTTGTGTGTTCTCAGTTTTCATACAGACAGTTGTCCAAATACAAAACCTCACAGCTTATGAAGCGAAAGCATCTTTCAATGCATTCCTCAGGCAGAACAAAAGAGGCACTGGTGTTTCTCTGGCCTGGCTCTTTCCATAATTAAATTGTTACAGTAGGATGAATTTATAAGGATATGTTCACTTCCATGTCTTAGATTTAGTAACTCACAATTCACAGATTGAGCAGTTGTTCTCCTCTCAAATACTGCAACCAGTTGATTGTATGACTGAAACTTCGTAAAATGCTTCAATGAGGCATTTCTTTTTACTGTAACTGGACTTAAATGTTGCAGCCACCCCTCCCTCAGCAACAATGGAGTGTCAGGAACAGGGAAAACAGACACATGGGCCCATTCATAGAATGAGGCAAAGCGAGCTCAGTGGGACGTGACCTTGAAACAAATTAACAGTTAACAAGTGCATAACAGAACAATGCACAGCGCCATACAATGCAAAAGCACATTCACATTTGCACACACCAGTAACCCAAGACAAAAAGAGTGAGTCTCCTTGGCATGCCCCTAAATGAATGCCAGCAATCACATTTGTAAATTATGCAAGGTAGATGACAGCAAAAAGCATAGTAGTGGAGACCAGAACTGCAAAACAAAAATCAATAGAAATATATTTCTCACTCACATCATATGAGTGCACACAACCAAAAACACAGAGATGAGGGATACAAAGCACACCACCTAGTGAAATCGAACGGTCATTGTTCGGAGTCCATTGGTTAAGGTAACATTTTAAACTAATACAGAACACTGTTCATGATAGCATACACTTCAAGGAGTTCTCACCCCCACACCCCAAGCAAGAACTACCTCAGAAGGCCAAGCAGTGCACCCAAGAATGGAGGTACAGGGAGAACACAAGAACGAGGACCAGTGGTCTTGACGCCATATTGTGGCATGTGTTGTTATTAACCATGCGGTCGAACACTTTAGTGAATAGCCAAATATCATTCTCCTATGTCTGTTTATACAATATGTACCTGTTAGGTCTGGCTTGATAACTCAGCTGTCTGCAAAACATATTTTATCAATTCTTTAAAATATTATTAGAGTGGGTTTGGCTGTACCTAGATGACTATTACTCTATCACTTCAGACTACTGGCTATTTGGCGTATCGTTCCGCCTCTTAAGGAAAGCTTGCAATGCAATGGGTGAGGAACTATATTGGATTTCAATAGTATGCTACATCATCAATGTTACATTTTACAGAAAGTCATCATATTTTGCTTTGTTTTCCCCGCAACAGGCTTTTAAAAAATTTTTTAGTCATGACTAAAAATGCAAGCTTGAAACATTGGCTTTGCCAGTGCTAGTTGAAACTGTGTTGTAACATGGGCAAATCGGATGGGCAGTCGCCTAAGTTCAGTCACCTTTGTTGCATCAGCGATCAGAGAAATTCACTCTATGCGCAGATGAGGGTAAGCCCCACTGGACCAAAACGCGCTCCCCAAATCAGGTTGGGAACTCCTTGTTACCTTTCCACTATACCCCATGGGGTAACAGTGAGTGTCACAACAAAAAGCATGTCATCAGATTTAACTGGGTTTTTTTAAGCGATAATGCACCACTTTAATATTAATATTATTCAGCATTTATTGAGCGCATAGCTACCCAAAGCATCCCAGTGCTAGCAGTAGGACAGGAGGATACTGAGAAGATTATAGGGTGGCATTTTGAAACAACCATGTTTTAAGAAGCTTTCGAAAGGAAAGATGAGGAGACTCTGAGCGAAGATGTAGGGGCAGGGTGTTCCAGAGTCAAGCTACATTGTAAGAGAAGGACCTACCTCTTAGCCTTATGTTCTTACACTCTTAGTTTTGGGAATGACAGCTAAGTTTAGATTAGCCGAGCGGAGGCATTTCCTGGGGCAAACAAAAAGTGATGAGAGAGCTATTCATTAATGTGCCCCTCCCCCATAGGGTCTTATGGGCTATACACAAAGATTTGAATTTTATTCTTTCTGAAACTGGCGACCAGTGTAGGGTCTTCAGAGCCAGCTTAGCCGTCTGAGTTTTAGGAATCCCGAGCAACAACCGAGCAGCGCAGTTCTGAGCGACTTGGAGTTTCCTTATTGTTGATTTAGGTGCTCCCAGGTAGAGGGAGTTACCATAGTCCAAACGTGAGAGGACCAAAGCCTGGACCAAAATTCTCCTTGCCCCCATGGGATGGAGAGGGAGAATTTTCCGAAGCAGTCTGAGAGTGCCGAAGCAAGCTCCTGTCAATTTCACTGCTTGGTGGTCAAATTTAAAGGAGTTATCTAACCAAACGCCCAGGCTTTTGATCTTAGTGTTGGGGTTTGGGGCAGGGCCAAGGCAAATTGGCCATGTATGTTTAAGATCGGTGTTAGTTGCGTTGCCCAAGAGCATTAGTTCTGTTTTTCATCCATTAAGCCTGAGACAGGAGTGTTCCATCATATTGCCACTTTCTCCAGACAGGATTCAAGGTCAGAGGGAAAGTTGTGAGGAGGGTTGAGGACAGCTACCAACAGTGTATTATCATCATATGTGACAATTTTAATCCCATAAGGCCAAATAATATCAGCAAGCAGTCTCATGAAAACAATACATAATGTAGGGCTCAAAGACGAGCCCTGGGGGACTCCACAGCTGAGCGTAACAAAGTATAGCCTCTGCAACAATGTAAGTGGTTAATTAAGTAGTATTATAATATAAGTGATTAAAGGTAATTTGGAAATCAGGATAATTCTGAAAGGCAGTAGAGTAGCGTGGGGAAGAGGTCCACAGGGGTGTTTGTCCCGGGTGCAAATTTCTTAGGGGCACAAAAGTTTAAAAGAAACTGTTGTGCCTCCAACCCGTGGACCATTAGCACTTTCTGAGCTAACGGTTCAAGTGTTAGGGGGCGCAATACTTTCTTTTAAATATTTGCCCCAGGTGCTGGCAACCCATGCAATGCCTTTGCTGAAAGCTACAAATAATGTGGTGCAATGAGAGGGTGACACGGATGAGATCTAGAAGAGTACATGTTGTATGTGCTATTATTGTGGTTCAACTGTAGTGCTCTAAGTACTCCAGGTCCTGCTACGGCTGAGTACCAGGAAAGTAAAAATAAAAATACTGTATTTATTGCGTTAGCTGGCTGAAGAAAAAACTGTGCCTGCTAGCCTGTTTTTCTCAATAGGAGTGGCAATGAAAGATCACTAGTGGTTTCCCTTTGTGGCATTAGAAGTGGCAAGATGGATACTGTTACCATTTGTGTTCCTTTGTCAGTGTTCTGAATTTGCGATCTCCTCAGAAGCCGATGACTGTTCCGCAAATCCCCCAAACTGTTGACAGCTTTTCTCCACTCTTGACTAAAACGAATTATTGCTCGTGAAAGCTGAAGCTTACTCTCTCACCATACTCTGGTTCCAAACTTTTCTACAACTCTTGATTGAAACAGAGGAATGCTCAGGAAGGCTGTCGGAAATTCTGAGGGAAAAAAGGAATCAAACCACTGTTGTCTCAACACTCAAATTTCAGCAAGTAAATATTAGCGTTGTGAAATACATATGCAGGAAACGCTAATAATTTCCAAAGCCCAACATTAATTGAAATTCCTGTCAGACCTTTAAACACTGCTGTTCCTGACGAGGGACGGTTGAAGTGCGCCGCGTGTAGCTCGCGCAGGCGCATTGCCCCTGATTGGGAATCTCGAGTCAAAACAACTAGACCGAGAACCCAACCAGGAAGAGAACTAATTTTTTTTGCTGCGTAGACAAAGCGGGACTGGCGTCTTCCGCAAAATAGCTTGTAAAGCTGCCTTCCACACTGGACTCAGCCCCCGCCAATGTGGGTACATACTGATGTTCAGTTTTCTTTTCCAATAGACACAGGAGCTCACTAGGGGGGTCTTGACATCCTTCTCCTAAGTTAATATTTCATTGCAATTAAATAACCAATTTATCACTGCTTACTTTTAAATGTCCTTGAGTAGTGTTTTATTGCTATGATCTAGGGAAATCGTGAGATAAAATCTATTTAATAAATAAATTGATTGATGCCTGATGGTTTTGATTATTATTTGTTCAGTAAAACTCTTTTTTTATGAATTTGCCGATCACAGGATTCCATTTCACATGTAATGGGCCATACCATTACACACACATTTGTGATGCCCCTCTTAAGGTTTCTTATATACGTTCTTAGACCACTCCCCTTTTGGACTGCCCACCCCCTTTGAATCCTAATGAGAGAACTCAAGAACTTCTATTTGATATTCGGTCTCACGTCTGACCTATTTCTGAATGTTCTTTCAGTATCATCTTAAATTGTAATTACCATTGTACAAACATTCCAGATTGTTTCAGCACACGTGAGTACTCACCATATTTACTGAAGTTTTAAGAATTAAGGCTGGAAAGTTTCTCTATTCCTCACATGTGATATCAAACTCTAGTGCTAGTCTCACAACATTTTTCAAACTTTTCCACTAAGCTTCAACTAATTTTTTTATATACTTGAAACTGAGCATTGTGAAGGAGACCCCCCTAGACACTCTGTTCAACTACCCTCCTTAACAAGACACATCTTGCTCTTCCGGATTCCTTCAGATTGTATTTTTCACTAACTTCTGTTAGGGCAATATTTGTTGTCTTCTTATTATCTATCCAGTCAGTGCTGTAATTTACCAGTGCACTGTCACATTCTTTATTTTTACATTAAAATAAATGTTTTTTGCAAACATATGAATCATGACAAAAAAATTCAAAACTAAAAACAAACTAAAAAAAATAACGGAGTGCCTTGCAGGCCAGGAAAACCTGCCATGGCAATTAAGCACACTCCTTCACAGGCGGCTAGGCACACATGGTCAAGAAAATATGCAGTCAACTACAGAGCAAGACAGTCAGTGAATAAAGTGGACTAACCCATTTCCCCATGCTACATATTGTGTGCCTCATTTACAACAAAATGATGTAGTGCGGCTCTGAAAGCCATTTTGCCGGCTGAGCTGCATCATTTTAAAAGCACAAGGATGTGTCATATTTACAACAATATGATGCATCCCTGTGCTTTCCCCCGCGCTGAGGCACAAATGGCTGCCATGTGCCAACTCAGGCACCCTTGCACCATGGTGCAAGGGTGTAGTGCAAGGGTGTCTGCATTTCGAAGATGATTGTTTTTGTGCAGGAAGTGACATCATTGATGGTGTTTTCTTCTGTTGATATTTGCTGCAGAAATAAAAGCCCCAAGATCACTTTGCCACTGGAACCAATTTGCCCCCAACTGGCGTGAAACAGGCCCTGGGTTGCTTGCTTGCCAGTTCAGAGAGGACCTAGCTTGGCAGTTTGGGCTGGACTGTTCCTTTTGCAGCAGACACAACTGCCCAAATGGCATTATAGTCCATACTGAAAATGCTTCAGAGAAAAGGTTGAGGAAAGTCACTGTTCCCAATGATGTTGTCTGAATGAAAATCGAGACTCTTTCTCCAGCTCTGTCTAAAGCCAGTTAAAATGGAAAGCCTCCCGGACCATACATATTGTTTATGACTTAAAGACATCATCCCAGATTATGGTAGCGCACTGTCAAAGCAAGACAACATTTACTTATTTATTTAAAGAGTTTTGTAGAAAGCGAACATGACCCAATGGTATCAGAGCGCTGTACATAGAACAGCCCATAATCATAACAGAATAAATATAATCCAGTGTCAAAGTATATTTACAAATACAGTCGCTAGAAAGTTTGTTCTCCAATGCCATTCTCGAGAGCCTCGTTCGAGAGGCTCATTACTCCTGTATTTAGCAGGAGGGTGTCAGGTGATCCCCGGGTTATCCTTGATCTAGGTCCTTGAGGGAGGGATCTATTGAATAGAAGCCTTTTAACTTCTTTTCTGAAGGCTATGATTGAATGGGTAGTTTGCCAGAGGTGTGCACCGTCAGTAAGGCCGCACCGCGTTATGGTAGACATAGTCGTTAGAGTTTTCTTTTTTCAATCTTCATTTGAGCATCACTTTTCACTGATGTAGCCACTTTTCATTTCCAAAGCACAGTTCAATTTGCCCAGATCTGAGGAGATTACCTCAGTGAAATTGGTGTGCAAAATTGCACATTTGTTCTCTCTCCAACATTACATTTCTGTATGTACGTTTTTAGTTACACATTGGATTATTGTGCCTCTTTTATCTTGCTATGAGAAAAAAAAGATTGTCAACTTCTAGTTTCGAAAATCGTAAGGAAAACGGATTCGAAGATGGCTCACAAGATAATGGGTCATCTAGTTTCAACATCCACTACCACCAGCAAAGAAAGGTATACAGCTTAGGGGAATAAAACTACAGCACGCTGTAGATTTAGGGCCAGATGTACAAAGCTTTCTTCAGCTCGCAAAAGGCCCGATTCGCAGATTCGGGTCGTTTGCAACCTGAAAAAAGCATTTATAAATGTACACAGCCCGATTCGCGCTTCGGTAAGCTATTACCGAATCGCCAATTGGGTTTGTGAGTGGCTATTAGGAAGGGGCGTTCCCAGGGTATCCCTTCCTAATAACGAGTTGCAGGGACATGTATGAATGTTTTGCGACCAGAAAGAGCTCGCAAAACATTCATACTTTACCAACTCAGTGAAGGAGGTGGTAACCCATTCGCAAATTGGAAGAGACCCGTTCCCCTTTGTGAATGTGGGCCCCAACATTTTTTAAAGAGCCAGCAGTGGTCTCACGGACCACTGTCTGCTCTTAAAAAATGAAAAGGATTGAGACACAGCTTCCGGGCTTACCCACTTAAGTCCTTCTGGGCTTACCCAACACACTGACATACCCACTTAAATCTCGGAGGGGCCGGCTGATTGCTATTGCCTTAGGCGCAGCGACACAAAACATACTGCTACATTGGCGCTCTGCCCAGCTTCCAACGCACTCCGGATGGCTCCAGAGACTCTGGCTGGTGCTAGGCATGGAGAAACTTACTCTCACATTAGCTGGTAGAGGGTCTGAATTCCCAGAGTTATGGAGGCCCTTCCTAACCTTGCTAGTGTCCGAATTTCGCGAGTTGACCTGCCCCCGTTATCTCCGACTACTGCGCCTACCAGACACACAGATTCCACATAGCATTCTGCAGAAGTGCCGCAAACAACGGCGTTGACCCCTGGACGATATCTTCACTTTTTTAGTTAAGGTGGACGAGGGGAAGGGAGGGGGGAGGGTATTGTTGGGCGTTCGTATGTTTTTTTCTGTGTTCTTTTTTTTCCTTTTATCTTTGTGGGCCCGCTCCATGCTTCTTGCCCTTAGTAATGATATGATTGGCAACCTCGTTGCCTCATTGGTATTGTTTTTAAGGAGCTGAGGGTCTTGTCTCTTATGTTTGTTTGAAATCAATAAACAGATTTAAACCAGAAAAAATGAAATGGAAACTTTTCATTTTTCTATTTTAAATGCAACCCATTTTCCTTTGAGCAAAACGGGCTGCATTTCAAAATAAAAAACTGCTTTATTTAAAAAGTAGTCACAGTCATGGTGGTCTGCTGACACCAGCAGGCCACCATCCCTGTGAGTGCTAGCCGTTCCCAGTGTGTCACAAATTGAGCTCTGCCTCATTGATATTAACGAGCCAGGCCTCCTGCAACCCACTGGGAATCGCAAACAGTGTAAAACACACTGTTGTACATAGCTGTTTGTGATTTCCCAATAACGAATCGCAAGAATGCGCTATTGGGAAATCACAAACGGAAGTCTATGTACGTCTGGCCCTTTACTGATGTTAACTCCACTACAATTTACCATGGCGATATAGTGATAGCCATTCATTTCTACCACAATATAGAGGTTTAACCTAATTCATAAATTGGCATGAGATCCACCTAATAACACAAAGGTACATGGTCTAGCTCTCTGGAAGATTGTGTGATGTCGCTGATAACAGGAGATCACTAGGACAGCAGTTGTCGTCATGGCCCCGTTGCCTCACCCGCTTCAAGTGGGCTCTGGTGGATACAGTGCACTTACCAGAATTGCTGCCCTGTGATATATTGTTGCTTCTCTATAGTTCGCCTTACAATGCTGCATGTGGCTCCTCGCGGTTGCGTCCCCTGTATGTACAACTAAGGAAGTACTTTACGTACCTTATTTATTTTAGATAGCAGATGCATCACAGACCTCTTGCTGCCCACAATGCACCTGCATCATTGTCTGTACCTGAATGTTTTTATTTTTTTATTCTGAGGAGCATATTAACTACCATAAAGCAGATCGTCTAAATTGCACTCGCGCCAGTGAATTTCGTACTGAGGGCCTTGCAATTTTGCTCCAGTCTAGAACCAACATTTACAATGACAAACAATTACTAACTGACGTTTTGTGCACTGTTCTGTCAGTTCAAATATTGTTTCTGCATCCATTATCAGTGCAAATGTCATGGCAAAATTGTCAGGCTAGAGTACAAAATGCCCCAAAACCAGTACAACGTTCCCCATTACTGCAATTCACTTGATATGGCCATTTCTATTTTAGTGTCTCCATTTAGTTTATGTCGGCCTTGACAGAGCAGCTGTCTGCAAGGACGGTTGTTACCAATGCTCTAAATTAGACATTGAATAGGCTTTGGCTCTGCCCAGAGCAGTATAACTCTTTCACCTAATGCTGTTGGTTGTTTGGTGTATCATATCGCCTGGAAAGGAGCGCTTGCACATGCAATGCCCGAGGCACTATTTTAAGACAAAAATACATTGAATAAATTAACCATAAATTCTTTATCTTGTAGACACACTACATGCTTTTTCTACTGCAGCAGGCTTTTTCTGAATGTTTTAGTCAAGCTCAAAATGCAGGCCAGACTTATTGACTTTGCCATGGATTGTTTTATTGCTGCCTCTGTCAATTCAAAGCAAATTTTACCAAAGTGTGACTGAAGAACAATTCTAGGTATTGAAATTGTTTCATTTATGAATTCTTTAGGTGAGTGATTAAAAATATTCTGCTGATTTGACTTCTAGTGGACATTTTGTTTCTCTTCCAACTTAATAATCCTGCAGGAGATTCTTCCTTGTAGTAATTACTAGTTTACTCATATTTAGTTCAGCGTGAGTAAGTGCTTCTGCACTCTAAAAAATCCACTTGACATCGTTGACACATTGGGTCCTGTTCAGTTTTTCAGGTCTGCCTGGATTCTCCTTTTGTGATCTCCCGCATGCGATTGTTGAATCTATACTTGATCATTAGTTATTTTTGTCTTTGTCTCTTCTCAATCTGCCCATTTTCTGCCACCGTATAGATTCCTTTGGATTTCCATGGTTGTTTACGGTGTTTAGTTTTGCTCTATCGCCTATTACAAATGAATCGGGGTTTCCTCAAATCCTGTAATGAGAGCCTAGGAGTAATCATTGTCTTTGTAGTGCTTCAAGATGCAATTTATAGACAAGCACTGGTTTGACACTACATCATATCATTTATTGGAGAGCTTCACTGTGGATTTCAGATCTCAGTGCAGTTCCTCAACAAGTGGATTTGCCAGTGAGCTTGACAGTCTCCTCAATTACCATAACTTGATATAACCTATTTTCTACTATATTTTTTTGTAGAACATTGGCCTTGCCTTTGGCATTTCGTGTGTTTATTTTTATGCAACACAAGTCATAGTAGTTTGGCAGTACATTCATGTTTTGTGACTGGCCTTGTTGTGTAGGGGGCAGGAGTACCAGACAATCTGCCTAAAAAGGTCGATCTTCTTGTTGTAATTTAGCTGCTGGTATGTTTATCTAAGGGGACTATTATGCTTTTCATGGACATGTTAGACAGATATGTCTCATTCCTCCTTGCTGTTATAAAATGTCTGATCTCTGATGTTTATTTCAAAACAGATTTGTTTATGAGTACATTAATTTGATTTATTAGAATGCATCTCTCCTGACACTACTTTCAAGTAAGCAGATCGTTTTCTATCTGTATTGTGTGAATTTATTCATTTATTATACACTGTAGCTCTGTGATGGGTGAGAAAACCTAGTTGATGCAAGCAATTAGGCTCAGATTTGTCATTACCGGTTGTTGCTTGTACCTGAGTCACTCAATTTGTAAACCAGAGCTAGAGGCCATAGTTCTTAATCGTTGTTTAGCCCTAGACCAAACAAGCACCACCAAAGCCAATAGGCCTGGTAAGCTTTTTATTATTCATGCTGTGGTGAACACAAGGAAAATTTGAATGGCACTTGAATAGACTAATGGATGGTTTGAAGGCCCCTGTATGCATGTTTCTATGTATTTTTAAAATGAATGTATGCTGTCAGCCACCTTGCAAAACAGCCAATAAGTGAAATTGGCCGACCATCTACTCCATGGTGCGTGCTGTGGTGGCAGATAGAAAATGTGAATGGCGCTTGAGCACACCAATGTATGAAGAGGAGTGCTGAAAGCCCCTGCATATATCTTAGTTCGTATTTTAAAAAATAATTAACAAAAACAAGAGACTGGAAAGACAGCAAAAACTGTCTCCAGGCCAGACCTCAAATGTAGTATGCCTCTGAACAAATCACTTTATTTCAAGTGTATGAAATAGATGTAATAGTAAAATGCAAAGCAATATGAAGAGAAAACTGAAGTGTGTTGCCTAGTATTTCCACACTTTCATCACACTATGGTTTCTATAATCAGATCTCAAACTGGCTCCCATAGACACCCTACCGTTCTGTCACCTGCTCCTCGTATACGAGATGCTTCTCTTGGATTAATAACATTCTGTGAAGAACCCTGCTTCTTGGAGCTAGGTTTATGACATATCACTATAACTCAGTATTCTCGAGTCGCTGGTAATTCAGAGGCATATCAAATGCCTAAATACATATATTTTATGAAGAATGTCTGAACCAGTCTTTATTGTTATGTTACTAGTTGGTAACACATCTAATCTTAAATTCACTATACAAGTTAAAGCCATTGGCTGCAGCATTGAACAATGAGGATATCTGCTTAAGACCCCAAGTTAGGTGTCACAGAAAGCCAAGTCTGCAATATTTTGAAGATATCCATCGACTGAAAGAGATCTTTATTAGCTCAAGTGCTCTTGGATGAACCACTCAAGTCATCAGTATGAGAATTGCCAGTATTCAGTGGTGCCCTTGTGGGTACTGTTATGTTATGTTAAGTTATTGAGTGATACAAGATGCAACTCCCCTTTCATAATCGTGAGTGCATTATAGTCTGAGATGTTATACGGTTGAAGCTTGATATCAACTAATTGTGCAAAACTTTCAGATACCAAAAAAAGAAAAATTTGATAACATGATCCGTGTGGTGCAGAATAATACGTGAACCCAGATTGAGTTGGCCTTTTAATGCACCAGACGCTGGAGAAACCATGGCAGTCCATAATATGAATGAGTGCAGATCTTGACTGTCACATACGGCGGGAAATTTGATGGCTCATAGAATCAATCAAGTCTAACATTAGGTGCCAAATTAATGTCTTTGCAAAAACTTATCAGAGGTTCCCACTCTGAGAGCTCCAGTAACAATTGACTGAATATATTAGAAACATCAACATAAGAAGCATACACTCCACAGATGGTAAATCGCAATTGAGACCTTTCAAAACGACCAATCAACCACCGGGCAGAAGAGTCAGAATTATGTTTATAATCTCCCATGAATTATATTTTGCTAGAAGAGCTACCCCCTTTGTAGCCCCATCCTGTTTAACACAGGCCAATAACCTAAAATTAAATTCTGCCAGATTACATGACTCCTTATAAGACAAATGAGTCTTTTTTGGGGGGAGTTTCATATAGCACGAACTAGACCCGAAGGTATCAGAGCGCTTTACATGAACACCAGTTGCTTTACAGACGGACACGTTCATGTTTTGTTCGGCACTGGGAGATTAAGTGATTTTCCCAGAATCACAGGATTGTGAGCATTTCTGCTTAGACTCGAACCCGGTTCCTCAGCTTCGAGGTCGAAGGCCCTATTCGTTAGTCCACATCCTCTTCTGGAGACATACTATCTCAGATCTATAGGAGAGAAGCTCTTCTTTAACTACCCGCATCTTAGAATCAGCTCTAGGCCCACTCACATTCCAACTATTCTTATACAACACGTGTTACTATCCTGTCAACGCTAGCTATTATAGATCAAGCAGAAAAATATGGAGCTAGAACACCATATAGCTGTTTCATTCCTGATTTTAAAGCTTTTTCTATTTTTTTCTTGTAAAACCCATTCCAACCCACCACCAGCCAGGAGCGCCATATTCCCCTTCCCTCCCAATCTAGAGTTACCCTCAATGAGGGAATGAATGCCCAAATCCCGAAATCAAAATTAGTCCCTGGAGTGAAAAAAGCAGAGACACACACATCTGCAGAAGACATACCTTGTTCTAGCTATTGATCACCAATGTGACAGCTAAGGGGGGAGATCACAGTAAACAGTTTATAGAGGATGGAAAGAAGAAAAGAGCAAGAGAGAAGGAAAAAGAAAGTCCCATCTTCGGATATTTTTTTTCTAGACAGTCGTTATCAGCAACCATGATTCTCTAGTTAATTACTGGTTAATTACATTCTTCTTGCAGGCTGATCATTATCAGATAGGTCACGTCCAACCCATTAATCCACCAATTCCACATACTGTTCTTCAGTCATGCACATATATGTCCGGATGTATAGAATATTTTGAGGCGTGCCGATTCCTGAATATAGATCTGTGCTTTGATTTTTAAAAATGTGGGAATCATCTGCAGAAATCACCAGTGCACAAAAACCAATTAAAAGACAGCAACGATTTAGAATCTATAACTAAAGCCCTAGAAGAGTTTCTCAATAGGAACTTATGAGCTGCCTCTCTGAATATCATTTGGTGGTTGTCTGAAGGCAGTGGTCTGAGGAGCTGCCCTCACATATTATATAACAAAAGAGAGGAAAGAAGACGTATGGACCCAGGAATTGAAAAAGTCATAATTGGAATTAGACATCAAATATGAATTGTAATTAATACTACAGAAAGATAGTGTCAAACGGAACTAATTTGAAATCGACTTAACATCACCAAAATGCTTATAAAAAACTATGAAATAAACTGCCTCTCAGCATCAGCAAAACCGATTAAATTATTTTGAAAATAATAAATCCATATTTGTAAAGCGCTAACTACTCACCCTTACGGGTCTCAAGTCGCCGGGGGACATCTTTGAAATTAAGTGAGCTATTGCCCAGAGTCACATGGTGCAGAGCTGAGCTGCCGCCGTAGCCAGGGATCGAACCGTGAACCCTGTGTTCTGAGGTCAGCTGCCATGGCCGCTGCACCACACCTCTCCAGGTACTGACACTAAGGGGAAAATCCTTACCCTGAAATTTAAAAAGCGACAGAATAAGAATTATATTCATGGTATTCAGGAAACCCAGGAAAATCTTGTTTATGACAAAGCTAGAATTATAGCTGCATTTCAGGACTACTCTGAACAGTTATATAAATCTATTCCTTCCATCAAACATGAAACCTTAGAAACTCCTATTCTAGCCAGCGAAGTATGAGAAGCACTCAAAGGGCTACCACTAGGGATGGCTGCTGGCCCAAACTCAATGCCTGTCATATTTTTTAAAAGATTTACATCAGTTTTATTATCAATATTTTTACAGCTGTTTAACTCTATTGAGAATAATGAACAAATCTAATTTTCATGGAAGAAGAGCCACACACAATATTCTTAAAAATAAATAAAGATCACTCGAATTGAGGGTCATACTGGCCCATTTCATTAATTAATTCTGTTTCAAACGTTTATTCAAAAATCATTCCCAACTAAGGGGCCTATTAGGCTGCAGCACCCGCCGCAATGATAAAATGCTATGTTGTGTATTTCCATGCACAACGTGGCAGGCACCGCGCGGTGCCTGCCACCTTGTGCATGGATATGTAGGGAGGTACCATAGTTACCCCCAAGTGCACCCCCCTACCCCCCGGGGTCCGCAACGGGCCCCCAAAGCAAGTCCCCGCCAGCCTCTCCATGGCGGCATCGCCGCCATGGAAAGGCCTTGAAATGTAAACATCATTTTACTGCCTGCTAGGCACCGCCACCATATATGAGCCCCAGCTCCGCCCGACCGGCAGAAAAGCGGCGGACGGACTTTCCATCCGCCACGAGATCCAACGCCATCATAATATGGCGGTGGGTAAGTCACCTTATATGATGGCTTGACGGTCGATCGTTACGCCATCGCAATCACCCCCTTAATCTCCTCTCAGATCTCTAAATGGGTGGGTCCCATGCAGCATGGTGTTGTTCCATAACAAGATACAAGACTGCACACTAACCTTGCGGTCTCAATGTTTGCCATTGCATCTGTACAGGGTCTGCCAGCTGATCCTGTTGGTTGATGAAAAGGCATTTGACATGGTCACCTGACAGTTCTTATTGCCTCTTCTGAGCAGCATGGGTTTCAGATTGGTATTTCTGAAAAGACTACAAACTCTATAGAACGAGCTCATGGCAAAGGGGGTCGCCAAGGGCACTCTGTCTGAAAAACTCTTGCTCATGAGGGGGACTAAGCAGGGCTGATTTCCTTCGCCCAACTGCTTATTTTATATCTTACACCCTATATCGAAAGGCTTCAAAAGGTCACAGTTATACCACAGGCCTATCTTTGTGGCATCATACAGAAAATATCTGCTTACACAGAAGATGTGCCAATCTTTACCTCTTATCCCTTGGCAGCTAAACCTGGGGAAGAATACGAGGCAAAGCAATTTGGAATGCCAAGGGGTACTGACTCAACACCATTAAAACTCAAATATTATGAATCAATCATCTCCCACAGATGATTGTCATTATGTTACATCAACTACGTACTTAGAGATACTAATCTCCACTAACATCACAAAAGTATATGAAAACAATTATGGTACTACATCAAACATTGTGGGGCAGAGCCTAATAAGATGGAATATTCTTTCTTTAGTGATGCAAGTTCGCTACACCATCATCACAATGCTTATTTTGCCAAAATGTGTATCTATATTTCACGATCTTCCTTTGGCAGTTCTGAATGCATTTTCGAAAAAATTAAAAACTTGTGTTTTTTTTATATGTAGCCATTTTCAGACGCCAAGGTGAGCACACAGTGAACTACAGCATCCCGCATGTATGGGTTTGCTGGGCCCCTCCTTTTTTTTTTTTTTAACTTTTTATTGGTTTTTTTAGAACATAAAGAACAATCTGTGACATTGCATACCTTGAGAATCATTACATCAGTATACGTAATATCATTCCACATCAAAAACAGCACTACAATCATTGTCAGGTACAGTATCTCTGCTTTAAGTGTAAGCACTTAGCCAGGACCACAGCAGCGCCTATCCATCTCCCAGTTCGTCCCCCCGTATGCCTATTCACTAAGTTATGAATCCGAGTTCTCCTCAGAGGCTCGCATATGTCTCCTCGGTAACTATTCCATGCCCCCCATATCTGTGCCCATTTCTTGGGGCATCCCCTATGGATATACACTGCCTTTTCAGCAACCATGATGGAATCCATGTCCCTACACCACTGGGGGAGGGTAGGGGACTGGCTGGACCCCCACTTCTGCACTATGTTTCGTTTTGCAACCATCATGCCTATTGTTACCCATGTTTGCAGTGCGCGGTTAAGATCAGTGGGTTCCCATATATTGAGGAGACACCTCCTGGGCTCTGATCTGGAAACCTCTGATGTATTTTAAATATATCTGATTGATGAATATCCTTATATTGAATGGTTTGATGTATAATTAATCTAATAAATTCCTAGTTTTGTATATTTGAACTTTTTTAACTAGCAATAACATTTCAATCAACTATATATTTGTCTAAGGTTTTGGTCATTTGTATTTCTTTTTTAAAAAGTAATAAAAATTGTTATGTTATGTTATATTATGTTATGTTGCCAGCATTTATGTAGCTCTCATCATATTTGTATGGTCCATTGTAATTCCATCATTATTCACTTTTAATTTGATGCATTATTGGACTGGAATAATTGCCCCCAATCCACTCTCATAGCTCCACTGAAGATCCTTACCTCTTAGAGAGCCTTTCGCTACATGGAGGCCTGTAAATATCACTTCTACATCCATTAATTTATTCTGCATCTCTTATAATGTTGGGCAGCCTCTTTACACTAAAAGAGAGACTAATACCATTGTATAATTAGTTTTTTAAGTCTAATTGTGAGTGACATTATTAGCCACCTATAATACGTAAATGACAGCACCAAGTTACTTTAGCAATATATTGCTGTTCAAATAAGATTTCACATTGCCTGCTGCAAAACTCAGCTCGTTGTTAAAGCTGCTCTTTGAGCACCATACTAACAGCCGCTTAAGCACTTAATTAAATGTCAGAGTCTTTTTGACATTCCTTAGATGATAACTTCATTCTCTGAAACAAGGGATCCATTATCTCATAAGGACACGTGAATGGTCTTTTTTATTAAGTGCACTTTTAGTATTTTGTTTTTTTTACTTGAGAGCAGGAGTATTTGTAAAAAGGCAGCTGTCTTTGAAAGTTACATATATTAACTGGCTTAAAGCATTTGTTGGCCACACATTACAAGCCGCAAATAGGTCTGTGTACTTCCACAGTGCAATTTCTCAATTCTTGTTTCTTGACTACACTTGATATCCAAAAGTGAAAGAGGTCGAAATGAGGGTCGCCATTTGTCAATGATAAAAGTAGCCACAGCCATATTAAGCAAGTATTGATAAAGTCCATACCTGTAGGTTTAATGGGCCTGTGCATGCAAATATAGGAATGCAAAAATAATGTTTCTCTGCAATATCACTCTAAAGCTAAACCCACTGTCTTTTGCCAGTGCTTAGTGGTGCTGTGATGTAGTGGTGGTGAGGGTGGTACTACTGGTGCTGTTGTTGGTTATGATATTGTAGTGGTGGTAGTAGTGGCATTGAAGGTGTAGTATTGATGGTGGTGTTGGTATTGTGGTGGTGCTATTAATGATATTGTATTGTGGTGTAGGTAGCGATTTGATATTGGTGGTGGTCGTGGTATTAGTGGTGGTGGTATTGGTATTATGGTGATAGTAGTATTGGTGGTGGTGTTGGTGGTGGTATTGGCAAAGGTATTGGTTTGATTGATGGTGGCATTGGTGTTGGGGGTATTGGTGATATTGATGATGGTATTATTGGCGATATTAGTTGTGGTATTCCTTCCTTCATGGCACATCTGTACCACTCCTCGTCCATCAAAGACTGTGTCCTTCTTACCTCACCCACCAACAAAAGTCCCTTCCACCTGCCCACCATTTGTCAGCAGATTAACAACTCTACTGCTGATATCTGATCCTCAGGCCTGAGCTGTTATCACAGTCCATGTGATGGTTTTTACACTGGGATGTGGTACACCATACGGATGGCGAACCATGAAGTTCATCTTGACATCGAACAGCAGTGGTTCAAATCGCATAAAGAATCATAGTTTAAGAAAACATTTGTTACTTGTTTCCTTTGCCCATGTTTCATAACCACCAGATTATGATCTAGTTTGTCTATTTATGGGTTTTTTAACTGTGTTATGTCACATCCTTTCATGTTGTTTTACCTTCCTGTATGTTAATTCTGCTTTGGGCATTGTTGGAAAACCACTCCCACACTAGAAGGGGTGGTGGTGGTCTTCCGGACACACTGTGGTAGCTTGGCTCGAGTGGTCAGGAATCAGGCTCCGTGCTAAGCATACAACATACCCAAACAATAACCATGCGTGCATCCGTTCCAAAAACGACTCTACACCGTAAAAATTATGAAAATATTCTTCTTTATCTTTTTCTCTTAGTTGCTGATTGGGAAAATAAATAACAATCACAATATACAAATTCTTAAATAGAGCAGGTCAAATAAATATTTGCTGTTTGCTGAAATAAATAGGGGTGATCATAAATAACAGGGCATAAATACAAGTGCAATATATACAGACAATTAAATACTTTGAGGTAATAAATACTGTACCAATAAATACTGTACCAATAAATACTGTACACCAACAAGTCCTGTGGACCTATAAATACAGTGCAGCATTAAATAGATAAGAATTTAATAAATACAGTTTCCCCAATAAATAATTAGAAGTATACAGAGACACTCATGAATCAGATGACACTTCAATACTTAAGGGCTGATTTGGCCCAGGCACAGCTTGTAGGGTGTGGAAGGCTTGGGGGGTCCTACTCCCTGGCTGAGGCAAAGGCTGAGGCCTAAACTGAGGTAGATCAAAGGGGGGAATTCCAATGCCCTGGCTTTCCTCTCCACACAACCTCTCTAGGTTAGTCCCAGTTCACCCCCAGGCACAGTCAGGTGGGTTTCAGCACCTCCCTAGCCCCTTAGAGTAGTCTCTCAGGTCTCCACAGGGCCTTAGGCGCCCTCTACTCCACTTACTGCCCTTTTCTGATGTTCCGACGCCGCTGGAGTCGTGTCGACGCCGTGAGGCGGTTCCGGTTCGGTCTCGGCGGCCTCGGCACAGTGTCAGTTCTTTGTCGACGCCGGTAGGCGGTTCCGGTCCGATGTCGGTGGCCTCGGTTCGATCTCGACCTCCGATTCGATGGCGTCGGGCAGTCTCTTCACGATGTCGACTTCGGGCGGCTCCGGTCCGATGGCGCTCTCGGCTCCGATGACGTCGGCCGGCCTGGCCTCGCTGTCGACTTCCGGCGACTCCGGGGTGCGATCCTCACCCCCGACCTCCGGTGCTCTTCCTCACAGGTTCCGGGCGACTCCGGAGTGCGATCCTCACTCCCGACCTCCGGTGCTCCTCTACCTCGGTCTCCGACGACTCCGGAGGGCGGACTTCACCCTTCCGATGACGCCGCTCACTCGACCTCGGTTCACCTCCTTCTCGACCCTTGGTATTCCTCTCGACCTCCGCCGGCGCCCTCTTACGACCTCAGGCGGCTCCGGGTACGACGTCTGCTACCTCAGTCAGCGCCGCTTCTCCACCTCGGGCTCCAGGTCTTCGGCTACTCGACGCCAGGCTCCAGGGAAACCAGTTTCCAGGTCAGGATCTTGCTGCTTTCTGCTTCTAAGGCCTGTTCCTGCTGTCCAGGTCCTTAGGATGAGTTTTTCTGGCTTCTTCCCACACAGGGCTACAGGCTGGGATCCATCAGTAGGGACTAGTATCAAGGGTGGGTTTATGGACCCCACTCCAGGCACAAGTTTCCACCCCTGCTGCTTCACTCCTTCCTCCTTCACTGTTGTGCTGCTCTCTCTTCACCAGTCAGGTGCCAACTGCCAGCTCCAACTGCCAACTGCCTCTCTTATCCTCCCAACATTCTAAACCGCCTCCAACGGTCACAGGGTTCTGGAAGCTCCTGGAATGTTCTGGAAGGTGCTGGTAGGTTCCAGTGGATGCTGGTGATGTCATGGGAGGCCACCATTTTGTGCTTCAGGCCCTCAGACAGAAGTTTCAGGGGTAGCTAAAATGGTTCCCTGAATCTGTAGCAACACGAAAAAATCTGGTGGTTCCCAAAAAGGAAAAATTCAAACAGGGTTTGAGGCAAAAGTGGGACAAAATAAATAATGATGAGGAGGGACCACCCAAAGGGCTGACAGGTCTAACACGCGTCCCCCCCAGCTGAAAGTGGGGAGAGCTACCCAACCCCTTGGGAGTTCTCATCACTAAGGCGGAAATACCTTGAGAGACCGTCTGCATTGGCGTGGTCCACTCCAGGCCGATGTTCCACCTGAAAGTCCATCCCCTGTAGGGAAATAGACCACCTCAACAACTTGGGATTCTCCCCCTTCATTTGCATCAGCCAACGAAGGGGTCTGTGGTCGGTCTGAACTAGGAAGTGCGATCCAAACAGGTATGGCCGCAACTTCTTCAGAGCCCATACCACTGCAAAGGCTTCGCGCTCTATTGCACTCCACTTCTGTTCCCTGGGAAGTAGTCTCCGGGATAGGAAGACCACGGGTTGATCCAGACCCTCTTCGTTGAGTTGCGATAACACTGCCCCAATGCCATGTTCTGATGCATCTGTCTGGACAATGAACTCCTTGGAAAAGTCTGGGGCCCTTAAGACCGGGGCCTCGCACATGGCTTTCTTCAATTTCTCAAAGGCTTGCTGACAAGCCTCCGTCCAGACTACCCGTCGAGGTTGTTTCTTGGACGTGAGCTCCGTGAGAGGGGCTACGATGGTACCGTACCCCTTCACGAAGCGGCGATAATATCCCGTGAGGCCCAAAAATGCTCGGACCTCAGTCTGTGTCTTGGGGGGTTCCCAGGCCATGATGGCCTCGATCTTCGCCTGGAGGGGTTGCACCGCTCCCCTACCCACCAAGTGTCCAAGGTACACTACCGACCCCTGCCCGATCTGGCACTTGCTGGCCTTGATCGTCAATCCAGCTTGTCTCAGGGCCTGGAGAACAGCTTGCAGGTGACGCAAGTGATCCTCCCAGCTGTTACTGAAGACGGCTATGTCATCCAGATAAGCAGCAGAGAAACTCTCCATTCCGGTGAGGATCTGGTTTACCAGGCGCTGAAACGTGGCAGGTGCGTTCTTGAGCCCAAAGGGCATCACACAGAACTGGTAGTGGCCATTGGGCGTGGAGAAGGCTGACCTTTCCCTTGCTCCATCAGTCAAAGAGATCTGCCAGTACCCAGAAGTAAGGTCAAAGGTACTTAGATATTGGGCAGCTCCCAGCCGGTCAATCAATTCATCCGCCCTAGGGATCGGATGAGCATCAGTTTTTGTCACTGAATTCAGTCCCCGGTAGTCCACGCAGAACCTCAGTTCTGGTTGGGCACCCGGTGGTGCAGCTTTCGGTACTAACACCACCGGACTAGACCAGGGGCTGCTAGAAGGTTCAATCACTCCTAGCTCCAGCATCTTAGTGACTTCACTATGAATGCTGGCCTTCACCTTGTCTGACATCCGGTAGATCTTGGACTTCACAGGTGGGCTGTCTCCTGTGTCCACGTCATGGACGCACAGGTGAGTCCTACCCGGGACAAGGGAGAACAACGAAGAGTACTGCCCCAGGACCTGGCGACAGTCCTCCTGCTGTTCAGGAGTTAGAGATGGGGAGAGAATCACTCCCTCCACCGACCCATCCTTTTCTTGAGACGCAAACAGATCAGGGAGAGGCTCGCTTTCCACGTCCTCTCCTCCGTCAGTCACCATCATCAAGATGACTTCGGGCCTCTCGTGGTGGGGTTTGAGGCGGTTGGCATGCAGCACCCGCAGGGGCTGACGAGGGGTCTTCAGGTCCACCAAGTAGGTAGCCTTACCCTTCTTCTCCAACAACTCAAAGGGTCCTGACCAGCGATCCTGGAGGGCACTAAGCTCTCCTGGTTCGATCACCCACACCTTCTGGCCAGGCTCCAACTCCACCGGGTGAGCATTGTGGTCATACCACGCCTTCATTACTGCTTGGCTGGCTTCCAAGTTGTCAGAAGCTTGCTTCCACAACTTAGCCATTTGGCTCCGGAAGGCCAGCATGTAGCTCACCACATCCTGGGGGAGCTTTCTGGGAGTTCTTTCCCATCCGTCTCTCACCAGGTTAAGAGGTCCACGTACAGGGTGCCCATACAGAAGCTCGAAGGGGCTGAAGCCCACTCCCTTCTGTGGCACTTCCCTGTAAGAGAAAAGTAGACAGGGTAGGAGGACGTCCCATTTCCTCCGCAGGCTCTCAGGCAGACTTCTGATCATGCCTTTCAAGGTTTTGTTAAACCTTTCCACCAGACCATTGGTCTGGGGGTGGTAAGGAGTTGTGAACCGGTAGGTCACTCCACACTCCTTCCACATCGCCCGCATATACGCTGACATGAAGTTGGTCCCCCTGTCGGACACAACTTCCTTGGGAAAACCCACTCGGGTAAAGATTCCCATCAGGGCCCTAGCCACAACAGGTGCTGTTATGGTCCTCAGAGGTATTGCCTCTGGGTACCGTGTGGCATGATCCACCAAAACCAGGATAAACCTGTGACCAGCTGTAGTCGGCGGATCTAATGGACCCACAATGTCGATGCCCACCCTTTCAAAGGGGGTGCTAACGACAGGAAGTGGTTCCAGAGGAGCTTTCAGCTTCACCCCTGTTTTCCCACTGGCTTGGCAAGACACACATGTCCGGCAGTAGGTATCGGACGACACTTTCATCTGAGGCCAATAAAAGTGTGGGACAAGACGGGCGAAGGTCTTGTCTTGCCCCAGGTGTCCTGCCAAGGGGATCTCGTGAGCCAACTCTAAAAGGAAGGCTCGATAACGTTGAGGAACTACCAAGGCTCGTGACGATCCATGTAGGGGTGCCTTGGGTTCACTGTAGAGGAGGCCATCCTCCCAGTAAACACTGTAGTTCCCTTCAACGTTCCCGGCTGCCTGGGCTTCGGCCTGTCGCCTCAGCCCCTCAAGGGTAGGGCACTCCCTCTGGCCCTGGCAGAATTCCTCCCTGGACGGGCCTCCCTCCACGTGCCACTCGGCCGGGATGGGTAGGTCCTCCAGGTTGGTAACGTCCCCCTCCGCAGACTCCTGGTCCACCACCTCCGGTGGCCTATCCGTCCTACGGGGTGGAGACGCCGAGGCAGGCTCCTCCTGTCCTCGGTTCTTCCCTTGACTGGCAGCTGGCTGGGCCTTTGTTCCAGGCTCCAGCCGGAATGAACTCCCTCTTCGGGTAGTCACGGACCTTGTGCTAACACAGGCCCAGTCAGGTGTACCCAGCATCTCGGTATGAGTCCAGTATTCCACCTCCTTCCAAGCGTTGTGCTCCATGTCATTGCCCAGCAGACAATCGACTGGCACGGCAGGGCTTACGGCAACTCGAAGTGAACCTGCAACCCCCCCCCATTCAAAGGGAACCTCAGCCACGGGATAGTGGCCGGTTCTGCCGTCAGCCATCGCGGCTGGGTGGAGTACATCGGGAATGACTTGCTCTGGAGACACCAGTTGGCTACGTACCATAGTCATACTGGCTCCTGTGTCTCTCAGAGCCTCCCCTCTTTGGCCATTGATGGTGATCCACTGCCCATACTTTGCAGTATTTGCGGGCACCTGGATCTTAGGAACCATCTCCCGTTCTCCCAGGGACACTAAAGTGACACCCGCCCACTCCCTTCCCTTAGTTAAGGGCATCTCCTCCCCGAGCACTACACTAGCTACTCCGGGGGGCTTTCCTCCTGTGGGAGGGGGTGATCGTTTCTGACACTTCGGATCTCCTTTATAGTGTCCAACGCCACCGCACTCGTAGCAATGGACAACCCTTGGCTGCTGACTCTGGCCAGGATTAGGGTTTCGGGGTGGGTTAGCCTTAGAGGTGAATCCTGTTCCCTTCCCTTGGAAGTTATTTTGGGGGCCTTTGGAGAACTCCTTTTTCTTTTCCCCTCCTTCTTTCTTCTGGGGGGCGCCCTGTCCGGCCTTTTGAGTATCCCCTCCAGTCCCCCTTGTGGACACCCGGGTACTAGCCCAAATGTCCGCCTCCTCAGCAAGCTTCCGGGGACTGGTCAGCTTGCTATCCACCAGGTGTTGCCGCAGTTCAGGGAAACATTTCTCGAGTAGGTGTTCCTTCAACACTAGGTCAAACAGCTCCTCGTAGTTCCTTACTTCACTGCCCTGAATCCAACCTTCCAATGCCTTCTTTGCATAGTCCAGGAAGTCCACCCAATTCTGTGTGCCCAGTTTGTGACTACCCCTGAACTTCTGTCTGTACTTTTCCGGAGTAAGTCCAAACTTCCTGATGAGCGCCAGTTTCATGGTGGGGTAGTGGGTTTGCTCATCCTCTTCGAGGGCCAATAAAGCATCCCTACCAGCTGGAGGCATGTATTTATACAGTCCCCCTCCCCAATACTTCGCTGGAACCCCATGGGCCCTCAATGAGACCTCATAGGCGGCTAGCCACTTGGCGATGTCGTCACCTGCCCCATAGCTCGCTACAATGTCCTTTGGCAGGTAAGGTTTGGATTCCCTGGTGGACTCTTGGTTTTGGCTGCCACCATTGGGAACAGGTTGTGCCCCGATTCGCAAAATCTGAAGATCTATTTCTTTCAGGCGCAATTCATGGGCCATCCTCTGCTCCTCCTTTTCCTTCTCCAGCTTTGCTAAGTCCCATGTGAGCTGTCTTTTCTCCCTCCGGTCTGCTAACTCCACTTCAGACAAGCCCCCGCTAGAGGCACGGCTGCCCCCCCTAGAAAGTGTCCTGGGCCCTGCGGACAGGTTCCCCACCTCAGGTTGGTACATCTCAGCCCCCTCGGGGTCAGGCTCTCCATCCCTGTCTTCTTCCTCAGCCTTGCTTTCCCTGCGTGCCTCCCCCCAAGCCCTTAAGCTGGTTTGAAGTGCACCCTTCTTTGCTCCTGGGGGACAGTACACCCCCTCTCGCTGGCAAAACTCCCTGAGTTGGGCCACAGTGTACGTGTCTAGATTTTCAAGAACAAACTCCATCTTGCCCACTCAGGTTAGAGGACAGGTTTTGTGCAGTAACAATGCAGGGGGGTACCTTTAGTAATACCTCCTCCCACCACCAGAGTAAATTTGGAAAAAACAAAAACCCACAATTAGGAAGGCCGCTGTGAGAAAACTCCCGGTGTAGGCCTATGGACTACCCACAGTTATTGTTGAGTATATGTAGGCACAGCTCTATCCCACCACTGAACACCAATTTATGTTGGAAAACCACTCCCACACTAGAAGGGGTGGTGGTGGTCTTCCGGACACACTGTGGTAGCTTGGCTCGAGTGGTCAGGAATCAGGCTCCGTGCTAAGCATACAACATACCCAAACAATAACCATGCGTGCATCCGTTCCAAAAACGACTCTACACCGTAAAAATTATGAAAATATTCTTCTTTATCTTTTTCTCTTAGTTGCTGATTGGGAAAATAAATAACAATCACAATATACAAATTCTTAAATAGAGCAGGTCAAATAAATATTTGCTGTTTGCTGAAATAAATAGGGGTGATCATAAATAACAGGGCATAAATACAAGTGCAATATATACAGACAATTAAATACTTTGAGGTAATAAATACTGTACCAATAAATACTGTACCAATAAATACTGTACACCAACAAGTCCTGTGGACCTATAAATACAGTGCAGCATTAAATAGATAAGAATTTAATAAATACAGTTTCCCCAATAAATAATTAGAAGTATACAGAGACACTCATGAATCAGATGACACTTCAATACTTAAGGGCTGATTTGGCCCAGGCACAGCTTGTAGGGTGTGAAAGGCTTGGGGGGTCCTACTCCCTGGCTGAGGCAAAGGCTGAGGCCTAAACTGAGGTAGATCAAAGGGGGGAATTCCAATGCCCTGGCTTTCCTCTCCACACAACCTCTCTAGGTTAGTCCCAGTTCACCCCCAGGCACAGTCAGGTGGGTTTCAGCACCTCCCTAGCCCCTTAGAGTAGTCTCTCAGGTCTCCACAGGGCCTTAGGCGCCCTCTACTCCACTTACTGCCCTTTTCTGATGTTCCGACGTCGCTGGAGTCGTGTCGACGCCGTGAGGCGGTTCCGGTTCGGTCTCGGCGGCCTCGGCACAGTGTCAGTTCTTTGTCGACGCCGGTAGGCGGTTCCGGTCCGATGTCGGTGGCCTCGGTTCGATCTCGACCTCCGATTCGATGGCGTCGGGCAGTCTCTTCACGATGTCGACTTCGGGCGGCTCCGGTCCGATGGCGCTCTCGGCTCCGATGACGTCGGCCGGCCTGGCCTCGCTGTCGACTTCCGGCGACTCCGGGGTGCGATCCTCACCCCCGACCTCCGGTGCTCTTCCTCACAGGTTCCGGGCGACTCCGGAGTGCGATCCTCACTCCCGACCTCCGGTGCTCCTCTACCTCGGTCTCCGACGACTCCGGAGGGCGGACTTCACCCTTCCGATGACGCCGCTCACTCGACCTCGGTTCACCTCCTTCTCGACCCTTGGTATTCCTCTCGACCTCCGCCGGCGCCCTCTTACGACCTCAGGCGGCTCCGGGTACGACGTCTGCTACCTCAGTCAGCGCCGCTTCTCCACCTCGGGCTCCAGGTCTTCGGCTACTCGACGCCAGGCTCCAGGGAAACCAGTTTCCAGGTCAGGATCTTGCTGCTTTCTGCTTCTAAGGCCTGTTCCTGCTGTCCAGGTCCTTAGGATGAGTTTTTCTGGCTTCTTCCCACACAGGGCTACAGGCTGGGATCCATCAGTAGGGACTAGTATCAAGGGTGGGTTTATGGACCCCACTCCAGGCACAAGTTTCCACCCCTGCTGCTTCACTCCTTCCTCCTTCACTGTTGTGCTGCTCTCTCTTCACCAGTCAGGTGCCAACTGCCAGCTCCAACTGCCAACTGCCTCTCTTATCCTCCCAACATTCTAAACCGCCTCCAACGGTCACAGGGTTCTGGAAGCTCCTGGAATGTTCTGGAAGGTGCTGGTAGGTTCCAGTGGATGCTGGTGATGTCATGGGAGGCCACCATTTTGTGCTTCAGGCCCTCAGACAGAAGTTTCAGGGGTAGCTAAAATGGTTCCCTGAATCTGTAGCAACACGAAAAAATCTGGTGGTTCCCAAAAAGGAAAAATTCAAACAGGGTTTGAGGCAAAAGTGGGACAAAATAAATAATGATGAGGAGGGACCACCCAAAGGGCTGACAGGTCTAACACGCATCCTTTGTCTTTGATTGTCATTTTACCC
Organism: Triturus cristatus; assembly: GCF_964204655.1. NCBI lineage: Eukaryota > Metazoa > Chordata > Amphibia > Caudata > Salamandridae > Triturus > Triturus cristatus. Next base: position 452,264,812 of record NC_140593.1, on the reverse strand, counting down.
ACATCATTTAAAAGACTGAGGGGTATATTCACAAGAACGTGTGATAACTACCGCAAGAGTAGCGTAACGCAACTTTCAATATCGCAGCCCATCGCGGGAAAATAACCCAGTGACAATGTTGGATTCACAACAAGGCGGAAGCATGCGATAGTCTGCCGAAACCACGGACAATGTCTGCGATAAAACCACTTCAATGGAGATAAAAACACACACCACAACACCAAAAAACCTGCGATGGGCCAAAGCGCGATGAGGAAATCAGCGATAAGCAGCACCAGGCCTGCAACACACACCTGGCAGGTGGGAAAAATCTCCATAAAAGCAGAAAAAACACCCACACAAAACTGACCTACACCCAAGCACCATTGAGGCAGCCGGAGCAGGCGCGGAGGACAAGCGCAACACCACAAGCACCCCGGATGACCAGCCTGGGACCTCGGGGACAGGGTAGGGCAAGGACAAGAAGACAAGGAAGACGAAGTTCAGTCCGCAGGAGAACAGGATCATAGTCACGGAGGTGATGGAACACCATCAACAACTCTTCGTCACCGCCAACGTGTCACTGGGCACCAAACCTGCAATATGGCGCCGACAAGGTGAATGCCGTCGGAGAACACAAGAGGACAATGGACGAGGTCAAGAGGCGATGGAATGACATCAAGCGGAAGACCAAGGAGAAACTCTCCGCCAACCAGAAAACAGCAACACAGACTGGAGGTGGGGGCCCAGCGCCACAGCTGGAGCTGGATTACATGGAGGAGCTGGTGTCGACAGTCATCAGTGTGGAGACTGTGGCCGGAGTAGGGGGACCGGACACTGCTTGATAGGACACAACACAACCGCAACAGGGTGAGTGACCACCAGGTGTTGGGGCTACGGGTGGAGATGGCCACAATGGCACACATGCACAATCAAGCAGAGCACAGTGCACACCCACAATGACTCTGGGTCATCGCCCAGATTTACAGACTGTCACAATGTACAATGCCATTCTGTCTGAATGTCAACCTGTACCAGGTGTTTACACACATGTGGGCACATTGTAATACACCATCTCCCCTTCACATTGAAGGGGCACCGTCAACACCTCCTGCAGAGCAGTCCCAGCCACTCTTCACGGATGACGAGGAGGACAACACAGCATCGACGCCGAAACCATCAAAGACATCATTGACCTCATCTGTCACTCACCTCCAGGCTCAGGGCAGCCCAGCTACATCGATGAGACCCCACCAACCACCCAAACCACCCAGCAGGAGGCACCCACAGCCCCAGCACCCTCCCAAGACCTCCAGGAACAACACATGGCCTTCCAATGCCGTGTGCTGGAGTGCCAGATGGAGACGGCTGAGCAGGTGCGGGTGAGCTTCGGCATCATGGCTGCCAAACTGGACTCCATCCTTGGGTGTCTATGTCTGCCCCATGGTCTCCAATGAGCCCTGACTGAGATCGCTGGAGTCAGGACGTGGTGAGAAGAACACCTGTCGCTCAGAGTGGCTCCAGCGATGCCAGCCGTGAGCTGGCACACATACGGAGGCTCATGGAGGACATGGTGCGTATGGAGGCGGAAAGGATGGCAGCCACCGCTGCACATCATCGAAATGTAGCTGGAATCTATCATGCCCTACTGACCTCCACTATGGTATTGCCGCCACAAGGCGTGGCGCTGATTAATGCTGCTGCGCCCACACCCTCCACATCCCTGCCCCGTGGTGTGTCAGTGCCTCCCAGTGCGGCAGCCGGATCCACTCAGGCCCCTGATGTGTCAGTGGCACACAGTGCAGCAGCCGGATCCACTCAGGCCCCTGATGTGTCAGTGGCACACAGTGCGATAGCCGGTCCTGCAACACCCACAGGTGGGGGAGGGCACACACCCGGGGACGAGGACGTGGATGGGACTGTGGCCATAAGGACCAGGCACTAGCATTCATCACCGCCACCTGGCCTGTGTCTGCTTGGTCCCGCACATGGCCTCATGACCTTCCACTAACCCACGATACACACCTGATGCACTTACCTTGGACAGCGACATGGACTGCCACTTCTTGATTGATGCCCAATGACACGACGACCAGGCTGCAGACTGTACCCTTCTCTTCAGCAGGACTTGTCATCCCCGGATGGACTCTGGCTGGCCCTCCACAGGCCCATATTGTGTAGTGTGCTGGCCATTGCCCTGAACCACTCCAGCTGCATAACTGCACTGGATGTGCAATAAATATCCATTGACGCACTGCTGTGTTATGTCTATCATTAGTCATGTATGCATGTGTGTATGACTGTAAGGACAGTGATTTCCCTTGCCTCAATGATGCGCATCCTGTGCATTTTGTGTACCGGGTCCCGTGGACACTACAACTGGGACACACGCATCTCTCACTTCCTTGTCTGGACATGGACTGAACCACGCCCAGAGCCCACGTGTCATTGTGGCAAGCCCTGCGCTGGTCCGGCGTACGGCAGGCCAGACCACTCCGCTTACGCTCCGAGGGGGCCCTCATTGCTACCCATCGCTGGCATACTCACTGGTGGTGTGCAGGTCACTGGTCTAGTTGTCAGCATGTCACAGCCACTCCCTGAGGGCAGGTTTGCATGCACACCACACCCATCCGGCACAGGTGTCACAGGCCATGTGACTCCGCCAACATAAAGGGCCGATGACGTCATATTCTCCTCTGCCCGTGGTGACTGGATGAAGGATGCCACGGTTCCCAATAATAAAGGGCACAAGAGTTTTGTTGCGCACAGGATTAGTGAGATCCCAGGCCTGCGTAGGGCACGGACCAACCACCACGTGGTGCTGGCTGGGGTTGCACAGGGTTAGTGGCAACCCAGGCCTGCCTACGGCACGGGCCGACCACCATGTGGCTCTGGCTGGGGTTGCACAGGGTTAGTGGCAACCCAGGACTGCCTACGGCACGGGCCGACCACCATATGGCGCTGACTGGGGTTGCACAGGGTTAGTCGCACCCGGCGCATTGCGGCAGGCACAGGCACCCCACCAGGGGACGGTGACTTTGGGTGCACTGAGTCAGTGGCACCTTAAGCTGCTGAGCAGGTGGGCACCCTGCGATGATGCCCCGTCCCGTCGGTCCGGGCAACTCAGGTTTTGTGTGCCCTGCTGGACCGCAGTGTAGGCCAGAGCCAGCGGGCAGCGCAGGCCTACCGCCACTTGGCCTCACTTCCGGATCACAGACTTGGTGGCACCCATTGGGCTGATCAGGTGTGCAAAAGACACACAATTGATGTACGTAATGCTGAACAAAGCAAAACTTAGCGGGTGTGCAGCCTGCGATGTTGCCGGGTGCACTGGTATGTCCTCAGCCATGGAGTATTCAAGACCAAGCAACACACGTGAGACCTGGTGGTCTGCGGAGCATGGCTGCATGGTGTGGAGGGTGCCATGTCCGTGGGCCCCGGGCTTGTGGCTTGCAGTGGCAGGTGTTGGGACATTCAGTCTACACATCGGTGGTGGAAGGTGAGCACTGAGGCCTGGGTGTTCATGGGCCGTATTGCTCCGTGGGTGGTGGGTGCCTTTGTGATGCCTCTGCCTAGGTGTGCATGGGCGGGCAGGTGCTGTTGTCTTGTGCAAGTGTGTGTACTGTACCAGTCATGTATCTGGCTCTGTTTCAGATGATGGCTCTGACTCAGATGTGTGACCTAATGGACTGCACTACATGCCAGCAAGTGGTTGGAAACACACCGGTGGCAGCAGGTGAGCTGTGTGGCCTAGGTGCGCTGGGGCAGCTCTCTCTCTTCTTCTCTCTCTCTCTCTCTCCTCCTCTCTTCTTCTCTCTCTCTCTCCCTCTCTTCTTCTCTCTCTCTCTCTCCCTCTCTTCTTCTCTCTCTCCCCCTCTCTTCTTCTCTCTCTCTCTCCCCCTCTCTTCTCTCTCTCCCTCTCTTCTTCTCTCTCTCTCCCCCTCTCTTCTTCTCTCTGTCTCCCCCTCTCTTCTTCTCTCTCGCTCTCTCTTTTCTTCTCTCTCTCTCCCCCCTCTCTTCTTCTCTCTCTCTTTCCCCCTCTCTTCTTCTCTCTCTCTCTCTCCCTCTCTTCTTCTCTCTCTCTTCCCTTCTCTTCTTCTCTCTCTCTCCCTCTCTCTTCTTCTCTCTCTCTCCCCCTCTCTTCTTCTCTCTCTCTCTCCCCTCTCTTCGTCTCTCTCTCTCTCTCCCTCTCTTCTTCTCTCTCTCTCCCCCTCTCTTCTTCTCTCTCTCTCTCCCCCCGCTCTTCTTCTCTCTATCTCTCTCTCTCCCCCTCTCTTTTCTCTCTCTCTCTCTCGCTCTCTCTCTCCTTCGCTCTCTCTCTCTGTCCTTTGATGTGCGCAGGACACACCTGCTCATCATGTTTTTTGTCTTGCAGGCTGTGACCTACGGACTGAGCCGCCATGTGTCTTCATTTGATTTAGGTGTTCATTTTAATAAAGTTTTTTTTGTTGCTTCGGAAATGAATGTGTGATGCTCACTTCTGTGTTGACACATGCATTTCAACTGTTGTGATTGTGCGACATCATGCAGAATAATTTGTACATATTTTTGTGTAGCTGATGTGGCATGTCTTTGTTGGGGGGGTGCCAGGGAGGGGTGGTCCGGGGGGTGGTGTCGGTGGGTGTTGTACCCCTCTTGGGTGTCCGGCCCGCATGATGTATGGCTCCATCGCATTTGTTGCACTTCCGATGTGGCCCTGGGCTGGTATCCATTTTGTGGTGCTAGCTGCCTTCCGACTTAACACCAGGTCAGAGCAGGTGTAGATTTCCTAGTGCTAACGCGCCTTATCGCCGGTTTTGTGTTCTTATCGCCGATGTGTCTGGTCGTTGAGAATGTTGAGGTGTGGTGTTGTCGCGGCTTTTGGCATCTCATTAGCGATAGTTGCGGGGGTCCTCTGTGGCGATGATTTTTCTGCTGTTATCGTGGGTAAACTGGTGCTGTGGGCTGTTAGCACCAGCTTGTGAATGGCGAGGTAAATTTATCACAACTTTGTCTGCGATAAAGGGCTGTTAATTCGGCGATAGCTCCTTGTGAATATGGCCCTGACAAGGATAAATCAGTGCGTCCATCTTCTCTCCTAATGTTCTACTACCGTCCAATATAAACTGAGTTCCATCTCCTGCCACAGTGTGTTTACCTCCTTATACTATGCTCTGTTCTTTATAAGTTATGACTTTTACAAGCAATGAATAAAATCTGACTGATCCCCTATTGTCTTTTGCTTCTGATGCAATGACAACCTATGCTGCTGTTTTTTATTTGACCACATAGGCTATGTCAAGGTTTCTCTATCTTTTGCTTTGTTTTATCAGTTGTTCAAAAGATACTTCAGAAACTCAATCATTGCACTTACATGTTTTTCTATTTGTTAAACGTTTCCTGTATTAGAGTTACCATTTTATATTCTTAAATATGTGGCTAAGAAAAATGGTGGCCTCGTCATGCCACATGAGCATGCCCGCATAGAGATGCAAGAACATGTATATCTCATCATGCTGGACCACCACAGCATCATGGCTCACATGCACAGATGTGTCACTACACCTTTGTCTGTACTCATCACACTTTTTTTCTTTTTTCGCCAATGTTGGCTAAGCATTGGCAAATAAACATTTTTGTTCTCTATTTTGCCAAAGTAGAAGCAAAAAAGCATTAGCAAACGAGTAGGTCTGTATTGGTATTGCTATGTGAGACCCACTGGATGCATACCCGTTAAGGGGTGCCCACACCTTCCTTATTTCATTTGCTTCAATTGCATTGTGTAGTCAATTTAGACCACCATCCCAACCTGACCTCCATCTTTTTTTAAGCAAAAACTGTTCCTAAATAAGCAAAAGCACCCAGAGCCGTATTTACTGTTGGAAGCCATTGCTCTCTCCTTGTACACGACCGAGGCCTTATTTTGGCAGGCGCTCAGGTTCAGGGCCTACCTAAAATCCCACTTGTCCTCTGCAACAAAAACAACTAGACAATAAATGATCCGCTTAACCGAAAGTACAACCCCAGCATCATTAAGCAGTATCATCTTGTCGGTTTCCCTCCACCTGAAGAGCATTAGTGAAGGTCCTTCTTCCCCAATGTCTCACGATGTTGTAATCCAGAGTAAATTATAGCGCTTGCATGTCTTGCCAAAGCCATGGGTCAAATGCATTTGTGAAATAAAACTGCAAAAAGAGCAAATTAAAAGCATTATGGGAATTGCAGACTGGAAAAGTAAGAAATAAATCAGCAGTACAATTAACTAAATGCAGTGCAGCATGGCTTTGAAAAATCAGCAGTGGGCTGCTATTACATTCTTTTCGCAGTTTTTCATTTGTAATTCTGTTGCCGGCAAAGGCCACATGCATTTCCTCTACAGCACAAATACGTTATATACATTGATTTGTATAAAAGGATGTCAGTTTATTAAGCACCCATAGTTCAAGGCAGTTAGCCTGACAGGGCTCTGTTTAGAATATTTACATCTGCGCCCCACGCTGCCTTTAATACTGGGGTCAGACTCCCTAACTAATTGCTCGGGCTACAGCCGTATCAGTTTAGCCATTCAGATTTGTGCAGCCCCTGCAGCAGGAAGAGATGTGCAATTTGCAAACAAGACCTCAGCATTATGCACGGGTGGCTCGTGCAGCATATTCACAGCGGACGCATCTCCGCTCGCGCATCTGAAAGGGGTTTGATTGACAGCTGGCACACCAAGGGGCTCGGAATGGCGGCTGTTAAGGACAGCGGGCATCTGTAGTACACTGCAAGCTGTGATGGTACAAAAGGACAGGTCTGAATGAGACCATTGTCTCGCGAGCCCCATACAAAATACAACATATCTATTTAGAAAATAGAAAAAAAAGCACTGCTCGGGGAAAGTTGGGGTTCAGAAACAGTCACATGGTGAAGAGGGGGTCTGTAGAGATTCCCACTCAAACATGTATTTGACTTTTAGCTAAGCTTTAAAATGGCATTTAAAAAAGATGTCTCCATTCTGCCTGTATCCAAGGCGCACCCGAGACAATGTTAAAATGGCGGATAAGTGGAAGAAATTCCTGTATGTTTAAAGGACAATATGAATACTTACACAGTTAACGATGTCAATTTCGATATCGATTTTACCTGGAAATGTTTTCAGAAAACATTTCAATTGCTTCCTGAAATGTAATTAAATAGTTACTGCATCTTAGAACCATTTGCAATGCTTTTTATATATGTGAGTACGGTTTAGCTCTGGCATCTATATTGTAGTTTACAACGTTCATGTGTAGACTTCAAGCCCATGCTTAGACAACTCCTGTGTCACTTTGAACTGAAGTTTTACATTAGCATAAATTTCCACAGGTGTGTGATTGGAGGGGCCGTAGAAATTAAGTGTAAATTTTATGAATGCCCTGGGCCCAATTCCCCCAAAAATCATATTCTGTGTCTACAGTCTTACTATCTAATACGGGTACCATTTCCGAATTTTAAGGATGCCAAAGGTTTGGAAGAGTCCTCCTGAAATCATGTGATGGTTTCAGGGGTATTCATGGTAAAACGGTTGGTACACCTACACGGCGAGGACGAGGAAACGTTCCCTGAGGCGGTTCACCAACCTTGAAGTAAGTGTAACTACAGGTGGTCACCCCCACACCTCGCCAGTTCTAGTGATTTTAACTATGAAACTCGAAATACGATTAGTGTTTTGTTCAGACTGGGAGCATTCTCCACGGATACCAGAGGTAGGATCGGAGGGGTCCTCCTGTTTTGGGTCCCGAAGGGTCCTGATGAATGCCGAGTGACCCATTCTTTTGTGCACACCTTCATCGGCAGAAACATGTTGACACTTTCGCAGTAAAGGAGGGGTAAAGGAATCTTAATTTTCTCCTTTTGCCTCCATCCTTCACGTTTATAATCTAGCCAGATGACCCCAGAAAAAAATGAGTAGTGGGTTTACATCTGAGCTAGTTTTAATACTCATTGGCTGCACTCTTTCTTCGATGATCCCAATTCTATACATGTTTGTTTTGTCTTACCCTCCCTGTTACTCCACCCCAGGTGTTGGTCTGCGCAGAGGTTTCTGTAGCACGCCCTATGATGTCCATCAATTGTTCTTTTTTCATTTGTCACCCCGAGTGGGACGGGTATGCCCAGACGTAGGTACAGAGCTCTCCATGCCACTGGAGTCAAGCTATCCTGGCTGATGAGGGGTGAAACCCAGAAACCGGTCCTAGGATGCTTGTTTTCAGTCCAGGGAGGACCTGGCCTGGCAGTTCAGACTGGACTGTTCCCATAAGGCACAGGGTCAAGACTGATTTGCATATGGCTGGGTTCAAACTGGAATGGCATGGTGAGCAAAAAAACAATGGATTTAGGCCCAGATCTCTGTACTGGGGTGAATGTATGACATTGTTCTGCATTCTGTCCATCAATTGTCCTTTTTGCATTTGTTACCCCGAGTGGGACGGGTATGCCCAGACGTGAGTCCTGTGCTCTCCTTGCCACTGGAGTCAAGCTATCCTGGCTGGTGAGGTGTGAAACCCTGAAACCAGTCCTAGGATGTTTGTTTCCAGTCCAGGGAGGTCCTGGCCTGGCAGTTCAGGCTGAACTGTTCCCATAAGGCACAGGGTCAAGACTGATTTGCTTATGGCTGGGTTCAAACTGGAATGGCATAGTGAGCGAAAAAACAATGGATTTAGGCCCAGATCTCTGTACTGGGGTGAATGTATGACAATGTTCTGCATTCTGCCCATCGTTTGTTCTTTTTGCCTATGATGAAACATGTCACAATTTTGTGAGTGAGGGCAGTTTTTCAACATCTGACACATGCCTCTTTATCTTTGCACACACGTTCTACTTAATTCAGTGATTGATCAGGGAGGCTGGAGTAGGGAGTTATCCTCTCCCCCCTTCATTTGTGGATATTTTAAAACAGTTGGAATGCCTATGCATGCTGATGCACAGGACTTTCCGCATCTGCATTTGTTTGAAGAGTAGAACGGAGGGTGAGTAAATGCCTTTCCATTGGTGTAAGTGCATCGGTTTATTTCCTTTGTATTCTCCTCATGGAAAGTATTTGCCCAGGGAAGGAATTGCTTCTCTTCCTTCTCTTTTTGGTTTCCTGCCCTTCCCATACCTACCTTGGTAAGGGATGTATTTTCATCTATATGGAGCCATTGACTGGATTAAAACTATATTTGCAAGCCGGGAATATAATAAAATAATATTAACACCCACAAACTCCCCAGTTTATGGGTGTTTCTAAACTTTCTGTGGAATCCTGGCCTAGTACACCCTTTCTCTCTGTTCTAGAGTAGGTTTTAGACATGCGCACTTTTACAACATCGAGGCGTTCTAATACATATGTGAAATCACTTTACTGATACAAAGTAAGATTTTGAGAATAACATATATGAAACTGCATTTGTAAAAGTCAATTTCGCATGTAAGTGAGACTTACTGCTGGAAATTACAGGTAGATTGGGCTCCCAATTGCTTTTAAGACAGATATTTAGTTGAAAAGTAATTTTCTTAGAAAAAAGGAATCAAAAGATAATTATGAAATTCTTCATGCCTTCTAACTCCTATGCCTGATTTTTCATATCATCATAAGCAACTTGTAGATTACATTTTTAGAAAGAGTAAAATAGGCCGGCTTTTTCATAAATTCATGCAATTAATTGAACGATTTACAGCATGCATAAATGACACATCTTCATTTGCAAATGTTTGTGAATTGGTCAAAATGTTAAAAATCATTAACATGTTTATGTATAAATTACATATGGAGTAAGTTACACCAACTTTTGGGAATAAGGGACTGTTTCTATTATTCATTTAACCAGTTTGTGATCCTTCTCACCTTAATCGTGCATTTATGTTACCGTAGTTCGGAAATTAGTAGCGTTTTCGGCACCCCAATGCCACCTGACATTTTGTGACGCAACCCATAAGCACAAAGTCACATCTCAAAATTACAGACAGGTCGCAAAAAAGTGGGTACGCAATTTACGACTACTATTTGGAACCTATCTGTGCGTACATTTGGCCCCAAGTGTAACCAAACTAGGCTGAGTCTTCCCAGCTATATGTTTTGTAAAATAGAACAAGAAATGGAGTCTGTCAATTATATGTTACTCACTGCACCCAGAATACCCGGTACAATAATGATATGTCCCATAACCAGAATGAATCCCAATACTCAGACATGCGTGTCCGGTAGGTCGCCCCCCCCCACTGCAGCTCCGTCTGCACCCCCGCTGTAGTGTCCTGCTCGCCGCCGAAGTCGAGGCCCTACACCACCCGCAGGCTTCCACCTGCGCCTCATCCCTGGTGGCCAGTGGTGGCCTTGGTTTGTATCCGCTCTACTCTGCCTCTCTGCCTGTCCTCCTCTGTGCCCCCCTGCCCCCCGCTCGCCACTCCGTTCTGTGCCCCATTGCTTGATTCTGTGCCCCGTTTTACTCTGCTGTTGCCCCCTTCTTATTGTGTGCCCCGTTTTTCTCTGCTGCTGCCCCCTTCTTATTGTGTGCCCCGTTTTTCTCTGCTGCTGCCCCCTTCTTATTGTGTGCCCCGTTTTTCTCTGCTGCTGCCCCCTTCTTATTATGTGCCCCGTTTTCTCTGCTGCTGCCCCCTTCTTATTGTGTGCCCCGTTTTTCTCTGCTGCTGCCCCCTTCTTATTGGGTGCCCTGTTTTTCTCTGCTGCTGCCCCCTTTTTAGGTCTCGCCTGACCCAGCGCATGCGCTGGTCTGGCGAGACTTATTGAGAGGGCTCCAAAAAGTGCTACCAGGCCAGCCTAGAGCTACAGTGCATGTGCGCGGGCGCGCGCGCCGCGCTTGAAGCAATTACTTTCACTTTCGCGGCCGCTTTGATGTTTGATCGCGATCGCGATCACTTTCGCGGCCGCTTGTTTCTTTCTCTCGCCACCTCTAAATTCCCCTCCGTTTAGCACCACCCCTTACCCTTACCTCTGGCAAGGCAAAACTGGTCATTAAAGAAAGTAAAGAAACTAGGCCCGTATTGTCTGGTTTGCTAGTAAAAAAGAAACAGTTACTAGATGGCTGAAGTGGACACTACTAAACCCATGTGCCCCGATATCACTGCACTCACTGCACTTACTGTAGCTGCACCCTTTCCTCCTTTAATTTCTTGCCAAGTTCAGAGTCAACGAGAAGATGTATGTAGCGCACTGTGAGGGCTGCATGGCCTCTAGTTGCTATTCATCCTCTCTCTACCACTTAAGTCCCGGTCCCGTCCACCTTCCCCTCTCTCCCACCCTCCTCCCAGACACAGACAGTGACCTGGCCCTGCCGCCCTGTAATCTCCTGGCCGGTTGTTGATCCCATCACACTCCCGGCCCCGGGCTGTGATCGTCTGCACACTCCGGGCTCCTGGCAACCACAAGCTACTTTTTACAGCTCACAAGTGAACTTTGTCCACACGCACAGTGTGACTCGCTGAGGCACGGAATTACCCATGCCGTTCAGATACTTTAATGTATTCACATTTCACACTCACTCCATAGATCTGCATTCGAGCATGCACCAGGCTCAGGTGCACTCCACTAATACCTGTATGCGAAAGCACCACAGAAGCGAACTCATGCGCTCATCAGTCTTGCACGTGAAATGAAATCATATTAGACAGGCACATTGTGTGCACCTCAGACAGACTTGGTCACATGCTTAATGAACAACAAGGCTACACTTGAGTGCACACCTTATTTTCTCGCGTGCACAAAGCCAGGCGTAGCTTCAAAAACACTCAGTGAAAGTGTCTGCGTGACACGCAAATACATGTGCATAGAGTTTCATCTACTTTTCTACACAGACGGGCATGCAATGCGCCCGGCTCCGGATTATTTATGAGCCATGCCAGGGCTCTGCTGCATCCTGCCTGCACAGGACATCCGTCTAGGTGTAGTGCAAGCTTCAGCACAGTGCGGGAAGTGGACTTCAGGTAACATCTCTTAATGAAGCAGTGTATGTACAACATTGGGACATCTGGACAACCTGGTGCTCATAATGGGGGAATCTGTAGAATACATAAAAAACCATATATAACTTTGGCACTCCCTAGCTCCACTCACCGCCTGCAGGGTCCGGACTCTCGAAGAGAGTTACCTGGCTCTGGATCAGCTCCCACTGGCACTCGGTTCTCGATCTGCTCCCATTGGCACTCGGTTCTTGATTGGCTCCCACTAGCACCTGGTTCGCTAGCGCTTAATCTCAGAATCCACGCTGAGAGTGCCATCCCAGGCAGGAGTCATCACCACTGTGACGCAATCTGCACAGGCTCCCAGACTTCTGACCCCTAGGCCAACCCAGACGCTGCTGTCATGCTGGTAATGACATTACCATAAATTATAGTCTCTACGGTGTGTGCATTAAGTTTACATTCCCTCTCCCACCTCTGAGAGGGATGTGATGGCTCTCATCATGCTGCGGACGAGTGTGTCCTTTTCAATCCAGAGCTAAACTTTTTTTATATTAAATCTTTTTTTAATGAGGTCACTCAATTAAACATAATCTCATCTTCATTATAGACAGGGTAACAAAAATTCGTATAACACCGTTATTATAACTTCGCAACATGCTGCACACAAGCTACACAACTCTACCACATAGCTTAAACACATTAGCAAAGTCGATAGCTCTGACTAAACACTTACAATATGCCAAAAGCGAGACCTATTGGCTTTGCCAATGCTTGTTTATTCTGTGCCCCGTTTTTTTTTCTGATGTCGTCCCCTTGATTCTGTCCCCTTCCCAAGATCGCCCCGCTCCGCTTCCCTGACCCCGCCACTGCCTCCCCTGCGGACCCGCTCCCTCCGTGCCCATTCGCTGCCCCTGCTAAACACACCTCCCGCCTCCCAGCTGCTCCTCCCTCCCCTCCTCCCCATATATGGTGGCTGCTGTGCGGTGAGGAGAGCGACCCTTGACCTTCCGGTAGGTCGCTCCCCCCTGCTGCAGCTCCGCCTGCACCCCCGCTGTAGTGTCCTGCTCGCCGCCGAAGTCGAGGCCCTCCACCACCCGCAGGCTTCCACCTGCGCCTCATCCCTGGTGGCCAGTGGTGGCCTTGGTTTGTATCCGCTCTACTCTGCCTTCTCTGCCTGTCCTCCTCTGTGCCCCCCTGCCCCCCGCTCGCCGCTCCGTTCTGTGCCCCATTGCTTGATTCTGTGCCCCGTTTAACTCTGCTGTTGCCCCCTTCTTATTGTTTGCCCCATTTTTCTCTGCTGCTGCCCCCTTCTTATTGTGTGCCCCGTTTTTCTCTTCTGCTGCTCCCTTCTTATTGTGTGCCCCGTTTTTCTCTGCTGCTGCCCCCTTCTTATTGTGTGCCCCGTTTTCTCTGCTGCTGCCCCCTTCTTATTGTGTGCCCCATTTTTCTCTGCTGCTGCCCCCTTCTTATTGTGTGCCCCGTTTTCTCTGCTGCTGCCCCCTTCTTATTGTGTGCCCCGTTTTTCTCTGCTGCTGCTCCCTTCTTATTGTGTGCCCCGTTTTTCTCTGCTGCTGCCCCCTTTTTTATTCTGTGCCCCGTTGTTTTTTTCTATTGTCGCCCCCTTGATTCTGTCCCCTTCCCGAGATCGCCCCGCTCCGCTTCCCTGCCCCCGCCGCTGCTTCCCCTTCGGCCCGCCCCCTCCGCGCCCATTCGCTGCCCCTGCTAAACACACCTCTCGCCTTCCAGCTGCTCCTCCCTCCCCATATATGGCGGCTGCTGCGTGGCCACGCAGCGGACACGCATAGTGGGCATGCCGCTGGCGTGCTGAGGGCACGCTTAAGGCAAGCCCATCAGTGCCCGTCCACGCCTGGATCACGCCCAGCGCCAGAACCTCTGCCCCCCCGCAGCAGCTACGAAGACTGCCGCTGCTACGACGCCAACACCCTCATCGCTCTCAACCCAGGAAGGACCCACACCTGCTGCAAGGCCACCCCAAAGCGCACCCACGGCCCCTTCACCTGCCTGAACTGCAGCTTCACCTGCCTCGTAAGCACCGAGACACCTGCCACGACTGAACCCAACCAGCTCAGATACATCCTAATCAACACGTGCTCCGCACACAAACACGCCGTCGAACTCTGGGACCTGCTCGACACCGCATCACCGGACGTCGCCTTCCTGATCGAGACCTGGATGAACGAAGCCTCCTCGCCAGACATCACCATAGCCATCCCCGATGGGTACAAGATCACCCGCAGACACCGGACCAACAAGGCCGGAGGAGGAATCGCCATCGTCCACAAAAACACCATCAGGGTCTCAAAAAAAACCAACGACACCCACAGCACCGCCGAACACATGCACTTCCAGATCCACACGGACCCCAAGACCACCCTAAGAGGCACCCTCGTCTACAGACCACCAGGACCCCGGGCTCAATTCTGCCACTCCATCGCCGACCTCATCAGCACGCACGCGCTGACCTCCACCGACTACATCCTCCTCGGAGACCTGAACTATCATCTGGAGAACAACTCCTCCACCCTGATCGACAACCTCACCAACCTCGGACTGAAACAGCTCATCACGACGCCGACCCACATCACCGGCCACACGCTAGATGCCATCTTCTCCTCAAGCCCCCACGTCACCTTCAGCCACACCTCTGAACTCACCTGGACAGACCACCACTGCATCCACTTCTCCTTCTGAAAACCCTCACACACCACCGCACCCTACAGACCCCCCGCCGCTGCTGGGGCAATGTCACTGAAGAACAACTACAGATAAGCCTCGCACTCAACCCTCCGACCAACCCCACCAACCCCGATGATGGTGCACTCACCCTCAAACGCTGGATGAACGACTGCACCAACACCGTAGCCCCGCTGAAAAAACCCACCAACAGAGACACCAGCAAAAGAGTCAGCTGGTTCACCCCGGAACTCCTCGACTCAAAGCGCACCTGCCGGAAATTGGAGAACATATGGCAAAATGACAAGATGCAGGACAGCCGCGTCGCCCACAAAGACGCCATCCGCAACCACCACCACCTCATCAGGACCGCCAAAAGGACCTCCTTCACGGACCGCCTTGACAACAACGCACACAACAACAAGGAACTCTTCACCATCGTGAAGGGACTCTCCAACCCCAGCTCCAGCGCCAACGACATCCCAAGCCCTATGTGACTCCCTCGCCACCTACTTCCACCGAAAAATCACCGATATCCATGACAGTTTCAAACCCCGGACAACCCCTGCAGACCTCACTGCACCGGACTCACCGCACCCCACCGCCCACGACACCCTGACAACCTGGGCCAACGTGAGCATCGAGGACACAATCAAGACCATGGGCACAATCCACTCCGGATCCCCGTCCGACCCTCTCCCGCACCACATCTTCAACAAAGCCAGCAACTCCATTGCACCCCACCTGCACAAAATCATCAACCTCTCCTTCGAGATCGCCACCTTCCCCAAGAGCTGGAAGCACGCCGAGATCAACGCCCTACTGAAGAAACCCAAGGCGGATCCGAGTGACCTCAAAAACTTCCGACTTATCTCCCTGCTTCCTTTTCTCAGCAAAGGTCATCGAGAAGATAGTTAACACCCAGCTCACCCGTCACCTCGAAGACAACAACATCCTGGACCCGTCCCAATCAGGATTCCGCAGCAACCACAGCACCGAGACCGCCCTCATCGCCGCCACAGACGACATCAGGATCCTTCTAGACAACGGTGAGACGGCGGCCCTCATCCTCATGGATCTCTCTGCCGCCTTCGACACCGTCTGCCACCGCACACTACGCACGCGACTCCAAGATGCAGGGATCCGGGAGAAGGCCTTGGACTGGACCACCTCCTTCCTCTCCAACAGAACTCAGAGAGTCCGCCTCCCCCCGTTCCGGTCCGAGGACTTCGAGATCATCTGCGGCGTCCCTCAAGGATCTTCCCTCAGCCCAACGCTGTTCAACGTCTACATGGGACCACTCCCACTCATCGCCCGACAGCACGACCTCAACATAATCTCCTATGCCGACGACACACAGCTGATCCTCTCCCTCACCAAGGACCCTCTTACCACCAAATCCAACCTCCACCAGGGAATGAAGGCAATCGCTGACTAGATGAAGGAAAGCCGACTCAAGCTGAACTCTGACAACACGGAGATCCTCATCCTCGGGTCCAACCCCTCAGCATGGGATGACTCATGGTGGCCCGCAGCACTGGGGACCCCCTCGGCCCCCACCGACCACGCACGCAACCTGGGAATCATCCTCGACTCAAAACTCACAATGACCAAACAAGTCAACGCAGTCTCCTCCACCTGCGTCAACACCCTCCGCATGCTCCGCAAGATCTACAGATGGATCCCGACAAACACGAGGAAAACAGTCACCCAGGCCCTAATCAGCAGCAGACTCGACTACGGAAACGCCCTCTACGCCGGAGCCTCGTCCAAGCTCATCAACAGACTGCAGAGAATCCAGAACGCCTCTGCACGCCTGATCCTCGACATCCCGCTCCGCGACCACATCACCCCCCACCTGAGGAACCTGCACTGGTTCCCCGTCGACAGGAGAATCTCCTTCAAGCTCCTGATCCACGCACACAAGTCACTCCACAAGACCGGACCAGCCTATCTCAACATTCGACTCTCCTTCTACGTACCCAACAGGAAACTCCGCTCTGCTAACCACGCCCTGGCCACTGTCCCGCGCATCCGTAGAACAACTTCCGGAGGCAGGTCCTTCTCCCACCGCGCCGCCAGGACCTGGAACACCCTCCCCCTCTAACTACGACAAACCGAAGACCTGCTGACCTTCAGGAGACAACTCAAGACCTGGCTCTTCGACCAGTAGCTGCGGCACCCCCGCCCCCCAGCGCCTCGAAACCCTTATGGGTATGTAGTGCGCTTTACAAATTACTTGATTGATTGATTGATTGACCTAGACCGACTTCTAAGGTACTGCCATGGCCTAAACCCATGCCTTTTACGCAGAATGCCATTCGGAGTCCTGCCCTGATGCACACTGAGAGTAGCACTCAGTGTATCACCATACCATGCTGCCTGAACTTCGGCCTTAGACCTATTCTAGTGTCCTCATTGGTTTAATTTTTGGGATACTGTTTGGATAGCTTTGGTATGCCTGTGGAGTCTATGAGGAGATCTGTGGAGAAGGAGGCAATGGGGTGACAGATGTAAGGTGGCCTTCAGCTGATGCAGGCAGCATGGAGTTCCACAGAGGATCTCCCTACTGTGTATTTAAGCGAGGAGCCAGCAGATAGACATGGGTACTTTCTGTATTACTACAGGCCACTTTGCTGCCCTTCTTTTTAGTCCAGATATTCCCCATTCAGTTTCCCTCATTGCTTTTTTGCTCTGGGGTCGTTACCATTTCACCATTTTATCCCATTGTTTGAATTATTCTGGCAGACAGTTTCTTTTTCTGGACCTATATTCGTTGGTTGCTTTGGTAGTTCTGGATCTGGCCATGAAAAAGCATGGGTGGGTCATGAACATAAAGAACAGACAGGTAAAAGAAACACAGTCGATTCCGGGATATCTTAGTCATGTTGGGTTTAGTGGATAGAACTATTAGCCGTACACTGTGCCCTGGGTGACTTGGGTGAAAATTGTACTAGGAGCAGGGGTATTTGGCCATGTGGCATGGGTGCAGACCAGGCCGTGTGCCCACTGGGCACAGGTGCAGGCTATGCCTAACGGGTGGTATTGGCAGGGAACCAGGCACAGGGCCTGGGCTCCTGGCATTACCTGTGCCAAGGGCACACTAGATATGGATACACTGCAATGTGTGAGCTGTGAACTACTGTTTGCGAAAATCAATGTTTGAAAGTTTTAAGTTACAAGTATATTGTCCTTTCCGTATTGGTTTCAAACCAATTACGTCACAGAAAAAATGCCATACCTTTTTGAAATTTTGAAAACTGTTAAAAAATGTATAACAAATAATATGCTATGGTGTTCTGCTCATATTTAAAACTGTATTGCTTATTATCATTCAGTTGAGTGACAGCAGGGAAACACAATAGCCCCACCTGACAAAGATGCATACTTCCTCTTCTCATCTGCCAGAAGGTCTGCTTTAGGACCAGCAGATTAAAGACAGGTACACAGCTCCTCAAAACCCATAGGAATGGCAGGCACGCAGCATGCTTGCGACTATGTGTAACACATTTGATCATTTTTTAACTTTGCAACTGGATAAGACTAAAAACAAACACAAAAGTGCCAGGCTTCACCACTTTATATAGAAACATGAGTCACAGTTGCCCATTGTTTACCCTATATACATACAGGCATGTAGATATAGTGGTACAATAGTATAGTACAGTGGTGACACTAAAGTTAAGTTAAGTTACACTCTATAAAGGTAATTTAAAATCCACTTTTTGCTAACCTTTTGCCATCTTTGAATAAAGTTTATCAAATATGGAAAACCATGCTTAGATGGATGTGTGACAACACATACAAAGTTTGGTGAACGTTATACGAGAATTTCATGATTTCAAAGATGAATCTTTGAAGTATGTTATTGAGCAATATGCTAACATGGGTTTCTTAATAGATTCTATATCAGTAGGACTTTACTTCCCTGACTTATGGAGTGCCACAAGAGTCTTCAATGAGCACTACTTTACTTAATGCATACACAGCTAACTCAATACACTGATCAGGTGTCAGAACCCTGTTCAAAGGGCCACGGGGCAAACAGGGGTTACTGGGCTGAACCACAACGGCTGAAGCCTTTTACTTCTGATGTCCCAAGCCACAACCTACTATGGATCCTGAGCAACTGGGCCAAGTGCTCCTTCAGCACTTGACTCTCAGGGTTAGCGTGGTTTGAGAAGTCCAAGCCTCTCTTTGTACGTAGCTACAGGGGGGTAAACACGGACTCACAACTCAAAATGCAAGCAGCAGCAGCAATAAATGATTGTCCAGCCAAATACTTACTTTTGTGATAAAAGTATTTTTATTTCACAGTTATAACCTGAAAAGGAAAATACAACATTCACAAACAACCATACAGTCCCCCTGAGGTTAGGGCTCTAGTGTTTCTTTAGACCGTTCCCCGGGTCCCGCTCTATCCTCACTCCCAGTGATAGTGGTTATTTCTCATTCACTACAGGCAACATTCAGGTAAGGCCCACTAGTAGGAGCCCACTCTCATTCTATTTTAAAGTCAACAGTGTCCCAGCGCCAAAGCTCTATCTAGCAGCAACATCCCCCAGGGCCGATTGGCCCCCAGTCAGTCTTACCCACACCGGGATAAATGCGAACAGAGTTCCTGAGTGCACCTCTTCCATGGGCACTCAAGCAGCAGCAGCTGTTCCTGGTGAGTTGGTGGCACGCGTCCCTGGCAGGCTGCACTCAGCAGCTGTGGAATTCCTCAAATGCGGTTGTGCCTCCACAGCTACTCCTTGCAGGGTAAGTCCAACTCTAACCAGGTCACAGATCTTGTTGGTCCCGGTAACCCCCTCTGGCATGCGGGGTCACCATACCCTCACCGTACACAGGCTCTGGGCCATTTGGCACAGTGAAACTTCTCATGATATACAGGGTCACGGCCCACTACCGCGCAAGGCTACGGCCCTCACCACATGGCAGTCTTTTCATGGCACCCCTCCTGGTAAACGGGCTCACACTATGCAGGGCTCCAGCTCGCACTATTCATGGCTCCGATAGGCACAGCGATGTACAAGTTTAATTCACATTGCGGCCCTCCTCCTGCAAATGGAATCCACTTGACAGGCCTCCCCACTGGACTTTGCTCCCTCCAACACTCTCCTCTTCCTCAGAGGGTACACTGGTCTTGGAAAGCAAGCAGCAGTTGGTGCTCTAGACTCCAGGGCAGGTGGCCTTGGATTCCCTGGGCGATCTCCTCTCACCCAGCAGGTAGACTAGCAGACCTAGGTCCCCAGTTCTGATCATAGGTAAAAGTCTAGCAGAGCTTCCCCTCCTTCATACAGCCTGTCTGGTTGCTTGTCAGATGACAATTTTGGGGGTCTCAAGCTCCCCCCTTTATAGTCCATTTCCAGACACCAAATGTGATGTAGAGGCTGAGTCCTTGAAGTTTACTTTGGGGGTCTGCTTCCTTTTGAAATGCACACTCCTCTGCCCTCTCTCCCTCTTGAAAACAGTCTGTCACAGCAAGACTTCAAAGCTGACAGCCCCACAACACAGGCCATGGGAGTGACTAGAGTTCACACCTGGATGTCCAGTGTGAGTCCCAACCACCATGCATGAATGCAGCAATACACATATCTATCCGGGTGGAATTCCTCTACCTTCTTTCACCATGTAAGTCTGGGTCTCCCAAAATGGAACACATAGTCTGCCATGTATTGTACCATCCACACATACATCCTGTACATGCTCTGAACAGCACTGTATCACTGTATTTTTCATGTACAGTATGCTAATAGGCACACTTACACCCAGCACTTGTGTTTAACATGCACGAACTGCACAGCACTATATCCTTCATGTACCATACCACTCACAGGTACAGATACACCGAGCACATGTATTTAACATGCATGCACTGCACAATGCTACATCCTTCATGTACCGTACCACTCACAGGCGCATATACTCACAGCACATGCATTTAACATTCACACACTGCACAGTTCTCCTTTATCTCTGCATTGTACCAATCCCCAGGCATACAAAGACCCATCGAAGGTACACCACTCATGCGCTGCACAGAACACCACACAAACCAATTAAGGCCAAGACTGAGTTAAGCACACAGCAGCAGAACATTAATATGAGTGAACCTGTAGGCCTCACTCCAGTTTCACAGGCTGAAAAGAACCTGTTCACTCCTACTGATCACTACACAAACAATATGCTGCCACCACCGCACTAGTGCTGCTTAGCTCCTAACAAGCAGTAGCCTTCCACCACTATGAGGGTAGCACTTTGGGTGTCCCTCCCATTCCAACAAGACCGCAATCCGTGAGACAGGCCTATGTAATGATGCCTTTGCATGATCCGTGTTTGCCTATGGCAACAAAAATCAGCATTAGGGATACAGACATCACTGCACTTGGGCACTCAGGTCAGGGGTACACATTCATTACCATGCAGAGGACTTTTTCTGTCCCAACATCAGGTAGTTTGGCCTTCTGTCATTTGCATATATATAGACAGAACACACATCTTGGTGTACCTAGATGATTCTGTGGCCAAAGCTGACTCTCACTGCAAAGACTACCTAACAAATGTAGGAGACTGGATGGCAGCTGCCATGTTTAAATCAAGCTTGTAGAAGATGCAGGTGATAATAATGCAGGGATTACCCCTCAATCAGGACCTCTTCGTAGTGACCCCCAACCTCTGACTTGTATCCTTGCTGGTGAACATAGAAAGAAATCTGCATATCATGTTTGATTCAGTTTTATCTTTTAATTACCAGATAAGGAAGCTGGCCACTACCTGTTGTCTCATCCTTAGAATATTGAGAGAGATTATACCGTTTAGTCCCATGGGCTACTAAAGTTTTGTTATTAAAGTGTCTGTTTCTGATCACTAGGCTTCAGATAGAAAAGAATATGACTGCTCGACTGCTGTTGGACTTGGGAAAAACTGAACAAATATCTTATCATCTGGCAAAGCTGCATTGACTCTCAGTAGCCAAGATATTTTTTTAGAGCCTTATGAATAATTCACAAAGGCATCTCTGCATCTGGGCGAAAGAATCTTCATAAGAAATCATTTTGATATGTCCCTGTTTAGGTGGGCGTGCATTATCTTATAAAGGAGTAATTTTGTGGAACTCACTCATGTTTTTGCACATAAATCAAGATATGCCCTCATTTTGCAAGGCACTTAAAACCAATCATTTTAGAATTTAAAGGATTATTAATAAATAGTGAATTCCAGTGTTAGGACACCATTGGTATTTTAATTCAAATGGAAATTAAATTCCTGCGGTAGATCATCTTAAAACACACATTTCTCAAAGTTGTTTCCATTAAATATCACAATACTTGACATGCAAGTATAATCTACTTGGCCCACGTGCACCTTAATAAATGATAACATCTGTCCCTTTGGTTTAAGGAAAACACTTTAAATGTGCTCAAGAATGTGTGTGTGCCAAGGAAAACTAATTTATGGTCAGACCTAGATCTACTAAATTATCATGCTGTGCAACAGGCGCAAATACCTCACTGCGCAGCATGAGAAGGAGAGAGCAAGAGAGCGCCATATTTCCAGAAATATGTCACTCTCCTCCCCTCTCCCAAGCGCTGTGGTGTCTAGTGTGCAAAAGTGTCTTTGTGAGTCTAGCATAGGTTGTGTACTTGAAGGATACACTTTTGGTGCAAAATACTATGCTTAGACTAACTTTAAAACTTTAACCAGCTTGAACGTGTGCTGTACAGTGCAGCACACATGCAAATTTAGAAAAGAAAAGAGAAATAAAAGCATTTATCTGTGTTAGCGCCTGCTTGAGGTGGGTGCTATTTTTTGATGCAAAACCCTGTCCGCTTTTTCTTAGTAAATAGGGTTCTGCGTCAGAAACCTTACGTGGGTGCATGAGAACGAATATATGACGTTGCAACGCATGTGTTTACAACGCATGCCTTTACAACGCGGTCAGTACAATGACTGCGTTGTTACCACGCATACCATTACAACGCAAGTCATTACAACGACTTGCTGTAGGGGGCGCTGGAGTTTGGAATTGTATAATTTACTATGCCAAACTCCAGTCTGTGCAACAGTAGGGAAGGTGTTGGATTGCATATCCAACACCTAAAGACCTCTACAGCAAGTTGTTGTAATGACTTGCGTTGAAATGGTATGTGTGGTAACAACACAGTCGTTGTACTGACCGCGTTGTAATGGTACTGCGTTGTACCGACAGCGTTGTAAACACTGTTTTTCTATGAGAACACCTATGCTCCACCAATGGAATGCTCCTTTGATGCTAAGTAATGTAAAGCAGTGCACAGCGCTACTTTGCATTACTTTCAAGTGATTTTTCAGCACAAAACAAAATTTGCACTGGAAAGTAAATTAGTAAAAAAAAAGATTTTGCGTTGATATGTATGCCGCAGTCCCCAGTATCAGATCAAGACCTGAAAGTTTGGTAACTGTCCAGTTCAAAGTATTGGGCATTCTTTGAAGAAAGTAGTACATTTGAACAACCAAGTTCAGATACATTGCAACCAATGTATATGTCAGCTAACGGAGTGCATCTGACCCTACGATTGTGCATGTGTACCAAATAATGTATGTTTAGATCAATGGATATACATTCACAAAAACAGGTGTGCATTCATTTTGTATCTGTGCCCCAACACATTTACAGGATTCAACGTAACATATAATAAATAAACCAACAATGAAAGAAACCTTATTAATTCAGGAAAACATAGCTATGCCGCTCTGCTTAAACACAATTATTCACTTAATTCAATAGGAGCTATCAGTGCAGGGAAAGCGGACTATATTGCTTAAAAATATGGCTGAAAGGTACTGGAATGAAACAGCTTTGAAAAAATATGCTTAATAGTGCTATACAAAATCCTTGCCTAAATCTGAATGATCACCAATATTGCATGATTTTAGCAGTTTTCAACATATCTGCATATCGTTGTGATGTGTTTTCACTTTAAAAAGCACTTTATTTGATGTGTTTCTGCAATACTGCAACTTGTTTTATTACGTGTTGTAGTATACACCCACCCACTTTAGCTTCCATTGATACCTTTGTTGGTTCTCACTCATCAAATAGATCACAACTTTTGGTTATGTAGCAGTTGCCACAGTGTATTTTCCTGTTTTGAACTACTAAAAAGTATTAAAAAAAGTATAAAAAAGCTTATAAAGCGCTCGAATGCCAGAACGGCGTCTTGGCGCTGAGGTGTGCATAGTCAGCAACAGGGACGGTTAATGGTGGATCTGAAATAGAAGATACTTCAGAGTCTTTCTAAAAAGTGCATGGCTCGGTTGAAGTCGCATCTCCAATGGTAGCTGATTCCATAACTTTTAGCTGCACAGGTGGCAAAAGAGCGCCCGCCCCATCTAGCTAATCTGAATCTAGAAGTACAGATGAGGCCAAGGTTAGCCTACCGCAGTACACGGGAAGGGACGTAATGCTTAAACCTGTCTGTACCATCATTAGCACCCCCACCAAAGCAGGCCTGGTGGACCAGACAGAGCGCCTTAAACTCGATTCTCTGCTGAACCGGAAGCCAATGTAGTGATCTCCTACCCATAAAAGTGGGGTGACCCCTAGGTAGGTTCAAAATAACACGGACCGCAGCATTCTGTAAAGACTGGATCTTACCAATCTGGTATTTGTCAATACCCAAAAACATGGCAGTACAATAGTCCAGTCTGGACATGAATAAAGTGGCCATCACCGTTTTTTGTAACGTCCGAGGGATGTATGGGAAGATTTTCCGCAGCGTTTTTAACAAAAGAAAACAGGAGGAAGTTAGACTATTGACCTGGGTTGACATGTTTAGCTTGTCGTCAAAGATCACCCCCAGGTTCCTCACCTTAGAGACCGGAAGGGGACATTGCCCGGCCTCAGGTGGCCACCATACGTTATTCCAAACTGAAGGGCCTCTGCCAAACTCCATGACTTCAGTTTTTTCGGTGTTAATTTTTAGAAAGCTCAGACGCATCCATTCCATCACATCCGTAAGACAGGCATGGAATTTGGCCGCTATTAGGTCAGGATTGTCCGCAACTGATATCACCAATTGTGAGTCGTCAGCATAGGAGACTAATATAAAACCATGCTTCCTGACCAATCTGGCCAATGGCCTAACATAGATATTAAAAAGAGTCGGGGAAAGAGCAGAACCTTGTGGTACACCACATGGCAAGGCAAAGTTAGCCGAGTGTAGGCCGGCCCAGTTTAGACTTTGCCTTCGGTTATCCAAGAATGAGGATAATAAAGCCAAGGCCCGTCCTCTAATCCCTACATCCCTTAGACGCTGTAGCAAAACCGCATGGTTTACAGTATCAAAAGCAGCAGATAGATCCAGGAGGACGATAATCGCCCTCCCTCCTCCATCAACTGCTGCTCGAATGCCCTCTGCTGCCGTTATAAGGGCCGATTCCGTGGAATGTTTAGGCCGAAAGCCGTGCTGAGACCTATCCAGCAGGGCATTCTTATCCAGGTAATCAGTCAAACTCCGATTTATGGCCTTCTCGATGACCTTTGCCATCAGAGGTAGGCCAGAGATGGGACGATAATTTTTAAACTCTGATGGCTCCAAAGAGGCTTTTTTAAGAAGGGGCTTAACACTCGCCATTTTCCAGGTGGTTGGATAGGACCCTGCAGCTAGTACCTGGTTGATCAGGGACGTGAGGGTAGGTGTAATCCTATCTACCACCAAGTGCATAATATACGGAGGGCAGGGATCTGAAACTGCACCCGACTTTATCGAGCTTAGCAGCGCCAGAACCTCCTCTTTAGATAGAGGATCAATGGAGGTAAGACTGCACGTTGGTAACTCCTCCGTGAAGAGTGTCACTTGCTTACAGTGCACTGTATTTGGACCTACTGAATTTAACAATTCGTCATAGATTGTGGACACCTTGTTATGGAAGAAGACAGCCAACTGATCACAGAACACCTGATCAGGGCTGAACCGATTAGTCTGCTGAGGATTCGCCAGAAAGGACGCTGATTTAAAAAGTTCTTTGGTGGAGTTACCTGCCTCCGAGATTTTCCGGGAAAAATAATCCTTCTTGGTGTTCCGAATAGCCTGCTTATATTTATACAGAGCCTCATTATAAGCTGACTTACTGACCCTATTATAGTCCACTCTCCAGAGACGCTCCCGCCTTCTACACTCAACCTTCAATTGTTTGAGTTCTGGGCCATACCAGGGGGCACCAGGCGGACGTCTGTTGCATGTGGCCGCCTGAAGGGGGGCAACCTGATTAGCTGCTTCTGTAATCCAGTTATTAAACTGATTGACAGCCATCTCATTGTTGCTATTGAGGGTTGGAGGAAGTTTATCCAACGCCTCAGTTAAGTTAGAGCAGGTGATCTTGTTCCATCGCCTAAACATAATCTTAATAGGTTTGTGGGGGGCACCCGTTGCCCTTATCTTTACCCCTACCCTGAAGAATACGTCACTGTGATCAGTCCAGGGGAGGGGTTCTGCCCTGCGGTAAAGTAGATCTGGGTGGCTAGAAAACAACCCATCTAGAGTGTGGCCACCACTATGAGTCGGGGTCATAACCAGTTGTTGCAATCCATAAGCTTCCAGGCTGTCTAAAAGTCTGGTGGTGTCCGAATTATTGTTGGCCTCCAGATGAAAATTAAAATCACCAAGAATCGTGTACGCATCAAACTTAGTACAAGACTCCAGATGAGACTGGAGAGCCAACAAAAAAGCGGCCCTGGGCCCT
The DNA here is from genome assembly GCF_964204655.1 of Triturus cristatus. Lineage (NCBI taxonomy): Eukaryota > Metazoa > Chordata > Amphibia > Caudata > Salamandridae > Triturus > Triturus cristatus. The sequence continues at coordinate 452,238,514 of NC_140593.1, read as the reverse complement.
GGTGGTCTATAGACCAATAGACAATGCAGAATATTTATATCCTTTGAATATATACTAAATTGCAGAGCTTCTGCGTGCAAATTTTCAACAGCCCTGACCTGGACCTTCAAGTTTTCCCGGTAGATAATGGCTAAGCCACCCCCTCTGCCATCAGTTCTATCATGACTGTGTAACGCATAGCCCGGAGGCAAGGCAATATTCCAGTTGGGGCAGGAGGCAGCACTAGTCCACGTCTCAGTAATAAAGGCCAGATCAGGGGAGTGAGTGTTTAGGAACAATTCCAATTCGTATTTGTGTTTGGCCACTGAGCGGGAATTAAGGAGAATTCCCACCAAGTAGTTAACTGGGCTCATCAAAGGCTCCGGAACTATGGTTCGCCTCTCCGAGTCACAGGGGGCAGCATGTAAGCCACACCCATCCTCATCCCTGGACCCGGTCATGGAAGGCAGGCCACCCGTCCCTACACCATTTTTACTAACATCCCTACACACAGAGTAATGACAATACGGGCAGGAGTACCTTTGTATATCCTCATCCTCGGTGACAGGGCTGCAGTACATGGACTTCTCCGGCCGAAGGTCCATGAGCGCGGACCGCGCATAGCGTAAAGGGCACATAACATCAAGAGGCCTGGCCGTTGGCTTATTCCTGGCGCGGACGGGCGCAGACGGGCTTGCCTTTGGCGCGCCTTCGGCGTGCCGCCGGCGAGCCCGCTGCGCGCGTTAAGTAGGCAGTGAAGATTAAGCGCTAGAGCGCTAACCGAGGGAAATGGGGGCGGGCCCGCTCGCACGGACGGGCACCGCACACCGGAAGTAAGGCCGGGAGAAGTGCTCCTAGCATCTATTGGAAAGTAAGTCCCAATTAAATAGACAAACAATACATAAAATACATCAAGGTTTAAAAGTTTTTTTAAAGTATTGAGGAGAAAGCACTATCGCAGCCCGACCTTGTGGCAACCCTCGGCTTCGTCCCACTACTGATTGTAGCACACGCTGCGCACTCGCGCCAGCGTGCGTTAAGTAGGCAGTGAAGATTAAGCGCTAGAGCGCTAACCGAGGGAAATGGGGGCGGGCCGGCTCGCACGGACTGGCACAGCACACCGAAAGTAAGGCCGGGAGAAGTGCTCCTAGCATCTACTGGAAAGTAAGTCCCAATTAAATAGACAAACAATACATAAAATACATAAAGGTTTAAAAGTTTTTAAAAAGTATTGAGGAGAAAGCACTATCGCAGCCCGACCTTGTGGCAACCCTCGGCTTCGTCCCACTACTGATCGTAGCACACACTGCGCGCTCGCGCCAGCGTGCGTTATGTAGGCAGTGAAGATTAAGTGCTAGAGCGCTAACCGAGGGAAATGGGGGCGGGCCCGCTCGCACGGACGGGTACCGCACACCGGAAGTAAGGCCGGGAGAAGTGCTCCTAGCATCTATTGGAAAGTAAGTCCCAATTAAATAGACAAACAATACATAAAATACATCAAGGTTTAAAAGTTTTTAAAAAGTATTGAGGAGAAAGCACTATTGCAGCCCGACCTTGTGGCAACCCTCGGCTTTGTCCCACTACCGTAGCACTATCAGCTATAAATGAGAAGTGTTCATGCTAGTTGACTCAGTGATACCAATTTTATTAATCTCAGAAGGATGAAATGCTGAGATGCCCTTGTAGGGTTTCAAACCAGCATCATCCTCCAACACTTCACAACACTTCACTTCACTGCAGAATTCTCAATACTGTTACAAATACACTTGTATATAGACACTCTGCTTCTGTCATGAAAATTAAACATTTTGACCCAAAGAATAGACCCCAGAGGGAGCATTACAAAACAGAATATAAGGTTGCTCTGCACCTGTTAATGTAACTGTGGCAAGCCGCGGGACTCCTTCACAGGGCCTGGCAACCTGGACTCCATCTAGAACCTGCTTCAGCAGCTGCTGCTTATGCAGGAGGTAAGCATTTGTGGCTTAACATGTGAGGGTAAGTTCTGTTTCATACCTCTACCCTTTTGCGTGTAGTCTTGCTCATGGTTTGCTGTGGCTCCTGACGAGATTCTGAGAAGGGTCCACTTTGACTGCATGTTGAGTTGAACTTGATTCTTGACACAAGGCTGACCACCAGAGCACACTGGGCATACAAAGATAGGTGATTGTAGCATTGTAGGCAGGGCCGGAATGGCCGCAGCAGGCATCGAGCGTTCCCATGGAGGCTGGAAGGGTGGGGGCGATTTTGTAGTTGTTGGGGGCCGTATTTGTTACTTGGGGGCGGTTTTGCAGCAGTGCTACTATATCAGCCCGCAGTAACAGAAGCAGCTAGGGGGCTGATCCGTCACCCAGTCCCACCCTGATTGTAAGAGTACTTCTACATCACTTTAAGGATATTAAGTGAGATTGGTCATCAAGTCATCACAGCTGTAGTGTAACTCTTCCATTTCAGATCCAGCTCCGAACATTTTAGAGGAGTCTCAAGATCCCTGAGCCCTTGCATAAGTAGTTCATCCAGTCCATCTTTCTACCTTAAAGTCAGAGACCTGTGTTTATGATTACCCAATTACCAAATCTAGGCTGCACTTTCCACAATGCAAGGCAACAATTTGGACTGGATGAGCTAATCACACATAGGCTTGGGAACCTTGAGAGCCTTGCATTTAACACACCTCTTTGCTTCCTCTTCAAACATTAATTTATTGCACTTCTAAAGGAAAACACTTGTAGGGTAGAATCTCACACATAATTTTAAAGTGATGACAACCCTAAATTGCTGTGCCGTAGTGGTAGCATAGTTTTATATGACCTACCCTATACTGAATAAATCATGTAATTAACTAAACAACTACCTATAGTTTGCCTGACCTTTAGGCCGGTGTATAATCTTAAACTCAGCTAGTGTTATCCATTCTGAAAACAACAAACATCTAAATTAGCTGAAGGTCAAATGTTCATTTGAAAACGGTAGGAGGTGTCAATCATTTCAACATTTAGGGACTCATTTTCGAGGTTTTGGCACAGAGCAGTGCCTCAAGGAACCTTACTGCACTGCCCTGTGCCAAAAGAAAAGGGCAGGTATGTGCCGTATCTCTGCGATATGGCGCATTCATGTCCTTTTCTCCTGCGCTGGTACAAAATGGCCAGCGGCCATGCGCCAAGGCAGGCACCCTTGCACCATGGTGCAAGGGTGCTTCAGTTGTAGGGGTGAATATTTTTGTGCGGAAAGGGACACCTTCCTGCACATAAAACTATCATGAGAGGTGTTTTCCTCTTTCTATGTGTGCTGCAAAATGCAGCACACACAGAAAGAGGAAACAACTAGGAGAAATAAAGATATTTCTCCTTGTTGTGCCACCCTAATGTCACCCCTGGGGTGGTAGAATCTGACGCATTTCCAGGTTTATTATTCCTCGTAAATCTTAGAATGCTTCAGATTCTATGGATGTTGCGTGGGAACACCCACAGCAACACCCACAAAATGCCCCTTTCATGCAGTGTTCTGCGTGAAAGGGGCACATATTTTCAAGGTCCGTAAAAAAATTGGCTTTGCGTGGCCTTGTAAATATGCTGTGGCAAATTGCGCCACCGGCGCTTCACAAAAGTGACCGTCCAGTGGCTCAAAAGTACCACTGGGGGCCTCATAAATGAGGCTGTTAGGAGCAGATTTTCAAAAAATACATGCAACACAACGCAGCACCCAAAGAGACTGCGCTGCCTTGCATGACAGGGAGGAAGCAGGAGCTCCATATCTTCAGAGATATGGCTCTCTCCTCCCCTCTCCCTAGCGCTGGTGCTGATTTCAGCTGCCGAGCGCCACGCACACACCTTAGTTTCACTGCGCTAGGGGGTGTGCGTGAGTCTAGCATAGGTTTTGTACAGTACCCTTCATGTACAAAATACCTTGCCTAGACAAGATGACCAGTGTTTCCAACTATGTTCATGTGCTGCACAGTGCAGCACGCATGCAAAGTCGGAAAAGAAAGGAAAAATAGAACATTTCTCCTGTTAACACCTCCTTTGAAGTGGTGTTAAATGTTAGTGCAAAACTCTGTCTACAATTCTTTGTAGATAGGGTTTTGCGTCAAAAGGCATGGGTGGTTTCATGTGAACGCCCATGTACCACTCATGTAGCATCCCCTTGGCAATAGCTAATGCAAAGCAGTGCTTTGTGCTACTTTTAGTGTACTAAAACTAAAACAAGTTTTGTGCTGGTAAGTAAACTCCCCCCAAAACATTGTGTGCTGATTAGCATCACTTGTGTGACGCTAACCCAGCGCAAAATGTTTGAAAATCTGCCCCTTAGAGTTTACAGAATGTGGCAAGTAATTGTGACACACATCGCATTGCAGAATGAGCTTCTGCTGCCAAACTTCTAAGTGTAAGTGAGACTGGCTGCCATTCCCTGACTTTGCACATTTAAAGCTCTTTGTGAATACTTAGTGGTTGTGCTGCCAAGAACAACGAATAAAATAATGTTGTAGTTTTGTTAGTACCAATCCTCCAATCCACACCATCCCGCCTTACTGCTGTCAAGATAACCTTTTTGACTTCCAAAAGCAAATCTCAGACAAACGTTCTGAATCCCACTCCTATTGGTTAAAACTCTGTCACCCTTCAAACTTTTGTATTATGCAGGATTCACCAAGTTGACTCACCCCCCCTACTTCCAGTCTGTCTCTGAGACCAGAGCTGTCAGAATCACCTTGGTTGAGCCATAGCATGCCTGTTAGGTAATTAATCGTCGTTTGTACTACTATAACCCTCTCTCTTGCTGGCATTCATAATGTACAAGGATCCATCAGGTCACACACACTTTCAGAACACAAACACACTTTCAGCACATGCCAAACTGCAGGACTCTAGCAGAACAATCCCCTAGTCATATAAACAAACTCTCATCACACTCGCAGCACACACACAGACACATATGTATCATTTATAACATATCCTGTAGATGTACTAACATTTTGTTATGTAAATCTCATGTTTGATCTCAATGTTCGATATATAATAGGTGTTATGCTTACAAAATACAGTTTATAAATTCTGAACTAACATCCTGCATCAATATAAATTAAACGGAAAAGAATGAAATTGTATGTTTGTTTTATTTTAAAATGTGGTATTCAAATATTTCTAAGAAAAGTGGTTTAAAAAATATATTTTTGGTAATCCAGAAAAGCGACTAGTTCAACCTTATCTTCTGGGTACGTTTCTCTGTCTCTAGCGGTGATAGGTATGCTAGAGCTCTTCCACTATGCCCAATAAGTCAAACAGACAGTTTGTTTTAATGAAATGTATTTTTATAACATATTTTATGCATGAATTGTTATTTATATGCTTTTATGATTTGTTTTTCAAATCGAATAAAGTTACTATTGATTGATTGATTGATGTCCAAAAAGTATTTGTAAATTTTAGTTTTACATAATGGAAATCAAGGCTTGAGCCTCTTGGGCTCAATTTGTTTCCTTAAGAATGTGTGGACAGTGACAGGATCCAAGTATTCAGCAGCTAAGGTCTGCAATTCAGGTGACAAAACAAATCAATTAATCTCCTCCCTTTCTTTTTGAGCACTATTAGCATTTATGTAAGTCTAGACCCCAGATATCACTGTCCTTTTATAGTACAGCCAGGAGGGCCATTGAAGTCAGGGTATATAAATGTTAGCAATACATGAAGGTACAGAATGAGAAAGAAAGTCTGTGGTAAATGGTTTTAATTGGATTTGATTGACATTGTGATCCGTGGAGAGTATCAAAAGAGACATAGTAAAGACACCTGGATCTGTTGATGAATGGAAGAGCAGAGACTAGATTGAATTTGTCCAGCGGGTGAGTGGATGAGGCAGAAAGCCTTAGATACATGCAGAAATACAGTGAGCAAAGAAGACACTGGAAGAATATGATTAATGGAGGTTCAAGATGTTTAGGGGGCATGGGATCCTCTAATAAATCAAAAAATAGAAAAGGAAAGGGGAGACAGGAAACTTGTAAAGAACAATGGAGCAAAAGGGTGGAAAGAGAAGACCACCAACAAAAAGCCTGTCCAAATTTGTTTCACATAGAAAGGAGGGGAGAGGCAAAGAAATGGAGGTGATGGGACAGAATAGATGTGGTGGTGAATGGATAGCCATGAAAAGGAGGAGGAATTATGAGATACTAAACACACTGTAGCAATGTACTTTTTCAATATACTGCTAGAGAAAGTGGAAGTTAAAACAGTCTATGGATATCCTGTATGTTATCTTTTATTCTTGGACATCTTGGCTGGATTGATAATTGTCTACTGGCTCAGTGGAAAGGAAAGTGTGTATTAATGCCCATCCATCCTATTGTGTCGACATGTTTCAGATGTTTTTTTCATGCCCATAGGATCAACGGTCTTCAGCAGGAGAAGTATTGTTCTCTGACTACGATGGTCCCACTAGTGGACTGGTTAACCTATTTTGGAATCATATAAACACTCTAGTGACATCTATACAATTTGCCTCAAGGGTCCAACACTGCAGAGTGTTCACAGGCGACTCCTTTTGGAAACTCGCAGTGGCATCTGAGCTGCGAGGCAAGTGTGACAACAGGACAACACTTTCTCACGTACTCCAGGTTAGAAGTAAATAGCCCAACCAAAGAGAAAAGCCAAAAACACACCAAACCAGAAAACAATAACACACATTTGTATTGGTTTTTAAAAGCACTTGCACAATTGTCACTAGAGTCTTTATAGGGTTTTACTGAGAAAACTAGACTTATTAACATTGATGTGGAAACCAGGAGGGCTCTATTGCTACCCAATGGACCTGCACCACACCTGGCCATACTAGCTAGACAAGGTTGCACCATGTAGCTGGGGTAACAAGAGCAACGCTTCCTGAGACACCTTTACCCCCCTCAATGAAAGTGATATCAAAAAGGTTCTTCAGAGTATCAACCCATCTAATCGCTTCAGTGACCCGTTACCACCCACCATCTTCAAAGTAATTAAGGATGCCATCTCCCCCATCTGGACAAAGATTGTCAATGCATCTTTGTCACATGGCACGATCCCAGAATGCCTAAAAGAGGCTCAGGTAACACCTATATTAAAAAAACCTACAGCAGACAGCGCAGATCTTAATAACTTCCGCCCTATCTTCAGCATCCCCACACTAGCCAAACTCCTTGAAAAATGCGTCCAGTCAAAACTATGTGCGCACATCAGAAATTTCCAACACCAATCTGGCTTTCGTAGTGGGCACAGCACTGAATCGGCTCTCACTCACGTGATGGATGACATTTTAATAATGCTTGATCGAAATTAATCCTGCCTCCTTATCCTACTTGACCTTTCTTCCGCATTTGACACTGTCAATCATGACAACCTCCTAGTCATTCTGGAGCATAGGATGGGCCTCTCTGGTCAGGTGCTGCATTGGTTCTCGTCCTTCCTCCAGCACAGGTCCCAAAGAGTTAAGGCAAACCACTCACTGTCCCAGCCATCCCCAGTCACCATGGGGGTTCCCCAAGGGTCCTCTTTATCTCCCATTCTCTTCAATTTGTTCCTGGAACCATTAGCTAATGTACTAAAATCCATGGACATTCGCTTCCATATGTATGCAGACGACACCCAACTCTATCTGAAAATCTCCTCCCCGGATAACATCACTTCACTCAACTCCACCCTACTGACTACTCAAAACTGGTTAACTGAGAACCACCTCCTGCTAAACACCTCCAAAACAGAATTCCTCCTCATTTCTCCCCCGAAACACACTCCTAAAATCGACCTCTGGATGAACCAACTCACAGCCTTCAACTGCTCTCCCCACAATATTGACTCAGCTAAATCTCTAGGGGCCTCATGTAGGTGGCATACACTTTACCGATTCTAAAATACCGAATCATAACGATTCGGTATTTAAGAATCGGTAAAGTGTATGGAGGTAAAAATTCGGTAAATGTTACCGAATCGGAGTGAGTCGGTAATTACCGAATCGTTATTTACCGATTCGGTAATGAGGCATACCTTCCCATTGATGGGAAGGTATGCCTCATTACCGAATCGGTAAATACCGATTCGGTAATGGGGGAGCACATGCAAGGGTGGCAGGGTGTCACATTGACACCCTGTTGCACCCCTGATTCGGCCATGTGTGCACGTGTGGCACACATACATGCCCTAAGGGCATGTATGTCTGCCACATTGCACACTTCTAAGCGCTGTTAAATGTGTTTACACATCCATACTTTATTTACCACCAACTATTAGTTGGTGGTAAATACCGACTCCAAACAACACACACACACTCCCCCTACATCTCATTTCTGTATTCGGAATTTACCGAATCGGTAAAACTACCGATTCGGTAATTTTACCGATTCGGTAAATTACCGAATACAGAAATGAGCCCCCTACATGTCACAAGCCTAAATACCGGTCGGTAACGGTATAATTACCGAAAATCGTCCGTTACCGACCGGTATTCGGCTACGTACATGAGGCCCTAGGTATCACCCTGGACAAGCATCTGAATATGAAGACTCATATTAGCAATGTGTGCAAGGGAGCTAACCACCTTCTGAGAACACTCAGGAATCTCAAACCTTTCCTACCTCAAGCAGGTTTCAAGCAAGTGGTCCAAGCACTTGTTTTGCCGAGGCTTGACTATGGCAGTGCTACGCTTTGTGGCCTCCCCAAATACACTTTGGCCCCTCTAAAGGCTTCATTGAACGCGGCGGCCAGATTGATTACGGGCACCAAGCGAAATGCCCACATCTCCCCGGTCTTAAAATCTCTAAACTGGCTGCCCTACGAAGTTAGAATTCAACTGAAGATTGCCTGCCTTTCGCACAAAGCCCTCCACTTCAAAACCCCCAACTACCTTGCGCAAAACCTAGAACTATCCGGAGGGGGTAGACCGTCTAGGAGTGCTAATTCCCTCCTCTTGAAACCTCAGATCTTCCACAAAAATAGAACATGCCAATGAGCCTTCTCTGGCTCTGCACCAAAAATTTGGAACTCTCTTCCACCGGAAATTCATAGAATCTCTTCCAAGGTTGCTTTCAAACTGGAAGCAAAAAGATTCCTCATGAATGCGTTCTTACTTTAACAAGAGGGGCGACTGTCAGCTCTAATCGCATCGGACATTCTCCAGTCTTTGTTGTTAATCTTGTATATTATTATTATTTGCTCCCCTTAGGTCATTATGTTTCATCGACTAGCCCATTCTTCGCTTACCCCAGGTTTGTAAACGGTCTGTTATGTGAGCACTATTGGATTCAATGCCGATGTAGATTACCCATTAGACTCATGTACTGAACTGTTACCTTCCTTTCTCTCAAATTGCAAAGTGCTCTGATATCCTTCGGGATCAAGTTTGCACTATATGAAACTTTATAAATAAATAAATAAATAAATAAATAAATAAATAAAATAAATTCCATGATAGGATTAGACTGTTTTAGCTTCTACTTTCTGTGGCACTATACTGAAAAAAATCCTTCCTCCCACATTAGTGGTAGAACCCACCCAAGTTCATCCAATGAACCGAGTGTGGGAAGCTCGATGATGAAGCATGTCACAATATATGCATGAGGGCATTGCTTTGCCCAGGAGAACTGAAAAATAGAAGCAAGTAGGCAGATACAACATATGTTAGCTCTACCTACCTACAGTGTGTTTTTATCAATATAGGAGGAAGGTAGGGTAGGGCTCGAGTACCTCCCCTTCCTTTGTTGAGTGGGAGAGATGAGATAGACAGCCTGTGGTGGATGAACGGGGTCAGAGAAGAAATCAGAGAGGAAGAGCATTTGTTGAATGGAAAGATCGGGAAAAAACAGTGGTCAGAGGCAGCGTGTATGATAAACAGAGGCATTATCTGAGAAAACAAGAGGGTACAATTTTCCTCAGGCATTGGATTGGAAAAATGAACAGGTACAGGGGGAAAGAGATTCATTAATGATTTTAGCAGCCACACATTGTGCACATCTTCTAACAAAAGCTTATCTTCCAGTCTACCCAGAAAGCAACCAGCAGCAACATCTTCACTAATAAAATGCAAAACATTCACAGTAACATATACATCACTAGCTCACTAAGCAAACTACAAGCCTGTTGTATTCCACCTCCGGACATTGTTCGTTGGAACTCCTTTCTGCATCTCACCATTTACAATGCAACTGTTATTCTTTGATTGCTTAAGACAATATCACAGACGCGGTGCATCTATTGGGGCGTTGAGGCGTAGCCCCCCCCCCCCCGCTTGCAGGTCCCTAGGCGTCTCTGAACTTAAGTAAACTGAATCAGTTTACTTAAGTTCAAAGACGCCGAGGGAAAACTGACAATCCTGTCAGTCAGCATGACGTCGGACCGCCCACCCCCTTCAGAGTCTGAAGGGGGTGGGCGGTCCGGCGTCATGTTGACTGACATGATTGTCAGACCAGGGGCAACAGGCAGCAACACAACACAAGTGCGCATGAGTGGGGAAGGTCGGCGAATTTTTGCGCCGTGCCCAGTCATGCACACTAGTGTCTGCTCTGGCTGGCGCATGCCCATTAGGAGAGCGAGGGTTGAGCAAAGACTCAAACCTCAGTCTCCTAATGGGCAGGCGGGCGAGTAGTAACTGTGCCCTAAGCCAATCCTGGCGCTGCTGGCAGTGCCAGAATTATCTGAGAGGGGTTGCCAGTCCACTCCAGTGCCGTTCGTGAAGGTGCCAAGGGGAGCGGAAGTGGCGCGGACCGGCTGTGTGAGGTAAGTTTAGTTTTCTGTTGTTTTATAATTAATACGTAAAGTGACTTATATTGTTTTTTAGTTGAGTCCCAAATAGTTAGAACTCTCACATGCCATCACCCTATCGCACAATTAATTCTTCGTTGTAAATTGATTCATCCAATGTTTTCACTGCGCCGCGCTGATAAGGGGCACATATTTTCAGCAGACCTTGTTCTGAATGTCGCCAGTGTGCTTCCTTACCTCTCGCATCTGCAATGCCTGGCTGTCCATGTCTGCTGCTCGCAGGAGCACAGTCCTGCAATTGCACCTGTCTCATTCCCGGGGCCAGGTCCTCACGCTCCTTTAGCTCCGTGGAGTGCAGTGCTCGTGAAACAGCCCACGGACACGGGAGATCACACATTTCATTAAAATAGCTTTAGCGCAAAAACGTGCAAAATCCACACTGCACCATTTTTGTTAGTTATTTTAAACCCGGCAAGATGGTTTGACGAGTGTGTCTGTCACATTTAGCGTGCAGGGGCTCTTGTGAGGATGCCACTCGGGGAGGTGGGGGTTAATGGCACTAAATGACAATATTGAAGCCCCCACCTCACAACCACCTCGGAGGGCAATGCTTCAGTGCACACCCACCTTGGACGAGGGTGAAGCGGGCCCAGGTTGGTCCGTGCAGGGGTCAGAGGCGCGCCTGAGAGGGTCTTTGTCCCATGCTCCCCTCCGGGTTCCTCACCGTCCCCTGCTCCCAACGCTCGCTCGCCATAGGAACGCAAACATTTACGCCGCACCACGTTCAAATGTCACCAGCCGCCCCTGATCACAATCCTCACGATCCCCCATCCATCATCAACTTCCCCTTCAATGCCTTTGCCTCCAGTACCAAGCTATATTGTTAGCCCCTCCAGCTGCACCAATACATTGCCTTCCAGCTCAGAAACTGATGAAATACTACATATGCTTAAAAACTCCATCCTTGACCTTGATGACTATGTACATTCCCAAGCCCTGACCTACCTTCCTTTCCTAGAGACAGTGTTTGAACAAGCATTGGCATAGCCAATAGGTCTCGCCTTTGGGACCTTATAAGTGTTTAGACATGCAACAGTTGATGTTGTTGCACCTAAGATATTGTACTGCATAACTAAATACTTAGAAGGTTCCAAAGGCGAAACCTATTGGCTATGCCAATGCTTGTTTATACTGAAATAGGAAAGAGTGGTGTTTAACAAATAACGTCAGAAGGAGTCCACAAGTTAAACGCTCTCTGCTGACATCTGTGAATGTTCAGCTCATGAGTTTGAATTTTGCAAAGACTTCAAGGTAGGTAACTTGTGTGATAGAAAAATGCCTTCTTGAGAGTACACATTCTGAGAAATAGAGTGCTGCAATATATAAAGCTCATTTTCAAAGAGCGAGAGCCAGGGAAAACGAGCACAATCTGTGCATCAAGCATTCCGGCAGACATTTCACATGTTAGTTGCATCCTTGATTTTAAACTGCACCAACAAACTCTCGTACTCACTTTTTGAAAGAACATATCACACTGCCAGAGAGCTTTGGCATGGGGAGAAATACCAATGTAGCTAGCATCTTTAATGCAGACCACTGCTGTCCAGCTTTTAGACTAAGTGCCCAGGGGCTTATTTACAAGCCCCTTGAGCCACTTTTGTGTCATTTTTAACATGGGTAAAGTGATGTAAAAGTGGCGCAAAGGACTTGTAAATAAGCCCCCCAGTGCGTAAATTTTCCATACGAATGCCGCATTGACGCGCTTGTTTCTGCACTGTAAAGCCTGTCCTTTTCGTTGTTAAATGGGTGCGTTTGTAATGTTCGGGGTGGGACACTCAAAACATTTCATATCAGTTGTTTATTTCAAATATTCTCCCAAAAAATGTAATACACTTCTGAACTTAACTGAAAAAAAAGCAGTCACGATTAATCTCTGCGGAGGCCTGCTGAAAATAATTAAACATTTCCCCCTGAGCTCAATGAAATTGTATTAGGTGCCATCCAGGGTCACGGAGGAGGAGGAGGGAGGAAGCAGAATGGACAGTGGGGGAGGGAGGGAAGGGTTGTTGAACACAAAAGACAAAGGGGGCGGACACAGTGTGAGGACGCACCAACAACAAGTGGATGGTAGTTTTAAAGCAGCATGTGGGCACTGGAGGAGGGCTGGGAGAGTGCACTTAAAACAAGCTGGGTTTGTGATAAGCATCACTGAGAGCTTGTAAAGCCTGTGCGAGGAGAGGGCAGGAGGTGAGCCGCTCAGGCTGCAGCTTTCACTTCAACTCACCTTTCCAGCCCCAGTCGAGTTTGATGTGTCTGGGTCAGGGACCGTACTTTTTTATTATTCATGGTGACATACTCCCCCTGCCTGTGACTATCCTAAGCAAGCTCACAGGCCCTCTTTAAAAGTATTCGTAATAAAGAAGCTGCAGGAGGGATGTGACTGTACCGATGAATACCTTTGCAACTACTGAACTCAAAAACACACTCGTGAAAAAAGATGGTGTGTGATGCATCAACAGGATATTACTGTAACCTTCTGATCATGCACATTCAAAGGATACTGCTCACTTGCGCATGCTTAGTGTGGGGTAATAGCTGACAGATGAGTAAACTCACATAGACACTACTTCCGTGCACATGCTCAGTGTATGTTTATTACATATGACCCGTTCAGACGAGATACAGTATATTCAGATGAATGGTTGCGAACATACGCCCCTTCACTAATCAGGAAGATACAACTTTTTACTATATCGCATTTTAAAAAGGGGAGGGCATTCTTTCCACTTCACATGCTGCCTCCAGTCGACACATGTACACATGCATAGGAAAAATGCATAAAGTTAAAGCACATAATTGCAGGGTCTGGAATCAAACCGCTGGCGCTGAGATTTGTGAACTGTTCTGTGCATCAATCAGAAGACAGGGTACACAAGCCATCTAAAAATCATAACATAAATGTTGCCGAAAAGCATGCTTGAAATAAGTGCAGCGGCATGCTCAAAAGATAAGGTAAAAAGGTATCTAAAAATCCAAATACAAAATGCTGCCAAAAAAAGCACACTTGAAATGCGTGCGTTGGGAGAATAGCTAAAGGACAAATAGTGTACAATGTGAGGAAAAATACTGGCACAGGGACATTCACAAAACAAATGTATGGGCTGCTAATAAAACAAGCAGGAAGTGGGATAAGGGAGGGGGGTAGGCGGAGAGAGGCATGCAGGCTGACAAATGGTGTGCACTTTCGCGGCCGCTTTAATGTTCTCAGTGGCCGCGCGGCTCACTGAGAACATCAAAGCGGCCGCGAAAGTGATCACGCAGGCTGACAAATGGTGCGCGCGCCCGGCGCTCATGCACTGTAGTTGGAGGCCTGAAAAGCCACTAGTCTGCACTTCCAAATCCCGCTTACTAAAACTCTCGCCAGAGCAGCGCTAAAGCGCTGGCTCAGGCGAGACCTAAAAAGCAGTGGAAGTATAATACAACACAATCTACTGCAAACCTATCAAGCAGCTCTCTGTCCTTTCTGCACCACTGAGGTAGCAATCTTATAAACCATAGGTGATGCCCTCCAGATGGTATTCTACAGGAATATTGGATTTTTCATATTTTCCTATAAAAATCTCATAGCTAGAACATCAACTACTACATAATCTTGAATGGAATCCTTTCCCCTGCATCCTTCTTGAACTCTTGATGGATGTCATAGCTCGACTTCAATGGTACCACCAGTGGAGTCGGTGAGACCTGGCATATAGCCTCATTTACACGGAGGCAAGGGGAAAGATCAGAGCTGAAAGGAAATAACAGGAAGCTGCAGACAAAGAGCAAGCCATTTGAATAGCGCTGAGCATTACTAGGGTCAGTTTTTGGCCCTGCTTCCATTTAGGGCAATAAAAATGTATTACAAAGATACCTGCAATTTCTGATGGATCACACAGTTGTCACGAAGTACGTGACAGTACCCTTTAACACTACCATCCACCAAGGCTACTTCACACCCACTCCACACTAATAGACATATCTTAAAACGAACTCAAGTCCTTTGCCTCATTCCTTATAAAAAGAAAACAGTACTTCCAGACTACCTTCTCTATGCATCTACTCAATTAATTGAAGGATGTCACTGAAATAAGGGGCTTGAAACGCCATCTACAGAAGAGCTATAGTGTGAAGAGAAGTGGAGCTAGAAGCCCACTTCAAAGGGGTGGTGCTCCCAGTCGGTGGCTCAGGTGGTGTGGAGAAAAAGGGGTGGTCAGAAACCAAGTGTACAACAGGAAAGCATCAGATTGGAGAGGGCTGCCTTCCTGCGTTAGAGGGTGTGCTCTCAAAGAGATGGGCAAGCACTCTTACGTCATCCGACCATGAACTGACAAGGTGGTTCACAGCAACTAGAAGAAATTGGTAGGCCTTCCTGTATGAGGTCAGTAGTCTCTGGAAGACAGAAAAACGAAGCTTCTGCTCTAAGTAGCCATCATAGAGCCATCATAGAGCTAAGCACCTCAAACTATTTTCTGCTACAAAGTTGGACAGATCCCTCCATAATAAAAGCCAAATTATGATTGGCCCGGACCCGCCCCCTGTAAGTCTGCATCCCTAGAGTTAAAATTAGCAGGCTTCCCATAAACTCCAGGGTGTAGGTTTAGATAATCTAAGGGCAACTTTGAAATTGTACTGAGTAATCAGGAATTACTTAGTGAATTAGTAATTCCATGTCCATGTCACCTAATAATCCCCCATTCCTTCTCTGCTGTTACCTACCCAGCTTACCACCGTATTGGACAGTAGAAAGTTGTTGGTGAGAAAAGAACAGGTCTGTATTGTTTCCACAGACCTCATATTTAGTGATAACTCTTGTAACCTGTCCCGTCGGAATGAAGAGGCCACTTGTAATAAGACTGCTATGCTTGTGAAACAGTGGCCCACCCCACCAAATGAAATATCTGCCGCCATTTGCTACTCTGAGTACAGTGGTATAACATCCTTTTATAAATTTGAACTAATGTATGTCATCGAAAGCATCACCATTCTCTCTTAATCCATAAACATACATTCAGAGTAAACTTTCCAAGATTGTCACTTACTGATATTGCTAGTGGTCAAACCCCTGACGAGCCTAGATTGTTTCATTTATTATGTGTTGAAAAATGGCCATTTAGAAAATGTGCCAATCAAGGTAAAAGGTCCTCCGTGTTAGTTGATTTGTTAAGATACTACATCCCTAACTTTACAGTTTTTAATTAAGTCTTCTGTCACCTGTCTCACTCAGCAATGTTCATTCTGAGCCACAGTGAGACACAGTGCTTAATTATTAACATTACACAAGTATTCTAATGTTTTGTCGTTGTTTTGACCCACACATCCGGTCAGAAAACAGTATTAATGCTTATAAATATATAAATAGTTGAAAGACAACATTTGCCCGTTCCTATCTCATTTATTTCTTTCAAAGTTAGCATTTTCGACCTTAATGACATATTTTTGATTCTTGCAAATTGATTCATTTATTTTTTGTCAGTTTAAATACTTCGTCCAGGCATCATTCAAATGAAAATGAAGTGAACCCTGGAAAAGGAAGTAAAATATTTAATATCAATATAAATGTCCGAAATAAACACTGGCAATCTAGTGTCAGATGTACTTTGACTTGCAGATCTGTTAAAAGCAGAAAAAAGACTCTTATGGGAAGATCGTCAGCTGCTCACTTAACGGCTGTCACAGTGAGAAATGGGTTCCCTGCGCCTATTGATTGATCCCTTATCTCTTGCTGGCCTCTATGAAAACAACTTGTCACTCGGGTTCACGCGGTGATGACACGAGGCAAAAGAAGGACAACCTAATCAGGGCAAGGTGGAATCCCATGGAGACATGCCCTTTACAATACCAGAAGGCCCAACGCACATTTTCTGGACAATGCTGTAGATATTTCAGACTCAACTGGAAGGTATTGGAGCCCTTTACATGAGTAACGGTTACATTATGCAAGGTCACATGAACTTTTTTTTAGCACAAGAATATTAAGTCCTAGAATCACAGGATGTTGAGTGGACGCCGAGACTCAAACCTGGTTGCCCCAGTTCTGAAGTCGACAGGGTTGGCCATAACTCCACGTCATCTCTCACTGCAATTTGTGATTGGAGTACATAGTGCCGGACTGGCTGTAGCGGGCACCGGGTGGCTCCCCGGTGGGCCGCCAGGGTGGAGACTGGTTTTGGGCCGCCGGGGGGCTGTGTTTGTTACCGGGGGCCGGCAATATCGGCCCCCACTAACAAAATCGGCCGAAACGAGGGGGGCCGGCCAAGCAGTTTGCCAGGGCTGGTTTCGGCTCCCAGTCCGGCCCTGGGAGTACAGGCCTGATTTAAGGGTTTGGCGGACATATTAGTCTATCACAGCCTAACGCATATCCTGTCTGCCTTATCACAAGTGCATTGACACTTGTGATGACACTTGTAATAGGACGGGAGGGCTATCCCTCACGATGTGAAGGAGTAACCCATCCCCGAAACTCTAAGGGCCTGATTCACAAAGAGCTGTCTCAATTGTGGCAGAGGCCCAGCAGTCGTGGGTGAGGCCCCGCACAAGTGGGGCAGTCTCCGCACTCGGGCGGAATCTCTGCAATAAGAATTCTCATTGCGGAGATTCTTCCCCTAGTTTAGAGACCCTCCTATGACTGCGGGGGCCTCCACCACGAGTGCAGAGGGCCTTTGTGAATCAGGCTCTAAGTGAGGCCCTAAGTTTTATTAGCGCTTGGTAGCACTGAACATAAACTGTCAATCTCATGCCATCGGGTGCTGAGCACTGTATAAATGGTGCAATTAAATACAAAATAGTATTGCATTGTCTGTCGCAAAACGTGTTGAATTTCATGTTTGGTTCACTTTTGTTTCCTGTAGTGTACAATATTGTGGTGTTACTAAGGGGCAATTCCGTAATGTAGCAAGGGTACAAATTAACATACCTAAAGTATTGCTAGAGGGGAATTAGAAGTGGTTAGGGGTGCAGGGATAAGCTAGAGACTCAAGATCTTTTTTAACATCAAAGGGGCCGATTCCGATTCCAGTCGCAAAACGTACCGACCGACACGGACCCGGACCGGAGACCGACCGACACAGACTAGTGCCATACGACCCGTGCAGTAAGATGCAACACATGTGAATTACAACCGACACGTACAGAATACAAGCCGTACGACAGAGCCGTAGGGAAAATAGTGATCCGGACGGAAAACCGCCACGAGTTTCACCGACCGACACGAACCCGGAATGAACCCGACCGACACGTACCCGTGATGTCCGACCCGTGCAGTACGATGCAATGCGTGTAAAACCAGACCGACTCGCACGAAGACCAAGCCACACAACCGACACGCACAGAAATCCGGGCCCACAAGCATCAGCGTCCGTCTCGGTCAGAAGAACGTCTCCTTCATGCCTAGAAAACCCAAAGGAAAAAAGACAAAAAAAGGACCAAACAAGCAATGACAAAGCCAATAAATATCAAATAAAAAAAACCTGGGACAAAGACACACCCACAACTCCACCTATATAAAGGACTTCAATCACTACCATGATCCTTTGCAAATAGGAGACACAGCCAGCAGCAAACACCATCACACAGCAACCACAGACACACACACAAACTCACCCATCACATAACTCACACACCATCAGCACCTCACCAAAGCACTCACACATACAGCTAGTTAAACCAACACTAACCCACCCTCAGTTGCACCCTCACACACACATCGCTCACCACCACCACCCATCACCATGCCCCCAAAGAAGAATCCAAAATTCACAGATAGTGAGTTAGAAGTGCTGGTAGATGAGATCATCAGAGCAGAGCCACATTTATTTGGTACATTGGTCCAAAGGACCCCATGTCACAGAAAACCAAGATGTGGGCGAGGATGTTAGACAAGGTGAACGCACAAGCACCAGCAAAGCGCACAAAGGACAATATCCAGAACAGGTGGTATGACGTGCGCAGGACTCATCGAGAAAGATCACGCCTTGAGTCAGTGCACCTGCGGTGGCCCTCCTGTCAAACCAGTCTACTTCAGGACCTGGGAGGAGAAGGTGCAGGACATCCTACCACCAGAGAGCGTCCATGGTCTAACAGACATACCAGAGCCTGGTGAATACACAAACAACATACCCAATATTGTGTGGCAAGGGGACAGTGAAACCATGCACTGCAAGCAAAGCCACAGTAACCAATAGATAATCATCCCAAGATGTGTATGCTAGTCAGACAAACACAATACCTGCCATCTCATAGTGACTTGGAACTGTATAATGACATGTACCAACCTACAAACAAATAGAGCAAGGCAGTGGCACAAAGCAAAATAAACACTGCCAGACAGTTTGCCACCACAAACACACTACCTCACAGTGCAGTTGACTTACAGGAAGGAATAGTGGGGATGCAGGTGAAGTGAGTGTAGCCAAAAGCATGATGGGGTTTGTAGTCACAGATAATGCTCCCCATCCAAATTGGCCCATCAAGACCTCTCTGAACCATGCCCACATCACAGGGAGTGGAAAATGACTGACAAGATGGCTGACACTAGGTCCTGCTGTGGGGAGCACAGGCCCTGATAGGGGTTGTGTGCAAATCAGAAGCAGGGCACCACTGACTGACATCCTGAAAGACAACTTGCACGCCCTCCAATGGAAGCATGTTTCATGGTGGGATGTCTGGCCGGGTGGGAAGGAGGACTGACAGCTCTGACCATACTTACCAGCATGTGGAGACACACACCCCCCTCAACACAAACTCCACACAACTCACCGGGTAGAATGCATTGACCCACACCTCAGTGAAATATCAGCAAAAGATACCCCGTACTGGGTGCTGCTGTGTGAAGCACAGGGGCTCTCTTTGGACTTGTAGCCAAACAAACACCAGATTTTACAGTCAGCCATCTTGCCATTGCTGTCACAGTCCCTCACAGGGAAGCAGAGTCAAAAGGAAGGAAGTATGGGCATGCTGGGAAGGGGGTGTAGCAAAGAGCATGATGGGAGTTGCAGTCACAGACAATCCCCTCCCACCCACATGGCCCATCAAGATCACACTGAACCATGCTCGCCTCACAGGGAGTGGGAATGGACTGACAAGATGTCTGACACTGGGCTCTGTTGTGGGGAGCACAAGGCCCTGCTGTGAACTGGGCAACAAAAAACACCAGGACTTCACAGTCAGCCATCTTGCCATTGCTGTCACACTCCCTCACAGGGAAGCAGAGTCAAAAGGAAGGAAGTATGGGCATGCTGGGAAGGGAGGTGTAGCCAAGAGCATGATGGGAGTTGCAGTCACAGACAATCCCCACCCACCCACATGGCCCATCAAGCTTACAGTGACACATGCTCGCCCCACAGGGAGTGGGAAGGGACTGTCAAGATATCTGACACTGGGCCTGAGAAATTATGTGGCTGACAATCACACATATGCACAGACCAAACAAAACCCGGTCGCACACACAGCCATTGCAACCATATGTTCTAAATCATTGTCTGGGGATGCAGTGTCCAGGGGTAACCCCTGGCCGGGCAGGGGAGGGGTGTCTTGCAGATGACAAATGTGGAGAGCCATATATATGGTACATTGTACAAAACACACAGGAATTCACATATACATCATTGACAGGGGACATCTGACAGTGAATGGAATGGACACACCAATATAGCCAACACCATAGCATGGTCACATTCACACTCGGTGCTGTTGTGAGCTGCATTCCACCCCTACATCGTGCTGAAATATAGGCATCCTTCACACAACACACCACTCACTGACATAGACACTGTAGACACAAGGTCAAACATGGACAGCATTGGAGGAGACATGCTACTCACAGCAGCCAAACTGCAACACACACACCATCGGCCCTCACTGTCATGAACATTGAAAAGCCAGAGTGCTACCTTGCCCAATCCATGTCAACATGTGGAACATTGACAAGTCAAAACACATATGCACGTACAAAACTCAGCACCAGACTCATTAACGATGGTGACATCATCACTTGTATGAAATGAGATGGAAACTAGGAACACTTCCTCCAAAGAGATCACAGGCATACCGGACTGTGACCATGTCGTACCAATACACCAATGTGGCACACGAAGACTAGCAAACTCTGCTACCACACATGGCCCAATAGTACAACATATCCCCAGTGGAATAGCACGTAAGTCCTTGTTAAAGCTCACGTGTGTACAGGCATGACACACCTGTGTCAGCAACGTGATAGCCCTTGAGTAGCAATGATCATGTACAGACAAATCTATCCATGAGCTGGGCATGCACACACTTCGACATGCACATTGAAGTGTTTCTTTATGGCTGGGCAAGGAGCTACAACAATATCACCCTCTGTCCGTGACAAGCCGGAAAAAAGCAGTGTACAGGCAGGTATTCGTTTGTACAGTAGAATATGTCATGTTTGTGAACCATTGATGCCAGTAGAAACATAACTTACATTTTGTGTCTCTTCCAAACACAGGTGGTGCTGGGGACCCAGCACCAAATTAAGAGGATTCCCAGTTCCAGACTCTGGTGGACACTGAGCTCTCTGGTTTGACTCTGTCTCTGTCCTCTTCGGATGATGACGACCAACCTGGCCCCTCCGGTGTGAGTCATCATGCAGCACCAGCAGCATCAACATCTGCACTCCCTGTACCCATGCCTCCAGCATCTGGAAACCAACAGGGCACCCCCGCCAACACGGACAGACCAAGGCCACTGAACACCCACAGCACAGGGACACAGGACCCCCCGGAAGCTACAGCAAACACCACCAGCAACACCACCCAAGGGGTCCCAGTGTCACCTATGCGGCACGCTGCTGGTCCTGCCCATGTGGATAGAGGTGCTGGGAGGGGTGAGAGGCAGAGGTCGCGCCTTGCAGAGGGGTCTGGACTGCATGATGACCCCCAACTGGCACGCATCATAGATGCGTACCATGATAGCACCGGAGGATTCGGCCAGGTAGTGGGGATCCTCAAGGACATACAACAGGAGCAGGCTGCCCACCATGCCCGCATAGAGGCAAAGTGGGATTCCCTTACTGCAGTGCATCGGGACATACTCCAATGCCTCCGCGAGATCAGCACAAACCTGTCCACACCTCCCTGTGTGGCCACAACATCTGTTGCAACACCATCTGCCAGCACCACAGGGAGGGAGGAGGACTCTGGTGGAGAGTCCCGTACACCGCAGAGGCCTGCACCTGAGGATGCCCCCCCCAAGAAGAAGAGGGGTCATCCGAAGAAGGACATGTGAGAGGCAGATGTCCCAGCACATCCCCCAGGGCCTCTAAACCTGTTCTGAACAATGTTCTTTGTGTGCAACCTGTTCACCTTGTTCAATCACACACAACTCCCCCACATGACATGGAGGGTTCATGTTGGTCCAATGTAGCAGATGACTGTGGACTTTACTCTGGATATTTCATCTACCAGCACTTCCAACTCTAATGTGAACTTTGGATTCAAAAACCAATGTACAGCACCCACCATCCTGTGCACTTTCCTCACACATGTCCGAAAATAAACTCACCAGAACACCATACTTGCCTCTGTTGTGATTCTAACTTGTCATGTGTCATGGAGATGTCGATCTGCTAAACAACACAGTGCATGCCAAATATTACAACAATGTGACCAACGTTAGGTGAGTCATGGTGATGTGACACATGTGAGGGAGACACACCACTATGGCAACACAACACATACTCACCATGGCCATGTTACTCTTCCCACACAATCATGTTGACCTGAAACACATAGATATGCACAGACACAACACCTATCCACAGTCAGTGGTAACAAGTCCACAGGTGAGGTAAGCAAATGTCACTCAGATGTGGGAACACAGACAACGCACCTAACAAAGCATAGCACAGGTTTATTACACATCAGCAACATGTTTATTCTAAAATAGTTGCAAGGCAATTGTACGTTACGGTGGACACACGGTCACAGAGTGTCTGAGAATTGAAGTCCAGGGGTGTGTTGCACATCACTTGATGGCAATTGACTACTCCCACACTGGTGTTGGATTCTGGGTGTTGGGGGTCAGTGTTGACCAAACAACAGGCAAATTACCCTGGGAAGGACAAACACAGGACACAGTCAAAAGCACAGCAGAACAGGAGAGAAATGCAATACACATGCACAAAAAATGTCACAAGAACCCTACACAGAAACAAGTTAGCAGTACTACCCTATTGTGGAGTACACACCACCTGAATGTACACATCACTACACGCATCCAGTCAAGTGGCACACAGACACACTCAGACAGCAACAGAGCAGCCACAACACATTCCAGGCTAACTCCATACATTGACATAACAACCCTGGAAACTCACATTCAGTTGAAGAAGATGTTGATGAGCTGTGAGCGGACGTCACCCTCATCCTCATCATCGCTGGCATCGTGGCCCAGGCCGGGATCCTCCACAGGTGGCGGAGGTTGGTCATTGTCATCCTGGATGAGAGGCACCTTCTTCTGCACTGCCATGTTGTGTAACATGCAGCATACAAGGATAATTTTGCACACCTTTGCAGGCTCATATGAGAGGGCCCCTCCGGGCTTGTCCAGGCAGCGAAAGCGGCTTTTCAGGAGGCCAAATGTCCGCTCAATCACCCTCCTGCTCCGACCATGTGCCTCATTGTAGCGCATCTCGGCTGGTGTCACAGGGTTCCTGAGGGGTGTCAGCAACCACGGCATGTTGGGGTATCCAGAGTCACCTACACACAAAAAAATGAACAAGTAGCTGAGTTTTGTAGGAGTGCGGAATACAACATTGCCAAACACACACAATGGTAAACAGTCAGTACACACCGACAAGCCAGGCATGCTGATCTGGCATCTGTGACATCAGCGTTGCAATGCGACTACTCCTCATTATGTAGGCATCGTACGCAGAACCAGGGAACCATGCACACACATGTGTGATACACATGTCTGCAAGACATACCACCAGAGCATTGATCGAGTTGAATTGTTTCCTGTTCCGGTATGCCTGCTCATGTGCCTGTGGTGGTATCAGGGCCACATGTGTACCATCAATAGATCCAATGACGTTCGGCATCCTCCCCAGTGTATAAAAGGCATCCTTTATTTAAGGGAGTTCAGCTGGGCTAGGGAACTTGATGTACAGGTCAAGGAAATGCAACATCCCCTCCAAGACATCGCGTAGCACACGACTAAACATAGTTTGCGACATCCCACCTGCTGTAACCACAGTGTACTGGAAAGTACCAGTAGCAAAGAAGTGTAGGGCTGCCATCACCTTCACCTCTGGGGTCAGTGCTGCAGGGTATGTCCGGCCAGGTAGCAGATGTGGCGCCAACTGCTCCGCCAACTCCTCAATCAGTGTACTGGTGAAGCGGTACCGTCGGATGCAGTCATGTTCCTGCATGGTTTCACGGTCTGGGAACGGTCGATGGACAGCTGGTGCCCTGCAGAACAGAGATGAACAAAGGAAGATTGCCGGTTCATCCACCCATGTGGCCATGACCAGGCTCAATATCACATGATACATCATGACATTACACAATGTACTGAGGTGCGTGCTGTTGGGCATGGACACATATGTCACCTACATGAATATCACCTCACATCTCAATTCCACATGTCCACATAAGTCCCATGTAGTGCAATGGCCAATCATTGGGCTGTGTCACCCGACCTTTGTACTGCTGTGACGTTACAAACACACACCACAGTGACAAGTGAGGCCTAATGTCTCCCAGGCATCACAGATCTTTGCCATGCAGATACCCAGGGTCCCTGTATTGCCACATCGACACTGGCATAGACATAGCGTATCACGTACACACCACAAGGCAAGTGTGAGTCCCACAGGTAGTGGCCACTGTTGTCCCTGCAGGCCCTATATGTACGTCTCTTAGACACACACACACACCATCAAGGTTGCTGAATATACCACATGGATGTGGAGACTGTCTCCCATTGGGTACATTTGATCATCCACATCTGTGACACAACATACACACAGACTGCGGGTGCACATCTGAATTGTGGCTACAGGTTTCACTGTGACGTACATGCCATCACCCCAGGACTCAGGGTGTATGTGACATGTCCTAAACATATCCAACCTGCAACTGTGTCCGTGACTCATGCCCATTACTGCACACTTGCACATCACAGTGGTAATGTGCACAACACACAAAGGATTATGCCCCCATGAACACGTGCACAGCCTGGGAGTGGCTGAACAAAAGTGCCACACAACAAACCAAATGTTGCCCCCCCCAACACACAGGGAATGCAGCATTACATGCCATGGGACACTGTGTGGCCAATGCTGTAGTGTGGTAGGTGTGCACATGTGTCCCTAACAAGTAATTGTGTGCTGAAGCCGTCAAATAGTCACACCAATGAGCTCCAACGCGGGTGGCAATGCGTACGCATTGCACGCTTCATGCCCGAGCCGGGCGTACGCTTTGTCATTGACTGCAATGAGGTCCGACGCGGGTGACAATGCGTACGCATTCCATGCTTCATGACCGAGCCGTGCGTACGCTTTGCCATTGACTGCAATGAGGTCCGACGCGGGTGACAATGCGTACGCATTGCACGGTTCATGACTGAGCCGTGCGTACGCTTTGCCATTGACTGCAATGAGGTTCGACGCGGGTGACAATGCGTACACATTGCACGGTTCATGACCGAGCCGTGCGTACGCTTTGCCATTGACTGCAATGAGGTCCGACGCGGGTGACAATGCGTACGCATTGCACGCTTCATGACCGAGCCGGGCGTACGCTTTGTCATTGACTGCAATGAGGTCCGACGCGGGTGACAATGCGTACACATTTCACGGTTCATGAGCGAGCCGTGCGTACACTTTGCCATTGACTGCAATGAGGTCCAACGCGGTTGAATATGCGTACGCATTGCACGGTTCATGACCAAGCCGTGCATACGCTTTGCCATTGACTGCAATGAGGTACGACGCGGGTGACTATCATGCATGCGCGTCGGGCAGGCATAGTCCGAGACAGGCGTACGCCTTGGCCATTGAATCGTTTGGAGACGGGTGCATGTGTATTTTTAAACTCCGCGTTGTACAGTCAGTTGACCAAGCCGGGCGCACCCATTGGCTGCGGATTCAAAACATGTGCGAGTTGTGCGCTGGAAATTCAGTTGGATGCCTAGAACAATGTTTCAATTCCTAGGGTTTTATGAAGGTGAAGATTTGAACGATGCGGAAGACATTTCCATGGATTGGCCAGATTCATGGAATGCAACCGTGTTGGACCTATCACTAGGGAAACATGGCACAGAGTCTGCCTCTGCAGCACAGATATAAGGCTGGCTGGCCCCCAGGGAGCTCACTTGCCTGCACTACATGCTACTGGACCACATCCCTGCTACCACTGCTGCTGTGTCTGCATCCTCTGGCTCCTGTTATGGCACGTACTCTGGAGAGGGCCCCAGCCTTCACTGAGGAGGAGAACCAGGCCCTGCTGGACGGGCTCCTTCCACAGTACAGCAAGCTGTATGGGAAACCAGAGGAGCAGGTGAGTATGCAGTCCACTGCCTTCCTAATTATGCATGTTGTCTGACTAGCAGTAGTAGCAGTGTGTACACCTGTGGCAAGCATTCTCACTGAGTACTTCCATCCCCCAAAGTGTGTAGGTACATTTAATGAACAGGTGTACTGCTGCTAAAGTGCATTTGTGCTTGTTTAAACTTCCCAGGCATTGTTAACATGTCAGACATGCAGGTTATTTGTCCCTTTCCATGGTTGCACTACCTGTGTAACTCATTTCCCTTTGTGATGATGACATGTATATCCAAAAGTGTGCGGCACAAATAAGGGGCATGTGTGTTAATGTACTTTTAACTTTGTCATCCTCACAGGTTGATGCCCACCAGAAGCAGGAGATATGGCTGACCGTCGCCCGGGCAGTTCATTCGGTGGGGGTCTACAAGCGCCGGATCCGCAACTGCCAGAAGAGGTGGCAGGAACTTCGGGGATGGACCCGGAGGATCGCAAGAGTCCAGCTGAAGCTGTCACCTCCTCACAGGAGGGGCAGACACCGGACCCTGACCCCCCACATGCTCCGGATCCTGGTGGTGGTCTTCCCGGACCTGGATAGGCAGCTGAAGGCCAGACAGCAGCAAGGAGGGGGTAAGTCCATGCCTAATCTGTGTACTATGTCTGACATGCTAATTGCAGTCTTTTGGCCTGGTCACACTTCCACATTACGTAGGTCTTGGAGTCCAATACTCAGGTCCCTCAATTGTGTGATGCACCCTCCTCATCTGTTCCACAGGTGTGGCCCCTACAGTCTGTTGCTTGTGTCAATAGGGCACTGTGTCCCTGCAGTCAGCTATGCTTCAGCTTCCGGACAGCATCTGTTCCCGTGACTCTGTTGCGTGTTTCATGGGTGGGTCAATTGTTTACCCAATGCCTGGGATCTGGCATGTGATCTGTGTTTGCCCTTGATATGTGTTCCAATTGCTGGTCTGACTTGCCACATGTGGCTGGGGTATTTCAAACAAAACCATGCAGCAGGGGACTCCAATTTAGGGCCTCAGGAGTATGTATATAAAGTATGTCACACTTGCTTAGCCACCTGACTACTGTCCAGGGCCAAACACTGTTTCACATAGACCTGGGCAGTCATGCCTACTCAAGGGCATTTACAAACACTCTGTTATCCCACTCCTGTGTATCAACTTACAGGTTGTACTTAGTGACATGTGCCTTCAGGTGTCTGCCTCTGTGTCATTATGGTGTGGCTTCCTGTTACGTACAACTGGGGTGTCCATGATTTTGAGGGTCAGCAGGACATCTGAGATGTGACTGTGAGAGACAAGACCTGTGTGACATATAGGTGTGTGATCATCTGTCAGCGCACAATGGTGTATGCAACTGTGTACTTCAGGCAGCTGCGTTACATGCACAGCAGACTGTGATGTGCTAATGTACAGGGAGTTGTGTTCGCAGAGACTCATATGTCTGATTTGCATGATGTGGGGTCTTCTGGGTCCTGGATAAGTTGTTTGCAGGGATGGGCAAGTGCACTTGTTATCTGCAGAGTTTGCTTTACCCCTGAGCTATGATTGTAACACGGTGCATACTGTTGTTTGTCTGGATGACCTGCCCGTGTGACAGGAGACAGTGTTGACTGACTTTCCAGGCATGGCAGTGCCATGGCATTTAACTTGCATTGTGTTCAAGTGTGTACCATGCACCCCAGTGTGGCATTGACTATCAGGACATGAGAATATCAGTGTGTGTGTTGCTGGCATGCATCACAAGCATGTGAAATGAGTCTCTGCCCATCCCTTCATCTGGACACCTGTACTGAGTCAGTGGCAAGAGATGTGCTGTGTGTATAGTGACATACTCCTACATGTTCACTTGCATGTCCAAAAAATGTGTGTGTGGTGCATGTCGGCACATTGGGGTATTAGCATCCAACATGCAACAGACATATGGATGCAAGTCAAGGAGGGATATGTGTGCCATGGTTGATGGTGAGAATGACAATTGGCTTATTCTAAACAGTGTTGACACTTTGAGCAGTGTTCAGCTGATGATGCCAGGCCTTGCCCTGTGATGTGATGTACTCACTGTGGTGTGTGCAGCCAGTGCAGGTAACTGATGTTGTTCTCTTTCTTCCTATTTCTATCCAGATACATCCATGGCCACAGGAGGGGACAGCTCCACGGACCAGGAGGAGCCGCAGAGCCTGACAGGGACAGAAAGAGAGGAGTCGGGGGGACCCAGTTGCACGGAGGGCGAGTGGAGCCACACCGAGGAGTCCTCAGCACCATCCACCCCAGCTGAGGGCCAAAGCAGATCTGAGGATGACTCCCTTGTGGAGGCGGGTGTCAGCAGCCACCAAACCCCAGCTAGGGAGGCTGTCCCCGCAACCGTCCCCACCACCACCATCACCACCCTCCCATCGGCTCCCATCCCAGAGGTCCGTGGAGGCTCCTGTGTTCGGGAGCATGTCTCCTTTGTGCCAGGCACCGCACCCCCTGCTCCTGTGTCCCCTGCTGCCCTGAGTGAGGAGTCTGTGGACTTACTTAGACAGATCCATGCAGGGCAGACATCGATGCTGAGTGTCCTCCATGCACACACCAGTCTGTTGACGCAACTGGTGTCGTTCACGGAGGGCATTTCATCGGGCATGCCTACCCTACAGAGGACCAATCAGTCCATGGCCTCCTCCCGGATGGCAGCAGTGTCCCTCCTCCAACAGTCCCGCACCCCTCCTACCCCTGAACCACCGATGATTCCTAGCAGCCTACCTGTCCCAAGCACACACACACCTGCACATTCTCACAAAGCCACAGACACGGGCAGCACACAAACACCCAAACCAAGGGGTAGACGTGCACACAAGCAAGCGCAGGGGACTGATACCACACTCACAGGGGATGGTTTGCAGACATACACACAGTCATCCACAACCACTCCGCAGTCCTCTGAAACCTCTCCCTCCCAGCCCCCTTCCCTTGCCTCACCTGCAACCCCATCTCCACAGAAGCTCTTCCTCTGTGACCTTGGCTTCTTCCCCACCGACCCAGCAGATCCAGACTACAAGGGGAAGAGGAAGTCCCCACACACAGAGGGGAGTGCCCCTCACAACCGGACACCTCCCCCAGGTGCAGTCAGACTGAGGCCCCCACCCGCAAGTCCCCCCGGAGCCGGAAGAGCAAGACCCCATCCCTGCCACGCAGCTCCAAGACAAAGTCTCCGTCCTCCATCCCCCAGGCCACCACTCCAGAGGTTCCCCTGCCACACCCTGCCCCGGGTTCCCCCACCCACAGATACACCATCCCCAAAATGCTGAGGCCCTACCCCCCTACCACTTGCTCATCCACACCCGGTCAGACGGTTAGTGCCACTGATGTGAGGACCGTGTCCCCCCCTCTGTCCTGCCGACCTCACCTGCACCCCATTCCGCTCACATCGATTTTGGCACTGCAGTAGAGTCCACGACCACCCCGTCTGACTTGGGCACTGCAGTGGGGACCCAATCTACTCCATCTGACCTGCCCACTGAAGTTGTGCCGGCACCCACCCCATCTGACTTGTGCCCCACAGTTGTGACTGCACCCACCACTTCAGTCAGCTCCACTGCAGTTGCAAGTGACTCTCCTGCATCCACCACCCCTTCACTGCCTCCTTCTGCTGCACCCTGATCCTGTCCCTGCAGTGCCTGGCCTGCCCCCATGTATGCCCCTCCGAGGGGATATCTCCTGTCCTTACCAGTGCAGGCAAGAAACATGTGACAGTTGTCACTCAAGTTCACTCCTTGTCATTTGATAATGGACTGGCCATTGGCCTTTGTTTTGAATGGACGTTTAAATTTTCATATGCTGAATAAAGCTTTTTTCTTTATCCTTGTGAACTTGATTTAGCTGTACATTAGGTTGATGATGTTTAGCATGCCCTTGCACCTTTAATGCTTGGTTGTTTCCAATGTTGAATACTGAGGTGTTGATGTGAGGTACTCCATGTGGTCCATGAGATATGTATCCTATTCTGGTCGGTATCCATGTCACCCTTTGCAGCTAACTGGGTGTGTCATGATCAACAATTTGTGGACATGTCTGTGAACATTTCATTTGCATGGTCACATCTGTGGCTTGCACCCATGCACATATGATGTGCTTCTCCATTGTCTAATTTGTCTATTTCCCTGACTTTGGGCGCATCAACACTGGACATACAGGTGTGGCCATCATTGGTATAGGAGCAACTGGGTCCTCTGTGCAACTTCCTGTACATATGTGTTGAGTATGTGCAGATGACTTAGGGGAGACTCACGTACCCAGGTTGTTGTGACCACAGCCTTCATTGTGTGGTAACTGATGGCTGACTGACCAAGTGTTCTGCTGATATGAGTGAGACGTGTTGTGCTTTTTGTTTGGCACAGCTGGGCTTTCACAGGAGCTGGGCCCCTCAAGTAAGTGTGTTGTTCCGTGACATAGCCTGGGCCCATTGTCTGTGTTCTGTAAGCATGTGTGTGTGTGTCCACATCCCTTTTCATACACAGGCAGTGTTCCCTTGATATGTTCCTGTTGTTTATGCTTGCTGAGTGGTACTGTGTTCATCCCACAACTTTGCCATGGGCTACCAGATGTGTGGGTGCATGACACACTACTGTTAATTGGCGTTTCATCATTGGGATTTGTCAGTTCTGCGTGGTGATGATGTTGTCAGACGCAGATGGGACACAGTCAGGGGTCCCCAAGGCACTTGTTTGTTCACAATATCATGTAGTTGTCCCTAGGTGATACCTTTCAGTGATTGAGACATGTGTATGTGTGTATGACTGCTCCCACTTGTCCGGTTCAGGGCTGCAATGTTTGCAGGTGTCAGCATGTGTGCCTTGTGGTTCGCCTTGGCTTCTGCATTGTCCTGGGACTGTGGCAGGTATTCTGAAGGTTACGTGAGCTTTGACATCATGGTCAGGTACCGCATACTGTGCAGTATGTCTGTCATTCACCAGGGTTGTAAACTGTCCTTGTGTGATGAGTCTGTGCATCTTAGTTCTTCCCAACATTCCTGTGTTTGTCATGGGTGCATGTGCAATGTCACCTGTCCATGTGTGCTCCACAGATTCACATTGTTGCAGTTCAGGGTGTGTGGTGTTGAGGGTGGACCGATGTAAATGTTTGCATAGATGGGCCCCTAGCTCTCGTTTGGCCATGGATGACGGGCCATGCTGAGTGATTTGTGTTTGTGTAGATGTGATGTACGTTTGTGGCACAGGACACATGTCTGGTTTTCACAGTTTGTACGACATCTACCTTTGTCATCACAGTGGAGGTGTCAGGCATGCTTGTGTCACCCCAATGTCTGGTCACTGGGGGAAGTGCTGTTGTGTGTCAGTCTCTTGCTGTGTTAGTTTGTGATCATTCCAGCTTGTGTCACATGTGTCTTTTGTGCTCCCTCTCATCTCACAATGCCTGATTGCCCACTAAGGGGTCCCAATGATGGTTTACTTTTGTATGGCACTGTGTCCACATCTGTGTCGCTGTGGTTCAGCCCCCCTAATGTGTTGTGTAGTTGCCTGGGGATACTGAGACACACACACACATGTTGTGTCAGATGTGCAGTGTGAGGTTGCCTGCTTGTGTTTTTGCATCTGCATCAGTGCATTGGTATTGCTGTTGTGGGCCATTGTCTGGATGCTGTTTTTGTGATTTACCCTGCTGTCCCTGTGAGTCATATCACGTCATTCTGCACATTCATCCTGGTTGTTAGGTGCCATTGCTGGCATGGAATGGGAGTTTGTGACCTGACATCTACAGTCTACACAGGTTGTTTTGATTAGTGTGTCTATTTTCCAGATGTGTGTATGCTTTGTGATGGTCACTTGTACTTTTGTACACTGTATGCATTGTCAGCCCCCATGTGTGGCGCTTGTCTGCACATGGCAGAGAGTATGTTTTGTTTACACAGCACTGTTAGCCTCACCACATCTCTGTGGGTATGGGACACAACCACTACTTTGCCCCAAAACTGTTTCATGCGTTGGGACCGGGAATCATACATGCTGTTTACCATTTGCAGCTTTGACCATGATGACACTTACCTTTTGGTAACTGTGATGAGGGGGGGGTTTAGACCCCATCACCACAATGCTCGATATTTGCTGCAGTTTGGAACCCCACACTTAACTTTTGTTCTACACAGTGAGGGGGGGGGGGGGGGTTAGTGCACATTGACACAGTGCTATTGTGATGCTTGCCTTGTGTAGGCCACACTCATTTTTTGGTCACACATGTGCTGGTAGTTACATTGTATGTTCGAAGTCATAATCACTGTTGTGGGCATTTGTCACAGACTACACACTGTTGTCATGATGTAGGGGGGATGTATTTTGCTGACATACCTAATGTTGGAGTATGATGGATGTGTGGCGCATCACCCATCCTATGGGTGGGGGTGGCAGTAGTGCTGGGCAACAGGTCCCCTATGGGTGGGGGTGGCAGGGGTGATAAGCAACAGGTCCCCTATGGGTGGGGGTGACAGTAGTGCCGGGCAACAGGTCCCCTATGGGTGGGGGTGGCAGGGGGGATGGGCAACAGGTCCCCTATGGGTAGGGATGGCAGGGGTGATGGGCAACAGGTCCCCTATGGGTGGGGGTGGCAATAGTGCTGGGCAACAGGTCCCCTATGAGTGTGGGTGGCAGGGGTGATGGGCAACAGGTCCCCTATGAGTGGGGGTGGCAGTAGTGCTGGGCAAGAAGTCCCCTATGAGTGGGGGTGGCAGGGGTGATGGGCAACAGGTCCCCTATGGGTGGGGGTGGCAGGGGTGATGGGCAACATAAGCCCTATGAGTGGGGGTGGCAGAAGTGATGGGCAACAGGTCCCCTATGAGTGGGGGTGGCAGTAGTGATAGGCAACATACCCCCTATGAGTGAGGGTGGCAGTAGTGATAGTCAACATACTCCATATGAGTGGAGGCAGAGGTAGTGATGGGCAACATACCCCCTATGAGTGGGCGTGGCAGTAGTGATGGGCAACAGGTCCCCTATGAGTGGATGTGGCAGTAGTGATGGGCATCATACCCCCTATGAGTGGGGGTGGCCGTAGTGATGGGCAACAGGTCCCCTATGAGTGGGTGTGGCAGTAGTGATGGGCAACATACCCCCTATGAGTGGGGGTGGCAGAAGTGATGGGCAACAGGTCCCCTATGAGTGGGGGTGGCAATAGTGATGGCCAACATACCCCCTATGAGTGGGGGTGGCAGTAGTGATAGGCAACATACCCCCTATGAGTGGGGGTGGCAGTAGTGATGAGCAACATGCCCCCTATGAGTGGAGGTGGCAGTAGTGAGGGGCAACACACACACTATGAGTGGGGGTGGCAGTAGTGATGGGCAACAGGTCCCCTATGAGTGGGGGTGGCAGTAGTGATGTGCAACATACCCCCTATGAGTGAAGGTGGCAGTAGTGATGGGCAACAGGTCCCCTATGAGTGGAGGTGGCAGTAGTAATGGGCAACAGGTCCCCTATGAGTGGGGGTGGCAGTGGTGATGGGCAACATACCCCCTATGAGTGGGGGTGGCAGTAGTGATGGGCAACAGGTCCCCTATGAGTGGGGGTTGCAGTAGTGATGGGCAACAGGTACCCTATGAATGGAGGTGGCAGTGGTGATGGGCAACAGGTCCCCTATGAGTGGGGGGGGCAGTAGAGATGGGCAACAGGTCCCCTATGAGTGGGGGTGGCAGTAGTGATGGGCAACATACCCCCTATGAGTGGGGGTGGCAGTAGTGATGGGCAACATACCCCCATGAGTGTGGGTGGCAGTAGTGATGCAACAGGTCTCTTATGAGTGGGGGGTGGCAGTAGTGATGGGCAACAGGTCCCCTATGAGTGGAGGTGGCAGTAGTGATTGGCAACAGGTCCCCTATGAGTGGGGGTGGCAGTAGTGATGGGCAACATACCCCCTATGAGTGGGGGTGGCAGTAGTGATGGGCAACATACCCCCTATGAGTGGGGGTGGCAGTAGTGATGGGCAACCGGTCCCCTATTAGTGGGGCTGGTAGTGGTGAAGGCCATGCTACTCCTATGGTGGCCTGTTGCTAGTGGACAGGATATGGACCCCCTGGGTGTGTGTGACATTTGGTGGGTATGTGTCGTTTGTTTGTGTGGTGGGTGTCTGACTTACCGTCTGCGCCGTCCGTGTCTGTTCCTGATCCGGTCATAGATGTACAGTACTGGTATGACCTGCACGATGGGATTCATGATGTGTTCGTCTCGTACACGCTGCTTGTTGCTCCGTCTCATACCCGTTGCTACCTGGTTCATCTCGTAGCCGTGGATTGTGTTCTGGCACGGATCGTACATGATATGCTGCTTTCCCGGATGCTGTGACGTGCTGTACATGGAGACCCGTCCGGCGCGTATGATTTGCGCATCGTACTTATCCGGCGGAAACTGCTAGGGTAACTGCTTCCGGCCGACTCGAATCGGCGATCGGAGGTACGGCTCGTATGGGAACTGCAGCTTGACTCGCAGCCTACGTGTCGGTCGGATTTGTGTCAGTTATGCGCACTTCACTGCCCGGACGCACCAGCTCCCGGAACGTGTCGGTCGCAAGGTAAGGCTACGAACAGCTCTCGGAGAGCTGTCCGACCCGGAACGGAATCGACCCCTTAATGCTGAAAGTAATGGTCAGCATGCAGTTCTACCCTCGCTCCTCCTGTCAGATAGGGTGTAAAGTTCCGGAGTGGAAAAATGAATGTTGGATTTTTTTTTCTCACTCTGAACCATTATTTGGGAGGCCTTACATGGTAGGGTCTATTTTAATTATTTTTCTTTTCATCGCCACTCTAGTTTTTTCAAAATGTTTAGATGTCAATGTTTTTAATTACATGCTAGACTTAATTTATATAAAATTGATGGCTTTTGATCTGGCTGCCCAACGTAGAGTGTGTTTTGACTGCCCTGTTTGCATCAACATGGTAATAGAGCTCAAATTGCTTTTGAAAAGTTTTTGTCTATCCTTCTGAGTAAAAACCTAATATTCTGGTGAATTCGGGACTAGTGAGAAGCGCACAGTGGGTTGTGTGGATATTTACCTATGTCAACGCTTAAGGGATGTTCAATACTACCATATACTGAAGTGAAAAAAACCTTTTCATCGATTGACACATGCAATCGTTTAATGCCTTCAGCTACTGTAAAGAGACTAACAGAAGTAGAGTAGTTCACAATAATATTAAACACCTTAAGCCACCTGGAAGCACTGTAAAGACCCCAAACACCTCAACAGCATCTACCAGTGCTTCCAAACTCACTGTTTCTCATTTGATTAAATGCAAACGAAGAGGCTACGTTGGAAAACCCCAGGCTGCATAAAGATGTCTGCAATGGACCTATCCTAAGGGCTAACTTGCCAGTATATCTATGAGCCGAGAACTGAAATATTTTAGCTAAGCATTAAGCAGCAACCCTGTATTCTTGGGAGCCTGGGCACTAGAGGGTTTATCACGAACTGAAATAAGCATCGCAAGAATATACTCCTTAGAGCAGCAAGGACAATTTTGATAAGCAGGACTGCTTTTCCCAATTTGGGAGTTTCTTCTCACAGATGTTTTCACATTGTGTTGCCCTTTCTACCGCCAAAAGCCATCGAAGCACCTCTAGATACTTTACTCCATTCATCTCTTGGATTCAGACATTGCTAACTGCAGGCAATGAGAAGTAGGCCAAAATAATTACTCCATGTAATCAGTTTGTGTTGCTGTGATTCTCTCTGGATGCTGCCTGTGCTGCCACTGATGACCTAAGATAACGGCTGTCGTATGATGAATTTGGAAAGCTACATTACACATGAGTCCTTTACTGTATATATAAACCCTATGTATGATTTCCTGATTAGTTATGACTTTACTACTCACATATAAGAAGAACATGACGTTATCTCTTTATTCCACTCTGGTGTTACAAGGTCTGAAGCCAGTGCCAGCAATATGACATACACTACTGAGGAACTTCGATTTTCGATCGTGATCGTATCGACCCGCCATTTTGTGCTCCGCCGCCATTTTGTGTTGCCCTCACTCAGGCAGCACGACGATCGAAGTCTTTTTCTGCTTTTCCTGCAATAGTGTGTCGAAATAACCTTGTGCCTCTGTTTACAAAAGCTGGTGTTAGAGACTGGCCGAGTACACTAATCCCTGTCTGGTTTTCCTAATCCCTGTCTCAACTATCTGTTGGTTCACACTATTCTCGTCTGATTTTATCTTATCGTCTGGCCTTCGCTGTGCTCCTTTTATATATTTTAGGTGTGTTCTTAGTTAATGTATATGTAACCTATGTACTATATAAGATTGTGCGCCACGGAGTGAAGTGGCAGTCTCCTGAGAACATACCGTGTGTACTTCTAGGACAACTGTACTAGCTGCAGCTAATAAATCTGATCTTTTACGCCGACAGAGTGTCCCCGTGTCTCTGTGTAGCTAAGCAGGAGAACCCAGGAGATTAAGGCGTACCCTGCGCCGCCAGGTCCAAAAGGTTCTGGTTCTTCACTACCATGAATACAAGAACACAGTCTACTTACACACTAAAATGGATTACTCTTTCAGAATTCGTTTTGTATGAACTTTGTTGCAGGGTACCACACAATCATCGACTAACAAAACAACATTTACAGCTTAGTCCTTAGTGCTCAACTGCAATTTGCAACAGTGGTTTAGACTAAAATGCTAACACCGCTTGGATTGGATTCTACAAGTTGCAAAGTTGTTTCTTATATATATATATATATATATATATATATATATATATATATATATACTGGAGTTAGATACTAGACATCCAGGAGGTCTGAATACTAGTGAGGACCTTTACACATACCTCTAGTATCTGGATAGGTAGAAGTATGTAGTAGGATCAGGAGATCTTATAACTATTATGAAGTTTGATCTAGTATAGTGCCATTCTATAACAAATAGAGGTGGCAGGTTTTGTCGGTTTATTGGGTAAATACTTTAATTCAATTTATTTGATACACATTTTTATATTGTGATTTCTTATATGGAGTTGTTAGCAGTGTTACATGCAAATGCATGTTATAATTATGGTGATCGAGTCTGGTGGACGCTGAGCAAATGTATCTATTTCTATTTTTATGAGATCTTAATATGAATTTGTACATGATGCACTTACTGTGTGTTTTAGCTTTTTGGACCCCCCTGTATATGTACTATACTTAATTCACTTTAGAATTCCATATAGGTAGGCTACTTAGACATTATGTCATAATTCATGCCACTGTGGAAAATGAATATAGATTATGTAGCACTTTAGTTCTTTTTGCACTGAAACCTATTTCTGATTGGAGAGAGGGTATTGAGCACTTAGTCACTTTTTCTTTTAAGTATTTGCTATTTTGCACACTATGAAAATACATCATAGGTGGGAGGATGGACGGACATATGCAGATAAACTACAATGGTATTTGGACAGATAATTTCCTGAGTATTCAGGTTGATCCATAGTAAGGATGCAATAAGTTATGTGCATTAGCCATAACAAGTACAGCAATGTTCAGGAGGACTCCTTACTAGCAATGAGTTAGCAGGAGCAAATACACATTAGTATGGGTAGGGAGACAGACAATCAGTCTGAAGGTGCGATAAATTAATTAGTTTTAGTTAACCAAGTGGGGAATGGGACACCAGACAATATGATATAAATGCATTAATGCCAAATATTAACTCTGATGTCTGAGTAATATGGCAATTTGCTTGATAAGCGGTTTTAATGCAAAATGGTTGTTTCATAATGGTATTTATACTTTTATTTTAATGTGCAAGCATATATATATATATATATATATATATATATTACCTACTGGCGGTCGCCAGTAGGTAGTTATAGTTAGGACCCTGTTTCCATAGGAAAACCGCAACATTCTATTTTGAATAACTTTGGCGCCGGTCGACGAATCCTCGCGAAATTTTCAAAACTAATGAGGTGCTACGCTCCGCTCCTACCCTGAAAGTCTCGGGGGGATTCGTCAAGCGGGGGCTGAGAAAAAAGGGGGGTCCCAAAACGCGTTTTCCCCATGCATTTTTCCATAGGACCTTTAGACACAGCTACAGCCCGAACGGCTGAACAGAGTTACTTGAAATTTGGCAGAGAGGTAGTCTACAGGTCGAGGAAGTGCCTTTTGTAGGTCTGGTGTAAATCTGGTCAGTAGTTCCTGAGAAAATAGAATTTAAATCAATATATATATCTGTGGCAGCTTACCGTGCGCTTACCGTGCGCTTACGGTAAGCTTACCGTACGCGTACGGTGCCGTGCGCGAGCGCGATTCTGATTGGCTGTTAGATCTTAGTAAACATTCGAATCGGGCGAAACCAGGAAGTGTCGGCCGCCATTTTCTCTCTCGCACTCTGAGGGGGGGAGGAAAAACAAAGTTGGATAACATGAAAAGGGGCAGGCTAGACAGCTCCTAACCACCTATCCATGGTTAGGGTGTCCCAAAAGAACCCCCAAGGCCAAAAATTCATTATTATTTTTTTTTTTTAAACGCCGATTGCGTACGGTAAAAAAAAAAAAAAATAATAAATTATCCACATTTTCCACTCCCCGTGTTCAAAAGGTGCCCGAAGGGCACCTTGTGTGCATGGCCTATTTGTTATTTGATCATTTAATAGATAACCTTTCACAACGAAGCGCATAATATGTCCTCCGTGGACTGCGTGAAGTGGGCGCGCACGCCACGAACGGCGTAAAGTAACTTAGCATTTAAAAAAACGTGCAAATTCACTGAAAAAACCATAGGTTTCACACACATTATAGTTAGGAATTAGCATTTAAAAAACCTTGCAAATTCACTGAAAAAACCATAGGTTTCACACATGTTATAGTTAGCTGGACATTTCACTCGTAAAAAACCATTGAAATTCCCCCGTTATAGTTAGTGCAGGCAACTATAACTCACGCGACCGCAATCCTCTGCTGATGACATATGTGTCTTTATGAAAAAAAAATATTTGCAATATATGTATAGCTAAAATTTAATGGAAGAAGACATGGGCAAATAAGTGTCTAAATACAGTATTAGCATCAGCGGAGGATTGCGGTCGCGTGAGTTATAGTTGCCTGCACTAACTATAACGGGGGAATTTCAATGTTTTTTTACGAGTGAAAAGTCCAGCTAACTATAACATGTGTGAAACCTATGGTTTTTTCAGTGAATATATATATATATATATATATATATATATATATATATATATATATACACATATACCTAGTATGTTATCCATTTCCATTACCTGGATCACGAGCACTGTCACTTTAAAAATGGCGATTGAATGTGCCAGCGTTGTCATGTGATCAAGGTCAGCAACGGCCGAAACGCGTTATGGTGGAGCGGTGTGAGCAATAAATCACCAACACGTAATTTGGGTCTCCCTCGAGGAGGACTTTGTGGTGAGCTCTTTGGATATATATATATATATATATATATTACCTACTGGCGGTCGCCAGTAGGTAGTTATAGTTAGGACCACGTTTCCATAGGAAAACCTCAACATTCTATTTTGAATAACTTTGGCGCCGGTCGACGAATCCTCGCGAATTTCTCAAAATAGGTGGGGCGCTACGCTCCGCTCCTACCCTGAAAGTCTCGGGGGGATCCGTCAAGCGGGGGCTGAGATAAAAGGGGGGTCCCAAAACGCGTTTTTCCCATGCATTTTTCCATAGGACCTTTAGAACGAGCTACAGCCCGAACGGCTGAACAGAATTACTCAAAATTTGGCAGAGAGGTAGTCCCTAGGTCAAGGAAGTGCCTTTTGTAGGTTTGGTGTAAATCTGTTCAGTAGATTCTGAGAAAATAGCCTTTAAATCAATATATATATCTGAGCCCGCTTACGGTACGCTTACCGTACGCTTACGGTAAGCGTACGGTGGCGTGCGCGAGCGCGATTCTGATTGGCTCTTAGATCTTAGTAAACATTCGAATCGGTCGAAACCAGGAAGCGGCGGCCGCCATTTTGTGTATTTCACTCTGAAAAAAAAGAGTGAAAACAAGGAAAGGGGGCAATGAGGAGAGTTACAGACCCCCTAACATTTGTAAGGGGGTCAAAGAAGGACAGAAAAGTACAAAAAAAACATTTATTGATTTTAAAAAAAATCACGGGGTACGCGTACGGTAAGCTTACGGTAAGCGTACGGTAAAAAAAATAAAAATAAATAAATGAAAAGCAGATTTAAGAGTTTAGATATTAGGGAGCTCTAAAAAGAGCTGTTGTGTTTATGAAGTCATTTTTTTAGTGGTACCTACAAGTAAGTACCGATGCAGAGTCTAAGGTTCAAGAGGAAGACTCTGTTCCCTTCATCATTGAAGTGCACACCATCTCCTCTATAAATGTCTTGCATGTCATAACGCAAGTTGTTGTGGTAAATGGCACCCATACCATAGTCACGGAGGAAAGCAGAAACAGATTTGTTGACGTGCTTTCTTGCTTTGTCAATCTGTGGACAGAAATGATTGGACCAGTTCCATTTTTGCCTTTGGCATATGTTGGAAAACACAAAGGCAGTTTTAGGGAAAAGTGTAAACAGTTGTGCAAAGGTGTCCTTCATAAGCATTTCCAGACCTACCCCAGTCAAAGTGCCTAGGTCATTGCCACCACAGTGCACTATTATGAGGTCAGGGTGTTGGATTTGAATGAAGGATTTCACCAATGGCATCAATTGGTGCCACTTTAACCCTCTCTGACCAATCCATTTAATGTCTACATTTGGCAAAGCAAGGTCTCTCACCATACCTGTTTTCTCTGCAAACTTTTCACTCCAGAAGACATAGCTGTGCCCTACAATCCACACTGTGAACATCTTCAAAGGAGAACTGGATGCACTCAGGAGGTGTCTTTCAGTAGAATGGCAATATGAAAAGAAAGACAGTTTGGAAATGGAGGCATACATATTTTTTTCAAAACAAAAAGAACTGATTGGCTGTTTC
This sequence comes from Triturus cristatus, assembly GCF_964204655.1. Classification (NCBI taxonomy): domain Eukaryota; kingdom Metazoa; phylum Chordata; class Amphibia; order Caudata; family Salamandridae; genus Triturus; species Triturus cristatus. The sequence continues at coordinate 452,197,307 of NC_140593.1, read as the reverse complement.
ATACCATTCTAGAATAAAAACTAGGCTGTATGTGTAAATTAATAGAAGCATGTTTTGTATTGGTAAAAAAAAATGTGTAACCAAAGAACAGTACTATGGATTTGCTGTTAGGTTTGAAAAGTCAAGCACTCTTGCTCTGTGGAATTGAAACATTGTTTGGTGAACTTCTGACCTAACTCAACACAGCAGTGTTCCATGAGCTGTTGCTATGGTAGCAGACAGAAGTCAAGTTGGGGGAAGGGTACTAGGCAGAAGTCAAGTTGGGGGAAGGGTACTTTTGGAAAAGGGTTTGTTTTCAACCAATAGAAATGTGTGATTACATTTGAAAAAAAAGGGGGAAGCACTGAGATTTGAAACTTACAAGTATATGTGTGGAAAAATAGAGGGAAAGTTTGCCATTATCTGGTTCTGCTGAGAGGAGAGAGGTGAACACAACAGAGATCCTGGCTCTGATAATCTGCTGTTTGAGTGTCACATTTCTTTCACAACTAACTAATTTTAAAGGTGAGTTTACAGTTTGAGAGGGGATGTATGTGGTAACTTAAGAAATGAATAATAGAAATGGAAATTGTTTTTGTTGTAGTTACACATGGTGGTTTCATAATGTGTCAGTCTGTAAAAGTGATTTTCACTTGCCCCGAAAAAAAAAAGAGCAGTAAGTGTGCTTTCAAATTGGCAAAGAAATTTCGTTTTGGGACTAATGTGAAAACATGACTCTGTGTGCAGAGAGGAATTATAGGCAGAGATTTATTGCGTATTGCTCTGGTGATTTCACAGTTGCATTAGATGGAAAGGGGGAGCGAATTTTTGGGGGAAGAAGCAGAGTCTTAGCACACACCCATGTGCTTGCCATGTATAGTCATGCACAGTATTTACAAGCGAGTGGGGTTTTCAGGTTTCAGTCTGTAATGCAAATACATTCAGCATCACTAAGGCTGGTTGCCCTTGCTGGAGTGTAGGCAGTCACCGAGAATACACATGGTGGTGGTCTGAAAAAACAGTTTGGACATGTGCATTTAAATAAATCAAAAAAAGTGGTTTCATAATGTGTCAGTCTGTAAAAGTGATTTTCACTTGTAAAAAGTGATTTTCACTTGCCCCGAAAAAAAAAAGAGCAGTAAGTGTACTTTCAAATTGGCAAAGAAATTTCGTTTTGGGACTAATGTGAAATCATGACTCTGTGTGCAGAGAGGAATTATAGGCAGAGATTTATTGCGTATTGCTCTGGTGATTTCACAGTTACATTAGATGGAAAGGGGGAGCGAATTTTTGGGGGAAGAAGCAGAGTCTTAGCACACACCCATGTGCTTGCCATGTATAGTCATGCACAGTATTTACAAGCGAGTGGGGTTTTCAGGTTTCAGTCTGTAATGCAAATACATTCAGCATCACTAAGGCTGGTTGCCCTTGCTGGAGTGTAGGCAGTCACCGAGAATACACATGGTGGTGGTCTGAAAAAACAGTTTGGACATGTGCATTTAAATAAATCAAAAAAAGTGGTTTCATAATGTGTCAGTCTGTAAAAGTGATTTTCACTTGTAAAAAGTGATTTTCACTTGCCCCGAAAAAAAAAAGAGCAGTAAGTGTGCTTTCAAATTGGCAAAGAAATTTAGTTTTGGGACTAATGTGAAAACATGACTCTGTGTGCAGAGAGGAATTATAGGCAGAGATTTATTGCGTATTGCTCTGGTGATTTCACAGTTGCATTAGATGGAAAGGGGGAGCGAATTTTTGGGGGAAGAAGTAGAGTCTTAGCACACACCCATGTGCTTGCCATGTATAGTCATGCACAGTATTTACAAGCGAGTGGGGTTTTCAGGTTTCAGTCTGTAATGCAAATACATTCAGCATCACTAAGGCTGGTTGCCCTTGCTGGAGTGTAGGCAGTCACCGAGAATACACATGGTGGTGGTCTGAAAAAACAGTTTGGACATGTGCATTTAAATAAATCAAAAAAAGTGGTTTCATAATGTGTCAGTCTGTAAAAGTGATTTTCACTTGCGCCGAAAAAAAAAAGAGCAGTAAGTGTGCTTTCAAATTGGCAAAGAAATTTCGTTTTGGGACTAATGTGAAAACATGACTCTGTGTGCAGAGAGGAATTATAGGCAGAGATTTATTGCGTCTTGCTCTGGTGATTTCACAGTTGCATTAGATGGAAAGGGGGAGCGAATTTTTGGGGGAAGAAGCAGAGTCTTAGCACACACCCATGTGCTTGCCATGTATAGTCATGCACAGTATTTACAAGCGAGTGGGGTTTTCAGGTTTCAGTCTGTAATGCAAATACATTCAGCATCACTAAGGCTGGTTGCCCTTGCTGGAGTGTAGGCAGTCACCGAGAATACACATGGTGGTGGTCTGAAAAAACAGTTTGGACATGTGCATTTAAATAAATCAAAAAAAGTGGTTTCATAATGTGTCAGTCTGTAAAAGTGATTTTCACTTGCGCCGAAAAAAAAAAGAGCAGTAAGTGTGCTTTCAAGTTGGCAAAGAAATTTCGTTTTGGGACTAATGTGAAAACATGACTCTGTGTGCAGAGAGGAATTATAGGCAGAGATTTATTGCGTCTTGCTCTGGTGATTTCACAGTTGCATTAGATGGAAAGGGGGAGCGAATTTTTGGGGGAAGAAGCAGAGTCTTAGCACACACCCATGTGCTTGCCATGTATAGTCATGCACAGTATTTACAAGCGAGTGGGGTTTTCAGGTTTCAGTCTGTAATGCAAATACATTCAGCATCACTAAGGCTGGTTGCCCTTGCTGGAGTGTAGGCAGTCACCGAGAATACACATGGTGGTGGTCTGAAAAAACAGTTTGGACATGTGCATTTAAATAAATCAAAAAAAGTGGTTTCATAATGTGTCAGTCTGTAAAAGTGATTTTCACTTGCGCCGAAAAAAAAAAGAGCAGTAAGTGTGCTTTCAAATTGGCAAAGAAATTTCGTTTTGGGACTAATGTGAAAACATGACTCTGTGTGCAGAGAGGAATTATAGGCAGAGATTTATTGCGTCTTGCTCTGGTGATTTCACAGTTGCATTAGATGGAAAGGGGGAGCGAATTTTTGGGGGAAGAAGCAGAGTCTTAGCACACACCCATGTGCTTGCCATGTATAGTCATGCACAGTATTTACAAGCGAGTGGGGTTTTCAGGTTTCAGTCTGTAATGCAAATACATTCAGCATCACTAAGGCTGGTTGCCCTTGCTGGAGTGTAGGCAGTCACCGAGAATACACATGGTGGTGGTCTGAAAAAACAGTTTGGACATGTGCATTTAAATAAATCAAAAAAAGTGGTTTCATAATGTGTCAGTCTGTAAAAGTGATTTTCACTTGTAAAAAGTGATTTTCACTTGCCCCGAAAAAAAAAAGAGCAGTAAGTGTACTTTCAAATTGGCAAAGAAATTTCGTTTTGGGACTAATGTGAAAACATGACTCTGTGTGCAGAGAGGAATTATAGGCAGAGATTTATTGCGTATTGCTCTGGTGATTTCACAGTTACATTAGATGGAAAGGGGGAGCGAATTTTTGGGGGAAGAAGCAGAGTCTTAGCACACACCCATGTGCTTGCCATGTATAGTCATGCACAGTATTTACAAGCGAGTGGGGTTTTCAGGTTTCAGTCTGTAATGCAAATACATTCAGCATCACTAAGGCTGGTTGCCCTTGCTGGAGTGTAGGCAGTCACCGAGAATACACATGGTGGTGGTCTGAAAAAACAGTTTGGACATGTGCATTTAAATAAATCAAAAAAAGTGGTTTCATAATGTGTCAGTCTGTAAAAGTGATTTTCACTTGTAAAAAGTGATTTTCACTTGCCCCGAAAAAAAAAAGAGCAGTAAGTGTGCTTTCAAATTGGCAAAGAAATTTCGTTTTGGGACTAATGTGAAAACATGACTCTGTGTGCAGAGAGGAATTATAGGCAGAGATTTATTGCGTCTTGCTCTGGTGATTTCACAGTTGCATTAGATGGAAAGGGGGAGCGAATTTTTGGGGGAAGAAGCAGAGTCTTAGCACACACCCATGTGCTTGCCATGTATAGTCATGCACAGTATTTACAAGCGAGTGGGGTTTTCAGGTTTCAGTCTGTAATGCAAATACATTCAGCATCACTAAGGCTGGTTGCCCTTGCTGGAGTGTAGCACTCTGGACATGGGCTTTTTAAAAAATCTGAAAAGTGGTTTCATAATGTGACAGTTTGTAAAAGTGATTTTCACTTGCCCAAAAAAAAGAGCAGTTTGTGTGCATTCAAATTGGCAAAGAAATTTCGTTTTGTGACTATTGTGAAAAGAAATGTAGTAATATATTTAAATACAATAAAGGATTTTTTTTTTAGTTTTTTTCAGGTATTGCTGAAGAGCAGTGAACAAAATTTAAGATGCCTACAAAATCCAGAGTTCAAAAAACGCTAAAAAAAAACCTATATTTGAAGACAACTGGAGGACCAAAGTTAGTAGAAGATGCTCATGTTGGGAAAAAGAAAAAATCTTCTGGTAAGCAGAAAAAACAATTTCTTAAAAATATATTCAAAACAAAGAAAAATGTACAAAATGTCTGTACTGGAAAGAATGTTACAAAAGGAAGAGAACAGGAAAAAATTGAGAATTTAGTTAATGCAAATATACCTTCTGCAACTGAAAAGATTTACATAAACAGAAAAACAGCGTTTAAAGAGATACGTAGAAAAATGTTTCAGAGAAGAGTTATGTCCAATTTGATAAAGGATGTGAAGAAATATAAGCAAAAGGCAAAATATTACAAGAGAAAAAAAGAAATTGAAGCCATTGCAGCAAAGGCATTAGAATTAAAAAGGAAACTATTCATATTAATTTTGAATAGGATGCGTACATTAGATAAAATGGTTAATGTACTGAAATCACAAAGCAAAAGCAAAAGAGTAGTGAACAGAACAAACTTTTGTAAAGTGTTTTTAGGAAAGTGGATGCATAGTTCAAGTAGTGAACCTTTTTTTAATGAAGAGAGCTATTTTCAAAGTAATAGTTTGCTGCATGCAGTTGACACCAGAGGTCGTGCTTACGAAGTGAAAAATGGTTGCATAATGGAGAAGGAGATAATGGTTCCAAGAGATGAGGTACAAGTGATGGCAGATGAGGCAATGGGGAGACGTCCTAAAGCCCCAGTGTACACTTGGAATTGTAGTAGTATTTGCACTGTGCGTCAGGATTCTATTGACAAATTTCGAGAGTTTCTTAGAGAATATAGTAAAAAAAGTATAAAACAGAAGATTAAGGTGCTTCAAAGTCTGGATCCATGCAGAGTGAGAGAGAATACTGGTTTGCAGGGTCATTCTCTGGCTTGTCTATCTAGAAAAGTGTGCAATAGTGTTTTCCATCATTTTAGGATGCTGGCTGTTCATCATACTGAAATGAGAAAGTTTGTGAGACGGTTGTATTTTGCCAAAAGTCCAGCAATAAAGTTAAATGGATTGAATAGGGCTCTGTTCCGAGGAACGGTATCAGATGTAGAGAAGGTTGTTGATGAAATTCAGTTTTGTTACTTTGGTCCTGAACAAAACAGTGCAGAGAAGGACACAGTAAATGAGGAAGAAGTGGAAGAGAATGTAGAACCTTCTGTAAGTAAGACATTTAATGATCACATAACAAAATTTGCAATAGTCTCTAATGAAAGACCAAATGTTACTTGTATTTGTTGCCGCAGAACTCATTATAGAAAACAAACTAGGAATGTTGATCTCTACAGAAAGAGTGAAAATGAAGATAATTATAAGTGGAAGGATTTTGCCACATATATATTTCTAGAAAATTGTTTTGAATTGGGTGAAGATCAGCGTATTTGTAAATACTGTTACAACAAGTTAGAGGAAAATAGAATGCCGACCAGAGCTGTACATAATAATTTAGAATTGGATGCTATTCCTGCTGAACTTTCTGAATTAAATACATATGAGTCTATACTCATTCAATGTGTTCATCCGTTCCAGACCATAGTACGTATGGAGCCCAAAACTGGTAAATTACCTCCTTCAGATTTACTGAGAGGTTTAAAAGGTAGAGTGGTGTATTTGCCCTTGGATTTGAAAAAAAATATGGAAACTATTGATGCGGATACTTTGGAAACTGAACCATTAATTATTCTGGTTAATGGTGTACCTACAAAGAATAAGAAGATTTGGCAGGAGCTGGTAGATGTGCGGAAAGTACAAAGAGCAAATTTGTATTTGAAAAAAAATAACAAATGGTATGAATCAATTTATATAGAAGAAGAAGAAGAAGAAGAAGATTTTCAAGAAGACACAGAAACACCAACTGGACAAATTGAAAAAGTGGACAAGTCAAAGGAAGAAGAAATTTATGAACATTTTAGCATACATCCTCTTCATTCGAAAGAAGTTATGGGAGACAATATTGATCTCTTTCAGATGAAGAAAGCAAAAGGAACTCCTGTGAGTGTATGGGAGGAGAGCTTGGAAGCTCGATGTTTTCCTCAGCTGTTTCCTAAAGGAAAAGGAGGACGATACGATGAACGTCCAGAACAGATTCCAGCTTCAGAGTATCGGACTACAAGACTATATGCTGAAGATCCCAGATTTCGACAAAGTATTCCTTATTTGTTCCATCTTTTATTTGAAAGCGACTTGTCTGCACTGTCTTATGCAGTAAATCACATTTTAAAAAGTGGAGTACATTTACAAAATGTGTCTGCTAAGGATTTTATGGAGAAAGTGCAGCACCGAGATGATCATTTGGAAACACAACTGATCAATCTGATGGCTTGTCAGCGTGGGACAAATGAATATTGGTACCGACGCCATGGTGAACTAAAATGCATGTTACGGAATTTAGGAACACCAACATGGTTCCTTACCCTAAGCTGTGCCGAGTACGCTTGGGATGATTTACTGGATTTTCTACGAGAGGCCAATTCAAACATTAAAAACATCGAATACAAGACAGCAGGAGAACTGTGCTCATTGGATCCGGTTAATGTTTGCAGATATTTCAATCATAGATTTGAGGCTATGATGTCCTTCATCTGCAATAAAAAAAATCCACCCCTTGGAGAAGTAGTGGATTTCTTTTGGAGAAAAGAGTACCAGGCAAGAGGTGCTCCTCATATTCATATGCTGTTGTGGATCAAGGATGCCCCAAAGTTTGGAACAGATGCTGATGAAGCAGTGTTATCTTACATTCAAGAATATGCAACATGTGCTATACCAAAAAGCACAGAAGAGAACAAGTTAAAGGAGCAAGTTTTACGTTTCCAAAGTCATCGGTGTGGAAAATACTGTCGACGGAAATACAAGAGCAAAGAAAAATACTACACTAAATGTCGATTTGGATTTCCTAGACCTGTTCTTTCAAATGGAAGAGTAAACAGTTTTATGTCAGCTGTGAGACATACTATCACAAGAAAATCACCTAAGAATACCTACAACCTTAAAAGAAAAGAAGAATCAAAAAATATAAATGACTACAACCCAGTCATTTTATCCATGTGGAACGCTAACATGGATATACAGTATGTAGCTGACAATTCCATTGCTGTTGCACGATATGTAACGTCTTACATTACGAAATCAGAAAAAACAGAATTGAAGGAAATGTGGGAAGAGATTTCTCACGAGAAGACTGTCAGTAAGAAGCTGTACAGTTTCAGTTTGAAGATGTTATCGCATCGAGAAATTGGATCCTACGAATGTTCAGATAGGTTATCTTCTGCAAGTCTCTACTCGAAGTCAAGAAGAATAATTTGGGCAAGTTTAGGCCTTGCAGCAATGAGAAATCGGGTACTGAAATCTGTAGGAGAAATTGAATATTTGGTCGAGAATGACCCAGAAAGTACAGATATATTGAAAACAAACATGTTGGACACATATTATCCCAAGAGAAGTCAACATCTGGAGAACATGTGTCTCTATGAAGTGCTGCAGAACTACATTTATTCAAGGAAAGCCACAGAAGACATCAATAATGGAAAATATAAAGTCGTTGGTGAAGAAGGATGTTTGGTGAAGCAAACAAAAGGAAGTTTGATAAATCACCGGAAGCTGAGTTGCGACACTACTGACAAGAAAGAATTTTACTACTTGGCTCTTTTACAGTTGTTTAAACCATGGCGTACAGAGGATGAACTACTGGGAGAATTTCAAAGCTATGAAGATTCATTTAATGCTTGCAAAGACAGCATACAATGCAATACATTCACAACTTATCTGCAAATGTTAAATGAAGAAATTGAACAGGAAACTACAATTGCAGCAGAAATAGCTAGAGACAGTTCTCAGGACAGCCAAAGTTCAGGAACACACAGTCAAGATCCCCTAGGACAACCAATCATTGAAAATGAAGCATCAATAGCCATGAATGAAGTGGAAACGGCTATGAATCAAGCTCAAGAAGAATTTATAGACTTAGAAAATTTGGAAAGACAACTGAATCAAGAGCAGCAACAAATTTATGAAGAGATCAAAAACAAAATTGATCACGGATTTCTACATGTAAAAAAAGAGTGCTCATGCACATCATTTCATCCAATCAGGATGTATGTAAGCGGACAAGCTGGAACTGGAAAAAGTTTCCTAATAAAAGTCATCAGAAGCTACCTACAGCAAAAAACGGATTCTACTTTGTCTTGTGTGGTTACTGCTCCAACTGGGTTAGCAGCATATAACATAAAAGGAATCACCTTACATCGTTTGCTAATGTTACCAGTGGAGCATGAGAACAAAATACAATTCAACAAGCTAACTGGAGAAGCATCCTTGGAAGTTTCAAGAGTATTGAAGAAGATGCAAGTTCTCATTATTGATGAGGTGAGCATGGTATCAAACCTAATGCTTGCCTTTGTGCATTTAAGAATGCAGCAAATTTTGAAGACAGACTATGACATGTTATTTGGTGGAAAACACGTCATAGTTTTTGGAGATCTTTTGCAACTTACTCCAGTTAAAGGACAACCAGTGTTTAATACTGTGACACATGAAGACACGAAGAAGTCATTGGGAAGCATCGGAAATACAAATATTTGGTCCTTCTTTGAGTACAAGGAACTTACTACTAATAGGAGGCAAGCAAACGATGAAGAATATGGAAGTATTCTGAAAGATATCAGGATTGGACTACTGACAGAAGTTGGCAAAAAAGCATTACAGAGTCGGCTGCTACATAATTTATTTCCAAAGGAAGAAATAGTTGCAGAGAAGATATACAAGAACATTGCAGAAAACAAAAGTGTCATCTGCTTAATGCCAACTCTACGTGAATGCTCAATATTCAATGAGGAGCTTTTGAAATTGGAAAAGGAAGAGATCAGGAAATTGGAAGCAGTGGACAAAATTGAGGATGGAAGAATTACTGTCACAGTAACAGGCAAACTGAAAAATAAATTGGACTCACTAGAGAAGAACATCTCCAAAACAGCTGGATTAGAAAAAAATCTATATGTTTGCATGAACTGTAGAGTGTTTTTAAGGAGAAATTTGGATGTTGAGAAAGGTTTAGTTAATGGAGCGATGGGAAGAGTTGTGGGTTTTATTAATTACCAGAAAAAAGAAGGAGTTGAATGTTTAAAAATAAAATTTGATCAGATAGATGAAGTTAAAGATATTTGTCGTTGTACAGTTCGTTTTATGCTTGTGAAAGACTTATATGTACGTAGGAAGCAGTTTCCGTTTTCTCTAGCATATGCTGTAACTATTCACAAGTCTCAAGGATTGACTGTAGATTGTGCATTTGTGAACATTGGTTCAACTGTGTTCAAAGAAGGTATGGCATATGTTGCTTTGTCACGAGTCAAAACATTATCAGGTTTATTCATGATAGACTTTGATGAGTCAAAAGTTAGTGCTGATACAAACTGTGTAAAGGAGTATAATAGATTAAGAAGAAGCTATGCTCCTCATTTAGGTCAGTATCCTGTGTTGGAGAAACGTGTAGTTTCTCGTAAAAGAAAAAATGAGAATATCTGTAGTGAAGATGTAGAGAAGAGGAAAAAAAAGAGGAGTGATGTAATTGCAAGCAAAAAGAAAAAGGAAAATGAAGAACAGGTTGTAGGATGTCATTTTGAAAATAGCTCTGGTGTCAACTGCTACGCAAATGTAGTGCTGAATGTTGCATTTTATCTGGAAAGTTTGCGAGAGCAGATAATAGTAAATCAGGGAAAAAGATTCTGTTCAGAGCTGAGTCTCCTTTTTCAAAAGCTGAGTAAAGATAAAACTCAAATAGAAAGTGCTACTGACATTAGAAAACTTTTAGATGTATGTTCAGGACGAACACAGTTTTCTCAAAATGAACAGCAAGATGCACATGAATTTTTGATGTATTTTCTTCAGGTAGTGGAAGAAGAAGGAGTTCCCATTGACATTTTTTTTGGTCTCTCTTATAAATGGGAACATAGTTGTGATAATTGTTATAATATATGTGGCTCTATTGTTGATAATGAAAGGTTTATTTATTTGACATTGCCAGAGAGTAAAACAGTCACTTTTGCAAAATTAGTTAAAGATGCTAATCATAGCATGAAATGTGGTGAGTGTAATTCTGACATGTTTTCAACATTAATTTTAAAGGAATACGGACAGTATGTAATTTTAATGATGCAACGATGTAGAGCTGATGGTTCAAAATTGGATACTTTAATAAAGAAGTTTACAGGACAGCAATTATCAATTTCAGGAAAAACTTTTGTAACTGTTGCAATAATTTTCCATGATGGACCTACTGTTACTTCTGGACATTACACAGTTTATCTTAAATGTGAAAAAGGCTGGACACTGTGTAATGATTCCCAATTGATTTTCAAACAACGTTTGCCTTTTGATTTAGCAAATTCCTATCTAATCTTCCTGAAACCTAAATTTTAGAGAGACTTGGCAAGATCTGGACAAAACAATTTTACCATTTTACTGGATTACCATTGCAATTTTGTAAAAAAAAGATTTTTTAAATTATCATTTGGCCTAATGGAAAGATAACCAATTGTAATGTGGACTTTTTTAATTTTTAATGAAACTTTGAAAAACCAATAATTTAGAGATTATCGGTAACTTCTGCACATTTTAAATTTTGGAATGTTATTGGACTGCCATTGGAAATTTTTTCAAAAATGTTTTAAAAAATTACTATTTGGCCATGTGGAAAAGTAACCAATTCTATTGTGGACTTAATAAATTATTCAAAAAAATTTCGTGAACCAAAATGTTACAGAGAATCGGTGAGATCTGGACAAATTAAACTTTAGAATTTTATTGGATTACCGTTGGAAATTTATTCCAAAAAAAAATTTAAAATTACTATTTGGTCTAAAGGAAATGAAATCAGATGTATTTTGGAGTTATTTGAGATATAATATTGTGATTATACTTCTGAAACAAACATATCAGACGGCATTTTAAAGAAATAACTATTGGTATTAGATGATATTTTTTTACAATATTATGCATTTCTATAATGTTAAGTTTAAGTAAAAAAAGAATCAGGGCATTTTTAATACAATCTTTGTGATTGGTATTTTTTTTTGCCCGCTGTAAAATGATGAATGCAATTGCTTTCACAATTTATAGTGAAATGCAATATATTCTGAAAACAGCAAAAATAAGGCAAAAATATTTTTTGGAAAAAAATGTAAATATGTGTACTGTATTATAAAATGTTTTAAAAATATTAATACTTTTTTCTTTTTTTCCAGATAGATATAGAAAATTTTCGAAAACTACAAACATTTTTAAAACTATTTTTTAAAAAAACAAATGAATAAATATTTTTTCAGTGAGTATGGTAAGTCAATAATAATAATTGTAGTCTCTCAAGGACAATGTAATGTGATAAATGATTTTTAGTGTTTTTTTCAAAAAAAAAAAAAAAAGTACGCGCACCGTACGCGTACGGTAAAAAAAAAATAAAAAAAAGTTTTTAAAAACATATGTAAAAAAAAGATGAAAGATAAGGTTGGCTCTTAAAAGAACCGTTGTGTTCATGCAGGGACAGAGGAAAGGAAGCATGGGAAAATTATTCAAAGCGACAAATGTGCTGATCTATTTTGTTGTTCACTAGGGAAACACTGGTCTCCCTATGGCAAATTAGATCTTTACAAAATGTGCAATGAATATCAACCTTCCGAAATCGAGGGTTCATTTCCAGAGGGCCAGCAAAAGGAGATTCTCCCCCCACAGATGAAGGGCTCACCTGACCTGCAGAAGAAGGAGTCAGCCCTGCAGATGATGGTCCAGGCTGAGCTACTGTGGATGTACTGGCTCGTCTTTCTGAAGAGTTACCTCCAAAAAGATGACCATGTGTCCTTCTGTGTACATCCTGGAGGTGTCTCTTCATGGTGTGATTCCCAAAGGAATACTTCCTGTTAGGATTACCTCTAGAAAGTACACGCTTACACAGCTTACAAGTCACTAAGGGTGCATTTACCTTTTGCTGGCCTTCAGGAAAAGTAAAATAATCCCATACATAAGAGGGCTTTTGTTTCCTCGATCTCTGCCTCAAGACAGTGCTGCTAGTGCTAGCCTCACTCTCAGAAGAGCTCTGCTGTTCTGCCATCGTATCCCAAAGACAAACCAGCTCCTTCTCCCAAGGGATCACAAGCAGAAATGAGGGGAATGGGTGTGGTGTAGGAGAGTTCTAGAACTGAAAGTAGTTTCAACCAATCAAAAGTTGTGTTTCATGATCACATGACCTACCGTACGCTTACGGTACGCTTACGGTACGCTTACGGCAAAAAGTACGCATGCGCGTAAAAAAGACACGCGCTTGCGCGCATGCGCATAACAGTCACTACCCGACACTTCCGCGTAACGTGCGCGTGTGGCGTAAGCGCGCACGCGTCCCACGCGCAGTACGCGCGGCTACGCAAAGTGCGTAACTATACGCAAGCAGCGTAGATAGATTACGGACGTTGCGTAAACCGTACGCTTACCGTGAGCTTACGGTACGCGTACTAAAAAAATATTTTTTTTTAAAAAAAAGTACTGCAAATAAATTTGACATGTTTATTTTAAAAAATATATTTAAAAAAACATATTAAAGAATTTTAAAAATTTAATCATAGTCTTTATGAAAGGTAAGATAATTAAATTAAAAATATGTTAGAAAAAAAAAATAAAATAAAATAAAATTAGCATTTAAAAAACCTTGCAAATTCACTGAAAAAACCATGGGTTTCACACACGTTATAGTTAGGAATTAGCATTTAAAAAACCTTAGAAATTCAGTGAAAAAACCATAGGTTTCACACACGTTATAGTTAGGAATTAGCATTTAAAAAACCTTAGAAATTCAGTGAAAAAACCATAGGTTTCACACATGTTATAGTTAGCTGGACATTTTACTCGTAAAAAACCAATGAAATTGCCCCGTTATAGTTAGTTCAGCTAACTATAACTCGCGCGCCCGCAATGCACTGCTGATGACGTCACATATTACATCACTCATGACATGGTCAGTGACATCACTCATGACATCACTGATGACATCTCAAATGACATCACTCATGACATCACTGATGACATCATCCTTGTGATAGAGTGGCAGACCTCCTCTCACCCTAATATAACCTTTGACACACACATTCAAAAATAGAGACTAAAATTTTCAAAACAATGGACATACCAATACCAGTTACAACAACCTCTTCAGTAATTCTAAGATCCACATACACATCCACTCATTCACCAACAGTCCAATACAGTCACTCATACATGTACTCACTCATCATATGTACTCATACACCTATACATCCTGTTACACAATGCCACTCATCCATAGAGTTACTCACACACATAGTCACTCGTGCTAATAAAGAATCAAACATACATTTACTTGCATATACAGTTATACACACACCACCATACTTACTTCTACGGAAACTTACACATACTTAGTCTTTTAAACAATCACTTATAGAAACACATACTTATTCATACAGGAACTCTTCCAATCTCTCACCCTTGCATATACTCACATATATACACCAATAGTCACATATACTAGTTTTAAACATATGTAGTTACTCATAAAGACACTATTGAGACAGTCATTCACTCACTAACACACCCATACACACACTCATCCACCCATGCAGTCCTGCACACATGGTCTGTTCAACACATACAAACAGTGAGTCACTCATTCATGCACCTATGCACTACGTAATACCCCCCACCGAACCATGCAGACACTCAGACTGATACTCAAAAAACCAACTAATAACCTATATAGACACCCATGTAGCTACTCACCAACCCATGCAGCCACTTATACACAAAGTGAGAGACTGATACAGATATATACATATTTAAACATTACTCACTAAAACATGTATTCACTATGATACACTTAATCAGTCAGTTAAACAATCAATTTTTCAAAAACAAATCATCCATTTAGACACTTATATACCCATTTATTCTTCCATCGACCTTGAGATATACATATATAAAACATATTTAATTTTCAGAAAAACCCACATTCACTGGATGATGTCATCAGTGAGGTCATCAGTGATGTCATTTGAGATGTCATCAGTGATGTCATGAGTGATGTCACTGACCATGTCATGAGTGATGTAATATGTGACGTCATCAGCAGTGCATTGCGGGCGCGCGAGTTATAGTTAGCTGAACTAACTATAACGGGGCAATTTCATTGGTTTTTTACGAGTAAAATGTCCAGCTAACTATAACATGTGTGAAACCTATGGTTTTTTCACTGAATATATATATATATATATATATATATATATATATATATATATATATATCAAACCCAAAATTGCCCTGCATATAAGCTCGCACTCCAAAGCCAGGTAAGTTGCAACAACAACTTTATTTAGACATGAAGCAGGCGTTTCAGTCCGTGTTCTCCTTTAAAGTGTGCCTGACACGTTTCAAAGATCACCATCCTCTTTTTCAAAGGCAATGTTAAAGTTCCAAAAGCTTTTCCTGCTGCAAGTCCGCTTTCAATGGGAGAAGTTTTCAAAAAAGCTCCTGCATGGCTTTCACTACAATAGCTCATTAAGCTCAGGTGTGTCTTTGCAGAGCATTGCGGTATTTGTAGTCTTACGGCGTTTTATCAGAGAAAAGCCATCCAGTGGGCAATGACTGAAAATCCTGCTTCCATAACATTTCAAAACCTGTATTGCCCGTTCGACCTGGCATAATTCCAAATCGGGGACCCATCATTTTTCGGGCGGTGCGGTAGCTCCACGGCTTTTCTCTGATAAAACGCCGTAAGACTACAAATACCGCAATGCTCTGCAAAGACACACCTGAGCTTAATGAGCTATTGTAGTGAAAGCCATGCAGGAGCTTTTTTGAAAACTTCTCACATTGAAAGCGGACTTGCAGCAGGAAAAGCTTTTGGAACTTTAACATTGCCTTTGAAAAAGAGGATGGTGATCTTTGAAACGCGTCAGGCAAACTTTAAAGGAGAACACGGACTGAAACGCCTGCTTCATGTCTAAATAAAGTTGTTGTTGCAACTTACCTGGCTTTGGAGTGCGAGCTTATATGCAGGGCAATTTTGGGTTTGATATATATATATATATATATATATATATTATCTACTGGCGATCGCCAGTAGATAGTTATAGTTAGGACCGTGTTTCCATAGGAAATCTCAAAATTCTATTTTGAATAACTTTGGCGCTGGTTGACGAATCTTCGCGAAAATTTCAAAACTAATGGGGCGCTCCGTTCAGCTCCTACCCTGAAAGTCTTGGGGTGATTCGTCAAGCGGGGGCCGAGAAAAAGGGGGGGTCCCAAAACGCGTTTTCCCCAAGCATTTTTCCATAGGACATTTAGTCGCAGCTACAGCCCGAACGGCTGAACAGAATTACGTGAAATTTGGCAGAGAGGTAGCCATAAGGTCAAGGAAGTGCCTTTTGCAGGTCTGGTGTAAATCTGTTCAGTATTTCCTGAGAAAATAGCATTTAAAAGCATATCAATATCTATACGCGCGCAACCGCAATCCTCTGCTGATGACGTCAGATATTACATCACTGATGACATATGTGTCTTTATGAAAAATAAATATTTGTAATATATGTATAGCTAAAGATTAATGGAAGAAGACATGGGTAAATAAGTGTCTAAATACAGTGATGTAATATCTGACGTCATCAGCAGAGGATTGCAGTCGCGTGAGTTATAGTTGCCTGCACTAACTATAACGGGGGAATTTCATTGGTTTTTTATGAGTGAAATGTCCAGCTAACTATAACATGTGTGAAACCTATGGTTTTTTCAGTGAATATATATATATATATATATATATATATATATATATATATATATATTCACTGAAAAAACCATAGGTTTCACACATGTTATAGTTAGCGGAAATTTTACTGATAAAAAACCAATGAAATTCCCCCGTTATAGTTAGTGCAGGCAACTATAACTCACGCGACCGCAATCCTCTGCTGATGCTAATACTGTATTTAGACACTTATTTGCCCATGTCTTCTTCCATACATTTTTAGCTATACATATATTACAAATATTTTTTTTTCATAAAGACACATATGTCATCAGCAGAAGATTGCGGTCGCGTGAGTTATAGTTGCCTGCACTAACTATAACGGGGGAATTTCATTGGTTTTTTATCAGTAAAATTTCCGCTAACTATAACATGTGTGAAACCTATGGTTTTTTCAGTGAATTTGCAAGGTTTTTTAAATGCTAATTCCTAACTATAACGTGTGTGAAACCTATGGTTTTTTCAGTGAATTTGTACGGTTTTTTAAATGCTAAGTTACTTTACGCCATTCGTGGCGTGCGCGCCCACTTAACGCAGTTCGTTCCATGCGCGCACGGTGCGCTTCGCGCACCGTGCGCGCAGAGTGAGCACGCGGTGCGCTTCGCGCACCGCGCGCCCACTTTACGCAGTTAGTGCCGTGCACGCACGGTGGGCACGCGGTGCGATGACAAAGCAAGAAAGCACATCAACAAATCTGTTTCTGCTTTCCTCCGTGACTATGGTATGGGTGCCATTTACCACAACAACTTGCGTTATGACATGCAAGACATTTATAGAGGAGATGGTGTGCACTTCAATGATGAAGGGAACAGAGTCTTCCTCTTGAACCTTAGACTCTGCATCGGTACTTACTTGTAGGTACCACTAAAAAATCATTTCATAAACACAACGGCTCTTTTTAGAGCCCCCTAATATCTAAACACTTAAATCTGATTTTCATTTTTTTTTTTTTTTTTCCTACCGTACGCTTACCGTAAGCTTACCGTACGCGTACCCCGTGATTTTTTTTAAAATCAATAAATGTTTTCTTTGTACTTTTCTGTCCTTCTTTGACCCCCTTACAAATGTTAGGGGGTCTGTAACTCTCCTCATTGCCCCCTTTCCTTGTTTTCACTCTTTTTTTTCCGAGTGAAATACACAAAATGGCGGCCGCCGCTTCCTGGTTTCGGCCGATTCGAATGTTTACTAAGATCTAAGAGCCAATCAGAATCGCGCTCGCGCACGCCACCGTACGCTTACCGTAAGCGTACGGTAAGCGTACCGTAAGCGGGCTCAGATATATATATTGATTTAAAGGCTATTTTCTCAGAATCTACTGAACAGATTTACACCAAACCTACAAAAGGCACTTCCTTGACCTAGGGACTACCTCTCTGCCAAATTTTGAGTAATTCTGTTCAGCCGTTCGGGCTGTAGCTCGTTCTAAAGGTCCTATGGAAAAATGCATGGGAAAAACGCGTTTTGGGACCCCCCTTTTATCTCAGCCCCCGCTTGACGGATCCCCCCGAGACTTTCAGGGTAGGAGCGGAGCGTAGCGCCCCACCTATTTTGAGAAATTCGCGGGGATTCGTCGACCGGCGCCAAAGTTATTCAAAATAGAATGTTGAGGTTTTCCTATGGAAACGTGGTCCTAACTATAACTACCTACTGGCGACCGCCAGTAGGTAATATATATATATATATATATATATATATATATATATATATATATTACCTACTGGCGGTCGCCAGTAGGTAGTTATAGTTAGGACCACGTTTCCATAGGAAATCCGCAACATTCTATTTTGAATAACTTTGGCGCCGGTCGACGAATCCTCGCGAATTTTTCAAAATAGGTGGGGCGCTACGCTCCGCTCCTACCCTGAAAGTCTCGGGGGGATTCGTCAAGCGGGGGCTGAGATAAAAGGGGGGTCCCAAAACGCGTTTTTCCCATGCATTTTTCCATAGGACCTTTAGACAGGGCTACAGCCCGAACGGCTGAACAGAATTACTTGAAATTTGGCAGAGAGGTAGTCCTCAGGTCAAGGAAGTGCCTTTTGTAGGTTTGGTGTAAATCTGTTCAGTAGATTCTGAGAAAATAGCCTTTAAATCAATATATATATCTGAGCCAGCTTACGGTGCGCTTACGGTACGCTTACCGTACGCGTACGGTGGCGTGCGCGAGCGCGATTCTGATTGGCTCTTAGATCTTAGTAAACATTCGAATCGGCCGAAACCAGGAAGCGGCGGCCGCCATTTTCTCTCTTGCACTGAGAGTGAAGATGAAAATACAAAGCACAAAAACATGTAAAGGGGCTGTTTAGACAGCTCCCACACACATAGCCATGTTGAGTGAGTCCCCAAAGATCCCCCAAGGCCAAAAACCGGGTTTTTTTTTTTCGGTAATTTCGCCGATTACGCTTACCGTACGCGTACGGTAAAAAATTATATAAAAAAAAAAATTATCCACACTCTCCCCACCCCGTGTGCAATTGGTGGCCGAAGGCCACCAATTGTGCATGGATTATTATCGATGAGATAAACTATAATATTTAAAAAAAAAATAAAAAAATAAAAAAATTATCCACACTCTGTCCACCCCGTGTGCATATGGTGCCCAAAGGGCACCATTTGTGCATGGCTTATAAAAATTACGAAAAATTAAAATATTACCTTTCAAAACGAAGTGCATCATATGTCCTCCATGTGCGCACGGTGCGCACCGCGTGCCCACCGTGCGTGCACGGCACTAACTGCGTAAAGTGGGCGCGCGGTGCGCGAAGCGCACCGCGTGCTTACTGTGCGCGCACGGTGCGCGAAGCGCACCGTGCGCGCACGGAACGAACTGCGTTAAGTGGGCGCGCACGCCACGAATGGCGTAAAGTAACTTAGCATTTAAAAAACCGTACAAATTCACTGAAAAAACCATAGGTTTCACACACGTTATAGTTAGGAATTAGCATTTAAAAAACCTTGCAAATTCACTGAAAAAACCATAGGTTTCACACATGTTATAGTTAGCGGAAATTTTACTGATAAAAAACCAATGAAATTCCCCCGTTATAGTTAGTGCAGGCAACTATAACTCACGCAACCGCAATCTTCTGCTGATGACATATGTGTCTTTATGAAAAAAAAATATTTGTAATATATGTATAGCTAAAAATGTATGGAAGAAGACATGGGCAAATAAGTGTCTAAATACAGTATTAGCATCAGCAGAGGATTGCGGTCGCGTGAGTTATAGTTGCCTGCACTAACTATAACGGGGGAATTTCATTGGTTTTTTATCAGTAAAATTTCCGCTAACTATAACATGTGTGAAACCTATGGTTTTTTCAGTGAATTTGCAAGGTTTTTTAAATGCTAATTCCTAACTATAACGTGTGTGAAACCTATGGTTTTTTCAGTGAATATATATATATATATATATATATATATATATATATATATATATATATATATATATATATATATATATATATATATATATATATTAACTACTGAGGGCCTCAGGACTAAAGTGGACTTCATCCCCCAACCAACAGTGCGACAGGAGGTGCGTTTGCGTAGTGGTGGAGAAAGGGGGCGTGGTCTCTGACCACCTCTCAGCAATCCAGCTGTGTGGGTCTTACTGGAGGTAACAAAAGGGCTAGTTGGCCCCCAAGGACCCTCAAGAACCAAGGTGACTTTATCCCCCAACTAGTAGTGCACCAGGAGGTGCGTTAGCAGAGTGGTGGAGAAAGTGGCTTGGCCTCCGAAAACCTCTCAGCAAACCCACTGTGTGGGGCTTACTGGAGGTAACAGGAGGGGTAGTTGGCTGCCAAGGACCCTCAATAGTCAAGGGGACTTCTTCCCCCTACTAGTAGTGTGCCAGGAGGCACATTTGCAGAGTGGTAGAGAAAGGGGGCATGGCCTCCTACTAGGTCTCAGTAATCCTGCTGTGTGGGACTTACTGTAGGTAACAGGAGGGGTAGTTGGCCCCCAAAATGTAGCGGTTTGCTAAGAGGTCTTCGGAGGCCACACCCCCTTTCTCCCCCACTCTGCAAACAAGACTCAAGATGCACTACTGGTTAGGGGGTGAAGTCCACTTTTCTCCTGAGGGACCTTGGGGGCCAGGAAGCCCTCCTGGTACCTCCTCTAAGTCCTACACAGCAGGATTCCGGAGAGCTGGTCGGAGGCCTAACCCCCTTTCTCCACCACTCTGAAAACATGACTACTAGTTAAAAAACCTTAGAAATTCATTGATAAAAACAAAGGTTACAGGGACGTTATCGTTAGGAAATGAAATAAAAAACCTTAGAAATCCACTGAAAAAAACAAAGGTTACAGAGAAGTTATAGTTATGCTCAGGTGTCACTCGTACAAAACCAGAGAAATTCAGCCGTTATAGTTGGTGAACTAACTTAGCTCGCACAACCGCAATGCACTGCTTATGACCTCTCATATTACATCACTCATGACATGGTCAGTGACATCACTCATGACATCTTGTCTTTTTGTTTAAGCACTCCATGAGTGTGCATGAGTTTTCACGTCTCTCTCACCTGCATGACCCCACCACGCTTTGTGTTGTTCTCTCTCATCCATGTGGTTCTCTTCCCCACATGCTCCCTCTCACACATGTGCTTCTAACACTCCCACTGTCCTCAGTGTTGCTCTCTCTCATGCTTTTTTCACCCCCTGCTCTTCATTGCTATCCGCCCCACCCGCTCCTGCATTGCCTCCCACCCTCGGGTGCTATATTTTAAATTAATTTTTCTATACTAAAAAAGAAGAGGATTTTGTGCTACTTTTTTTCTTTAATTACTGATCTGTTTCAGACTGGTGACTAAAAAAATAAAAGAGCCATGCACATCATTTTGGAAGCATACATGCATGTTCACGCATGCATGCCTCTGTAAAGATTCATGTGTGTATATACAAAAGGATGCAGCCACCATTTGCTGCATCATCATGCCTTTTTTCTTTTGGTTATTCTGTATGGTGCACGGCATGGTCAAAATGCGCTGGCAGAGCCAAGAGCCATCAGGTCGCAAATGAGAGGCCCAGTGGATTTGCCAATGCTTGTTCTAAAATGTTTTACTGAGTGTTGGCAGTGGTCTGGAGGACACAAAGGAGAAGGGGTGAAATTGGGAACCCTTTCCATTTGCGAATCAGTTACAACCCCAACTAGGAAGTCTTTACCTGATCAGCGCAAACCATTGATACATCCTTCTGAATCCAAATAACTGACTAACCTATCCACCACTCAAATAACTTTCATATTTCAATATACTAATTCAACACTAATCCTTTATGCGTGCCGAAAAAGCGCTTCAACACCTTGTCAGGGTTAGTTAGCGCTACATATATGCAATTACAATACAATACAATACATCAGGGTACGAATCCAAATTTACAAAGGACATTTAGGACACACCCCTTCCAAACAGCGATTGGTAATCTATTGCTAAACCCATTTACCACTTCGGAAACATTTTTCTGAAGCGGTAAATGTGTTTGGTGAACACAAAAATCTATTTTCACAGTTACAAAACCTCTGATTTAGTGAATCGGACTTTAATTTGTTGGAGATGGAGATGTGTAAAATGAACTATGATGCATGGTGAACCTCGAGTTATCTCTTATTGTGAGGGTTAATTATCTGAAGATGTCTAACCTTCCATTAGTACTCTTTAATATACAATCTCCCTTATTAGATATCATTCATATATTTCACAACATTTGAATCTGTCATTAGCTAATATCTAGGGGAGGATAAAAATTCTGTAATAGCATATCATAATCTACCTCTGAGTATACCTGAAGCAGGCTATGATTTAGCTAATTTCTAATTATTCTCGTATATCACATCAAAAATTATCTCGGGGGAATAATGTTCTTAGTACAGTATGGTAGAAGCTACCCTAATGAAGACAGTATTCTCTGATGGTTAGGCAAACAGAACTCTAACATACAGCTCTCGCCTTGATATTGAAAATCTGTAAAAAAAAAAATTAAAAAGTAATAATAGTACTAAAATCTAGACTGTTTCTATGTCTTTAGCCCAGCAATGTTGCAGTACATGATTTGAAGTTAAATTCTACCCGAACTAACTGCCTACAGATGTGTAGTGCGGTTTAATGCAACTTCCTAACAAAACCATCAGTTTGGGCATTCAAGTGTATGTTCGAAACATTAATTTGTTTTTACACAACTGCAGAATTCCCAAAAGCACTCACAGATGTCCTTCCTACGCGTTTCCTCTAACACCAGTGTTATCAGAATATTTTATTGTCCTCCTTGTTCCTATGAACCCTCAGGAGTTAAGTTTTGTCGTGTTTTAAAGTCGTTGGATTAGGCCGCAACTAACCCTACCGGTGACGTTGTTTGAACAGCTTGAATAAGTGATTTATTTGCACTGCGTCTGTGCGGTTTTCAATAAATGTTTGCTTTCGGTCGCACATCAAACATTCAAAGTGCTTGCCTTTCTCTGGTCTGTCATTACCTCCTTTGCAGTCGCCTCCAGCCTCAGCATCTTCCATTTGCTGGTGTTTGTGAGGTGATTTGAACAGCTGCATTTCCTAAAAGCAGTTGTAGGCCATGAAGAAGTATGCGCGGGCGAGTCATTCGAGGCATGCTGGCAATGCTGAAGGGGTCAACAGTACTGGCATTTGCGCTTCTGGCTGGCACAATGCAGGCCGATCACCTTGTCCCTTGCAGCAAGCACTTGTGCCAGCTGGACCGATGTGGCCTACTTCTAGAGGGGTCCTGCAGGCTTTGGATTATTTGGGCATACAGTTGGTGATATTGAAACTGAGCTAACACCTTGCAGTGCTGACTGTAAACCAGTCTGGTCAAGTGATGTACTTGGTGAGTGGCTATGAATCGTTGGCAATTTTAGGGTACTGACATGGACTGTTTTTTTCAGAATTATTCAGGATCCTGTGAGAATCTTGGCCGGACAGGCTTTAAGTACCACCAGGCATTTCCCCGGAAGGGCTGGAGTCCCTGGAGGCTGTTTTTTAGGGAGGGGGCCTGGTGCCTCTGTCACTTTTCCCAGCTTCCCGAGTACCTGAGATTAATTTACAGCAGGCAGGAGGAGGCTTCAAGTGAAGTGGGAGGGGAGGAGTGGGGGCAGTGGGGGGTCACTGATCAAAGGGAGAACAGAGAGAAGAGAAGGAATTGAGACAGAATGAATTGATTGAAAGAGAGAGATTGTGCAAAGAGGTGAAGGGGACGGGGTTTGTTTGAGCATTTCTTCCAGATATTGGTGAGAATGTCCACGTAACATGTATTTGCTAGTGCAAGATCGCATGTGTTTGCACCTTTTGCTCCAGTTGTAAAGTCAATATACATGACCCTTTACTTAGTGCTAAGGGTCAGGAACATATGAATGGAACTAACAAAGATTGTGCAAATGTATTCTGTGAAAGATACACCTACAAAAATTCAAGGACATCAGCTGTGTCAACACCAGAAACCATACATCAGCAGCAAACAGCTTCAGAGTGTGCCTGTGTATATTTAGGTATGGTCAACAGGAACGTCCTAGGCGACTGCAGCAGGATTATGACTGCCATTCCCAAAAGCCAAAACCACACTCGAACCCGTTTCTTAGCAGACACACATTTGAACCTAGGATCTCAGGTTGTGCAGGCTGTCCCTCAACCAAATATTCTGACCGCTCTTGAAATCACATTATTAAAGTAACAAGGCACAAATAGCAATCAATAACTATTTCAATTGTTAAGCATATAAACAGCCTAAATTAAATGCCACCTGATAATATATGCCTAATACATTTCTCCTCCTTATTGTGAATTACAGTATTTATAACATTGTAGGTTTACCTATGGTCCCAATCATCCCCACCTGTGCTGCATCCTTCCTTCACTTCATTAAAATTGTTGGAGACAGCAAAGTTGATGATGTTCAGACTCACCAATGATGCCCTAGTGAGTCACTTGCTTCAAACAATTCCACCCGATCTCACATCAGATAGAACTAATATGATAAATGTCTCCCTGCAATTGTGAGTGGTTCTGGAGCCCCGCTCAATGAAACATGTCATCACAATTAGGGATGTGCTAAATTTGTGTAATATCCCTTTTGCGCCATTACCTCAAATTTAAGACAAATGACCTGAAACTGCACTAAATTTAAGGAAATGCAAATCTTACATTATCATTTCTTTCAGTGCTCTGAAGTAACCTCAGAGCAGGGAGGTGCGCCTGTTTTCCTGCACCCGCAGCCGTGCGGTGGGGTCCCTCCGCCATCTGAGTCCCATTTCCCCCCGCCACATTATGATGGCGGGCAGTGGCGCAACGAAATTTAAGGGAGCCCCCCTGCAAAGTGCATGGAGGGGACCCCTCGCTCCGGACCCAGTCTGGAACTCTCCGGCTTATCTGTGCCCAGTGCCAGAGGGGGCATCCAGGAGCTTAGGGCCCCCTGCGCCGAGGGTGCTGCGGGTGCTATTGTTACACCACTGTTTAGACGTGCTCTACGCCTTTACAGGTGGTGTCTTGGACGCGTGACTTGTCACGAGGTGAAAGGGTCTTGAACCGCAAAACAGCACATTCTCTCTCTTGCATGCCAAGCATCCAGACAAAACAGGTCAATTTCTCACCAACCCCTTCACACATCTGCAACCAGTTTTCACGATTTAGAACTGTAGGGCTACAGCGCTGTAGTGCCTCGTGAAAGAACTTTTAAATAAATGTACCACAATCCTCCCCTAAAGCACTTTATAATTAGTATGACAGGGCTCCCATTTTGGGTGTAGCAACACTTTATAGTTTTCGTTCCGTTTCATCTTGTGGCATCTACCTAGCTGATAAAGCCAATAGGCACCGAGGAAATCAGTCAGTGATTGCCTTTTATGTCCCAGTCCAGCTAGGCCACAGGTTCGGATTACGCTGTCCATTCACTGAAGACATTGGTGCACCTCTCCTTATTTTATGCCCACCACCCCAAGATGTAAGAAGAAGATCCCCTAAAGAGCCCGTGAGAAGAATATTCAAACCCATGCCAGTAGAATAACTCAGCTGGTTGAACGCACACTGCAGAGATCTCTGTGAAGCTTGCAGGAAATAGGGTTCCTAGAGGGCTCTACCTTGCCTCACAAGAGGCCGATGAAGCAATGACTAATGAGGTGTTTACACTTATTATACACATATTATACAAGAGAGAATTAAACTAGTGCAGGCTACATAAACACTTAAATATTACATTGTTGTGAAGACACCCACTTCAAAGTAACACAACGGCTCACAAGGTTGCAACCTGAGCACAAACTCCCCACGCACGTAAACCCTGCTTTGTGTGTGTTCCTCCACTCGGCTGTCTGGGGCTGAATCTTAATGTGTAAACATAGAAAATGCAGTCTCCTGAAACTTAAAATGACATTTGTTTTCATAATACCTAAAACAAGTTTGCGCCACAAGAACTATGGTAAAAACTCAGAATGTGTACACAGCACAGAGCCAGTAGCAGACGGAAACTTGAGGTCCCCCCCTGCAAAGTGAATGGAGAGCCCCCTTCCACACTTAGGAGCTCTCAGGCCAGCAGGGTACTGTGCGGAGGGGGCCCCCTGGTGCTCGCCCCCCCCGCACTGCGGGGGCTGATGGGGCTGCTGGGGCCATTGTTACGCCACTGATGGTGGGGGGATCGCTGTGCGACTGCGGCGGTCGCAAAGACCGCCCTCCACGCTTCCGCCACAGGCAATCGTCACGATTGCCTGGAGGAGCAGTCAGCATGTGTAAAATGGTGGTGGTGCCTAGCAGGCACCGCCCACCAGATTACAATGCTGGCATCAGCCAGCGTTTCCATGGCGGTGGAACCACCACGGAAAGGTTGGCGGAGGCTGGAATCGGGGGCCCGTTGCGGGCCCCCTCTGTGTTGGGGGATCCAGTTGTGCGCTGCGGGTACCCATGGTACCCCCCTACATTTCCATGCACAAGGTGGCAGGGACCGCGTGGTGCCTGCCACGTTGTGCAGGGAAATGCACAACATGGCCATTTAACATTGTGGCGGGTGCTGCAGCCAGCAGCACCCGCTGCAATGTTAAATTGCTGGATGCGACCGCGACGGTAACGGTCGCATCGTAATTAGGGGTGTGGGACTCCCGCCTTCCAGGCGGGCGGTCCCGATCCTGCTACGATTGCAGCCATCGTAATCGTCCCCTAAGTCATGATACCAGTGCTTAATTTGTAAAAGAATACGGTCCTGGGCCCACAGTTTTGGTAGACACACATGGATGGTGCTACCGAACGTCAGGGATGCTGAATACCAAAGATTTTCAGTCTTGATTCCACCTCATGCTTCTTTCATCCACCAGTCTACATTCCGTGCTCCTTTCTCTCACTCTTGCAGGTTCTTTTCAATTCTCGCTTTCTCACTATGTCACACTTTTTCAACCTTTCTCTTCCTCCTTCTTCTCCCTTTTCGCCCTTTCTCTCTCTTCTTCTGGGTCAAAGTCTGATAATGAAATACCAGCCTGGGTCCCAGAAGGTGAGTGATGGTGGGCCTCACCTGCAGTCATCACCTCAAAATAAGCACTTCATGATACACACTGCAGGATCATGAAATCATAATCCCGCTGCCGTCAGGTTATCTTGCTTAGACAACAGCATAAGTCGCACGCAGTTTTTCACTCAGATGAAGGTCCAAGAGAAACTTCTATACGGTCCAGAATTCTCAGGAGAATCACACCTTATTTGCTTCTGGGCACCAATTTGTAATTTCACCTGTGCTGGACGAATTCAGCAATGCTCTTTTGCTCCGCCTGTGCCGCTTGAATAGCAGGTAATAGGGCCGTGAACACTGAGCGCCTCTGCAATAGGGTTGCGTACATGAATTTGCACACATGCTGCCACATTTCTGTGATTTACACACCTGATCACAGTTTGTGCACATTTTCCTATTTTACAGAATGTAAATTCAGACTTAAATCAGTGTAAAATGTATTCCTGTTATTGTCAGTGTCTTTGGATGGAAGGCTGACTACTAGGGCTTAATTTCTGAAATAATTGGTGGCAGGGCACACAGATTTCGCAAAAACTGGTGGCTGGTGCTACCGAATATCAGGCTTGCTGAATACCAAGGCTGCATAGTCTTGATTCTACCACATAATATATCGCATAACATGTGTATTTGTAAAGCACACGTTCACCCAAAAGAGGATCTTGGGGCTGAATAATAGTTGTTCATCGTTACTCAACTCAATGGTATTTGTTTTATCGAGCTCAGAAGGATGAAAGGCTGAGTAGACCCCTGAGATTTGAACCTGTGACCATGAGGTCAAACACAGTACAGTACACACATTAATCCACGAAGCCTCGTACTTCCTTCTTCCACCACTAGATATACAGAGCCCCTTTGTTTCACTTTTTCAGGTTCTTATTCTTCCCTTCTTTCCCACTTCTCACAATTTTTGCTTTTTCCTCTGCCTCCTTCTTTCCCCTTTTCGCATTGTTCTCTCTTGCTCTGGGTCTTCTGAGGAAAATTGAGAGCCAGTCCCCAACATGAGTGCAGGTGAGCCCCACCTGCACCCACCAGCTGAAATTAAGCACTGATGGCTACTCAATGTGGATTTATGAAATCTGATCTCTGGAACCTTTGCAGTTGGGTTCCTCAATGGTGGTAAAATGTGCTGGTGAGGGTTTTAACCTGTTTTGATGACATTTCTTGCTGTATTTCGTCCAGAATAAAATCTGTAGTCTAGTAGGGAGGCTTGTAAAATAATTGTCAGTATAAGAGTGGGCCTCCTTGCTCATCATGATCGAGGGTGGTTAGGTTCTGCGGCGTGATGGGATAACCTGCGAATCCTGCCCACCTGCAGCGGCACATTATCCGACTACTCCAAAGCAAGATAGTTCTGTGTTTTGAGTGGTGCCCTAAAGAGACGACACTGTTGCAGTATGGGAAATGTGTTAGTTTTTAGAAAACCAGAACCCTTTAAGTGTACTTTAACAAAGACGCTTAAACAACATTCTGCGAGATGCTCCCCACCGGTTTATGCCGATAAATGCTTTATCCTTCCCAGTTACGAAGGTAAATGCCCTATATGTCCTTTACTGCTTTTTAAATATATTTTAAGATCAACAACATCTTATTTATGGGGCACAGAGCGCTACCTATAACTATTATAAATCTGCTTATTTTTTATATTTTTCTAATGAATACAAAAGGATTCAGGTCCTTCTGCTTCAAAGAGTACCAAATACATCCTGCTTTTGATGCCCTTTTTCTCTTTTATTGTTTTTTTAAATACATTTTTAGATCAACAACATCTCATTTATGTGGCACAGAGCGCTACCTATAACAATTATAAATCTGTTTATTTGTTTATATTTTTCTAATGAATACAAAAGGATTCAGATCCTTCTGCTTCAAAGAGTACCAAATACATCCTGCTTCCGATGCCCCTTTTCTCTTTTATTGCTTTTTTAAATATATTTTCAGATCAACAACATCTTATTTATGTGGCACAGAGCGCAACCTATATCAATTATAAATCTGCTTATTTCTTATATTAAATAGGAAACAACTACCCGATCATCCTTTTTTTTTTATTGTACGTGCGGTCAACAGCTTCGTATTTCATTTTGAGATTTTCCCTTCTTAACTGCCCACGCCCGTCCTCCTGTCCTCAAACACTTTCCCTGGATTTGACCTCACGCCTCTGGTCTCTGCGGGTGTGTTTTTTGCTTCAAGGCTGCCTCAAATCCCTCGGCACGCAGTCGCTGCTCTCGGTTGGTGCGTGCAGCTCTTGTTAGCGACTTATATTTTCTGGTTTGTTATTATGTCAGCAGGAGTCCTCTATGAGTTTACAATTGGGTTCGCGATGGGAAGTGGGCCTTCTCCTGACAGCGCTTGTTTTCGGTGTCTTTCAAACAGACTTAGATTGGCTTGTTTTGTATTCTCTTCTTGATGTCCATTTACAGGGATTCATGCCATTTCATTTTGGGCTTAGTGCTTTTCTAACCAGTTTGTCTTTGCTCCCCCTCCTTGCCCCCCCCCCCTTATTACAACTTTGAAGAAACCCCAGTTATCCAGTTCCCCGCAGTCACCTGGTGCTATTAAAAAACATGCTTTTTCAGTTTGATCATAACAACTCCTCAGTTTGCCCTCTCTCTGTGTGGTTCCCTTGACCTGCAGTCTTTTTCTTTCTACCAATCCTGAAATTACTTCTTCATTGTCCACCTGCTGCTCTTGAGCCAGTGTGCTTCGAAGCTGGAGGTCTTCCATTTGAGAAGCATAGATTGAGTTTTCGCCCTCCTCGTCAGGGCCCCTCAGCCTATCTACAATTCTCTTTGCAATTTGCGGCCATTTTGTTAATTTGAGCGGATGGGCGTGGAGCATGAGCTCCTCGTCTTGATCGATAGCAGACTGTTTAAAGTGTGATTGGTTCATTGGTACATTCCTCACTGGGTATGGCCTCTTTACATTATTCTGTGCAGGACACTTTGTATGCGAGGAGCCATCAGAAGAACTTTAGCTGTGCTAAGAGTCGCTGGGTGCACTTTTAGGACTTCATTCCATAATGTTCTGCTCTTAATCAGGCAGATAGTTTCTCCAAAAGATATAGATATGGCCAGACACTGGGTGGCTACTTTGTCATACTGTATGCAATTTGGTCTTGCATCTGTATGCAATTTGCGTACTGTATGCAATATGCAATTTGCCTGCTGGGGTTATCCTTCACTCATTAGCATAGCTACCCTTTGAGTATCTAGTGTACACAAGGATTTACTTAATTTATGGAATTGGGATTAAATAGCACTTTCAGCCCTGGTACACCAATGGTAAACAAAAGTATCTAGCATGGATACTGGCCAATAACCACGTATCGCACCGGCCAATAACCACATATTGCACCGTGACTCAGCAAAAAGGCCTTGTCCTTCTGCCTTTATTCCTTGTCCTTCTGCCTTTATTCCTTGTCCTTCTGCCTTTATTCCTTTATGAGCAAACATTAGGAACAATTAGAAATAGGCTTAGTTCAGGTACTGAATACTATTAAAAAGCATTAACAAGCCCCCCTCTAAAAAAAGTGTGGGCAGTGGGTTAGGATGAACTAGTAGCAACACATAAAGAATGGCACTGTACATCCAATCCCAGGCTTTCCACTTTACCCAAACACATTTGCATTTTCCACAGAGGGCAGCCCCTGGATCTCTTAAAAAGAACCATCACTGTTGTGTTGTAGTGAGCCAGACGGAAACTAGTCAGCCAGATGTGCTTTTCAATCTCAGCTTCCCAATGCAATCAAATTGCTTGCTTTGGCGCAATCTATCGGCCCGCTCCTGTGTTTTCTATAGAGTGGACATAGGCTAGGTTTAGGCTGAAAGCAGGCAGTAAGTGTGAGATAGAAAATCTGGACTTAAAACCGACATCCATTGAGTATAAACCGATATTCATTAAGTATCACACTTGCTCTGTCAGACCGCGCCTAGTATCAAGGTCTACTCATTAAATTATGGTATAGTGGGAAATTTATGTGCAGTTCTGTTTTAGTTTTCATTTTACTACTTGACCAAATGTTTGATCTTGGGCATGCTATGTTTTCCCTGTGCGTCTGTCACCTTATCCTCCATTACACAATCTGGCTATTGTAAAGGCTTCAGGCATTTAACTTGTAGTTTAGGGGTACTTCCCTAGGGATTAAACCACTTCACTGCAAGTGATCACATTCCTCTATATTAGCATAACCAAAGGTAAACCTATGGATGAAACAGCATTATGCAGGATACCTTCTGGCTGCAGCTCTCTGTTAGCATGTTAACACTAGGGGTAGGTGTAACTAGCGTAATTCATTGTAGCGTAATCACACGGAATTACCCATGAGTTGCGTGAGTCTACACATAATCATGCGAGAAGAGTAATTCTGCATTTAGTGCTATTTCTTAAGGCAAAAATGCCTCCTCGCTTACAAAATGGGCACGAGAATGCATTTTGTGCTAAGAAATAGTGTTAAATGCAACAGAATGCGAATAGTGAGTGGGAGCAGCCGCTCACGCTTGCTACATGTGCTCAATGGGACATCATTTTCCCCCAACTTATTCCCGGCCTTTAGCACTATTTTCTTTTAGCATATTGTCCCCTTGCATCCAAAATTGGTGTGAGAATGCATTTTGCTCTAGGAAGCATCACTAAGGGGCATATTAACAAGGGCCGGCGATAAATATCGCAAAGCGCACTTAGCGCTTGCATATTTATCGCCGGCTATCTCTGGAATTTATCGCCCGGTTAGCGCGTTATCAACAACTCGCATCGCAGAGGCGATAAAATTCCAGAGATAGGTGGGATATCGCCGTTTTCCATGGTGGAAAACGGCGACATCCTAGAT
Source organism: Triturus cristatus (assembly GCF_964204655.1). Taxonomy (NCBI): domain Eukaryota; kingdom Metazoa; phylum Chordata; class Amphibia; order Caudata; family Salamandridae; genus Triturus; species Triturus cristatus. Next base: position 452,165,759 of record NC_140593.1, on the reverse strand, counting down.
AATAGGGCCTGTGGTCTTAGCCACACAATCCACCCCCATGTTAGGTATGCCTTAGTCAGGAATTTAACAGACGTTAAATTCCTGAGTTAAGGCATACTTAACGCGATTTTATTAATCGCTAACCCTCCTTGATAATATCGCGAAGCTTCCTTTGCGATATTATCCCATGTTGCTTTTCACAGCCACGCCTCTTTTGCATCTCATTATCAATGCGAGGCGAGGCGTGTGAAAAAGGGGCGATACATCAAGGAATCACGCGCTAGCGTGCCCTTGATGATAATGCGATAATATTATCGCCGCATTGCGCCTGAAATCGGGCTCTAAAGCGGCGATAATATTATCATCGCCCCTTGATAATATGCCCCTAAATGTGCTCTTAAGGTCGTATTTTCCCTAACTTTCTCCCAGCATTTAGCACTATTTGCTTAATGCAAAAGGCATGCTCGAGTCCAAATGGATGGAAGTATGCATTTTGTGGTAAGAAATAGTGCTAAATGCAGTAAAACACAATTAGAGACCATGAGCGGCCACTCACGCTCACTAAATGTGCTCCTGCAGAAGGATTTGTCCTCCCCCACATTACTCATCATTACGCAAGCAGGAGTAATTTCATAATTATCAGTAATTCCCAATCAACGTGTAACGTGGAATTACCAAAGTTATTTCGGCGTAATTGAATTTATGCCCAGGCCTAGTTAACACATTCAGGCTCCTCACTAACCCTGGGCGGACAACTACGCTACGCTCGCGTAGTTTGCGTAGTTTGTGCTACTTCACGCTACGCGAATTGCACGTAGCACAGTGCAAAAACACGTAGCATAGTATAGTTGGTATTTTTTGCTCTCTCGTGGTCCTCAACATCAAGTTGGCGACCGCGAGAGAGCAGAATGACATCCAGCGTGACTTTTTCCTCATTCGTGATCAGCAACATCAAGTTGCCGCTCGCGAGCGTGGAAAATAAACCTCCCGGCGAGAATCTCAATGTGGGGTGGTCAGGTTTCTCATTGCGAGTGGTCACGTATGCTCGCAATCGCCCGCAATGAGAAACTACCAGTCCGCGTTGAGAAAGCTGCCGCTCGAGTAAAAACCTACTCGAGCAGCAGAAAACAACAGCTCGCACTGTGCAAGATGCCGTTTTCAATGATTGCACAGTGCGGACAAGCATCCGGCACTGTGCAATCATCGCGAACAGCGCACTACGCAGTTCGCGTAGTGCTACGCGTATCTCGCGTAGTGCAGTGCACTTTGCGCAGCTACGCGTAGCGCTACTATGTGAACTACGCCCAGGGTTACTCCTCACAGCACATCTGCACAGCTCTTGTTTACAGTGTCAGGGTTTAGATGTGCAGGCAGCCTGCTGGAGGCTTCCTAGTATGCCTATTTGGCTCACCTCTTGTTTGCTAATCATCTGCTATGAGCAGATGTATCTGTTATTCCTCAAAATTGCAAACTGTCCCTTGAAACCACATCATCTTCTGAGCAAAGAGCAGGACTGTTGACATCCTGCATTAGCTTAGTTCGTTGCAGATACCTCTAATGTTGAACAATCTTGCAGATATCTGGACATCTGCAGACCTTATTCTCCACAACCACTTACCTATAGGCTCATGTTCTTGTGGGATCCATATTGGTGCACCAAAAGACATTCACATTAATTCTATGAATATCACAGTTTTGTGTTGTCTTTTGTGGTCATGTTCTGTTGCCCGCAAGATATGTTTGTTGTTGTCTATTCAGGGTTTATGTAGTAGAAGGTCCAAAGCGTAATAGATCCTGGGTGAAATAAAATTCAAATATTAAAAGCATTGAACAATGGGGATTCAGAATGGAGCCACTCAATGTGATGCTCACTTGAGCAGTCATTATTCAAGCGCTTGGTTACCTCAATTTACTAGATCTTTGACACTTACATCATTTGTCAGCACACCCTCTACCAAAAACCATGGAGGATGTGGCAATTAGGATGTGCAGGTATGGGATCCCCACCAGAAGTCTGGACTTGAAATGCAGTGGCGTTATTGGTGCTTCCGGCTGTGCCTGTGGTCACATCGTGCTAGTTTTCCACTTGTGAGCCTAGGGTTGGAGCAGTGGGGTGTCACAAGGGTTAAGCATGCTATTGACCTGCATCAGTGATTTTAACTGCAGGAGCCAGAGAGAATATATCCCATGTGTTTGGGGCGTTCACCCTCTTTGGCCCTCGAATGCCTCCTTTACCTGACAATAGCCTTTGTGACACTGCAATGCCACTTGACATCCATGTCCTCATGAGATTGATTGAAGTCACCTGTCATTGCCTCATCAATTTCCCTTCTGTCTCCAGTTGGTTCAATGTCAGCTGTCAGTGGATATTTTTGGGGAGGTTTTCTGTGGTTGACTACTACCAGCCTTGAACAGCTGCATTTATTATGGTCTGCCTTAACAGCACAGGTGTTGCCAGACAATTATATGAACATCATTAGAGAGGGGCTTTGGGTCTGCTCACATGTTTGGAGCCAGGAGTAGATGTTTTTTATTGGACAGAAATTGTGTGCTTCTACATGTGCTGTGTCCAACCACTGTTGTGATTATTTTGTGTATTTATCCAGCTTCCTGAACTTGAACTTTCAGGAGCTCACACATGACATTGTAATGCTATTAAAGTCAGTCTGGCTTGATAATGAAACTGTCACCTAAACCTTTAACCTACATCAATATGGGGGGGGCGTGGGTTAGCCGGCTGCAAGATGGGCGCACTCTGAGAGGGCTCTGCCGGCCAAGCCGTAAATCCACCATAATCCTGCGGACATCCGTGGAGCCGTTTCCCTGCTTCATGCCATCCTGAGTCTCCTTACCTGGGGGGCGCTGATTGCTCCTTCTCCGGGCTCTGGCGGCGGCCGTCTCACTGAGATCCACCGCTGGGACCGTGAGAGGGGCCTTTCTGCCGGCGTGTGGCTGGCGCTCCATGTTGAACTGCTGTGGCACCGCCGAACTGCTGCCTCTCTACCTCGGATCCTTGAAGATCGGATCGCATCTCCAGAGCCGGCCTGATATCCTGCCTCTCCTGACCCGGTGAGCCACGTCGCTGCGGGGGCTTCCCGTGGCGGGGTAGGGGGTGTGCGCTTCGGGGTAGGGGGCGTGCACGTCGTATTGCAGGGCCTGGGCCTCTCACTGCTTGGGTGCCATCTGCCGCCACTCGCGCCTACTGCCCTCTGTCGTTCCACTGAGGCCCCGTGACGCGGGTGGCGCGCTCCCCGTGACCATCCGCTGCCTCTGCCCCTGCGAGCGCGGACTCCCTGCTGCACTTCGGAGTTCCCGCTGTGGTGTACTGGACCTGTCCTGCTGGCACCTCCTCCCCCCAGGGCCCGGGAAAACGCTTCAAGCCCTCACCGCCGTCCACCACACGCTCCAGCGCTCCTGCTTCTCCACCTGCTCCTTCCTGGACGAGAGGCCTCTTCGCCACCTCGGGGCCTTGTGCTGTGCCGGCTCTGCGGTGCGCTCCGGTCATTGCGGCTGCTCGTTGATCGGTTGCACTCTCCTGCACGGCCACACTTCGCCTCCCACCCTGCATGGCCTCCCACGTTGGGCGCTGTGATTGCGGTCGGCCACAGCTGCTGGACTGGGCATATCGCCTGCAATTGCCTCACGTATCTCCAACACCGCACAGACTGCCTCTGCTCATCCGGGGGGCCCTGGACTGCTAAGGCTACTAAGCTGGCCCTCACTTGGCGGCCTGGAACCTGTCGACTGGCCCCTCACCTCTCTCCATCCTTCTCCACAGGGCCTCCTCTGACCGCGCTGCCCAACTCATCCCCTGCCGCTGCGGCCTCTCTCTGCCTCCATCTGCCTCGCCTTGAGCTGCCGCCATGGTCTCTTCCAACTCTGGGTGGCCTCTACCCACACAACTGTGCCAGGACATGGGGAAAGCTGACCCCAAACAACCTAAGCTTGACCAACGCCGACAAACATGGCAGGATAGGGCTATCACCGAGGTGGGCGAGCCAACCACCTAGACTGACGCCATCCCTGCCAGGGGGGATGACTTGAAGGCCATCATGTTAGATGCTAAATCTGCTGTTGCTAGCATTGCCGCACAACTGGATCAGCTGTCGGGCCGTTTAGACACTGTCAAGGCTCGGGTTGACTCACATGATGCACGCCTGACCCAGGTGGAGGTGAGAGTGTTGGACACCGAGGACGCCACAGCGCAGGATCACCATAAGCTCCTCCAAATGGACAAGATTCTCGAGCTGATCAAAAACAAGAATGAGGATTTGGAGGCGCGCTCTCACAGGCGCAACCTTTGCATCACGGGCGTGCCCTAATCCTCCAACATCACCAAAATGGAGGACTTTGTGGAGCAACTTGTCCGTGATCTCTTCAGGGAGGTCCTCTCCCCCTTTTTCGTCGTTGTGTGAGTCCACCGCTCTCTTGGCCCTCGACCTGCTCCTGGACTGCCGGTCCACATCATCACCAAGATGTTGAATTTCAGGGACGGAGACACTATTCTCTGTGCGGCCAGGGAGAAGGGAGAAATCCACCACCAGGGGAACTCTCTGGCTTTCTTTCCCGACTACACGATGGCGGTGCAGGCCGACCGCCGTGAATTTCTGCCAGCCAAACGAATACTCCAGAAGCATGATGTCTCCTACTCCCTGGCATACCCTACTAAGCTGCGTGTCAGGCAGGGCTCCAAAATGCAAATCTTCATGGAGCCGCAGGCTGCACTGGCCTGCGCTAAGAAACTTGACTGAACCCAACGTTCTCCCTCGTCCAACACCCGGGCCGGCACTGCTGGTGACCTGAGTGATAACGACTGACTTTCGCCTCTGTTATTGTATTTATATCCCCTGTGCCCTCTCATGTAAGGCTGCCCCCTATGGCAGAGCTCCACTCTGTCTCATCCTTTGTATGCGTCTCTCCCCCCCCTATTGATGTGCTCCCACTCCCTGCCTGATGGCCCCGGGGGTTCGCTAACGGTCACGGGGACTCCCACTGTTCCTGAGGTGTTGACCTCCTCTGTATTTCCCCTTCCTATCTCCACTCGACAGCTATCTTTTCAGACTCCCCGCCATACCACTTACTCATGCACACTGAGCCTACGCTTCTTAGGTGCCCCGGCTCCCCACCTCTGATCACGGCTGTTGTCCGCACCATCTATGGCTTGGCTACCCTGTCTCTTTGGCAGGGGTGTACGATGGGCGAAACCATGCCTCCCTGTGTTGATTCCCTTCCTTGTTTCTGAGTTAACCCTTCCCAGTTGCGGGTTCTTTGGGTAGATGGGTTTGGGTGCTCAGCCTAATTGGGGGGTTGGTGTGGGTGGTGGGTGGTTGGGGTTTCTGGGACTGTTGCCTCCTGCTGAGGCTCTGTTTTTGGTTCTGCCTCTGGTCATTTTCAGTAACGCACCTGCTGCTGCACAGCGTTTTGTATTGCACTTCCCTCTCCCACTGCACAGGGTTCCCATTGCACATCTGTCTCAGCTCGTCATGTACTCCCCTAGCACTCCGAAATGACCGACACCACGCTTTGGACCTGGAAGGTCCGTAGTCTCAACGACCATCGCAAAGCCCGCTTGGTCCATGCCCACCATATCCGGCATAAGGTTGACATCTGTTTCCTACAGGAAACCCATCTGTTGCCTGCTACTTCTTCCAGACTTCTCTCTAGGCACTGGGGCGAGATACACTCCTCCTTCTTCTCTAATTACTCTCATTGGGTGTCTATCCTGCTGCGCAGAGGTCTTCCCTGGCACACTTCCCAGGTGATTATTGACCCCGGGGGGGGGGGTGCTTTGTCATCCTGCGTGGTACCCTCCTGGCCCAACCTTTGATCCTTGCAGCGCTGTACAGCCCTAATTCGGAAGACTTCTTTGCTCAGGTTTGGCAGCACATTTCCTCACTGGGCCCAGCCGTGCTTCTTTGGGGGGGTGATTTTAATGTTACTCTATCGTTCACGCTGGACCACTCCGGGCCACACACACCCCATCTGCGCGCAGCTTCTCTTCTGCACTCCATACTTACCGACAGCTCACTGTTTGATGTGTGGTGACACACTCGCCCGGAGGCACGCAAAGGCACCTGCATGAAAGGCTCCCGCTCTCTTGGTCCTGCTTGGACCTCTGGATCACCACCCCGGATGCAATTGCGTGGCTCACCTCTGTTGAGCATATGGCGCGCACCCTTTCCGACCACGCTCCCGTTTTTCTCTGTTTGCGCCTCCCTCACTTCCCACGTCGCATGTTCTCTTGGCGACTGCCCCCCAACACGCCCCGGTACTCGGTTTTTTGCGATGAGATTCAAATTGCAATCACTAAATACTTCGATCTTAACGAGGGCTCTGTCGACTCCCCTTCTACGCTCTGGGAAGGATTCAAGGTGGCAATTCGAGGGGAATGTATCTCCAAGCAGTACGCTGTGCTACGCTCCATCCGCAGCACTGTTGACAAGTTGGAGGTGGAGATTAAGGCTCTGGACTCCTCACACTCCCTTGACCCCAACCCTGACACACTCGCGCAGCTTCGGGGTAAACTCACCGACTTTACAGACGAGGCCAACAGAGAGCTCGCATTTCTGGGCAGGGAGGAGAGGGCGCGCCGCTTCAGTGAGGGGGACCGCTCTGGCAAGACTCTTGCCAACCTTCTCCGATCGCCCCACGTGGCTTCCTATATTACTGCTCTTCAGGACAGAGGCCCGGACAGAACTACCTCTCCCGAGGAGATCAGGGCTCGCTTCACCTCATTTTACTCTCAACTTTATACAGCCAGGACCGTGCCACCGCTTGACGTTCTCGATCAATATTTTGATACCCTTCAGCTTCTCTGGCTTGGAAATTCCCAATGGGAATACCTTGACAAGCCCTTCTCCAAGGAAGAAATCCTTGCTGCCATTAATGGTCTGCCCAGCGACAAGGCCCCCGGCTCTGACGGTTTGCCAGCATCCTTTTACAAGGCCTTCGCGCCTCTCCTAGTCCCACACCTCGCCACCATGTACAACTAATAGTTTGAAGGTGGCCAATTTACCCCCTCGCTCCAAGAGGCAATGCTCACGCTACTCCTGAAACCAGACAAACCCCCGGAGCTCCGTGACTCTTATCGTCCCCTATCCTTAATCAATTCGGATAACAAGATCTTTGCCAAATTGCTTGCCTTCCGCCTTCTCCCCTTCATGCCACTCATCACTCGCCTGGACCAGTCGGCTTCTTCCCCGGCCGAGCTACGTCCCACAATTTCCGGACCATTTTTACCGTCCTTCATCAAATCAATCCTGCGCTTCCGGCGGTGGCCGCCCTATTGGATGTCACCAAAGCATTTGATACTCTTGAGTGGACCTTTCTCTTTTACCTCCTCCCTCACTTGGGCTTTAGCCCGGTTTTTCTGCGCAAAGTCTAGCTTCTTTATACCCTCCCTACAGCCCGCCTTCTGATCAATGGCCAAATCTCGGAGCCCATCCCCATCGCGAGGGGCACCAGGCAGGGGTGCCCGCTCTCGCCCATGCTTTTCACCATTGCCATGGAGCCCCTGGCCGCCAGGCTCCGGCAACACCACACCCAGAGGGGTCTCGGCTTCACGGTCTGAGCTCTTGTTGTTTCCATGTATGCGGACGACGTCACACTCTAGGTCCAAAACCCTCAGGAGAATCTCAGCCCTATGGTTCATGAGGTGATATGGTTTGGGGGCCTCTCTGGCATCCAGGTCAACTGGGGTAAGTCCATTATTTTCCCTCTTAGGGATGCTACAGTCCCTTTAACTCCGGATTACCCTTTCGTATGGGCGTCAGGTCCGACTAGATATTTAGGTATCTGGCTTAGTAGGGACGTGGACGAGCACTGGAAGGCTAATTTTGGCCGCGCTGTGGACTGGCTCAAGTCTAAGATCCAGCTTTGGCGGCGATTGCCTCTATCCCTGGTGGGCCGCATAGCCATCGCCAAGATGGTGGTGCTTTGGAAGTTTTTGTACTTATGTGTAAATATCCCCATCCCCCCACGGCGCACTTCTTTGGCAGATTGCGGTCACTAATTATTACCCTGGTTTGGGCCGGTCGGCAGCCCAGAATCGCATATAATATACTCACCCTCCCGGTGTCGCGTGGTGGTATTGGAGCCCCTGATTTAAATTATACGCCCTCAGCGCCCAGGCCAGCTTCCTCCACTTCTGGCTTCACCCGACTCCTTTTCAACCGCACGTTGCGGTGGAGGCTGAACTCGCTGCCCCCTGGCCACTCCTGACTGCTTTGTTCGCCCCGGCGAGACCCCTACGCGACGAGATCGCCACAGTCGGGACTTTGCGGTGGGCCTGGGACGGGCTCCGGAGATACTCCGGCTCTAGCATGCTCTCTGCAAACGCAATGCCCATTGCACATCACCCGGCCTTCCCCCCTCTTCAGTCGACGGGAATGGTTAAACACGCGACCCGTTTGGGGCTCTCCATGGTGTCCAACCTCTCCCCCGGAGACACCTTCTTCACCCTCGCTGCCGAGTCCGGCCCCATGGACACTCTGTTCCACTATCAACTCCGGGCTCTCTGTAGGGAGCTTCATCCCACATTTCCTCAGCCTCCCCCCTCGATGGCCACCCTCAATTTTCTCTACACATCCCCCTCCCCCCGTAAGCTAGTCACCAAGATCTACGCCCTTGCGGACTCCCACATCTCTACTGAGGATTTGGGTGCCGACCTCTCTCAGGGGGTCTGGCTGTATTGTTGCAATCAGACTAAACGCCTGTCCCCAAATAACCGCCTGCGCCTCATTCACTTTAAGTATTTGCATAGGCTATACCGCACCCCAGCTCAGCAGCACAAAATGGGCCTCATCCCCAGCGATAGATGTTTGCTATCAGTGCTTTAAATGGGAAAAAATAAGTGCAGGTACTCATAAAATTGAGCTGTGAACATAGGCGGGACTTTGGGTGGGGTTAGGGGCGGGGCAAGGTGCCAGCATCCAATGAGATCAAGATATTCTCGGAGTACATCTGGGAGTGTTGAAGAAGATATTGTTTGTGTGTATTTTACTTCACCGACACTGGCACTGAAATACAAATTATATAAACTGCATAGTTGATATAAGATATAAGGTTGCATTTTCATGGTAAGTATTGAATTATTTATGTAGGAGTTTTATGTAGCGCTGTGCATAGTGGCACTATAACGGGGAGAGGATGTGGTCCGTCGGCTACGCTGCCGACTTTGGTGCAGGAAACCAGAGTTCGAGCCTCGAGGTCGCGTCCACATCCTGTGCCTGAATGTGTAATGTAAATTTGGTGCTATGTAAAGCGCTCCAATACCTTCGGGTCGAGTTCACGCTATATAAATATGCAAAAAAAAAAAACTTCACCGTGCCAATATATGAAGTCGTATTCACATTTCCTGGGTATGCCCTCTTCATTATGTGTTGATGAGCATCCAATGCAGCACATAACTCTATTGCACCGAAAAGTTATCAGCGTAATCTGCTGAAATAGAATAACTTTTTTCCATATCAGCTCATAGTGCACATCTGTGACACACATACACGTAGGTTCTCACACAGACACTAACACGCGCATCATTTGCTAAAACTAATTTTTACAAATGCAATATCCAAGCTGTACTTTAAATGTATGTGTTTACCCTGATAATTAGTGGCATCCCCCTCCACTCTCAGCCTGACAACAGGCACTCAGCACCCAGTCATTATTTCCCATGTTTCATACAGCCCCATTATGACTGCAAGAGAAAGGTGCACAAACGTTTCTCGAATTAATACCAATTTGGGATTTAGCGCGTAGCGCTACTTTGGGATTGTGTGGGTAGCGCTACCTGCTGACTGCCCAAAAGTAAAAGGAGTCCTGACCAGAAAGTTCCTTGAGCTATTATTTTGTTTCACTAGCAAATGTTCTGAAACTGCTGTTCCCATGATTGCCAAACTACGACAGGACGCCTGTTTCACCTCGAGGTTTGTGCTGTAATCACCCGGATCTCTAGGTGGCGAAGCAGAAGAGTGAGAGAAGCTATGTAAATAGCAAATCTCAGCAGGTTTTGTTTCAATCGAGACGGTATTGATACTAGCCGCCATCTAGGGTCGTCTGTCAATGCACACATTCACGGCTCCTTTCGTAGCCAGCAGAGGCGCATCGAGAGCCAAATTTCAGTGGGGGGCCCACTAATAATTGCGGGGGGGGGATGCTGATTCTTCCAGCAATATGTATGGAGATGCAGGGGTGAAAAAACAACAAAGCCTCGTTAGCAAGTGAATGGTCTTTTAAAGACCTGTGAGGTACCTGGGTGCGGCTGCAATAAGACAGTCGCCAGAAGCTGCCTCAGCCCGGGATGAGACACGAGGGGAAAGGGGGCCTGGGGGAGGGGGGCTGAAGCCCTTTGAGCTCTATGGACGTTGCGCGCCTGATTGCTGTTTCTGATGAGACTGGCTATGCCTGTCCAAACAACGTTGCTACACGTTCGTAATATAAGCCTGGCTACTGCCCCAGAGTACCGGTACTCTCCCTGGCCAAGGAGAAGTTCCGGTACTGAAGGTGGAACAATTTGGAAGTGCCGGTACTCAGTACCAGTGAGTACCGGCCCATTTAAAGCACTGTTTGCTATGCTCTGCCCATGCAGCAGACTTCTCCTACCTCGCCTGGCTGTGCCCCAGGATCTCAGCATACTGGTGCGAGGTATGCGCCACTGTCACTGAGATTACCTCGTCACCAGTCCAGCCGGACCTCCTGCTTTTCCTCCTAGGCTTTGTGAAATTCTGCCCAGACGCTACACGCCGACTTACTGCGATGCTTCTTGTTCTTGCGCTGCACAGGGTCTCTATGTGCTGGGGCCGACGGTCTGTGCCCAAGTTTGGTGCTTGGCTCGAGGACGCTACGCGCTGCCAGACGCTCTTGTCAGAATTCTGGGACCTGATGCCGGCCACTTCCCGCCCAATTGACATTTGGGGTCTCCTTGTCTCTTATCTCTCACGCCAAAACTCACTGCCTTCTGTTACCTCTCCCGCGCTCCCCGCCAGCACTCAGCCCACGGAAGCCGCCAGTGCTGGACAGTGAGGTGAATCTCCCCACATACACACTCCTCTGATCCCCTAGTTCCTCTTTCACACGGGTCGGGCCTTTCCCGGACACTCTCACCCACCCCCCAGCGCTGCCTCAGAATCTCCTCCGCTGTGTAATGCAATGTGTTTCATGATTCTGATGTACCCTCTGTTGTATACTTTTGAATGTGGTTTTCCTCTATTTTGTTCAATGAATCTTTTTGAATTTAAAAGAAAAAAAAACCTACATCAATATTATTCTACAGTTCTTTGCTTTAAAACAAATAAATACTCATCCCCATGCTATTTATTTACAGTGCTTCACATTAACATACAATATTCCTTTACTTTAAAGTCAGACATATATTGGCATTGGCAATGCTTGATTTTTTCATTTAACAGGCAGGAGAGCAGGGATTCCATGCTCTGGGTGGGTGTCAGGCCTTTATTAATTAGCTGTACCTTTATCAGCAGTGCGAGGGGGCGGTGTGTCTGGTATTCCACTGGGAATGGTGAAGGGCAGGAGAGCACCATGTGTACACAGAGTTGGATAGGCACAGCTTTGTACCCTGTGTTAGTGTTCCTGGTGGGGCTATTATTAATTATTAATGCTCTTGGGAATCTTTGTATCTCATAGTTTACACATCATGGCTACTAAAGATGCGATAATGGGTTTGATAATATGCCCTTGAGAATTCCCATAGAAGCCCATGTTCTGGTGTCAACATGGGCTACTATGGGAATTCTCTGCTGCATATTATCAAGCCCATTATAGCCGCTTTAGCGGCAGTTTTCTGCCGCTAAAGCGGCGATAATGTTTACGCCGTGCTTGATAATATGCCCCGTTATGCTATCAGGCTTATTCATATATATTCCGATAAGCTGTGGTGCCAGACAGAAACAACATAAACATCATTTTTTCTTAGCAGTCAAGTAAAATGTTGCTCTGAATATTAAAATGTGTTTCTTAATTTAGATTGCTTATTGGATAACAATTTTAGATTCCCTTTTCTTGGGTGTTTTTTGTATTGATTTTAATATAGTACTGAAAGTTAAAGCAATGTGTTTTGTAAATGAATACACCTGATACTTTTCCACAAATACAACTCTTCTCCAGAATTCATATCTTTCTAGTCCTGAGTAAGGGTGGGCGTAGTTCGCGAAGTAGCACTTCGCGAAGCTACGCAAAGTGAAGTTCGCACTACGCGAGCTACGCGTAGCACTTCGCGAACTGCGAAGTAACATGTTCGCACTGTGCAAGATGTTGTTTTCAATGATTGCACAGTGCGGACAAGCAACCGGCACTGTGCAATCATTGAAAATGGCATCTTGCACAGTGCGAGCTGTAGTTTTCTGCTGCTCGAGTAGATTTTTCCTCGAGCTGCAGCTTTCTCAACGCGAACTGGTAGTTTCTCATCGCGAGCGGTCGCGAGCATACGCGACCCCTCGCAATGAGAAACCTGACCTTCTCGCGTTGTGAATCTCGCCGGGAGGTTTATTTTCCATGCTCGCGATCGCGAACAAGGAAAAAGTCTCGCCAGGATGTCATTTTGCTTGCTCGCGGTCGCCAACTTGACGTTGAGGACCGCGAGCAAGCAAAAAATGACCGCAGCACTACGCAACACTACGCTACGCGTGTTCGCACTGTGCTACGTGCAGTTCGCGTAGTGCGAAGTAGCGCGAACTTCGCAAACTACGCGAGCGTAGCGTAGTGCTTCGCCCAGGCCTAGTCCTGAGCTTAAATTAATTCTCTCAAGCCTTCTCCCTACTGTCATCCTCCATGTGAGTTACTATTCCATTAGTTGTAGAAGAGAAATCCAGATATCTAGAAATCTAGATATCTAGAAATCCAAGGTATTTTAGGATAGTGACCACATATATTGACAATTAATCTACATAGGCAATAAGCCCAAAGAATATCCTACAGACACAGCGGTAAATTCCGAAATACAGAAAATGTAATTGCCATTAATTGTCACAATAATATAGTATTTCATAAACAAGTACATAAATATTAGTTTTTGTCTAGTAGAACAGATGCATTTCCTCCTTCTTGAATTCCACGGATAATTTCATGTTAAGAATAGAACAAATTCTGTTTTTGTATTGCAATGCCATGGATAATGAGCTGGGAAAATGACTCCATGAGGTAATCCTCATTGGAACCATCAGCAGTGCTTAATTTGTAAAAGAATAAAGGATGGGGACCAAAGTTTGCTCAGAAGCCAGCAGCAGGAGCTCTAAAAGGTCAAGGTACCGAATACCGAGGTTGCATACAGACCTTTTATTCCACTGGGCAGTGGTCTGATTGTTAAATAAAAAACACCCCCACACTCCTCCTGTCATTAACAAGCTCCAAAGCAAACACAATGAGATGATGGACGTAGCTCCAACCAGCCTTATCTTTCAGTGGTACATTGGAAGGGCAGGAGGGACTTCCGCTGCAAGCGAGGGAATTGGACTCAGTGTAATGCAATTACTGGTAAGTAATTTAGACATTACCTCCTTGTCCTTCCCTTGCTGGCAGCCATTATATTTGAGAATTAGCTAGCAACAAAACCAGAACAACTGACAATACCTGATGAACCATACAAATTTATTATAAAAACATATCACAATAACCACCTCTATTTCTTCATAGAATATTGGACCTTGTACCCAAAAACACCTTGAATACATTGAACTTCTGCAAGCCTATTTTGTTTAGCAAAAGTTGAGGAATCATCCCATGTAGCTTCACAGCAAATCTCACCAATAGATGTCCCTTGCAGCTTCACCATAGTAGAAGCTATACTAGGGTTAAATCTACCCTGAACAGATAATGGGGGAACCTAACCTTGAATCTCAAAGGCTTTGGAAATCAAAGACCTGATCTGGTCAAAGTGGCCGTAGCTGTTTTTACTCCTTCCTTGCCGGACCAAGGTCAAAAACAAAGATTCTACCTTATGAAAAGGCTGAACCTTCTGGAAGTAGATAATAAGACCCCTTCTCACATCAAAGCGATGTAACCTAATATTCTCCTCCAAACAAGCGAAAAAGTCTGGTAGAATCACTTCTTGCTATGTATGAAAGGAGGATCTGACTTTCTGAGTGAAAGCTTGAACTGTAACACCATCCTATCAGGAAAAAATTTGCAAAACGGAAATTTAGGAGACAATGCTCCCAACTCCCCATACCTCCTGGCTGAAGTAATTGCCACCAAAAAATGGTCTTATGCGTAAGCAAATGTAGCTCAACCTCTTCTAGATGTTCAAAAGGAGCTGACATCAATGACTCTAAAACCAACATCAAATCCCATGGAGGAAAGAATCTAACCAACATTGGACAGGAATTGGATAGACCTTTTAAGAGATGTGCCACCAAACCTTCCTCATCCAATACATTCTTCAAGGGACCCCAGAATTCCTGGATTGCTGCCCACTACACAGTCAGCGTGGCTACTGTAATCCCAACTTGGACCCATCTATTAAAACCTTCATCACTATGAGCAAACTGACAGAAGTAGGATCCAACCCTTCGTTTTACACCATTTAGAAAAAGAACCCCAGTGCCTATTATAGGAATGGAATAATGATTCAACCATTTCCGAGAAACGTGTAATGTAGCCACTAAGGCATTCTGAAACTCCATGATCTCGCAATCCTCTCCTCTCAACCTCCAGGACATCAAATAGAGTTTCTGTAGAATCTCTATCCTGAATATCGGGAAGTCCAGAGGAGATGGAACCAACAGAAGAGGCCATTCCGGAGCCCACTGCATCATCAATAACAGCAGAAACCAATTGGCTCACATCCACCGAGTAGCCACAAGAATCACCTTAGCCCTCAACTTCAAAACTCTTACAAGAAAGGGTCTGATTAAGTGAAACGGAGGAAAGGCATACATTAGGGCCTTAGGCCACTGACATGATAGTGCGTAGGCATACATTAGGCCTTTTGGCCACTGACATGATAGTGCATCTATTGCCCAAGCCTGAACATCCCTTTCCTTGACACAGAACTTCTGAACTTCGAAACTGATTCGTTACACAAACAGATCTACCACAAGAGGACTCCACCGCTGAGTAAACTGAGAAAACAATCTCTTATTCAGGGAAAACTCTAGAAAGAAAGGAATCTCTCTGCTGAGCAAATCTGCTCCCACATTGGAAGAACCCTGAATGGGATTTGCCCTTAGAGACAGAAGAGAACCCTGAAGCCAGGAGAACATCTTGTCCAAAACTTTGCTCAGAGTCCTGGAGCGAGTTCCCTCTGTCTGTTCACATATGTCTTGGCCGTGACATTGTCCATTCCTACTAGAACAGCTCTTACTTGGAGCTGTGAACTGAAGACAAGAAGAGCCTTTCTCACTGATTCAAGCTCTCTCCAATTCAAGGAATTCCTTGCTTTGGTGCAAGTGCAAAACCTGTGTGCCTGCAAGGCTTCTCTCCAGGCTTCCCAGCCTGACAAGCTGGTGTCTGTGGTGAGAATTACAGGATCTAGAGGATCTAGTTGCACCCCGTGCAAAAGATTGTCTGAGTTTAACCACCACGCCAGATCCCTATTCACCTTCCGGGTGAGAGGAATAGAACCTTCCATATCCTAAGAACTTGGATCCCTATTGAGCAGGATCCAGGCGACCAATTTGTGGAGATGGAACTGAGCCCATGAAACCAAGAAGAATATAAATGCCATGTCTCCTTCATCCCTAAGCCAAGATTCCACCTTTGGCTGGTCGTATTCCAAAAGATTCATGATGGAACCCTGGAGCTTGGCAACCCTCCCTGCTGGGAGACAAGCTCGACCCTGCAGGGTCAGAAAATGAGCTCCAATGAAAATTAAATTGTGTGATGGACTTAAACAAGACTTTTCCCAATTGATGAAAAACCCATGAGTGCGAAGAACCTCCAGAACTCTGTTCATATGGGACAACAGCGCATCTGTCAATGGAGCCTGTCTAGATAAGGGTGAACAAAAATTCCTTTGGAGTAAAGCAGTGCTACCAAGGTTGCTAGGAGCATTGATTAGAGATGGAAAGGAAGAACTCAAAACTGGTAGCGATCGTTCTCCAGGGCAGACCGTAAAACATTTTGATGTGAGGTCTCGACAGGGACATGGAGATACGTGTCTTCTAGATCTATGGACGCCAGCCAATCTCCTGTTCTTATAAAAGGAAGAATCGTCTGCAGTCCCAACCAGAAAATGAAGAGTTTGAATCCAAGCATTGACCAATTTCAAATCCAGTACGAGTCGGTAAGCTCCTGACACCTTCTGGTCCAAAAACAGAATCAAACAAGTTCCCCTGGCTCTTTCTTCTGGAGGGACTTGAATGATCACCTTTTCCTGAGCAAGAGTTCCACCCCAGGCAGCAGAGCTAGCCATTTTGAACCTTCTGATGGAAGGTGGGAACCTTCACACCAGTGCTTGGCGGAGGCTTCCAGAATTCTATTGTACAGCCATTGCTGACAATGTTGGGTACCCGCTTGTCCATGACATCCTGTTGCCATGCGTCCACAAAATAAAGCAGCCTCCCTCCTACTGGAAATTCTTCTGTTGCACCATAATTGTCAGGAGTGCTTCTGAACTGGACCCTTCTCCTTAGAATCCTTCTTTGGAGAAAAAACGTCTAGGCTGATACTTTTGCTTGCAGCTAGAAAATGCCTTGAAAGCTTTACGAGGAGATGACCAGGACCCCTTATCCCGAAACCTCCTATATTCCAATCTTCCCTGATAAGGTCCGATCTTTGAATGCCTTGGAAATCATAGCATTCAGTTGTTCGCCAAACAACAAATGCCCTAAAATGACATTTTCACCACAGCGGTCTTCTCCACAGCCTCTGCCTTCCAGTTCCTCTTCCGTAGGTGTCACCTGACCTCCCAATTAAAGCCCCCGAAGACATTGCTGTTGCCATGACTATATCTGAAGAGATATCGCCCAATAAGCGTACCTGCTGCTCTATGCCAGCACAGCTTCGAACATTCATACCCCTCCTGAATCGACACTTCCAAATCATCAAAGTCCTTAATAACATACTGGGCTTTAACAGCTACATACAAACTACACCTTCAGGACACCTTCAGGAAGACTCTCAAGACCTGGCTCTTCGGTTAATCAGACCTGCAGACCCCCCACCCCTTCAGCTCCTTGAGACCCTCACAGGTGAGTAGCGTGCTTACAATTCACTGATTGATTGATTGATTGAAACTAGCCTTCAGTGCCACATTCTTTGCAACAAATGCTTTCTATATTCCAGCATCTATCTTTTTATCAGCTGGGTCAGTAGGAGAACAATCTTCAGCAGTGAAGGTAGTTTTGTCTATAAGGGTAGCCAAAATACAGTCTACTTTAACATTATTTGGAAGGACCTCGTCACCTTCCAACATGTAAAGTTTCTGCAAAAAAATGTGGAACTGACACTTTATCCACGTCCTTCCACTGTGACATAACCATGTCCTAAATTGCCCCATGAAAAGGCTTAGCCATGGCACAAGGTTCAGAATTCTGTGGAAATAAGACCTCCTCCTCATTATCCAGGCAAAATGGAGAAGCCCCAAACTCTGACGTACATGAGACAAGGTATCCCACAACTCCTCTCTCCTAAGATATTTTCCTGAAGACGTAGAAGGGCGAGCAGAGTAGAGGAATCCCTTGACTCATGATTGCAAGAAGTACTGCCACCCTTCTTTTTATTGACAGAGGCAAAAGCCTTAGACACTGTGCCTCAATCATATCCTGTTCCTCGGATTGAGATAACATAAAAGGTAATGGCTCAGAAATAGCCCCTCTACCAGATGCCATCTTAGCTGGAATCTGGTCTTTTCATCAGAGGAAGAAGAGAAATAAATTACATGCTTCCTCTTTGCAGCTTGTTTTCCTGACATTGTCGCCATCAAACAAAGTCTGAAAGACAAGTTTCTGGCAACTACCTCCTCTTAAAATACCCACCTAAAAACGACTCCTTCCAGTGAAAGCATGTATCTCAGGGTAACCAATGGAGGTCAATCTTACATCCTCCAAATAATCATTTACATATCCTGATTGGAAAAAGAAAATATAAATACTGTCCCAAACTAGACCTTACTGCCTTAATTGAGAATCTCCACTCTCCTCCGACAGTCTGTGACACCACTCTGATTCACCCGATAACCCGGAAACAGTGCCCAAGCCTCTATGGGACTGCCCAACCACGTCCTGTTATCCCACGCTGCCGCAAGTCGCCGCTGCCCCACTAAAGAAACACCCGGCCAGCATGGCTCGCTGTACCACAACAGGCTCCGCCACATGTGGCAGGTTCTGTGCTGTTACAACCACCCAGCACGTAAAATCTTCTAAAGAAATCACCGCCTTCCGTAGAGTAAACCATTTCTCCTCGCTCCATCGACCTAAAGTATGTTGTTCCCAAATGAAATGCTCTCCGATCCATATATCAGTTAGCGAGGGCACCCCCATCGCTGATAATAGTCCGGTAAGGAGACACGAAAAGACAAGAGGGGTGGCAGGGGAAGGGTTTTTATTTAACAAGACGGCATGGGATTGGTGTCTGGGAGGCAGGAGGTCCTCAAATGCCATGGCTGCAAGTGGGGAAGGATGAGGAGGTAATGCCTCTTTAATCCCCCACCAGGTACTCCCCACCTCCTTATCTCACTCCTGCAGGTTCTCTTTCATGCCTGCTTTCTCCTTTCGTTATTGTTTTTCTGTTCTTCTCTTCCTCCTTCTTTCTACCGTTTGTAATTGTTTTCTCTCTTGCTCTGGATCAAAGTCTGTTGAGGAAAAATAAGTTTTGTGCCCAAAAGTGAGTGTCGGTGGGCCCCACCTGCAGCCATTGTCTCAAATTAAGCCCTGAGCAGTAGCCTACAGGTCACAGGTTTGAATCCTGGTAAAACTGACTCATCTTTTTATCCTTCCCTGCATCTGTTATTAACAGTTCTTCAGTATGGCAGAAAAGTGGTATGAATTGCTTGCTAAAAACATATTTTTATTGTTTGGGAGGCCGAACTAATTCCAATTTGCAGTTGTTTGTACAATCTCAACACACTGCATATGTACCTATATGTTTGCATGAATGTATATATGTATGAAAGTACTTGTCATCTGTATAATATGAACCTAGCAGAAAGGCAGTAGTGCATGGGAAAGAGTTGGGTTCTAATAGTCAAATTGAAGTGTTACTGCATTTTGATGTAGCATTCTTTAAAGGAGGGTGTCTTCAACTCTTTCCTACATTGGAACAGGTTTGGGCCACCCTGGTGGACAGGGAGCTGTCATTCAGAATTCTGGGTGCATGTATGGAGAATGCCTCGCTGTTAGCCACATAGGAGAGTTATTATTTGTGATAGCTTTGTAATTATTGCAACCGGGTTTCAACATGATGCAGGCCAATTAGAGTAGTCAGTGGGGTGCCATCATAGTTGGGGGATGTGTTCATATTTTTTCATGCCCTTGATTCATCATTCTCAGCATGTACAATACGTTTTATGGGATCACTATGGCATCCCCGAGTCTTTGGACATGGGTGTGGCCAGCACCTTTGTGTGAGAGTATAAGGCACTGAACAGCCAGCCTGAAGCCACTTTCTAGGATAAATGGTTTCACTCCCTTTATTAGAGAGAGCTATTAAGAGGCCATTTTGATTTTCTTAGTGGTGTGTTCATGTAGGGTAAGGTTGGTGTCCAGAGTGAATCCAAGTAATTTGGTGTTGGGTGAGACTTGGATTTTAAATCCATCGAGGTTCATGTCTTCCAGCCACATTTGGACTAGTTGTTGATTGTTATTCTAGGTGAATTACAGGAATTTAGTATTCGTTGCATTTAGCTGAAGGTAGGTGATACATGTGTATGTCTGGATGAGATGCAGGCATTGCTTGAGGCATTGGATGTTTGGAGCAGAGAAAAGGTTCAAGAAGAGTTGTGTGTCATTGGCCATGGGTCTGCAGGTCAAGGTTTATATGAGGGGAGCAGGACATGTGATGGGGTAATATATATTTCCTAAACATTCCTCTCAACAGCTTCCATGCAAGCTAAAGTATTCCAATTGTTCTAATCTGTACACAACGCCCAGAAAACTAATATTGAAATCAATAAAAGAAGAAAGATGTAGACATCAGTAAAATATTATAGGTTGTAGGTATGACAGCAAATCTAGAATATGTAAGTAATACTTTTCTTTTGGTTTTACTAAATAAATGTGAAATTGTCATACTCATCCATGGGTTAGGAAAAGAGAATTGTTCCACAGATGTGTCCAGTGCGTCTGTAAGGAACAATACAGTAGTATGCAGACTTGGTACACACACTAGTGATGATGCCAAAATCTAGGGAAGCTCTAAACAAATTACTGCACATATTTATCAATATTTCACACAACGAAATGCAGTAAGCCACCTCGTTGTGCTGCACTGCATGAAAGGAAGCGGACATGTTTTGTAGAGTATTTAACATTATACAGCACATTCCTGCTCTCTGCCTGAGCTGGAAATAAACTGCTGCCTGGCATTGTAGGCCGGATTGTTTTTGTGCAGGAAGGAACACCTTCCTGAACAAAAACAATCCTCTGAGGCATTTTACTTGTTCTAAGTGTGCTGCATAATATAGCATACTTAGAAAGAGGAAACAACAAGGAGAAATAAATATATTTCTTCTTGCTGCACCTCTGGTGGTGAGGCACACAATTCTGATGCATTCCAAGATCTACCAGTATTGGTAAATATCGGAATGTGTCAGAATGCATGGTTGGATGTGTGGGAACACCCATGCTGCACCCATGGAACACATCTCTACTGCAGAGTAATGCATAGCAGCAATTCTACACACAAGTGGCTTGGGGTGGCTTGATAAATCTCATTTAGGTTTTGCGTCGCACTTGCGTGGTGCAATGGCGGCACAAAGCCTTGATAAATATGGGCCTACCTCTTTAATCAGAGCTATTTTAACTGAAGCATTGAACACCATAACCCCTTAACTGCTGGGTCATTTCCCCCAGTGCTGACCCCTTTTTTGGATGTTTGGGGTAGTTTGTGCTTAGGGCTTCATAACTTTTTTTCCACATAACCTGTCCATGTCAAATGTATGTCCTGTTTTGTCATCATCCTGGGGATTGTAAAGGTACCCAGGGTTAATGGATTTCCCTGGAGTGGACCACGAAATTATCCAAAATACAGCAAAAGTTTGGGTTTTTGGTGAAAAATTGGAAAAAAGTGCTGAAGAAGAAAGCATCTGTTTTTCCCTGCAAATGGTATCAACAAAGCGTTTGTGGTGATGAAATCATCATCTTCCTAGCTTTCAGGAAGAGGCAGACTTTTGTCAGAAACCCAACATTTTCTACAGTTTTGGCATTTTAGTGGGATATAGCCCATTTGTCCTATTTTTGTGCTTTCAACCTCCTTTCAGTTAGTGGTAGAAATTGATGTAAAACCAATAATGGATCCCAGAAAGCTATACATTTCTGAAATGTAGACATCATTTTGACTGCAGCAAGGGGTCATTTGTGCAGATCCTTAAAGGTTTTCCTATAGAAAGTAACAGTTGAAATTAAAATATATTGAAAATGAGTCGAAAAAATCAGCCATTTGTGCCTGCATTTTCACCAGTAACTTCTTCTAAGAATGACAGATTTTTAAAAGCAATATAACGTTATGTCCACTGGACCCTTATGGTTGCAGGGTTATATAGGACCTGTAGGTTCACCAAGAACCCAGAAGTGCCCAGAGCCATTAACTGAGCTGCGCATTGCAATGGTTTTTCATTGTGTACCCGGTATATATCAATTCACTTGGTAAAATATAAGGAGTGAAAAATAGGTATCAAGGAAATCTATGTATTTCGTAATGGGAACAACATATGGAGTTTAGAAACAGTGGTTATTTGCACAACTCGGAGCATGTGGGTACCAATACCAGCATGTGAATTAGAGAGTATTTTTGAAAATTACTTCTTTTTACACACTGTCATACATTTGGAAGGCAGAAATGCATTGAAAGTCAATTGGCAATAACACTTGTTCTATTATTCTGTGTTTCCCTAAGTCTCTCATCAGAAATGTTACCTCAATTGTGTGGTAGACGTAGTGCCCATGACAGGAAACTGCCCAAAACACGACATTAACACATCATACTTTTCCAGTGAAAACGGACCCTTTTTTTTGCAGTGTGCCTAGCTTTGTTTTTTGGACCCTAGCTCAGGTGGCTCCTATGGAAACCTACCAAACCTGTAAATTTTTTAAAACTACACACCCAGGGGAATCCAGGATGGGGTGACTTTTATTTATTTATTTTTTATTAGTTTAAATAACAAACTTGCTGACAGCAAATTACATTTGTAATCTCAGTTTGTACAATTGACAGGGTAGCACAATTCTTGACATAAGGTACAAAGTTACTTTACATTCCAACTTTTAAGGCATTAAAGCAAGAAATATCGCTTCCAAGCCATTCATTTGATCCTACGGTAATGTGTGCAGTTTAGTCACTTAGATTAGTGTCTGAGGCCTCATCTGGGGGGGGGGCATATATTGCCGCGGAATGCATTCCATTTACCCCATATCTTCGCCCACTCGCGGGGACAACCTATGTGCATCAATACTGTCTTCTCGGCCACCATAGCCCTATCTAAGTCTTGACACCAGTGTAGGTGCATAGGGGCAGCAGCTGCCCTCCAGTGTTGTGCAATATTTCATTTTGCCAACATGATCCCCAAGGTTGCCCAAGTCTGCGCTGCATGATTAAGGTCGGTGGGTTCCCAGATATTGAGGAGGCAGCGCCGGGGTTCTGGGAGGACCTCCACCCCGCTGACCCTGGTGATGATAGCCATGATCTTTCCCCAGTACTGTGTTATAACGAGACAGTCCCATAACGTGTGGAAGAATCTACCCAGTTGCCCACAGCCCCTTAAACATAAAGGCATCCCAGCCCGTCCGATCTTGTGAAGCGTCGTTCTAGTATAATATGTTCTGTGCAGTATTTTCAGTTGCACAAGTTGCAGTCAGGATGAGATCGCTACCTCCCGTGGGGATGCTAGGGCCTCTTGCCAATCTTGGTCATCAATGTCCCCCACCTCTGTGTGCCACTTCTCTCTCAAGGTGTGTGCGGGGTCTTTCTGGTTATTCACCAGCTTACAGTACGTGAGGGAGATTGCTTTTTTGGTGAGGTGGTCTGTTAGGAGGCGGTCTTCCAGTGGTGATGACTCGGGGAGATCGCCACCTTGGGGTATGACTTTGGTGAGTGCGTGTTTGATTTGTATGTATCAGAACCGCTCTGAGTCCGCCAGCTGATATGTTGGGCGTAGTTGGTCAAACGTCATTATGTCCCCTTTTTTCCACAAATCACTTTCTTTGGAGATTCCTATAAGCTCCCACCAAGCGAAACCTTTTCTTTTGCGGAGTGTACCCAATTTTGGGGAGTCCCAGAGCGGCGTGTGTTGGGTGATTTTTCCCTCCCAGCCGAGCACCCGTTGCGCTCTGAACCACGTATGTATTGTGTGAGCCGTGGGGCCGATCAATGTGCGCATCTTGGACTTGTCATAGAGTGGGCTCATTAGTCTGTCCGTGCCTAAGGTGTATCCGTCCATCCGTAGGGCTGGTTCCTCTTGTGGGGCATGGAGCCATTGGTTCACTATTGTAAGTTGGGAGGCCCAGTAGTATAACTGCACGTGTGGCAGAGCGATGCCTCCATCGTACCAGCCCCTAATTAGTTTTGTGATTGCTATGCGAGGGGGTTTCCCGTTCCAAAGGAGGAGGCTCACTTCTACCTCAATAGCTTTAAAATATGAGGCGGGGACTGGGGTTGGCGTGTTTTGAAGGATGTATAGAAACCTGGGGAGGGCCATCATTTTGAAGAGGTCCGCCAGTCCACCAGTCAAGCAGGGTCAGGGGAAGGGAATGCCAATATTTCACATCACGTTTTAGCCTCTTAAGAGGGGGTATGAGGTTGCGCTTGTAGAACTGAGTGCGGTCCGGGGTGATATGGATGCCTAAATACTCAAACCCATCGTATCCGAGTTGTATTGTCACGCCTCCGGGTAGTCGTGGGGGGGGGGGGGGGCATGGAGAATGTACATAATTTTGTTCAGTTGATCATGCATCTGGAGAATCTGCCGTAGGATGCGCATATGTCCAGGAGGCAATTAATGGAGCGGCTGGGGCAAGCCATGTATAACAGAATATCATATGCGTAGAGGGAGACGTGGTCTTCTCAACCCGCTGACCATTGCAGTCCGCATATCACTGTGTCTCCCCTGATCCAGGCTGCCAGAGGCTTGAGCACAAGGGCAAACAGTAGGGGGGATAGGGGACAGCCCTGTCTAGTCCCACACCCCAGGGGGAAGTCATCGGACACCCGTCCATTAACCACCACGTGTGCCAGCGGCTGTGTGTATAAGAGCCGGACCCAGGCCAAAAATTTGGGCCCAAAACCAAAGTTTTGTAGAACTGCGAACAGGAAGGGCCATTCCACCTGATCAAAAGCCATGCTGGCGTCTAAGGACAGGAGAACCGCCTCTTCCTGAATTGTTGACATTCGGGCCAGCACTCCGTGAAGTCGCCTCAAATTCATTGCTGTGTTGCGGCCAGGCGTGAAGCCCGATTGGTCTGGATGTATAAGGGACGCTAGGTAGGGCTGGAGCCTAGTCACCAGTGTCTTCACTAATATTTTGGCCTCCACATTTAGGAGCGAAATGGGGCGGTAGGAGGTGCACTCGTCGGTGGGCTTACCAGGTTTTGGGATCGCCACCAGGGTGGCCAACCTTTGGTCTCTCGGTAGCTGTCCCTGTTTTAGGCTGTCTACGTACATCCGTAGTAGGTGAGGCCCTAATATGTCCGCTTCTCTCTTGTAAAGCTCCACGGGGATGCCGTTCGGACCCAGTGCTTTGCCCGGTTGGAGTCCCCTGATAGCAGCCGTGATTTCATCAGCCGTGAGGGGCGCCTCTAGCGTGTGCATCTCAAGGGCTGTCAACTATGGCAAACGTATGTCTTTAAGGAAGGCCAGGTTTTCCTGCACGGTGGCATTCGTGGCTGGTGTGTAAACTGTCATGTAGTGATATGCGAAGGTCGTGACTATATCCTGCGGGTCTGTGACTACCTCCCCAGAAACTGAGTGCACCCGGGCCACCCAACGATTTGCACGTTCCTTTCTGTCGAGCCATGCGAGGAGCATACTGGCTTTGTCCCCCACCTCATAGATTGTGTGTTGTGTTTGCTTTACTCTGGCCTTGGCTTCTTCCCATGCATGGTCTCTGAAGGCCTGTTGGGCGAGGGCTAGTTTATGAGTCGAGTCCCCGGTTGGGTCTCTCGTGTGGTCTTCCTCTGCTAGGCTAACTGCCCTCTCAAACTCCTGCATCTGCTGGGCCTTGTCTCGTTTGTGTGAAGTGATCAGTGAAATTGATTGTCCGCGCAGGACCGTCTTGTATGCCTCCCAGAGAATGGCGGGGGAGGATACTGAGTGTGTGTTGTCTTGGAAGTAGTGTTTCGTGGTCTTGTGTAGGGTTTTCTCTATGGTCGGGTCCCTCAAATATCGGGTATATATGGGGTATATGCTCCATCTCCCAGTGCGTTGTAGGGTCTATGTTGCTGAAATCGGGGAGTGGTCAGATATCCCTCTGGGGAGGTGCTTGATTTCTAGAATGTATTCAAGGCTCGATGGAGACACGAGGATGCAATCAATTCTGGACATACTGTTGTAGGCCCCTGAGTGATGTGTGTAGTGATGCTCTGTGGGGTGGCGGGTGCGCCAAACGTCCACCAGTCCTAGTGCTTCAGTGAAATCTCGCAGGGGTGCGGGGGAAGTCCCTTGGTTTCGTGGTAGGAGCCTATCGAAGGCAGTGTCAAGTACGGTGTTAAAACCGCCTCCCACAATAAGTTCTCCATGGGGTAACGAGAGCAGGAATTCACACAGCGCCGGGAAGGTGAGATTGTGGAGCACGGGGGAGCATAAACGGAGACAAAGTTGTAGGCACGCCCCTCCCACTGACACGAAAGCGCAGCGAAACGGCCTTGGACATCTGTCTTGGTGCTTCTGACCACCAGTGAGCCGCCTTTTCGGACAAGTATACCCACCCCTCTGGAGCTGGAAGTGAACTCAGAGTGAGCTACCATCTTGAAGCCCCATCCATCTAGCGCCTTGGTGGCAGTCCCCACCAGATGAGTTTCTTGTAAGAGAATCACTGAGGGCGCGTGCCTCTTAAGGTAGTGTGGTGTTAAGCTCCTCTTTATTTTGTCACAGAGACCGTTCACATTCCAGGATATCAGAGTTAGAGGGGGACAAAGCTTGTGTGTGTCCCTTGACTGTGACTGTGTGGGGTCGGGAGTTACGCCCCTCGGTGCATCAGTGCGGTCGTTAGGCATTGGAATAGTGTGTGGGGGTCATTAGGTCGCGTGTGTGCTAACCTTGGATTGCACAGCATTAGCATTGGGCAGCAAAACATTAACAAAATAAAAAATTCAAACGCGAACACAAACTGAGGTCCATGTCTGTCCGGCAAGAAATTGAACCGGGCCACACATAGCACCAATAACAGACTCACAATTCCTTCCCCACTCCCTGCCTCCCTGCCCGGCGGACCCAAAACTACCCGCCTCCCCAACTGAGCAGAGTGCTTATGCCCCAGAACAGGTACTTATGTGGGGGGTGAGTGATTGTCCATGACCCCGGGGGTCCCCTCTGACGGTGTCGTCATCAGCGGCTAGTTTTTCTCCTGAGGGTGAAATAATCGTTGTTGTACGTGTGGCATGTCCATTGTTCATGCTACCAGGTGAGGCAAATGTAGATTGGAACAGTTTGTGTCTAGGGATGACGAGGGCCGTGTGGTCGTTCAGTGTTATTGTCGTTCTTGCCCGCTGGGTCGAGTCTCTTTAGTCCCCTTTGTCACTGGAGTCAGGCGACTTCAATCTTTGCGACTCGTGGATTTGCTGTTGCTGTTGGTTTCTTGATTTGCCAGATCCCGTTGCCAGATGCCATCCCTCCAGCCAGTCCTTGGCGTCCTCAGACGTAACAAAGAACCAGGTTTTTCCCTCTGCCTCTACTCTGAGTTTTTCTGGGAAGAGCATGGAGTATTTGAACTCCCTAGCCCGCAGTTCCTTCTTGACGTCCAGAAAGCTGCAACGTTGTTTGGTGATTGCTGCTGTGTAATCTGGGTAGAGCGTGACCGTTGAATTTTCGATACAGATCGGTGGGGCCACCCTGGCTGCCTGTAGGATGGCGTCCCGGTCTCGAAACTTGAAGATGCGGGCAAGAATCAGTCTGGGGGGAGCACCCGGGTGAGGCCTCCCCCCTGGTACTCGGTGAGCTCTTTCTACAGGAAAGAGAGTCCTCGTGGTTGCAGCTGGTTTTTTATGAGGTCTTCCACGAAGAGATCCAGCACCGATCCACCCATCCTCTCTGGCACTCCAATGATGCGCACATTGTTGCGGCATGAGCGCATTTCCTGGTCATCGAGTTTGGCAAGGATGAGTTTGTTGTCCACCTCTAGATTACGTACTTGGTGTTGCAGTGCAGCCGTATCCGTGGAGAGGATCGTTGTTGTAGATTCCACCTCTGTCAGCCTATGCGACAACTTTGAGAAGTCTGCCTGGATGAGGGATATGTCCGTTGAGATTGTGCCAATGAATGACTGCACTTGCTGGAGGGTGGCCATGATATACACCAGTGTAACTGCGTCTTGCTCCTTTGCAGCAGGAACCTCAGATTGCGTCGGGTTCAATTGCGTTTTGTCCGTCGGGTCCTTGGTGTAGGCAAATTTGTCCAATTTGCCAGAAGGTGCACCTCATGGGCCTCGGCCCCCCATCTCCTCTGTTGCAGCTGGAGGCAGTGCCTAGTGTATTGGGAAGAAGGGGTAGTAATCACCGCTGCCTGCCGCGTCATGTGATGGCACGTGCGGCCTTTCGGGTTTCTTACCCAGTCCCCCACAGTTGGACGTGCTGATGATCAGGTCACAGGCCGTTACGCTGCCCACCACTCTGCCTTGGGGCGGTGGATATTTCAGAGGCGAGTCCAGTCCTTAAGAGAGCCTGTGGGGTCCACAACAACCCCGCTGATGGTACATTGTCCGTTGCTAGCTAGCCAGCCTCAGCAAGGCTTTCCCCGCCTTGATCACTTACGGCGTCTGAGCTGAAGAGGAACGGCGCCCGTGGGTGGAAGGTGGGTCCCGGTGCCGTGTGAGAAAGTGCTGCTATAGCGCTGCCTGACTGCGTTATGTATTAGTAGAGGCTCGTCGCTGACTGTGCAGACACTGGTCAATGTGGTCTTGTGGTAGTGAGTTGTTTTGGTCATCCAAATTTTGTGTGTGCACCTGATTTGGCTGTGGGACGCCGCTTGTGGCAGTGGATGAGGTCGCTGGGTGCAGGAGCAAGGCCGCTCGGCGGCGGAGCTGGTAGTTGTGGGAGGGGGCCCTGAGGGGTGTAAGCGCCACCAGTGCCCTGTCGGACACTATGTTGGATACTGTGAGTCCTGGTATCGTGGGTTTCAGAACTGTGGCAGTGAGTACACGCGGGGCCCCGTCATCCACTCCGGAGTCAGCCCAGGCCCTCCAGCACGTGAAGCTCCATGCAGGTACAGAGTGTAGATTTGTATATGGGGCTGTATGGATTGTTGCAGGCCCCCACAGGACGGGCCGTGATGCACCGGCCACCCGCGCGCTCTTGCCAGGCCCGCTGTTGAATATGCTGGAGCCCCCTCCGCCGCGGTGTCTGTCCGTCGTCTGACTCACCGGGGTCCCGCTTTCGGGTGTGTGAAGTCTACTCCCACCTTCCGGAACATCCCGGCAAGTTGCTCTGTATTCCTCAGTTGGTTGTCACTCCACACGTTGTCACCCCCGATGTTGCTGGCCCTGGCATGGCTGTGGATGAATGACTCACGCAAGGTCCCGGCTCCGATAAGGCAGGCAGGCCGCAAAGCGCCTCCGCTCCATGTTTCGCCACCACTCAGTCTACGGAGCTGTAGAAAGGCACAATCTGTAGCGCTGAAATTCCGGTTGCATCGGCATTTCGATTCCGCCGTATGTGGGCCGGATGAATGTGCGGATCAATAAAGAGGGTTCCCCGGGTTGCGGAGCTCCACTAGGTTGTGGCCATTTTGCTTGGTCACTAGCCACGACCCCAGGATGAGGTGACTTGTGTTGCTCTCACCAGGTTCTGTTACCCAGAACCCCTTGCAAACCTTAATCTTTGTAAAGTAAAAACAAATTGAAAACACATTTCTGTGATGGAAAGTTCTGCAATCTGTGGAGATCCACAAACTTCCACCCTCCCAGCATTTCCCAAAGTCTCCCATTAAAAATAGTACCTCACTTGTGTGGGTAGGCATAGGGCCCGCAATAGGAAATGGCCCAAAATGCAGCGTGGGCACATCACATTTTTCCAGTGAAAATTAACCTTTTTTTCCAATGTGCCTAGCTGTGGATTTTGAACCCTAGCTCAGCTGGCACCCAGAATAACCTACCAAACCTATACATTTTTGAAAACCAGACACCCAGGGGAATTCAGGATGGGGCGACATGTGTGGTTCTCACCAGGTTTGTTTACCATGAATCCCTTGCAAACCTCAAACTGTGTACAACCAAAAATACATTTTCCTCACATTTTTGTGATGGAAAGTTCTGGAATCTGCAT
This sequence comes from Triturus cristatus, assembly GCF_964204655.1. Classification (NCBI taxonomy): domain Eukaryota; kingdom Metazoa; phylum Chordata; class Amphibia; order Caudata; family Salamandridae; genus Triturus; species Triturus cristatus. The sequence continues at coordinate 452,136,207 of NC_140593.1, read as the reverse complement.
GAATCCACAAGCTTCTACCCACCCAGTATTCCCCAAAGTCTCCCGATAAAAATGGTACCTCACTTGTGTGGGTAGGCCTAGTGCCCGCGACATGAAACGGTCCAAAGCACAATGTGGGCACATCACATTTTTCCAGTGAAAACTGACCCATTTTTTGCAATGCGCCTAGCTGTGGATTTTGAATACTATCTCAGCCGGCACCTTGGGTAACCTAGCAAACCTATCCATTTTTGAAAACTAGACTCCCAGGGAAAACCAGAATGAGGTGACTTGTATGGCTCTCGCCAGGTTCTGCTACCCAGAATCTCGTGCTAACCTCAAACTTTTTTAAAAACCTACATTATCCTCACATTTCTACGATGGAAAGTTCTAAATCTGCATGGATCCACAAACTTCCACCCTCCCAGCATTCCCCAAAGTCTCCCGATAAAAATGGTACCTCATTTGTGTGGGTGGGCCAAGTGCCCGCAGCAGGTAAGGGCCCAAAACGTGTTGTGGAGACATCAAAATTACCAATCACAAAATTACCTGGTTTTGCAACGGGGCACCTGGGTTTTTGGCCCTGGGCTCGGCGGCCATCTAAGGAAACCTACCAAACCCATACATTCCTGAAAACTAGACACCTGGGGGAGTCCAGGGAGGTATGGCTTGCATTGATCCCCCAACGTTTTCATACCCAGAATCCCCTGCAAACCTCTAATTTAGCTGAAATAATCACATTGTTCTTACCTTTTATTGTGGGAAAGTTGTGGGATCACAGGGCTGAAACAAATTTCCCACCACCCAGTGTTTCCCCGGGTCTCCAGATAAAAATGGTTTGTCACCTGTGTGAGTGGGCCAAGTGCCCGCAGCAGGGATGGGCCCAAAACTTATTGTGGCGACATCAAATTTGTTTGCTGCTCAATTCCATCAAGGAAGTAAACATCCAAAAAGAGATGGACCTAGTCAATTGGCAAAAAATGTAGCCGTATTGACTTTACATCCAGCGTCGCCAGTGAAAGGTGGAATTTGGGGCTGCATTAAATTGGGAGGCTGCCAAGAGAGCGCTCCGCCTCTGCTTGCCACTGCACGTGTTAGCTCTCTGGGTTGCAATAACCGGCCACTGGTGTCCCGCTGCACAGACTGTGCTTGCAAAGGGACAGCACAACTGACATCGTCACCTTCAGAATCTCTACAAGATGAGTTGTCGGATGGAACTGCGCCGACTGAAAAATCACTCCCAGATTCTGCTCCATTGTCCTCTCCCGTAGATGCTGTCTCAGTATCTGCTGTCTCACATATATATATATATATATATTACCTACTGGCGGTCGCCAGTAGGTAGTTATAGTTAGGACCACGTTTCCATAGGAAATCCGCAACATTCTATTTTGAATAACTTTGGCGCCGGTCGACGAATCCTTGCGAATCTTTCAAAATAGGTGGGGCGCTCCGCTCCGCTCCTACCCTGACAGTCTCGGGGGGATTCGTCAAGCGGGGGCTGAGATAAAAGGGGGGTCCCAAAACGCGTTTTTCCCATGCATTTTTCCATAGGACCTTTAGACACAGCTACAGCCCGAACGGCTGAACAGAATTACTAGAAATTTGGCAGAGAGGTAGTCCTCAGTTCAAGGAAGTGCCTTTTGTAGGTTTGGTGTAAATCTGTTCAGTAGATTCTGAGAAAATAGCCTTTAAATCAATATATATATCTGTAAGCGCGCTCCGTGCGCGCTGGGTGCGCACACCTCGCCGTGCGCGAGCGCAATTCTGATTGGTTGTTAGATCTTAGTAAACATTCTAATCGGTGGAAATCAGGAAGCGGCGGCCGCCATTTTGTCTATCGCATAAAGAGGGGGTGATAAACAAAGGGGGAGAACTTGAAAAGGGGGCAGAGTGGGTAGAAATTGACTCAGTAGGCATTGTAAGGGGGTCAAATTAGGACCTTGTAGGGCAAAAAAAAAGATTTATATTTTGTTAAAAAATATCGCCGAGTGCGCGCACCCAGCGCGCACCCGGAAAAAAACTTTATTAAACAAATTTAAAAAAAATCGCATTTAAGTGTTTAGATATAAGGTGGCTCTAAAAAGAGCCCTTGTGTTTATTGTTTGTTTTTTGGTACCTACAAGTAAGTACCGATGCAGAGTCTAAGGTTCAAGAGGAAGACTCTGTTGCCTTCATCAGTGAAGTGCACACCATCTCCTCTATAAATGTCTTGCATGTCGTAACGCAAGTTGTTGTGGTAAATGGAACCCATACCATAGTCTCTGAGGAAAGCAGAAATAGATTTGTTGACGTGCTTCCTTTCTTTGTCAATCTGCGGACAAAATTGGTTGGACCAGTTCCACTTTTGCCTTTGGCATATATTAGAATATACAAAGGCAGTTTGTGGAAAAAGCGACATCAATTGCACAAAGGTGTCCTTAATAAGCATTTCCAGACCTACCCCAGTTAAAGTGCCTAGATCATTACCACCACAGTGCACAATAATAAGGTTAGGCTGTGGGAGATGTAGAAAGGTTTTCACCAAAGGCATTAATTGGTGCCACTTTAACCCTCTCTGACCAATCCATTTGATGTCTACATTTGGCAAAGCAAGGTCTCTCACCATACCTCTTTTCTCTGCAAATTGTTCACTCCAGAAGACATAGCTGTGTCCTACAATCCACACTGTGAACATCTTCAAAGGAGATCTGGATGCACTCAGGAGGTGTAATTCAGTAGAATGGGAAAAATAAATGAAAGACAGTTTGGAAATGGAGGCATACATATTTTTTTATTAAAAAAAAGAACTGATTGGCTGTTTCATACCATTCTACACTAAAAACTAGGCTGTATGTGTAAATTTATAGATGCATGTTTTGTATTGGTACAGAAAAATGTGTTACCAAAGAACAGTACTATGGATTTGCTGTAAGGTTTGAAAAGTCAAGCACTCTTGCTCTGTGGAATTGAAACATTGTTTGGCGAACTTCTGACCTAACTCCACACAGCAGTGTTCCATGAGCTGTTGCTATGGTAGCAGGCAGAAGTCAAGTTGGGGGAAGGGTACTAGGCAGAAGTCAAGTTGGGGGAAGGGTACTTTTGGAAAAGGGTTGGTTTTCAACCAATAGAAATGTGTGATTACATTTGAAAAAAAGGGGGAAGCACTGAGATTTGAAACTTACATGTATATGTGTGGAAAAATAGAGGAAACTTTGCCATTATCTGGTTCTGCTGAGAGGAGAGAGGTGTAGAGAACAGAGATCCTGGCTCTGATAATCTGCTGTTTGAGTGCCACATTTCTATCACAACTAACTAATTTTAAAGGTGAGGTTAGAGTTTGAGAGGAGATGTATATGGTAAATTAAGAAATGAATAATAGAAATGTAATTCTTTTTGTTGAAGTTGTGTTTATTATTTTCTGTTTTGGGAGAAATTTAAATGTGAGGAACATGTAAAATAATATGGACTATGTTTTCACGATAAATTAAGGTGTATTGGTATAAAAAAAGAATAGTTTAAGGGTTTGAGGTTGGACTCAGTAATGCAAATACATTCAGCATCACTAAGGCTGGTTGCCCTTGGTGGAATGTAGGCAGTCACCCAGGTTACACATGTTGGGAAATATAGGCAGAGATTTATTGTGTACAACTCTGGTAATTTTATATTTGCATTAGTAGGAAAAAGGGGGAGCGATTTTTTGGTGCAGAAGCAGACTCTTAGCACACACCCAGCTCCTTTCCATGTATAATCATGCACAGTATTTACAAGCGAGTGGGGTTTGAGGTTTCAGTCTGTAATGCAAATACATTCAGCATCACTAAGGCTGGTTGCCCTTGCTGGAGTGTAGGCAGTCACCCAGGATACACATGGTGGTGGTCTGAAAAAGCAGTCTGGACATGGGCTTTTTAAAAAATCTGAAAAGTGGATTCATAATGTGTCAGTCTGTAAAAGTGATTATTACTTGTCAAAAAAAAAGAGCAGTAAGTGTGCTTTCAAATTGGCAAAGAAATTTCGTTTTGTGACTAATGTGAAAACATGACTCTGTGTGCAAATAGGAATTACAGGCAGAGATTTATTGCGTTTTGCTCTGGTGATTTCACAGTTGCATTAGTAGGAAAAAGGGGGAGCGATTTTTTGGTGCAGAAGCAGACTCTTAGCACACACCCAGCTCCATTCCATGTATAATCATGCACAGTATTCACAAGCGAGTGGGGTTTGAGGTTTCAGTCTGTAATGCAAATACATTCAGCATCACTAAGGCTGGTTGCCCTTGCTGGAGTGTAGGCAGTCACCCAGGATTCACATGGTGGTGGTCTGAAAAAGCAGTCTGGACATGGGCTTTTTAAAAAATCTGAAAAGTGGATTCATAATGTGTCAGTCTGTAAAAGTGATTATTACTTGTCAAAAAAAAAGAGCAGTAAGTGTGCTTTCAAATTGGCAAAGAAATTTCGTTTTGTGACTAATGTGAAAACATGACTCTGTGTGCAAATAGGAATTACAGGCAGAGATTTATTGCGTTTTGCTCTGGTGATTTCACAGTTGCATTAGTAGGAAAAAGGGGGAGCGATTTTTTGGTGCAGAAGCAGACTCTGAGGACACACCCAGCTCCTTTCAATGTATAATCATGCACAGTATTCACAAGCGAGTGGGGGTTTGAGGTTTCAGTCTGTAATGCAAATACATTCAGCATCACTAAGGCTGGTTGCCCTTGCTGGAGTGTAGGCAGTCACCCAGGATACACATGGTGGTGGTCTGAAAAAGCAGCCTGGACATGGGCTTTTTAAAAAATCTGAAAAGTGGATTCATAATGTGTCAGTCTGTAAAAGTGATTATTACTTGTCAAAAAAAAAGAGCAGTAAGTGTGCTTTCAAATTGGCAAAGAAATTTCGTTTTGTGACTAATGTGAAAACATGACTCTGTGTGCAAATAGGAATTACAGGCAGAGATTTATTGTGTTTTGCTCTGGTGATTTCACAGTTGCATTAGTAGGAAAAAGGGGGAGCGATTTTTTAGTGCAGAAGCAGACTCTTAGCACACACCCAGCTCCTTTCCATGTATAATCATGCACAGTATTCACAAGCGAGTGGGGTTTGAGGTTTCAGTCTATAATGCAAATACATTCAGCATCACTAAGGCTGGTTGCCCTTGCTGGAGTGTAGGCAGTCACCCAGGATACACATGGTGGTGGTCTGAAAAAGCAGTCTGGACATGGGCTTTTTAAAAAATCTGAAAAGTGGATTCATAATGTGTCAGTCTGTAAAAGTGATTATTACTTGTCAAAAAAAAAGAGCAGTAAGTGTGCTTTCAAATTGGCAAAGAAATTTCGTTTTGTGACTAATGTGAAAACATGACTCTGTGTGCAAATAGGAATTACAGGCAGAGATTTATTGCGTTTTGCTCTGGTGATTTCACAGTTGCATTAGTAGGAAAAAGGGGGAGCGTTTTTTTGGTGCAGAAGCAGACTCTTAGCACACACCCAGCTCCTTTCCATGTATAATCATGCACAGTATTCACAAGCGAGTGGGGTTTGAGGTTTCAGTCTGTAATGCAAATACATTCAGCATCACTAAGGCTGGTTGCCCTTGCTGGAGTGTAGGCAGTCACCCAGGATACACATGGTGGTGGTCTGAAAAAGCAGTCTGGACATGGGCTTTTTAAAAAATCTGAAAAGTGGATTCAGAATGTGTCAGTCTGTAAAAGTGATTATTACTTGTCAAAAAAAAAAGAGCAGTAAGTGTGCTTTCAAATTGGCAAAGAAATTTCGTTTTGTGACTAATGTGAAAACATGACTCTGTGTGCAAATAGGAATTACAGGCAGAGATGTATTGCGTTTTGCTCTGGTGATTTCACAGTTGCATTAGTAGGAAAAAGGGGGAGCGTTTTTTTGGTGCCGAAGCAGACTCTTAGCACACACCCAGCTCCTTTCCATGTATAATCATGCACAGTATTCACAAGCGAGTGGGGTTTGAGGTTTCAGTCTGTAATGCAAATACATTCAGCATCACTAAGGCTGGTTGCCCTTGCTGGAGTGTAGGCAGTCACCCAGGATACACATGGTGGTGGTCTGAAAAAGCAGTCTGGACATGGGCTTTTTAAAAACTCTGAAAAGTGGATTCATAATGTGTCAGTCTGTAAAAGTGATTATTACTTGTCAAAAAAAAAGAGCAGTAAGTGTGCTTTCAAATTGGCAAAGAAATTTCGTTTTGTGACTAATGTGAAAACATGACTCTGTGTGCAAATAGGAATTACAGGCAGAGATTTATTGCGTTTTGCTCTGGTGATTTCACAGTTGCATTAGTAGGAAAAAGGGGGAGCGATTTTTTGGTGCAGAAGCAGACTCTTAGCACACACCCAGCTCCTTTCCATGTATAATCATGCACAGTATTTACAAGCGAGTGGGGTTTGAGGACTACCTCTCTGCCAAATTGATAAATATGTAAATATGTGTACTGTATTATAAAATGTTTTAAAAAATATTAATACTTTTTTCTTTTTTTTCAGATTGATATAGAAAATTTACGAAAACTAGAACCACTTTAAAAGCAATTTTTAAAAAAAATAAATGAATAAATATTTTTTTGAGTGGGTATGGTAAGTCACCAATATCATGGTTCCTTTTTTTCTACTTCTCTACAATCACATTTTCAGTTTTTAATTGTAGTCTCTCAAAAAAAAAAAAAATTAAAAAAAACCTTGGGTGCGCGCAGGGTGCGCGCACCTCAAAAAAATTTCAAAAAAAATATCTAAAAAAAAAATGTGTTTGGTTTAGTTTATAAGTGGCTCTTAAAAGAGCCCTTGAGTTAATGGAGGGAAACAGGAAGAGAAAAACGCAAAAAAAGAAAAAACATCTATGGCCTAGTGCACGGATGCGCATCAAATTTTCTCTGAAGGAGATCAAGACTGGTCTCCCCCACAGAAATAAGAGAACCGCAATCAGTGCACCGTGTAGACAACCTCGCCAAACAAGGTGGACCAACAAGAGGTATAGAAACAGGTGAAGGCACCATCGCAGCTGAAGTGCTCCCCTGAGCTGCCGAAGATGTGCTCGGCTGAGCTGCTGCTGATGTCGTCGGCTGAGCAGGTGGAGGGTTTTCTCCAGAAGCTCGACGAAAAGTTACTGGATGCATTTTGTAAACATGTCTCAACATAGTGTGAATGCTAAAAGAATATTTCTTGTTAGGATTCCCACGAGATAAGACTTTTTTACAAAGTAGACATGTAACTTTCGGTGCATTTACCTTTTTCTGACCTTCTGGAAAAGAGAAAAACTGCCATATAAAGCTGTCTTTCTGCTTCCTGTTCCTCTGCCTCTCAAGAGTGTCCTGGTCACTGTCTGAAGTAGGTTGCTGTTCAGCCATTGTCTCTCAACAACAGAATAGCTCCTTCTCCAAAGGAATCAGAACTAATAATGAGGGGAGTAGGTGTGGTTTGGGAAGAATCTGGAACAGAAAGTACTTCAAACCAATCAAAAGTGATGATTCTTGATCACATGACTTGCCATGAGGGGATTGGGTTTGGTATTTAAACAATTAGAAACTGAAAGTAATGATAACCAATAAGAAATATTGTTTTATTATGTATAAACCCGAGGTGCGCGCACTGCGCAAGCTCCGAGCGCGCACCCCGTGATGACGTATGCACGAACGCGTAAGCGCGCAGGTGCATACGTCATATGCGCGTACCTAGCGCGCATACGTTGAACACGCGTATACGCGACCGTTATTGCGCATAATTTTAGCGTATGCGGAAGTAATGCACGCATGCGTACGTACGCATACGTACTGGGTGCACGCTCCCAGCGCGCACCATGAAGTATATTTGCGTACGTAAATAACGTACGCCGGAATTCATAAAAAACTTACGAAATAGTACTAGGAGCGCGCTCAGAGCGCGCACCCCAAGAATTTATATAAAAAAAAAAAAAAAGTGGACATAAAATAATTTAAAAAATTAAAAAAAAAAAATTATCCTAATTGAATTTTTAAAAAAAATAATTTAAAAAAAAGATACAGATAATATATAAATGAATATATAGTAATTTTATTAAAATAAAAAAATATATCTTTAATTAAAAATACATAACTTAGCATATAAAAAACCGTACAAATTCACTGAAAAAACCAAAGGTTTCAAAAACGTTATAGTTAGGAATTAGCATTTAAAAAACCTTGCAAATTCACTGAAAAAACCATAGGTTTCACACACGTTATAGTTAGGAATTAGCATTTAAAAAACCTTGCAAATTCAATGAAAAAACCAAAGGTTTCACACATGTTATAGTTAGCTGGACATTTCACTCGTAAAAAACCAATGAAATTCCCCCGTTATAGTTAGTTCAGCTAACTATAACTCGCGTGCCCGCAATGCACTGCTGATGACGTCACATATTACATCACTCATGACATGGTCAGTGACATCACTCATGACATCACTGATGACATCTCAAATGACATCACTGATGACATCACTGATGACATCATCCTTGTGATAGAGTGGCAGACCACCTCTTCCCCTAATATAACCTTTGATACACACATTCAAAAATAGAAATTAAAATTTTAAAAACAATGGACATACCAATACCAGTTACAACAACCTATACAGTAATTCTAAGATCCACATACACATCCACTCATTCACCAACAGTCCTATACAGTCACTCATACATGTACTCACTCATCATATGTACTCATACACCTATACATCCTGTTACACAATGCCACTCATCCATAGAGGTACTCACACACATAGTCACTCATGCTAATAAAGAATCAAACATCCATTTACTTGCATATACAGTTATACACACACCACCACACTTACTTCTACGGAAACTTACACATACTTAGTCATTTAAACAATCACTTATAGAAACACATACTTATTCATACAGGAACTCTTTCAATCTCTCACTCTCACATATACTCGCTTATATACACCAATAGTCACATATACTAGTTTAAAGCATATATAGTTACTCATAAAGACACTATTGAGACAGTCATTCACCCACTAACACACCCATACACTCACTCATCCACCCATAGAGTCCTGCACACATGCTGTCTTCAACACATACAAAGAGTGAGTCACTCATTCATGCACCTATGCACTACGTAATACCCCCACCGAACCATGCAGACACTCAGACTGATACTCATAAAACCAACTAATAACCAATATAGACACCCATGTAGCTACTCACCAACCCATGCAGCCACTTATACACAAAGTGAGAGACTGATACAGATATTTACATATTTAAACATTACTCACTAAGCCATGTATTCACTATGATACACTTAATCAGTCAGTTACACAATCAATTTTTCAAAAACAAATCATCCATTTAGACACTTATATACCCATTTATTCTTCCATCGACCTTGAGGTATACATATATAAAACATATTTTATTTTCAGAAACACACACATTCACTGGATGATGACATCAGTGATGTCATCAGTGATGTCATTTGAGATGTCATCAGTGATGTCATGAGTGATGTCACTGACAATGTCATGAGTGATGTAATATGTGACGTCATCAGCAGTGCATTGCGGGCGCGCGAGTTATAGTTAGCTGAACTAACTATAACGGGGGAATTTCATTGGTTTTTTACGAGTGAAATGTCCAGCTAACTATAACATGTGTGAAACCTTTGGTTTTTTCATTGAATATATATATATATATAGATATATATATATATATGTATAGATTGATGAAGGCTTCTTGAAAACCGTAACACGTATCTCTTTGCCTCTGGGATTGAGGGCGACATGGCTGAATAAATTAATGCTGTATTTTAACAACTCGAGTCCGTGCCTTCTGCCATAGAGTTAACCCCCTCACAATAGAAAAGGTCCGACACAGCTAGGGCGATTCACTTGTGGTTTTAATTCTCACCAAGATCAAACAGCAAAGTCCATGGGGCTGTGAAACATAAATGCAGACGCGTTTCAGCTTCGTTAAGCTTTCCTCAGTGCCAGTTCCACAAAGAGTTGTTCTCGCCTGGGGTCCTCCTGAATGTTACTGCCGCCACTCCCAACGAGGAGATGACGCGACCCCATCCCACTTTTAAGGATACAGTGTCACTAATTCCACTGGACGAAATGCTTTGAGCTGCTGCAGAACGGTACGCCTACACCGGGAGGAGGGCCAATTAAGTAATTAGCTATTCGGCGTACAATGGCGTCCCAACATCATGTTAGCTCTCGGGCAGCACACCATCCACAGCAGCCGGTTCCAAGATGAAAAGATACACGATAAGTCCACTCGTGATCCCCTCCGCAGTGAATACTGCTTCCTTCCTCCCCTTTGCAGGAAAATAGTCACTTCGTGGTCATTGACTGCTAGGGGGGGCTCCGTGTAGTATTTTCATACTCCACTCCAAAGGTTGCCTTCTGACGCGGTGCACCTGAACAGAAGGGCGTGCCGTGAACAGTGAAAGCGTACTGTTCAAAACATTGAAGCCAATAACCCCCTCACAATAGAAAAGGTCCGACACTGCTAGGGTGATTCACTTGTGGTTTTAATTCTCACCAAGATCAAACAGCAAAGTCCATGGGGCTGTGAAACATAAATGCAGACGCGTTTCAGCTTCGTTAAGCTTTCCTCAATGCCAGTTCCACAAAGAGTTGTTCTCGCCTGGGGTCCTCCTGAATGTTACTGCCGCCACTCCCAACGAGGAGATGACGCGACCCCATCCCACTTTTAAGGCTACAGTGTCACTAATTCCACTGGACGAAATGCTTTGAGCTGCTGCAGAACGGTACGCCTACACCGGGAGGAGGGCCAATTAAGTAATTAGCTATTCGTCGTACAATGGCGTCCCAACATCATGTTAGCTCTCGGGCAGCACACCATCCACAGCAGCCAGTTCCAAGATGAAAAGGTACACGGTGAGTCCACTCGTGATCCCCTCCGCAGTGAATACTGCTTCCTTCCTCCCCTTTGCAGGAAAATAGTCACTTCGTGGTCATTGACTGCTAGGGGGGGCTCCGCGTAGTATTTTCATACTCCACTCCAAAGGTTGCCTTCTGACGCGGTGCACCTGAACGGAAGGGCGTGCCGTGAACAGTGAAAGCGTACTGTTCGAAGCATTGAAGCTAATAACCCCCTCACAATAGAAAAGGTCCGACACAGCTAGGGTGATTCACTTGTGGTTTTAATTCTCACCAAGATCAAACAGCAAAGTCCATGGGGCTGTGAAACATAAATGCAGACACGTTTCAGCTTTGTTAAGCTTTCCTCAGTGCCAGTTCCACAAAGAGTTGTTCTCTCCTGGGGTCCTCCTGAATGTTACTGCCGCCACTCCCAACGAGGAGATGACGCGACCCCATCCCACTTTTAAGGATACAGTGTCACTAATTCCACTGGACGAAATGCTTTGAGCTGCTGCAGAACGGTACGGCTACACCGGGAGGAGGGCCAATTAAGTAATTAGCTATTCGGCGTACAATGGCGTCCCAACATCATGTTAGCTCTCGGGCAGCACACCATCCACTGCAGCCAGTTCCAAGATGAAAAGATACACGGTGAGTCCACTCGTGATCCCCTCCGCAGTGAATACTGCTTCCTTCCTCCCCTTTGCAGGAAAATAGTCACTTCGTGGTCATTGACTGCTAGGGGGGGCTCCGCGTAGTATTTTCATACTCCACTCCAAAGGTTACCTTCTGACGCGGTGCCATATATATATATATATATATATATATATATATATATATATATATATATATATATATATATATATATATCAGCAGCGGTCCGTGGACGGAGTTCCCTGGGGCGGAAAGGCGGGGCGGGGGAGGGGCAGGGTGGGGTGTACTAAACACCGGAACATGGATAATTGGAGGTAAGTAAACATTTAAATAAAGAAAACAAATTTCGTAGCGCGCCCTGCATCACAAAATGCGGTGCAGCGCGCGCTACGAAATTCGTTTTATTTAGTTAATTGTTTACTTACCTCCAATTATCCATATTCCGGTGTTTAGAAATCTACGTGACTTTATCTATAGTGTCCATTACACAAAAGAAAAAATTATATATTAAAGGAAAAATATTATGTCCGTATGTTTTGTACTGATTAATATTTATTTTTAGCATATTCGCATCAGGATCTTGCTGCTTTCTTTCAGCCCGTGCCTGGGTCTTTTGTCTTTTTCATCTTTTTTGTGTTTTTAGTCCCTTCCGTGGGTGTCGTATCTTTTACATATTTTTTTCCACATATTTTATGTATGTTCTGTAGTCCCTCCAGTGGGACGACGTTATGAAAATTGAACCCGAGATCCACAGTATTCTTGTTTCCTGATTCATTTTCTCCATAATACTCTTCATTTCAATGACACAGACATTTGTTTTTATTCCAATATTTTTCTTGTCTTTATCATATATTTCATTATTGTTTGTTTTTAATTTTCTTGTTTACTTCTTTTGTTTTCTTTTAATGGTTACAAGCAGTAAACCTGCTCTCGCTTTCAAAAAGCAATGCCGGCTCCCACAAGAGGCTGGGAGCTGGCTGGGACCGTGGGGGCATTGGGTCCCCCCACGGTCCCCAACGCTGAGGGCTGGCCCTGGGGATGGGGTCCCCAGTGCCAGAAGTGGCCCAGGTGGGGTGCCACTTAGCCCCCCCCTTTAATTTTTTTTAAAAAAGAGGAAATGCCCCGGGGGATGGGGTCCCAGGGGCCAATAATGGCCAGGGAGGGGGCCACTTGGCCAGCCTCCTCTTTAATTTTTTTTTTTTTAAAAAGAGGCCAGCCCTGGGGAATGGGGTCACCAGAGCCAATAGTGGCCTAGGGAAGGGGGGCCACGCTACCCCCCTTCCCCAAAAGTATATTTTCAAAAAAGAGGCCATGCCCTGGGGGATGGGGTCCTCGGAGCCAAAAGGGGCCCAGGGAAAGGAGGCCACATGGCCCCCTTCCCTATTAATATATTTTAAAAAAGGAGGCCATGCCCCGGGTATGGGGTCCCAGGGGCCAAAATCGACCTCGGGAGGGTCGGTTTTTTGAATCTTCATTTTTTCAAAATAAGGGTGAGGCCCTGGGGGATGGGGTCCCCAGGGCACCAAAACACTAAAATAAGGGGTGGGCACACAGCCCCCTTCTAAAAATATTTATAAAAAAAGAAACCGGCTACTCACCAGAGGCCCCGCCCCCTTCCTGCATGACTCCGCAAACACACCCCTTGGCGTGTTCTAAGTTGGGGAATTAAGTCTCCTTGAATACTGAGGGTCCCTGGGGGCCAAATAGCCCACCAGAATCCTCCCGTAAGCGCCACACAGCTGGATTGCAGAGAGGTGGTCCGAGGCCATGCCCCTTTTTACACCACTTTGCAAATGCGCCTCTTGGCGCACTGCTGGTGGGGTGATGAGGTCCTCTTGTGTCCTGAGGACCTCAGGACACAAGTGGACTTCATCCCCCAAGCAGCAGTGCACCAGGAGGCACGTTTGCAGAGTGTTGTAAAATGGGGGCATGGCCTCAGACCACTGTCAGCAATCTAGCTGAATGGGGCTTACTGGAGGTAACAGGAGGGCTAGTTGGCCCCTAGGGACCCTCAGGAGGAAAGGGGACTTAATCCCCCAATTTAGGACGCACCAGGAGGCGCGTTTGCAGAGTGGTGGAGAAAGGGGGCGTGGCCTGTGTCCACCTCTCAGCAATCCCATTGTGTGGGGTTTACTCTAGGTAAGAGGTAGGCTAGTTGGCCCCCAAGGACCCCCAGCAGTGAAGGGGACTTCAATCCCTATTAAAGATCTTGCCAGGGAGTGCGTTTGCAGAGTCGTGGGAAAGGGGGCGTGGCCTGTTATGAGAACTTAGCAATCCTGCTCTGGGGTAATTACTGGAGGTAATAGGATGGGTAGTTGGCCCCCAAGGATGTCCTTGGGGGCCAAGTACCCCTCTTGTTACCTCCAGTAAGTCCCACACAGTAGGATTGCTAAGACGTCTTCTGAGGCCATGCCCCTTTCTCCACCACTCTGCAAATGGACTACGGGATAGGGGATGAAGTCCACTTTACTCCTGAGGGACTTTGGGGGCCAAGAAGCCCTTCTGGTACCTCCTGTAAATCCTATGCAGAGGAATTCCTGAGCACTGGTCGGAGGCCCAGCACCCTTTCTCCACCACTCTGCAAACTTGACTACTAGTTAAAGAAGTGTTTGCAATTTAATAGGTTTCGCATTTGCGAGAGTTAGAGCTATTGGCGTTGTAAATTTAAAAGTGTTTTACTAATGTTTTTTAGAGTGGAGTGGATGTATGTTGTGTGTAGTGGAATTATGTGTTATGTTGTGCAGTGAAATTATGTGGATAGAAAGTATGTGGTATTTAGTGTATAGGAATTATATAGAGTGGGATTATGTGTTATGGAGGAGTAATTATGTGGTATGGTAGTCTGTGTTGTGGAATGGTAACCTCAGGTTTAGTCTTCCTCGTTTCTATAGAAGCTCAACTATGAACTCAGTGAGACAAAAAAGAAGGAATCACTGAGGAGTACTTGTGGACCTAGTCAGAGGTATGAGCAGGACCAATGGAATTAGCAACTGTTTGGCTGCACCGACTTTCGCACAATTATACATTTTCTGCGTTAGCCACATAATTCATCATCTGCTCCCTAATCTGCAGATTTGAACAACAAAAAAAAGCATAGTTTCTAGCTCAAACGTTACCAAAAATGCAGCGACAAGTGTTACAGCTTAGTGGAAAGCCCTGTGCAAACCTAGAATGGTCACCTGTTACTTGTTGCTAAATGTGGGTGTTAAATTGGTACTAATGGTGTGCAAGCCACTCCTTCTGCACCTCTCTTGCCTCTTTCTGCATTTCTATTGCTTCTTTCTGCACATTTCTTTTTCTGCACCTCTCTTGCCTCTTTTTTCTGCAAATCTCTTCTACTTTCTGCACCTCTTTTCCCTCTTTCAGCACGTCTGTTGCCTCTTTCTGCACCTCATTTGCTTCTTTCTGTACCCCTCTTGCCTCTTTCTACACCCTTCGTCCCTCTTTCTGCACCTCTCTTGCCTTTTTCTGTATCCCTCTTACGTCTTTATGCACCCTTTTCCCCTCTTTCTGCACCTCTGTTACTTCTTTCTGCACTTCTCTTCCTTTTTTCTGTACCTCTCTTGCTTCTTTCTGCACCTCATTTGTCTCTTTCAGCACCTCTGTAGCTTTTTTCTGCAGATCTCTTGCCTCTTTCAGCACCTCACTTGCGCCTTTCAGCACCTGACTTGCTTTTTTCCACACATCGCTTGCCCCTTTCTGCACCCCTTTGCCCTGTTTCTGTACCTTTCCTGCCTGTTTCTGCACATCTCTTGCCTCTTTCTGTACCTCTGGTACCTCTTTCTGCACTTCTCTTGCTCTTTCTGCACCCCTCGTGCCTCTTTCAGCATTTCTGTTGGTTCTTTCTGCACTGGTCTTGCTTTTTTCTGTACCTCATTTGCTTCTGTCTGCACTTCTCTTGCATCTTTCTACACCTCTGTTGCTTCTCTCAGCAATCCTCTTGCCTCTTTCTGCACTTCTCTTCCTTCTTACTGCACCCCACTGGCCTCTTTTCTGCACCCCTCTGGCCTCTTTCTGTACCTCTCGTGCCTCTTTGTGCACTCCTCTTGCCTCTTTTTGTACCTCTATTGGTTCTTTTTACACTGCTCTTGCTTCTTTCTGCACCTCACTTGTCTCTTTCTGCACTTATCTTGCTTCTTGCTACACCTCTGTTGCTTCTTTCAGCAATTCTCTTGCCTCTTTCTGCGCTTCTCTTCCTTCTTTTTGCACCCCTCCTGCCTCTTTCTGTACCTCTCACCTCTTTGTACACCTCTCCTACCTCTTTCTGTACCCCTCTTGCCTCTTTTTGCACTTCTGTTGGTTATTTCTGCACTGCTCTTGCTTCTTTCTGCACCTCACTTGCCTCTTTCTGCACTTCTCTTGCTTCTTTCTAAACCTCTGTTGCTTCTTTCATCAATTCTATTGCCTCTTTCTACACTTCTCTTGCTTGTTTCTGCACCTCTCTTGCGTCTTTCTGCAACTCTTTTGCCTCTTTCTGCACTTCACTTGCTACGTTCTGTACCTCTCTTGCCTCTTTCTGCATCTCTGTTGATTCTTTCTGCACCCCTCCTGCCTCTTTCTGCACCTCTCTTCCCTATTTGTCCAACTCTCTTGCCTCTTTCTACACCTCTCTTCCTTCTTTCTGCACCACTATTGCCTCTTTCTGTACCTCCGTTGCTTCTTTCTGCACTTCTCTTGCCTCTTTCTGCACCCTTTGTGCCTCTTTCAGCACCTCTGTTGCTTCTTTCTGCACTTCTCTTCCTTCTTTCTGCACCCCTTGTGCCTCCTTCTGCACCTCTGTTGCTTCTTTCTGCACTTCTCTTCGTTCTTTCTGCACTTCTCTTGCTTCCTTCTGCACCCTTCGTGCCTCTTTCAGCACCTCTGTTGCTTCTTTCTGCACTTCTCTTCCTTCTTTCTGCACCCCTCTTGCCTCTTTCTGCACCTCTGTTGCTTCCTTATGCACTTCTATTGCCTCTTACTGCACCTCTCTTGCTTCTTTCTGCACCTCACTTGCCTCTTTCAGCACCTTTGTTGCTTTTTTCTGCAGATCTCTTGCCTCTTTCTGCACCTCACTTGCCTCTTTCAGCACCTCTGTTGCTTGTTTCTGCAGATCTCTTGCCTCTTTCTGCACCCCTCTTTTCTCTTCCTGCGCCTCTCTTGCCTCTTTCTGTACCCCTGTTCCCTGTTTCTGCACATTTCCTGCCTGTTTCTGTACCTCTCTGGCCTCTTTCTGTACCTCTGTTGCCTCTTTCTATACTTCTCTTGCTCTTTCTGCACTCTTCATGCCTGTTTCAGCACCTCTGTTGGTTCTTTCTGCACTACTCGTGCTTTTTTCTGCACCTCACTTGCCTCTTTCTGCCCTTCGTGTGCATCTTTCTACACCTCAGTTGCTTCTTTCAGCAATTCTCTTGCCTCTTTATGCACTTCTCTTCCTTCTTTCTGCACACCTCCTGTCTCTTTCTGTACCTCTCTTACCTCTTTGAGCACCACTCCTACCTTTTTCTGCACCCCTATTGCCACTTTTTGCACCTCTGTTGGTTCTTTCTGCACTGCTCTTACTTCTTTCTGCTCCTCACTTGCCTCTTTCTGCACCCCTGTTCCAGTAGCGGCTCCTGAGGGAGTGCTGCGGGGCAGTGGGGAGGGGCGGGGGAGTAAACTCCAGCTCGCGGCCGACCGGAGTAATGTAAATAAATAAATAAATAAAACAAATTTCATTGCACGCGATGCATCGCCATTGGCGTTTCAGCGTGCCCAGTGAAATTCGCAATATATATGAAAATAGGGCAACATTCCCTCTGCCGGCATTCAGAGTTGCACAATCTGCAGCGAAGGATGATATATTAAAAAAAAATGCCACTGGTTTAAGAAATGCAAAAACAACAGTTGATGGACAGAATGCAGAACAATGTCATACATTCACCCCAGTACAGAGATCTGGGCCTAAATCCATCATTTTTTTGCTCACCATGCTGTTCCAGTTTGAACCCAGCCAAATGCAAATCAGTCTTGACCCTGTGCCTCATGGGAACAGTCCAGCCCGAGCTGCCAAGCCAGGTCCTCCCTGGACTGGAAACAAGCATCCTAGGACCGGTTTCGGGGTTTCATCCCTCTTCAGCCAGGATAGCTTGAACCCAGATCAGTTGACTGGGGGTGAATGTTTGATTTGCTCAAGCACTCCGTCCATCATCCCCTTTGATATCGCTTCACTGGTTTAAGAAAGGCAGCCAACGACTAAGGCCAAAATTCGAACTCCAAATCGAGTGATTAGTAGAGATTACGACAGCTAACCTTTGTTAATTAAATAACTGAGAATGCACCTAGGCTGCTACCCCTTACGACACCCAATTACGACAGTTTATAACCTTACAAAGAGGCAATAGGTTGCAGTATCTGAGTCAATGTATGTTAAAAACAGGGCACTAACTATAAACTAACTTAGCCAAAATTCTCACACTGATCTTAAACAGAATTAGGCTCATTTACGGTACTCCTGTGGCCAGGCTTCATTGAGGCCCGAGCTAAAAGACCTGCTGCATCATATTAGCCAGGTAGAATATAACAATCCAATATCCCGCCAGCCCAGCCTGACACCACTGGATGAGATGACTTAATTGGATGTGATGGCCTAGGGAGTTTAACTTCACTGAAAGCTTTGTGAGCTTCTAATACAAAATTTAGGAAGAAGGGAAGGAAGAAATAAGATTTGAAACAACAATTTTAAAGAATTCGTTCTGCATGTTCTGGTGGAATTATCTCAGAATAGAATGCTCTATGGGCACTTCTAACTGCATTTTAGATAGATAGGCCAGGCTTATATTCCTGTTGTTTATTAGAGTCCTAAATCTGGTGCTAGGTTCTTTCAATCTTTTTAGTCAATTGTTTTAAAACAAAACAAGGAGGTCTATTCACAAAGGAAGATTTACTTGTGAGTAAATCTACATTTGTAAATTCTTACACTTTGGGGCCGATTCCGATCCGGGTCAGAAAGCACTCCGACCGAGCCGGGTCCGGAGTGTTTTCCGACCGAGCGAGGCCTGCAGTCCGACCGAGCGAGTACGATGTGGCCGTATGCTGCCGGACTCGGTTTGGTTGGACTCCCATAGAAGTCAATGGGAGCCGGTCGTACGACGCATACATGGGCTCCCATTGACTGAATGGGTACGTCGTGGACAAGCGCACCCCCTACAGTGGGTACGCGTTGGTGCCATCCACACCGTACATGCCTGTGTTGGGGTGACCCATGGGTCTCCCCCTGTGTCTGAGTCGTAGGGCTGCGGGTGTCAGGGGGTCCGACGCAGACCCCCAAAGGCAACCACCCGGACGTTTTGCGAGCCGGAAACTCCGGCTTGCACAGGCTGTCCGACTCGTGCATCGTACTGGCTCGGTCGTAAATCGCATGCATTGCACGCCACGGTTATCTTCTGACCGAGACGTATGGAGCAGTTCGGACCCAGAAACGACTCGGTCGGTGAATTTCACGTAGCCTGCATCGTACTTGCTCGCTCGTACAGCTGTACGAGTCGGCCGGAAAACACGCGTACGGCTCGTAGTTTTTCCGGCCGGATCGCGTTCGTTGCACTTCCGACCTGGATCGGAATCGGCCCCTTTGTAGTAAATTTGCAATGTTTGGCTTTATTTGTATCCGTTTCCTAGTGTAAATTTACTACAAAGTACAGACTTACAAGGCTCCATTCCTGAAACAGGGTGTGGAGCCAACTTTATGAGTGTAATGTTACTAAAGACAAAAAGGACACAAAACAGTAGTAGGTGTAATCCAACTGGGACTTGGAGTAGGTCCACTGTCATACATGACCGACCACTGGCCCTGTGACACAACCCCATAGAAAATAATGGAGGCAGGAACATAAAATAGAACCCCATATGAAATAATGTTCAAATAAATGAATTTATTTTGACATTTTGAAAATATTTATACATTTAATTTAATGTTAAATATATATATAAAAATAAATATTGTTTAATAATAAAATATTTAAATAGTTTTGGGCAGAAACATGTTGACCCATAAGATGTAGTCAGGGATGATTTTTTCCCCCCGCTTCACTCTATTGGTTTTAATTCTGTCCCTAGTAGACAAGAATAAAGTTTTAGGGTCTGACCAGGTGACAGTTTTAGTCTCACTCGATTCACATTTCTACACTCTGTCCAGCCCACCTATAACTTTTACTCACATAGGGTCAGACAAAAAACATCCAATAGCTCCACCTATTTTAGGAGTTGCAGCCCACGCCACAAACTCTTGTTGTGGTTTGAGGAGGAACCCTGTGATGAAGCATGCCACCTCCGGGTGGGTGAAGGTTCTCCTCCTTAAGAAAGTTCTTTCTTTTGTTTTTATCTGCCAGAAACATTGACTTTCAAAAAATTGTTTGATTTAGATCACAATTATTACAGCCGGGTACATTGTTGTGCTTGTTATTTCCTTAGAAATCCGTACCCGCTGGTCTGTAAATAATCCATGAGCTTTCGTGTATTATTGCACTTTTAATAAACTGCTTTGAAATTCATGAGTTAGTTCATTAAAGAAATGCAGTGATATACACAAATACTTTTGTTTAACTCCTCAATATATTCTGTGAAGCCTGGGCTCCATTTTAACAGTACCACAAATGAAAACAGCAGCCATCACGTTAACAGGGCCCAAAGATAAACTCTACACATCAAATTATAAATTTCTCTTATTGCTCTGATTGAAAATGTCCCCACCCTGCGCACCCCTCACCACTTACCCAATTCTACATAGCACTCCCTGCTCTCTCATATTTATATATCAAAAGATTTATTTTATTTTGAAGGTTTTATATAGCGCTGGCTAGACCCAGAGGTATCAGAGCGCTTTACAAGATAAGGCTAGTATGAGGCACATAGGGTATGAAAGCATATGAAAGGTAGTGCAACAAAAATTTACAAAGTACAGACAACATGAGCTTTATACAAAACCAGATAAATAAACAGGGGCAAGAGCTATACATTTAAGTAATTAGGTAAATGGAGAAACAGGAGAACAGGGTATATAAATTACTGAACAAATATAGTGTGATAGATAAGAAATCAGGAGTAGGACAGAGGTTAGGAACCCCAATTATAATTGAGGAGGTGAGTCTTTTTTGAAACTAGAATAGGAGGGATTACAGCGCAGGTTTTTTGGGAGGGCATTCCAGATAATAGGGACATTGCCAGAGAAGGAGCGAGATTGTGTAGCTTTCTTTTTATGCAGAGGTGGGATTAGGAGTAGGGTGTTGGTGCTTCTCAGAGGTCGAGTGGAGCCCGCAGTGTGGAGTTTCTTTGAGAGGTAATGCGGAGTGTTTTGGTGGAGGACTTTATGAGTAATGCAGGCGGTTTTGTAGGCAGATCTGCCTTCGATAGGGAGCCATTTGAGAGATTTGAGAGCCGGGGATATGTGATCGAAGCGTTTGCAGTCCGTGATGAGCCTGGCAGCAAGGTTGAGCACAGCTTTGATTGGAGCTGGGTGTACTTTGGGGATTCCATTAAGGATGGCATTACCATAATCAATACGTGACAGAACACGCGACTGAACTACGAGTTTGAAATCATCGGTGGGTATGAATGGTTTAATTTTCTTGAGGTGACGGAGAGTGAGGAGGGCTCCTTTGGCAGAGTTTTTGATGTGAACATTAAGGGTTAGGGTGTTGACGATAGTGATGCCAAGAGATTTGACGGAGTTGGACAGGGTGAGTGAGCAATTGAGTGCATTGAGGTCAGGGATCCATGATTGAACGGGTAGAGGGTTATTTTTGGGGGAGAAGAGAATGATTTCGGTTTTGTTAGGGTTGAGTTTGAGATGATTGGAATGGAACCGGGTTTGGATCTTGGTAAGGGTGTTGTTCAGGTGTAAGATGTCAGAATGAGTTTTAATCTTGTAATAGATTTGGGTGTCATCGGCGTAGAGGTGGTAATGTATGCCTGCTTGGTTAAGAATGAGGGTGAGGGGTTCCATAAAGAGGTTAAAGAGGGAGGGAGAGAGAATAGATCCTTGGGGACTCCAAGGGAGACAGGAGTGGGGGTAGAGAGACAGTTTTGAATTTTGATTTGCTGAGTACAGTGTTGTAGATAAGAGATGAACCATTTGTAGGCGGTGCCATTAAGGCCGAAACGGGTCCTAAGCACATTAAGTAGGGCTGAATGGTTGACTGTATCGAATGCTGCAGAGAGATCAAGAAGGATAAGAAGGCAGGTCTCGCCATTGTCAAGTGATTGATGGATGTCATCTATGACATTGAGCATTGCCGTTTCGATGCTGCAGCCTTTTCTGAAGCCAGATTGAAAGGGGTCGAGAAGGTTGACATTTTCTATGTGTTTGTCTAGTTGTAGTAGGACACATTTGTCAAGTACCTTTGAAAGATGTGTCATGAATTAAAGGCAAACATTCAGAAATCCACAATTAATAAGTGGCAAAAATGAGAACAGACAGAATGAATTTTGCAGATTAGGGACATTTAATGGTTGGGAAGCTGTGGTCGAACAAGAGATTGATACGTGTGACTAAAGGAGGGTGTAGGTGAATGTTGTTGTTGCTAAGGAAGGGTGTGATGAGTGAAGGAATGAGAGACCATGGTGAACTGGAATGTAAGATTTTTTTGTGTGCACCATAAAACCTTATTTATCTCAAATTACATTTGAAAAGATAATGTTTCATGTAACAAATATAGACTAAGAATGGCACTTTTCCTGAACTTTTTAGCTTTGTCTGGTTGGTTTGAGTTTTGTACTCTACTATTGCAGAGTGCACATTATTTTCTGCTGAGGTGAAAACTCCCTATTGGGATATTAAAAAACTGCTATTTGGGGTTCTTGTTTGATATGACACTACACTGGAATGTCCTTCATTCCATATTTCTCTCGTTGAATGTATATATTTTCTACGAAGTCCCAGGGCACTTGACTACATGTTGCCAGCTGCACATATTTTCCAATTTATTCATCTAAAAGTAATCTGTGGCACATTTAAACTGGTCAGCTAGTCATTGTGAAAGTTCCTTGGAGAGAGAATGCACCTGAAGAGCTTGCTGTGCCTGATGGGTGTGACTTTTGTATATATGCAGGCTTTTATTTAACCTATTTGCAATGTTTTATAACACATGCATTAAACCAAAGAACACTACAGAGACAAGGAAACATCAAGCTGAAGTAAGGTAAAGACAATTGATGGCTTAAAGTAATAAGGCAGCAAGCACCAGGAGGACGAGATATGTTGGTTTCATTGCAAAGATGCAGAGGAAAAGAATTTCAACTGAAGAATACAAATTATTTTGTAATTCTTAATGAGAGCAATATGAAACTGTGCTGTGAGGCTGACCATAGGCCTCTGGTTGGACAGTTGTGCAGTGGCGGCTCTCCCTTATGGCCTGCCGGGCTAATCCCTCCTTGTTTTCTGGACCGTGTTTATAATACCAAGAGTGAATAATAATTTAATATTCACTTTCTGTATTGAAAAAAAAAGTCAACCTACTGTCGGTTCCAACGACATCCTGAGGCAGCTCGTGACACTTCTGATGGATGGCCCAGGCACAAAGAGTCTGCACCAACCATCAGGAAAATTGTCCAGGGCTGGTGTAATCCCAGCCATGGCCTCAGGGTCCTGGCAAGCATCTGTGCCTCCACCATTATGACGTACTAAAGCATCACTGCTGAAGGTAGCCATTAGCACTGCAGGTTTAAGCCCTGCAGTAAGGATGCCTACACACCAATCAGCCTATCATCTCACCCATTCCCTACTTGTCACAGCGTTGGGAACGGGTGGGGTGAAGGAGCAGAGACTAAAACCTCGAATATGTGACAGCAGGTTCAAGGTTTCAGTTTCATGCAGTTCCACTGTTAGAAACAGAAAGAAACTGTGTGACAGCCCCACAGGTAACTAGAACAGCAGGAGAACAAACGGAACCTGCACAGTCAGCCGTGTAAGTAAAAAAGCTTTTAAATGTTCTGTTCGTCTGAGTGACAGTGTGTATCTAGGAGACAGAGCATGTGTATGTGTGAGCATGCCTGTGTGTGTCTGTGTGTGAGAGAGAATGTGACAGAGTCATTGAAGGAATGAGTCAAAGTTATTGAGAATGAGTGATAGGAAGAGTAGGGACAAGTAAGAATGAATGAGATCGAGTGAGTGAGGGAGGGAGAATGGCAATATGTGTAACTGAGTGTTACTGTGTTTGAGACTGAGTGAGTCACAGTCTGAGTAAGTTAGAGAATGAGTGAAACTGAGTGAGCCAGATTGAGAATCAGTGAGAAAGTGAATGAGAGGTAGATAGACTGAGTGAGTCAATGAGACGGACTAAGAGAGAATGACAGACTCAGTGAGAATGAATGAACCTGAGTGGGACTAGGCAAGTCAGAGTGAAATTTAGTGATTGAGAAAGAATGAGTGGGACTAAATGAGACTTAGTGAGTCAGAATGAGTGAAAATGAGTGGGACTGAGAGAGTCTAGTTTAGTCAGAGTGAAATTGATTAAGAATGAATGAGGATGAATGTGACTGGGTCACATGAATGAGGCTAAGTGAGACTGAGTGCAGCTGACTGAGAATGAGTCTGAGTGCATGAGAATGAGTGAGATTGAGTGAGTCAGAGTGAGATTGAGTGAATCTGAATGAGTGAGAATGAGTGGGACTTAGTGAATCAGAGTAAGACTGGGTAAATTAGAGTAGACTGAGTGATTCAGAGTGAGACTGATTGAGTCAGTGAGTCAGAATGAGACTGAGTGAGACTATAAGAACAAGTTAGTCACAGTAAGATTGAGTGAGAATGAGTGGGACTGAGTGAGAACAAGTGAGACCCAGAAAGTCCGATTGAGTCAGAGTGAAAATTAGTTAATCACAATTAGGGGCAATAAATGGGTCTGGGTGGCTCAGATCGAGAATGTGTGAAACTGTGTCAGTCAGTGCGAGTGAGTGAGGCAGAGTGAGTAAAAGTGAATACAAGTGCAAACTGGAGTAAGAAAATGTGAGTGAATGAGACTAAGTGCTGTGTTTTATCATAGCATTAACTTGAGTGTAGAAAGATATAGGACTGGGGAAGTGAACACTCCAGTCCCCTCCCTAAGGGAGCAGACAAATGCCTGCTGCCCAGGGGTGGGGCTGCAATCCAGTACCAGAATGGGCAAGATCTGCACCCAGTAGCGGCTGGTATTTACCCGTGGTTGGGGGGCAGCTCGCAGGGGGATGGAGTTAAAATAAAAATACACTTATCTGTCTGCCTCAGCCGCTGCTGCCGCCTCCTCCTTCTCTCGGTCCTCTTCGCCCACATAGCAGGAAGCACCCGGCTCCCAGCCTCCGATAGCCAATCGCAACGCTGCAATGCAGCATTGTGATTGGTCTGAGTGCTGTGGATCAACTGCCAGAGAATGGGAGGCTAGGTATGTTCTCCATGCAGGCTGTAATGCAGCCTGCATGGAGAACATACAAAGTGTGCATGACATTTTGACCGGCCCGAGAGGACCATCTTGGCATCAGGACCCACCTCGAAGCAGGAGACAGCATTTCTGCCCACAGGGGAAGGCGAATGGGAGGTTTAGCCTCTCTTAACCAGCAAATATGTTATAATTGTGCCCAAAGAAATCCCACTTTCCTCTCACTTGCCTTGGAGAATGCATACAGGGTTCAGGCTCTGGGTCATCGGACACCAAAGCACAAGGCATATATGAAACCTAGAGACCCAGTGAAATCGCAAAAGTCTGCAAGTGGCAAAATATGCCTAAAGCATCCAATGTCCTTTCTCCTTCCTAAGAGGATGGTTGCAACATTTCAGCACCCACTGGTCAACTTGCAGCATGGTAATCCTACGAGTCCTGGGTATTTCTGAAAATGAGTGGCCAAGGGGCATCCAGGGTGATGTGGCTCATGTGGATAACAGCATATTTACTGACTCAGATAGCCCTGCATACATCAAACTATGTGTCAAAAAAACATTATCTTTCCTAAAATTATGTGACCAAAGTCTTAGGCTCATCCGCCGATGGCCAACGTTTTACAGCTGTGCATTCCTAAAAAAAGTTCCGGCAATATGTGGCTGGACCTAAAATAGGCCAGGCCATTGGAACAGACCTAAACTTCCAACCTACCCTGTTGTCTAATTTTCAGAAATGGGTTGGTAGATTACCCTGGGTGTTGGCCGACTCTTAGCCCACTCTTATGGAAAGACACTTAGGAAGGAAAAGTGTTCTTGGAGGGGGGTGGGCAACAAAAAATCATGTCAGGTGCATCAGGAAACTAGCCTATTTTTATAGGACATTGAGCAGAATATATAAAAAACTGGCAAATGCTAGGGGTGGGCGTAACTCACATAATTTGCTCTAGCCTATTTACATCAAATTACAGCACAATTACCATATATTACTCGGAATTACGTGAGGAGTGTAACCCTGCATTAGGTGCTATTTTTCTAGTGTAAAATACACACTTGTATCCAAAACTGACCCGAGGATGTATTTTGAGCAAAGAAGATAGTGCTAAATGCAACAGAACACGAACAGCAGGAGTGAGCTGCCACTCATGCTCAGTTCCTGTGCTACTGCATTAGTCATTTTGCCCCCAAATTAGTCACAATTATGTGAACGGACAAAATTGTCTAATTTTCTGGAATTGTTCATCACAAGAGTACAGAACAATTACCTAAATTACTTTGATTACTGCATCATATTTAACATTTCCCCCAGACCTAGTAAATGCCAAACAAAAACAGTCCAGAAAAGCTTCAAAGATACAAAGAAAAGTAACTGCTAAAGTCAGAAGTTTAAAGTCCAACCTCAACCCAAATAGTGTGTCCACAAACTACTCTGGGTTGGGGAAAATGTTCCTTGCTATTTTTGTCTCAGTCTTGACAACCTCAACAAACTCATCCTCAGGGCAAGAGAAGACACCATCTGAGTTAAAGGAGACACTGGGTTTGGCTGGGAAACAGCTATTGTAGATGTACAGGGAGAGACAAGAAATGGAGGTTGGGAGGTGTGGGTCACTAGATGACTCAATAAGCCTCCAATTCAAGAGGTAAGGAGGCTGCAAAGTTCCCAATGAGGGTCTCTGGATGCCTTCAACTCTCCCTTCATCTGCTCCACATCCTGAGAGAGTGCCTGCTGATCAGCAATCAACTGGTCCATGGCCTGCTGGAAAGCAACTATGGTAGCAAGCTCTTGAGCCTGGTGGGGAAAACGCATGAGAGCTCAGGGGTGTAAGCAGTGAATGCCACCCTCAGCCGCTGATCTTCCTGGCAGGTACTTCTAGGAACAGGGAGAGTAGCTGAGGGTGAAGCAGGAGGCTGGGCAGTAGGGGTCTTTGGAGTGATGGGTGGTGTGACCTCATGTCTCGATGACACTGAGGCATGCTCTTGGGACACTATTGATGGTTGTTCTGTGTCAGGAAGGGCACCATCTTCCGACTCCTCCTTGCAAGTGGTCTCAACAGACTATGCCTAATGTATTTTCAGTACAGAGTGAGTGAGTCTCCGAGCAGCAGCACTTAGCCTGCTGGTGATGGATCTCTCTGTAAAGATGATCTACACTAAAGTAAAGTGGAGTAAGGTCTTTATTTAAGTTCCAACACAAGTAAAGAAGGCCAGGACGCGGGAAGGCTAGCACAGTCCGCTCGGCTTGGTCATCAGCTGTCATATGTCAACATTCAGGAATGCACAGCTGATGACTCGAGACCGCAGCAAGACAATCACCACACATTTTCCCCCTTACGACAGAAACACAAAAACTAAAAGGAGGGCAATAATGCAACACAAAAATAATATGTACTGTGAAACAGTAATTGTTACATAAGTTATAATACATACATCTGTTGTGCTATCTGAAATAACAAAACAGCCCTGGAAAATAAACACTAAAAACGTCTGTGTGGAAAATGTTCCACAAGTGAGGAAACAGTTTGCACTTCAACCAAGGTGACAAGAAACATCTTATACACATATGATAGGACACCTGTGGGAAGGGGCAACTCACAAAAGGATAACTGTGAGCAAGAGAACCAAAGAAATTACTCACAGATATAATCTGTTAGCTTTTTAGGCTTCACTACAGGATGTACAGCTCTACTGGTTCTGGAGCTCAGTGCAGCCCATCTCCCACAGGTGAACAGACATTTTATTCTTGAAAAGATTGCTGACTGGCCTCAGAATCCTGTTCACCAGAATGCCCACAATCATCCTCCAACCACCCACTTCTATTGCGTAGGGTTAGTCTATCTCCATTCACACTGACAGAAGATTCTGCACACTCTTTGTGTTTGCACAAAGCTATAGAAGAGAAATGCCACACCTTGCCATCGCTCAGCAAAGCAGAATTGCAAAATACCTTGCTGACCGTTAGAGGTTGAGAAAATCTGTTCTTGCCTTTATCAACATGGCCACTCCTACTAACTCCTACAGCATCTCCAGCCTTTAGTAGAACAGGCCTGCTGTAATGTTTCAAGTCATAAACACACTGGGCTTTATCTAGATTACTCTTAACACCAGAACCGACCAATTTACTCTTCTGGCAGCATGTAACCACCCCACGTTGTCCTTTGACATAGCAGTTTTTCCCCTCATGAGGTCAAGTGGACACAGGCTGGTACTAATGCACAGGGTGATTCGATATTCCCACAAGGTTTTGAAGACCTCGGCTTTCCATGCTAGATTGTTATTGCATGCCAGCTAGACTATACCCTTCATGACACGGTTGAACCATTCCACAGCTCCGTTACCTGCTGGATGATAGATGGGCGTAGTCTTATGCATAATGCCATTCCTGCCAAGGTGAGATTTGAAAATGACAGACATAAACTGGGGACCATTATCACTAACAATACATTTCGGTAAGCCTTCACTAATGAACACGTCCTACAAAAACTTAACAACACTGTTGAAATGGCTTTCTGAACAATACCGATCTCAGGCCACTTTGAAAAATGGTCAATAAGAACTATGACGAACACATTTTCATCACACTCCTGGATGGGACCCATGATATCAATATTCACCCTCTGCCAAGGTATATTGGGAGACTTTAAAGGGTGAAGGGTGGGTCTGAAAGTGACTTGAGTCTTGTCAGCATTCTTGCACTATACACAGTCTCTGACTGTCCTCTCAATCTTAATGTTCCTTCCAGGCCACCAATACCAACGTTTTACCCTGCCTTTGGTTTTGCCTATGTCCAAATGCACTTCATGGCAAATCTCCAGAATTTTGGGTCTCAACTTAGAAGGTGGAAAAACCCTGCTGCATCTCATCAACATGCCTGCTTCAACAGATAAGTCATGCTTCACCTCCCAAAAAGGATATAAATCCTTTGGAGTAGACCTCTTTATAGGCCAACCACTCGCAACCATCTCAAGAACTCTGCATAACAAAGCATCCTTGCTTTGCTCCAGTTTCCACTTATCCGCGGTAATACCATGCAATTCTTCACGTATATTAGCCACACAGAAATCCTCCTCAAAGGCGTCGCTGGTATCGTTCACTAGAACAGGCATGCGTCTAAGAAAATCAGCAACCACGTTTCTGACACCAAGTACGTACTGCACTTCGTACTCAAAATCAAACAAACGAACAGACATGTGTGTCAGTCTCGGAGAAGCGGCATAAAGCCCCTTAGTTGTCAAAACTTTGGTTAAAGGTTTGTGTTCGTTGCGTAACACAACCGTTTTTTCCCTAGAAAAATTGGCGGAAATGTTCCAGTCCCCAAACGCACGCTAAGGCTTCCCGTTCTATAACAGATCAAAGTTCTTCAGTAGGTGTTAAAGAGCTGTAAGGGAATGCAATGGTATGCTCCTTCCCCAGATCATCCTTTTGGGAGAGAACAGCACCCAGGTCTTTACCACTCGCATCCGTAGTGACAATGTTACATAAAGCAGGGTCAAAACCTTGGAAAGGAGGTGCGGCGCGTAAATCCTTCAAACAGCAAAATGCATAGTGGCATGTATCAGACCAGACAAATTTGTTCTTAGCCATAAGTAGCTGTCTCAAATCATATGTTTTGCTGGAATTTGTTTTAATAAATATGTCAAAGAACTCCACCAGACCCAGAAAAGAACGTTATTCTTCCTGGTTCACAGGCTTCGGTGCGTTGCTAATGGCATCAAGTAGCTCCTTCTTGGGCAAAATGCCCTCGCCAGTAACTTAATGACCCAAATAAGTGACCTCCTGACAAGCGAATTTGCACTTGCTGTGCTCAGCGGTTAGACCCTTGCCTTCGAGTATGCTAAGCACCTGAAACTGCTTTTTTGTCATGATCATCCCTGGTTTTGCCCATAACCAGAATGTCATCTTGAAATAAGAGAATATTCTCAACCCACTTGAAGATCTTGTGCATTAGTCTCTGAAACATGGCAGCAGCCGAAGCAAGGCCAAACGGAACTCTCTTAAACCTGTAAAACTTGTAATGAACGTTATCAAATTCCTGCTAGATTGATGTAAGGGCACCTGGGAGTAAGCTGCCCGGAGGTCGATGGTAGAAAACTACTTGATGCCCTTAGTGAGGGCCAACATCTCACTTTTGTATGTGTTTGATGCAATCATGTGTTTTCTAGTACTTCTCGGTTTTCTAGTACATCTATTTCCCAGTTCTTTCGAATCCTAATGCTTATGTGTCATTAATAAATTTATGATAATCAACAGGTTTGTTGGGGAGTGTTGGATGGGGAGTCATGTAGGTGTTAAAGAGACTTAACAGTCAAAAATGTAATTCCCTTCGGGCCGGCTTAGTCACTCAAATCAATCACTCTGCATGCAATCTGAACGCAAACAGTCTTAGAAAGGCCGAGAACTTGCCAGAATACCGAAATACTTATCTCTCCAATTCTTATTCTTATATCTCATTTGCCCACGAGGATCTTCCATTCTAACAATGAAAGATACTTGTGGGCAATTGAGATGGATTAATGATATTGTTCCACCATCTCCCCTTTATCTATTTATTTATCTATATATAGGTTCCTGTTTTCATCATTGGTGAATATTCATTTATAGTGGCTTCATAAGCGAGTGCTCCTCACCGGTGAGTCAGTTATATTCAGATTAATTCATCGGTGTATGCGATTGATTGAACTAAAAGAATGTAGTTTATAGTGTTACATCGAAAATTGGGGACTTTTAGGAGGTATGATGGCTTTGGGATAGAGAAATACTTATCTCCATGGCTAGAATTAACAAATAAACACTGCATATGTTACATATCTTAGCAAAACATGAAGATCTGATATTTGTATGAAAACCAAGATAAGCAATGTCTCTCTTTTTTTATACATTTATGCTTTTTGTTAGATCAGTAGGATAGGAATATATTTTGTTATTGTCTTGAAGAAGGCGGTTTTATCCAAGTCAACCCACCGAAACGCATTGACGCTTTGTGTTTGTTAAATTTGAGTTACATTGAATCACACTCTAATATGAAATTGGTTTCTGTAATGTGATATTCCTATGTACTTTCACGAATTAACTTGATTTTATGACAAATTTGATTCTTTTATGTGTTGTCTCTCCCCCTTTTTATATTGTATTTTCGTAAGATTTTATGCATTCAGTTTTAATTGATTTTTGTGCTTAATTGTAATGGATATATGGTAAAACTGAATATTTGTACTAAAATTAAAGATATAGGTATTTCGGTATTCCGGTGAGTTCTCGCCATTCTAAGTCTCCTTGTGTTCAGATTGCATGCAAAGTGATTGCTTTGAGTGACTAAGTGAACCCAAAGGGAATAACATTTTTGTCTGTTAAGTCTCACCAAGTGCCATGTCCCTTTGTTTGGTGGGGCCCCTCTCTTTGCATTTGAGGTGTTAAAGAGAGCCAGCGAAAGGTAGATTACTTGAGTCACCCAACAAGTTACACAAGAGGTTTTTATGGGAAATAGTAAAATGTTACCTCATGGATGGGGCTTTAAAGAAGTTAGAGTACAACATCTGTCAGCCCAAATGTGATCTCCAGCCTGGAAAGGAGAACTTTGCGGTTATCCATGATGAAGGCAGCAGACAGGTCCAAAAGAATTAAGGCTTAGTTTTGACCATTGTACCTGGTTATTCACTAATGTTCATTATGGCAATGTTGATGCCTCGTCAAAGCAAGAAGCCCAAACTGCAGTCATTGAGGAGACTTTGTTTCAATATGCACAGAGAGATATATAGTGTTAGTCCTGACATCCTTGGCATGGTTTTCTCCCAAAATGTTGCCTTCACTCCTCTAATTCTGATGAATTTGTTTTTGTTTTTTGCCGTAGGACTTTGCACACGTTACCACTGCTAACCAGTGCTTATGCTCACTCCTCTAAACATGGTAACATAGGCTTACACCCAATTGGCACATTTAATTTACTTATTAGTGCCTAGTAAAGTAGTATTACCTTTGCCCAGGCTCTGTAAATTAGATGCTACTCATGTGCCTGCAGCTCTTGTTGTGCCACTCAGTTAAGTAGCCTTATTAAGCCTATCTCAGGTCTGTCATTGCAGCCTGTTTGCAGTTTTAAAATGCCATTTCGACCTGGCAAAACAAACCTATTTTCCAGCCCTAAACCTTCCATCTTAATGCATATAGCTCACCCCTAGAGAAGGCCCTAAACAGCCCATAGGGCAGGGTAAGTTCTATTTAAAAAGTTGGACATGCACTTTTAAGTTTTACATGTCCTGATAACAAAAAACTCTGAAATTCGATTTTCACTACTGCCAGGCATACCTCTCCCATAGGTTACCATTGGGTTACCTTATTGCCTTTAATAAGTGATAACGTTTGTTTGGGAACAGGTAGAAGTATCATGTTTGATGTCCAAGGAATTGTAATTTAAAACCTTCTTTAATGGTAAAGTCGGGTTTCAAGTCACAATCCTGAAAATGCTTTTAAAAAGTTGACATTTTCTTGGGCTAATCATTTGGTGCCTCTATCCTGTGTCACATGACTGGGTATAGTTGGCAGTTGGCCTTTGTGTATTCTTCCCAGACAGTATCACAAAGGGGACTGAGTGTTGGTAGGATAGGCCATCGTGGCCTGATGGAAGGGGCAAAGCTGTCACCTACCACACTTGCACTTCAAAGGAGTTGCCTCGGCACACACACAAAGAACTACACACTAGCTTGTGTGACGCCAGAAATCCTGGGACCAGGGAAGGTAAGAAAGAAATTCCCAAAACATATGTGGGGAAAAGTCTAGAAGTTTTTCCCACTTCAAAGCTGGCACCAGATTTAAATATTGAACCCTCAGACCAATACTTGCACCTGCTGATCCTACAGAAGAGGGACTGCCCCGCTGCCTGAGGCCTGCACTGCTGTATGAGAAGAAAGACTCCCCTCATCCCAGGCTACCTGAAGTGACTCCAAACATCAACTGACTGGCCTCCTGTTCAGAGCTAGAGGGACATAACAAGCTTTAGAGGCATCCTTGCAACTGACCTGCTGCAGCTGGATATGCCTAGACCTGCAACTGGACCTGCCTGAGCCATGCTGGCCTCTGCAAGAGTGAGACTTTAATCCCCAAGAGTTGCCTTCCTAGGTTCTTATCTCTTGACTGGCATCAGAGTGCACTCCTCTGAACACAAAGGAGAAATCCTAGATCTCACCACCTGCGATGACCACCAATGCGAATCTCCACTGGACTGTACTCTTTACGCTACTGCGACCGCCAGTGATGAAGGGCACCGTGAGATCTGCACATCGCTCTACAGCATCAACAGCCCATGGTGACTGTCACTCGAAGTTCTAGCAAGGCCCGTCTGCGACGCCCAACCGAATCTTTGCGATACAGTGACGACTGTCCTCAATGCCAGGCCTGCTCTTCGCGCTACAGCGACAACCATCTGTGATGCTCTCCTTGCACCGCACAGCCTTCTCCACATCGAACTGGACTCTTTTCACAGGACTTTGAGAAGGTAACTCTTTCACTGGGACTAAACTGGTCCCTGTATTTGGCCCCCGCTCCATCAAGGTTGGCCTGAACTTGCAACTTTCACCTGATCTCGCACAAACAGATAACCCCGGGTGGTGCTTTGTGCTTTCAGGCACTATACACACCTTAATTCTTTAAAACTGAATACCTCAGGTTCTACTGATTGGATTTTTGTTGTTTTGGTAGCAAATCATTTATTCAATTTTACTCTATTTTTCTGAATTTGTGTGGGAGTTTTTTTGTGTTGTGTATTCACTTTATTACTGTTTCCATACTGCGTAAATATAGGTTAATTTAGTGATTTGTTTTTTGTGGTTCACCCTGACAAGCATTGTGGCTGTTGCTTGAGTAGGGTTCCCCCCCCCCCCCCCAACCAACAACCCAATTTCGCAACACTTAATAGCAGATAGTGACTACAGGTTCCAGAATTTTGGAGTTATTAGGGAGGCCAGATATCACGCAGTAGTTTATCAGGATATTTGGGTGAGCACTTTGTTTCATAAGGAGTGGAATGTCGAGAGATTGTTTAATTTTTTTCAACATTACGTTTGCGATTGGATCTGCATTAATGACTCTTGATGTTTAGGACAATGGCAGATTGACCAGTTTTAATGAGTTTTGGGGTGAGGGGGTTAAATGGGTGGTGACAGGGCTGAGTTTATTGAAGATCTTGTTGATGGTGCTTCTGGGTATTAGAGCAGACAAATTCCAGGTTGTGTTTAGACTTGCGGAGGAATTGATGTTTTCCAGTGAGGCGTAGGAAAATATTATGTTAGCCTGGAGTTTGGCAGTGTTATCATTGAAGAGGGTCATAAGGTTCTTGCAGAAATGCTCTGAACATTGTGCTTGAGGGCTAGGTGAAGGGGCTATGATCGTAACTTGGAAAATCTGGAAGTGTTATTTTGAGGAGTTGTTGGCTTCAGCAGTACAACATTGGAAGAAGTATTTTTTTGTGCTTTGACTATGAATGTTTTCTAGTCTATCAGAAACTCTCTGATGTGATGACTGTTTATTTTATTTATTTATTTATCTTATGAATTTATAAAGTGCATTGCTGCCCAAACAGGGCTTCCCGGCACTAATACGGGAAGATCATAAAAGGCACGTCAGCA
The DNA here is from genome assembly GCF_964204655.1 of Triturus cristatus. NCBI lineage: Eukaryota > Metazoa > Chordata > Amphibia > Caudata > Salamandridae > Triturus > Triturus cristatus. Next base: position 452,101,740 of record NC_140593.1, on the reverse strand, counting down.
GACTACAGTAACCAAGTCTTCATCTTCCTTTAAAAAGTCTGTATTGAAGTAGTGGATCTTACCCCAGGAGGTAACTTGTTGCATTATTTAGGGCCTAAATATTTAAAATAATGACCCCCCACTTCACCAAGTTCAACCGCAGAATAACTGCAAGGCTCTAACTATGAGTAAAGGGTGGTTGTGAACATATTGAGTGTAATTCCTCGGGCCAGTCCGATGGTCCCCATAGCTGGGGTTGATATTCTACTACCAAAACCTCCTTTTTGTTACAGTTTAGTTTTAAACAGTTGTCTTTCATCCACTTGGCCAAGGCCAAAAAACAGGGCCTTAACTCAGTGCCACAGTTATCCTCAGACAAGGATAAAGAGAAAATAATTTGGGTATCATCGGCATAGGAAAAACAAGGTGATGCCGAATGTCTCTACAATATATGCTAATGGTTGAACATACATATTGAAAAGCGTAGCACTCAGGGAAGAGTCCTGAGGGTCCCCAAATGTCATGTGACGAGAGGAGAAGGAATTGGAGGTCACCTGAAAAGTACGATCCTGTAAAATGGAGCAAGGGCAAAACCAATGTTGGGCAGAACCCCTGATACCACTGTCTTCAAATGGCTGAGAAGGATGGAATGTCACACAGTGTCAAAAGCTGCACTTAAATCCAGGGGGATCAGTGCTGTGCTTACTCCCATATAAAGGACGTTCTGAGATGTTCAGTGACCCCCAGCAGAGATGACTCTGTACTATGGCTGCAACGAAAGCCAGGTTCAGAAACATGTAGAACATTATTGACTTCCAGGTGAGAAGAAACCTGAGAGTTAATATGTTTTTCCAGCAGTTATGTTAGAGTTGGAAAAAGTGACATAGGCCAATAACTTTCTGATTTCGACACATCTAGAGTGCGTTTTTTCCAGAAGCACCAGAACCATGGTGTGCTTCCAAGAAGCAGGAACCAAGACTTGAAACATGGACATGGACATATTAGGAAGCTCCATTAAAAAAAGAGAAAGAACTTTGTGGCCGTGTTTTAATATCCACAAGGGTGCAAGGTCAGATGGTGACCCCCTATATGGTGGAATACAGTAAAAGCTAAAATATTTGTGGGTCAACTAGATTAAAAGTCTCCAAGATAGCAGCAGAACCTCCTTCTTCCAAAGCAACAAAGGGCAACCTCATTTCTGTGGAGGATCAAGAGTAGTGTACATTTCTGCTACCTTATCAAAAACAAAGTCAGCCAATTCATTGCACCTGTCTATGGATAAAGATGCGAGTGGGACCATGCAAGCAGGATCTGATAGAGATTTAACTAATGGAACCCGCTCGCATGCTGGATTCTCAATGTGGTTAATTTTGGCTTTAACGTAAGTAGTATAAGCCTTACGACAGGCCCTGTGATACATTTTCAGTACTTCCTAATACATTAATTTATCAGCGATGTTAAAATTTCTACACCAAAACTTTTCTAGTTTTTGAGAACAAGGAGATGATTAGGTAACAATGGTGCCGGTAGGTGGGTCCTGCTTTTGTTAAGCATGGTCTTTGGAAGAAGGGCATCTAAGGTAGACTCCACCCAACTAATAACTTGCAGAACCATGCTGTCAATTGAGCCCTCCAAATTTGAAGTATTATTAGCAAGGAGATTATTAAAAACAGAGAGTTCAAGATTAGACCAACGCCGCTTTAAAGAGTCCATGGTCTTTACAGGAGTTACTGTGATCTTAACCGGTATCACTGCAAAAACAGTTATGTGATCCGTCCAAGGCAGTGGAATAGGTAGTGTAACCTCAAGCAGGGACAGATTGGAAAAGATAGGGTCACAGTGTGATCGCTAGATTTGTAGAGCCATTAACTAGTTGGACTAAACCAAGCACTTTTAAACCATCCAATAAATGGGAGGTTGTAGTACTAGTAAGGACATCAAGATGAATATTGAGATACCCAAGTGTGTTAAAATTTGAAAATCTAAGAGCGTTTGAGGTGATGGCATCTGTGAATAAGGATCTCTATTTCACAACCAAACCCGGAGGCTGGTAAACCCAGGATCCTGCAAAAGTAAAATTAGTAGCTACTTTGATCGAAAAAAGTATGGCTTTCAAAGTCAGGGATATCGTTTTACTATAACACAAGTGAATTGTTGCTTAAAAATGATTGCGAGACCTTCCCCTGCTTTACCCTGCAGGTTATAGGAGGTTATTCCATAGCCGACTCAGAGGGCATGAGCAACATCAGGCGTTGAGATCTCGGTGAGTTAAGTCTCTGTAAGGAAGACAGCATCTAGATTGTAATCAAGAAGAAGATCAAATATCTCTAGATTATGTTTAGCCAAGGAATAGCAGTTGAGGCTCATTCATGCAAAACAAGCCCTGGAAGAAGTACCTGAAACAACCCTGATATTGTCTGACTCCCCATAATCCAGAGTACAGGTGTAGCTGCAAAATGCACAATGTAGCTCTTCCTTAGATAGACACATCTTATGGTGTTATATTTCATATAGGTACTATAATATAGGCCCAGGTAAACGTGTTACCCTTCACCTATATTCTCTCCCTACATTACACTTGTCACGGTTTACAGGGACTGACCTTTTACCTAGATATTACACTGCATTCGGAATGTGGGTTTTCCCCAGTTTGAAATCTCATACATTATGCATGAGGATTCCTGGAAGCACAGCAGGACCACCATCTTCTGTATAAAATCTGTGGATAAAGTTCATGCCCAACGTCATCCTTCGACCGACACAGTAACACAGCAAGGTAGGACCCGTGGGGAGACCTGTTGGTATATATACATCACATCTTGCTAAGAGAGCTAGAGGAGATTGAGACTTCCCGGCCGACACACTGACCAGAGGCGCTGAGGTTCCTGCATGCAGACACTACAGCTCACAGAGGTCTAACATCCCTCGCGGGGTGTCCAGCTCTAGACCAGGACAGGGTCCCACAGTCTCACTTAAGGAAATGGGGTTGACTAGATCCTAGAGGAATTCTTGGTTTAACACCTCACCACCTACACCCATGCTAGGTACACTTAGGTACATCTAGATAGGGAAGCATCGTAGGAGTACACATCTTTTATCATGTATTTTATATACTTGAATGTATTCATGATTTTAGTAAGATGGTAGAACTCTACCATCCTTTTACCTTTATAGTACTGTTAATCATTTATATCCTATACTGTCTAGCGGTTGTTGCAGCACATCTATTTTACACCACAATAAAAACTGTTCAATAAATGATTATTGAAAACACCCAGCTTGTTTCATTTGGTGTATCTCTCTGAGACAAAACTAAGTAAGCACAAGTGACTGAGCAAAAGGTAGTATATTGTTTCCACGGTCCTGAGGGATCAGGGTTGTCATGTTCTGAGGTTGCCAGAAACTATTCTCTTCTTGGTATGAGGAGATTATAGTGGCACTGTGAGCTAGCTGATACAGAAAGACTAACATACCCAGTGGGGGTGATCAGAGTTCATCTGATACCAATCCTACAGTGAATGTGGTCTAAACGCGCAGATCCTGTATATTTTCTATAGGAACCTCACAACATGGCGCCACCAACGTTGGTTGGGTACTTATTTAACAGTAGAATGTGAGTAGTTCAGTTGTGCTATTCTCAGAAATCTCTATTCACAAAACACCAGAGACATCTGGAGTGGGTAGGCTAAACTCCGCCACAGCTGAGTAGGCAAACATCCTAGTTATTGACTGTTGGTTAATCAAGCTTGAAGGACACAGTGTTCCAAAAATTGTGCAAAAACACTTTTTCTAAAGTTTCCTTGAATAATTCTTCTTCTCTAAAAACAATGACTGAAGACGCTGATAACGGGGGAGTTGTGCAAAACTTGCACCTCACAGATGACGAGGAAGATGCAAGTGCAGAGAATTTTAGAAATGCAGTCATCCAGAAAGTGCTTGCTCATGGTATAACACCGAGGGGTGGCACAGTAGCTTTCATGATTGAGGCACACGAATCATACAGAACAAAGGTATTTTATTTGTGGGTTGCATTCCCAGCAGCAGATGCAAGGACAACAAGCATTGGCATAGCCAATAGGTCTCGCCTTTGGGACCTTATAAGTGTTTGGTTATCCAGCACATCCTTGGTGCAACAACATCACCTGTTGCATGGCTAAACACTCATAAGGTCCCAAAGGCGAGACCTATTGGCTATGCCAATGCTTGTCTATTTTATTATTATTATGACTATTATGACTCTGCGGAAACAGTAACCTAAATAGGTTTATCCTGGTGTTGTGGGAACATCCAAATATGGTTATGCATTTATTTAGGCTTATACTGGCTTCACCTTATTGATTAGACATTCTTTTGGGGCATTAGTACAATTCCATCACCCCTGCTCCAAAAGAGATGCCGTCCATACATATCAAACAGTACCAGGAGACCATTACGTCCAGTAAGCAAATCCGTGTACCCTCTGACACTTGACTTAACTCAAAATTCGGCCAGTGATGCACTTAAAAAATGACATTGTTGTGTGTATCAAATGGCGAGTGGCCTGTCAGCAAACCAATACACACACATTCCTCTGTTCTACGGTGCCTCATGGAGGTGCGAGAGTAACCTACCACAAAACATGGCTTATACAAGGTGGACACGAGTGATTTCTGACTGCCCAGATCAGTGCTGGTGCCTAGCAACAAGTCTAGGGTCCTGCCGCGTGCTGCACTTCTATATCCCACCTTATATAAGGAAGCGAAGGCATGACGTAGTTATATGCCCCCTCCCCCCGGTCTTTTAAAACTACGAGTAGCTAGAATGATTGCGTGCCTTGAAAGTGAATGCGGAATTAATATAATCACATTACTGCCGGTGTCCCGTTCAAGACCCCTTCTCCAGACACAGTCATTTCACGTCACTCTTCAGGCAGCCATGCCAAGCCGCAGCCAGAGTCTGACACAGTTTGGTAATTGTGTCTGCCATCTCGTTCACTCCGGCGATGAAGGTGTTGCATTTACGGCGAGGTTCAGTCACCTGGAGGAAAACGAAATAGAGTCTGACCCGAGAAATCTGCCTTCATGCGCTGGATACCGGGTTTATCAATGACTCTGAGTCGGTTCCCATGAATTATTCAGAGAGCCGGAGAGGGAAATGTATGTTTGAGAAATTTGTGGCTCGCATCACACGACTCCAAGAGAAGTCCTGGGGTTGCCTCCTGCGGTTGCTTTGATAACAGTTTCTCTTTACAAATGATAATTGCTCAATTCTAGCCCTCTTACAACTCCCCTACACACTGGACAATTTTCACATCACTTCCAGAACAAAGAGAAACTTGATTATCTGCCATGCGCATACATACCAAACAAGTAATGGACGACTGTAAGCCTCAGCAGCAACAAAACTTCAGCGCGCACCTCCCGCTGAAAGTAAAAAGCAGCAGGGGGAGTGGATAGAGGAGGGAGCCTGGGCCTGTTTCCCTTGCGGGAGCAAGCGAGTTAATTACAAACATATGGTTTGAAAGCTTGCTCCCGCAAGGGAATCGCCAAACGTGCACGCGTTGCCATTCAAAGCAATGCAACGCATGCACGTTTTTTGCCCGCAAAGCTGTGCAGATTCCTAAAGGTCTTTTTCCTAAGCAGCGCATGCGCGCTGCATAGGCGAGACCTAAAACATTTCACTTCTACACAGAAGGTGATGCACCAGCGGAATATTGTCCGTTTGAGGACATTGAGGTTCTGCTCACTTACCAGGAACACTTATACTGGTTTAAAGGCACGCTACCCATATCAGAAGAAGGGTATGACTCGGTCCTCTCGGAAGAGGAGTGACATGGCCGATATTAGCAACTTATACACCACATCCTGACATTGAAACAATGCCAGGACCAGACCTATTCATATTTCACAAAGAATTAATAAAACTTTACAGAAACATGACACAATACGTCATGAGGACATTCACAGTCCAGCCAATGGTAACAACGAACACAACACAAGTTCAAAACACAACAACTAAAATGACACCACAAACGTTACACGCAGTAATGGGTAAAATGCCTGCAAAACATGAACAAATGCCATTCTGGGTAGCTCAGAAAATAACACAGCTAGAAGCAGTAATTTCAAATACTAGCCCTTATGAAAAACACAGAATTCTAACAATCTGCTTGCCCATGGGGATCACACCACAACTAGAGGATTGTACCTCGTGGGGTACAGTTTTCGCTGCCCTATATACCAGGACTCATTGTATCCCGTCAATAGCAGTAGTACCGGATGTATTAAGACCAATACAAAATGAGCACGGAGCAGAGCCTGCTCTGAATTTATGCATGAAGTTACTAGGTAGCCATGCCCAGGTATCAGCTATAATGCTAGCAAATATTAAAGGGGAAGCAGCATCAGTGGCTATCCGCCAACGCCTAAGGGAGTTCAGTCCTTTACAACAGGAACAGAAACTACCCAAAATAATTGAAACTACGTGCGCCCGTCCGCGACAAGACCGCGACAGGCGCAGGAAACTCTGCCCATTTCACCTCCCACATCTCCTACCATTCTAACGACCTCCTTCAACTACAGGTCACTAAGCAGTGTCCATGTATACTCGACCCAGCCGCACTTTCAGGCCCAGTCAGTTGCAAACACTGCCACTGGTCCACCGGGCTCTATTTAGCAGTTCCACCGGCCAATATGCCTCAGGCCCCTCGGCCCCCCTTCAAAGGCGGCCTGATCAACGCGCGCTCCATGTGCAAACACAACCAAGATATACACGATCTTATCTTGGAGTCCGACCTCGACTGCCTCATGATAACTGAGACATGGCTAACAGCAGACAGTAACCCTGATATTGCTGTCGCTCTTCCCCTGGGCTACTCACTCTTCAGGGAAGACAGAGCCAAGGGCCGTGGCGGAGGTGTTGCAATCCTTCTCAAAGACACCTTCTCCTGCCACACCTTTAGTCTAGAGTCCCTAAAAAAGACTGAAGGACTAGGCTTCTCCATTAAACTAAACGACCATACTTCGTTCTCAGGCGGACTCATTTATCGCCCACCCGGCAACGCATCTGAGTTCCTCGACTCACTGCACGACTCTTTAGGACAACTTTCACTCAGATACCCTTTCTTCACCCTCCTTGGTGATTTTAACCTCCATCTAGAATCGACAACAGACATTCATACCATCAATTTCGTTCAAACCCTCGATATATTCAATTTTAAGCAATTTGTCACCTCACCCACCCACTCCCTAGGTCATACCCTCGATGGAGTCTGCACAAACTTCTCTCTCTTGACCACACTATCGCCCTTGCCCCAGATCTGGTCTGATCACTTCTTGATCCCATTTCACATCCTGAACGAAAACCTATCCAACCGCAACAAATCTGTTTCCCTCCCCGCCAATCACATCAATTGGAAAAAGGTCCAGGATAACATTACTCTCAATCCGTCAATACAAACTCAAGCACCCACCCTCTCCGGTAATATTGATACCGACGCCGATCTTTTTCACAACTGGATCACCCAAGAAATAAAATCCAGAATCCCGCCCTCACGCCCCCGCACCTCCCGGGGCAAAACTAAACCCAATGCCCCCTGGTTTACACCAGAACTCGCTAATGCACATCTGCTTTGTAAAAAGGCAGAAAGAAAATGGCGGAAGGCCTACGAGGTTACTTATCGTACCTCTTATATCGCAACTAGGAAAAACTACCTTTCGGAAATCAAACTGGCAAAGAAAAACTACTACATCAACGCCATAAAAAACGCAGGCCAAAAACAAAAGGCGCTGTTTGCGATAGTCAAATCATTTACGCAACCCAAGGCTCTTTTGCCTGAAATCCCCCCCTCCCAGAAATTCTGCGATCAAATTTCTGACTTCTTCGAGGAAAAAATTGCCTCGATCCAGATCAACTTTCCCCCCCCCGCCACTCTCCCAGTGCCCCCCCCACTGGTCCCCCAAAGCTGTACGCTAAGTCGCTTCTCCCCTATCACTCTTGAGCAGTCGAAAAAAGCCATCCTGGCCTGTAAATCGGGCTCCCCGTCTGATCCTTGTCCTCCCAAGATACTTCACCAACTAATCGACGAGGTTAACCCGACCATCAACAACCTAATCAACTCCTCGCTTAGCTCAGGCACAGTTCCTAGCCGCTGGAAAAAAGGAATCGTCAAACCCCTTATGAAGAAGGCGAATAAACCCCCGACGGATCTCACCAACCTCCGCCCAATCTCGTTACTCCCGGCCTTGGGAAAAATCACGGAACATCTAGTCCACAATGAACTGAAACACTATCTAGATGAAAACAACCTTCTCCATCCTCAACAATCCGGATTCCGCCCCAAGCACTCGACAGAAACCGCTCTCATTGAACTGTCTGACACTATAAAAACCCTGCAAGATCAGAGAAAAAACTCCATCCTCATCCTTCTCGACCTTACGGCGGCGTTTGATACCGTCTCCCACACCATCCTTATCAGCAGACTCTGGGACATCGGCATCTCTCACTCTGCCCTATCCTGGATCTCGTCTTTTCTCTCCGACCGTTCCCAAACCGTTTCTTTGGGTCCATTTCACTCCAAAGACAAACTTGTCTCCTCAGGTGTCCCGCAAGGCTCGATCCTGAGCCCTCTCCTTTTTAACGTTTACCTCATTCCCCTCCTTAATCTAATAGAATCATTCGGCATACCTGTTACCTCCTATGCCGATGACACTCAGCTCATTGTGCCATTGGACAAACTATCTACCAAAGCTGAACTCAACCTAAAACACTGCCTGACTGAAGTATTTCGATGGATGGACAATAACCACCTGAAATGCAATTCGAGCAAAACGGAGATCCTTCCGATCGGTACAAATATCTCCTTTTGTCCAGCACTTTGGTGGCCGGACAATTCTGTTGCCCCCCCCCCAGACAGTTTCGTCGGCCAGGAACCTCGGCGTTACCTTTGACTCCGACCTCTCCTTCGATCAGCATGCCAGAACCGTCGCAGGCAAATGCTTTGGAATGATCAGATCCATGAGAAAGTTCTTTGACTTTCTTCCCATCGATGCCAGAAAGACGGTGACAGTAGCACTCATAATCTCGCGACTGGACTACTGCAACGGCTTGCTCGCAGGAGCCAAAAAGAACACCATCCAAAAACTGCAGAGCGTACTACACACAGCCGCCCGTCTTGTCCTGGGCCTTCCCCGCAGATCCTCTATTTCTGCAGCACTTCGTTCACTTCACTGGCTCCCCCTTCACAAAAGGATTCTCTTCAAGATCCTGATTATAGCCTTTCGTGCCTACAACAAAACAGGCCCTAAATACCTCACCAAACGCTTCCCCCACTACCTGCCCAGCCGTCACCTTCGCTCAACCAACGACAACCTCATTCTTCTCCCCAAATACAATCTGAAAACGAAGGGTGAGAAGACCCTCAGCTTCCTTGCAACTAAAGCCTGGAACAAACTACCCAAAACCCTCAGACAACAAACCCAGGAAAAACCTTTTCGAAAACTGCTAAAGACCTGGATCTTTAATCTCCCGGACGATCACTCCAAAGCTTCCATCTAATCCTCTTGGACTGGCTCACTTAGGTTCCCTAGCGCCAAGATGCTCCCTCCGGAGCGAACGTCGCGCTCTATAAATACCCCACAAAATACAAAAAAAAAAATACAAAAAGCATTAAAATCACAACTGGTGGGTAGTCCCGAGAAGGAGACTTTCAAGCAGACAGCCACTTCTACCGAAAAGAAGTGGGACAATAACAAAAAACTAAATATTAAAGAGAACAGATCTCAATGCAGAGGTATTTCTCCTCCACAGGAGCCCTCCGAAAGGAGGTACAACCTTAGGAATAGGGATAACATTAGGAAACCTGACAGGTATCAGGATACTGATACACGTTCCTCTTGTTCCTTTCAGGGTTCATCGAAAAACTCCAAGAGGGAAGGACAGTCAGACAGACAAGAAGAGCGTACAAAGTCCAGAGACAAGCAGAACGCCCAAGACTATACTTCCAAAAAAGTAGATAAAGCTAAACCAAAACCACAGTTCAAAAAGAAGAAGGTTGCAGGTCTAAAGACCAGACATGCCCAGAATTCTGAGGACTCGACTACTGAAGGGAGAATGGGCTTTGACGATGCTAGACTTTGCGGCAGAAGTTACAATAGCTCGCCAGAACCTGATGGAATTTTTGGTGACAGCGGATTTGAATGATTATATCACGGTGGAAACATCTGATACTAGGGTAAGTGTCCCACATAAATTGTATGAAATAACACTCCAGATGGAGGGGATAAAATGTAGGACAGTTTGAGGTCTCTTTTGGGAGAACCTGACATTTGGCAATAACATTTTGTTAGCCAAACAAGATTGTCTGCCAGCATTTGTCATGGATTGCCCTAGGGGAGAAACGGTGATCTTACCAGCATTTTCTGACCACGTTCCCAAACATTTAAAATATGCATATGCGTGGGAGTGGGCCGTAGCCCAAGCTCCAGCATTATACAACTACCATGTAGGTTGGGATGAGGATTCAACCAACCACATTATTCCACTAAAGAACATTCCAACTGCACAAAGACAGTATCATATAAAGCAAGAAGCTAAAAAATAGGTCAGGGAGATCTTAGATCAACTTGAATATCAAGGGGTGATTGAAACTTGCATCTCTCAAATGAATAACCCTTTGTTTCTAGTGTAAAAACCAGACAATTCATATAATTTAGTTTTAGATTACAAACATTTAAACACTTGCACTAAGACGTTTGCAGTTCAAAATGCACACAGTGCAGCATTAATGAATAACATTGTGCGGAAAAAATACAAAACAACAATAGATATCTCAAATGGATTCTTTTGCCAAAATATAGCGACTGAGAGCAGATATTTGACAGCATTCTCTGCACAAGGGTTACAGCAGCATTTTTGTCGACTCCCCCAGGGGTATAAGAACAGCCCGGGGTTGATTTCAGCCACAGTAACTGAATTACTTCAAAATCTGGATGAAGAGGCATTGTCCTATGTGGATCATATTTTTCTTACGGACGATGACCTAGAGGAACACTTGAACAGAGTGAACACCATAATTTTGGGATTCACCTCTGAGGGTTACAAATTCAACTTTAAAAAATCGAAAATAGCCCACCTTAACGTCCTTTTTAGGTCTCGCCTGACCCAGCGCATGCGCTGGACTGGCGAGACTTTTTGTGAGGGCTCAAAAAATGCTACCATGGCCAGCCTAGAGCTACAGTGCATGTGCACGGGCACGCGCTTAGGAGCAGAGGCTGGCAAACCTCGCCATGCTCATTAAACGCCTACAATCACTTTCATTTTTGCCCGCAATCACTTTTGCGGCGCCCCTTTGATGTTCTCTTTCAAAGAACATCAAACATCAAAGAACATGTTGTTGTGTTAACGCTTTGCTGCGCCCGTTTGACTTACAATGTGCTTTCTCTTTCCACAAACTTGATGTTTGTGTTCCTTTATTTTGAGATGCTTTTAGTATTACTGTTTTGTGACTTAAAGAACATTAAGGAATTGTTACTGTGAAACTGGACAACGTTCACAGTGTTTATTTCTGATCACAGCGGCTGCTTCATGTCCGTTGCACCATTCAGGGAGTCCTTTCGTTGGTGCTTTCATGAGGACATGATGAGGAAGCTGGAAACTTTTGGCACATTCTCTTTAAAAGAACAGCATGTTGGCGACTGGTTAATCGATTAGACCTATGTAGCACTTTAGATCTTAAAGCGCTATGGTGGGTGCAGCAGTTACAACTCATGAAATATGGAGTGCAACTCACAAGGAGGGGGCAGGTTTGAGTGCACATTGGCTGCAATCAAACTCTTAAGATGATGGGCTTTGTGTATCCATTATCAGCACCCAGTCTTCGCTAAGTGATCTTGTTTGTTTTGTTGTTGTGTTAACGCTTTGCTGCGCCCGTTTGACTTACAACGTGCTTTCTCTTTCCACAAACTCGATGTTTGTGTTCCTTTATTTTGAGATGCTTTTAGTATTACTGCCACACACACAACCACATACACAACCACAACCACACACACACACAACCACAACCACACCCACCCACACACAACCACACATACAACCACAGACACACACACAACCACACACGCACACACAACCACACATACACACAACCACACACACACAGCCACACACACAACCACACAAACACACACAACCACACACACAACCACAGACACAACCACACACACAACCACACACACAACCACACACACAACCACACCCACAACCACACACAACCACACCCAACTACACAACCACACACACAACCACACACACATAACCACACACACACAACCACACACACAACTACAACCACACAAACAACCACACACACACACAACCACACACACACACAACCACAACCACACACAACCATACCCACAACCACACACAGACAACCACACCCACACACACACAACCACACACAACCACACACACAACCACAACCACACACACAACCACACATACACCCACACACACACAACCACACGCACACACAACCACACACACAACCACACACACACAACCACACACACACACAACCACAACCACACACACAACCACATACACAAACTCACACACATCCACACACACACAACCACACACACACAACCACACACAACCACACACACAACCACAACCACACACACAACCACACATACACCCACACACACACAACCACAACCACACACACAACCACACCCAACCACACATCCACAACCACAACCACACACAACCACAACCACACACACAACCACACACAACCACACACACAACCACAACCATACACACAACCACAACCATACACACAACCACACACACACACAACCACACCCAACTGCACACACCCAACCACACACCCAACCACACACCCAACCACACATCCGCACCCACAACCGCACCCACACCCATAACCACACCCCCACACTCAACCACACACACACAACTAAACACAAACAACTACACACACAACCACACACACACACAACCACACACACACACAGCCACACACAACCACACACACACACAACCACACACACACAACCACACACAACCACACACAACCACACCAAGCATTGGCATAGCCAATAGGTCTCGCCTCTGGGACCTCATAAGTGTTTAGCCACGCAACAGTTGATTTGGTTGCGCCAAGGATATTGTGCTGCATAACTAAATACTTAGAAGGTCCCAAAAGCAAGACCCATTGGCTATGCCAATGCTTGTTTTAGGATATGAACTTTCAAGTGAAGGGAAAATCCTGGCAGCGATCCGCCCGCTATACTAATCACCCCCTTGGTCTTGAAATGCAACATCTGTCAGCAGATGAAAGGCTTCACCGTAACAGGATGCTCTTTTCCGAAGGAGTCACCGGCAGCCTTCCTTAGCCTGGTCCTACTTGAAGCCTCCTTTTATCAGATAAGTCCTCTACTGTGTATGCTTATTGAGCTACATATTTGGAACACTATCACATATCCAGCGCTTGTTCCAGTTCCTCCGTTGAATTTCTTCTATTGCAAGAGGCTTTCCAGAATATCATTTTACTGATTTTAACATTTAGTAGGACCAGGCCGCTTTTCCAATATACCTATGCGAAGCTTGTTTGACAACCAGACATCAGACCTTTTCGTGAAACCGTTGATTTTAAAATGAATAAGACATCGTTGCACATCCGGTGCATTGCATTTTAATCAGCCATTTATTAGAATTAAAGACATCCACCAACTATGGAGCTGCAGGTTTTAATCACTAGATACTCATCACATTGAAACAGGATCTATAATTGTGTGGCTTTCCTGAAGAAGGCGTTGTATACGCCGAAACGCACGTCGAGTTAATAAAGATATTGCCACTTTTTAACCTTTTATTTATACATATTGATTAAATGTAATGTGTTAAATATTGTGTTTCATTTTTTAAATGTTTTGTATAAATATCATTTGTTTAAATAATATGAGAAGAAATTATTAAAATAGTAACAACTTTGAACATATTTTTTCCGTCTTCCTTGGTCTTCTTATTGTCATAGATATTGTGTAATTTGTTTACTTTATTGATATTGCCTAGGAGTTTTTGTCATTACTATTCAAGTCCCTGTCCTAGGAATTGAACTATCCATTGTTCAGGGGGTCTTTGTGTTTTTCTCATTCACCGTAACACATCCAGTGCAGGCACTATTATTAATATCAGACAAACCACTAGTGTGTGTTTATTTGGACCACTGCGGCCCCTTTCAATCTGATGAGGCTTACAAATATATCATGGTTGCAGTGGATTCCTGCTCTAGGATCCTATGGGTGTGGCCTCAGCACTCGGCTGACGCTCAAACTGTTATAAAAGATTTGCAAGTCTGTATAGGGACATACGCAATTGGCACACTTCATTCTGACAGTGGCCCTGCGTTTTGCTCTAGGGCATACAAGGAAGTTATGGGAAGTCTGGGTGTAGCATTGCGGTACTCTTCTCCGTACCATCCTGTGGGAAATTTGGTTGTGGAGAGGAAAAACCGTGACTTAAAACAATCTTTAACAGCTAGAGTATTAGGCTCGGATGGAAATTGGGTAAAACATCTGTATGGAGTACAAAGGGCGTTAAATAATCAGCCAAGAAGCTCTCTAGGGGGGTCAATCCTTATGAGGTCCTATTTGGGACGAGAATGTGGGTACCCGATGTTGGTTGTGAAGGCACAGTGGCGGATAAAAAAACCTTTTGACATCCATAAACGTTTGCCTGTTTTACAGGACCTGAACGAAACCAGGGCACAACAGAGTAATGTCAATATAAAAAAGGACACCACTGGGGCAGAAATAAGTGTCACAGCAAGACCTGTCTGGATCCCTAGAGTCGGGGATCTGGTCAGAGAGAAAATAGCGGGCAAAAATGAATTTGGGCCATCATACAGAAAGCCTCTGCCTGTCCTGGCAGTGGAAGGAACAAGAACAGTACTTCTGCCACGTCTTGCCGGTAAAAAGGAGAAAAGATTTGCCTCAAGCGACTTAATCAAACCACATTATGTGGCCGATACTGAGTAGTAGGCCACGTGGACTCCGAAGTAACACACACCCTCCTCTCACAACTACACAAGAGGTTCAAACAGAAAGACTCATCACGTTTGAAGGGTCACCTACAGGGAATGAAGGAGTAAGCAACAATACAATGGAACTCATTCCTATCGAAACTGAAGTTCAAAATGAGAACTCTACTGAAAAACAAAATTTGATTCGACCAAACACGGACATCTACGTCAACATGCCCCAGCAAGAGCAAGCTACAGTTTCCACAAATCCTGGGGAACTACCGAAATTTGATCGAACTGCATCTGGCTATTTCATTGACTTTGACACCTTTTCATTGGATCCAAGCAAACCTGAACCGACGCCAACCCAAAAAACTCATATACAGTGATTTAAAGATTTTTTGAACTTTCTTAAAAAGACTTACCTGGGGGCATATGTATCAAACTCCTGTTTAGCGAATCCTAATTTGCGATATTTTGCGATTTGCAAATTCAGATTAGCTAAACGGGATGTAAAAAATTAATCGCTAATCATTTGCGATTCCTTAAAACTCGCAAATAATTCTCAGACACCCGCTTTGCGATTTCTTAATAGCGAAATTCGCTAATTAAGAAATCGCAAAAACGGGAATCTGCAAGCCAGATGCAGCCTGATGACATCACAAACAGGAAACTGGACTGATTTCCTGCACCTGCTCACCTGAGCCACACCCAGAGACTGCTTGGGGAGTGTGAGGAGGCATCCCAGGAGAGTGCAACCAGCAATGGATTCCACCAAACAACAGCAGGGCAAGGATGCAGAGAAAAGGAAGAGAAAACATAAGTTTTCTGAAAAGGAGCAGGAGGTCCTCATTGAGGAGATGGTCTGCAGCCATGAGCTCCTCTTCGGCAAGAAGGCACTGCGTGTCCCAGAGGCCAGGAAGAGGAAAATATGGCTAGAGATACAGAGTAAGGTGAATGCAGTGGGAGTCACCACACGTACCATTGAAGAGCTGCGCAAGCGGTGGTACGACATGCGCCAGAGGTCCAAGGAGAGGGTGGCAGCCAGACTGAAGGACGCCAATCAGACTGGAGGAGGACCATCCACTGCAGAGCAGCCAACCCCCCATGAGGAGCTCGTGGAGTCTACTCTCCTGCCTGAGAGCGTTGGTAGTGTGGCTGACATAGACAGCTCCGACCCTGCATCCAGCAGTCAAGGTAAGATGCATTCTAAATCAATCTGCACTCCTCCCCATCCCTTGCACACTTCCCCAAATGCACATAGTAAACTCCCAAAATGTCAATCCAGGCCAGGTCTTACAGCACACCCAGCAATGCATCATGGGACTCGTAGTACTGTGTCTGACTGTGTGTCCAAGACACTAACGAAATTAAATGCAACACGTGGGTTGGGGATAAGTGAATGATACAGTGTCAGAGGTTAGCCAAAAAAAAGTAGTAACTTTATTGATTGCCACATGCAGACAATAACACAAACTCATGTAGTCCCCTTTACATCCACAGCACATGGCATGGCACAAGAAGACAGCGCAGAGGGAGAGAAGTCTGCAGACCCTGCGGACTCCAGCGATGACACAGAGCAGCAGCCAATCCAGCGCAGGAAGCGCGCACATGTGCCCCCACTGCCTCCATTTGAGGACGAAGTACCTGCCACAGGGGATGACACCGACAGGAGAGAGGGGAGTCAGGGTGTGTCACATATGCCCAGTCATGACACACAAACGCCAAGGATAAGACCACAGGAGACATCCAGATCAAGGCCCAGGAGCAGCACTGCAACTGAAGCAGAAGGGTCCGTGTTCTCAGGCCTGGAACAGAGCATGCTGCAGGAACAGCGCCTCCAAAGCAAAGCACTGCGGTCAATTAATCGGCAGCTATGCCGCATACACAAGGACCAGAAGAACATGGCAGGGGCAATCCATGAGCTCTGTGCCACTTTGAGGCACACCCAAGCTGCAAATGACAGGGCTGGCCGACGTGCAAATGCACGCCTACACAATTACACAAAGGCCGTGAACCGCCTCTGCACCACCACCAGCACCCTCACATGCAGAAGCGTAACAATGCAGGTCGACATGGCACATTGCTGCCAGGATATTGCCCGAGGGCTTGCGCAGGTAACCACTGCTGTGGAGCAGCTGCAGACAGCCAATGCTGGTGGCAGCACACTAATGGCCTCTGCCGAGAGTGAGGACACCTCAAGTCGCAGCAGCCTCACTCCCACCTTGCCAGGGGAAAGACGCCACAGTGCCAGACAGGGTGCAGGCCAAGGGAACACCATGGGGGGCACTCAGCCTGGACATCACCGAAGGAGGTGAACATCTGCGGGGACACTCACTGCAACACGGGTGCATTAACCTGAAAATGCTGTTTGCACAATTACTTGTGCCTTACATGCACTGTGTGCACAACATGTGCTGGGGACAGCTACTATTTCTTACATGTGAAGTGTGATTAAACACTTGACACATCATCAAGCTTTGTTGTCTCATTTCATCATTACTCACCTAGAAGTAGTTTTGTGTGATCTCTGTCCGTCTCTGGCGTCCAGCAGCTGCCCCAACTCCTGCTGCAGGTCTGGCAGGGGGAGCAGGGCGCTCGTCATCCGATGTGTCTGTATCGGTCACATCAATTGTGGTGCCTTTCCTCATTGCCATGTTATGTAGCATTGCACAGCTTGCCACGATTTTACAGCAGGTCTCAGGGCTGTATTGCAGTGCGCCTCCACTTTTATGCAGGCACCTGAAGCGGCTCTTCAGGATTCCAAAGGTTCGCTCAATGACGCAGCGTGTAGATCTGTGTGCCCTGTTGTAGCTCCTCTCACTAGCATTTGCAGGATCCAGATATGGGGTCAGGATGAAGTCGCGCACTGCATAGGCACTGTCACCTGCATGGACAAACACAATAGGTAAGTCAATGTCCCCCCCCCTCAAGTGGTGTAGTGGATGTATTGATGTGTGCCATGTATTTACCTAGCAGGTACCCCTCCCCAAACTCTCCAGCACTCAGACGTCTGTGTATTCCACTGGTCTGAAGATGAAAGAGTCATGTGTACTGCCAGGGTATTTGGGTACGATGTCTGTGATGAGATACTTAGCGTTGCACACAATCTGTATATTGAGGGAATGGTAGCATTTCCGATTCCTGTAGACATATTCAGTTGCTGCTGGGGGTGTGATGGCCACATGGGTCCTGTCAATGCAGCCAATGACGTGGGGGAAACGTGCAATCTGGTAGAAGTCCAGTTTTGTTTGCTGTAATGCCTGTTGGGTGGTGGGGAAGTAAATGTGATGTGAGAGCCTCTGCAGCATTGCATCTAGGAAGGCATGGAAGAAACGCGACAGTGCACTCTGTGACACCCCACCAACCTCCGCTATTACCCGTTGAAAACTCCCTGACGCCAGGAGGTGCAGGGAGCACAGGACCTGCACATGTGTGGGAATTGTTTGTGTCCTGCGTGTAGGGTGCTCCAAGTAGGGTTTCAGCTCCTCAATCAGGTCCATTATGGTCTGTGGGTGCAGTCTGTACTTGTCATAGATGTCCTCTTCAGTGTGCTGGAACAGGGTGATGCGCAGCCTGAATATGCGTTCCTGTCTCATTCTCCTCTGAGCAAGGGCCCGAATACGCAGCCTCCTGGCTATCACGAACATTGCTGCCATTGTGGGTGGGTCTGTTGCATTGTGGGGTGGTTTATGTACCTTGCACCAGTTTACCACCTTTCTTAAATTGCGAATTTCGTGAAATCGCAATTAGCGATTTTTTCTTACATGCGCTAGCGATTTCTTAGTTTGCGATTTCTTGTTTGCGATTTTCGCTAAGCTAAGAAATCGCAAATTAAGTATTCGCCAGTAAAATCGCAGTTTCAATGTTTCGCAGCCTAAGAAATCGCTAATTTAGCGATTTCTTAGTTTTCTGTGTGGAACTGTGGCCCGGCTTTTTCAAAAACAAAACAGAGAAGTAGAACGCTATATCAAAATTGACATTCCTTTTGGGTGTGTATGGCTTTCAAAATGCTTATAGTAGTTCGGACTATAGCTACGAATATTTTAGAGCAATAGCCGACCTGTTAATTACTAATAACATTTTCCGTTTTTTTACAGTTTTCTTGGATTTTTTTAAACAAACGTTTTAACAGATGTTTTAACGAAATATGAAAATAATGCTTTATAGTTTGCGTACAATTACCCAGTCCACCTAGTATTTTTTTGAAGAAAGTTGGTGGAGGCACCAGGAATAAAGTAACCAATCCGTAAATGCTGCCTTATTAAAAAAAAATCTTTATTCATCTTCATATTTAAAATAGGAACACTCAGGACAACAGCCTAGTCCACCTAGTAGTACGCTTAAAGCTTGACTATCTCATCTATTCGGAAGAAGAGTGGGTGTTATATTCCATATAGGTGCTACAATATAGGCCCAGGTAAACGTGTTGCCCTTCACCTATATTCTCTCCCTACATTACACTTGTCACGGTTTACAGGGACTGACCTTCTACCTAGATATTACACTGCATTCAGAACACAGGTTTTCCCCAGTTCGAAATCTCATACATCATGCATGAGGATTGTTGGAAGCACAGCAGGACCACCAGCTCCTGTATCAAATCTACGTATCAAGTTCATGCCCAACGTCATCCTTCAGCCGACACAGAAACACGGCAAGGTAGGACCCCTGGAGAGACCTGTGGGTAAATATACATCACATCTTGCTAAGAGAGTTAAAGGAGATCGAGACTTCCTGGCCGATACACTGACCAGAGACGCTGAGGTTCCTGCATGCAGACACTCCAGCTCGCAGTGGTCTATCATCTCTCGCGGGGTGTCCAGCTCTAGACCAGGATGGGGTTCCACAGTCTTACTTAAAGTAATGTGGTTGACTAGATCCTAGAGGAATTCTTGGCTTAACACCTCACCACCTACACCCATGCTAGGTACACTTAGGTACATCTAGATAGGGAAGCATCATAGGAGTACGCATCTTTTATCATGTGTTTTATATACTTGAATGTATTCATGATTTTAATAAGATGGTAGAACTCTACCATCCTTTTACCTTTAGAGTACTGTTAATCATTTATATCCTATACTGTCTAACAGTTGTTGCAGCACATCTATTTTACACCAGAATAACAACTGTTCAATAAATGAATATTGAAAACGCCCAGCTTGTTTCATTTGGTGTATCTCTCTGAGACAAAACTAAGTAAGCACGAGTGACTGAGCGAAAAGTAGTACATTGTTTCCACTGTCCTGAGAGATCAGGGTTGTCATGTTCTGAGGTTGCCAGAAACTAGTCTCTCCTTGGTAAGAGGAGATTATAGTGGCACTGTGAGCTAGCTGATACAGAAAGACTAACATACCCGGTGGGGGTGATCAGAGTTCGTCTGACACCAATCCTATAGTGTATGTTGTCTAAACGCGCAGACCCTGTATATTTTCTATAGGAACTACACGACAATGGTGGCACTGTGGATAATTATTGTTGCACAGTCATGCCTGAGAGCATTGATAGTCCCTGATGGGCTTAGAATAACTGGCTACTATCCCATTCTGGAGTGGTAATTGGGTAACTGTGCCTGATGGGGTCAATATTCCATAATACTACTTAAAAGTGCTGCCCCATTTACCTGGTTCGAAACAGAAAATGCTGTGCCACAATGACTGTGGGTGGCTGGCTAAATCACTCTCAGCCCAGGTGAGTACCTGCACTCTTTTATCTCATGGAAAGCACTGCTGGAATGGATCATCGCTGTTCATAACAGATGGCTCAGAGGTATTTACTCGAGAAACGGTTGAATTGTGTTATATCTTAGCAACTATACATCCTTTACAAGACTGTTGTTCTAGGGAGTTGAGTAAGGTGTGCTGAACTGAATCTGTTAAAAAACACAGGATTCCGTACAAATGAAAGAACATCGACTCCAACAAAGCGCATTTTGTTTGGCGCTTATTATAGCTGATATGTTCCAAAAATGCTCATGCCTTAACTCCCATTAGCTTTCCACCAAATCTACCAGCATCTGCTAAAATTTCTCTCTGCATATTCCTCATGTTTTAGAAATGCTTGCTAAAGCATTTTCATTGCTTTTGTTGATCTTTGTTGTCATCTCCGTCACAAGTTTATCACGCGTCCTCGCTTGATGTTCCCAGACCTCACAGCATAAATTCGAACTCAACACACCCAGAAGTGTTATTGAAAGAAAAAAAAAAAACACTTTAGCTTTGCCTCTGGAATAGTCTGTGTTCAGCTGGTGCAATATTTTCTCACAACAATTAGAGGGGATGCAGATGTTACTAATTTGTTAACTTTCGAAGTTGATTTTAAACGTGTTTAATCGAATTAGCAGCTTATGAAAGAGCTGCAGTGCTGTTTTCAAAATGAAAAACCAAAACATTTTATAAAACTGGACCCACGCCTGGCTGGTGGGAATAAAAGAAGTGTTTGCAGAGGTATTTGAGTCAAAGAAAAATGCTTAAAAACATTAATGAAGCCACAGTGTGTTTTAATGCAGGTTTGGGGCATGTGCTATAAGAACAAATCCAGAAGGAAAGGCAAGAGAGGAAACCACACAGAAAGACAAACATTGTGAGATTTGAGTGATAAATAAAACAGGAAGACCTGGCAGAAGGGAAACAACAAGGATGTTATTGTTTTGTGGATACAAACAGAAGCTAAAAATGGAACTCGACTTAAGAGATTCCTAAGAAACGTTTTGATGAGCACAGGAAGAGCAGACAATAGGAAGACTGGAAGCCTTCTGTTTGTGTACACAGTCTCTCGAACAATAGAGGGGGTGGTGGTGCAGGCAGCGGAAGTATGCATTTCATTCGCATGTTTCATAAATTAAGGGTATTTTGTTGGTGCAAGGAATAGTATTAAGCATTTTATCGGATTGTTTTGCAATTGAAAGTATTTAACTTACTTGCACCTTTTATAATTTGTATTTTAGACCACTTTTCATGAGGTAGGAAAGCAGTGTTGCTATCCAAAGTTGATAAAAGTAATTGAAATAACATATTTTTTAAAAGCAGTAAGGAGTTGAGACTCAACTATTCAGGGTTTTCAAGTTAGGAGTGATATGTAAATTAGTGGCAGGCTTAGAGAACAGAAGATTGTGGGTGCTTTTGTTTATTAAAGTTGTAAGGGTTTCGCCCACGAATTTTAGTACATAAATCTCAGAACCCAAAAAAGGGGGATTCAATGTAATGGGCTGTAATGCAGTCCCCCTTCAAGTCCTGCAACAGCCTAGACTGCATTGCAGAAGTTGTTCCTTTAGTAACATGACTGACAGTTCAGTGTAGTTATAAAGCTGACGGCGACGAGGCTCTAAAAAACGACATACAGTACCCGCATTCAAGGGGATTAATGTCTCACTTAGCTATGGAAACAAGCAGCAGCCCCGCGACCAGACATGAGGTAAGGGCTTTATTTATTTAAAGTGGCACGCCAGGCATAGCTGTGGCATGTTCTTTTAAGTAGGCTAAATCAAATTGCTCTGTGACTTGTTGAGTGAAATTGAGGAGTCGTTTAGTCACTTAGGAAACCTTTTCTACAGAACCAGGCACTTCACGTCTGCGGTGAGTCATGCGATAGTGTGTTTGCAGTGGGTAACTCTCTCCTGTCAGTAGGGTGGGAAACATTTCGCTTTTGCAGCAGCAGTCAGGAAATATGTACGTCTGAAAGGGAAGTTCCGATGACGTCTGAGTTCCTTCTTGCTTAGAAAGAAGTCTCCAACCACAAACGTATTGCAGTCGTTTTTGCTCTTAAATAAACGACCATCTTGGGAATGTGCCCCCTTCACCTTATTTACTGTGGAAACAGGAGGCATGAGATGTAGCAAGGAGCAGCCATTGCCTGTGTTGTTCATGTCTGTTTTCTGCAGTTGTTATTTTTTACATGTATTTCCCTCATTGCTCCATTACAAGGCTGCTTTTGGAATCGATTGCACTTAAGGTATGTGGTGTGCATTACTTTAATGAGGAGGCAAATGGATATCAGATTCCTGCTTTGGTTGATTTTGCATGGTTGCTGTTGGACTAAGAGGTGCTTTAGGCTGGCAGGTACACATCGAAGTCCCAAAACCTTTGTACCACAACAGACGACAGACGATAATGCATTATGGGTAGCCAAACATAGACATTTAGGGGCCATGACAAGAAGATAGAATCAGTCGAGACGGCGTAGCGCAGGCCACGGCATTCGCTGCCGTGCACGTGGACCCACAACCCTTTTGGAAGCCCAGAACCCTTCAAGGGGGCCCCATTGAGCCGAAGACCAACGAATAACTGGGAAACTCAGGGGCCCTTCATTACATTCTGCAGATGGGCCCCATCATCTTGCTTTACGCCACTGAGATAAGGTGGGGAGCTGTGAACTAAGAAGTTGTGAGTAAGAGAGGGTAAGATACAGAAATGTATGGAGTACAGGAGAGCATTGTATGCAAAAAGAATCACAACCTGTGTTGGAAATCGCTGCAGCATTAGAGGAAGGATCTAACAGGCACACTACTGGGTCGGTTCTGTTACAAGAACTCTCCCTGTCTATTCATCTTCGCACATGATCTGTAGCCTCATGTTGTTTACATCAATATCCTCACAAAGAGACACAGTATAGCTATCTTATGTGGACTAAGAAGGGATTCTGATAACTCCCTTATGTGCATTAACACAAGAGCATCAGGCCTGGCTGAGGAGGTCTGTAAATGGTAGTAAGGTTGGACTATGGGATACCATGGGGAATGTAAACCTAAGCAGACGTCCTATGGCTTCTTCGTGCTTCTCCTGAGTGGGGTTTTACAAAGAAACACTTTTAAGGTTAATTCTAAGTAGGTCTGTGTGAAAATTGCATAAATTCCTTCTCTGAAATTATGCAAAATGGCCAAAGAAATAAGGCAAAATTACAAATTGTTATGTGAAAGGCCAGTCTGGCATTTTTTTTAACACAAAATTAATTCATGCATCCATTATGAACATGAGGATGCATTTTTCACAAATAAATTTGAAAATTGTGTGGCATGTGATCAACAGCTGACCCAGTTCTGTTCATTCACATTGTTCCCATGCTTCCACAATAGGATTTTTACCCGAGCAAAATCTCAATTATGTGGTATAATGTCAGAATCTCAAACATTTCGTGTAACAAGCACAATGCAAAATGTCATAAATTATAAAAGATTACACCTGTGTAAAGAACATTCACCCGGGCAATTCTTACCTATGAGTCCTTGTTGGGAAACTACAGGCCAAGGACAGGAAATCCAACATATCTGATGTCATATTCTCAGACAACACTTCCTTCAAATGGTAGTGAATTAATGTATGAATGTCACCTATCTAAGGTCTCAAGGAAGTAAGAGGTTGAGTGGGAAGCGATCAGCATGCTACAATAAGCACTTGGTCACTTAGAAAAGAGACAACTGTAAATAAAGTTGCACCACAAATATACAAGTCTTGATTTATTTCAGGTGGCAGTGCTGTACAGTCAAATGATGTCCCGCTATGCCAATGCAGCATTGCAAACCACAACTTTAATAATCACCATTGGACATAAAGTGATCATAGCACTGTATTACTTCAATCGCTGCCCTGATGGTTCCAGAGCTCAATACGTGATATGATTCCGTAATTATACAACCTATCAGGAAAACTGATCGCAATAATTTAGAGCTTAATACTGTTTTTGATCATGTGCAGGAGTCATGTCTTTGAAAAGGGTTGGTGTTGCATACCAAATAACTTGTGTTATATCCAGGAGCGGCCCATGCAGGTAAGAGCGGTGAGGCTGGGTGGGGGGGGATCAACAGACGATGACAAGGGAAAATCAAATATTTACTTAATTTTCCCTCGTCATCGTCTGTCAAGTCCCCGACCACCAGACCCACCACTCTTACTTGCACGGGCCGCTCCTGGTTCTCCCTTAAAGAGGAGCCATCTTTTTTCAGATTACAATCATTTCAATATGGCAGAAAGAATATGGTTGTCATTCTCTGATTATTAAACATGAAGTTTTGTCCAATTTCAGGCTCACTGAAGCTTGTCTTTCATTTAACTGATAGCAATCCATCACTCACGCACTCGCTGAGGCACTAACCGCATGCTGTGCGCAGGGCATCAATGTCAATGCACTCCAGCTCTTCCTGAGACCCAGACAGTACAAACACGGAAGTATTTAAAAGTGTGATTAGAACTTGTATTCATTAAAAATGCATGTTCAGCACTCATAAATTATAAAGAGTTACAGTGATGAATGCATCAGACATACCGATGACTTAATCACCATGAGCACGTTTAAGATCTCATTTCAAAGTTGTTCAGGAAGAAACTGAAATCATGAAGCCTAGGCAAACAAAACTGAATAAGGTATTTTCCTACTGTGATTTTTAAAGTGGAAGAATAATTCATTTTTGCAAAAAAAATTATCAATACAGCAGGAGTGAGACCTTTTTAGCTTTCAATTTCATCTAAAACGTTCAACACTTGTCCACCGCATAACTGTGCTCAAAGGTTCATTCATATTGTTTTGAATTCCGTAAGGCATTTGAGGAGGTTATGTCATTTCTATGTTATTCTATGGAATAACATAGTGGAGAGACTGTGCAATTAGAGTGCAGTGACCAATTCCAAAATGAATAGATGCCAGATGCAAAATGGCAAATCAGGCAACCATCATTGCAGAAAAAAGGTTGTTTCACACCAGCCCAAATATGAAGCTGACTGCCCTTATAAGAAACTCCACACTTTTCAAGCAGAATTTTGCAAGCTAGAGTGCCAAAACACAAAAAAGCACAATCTCAAGACTTGAATTGATGTCAGAAATTAAAAAGATAGATAATTACTTTATGGAGAGCACAGCTTCCTCTGACATATTTCAATCACCATAAATAAAAAAACACTCTTTCATCAATTAATACTATCAATATGTTTGCAGAAAAAGAATTCCACAAAATTACAGTCACAAGAAGAAGATCAGGAACACCTTCAGAATTAGCACCTCCAAAAATCTTTAAAGATAACCTTCACTTATCCTGGTCAGGAGAGGTAGGTGGCAGCTTACTCAACACGTCATTGGAAGTAGGCTCTTTCCCACTGAGGTAAAAACCTCCTACATTAGACAACTCCTCAAAAAGAAAAACCTTAACCCAACCAATCCAGTAAAGTACAGACCAATATCTAATGGCCTGTTCTTATGTAAAATAATTGAACAAGCAGTTTCTACTCAATTTTTTAGTTTAGATGACTTGTTGTCAGACTGACAATCCAGATTCAAATGAGGTAGAAGCACAGAGTCAGCCCTCATATCCATTTGGAATGACCTAAAACTCACAGTAGACTAGAATGGAGAGGGCGCCCTGTTCTTCTAGACCTATAAGCAGTATCTGATACCCTCCACCACCACATGCTTCTACAAAGACTCTAGGATCTCTGAATACATGAAAATCCTCTAAAATGGATTGCCTCCTATCTCAAAGACAGAAAAAACTTGGTATACTTACCACCTATTTCATCAGCCCCTCTCACCTAATAGTGCAGCGTCCCTCAGAGGGACTGCCTTACTGGGCCTGATTACATCATTCAACCTCACCTGTTGCAACTATGTGGATGATACACAAATCATTCTAAAATTTGATAGCCCAGAAAACCTCTTCAAATCAAAATGTGATTACTGTCTTCGTGCCAAAAATGCATAAATGATGATTAACTTTTTTTTTTAACACAAACTTTATTTGGTTGTTCAGAAAATATAATACAATTGTACAGTCCATCATACATTTTGTTGTTAATAATAAGTATTAGGTGGGGCCAAAGTGCTGCCCTATATTGATATATAATCATAGCTGCTATGTGTACAGACCTTATACAATTTTTGAACCTGGACATATTAAGAATGTATGCATATTTCTGTTGTGCAATAACAACCCATGTCATGTGTCAGAGGTGTAGAATGCTTAATACCCGGAATACCACCCCTACACCAACCCACCTCCAAACCAACCCCACAAGATAATGATTAACTATCTAAAGCTAAACATCACAAAGACAGAGATCATGACCTGTGGAAAATGGCAAAACTCCATCTTGCCACCATATTTCCCAAGAAACTCTATGCCTCTCCAACAACATCAAGAGAGGCAACAAACCTAGAAGCAACCATGGATTCAGACTTATACTTGATGCTACAAGTCAACAAGGACACAAAGGTCAGCCACTACACAATGAAAACAATGAGGTGCCTCTTCCCATACTTTGGATTCTGACAAAAGCTACAAGTTATCCTTACATTTGTAATCTCCAAGCTTGACTATGCCATCAATCTATATCTTGCTGTCCCCAGTTTCATTATATACAAAACACAACTAATCCAAAACCCTGCAGGAAAACCCCTTCCCTCACTCCTCCCAATGGAATGCATGAATCCATTCCTGAAAACACTCTGCAGTCTACTAGAAGCTAGACGAGCAATGTTCAAGGCAAGCTGTGTTGTCCACAGAGCCTCCCAAGGAAAAGAACCACCATCCCTATCAGGTAAATTCAAGTAATAGAAATGTAAATGCACACTGCACATCAGACATGCACCATGGGTCATCATATGATCCTACTATAAGAAATTCACATGAGTACCGCTTTCTCAGTACTAGCCACCAAGCTCTGACACCCACTACCAGTTAGGTTTAAAAGCATTCAGGAGAATTTACACTTTAGAAAAGAGATTAAAAAAAATGTATATTTCCAAGATAATTACATCATCCCATGTCCCTGGGATAAAACTCAGAACAATTACTGCTCCTTCAAGTACAATCTACAGTCTACAGTTCAAATATATCAAACAGCCCGAACAGCACACAACGTTCCAGGTAAGTTATGAAGGGCTGATCTATATCCAGTCCGGATGTTATATAGTAATGTCAATTAATATAGTATCCTCCTGGCCTTCACTGACACCAATACCATAATGCACAGCAGCCAGGCCGCCTATTTTGGTTCCAACAGACTCCCATATATTACCCGACCATCATGCACCCACATAAGACAGAATCCTTATTTTTGAATAGATGGGAGACAAGTAAGATACCTTGGAGGTACATTGATGGGGCAGAAGCAGATGAGCAGTAAATGGATTCAACACTGACTCGGTTTACAGGGGATCTATGTATCTAGCAGTTGGAAGGGTAGTTAAAGGCTAGGGAGGAATATGATATGTCCAGTATGGTATACCAGTGCTCCTGCATATGGATTTGTAATAGATAGCCTGATCATACTGTCTTAGTGCGCTGTACACCCATTAATTAGCCTTAGCTTTATAACGCCTTCTTTACATATAATGACAATATTGTCTGGAATTGACTAGACAGAAGCAATGGTTTTTTGAAGAGAAGTAAGTTAATTTTAGATCATTCATATACCTAAATATTTGTACAAGAGATTTGTCTGTTTATCAGTTATCTTGTCAACAATTTAAAATGAAAATCATGACTATCTTCTTAAGAGCCTTGCTAGCTTGCCAGGGACTGCCACATTTTAACAAGAGGTATGGCAGCTATGCCCTTGTTTCCTTACCAAGGACTAGAATGAAATAATCATATCTGTATGTCATATTTTACATTTAGTTACTAGAACATACAAAGAATAAGGGCCTGATTCCAACTTTGGCGGTCTTCCCACTGGACCGCCGCCATGTGGTCCGAAGAAGACCACCAAGCCGCCGGCATTCCCGCACACCAGATTACAACAGTTAACCAGGGCTGGCGGTGTGGTGGAGGCTGTGTTACTGCAGCAGCATGTTGCAGCCCATAGACAGAGCCTGCAAGACATGGCGGTGCAGAACAACGCCTTGTGCACTTCGGGTGGAATGTGTGGCATGCACCATGTCAGTGCACCCACGACAATGCAGGAATTGGGGGGCACACCACGTGCCTCCCGCACACACCCTCATGGGAAGATTTGCCTTGGGGCCCTGTAGGGTGCCCATTTCCATGCCTTTCTATCAAGCATTTCATAGCGAGGTCCCCACCATGAAATGCTTGGTGGAAAGGCAAGTCATAATCTACTCGGCGGTGCCGGCGTCAGCAACCCCGCGATTCCCGCCTACTTTCCCCAGCTTGGCCACCTTGGGATCCTGGCTTTGGTGACAGTCTTGTGGTGGTACAACTTCCACCATCGTAAGGCCTAACGCGATGTCGGCGAATGGACCGGCATCCACGGGTATGTTGGTACCAGGGCCGCCGTACTCATAATTAGGTCCTAAGTTTTTCCTTTGGTTAAAAAAGTGCAAGAACAGACTTTGTTGAACATAATTTCCCTACATCATCATCCAGTACAAGTGAAACATGGTACAGTAACATACATACATGAGAAATTGAGGTATAAGCCCTGAAAAACCATAAAAAGAGGAAAACAAATGGGTATCATAAAAGGAGAACAAATGTAAACTATCGGGAAAGTAAGCTGCAGACATGCATGGGGCAAAGTGTTTTTTTACTCACCCATCATGTGCATTTGACATCTCATTGGGTGACTCAGTCATCCTATGACAAAGAGACACTCCAAATGAGACAGTCCAAACGGTAGAGTCTGTAAAAAAAAAATCAAATCTGGGCAATATTCTAATCTTCAGGGGCCTGATAATGAGATCAGACATAGAATTAGACTAGGACCACATTTAGTGGAATATTAGTATCTATATACCACCAACAAACAAGAATCAGTCCTGATCCTCAAAATCATGGCATTAAAAACAACTAAGTTTGGCAATCACTGGAGCTCTGCATTCTCAATGGCAGAAATAGAGGACCCTCATTGTGGAAATTTGTAAACTCTTCCCAGTTTGGCAGCAGTTGGTCAGATTATTAGTTCACTGCTGTAGCTAGGGCTAGAAGTATCACCGCCAGTGCCGTAATGAAACTTGCAAAGTACACAGAGGGGGCTTCCCACGATCTGGGCCCAGTCAGGAGCTCTCACGCCAGGGGGCCACTGCCCGTGCACAGTGCCAGGTGGGGCCCCCTGGAGCTCCGGCCTCCCCGCACTGCGGGCGCTGCAAGGGCTATTGTTACACCACTGATCACCACTATATTCACCATCAACGTTCAGACCTACCTATGTGACTATAACCAAAATAGCGCCTACTGGCACACGCTTGCCAAACATAAGAAAGGCCCCCAAACATCAAGGGCCATATCATGAAGAGATGCGCTGGTTCAGTGCAGAGTTGAGTGCCACTGTTTTTTGCTTTTCTGCAGAATTAATGCATTAACTTTAAAAAAAAAAAAAGAAGTTAGAAAGAGAGAGAGACAATCTCTGCTCACTGTTTCCCACTTTTCCTGTTTAGTTTTCATACTAGAAATACTCTTAGAAATGCCAGATGTATGAACTTTGAACAATCCAAACACAAAGAAACAGGTTTCATTGAGAGTCACACGACAATTAACCAACCACAAACATAACAGGCACTAATAAACACGTGTCTACAAAATACAGAAAATACAAGTATGTGCAAGCTATGTAGATTTCTGAAAGGCATTTGAGAACCTGCCACTTAGGACTCCTTCCAAAGCTCCTCGAATGTTGTATAGGACGAATGGGCAAAATGCACCTAAAGCAATGTGTCCCTAAACAAAATGCTGAGTTAAAGTAATCCACTCACCGTCAGCATGCTTGACAAGAGGTGAGGCAGGGATATTGGCAAAGCCCAATTCTATGTGCATGCACAACCTAGCAGTCATCTCAGCGAGTTTTTGAGGCTGGATTTACTGCTAGAAAATGCAAATAATAACTGGCTCCTGTAGCAGATGATTTGGTTTCCCTTTCCCCAAAAAACAAAGGGGCAGATTTATGATAACTGGCGCATCCCTGCATATCAGCAGGGATGCGCCAGTTATTATGCGCCACAGCTGCGCCACCATGGATGCGCCGCATTTATAATGTGGCGCACCATGGGGCAAAAACGGCACAGATGCGTGACGCATCTGTGCCGTAAAAGTGGCGCATTGCTGGAGTTGCGTCGCAAGCAATGCTGCGTCAATCCTTACGCCTGCTTCAAGCAGGCGCAGGGTTTTGACGCAGCATGGGCCTAAAAGTGACTGAGTGAAATCTTGTAGATTTCACTCAGCCACTTTTAGGAGGCGTTCCTGCGCCGGAACGCCCCCACCTGCCCTGGAACGCCTACATGTGGCGCAGGGCTTTACAACGTGACGCATCTCCCAGATGCGTCACATTGTAAATACCCTGCACCATGGCGCAGGATTTGCGCCGCTGCTGCGTCACAAAAGTGACGCAACGGCGGCGCAAAAGTGGCGCAAGTGCAACATAAATCTGCCCCTAAATTACTGCAAAATTAGCGTAGCTTGTTGTGACTTGAATATATAGAAAACAAAATCATAATCTTCCAGAACAAATCCAATGTAATACCCTACTAACAACCAAATACTCCCTTCATGAATAATATTTCTCTGTTCTACAAAATATGCCCAAGCAAAGCTTTCCCTGCAAGCGTTCCGCACTATAAAAGCAAAGCTCCTTGTGCGAAGCTCCTCAAAATATAATTTGATCAGTCCAATTCTTCTGTACAGTCTGGGGCTCTTCATACATCAATGATGACATGAAATGGGACGCCAGCCAAAAGAAACAATTCGCCCGTTTTTCTCCAAAAATTGAAAAAATGTGCTCAGCAGTAACTTTAGCAAAAGTAGGACATCAATTACTACTTGACGTACAAAAATGGATTGTGAAATTCTGGCTATACCTTGAGAGAAGCTAAATTAATATTTCAACTACAAAGTCATACGAACTATGCAAAATAGGACAACTACTCTCCTGATAGTGGGAGGAAACCTACACACAAGAGGCATGCAAGGCTCTCAAAGAAAATCGAAGAAGCAGAGTATGTGAAGGGAAAGAAACAACCACGTGCAACCTACTAGAAAACAGATCAAAATGAAATCCTATACAATAATAAAGGGAAGCTATTCCCTAGCAGAGCATCTGTTAAGAACCACGCATGCAAACTACAGATCAAACATATAGTGTCATCACATGCAAGAGTTCTAAAAAGGTGTGACAGACAGGTGTAAAAAATAAAGCAAGTCTGAATACGTCAATGAGGCGATCTGGGCCTCATAAAAAGAGCTGACACTTGTTATCGTTCTCATATACTGACCCAAACTGAAAACAAAAGAACCTCATACAATAATGATCTTTGTCTCGCGGTTACTAAATTGACAAAGTTGAGAGATAGACTGAAGATCTATGTCATTTTACAGAAGAAAAAGAGATGGCATAACAAGTCACAAGACAACACTACAGGGCCAGCAGCCATCGCCCTACATGAAATTATGACCCCTTTGATGCTCAAATTAGAGATCTTTGGGCCCACCCACCTAGCTGGACATACTCTAGACCAGGTTTTCTCTAACTTGAACTTAGCAACTACACAGTCTACTCCTCCCCCTTGGACAGACCACTATCTAATCTCCTTTACTTGGTCTCAGGCTTCAAGTAAGCCGCCCACAAAAGATAGTGCTTCCTCCACCTATCAGGTCTATCACAAGCTACAGCCAGAGGCCATGAACCAAGTCCTGACTTCCACCTCCCCAGTCCTGACTGGTAATGTAGAATGTGACACCGCCCACCTTGATAGCTGGATTAGTGAGACGGTTAATGCACTAGCACCTATCAAAAAGATCTCTCAGGTGAGATCTTGCCAGACGGCCCCATGGTTTACTGTTGAGCTCAGCTCTTGTAAAGGCCAATGCAAGAAGCTTGAGAGACTATGGAGACGGAAGTACCTTACAGATGACAAAGATGCATACAAAGCTGCACAACAGGTGTACCAGGGTAAATTGCACCTCGCCAGAAAAGGCTTTTTTGACACTAAAATTATGGAAGCAGATAACAAAGCAAAGGAAATCTTTAAAGTTGTTGATTCCTTCCTGCGCCCCATGGTCACATCAAGAGCCTGCACCCCAACTGTGCAGTGGTGCAAGGAACTCGACCAATTTTTCTATGAAAAAATGATGTCCATTCAAAAAAGCTTCTTGAAGCCAGCACCCTCTCTACCGAGTCAAGGGCCGAGGATAGCTCCTTCCTCTCCTGCATATGCCACCTTAGACGTTTTCACCCCCATCCCCCTCGCTCATTCTCTAGCTGCACTAGAAAGTCTCAAATCTGGTTCCCCCCTCGATCCCTGCCCTGCCATGGTGTTAAATATGGTGGCACCGGCCATCAACCCCTCTGCAAAACACATTTTAAATACCTCACTGGTTACATGGGAGGTTCCCTCCACGTGGAAGAAGGCCAGAGTTCTGCCACCGCTTAAAAAACAAACAGCAGATCCTAAGCAAGCAGTAAACTACAAGTCCATCTCCCTTCTTCCCACCTTCTCCGAAATTCTGGAGAAAGAAGTTAATTGCCAACTTTCCATGTATTAGGAAGTCTATGGTAATCTCCATCCTATGCAATCTGGCTTTCGCCCCCAATTCAGCACGAAGACCGCAATCCTGGAAGTCACTGAGCACAACCAAAATGGCCTGGATAGGGGAGGCAAAGCAATGCTGATACTGCTTGACCTCACAGTGGCATTTGACATGGTACCCCATCTCAAGCTGCTGGAGCGCCTACACAAGATAGGGATCAGACACCATGCCTTTAGTAGGCTAGCATCCTTCCTGGACAAACAGACGCAGGAAGTCTGGCTGTCACCGTACACAGCTCAAGCCATGCCCCTGTTGGTGGGAGTTCCTCTGGGATCGGCTCTCAGCCCTACGCTGTTCCACATTTATATGAAACCCCTTGCCACGCTCAGTGACTCGCTTGGCGCTAAAGTCATCTCATACGCAGATGACACGCAGTTGCTGTTTATATGCAAGAAAGACGGGAAGTTGGATGAGAAGGTGAGCTCTGGTTGTCGTACCAAAGTCTTTCAGTGGCTGTAGTTGCATCATCTGAGATGTAACCCGGATAAAACTGAGATAGTGACCTTTGGAGCTGTCTCTCACAATTTTGTGGAAAAGTGCTGGCTGAATAATTTTCTACATCTGGGCATCCCCGCAAAATTGTGTCAAGAATCTCAGAATCAAAATTGACAGCATCCTCTCCTTCCTCCCACAGACCCAAGCTCTGGATAGTTCTTGCTTTAGCGTGCTTTGCATGCTGAAAAAATGTCTGCCGCTCCTATCTGTGGCGGCGGGTAGAAAGGTAGTGCGGGCCTTGATTACATCCAGACTAGACTATGGGAATGCACTGTACTTGGGCCTCCTATGACTATCTCCTTAATAGACTCCAGGTGGTTCAGAACTCCGCAGCAAGACTGCTGCTCAGACTTCCTCCCAGGTCCCACATGACTCCTCACCTAAGAGCCCTCCACTGGCTCCTGATAAAACAGAGGCAAGCATTCAAAGCTTTGGTTCTCATGCACAAGTTCTTGAATGTGACAGGGCCATTATACCTCAAAGAGAGAATCAGTTCTTACAACCCTGCCCGCACCCTCCTCTCTTCCTCGGCACGCATTGCAAAGGTGCCCCGAATCAATCGACTCAGAATGGGTGGCAGGCACTTTTCCTATCTGGGACCCCTTTCTTGGAACAGACTACCACTCGACCTGAGGCCGATAGACAGCCTCGACCTGTTTAAAAAGAAGCTTAAAACCCACCTCTTTCATATCTAGTTAACCACATGTGACTCTTTTCCCCTTCTGCCAGCGCCGGGACACTCTTCTGAGTAGCTGCGCACTTTATAAATGTTTGTAATATAACAAACATATAACATAACATAATACCTGTCAGCCTGTGACACCATCAGAGACCCAAAGATTTGTATATAAAACTATACTGGAGTATATGGAATGCAATAGTAATAGAAGACAATGTCCCAACAGAAGAGATGTCTGATATTACAAGCATCTGCACCCTGGTTTTCAGAGGAATTACTGTCAAAGACTAGAACATAGATGGAGGCCCACTCTGTCTCAGGAGGAGAGTAATAAACAGAAAGATACAATCGCCATCTATAAAAGGGCTATTGCAGGGGCCAAATCAACTTACTTACCAGGTGAAATACGTGTGGCCTTGAATGTTCCAAATGATCTTTTTAAGACAGTAAAAGAGTTAACTAGCCTCCCTATTTAGTAATCTCTTGAAAACTCTCAAAATGTCTGCAATAGCAGTGTATGTTAAAGACAAAATCATGACTATATTTTTTCCAAAATGAATGTCGGTGGAAGATGGGGTCCATTTCCTGGGGGTGATGGAGAATCCTAGAACCAATTAACCCTCTGGTTTTGTAGCTTCCTTCCCCCCTATAACCTATACTCGAACATTTTTTTTTAATTCAATTGACATCAGGATCCCGGGAGGACCCATGTCCCCCCAAAGTTCTGACCAACTGGCACCAGATGTTGTAACTACTTATTTAGGAAAGGTCTTGAATAAAGTTATTACTACTGTAATTTTCCCTCAGATACGGAAGGAGGCGATTGTCCTCCCATTAAAGAAAAATTCAAATGTAGCATCGGATGATCTTAAAAATGTACGCCACATCTTATTGTTGCCTGATCCAGCCAACATTTTAGAGAAACATATGAATCAGATTCTGATGGAATTCAATGCCACACAAAACCTTTTAGATAA
Organism: Triturus cristatus; assembly: GCF_964204655.1. NCBI lineage: Eukaryota > Metazoa > Chordata > Amphibia > Caudata > Salamandridae > Triturus > Triturus cristatus. Next base: position 452,066,122 of record NC_140593.1, on the reverse strand, counting down.
TTCTCAAAATGGTTTCCGCACTGGACATAGCACGGAATCAGCCTTGGTGGTGGCAGCAGATCTCATTCGGACACAAGTGGATCAGGGGAATTATGCCATCCTGGTCATGTTGGATTTATCCACAGCATTTGACACAGTTTTTCCAACCTGCCTGGTGCACGGATTGCACCAGGCAGAAATAAGAGACACCGCATTTCCCTTACTGAGCTCTTTTTTTACCTCTAGAACTCATATAGTCAGCTGCTGTAATTTTAGTGCTCCCCCTTTCCAACTACCATGTGGAGTCCCACAGGGGTCTTCACTTAGCCCTCTGCTATTCAATCTGTTTGTGGCTCCACTTGCAACCGTGTTGAGGTCTTTTGGCTTCCAGGTTCAATCTTATGCAATTGATACTCAGCTTATTGTCTCAGGGTCCGAGGATAAATGTGATGTGGCTGAGAGGTTCAAGCAATACATGTTAAGCACTAGTAGCTGGTTAAAGAAGAATCACTTAAAACTTAATGCAGACAAGATAAAGATTCTGATCTTTGGTGCCCAGAATTCTGTGTGGTCAGGGATGTGGTGGCCAGAGAGTTTTGGTCATCTCCCCACTCCAGTCAACACTGCAAAGAACTTGGGAGTCATTTATGACAGCAGGCTGGCCATTGACCAACAGTCAACAGATTGACCAGTACCTGTGTCTACATCATCAAGATGTTGAGGAAATGTTTTCCCTTCATTCCTTCCAAACTTAAAACTGCAGTAGCGATTGCTCTTGTGACATCCAGGCTTGACTACCGCAATGCACTTTACCTCACTATCAATAAATCTCTCCTCAGGGAACTTCAGGTGATCCAGAACGTGGCAGCCCATTTGGTCTTAAATATACCAAAGCTGCTCTTAGTAAGAGAAGGACTGCATTCTCAGCATTGGTTGCCTATCCCGCAGAGAAATACATTTTAAAGCCCTCTGCATGGTACATAAGGCCCTACATCAACAAGGACTGTTTGCTCTGAAGTTGGCATTTAACTGGTATTGCTCTACAAGACAAGATCCTCTAATATGAAGAAGGTGGTCATTTCCAGGTGTCTGAAGGCTAGATGGGGAGGCCAAGGCTTCTCAATAACAGCGGCTAAGCCTATGGAATCCCCTGCCTCCTCACATAACCAATTTAGAATCTCACATGGCCTTCCGGAAGCAATTGAGGACATGGCTGTTATCCCACCCTCAACCTACCCCTTCTTGGGGGTTGCGTCCTTTAGATGGTTTAGCGCTTTGATGACTACGGACATAATGTGCTCTATAAACCATAAATACAAATAATGAAGTACTTATTAACCTGCAAACCGTAAGGGCTATTGTAAACCAATACGTCATGCCTATAAAGCATTATTAAATACAAAATTGACTTCAGACCAAGAGAGAAGAAGAGAAATGTAGACAGGAAATATTAAATCACAAGAAGAAGCGAATGAAGGACAAAAGAGAGACACTGAGAGAACATGAAAGACACAATGGGATTAAGGGAGGAGGAGAAAAAGAACATGTAGGAAGGTGGCTTAGTATATGGTGCACACTTATTTAAGTGAAGCACCTTGCACTAATCCAGACAACCCTTATTGTGGTTTTAGTGGTCTGAGACAACCTTAGAAAGCTCTCTAAGTGGTAACTGTGGAAAGCAGTGTTCAGGCTTAGTCCAGAAGGAGTGTTAAGCAGCTTGTTTTACCAGATCTAATCATGTAGTGTAGGTTAAACTAAAAACACAGTGTAGTTAAAAAAGAGGTATATTTATTACAAAACACTCGTTAACACATTGGTATATCTCCTACCCTGAGATATCAACACAAATACACAAGAATATTTCAATTGCAAGAGGTAAGTAAGCACAATTCAGAGTGGTCTCTAGAGGGAGAACAAACCATATATTGAGAAAGTGGAATGCAAACTGCGACCAAAGTCGTAACTTGGACCAGGACAGTCAGAAGAGCTGGGGACACAAGGAACCACCCATGGTAAGTACCCAGGAACCACACAGAGGCAGTTGCAGTGTGGAAACACAGTCGTGTACTCAATAGAAGTCAACTGGAAAGTTGTGGTTGCAGTTTTTAAGAAGAAGCATCCTTCCAGTGGACCCTGAGGAAACCCCGTGGAAGAAAGAAGATTGGAGAGTCATCCCACCCGTGGATACCCAAGGAACCAGGATATCTACACCTGGGAAGCCGGGTGCATAGGTGCGAAGTGACATCGGAAACCGCTGTAAACCACAATAGAGGACTTCAGTAAAGATGCCGCTGGCAAAGACTGTGCAAGAGTCCGGTGGAATCCAAGGGTGGAATCTTGAAGAGAAGAACCTGCAAGCAGAGGGTACAGAGTAGATGCCTCTCAGAGGTGACCAGGAGGCAAGGAAGAGCAATGCCTACCGATGATGGAAGATGAAGGAGTGTTGACGGTAACCTTGTCGCTGCAGCTATGAGGACAAGGCGCTGATGAGGAAGACAGGAGCCATACACAAGCTGTCCCACTTCAGAGGTCGAGAAACAAGGGGTCAGTGTCTAGCAGGAACACCAACAAGCCTTGGCAGTTGCAACAGGCATGGACAGCGAAGAAGGGGCAACGTTGAGACAGCAAAGTCCAAGGGACTCACCACAAGCAGGAGAGTCAAAGCAGGCCCAGAGCAAGCAGGGAAGTCCACTGAAACAGGATAAGGCCCTCAAGAGGACCCACAGGCCGAAGGCACAGGAGTCGCAAAAGGACCTCAAGCAGTTCACCAAAGATGAAGGCCCACAGTGCAGAGGATGTGGTGAAGATGCTGATCTTGGCAGGAAGAGATGCTGGAGGCTGGAGCTTCTTGTAGCCGGAAGATCTCTGACGTACAGATCCAACAAGCCTTGGCAACAGCAAGTTGGTGCTGTGCACAGGGGTTTGCTCCCAACGGTTCCGACGAGTGATACTGGCCTCAAAATTGCAGAGAGAACAGGCCATGCCTCCTGGGAGTTGCAGAACCACCACCTGTGTTGCTGAGCCTTTTGAAGTCCGTGGGATGTCAGGAGCAGGAGACCGGTAAACTTCATTGCAGTGCCTGCAGATGTGAGGGAGTGACTCCTTCAATCCAAGGGAGATTACTGTGGGTGTCCTTGATGCCCACAGGTCTGATGAAGATCCTGGAAGAAGCACAGACACAGATGATAAAGAAGACTTGCAGAACAGTGAGACCAGAAGCAGCAGGGATCTTCCTTTGTGAAATCCCAGTTTGAGGCAAAGTCCAGCGAAGTCCAAGTGTCCAGAAGTTCAAAGAGTGATGTGGTTTCAGGCTTGAGTCTTGTCCCATGATGGTTCTGAGGACCCACTCAGAGGTAAGCTCTTTTATGCCCTAAGAAAGTTGTTAGGACGACTCAGGTGTCCCTCCCAGAGGAGGGGCTGGTCAGAGGGGACGGTACTCTCATGTCCTTCATCCAGTTTCACACCAGAGCGGGAGCCAAGGGCTCCCAGGACTGGAACCAACTGGAGTATGCAACGTGGGCACCAAATGTACCCTTCAAAGCAGCCTGGTGGTACTGGCAAGCGTCCCCCACCCCAGTACACTAAGTCCTGTCTGGGACGTGGTCTCACCTCCCTGTGACAGCAAACCTAAGCAGCAGGAGAGCAGAATCGTGTCTGGGGTCGGCAGCAGCACTAGCTTGCTAGCAGAACCTGGAAGGCTGTTACCAGGAGTACTGAGGGCTTTTCGGAGGAGCCCCCCAGTGCATGGAATCCTACCTCCAACACCAGTAACAATGTGGAGGCATGATTCCAACATGTTTGATACCAAACATGCCCAGGTTTGGCAAAGCCACTATATAGTTAGCCATCTCGTAATGACGTGTGGCCACGATATGTATCAAAAACAGCTGACCGCACTTACAAAGCCTTGAGAATTAACTCCGGGGTTTGTAGGGGTGTCCTGCTCATTCAAGGGCACCCTAACACTCATAACCAGCACCCTGCCTTCAGGATTGAAAGGCCTACCTTAGGGGTGACTTATAGGTTTTAAGTGTAGTATGAAACTTATATCTGCCGTAAGATGTGCTAGGACCAGCTTACACAGGCTGCAATGGCAGGCCTGTAGTCACAGTTTGAGTGGCCTGTCGTGGGTGGCATAGTGCATGCTGCAGTCCATGGGAGACCCCAGGTGTACCTATGCCCTGGGTACCTTAGTACCATATACTAGGGACATGCAGGGGTAAACCAGTAGCCAATTGTGGAGGTACAGAAGTACTTACCAAGTCAAATCTAGAGAGGAAGCACAGTGACTTGGCTCCTGATTAGCAGGATCCCAGTCAGACTAGTCAAAAAAACATACTGACACCAGCAAAAAGTGGGGATAACCATGAGAGCAGATCCTACTTTCCTATGATGGCCTGCCGATATTTATCACAAAACTCAAAAATGGTAATGAAGACCAAAGAAGTTGATAATGCACATGTAAACTAGCAGGAACACCCCTACATTCTGCTGAGTGGTGATCTGAAGGTTACGAGTTTGAATCTTGACACCGCCTAAAGTCGGTAAATTGAGTACTAGTATGATGGGTAGTAATAACATATGTTCTTCATTACTCTTCGAAATGACAGAAGTATAAAGTGACATGAAAAAAATCATTTATTATTATGAATCTTCATTCTATTCCTATAGAAGACTCAAAGAAGAATCCTGCAAAGGGGAAAAGATACAAATCAAGGAAGCTTCTATGCATTTGCAAAGTTCACAATAATTTTCCGATTTTTTAATTAAGTATAATCCGTATTAAAGTTCAATCTCAAGAAACCTTGTTTGAAATTACATTATTGACAAATGCGTGTTCATTAAAAATGGAAAAACGCAAACAGAATGTGTCAAACAAAGAGAAGCCCGCTGCGTACAAAAGTTAAAAACATTATTAATCAGTTAAAGCATTGCTAATCAACCATTCACTCAGACTAAAAGCCATAGAAATTTGCATAGTTGCCTCCCAGCGTGTTTTAACACATTTTACGTATCTTTTAACATCATTTTGTACGCATAACAATGGCGTTACTTAATCACTATACAGTGTTAAATAGTTAACCGGGCAAGCACATTCTTGGTTCCCTGGTGCTTGGGGCAGATCCACCCCGTTTAACAGCAAAAACTACATTAGGTGTTAATAAGGCCCCCGACGTTAATGTTTTATCTGCGAGAGATGCGTGATATTTCCAAGAAGTACATTTGTCACAGGGAACACATCAATAAGGCAGCTCTGCATGTTTTATAAAAAATAAATTATAGGCGATCTTTATTCACTTGTATTCTACCTAATTTCTCTATGGTCAGGATCAACAAGCATTGGCATAGCCAATAGGTCTCGCCTTTGGGACCTTATAAGTGTTTAGCCATGCTACAGTTGCATAACTAAATACTTATAAGGTTCCAAAAGCCAGACCTATTGGCTGTGCGGCCGTGAAAGTGGTCGCGATCAAACATCAAAGCGGCCGTGCGGCCGCGAAAGTAAAAGTAATCTCGGTCAAGCGCGGCGCGCGCTCCCACGAACATGCACTGTAGCTCTCGGCTGGCCTGGTAGCACTTTTTGGAGCCCTCTCAATAAGTCTGCCAGACTAGCGCATGCGCTGGGTCAGGCGAGACCTAAAAACCAAGCTGCAGCATAGCAAATCAGATTTAATTTACCCTAAAAAATGTGCAAGCTTAATGCTGAGTGAGGATATTTTCTTCTAAAAACAAAGGGCAGGATTAACTCTCATCTCCCAAAGAAGCCCGAAAATAACAAAACATTATGTTAAAAAAATTAAGTGGGTTCCAAAACCTAGGCAGTGCCTAGTGGACTCAATCATACCCAAAAAGATATCTAATATGAACTATGTGGACCATTGATCGGCCCACAGAGATAACTCAAGTATTAAAACTGATTTATTCTAAACTTATCATGGTTGTCGTTTGTCTAAATGTGCTAATAGAAGTTATATCAGCTTTGATCAAAACATATTTCTGCTCATACTTTCTCACAAACAGGCATTATTCAGTCGCCGTTCAAACCGTTGCCTAAGACTCTTTTCTGAATAAACATCAGAAAGGTTTGACAATACAGAGGCTGGAGAGTATAAGTTAAAAAAAGATCACCAAAGGTAAACACTGGAAAAATTTAAAGATAAATGACAAGACATGGAAGCACACCAAGGACACCTTAGACCACAACTGCTAAGAGGGGCTCCCACTCAATTTCTCTTTGCAGGAAAAACACCCAGATGTTTGTCAAAATACTGAAGCCAAGCCCATCCAAGCCAGAGATCTTATTCCTGGGTTCTGTCTGTGCTTACTTTGCAATAGAATAAGCGCGAGTGCCTAAATTTTTTCTCAGAAGTCCGCAGCCGGAGCTACTGAATGTCTTCTTGACAATTGGCTGTAGCATTGATTCCACCTCATTTTTTTGCTTGAATCTGTTTATTAGTTTTTGCAAAATGTTAACCAAGCGATCAAACATCAAGATAAATCACAGTTGCAATTGCAGTGCAATGCATTAGTTGCCCGAGCGGCATTTTAGAATACATATTGTTTTTGACATGAGTAGATAGGGCTGAGAGCAAGAAGCCACACAGCACCTTCTTAATGTTCTGTTGGGTTGTAAGCGGCATAATACTAGCATAGTTACTCTATTAATGCTCCAGACATATATTTATCAGTTATTAGGCAAACAGTTCAATTTTTATGAAGGGAATTACAAGTATAGAAGTTAAGAAAACCCTGTCGTAGTCCTCCCCCAGTCCCCACATCCAACATGTTCAATCAGAAGGACACGTCTTGATTCCACTTCATGACTCTCACCCACCACCAGACATTCGCTGCCACTTTATCTCCCTCTTGCCGGTTCTTACATTCTTCATTTGGCACATTTTTCGCTCTTCCTTCTTCCTTCCCCTTGAGTGTTTTAACATCTCTTGCTCTTGTCTCTTGAGACAAATTTATTTGTCACTCCCCAATAATGAGTGCTGGTGTGCCCCACCTGCAACCACCGGCTCAAATTAAGCAGAGTGATGTCTCCCACATCTGCAATGAGTACCTCTGGTTTGTGCTGTCCCTGCTACACTCCTGATAATTCTTGGTTTCATTATCAGACAGTCCCTCGCACTCAACCCCAAGTGAGCAGTGCTGTAAATATCAGCGTTTTCCACCTCAAAGTCAAAACATTTACAAGTAGTACTGTTGTAATCTGTACAGGATGACACTTGTAGCCATGTTGTAGGTTTCAAAGCCTTCTTTATTAGTTCCAGTTCCAGATCAGTTCAGCCACGTACCAGCTTCATCATTAGCCTATCTTAGGCGCTTGTTACAGCCTCTATGTCAGCCCATGTAACAGCCCATATCACGGCCCCACCAGGAGCAGCCTGCCCAGCTGCTCAGCCCATCTCCAACTGTCATCACTCACCCACACAGGCACCCAGGCATTCCATTCATCACAGTCACACCAACATTCCGTTACCATCTCTCACTCTGGCTGAGCAGCTAGGAAGACCTAGGCTAATTACAATTAAGTAAAACTCAGGATATAACAAGTACCTTTATTTTTCTCAACTTTCTTGGCAAAGTACTAGACTTTAACTCCTTTTACCTCAACGTGTACAAGCCTGCCAACTCCAGTAAACCCAAAATTCAACTGCAAGACATCTAGGGTGAACTGGCCAGAGTGAACAAATCTCAGCACCCTCGCATGCACTTTTCTGACTTCCCATAACTGCCTAAGTCCAATACAGGGTGGTTTACATCACAATTAAAGCCCTCCTCTGAATTTGCACAGAATACTAGATTTATCAATTCAAAAATAAGCAAATTGTGCCAAGCTGTAGGCTCAGACAATACCAAGCATCCAGGCCTCAGAAAATATAGAAATGTTTCTTAAGGTGCAACAAAGGGCCTTCTTTAGAGTTTAGTGGATGGGATACTCCTTCAAACTTGACTGATATCCCATCATCAGTATTTCAAGTACCATAGGCTGCAATGCTCTTGTAATACAGTGGACAGGATGCCTGTCAGATGTGTGGCGAGTTACCCCATATGCCAAATGCTAAATAAAGGTCATAGTCTTCTCCATACTTGGAGCCAAACTATGAAACACATTATCTGCTGCAATATTCGTCACACCTACCTACGTTAAATTCAGGTTAAGCCTGAATACACACGTATTTTGCTAAGTTAGGAAGCAATAGCTTTCTAGTAAAAAAAAGTGTGGGGACTTTGATACAGATATAACATATACACTCCAAGACACTGTAGCGACATAGGTTTGTTGATTATCACAAAGTCATTGCCTGAGAGTATGGCGTGACCGACAGAGTTAGTCATCTTTTAACAAGTCTGGAGCAGGCAGAAACACTCAGGGCCTTAATACAACTTTGATGGTACTCCAGCGGTGCCGCCACACACCGTCCACTGGCGGACAGCCAAGGCCGCAGTCCACCTGCCCGCTAGATTACGATTGTAATCCATGCAGTGGCTGTCTGATGGCTGTGGTCTGTTAGGCTCATGGGAGAGCCTCACATGCAGACCACCACCGTGAGAGCCCCGACTGCATGCTCCTGTATGGTGTGGCTTGCACCCCTAGGCCCAAGAGCGGCAGGGGGTTGCCTCTCCACCACCCTTTTCATGGCGGGCTCACCACCATGAAAGGGTTACTGGAAAGCCAATTAATAATATGATCGGTGGTGCCGCAGCGTCTCCACCAGCATATTGTTGCTCCTGACTTCTGTATAGCCGCCGCTGGATGCTGGATCCCCGGCAGACGCAGAGGTCCTGTGGCAGTCTAACCGCCACACTCGTAATACTGTGTGTGGGCCCAAAGTGTGGCGGTGGTAGGACCGCCACCGCGAGTACGGCGGTCCGCCGTACTCGTAATAAGGCCTGCAGTCTCTAATTGTGGAATAGCAGAACACTGATGGATTGGTTACATTCTGACAGTCAAAGAAAATACACTAACAAGTTACTACACCCAGCTAAACGCCTCTGCGCCAAGACAGACATAAACTTTATTGAAGGGAAATGTTCAATTGATATGCCTGAAAAAGTTGACAAGGAAACAGGCAGAAGAATTGGATGTCTTCTAATGATATCAATACTAAGATAGGCAATTAGAAACCTGACTAGTGGTAAGACATGGAGTACTAATAGACTTCGGCCAACCTTTACACCGTATCTCAATTACAGTTGCTGCAGCAACTCTTAGAAGTATGTTGAGTTAATTTGGGCAAATCGGGATGCTTATTTACTACCACTAGTGTGAATATGGTAACTCTGAAAAGTCAGGTGGGATACTTTGTAAGGGCTTTTAGTCCTTTGTCTATCCTATATCTAGCATACTTAGCATGTGGCTAAATCCAGGCTTGTATCAAACAGAACTACATTCCCAAACATTAGGAGGTTGTTCCATCTGTCATATCATCAGACTTATAGTCAGTCCAGTTGATATGGGAATGCCTGTGGCACTGTAGGCTAGAGTGTCTGTTTATAGGTTTTGCTTAAAATGGTATTTCGAAATTAAATAATTACTTGAATTAAGTTTCTATACATAATATCCACAGCTCGAATCAGAAGCAGACATGATATCTCCAAATCTTGGTCAGAGGAGAAATCACCAAGGGTGTCCACTTTCCTCCCTACTCTTTACCTTAGCAGTGGTGCCAGTGGCCCTGCTGATGTGTAGAGAGGAAAATAACAAAGAGATATGACTTCAAGGCTGTATACTTTAATTTCTTTATAGATATACTCTATTCTTATTTATCATAGAAATGCTGATTATTTGGGAAAGAGCCTTTCAGATCATAGTCCAATTCCAGGTGAACATTTGTTTGCAATGAACACAATAAAGTGAATATTTTAATTTCTTATTCAATCCATGATCCAACCCCCCACGTGATATTATTGAGATTTCTGGTGTGATAAGACCATTTTTCATAAAGGGTGCTTAAGTACTTTGTAGTAGGTACCCCACATACTCTAGACAGATCCCCATTTGCAATGGTCATTCCCAAACTCTTTGCCATGTTGCCTAATTATTTGGGATGTGTCAGTCTCAAATGTCTGCTATAAAGATGTAAAGTATGGACCAAACACCTGATTTATGTTAAATGTATATGTGTCGATTTATCCTTAAGTGTCCTTAATGTTCATTCCTGATATTAATTGTTACCAGATAGATGCCAATGGCAAACATTTGCTTTATGTTGTTTTTGTATTAAAGAACAAATAGGTAACCTAATAAAGAAACATAAAAAAGGGAGAGATATGCAAATCCTTATAAACAAATGATGATGTGGGCATTTATATACTTCTGCAAGGGTGCCCCCCAGAGACGCCCACATTCCCACCCCTTCTCCTGCACTTTAGAGGATAGAAAACTGGGGTTGATAGATCAAGACATTGTTCAACGCAGACAATATATTATAATTGTCCTGATATCAACTTAAACCTGTAGCAGCCGTTTTGAAGGTTATTGCTATTGGGTGAATTGGAATAAGATATCCAGTCAGGCTATCTGGAAAAGAGAAGAGCGATGGAAGTGATTTTGTGGCATTTAATTAGATCTATAAAAACATTGGAGAATTTAGACTTCTTAATAGGATAACTGAAGGATGAAGCTGATAATTGGAAAATTACATTTAGGTCTATGGGCAAAGTTAAAGTCATACTCCTTTTGAAAATCACATATGTGTGTAACAATTTGTGTGTTAGATGATCAGGAAAACCCTTCTTGGCTTTTGACAGGATAATTTTAGATTTCGTATGTGAAGAGGTAAAAGCCGCGGTCTCAATTTAATGTTTGCAAATGCTAGCAAAAAGGGAATTTGGCTGTCCAGCTGTCAAGAATGTTATTGATAGTTTAATCTTACAGCACAATAGCTTGACATTCATAAATGAGGAAGAGGAGATTCTAAATTGGGTCACTGCGGGGAAGAATTATCTCAAGAGTTTTCCTGTTGAATTAAAGTTCTTTTGAAAACCTCTAATAAGAAGAGTTTAGTAATAGTAAGCTAACTGCTGATGTGGAATCAGATTCCAACTTTTTGTGACCTTTGTAAAACGTTTGGTCTGGTTTTGACAGAATTGGGAATTTATAGACAATTAAGGTCGGCTATAAAGGAATTTTTAATCCACTTTTTAGGAAAATGTTCAATTGGTATGGCTGTGCACAGTGTGCTTTTACGTCTGGTACAGACAGCTAAAGTTGTCTGGCAGGCATCATGTCACCAATTCTTCAAAACAGTACAATAGGAAGTACAGGATGGAAGTGGGCTTTATGTCAGCTCCCTTCAGTCATTTGCCTGAGTGTATCTTTCATGATTTTCCATTGCTTGGATGGTCTCTGCATCACGACAATGTCATTTTGTGGATGTTTGCATTGTGCTGTTTTGTTCCCATTGGTTTTTGATGGTAGGAAATCAAGTAGACTTTTTGTTAGACTAGAGTGTGTTCTTTGATATTACTTTGTAGACATGATTACATTTGAATTGGTAATGTATTGTTGTTTAATTTAGAAAGTGCTTGCTCTTTGGAAGCCTTTGCCTGTCATAAAGATATAGAACTAATCATTAGCTTCTCTGTGCATTAGTGTGATTTACTAGGCTCCCATGATAACATAGCTTTCTGCAACAAAAATTGAGGTCTTTTCTGAAATGCACCTACAATGTAACATTTTGCTGAATATGCCTTTTATGTTCATCACTTCCAAAGGAAACTTCATCTACTCACTGATTTTCAGGGTAGAGGTTAACCCCGCTAATGGAGTCTCTTTGGCAAAGGGGCCATACTTTTATTTTCCTTGGGAAGATGTTCCCTCATTATGATTTTTTTAAGACAACTAGGGGCAACATACACAAAGTCTCCTAACTGTTACCAAACACTTACTCCTAACAAAAAGTCTGACCTATTGGCTTTGCCAATGCTTGCTATGTAGTGAACTGGGGCAAACAACCGTGGACGTTTTTCCAAAAAGTCGGTTGGATGAACAAAGTTATGTATCTAGAAGGCAGTTATAACAGATGCAAATTTGATACTACAAAATGAAAGGTTCTAGTTATGCTATTGCTGACATAGTTGAATGGCTCAATTATGTTTCGAAACTTTCTAAAGTAATCACATTGGATAGTGAAACTCTCAATACCAGAAATAGAACTGAATTATTTAATGGAGCATTGGAAATTCCTTAATGGAATGTGATGAATTGTTTTTGAATAACTGGGTCCTGTAACAAACTTAAATTATTTAGAAGCCAATGACCTTTCTTCTGAGAATGATTTTTTGAAAACGCTGTAGACTAAATGTTCATAAGAGTGATTTAACAAATATATTATAAAAGCTTATTTTGTATTGCAAGTTGTGATGTTTGTTACGAATACGTATTACATGTTATACATGTCTTCAGTAAATTTCATGTAAAAGAATATCCACACAGTTTTTAAACACAATTTAGGTGCACATTTTCTGGCACAAAAGGCGGGTGCAGTGGCACGCTTTGCAATAGAAAATAGTGGTCACTTTGTGTCCCCCACCTTAGAAGCATACAAAGGACAGTGCCAGAATGCTTTGTGTTACAGAGCGGAACTCTGAGTTCATTTGAAGCTTGGTCACCTGTCAACCTGCGAAAGAGTGTTCTGAGAAAGATTGCTGAGACTTCCTTCTGGCACACTGACACTCCCCCTGTACCTGGGGATTATTGATATAATTTCTTGTGCCAAAATGAGACTCCTTTAATATTGGACAAGAGTCTGGGGAAGATATGAGTTTAGCCATCTCAAGGATAGCACTGGTAATGCCTTGGGTTACACCACGTGTAGAGCCTAGGGATGGGTTAGTATCTTACAGACATGTTGGGGTAATCTGGTCTCTAATAATGCCCTAATATGATGACACTTCACATCACCTTAGATGAAAAGGCAGCATTTATGTTCTGTTCAGAGAAAGGTCTGATCCTTAAACCTCATCATGGCATTTTTACTAGGGCATTCCTGCTGTGCAAATGTCACCCCGGTGTTTGCAAAATCGTTGTACCTTAAGTTCAGAATGGGTACTTTGCCACCGAACTATTTAATTTTTAATTGGGGCAATTTATCTACTCACACTCTTTTGCCCAAATTGTACTAATTGCATTGAAGATGAGATACATTTTATTCTTCTGTCCAACGTACTTTGTCCCAAGAGTAAATGGGTGTTGCCCTTATTAAGAACTATTAGTGTCCAAAATTTGAAATCTGCCTTGGTGAGAAAGTTAATTTACCTGCATTTGTGCATTAATGCTTATAAGTTTACTTTTAACATGCCAGTACTCATGTATGCCCTAACGTGCGCATTCACATTTTATTAATCATCTCCAATTTCCTTTTTATGGTAGCTTAAAGATCACAAGAGCCTTAGACTTATTGCACCGTTACATGCATTTTAAATGGACTATAGTTTTGCTATTCCATGATGTACACTGCACATTTCTGTGAACCATGCCATCAAAATGTAGTCTTGTTCTGAAGCTGACACAAGAAAGCGAAGATTTTAGAAAATAGTAGGCTAGGTACCTGATGTTAACTGTATCTGTCAACCATGGTCTTCTTGCATTCTTTCCCATGAGAAGATCTTGGCACCTGCTCATTAATAGCTAGCTGAAAGCTTCTCTTCTGTCACGTGTTCCTACTTACATTCATTGTATTAGAAAAACGGTATAAATATAACATACAAATGTTTGGATTTTAGCATTACATGCTCCAACTGATCACAGGTGAATGTCCACTGAAGTGGCCTTGCTTTAGTTTTGAATGTCTGCTGGCTATTTTGCATTAAACGCTTGTTAGCTTCTATAGCTCTCCCAACTGTTGTGTTTTCTTTATTTTGCACTTTGAGATATAAAGTCAAGTCAAGTCAATGAAAGCTTTATTCGACTGCTGTTATAACAATCATAAAAGCACAAGAATTAAAACAAAATTGCATATTACCACAAAATTACACGCATAAAAACAGCAATCCAAATAATGACATTAAAATATCAATTAATGTTAGAACTGCAGTAATAAAAACCATAAAAATGTCAAAAGTCAATTCTACTATAGTTCATTCATGGTCATGATTTTCCTTCTTGAAGAACATAGTTAAGCACCAGGCAGTTATTTCATTCTCTAAAAACTGTAGCCTAATCAATGCTGGGCGGCATTGCCGCAGTCCCTGTAGTTTTAAAATCGGTAAAATCCATGCTTTCCTTGAAACTACATAAAATTTACAAAATAAAACCAGATGAATAGTGGACTGAGTAGAGTGATTGTCACATGGACATAAAGGCAATACCTGTGACCAATCATTGATTTTAGGAAAGGTCACAAGTCTGTAAATAATGGTCAGCCTGAAACAAGTTAATAACCGCCTGTCCCAAGTGCCAGGTACAAAAGTAGGTATGGTTCCATTTTAAAGGTGGTTACAATTAACTGATGTTGCCTTACACTGGGTTTAACAATTTCTCCTGTCATTCTTGTAGTGGGCAATAGCTGAAGACACTCCTTTCTTAGGGCCTTTCTAGAAATTGCCTGTATGGACCTAGGATCAGTAAAGTATTCTGGATGATCAATATCATTCATAAAGTCACGTACGTACTTTACCCAGGGGATCTTTAAAGCCCCTTCAAGTTTTAGGCAGTCCTGTAAGATCTCCCTATTTAGCTTCGGTTGATCCTTTGTCCAAATTCTGTGCCACAGGAGAATTGGTTCTAACTTAATAAGATCAGAAATGAAAGAAAGACCCAGTCCATAAGATGGTGTGCTGGCAGTTAGCCGTAAAATATATCTTAAAAACGAGTATTCCACGGTTTGTATGGGGTAGGTATTAGCAAAACCCCATACACCTGCCCCGTATATTACGTTAGCGATGCATTTAGCCTTGTAAATTTGGATGAGCTCCCCTGGCAGCCACCCTGGAAAGATGCCAGGGCGGCTGTTGTCTTAACAAGTGCCAGTTTTTTTGCAAGAATGGCTTGAGCCCACGAGTCGCCTTGATTGAATGAAATGGCGAGGTAAGAAAAATTATTAGTCTGTTCTAATTTTTGCCTGTCCTCAAACATACTTTTCATCCTCTGGGGTCCACGTCCACAACTCATTGTATAAATCTTAGAAATATTAATCTTAAAACCAAAATCCTCCATAAACGCATTAAAACTATCTAAAACTCTCTGGAGGCCTAATTGAGTTCCTGCCATTAATACAGCGTCATCCGCGTAGAGGAGAGCAGGTTTAGGGCTTCCATTCACAGAGGGAAAGTCTTGATTATGTCTATGGAGTGCTGGGGACAATCCGTTAATATATAAATTAAAAAGGAAGGGGGCTAGCACACAACTTTGCCGGAGCCCCCTTTTTAACGGGAAAGGCAGATTTGAGCTCGCCACCCAGACCATAGCGTACTCTCGCCATTGCATCACCATACAAGCACCTTAAAAAAGGATAATATGAGGATCAACCCGCAAAATCCTGAGAGCCTCCCACAGTCTATTGTGTTTTACAGAATCGAATGTCGCTGTAAGGTCAACGAAAACCAGGTAAAAGCTGCCTTTTTTGGCTCTTATATATTTATCTATCAGTAGGGCCAAAGTTAGGATCTGCTCAATCATCCCTAAGCCTTCTTTAAAACCATATTGTATATCTGATAGGACCGAGTTCTCTTCTGCCCAGGATTGCAGGCGTTCTACGATAACACATCCCGCTACCTTGACCATTGAATCCATTAAGGAAATAGGCCTGTAACACCCGGGATCATCTCGGTCCCCTTTTTTAAAAATTGGGACGATGATGGATTCCGCCCAAGTCTTTGGCATAGGGGACATGCTGCTAGCATTAATAACTTGTGTTATGATCCCCCCAAAGGACGATATTTGACTTAAACAAGTCCACGGGTACTCCATCAGGGCCAGGCGCCTTACCACCCTGGCTCGCTAACAGGGCTCTTTCCACTTCCCCCAAGGTGAATCGTAAGTCTGCATAATCAATGGTCTCCACCGGCATATCGCTAACTGGAAGGCAAGAATTAGTTTGCCCATTATACACCTTTGAGAAGTGTTTGGTCCATGACTCCTCAGGTATAGCGATTTCTATTGTGGGGCCACCTGTGGGTTGTCAAACGGGGTTTTCACCACTCTCCAAAAGGCAGCACTATCTTTCATTTGTGCCACACTGTGGAGGGATTCCCACGCTTCCCTTCTCTGTGCACATCTCCTTTCCTTGAGAGCCAGTCTGTAATCTAATCTTGCCCGTCTGACCTTAATGAGGTTTCTCGGTTGTCTGCCCAGCTCGTGCTTTAGATTGGTAAGTGCTTGTGTACATTTTGTGGTAGACCACCCCTGTTTTTTAGCCTTGTTGCGGGATTGTACAAATAATAGCTCCCTGACCCCGGCTGCTATTTGCTGGAAAGACAATAAAATATCATCCTGTGGGGCTGTTTCACTCAAACAATTATCAAGGCTGTTTTACATTTTGTTACTAGCTGCTTAGGGATAGCATCAGGATCAACCTTTGTCCAACGCAGGGTGTACCCATTGGTTCTATGAGTATTACCTTGCCCGTCAACTGTATGGCATTATCGGGCCTAGCTTGCTTATGTAAGGGCAAGTTGACCTCTAGACATAAGGGGAAATGGTCACTGATGGGATTGTCACCCACCGTAAAAGAGAGCAACCTAGATGTATGATTGAGTGAAACCAATATACAGTCTATTGTTGCGGATGAACCTCTTCCATTGAATAAATAAAGCATCGGAAAAGGTCTAGCCATTAGGTCATTCACGAAACCAAGCTGAGTACTCACAATCAGTTCATTATACATCCCCCCTGCCGGTATATCACAAAAATGGGTACCACATATACCATCATAATCATTATTGCCACAAATCCTACTATCATCATGTGTACATAAAGCACAATTAAAATCACCAACAAAGATTATCATTGTCTCTTTAGTGCTGGCATTAATCAGTAGGTTAAGGTTGCTGTAAAGATTTCGTATAACGTAGCCAAAGTTATCAGGGGAGATGTTATTATAAAAATTAACCATGATAGTACAATACGTTGAATTATGATTTAATCTTACCAACTGATAGTAAGTGTTCCCCAATTTTGACTCCATTTTATCCAGTGTGAGCTTATTTGAGATATACATACAGAGCCCTCCCTTCGCTCTATGCCCTCGTTCCTTTGCTGCGGGCGTGTGTAGTGTTTTATATCCGTTTAGATGAATTGGTTCTCTAACCCATGTTTCCTGAAAACATAATATATCTATCTATAGAGATGAAATCACTCCATGTTTGGTTATCTATCTTACTACGCAGCCCTGCAATGTCCCAAGAAATAACCTTGCATGGCAAACAAGCACCACTCAGCATAATTCTCAGAGGAGACAAGGTCAGAGGCGGGGGGCTGTTAATACTTGGTTGTGCTTGGGCCTCGGGTGGTAAATCGCATGATTCCAAGAGGGTAACTATGGTACTGCTCGTAGCATCTCTCTCAGTGACCTCCCTTTCATTTATCACACAGGATAACCTCTTGTTCTATAATGCAGTTGTCTACAGGTACAACAGCCTCACAGCCCCTGGGCGGGTCCACTTCGATATTTAACCACCCATTTGGTGGTATCAGTCAGCCAGTATCCTCTAACGTATTGAGGACCTCGAAATGGTTACTGACTGGGATAGTAAACCTAGGCTGTCTCCAATCCTTGTCTCTATCTACCCCTGGCATAAACTGTGGGAAGTGTCAAAAACAAGGGGAGAGCAAGGGAAGGGAAAGGGGGCGTCCGTATCCCCTATGTAATATATGTTAAACAATGATGGACGGACCCAATGTGTGGTACAATCACTAATAGGCAGTGTTTTGGAACCCACTGGGTTTGTTAAAAGACCCCTCACACACCAACCTGGTTGGTGTCATGCTTCATCATTGGGGTCCCAACCGGGTGGCCGAATGCCCCCCGCTTGTGCTACGATGCCTGATTACAGTGGAGCTGGTGTGGTGCAAAGATGTGATGTGTTGTGAATTAAAAATATCTCTGAGAATCCTTGCCTTTCTAATTTTATTAATGGCGGCTCAGGATATGATTAAAAGTTATTCGTGATGCAACTAAAAAAATAATTAATTATCTTATAGTTGTCTATGTGATGGGTCTACATGTTTCAGCCCGCAGGGAAATGTAGGGGGGGCTTTCTTCAGGACCGGTGAAAGTGGTGAGTGGCAAAGTGAGTAGTGCCACGTGGAAAGTGAAAACAATGAAAAAATATTTTAGTACCTACACACGCTGAAGAACCGGGATTTATTCCCAGCGGCGCAGGGGACACGCCCGAAGTCTTCGGGTTCACCTGTCTTAGAGTACAGAGACACGGGATTCTTCTGTTGACATCAAAGATCAATTTTATTAGCTGCAGCCAGTAACAGAGGTCCTAGAAGTACAACACGGTGTATGTTCTCAGGAGACTGCTCAACATAATAGAGCGGAGCATCGTCTTTTATGCCAAAAACCACGTTCCTGGCTAGCATCAATTACTCACAAATTTGACCAATCAGAGGATGATATTTACAGAGGCATCACATAACGACAAACCCACTTTCAGTTATCCAACCCATCGCCAATGACAAGGCAAAAATCCAGCATTCTTGTTCGAACAGGCCGGACGGGCCCATCATAAAAGACCTCAACCCAAATCAATAATTAGGCCATAAGGCCATAAAAGGAAGGAGCAGAAACAGATGAAGGGAAAGATA
This sequence comes from Triturus cristatus, assembly GCF_964204655.1. Lineage (NCBI taxonomy): Eukaryota > Metazoa > Chordata > Amphibia > Caudata > Salamandridae > Triturus > Triturus cristatus. Next base: position 452,047,377 of record NC_140593.1, on the reverse strand, counting down.
GAGGGGTGTGTGCGTGTGCCATAGAATCAATAATGCCCTGCTCTTTGATCTCTATCTGACCAGCTGCTTAACAAGGTACTGGCTCAACAAGTTTAGCCTCGGGCAACAGGGTCAGTTGACTCAGGTCAAACTGAAGTTAACACGAACTCGAACTAAAATGTATGCGTCCCTAGAGGCTCGCTTGGCCACAGTCATCCTCTAGTCATTAGCCGATGTGAGGGCAACCACAAAATGGCGGTTATGCACAAAATGGAACCCACGGGTGCAGACTAGATCGTCAAATACACAGTGAATCCATCGGTGTAGCATGACGAAAACGCTTACGCATACCGCACTTGTCAGTCGCGGTTCGCTGATACCAAAATCATCATGATACGACAACCTTCATTGAATGGGTTCAGAATTCACGGAACCACAGACCCTCCTTTTGCCCTTACATAGGCAATAACCTAAACTCACGTCAATCTGAGTCCAGGTCTATATTCATCAGATCATTGAGATGTTGCTGTAGCATCATCCTGGTACTTAGTAACTCTCTCTGGACAGGTCTCCTCGAACACGAGGTAGCAAAAAGGGCACAGATAGCAGGAGCACACTGTATACAAAGACAGAACAGGAAAAGGATAGCTAATACCATCCCAATGACCATCAGAATCTTCCATCCCCAGGTTGATAACAATCCCCAGAACCATCCCATTAACGACCAATCTCCTTCGTCCACATGTACGGACTCGGAGAGCTTATGTAGCTTGGAGATGGCTTGGAAAACTGTCGGAGCGTTGTCTGGAATGAAAACACAACAGCTTGATTGGATCAATTTACAGACCCCTCCTCTATCTGCAAGTATGACATCTAACGTAACTCTGTTCTGAAGAGTCATAAGGCGATCCGACTGGAGCTCAGCAGTCAAGTTACTAAGGGCGCCGGCAGTCTCGACTATGGTGGACTCAACTACTCTCGTCAATTGCCGTATGTTCCTGCTGTTAACCATAGGTCCCCAAAATGGCAGAAAACCCTTCGAGAAATCTCCCAATTCTTGTCCTGCGGTATCTTCCTTTCTGAAGACACCTCTAACGACTCTCATCCTGTGGTAATCTGCCGCAGCTGTAAATGTAGGGGATAACAAGAACGAGACAAAACATGTGCCCGAGAAATCAAGGGGCAACCATGCATACGCTCTGTCATGGCAAATGAAGTAGGTACCCTTAGCTGCTAGAAACGGTGGGGAAGTCTCGGATGCAAAAACATATGTCACAATGCAAACACTCTTCCCTAACTGAGCTCTAGGATTCTTGCCATTGCCTTGCAGACAGTAATGACCCTGATGGGGTACTATCCAAATCGGGGAGGATCTCTTCGCTCGCTGGTTCCCACTCAGACTAGTTCCATATCCAGTAACTTTCCATCCAATATACGCTAGCGTCTCATCTCTCGGGATAGTCTCATAAGAACCTATTCCTCTAATCATGTCGACTATTCCCTTGACCAGAGCACTATTCTTCGGATTATCCTTCACAGAACGTAGGGGGTTAACTTCACGGGCATAAATGAACATTGTTCTGTATGCCCACACAGAACCATTGTAGCTAAATGGCAGGACCAGGTAAGGAATATCTTTATCGGTAGTATGGGGCATAAGGCCACACACCCAACAATTAGTTGTGTTCACTACTAGCTGGTGTTGGTCCAGAAGCTGAACAAAGGAATTATGAGCGAATTCCATTCTCCTAACGGACTCATGTTCGGGCAGGGGGTGAAAGGAATGCGAAGAGACAGTAGGAGGAGGCATGGGTTGTGCAGTGGGCATGAATGTCACTTGAATAGAGAATGTCACATATCCAATTAAAAACATCATTAAACTGAACAGTATAAACAGACATAATATTAAAAAACGTTTTCTACTCATTATTATTCACATTTCGCTCTTGAAGCTCATTCTTTTAGTAGGTCTCTCCATCCCGAAAAACTCCATCCTCTAACCGTGCTGCTCGCGGCGGATGGGTGTTCCGTGCTAAGGAATGCGCCTGTTGGTCCAGGGAACGCCCTTAGACCAACCAGAACCATCGACCTAACATCTTCGGCTTGCACTCCAAGGACTTGGCACCGCGACGCTACAGCTGAACCCGGATGGTGGTTCGAAAAACAAAAATCAAAAATAGTTTCTCGGAGGGGAGCTGACCTTAAAAAAATAGCAAAGAAGGAACTTAATTTGTTATTTGTCCCGCGACTCTTGGTCGCAAATTGTAACGCTCTTTGCCAGGCAATGTCTGTTCTCGGAAAAGTAGCTCAGGTTTAACAGTGTTCAAACGGTTCGATGGAGGCACAGCTTCTTGAAGAAGATTATCGCTTTCTGGCTCAGTGTTTGTTCCAATCAAACGGGCATCGCTGAAAGGCAGAAAACGAGGCACGGTCTCAGTCTCAGAATCAGGAAGTCCTTTTTGGACCCACCGGTCGTACTGCAGAGGCAAAGGGGCCCTCTTACAATGTACGCCGTGAATCCAGTTCTTTTTACCGTGCACTCGTACCGCAGAACGGGTGGATAATAACACCAGATACGGTCCTGTCCAGCGGGGCTGCTCGTTTTTGGTTCGCTGAAAATTCTTCACGAGCACCCACGCGCCAGGTTCAATGGTGTGCCCTGGATCTTCAGAAACCTGTGGCAAAGTATCATGAACCTGTTGATGCAGAACAAGCAATTTAGCCGTCAATTCGTACAGGTAGTCAAGCAATACAGGGTGTTCTATCTCACTAAATTTTGTCGGCCGCGGCACTCCCCAAATATTTGCCGGGCGACCAAACACAACCTTATAAGGACTCAGACCCATTCGTGAATGCACAGTCATTCTTGTGGACAGAAGGGCTAACAGCAAAGCATCAGGCCATTGTAGACCAGAGCTCGCTTGAATTTTGGCCAATTTCAATTTTAACGTGCCATTGTAGCACTCAACTAGACCAGCTGACTGGGGATGATTGGCAGCGTGAAACTTCTGCCGGATTCCTAACCCATCACACACTCATCATCACTTGACCCACAAATTCACTCACATTGTCACTCCAGACCATTCTCGGCAACCCATACCTAGGGAAAAATTCCTTAATAAGGGCTTTAGCTGTGGACAAGGCAGTATTGTCCTTCAAAGGGTAGGCTTCCACCCATCTAAAAAAAGAGCAAACAACCACTAAGACATATTTCAGGTTGTTGCACCTCTCCATGTGGATGAAATCTATCTGCAAAGCCTCAAACGGATACGTGGGAGGAGCAAATTGACCACCTGGGGTTGGAGTTCCCTTACCAGGATTGTACATCAAACAAACCATACAGTTCTTGACCAAATTCTCTGCACACTTAGGAACTCCAGCATTTTGCCATACTGGGGCCAACAACTTACAAATTCCTTTCACGCTGATATGGGCCATTCCATGTGCCATCGTAACCACTGGAAGTACATACGCATCAGGCAACAACCATCGCTGATGCTCTGACAACTCAACCCAACAACCATTCGAGTCCAATTTACCCTTGCTTTCTCTCCATTCATTCAACTCTTTCTCTGTAGCTTCAGCTTGGATGGATTTCACACTCTCAATCGTATCTTCACACATACTTCTATCTGGAACCCATCTTGCCGGACCCACAACGTACATTCGACTCATCACATCTCTCGCAGTCTCTATCTTGGTCCCATGCAAAGTCAGAAACCCACGTTCTCTCCACAATCGTCCAAAGCTAAGAGCAACACTGAACGCATACTGGCTGTCAGTGTACACAGTCACTCTTTTCCCTTTCGACAACACACACGCTCTTGTCAATGCAATCAACTCTGCCACTTGTGCTGAATTATGTGGGATACGAGCAGCTTCAACAATCGTATGCAAAGTCGTAACCGCATATGCCGCAGTCGTATCACCATTCGGAAGCTTGAAGCACGAACCATCAACCCAAAAAGTACCATCACATTCCGCAAGAGGAGTGTCCCTAAGGTCTATCCTCCCTTTCGTTTCTTCCTCAGTCCTAAGAAAACAATCATGCTGTTCAGTATCATCTGTCTCAGTTGATGTAGGAGAGTAGGGTCTGCTATCCTATGGTCACCCCAAATTTTTGCTTTTTGCTTCACTGGTTTTTGACATATTGAGGCTGTGGGCCTGCTAATCAGACCCCCAGCCTGCTGTTCTCTCTACTAAATTTACACTATGCACTCTAGGTGCATAACCAATTGCAACTAGATCACCCTGTGAGCCCCTTGTACCAGTGTACACTAGGTACCCAGGGCATTGGTGTATCTAAGGCCTACCAGGGGCTGAAGCATGTATTGTGCCACCCCTGGCCTAGCAATTTGACACAACTGGCTGATCACTCAGCTGGGGTAAGTTGGTGTAACCACCTCTTACTTAGGTGTAGTATACCAATACCTAACCTTAAATGGGACACATAGTAACCTATAAGTCACTCCTATGGCAGGCCTTAACAATCCTGAAGGCAGAGTGCTTGGTTTCATGTGAGATGGTGCTCTGGCATGAGCTGAGCCTGTCTGCAGTGATCGGAACCACTTCCTTTTACTGTTTCCAGATATCGCCATACCATATACTCTTAAGTGCATTATGAACCTCGCGGTTAAATGCTATCTTTGGTTTGGCTTTATCAAAACATGTTGAGTAAGGTGTCATACGAATTGGAATACTAACCCCTCGCCAATTCTGGCGACGGGGTTAGCATTCCACCCTTCTAGAGAGACACGACATGTACAGTACCTGAAACCCGGGTAAAATCAGACATAGCCTCAGCTCCACAAAATGGATGCTGCCACCACAGACACAAGTCTGCCCTCCTGCTGCTGGGAGTCCTTCCAGCTTGGGAGACGTGGACAAAGGGTTTCCTGCCAGGGGAGGTGCGTGCACCACCCCAGACAGGATTTTGTGTATTGGTCAGGTAGGGCTTCAATAGAATCAGACATGCCTGAGGCTCACAAGGAGCCTCGGTGCATATGCCAGTTCAAACCGGTCCTGGGGCACACCAGCCCCGGACCTGGGGCGAGCTGGACAAAGGATTGGGGGTGTAACCACCCCCCTTCCTGGTCCCACCCTTAGGGAGGGACCTAGCAGGTAGTCCGGCCCCTAGAATCCGCTTAAAGGTAGGAGCTGTGTCCTAAGACTTCAGACATCCTGGAATCAACTTAACTACAAGAAGAAGACGGGAACTTCGACGCTCTGCTGCACAGAGGACAGAAGGAAATCTCCCCTATGGTCAGGGAGTGACCATCTTGCTAACGCAAGCACCAACCAGCTATTCGACGTCTGCTTTGCCGCCGCCTCCCGCCGGAGACCGAGCCCAGAGCTCGAGAAGACCTGGACCTCCAGACCTCTCACAGCCCGATCCACAGTCCCTGCAAAGAAGGAACCCGTGGAGGCACCGAGACACGTGGAGCCAGCCATCTTGAAAGACCGACGACAAGCTGCAAGCGCGACAACAAAGGCTCCCTCCAAGTTGTGCTTTGGGTCCTGAGAAGCCCAACCTACGAGCAGCATCTGCACCAAAGGTGAGCCCTCCAGCATCTCCACGATCTGCGTGGGGCCCCTCTGCATTTTGCATCTCGACGCGCCTGCCCGGTCCCTGGCCCGTTGGCTAGTGGCCATTTTGGCAACGAACCTTGAAATCTATGAAGCTGGTCTGGTTGCTCCAGACTGGCCCCTGCTTCCCTCCAAAGGAGCAGCCCCTCTGACCTTGCTGGTCCGAGTAAACAGCTTTCTTCATTCTTCACAACTTCTGCTTTTACCAAGGCTTGTTTGCTTCCATCGAGTCGCCGACACCGCGGACAGCGAGAGCCTGCATAGTACAGCTCGTGAACCGACTCCTGGACATCGTCGACCTTCAGGGACCACGTGGCTGCGGAGACAAGCTACCCCTCATCACCTGTTTGCACCCGACATCGCCTGGTACCTACCTGGTGCCACGCTGGTCACTGGCTAGTGACTGTGAACACTGTCCCCTCTGCTTTCAGGTCTTCTACAACTACGATCCACCCTTGGATCCAACGCAGCTCTTCTGGACCGACCGCCTGCAGCATCTTTGTCTTCAGGCTCCATTGAATCGATAGAAGAAATCCGACGCACTTCGAGACCTATGCACCCGCTTCCTGTGGGTGAGGTAACGCTGGCACTCCGGTGCCCAAGTGTAGAGAAACATCTCTAGTGTCTGTGTTTTGAATCTTAAGATCGTAGTCCATCCAGAAGATCCTTTCTGCAGTAACTTTTAAACTTTTACGCACCCATTGAAAACATATGGGAGCCCGCGTGTGACTTTACTCACTGCACATGCGACCTGTGGACTTCCTGGTCACTAACTGAAGTTAGCTCCTTGTAGGCCCAGCGATTCTAGAGGCCCTAGGCCTTTTCCCTTTCCTGTTCGTGGTACTTATACCACTATTTTAGTATATGGTTTGATCGGCCACCAGGGCCTATCCATATAAAGTGCAACTTCTGTATATTATAACGTTGTCTTGTTTAACGATTTGTGCTCCTGTGCTCATAAAGAGTCTAGGGGATACTTTGAGAAATAAATACATATATATTTTGAATATATATCTGTGTGGTGTCCTTTCATTGGTATAAAAGGGGGTTACATTTGGTAAAACAGCCTGCTTAACACGCTTTAACGAGTTTAGCCTCAAAGACTGCTTAGCCTACGCTACCACTAGGGCAGCTAGTCCGAAAAGGTTGACTTACAACCACACCATAAGGGTTGCTTGGCATGGTACAAGGTGGTCACTTTAACTAGTGAACATCATATATCAGGCCAACTTCTCACATTGGTGAGCAGCGGTTGGATTTGAGCTTGCTGTGTTTTACCATTGTAATCTCTTGGTTACCAATTGAAAGATCACATAGGTACCTGTAGGTACATATAAAACAAGATAGATATACTTAAGTTCTACTGAACTTAGTTGTTGTAGAGCAAAGGGAGAGTAGCACACCCTGACTACAACTACTAGATAGGTTTAGTAGGTAAACCCAAGTGTAGGTAGATTGCAACACATCCACCCACACCTAAGAGCAATGGCTGGGGCAGAGGGGTCCAATGTACCCATCTCTGTCGAGAGTGACCCCCAGAGGGCACCAACCATCTTTGCTACCCTAAATCAAAATGAGCTCAGGCAGTTGGCAAATATCAGGGGCCTTAAAAAGCCCAGGAACCCTACCTCTGCTGAACTCAGAGAACTCTTACAAGCTGATGAGGATCAGAGAGCTCTCAACAAAGCCTCCCAGTTAGGCCCCTTAGGGACTGGAACAGGAGGCCCCCCTTCTGAAGATGCTACTGAGGTACCCCTTTCCAAAAGTCACCCCTTAGATGAGAATCATTCTACAGAGGATGAAAGTGATAAGGGTACTGATACAGAGGGTAGTGGGGATGAAGGGAGAACTAGCCCAGTGCCAAGTGTTATACTTGGCCCAGCTAAACTAAGGCTACTGGGGACTGACAATGGGGTCACCCCATTGGATCTCCCTAGTGGACTTAACCAGGGGCTTGGGAGGCAAAGGAATCACTCAGGTGACTCTAATGCTTCTCATGCCTCTAGAGGCTCTCAAGGTCACTCCAGGAGAAGGATGACCACCCCTCAGAGAAGGGAACATGAGGCCAGAATGCAGGAAGCTCAGCTGAGGATCAGGAGACAGGAGCTAGAAGTAGCCCTGATGGAAGAAAAACTGAACAAGGCTAGGCAACCTAAAGAGAGTGGGTCTATATCCACTGGTGGCAGCATTGTCCCTAAGGACAAAGATAGGGTCTTTGACAATAGGAACCTGTCCAAGGTTGTGCCCCCCTACAAAAGTGGGGATGACATCCACAAATGGATGACTGGACTTGAGAGAGCCTGCAAAGTGCAGCAGGTTCCTGAAGACCAGTGGGCAGCAATCTTATGGCTCTCCTTTGAAGGTAGAGGCAGAGATAGACTCCTCACTGTTAGAGAGGAGGATGTCAGAAACTACAGAGTCCTGAAGAGTGTCCTAGTTGATGGGTTAGGCTTAACCACTGAACAGTACAGGTTAATGTTCAGAGACACCCAGAAGACACAGACTCAGGACTGGTCTGAATACATTGAATGTGCCACTAAGGCTTTGGAGGGTTGGTTGCTGGGAAGTAAGGTATCTGATTATACAGGATTGTACAATTTGATGATGAGAGAACAGATTTTAAATAACTGTCAGAACCAGCAACTGCATCAACACTTGGTTGACTCAGATCTGACCTCTCCCCAAGAATTGGGAAAGAAGGCAGACAAATGGGTCAGAACCAGGGTTAAGCAAAAGAACCAGAACCAGGGCCAAGGGGGTGATCAGAAGAAAACAGACCAAAAGGGTGGAGATCAGAAATCTAAAGACCAGAAGACTTCAACAGGGCCCCAAACTAGTACTAACGAGGGTGGGTCCCAGCCTAAAGGGAAGAAGAAAGAAGGTCCAAAGAAACCCTGGTGCAAATTTTGCAAGAATACAACTCACTGGACTAGTGATTGTAAGAAGGGTGGAGCCCCCAACACTGTTGCCCCTAAGGCACCTGCTCCCAGTACTACTGGTAGCAGTGTTGGTCCCCAAACAAAGGGTGTAGTGGGAATCACTATGGGAACTGAAGGAGATTCTGACTTAGACAGAACCCTTACACAGGCAGTCTTGATCTGTGATGGGGACATGGATTTGTCCCTGACTGTGAGCCCCAGTAACCTGGGCAAGTACAGACAGACTCCTTTAATAAATGAAAAAGTGGCTCAAGCCTACAAGGACACATGTGCCAGTGTCACTATGGTGACACCAGGCTTTGTGGATCCTGGACAGTACATACCAGGTGAGAATTACCTGGTGACCAATGCCAGCAATGCCACTACTTCACATAGTGTGGCAGTTGTTAACTTCTCATGGGGAGGGGTAACTGGCCTCAAAAGGGTTATGGTTAGTGCAGACCTCCCAGTAGAATGTTTGTTGGGCAATGACCTAGAGAGTTCTCTATGGTCAGAAGTGGAGTACAGGACACATGCAGAGATGTTAGGTATATCCCCACATGTCCTTGCTGTGACCAGGTCACAGGCCAAAAAGTGCCTTACTGAACCACAGGTCTTGGATCCTGGAACAATGGACCAAGCACCTACCAAGAAGAAGAACTGGACTGTGCCTTCCCCCCTGCCTCCAAGTGATGATCAGCCTTCCCAGGAAGATGATCTAGAGAACCCTGAAGGAACTGTCCCTGAAGAGCTTGAACCTGATCAGGTTGAGTTTCTGGGGACAGGGGGGCCATCCAGGGCTGACTTGGGGCAGGCTCAGTTATCCTGTCCATCTCTTGAACCCCTCAGACAGCTGGCTGCTGCTGAGGCTGCTGGGAATGCTCAAGGTACCCATAAAGTGTATTGGGATGAAGGGCTCCTTTATTCAGAGGCTAGAGACCCAAAACCTGGTGCAACCAGAAGGTTGGTTATACCTCTGCAATTTAGGGGCTTCCTTCTTACCTTGGCACATGATATTCCTCTAGCAGGACACTTAGGCCAGAACAAGACTTGAGACAGGCTTGTCCCTCACTTTCACTGGCCTCACATGAATGAAGATACCAAGGAGTTTTGTCGCTCCTGTGTAACCTGCCAAGCCAGTGGCAAATCAGGTGGCCCAACAAAGGCCCCCCTAATACCACTACCTGTGGTGGGGGTTCCCTTTGAAAGAGTGGGAATAGATATAGTGGGTCCCATGGACCCTCCCACTGCATCTGGGCACAGATTTATACTGGTGGTAGTGGATCATGCTACCAGGTATCCAGAGGCAATTCCCCTTAGGACCACTACAGCTCCTGTTGTGGCCAGGGCCCTGCTGGGAGTATTCTCCAGAGTGGGGTTTCCTAAGGAGGTGGTTTCTGACAGAGGTACCAACTTCATGTCAGGATACTTGACAGCTATGTGGAAGGAATGTGGTGTCAACTACAAGTTCACCACTCCTTATCACCCACAATGCAATGGGCTTGTTGAGAGATTCAACAAGACCCTAAAGGGTATGATCAAAGGATTACCTGAAAAGCTCAGGCGAAGATGGGACATCCTTCTACCCTGCCTTCTGTTTGCTTACAGAGAGGTCCCACAAAAAGGAGTTGGCTTCAGCCCCTTTGAATAGTTGTTTGGGCACCCTGTAAGAGGCCACTGTGTTTAGTGAAGGAAGGATGGGAGTTACCTCTCAAAAAGCCTAAACAAGACATAGTGGACTATGTACTTGGTCTCCGCTCCAGGATGGCTGAGTATATGGAGAAGGCATCCAAAAACCTTGAGGCAAGCCAGGCCTTACAGAAAGCTTGGCATGACCAACAGGCTGTCTTGGTTGAGTTTCAGCCAGGACAGAAGGTATGGGTGTTGGAGCCAGTGGCCCCAGCAGCACTCCAAGACAAATGGTCTGGACCCCATACAATCCTGGAAAAGAAGGGAGAGGTCACCTACTTGGTGGACCTAGGAACTCCCAGGAGTCCCCACCGGGTACTCCATGTTAACAGGTTAAAAGCATATGTTGACAGGGCAGACATGGGCTTGCTCATGGCTACAGATGAGGGACAGGAAGAAGAGAGTGACCCTCTCCCAGACCTGTTGTCTCAGAACCCCGAAGATGGTTCAGTTGAAGGAGTGACCCTTGGAGGCAACCTCACTGAGCATCAGCAGATTGAATGTAGACAGGTTCTACAATCATTTCAACATATGTTCTCCTTGATACCTAGTCAAACTGACTGGTGTACCCATGTGGTAGACACTGGTGACAGTCTGCCTGTAAAGAACAAACTTTACAGACAACCTGACCACGTTAGGGACTGTATAAAGGCTAAGGTACACAAAATGCTGGAACTGGGTGTCATTGAACCCTCAGAGAGCCCCTGGGCTAGCCCAGTGGTTCTGGTCCCCAAACCTCACACCAAAGATGGCAAGAGAGAGATGAGGTTCTGTGTGTATTACAGAGGACTCAATGCTGTCACTAGGACAGATGCACATCCTATTCCAAGGGCAGATGAGCTCATAGATAAACTGGCTTCTGCTAAGTTTTTGAGCACATTTGATTTGACAGCTGGCTATTGGCAAATCAGGTTAGCTGAGGAGTCCAAGGCCAAAACAGCATTCTCAACCCCTGGTGGGCATTATCAATTCTTGGTGATGCCCTTTGGTCTGAACAATGCACCTGCCACCTTCCAAAGGTTGGTGAATCAAGTCCTTGCTGGGTTGGATGACTTTTGTGCAGCATATCTTGATGACATTGCTGTCTTTAGCTCCACCTGGGAGGATCACCTGATCCACTTGAAGAAGGTACTAGAGGCCCTGCAAAAGGCAGGCCTCACTATCAAGGCTACTAAGTGCCAGATAGGGCAGAGTAAGGTTGTGTATTTGGGCCACCTTGTAGGTGGAGGCCAAGTTCAACCACTGGAGAGTAAGATACAATCCATCAAGGACTGGTCTCCTCCAACCACCCAGACTCAAGTTCGAGCTTTCTTGGGCTTGACTGGGTACTACAGGAAGTTTGTTAAGAACTATGGGTCCATTGTGACTCCTCTTAATGATCTGACATCCAAGAAGATGCCCAAAAAGGTTCAGTGGACAGCAAGCTGTCAAAAGGCATTTGAAGACCTGAAGAAGGCCATGTGCTCTGCACCTATCCTGAAAAGTCCTGACTACTCCAAAGAGTTTATTGTCCAAACAGATGCTTCTGAGATGGGTGTGGGAGCTGTGCTGTCACAACTTAATGTAGATGGTCAAGACCAACCCATTGCTTTTATTAGCAGAAGGTTGACCCCCAGAGAGAAGAATTGGTCAGCTATTGAGAGGGAGGCCTTTGCTGTGGTGTGGGCCCTGAAGAAGCTGAGGCCATACTTGTTTGACACTCACTTCAAGATTCAGACCGACCATAAGCCCCTCTTGTGGCTAAATCAGATGAAGGGTGAAAACCCCAAACTGCTTAGGTGGTCCATTTCCCTACAGGGGATGGACTTTACAGTGGAGCACCGGCCAGGTACAGACCATGGGAATGCAGATGGTCTCTCCAGGTACTTCCACTTAGGACATGAAGACGAGACTGGTCAAGGCTAGTTTAATGTCCCTGCGTTTTGGGGCGGGGGGTTGTGTAGGAGAGTAGGGTCTGCTATCCTATGGTCCCCCCAAATTTTTGCTTTTTGCTTCACTGGTTTTTGACATATTGAGGCTGTGGGCCTGCTAATCAGACCCCCAGCCTGCTGTTCTCTCTACTAAATTTACACTATGCACTCTAGGTGCATAACCAATTGGAACTAGATCACCCTGTGAGCCCCTTGTACCAGTGTACACTAGGTACCCAGGGCATTGGTGTATCTAAGGCCTACCAGGGGCTGAAGCATGTATTGTGCCACCCCTGGCCTGGCCTAGCAATTTGACACAACTGGCTGATCACTCAGCTGGGGTAAGTTGGTGTAACCACCTCTTACTTAGGTGTAGTATACCTATACCTAACCTTAAATGGAACACATAGTAACCTATAAGTCACTCCTATGGCAGGCCTTAACAATCCTGAAGGCAGAGTGCTTGGTTTCATGTGAGATGGTGCTCTGGCATGAGCTGATCCTGTCTGCAGTGATCGGAACCACTTCCTTTTACTGTTTCCAGATATCACCATACCATCTACTCTTAAGTGCATTATAAACCTCGCGGTTAAATGCTATCTTTGGTTTGGCTTTATCAAAACATGTCGAGTAAGGTGTCATACGAATTGGAATACTAACCCCTCGCCAATTCTGGCAACGGGGTTAGCATTCCACCCTTCTAGAGGGACACGACATGTACAGTACCTGAAACCCGGGTAAAATCAGACATAGCCTCAGCTCCACAAAATGGATGCTGCCACCACAGACACAAGTCTGTCCTCCTGCTGCTGGGAGTCCTTCCAGCTTGGGAGACGTGGACAAAGGGTTTCCTGCCAGGGGAGGTGCGAGCACCACCCCAGACAGGATTTTGTGTATTGGTCAGGTAGGACTTCAATAGAATCAGACATGCCTGAGGCTCACAAGGAGCCTCGGTGCATATGCCAGTTCAAACCGGTCCTGGGGCACACCAGCCCCGGACCTGGGGCGAGCTGGACAAAGGATTGGGGGTGTAACCACCCCCCTTCCTGGTCCCACCCTTAGGGAGGGACCTAGCAGGTAGTCCGGCCCCTAGAATCCGCTTAAAGGTATGAGCTGTGTCCTAAGACTTCAGACATCCTGGAATCAACTTAACTACAAGAAGAAGACGGGAACTTCGATGCTCTGCTGCACAGAGGACAGAAGGAAATCTCCCCTATGGTCAGGGAGTGACCATCTTGCTAACGCAAGCACCAACCAGCTATTCGACGTCTGCTTTGCCGCCGCCGGAGCCCGAGCCCAGAGCCCGACAAGACCTGGACCTCCAGACCTCTCACAGCCCGATCCACAGTCCCTGCAAAGAAGGAACCCGTGGAGGCACCGAGACACGTGGAGCCAGCCATCTTGAAAGACCGACGACAAGCTGCAAGCGCGACAACAGAGGCTCCCTCCAAGTTGTGCTTTGGGTCCTGAGAAGCCCAACCTACGAGCAGCATCTGCACCAAAGGTGAGCCCTCCAGCATCTCCATGATCTGCGTGGGGCCCCTCTGCATTTTGCATCTCGACCCGCCTGCCCGGTCCCTGGCCCGTTGGCTAGTGGCCATTTTGGCGACGAACCTTGAAATGTATGAAGCTGGTCTGGTTGCTCCAGACTGGCCCCTGCTTCCCTCCAAAGGAGCAGCCCCTCTGACCTTGCTGGTCCGAGTAAACAGCTTTCTTCATTCTTCACGACTTCTGCTTTTGCCAAGGCTTGTTTGCTTCCATCGAGTCGCCGACACCACCGACAGCGAGAGCCTGCGTAGTACAGCTCGTGAACCGACTCCTGGACATTGTCGACCTTCAGGGACCACGTGGCTGCAGAGACAAGCTACCCCTCATCACCTGTTTGCACCCGATATCGCCTGGTACCTACCTGGTGCCACGCTGGTCACTGGCTAGTGACTGTGAACACTGTCCCCTCTGCTTTCAGGTCTTCTACAACTCCGATCCACCCTTGGATCCAACACAGCTCTTCTGGACCGACCGCCTGCAGCATCTTTGTCATCAGGCTCCATTGAATCGATAGAAGAAACCCGACGCACTTCGAGACCTATGCACCCGCTTCCTGTGGGTGAGGTAACGCTGGCACTCCGGTGCCCAAGTATAGAGAAACATCTCTAGTGTCTGTGTTTTGAATCTTAAGATCGTAGTCCATCCAGAAGATCCTTTCTGCAGTAACTTTTAAACTTTTACGCACCCATTGAAAACCTATGGGAGCCCGCGTGTGACTTTACTCACTGCACACGCGACCCGTGGACCTCCTGGTCACTAACTGAAGTTAGCTCCTTGTAGGCCCAGCGATTCTAGAGGCCCTAGGCCTTTTCCCTTTCCTGTTCGTGGTACTTATACCACTATTTTAGTATATGGTTTGATCGGCCACCAGGGCCTATCCATATAAAGTGCAACTTCTGTATATTATAACGTTGTCTTGTTTAACGATTTGTGCTCCTGTGCTCATAAAGAGTCTAGGGGATACTTTGAGAAATAAATACATATATATTTTGAACATATATCTGTGTGGTGTCCTTTCATTGGTATAAAAGGGGGTTACATTTGGTAAAAACAGCCTGCTTAACACGCTTTAACGAGTTTAGCCTCAAAGACTGCTTAGCCTACGCTACCACTAGGGCAGCTAGTCCGAAAAGGTTGACTTACAACCACACCATAAGGGTTGCTTGGCATGGTACAAGGTGGTCACTTTAACTAGTGAACATCATGTACCAGGCCAACTTCTCACAGTTGAGATCGGCAACAACGTGGCTGGATTCAACGTGTTGCATCTCTTTATATGTACATGACTTGCTAACAATGTCAATTCGTAACCTGACAACCGAGCACTAGTTAAGTGCTGTGTCTTGGTACGGTTCAACAAGGTATCCACTGCATGTGGAACCATCACGATCAGTGTATTGTCCATCACCAAACCTGCAGACTGTCGGATTGAAACAGCCGCTGCCGCTGTAGGTCTCAAGCAACTCGGCAACGCTCTGGCTACCGGATCCAAAGTCGACGAAAAATAAGCACATGGACGTTGCTTATCACCAAACTGTTGAGTCAAAACTGACAATGCACATCCCTCTCTCTCGTGGACATACAATGTGAAGGGTTTACCATAATCGGGAGTACCCAACACAGGAGCCGAACACAGCGCATCACTCAATTCTGAAAAACTCTTCTGACATTCGTCAGTCCAAGGAATAGGATTCGGAGTATCCTTAACAGTAAGAGCTATCAAAGGTTTTGCAAGCAATGAAAAATTAGCAATCCACTGTCTACAGTACGATGTAATACCTAGAAACGCACGCACTTCTCTCTGTGTCGTAGGCACACTTATTTTCGCAATCGCTTGAATTCTTTCTGGGGTCAATCTTCTTCCCTCCTTCGATAAGAGGTGACCTAAGTAGGTAACTTCTTGTCGGCAATATTGCAACTTTGAAAGAGAAACCTTATGATGGAAATCAGACAAGTGACGTAACAACGACAGAGTAGCCTCTCTACAAGTCTCTTCATTGTCAGCAGCAACTAAAAGATCATCAACATACTGAATAAGGGCAGCACCATCAGGTAAAACCAACAAATCAAGTTGCGTCTTCAAGGCTTGACTATAGATCGATGGACTCTCACAATAGCCTTGAGGAGCGCGTTTAAACCGGAAACTTCGGCCTCCTAAAGAGAAGCCAAAAATATCTCTACTCTCCACGGCAATTGGGATGCTGAAGAAAGCATTCTTCAGATCAATCACCGAAAACCACGTGGCTGTAGCCGGAATCAAAGTCAGTAAAGCGGTGATATCAGGCACAACAGGGAATTGTGGAACAACGGCCTTATTCACCTCGCGAAGATCGATCACAAACCTATATACAGGAGGTTGTGAAGAGTCGGTTCTTTTTAGAACAGGCAACACCGGACTATTGCACACATTACCTCTCGTTTCCTCAATCACACCTTTCTCAATCAGATCAGAGTTGATCGCCAAGAGTGCTCTTTCACCATCACTTGAGATACGGTACTGTGGAATGCGTGGCAATCTAGCATTTGCCTTCAATGTCACAACATAAGGCGGAATCTCCAAAAGACCCACATCATTAGGACCAGTAGCCCAAAGAGAATCAGGAAGAGAAGACAATTCAGCTGGAAGTTGGTCTTTAGCCAAATACATCGGAGAGATCACTCTCTTTCCCAATGTAAGCTGTACTCCTGAAGGAGAACAATAAAGCGTCGCATACAATCTCTTCAACAAGTCCAATCCCAACAAGTTCTCACCACAACCTGTTGTCAGAATGAGGGGTGCTTCGAATTCACAAGGTCCGACAGAAAGAGACAAAGGACTAGAAATCGGATTTCTAACCGGGGCGCCAGAAAAACCTACTGAAACATTCGTTGAGCCAGACAAAGGTGCGCCAGGGAGTTTATAGTGTATGATAGAACTCTTCGCGGCACCAGTATCCAACAGAAAAGGCTCTGACACACCTGATGCAATCACTTCAACATAAGGTCCACTCTGATCTACTGGAACTGAAACGACTCCCTCTCTTTGTCTGTGGCTGTCCTAGCAATCGTTACCTTCCATATTCTCACCTTCAACGTAATAATCATCCGCATAGTATTGAGCCGTCCTACCAGACGCACCATTCTGTTGATCAAAACAATTCATCGAATTCTGCGGAGGCAAGGAACGCGCAATCGGAGACATACCACGTCCTCGACCTCGCGGAGCTTGTTGAACACCTCGACCTCTCATACCAGAAACACCATTCGTGCGCTGTAATGAAGTCGGGCAACTATTCTTGAAGTGACCCTCTTCTTTGCAATACGCACACTGATTAGGACCTACAGAAAAACGCTGTTGAGAAGACTCGAACCTTTGCGAGTTTTTCTGATATTGTTGGGGTTGCCGATAATCACGCTGGGTATTGCGAGGCGGGTATGCTTGCTGCAAAAGAACCTTAGTCTTCAGTTCTTTAGTCTTTTTGTCCGCTTTCTCTATCTCATCCTTATTTCTATTCTCATAGTACTGGGCAGTAGCCAATATCTGTGCCGACGAAGAAACAGCCCAGGCACTTTCAGAATCCTTCAACCTATTGCACAACTCGGGAAGCAAATTATGCACAAACTTGTCAACGAACAACCTTTGACCACCTTCCGTACTCATGTCTTGACCACTGTGGTCTGCAAATGTCTCTTCAAATCGAGTGAAAAAGTCGGACACAGTTTCATCTTTCTTCTGCTTGCATGCAGACAACTTGTCCCAATTGACACGCATAGCAGGCATCAAAGTCTTCATATAATCAATAATTCTACCAGGGAGATCAGCAATCACATTCTCGGGTTTAGCACCACCTATTTGTCTTTCATCTGCAGTTCTAAGGTTATTCCATGTATCTCCTAATTCCTGCGCATGATCCGTATGACGAATCTTACTCCATATAGGCTGTGGAACCACATTCCCAAATAACATATCTATATCAGCCAAATTCATAATACATGAACCCGCAGTTTGAGATAGCTCCTTATAAAACCCCGCAGGATTTTTACGTGGATCAGGCAGAGTCTGCTTTAGAGCTAGGACTTCGGCACGCTTCCATGGAACATGTACCCAAACGCGCTGGAAATGTGCCAGAACAGGTGGATTAGCATTCGCATCACCAAGTCTCCAAACGGGAGGAACCTCACGCATCGGGTATTGACGTGCCTTTCTCCTAACTGAAGAATCAGGCTCAAACAATGACCTAGAAGGAAACTCACTCCTAAACGACAACAATGTCGCGACTGCTCTTTCAACATCAAGACCCACTATAGTTCCTTTGTCAAACTCGGACCGCACACGGAACAACTCATGCGGAGTCTGCCCTACCTCGCTATCTTTCCACTGTTCACGAAGGAAAGAACACATCACATCAAATACGTATCTCTGTTTCGGTGCTTCCCATTGATGGAAAACATCCATAACACCCTCAAGATCATAGTGCGAAGGAAAGGTAACCCATTTACGCGCCAAGTGATCTAACACTGTCCGTTCATCAGGACCATGCAATTGACTACGCAATTGCTTACGCTCTGCAACAGGAGACATACCCAATGAACCCATTAGAGGAGAAAAAAGACTAGCAACCGCATCAGTCATCCTCCGTCGAGCAGAAGGAGAAGGTGACAAAAGAACAGGAGACAAAGCAGAATGAGAAGGAACCGAAGTCGGAACAGTGACAGAGGGAACAGACAACACAGGTATAGGAGTAGCAGACGAAGGAGGTAGCAAAGATGGCGGCCCTTGAGAAGGCTGCGCCGAGGCAGTAGTAGCCAGTAGAGGGAGAGCTGGCTGTTGAGGAACCACTGGAGGTAAAACAACCGGGGGTTGCGCAACTACAAGTGGCGGAGGTGCGGTAGCACTCTGAGCATAAGGGGGTGGTGAACTTAATAGATGTGACATTAAAGGATCTTTCGCAAGATCTTTCTTTTCTTCTTGCTGTTGAGGCGGCAAAGCTGGGTAACATTTGTCTACCGCTAATTTACGTTGCCTAAACATCTGTTCGCTTTCTTGCTCTTCCTCATTATCCTTAAACTGTATAGCAGCCTGCACCATCGACATACCTCGTGCACGCTTATTTCGTTTCGCCAACTTAATTTCCTTTTGTTTGGCTTCCTTTCGCCAAAGGCGGAAAGAGTCAAACATTGCCGGCCGGGCTTTCTTTTTGAAGAGTCTGACTTCTAAATTATCTAAAATTTCCGTGTCGTAACTACCATATTGGGGCCACTTTAGGACACCATCCTTCCTAGTATACCTAATCCATACATCATTATACGTGATGGGGCCCACGCCGTGTTTTAAATAGAGCTCATAGGTCGGAGTTCCAATCGGAGGTACCGGACACGAGTCCTCCAATCGGGAATCCCTATTATAACAATAACAAAATATCTTTCCAAGTCTGCTAAGACCAGGCATCCTCGCTCACTAGTCTAGCTTCAAACTTCAAGGGAATATCAAAACGATAGCCTCGTGAATACACGAGTCCCTCGGCTTTGGGGCCTGCAGGTACCAAATCAAAGCGATCCCGAAGGATACCAAAACAAACTAAGGACTGGGAGACGCTCCACTCATACTTAACTGAAATATCGATGACGTCGCCAGAAGACCCGTCTATCGTCTCGCTTTACAAGTCATTATAGGCTCCAAGACAGGGCGACAGTCAGGGTAGCAGTCCTTCGTAGCCGTCGGAATGCGGGGAACTTCACAGCAAAGACTTTCGGACCACAACGACATACAGGGGTCGATGAAGTGGTAGGCCTCCCTCCAGAATTTTCACACGAAGCTCCTCACGATCTTCAGGCTTGGGCCAGTACCGCTGAAGTCGCCCCACGTTGGGCACCAACTGAAGAACCAGGATTTAATCCCAGCGGCGCAGGGGATACGCCCGAAGTCTTCGGGTTCACCTGTCTTAGAGTACAGAGACACGGGATTCTTCTGTTGACATCAAAGATCAATTTTATTAGCTGCAGCCAGTAACAGAGGTCCTAGACGTACAACACGGTGTATGTTCTCAGGAGACTGCTCAACATAATAGAGCGGAGCATCGTCTTTTATGCCAAAAACCACGTTACTGGCTAGCATCAATTACTCACAAATTGGACCAATCAGAGGATGATATTTACAGAGGCATCACATAACGACAAACCCACTTTCAGTTATCCAACCCATCGCCAATGACAAGGCAAAAATCCAGCATTCTTGTTCGAACAGGCCGGACGGGCCCATCATAAAAGACCTCAACCCAAATCAATAATTAGGCCATAAGGCCATAAAAGGAAGGAGCAGAAACAGATGAAGGGAAAGATAGAGGGGTGTGTGCGTGTGCCATAGAATCAATAATGCCCTGCTCTTTGATCTCTATCTGACCAGCTGCTTAACAAAGTACTGGCTCAACAAGTTTAGCCTCGGGCAACAGGGTCAGTTGACTCAGGTCAAACTGAAGTCAACACGAACTCGAACTCGAACTCGAACTAAAATGTATGCGTCCCTAGAGGCTCGCTTGGCCACAGTCATCCTGTAGTCATTAGCACAAAATGGAACCCACGGGTGCAGACTAGATCGTCAAATACACAGTGAATCCATCGGTGTAGCATGACGAAAACGCTTACGCATACCGCACTTGTCAGTCGCGGTTCGCTGATACCAAAATCATCACAATACGACAACCTTCATTGAATGGGTTCAGAATTCACGGAACCACAACGCGCTAAGGTATGTGGACTGCATGTCTACATACTCACGGACACTTGAGCGAAAAAAGACCTGTGGGAAAAGAGACACCACATAACATGTATATACACATGACAAATAGATAGCATAAATGCAGTGATATTAAGCAATCATAAAATGCAATCTTAAGTGCTATGGTCATCCGATTAGATCTGCCAGGTGATGGTACCTATAGATGCAGTACAAACATATGGTGGACATGCTGCATGCTGAGGTAGTGAAGCAGCTAGTATGAAAGTATCTAGTCTTAAGGAAGCTATGAGGCTATGAGACTTACACATGATGATCTAGTGGCAACCGTGGGTTGTCACGTTGTTGGTTTAATACACCATGATTTACAGTGTGGGAACGCAATGGTGTGGAGCATTGCCACAGTAGTGATGGAGTTGTGTGTCATGTGAGTGAACGCACAAGTGAGAAAGCCGGCATGTGCCGTCATGCGGCGCGGGTGGCTATCTCAAAAAGCGTTATAAAAAACAAGCGGAGCGGCATCGCCGCAGGAAGCAGCGCTTATATGAAGAAGTATAATTACACTATGGTGGAGCTAAAGTAGCTGATCGGGGCTCAGGAGGAGTGCGCTCCTCTATCAGACTCTGGGGAGACAGAAAAGATCGGAGTAAGAGGCATGTGAGCTGTCAGGTCGAGATTGCTCACAGGAGGCCTCTGTGAATTGTCAGTCGCGCAACCTTACTTGGTGTCAGGGCGTCACCCACCATAAACCTGTTCCAGTCTCCCGTCGTCCCGGATGGTGGTGGGGGCCGGAGTGTACTCGGTATATATAGATGCTGGGTCCATCGAGTACGTGCCGGTTGTGGGCGAGGGCCGGGCTGGGTTGTGGGTGTGACGATGCAGTGAGGATTGTTGCGCATGCGCGGTGGAGAGAATGCTAGAGCTCACGCATGCATGAGGGAGATGTCAGGAATGACATAGAGAGCGCATGCGCAATAAAGGGGAAACAGCGTGAAAAATGCGAGCATGAACCCAAAATAATGGAAATGTGCTAATGGGCTAACGCAAAGTGGAGCGCTAGATAAGGTCGTGCTCGGAGGCACAGAAAAAGGATAGGACCACAACTTAGGACCCATGGTGGTGGGTATCTCTTGGCATTCGGAGAGAACCTCGGGGGGGCCTAAATAGTCTGCAGGTATATGTTGCGCTGCCTGATTTGTAGGGCCAAGAGTGTCAGCCTCAAAGGAAAGCGCAGACCTAGTGGTGGTGAGGTGCAATTAATAAGAGAGTGTATGTGGAGCACTTCTTCTATAGGTATCCCATGATATAGAAACGTTGACTGTCACGATCGGAGGGGGGTGTGGTGCGGGCTGAGCTCTGACACGCTGGAGGAAGGTACGCCGGACTGCGTGTTTCAGGTGGGAGTCTATGATCTTCTGAGACTGTTCCAGGGGATATTATCATTCAGGCCTGTGATGTGGCTTGATAGGCGATATATCCATCTTTGTTCTTTTTCAAGAAGGCGGCTCTGGATGTTGGGAGAGTTGGGGTCTAGTGCTTCTATGACCACCCATCTCATGTCGTTGGTTGTATGGCCCGTTTCAAGAAAGTGGTTTGTCATCCTGGTGGTGTTTTTCTTGCATCGTATGGTGCTGCGGTGTTCACAGATCCTGGTTTTGATTTTGCGAGTCGTCATGCCGATGTATGTAAGGTTACAAGGGCAGACGATCCAGTATATGACATGTTCTGTGTTACAGTTAGTATGTTTTCGCAGTTCCCATACCTTTCCTGGTTCCAGGTTAAGGTTTTTTACGGTCTCAGTGATGTGGCAAACACTGCAGTTACCGCATGGGAAATGGCCTGTAATGCTAGGGAGCACCCAGACATTTAAAACCGTACTTGCAGGTCTTTGTGGTGGTATCGGTCTGGTAGATACTAAGGCGTCTTTTATGGATCTTGCTCTATTGTTGAAGAGAAGCGGGGGTTCCCAGTTAAAGTTGCCTGTATTCAGTATTTTCCAGTGCTTCCGGATGATTTGTTGGTCACGGTGTTGTATGTTGTCACACATGTTAATGGTGGTGGGGTCGGTTCTCGCGTCTGGGTTTCGATGAGTCCTTCCCGCGGATCTGGTTTCTGGCCCTCTTGTTGGCTTTCTTCGTTTTTCGTTCAGGGTATCCACGTAGGTGTAGTTTGTGACTCACGTCTATGGCTTGGGTTTTGTAATCCTTTATTTCGCTGCAGTTTCTGTGGAGCCGAAGGTATTGGCCATATGGGAGGTTTTCGCAAAGCGATCTGGGATGGAAACTGGTGAAGTGAAGAAGGGAGTTGCGAGCGGTGGGTTTGAAATGAGTCTTGCTCTTGAGACCTCCTGCTACTGCTTCAATGTCCAGATCCAAGAATGTCGTCTGATGTCTGTCAGAATTATATGTGAAGCGAAGATTAGGATCACATGTGTTCAGCCAGTCACAGAATGTAACCAGGGATTCGCTGGTTCCTTCCCAAATCAATAGAATGTCGTCGATGTAACGTTTATAAAATTTAATTTGGGGAATGCGTGGTTGATTGTTGTCGAAAAGATGTCTGGTCACGAAGTCGTACACGTACAGGCCTGCTACACTGGGGGCGAAGACACTCCCCATGGAAGTGCCGTACTTCTGGAGGTAGATTCTGCCCTCATATTCAAAGAAGTTTTCTTTGAGTGCAATTGTTGCACATTCCAGAACGAAGGATGTAGAAGTGTGATGTTGCCAGTTGGAGTTGTTCAGGGCATTTTCTAGTACTCTGAGGGTGTCATCTTGTGGGAGGCTTGTGTATAGGCTCTCCACATCAAGAGATACTAGGAGTGAGGTGTTGGGGTCATAAGGTATAGCCGCTATTAGTCCTACTAGGTCTTTGGTGTCTTTGAGGTAAGTACTGGTTGATTGCGCCAGGGGTTGTAAGAAATGGTCACAGTAGCGTGACAGGGGCTCTAAAAGTGATCCAATGCCCGAGTCGATGGGGCATCCGGGGGGTGGTATTATGTTCTTGTGGGTTTTGGGAACGATGTAAAAAAATGGTATTTTGTCTGGCACAGTGGTCAGGAATTTGGCCTCGCTCTTGGTGATCAGACCTGTGTTCTCTGCATCCTCCACGAGGGTGTGGATGCGTGTTTTTAGAGCTGTGCTGGGATCGTAGGTCAGTTTCTCATAATTTATGGTGTCATTGAGTAGTCGGTCATATTCTCGATGATAGTCTTCTTTGTTGAGTATGACAGTGCCCCCACCTTTGTCGGCTGGTTTGATTATGATCTGAGGATTGTCTTTCAATGATTGTAGGGCCATTCGTTCTGACCTGCTCATGTTTCAAAAAGTGTTGGGTTCTTCCAGAGCTTCAATTTCTTTGAACACAGTTTGTTCGTATATGAGTATTTCTGGTGGAGTTGTGCTTGGAGGTGGAATAAATGTTGACTTTACTCTGAAGGGAGTGTCCCCTTGATGTTCAGAGTCAGGTTGAGTGGAGGTGTTCTCAAAAAAAGCTTCAAGCTTGAATTTGCGGAAAAACTCTGCTAATTCGCAATGTAACTTGAATTTGTCAAGTCTTGCTGTGGGGGCGAACTCAAGTCCTTTTTCAAGTACTGCTTCTTCTGCTGGTGTGAGAGCATGTTTGGAAATGTTGGTGATGAGACTCAATGTGTGCTCGGGCCTGGTTGTTGGTCTCTTGTTTTGCTCCTTATCAGTGCTCCCTGTTGTGGGTCGTCTTCCCAGTGTACCTGGTTCCCTCTGCGTCTTCTTCCGCGTCCTCATCGGCCACTTCCTAAAAAAGGTTGCTATTGATTTTGGTTCATGTATGGTGGTGGTGGTCCAAAAGGCGTATTCCAACCGTATCCAAAATATGGGTGCATTTGGGGATACATTGGTGGGTAATGTATATTGGGTCCCGGAGGTCCTTGGGTCCATGGTTGTTGCCAACCTGTATGTACACCTCTGTCTAGTTGTCGTCTGCAATAACTGCCGGTGCTGGAGCCGCTGCTCCCTGAAGAGTCATCATCGGATGATGTGCCTGATGTGTCTGCTCTAGTCAGTGGTTGGTAGTCGGCTTCAGCATAAGAGTAGGTCTTGGCATAGGAGAATCTTTTCAAATCCTTCTGGAATATACTGATCTTGCTTTGGGTGAAGCCTTCTTTGTATTTGCTTATTTCTTTATTTGTTTCGTCAAGCCGTTTTTTGTATGAGGAAAGTGTGGCTTTGAAATGGGTTTCCGTTGCTTGTATCTCAATGAGGAAGGCGTCTGAGAGGCGTTTAGATGTTTGGATGATAAGAATCATCCAGTCTCGTGTACATCGCCATGCTATTTGGGCCCAGTCTTTGCGGAAGGTTGCATCCTCTAGGAAGATTTGTGGGGCATTGGCGACGATTAAACCCCTGGGAGCAGTGTTGTTCCATAAATATTCGGTTAGAATCACCCCATGGAGTATGGTTCTTATCTGGTTCCGCTTTTTTTCATTTAGGCTTTCCTAATCAGCAGTTTGTGCGATAGAGGATGCCATATTGAAATCCGCCAATAGTGGTGGATTATCAAGAATGTTGTTGACGTCATCCAGAGTGAACCCTAGACTAGGGTTCTCAGCCATAGTGGGTAGAGCGTGCTTTATAGAGTATTAAAAACTGAGGATGTACGTTCTCACAGCTGTGCGCTGCGAATTAATGTCAAAAACAAGGGGAGAGCAAGGGAAGGGAAAGGGGGCGTCCGTATCCCCTGTGTAATATATGTTAAACAATGATGGACGGACCCAATGTGTGGTACAATCACTAATAGGCGGTGTTTTGGAACCTACTGGGTTTGTTAAAAGACCCCTCACACACCAACCTAGTTGGTGTCATGCTTCATCATTGGGGTCCCAACCGGGTGGCCAAATGCCCCCCGCTTGTGCTACGACGCCTGATTACAGCGGAGCTGGTGTGGTGCAAAGATGTGATGTGATGTGAATTAAAAATATCTCTGAGAATCACTGCCTCTCTAATTTTATTAATGGCGGCTCAAAATATGATTAAAAGTTATTCGTGATGCAACTAAAAAAATAATTAATTATCTTATAGTTGTCTATGTGATAGGTCTACATGTTTCAGCCTGCAAGGGAATGTATGGGGGGCTTTCTTCAGGACAGGTGAAAGTGGTGAGTGGCAAAGTGAGTAGTGTCACGTGGAAAGTGAAAACAATGAAAACATTTTTTAGTACCTACACACGCGGTAAGGTGTGTGGACTGTGTGTCTACATACTCACGGACACTTGAGCGAAAAACGACCTGTGGGAAAAGAGACAGCACATAACATGTATATACACATGACAAATAGATAGCATAAATGCAGTGATATTAAGCAATCATAAAATGCAATCTTAAGTGCTATGGTCATCCGATTAGATCTGCCAGGTGATGGTACCTATAGATGCAGTACAAAAATATGGTGGGCATGCTGCATACTGAGGTAGTGAAGCAGCTAGTATGAAAGTATCTAGTCTTAAGGAAGCTATGAGGCTGTGAGACTTACACATGATGATCTAGTGCCAACCGAGGGTTGTCACGTTGTTGGTTTAATACACCGTGATTTACAGTGTGGGAACGCAATGGTGTGGAGCCTTGCCACAGTAGTGATGGAGTTGTGCGTCATGTGAGTGAACGCACACGTGAGAAAGCCAGCAAGTGCCACCATGCGGAGCCCGTGGCTATCTCAAAAAGCGTTATTAAAAACAAGCGGAGCAGCATCGCCCCAGGAAGCAGCGCTTATATGAAGAAGTATAATTACACTTGGGTCGAGCTAAAGTAGCTGATCGGGGCTCTGGAGGAGTGCGCTCCTCTATCAGACTCTGGGGAGACAGAAAAGATCGGAGTAAGAGGCATGTGAGCTGTCAGGTCGAGATTGCTCACAGGAGGCCTCTATGTATTGTCAGTCGCGCAACCTTACTTGGTGTCAGAGCGTTACCCGCCATAAACCTTTCTGGTGTCCCGTCGTCCTGGATGGTGGTGGGGGCCGGAGTGTACTCGGTATATATAGATGCTGGGTCCAACGAGTATGTGCCGGTTGTGGGCGAGGGCCTGGCTGGCTGGGTTGTGGGCGTGACGATGCGGTGAGGATTGTTGCGCATGCGCGGTGGAGAGAATGCTAGAGTTCACGTATGCGTGAGGGAGATGTCAGGAATGACATAGAGAGCGCATGTGCAATAAAGGGGAAACAGCGTGAATAATGCGAGCATGAACCCAAAATAATGGAAATGTGCTAATGGGCTAACGCAAAGTGGAGCGCTAGATAAGGTCGTGCTCGGAGGCACAGAAAAAGGATAGGCCCACTACTTAGGACCCATGGTGGTGGGTATCTCTTGGCATTCGGAGAGAACCTCGGGGGGGGCCTAAATAGTCTGCAGGTATATGTTGCGCTGCCTGATTTGTAGGGCCAAGAGTGTCAGCCACAAAGGAAAGCGCAGACCTAGTGGTGGTGAGGCGCAATTAATAGGGACTTTTTAGAGCTTCCTATCCACCCAATCCGCTGTACCATCTTGAACTCTGCGAAGAGCAGGTTAGATAATCCCGTCTTTGAACTCAGTACATGCAGGATTTTTATCCCAAGTAAACTGTGGGTGAAGTATCTCATTAGATTTTTATTGCATTGGTCATTAGGAACCAGACTAATGGTTTGCGATACTGATTATTGTTTTACATTTTCTATGTATATTTTTGTATTCGGCTAGGTTTTATCTTTTTTTATCTTCTTGTGTTTTATGGATATTACGCAAAATAAATGGAAGTTACACACCATTATCCTTATCAATGTCTCCAAACCTAAATGATGTGAAACCTTTAATGTCCTAAAAAACAAGATTATACTGATCAGGGAAAAGATTGTGTCCCTGTAATGGACACCATATATTTTAATACAATTGTGATATTTATTCAAAATTGTAATATGAAACACTGCTCTCATGCAGGGCCAAAGTGTGATACAGAAACACCTCAAAATAAATATATAAAAATTAACAGATACCCTTCTAGACCCCTTTCCAATGACCCAGATATGTGTAAGTGTTTTAAAAAAAACTCTGCAATTTAGAGCAGATCAGATGTTCACGATGTTTTAATCTTGTATTGTATTTATTTAATGTTTGTGGTACTCTATGGAAGGAATTTTTATTAACTGATCGATTAATTAAAATCATTGCAGTAAAAACAACAGCGCTTTAGGCGCATAGTCCAATTCCCACTATTACTCTTATTTCATTTATACCTCAAACCATTGATACAGAATGTTTAAATGCTCGGACTTGATAGTTTTGAGCAGTTGGGAGGGTCCCCTTAGTTCCTGTTGCAGGCCACCCTGATTGTTTCGGCATCATTTGGCATGTCCGTTACAGGAACAAGGTTGTATTCCTGTGACTCCTTTAAGGAGATCCTAATCAGCTGCGTAAATTCCACCATTCTTGCTAGATTCATTGTCGTTGATTTGGAGAAGCACAGGGCGGAGACCTCTCTGCAGGTCTTTGCCCCGTTGGCGATACAAAACGGGTGAAGAATGCGCCTGCGATCATTATTTAGTTTGGGGCAGCAGCACAGGAGATGCAGCCAGGATTCCTTCTGAAAGGAGCACAGCCTGCAAACTATATTTTCCCCCTTACGGGCCCATGCTGGATTGAAATCAGTGATACATAGCGTTAATAGTCTCATAAAAAGCATTTTGCTTGCGGACTTGTGGTGTCATGGCCTCGCTAAGATAGAGTTAGGCTTTCCCAGCATGTATGATTTGTTCAGTGGCTCTAAGTTGGGGCTTGAGCGGAGGGCTTTGATGTCTTGAGCAAAAGATGTTTCACAAACTTGCTTGTTTACTGCTCTCTTCCAGGCCGTAAGCGGGATTTCCAAGAGTCGCAGGCTCGCTGCTTCTATCTTCAAAGTATTGATACCGTGGCCCAGATTGATATACCAAACTGTCCCTACCTCCTCAAAGGTGGATCTCTGTTGGTATCTTAGGGAATCAGCTGAGGCCCTCAGAGTCCTTAGGTATAACTTAATAAGGTCCCCCTGGCATGTCAGGTCCGGCCTCTCTAGGCCGAGCTTCAATCTCAGCCTTGATTTCCTGGCAGCCCGTGGAACAAGAAGCACTGATTTATAAGCTTTAGCTTGGACTTGGTTCAAGAAGGCAACTAGTGATCCTGGGAAGGCCAGGTGACCGTAACTGATGGCTGGAAGCAGTTTTGCTTTTAGTGCCATCAGTATTGGGGCCGCTGTAGGGCTTAGCAGATGTTGGTTCAGCTGTTTTAGCGAGTGTATGACATTCTTGTCCTTGGAGTTCAGAAGGTTTAAACGAATAATTGCATTGGCCCGCTCTGAAAACCAGACCCCAAGATAAATATAAAATGCCACTGTGCCAATTTGTTAATCCCACAAGAGCCATTGTGCTTGCCTTTTGAAATGATGTCTTCCAAAGACGATTACCTTGGTCGTCCCCTGGTTGACCGTCAGGGAGTTTGCCTTGTTATATTGATCCAATGCATGAAGGGCTCTCTGGAGGCCCACGTTAGTGTGGTCCATTATTGCTGTATTATGGTACTCTACTCTAACACGTCTAGTGGCCAATGTGCATTTTAATGTAAAAGGATATAGTTCATTTTTTCTTAATTTAATAATTTGCAGAGACAATCTGGACACCTCTGATTGACGGAAATTAGAGAATTGTAGTTCTGCAGTGCCTTTTACTCTCGTGGAGGATCAATTATTCTCAGTAACCATTATTAAAATGGTCAGTGGATAGTCAGTGTTGTCATATGTGATGCTCAGAGAGTAAACTTGATGCAACTAAGTATAAACATGTTTTACACATGTGGTGGAAAGTAGAGACGTGTAAGGATAGATTCCCAAGCAGCGTATACAAAGCAGTCCAGGTTATCGTCTTAGACAGTGTGAGTTTTGGTTATGGCAAAAGTCAGACCTTTATGGCTCTTCTGAAATGAACTGACAGATTTGATTTTCTTAGGTACTTTACTCCATAATGTGTGTGTCTCTAGTGAGAAGTGCTACCCTCTTAGTGGTTTTTGTGGTAAGTATTAATTATCAGCTGTGTGGTCATTCCTGATCTAATACTTCCACTTTTGGTTGCAAAGTCTGAGTTCCAATTATAGGAACTAGATCAAAACCTGTGGATTCCCAATGTGCAATGCAACAGACTTTAAAGGCTGGTCTCTGGCCACTGGTAACTAGTGGAGTACTTTGAAGAGGGTGTAATGTGTTTTCATTGAGAACTTGTCTAGCTACAGTGTTCTGTATTCTTTGTAGTTCTTCAATAGATTTTTTTGGTAGTCCAATGTAGATTCCATTTGCATAAACGAAACTTGATTTCACTGGTACTTGTGTTGCCTGTATAGTACATGAGATGTTTCCAAACATTCTCAAACTGTAGGATGTATCTCTTGTCACTTTGCTGACTTGTGATTGAAGTGAGAGATTGGAATCCACAATAACCCCAAGGTTTTCACTCCAATTGAAGTGGTAGGTTGCTGCCCTATTTCTTGGGAACAAGAGGATATTGGGTTATAGTTTTGCTGTAATCAGAATGTGAGTATTTTTATTTTTGAGAAGTTGAGTTTCAAATTATTTTTTAGCCTTTTATAGACACGTTTTAAAATCATTCTAGTGTCATTCATGTAGTAGTAGTAGTAGGTGAGGTTGAATGATGTCACCAGTTCATGATGTTGGACTAGGTAAAGAGTAATGCTGCAATAGTTGAGCACTGGGGAGCACCTATTGAACTAATGTAGGTTTATGAACAGAAAGACACTAACAAGACAATTTGATCTACAAGCAAGGATTATCCTCAGGTGAGTTGTGTACCTTGTATCCAGTAACATATTGTCTTAGGGCTAGTAGTTGGTGGTCAAAAGTGTTGAAAGCTGACGGCAGGTCAAGTAGAACTAGAACAGCAACCCCTGAATGTCAACAGAGTACTAGAGGTCTTCTAAAATGTCGATTAGTGCTGATTCTGTATTTCTTCTGTCTGAATTCATTGTGTATGTCTGACAGTTGAGTGCCATCTAGGAAATGTGATGTTGGTCCAAAGTCTGCCTTTTCAATGAATTTGGCTAAAAATGGACCATTAGCTACTGTTTGAAATTAGTTGAGTCAGACTGATCAAGTTCATATTTCTTTAGAATTTTCTTTTTAATTATGTTGTCTTAGGTTTACTTGGAAATGCACTAATTGACAGAGAACCGTTGATGATTTGTTCTTGTTGATATGGCAACAAAGGAATTAAGGAGGACTGATTTGAAGATGTTTGGCTAGGAAGGATCTCCTGAGGAACTAAACATTTTTGTGGGTGACTTTCATTAGGACAGAGATATATTTGTGTGTACAGAGGTTGAATGAGCTTAGTGTAGGTTGAGGGCTGCGGATAGCCCTATTTGGTGAGGGATTCTCTCAGAGAACATTACTTGGTTTATCAAGAGAATAGGCTTTGGGGTTGGTCGTGTTTTTGATAAAGTGGTTTGCCAAAATATTGCACCTTTCCTTAAATATGTTTACCTTATCGAAACGCTAGCAGTGATAAGGAATAAGTTGACAAATCTGCAGAGCTCTTTGTTTGGACATGTAACCTATGAGATGCATTGTTCATAGCAGAAACTCTTTAAAAATACTTTCATGCAGATTCGAGAGATTTTTGTATTGACTTTGGAGTCACTTTTTATCTTTTATCTCCAAAAGGGATCTAGTTTACCTTATTCATAGTTTTGCATCCAAGTTCAACCAACTAGCTCTCCTTCTGCTAGGTTGCAGAAGTATGACTTCTGGATGGACCACCATGTGAATAGTCCCCTACTATTGGTGGAACGATTGTATGGACATTTGGATACCACTGTTTTTTGAGGTAAAGAAGGATTTTTTGAATGATTTGGCATCACTTTTTTTCTCATCTTCTGCCAACTATGATTTTAATTCAAATCTGTGGAAGGTTTGGTTGCCATGGGGATGTTGAGCAACATATGAATGATGTGGCTGTCCCCCTATCTAATAGAGCTATTGTAAGTGAGCAAGATAACATTTCTTGGGACAAATATAGTGCTGAGAATGTGACTAGTAAACAATTGTTTGAAGCCAACTACTTCAATGTTGGAGAGAAGCCAGCAGGGCCGGACTGGGATTTGAAAACAGCCCTGGCAAATTTTGCAAGAGCAGCCCCCATCCGGCACGTAGCCCGACCACTACTAAGGGGGAATGGGGGGGGGGGTTCTTCCCCCAAGAAAAGTTTGGAAAAAGATAGACCAAAATGGTGCATTTTACAGCACATTTTTCATTACAAAGTATTAACTTTTAAAGCACAGTAAATAGTACATGATGACCTTAAAGACCACCAGGTTATGCAGTCATTATGCCTACAATTAAGGAAGGTCAGGTGTCTCAGTGCCTGCCTTGTCACGAGGAGTGGTGGTGGTCGACAGTGGGTGTGGCACCGAAAGTAAGGGTATGCGGGCCGCAGCCTGCACGCACCGACCGCATGGCACCTCTGTCCCTGCGCATGCACAGTGTAGTAGCTGGGTGGACTGGTATGGTAACTTGGGTTGAATTTAGTAGTGTGTGTGTGAGGCACACGCACTACTACATTCAACCCAACTACAGCACCGCAGCACCTCTGTCTGTCTGTGCGGGTAAAAAGCACCGCTGCCACTTGTGAGTGAGAGGTCACCTCACCAATGGCAGTGGTGCTTTTTCTCCGCAGAGCAGAGGCAGGAGTGCACACTGCACTGTACATAGCTGCCACGGTTTCAGATTGCTGTGTGTGACATTTTCATAAATTCAGTGTAATTATGAGAGATATTCAATGACTATGAGTGACACTTTCTCGCGAGCAAAAATCGAACAATGAACATGAGGGAAACATATAAATATCAGAGATTACAGTACCCATCGAACACAGTTTTCAAAGTCACTGTCAGTACCTGTCCTCAATACCCCTCAGTGAACACAGAATTCAATGCTCACTCTGTCAGTACCTTCCCTCAGTACCCCTTAGTGAACACAGTCTTCAGGGTTCACTCAGTCAGTACCTGCCCTCCGTACTCCACAGTGAACACAGTCTTCAGGGTTACTTGGTCAGTACCTGTCCTCTATAACCCTCACTCAACACAGTCTTCAATGCTTAATTGGTCCGTATCAGTCCTGAGAGACCCTCAGTGAGTACCAATTCTCAGTGCCAGTCCTTAATACCCCTCCCTATTGTGCCAGTCCTCAGTGCTCCTTGCTTAATGCCAGTCTCAGTTCCACTCAGTGCCAGTCCTAAATGACCTTCACAAATATTCACAAATACTAGTCCTCGGATCCCCTACCCCCTCCCCTCGTTAATAGCAGTCTTCAATACTTCTTGTTCAGTGTCAGTCCTCTTTAAGCACCAGTCCTCAGTACTGCTCACTCAGTAACAGTCCTCAGTGGCCCTGCATGAGTACCAATCCTCAGTGCCCTTCGCTCAGTGCCAGTCCGCATAATCCCTCGCCAGTGACAGTCCTCAGTGTCCCTCTGTTAGTAGCAGTCCTCAAGACAGTCTGAGCATACCAATCCTCGGTGCCAGTCCTCAGAGCTCTTCACTATCATTCAATCAGTGCCAGTTCTCAGTGCGTCTCCGTGGGAAGCACCCCTCAGCACCTCTCGCTCAGTGACAGTCCTCAGTACCGCTCGCTCAGTGACAGCTCTCAGTACCTCTCCCTCAGTGCCATTTCCGAGTCAGTGTACCTGGGTCACTGCGCCCTATACTCACTGTTTCTCCACCCAGGGCTTGCTCCTCAGTGGACTCCGCAGTGTCTCCCCAATCCTGCTCCCTGGTGCCCGTCCTCCTCTGTCAGTCTCCAGGCACGAACCCCCTGATCTCCGTCTCATGGTCCTTTATTTTGGGGCTCCTGGCTCTCCCAGTCTTTGCCTGTGCTCCTGGGCAGTGCCGGCTCTCGGGGTGTCCTTACTCTCGTGCCACTGGTGGTGGCATCCCTTCCCTCTTGCATGGATCATTGAACTCTGTCCTCGTGCTCTTCTCATTCCACATGGTGGCACTCCCACCTTCACCCAGCAGCTCTCACTTCTCCCACGGCACCTCCCGCTTACCCTGGAGCGCTCCCTGCTTCCTCCTTCTACCTTTCACTTCTTCTCCTGCGCTCCCTTCTTATCCCTGCAGCCTCGGTGTTCAGCGCCTCTCTTCCAGGAGGCCTCCTTCCAGATCCCAAACCGCCCCTCATGCATGGCTCCTCTCTCTGACCCTCACATGTCACCCCGTGCGCCTCTCCTCCCGGCAAGTATATATTATTTATACTGCATGTGAATTTTTGCATTTGGACACTCCAGGGTCGGATTCCTGCTGAGAACCCATGCTGCCACAGGCCTGGAAGCAGGACAGTCTTCTGATTTTGTTGCTAGGGGACGATTTTTCAGAAATCGGCGTCCCTAGTAACAAAACCGGTCCCCTGTAAAGAAACCGGCCCCCACACCTTCCGGCCTCCCAGGGGATTGCCCGGTGCCCAGTATTAGCAGTCCGGTTCTGGAAGTCAGAAGGTCTGGCAAAGCGTTGATTTGTAGATCAGATGTTTAGGTCCACTAGTATAGTCAGGTTCTTGTGTTACATAATAATGGCGGCTACTTAGTCCAAAAGGTCATCCACAAAACCAGTGGTACATAGGGGTGGTCAATAAATTAGGGGTAATGAGGCAGAGACGACTGTAGAAGGGGGGCATCAAACTAGCAAATATTTACTTTCAAGATGATTGAGACAGATGTAGGCAGGGTTTTTTGTGGACCACTGCTTGCCCTTTACCAGTCTTTATATGGGGTTGATTTTTGAAGAGGGTTAGGTATTCGTCAGGTAATGATTTGTGTAATATGGAAACTGCATCTTCACTAAGACAGGTTTCACTGTGAAGGCGAGTTCGAGTTTGAAATCTACCAGTAGGCCATAGATATGATTTCTAATTATGCTCAGGGATCTTGCATTAATTAGCGTACATGATAGGTGGTTGAAGTCATAAAGGTCACAAGTTCAAATCCCAGCAAGGCAGACTTTTCCTTCGGAGTCAGTAAATTGAACACAATGAATTGTGTAATAGTAAGGTCTGTTGTGTCCAGTACTTAGGAAAAGCAGAAGGGCTATATAAAAATGCATTATTTTTATAGGGTCTCCAGCAGAGATCACAGTAAATGGTTTGTTTTGGCCAGCTCTGTCTCAAAGAAGAAAGTGAACATCATTTTTTCTCAAATGATGCTCATAATGCTGTATGTCGAAACTCTTTTCTTCCACTATGGTTGTAACATAATCTGGTATGTAGGCCTTTTTGTACTCTTTCTTGTTGTTATGGTGTCTCTTTCTAACCTTGTTTTTAACCCTGTTTAAATTCTATGTAAGAAATTGGGTTATCAGTTGAGGGAGGTATGTACCCACCTGAAGTAATAATCACAATCCTTGTCAGCGTGAGCATACTGGACACATTAAATAGATTTGAACTCAATCCCCTGGTAGCTGTTGCACAGAGCAGACTGGCTTAACTTAGAGGAATTGTGTAAAGTATTTAACTGTACTAAACCAGTAATAAAGTTGAAATGCAAAACAATGAAAATTCCAAGTAAAATTTGAAAATTTGTAAAGTGTAATAAACAAAATAACACCGAAATGAAAAACATCCAGTAAGAAGAACCAAAGATATGAATGTTGAATTTTTAAGTTGAAATGACACCAAGAAGCACAAAGTGGCAATAATAATCAATGCTCGTGGTAGAACAGATGCTGACCGTGATGGAGTGCAGGTCAGCTACATTAACCAGGCTCATCCTAGCCAAAGATTTAACCTTCTGACTTTAGTTCTTTAATTCCAAATCCATCACAGGAGTACATTTCTAAAGCACCCAGGGCCCCAGGGGTGGCACTTATAGACTCCCAGGGTAGCAGCCAGAGGCGAACAGGAGGGCCTAGTCAAGGTCCACTTGCCAATAGTCAGCTGGGCAGTTGCACGAAAAGGCCTCTTGTAACTGTTAAATCCCGGTAGCTTTAGCAGAAGGTTAGTCTTATGACCCTTGGAGTCCACTTCGTTGCCCGGGGTACAAGAGGGAGAACAGGTCCAGTCTTCTAGGGTGATCTCAGGTCTCATATAGCAGGTTCAGTCCTCCTCTGATATTCCACAAGTCGGAACATCTTAAGGATTTGTGGGGTCCTGGTCAAGATATATTTTATAGCTCTCTGTGTGCAGCAACTTTCAATGTATTACCCCTTTTTGGCTCATTTAAACACTTGTGTTGTCAAATCTGCTTGTTACTCCAATTGAACAAAAAACACGCTAAAGGGGCCTTGTTAGATGATTAGTAGAAACGGAATAATATTAAAGTAAAACATACACACATAGTGCTTAAAGATTTTAGCTTTAATTGCTGAATATATGTAAGCAGAAATATATCCCCCTTTTCTTCTCACGCTCTTGCCTCAGCAGTTAAAATCAGAGCCCTGCTCTGAGGATCTTCACCATTTCATTTGTAAAAATTTAATAACTTTGTCCTACTTTTTCCTACCCTGCCTTATCCCTCTTCTCCTCTTTATATGTCTACACTTCTCAGGCTAGACAACTACTTGTCTCTGCTGAATACGTGAAATGGAACAAGTCAAGATACAAGAGATGTGCAAGGACATAAGTAGAGCAGTACAGCGAGAGACGTGAAGTAGAGGGAGAATTGGAAGAGATAGAGATGATGTAAAAACATATATGAGGCAGTGATAGAAGTCAAGTTAAGAAAGGTGAGGCATGCAGATGGAAACATAAGGAGAGGTAGAAAGAGGAAGATCTCGCTAGAGAAAGAGAAGCAGAAAAAAAGGTAAGGTAAGGTTTTAGGATATAGTAGAGAGAAAAAGAGGTAGGGAGAAGAAAATGTAGAGAGAGGTAAAGGAGTACAGTACTCCAAATGATGAGACAGAGAGAGAGTTAGTGATGAAAATGTGACTTATAGAGAGGTAAGTGAGAGGATGATGTAGACAGAGAGACTTGAGGGCAAACAAAGAGATCAAAAGGAAGACAGAGAGCAAAATGTTAAGAGGTATAGAAAAATGGGTCAGGTAAAGAGAGTAGTGGGGAAGAGAGAATAGTAGAGAAGGAGTGATGCCGTAGAAAGAGAAATGTGGTGTAGAGTGACAATAAGACATTGAGAGACAACTTGAAATAGAGAAAGAGGTGAGGCTTACACAGAGGTAGAGAGTTGTGAGATAGAAAAAGAGGAAGTGATGGTGAGGTAATGAGATTTATAAAGAAAGAGATTGAAAAGGATAGTTGAGGTTGATGAGGTGAAATTAAATGGAGAAGGAGGTCTGTAGAAAGAGATATTTGTTGGTGTGTGAGAGAGAGTGGCAAAGGAGTCGATTATAGAGAAAAAGAAGTAGAGGAACAGAGGTAGCCAGAAAGGTGCATGATATTTACAAAGATGAAAGAAAAGGAACAGAGGTAGAATAAGAGAAAGAGAAGGCAAAATGGTGAGGTAGTGAACTAATGGTCGCTAAATTTAAAGGTTAGGTATTGAGAGGGAGATGTGTGGTAGACAATTGCGATGGTGAGGGAGATGTGTGGTAGAGAGAAATGAGAGAAAGAGGTGAGGCGGAGTGGTGATGCAGAAAAACAGCTGAGTGAGAGGTGGAGAGAGATAAGGTAGCAGAGACATACAAAGATAGAAACAAGGTTATGTGAGAAGTGAAATTGATGGAGTGAAGATACAGGGAGGTAAGATGGAAAAAGCTCGGTGAGGTAGAGATAAAGGGATGAGATAGAAAGTTGAAGTACAGCGAGGGGATTGAGAGTGATAGATATAGTTATAGGCACAGAAAGTGAGAGAGAGAAGAGCAAGGTCATGAGCCAGAGGTGGAGATCTCGTTGAGTGCGATATTTTTGGGATATGGAGTGAGAGACGTGAGGTAAAGGAAGCTGAGCTAGAGAGCGAGGAAGAAGGCATATGGAGAAGTGGAGATGGACAGAGAGAGAGGTTATGAAACAGGGTTAACAGAGATTAAGGGCGGCGAAGTAAGGAGAGAGAAATGTTATGGAAGGCCCGAGAAAAGCAAACAACTGCCTGAGAGTGCGAGCTGCTTTCCTGAGTTGCGCAAAGGGGATAAAGCAGAGCCATATTATTAAAAATGTCCTGCTGCTGCTCACTACCACTACGCTAGCACATAACCTTTGCACTATGGTGCAGAGGTGTGCGTGTGCTATCTAGTAAAGGATATGCACTGGAAACATCACCTTCCAGTACAAAATCTTATGCCTGTACAAATTCTTCAACATTGCACACATTGTGTATGTGCTGTGCAGTGCAGCACACATGCGATAGGCGGAATCTTAGCAGAAACAAAAATTTCTCCATGATAGTGCCTGCTTTAGTGAGGCATTATTTTTTTTATTCAAAGCCCGTTCTGGCTATCTCTAGCAGATCAGTCTTTGCATCAAAATAAAAAACCTATTGGCGATTGCGCTAATCTACCCAAGTAATGCTACTTTAATACAAAGTGGCACAAAGCTGTGTAAAGTCCCATTAAAGCTTAAAAAAGAGTAGCTTTCCAGTGAAAAATAACTTTTGACCTTGAATGTAAATACCTTTGCAAGAGTTTGTGCTACTTTGTGTCCCTTTGCAGTACTTTTCCTGATGCATATTCTTAGTAAATGTAGCCCTAAGTTTCTGTTAAGCATGCTCAGATGTGAAATTTAAAAAAGTATTTTGAGCAATGCTACTGTGGTAGGAATGTCGATTGTCCACTCACTTTACCGTGGGACCCCTTTCAAGGCCCTGGGCAAATGCCCACCTTGCCCATGGCTTAAAACATCTCTGCCACAGGTCCAGGAAAATTCTAACGTGGATGCCTGAAGATGCCACAGTGATGCCTAGCATGAGCCAGTGGGTGGGAATGACCCCTGGGGACACCCTAGCCAATGAGATAAAGGTTGCTGGGAGTAATTCTACCCACTTTGGGCATTTTCAAGGTGGTCAAAGTGTTTGGCCACAGTAAACCTGGGCTCTGAGGGCTGTGATGTGTGTGCAGAGTGTTATATGGTATTCCTAGTGTCCTTCCACATCTAACACAATAATCCGGTTTTTGGCAGTCCCTGTATTCACAACAACCTCAGAGACAGAGATCTGATAGAGGAGAGCTGAGTTTTCCGCAAACAGACATGGGATACACAAAAAAGCTTTTACATCCATTCTTCTCATTTTAAAGTGCACTCCAGATGTTATATGTAAACCCAGCAGGTCTGTGAAACTGACTCTGACACTGTAATGTCAAAAAGAGGCCCACTGTGATTGGGGCCTGACTGACCGGGGAGACAAAAGAAATGCTCTGCCCAGTGTCAGCTAATATTTGCCTGTGACAGGGTAGGTAGGCATCTTCGAAGTTTGCCCTAAGTGTCATACCAAAAACCCCAGCAGACTTTTAAAGCAGGTTGTGACATTTCAGCAGGACTTGACAATTTAATGTCAAAAAGGGTCATCTAAGCCCCCCTCTGCATTTTCAGCCAGGTTCAGAAAGGTTATCTCAGCATATTCAGATCAGTCTATTGTATACTCCTGGGAGCACATTTATATCTCATTTACTCCTATACAAATACTATTTCATAACTGGCTGAAGTGGGAGTGCAAAATGAAGATTTAGCTTCCAGTAACTTTAGGCAAGGTAGAGGTAATTTTCTAAAAGTTACGTTCCTGTGATATTTGAATTGTATTTTTACTAACTATTAAAAAATAGTTGTCTAATTATTTGTCTTGTGCGTCCTATTTTATAGATACAGTATTAGCATTTACTATTACATCCTAGTGGGTTCCTATAGAACAGCTGTTCTGCTTGGGTTTTCGGATCATATAGAACCCGCTCATCAGAGCCTCACTAACCCAGCCAGAACGTTACCCCCTCCCTAGAACCTATTTACAATCCTGCAATATCACATATATCTACCACCTAAGGACAGGGGATTCCTACTATGCATACCAAGACCTCTTATAATCGGCGGCCTCGCGATCCCATGCGGATCCAGACCTCTCTGCCCATACGACAGTATCACAAGTGGCGGCCTCGCGGTCCCATACGAACCCAGACCTCTCTACCCAGACGGCAGTCTCAGATCACAAGTGGCGGCCTCGCGGTCCCATACGAACCCAGACCTCTCTACCCAGACGGCAGTCTCAGATCACAAGTGGCGGCCTCGCGGTCCCATACGAACCCAGACCTCTCTACCCAGACGGCAGTCTCAGCACAATCGGCGGCCTCGCGATCCCATACGGATCCAGACCTCTCTGCCCATACGACAGTATCACAAGTGGCGGCCTTGCGGTCCCATACGAACCCAGACCTCTCTACCCAGACGGCAGTCTCAGCACAATCGGCGGCCTCGCGATCCCATACGGATCCAGACCTCTCTGCCCATACGACAGT
Organism: Triturus cristatus; assembly: GCF_964204655.1. NCBI lineage: Eukaryota > Metazoa > Chordata > Amphibia > Caudata > Salamandridae > Triturus > Triturus cristatus. The sequence continues at coordinate 452,007,626 of NC_140593.1, read as the reverse complement.
ATCACAAGTGGCGGCCTCGCGGTCCCATACGAACCCAGACCTCTCTACCCAGACGGCAGTCTCAGCACAATCGGCGGCCTCGCGATCCCATACGGATCCAGACCTCTCTGCCCATACGACAGTATCACAAGTGGCGGCCTCGCGGTCCCATACGAACCCAGACCTCTCTACCCAGACGGCAGTCTCAGATCACAAGTGGCGGCCTCGCGGTCCCATACGAACCCAGACCTCTCTACCCAGACGGCAGTCTCAGATCACAAGTGGCGGCCTCGCGGTCCCATACGAACCCAGACCTCTCTACCCAGACGGCAGTCTCAGATCACAAGTGGCGGCCTCGCGGTCCCATACGAACCCAGACCTCTCTACCCAGACGGCAGTCTCAGATCACAAGTGGCGGCCTCGCGATTCCATACGAATCCAGACCTCTCTACCCAGACGGCAGTCTCATACGACAGTTCATCCTATGATCACCATAACATACAAAAAGGGAATCAGTCTCACTATTCATCAGATCACACAAGGATTGCCAGTTCGAGCATGGCCTGTTCTCAGGTTCGAGGGGCTCCTCTTTCCCTTATTCAGTTACCACTTACCTGATCAGGGTTAACATCTGTTCATGTAGCCGCAGCTGACTAGAAGAATAGGCTACCCTCTTATACAAGAACACGCAGCACATGTTTGTTCACTACAAATTTGAGACTTTATTACTCATTACATACACAATCACATAACATTACGATATAACACATAACCTGCAAAGAAAAGTGAAAGATTAAGTTGTACACTCTAATAAGAAAGGGTCGACATCACCTTAGTAGTATGTAGCCTGCACTCAGTGGTCATCTAGGTACCCTTCTCGTCTGTGTCTCGGCTCGCCTGGAGTTTCCTTTCTCCGAGTCACTGGGACCTCTTCCTTATCGGCTACTCTCTCCTCTCTGGCTATTCTGCTAGGAAAGCATCTGTCTCTCGGTTCTTCTCCGCCTTCAAGATGGCGTCTGTCTTCCCTGGAATAAGTAGTAGCTTTACTGCTAACGGCTAGATGCCGCCTACGGACTGAACATGTAACTGCCTCAGACTTTCACTAATATAGAGGTGCGTTTCCTCATGGAAAATTCCGGCCCGTAACCTGCCGCCCACCAAATTCTTGTACCTCCCCGTACCAAGGACACGTTCCCAGCCGGCCGGCCTGATGTAGTGTCTTCGGCATGAAGAAAAATACAATCCTTCGATAAGGGCCGGCCTGAACCGGTTCTCTCCAAGCGAATAACACCTCATAACTAAAACATTACATTTGACCTAGAAGCATCCCAAGCTGCCGGAGCAGAAAGAAAGATGGAGTCTCTCCCGTTTGAGGCCTACCAGGCCTGAATTCAGCACAGCTCCGTGAAATACCCTCACTACAGGACAGGTTATCCCTAATACTAACGAATCTATCCCCTAGGCTATGTGTGCAAGCCCTGATCTATGGGGAAGAGCACAGAATCATGTCGAAGTGCCTAGTAAATAGGCTCCATTCACTACTCTAACCCTTAGACTTGAATGATAAGTGACTGAAGTCACCTTCCATTATTGTGCCTCACAAGAAGGCCGGGAAAATCGAGCAGAACATTTCACCCTTGACTTCAGTCTATTATACATTCATTAAACAGAACTAATATCTGTGGAAGAATAATATGAAACAAGACTAACTGATCTATGTCTAGTTCCAGGTGTGCAGAATTGAAGTAGTGAAGGAATACACTGAATAAAGCAACAGATAGAAATCAAAATGCCGATAGTAATCAGAATACCTCCTAATATTTGACGTAACATATACAAATCAGGTAACCAATTAAAGAGCCAGTCAAACCAGCCCTGGTCAATGTGTTTTCTAACTTCTTCTGTCAAGTCATGTAGTTTATCAATGTGAGCTTGAATGGATTTTGTATGATCCGACAAGTTAAAACAACAAAGACCCTCAAAATCAGAACAATCGTGTCCATGTTTAAGCAAAAGATAATCAATGGCCGCTCGATTTTGCAAGATAGCCCTACGTTCACCCTGGGCGTCTAATAGCATGTCAGACAGGACTGTAGAAGTATGATTGATGGATTTTACCATCCAGCAGGCTATTTTCCCAATAGATTTGGCATTATAAACTGCCAAAGCAGGAACACCAACAATTGAAATAGCCAGGCTAAGGTATTCAGACTTGGAATATAAATGCAAAGATGAGTCACAATCCTCCTGTAACCTCACTGTATCTCGAATCACACGAGAGTTGGCATTCGGATGTGACGAAAACATTAATAAGCTCAGTCTAGTAATGGCACAAGGGCCTCCAGAAATATTTGCGGGAATATATGGCCAGGAAGTATTACCACATGAGAAAAGCCATCCGGCAGGTAGTAACATCGTGCGATAATGACTGGGGGTAACCACCAAACTCTTGCAAGTCATGTTATTCCGAACAGAAGCACATGTTTTCGGTGTCCTTTGAAGGCACAAAGTTCGTTCATGAGCGGTGAATGAAGTGGCACCTTTCAATTTTAAACGCATACATTCAGAAATCGCACTAGGATCACAAGTAAGGAAAAAACATAAATCACCCTGTGTGATATTATAGGTAACTATTTGGGACTGGATGGGCGGTATCGGGTCTGACAGTACAGTACACAAGGGGCAATACTCATGGGCAGCGAAATCGCCCAGAAGAACATTGGGGCGAGCATTTGATATATTAAAAATATGAGTCAAAGTCTCCAATGAAGCAGGGACAGCAACTAAACAAGTCGCCAGAATGTCCGTCACCGATCTCATCGGTGTCAGGCAGAAATGAGGGGCTTTAGTCACTTGCTTGGCCAATGTAATCCAAAAGTTCGACGACGAATCCCACGCAGCGAAGGAACGCGACACTCGGGTTCTCAACTCAGCCCGGGTTGATGGGATCCCTCCTCTCTCGTCGTACCAGCCCAAAAGGAGTCCAACGCCGACACATCCTGCAGCAACAGTCCAAAGAATGATCTGAAAGAGAATCAAATACAGGCATTATTCATTCTCGTAAGTAACATTTGTCAGCCGGGACTGCTTCCCAGCTATCTTTCCCTGGTCTCATAACTAAAATGGTGTTGTCTTGACCGGTTGCAATGACTTCTGCTTGTTCAGGGGGATTCTTAGGCGACTGCACCCAAACTCTGGCCCCAGGATTATCTGTGGAGCCAAAACCTTTCTGGCCTCGTACAGTTAGCAACGTTGGGGCAGTGCCTTTTGTGATCTCACCACTGAAAACCGGCATTATTAGCAATTGAGCCACTCGGTCAGTTTGATGTATCAGTAAGTCAACCTCACTGCTATTCAGCAGGAGCACCTTAATCTCTCCCTGATAATCACTATCAATGATTCCTCCAAGCACCTGAATGCCTTTTACAGCCAGCCCCGATCTAGGGGCGATTAATCCGAAATTTCCAGTTGGTATATGAACACCAACACCAGTTTCAATGATGACTCGATCCTTACTTTTTATAACGGTGTCATCCATGGCATGCAAGTCTAAACCTGCCGACCCTGGGGTCGCTCTACATGGAGCCAAAGCTCCGGGAGTAATCTCCCAGTACATCACGGTCTCTCTGATTTCATTGGGCTTAGCATCAACATTCGGAGGAAACAAACGCATAAGTGGGGATTCAGCATTTAGAAAAGGACGGTTATTCAAAATCAATAGCGCTTGAGGCAAAAAGTCTCGCCAATTCTTATACTTGTCATCTGTTAATTTACGCAATTAATCTTTTAGCAAGCCATTCAACCTCTCCACAAGACCCGAGGCCTGTGGATAATATGGTATATGAAACACCCATTCAATATTGTTTTCCACACAGAATTCCTGTACCAATCTTCCACGAAAATGGGATGCATTATCAGATTGAATTTGGAATGGCACACCATAATACATCATAATCAATTCCAATGTTTTAATAGTATTCAATTGGGTAGCTTGCTTACAGGGAAGGGCCACCAACAGGCCACTGTATGTATCAACAATGGTGCAAACATATTGACAATTCCTACTCATAGGAAGTGGACCAATGTAATCAATCTGCCAAATTTGAGCGGGCAATTTCCCGCGATGTAAATGACCTTTAACAATTTGGGGCACTTTGCGCTGCCTGATATGCTGACAAATGGGACAATGTAGAATAACATTTTTGATTAAATCTAGGGGAATATAAATTCCTCGATCAGCAGCCCACCTGCTAGTGGCTTTCTCTCCAAAGTGTCCTGCTTTCTGGTGGGACCATTTCGCCAATCCCGCAATATCAGAATCTTGCCTGTCCACCACTGCCTCAGCAATTTTAGATTTCTCATCTGCGATGTTATGAAAGAATTTGTCAAGAGAGTCTATCGGGGTATGAGCATCCACATGGAAGATTGTAACAGTACTCTGTGGGAGCATTTCCCAAATCTCCTGCCATAATTCTTTTCCCCACAGTTCTTTTGAATGGATTCTCCAACTATGGGAATGCCAAGTCGGTAACCAAACTGCCAACCCATTGGCAGTAGACCAAGAATCGGTGAAAATATGACATGTGCCAGGCAACTCTTGTTTCAGAACTTGATAAACAGCATAGAGTTCAGCAAATTGACTGCTCTTACCCTCACCAGTTGTACTCAGCAATTTTTGTGTGATCGGATTATAGGACACCGCCTTCCAATGCCGTTTCGTCCCTATGAATCTTGCTGAACCATCCGTAAACCAGACATGGTTTCTGTCCTCTGCGGACAAATCATCAAAAGGTCTACCCCACTTAACAGGAGACTCCTGTACTAAAGGTACGGAACATTCACTCTCGGTCTCAGTTGATGGCGCCCGTGCCACCTGCTCATGCAAAGATGCAACTCCTTTTTGTCCCACACGTGCCCTGTCTTGTATATACCATTTCCATTTAATCACACTCGCCTCTTGAGCGTGTCCAATTCGGTGAGTTTTCGGCGAACTCATAACCCACTGCATGATAGGAATTTCAGGTCGCAAAACTATATCATGTCCCAAAGTCAATTGCTCGGTATCCACCAGAGCCCAATAACATGCAAGTAACTGTTTCTCAAAAGGTGTATAACGCTCACCAGCATCAGGTAACTTTTTAGTCCAGAAACCTAACGGTACTCTACTCTTGCCTTGTTTCTGCCACAAACTCCAATTCGCATAAAGGCCTTGTACAGACACATTCAAATCCACATCACCATCACATACAGGCCATAAATCCAGAGCATGCTGAATTGCTTCTTTTGCCAGACTAAACGCATCTTGCTGTGGTTTACCCCATTCAAATGCATTCTTTTTACGAGTGACCTGGTACAAAGGGGCCAATATTTGACTCAAATGAGGAATATGCTGGCGCCAAAAACCAAACAAACCAATGAAGCTTTGGGCTTCTTTCCTATTTCTCGGAACTGCAAAATCAAGAATTTTCTGTTTAACCTGAGGGATCACTTCTCGGTGCCCTTCATGCCAATTAATACCCAAAAATTTCACAGCCTGGGACGGACCTTGTAATTTATCCGGGTTGATTTCCCAACCTTTCTCACGCAAGCACTCAATGACTCTATCCAATTGAGTCTGAACTTCCTCTTGTGTTTCGCCTTGGATCAAAATATCATCAATATAGTGACATCCTGTACAGTAGAATCCGAACTCAAGGAACAAAACTTCAAACAATCGCCAGCATCCAACATAATGCCAGCAGCGCCCAGTTCATAAAGGCGCACCATCCATGTGAGTAAGGTCTCACCAGCTCGCTGCCGAAATCGCTGCAAAATATCACTAATTTCTTGTTGCTAAAGCAATACCATTCGGAGCACCGGGAGCCTGCTGCACCTTCCGCCGAAAAACTGGATGCACCGAGACCGCGGGACGAGCATCACAAGGAGCTCGACCAGTACACGTAGAGGAACAATCAGTGGAAGAAGCATCGACCCCGCTCGAAGGACGAGCGCAATCACGGGGTGCACCATCAGAGGCGCAAGAAGCAGACTTACAATCACGGCCGGAGCGAGAGGACTCGCGCTTGGCAGACTCCTCACCCGAGGAAGGAGAATCACTCGAGTTCCAGATATTACCATCCCATTCATCAGGATTCCAATCCAGTCCGGCTTTCGCCACGACCAGACGCACCTTTCGCGTCGAAACCCGACCACGCCGATTCTTGTATTTATAACGAGCAATTCGCACAGCCGCCCTTTCGGCAATAGTTTGATACGTCTCAAGTTTGTCAGCAAGCAACTTATTCTGACACCGCAACAAAGTATGAGCATTCTGAATCTCAACAAAGTTCGCTTCCAAATCCTTATGCAAGTTCTGTAACTTCAACAACCTCTCATGCAGAATTCTGTACGCAGACAGAACAATCCAACCTCTGCGCCCCAAAACGGGAAGCTCATCACCCTTAGATACCGGCGCCTTCTGTAAACAAGTAATCACATTAGCCGGCTCCGCCAGCTCCAAAAAAGAATTCCAATTCTCACTCAAACCAGTAGAATCAGCCCACTCACGGGCTAAGGCTTCATAAGGCGTTGAATCCCAACCGGGAATATCAACGGGCAACTTAAAAGTAGATTTCGATTTTTTAGAAAACATCTCGGAAAAGAAAGAAAAAGAGAAAAAGAAAAAGAAGAAAGAAGAAAGAGAAAAAAAAAACTACACTCACAGTTATATACAAATAATATAGAAACGAAACCACGCACGCGCCGAAAGCAAACACGATACAACCACAACGCACACAGGTTTCGTAAACGGTTCGTGACGCCAAATGTTCTGCTTGGGTTTTCGGATCAGATAGAACCCGCTCATCAGAGCCTCACTAACCCAGCCAGAACGTTACCCCCTCCCTAGAACCTATTTACAATCCTGCAATATCACATATATCTACCACCTAAGGACAGGGGATTCCTACTATGCATACCAAGACCTCTTATAATCGGCGGCCTCGCGATCCCATGCGGATCCAGACCTCTCTGCCCATACGACAGTATCACAAGTGGCGGCCTCGCGGTCCCATACGAACCCAGACCTCTCTACCCAGACGGCAGTCTCAGATCACAAGTGGCGGCCTCGCGGTCCCATACGAACCCAGACCTCTCTACCCAGACGGCAGTCTCAGATCACAAGTGGCGGCCTCGCGGTCCCATACGAACCCAGACCTCTCTACCCAGACGGCAGTCTCAGATCACAAGTGGCGGCCTCGCGGTCCCATACGAACCCAGACCTCTCTACCCAGACGGCAGTCTCAGCACAATCGGCGGCCTCGCGATCCCATACGGATCCAGACCTCTCTGCCCATACGACAGTATCACAAGTGGCGGCCTCGCGGTCCCATACGAACCCAGACCTCTCTACCCAGACGGCAGTCTCAGCACAATCGGCGGCCTCGTGATCCCATACGGATCCAGACCTCTCTGCCCATACGACAGTATCACAAGTGGCGGCCTCGCGGTCCCATACGAACCCAGACCTCTCTACCCAGACGGCAGTCTCAGCACAATCGGCGGCCTCGCGATCCCATACGGATCCAGACCTCTCTGCCCATACGACAGTATCACAAGTGGCGGCCTCGCGGTCCCATACGAACCCAGACCTCTCTACCCAGACGGCAGTCTCAGATCACAAGTGGCGGCCTCGCGGTCCCATACGAACCCAGACCTCTCTACCCAGACGGCAGTCTCAGATCACAAGTGGCGGCCTCGCGGTCCCATACGAACCCAGACCCCTCTACCCAGACGGCAGTCTCAGATCACAAGTGGCGGCCTCGCGGTCCCATACGAACCCAGACCTCTCTACCCAGACGGCAGTCTCAGATCACAAGTGGCGGCCTCGCGATTCCATACGAATCCAGACCTCTCTACCCAGACGGCAGTCTCATACGACAGTTCATCCTATGATCACCATAACATACAAAAAGGGAATCAGTCTCACTATTCATCAGATCACACAAGGATTGCCAGTTCGAGCATGGCCTGTTCTCAGGTTCGAGGGGCTCCTCTTTCCCTTATTCAGTTACCACTTACCTGATCAGGGTTAACATCTGTTCATGTAGCCGCAGCTGACTAGAAGAATAGGCTACCCTCTTATACAAGAACACGCAGCACATGTTGGTTCACTACAAACTGGATACTTTATTACTCATTACATACACAATCACATAACATTACGATATAACACATAACCTGCAAAGAAAAGTGAAAGATTAATTTGTACACTCTAATAAGAAAGGGTCGACATCACCTTAGTAGTATGTAGCCTGCACTCAGTGGTCATCTAGGTTCTCTTCTCGTCTGTGTCTCGGCTCGCCTGGAGTTTCCTTTCTCCGAGTCACTGGGACCTCTTCCTTATCGGCTACTCTCTCCTCTCTGGCTATTCTGCTAGGAAAGCATCTGTCTCTCGGTTCTTCTCCGCCTTCAAGATGGCGTCTGTCTTCCCTGGAATAAGTAGTAGCTTTACTGCTAACGGCTAGATGCCGCCTACGGACTGAACATGTAACTGCCTCAGACTTTCACTAATATAGAGGTGCGTTTCCTCATGGAAAATTCCGGCCCGTAACCTGCCGCCCACCAAATTCTTGTACCTCCCCGTACCAAGGACACGTTCCCAGCCGGCCGGCCTGATGTAGTGTCTTCGGCATGAAGAAAAATACAATCCTTCGATAAGGGCCGGCCTGAACCGGTTCTCTCCAAGCGAATAACACCTCATAACTAAAACATTACATTTGACCTAGAAGCATCCCAAGCTGCCGGAGCAGAAAGAAAGATGGAGTCTCTCCCGTTTGAGGCCTACCAGGCCTGAATTCAGCACAGCTCCATGAAATACCCTCACTACAGGACAGGTTATCCCTAATACTAACGAATCTATCCCCTAGGCTATGTGTGCAAGCCCTGATCTATGGGGAAGAGCACAGAATCATGTCGAAGTGCCTAGTAAATAGGCTCCATTCACTACTCTAACCCTTAGACTTGAATGATAAGAGACTGAAGTCACCTTCCATTATTGTGCCTCACAAGAAGGCCGGGAAAATTGAGCAGAACAACAGCCAAGCTTGATACAGTGAAAATAGCTTTTTGGGGCTAATTACTGTAATGACATGTTTAGTATAAAACTTTCTCCAGTCCTACTTTTAAATAAAATACACCCTGTCTTTTGGGAAATAAGGCCTAATCAGGGATGACTAATAAATGTCTAAAAGAAAGGTTTAAGCCCATCAAAGGGGGTTATTTTGGCAGGTCAAATTTAAAGTTAAAACCTGCAAAGCCTGGGTTGGCGTGGCCTGGACGGCAATGGGTTTAGACGCCTGAATCCAGCGCTCCGCCGAACCTGGAAGCGAGCAACAAAAAGAACACGCGAGTGTTGATTAGTTTAAGGAAAAGAGCACACCAAAAGATAGCGGAGATATCAAGGGAGAAAGTGACCCGACTTGCGAGCTCAGCCACAACAGTGAAAGAGAGAAAAATACGGAGAAGAAAATCTCCCGTAGAGAGCGCTATCAACCAAGATGGTGCCCGCGAGGGAGACCCTCCACCACTGCGAGACCTGCTGCTGAATGTTCCCCAAAAAGCAACAAACGAACACCGGAAGACCAGCAGCGAGCCCACGTAAGGTTAGTGCCTCCCGTGGTGAGCACCGAGGCATCAGTAACAATAGCAGGAAAACTCTAGTGGGGATGAAGATCCTCGCTCATTTATAACGAAACCGAAACCACCGATGGGGGCCGCCATCTTAGGTTTGAATATCGGGTAAGAAATATATCAAGTATTTCGACTTGACCTCTGCGCACTATATCCAACTGGCTGTTGCTATAGGATACCAAAATCTGAAATACATTCCATAATAAACAGTTTTTGGAACCAAAGTCTTCAAAACATATAACTTAATAGACAATGTTTGTCGATCGTTCTTTTTTTGCGAATTTTATTGAATTCAAGAGTGCTTGTCTTGAAGCATAATTTTTTTGCATTTATACATTAGTGTCCATTAAATCCTTTCGAACATGCCCAATGCATTTCAGGCCCCATCGGCCCTTCCTCAGGGGCTCTAATCTGCAAATTATATAAACAAAATAGAACTTTTTAAGCGTGTGCAGGGGAACAATAAAGATTCCAATTCAATTCTTATTTGGTGAATAAAGTAAAACATTGTAAATCGACTCAACAGCTCATCTTTCAAACAAACAGAATATGTACTTTTCATGGTTAAACAATTTAAATATTCGTGATTATAAAAAAGAATAGGTGTCCCAACACCTTTGTTTCGCAAACACCCCGTGAGTGTGATTTCCGTGATAACGGCGCTCTCATTGATAATTACAGCGTTACGCTCAGGTTACCATGCAAATTACCTGAAACGAGTTCTCACCAAAATGTTTATCTGCAAATCAATGAATTTAATACTCGTAACTTATGCCTCTGATGAACACCTAAAACGGACAGAAAAACGCCATAAGTCTCCTTGCCTCGAAATGAAATGCAACATTACAAGTCCGAAAAACGAACTCCTAGTTACCTTAAAATACTGCCGAGAATGTTCTCGATGGTAAACTTCATCAACCAGACCTAGTTGAATCCTAGTTCGGTTTCTCAAAGATTTGAACCACCATGCATCAAACCTACCGACTTATGCTCATGCGCGTAACAAAAAAGCAAAAGAGGACTATTCTCAGCTTTTTAGCCGCCATGTTGGAATGGTATAGGATCCATCTGTAAAGTATCAATATTAGTGACCTGCATATAAACCTGTCATTGTTCTGATGATGAAAAAGATTTTTTACCAAGTGTCTTTAACACAGAAAACCTTGAAGTTCCTGAACAAAAAACTTACATTGATTCGAAGAGCTACCCAATAAATCACGTACTTAGTTAACATAACCTGAAAAATTGTTTGTTGTTACAAATAGATCAAACGTTCCTTTTGCCAAAAGCGAACCGCAACGCTGACTAAATAGTGTTATGAAAAAATAGGTGAGTGAATAAAAGAGGTGAATTAGAATACTTTTACTAAACGCCGAGAAGTGAAACAAACTAAATGAAAAATTAAATGGTTCATAGAAACCCTTAGTCTTGTTACAATATTTCATCTTATATAAACATAATACAAATTATAGGAACCTAAAAATCTTGAATTGTTTGTATTAAACACTCATCTTTCAAGTAATAGGACGCCTGGGTGCCTTCACATATAGTACATTAAAAAAAGCAACCTAAATCAACTTTATCGTTGATCCCTTTGGGATCCTGTGTTTCTAGTCTTCTGATCCAGAATATCTCTCTTTGAAGTAGAGTTTTGGTAAGATCTCTACCTGGTGTGGGCTCGATAGTTTCAATTACTTGGAATTTCAGTTGAGCAATTGTGTGACGATATTGCATCCAATGTACGGATATACTGCTTTTGGTATTTTTATTGCGAATAGTGCTTTTGTGTTCTGAGATGCGGGTTTTGATTTTTCGTTCCGTCTTTCCTATATATAATGATTCACATGGACATTTGATACTGTAAATAAGATTCTTTGAATTACAGTCTGCATTTAATCCGACTTTGATAGTTTCTCCAGTGTGAGGATGGTGTATTGTATTTCCACATAAAACATTATTACAGTGTACACAATTTGACATCGTCTCATTCCTTTGAATTCTTGAGTATGTGCTATAGGTTGATATTTTAGCATTTCTTTCAAATTTCTAGATCTTTTATATGCAAAAATGGGTTTATTGCCAAATAAATCTTTGAAGTCGCTTTCATATTCAATGATTTCCCATCTTTTGTTTATTATCTTTTTCAATTTGCTTGAACAAGTGGAAAATGTTGACACAAAAACTTGTCTGTTCACTGTTTTCTTTGGTTGAACTTCTAGAAGCGTGTCACGTGATTTAGTTGACATCTTAGAAATGGCTTCATTTAAAATGTTTTCAGAATAACCTTTAGACAAATATCTCTCTTTGAGAATATGAAAAATGTTTGGAAGTGAAATTTCTTCTGAACAAATTCTTTTAGCTCTGAGCATCTGGGAATATGGAAGATTATATATCAGATTCTGCGAATGAAAACTATTGAATGATAATGCATTGTTTTTATCAGTGGACTTGTGATAAACTTCCGTACGTATGTTATTTTCATCAGCTGTTACTAAAACGTCCAAATATGATAGTGATCTCTTATCAATGGTGCTCGATTTCATTCACAGAATCTGATATATAATCTTCCATATTGGGAAATCATTGAACATGAAAGCGACTTCAAAGATTTATTTGGCAATAAACCCATTTTGCATATAAAAGATCTAGAAATTTGAAAGAAATGCTAAAATATCAACCCATAGCACATACTCAAGAATTCAAAGGAATGAGACGATGTCAAAATTGCGTACACTGTAATAATGTTTTATGCGGAAATACAATACAACATCCCCACACTGGAGAAACTATCAAAGTCGGATTAAATGCAGACTGTAATTCAAAGAATCTTATTTACAGTATCAAATGTCCATGTGGATCATTATATATAGGAAAGACGGAACGAAAAATCAAAACCCGCATCTCAGAACACAAAAGCACTATTCGCAATAAAAATACCAAAAGCAGTTTATCCGTACATTGGATGCAACATCGTCACACAATTGCTCAACTGAAATTCCAAGTAATTGAAACTATCGAGCCCACACCAGGTAGAGATCTTACCAAAACTCTACTTCAAAGAGAGATATTCTGGATCAGAAGATTAGAAACACAGGATCCCAAAGGGATCAACGATAAAGTTGATTTAGGTTGCTTTTTGTAATGTACTATATGTGAAGGCACCCAGGCGTCCTATTACTTGAAAGATGAGTGTTTAATACAAACAATTCAAGATTTTTAGGTTCCTATAATTTGTATTATGTTTATATAAGTTGAAATATTGTAACAAGACTAAGGGTTTCTATGAACCATTTAATTTTTCATTTAGTTTGTTTCACTTCTCGGCGTTTAGTAAAAGTATTCTAATTCACCTCTTTTATTCACTCACCTATTTTTTCATAACACTATTTAGTCAGCGTTGCGGTTCGCTTTTGGCAAAAGGAACGTTTGATCCATTTGTAACAACAAACAATTTTTCGGGTTACGTTATCTAAGTACGTGATTTATTGGGTAGCTCTTCGAATCAATGTAAGTTTCTTGTTCAGGGACTTCAAGGTTTTCTGTGTTAAAGACACTTGGTAAAAAATCTTTTTCATCATCAGAACAATCACGGGTTTATATGCAGGTCACTAATATTGATACTTTATAGATGGATCCTATACCATTCCAACATGGCGGCTAAAAAACTGAGAATAGTCCTCTTTTGCTTTTTTGTTACGCGCATGAGCATAAGTCGGTAGGTTTGGTGCATGGTGGTTCAAGTCTTTGAGAAACCGATCTAGGATTCAACTAGGTCTGGTTGATGAAGTTTACCATCGAGAACATTCTCGGCAGTATTTTAAGGTAACTAGGAGTTAGTGTTTCGGACTTGTAATGTTGCATTTCATTTCGAGGCAAGGAGACTTATGGCGTTTTTCTGTCCGTTTTAGGTGTTCATCAGAGGCATAAGTTGCGAGTATTAAATTCATTGGTTTGCAGATAAACATTTTGGTGAGAACTAGTTTCAGGTAATTTGCATGGTAACCTGAGCGTAACGCTGTAATTATCAATGAGAGCGCCGTTATCACGGAAATCACACTCACGGGGTGTTTGCGAAACAAAGGTTTTGGGACACCTATTCTTTTTTATAATCACGAACAATTAAATTGTTTAACCATGAAAAGTACATATTCTGTTTGTTTGAAAGATGAACTGTTGAGTCGATTTACAATGTTTCACTTTATTCACCAAATAAGAATTGAATTGGAATCTTTATTGTTCCCCTGCACACGCTTAAAAAGTTCTATTTTGTTTATATAATTTGCAGATTATAGCCCATGAGGAAGGGCCGATGGGGCCCGAAATGCATTGGGCATGTTCGAAAGGATTTAATGGACACTAATGTATAAATGCAAAGAAATTATGCTTCAAGACAAGCACTCTTGAATTCAATAAAATTCGCAAAAAAAGAGCGATCGACAAACATTGTCTATTAAGTTATATGTTTTGAAGACTTTGGTTCCAAAAACTGTTTATTATGGAATGTATTTCAGATTTTGGTGTTCTATAGCAACAGCCAGTTGGATATAGTGCGCAGAGGTCAAGTCGAAATACTTGATATATTTCTTATTCTGATAAAAACCTGTTCAGGCAGCACGTCAGCCTCCGCAGCACGCCCACAAGGATTAAAGCAATATAGAAGTGTTTATAAGAGTTAAAACTTGGAGTGCTCCTCTCCCAATCAATTTGAATATCGGGTAAACAACTCAGGGTGGAAAGATTTTGCTGATGGTGTAGAGAGAGTCAATAGGAAGATCGCAACAGAGGGGGCACTCCTGATTAACTTCGGAAAAACGCGCCGCTATCACAAGTGCGGGGCAGCACTAAGGTAGCTACCGACAATTGCAAGCTCCGTAAAAATTGCCGCGAGCACCAAACGAAAGTAACGATCTGTGCGAGCTGCCATTGCAGCCATCACAGCCAGTAAAAAAGCGCAGCGGTAACCAAACCTACAATCTCACCATAACGGAAGCACCCCCAGCGCAACACAGCGATAAATTTTTGGCAACACCAAAACGAGTATTCTTTTCTCCCCGATAGAGGGACTGGAAATAAGGGCGTGGATACAGCTTGACCGGGCACAGAGATACAGCAATCGAAGTATACCGGCTGCAGGCAAGCATAATAAGGAGAGAGTAAAGACTGCAAAACCCTACTCGCACATGGCACAGAGGCACAAGGTACAGCAGAAAAAACAGACAGTATAGGACCTATCAATCGGGGTGGCCATCTTACGTGTTTCCAACACATAAGAGAAGGGGATGAGCAAACACGGGAGTTTCTGATAAGAGTACGATAGCCATAACTCAGTGGGGTGCATAACGGGGAAGTAATCAAGCAATAAAGCCAGACGAAGGCTAACAAGAAGGCAAGTGGGCAAAATCAAACCCCTCCACCCACACCAACAAATCGTTCAGCCCCCCGTATACAACCATACAGACCTTCCGATCAAGATATAAGCTAGTACTGAAGAATAATATTTACTCACCCATAATCGAACAACAAGGGAGACGGCCAACGCACGCTGCTCAGGCAGCTTTTAACCCAGTAAACAATGGAGGTTGTAAGGTACAAGCTCAGACTACAAGCGCAGACAACAACCACAGCTCCGCCTCATCAGCACAGCGACCCCATACTAAGACTGGAACACAAGAGGCAACAAGAGACGCCAACATTTTTTCGTCAAGATAAGGGGGCAAGAAACTAACCATAGAGCCGAAAATGAGAGGAAGGCTCAGCCAACAGCAAAAGAGAGGAAGGATATCAGACATGGCTGGCACCAAAGGAAGAATCACGCAGCAGGCAAAATAGAACAAGAGCGAACCTCTTGACTCCCCTATCAAACAAAAGAATTACATCAATACCACGCTGGACATGATCCTGAAAAAACTGGCGGATGTACACGACCTAGCAAAATCGACTAAACAAACGACGGATGCTATACAGCTGGAACTGGCTGCAGTCAGAGCCGGCATCCATCCGGCGAATAACAGGCTAACGGAGGTAGAGCAGAGGGTGAGCGATATAGAGGATGGTGAACAAATAGCAAAAAAGACTCTTTTAGAGCTATCCAAAACAGGGGCAGTACTTCGCAGACAAACAGCAGAATTAGATGACCGGAACAGGCGGGGGAACATTAGAATACTAGGGGTCGCCGAAGGAGAGGAGGAGAAAAGCGGGTCGTGCATCACCTTCATACAAGACATGATCCCAAAAATAACCAACATTAAGTTTGACCTTCCTTTCGAGCTAGACAAGGCCTACAGAGTACCAGCCTTCAAAACCTCAAATAAAACAACCCCACGGCCCATTATATGCAAACCTCTCCGATTACAACACACGGACGCCATCTTCGCAGTGGCCACGAAGAACCATAATATCAAGTGGAATGGCCACAAAATAATCCTCACCCAGGACTACTCCAAGCACACAGTGGACTTAAGGAAAGGTTTTCTGGTACAGCGAGACAAGTTAAGAAAGGAGAACATCATCTTCTCATTCACAGGCACTGCAAAGTTCAGAATCACCGATAAAGGCAGAACGTACGTATTTGAAGACCACAAAGAACTGACAAGATACCTACAAGGTCCCACACAGGAAGAAATGGAACTCTCTCAGGCAAACACGATCAAGAGGAGAGCCTCGCCAGACCTAAGAGTGGAATGAAGGACTGTACGAAATCCCAAAATCTGGCTAGGCGATCAGTCTCTTCAATCTTAGATTTACCGCCACCTTTAGACACACGATCTACCTCAGACAGGACTCTATCCTCGCACTATCTACCTCAAATGGCCAAACGGCCGAACCTACCTCAATAAAGAATCCTGTAACCTGGAGCCTACTGCCCCAACGAGGGGGGTTTTAGGTCTTTTGGTGTTGCAACTGTAACAAAGCACGCCAACCAAACTAACAGCTGCTGAGACAAAGAAGAATTACATAAGATCATTATAATCACTAATATCCTTTTTATGACCTTTTTAACAGAAATGAATAAGTGTGAATGTAGTAACCATGTGTATACGCCAGTATAGATCATTAGAGGACTTTATTATGCTAAACAAGATATGCAGAAGTAATCCGGCTGGGGAAAGTAACTATAAAGATGCTCTGACATACAGAACCATAGTGTTCCAGGGGATGGCGGAGCTGGATCTTTGCTGTCGCACGTCCAAAATTCTATGTGCAGGAACTTGGGGGTGGAGGGGAGGGTGTTTAGGGGGACTTTTAGTGTTTCTTGTGTAATGTTAGTAATGTTAGTAATGTATGTGAGGCACACATGCTTCATTTCTACCCACTGCACTCTATCCTTTTTAAACATTTCCATCTACACTGTTGCACTCAAGGGAGGGAACGACATCAGACCTTGGGAGGGGGCTACGAGGAGGGACCAATGGAGGACGTCACAGTTATCACACACCCGATGTCCCGAAGGTGAGGAAGACAATACCGAACAGAAAGGGGAAAATGACTTGGTCAAACAACCAATACCTAGCATAACAAAATGGCAATAGACAATACAAAAACACTAACGTCCAACCTAAAGATAGTCTCCCTAAATGTTAAAGAGCTCAACCACCCAGTTAAAAGGAAAAAAGTACTAGATTACCTAGCTAAAACCAAAGCAGATATCTTCCTACTGCAGGAGACCAGATTATCCCTTGACGACGCAGAACGGATTAGGGTGAGATGGGTTGGACAGATGGCCTGCTCTCCAGCCGTAGGGAAGAAACGGGGTGTGATCACTCTGATAAATAGGAACTCCAAAATAAATATAGAAGACCAACATAATGATGATGAGGGGAGAACACTGTTGACGCATTTGAAAAGGGGAGAGGAAAACATCCATGTACTCAACATCTACGGGTCAAACGCTGATGACTCCGATTTCTGGGTGAGTATCTCTAAGAGGTTGGAGGCACTTCCACAAAACGACCTAACAGTGATGGCAGGTGATTTCAATATGGCGCTAGACTACACTATAGACAGACAGTCACAGTGCCACTCACTCCCCCCAAACGCACACAACATACTACGAAATTTATGTACCAGGTTTAATCTTAAAGACACATGGCGGCTACAACACCCGGACACAAGAGATTACACGTTTTATTTCAACTGACACAATTCATACAGCAGAATAGATTACATACTGATCACAGGATCACACACCCACTTAATAGAACACACAGACATAGCCACGAGAACTGTCTCAGACCCCTCCTGCATTAGCCTACTGCTGTGTGGGCGGCACAATGAGGACCACCCACGTAGATGGAGATTCAATAGTGATGTCTTGTCAGATCAAACCAACAGAATCAAAATAGAGGAGGCCATTAAGGAATATATTAGCTTTAATGACACTGCAGACACTGATCCTAAAACCATGTGGGACGCATTAAAAGCCACAGTTAGGGGGACAATTATGGACATGAAAGCCAAGATGAACAGAAATGCGAAGGCACAGTTGCGAGAACAAGAGAAGGATATCCAAAGATTAGAGGCAACCCATATCTCAGACTCAAAGAACGTAGGTGCACTTACAGAACTCACAAAGAAGAAATATGAATTCAACAGAATTTTGAGCCAAAGAGCTGGTATGTGGATAAACAAATTTAAAGCAATAAACCTATGCGAGGCTAACAAAGCGGGGAAGCTCCTGGCCTCTTACCTAAAACATAAACAAAGACAGCATACCATCGCATCAATCACAGACCCACAAAATATCACACACACAAGACATACAGAAATACTACGGACATTTAGTGAATTTTATCAAGACCTCTATAAAAAAGATCAAACGCTAGACGAAAATGGGTGTACCGAGTACCTAAACAGTCTAAACCTCCCAAAGATAACACCAGAAGAAGCACACACTCTAGGGAGGGAGATAAGCTCTACTGAAATTGAGATGGCAGTCAAGTCCCTTAAAGCTAACAAGGCACCTGGGCCAGATGGATACACAGCCACCTTTTATAAGACATTCTTAACCCATCTACAACCCACTATGAAAAAAGTTTTTAACTACTGCGAAGGGGCGGGGATGGTCTCACATACCATGTCCAAAGCTAATATTATAGTTATCCCCAAGGAAGGCAAAAACTCTCAGATGCCCCAAAATTACAGGCCTATCTCTCTGATTAACGTCGATTGCAAGATATACGCAAAAATCCTGGTATCAAGACTTAATAAGGTACTACCTCAATTGATAAGTAATTCACAAGTTGGCTTTCTCAAGACACGCATGTCACACGATAACACTAGACTCCTATGCCACATACTAGATAATGCCGCCAAGTTCGACAAACCAGCGGTGACCATCACACTAGACGCAGAGAAGGCTTTTGATAGGGTATCGTGGCATTTCCTAGAACAGTGCATGCGGGCCTTCAACCTAGGGAACTCTTTCATGCGGAAAGTAATGGCACTATACGTAAAGCCCACTGCCCGTATCGTAGTCAATGGGGCGGTCTCAGAGCCCTTCACCCTACAATGAGGTACAAGGCAAGGTTGCCCCTTGTCCCCCTCACTGTTCCTGCTAGCTCTAGAGCCTTTGATTAAGGATATAGAGGCCAATGAAGAGATGAAAGGGGTCACCATCAACGAGGTCACAATCAAACTAGCCGCATTCGCGGATTACATTCTCGTTGTCATAGAACGCCCTAAATCCTCTATCACGGCCCTCATGGATTCCATAGACAGGTACTCGGCCCTCTCAGCTATAAACTCAATTAAAACAAGTCAGAATGCAAACCACTCAATATACACACCACAAAAGTCATACTGGGGGACTCAGGTATTGCCTGGCAAACCAGTTTCATAAAATACCTGGGTATATACTTTGGGAATGATCTTAAAAACACACTAGAACAAAATGAAAAACTAATGCTGGACAAGATAAAGATGCTGTTGGAGGGCTGGTCACCCAAATTCATTACTTGGTGGGGAAGGATAGAGACAGTAAAGATGATGGTCACCCCTATGGTAAACTATCTGGTAAATATGCTCCCTCTAGTACTCACAGATGACTTCCATCGCAAAATAGACAAGCTGCTGAATAACTTCATCTGGCGAGACAAAAAAGCAAGGATAAGCCTTAAAAAACTAAGACTGGGGAAAAACCTGGGGGGGTTAAACCTGGCGGATTTTAAAACCTTCCAAACTGCCTTCTTGGCAAAACAGGGGAGCTATTGGATCCTTCCCGACCAGGAGTACACTCCAGTATGGCTGAGATTGGAGAGAGCCATACTAAATAACCTTGCGCCCTTAGCCCTACTAACAGCCAACAAACATACACTAGCAACAAACCCAATTCTCAAAAATACCAGAGGCGCCCTACTGAAGGTGGACCAGAGGATGGAACACAGCATAAAAAACTCGAAATGGGAATCTCTGTGGTCAAACGCTGGGATAAAATACAGGGGCAAGCCGCTCTTGATGGACTCGTGGGGGAAAACAGGGATCTCCCACCCTATACAACTTGAAGAGGGAGGGAACCCCATCACTTTCAATATGCTAAAAAACAAACATACTCTATCAGACATAGAACTGTATACTTTTCTAAAGATCAAAACAGCACTGACCAAAGCAAAACTTTCCGATACCAAGCCGTCAATCTTCCATTATATGTCCAACCTCAATAAATTAGGCCACCAGGTATCACACCTCTACACACTCCTAAGGTCTAGCTCAACCAAACTTAATGAAAAGACACGCAAATACTGGGAGTCCCAGCTTGGGGACACACTTAGGGAAAATGAGATCCAGACGCTATGGCCCTCCCCCACACAAAGCAAAATATCCCTGGTACTAGCACAGACAAAGATCTGGACACTACACAAAATCTACTGGACCCCAGTGCGCCTGGCGACCCTGGGACTGATCCCCAATGACCAGTGCTGGAATTGTAACAATGGAAAGGGGGACCTGGCCCATCTCATATATTACTGCCCAAAAGTCAAGGCATTCTGGGAGAAGGTCTTTGCCTTTTTAAACAACATGCTAGGTTGCACCCTTAAAACTGAGTTTGCCACCCTAGTAACCGCATTCATTAGGACAGATGCTGACACCCGACAAGACAGAGACCTACTCGACCTCCTTCTAACAGCAGCAATAAAAATGGTACTCAATAACTGGAAAGACACCTCCAAGGCAACGTTTAAAGGATGGCTCAACTGGGTGACGTACCTTAGGGGAGCGGATACAGTGGCCCTACGAGACTCACCATGGAGACAGCCCGACAGGAAAATGTGAGCAACCCTGGACAAATACCTAGACCCGTATGATCCTCCCTAAACAGGCCCAGTAGAACTACCCAGATAGCAACCCGCATCAGACAATAGCGAACACGCGAATTCTCCCTCTATGAAATGCCTCCTCTCTCTCTCTACTCTGGCCCCTTATCCCTGTCCCTCTCTGTGCTTTCTATGACCCATACGAGGACAGTGGGTGGAGGACAGCCAAAATAGGCTATTTGTAACGCAACCTACACAGCCAAAGTGGGCGACCCTGTAACAACAAGCGATGCAGAGTGCATGTTAATTGTTATATGTATGTGATATGTTATATGTTATATGTCATTGATTTTGGGGAGAAAAAACAAAATATTAATAAAAATATACTGAAATCAAAAAAGAAAACCTGCAAAGCCTGGCTACTGGTGTCAGGCCTGCAGTCATGCTTACATCGTCACTGTAGTGGATGGCACAATGGGTGCTGCAGTGCAGTTGTGACAGTTAACTTACAGACGCTTGGTACTTATAGGTAAGTTAGATATGCCTATCAGGTGTATACCAATGTCATCATGTTGAAAGGAGTATCAGAAGAAAGTCACCCCTGTTTAGCAGGGGTTAAGTGCACAGAGTTCGATCAGCATCAAAAATAGGGTTCAACAAAAGGTAAAAAAAAACAAGCATTGGCATAGCCAATAGGTCTCGCCTTTGGGACCTTATAAGTGTTTAGCCATGCAACAGTTGCATAACTAAATACTTATAAAGTCCCAAAAGCGAGACCTATTGGCTGTGCCAAGCGGCCGTTGGGCCACGAAAGTGATCGCGATCAAACATCAAAGCGCCGAAACTGAAAGTAATCGCGGTAAAAGCGGCGCGCGCGCCCTCGCACATGCACTGTAGCTCTAGGCTGGCCTGGTAGCACTTTTTGGAGCCCTCTCAAGAAGTCTCGCCAGACCAGCGCATGCGCTGGGTCAGGCGAGACCTAAAAATCCATGGTGACCCAGCAGAAAGGGCACATTTCCAGCTGTCCCGCACAGATGTTGTGATCCACAAAGCATTTTTCCATGAATAGGTGTTACTTACTGTGGAACTTACTCTACTCTAAGGGTAAGTCACTAATAAGCTACACCGATTTACAGCTAAATCTTTGTGAGTCATGTTTCTAATGATGACTTTCCCTGTTGTCATAGTTTATTTATAATTTTCTGTTTGGGTGCGAAAGATGTACCAATAAAACAGTTCTTTTATTTAGCACATTGAAGCTATGGCTAACAATGCAATTTTTATGATATTAGATAACTTAAAAATCGGGTTTTTACCATTCTTTTATTTCTAGCATCTCAGGACATTTTCCTCCTCAAATCTATCCAACCGTGGGACGAGGCTCAATAAAACTGAGGGCTTGTGATGCTGATAAGGGAAGTGCCTTCGGACCCACTTCCTGCGTGTTTTGCTTTTACAAAGCATTCCTGCGAGCAACTAGCCCGTGACCAAGTGAAGGGCCAATAAACAGATGGTCGTTCGAGCAGAAAGTTCGGCTATTGCAAGTAAAAAGAAAATGAAGAAAAATTCTATCCTCAATCGCTTGACAAGAAGCCTCTCTGGAGCTGTTACTTTTCAGAAAAAATATAACATTCTGAATTTGGACGTAGAACATATTTCCACTTAAGCGACCTGATGATTCAGCAATGAGAATGGCTCGCGAACATGCTACTACCGTGCTGTATTTTACTCCCCTGAATTGCGTGTCATTCACCCCCAATCTTTTGCGTGCTTTGCAGGTTTTCCTCGAAACACGTGCATATGAAAACACAATCTCCCGCGAACCCGGATACGCACGTTAGCTGCCGCATTCACCCACGCAGCTTCTAATTAACCCCGTTCGACTTAATCTTTGTGACTGGGAACCGCCTTCACCCTCCGGCTAACTAGGTTAGTGTTTCTTCTGAAAGACGTGGTGACATTGCTGGTCACTCGCTGTTGTCAACACATGGGCCCTTTGAGCGAACTCAGCATTCTCTTTGACAGTGTACATGCAATCTTGTTAATAAATAACCCAGACCAGCATTTACTTGAAAAGCCATTAAGCACGAACGGCCCTAAATGGCGACCAAAATTATGATGAAGGGGACTGCTCCGAGCCAATGGAAATGACAGAGTAGGAAAAAAATGGGGCTGCAGGAATGCGGTTCTGGCACACATTTACAGTGATTGCTAGGTTCGTGAAAAAACACAAAGGCCGCAGTATCCCACCAGTGTCTATTTGGTCAACAGAATCTCATCCCTCCCTGCTTCATGCGGTGTGGTGTCCGCAAAGTCACATTAGGTTTAAAATCGATGGAATGGAACGTACCATCTGCCAGCTAATGTAGGGAGGAGATGGGCTTCAAAAGAAAGCCTTTAAATGTCAGACTCGCGGGGTTATTAAAAAGACTTGGGTCAGATCACAAACTATTTTTCACCGGCGTTATTTCGTCTCCTTGCTGGTAGGTTAAGGCAGTGCTTGCTCAAAACGCCTTTTGCCACCGAATTATGGAAACAGGAATCTGGAGGTGTTACTATGTTAAGAACGTTTGTATATTGTATTTATATAGGAGCATATTATCAAGAAATGGCGTTAATATGCCGTAGAGAATTCCCATAGAAGCCCATGTTCTGGTGTCAACATGGGCTTCTATTGGAATTCTCACGAGCATATTATCAAGCCCATTATGGCCGCTTTAGCAGCAGTTTTCTGCCGCTAAAGCGGCGATCATTTTAACGCCGTGCTTGATAATATGCCCCATAGTGCTTACACTTTGCGGCAAGTCGCAGGGTACTCCAGAACCCAGGATTAGATTATAATCATTAGTAGATTAGTAATAAGCAAAATTGATGTTTCTTTGCTGGGCATTAGTTTTGATACATTTATTCTCTCGATTTCTTTTGTGTTAGTAGAGTTTAGAGTAGGGATAGGAAGATGGGAATGGATTAAGGGGCATATTATCAAGCACGGCGTTAAAATTATCGCAGCTTTAGCGTCAGAAAACTGTAGCTAAAGCGGCGATAATGGGCTTGATAATATGCCCTTGAGAATTCCAATAGAAGCCCATGTTGACACCAGAACATGGGCTTCTATGGGAATTCTCAAGGGCATATTATCAAGCCCATTATTACCGCTTTAGCGACAGTTTTCTGCCGCTAAAGCGGCGATAAATTTAACGCCGTTTCTTGATAATATGCCCCTTAGTTGTTTATGTATGTACCAGTCATGTGTAGATAGAGGAGGGATCTGACAAACGTGGAAGGCATTTTTTTTTTACAGACACTGAAATTAACTTATAATACATATATACACTAGGCCTGGGTGGAATATTTAATTCCAGCGGCAGAATCGGAGGAATTTGGTAATTCCGCGTTGTTCCTGTAACACAGAATTACTTACAAATTCTGCGCTCCACCAATGGAATTAATCTGCAATGATTTGGTTTCTAGACAGGACAGGAGGAGGAAGCAGTCCCTTTATGTTTAAAAAACAATGCAGATTAAGGTTTAAGGTTTAATCAGCAGTGTTTTTTAAACATAGAGGGACTGCTCTCTCTTCCCGCCCTGTTTAGAAACCACTGTAGTGCATACCCTTTCGTGCCCTTACATACTCTGCAGTGATCACTGCAGAGTATGTAAGGGCGCCAAGGGATATGCACTGCAGTGTTTATCCCTCAGTGCCCTTACATACCCTGCAGTCACAGCCGGACTTTGCTAAAATGGCACCCTGGGATTGGGGGGAAAGAAATTTGGCGCCCTTGATGATGGTAGTACATTAAATGAGGCAGCAGGGGTCCCTTTTTTGTTCACTGGTCAGTACAGGCGAGCAACGGCCATTGGGCTCAAAGGGCTTCAGCAACCCTCCCTCCCATTGTGTGTGACTGTCAGCCCAGGCTGAGACAGCTTCACGGGCTGGCGTCCGTCTTATTGGAGCCGCACCCGAGTACTTCACAGGTCTTTAAAAGACCATTTACGTGTTAACAAGGATTTGTTGTTTTTTCACCCCTTCATCTCCACTCTGCCAATTGTTGGAAGAATTAGCCCCCCCGAAATTTTTAGTAACCCCCCCCTGAAATTTGGCTTTTATTGCGCCTCTGGGTCAGTACCTGGATAAGCAGGGACTGGCCCCTGGACACAAATATACCCAGACCTCCCCCAACTTACCTAAATCACTAATAGTTTAGCTGTCTCACGCAGAGGAAATTTTTTTATGTGTGCTAGCAGGAGTCAGAGAGTGAAGGGAGGGCAAGGAAGGGGGCTAAAGAGTTGTTAAAAACATCACCTGCTGTATGATAATGAAGGACTAAAACCACTTTCAACTTGCAAATCATACAGAAAGGAATAGGCAGGGACAAGGACAAGGCTGGAACAAGATGAGAAGGGCGCTGCTGTTGGCATGACTATAATGCACACAGCTCCATGTGCCCCTCAGGAAATTGGCGCCCTGGGTTCCAACTCGCCCATGCTAAAGGCCGGCCCTGTCTGCAGTGATTACTGCAGAGTATGTAAGTGCGCTGAGGGGTATGCACTGCAGTGATTTCTAAACAGGACGGGAAGAGAGAGCAATACCTCTATGTTTAACAAGCATTGACATAGCCAATAGGTCTCGCCTTTGGGACCTTATAAGTGTTTAGTTATCCAGCACAATATCCTCGGTGCAACAACATCAACTGTTGCATTGCTAAACACTTATAAGGTCCCAACGCCGAGACCTATTGGCTATGCCAGTGCTTGTTTTAAACCTGTTGTGGAAATTATGGTTTCTGAACTTTCCTACACAACGGAGAGCATGTTCCATGAAAAAGTCCACCAGGGAAGAATGTGACCTAAACACTGGACCTAACATCACATCCATACTGGAGGACTAAACCAAGCATGGCTTGACCATGAACATAAAATAAAGTCATAGGGAAGGAACTAGAGCAGAGATAGTGGTACCGAGGAAAGATCTAAGCGGCCAAACGTGGGGATCATCCTAGGATCAGCGTAGAGCTAGAATGGCACAATAATGACAGAATTCTCAGAAACAGCAAAGTTCTGAGCTAGACCCTTCTACTGCCCAACTTGCTCTTTTGCAGTGGAGCTGTCAGGGTCAAGGTCAGTAAGACATTGCCCACTCTTTGCACCCCACTTATCGAGGCATGTTAGCGGGTGTTCGATCAGAAACGGAGGTGGTTTCAATAGTAGAAGCGACATTGGGAGCGAGAGGCAATGAAAGAGGCCGGCTTCTGGAAATTCAAATCGCTTTCCTCCAAATTCACAATGAGATGAGTCAGGAGAGCACCCCCATCCCAGGCCATCTGAAGAGTAAAGCGCAGAGGGGGGCACACAGATCTAACCCCCCCAACATCCTCTATGCAACCAAGCCTTTTTGTGGTGTGGCAACAGCCACACTGGCCACGTCCAATATCTTTCATGGTGATGACAGAGCCCTCTTCTGTTCCCTGTCAACATGAATAGATATTCATTGCACTCTTCCATGTAGGGGATATATTGTGCATTTGTGAAAAACATGCCTGTGGTGATGTAAGCCACTCAAGTGCATGGGTGCCTTACACTCCTTCCCTGACCAGCCCACCACTTCTAAAGTCCCAGAGTGTTTGATGGGCCGCACTCAAGCTGAAAAGGTCGCGTGATCAATGTTTACAATCTCCGGATCCAGGTGATCGCGGCCATCTTTTTTTTTTTTTTTTTTTTTTTTTTTTGGAAAACCTTTATTTAACAGTATGTGCAGACAAATACGGGCCTACAACCCTCAGGCCGGCCTCGACATAAAAAAAGGGCACATCAGCAAGCAATTATACGATTCAGCAGCATATCAGTACAAACACAAATAGACCGGATTACGTTATACACAATTGTGCCGCCGAGCGCAGGATGATGAGGTTTAAGTTTTATAAAGTTTTGAAATAAGTCCATAGCAACAGGTCTGGAAGGATCCGAATCAGAGCAATGCAGTTAGGACTATAGTGGGCAACGATCATCAGAAGAGTCAGCAAGCATTATCCGTAAGGTAATCAATCGCACTCAATAAAATCAGGATAGAAAAGAAGCATATCACATGACGATCCCCAAGCACTACCCACAAGTTCCCAATCCTCCCCTCGACCCAAGAAATAAGAAAGGAGAGAACAAACGAGAAAGGTAAAGAGTAGAAAGGGAGAAGAGAAAGAGAGAAAAGAAAGAAAGAAAAAGGAGGCCCATAGAAAAAAAAAAACCAACAAGGAAATATACCCCCCACCCTACACGCATGCAGAGGCTACGGCCTACCCCCCCTAGCAGTGTGTCTGTCGCCCCAAAAGAGTACCCGAAATGTAGGAGAAGAGAAAGAGAAGAAAAAGAAAAAGAATGTCACGGTTGAACGGAGGAGGGCCAAGGATCTATTCAATACAAGCAAAATCGTTACCCGCGGTCACCCAACCCCAAGCCCCGACCTAACACCCTGCTACATGTACCTCCAACAGTCACAAGTCCCAGTCCCAGCCATATACGTATCAATGTGCAGCAAGAAAAACCCCCTTCCTCAGCCTTGGCCCCTTCGAATCTGGATCGCGGCCATCTTGCGAGTCGCTCAATAGATGTGAAGGGGCCGTGATATTGAAGGCAGCCGAGCGCTCCACTTCAGCTGAGTGTGCAATCTCCCCTCACAATTGTGCTGTCACCGCCTCCGACACTCAAAGCTGTCAAGCGCGACTCACGACAAATTGTAGGTCTTACGAAACGAAAAATGAAAAAAGTGCATTTTGTGGCTGAGCACAAAAAGGAAATACAAAATCCATTCATTTCCTGCCAAAGTATTTGCAATTCGTTTTAAAGAGAACGTGGCGATCTTCAGTAGAGAAGTAAAGCATGAAGCAGTTAATCTAAAAGTACCGCCTCAACATAAACATTGCAGCACATTAAAAACACAGAAGTGCTTGTTTCTGACGATGCAATGACTAATGCGCACAATATAAAACGACAACAATGCCACAAAATATGAGCAATGGTTTCCGATTGATGCGCTTCGTGATGTCAGAGACAATTGTAACAAGCCCGGCGGAGCGTGGCGCGCGCGCTTGGCAGGGACGGGGGAGCGCATTCCAGGTGGGGGAGCGGACTCTTTGAAGTGCGATGCCAAACGGATTGCATGCCGGCACGATGCGCGTGATTGTGCGCGTGCTCGCCATGCAATCCGCTTTTCGGAACACTTTTGGGAGCCCCTTTCAATAGTCTCGCTTTGCGATCGCTTACGCGATAGCAAGGCGAGACCTAAAAAGCACTGCAGATTAAGGTTTAATCTTCAGTGTTTTTTTAAATATAGAGGGACTGCTCCCTCTTCTGGCACTGTTTAGAAAGTGTGTAAGGGGACCGAGGGGTTAGCAACAGGTAGATGGGAGGAACAAACTACTACTGTCCTTCTTAGAAGAGGACGCTATGTTCACAACGAGTTTCGACGACCCATATTCAAAGAAATTGTTTTCTCTCTCTAATTTTGGTTGTGATACGATAATGTATGAATTAAATCGGCACCTCGTTGTTTGTATCTGAGGTACCACTATTATAAAACGGAACTCCCTCTGGGAGACAAACAGTATTTTTCAAAGGAAGCTGCTCTACCTAAAACAAGCTGCTCTATTCGCGATTATAGATAACATTAAAGTCCCATACTTGTGTTTCTGTTAAATAGGTATGGTTTCATGCAAAATAAAGTGCTAATAATAGTAGAGGACGCTTTAAGTGTAGTGGTTGAATTATTTTTCTGTTGTCAATAAAAAAGACATAAAATCCATCTGCATATATAGTACAACATTGTCAGGACTAAGACAAAGATTTTATATTTTTCTATTTTTCTATTATTGATAGGTTTATCATGACCTGAACAAGGCCATCCCAAACGGAAAACATACGATCCGGGGAACGCCAATACCATTTCAAACAAGGGGTTATATATTCCCGGTTGTTTTAGCTGTCCTAAACTGGTCGATCAACTATGGATGTTATTAGTGGACTCCTGAATACGTATTAGGTGAGATATGACAACCAGAGACCACCATCCTTCCTCATATCAACTAGGTGGTGTTTGGCTGTGGTTTCCTAATGGATATTTTTTAATAGACACTTGGGTCTTTGATGGTGGTGTTAATCAAATGTGAGAAACTAAATGTGAATTTAGTTTGCTATCAGATAACAACATGGTGACACGGTTTTGGATATGTATGTATTGTCTTTTTAAAGATGTTTGACGAAAGCCCCCTTGTCCTGTGTTTTCAACAC
Source organism: Triturus cristatus (assembly GCF_964204655.1). Classification (NCBI taxonomy): domain Eukaryota; kingdom Metazoa; phylum Chordata; class Amphibia; order Caudata; family Salamandridae; genus Triturus; species Triturus cristatus. Next base: position 451,978,452 of record NC_140593.1, on the reverse strand, counting down.
AATAGATAATATTTCAAATGTTTTGATGTCAGATCCAGTGGATTATCACAATAAAAATGACAATTAGGGTTTTATTATATTTATTAAACTTCATTAGTGTTCTTAAAGATTGTGATTATTTGTTTATGTATTTGTTTACAGCCTTGAAAAAGTCCCTTCGGACGAAACACGTGTCGGCTGTTTTTGTACACACATGTGGTTATCAAAAGAAGAAAAAATAAAGAAATTTTGGAAAGAAAATCCTGAAGTATTCTGTGGACTTGTAATTTGATATACATAAACGTACAGTGGAAACCAGCTTTACTGGTTATACTATTTCTCATGTGTGCCTCGACAAATGTGTAATAAGGCAACGTAGAGGGACTGCTTTCTTCCTACCGTGAGCATTCCCTTAATGTTTTGAACCCACTTAGTTACCACTCAGCACCCTTATATATATGCTATTTTCATAAGCAAAATGCATCTTCGCATCCATTTTTGGACACTAAGGAAGTAGCGCCAAATGTCCACTTTACCCCGTCGCAAAATTTTGCTGAATTTTTATGTAATTCCATGCGGTTCCTCGGTGTCAAACTCCATGATTTCCGCCCAACCCCAATATACACATGACAATTGGTAAAGGTTTATTGGCTGAAGTAAACCCCCCTATATAAATACCCCTATGTACATAGAAGCGGAAATATTTACATGGTCTGATGTGCACATGTATCGTGTAGTGACATATAGAAATAAAATTTTGTTTATTTTTTATCAAATAATTGTAAATAACTTATACATACATATATACACATGACACTTTGTGAAGTTTTTGTAGCAGGCATAAACAACTGTGTTTATGTACACACCTTTAGGTCGCATCGAAGCAGCAATATTGGCATGGTCTGATATACACATGTATCTTGTGGTGTAAAATAAAAAAAATTCTACTTATATTAATGTATCTGCTTATAACAGGAAGCATAGTTCAATGTACAATCACACATGTATAACACCAAGCTCATCTCCATAATGTGAGAAGCATAGATGTTCCTGTCTAAGTATACTGTTGAGGAAGACTGTTGTGTTGTGAGCATAGTTGTCATGTGGGGAAGAGCCAGCTCTTGACTAATCTTCTGAAGCTGAGATGGTTGTCAGTGGATCTTATGTTTGTGGGTAGGGAATTCAATAGTTTGGCTGCTTGAACAGAGAAAGATGCTCCACCCATGTTTTTTTCCGTGTATGTAGGAATTTTGAGGCAGGAGCCATTCTTGAGCGTAGATTCCTTTTTTGTATGTATTTGTTAAATTTCTTCATGATAAAGAGTGGTCCTTTGCCATGTGTTGGTTTGTATGTGATACAAAGCAACTTGAAGGTAGATCTTCTGGCAACCAGTGCAGGGCCCTGATGGCAGTGGAGATGTGTGCTTGTGGCTTTAAAACTAAGAGGATTGTAGCACCGGCCATTTAAATTCTCTGTAATCTTCTAATAGCTACCAAAGGAGAGCCATGATATAGACCATTAGTGTAACCCAGTTTTGATAGGACAAGAAAGATGGTAGCTGGAATCTTGTGGGGGAATCCAAGGTGTGGGAAGATGCATTGCACAGTTTTCAATGTGAGAAAGCTACCTTATAGACTTGTGCATTAATTGACAGCATGGCGTCCATGGTAATTCTGAAGATTCTTACCTCCTTAGATATTTTTGGTGGTTGTCCTAGATGGTCAAGCCAGGCGCAGAGAGGGTCATATTCTTTCTAGCCACCATAGGTGAGTATTTTGGTCTTGGAGGCATTCAGTTTGAGGCAGCTCCATATCATCCATTGGTCAATGGCTCAGAGGCAACTGAAGATTTGTTATGTTCGACTGTCCTTAGGGTTTTCCAATTTCTGAAGTATCTGCATGTCATCTGCACAGGTATAGCAGGTTGAGTCAATACCATTGATCAGATCTGCTAATGATTTCATGTAGATGTTGAAGAGCATGGGTGAGATAATTGAGCCTCTAGGAACTCCTGCTTAATGCTGTATAGTTTAGAAGAGAATTGAGGGGTATGTATAATATTTGTTCTATTGTGTAGGCACAATGTGACCCAGGCAAGAGCTCTTCCCTGTATTCCTACTTCCACAAGTCTTTGAATTAGTGAGTCATGATTGACTGCAATAAAGGCCCGTGAAAAATCCAAGAGAAGAAGGGCAGCAACCCCGTTCTGGCCTACTGTGTTTTTAAGGTCATCCAAGATAGAGATTTGGGTTGATTCAGTGCTTCCTTCTGGGTGGAATCCAGTTTGAAAGTCAGAAAGTATGAAATTGTCTTAAATGAATTGTGGCATCTGGGTAAAGGCTACTCGTTCTATAAGTCTCCCCCAGGAACGGCACGTTTGCTAAGATTTTGTATTTCTCGGGGTCTTGATTGTCCAGTTTAGATTTTTTTTAAAGCATGCTCCTCTCGTTAAGATGTTGATGAGTGTTCCGACTGGGATGGCCGCTGAAGTTGATAAAATAATGTTTTTGAAGATTTGAGGTAGACAAGGATCAGAGAGGCAAACAGCTGACTGTCTCGCTTTGACAAGATCCTGAAATTCTGTCGGTGATAGTTTTTTGAAGGAGCATGGAGGCTTTGTTTGACTTTCCCTGGAGGGTTTTGAGGCAAATGGATTGGGGCTGTTGGTTTTTTTGTTAGTTAAGTAACAATCCAACACATTTGCTTTACTTGTGTGATGATTTCCAAGTTTGTGACAAATTTCTTGTGAAATATGATCGGTATGTTTTGTGCACTTTGGCTTACTGAATTCTGTGAGTATTTTATAAAAAAAATATTGGTACACTTCACATTGTGGATTCGGCTGGAATAGTTTTTTTTTTTTTGATTGTTGACTCATATGTTCTGTTATTTCTGTATAGGCATATTGTGTCATGAGGTTTGTTTGTTTTGAGCCAGTTGCGTTGAAGTTTAGCAATTTGTTTTTTGATCTTTTTAAATTCTGCATTAATCCAAGGGGCGTGTTTTCTTTTGCTATGCGTAGATGTCTTCAGAGAAATTAAGAGTTCAAATTTTTCTGTAGCTATCCACAGAATGTTTGTATTGATTGTGACCAGATCTGCATGCAATCAGCTTTTCTAGTTCCTTCAAATGTTGCTTGTTCCAAGTTCAATATTTAGTTAAAGGTAAGGTAATTTTAGTTGGGGGGAGTTGTGGTGTCTTTTCTTGTAAGGCAACAAGGTAGTGATCTGACCACTTGACTGGAGTAATCCTTTGCAAAGTGACTAGGTCTGGGTTGGCGAAGAGGATATCTGAAGTGTGTTCAACCACATGTGTGGGATTGGGAATGAGTTGTAGGTTTTGTGTGTCTAATCCAGTGAGGATGGTTCTGGAGAGTAGCATATTGGGGTTGTTAAGCCATATGCTAAGGCCACAAAGGATGCATAGGTTTGAGTATATTGCAATAAGGTTAGAGATTGTGTCTAGAAATGTGTCTGGAAATGTGGCATTGCTAGGTAGTGGTGTATAGAGAATGAGGAAGTAACATGAAAAAGTTGTGGTAGGGTTTTATATGACAAGGAGGGCCTCACAGCCTTGTAAAGAAACATCCTCAGCTTTGGTGAGATTTGTTTTTTCTTTAAATATGACGGCTAAACTGCCTCCTTAGTTTGATATTCTGGTGGAACAGCTTTAGGTGATACTGATTCCATAACTTCCTTCCTCTAAGATTAAGTTATGAAAAGTAGGTCAGGTTCCGTGTCTATCAATAGGTCGAATATGTGGTACTAAATTGAAATTGAATGAGCATTCACCAGTAGGCAGTCTAAGGAATCTGTAGGTGTTGTGAATTTGTGCTGCAGGAGAGTGAGGATTGTCAATTGAAGTTGTGGGTGGTGTGCAATTGTTGGTGTTATTAACTGTTGGAGGACAGAAAAGTGTTGTTTTTATTTATCATTATCTTCCTCCAACAAGCTTAGAAGATATTTTGTGGTATGGTTGTATGGGTGGTCGTGAGGCTGGTTGAAATTGAGGGGTTGTATGTGAAAGGTAGGCTTGATATACGATAGACAAGGGGATGAAAGGTTATGAAGAGTGTTTTGGAGTTGTGTTTTTTTGCGTATGTTGGAGGTGAAAGGTGTATTGTGAGGGGTGGTGCTGGAGCATGAGGGTCATGTTTTATGGCTTCAGCAATAGATGATAGATGTGCAAATGGGTATTGTTGTGTGTTTGTGGATTGAGTGACTGGTGTATTTGTTGCATGAAGAATATGAGGTGGAGATGGGTTGAAATGTGTTTATTTTTGCTGTTATTCAGAGAAAAATGAATGTGTATAGGTATGTTGGGATGGTGGGGAGTTTTCAAATGTGTGAGAGTTTGTTTAGGTTGATTTTTTATGTGTTTTTGGTTTTGTGAGATAGTATTATTTGGTAGTTTGTTAGTGACTTGAAGTGCAGGCTTTGAGTGTGAAGAAATGGTGAAGGAGAAGGGGTGTATTTGTCTCTAAGAGTAGAATCTCTGCGTAGTGTGACAGTGGTAAATAATGGTTTTGAGCGATGGTTGTAGACTGAGCAGGGGGTAAATTTTGCCTTATTAGTAGAGGGAATTGTTGAAAGAGCATTGTCATTGGTCTTGTGAGTGAAGAAAAAGAGGGTTGTGTGGTCTAGCGGTATGATAGATGATTGGAGAAAGGGCTTAGAGGGGTGGCAAGGACAATGCTAGTAGAAGGCAGAGGGTAGTGAAAGGGTTTGTTTGTAATGGGTGGAAGTTTGTGGGATGTAAGGTGTGAGTTTTGTAGCGAGAGTTGTGTTTTTGTTGTGAATTTGTGTTCGTGGCTGTTTCCTGGAGTGTGGTAGTAGATTGTGAAACAGACAGCATCTCTGGCCCTCAACCCTAACAGGCCCAAAACAGGCACAAACAGGAACTATCATTGTCCTCTCCACCCTTAGCCTAGATGCCCTGGCTGAGACGCCCTGGGAGGAGGGCTTGGAAAGGCTGCAGGGGGGCCATCTGACTCTTTATCAGCCTCTTGGGCTCAACCGCTGACCTGGTGGTTGCCCATCAACAAGTAAATGAGAGCACCTGTGATCAGCTTTCTAATCCACAAGTTATGTCTGGGAAAGCTGGTAGGAAGAGGGAAAAATGGGGGGGGGGGTATGGAGACAACTGGGGTTTTCCACAGTAAACGTTGGTTAACAGCAGCTGCAATTGCACAAAAATCACAAACTTTTACAATTAACAGAAGCACAGTTTGTTACCAAAAGCAATGCTGCTCTATATTAACTCTAAAAATGATCTTTGATTGCAGTCTAAAGAGGACACAGCTCTTGAGCTGATGAGCATAACTCAAGTAGTCAGCAGTTGCCTGTGAGTGGAAAAAGGAAGAGGGCAAACCGAGCAGGGGGAAACAGGGGCTGTATAGGTGGAAAGCTCAGTAAAGAAGGGGAGCAGAGTCAGTAAATAGAGTCAGTAAATAGAGTATATATTGGGGGTGAGGGGCACCCAGGGCTGGCTTTAGCGCTGGTGGTACCCATTGCGACAATGTTTGGCGTCCCCCCCCATGACCTTCCCCTCTGATTCCCTGACTACCACCCTCCAAAAGTACCCCTCATTTCTCCATAACCTCTCTCTTACATCATAGCCCCTCTCTTGCATGCATTTCGTTTGTTTTAAAGCCCGGGTAAAGGCTGTCTTTTCTAATCCACTCAGCTATCAACATAACATAAAGATCTGTTCTTTGCAGCAGGCATATTAACCCTCTGCACTACTTTATGGGGAGTAAAAACTGCTACTAGGCAGAACTCCTATATCTCTCTCTCTAGCAGGAACATTAATAGCAAGGGTTATCTTGACATTTTTATTGCTGCATGAAAGCTGGATGCACAAGGAACTCTGCAGCAGGTGCTTTTAAATCTTAATATATTGCTAACACAGCGCCCCCACCCCGAGGTCAGTGCCCCCCCTCCAGGTCAGCCCCAAGTGCAGCTGCCCCAGTCGCACTGCCCTAAAGCCAGCCCTGGGTGCACCAGTTCAAGATCAAACAGAGGAAGTGTCCACTGGGAAAGGGAACGGGAGAGAATAAAATAGGTACAGCTAGGAGGATAGCAGAGGGAAACATAGGCTGAAAGGCAAAGGACTGGACTTTTATTGACTTTAGCAAGTGCATAGACTGTTTTTCTTTGTACAACAAGCGATAGCAGAGCTAACAGGATCAGAGTCCGAGTGTACCAGAGTATTAACCAGAAATCACAAAAGTAACAGGTAATATCTTATATTATATTTAGGAAATCATCAGACCTGGGTTAAGGTTAGAATGAGGGAATAAAGGTGTTTCTCTTACCAGTATGCTTGTGTACATTTGATATAAGGAACGTAGGTGTAGTGGTGATGTGTAATGCTTTTTTGTGCTCATGTGTTTTTGAACTGCGATATTGCAATGTGATTTTGTTGTGTTGCACTGTGGTTGTTGTGGTGTGAACTTTTTTGACTATTTTGTTGTGATGTGTGTTATTTTACTTTGTATATGTTACAGTGTTATGTTTAGTTGTTTACTTTAGATTGTGAACAAATGTTGCTACATTACCAGTCAAAAGCAGTCCATGCTTTAAACGTTCCTCTGACAAGCAACCGTTTACCACTGTTTATTTAAGGTGGTAAACTAGTCATGTTCTAGTTCTTTAGCCACTTAAGACACCAGCCATCTAAAATCTGTGACAGAGACCGAATCTTAACTTAGCGCTCCCATTGCTCGTTTAATGTTATATTGCCCAGTGTCTTATGTTAGCATTCCATGCACTTACGGTATGGGATATACCTTTGTGTCCTCAGTTAGTGTTCCCAGTGCTAACTTTATGTGATATAGCCTAGTGTCTAAAGCTAGTGCACCCAGTGCTTGCGTTGTATGATATTGCCCAGCACCTTAACATAGAGCTGCCAGGACTCACTTGAAGGGAAGTAGCCCTTTGGTCTTCTCTGTCACTCTTTATGTACAGATACAGATTGACGCCTGACCGCATACCAGTTTACAGAGTTTTTCATAGCATTTCCTGAACAAGCTTTTCGGCTGTAAGATCCTTTCCTAAAGATACTATTTGTAAAAGCCCACAGCCGCCACAAACCATATGTTCTAGTTCAGGAAATGAATCATTTAAGTATGTAGAAGTCGATGCACATGATGTATCTTAGTATGGTCTTTTTACACGCAGCAAAAGGCTTATTATCAAGCTGCATTTTTGTGAACTCTCATCTGGGAAAAGTTTAGTGACGCTACATGCTTTTGTGCAATAATGGTGATGATTATTACTAGTAGTAGGGGTAATAGCAGAATAGCAGCATCAGTAGTAATAGCAGCAGCAACGGAAGCATTAGTAATAGCAGTATTCATAGCGTTAGCAATGGTAGCTGCCACAGAAACAGTAGGAGTTATAGCAATAGAATGATAGCAACAGAAGACGTAATAGTAATTGTATTGGCAGAAGTAGAAATATATGTAATCTTGGAATATAATATAAAAAAGATTTGCTATTGTGATGGTTTACTGATGATGTTTACCTGAATTAATCCCTGATGAAGTCCTTTTAAGGGATGAAACATGTTGGCTGGGCTGACACATTGATTGTGACTAGTGGAAATTGGAATTGAAGAATTAAATCATACATTTTTATGCGTATGTGGACTGCGATTCGAATTTATTGTGTTTATCACACAAGAACTGGAACGTTACTACAACATTACAAACTGTTGCTTTTGAAATATAATGAATTCTGACTTGATAATGTGTTAAGGACTGGTTGAATGCTTCCCTTCATATTTGTACTGTTCCTAGATTTATTGCTTGAAAGAGTTTTATAGCAGTTAAACCCTGGTGGTTAAGCACCATAACTAAGATATTATTTGAGATTTGAACCTGTGCGGTGGATTAGTACCATTACTGCCAAATTTACTGTTTATGACTGTGAACATTTGACCACGAGACAGGGGCCAGGCAATCCTTACACTGGTGTCTAGTAAAGCAACAGATATACATTAGAATCTTACGTATTGTGCACCAGGGCTTTCCCAAGGCAAGAACAGCATTCTTCGGCAACCTACTGATCTTTAATGCCCACGTGTGGCTCCTGAGATCTAATGTGTTGCATTTGCTTGAAGCCAGCATTTTATTCAGGCACGATATGGGCTAAGACCCAGGTCAGTGCTTGTTTCCAAACTCTTTCCTGTGGAAGACCAAAATAAGGTCCTGAGGGAATTGAAGTAATTTCTGTTTCATTAGCCCTTCTGATGTACCCCATGTTTATGATTCTCCCTCCACCACCCACTGGCAGAAGAAGAGCATTTCTTTTTAAACAAGGTGCATGCATGTTATATCCTGTTTCAGGTGTAATGCATTCTTTGTATTGGGATGAGAGCTAATGGAAGAGATTCAAGATTCATTTCTTATTCCCTGATGTATTTGTACTATTTTCTAAGGGGAGAGATGCGTTACATCCTGTTTTAGGTGTAATGCATTATTTCTCTAGTGTCACTGTTATCTGCTGCTCAGCTAGTCTGTGTGATGTAATGGAATGTTGGTGAATGCCTGGCCTGGGAGAGTGTCAGTTAGAGTTAGTGGACTGATCAGAAGGATGCTGCTCCTGGTGGGACATTGATAAATAACCTATAACTTGTAACCTAAGCTACAACATCTTCATTAAACTATAATATATAATCTACGTGATTCGTCTACTTGAGTTCTGTCTACAAAGTGTCATCATTTTATTGGATTACAGCAATACATATGGGAGAATGTTGTACTCTATAAATAGCTCAATAAATAGCAATAAGTAATAGTGAGTAGTTGTAGTATTGTTATTAATTATTAGATACCATTGACCTGTTACATAAGTTGTGCAGGCACAGCACTCATGACTTTCTGTGCAATCAGGGCTGGTCCTAGGATTTGTGGGGCCCCGGGCAGGATAGAATCATGCGAGGCCCCTCTAATTTTCATAAAATGTAATATCACAGGCAGTGACATCATAGAAAGTGTCAACTGAGCAATCATTTTCTGGCACTGTTGAAGTAGCTTCTCTAATGTGGATATCACTGAGATGGCTACAAATACAAATAATAGCCCAAATAAAATAAATGTTATTATTTTAAAGCTCTATTGTGTGGAAATGCAACACATCAAACTTTGTTGAAAAGCTACGCCTATATCTGTCCAAAACCGATGTTTTCTGAATAGTGCATGATTAAAATCCTAAGGAAGAGTGGCAAGAGAGAGAAGTGGATGGAAGAGAGAAAAAACACCAAGCGATAGAGGTGAGATGAAGAGTAGAGGAGGGGAAGGTAGATGTTAGATGTGCAGAACCAGCAAGAGAAAGTTAAAGGCTTGGTGAGAGATTAGAGATGAAGATTAGATCAGGGATGTAGAGTTTGATGTAAAAAGGGGAGAATCAGCAAGAGGAGAGAGGGAAGGAGGAAGGGGAGAGGTGTATGCAACTTACCTCTTCAATCCAAGCACTGCCTTTCACCTTTCATCTTACTCTCCAGCCTTAACTTTGTTCACTGGTTCCCCCCCGCCCCCTTTATGTCCAACTCTCCCCTCCATGCTCAACTCTTCATGTTTTATCTCTCTCTCACCTCTACCCTCAATTCGCTGTATCTGCCCCTCAAGCTTCCACGTCTTCCCTACATGCGCTGCTATTTATCACTCTTCTCCCTGGCCTTATACCTTGCTTCGCGTCTTGTCCCAGGACACAATACAGGCCCCTGCAGCACAGATGGGCCCACAACACTTCAGGGGGCCCCCGTTCAGCCCAGGGCCAATGAATATCTGTGGAATGTGGGAGACTCAGGGGCCCATTATCACATTCTGCAGCGAGGTCCCCATCATTTTGTGTTACACCACTGCTCTTGTTACTTTACAACATTCTCTCCCCTTCCATCGTCCCACTCTCCCCAAGCCTGTTACATTTCTCCTGTGCATGCTATTCCTTTTACCGAACCAAGATTCTTCCCTTCTCTCATTGATTCTGCCATTACATACACATCACTACATCACTCCTACCCATCTCCCTTTCCTTAAGCGTCTTGTTGTATATATCTGTTTTGCCCCTTATCTTCAGCTCACTCCTCTCTGTTGTACTTTGTCATCTCCCCCAACTCTTACTGTCTTTTTTTTTGCCTTAACCCCTTTTAGATGTGCCTCTCCCTCAATACTTCTATTAAAGCAAAAGAGAGCACAAGACCTCCTTAGATGCACACAGGACACTGGAATTCGGGATTTCAGATATGAACAAACATGATGCCGGGGAGTAGTGCTACCTTTTCAGATGTGTACAACAAGGAATGGTGTGTGGTTTAACAGGTTAAATAGTTTGGGTGTATCTTGGAGGGGGCGTTGCACTCCCCTCAGGGTGGTGAGGATGGATGTGGGGTCACCCCTCCTTTCCTCCTACAAACTCAATGTTACCTCCACGATTCTTTTACCGACCAAATTTGTCATTATCCTTTTTGTCATGTAAATTACATTAAAATAAAAAAACACCAAGCGCTTATATTCAACTGGAGTCACTATTTATGTTTAACTCTGATTACATTTCTTATGGATAAACTTGCTTGTTTGAAAAAAAACAAAATAACAGAGTTGCAAAAAAGAAAAGAATAATAACCTCTCACTCCGTTTTCTGCTCTTCTCCCTTTCCCTTCATTGGACTTGAGCAGCGTCCATCGTGACGTGAGGTCACTCTGTTTTTAGGTCTCGCCTGACCCAGCGCATGCGCTGGACTGGCGAGACTTATTGAGAGGGCTCCAAAAAGTGCTACCAGGCCAGCCTAGAGCTACAGTGCATGTGCGCGGGCGCGTCACGCTTTCCCGCGATTACTTTCACTTTTGCGGCCGCTTTGATGTTTGATCGTGATCGCGATCACTTTCACTTTCGCGGGCGCACGTCCGCTTTGCATAGCCAATAGGTCTCGCTTTTGGGACCTTATAAGTATTTAGTTATGCAACTGTTGCATGGCTAAACACTTCTAAGGTCTCAAAGGCGAGACCTATTGGCTATGCCAATGCTTGTTTGTTGTGAGCCCTGTAGGATGCTCTGGGTTTCATTCATGCAGGGGCAGGGCTCACTTCACACCTCACGCCAGTTCAAGCACCTGCAATTATCATGCAGATGCGGCGATTTGGATAAGGGAAAGAGTTGAAAGCAAAGGAAAGCTGATCACGGCCACAAACCTTGCCCTGACCAGTCTGCCGCAGCTGAAATAGATGCGGCGGTCATATTTCCCCTTCAGCCCATGGCACCTGGGTCCGGGTGAGGGGGCTCCCCCCCCCCCGCCTCTGTCCTTGAGCTTCACCACGGTTGCACAGCCCGAGGGAGGGCGCTTCCCACCTGTAAGTGGTACAATGGCACATCTTCAAAAGGATGCTGGCCTCGTGGGGGGCTCCGTTGTAGTAAGAAGGCCGCGTGGCCCTGGGCAGCTGCCCTCACTGCCCATGCCTAGCACCGGCCCTGTGTGCAATGGTGCAGTTCCACAGGAGTTAAACTTCATACACAAAAATAACACATTCAATGGCGAAGTGTGACTCTTTTACCGATTGGCACAATAAAGCAGGATTCTCCAACGCATAACTCGTGAGTTACTGGTAGCTCTTATATTTGTATACTAACATTTAAAAGCATATAGTCAAGATGAAAATATGTGTATTTTCAGAGCTTATAAGCTGATGTTTTGAGAAAAATTATTGAATTTCCCAAAAATATTTAAAGTTGATAATTGAGTGCTACAAATCAAACATTGTCAGGGAGATTTATTCCTAATAATATTAACTTGGTGTTAGGGTCATTGCAGCAACGACTGTCATGTATTACCCATGTAAAGGCATTCCACATTGACACACCATTTTACATTACTGCTGGTACGTGTTTTGCAAGTAGCATTGTTTGGCTCCCTTTCTTTTTACATTGTATATAAATGAATTAGGTTGAGTCCTGGCGAATCAGTGCCAGGACCTGCCACAAATAGATAGACGTTCGATACCCGCCCTATTGTACGCGGACGACGCTGTATTGATGTTGCGAACGCAATCGGGGCTTCAAAGGGTTGTGTCTAGTTTTTCAACATTTATGCACAACTTAGGTCTTAGGATAAACACATCCAAAACATACATAATGAAATGTGGGCATGACAGCACCAAATGCCGGGATATATTCATCGATAATAATACGATTGAATTTACTAAAAGATTTTCTTACCTAGGCATTCTTCTTGACCAGAAGGGGACTTAGTTCCAGGCTGACCAGGCAAGAAAACTATCATTTATGAAAGCTACTACCGCACTACCCAATTTTGCTAGAAAATTGTTGGACGTCCGGTTGTAGAACTACTATATATTTATAAAGCAAAATGTGTCTCCACAGCTATGTACGGTGCTGGTATCTGGGGCTATGTAGACCCTCAACCCCTACAGTTAGATGAAAATGCGGTCTTTAGATATTTATTGGCAGTCCCAAGCAGCACATCAACCTATATATGCCATTGTGAATTAGGGATGCTGGATATATACGACCGTATAAAAATACAACCAATTTTATTGTGGCATAGGTCTAACCCCAAAACTGGTTTTAATCGGGATATTTTAAACAATAGCTTAAAATTACATTGTGCCTCAACCATCCCATGGCTAAAATATATTACAAATATTATGAAAGATCTTGGACATCCGGAATACTTTGAACACCCTAGCACTTCAATTACAGTCTCAAGAAGCAACTTAAAAACAATGAGCCTGATGCTTCTTGAGACCAATAGATTTTCAACCGAAATATTAAAGACTACAGTACAGGCAAATCAAATGATGCTAACCACTTACAGTATTCAACCTTATTTAAAAACCATGTTAGGCGGTTATGACAGGTTGGTGCTGACCCGCTTTTGAAAGGTGATCTTTCATAGGCTAACTAGTTTCCCCACAATGAATGATTGGTCGAGTGTTTTGTGTATGTCCTCATGTGACGATAAGTCTCTGCAAACAACAATGCATGTTCTTTTATTTTGTAAATTTTACACTGAACCAAGAAAGAGATGGATTTTACCAATTTTAAGGCTGCTTGGTCTTAGACAATGCAGGCCAGCGTTTCTAGTGCTACAGCTTTTAGAGAATGAAAATTTCACAAGGTCTATAGCTCGATATTTGAAATGTGCAATAAAACATAGGAAAACTATGGGCATATGAACTTCCGAAAGGTACGTCACTTTTACCTAGGCTCTTTTAACTTGTGATATTGTTAGTATTTTTGACAATTGTTTATGCTGAACTGCTTAAAATTATGTGATTCTATGTGCTTTTATGATTTTACTGTAAAAATCGAATAAAGCTTATTTGACTTTGACTCTTCTCTTGAAGGACGCCGTTGAGGGATTTGCTTGTATTTCTGGTGGAATGGAGTTCCAGATTCTGGGAGCTGTTCTGGTGAACAAGAGTGCATAAGATCTTTCCTTTTTGAATCTAGGAGACGCTGGAAGCAGTATGTCTGAGCTGTGCACTGGCCACCTTTTCTGGTAAGTTTTTGAAAATCAGTGTGCATTGCTTTGTGGGTAATGCAGGCAGTTTTAAAGACCCCCTGTCAGTGGCGTAGCTTGTGGGGGCAGCATGAGATTTGGGGGCGGTGGCCTCCCTCCTCTCTTACCTGCTATTTCGGGGCAACAATAGCAAGCAAACAAAGAAAACTTGCCAGCACCTCCCCCGCTCTATTCACTGCAGCAGCCAGGGGGCGGCCCCCGCAAGGACCACCACGGACGGCCACCGCTGGGACCGCCACGGGTGGCCATACAGCTCGCTATGCCACTGCCCTCTGTGCTTCAATTGGATGGGGTAATGTGATCAAAGTGCCTCAATCCCAAGTCAATTCTGGCTGCTGCATTGAGTGTGTCCTTCATGGCTGCCAGTTGCGTTATTGGTGTGCCTGTGAGGGTAGCATTTCCATAGTCAAGCCTGGCAATGACAAGCTTACACTCAGGGATGACGTTTTTGACCTTTTTGTGGAATGTGAGGGTTATTGCGCATGGTTTATCTGACATAGCATTGATGTGGAATGTCATATTCAGGTTCTTGTCCAGAACTATTCCCAGAGATTGAGTTGAGGGAGTGGTTTTGGGGCTGCGGCTCAGTGTTTCTAGGTGGATGATCCAGTCTTGGATTGGTGGGGTGTTACACTGTGAGGGGATTAGTAGGAGCTCTGTTTTCTGTGGGTTGAGCTGTAAATGGTAGAGGGATAGCCTTGAACTTTCTTTAGAGTTTGGTTTAGGTGTAGGTCAACATTGAGAGAATAATTTTATATGTAGAGTAGAGTGTAATCTGTTTATAGGTGGTATGCTAGGTTGGCTTGCTGGAGGATCGAAGCTCCATGTAGAGACTGATGAGAGAGGTGATAGGATGGAACCCTGCAGAACCCCTTGGTTAATCAGGTTGGGTTTAAGCAGGTGTCTTTTAGTTTGATAAGCTTGTGAATTTGTTAAGGAATAAGGAAAAACATTTCAGAACTGTGCCTACGATGCCCATGTGTGATTTTATCGTGTGTCCTAGATTGTCATGGTTGACTGTGTCAAATGCTGATGGAAGGTCAAGTAGAATAGGTAGGCAAGAATCTCCTTTGTCCAGCATCCTATAGATGCTGTCAGCGACACTGAGGATTACCGTTTCTGTACTGAAGCCTATTCTGAAACCTTACTGAAAGATGCCCAGTAGGTCATTTTGCTCGATATATTCATTGAGTGTGATAGTACACACTTTTCCACAACTTTGGCTTTGAAGGTTAGGCTGGTGATGGGGTAGATATTGATGTTGATCAGGTTTCCGGAGTCTGCTCTGGGTTTCTTGAGAAGGGGTGTGCCCTTTTTCATGCATTCCAAGACTGGACCTTGGGTCAGTATTGCAATGATTGTTTTAGTACAGAAACATGAGATGAGTACCTGGATCAAGGATGAGGGGATGGGGTCTAAGATCAATTTATGGGTTTTGTGCTGTCTATGATTTTGGTGCGATCTCTTGGTGTGAGCGCCCTAATTGTCCTAGGAGACATTGTTTTTATGAGTTAGTGATGGTGGTAAGCCTCTGTTTTGCTCGGGTCAGTTTTAGGGTATGGTGCGAGCATGGGGGCTCTGGTATCGGTGTAGCTAGATCAATCTTTGCAATCTTGTCATCAAAGAAATTGATGAAGATTTCACAGCTTCTTAAAGTAGGGGCACTGGTGGGCGATGTTTGTTGTTTGATGATATTGAATAGCTAATTTGAACAGTTTCTTAGCTTTGTCTAGATGTGAATGGAAGAAGGTGGCCCATTTTTTTGGACCTGTTTTTTTTTGTAGCAAAAGAGTGAAGTATGCGCTGGTGGGGTCTGTGTGTCCAAATTCTTTCAGTCACTCTGAACTTTCTTCTCTCCTTGCTCAGCTCTTTGCTAAACCAGAAAAATGAAAGGGTATCCGTAATCCTCTTGAGTTTCATATGGTCTACTTGGTTAAGTATGTCTATCATGGTTTTGTTTTCTTGTGCACTTAGTTCATTGGTTGTGCGCATGTCTGCAGATGGTTGAAGGTGTGTAGTGAGTTTAGATGTTAGGTCATCAGTGTTGGCTTGCTTTATATTCCTGACCCACCACTTTAGTCTATATGCTTACATTTGGCTGTTATGATTTCCAAAGTGACGTGGAATATGATGATGTGGTTATCCAACTAATCTAAAGATAGTATATAATCTATGCCAATGGAGTTTTTAATAGGAATATGCAAATCTATTGAAGATTCTTTCATGTTTGTTAGATCCTTGCAATGGTGTGAAAGGTCATTGGTGTCAAGAAAGTGTCTTAGATGTGTGATCAGGACGTTGTTGGGGGTTATTCCAATGTAAGTAAAAGTTGCCAAGGAATATGATGTTGGTAGACAGAAGGGACTGTTGTGTGAGGAGATCAATTAGCTGTTCTGAGAAGAGTAGATTGTCCCTTGGAGGTGGCGGTAAAAGATATGGACTTTAGATGGATTTGCTCTTGAGGGGATGAGTTAACCTCCTAAGTATTGAAAGGTGGAGTATTCCTCCACCTGGAAGGTGATGATTGGTAGTAGGCTCTTCTGTATTATCGTCACTCTGTCTCTGCTGCGGCCTCCACGGTTGAGGTATTTGATGGAAAAGTTGGGTAGAACTAGGATATCAGTTATGGGGAAGCAGAGATAGTTTAGCCAGGTTTCAGTGAGGAATGTGATGCCACTTTCATATGACATGATCATTGTGGCTATTTCCACATTGTCTTTATCCGCTAATCTGCAGTTGTGGAAGAACAACAATGATGCGGAGGAATAAATCAAGAAGCAAATTATTTCCAGAGGGAAAATTAAATTAGTCCCTCTCAAGTACTTAAATTGATGTCCAATGACTTATTTTACTATAAAAACCAAATCCCATGTGGAGTCACAAAAACATGAAACTTTTATATATACATTTTTTGAATAGGACAATACAAACAATTATATATACACAAATTAAATATACAAAACAACAGCAAAAAACAATATATATATCTAAACATAGACATCAATCGGGAAACAAAGTTTACATCGCAGATATTACTCTGCGATGCAAACACAACGCGTCGTTACAATGACCGCGTTGTCACAACGCACTACCTTTACAACGCAAGTCGTTACAACGACTTGCGCTAGATGGCGCTCTAGGATAAGGAATAGTATGATTTACTATTCCAACACTTTCCCTAGTGTTGCACACACTGGAGTTGGAATAGTAAATCATAATATTCCTAAGTCCAGCGCGCCATCTAGCGCAAGTCGTTGTAACGACTTGCAATGTAAAGGTAGTGCCTTGTGACAACACGGTCGTTGTAACAGCCACGTTGTGTTTACATCGTGGTGTAAAATCTGCGATGCAAAGAGATATATTCACATCAATCCTTATTCCCCTTATTTGATACTACGGATGCAAAAAAATCTCAAGCAATGAATATTAATGGCAATCCATAGCAAGGAAGAAGATAGCCCTAAATGATAACACAACGGAGGGAGACTTTATTTATCTCTCTATCTGAAGTGGGATGTGCAATAGTTTATTTTCAATTGATTTAAGCTTGTGCAGGGCTTCTCCAAATTGAGGAGTTGACGCTTTTCAGCGTGTATATTTTGGGCCGCATCAAGACTGGGGCAAAAGAAACCTCTTTTAATTCCAACTGTCTCAAGGACAGAATGAAGAAAAAATATATCTGTCCATATATGAATTTTTTGTGCGGTTTGATAAAGTTACGGGGAAATACTTCCGATAAGATAATTCTAATTGGCTTTGTGGCGGCGTACAGTAGAATCCCAGGACCGAAAAGTCTCTGTAGTTCCTGGCTGGTTGCAGTGCTGGCGCCCGCCGCAGGGAAAGTTTGCAGTCTTAACCGGTATGGCTCAAAATAATGAGTCACGTGACTGCAGTTGTGGAGCATGCATTTAAGCTTGGATTTTGTGGTCCAGTTTGGTAGCTCAAGCATAATCGGGAGATTGATGAATTGCAATTGTCTTATTTTGTCAGATATGTCTATTTTTGTTTAGTCTGATGGTCTTAATTGTCTTTCTAATGCTTTGTGGTCAGGGATTTGTGGTGCTTTTGTCATAGGAGGAAAGAAGACAGTCTCTTTACTTTTTAGGTTAGCCTGTTATTGATTCGGACAACGCTGTTGCACAATGGTATTGTGCTGAGTGGTCAGGGAAGGGCAAGGCATGTTAGTTAGAGAGGGCCATAGGTTAATGTGAGGGGTATGTTGTTGTGTGTGTGTGTTAAAGGGGGGTAAGGTGCCAGGTAAGATAGTATGCGGTGGTGGGCCATCAACTGTGGTAGGAGGTATAGTGGGGTGAGATGGGAGTGTGAGTGGCAGAAGATTATGGCTGCATGTGTCTGGGTGTCAGTGCATTGAATTGTGTGGTGAAATTAACGTCAAACCTTATGAGGTTGTCCTTTCCCGCTTGGATCAGGATATTGTCATTTATGCTGATGGCAACTGAGGCTTCACCCTTAAAGTTCGGTGATAGTGCAACAGTGAGCTTGGGTCCATATGGGAAATTTACTAAGTTAGGTACACATAGGTTAGTTAGCAAGAGTTCCTCCCACTTTGTGGCACAATTATAGCTGAAGATGAGGTCCATTTTTTGGCAGCCCTTTCTGGTAAGTAGTATAGGTCGAATCTGAAAGTCTCAGGTAATGATTTGAGCAGTCGGTGTTTAAGGTTTTAGTTTGAGCAAGACCTCTGACCTCCTGGTCAACGGACCGGCTCTCTCCCCCTGCAGCTCTGCTGGTAAGTGCCGCTGCCCGTGCTGTACTGCACCCTGTTTCGTTAGGGATTCGAGGCCCTCCTCCACCTGCCGGTACCTGCCTATGCCTCATTCCTGGTGGTCCAGTGGGCGAGCCTTGCTCTTCTGCTGGTTTCACGCTATTGTGCCCGTTTTCTCTCCAGTCTTTCTTGTCTCTGCCTTTTTTTTTTCTTTTGTATTGTATTGAACTGTGCCTGTTTTTCTGTTTGCCCCTGTATTTTTGGCAGTTTTTTCCATTTTTCCTGCACGTTTCCCCTTCCCGCCGCTGCTGCCCCTGCGGCTCCACCCCCCTGCCGAGTTCCCCATTCCTGCCTCCCAGCTGCGATTTCCTCCCCCCTTCCCTACTTAATGGCGGCCGCTGCAAGGGAGCGTGAGCAAGACCTCTGATCTCCTGGTCAGGGATCTGCTCTCTACCCCTGCAGCTCCGCTGGTGAGTACCGCTGTCTGTGCTGTACTGCACCCTGTTTCGTTAGGGGTTTGATGCCCTCCTCCACCCGCAGGCTCCTACCTGTGCCTCAACCTTGGTGGTCAAGTGGAAGAGCCCTGCTCTTCTGCTGGTTTCACGGTATTGTGCCCGTTTTCTGTCCGGTCTTTTTTGTCTCTGCCCTGTTTTTTTCTGTATTTATTGTAATTGGCCAAATTGTACTGTATTGAACTTTGCCAGTTTTTCCCTTTGCCCCCCTAATTTTGGCTGTTTTTTCCTGCATGTTTCCCCTTCCCGCCGCTGTGGCCACCCCCGCTGAGTTCCCCGTTCCCGCCTCCCAGCTGTGATTCCCTCCCCCTTCCCTACTTAATGGCAGCCCCTGCAAGGGAGCACGAGCAAGACCTCTGACCTCCTGGTCAGGGACCTGCTCTCTCCCCCTGCAGCTCCGATGGTAAGTGCCGCTGCCCATGCTGTACTGTGCCCTGTTGTTTTAGGGGTTTGAGGCCCTCCTCCACCCGCAGGTTCCTGCCTGTGCCACATCCGTGGTGGTCCAGTGGGAGAGCCTTGCTCTTCTGCTGGTTTCACAGTATTGCACCCGTTTTCTGTCCAGTCTTTTTTGTCTCTGCCCTGTTTTTTCTGTATTCACTGTATTTGGCTGTATTGTACTGTATTGAACTGTGCTTGTTTTTCTGTTTGCCCCTGTATTTTTGGCGTT
This sequence comes from Triturus cristatus, assembly GCF_964204655.1. Taxonomy (NCBI): domain Eukaryota; kingdom Metazoa; phylum Chordata; class Amphibia; order Caudata; family Salamandridae; genus Triturus; species Triturus cristatus. Next base: position 451,959,028 of record NC_140593.1, on the reverse strand, counting down.
TTTTTCCTGCACGTTTCCCCTTCCCACTGCTGCTGCCCCTGTGGCCGCTCCCCCCTGCTGAGTTCCCCGTTCCCACCTCCCAGCTGTGATTCCCTACCCACTTCCCTACTTAATGGCCGCTGCTGTACAGCCATGCAGCAGGCATGCCGCTAGCACACCAAAAGTGCGCCAATGGCAAGCCCGTCTGTGCCCATCCATGACCCGACCACGACTAGCGCCAGGGATCCTGGATCTACGACCCTCCACTGCTACAACCCAGCTGCCCGCCACGCACTCATCCCCGGTAGAAACAGCAAATACCAGCTGTTGTCGCCGAACACCACTCACGGCCAATTCTCCTGCCAACACTGCCGACATTCACCATCCACAGCACCCCTTCGACCTCCGCACCCATGTTGGACTCCCGCACCACCGAAGCCCTGAAATGCATCCTCCTCAACGTGCACTCCCTGCACAACCATCCCGTAGAGATCAGGGACCTCCTCAACACTCTCTCGCCAGACATCACCTTCATCACGGAAGCCTGGACCAAAGCCACCTCTGCCCCTGACATCACCACCGCCATCCCCAATGGCTACAAGATCCAGAGAAAAGACCGCCCCCACCGCCCAGAAGGAGGACTCGCCATCGCACACAAGAGCTCCCTCCGACTCTCCATCTTCAGCACGAGTGTAGCAGAGTGGCGTAGCGGAAGCGTGCTGGGTTGGTAACCCAGCTGACGATGAATCGAAACCATCCTCTGCTACCAGGAAATTGATAGGGATCAGGGTATCTAAAATATGCCCACTACCACGGATAGAGTAATCACACAGTTACACGCACATACATTCATCATACGCTAGGGCCCATTTCACTAACACACGCTCAAATACTCTACCAGCAATAAACCTGTGGAAAGAAAACACCTAAACACCCTGCATCGATATCAGGTCGATCAGATCTGGTTTTGTGACTGTCCTAATCAATAACATAATCTACACAACATTTACAATAATGATTAGAAATATAAACCCAATAATTGACAAGAAAGAAAATTCAACACCATGTTTAAAATCATATTGCTTTATCCAAAATTAGTCAAAGTAAATCAATCAGAATAAATCATTTCTCATAGTTACCTATTCTAACTAAGTGTCAGAACGGGTCAGGACAAGTCTCTCGGTAAAGTCTCTCAAGACGAAGTCCCTCAGCATCGATCCTCAGCAACGCAGATTCACGCGGCAAAGGCAAAATGGCAAGTGGCAAAGCCCTCCCTAAGCTAACATTTTTTATAGTAAAAATTACAATGGAAACACACATAAAGTTTGCAATATACACTGAATCACTGAGCAGAGCGAGAAGGAAGAAATGTAACATTGCTACATCTGAAAATCTCCGCTCAGGAAAAGTCACAAGACGAAAACTACGGAACAGGAACCAAGAAACTATTAAAGTATCCGATTTGTTCAACTTCCCTCGGCAGCCGAACCACAGTTCATTGTTCATTTCTAAAACTCCTTTGTTTCCCAAGGCTACCCTGGATGTTCCATTTCTTTTGGAGATCCTCCAAAACTGCTGCTGTCCTCATGGAAAGTTTTCATACAAGGACCATGGTCAGTCAACTTCAGGACCATTTCCAGCAGGGGTCTCCCTCGTCACGTCTTTCATTTTACAAATCACGGGCAGGCTTCAAAATTCAGCCATCTTAACACAGGCCTCCATAGGCCACAATAGACCATCTTAATTAAAGAGACAAAATAAACGTTACTACAGCATAGTGATTAAACAGTGTTAACCCCACTAATACCCTTATGTGTATGTATTTATCTAGCTTTTGCAACATAAAAAAGCATTAATTCAGACAGCGTTTTGTGCTCAAAATAAACAGCACACAGCAACGTTTAAACATGAAAACCTGCACGTTATTTTTTAGAAAACAGAAACAGCACACACATGCTAACCCTCGTGTAACTTTCTCTTATGTTAAAACAAACGGATTGATTAATAAAAACACACTTGCACAAGACAAATAATTAATTGTTATTTATTAATAATTAATAAAACGCATAGACATACTAGAGCTTCAAAAGCCCCTGAATTTTCTAAATGAAAACTCTGCTCCAGCACCCCTCTCCAACACTGAACACCTCCACTTCCAGATCCAGACCAGCCCCAGACCCACGCTCCATGGCACCCTTGCCTACAGTCCCCCAGGCCCCACGCCCCTTTCACCACCACCATTGCTGACCTCACCGCACGCCATCACCGCCACGGACTACATACTCATCAGAGACCTGAACTTCCACCTCGACAACCGCAGCGACCTGGACTCCACCGCCCTCCTAGACAACCTCGCCAACCTCAGACTGAAGCAGCTCATCACCACCCCCACCCACATGGCTGGACACATCCTCGACCCCATCTTTGCAGGAGGAACTAACATCCACTTCAGCCACACCTCACAGCCCCTCTGGACAGACCACCACTGTGTACACTTCTCTTTCAGCACCACCACCACACACAAGCCTGCCCCACGCCCGCGACAAAGGAATGGGAGCAAGATTACAGATGAGGACCTCAACTCTACCCTCGTCCACGACCCCCTCGGCCACGACTGACGCGAACTCTGCAGCCACAGAACTACACCGCTGGATCTCCATCTGCGCAGTCAAGCTCATTCCCGCCACTGCCCTGACAGACACCGACCTCTGAAGGCCCCCTGGTTCACCCCGACCTCCAAGAAGCTAGACGCTCATGCAGACGGCTAGAGAAACAATGGAGAAACAGCAAAACACCTACAAGCACGCCATTACAGAAGACCACCAACTCATAAGAACCAACAAGAGAAACTTCATCAGGATAGGAAAAACATCCTCACCAATGCCAGAAACTCAAAGGAACTCTTCAACATCATACAGCAGTTCACCAAACCCCCAGCGAAGCCAGGGACACCACACCGTTCCAGGACCTCTGCAACAAACTCGGCTCCTTCTTTCACCTAAAGATCAAGGCCCTCTACGACAGCTTCAGCGGACAGACTCCAGAAACCACCCTCCCCTCCAGCAACGACAGCCAGCCCACCATCACCACCTGTACACCGGTCATGACCGAAGACGGTGAACGACCAAAATATCGAATCCAAAATATAGACAGGACAGAATATCAATGCTAAAATATAGATAGGACAGAATATCGAATTATCAAAATATAGATAGGTCAGAATATCGAAATTGGGGTATGAAATATCGATTTCCATAATAAAGAATTTAAAAATATAGAATTCCATATCGAATTTTAAAATATAGATTACCATAATATCGAATTTAAAAATATAGATATCTATAATATTGAATTTGTTTTAGTGATATGTATGGTAGTATATGTGTTAAAATTATGTATTATTTTTGTAATGTATGTTTAATTTTTTTAAACTAATGAATGTTATGTAATTTAATTTTTGCGTAATTTAATTCCGTAGCGGGTTGTGGGTTTATAGGGGAATAGGGTGGGAAGTAATTTAATTATGGTTAATTAAATATTAATTATATTTATGTGTTTTGATAATTAATTGATTGATAATTAATTATTAATTGGTAATTAATTTATATTAATTGGTATTTAATTTATATTAATTGATTAATTGATAATCATGTTAATTGTATTTTTTATTATTAGGAGCGGGTTGTGGGTTTATAGGGGAATTGGGTGGGAAGTAATTTAATTGTAATAAAGTAAATAATATTTTTTTGATTTATGTGTATTGATAATTAATTGATAATTAATTATTAATTGGTAATTAATTTGTATTAATGGGTAATTAATTTGTATGAATTGCTAATTAATTTTTATTAATTGCTAAATATTTTTTATTAATTGATTAATTGATAATAATGTTAATTGTATTTTTTATTATTGGGAGTGGGTTGTGGGTTTATAGGGGAATTGGGTGAGAAGTAAATTAATTGTAATAAAGTAAATATTAATTTTTATTTATATGTATTGATAATTAATTGATAATTAATTATTAATTGGTAATTAATTTGTATTAATTGGTAAATAATTTTTTTCAATGGTAATTCATTTTTATTAATTGGTAATTATTTTTTATTAACTTTTTATTGGTATTGATCATTAATGTAATCTTATTTTAAATTTTAATCATTACTTTCACAACTTTTGCACTCTCAGGAGTGGGAATAGTATTTTTTACCCTCGCTATCCAAGTCTTTCCCTACTGTTGCACTCACTGGAGTGGGAATAGTAATTTTTACCCTCCTGCTATCCAACGCTTTCCCTACTGTTACACTCTTTGGAGTGGGAATAGTAATTTTTACCCCTACACTATCCAGCGTTTTCCCTACTGTTGCATTCACTGGATTGGGAATAGTAATTTTTACCCCTATGCTATCCAACGCTTTCCCTACTGTTGCACTCACTGGAGTGGGAATAGTAATTTTTCCCTTCCCGCTATCCAACGCTTTCCCTACTGTTGCACTCTCTGGAGTGGGAATAGTAAATTGTATCCTCCCGCTATTCAACGCTTTCCCTACTGTTGCACTCTTTGGAGTGGGAATAGTAATTTTTACCCCTACGCTATCCAACGTTTTCCCTACTGTTGCACTCACTGGAGTGGGAGTAGTAATTTTTACCCCTACGCTATCCAATGCTTTCCCTACTGTTTCACTCATTGGAGTGGGAATAGTCATTTTTCTCTTCCTGCTATCCAATGCTTTCTGTACTGTTGCACTCTCTGGAGTGGGAATAGTAATTTTTACCTCTATGCTATCCAATACTTTCCCTACTGTTGGAGTCACTGGAGTGGGAATAGTAATTTTTCCCTTCCCGCTATCCAACGATTTCCCTACTGTTGCACTCTCTGGAGTGGGAATAGTAATTTTTACTCTCCCGCTATCCAATGCTTTCCCTACTGTTGCACTCTTTGGAGTGGGAATAGTAATTTTTACCAATACGCTAGCCAACGTTTTCCCTACTGTTGCACTCACTGGAGTGGGAATAGTAATTTTTACCTTCCCGCTATCCAACGCTTTCCCTACTGTTGCACTCTTTGGAGTGGGAATAGTAATTTTTACCTTCCTGCTATCCAACGCTTTCCCTACTGTTGCACTCTTTTGGAGTGGGAATAGTCATTTTTACCCCTACGCTATCCAACGTTTTCCCTACTGTTGCACTCACTGGAGTGGGAATAGTAATTTTTATGCTCTCACTATCCAACAAAATCTCTACTTTTTTTACATTAATTTTATTATGTTTACATTTTAAGCTTTTTTATATTATATTATGTATGTTTTATTTAATTGTTTTTAATATTTAATTACTTTTATATTATTTTAAATACATTTAAAAAAATCGATATTTTAGCTAACTATATTTTAACATTCTATATTTTGGAATCGATATTTTTGTACTTACCTGTTTTTAGATAGGGAGTCGTGTCCTTCTATATTGTGGCGTCGATATTTTGGGCATTCTATATTCTGTCCCTCAAAATTTAGTCACTGAACCACTGAATACACCACCGTGACCATGAAAAGCACCCGCTAGGAGCCCCCACGGACCCCTGCCCGCCTCACATCTTCCACAGAGCCACCGCCGCCATCGCACCCGAACTACGCCACACCATCAACACCACCTTCGAATCCGCCATCTTCCCCAATGACTGAAAGTGGGCTCAGGTCAAGTCCCTCCTAAAGAAACCCTCGGCTGACCCGGCAAACCTGAAAAACTACTGGCCCATCTCTATCCTTCCCTTTGCAGACAAAGTCACAGAGAAATTTGTCAATGCACAACTGACCACCTTCATCGAAGAGTACACCTTACTCGACTCCTCCCAGTCCGGATACCGCAGTAACCACAGCATCGAGACCGCCCTGCTCACCGCCACCGACGACATCTGCATGCTACTCGACTAGGGACACACCACGGCCCTCATCCTGCTAGACCTCTCCGCTGCCTTCGACTCCGTCTCCCACTGCACTTTTGCAACCAGACTCACGCCGCTGGCCTACAAGGACTCGCCCTCGACTGGATCCGCTCCTTTCTCACTGGAAGAACCCAACGGATCAGACCCCCATCCTTCTTCTCCGAACCCACAGATATCGACTGTGGAGTACACCAAGGATCATCGCTCAACAACACTCTCTTCAACATCTACATGGCCCCCCTTGCCGCCATCGTCAGACAGCATGGGCTCAGCATAGTATCCTATGCCGACGACACCCACCTCATCCTCTCCCTCATGAAGAACCCTGAAGACACCAGACTCCGCTTCCATGATGGTATGTTGCAGCCTGGATGAGCGCCAGCTGCCTAAAACTGAACTCGGAGAAGACAGAGGTCCTCACCCTTGGACCTTCCCCCACCGCTTGGGACAGCTCCTGGTGGCCCGCCACCCTCAGAAGCCCACCCATCCCGACGGACCACACCCGGAACCTCTGCATCATTCTAGACTCCTCCCTCACCATGACTCGCCAGGCCAATGCCATCGCCTCCACCTGTGGACTACGGAAACGCCCTCTACGCGGGAATCAACAAATCCCTGCAACAGAAACTCCAGACCCTCCAAAACACCGCAGCCAGACTCGTCCTCGGTACCCCACAACACAAGCACATGACCCAACACCTGCGGGACCTCCACTGACTCCCCATCGAGAAGAGAGTAACCTTCAAACTACTTACCCACGCCTACAAATCCCTCCATGACATCGGACCCAACGAAAGAATCTCTTTCAACGCACCCAAAAGAAACCTCCGCTCTGTCGACCTTGCCCTAGCAACAACCCCGCGCATCCGCAGAATCAGAGCCTGGGGAAGACCCTTCTCATGCCTCCCAGCCAAAGCCTGGAACAAACTCCCAGTCAACATCAGACGCTCCGCCACCCTGCACACCTGCAGGAAGAGCCTCAAGACCTGGCTTTTCAGCTGACCTAGAGCTGCACCCCCCCACCCTCTGCGCCTTGATACCCTCACTGGTGAGTAGCACGCTTATAAACCCCTGATTGATTGATTGAGCTGTGTTTTTTAATAGATTGGGTGGATAGATGATTTTGAAGGACTTGGGTCCCCTTTTCTACAGTCTGTTGACAGCTGCAGGATCTATTGTGTAACTGGGGGGTTAAGTTATGCACCCTGAGTTCCTGAGCCAGTGTGGTGGGTAGAGCGATGGAATAAATCTAGTGAAGGATGTTAATGGGTCTTCTAGTGGAAAGCATGGACCATGAGGCAGGTCTGCTTGAAGGTTTGTCGTCAATTCGCCTGATGTATAAGGGGCCTGGTCACTGAGGGTGAGATGAAGGATTATATTTGTTTGACAAGATTTTGCGAGTATAGCATCTTTGGGTCAAGTTAGGTAAAAGGAGCAGTTACTGTTTTTGGTTGTCTCTTTGGGTGTTATGGGAGGTCACTTTCCTCCAGGTCCACATTGGTATAGTAGGGCTATTTCTTGTTGACTGCCACGTCAGTCTAGGCTCTACCCTCAGGGTCATAGTTCTTGGTTAGATTTCAGAGCTTCTCGGCCTTGGATCATTATGTTCTGATTATCTTCTATCCAAATGGTATTGTCCAGTTGTGGTACATATATCTTGGGAATGGTAAGCAGATCATTTTAATGTTTATGGGGTCTGCTGGAGGTAGTTGCTCACTTTCAGGACCTCTCACTCTGGCCTGTATGACGTTCGCGGTCTGCTGTATGGTCCATTTCAAGTTGGCGAGGTGTTGTAATGGATTGGGCCCTGTGTGTGAGTGGTAGTTTGTTCCTCATGGTTATTGTGGGCTTATTGATTGTTATATCAGGGAAGGTGACAGGTAGGTTCCCACAGGTCATTGTGGTGCTGCCTTTGATCAAACTGGTCTCTGAGGGCCAAGTCATTGAGGGTATATCATTTGTTGTATTTGGAGATAAATGGCTTATGATGTGGGTTGGCAGTCGTGGGGGCTCTCTCTTTTCTATCTCATGTTGATGTGCTGCAGGAGCATTTTCTATTTCTGGCCTCAAAAGCAAGGTTTGCTTGTGTACATATTTAATATATCTTTTGAATGGGCATTTGCAATTCAGGACACTTTGAGACACTCTATGCATACATTTCTTGCACTCTACAAATGTTTTAATCTTTCTGTTCAACATACAGAAAAAGTTCAAAACTTTAGCTCAATCTTTAATGCAGACACTACCCTTGTTCTACAGATTAGAACAGTAGTTAGGAGCCGTCACATACAGATAAAAAATTGGAAGTCCTTTTTCCCCTATAGTCCGAAAAATACAGAGCTACAGAAGTCACTCCTGTAAGACCTATCACTAGCCGTTGACAAAAGGATCACATGCACTTGCAGATAAATGATGATTTACAAGGAGGCCTCAGTTGACAAAAGGATCACCGCACTTGTTATATCAATGGGATCCTATTATGTGTGGTTCAGCAATCACAAGAAAAAAGACCTCCTAATTCCCAAATAATGTATATAAACAATTGCAACAAGATGATCAATACAAACGTTATTTCCCGACACAAATGAATTTACTGGGATCATTATTCTCAATAAGTCAAATACAAGAGATTTAATGGAGACATGTATTACATTTTTTAATAATCCTTTATTCTTGTTATTCTTCACGGTGTAGCCAACGCGTTTCGTCCCTTCACTGGACTTCTCCAGGGCTCAGTCACGTTATACTTTCTTAAAATGGCGTATTGTCTCCGATGTTTAACGAGATAGAATTTTTGTTCTGCTTAATTAGGGGATGACTGGTCGGTCCAGAACTTCAAGGAAAAACAATTTATTTTTTCAGTATTTCAGGCTAATATTGGCCACCGCATCAGTAATGCGCGGTCAAGGTGACCGTCCGCCCCCTCGAATGGTCTCTTCAAGGGTCGCCTTGACCGTGCATACCAAAAAAAGAGGTTTGCCCCATTTGTATTACCACTTACAACTGCGCATCCAATTCAGTGAACAAGATTATCAACACACATTGGCGGATACTGGATGGCAGTGGCACACCTGTTCCAAAACCAATGTTCTCTCACAGGAGAGGTCAATAACTCATAGACATGCTGGTACATACATTACCACACATCCCCGGCGACAGGTTAACAGGCCAGAGTTTCATTACACCTATCTTCGAACAGCAACCATGTGGTAACTGCCGCGTGTGTCACCTGACACAAACCAGCAAAACCATCACCTTCAACAACAATACAGCATGGGAAATGAGAAGATTCATCAACTGTAACACAGAACGGGTGATCTATATATCACCTGCCTTTGTAACCTACATTACATAGGTATGACATCATGCAAAATCAAGACCAGAATTTGCGAGCTTCAGAGCAACCTCAGATGCCAAAGAGCAACTACATAAATGGCCAACCACTATATCGAACAACAACACACTACTAACGATCTACGGTGGACAGTGATCAAGCAAGTGAACCAGGAATCCCAATTGTTCGAAAAAGAACAACAGCAGGTTTATAGATTGAAATCATATGAAATAGGCTTGAATGAAAACATCGTCTGGGGCCAGTTTGTATGATCAACCCTGGCATCACCAGTGACAACCCAATCCTTGGATTATTAAGACATCCCCATTAGCACTGGGTGACTCGATGTGACTAACCCCATATTTTCCACTAACCACCTCAGTGCATTTTTTGAACTTCTGGAATTCTCTAACCAGTACCCCTATCAACAATTAGGTGGTGCCATTTCTAGGTTATCCCCCCTTTCTGCCACTATAAGGTATGTTAATATTATATATGGTGTCTACACCCACCGCCTTGTTCGAGGTCCAGTGCACATCAACTAGTTGAAATTTAATATTAGCAGCATCCTTTTGAATAATATGAAAAAGCCAGGTTCCTTTCCCATACGCTCCTGACTTTGATACCCTGCGGGGACTTTTTTCCAACCCATATATATCCCACTTTCAGTGACCATAATAACCGTTTTCCTTTTGCAGATGTGTACTCTTGTTCAGTGTTCAACCCGCTACATCTTTTTTACTGTTATTTTTCTGGTATAATATTTCTTTTGAATGCACTGGGAAATTCGAGTAGCCGAGGCGTGAACCCATGCACTATGGATGCACCGCAGGTAAACAGGAAATGAGAATTGCTCTCCCCTAGCAGGTTAGCGGTCTAACACCGCAACCGGCACGCGGATGACGACGGCAGCATGTCAACCGCATATATGAGGCAACCCGCCATGCCCCTCCGGAATCTCCAGAGCCACGGGCGAACAGGTCTTCCCCAGCGAGGGAGTAGCCTTGAAGAAGTAAGTGCAATTAATCAAATCCGGTTCTTTTGACCCTTCCACGATGATAGATTATTTCCTTTGCTGCATCTAATTTCTTGAGGGGGAACTCTGTCTCTTAACCCACAGGGTCTGACTACAGGCATCCCTCCTTCCCCGATTTGGACTCATGAGGCCTGACTAGGGTCGTTTTAGTGTATGTAATGTCTAGAATGTTTTTATGTCCAGTACGTTTTCCATTTAGAAACCAGTACGGTGTGTGTTTTTTGTTTTGTGTATTGTATGTCCACGTTTTCCTACATTATAATTACATTTCATAGAGTGCTGACGTGTTTTAAGAAATATATCACTACTCACTATTTAAATGCATGACGAACAATTCTTTTACAAGGCTATGGGCCGTGCATATTTTTAACGATTCTTGTTTCTTCCCCAACCTCTGTAGAGATATTTTGAAAAAAATGTGAACAGACCAATTAGGTGCTGTATACTTTTACCTTTATTTTCACTATGTTCTCTATTTTCACCATATTCATTATTTGCTATTACTTAGAGATCAGTTGACTATAGGAGTGATAACAGGGAGCAACCACCTCAGGTCCTGAAGAAAAGCCTTGGGGTAGGGCTTGAAACTAGTTGACCAGGGAAACGGTGGGCCATATACCCTAGGAGTTTCTCAACATTCCCATATGTTAATCATATCGGCTAGTGGAGTGAATAAACTAACCTTTTCCCATTAGTGAGATATTTTTAAACCTGTTTTTATGTGCAATAAAACCCACTCCAATACCATTATTACCAGCATAGGTATATAGGAGCAACATACTATAAGTGCTCCCGCGTACTCGTTGGTCGTAGCACGCTCCTTTCCGTAGCAGGTTAGGGATGAACCTTATGATGAAGCATGCCACCAAGGGGTAACCCTGGTGGGTGAGGGTTCCTTTGAAGTACTCAATAAAAATCCCAAGGGCCACACTTACCAGTGGCCCGCAAGATATATTTCAAATAAGTCAGTCGGCAACGGAGAAGGTTCTGAAGCTTTATTGGCAAAACTCTATATAGAGGAGCCTCATCGATCCTCACCCATCAGGTGCGCCGAGGAAGACTGCTGGCTCCTTGACAAAACCACACTTATATACATAACAGATTCAGCATACAAAGCCATACAAGTGGAAAAATACCAGTTAGTCCATGGGCTCCTGGATGAGCTCATACAGTGTTAAGTTTCAGGCTCACACAAAGAGTTGCTATCTATACAGAGAAGGTCGGTAGGGTTACTCCCTTTTTGTCCCGGGGCCTGAAGGAATCTGCTTGATACTCCCTACAGTAGATGTGACCTTGGGCCTCAGCCGTAAATACCACTAACCTGTCTCTGGGCTGGTACAAACTAAATCATGAGAATGGTAGGCAAAGGATAGACCATGTGATCTGACACGTGGTCTATCACAAACCAAAATGGCTACAGTATGGTTTTCGGCCCTTTTTGTCGTGCAAAAAGACTCGAAAGGAAATGCGTCTTCTAGAACATATCAATAAGTGTTTATGTGGTCAGAATATCGTCATAGACACATTATGCTAACTTTTACATGATATGAATGAACAGAACAAATGATTTTCATCCTTCAGATCGGCCCTTTTAGCATAATGTAGCTAACGTACCAACTTAATCTTCAAAAATGCCTTCATCTATCTGCATCATGTCATATATCTCTTTCTGTACTAGCTGAGTGCCTATCTTAGCTGGGCGTGATTTAGATTCAGGAAGGGCAAGGAGGAGATGATTAGTACAATAAGAACAGCAAGCAGGCCCACATTGTAGGCAGACACAACAGGTGAAAAGGAAACCTGCTATACCCAAAAGGATCATGAATAATTTCTATCCCCAAGTGGCAAAGAGGCCCCAAAACCATGTAGAAAGAGACCAGGTACCAGTATCTGTATGAATTTCTGATGCTAAACTGTGCAGTTTTTGGATGGCTAAATGCACCGAGGGGGCGGAGTCAGGTATATATACACAGCTAGAGCTGCCAATCACTCTGCATGTTCCTCCACGACCAGCTAAAATAACGTCTAAAACCATACGATTTTGAAGCGTTACAAGCCTGGTCGCCTGAAGCTCAACAGTTATATTAGTTAGTATTCCAGCAGTGATATTCACTACTCCCTCTACTACTCTAGATAGTCTTCTGATTTCTTTACTGGTCAAAATGGGTCCCCATATGGGCAGGACTCCCTTCATTATATCCACAAAGTGCTGTGCAGGAGTATCGGTCTGATCGGTGGCATCCCCCGTAGTAGCTCGTTTTCCTAGACTCAGCCGGTTCAGTGAATGAGTCTTATGATAGTCAGAAGGGCTATATAAACTGGTGGGTATAGGAAAGACAAATAACATCTACCTGACCATCCTCTGGGGAGCCACGTGTATGCATTTTCCCCACATACAAAATACACATTCGGGGGAGTAAGCATTGGTGGGCTGCTGAATGTTCGTAATATGTATGTATAATTGCATTTACTAAATCCAACCGTTAAGTGACCAGTGCCATGTACACAAAAGGAAGATGACGCATTCAATACTGGGACTGGAATAACCTTATCATCTGATACATTTCGTTCCTGGAAGTATTTGAAATACTCAGTGAAATTGAAAGACATAAAATCCAATACTTCATCCCTTAACCAAGTGTCATTTGCATATTCAGTATACTCATTCATACAAGCAGTTGGGTCTAGTGTACCATCTGTACCATCTTCATTCGGAGTGAATCCCTGATGTTCTTCTATATATGCTAGAATCATTTCATAATCTTTTTCAGAAAATCGGTGTTCATCAACAGTATAGTGCGTATATATCATCGACAGCAATTTAAACCATGCTTCACAACTCCCTAAATATGACAAGGGCATTGAAATAAAAAGGTCATGTTTGTGCATAACAAATAGTCGAACTATGGGTCTGGTGCAGCATTTCAATAAAAGCATTCTTTACATATGTTTGACGATGTCTCTCCTTATGCGGGGCAAGAGTATGGAAATGATGCTCTTCAGGGGCAGGAGTAGAGGGTACCAGGGTGTGCACAGGGTGACGACATTCTAAATAAATGAATATACCTAAACATATTACTAGTGATGCAGTTATTATAGCTATGAATACTATCTTAATACGCATACTCCAAGTAGAAAACATAGGCATATACGGGTGCAGAGGGCGTGGGGCTATAGGTCGCTCCTCCTCGGGAACAAAGCGAGCAAAGGGATAAATTCTTGCTAAAAGTCCAGATATAATCTAATGGGAATGAGCCTACTTGCAGTCCAACCTGCCAGAGGGTGCTTCTTTCCTGTGTCCGTTCAGAGCCTCACAGGCAGACTCCTATTGTTCATCAAACAAAATATCAAAACAGAAAAATAGCAAAAACTTCTCGCGTTGGGCTGCACTTGACGCAGCTCTTTACTGACAAAACTCCACCTGGGCCCCACTAATCAATCAATGTCTCTATTTTCTTTCTGAACAGAGCTATACTGAAAGTTCCGAGCTCTCAACTAGTTCAGTCCAGTGTTTCTTTGATTATACCAGGGTTTACTCAAATCTCTCCTCTCTTTCTCTGGACTGGACCTGGTATTTTTGCTCTTTGTCGGGGCCGCAGGTTATAGCAAACATGACCAGGTGTTCGGAGATCAGGGAAAAGAATAGGCACAGTAGGATCGAATGAAGTACTGGAAGTGTGATCCCTCGGATCAGATGCAGCATTACCGGGAGCAGAGCTGATAGCTGGGCCAGCCGCTGGAGTCGTTTGTGGACTCACCGTGCCTCCCTCTCGCCCATTCACTTCTCAGGCTTCAGAGAGAGATGAATCCTCAATGAGCCGCTCACCGTCATGCACCAACCCTTCACTCTGATCCTGCAGGTCTCCCGGCAATGGGAGAGGAATTCTTTTTAAGTGTGACATGTGAATCCAGTGCCGTTTCCCGTCAACCTTAACAGCCGGTCTTGTGGAGAGGAGTATCTGATGGGATTTGGTCCATAGTGGCTCCAAACTCGATTTTCGCTGGTAGTTCCGGATCAAAACCCACTGTCCAGGTTCAAGGCGATGTCCAGGACCCTCCGGCAGGGGCTGCAATACCGCTGAAATCTGTTGATGAATGGAACGAAGATCTTTAGTTAATGCATAAAGATAATCTGTCAACATTGGGTACTCGATGTCCCTAAAGGATTTCGGTCTCGGTACACCCCAGATATTAGCGGGCCTACCAAATATCACCTCATATGGTGATATCCCAGAGTGAGAGTGAGGAGTGGTTCTTACAGACAACAAGGCTAAGGGCAAGAGGTCCGGCCATTTCAAACCTGTGGTGTCTTGCAGCTTAGCCAATTTCAACTTTAAAATCCCATTATACTTTTCTACCAGCCCCGCTGATTGGGGGTGGCGGGCTGCGTGAAATTTTTGTCTTATAGATAAACCACTACAAATGTGTTCAATAAGGTTGGCATTAAAATGTTTTCCATTGTCACTCCAAATTACGCGTGGCAAACCATACCGAGGGAAAAACTCTTTTACTAAAGCCTTGGCTGTAGCTAGAGCGGTATTCTCCTTGGTAGGGTATGCTTCCACCCATTTACTGAATGCGCAAACCACAACTAGAACATACTTGAGATTTTTTACCAGCTCTAATTGGATGTAGTCCATTTGTAACACCTCAAAGGGTAGGGTGGGGGGCGCAAAATTGCCTCAGTACGGGGACACTCCCTCCTGGATTATGCTGTAAACAGATCATACAGTTCTGAACCAAATGTGTTGCAGTTTTATTCATATTGGTGTTATACCACACAGAATCTAATACTGCACAAATACCTTTGACACCTATGTGCGCAGGGCCGTGTGCCATGGATACTATCACATTTACAAATGCATTTGGCAGTAACCACCTGCATTTGTCTGACAGGTCGATCCAACATCCATTTTCGTCTAGTTTCCCTATCTGCTCTTGCCAATGCACCAGTTCTTCAGGGGTTGCTTCTTGTTGTATTTCTCTAACACTATCCATAGTGCTATTGAATATTTCTGTCTCTACCATTCCTCTTGATGAGCTGGCTACAAACATAGAGGTGGTATTTGACTGGGCAGTTTCCTTAGCGATTCTGTCAGCAAATGAATTTCCTTCACCTACAGCATCTATTACAGCTTTATGGGCGCTACATTTAATAACAGCAATTTCCTTTGGTAGAGTCAGGGCAGTTAGCAGTCTCAAGACCAACGGGCCGTTCCTTATCTTCTGGCCATGCGAAGTAAGGAAACCCCTCTCCGCCCATAATCTTCCAAAGTTATGTGCTACACCGAAAGCGTATTGGCTATCGGTGTAGACATTCACTCTCAGCCCTTCACTTAACTCACAAGCTCGAAGCAACGCTACTAATTCGGCAGCCTGGGCAGATTGGTAAGACACTTTAGCCGTTTCAACTACAGTTTGGAGAGTGGTAATCGCATAGGCAGATGTGGTAGTGCCATTCGGTAACTTAAAACATGAGCCATCGACATACAACTCCCCTTGTGGGTCAGATAAGGGAGTGTCTGTCAGGTCTATCCGTCCCTTCGTTTCTTCCTCTGTCCGAAATATACAGTCATGTATATCCTGATCTTGCTCTTCCGAAGGAAGGGGTAGTAACGTGGCAGGGTTCAAAGTGGCACATCTTTTGATAGTGATGTGGGGTGCAAACAGGGTCAATTCATACCCTGTAAGACGCGCACTAGTTAAGTGCTGCATCTTGGTCCTGTTTAATAATACATCCACAGCGTGAGGCACCATCACCGTGAGGTCAGTATTCAGGACGAGCCCTTCTGATTGTCGAATTGCCACCGCAACAGCCGCCGTGGCCCTTAGACAACTAGGAAGTGCTCTGGCGACATTATCCAATACCGCCGAAAAATACGCACAAGGTTTTTGCTTACCACCAAAACCCTGTGTTAACACAGAAAGCGAGCAACCGTCCACCTCATGCACGTAGAGTGTAAAAGGCTTCCGGTAGTCCGGAGTGCCAAGCACAGGAGCGGAACAAAGAGCAGATTTCAGAGAAATAAAAGCATCCTGACATTCAGCAGTCCAAGGTAAAGGTTCATTCACATCCTTAGTTGTCTAATATAATAGAGGTTTAGTCAGAAGGGAAAAGTTAGGAATCCACTGGCGACAGTAAGAGGTTATGCCAAGGAAAGCGCGGACATCACGTTGCGTGCAAGGAACAGACATATTAGATATAGCTGTTATACGATCAGGAGTTAGACGCCTACCCTCCTTTGACAGGAGATGACCTAAATAAGTCACCTCGGGTCGACAATATTGAAATTTAGACAAGGATACCTTATTACCATGGTTGGCTAAATGCTGCAACAATTTAACTGTGGCATCACCGCAACCCTGTTCAGTATCCGCAGCCACCAATAGATCATCTACGTACTGTAACAGTACGTTACCCTCAGGCAAAATTAGAGTATCCAATAGGGCTTTGAGCGCTTGACTATAAATACTAGGGCTTTCTGTATAGCCCTGAGGATCGCGACAAAAGCGGAAGCTGCGACCAGCTAATGAGAATCCGAAAAGATATCGGCTATCAGGATGAATGGGAATGCTGAAGAAAGCGTTTTTCAGATCAATCACAGAGAAATATTGAGCTGTAGGAGGAATCATAGTCAATATGGTGGTTATATCAGGCACCACGGGGTACTGATGTACCACAATCTAATTTATCTCGCGCAAATCAATCACAAAGCGATATGTATCTACGTAAGCAGGGTTGCAATCTACGGGGGCCCTTTTAAGAATAGGAAGAATGGGACTATTACACACATTAGAGGTTGTCTCTTCCACCACCCCAGATCGGATCAGATCCTGAATAATGGACAACAAGGCTCGTTCACCTGCAGGGGCAATTTTATATTGCGGTATTTTCGGTAGCCGAGCACTTTGCTTTAAGGTAATTGAAATTGGGGGTATCTTCAACAAACCCACATCAGTGTCTCCTGTAGCCCAGAGGGTTTTTGGAATCTGTGCGAATTCAGGGGGCAAGGTGTCCGTCTTAGAAAAGTACTGTACAGAAGGGGGTTGGACAGTCAAATAGACCCCGTCTGGGGAACAATATATACGAGCATGTAGCCTTTTCAGTAAGTCTATGCCTAATAAATTTTCCCCACATTGCGATGTTAGAAGGAATGGCAAATCAATAGAAATAGGGCCCAGAGCGAAAGAAAGAGGTCGGGAAATGGGGCTCACCACATGAGTTCCTGAGAAACCTACGGACATTATCCTGGCCAGACAGAGCAGCCCCAGGGACAAGGGCATGTGAAACAGAACTGTTCATAGCTCCTGTGTCAACAAGAAACTTACCTGATGCGCCCATTAAATGTGCATTAACATAAGGTCCGTTCTGATCTATAGGAATTGACACACGTCCCCCACTCTGCCTTTGGCTGTCCTATGCATGAGGATAGCCTGCCGATGCATCGCTGCCACATCCTTCATTGAAATACTGCTTTCCCTGACCCTGATCAAAATAGTTCTGACTATTCCCACCGTGTCCAGACTCCTCCTGTCGTGTATGTCCGCCTCGACTACCTCCACCGCTTCCTCTTCCTTGGCCTCGTATAGTGTTGTTTTGCGCATATAACAACGGACACTGGGAACGCCAATGTCCTTCCTGTTTACAAAAGGCGCATTGGTTTATTCCTAAATCAGTTCGTCCTCCACTCGGTACTTGGCCCGCCCCTCATGGTGCAGAGGTCGGACCTCCCCTACCCCTGCCACGGCCTCTCTCAACCTGCTGTAACAGGACCCGTGTTTTTAACTCCTTGGCTTTCTTTTCTGTCTTATCCTTACTTTCATTCTCTCGATGCTCATAATATTGAGCCATGCTTAATATGATCGAGGGAGTAGACGTCGTCCAAGTACTTTCTGCGGCCTGGAGTCGGGCCGAGATTTCGGGCAGTAAATTAGTTACAAATCTGTTGACAAACAAGCGTATACCACCCTCCTTAGATAAGTCCTGGCCACTAAAGTCAATAAAAACACCTTCAAATCTAGTGAAGAAATCCGACACACTCTCATCTTTCTTCTGCCGGCATGCGGTCAATTTATCCCAATCCACTTTCCTAGGCGGAATTAGCGAATGCATGTATTTTGTCAGGTAACGTTAATATTTCGGCCCGGGGTTTATCTCCTGGTTTTCGATCCTTATCCCAATCTTTCAATTGATCCCATGTTCCCCCAAATTCAGTTACATGGTCTTGGTCATGTACCTGATGCCATATATCCACTGGCACTAATAGAGCAAAGAATAATTCTATACCGGCCAATGTCATTACCGCCGATGAGGCGGCTTCAGTAAGTTCTTTATAATATGCTGTAGGGTTCTTCCTAGGGTCGGGCAAATGAGATTTCAATGACAGTACTTCACTGCATTTCCATGGGGTGTACACCCACTGCTCCTGAAAACGAGCATCGGCTCGCGGGCGGGTAACCGCTCCCGTAGCATCTATTATTTCAGTAATTTCTGGATGATAAATAGGGTGGACCTCACGTATTGGAAAATGCGCGGAACCCACAGGACCAGAAGATTGAAGTCGGGTTCTATAACTAACCAATGTTCCAACATTTTTGAACACCTCCTCCGGGGTCAATTGAAAGTTATGGGCATGGTCATGAATAGTATACAATATTACCGGAGCCTTCCCCCCTGTATGAACCTGTTCCCATAATGATATCAAGCATGCAGCCATATGGTCCAACGCATGCTGTTGCATCACGGGCTCGTAGTCTTTCATAGTGCTCCATATGCCGGACAGAGTATAAATAGGCTGTCGCATCTTCTGTGATGCTTGTAGCGCAATAACCTCCCTTTCCTCAAATTTTAAGGCTGACCGGGTAAACATTTTTTTCCCTTCAATGGAACCGGGCGGATGTACCGGAGTGGAAACAGCTGGTAGCGGAGTTGCGCTCGCCGAGGAAGAGGCCATCACATGGGGAGAATGGGCTGCCCCGGGTGACCGCTGAAGATTCCCAGCTGTCGCGGATGATAACAAATTGGGCAATAAAGTCATAATCTCTGTAACAGACGAGGACAACCGGGACAAATTGGTTTTGGGGCGGTGCCGATGCAGCAGGAGCTACCGTCGTCACAGCTGAAACTTGCGAAGTGGCTACTGGATCTGCAACAGCTAATACCGGGGCATCTGGTACCGCCGGGTATAACTGCTGCGGGACATATGGGGGTGGTGGTCGCAAGTCCAGCAAGTCTCCAATTTCATCTTCAGCGTCAGGCCGAGCCACGTAACTTTTATCAGCCTGTAACCTGAACTCACGATTTACACATTCAATCCCTTCTTCAGCCTTCTGAGTAACTGTTTGCCCAGCTTTAACTCTAGCTAGTTTCTCCTCTCTCATTCGCCTCCGCTTAGATTCCTTCTGCCAGGTGTTTAATGCATCAAACATAGACTGTCTACTGCGTCTAGAAAATAACTGATCCTGTAAAAAGGCAATTTTCTTTTCATCGAAGGAACCCGTTTGAGGCCATGCAATTCTTCATTACCTCTGGTATACTTATGCCACAAAGTATTAAACAATAGAGGAGTTATTCCATGTTTTATATACATGAAATGGTTGGGACTGCCCTCTGGTGGGGCAGGCTGGCCAGCCGAGAGCCACCAGTCCGACAACAACAACCAAAACAATTCAATCTACTGAAGCACGGCATTGTTAGTTAACAGACAAACACTAATAACGTACAAACAAATTCTTGTATCACATATAACACATATTGATTGCTCCTAGGTAACGTTTTCTGCAGTTCAACCTCAACCTATTTATTCAAACTTGATGCATCCAAACAAACAAACCGAGCCCGTCGACTCCCGTTCGTGGAGAATTATTCAAAATACCGGACCGACAGAATCACAACGAGCAGTCTTCCAGAAAGACTGTCAAGAGGCAGTCAGACAGGTGCGACCACGGACTGGACTACAGACCATCCTATGACCTCCTTGGTTCACCACTGAGACTGTTCTGATGTGGTGCGAGCATCACCTCAGGTATGTCCCATGGCTACCCAATTACAGCCACAGGCTTTTCCGAATACAATCCGGCCGTGTGTTACACACAGGTAACAACTAGGCATCTGATCAGCGTCTCTAAATCACAAAAGATCCGTGGAGTCTCTACAGTCAGTCCCTACTGGACCACCCTGCAAGACCTCCGTAATTCTCCTAGGGTGATCATGACCCCCAAATCAAAGTACAGTTAACTGTTCCAAATGCACCGCTCAAAAGCGTGCGTCAAGCAAACAAATTACTCACCGGGTGCACCCAGGTACGGACGTTGCCAACTTCTTGGGACCAACACAGTCAGCTCCTGGATTAAGCCCGTAGGACCCCAGTGAAGGGCTACTAGCAGCAGAGGACACCCTGATCGGGAGTGCGGAGTGGAAGTGTCAAAAGTCAGAAAATCCCTCTTCTCCACCCGTCCGACCAGGACGCCCTCAATCCTACCACCCGACTACGGGGGAGGAAAAAACCCTATCACGGGGTCCCACCAGAGTCGCCAACTGAAGTACTCAATAAAAATCCCAAGGGCCACACTTACCAGTGGCCCGCAAGATATATTTCAAATAAGTCAGTCGGCAACGGAGAAGGTTCTGAAGCTTTATTGGCCAAAGCAAAACTTTTTATAGAGGAGCCTCATCGATCCTCACCCATCAGGTGCGCCGAGGAAGACTGCTGGTTCCTTGAAAAAAACACACTTATATACATAACAGATTCAGCATACAAAGCCATACAAGTGGAAAAATACCAGTTAGTCCATGGGCTCCTGGATGAGCTCATACAGTGTTAAGTTTCAGGCTCACACAAAGGGTTGCTATCTAAACAGAGAAGGTCGGCAGGGTTACTCCCTTCTCGTCCCGGGGCCTGAAGGAATCTGCTTGATACTCCCTACAGCAGATGTGACCTTGGGCCTCGGCCGTAAATACCACTAACCTGTCTCTGGGCTGGTACGAACTAAATCATGAGAATGGTAGGCAAAGGATAGACCACGTGATCTGACACGTGGTCTATCACAAACCAAAATGGCTACAGTATGGTTTTCGGCCCTTTTTGTCGTGCAATAAGACTCGAAAGGAAATGCGTCTTCTAGAACATATCAATAAGTGTTTATGTGGTCAGAATATCGTCATAGATACATTATGCTAACTTTTACATGATATGAATGAACAGAACGAATGATTTTCATCCTTCACCTTAAAAGGAAAACCTTTTTCTTTCAACGATGCGGTTGCTAATCCCATTGTGACAGGAAACTAAGGCCCTCCCTCCCAGCTCTGAAGACACCGACAGAGGCTAATCCATGCTGCAGCCTTTCTGAGATGATAAGAAGAACCGAAACTGCCATCATGTCCCCCTATGACACAGGACTCCATTTGTCTGCTCCCTGCTAAGGTTTGTTTTTAAGTTTGAGCAGAGGGAGAAGGTAAATGCTGAAGACGGCGGGAATGGGTGGCAGTAGGCTCTGCACTGTGTTTTTTAATAATTGGACATGAGAGGAGTATCATAAAGGGTGGGTTTTGACACCAGATTTCTATATTTGGGTTTGGGAGGGTAAATGTAGAGGGCGATGCGGTGCAGGGCCTCTCAAAGCACCACAAACATACAATGCAGCATATATATGATTTGGTCTTACAAAAGCCTTTCTGTTTTTCTCTTAGCTTCCCACATACTAACCTTTCCATCATAGCAGTTGTCTTATCTAGGATTGATTACACCACTGGAACAGCTACTTAGAGGCCCAGTTGAAATTAAATGGTTTTTCTTGCTTAAGAATTGCCATTTTTACATCAATTCATTACCTAGCCTTAAAGATTGAGGAAACCTTTATATGTTAAACCCGGAATGTAAAGAGGATTGCCATTGACCCTTGCAGGCATCTGTACTACTGAAGGCTGACCCCTTCACGAACTACGGTAATTCGGCTATCTGAAAATATGTGGCGAAAAAGAAACAAATAGGTATTTTTCCCTGTACCACATTTATTTCAAGAGCGCTGGGAATGAACACATTTATAGTTGGCTGTTTGTAATTGTCTTTGTTATGTAAAGTAAACAGAATTAATGGAGATGTTTTCTTGATTACCTTTGTGTTTTCCCAAGTAATGTGTTTTTGGATATTCTAAGCAGAATAATGAGGATCATTAATATGCAGAGTGCAGCGGGATGAGTCTTTAAGGTCTCGGGAGTCCTTTTCTTTGCCGAATCTCACGTTTATTGTAATATTCTTTCATTTCTTTTCAAAACCAGTTTGAAGAGATGAAGTACACTTTCACCAGTAACTTTTATTTGATGAGGTTTGCAGATTAAGAATTCTGTATACTTGGGCGTCAATTCACCAAAACGACAGTCGTAGCAGAAGCGAGGTCATATAACATTTGACTTTACTGACATCACAGGAAGTGACATCATATGAACCCTGACCCTGTTTTTTTTCAGGAAGGCAGGTCACATGACCCTAGAATAACTACAATTGAGGATTTGCATTGGATATTATCCCAATGTAACTCAAAGTTGTGCTATATGATGATTTGCCTTATTTTGTATTAACGGGGCGTTCCATGGGCGTAGCATGGGCATTTCCAGGCAACCATCCATGTTTTTTGACACAAATCTCTATCTACAAACATTGGTAGACAGGAATTTGTGCCAAAACTGTATGCCTCCTTGAGGCAGGCATAACAATGAGATTTTTTTTAATCCTCCTAATATTTCCATCTTTGCATTTATGCTACATAGTACATCACACAAAATGGGAAAAGCCTTAAAGCATAGTTTATGTACTGGAAGAGATGCCTTCCAGTATAAAACCTATGCTTCAGAGAACAGACACACTCTTGCACTACGACCCAAGGGTGTGTGCTTTAGGGCATGGCTGCCAAAAGTGCGCCAGAGCATTGAGATAGACAAAATGTGCCACATCTTATTAGATATAGTGCATTTTTCCTCTCTCCTTTTTATGCAAGGCAGCACAGCTACTTTGCTGCAGTGTTGCCATGCATCGAAGGACAGAAAACCTGGGCCATAATCTCACTCACTACCTGTCACTTCACTCTCACTCACCATCACTCACACGCACAGGCTTACTCATAAAGACACACTTGCTCACACATACGCTCTTCCTCTCTCACTTAAACACGCTCTTACCTGCAATCACACATACAAAAAACATTTAAAACATTTTTACTTACCACAGCTGCCACCAACGGTCCTAAGTGTGCTCAATTGTGTATTACACTAATAGTGCATAATAGAACATTATTCACTATTAGCATAATGAAAAACTGGCAGACAATAATGAATACCCGGTCACCCCTGTGTTCTCGAGACTGATTTTGCCACCTCTGATCCAGCGGTGGCAAAGGCAGTCCCAGGGGTCGCAAGGGGCATGCCAGTGGCTGCAACTGTGACCCCTGGAGACCTCTAAATGACATCCATATCTGTATTAAGGACTTGTCCACTTTCCATTTTTACTTCTGCTTGTTAATAATAATGATCTAGACCAAGGCTCAAATATAATTACAAGGGCCAGGTGTATTATTTTTTGATTTGTCCTCAAATATATTAACCCAGCAAAGCACAAAGAGTCTGTGTGCAAGGAGTTGCAAATGCCCTACCTGATTAATTTATTTGAAGTAGCATTCAACATGAGAATCCTCATGAAGGGCTGCAAACGCAGGGCTAGAAGCCTGCAGAGGACAACAGACCTCCTATTTGGTCTTCCTTTTTGCAATGTACTGGCAAGGTTAGCTTAACCTCTTGAAGAAACATAGGGTCATAAAAAAGTGAACCAAGGTGAAAGGGACATTGGGGAGCATGCAGTTGTCCATGGGATTGGTGTCTGCTTAACTGATGATAGTAGCTATCCCTCACAAAGTTGAAGCTGTCTGTCATGGACAGATTCCCCTTTGGGAATGGATACAAAGTATGTTTTGTTGAAAACCGTGGAAAGGATACCTTTGGTTAGGCAATTTTGAGAGAAGGGCATGCTGGTGTACGATAGATGAAATCTTCAGTGTAGGCCAATCCTACCAGGCAGTGCCTGGCTCAAATATGGCCACTCCAAGGAGATTAGTATTGCCTGGAGCTGCAGCGGAAAATGACAAGATGTTGGATATGTTGAAGGGAGAGACTCATATTCAACGCTACGCTGACCTTTGCAACAAGATGGACAGAAAGGATACAGTTCAGCAGTGAGATCTAGCATAAAGGATGGTTAGTTTTTGAGCCCAGAGAACCTTCTATATTGGCCAAACTGGGGAAGCAATGTCTAGCTTAAACATCACCACCCATGACATTTGTGTAGCAAAACAAAACAAAGAAACAAAGCATAGGGTCAGTTGACAAGCAAATCCCATGACAAGATGAACAGAAAGGATGCAGCTTCATCAGAACCCGTTTTATGGCATAGCAGTGTCTGAACTTCAAGGTGCCACATTATTGTGTTCTCGGAGGTCCAAGGTGGAACTTTCTACTGTGTGGGGTTATTAGGCCAGGCAATGTATGCCCCATGCATTTATCCTCTGACGAGAATGCCTGTACCTAGAATGGCATTGAAAGCAGCAAGACAACTGATGTCATTGGGGTCCTCATGCTTAACCCCATGATGATCCTGTAACGTGATGGCCAGAAAGCACATTGCAGTTTTGTTGTACATTGTTGAGCGATTTGAAAAGTACACTGTATGGCATATTTAAAGCCTATCGACCTTCAAAAACACTTCTCCTTAGTCTCCATGTGGCCTGATGCTGGACCCTTTGGCTCATCACTGATATCACTCCTCAGCTTCCGTGTGGCCTGATTCTAGGCTATTTCCCTCTCTCAAATATATCTCCATGATAACCTTCTGTTCTGATGCAAGGCCTTTGCACTCCCTCTCCCATCATTCACTCTGCTGCAGTGCTAGAGCCTGAGCTTCTCTGATAAGCATCAATTCACAACCCCACCTGTGTCAAGGCTTCTACTTCTTCATACACATCAGTCCTTAGTGTATCTGCACCTAGATGGCAAGACCTCTGTTTCCCAAACATATCTCTCTGCATCTTCTGTCTGTGCCTGTGCATCCTGGAGACATGTTTCTCTTTAAATCATATGTATGCACTTGTATTCCTTAATAGCATGCGTGACTCAGCCTCCTTCATTCATGTGAATAGAGTGTGGTATATGACCTCCAATTCAGCAAATTGTAGAAAGCCTCACATTGAAACGTAAGTGACACTGGTTGTATGAACTCTATGTACAAGCTGACTGTGTTCTGTTGTAATTC
The DNA here is from genome assembly GCF_964204655.1 of Triturus cristatus. Taxonomy (NCBI): domain Eukaryota; kingdom Metazoa; phylum Chordata; class Amphibia; order Caudata; family Salamandridae; genus Triturus; species Triturus cristatus. The sequence goes on along the minus strand of NC_140593.1, from coordinate 451,933,442 downwards.
AATCTATCTTTCATGTAGCACACATCCACCAATTACATGCTACTGAGCACTTTTGCTTACAGATGTATGTGTCTGCAGTTGTGGGCTTTCCAAAGCAGACTCATCCTTTTGGCTGTCAGTGAACAGGCCATGGCCAATATACTGAGCATTCTGCATTTAGGTTTCATGTGGTGATGTCATTGTGGCCTGTCAGCTAAACATATGAGTGAAATGTTTAAGGCTTGTCTCAACATGGAAAAGGGCACATCTACACAGTGGGACTAGATATAAGAGAACTGCCTTGAATCTCCGAGATCCAAGGCAGTTCTCTTTTTTCAGGGTCAATTCTGTCATGCGGTGTAAGTCCCTGGTATGCCCACCCCATGGAGAATGTCTAACACTTAAGCAACAAATGGTGTAATAATGGGGATCTTGTTTTCAACATCCCAGTTGGCCCTACAATGAGATGAGCCAAAAGAGTGCTGCTTCATGGAGTGGCAAAGACTAGAGTGGCATAGAGTTGAGTAGAGTGGAGTAGTGTGTCATAGAGTGGAATGGCACTGAGTGGAGTAAAGTGGCATGGTAGAGTGGTGTAGAGCGCATTAGCGTGAAGAGGTCTATAGTGGAGTGGCGTAGAGTGGAGTGTCATAGAGGGGAGTGTCATAAAGTGGAGCGTCATAGAGTGGAGTAGAGTGTTGTTGAGTGAAGTGGCATAGAGTGGAGTAGAGCATCGTAGAGTGTAGTGGGGCAGAGTAGAGGGGCGTAGAATAGAGTAATGTGGCGTGGTGTAGAGTGGAGTAGAGTAGACTGATGTAGAAAGAAGCGGCACAGAGTGTAGAAAAGTGGCATGGAGTAGCATTTAGTGGAGAATAGTGTTGTAGATTGGAGTGGAGTAGAGTAAAGTGCAATAAAGTTGAGGTGCGTACAGTGGAATGGCCTACAGTGGAGTGACGTAGAGATGAGTGATGTGTCATAGAGGGGCGTGGCATAGAGTGAAGTGGCATAGAGAGTCGTGGAGTGGAGGGGCATAAAGTGGCAAAGAGTGGAGTAGCTTAGAGGAGAGGAGAGTGTCGTAATGTAGAGTTGCTTAGAGTGGAGTTGAGTGGTGTAGAGTGGAGTGGCATAGAGTGGAGTAATCCAAGTATGGTATGATCACCATCTGGTCTCTCCAGCCTATGACCAATCCGATCTGAACCATCCCTGTTTTCGGAAATGGGGAGAATTATTAGCTCTAACTTGTCAATTTGTTTGGCTACAGCCTCCCCTTCCCTTAGGGGAAGGACCCTTGATGATCTTGATTCATTCAACCATTGGATTTTGGATGCCGTAGACGAACTAGCACCCCTTGCTCGTCCTGGCAGATGCCGATCCACCCCATCTGCACCATGGTACACTTGGACTTACCCAACTAAATGCTTTGCTATAAACAACTTTACCGTAAATGGGGGGGGGGCGCTAGAGAGCCCACAGCGGAATGGCTGCCTCGTGAGACAGCTCCGCCGACCAGGCTCAACTAACGGCTACCAAAGCATGATGGCGGGCTCGCATCGGCATTCCGCCGACAGACACTGAAGTCGAAGGTACGGAGCTCCGAATGTAGCGACCAAAGGAAGGCCACCAGCGTGCGTTTGCCTGGGAAACGGCATCTCTGCTCCGGGGGATGGCCGCGCGGACTGGCGTACCTAAGATGGCGGCGCCCTGTGGTGGTTATCTCCCAGAGGCGTAGCGGAGGACGGCGGCTGTCCACGGCCGACCAGAGCGGAGGCAATGAGCGCTTCAGCGGTCTGAGGAGGGGCAGAGAACGGCACGAGTACGGACCCGGACACTGCACTCCCACCCGGCTTTGAGGTATGCGGGCGTGGAGGAGGAACATGTCCACACGCCTGGCGACGACTGCCCGGTCAGACATGGAGGCGCTGCGGTCTGGGCGCAGCACACTCGCACCTAAGCGCAGTGACTGCCCCAGATGAGGACCCACGGGATATTAGCTGAGAGCTGGGGCCGGTCAAGGTTGCATCCCTCAAGCAAGATCGTAGGGGGCGGCTGAAGGCTGGAGGCTGCACTGGGACAACGGCGAACACACCATGCTCTGCAAAGGGCGACCTGCGGGGGAGATACTGCGAAAATGCGGGGCTCAATGAGCGACTAACTCGCCCTGGTGGAGGCCACCCCATACATGCCCCCCTGCATCCACGCGTTTTGACACAGCACAGGGCGCCCGACAGGTACGATAAAGCTGGCGAGCCGGGGTGACTGCGGTGCGCCTCTGGACACGTAGGGTGCGCACGTGTGGACGGACTGCCGGCGCGCCTGAAGTTACCATACAGAGCTCTTCTGACCCCTGAGGACCGGCGGGACTGGATTGGAACATTGGTCCGGCTGCACCCACGGGGGACGACTCCGCTGCGGGGAGACTGCCTCCTGGTCTATTGGTTTCCTGGCATTTCACGACTGGTGGGGGGGTCCCAGGCCTGGCAGCTACTACAAGAAGAGACACCCGCGCGACATCACGATGGGGAAGCCGGACAAAACACAGTCCAAATTACCATTTGATGCCAAAAGACTCACGAAGGAACTGACGGCGGCGACGGTGCCGGCGCAGGGGCTGCCTGCGGAAGCACCTGCGGGAATGGAGGGAGTGCTGCTGGCCATACAGCGTAGTCTGCAGGACATTAACGGGAAACTGGACACCATAACACTGCGAGTGGACAACATGTCGGCCAAACTAGATGGCCATGGGCAGCATTTAGAGGAAGCAGAGTCACGCATATCTGCAGTGGAGGGCGAGGCGCATGGCACGAAACAGCAATGCACTGAAATGGAGAAGCTGCTGGACGTTATCCGCAACAAGGCAGAGGATTTGGAAGCGCGCTCAAGGCGCAACAACATCCGCGTCGCGGGCATCCCAGAATCCACCAACACAGGGAAAATGGAGACATATGTCGAGGAGCTGATTCGCAACGTGTTCGGAGTGGAGCACCTCTCCGCTATTTTCATTGTGGAGCGCGCCCACAGGACCCTTGCCCCGCGTCCGAAGCCGGGGGCGACCCCCCGGGTGATTGTCGCCCGGATTCTGAACTACCTAGATCGTGACACAATCCTGAGGTTGGCACGAGAGAAACGGAAAATCACCTACCAAGGCAACACACTGGAGTTCTTCCCAGACTTCACAATGGCAGTTCAAATGGCGCGCAAAGAATTCAACCCAGCAAAAAAGAAGCTACGGGAGTTGAATATTGACTATGCCATGCTCTATCCGGCAAGACTCCGCGTGATGCAGGATGGCCGCCAGATGATCCTGCAGACACCGAGAGCGGCGCAGGAGTTTCTCAAGAAGCTCGGAGGAAAGAGGAGGGAGCGACGACAGGTAGAGCAGCGACAGGAGGTGGACATGGACGCGGATCTGGGTTGAGATGCCGGTTGCGGAATGGTGGTTCAGAACTGGTAAGAACTATGCATATCCTTTTGTGTGGGGCTGCTCCGCTGGCTCCTGATAAGACTCAGCGATGGCCAGACATGGTCGAAGTGCATTGACACTGAGGCACATAGTGGTGGAGGTGCGGGCTGAGTCGGGCCCTCCGAACATGGACCACTGTGTTGTGCAAGTTACAATGGGAAGGTCTGTTCTATACGAACCAGGTGGGAGCGGAGGATGAATGATTTGTTAGACCATGCTGCTGGCCTGTCCGGCTGTCTGTACTACGCCCTTGACTCACCATGCGGGGCCGGCTGTGGATTGGCCCTCATGGGTGGGGCGGTGGGCAACGGTGACCTATCATTCAATTCACAGGGGGACGATGTACTGGCTGGCCTAGAGAGAGTGCATACAGGTGACTAACTTGTGGCATGAGCATGTTGAGAGTACCGCAGTCCACGATGTGATAAACGGACATTTGAAGCGACGTATGCGATGCCAGGCTTGAATAATTGATTGCCAGGTCACATCCATTTACATGGATGAAGTGGTGAGCTCTCAGTGGATCCCCACAGTGGGTGCTCCCTATACTAAGTTGAAATATGTTGTTATGTAAGAGTGGGGTACGGCTTTGGCATGGTTGGGTTGCTGAAGTGGGAGGGGGGAGGGCTTCTAAATGTTGGGAAGTGTTACACAGGTTATGGTGCTTGAGAAACATGGCTGAATTCCAGTATTGCATAAGGCTGTATATTAGTTTGGGACGGATTACCGTTGATTGCTATGTGCTGCAGTGTTGCCGTGCCGGTATTTGGCATTCGCACTATATCCGATGGCTACGGTAAAAGAGCGTAATGCACCCTTAAATTTGTTGACCTGGAATGTGAGAGGCCTTAACAACCCCAGAAAGATAAGGCAGATATTTGCATATCTAGACAGGCACCACGTCGATGTTGCCCTATTACAGGAAACGCATATTGCACCGACCTCCTCAAGTCAAGTAGGGACAAGATGGGCAGAGGTCATAAAAAGTTCTTCCTACTCATCCTATTCCAGGGGAGTCATGATCCTGATTAAAAAGGGGGTGCAATTCAGGGTGGTGGACACGACCACGGATGATGCAGGGAGGGTTGTTCTCGTAACGATGGGTGCTGCGGGGGCGGCGGTTAGCATTGCTAAACACATATGGCCCGAATGTGGACGACCCTGACTTTTACCACACAATATGGCGCACACTGGGTGAACTCCCAGACATCCCTGTGCTATGGGGGGGCGCTTTTAATCTTGCACTCAATGACCAGTTTGATAGATCAGAGGGATCAACGGAACCGCACAAGAAGGCGCTGGGTAAGCTAGGGGATGTGCTGGCAGACAGACACTTAACAGATATTTGGAGGGCCAGACACGCGGGGATCCGGGAGGCCACACACGTTTCGGCAGCGCATGGCAGTTGGTCGTGGCTCGATTACTGGGTGGGTTCGCCCGAGACGCTGTTGTGGACGAGCTCCATCACTCACCTCCCCAGAACGCTATCGGACCAGAGCCCAGTACTGCTATCCTTACAGATCCCGCACTACACACCGCCACCTTACAGCTGGAGATTCAATGCAAGGGCGCTGCTAGATTCAGTTTATACAGACACCATACACCAGGCCATCAAGGAATACTTCGACATCAACACTCCTGTGGTAGATGACCCGGGGCTTCTGTGGGAGGCTTTTAAGGCTACCATCCGGGGGTGTGCTTGAGCACAACTGCGGGCATCCTCAAAGACATTAGGCGCCAGCTGAGTCGGCGCGATGACAGACTGCGGGAGCTGGAGTCGGAATATGAGCGGACACGCAACGTGGCGATACTAGGCGACATCAGGGTAGTGCTATCAGAATATCAATCCTATGCTGAAGATGAACTGAAATACATAACTAAACGCACGAACGCACGAACGTATGGCGAGGGCGGTAGACCTGGTAGGTGCCTGGCCGCTAAGATCTGTTCGAGATTTCGGCCATATACTGTGCAGGCGGTGAGGGACCACACGGGGTCACTAAAACACGACATACAGAGCATACTGGGGGAGTTTATGGCCACCTATGCAGCACTATACACCTCACGCCCTACGGAGCCACCAGAGGTTATTGGGGAATATTTAGAGGACATAGCAATAGCATGGATGTCGGACAGACAGCGGGAATATTTGTCGCTTCCGGTCACGGTGGAGGAGGGGACGGAGGTGATCAAATCCCTGCCCAATGGGAAAGCCCCGGGCCCAGATGGGTTCACTTGTGAATTTTACAAGGCGTTCGTAGACCAACTGGCGCTGCATCTGGTTGAAATGTATGGTGATGCCCATGACAAACAGAGGCTACCGCCTACGTTGCGCGAGGCCATGCTGATCGCACTTTTGAAACCAAACAAAGACGCGGAGCAATGCGTATAGGCCGCTGTCCCTTATTAATGTGGACACCAAGATCCTGGCGAAACTTCTCGCAAATCGGCTACAGCCGCTAATGCCGCTAATGCCTAGATTGATTTTACCGGATCAATCAGGGTTTATCCCGTCTAGATCTACCACGCATAACACTCGGACACTCTTTGCATTATCACACTATCTGCTCCCTACCACGAAGGCGGCGGCGGTGTTGCTAGATGCTGCCAAAGCTTTTGATTCTATTGAGTGGCCCTATCTATACACCATACTGCAGCGTATGGGTTTTCCCCCGCTTTTCCTGCAAGGGGTGGCGTTACTGTACACAGAGCCGACGGCGCGGATAAAGGTTAATGGATATGTTTCTGACCCGATCAAAATTGCGAGAGGCACGCAGCAAGGCTGCCCGTTGTCTCCACTGCTATTCGCGCTGGCGCTAGAGCCATTGGCTTGTAAAATTAGACAAAAGCACCATTACTCGGCGCTTCAGTTTCCGCAGAGGCCGCTACATATCTCACTTTATGCCGATGACATGACGCTGTATGTGCGCGATCCGGAAGTGAACCTAAGCCCACTACTGCGGGAATATATAAGGTTCGGCCAGCACTCTGGGCTCACTATCAATTGGTCCAAATCGGTGATCCTACCGTTGACAGATACCACGGATCCCTGTCCAGTGGATTTTCCGCTGGAATGGCAGTCAGACCCGGTGAGATATTTAGGGGTCTGGTACCACCGAGACCCGGAGGTGGTGATACGCACAAACTATGGACGGGCGATTGAGACTCTAGAAGGTAAAATAGGGCGATGGATCCAGCTGCCACTGTCGCTGGCTGATCGCATAGCTATAGTCAAAATGGTCGTTCTCCCTAAGCTACTGTACCTGTTTAACAACATTCCGATTAAGCCTCCGGCGGAGGTGTTCCGTAGAATTTCAGCCATGGTCCTCCGGCTTATATGGGGGGGAAAGCACGCGAGGATAGAATTGTGTTCCCTTGCATTACCATACGCCCAGGGGGGATTTAGGGTCCCGGACTTTCTGCTCTATTACCTTTGCGCGCAAGCGCAATATGCGCATTACTGGTATCACCCAGTCCCATTCCTAACACATGCTGCTATTGAGGAAGGGGATGCACACCCTGTCCCGCTGAATGCTATCATAACGCACAAACGACCTCCATTGCACAATCGGGACATAAACACGATAGACACGACTAACAGAGCCTGGCACACCATGGGAGAGAAGGCGCACAGGCTGCCTCTGTATGTGCCGGCTTTACCGCTGCAGCATCACCCTGAACTCTCGGTCACCCAGGAGAAGGTGGGCATGGATTTACTCCGGCAGGTTGGCCTGACCACCATGGGGGATCTGTATGAAGGTGGTACTTTTAAGACACACGAGGAACTGACATACATTAGCAACCAAACTTTACTGTTTAAATTCACATACTATAGGCTACAGAGGGCGATGCAGAAATTGTACCCGGGGTACCCTACGGAACCGCCCCCCTTGACCGCCTTGCAATTGCTGATCACAACCCCTACTGCCACGAAACTGGTGTCCAGACTATACACAGCACTGCAGACAGATATTGCCGACACGACACACAAGGGGCTGGAACGTTGGAATGGTGGCCTGCCGAATCCCCTGTCAGAGGAGGACTGGGGGGTGGCCTGTGCAATTACTGGGATGCTAACACCAAATGGGAACCTGCGCATGCTGCACTATAAATACCTCCATCAGACTTACTATACCCCTGCACGGCTCTATAAATATGGAATGAGGGACGACGCTAAATGTCAGCGCTGCGGGGGGGAACCAGCGGACTTCATGCATTTGGCGTGGCACTGTGGAGCGGTGGCTGACTACTGGCAGAGGGTGGTGCAGGTGCTGGGGGACATGGTGGGCACGCGTATCGAATGCACGGCTCGCACTTGCCTACTGGGCCTTCTGCCTGGAATCAGGGCTAACAAACGTAAATACTGCCTGATCGCACTCCTAATTGCTAAGAGGCGGGTGTCGCTGTGTTGGGGTGGACGTATGGTGCCCAGGGTCAGACACTGGCTTCAGGACTTGACATATTGCAAGGACATGCTGCAAACGTACGAGGAGGAGTTACCCACAGGGTCCAAACCCAGGGACTACTGGTCATACCTAGTTCAATATCTACAATCGCACCAACCTATGTAAATTTTATTATTGCAAGACAAGGCCGGACATGCGGAAACCTCAGTACAATTACATGTTATTGCATGCTGGATGAAGGATGTTGTTGTGCCATGACCTGTATTTCTGTTTACAAGTTACTACTGTATGTTTTGATTACAGGCTATTAAAACTCAATAAAAAAAATAAAAAAAAGTTACCGTAAATGGTGCTCGGCCTATAAATCTGAAGACCAGAATAGGATTAGTCTGGCCCCAAATTCCTACCATAAACCAATTAGGGATGCCAAAAAAGGTTATTTACTACCCAAGTGGAACAAGCAAAGTTTGACCCTAAAAACATCTTCCATATCTCCAAGTCTTTTCTACAACCAAAAGTCTCAGGGACATTCTCCCTTCACAGGCTTTGTACGACCGGCTATCTACCTTTTTTGAAGAATAACTCAACATGACTTTGATGCCAATTGTCCTGAACCAAGCCAGTCACATGGAGACGTACTGAATGCCCAGCAACCTCCATCCACCCTTTCCACCTGTCAGTTCATCCCTCTATAACAATCACAGAAGGCTATCCTCTCATGTAAGTCTGGCTCTCCTTGAAATCCATGCCTGTTGGTTCTTCTGCACAAGGCCTTTGATACGTCAATCCGGTTATAAATCAGAAACTAAATTCTTCCCTTTCTTTGACAAAGGTTCCAGTACCTTGGAAAGTGGCAGTGGTCAAACCTCTTCTAAATAAATCTTCTGCTGGCCCATTGATTTGAGCCAATTTTAGGCGTATTTTGATGCTTCCGGTACTTGGAAAAATCTTACAAAAAATCATGAATGCCAATTGGACACTTATTTGCAGAGTTTCAAAGCATTACTTTGCTGTGAATCCAGCTTCAGACCCAGGCACTTTACAGATTATTATAATAAATCCCTAAAGAGACAGTAATGGATATTCAACCTCAAGTATGTCCTCCGAAATAATGCAACACAGAAATTATACTTGAGGGTATTCTTGTGTCAGCTGTATCCTATTTGGTTTACTGACTACTCTTAGGTGTGGGTCATCAAAAGAGTTTTTGAGAAGTCATCTCACCCTCAACTTATTGAGGCATGCTTTATCATTTGACGATCTCTCACACCGGGGTAGGAACAGTGTCGCCCCGGCAGACTCAACTAGGGAAAGCTAATCTATTCCTAGGAGTTCTTACAAATCTCAGATCAGGACAATACACTGGGTCCTTTTTTTTTGGGGGGGGGGGGCAAAAATAAATATAAAATATACCTAGAGATATACTCCAAATCTTATTTATTGAACAAGCTCCTCTGGTATGTTTAAAAGCCTTAAAAGAAGCAGTCGTGACGTGAAGTGCAATGGATCACCTGACCTAATATTTACGCTCCTGTTACTTTTGAAATCTGGCTTGGAATATGGATAAACGGTTTCCATTGAAAACATTTTTAGATCTTTTTGGAATTTCTGTGTTTTTTGAGTTGTTAGATTTTCTTTGAATTCGTAGATCATTTTATTTGTTCCTTCCAATTTTTTTTTTTTAAACTACGATAGATACCTGTGCTTTCAGAGTAGTCTCACTTATTTTAATTTTTATGAATAGTTCGCCTAACAGTTTCTTTACGGTCTGTATGATTAAAACCAGTCAGTCTCTGGTCTTTTCCATGCTACCGGGGACCAGTTTTTTAGAAATTCAGCATTTTTAAAGAAGATGCGTGGTTTGTTAGTCACCATTAGGCCTCGAGAGGATGCATTGCCCCTCAGATATTCTGTCCTTAGAGCGCCATGCCACAGCATCTTAATTTGTGTACGTTTGAGGTCCGTCTGAGCCTTCCAATCATTAGCACTGATGATGGTTTGGCTCATTGGCGTGTCATTGAGAAGAGGTGGTGCAGCTAGGATTGATGAGATCACATCGTCATCCAAATCCAAGCGTTCTGTCATGGTTAAATGATTTGTTTAGTGGGAAACACTGTCCCACACTTAGCTATGGAGCCTGCAGTTTAATATGACTGAGGTAAGTAAAATCGCCGAGCAGCATGAAAAATATGCAAGTGTCAGAAGGTGCATGATACACTGATACAGTAATAAATATTTTTTCCCCGCAGACTGAGAGTTCAGTTAGCTCTCACCCACCGCCTTTCTTTTCCTTGTTTTAAAATAATTCTACCGATAGAATTGGTACACGATTTAATGGTTGCGACCATGGATGATGTGAGCCACAGCCACCAGGTGTTATGTTATATGAACCCAAGTGCGGTTTTTTAAAACTATTAATGTGTCTTGAGAAAAGTATGTTCAGTATTTATATTTGACATTGAATAAACTCCTGAGGGCCGCAATTGAGTGCCCCTTCCCAATAAAAGTGAGTCTCATTGATTTATATCTCAACTTGTCCCCCTCCCTTCTCTCTCTCATTACTTTCAGGTATTTTCATTTTCTGAACCATGAGAGGGACCAGTAGGGTGCAAAAACACTTTTTTTCACTTTCTTGCATGGTTTGAATGTCCTTTAGTTGTTCTACCTTGAAGTAGACCCTAAACCCTATTGGGCTCATGCAGAGGTCGAAACATGTTGGTAACACATAAATATTAGGTAAGGTGATCCATTGCACTTCGCCTCACAACTCCTTCTTTTTAAGGCTTTTAAACATACCAGAGGAGCTCGTTGAATAAATAAGATTTTGAGTATACCTATAGGTATATTTTACATTTATTTATGTCCCCCCCCAAAAAAACACGACCCAGTGTATTGTCCTGATCTGAGATTTATAAGATCTCCTAGGAATAGATTTGCTTTCTCTAGCTGAGACCGCGGGCGGCACTGTTCCTACCCCAGTGAGAGAGGTTCTCAAATGATGAAGCAGGCCTCGATAAGTTGAGGGTGAGATGACTTCTCAAAAATCTTTTGATGACCCACACCTAAGAGTAGTCAGTAGACCAAATAGAATACAGCTGACACAAGAATACCCTCAAGTATAATTTCTGTATTACACTCTACAGAGTCTTCTCTGCTCAAGTCTCAGAGGCTATTAAGATTATACTTAATGCTGGTAATTACTCTGTCCTGATCCTATTGGATCCATCAGCAGCGTTTGATACGATCTCTCCTTCCATACTTCTCCAGTGTCTTCTAGACATCGCATTTCTGACAAGACCTGGCCTGGTTTAGATCGTTCCTGGCTGATTGAAAACAGTATCAATTGGACAGTATTCATCTAAAGAGAGATCTTAGCCTTTGGAATCTAGCAGGGCTTTTCACTTAGTCTCTCTTTATTTAAAACTTATATGGCCCCTCTGATATCTTTGATCGCTTCTTAGGGAATTGCAGCCACTTCCTATGCAGACGACACTCAATTGATCCTGTCTCTGGACAAGCATTCTTTTAGGTCTGACCAGAATTTTAAGAACTGTTTTGCAAATATTATTCATTGGATGGAAAAAAAACACTACAATGTAAGACAAAACAGAAATTCTCCTGTTTGGGAAGTCTTATCTAATTTTTCCCATGATGTGGTGGTCAGATTATCTGCCCCCTCCTCCACCCACAGTAGAAGTGGCACAAAAACCTGGGAGCCAAATTTGATAAGGCACTCTCATTTTGAGCCACAAGCACTATCAGTAGCCAGTATGTGGTTTTCATAGATAAAATCTTTTAAAATGTTTGACTTACTCCCCTTAGCTGCAAGGAAAACAGTGACCTTTGCCCTTATAGCACCAACACTGGACTACCGTAATAGCCTCTATGTAGGGATCTCAAAGCAGCTGCTTCATATACTCCAGATGGTTCAACATTCAGCTGCCAGACTGGTGCTTAAAATTCCCAAATACAGCTCTGTGACCAAGGCACTCAGAGAGTTGTATTGGCTACTGATTCATAAGAGGGTCTTATTTAAGACTCTCATTTTGGTTTTAAGAGCTTTTTGCCATTATAGGACTCAGGGGAAACTTACACCCTGTAATACCAATTTATTAAAACCTCCTTCGTTTATGCCTAAACCTCGAGGAGGCAAATGATTCATGGTCTTAGAAGCTAATGCTTGGAACCAACTTACAGGCCCGCTTCAGCTAATTGGGAACAAAGCTATTTTCAAGAAGGCTTTGAAGACCTGGCTTTTCTGTGCGTTGGATACTCTTTGCCACTCTTTAATATCGTGGTGTTTTAGGAAGGTACTCCTCTTACGTCATTATTATTATTTTCTCTTTGGCTCGTTCCTTCTGTTTCTACTCCTGTACTTCCCCTTGAGGATTGGTGTTTGTGCTAGCACTAGGATGCTCTTGTTTGAGTGATTGAGCGCTCTATAAAATACCATATTCATTCATTCATAGTGTTGTTGAGTGGAGTGGCAAATAGTGAAGTACAGTGGTATGGTATAGAGTGGAGCAAAGTGACTTGGAGTATCATAGAGGCAGGTGCTTGGGCCTAGCTCCCCACCCACTTTCCTGAGACTGGTCCTCTGACCAGTCTAGTCCCTTTCGGACCTGGATCTTGCCAGAGGCTTCCATCTCACCCTCGCTCTTCTCTACCCTCCCTCTTCCTTCTCACATAGCTACATCACTTCTCTCTCACTAACTCTCTCTGTACAATAATCCCTCTAGTGACTGTTTTCTGCTCTCGTTTCCATATTTGTGCTGCTTCCCCTTTTCTGCATTTCTCTCTTGGTACCTTTTCTTCTATTTTGTGCCTTTTCTCTATATTGTGCAGTTTTCTCTTTTGTGCCTTTTTGTGCAGTTTTCTCTTTTCTGACTTCTTGTGCAGTTTTCTCTTTCTTGCCTTTTTGTGCCATTTTTTCACTTTTGTGCCTTTCTCTATACTGTGCAGTTGTGTCTCTCTATTAGGCCTTTTGCTCTTTGTGCTGTTTTCTCCAACTGCCTTTTCCCCTCATTTCAGGCCTTTGCAGCACCCTGCTGTGCATTTTTCCCACCTCCTGCCTGCCTCGCTCCTCACCTGCTCCTTATGTGTCTCCACCACCATATTCCCCTTCCAGGACCTACTTAATGGCAGTCGCTGCACAACCTCATTGAGCAGATGCCTAGGCCCAGCCTCCGCCAAGTTACCTGGGACTGGTCCTCCAACCAGTCTATCTCCTTTAGGACCTGGCTCTTACCCAAGGCTCCCACCTCACCCTCTCTGCTCTCTATCCTCCTTTCTCCTTCTCACTCAGCTGCCTCTCTCCTCTCTAAATCACTCTATCTCTGCCATAACCACTATTATGCCTGTTTCTGGTCTCTTTCCCACATTTGTGCCTCTTACAATTTGTGACTTTACTCCTGGTGAATTTGTTTCTCTTTTGTGCCTACTCTCTATATTGTACAGTTTTCTCTTTTCTGCCTTTTTGTGCAGTTTTCTCTTGTCTGCCTTCCTGTGCAATTTTCTTTTTTGTGCCTCTTAATGCAGTTTTCTCTCTTGTGCTTTCTCTATATTGTGGAGTTTCTCTCTCTATTGAGCCTTTTGTGCTGTTTTCTCATTCCTTCCTCGTTTCCCTATTTCACGCCCCTGCAGCTCCCCTCCCACACATTTACCCCAGCTTCCATCTTCCTTCTCCTTACCTGCTTCTCCCATATTACCTTCTTGCCTCTTCTTCCCCGTCCTAGAAGCCCCACCCACCACCCCCGTGCTCCTCCCCCTTCCCAGGACCTACTTAATGGTGGCAGCTAAGCGAATGTGTCACTGGCCCGCCAAAGGCATACCAAAGGGAAGCCGGTCTACACACTTCCGTGCCTGGACTACTCCCAGTGCCAGAAACCCTGGCCAGATCACCCCCCAGTTACTCCGCAGCCTTTCTCTGGTCACCCGACTGGGGACGCTGCTCACCCAGCTGCTGCAGAACCGCACCACACAATACAGTAAGAGCCTTCACCTGCTCCCACTGTCAGTTCTCCTGTAGCCTCCCACATACACTACCCATGTACAAACCAATCATACCACCTTCAACCTCACCCAACACCACACACCACAACAAACCCACACGACAACACTCACTCAGATGTATGCTTCTCAACACACAATCACTTAGCAAACATGCGTCCGAAATCTGCGACCTAATAAGCAACAATGCACCAGACCTCCTCTTCGTCACGGAAACCTGGCTCAACTTCACATCAGTACCTGACATCGCCGCAGTAATCTCTACAGGCTAAAAGATTACACAGCAGGATCACATCCACAAACCTGGAGGAGGACTAGCAATCATTTCAAGGAATTCATCAAGTGCTCACTCTGGTGGAAAATGACACCTGCACTACAAACTACAACTTCCCCGTGCTTGGGACCCTCGCCTACCGGCCAGCCGAACCACAAACCACTTTCACCAGTCTTAGCATCGACTTTGCTGCGCTGTTCACCCTCAACTCCAGAGCCTACTTACTGCTCGGTGACCTCAACTTCAGCGGCAGTGGATCCATTGGGGCTGAGGGGCCACACCCCCTCATCTTTTGCCCCTCACAGACAGTGTCGGTCAGGCTTAGCAAAAGTCAGCTTGACAGACACTGTTCAATTTCAAGTCAGGCAGCCAGGAGATACACTTGTGCTACATGTGCAGGATCCTGTCTTCCTGAGCTGAACTTTGCTGGGCTGAGAATGTCACAGCTCCTGCGGGCATGACCTCCTCAGCTCAGCAAAGGTCCTTGGGCTCTTCCCCTTCAGTGACGAGGGGTAGCATCACTCATTGCCTCGCACCTGGGCGCTTCAGTTTTAAGCCCTGAAGTGCCTTGATTCGAGTGTCAATCAGTGACACTTTGTCACAGAGTGTGGTGGGGTCAGCAGTCTCACTGACCCAGTCCCATTCTGTGATGACGTTGGGACTGCTGCCTTCCATCATTGGCTGACCTTGGGTCAGTCAATGGGGGAAGGCAGCAGTCCCAAGCCTCCTGGGGCATCCAAGGCAGAGCTGCAGGTAAGTGTGATTTATTTTTTAATTAATGTTTGGTGCGTGCATGTATGTTTGAATATTTAGTCATTAGTATTGCGAATGGATATGTGTGAATGCATGGTTGTGAGTTTGTTTGTGTATTTGTGTGTGTGTGTGTCCCGTCCACTCCCTCCTGCTACAATTACTGGCCGCCACTGCTCAACTTCCACCTGGAAGACAGAACCCACCAATGCTCCACAGCACTCCTCGAGGCCTGGGCAACATCGGTCTCACACACTGCAGTACATGTGCCGGACCCTATCTTTACCACCAGAAACAGCAGCGAATACTTTGCCACCACTCCGCTCAAATGGGCAGATCACTCCATCATCCACTTCCAGATCGGCACAATATAAGTAAACATACCCACCAGCACCACCCTCCTAAGTCACAGCTGGGGCAAACTCTCCAGAACAGACTGGTTCACCACCCTCATTACAGATCAATTCAGCCACACCAATGACCTCAACAAGGACATTAGAAAGTCCAACAACTGGATCAGGAGCTGCGCAGACTGCCTCACACCCATGAAACCCCAAAAAGAAAAAAGATCCAACAGGCAAGAAAGCTGCTACACAGAGGGCCTCCAAGAATCAAAACAACACTGCAACCTGCTAGAAAGAAAATGGAGATCCATCCATGGAACCTCCGACAGATCCACCTAAAAGACTTCTCTCAGATGCTACCACCAGCAACTACAAGACACCAAGAAACGCATACTAGCTAAACACATAGAAGGAAGCGCCAACAACAGCAGGTAGATCTTCTCGATCATGAAGTGCTATATCACACTTTCCAGGGAAGAGGATTGCGTCTGTGTTGCACCTATAGGGCTCCCCTCCACCGCCCACATTCCTGCAACAATTGAATGACTGTAGAGGAAGGATACCCCACACTTTGCCATGGAACCCACAATTTAGTGTGACTAGGGTTTTGCTGAACTAACAGAGGGACTGGTAGGGTTTTATTATTTATCCGTCTGCATGGTCTGAATGCACACCATTGACTTACATTTTGTTACCCTGAACAAGACCGTAGACCTTCTTAGGCTTGTACAGTGGTCGAAACATGTTGGTTACAATAGATTATAGGTTCAGTGACTCATTGTATTTCACTTCATGACCGACCTTTTTAGTGTTTTTAAACAAACCAGAGGTACTTGCTGAAAAAAGAATGTTTTGAGTATACCCCTACATATATTTCATACTTTTTCTTGCCCCCAAAAAATAGGACTCATTTGTATTGTCTTGACCATAGATTTATAAGAACTGCCAGGCATAGCTTAGCTAAGCTTGGTTGCATCTGCCAGGGTGGCATTGTTCCTAGCCTGATGTGAGAGGTCGTTAAATGATGAAACATGCCTCTCAAAAATCTTTTGATGACACACAGCTGGGATAAGTCAAAAAACACATAATGGGTTCATTTTGGCTTTAGTACCCTCAAGTGGCTTTTTTGGTGGTTTGACTTTTTTAGAGGATACTCTTGAGGAGGAACCTCCCTTACTCTACCCATAGGGATTGACAGTGTAGCTCTGTCCCCAATGTAGGAGTGTCTGATGCGAGCCCCAGCATTAGGCTCTGCTCCACCTTAGACCTAAATGTGGTGATGTCACAGTCTGCATATCTTTCCTGTCCAACGGGGAGGGGCAGCAATGTTCCTTTCTTTGTGGGCGATTTAGATTTTTATCTTGGGGTCCCCGAGCTGGGCCCTACCCCAGCAGGTGTGTTTTATTGATGGCAGAGGCTATCTTCAGTGAGCAGAGGCCCAACAGATTCTCCACTTGTGGCTGGGACACTGACCAACCAGGCGCTGAGCTGACAGTGCAGTGCATGTGCCTTGCACGAGGCAGAGGCAGGCCAATGTGGAATTGCCCGTTTTGGGATTGCAGCTCCTGCTACCTCCCAGGTTTCGCCAATATCAAACAGGAGTTGCGGGTTCGTGTCTTCTGGTCCATGCCCTCCAGCCGCTGATCTTTACTTGGGCTGCTGCAATGATGGTGCTTCAGATGGTGGCTGCGTCTCGGTGGCAAGGGTGCTCGATCTGCGGTGTTCCCATTTCTCTGGGGCATCATCAGTGGCAGCAGAGGATCTTTTTGCCTTGGGCTGTCTGTGAAAGGCTTTGGCCTCCAAATCCAGTATGCTTTTGTGAGGCTTTGACCAAAGGAAGAGCTGAGCTCTACCAGGGTGCACCTGTCTACTATTTTTAGTAATGGCCCCATAGTCATAATTAAAACAAAAATATTCATATGCAACAAATTATTTTATTCTTTCACATCATTGTGAACATGAGTTAACTGAATAGGGAGGAGGCCTGGTAATATACACCACAGTCTTTTAGAGTCAAGGTGCCTGAAATGTGTTCCCATCAGGTAGGAACTTGTGTAGCCATCACGTGGATATGGTGACCAAAATTCCAAGGTTAGAGACTCACAAGATGACATTAGTTTTTCCTTTTCTTGGTGGCAGGTTTCTCAATTTTGACATCAGCTCTGACTGCATAATGACTCCTGTGTAGTGGCTGTTGTTGAGCTTTGTGTTGAACAGGGTCTTGATTGGTAGGGGCAACCGTATGAGGCACTGTAGAGCTCTCTATATCTATACAACCATAAAATGTTGTATTTGTGGTGATGCCAGAAGACGTTATTTGGCCATAAATAGCAGATAGAACACAAGTGATATCTAGTTATGTCCTAAATCCATCTACAAGAATGCCACACTCAGTGTCCTTGCATTGAGATTCCTCTATAGAAGATAATTTTTGTTTCCAGCAAGGTTAGTGTCTTATCCATCTGCTCCTCCTGCCAAGTTACCACACCAATGAAATTGCTCTAAATTTGGTTTATACAGTGGACCTCAATCTCAGATGTAGGTCATTTATCTCCAGCCTGGGAAGCTCCCAGGCCCCAGAGTTGTGACCACATGTCTCCCCTGTCTATCGGAAACCAATATAGTGGTTTGTCTTGTAATACAAAAATATCAGCACTGATGTAATTTGAGATATCATCAGTGATGTCATCAATAATGTCATTGAACATGACACGAGTGATGTAGTGTGTGAGGTCATAAGCAGTGCATGGCACAGGCACCAATCATTGCTAGCTCGGTCAACTATACCTGGTACATTTTTGTGGTTTTTGAGTTTTTTCTTTTTTAACTGACATTTTCACCTAATTATAACATTGCTTTAACATTTGTTTTTTTCAGTGTCTCTTTAGTACATTATATTATATAAGTGCATTGGCAAAAGTAATAGTTTCAAAACACAAACTTTTACCCACCTCTAATTCCCTGACAAAACACAAACTTTTACCCACCTCTAATTCCCTGACAAGACTGCTATGAATTAAATAAGAAATATTAGTTATTCAAATGCACTGTGTGCACAACCGATTAAGTTGTACGTGGAGCAACGCTATTGTCTATTGAATAATACATAAATGAAGTTATGAACTCAAACAGGGCTAGACAGGCTATTTATTACACCAGGTATTTACCAGATGAGCTAGAGCCATTGGAGGCCTGTTTTGAAAGTTCAAGGCCTCTCCTGGTGCACCGGTCACTTTACCCAGCCCCGAGGATAATTGCAGCAGGCACTGGGAGGCTTGAAGAGAGAAAGAAAGAGTGGGGGGGACGAGGAAGGTAGGGAGAAAAACATCAGAGAGGGAGAAGTGAGAGAGGAGAAAAGGAGAAAGAGAATGAAGGTATGGAAAGAGAGAGATAATGTGAAGAGACAACAGCAACACGATTGGTCTCAGCATTTTTGCCAGGGCTCCTTTTGGTTCCCTAGTCTGGTCCTGAACTCCATTCCTTCAAAGCGGTTTCAGATGTGCCACTTAAGTAAAAGTAGGCACAATGATGTTAAGTCCTTTGTGCAGCATCACTCAACTTGGTCAAGAGGGGAACCGAAATTTAAACCTAGGGATCCTAGTTACACATTATGTAATTCAGCTGCTGGGCAAATATATAATTCTGCCTCCTTTTCACAACCAAAGGACAATGCTTTGTGTTCAATAATTTCATGGCCTAATGAGTACATATTGGGCCTGATTACAAGTGGCCCGTTAAGTTGTGATCCTTGCGTAAAAGCCTGTTTGCACATGGATTACAATTGTAAGTTGTTTGTTGTTTATGGCACCCAGTATATTACTTGATGGGATATACTTTGCACCCTTTGTTACACTTCTCAAGGTCTAATCTGGTGGAATTTAACTTGGAAAAGTCTAGGTATTTACGGGGATATGCAGATTTTGGTGTAATAAGAACCAAAATCCATATGTTATTCCCCATAGAGCAAGACTAGGCAATAGTTTTTGCGCCCGATAAATTCAGTCACCTCTGTGCCGGGTTTTATAATTATCGCCTTGATGCGGGCCACTTTTTAATCAGGCCCACATGTTCAATAAATACAAGTGTCAAGTTAATTAAATCCGACACAATATATGTATAAAATGTAAAAATGTTTTTCTTGAAACAATGAAGCACAAGGGAATTGAGGAAACTAATTTGATCATAATATCACTGCCTTGCTCTAACCTAGTGTAGTATGATGAAGAATGCTCCAAGCCAGGTAGCTTTTCCATGTAGGTTTATTGAGTAGCAGGATACATAGAAGAGTGAGTAATCCTTAAGTCGTCGGAGAGTAAGCAAGAAAGTAAACAAGAGCCCCACCAGGAGCAGCTTCCCTGCTGCTAGCCAATCTACCAACTGATTCACGCACGCAAACATTCCAAACACCAACATTCTAACAAGCAGTCAATCTGGCTGAGCAGCAGGATACCACATATCTCCCTCCTTTACAACGGAAAGGAAGGAAGTTTCAAAAGGCATAAAAAGTAGCAAGAAAAATGAGAGAATAAAATACTGAAAGAAGGCAAGGAAATTAAGAATGGAAAAAGCAAGCTGAGGAACTAAAGTGGACAGGAAGAGACAAGAAAGAAAAGTACAAACAACACATGCACCATCTTCCTTTCCACCAGAAACACAACACACACACACACACACACCCATACCCATATCACAGTAAAAGAAACCAAGTACTAGAATCATGAAAGCTGGCCAGGCAAACACGAGGAAAGTACAGGGAAAAGAGAAAAGGTGGAAGACAGCTGTAAACGGAACAAGAAAAGAATGGCTGCCCTACACAGAAACAGGAGCATGGGTAAAAGGTCTCCAGAAGCACAGCAAACAACGTGGTGTAGAGCTCACAGAAATAGGAATGGAGTGGAATAGAAGAGACAAGCTACACCATAGAACTTCCCCAAGACAGGTTGGGGTGGAAAATGTGGGTGGATACCACATGGTACAATGCAATTACAATAAAGGAACTGCAGAACTGCCCCAAACAAGAGCTGGGGTGGAAGGTGTGGGAGGGGCCCTCACGGCACAACGTCTTGTTTGCGTTTCCTACTTTTTCACCTTTCATTTTCATGCTTTCTTCCAGTGTAATTTTCTTCTCTATTTCTTGCTTTCTTATGTATTTTAATACTTCCTTCTTTTCCATTGTAAAGGAGGGAGATATGTGGTATCCTGCTGCTCAGCCAGAATGATTGTGTGAAAGAATGTTGGGATTTGGAATGTTGGAGTGCCTGAGTCATTTGGTGTTTGGGCTGAGCAGCAGGGAAGCTGTTCCTGGTAGGGCTCTTATTCTTCTTTTCCATGTAACCTGCTTATCAATAAATCTTCATGGAAAATTACTTGGACTCGACTTCTTTCAGTATACTACACCTAGCAAATAGTTAAGAGAAAGAGTCAACCCCTTAATGATGGGAATAACATCCATTAGCAGAACAAAAAGGGAAAATGATATGATGATTATAAAAACGTGAAAAAACGTTATCTCTACAGGTTGTGGAGCTGTGAGTAGATGTAGCTGGCAGGACTTCTAAGTGATTTGAACGCTCGTCTTTGAAAACATACAAAGATCTGTTTGTTCACTAGTTCAAATACTGACATGGCTTATTTAGACTCCCTTTCTTGCTAAAAATGATTACTATTAAATTGGGCAATTTTAACGCTTGGTATTTAGAGTTCTCAGATATAAAAGATTAATAATTAATGAAAAACACTCAAGTGTACATGTCCATTTGCTTCCTGTTTCGGATGTTTTTATCTAAATTCACCACAATATCTTCATCTCATGGGGATGTGAATATTTCAAGCTTTGACAAAGTAAACTGTACACCAAAAATGTGAATTCCTTAATCTGACAAACACTTAAAACCCACAGCTAAAAGCATAAAGAGTTTTCTAAATTGTTTATAATTGTGCCTGTACCTTCAGTTTCATCCAGATACTGCCTCAAAAGCCTGCTCCGATTTTCAGAGTAAGATGACCTTAGAATTATAAAAAGAGGAAGAAATTATACAGATAAGTAATTGACTGGAATTCAGCATTGTGTCACGGGAAAGAAATTTGGGATCTACCCGCAGCTGAAGCTCATTTATTGAATTAATTTCTTCAAAAAGCATTCTAAGTGCACCGCCAAACATAGACGCATCTGTGTACCAAAGACGACACAATGCAGGCATAACAATAAGGCAAAGCATTAGCACAAAGACAAGGAAGCCATGAAACGTAAACGACATAAAGAATACAAAATGCACAACTATGTTTCATGAGTCATTTTCTTTAGTGCAATATCTTACGCATTTTTACATAAATTACATTGTTTATGTTGTACCCACTATATATATATATATATATATATATATATATATATATATATATATATATATATATATATATATATATATATATATATATATATATATATATATATATATATATATTCACTGAAAAAACCAAAGGTTTCAGGGGCGTTATAGTTAGGAATTGGCATTTAAAAAACATTAGAAATTCACTGAAAAAACCATAGGTTTCAGGGGCATTATAGTTAGCTGGACAAAATGCACAACTATGTTTCATGAGTCATTTTCTTTAGTGCAATATCTTACGCATTTTTACATAAATTACATTGTTTATGTTGTACCCACTATATATATATATATATATATATTTATATATATATATATATATATATATATATATATATATATATATATATATATATATATATTCACTGAAAAAACCAAAGGTTTCAGGGGCGTTATAGTTAGGAATTGGCATTTAAAAAACATTAGAAATTCACTGAAAAAACCATAGGTTTCAGGGGCATTATAGTTAGCTGGACTTTTCCCTCGTACAAAACCCTAGAAATTACCCTGTTATAGTTAGTTCAGCTAACTATAACTCGCGCCACCGCAATGCACTGCTGATGACGTCACATATTACATCACTCATGA
Organism: Triturus cristatus; assembly: GCF_964204655.1. Taxonomy (NCBI): domain Eukaryota; kingdom Metazoa; phylum Chordata; class Amphibia; order Caudata; family Salamandridae; genus Triturus; species Triturus cristatus. The sequence goes on along the minus strand of NC_140593.1, from coordinate 451,911,249 downwards.
CATGGTCAGTGACATCACTGATGACATCACTGATGACATCTCAAATGACATCACTGATGACATCACTGATGACATCATCTATGTGATAAATTAGTACACCTTCTCACACCCTAATATAACTTTTGATACACCAACTCAAAATTTCAGACAGCCATTTTGAAAACCATAGATACTCCAATCCCAATAACTACATACCCACTCATTGACTCTTAGGTCTACATGCACCTCCACTCACTCACCTGTACAGTCACTCATACTTACAGTCACTCCGTACAAGACTATCATATGCATTTATACAGATATATAGACACTCACACACTGCCAATCATCCATTGAGGTACTGACACACCTAGTCAGTTGTGCAAATAATTAAACACAGTCCAATTGACTCACCTATACAGTTAAACACACTCAAGTTCACTTACTCATAAAAATACTAAAAAATGTTGACACTCTTATTCAATTACTAGTACAAGCACACACTTATCCATACAGCCAGTCCCGCAATCACACACTCTCACATATAGATAGTTATTTACTCTTATACACATATACACTGTGTTTCACATATGTAGTTACTGTCACATGTACAACTGAGATATACATTCAATCACTAACACACCCTTACATACACTCACCCAACCATACAGTCCATCACAGTTGCACTCTTAAAACCATGCACCCATAGAATCACCCACTCACACATCTATGCACAGAGTCACACACACCCCACCCACACATACACTCAGGCACCCATACAGATACTCAGACAACCAATCAATAACCCATACAGACACTCATATTGCTATTCACAAAACCATGCAGCCGTTTATACACCAACAGATAGACAGATACAGACATTCACACAGTTTAGTCACTAGTCTGCAGTAAGATACATTTAATGACTCACTTATAGAGTCAGTTACGCCCCTAGAAAATCACCCATTCACACACTTGTACACCCACTTATTCTTCAACAGGCCTTTCCCTATATATATTAAACATATTAAAACTGTTCAGAAACACATACTCAATGGATGACGTCATCAGTGATGTCATCAGTGATGTCATTTGAGATGTCATCAGTGATGTCATCAGTGATGTCACTGACCATGTCATGAGTGATGTAATATGTGACGTCATCAGCAGTGCATTGCGGGGGCGCGAGTTATAGTTAGCTGAACTAACTATAACAGGGGAATTTCTAGGGTTTTGTACGAGGGAAATGTCCAGCTAACTATAATGCCCCTGAAACCTATGTTTTTTTCAGTGAATTTCTAAGGTTTTTTAAATGCCAATTCCTAACTATAACGCCCCTGAAATCTTTGTTTTTTTCAGTGAATTTCAAAGGTTTATTAAATGGCAATTCCTAACTATAACGTGCATGAAACCTATGGTTTTTTCAGTGAATTTCAAAGGTTTTTTAAATGCTAATACCTATCTATAACTTATCTCTGAAGATATCATGAAAAGCATTCTTTTTTAAAAGTAGGGTGCACATTAGTTTTGTGGAAAAGCATCTTTGTGATTGGTTAAGAAAAAGCAGTTTCAACGTGGAGTACATATCATAGGATAAAATTTGCTCAGCTCAACCACACCTGCTACTTGCATTTGGAAGGCACTGTTCGAACTTAAAACAATCGTCAACTTTTAACCTGCACATGTCGTTAAATGTTCAAGAAAATGTTACAAAAAAATATCGTAAAGTTTACAAAAATTGATGAACTTTTAACCTGCACGTATTGTAGAATGTTCTAGAAAGTGTGTTGATAGAATACGTTGCACTTCTGACTTCTATGTGTTGTTGAATATTAAAAAAAATGGTTCATATGGAAAATTGAAAAGAAACCAATAGAGAAGTTTTGAAACCTAAAAGAATCAAGGAACTATTCTAATTTATTCTTTACATGTATTTATGTGTGCAGCAACAAAATTATAGACACAAAAGCACTAGGAAAAGGAAGAAGCAGGGAGTGGGGGGAGGGGGGGAGATGGGCAGAATGGCACACATGCACAATTAAGTACAACACACATATAGACTAACAATGGCCAAAATAAAACACACCAACAAAGAGCACAAGTCACACAACCTGCCAACATCACACCACTAAACGAGCATAGAAGTGAAAACCACGCTGCATTCATAGAGGATGTGTACAAAGGCCAGTCGTTGGTGTTGTGGGATGTCTGTGACCGTGGTCATCATGGATGAGATGCCCAGCATGTGGCACATGGTCGAGTTCACTGTGTGTTATGTTGCCAAACGGCTGCTCCTCCCTCCCACAAGCCCCCACACTTTTGTACGGTGAGCTGTTGTATCTCGTGCACTCGTACGGCACACCATTGTAATGCCTATTTGCGCATCACCTGCTACATTCCAACTACAACATCACAGTGCCGTTTGGAGGTGGTGCATGCCACTTTACAACATCGACTGCTGTGGCTCTTGTAACAGGCCACACCAGAACACAGAGACACACTTACCGCACTTTCTGTACACGGACATGTCCGAGACACCCCGTTCCCCTTGCCGGATAGGCACACCCCTGCACTGACCTGTGAACGACAGACCAGCACACGCCAGTTGTGCATGCAGGAGGATGCGTACGTAGCAACACATCCAGGCTCACTGCCAACGCTGAGGTGACAGCACACTGTGATGTTGCAGGGCTCGTGCCTATCATGCTAAGACAATGACCACAGGGACACACTTACTAAGATGTGGGTTTGGGGGGCCTTGGCGGTCCTGCTGTTGTTGAGATGAGTCTTCTGACCCTCATGGGTATCCCTGTATCATGCTCATTGACTCTATGGCACCTGTGGGTGTTCTGGTGTGGCTCTTGGCTGTGTTCCCTTTCATGGTGCAGGTAGTTGTCCTGCTTAACACCAGCAGAAAGCAGGTGTAAAATCCCTGGTGCTAACGTGTCTTATCGCCGGAATTTGTTTCGTATTGCAATTGGTGTGAAAGTTGTGATGTGATTTTTTTCTTGTGCACAACAATATACAAACTGAGCAGTATATCTCGTCAAGATCCAGCACCTGATGCACTATTCCCAATCAATATAAATTCAATGAGATTTCTTAATAGATTTTGTGTGTACACTGTAAGTGCAGCCAATACCTCAGTGCAATACAATACAGGATTTTAGTATTTAGAATAAATCGCAAAGGTGCACCTCGTGTCTTTTTGCACGGGAACGGCTACTCTCCATTTCATTATCAGCACTTTAACGGAAATAAAGTTGAGATAAATCTAACACACTATTCAGAAGTTGGTGCAAACTGCAGATATCACCAGTATTCCAGGGATAAGTGCCCCAAAATTTAACACCATGGTGGACTCCATCAAATAACAGTAATAAGAACAAGAAAGAGTCACACAGCAGTTAAGAGAACAACCAAAAACATTATTAATTTTTTTTTCAAACTTTATTTTTTATAATAATAAATATATAAACGATAAACTATTTTCAAACTTTATATTTTTTTAAGATAAATATAAACAATAAACTAATAAACAAAATGTAACAACAATAATACAAAACAACAAGGCGGAACACTCCTGTGGGAACCGCGGATTTCGACGACAGACCTGGAAAATCAGAAAGATTGTTAAAAAAAAACAACATGTTATTCTCAACAAAATACCACAAGAAAAAAAATAACATATATATAAAATGTATACAGCTAACAAAATTTTATAAGTTTAACTTACAAAAATTGTGAATGTTGCCGCTTTAAAATATTTACCGAATCTGAGGAAAATGTTGTGCAGAAGGCACCACGCCCACAACGTTTTTCTTCAGTGGTGAAGAAATTTTTAACTTTTTCCAAGGGGCAAACAAAGACCAATGCCACCTTCTTCATTCGCAAGATTTGCCAAAGAGTTCTGTTACGAGGGGCTCCTAACAAAAAATACTCGTGCGGCACAGCAAATATGATGAAACACCTATGAACCATTCATCCAAACAATCTTGCACGAGAAGAGTGCAAACAGATGAGAAACACTCCTGTTCTGTATCTGTAAAAAAGAATCACAAATAAATGTATATTAATAACTTTCAAATTTATACTATTCCATTACTGTACAAACACATTTTATATAAAATCTGACTAAGAAACTATAGCCCTGAACCACAAGTGTGACGATCGTTAAAACACTACATGCATAGTGCATACTACTTTGAAGCAGTTCATGCCCTAAAGCCTACCTCACTGAAAGACTACATGCTAACTGACTAAATGATTACAGTACTATAAGGATACACACTGGGTGAGTGACAGGGTGTTTGCTAGAAGAGTATGAATAATAACTAGGGAATAGAAGGTGTGAAACACAACTGTGTAGGTGATTAGAGGACTGCATCCAAACTGCATAGGCATTTAAAGCAGTCCATGTGCTAAGGCCTGGCTCACTGCATGACTACTTGGGTACTGACTGAATGATTAGAGTACAGCAAGGAGAGTGCCTAGGTGAATTTATAAGTGCTAGGCTTTTCGCACAGGGAATGGATTAGTACTTGGTACTGAATGGGTCACTAGAGGAGTGCAAAGGCAGTCACAAGTGCTGGACTGTATGGATACTGACTAGGAAATTGAAAGTGTGAAATACAAGTGTCTAGGTGGTTAGAAGACTGCATGCATAGTGCATAGGGGTTTGAAGCAGTCCATGTGCTAAGGCCTGGCTCAGTGTATGAATACTTAGGCACTGACTGAATGATTAGAGCACTGCAAAGATAGTATCTTGGTGAATTTATAAGTGTTTGGGTTTTAGCACAGTGAATGGATTAGTACATGGTGCTGAATGGGTCACTAGAGGACTGCAAAGGGAGTGACAGGGTATTTCCTGGAAGTGTATGGATACTGACTAGGGAAATGGAGGTGAGAAAGACAACTGTGAAGGTGGTTAGAGGACTGCATGCATAGTGGATAAGGGTTTGAAACAGTCCATATACTAAGGCCTGGGTCGCTGGATGAGTACTTGGGTACTGACTGATTGATTAGAGTACTGCAAGGAAAGTGCCTGGGTGAATTTATTAGGGTTTGGCGCAGTGAATGGATTAGTACATGATGCTGAATGGGTCACTAGAGGAGTGCAAATGGAGTGACAGGGTGTTTGCTGGAAGTGAACGGATACTGACTGGGGAATTGAAGGTGTGAAAGACAAGTGTGTAGGTGCTTAGAGGACTGCATGCATAGTGGATAGGGGTTTGAAGAAGTCCATGTGCTAAGACCTGGCTCATTGCATGAATACTTAGGCAGTGACTGAATCATAAGAGTACTGGAACGAGAGTGTCTTGGTGAATTTATGAGTGTTTGGGTTTTGGCACAGTGAATGGATTAGCACATACTGTTGAATGGGTCTCTAGAGGACTGCAAAGGAAGTGACAGGATGTTTCCTGGAAGTGTATGGATACTGACTAGGGAATTGAAGGTGTAAAAGACAAGTATATAGTATGTTAGAACACTACATGCATACTGCATAGACATTTGAAGCAGTCTATTTGGTACTTAGAAACTGACTAAATAATCAGACTACTTCTAGGACAGTGCTTAGGTAAAACTTTTAAATTTTCAGTTCTGCCACAGTGAACAGAATAGTACATGGTACTGCACCTTAGTGTCAAACCCTGACTCATTTTATCAATGCATAAGCAAAGACTAGCTTCTAATGCTACTAAAACTTGACAACATGAGAGGTTTTAAATTAGTTATCTGTCAGCAAATACACAATGTTACCAAATGCTTCTCTCAAAGTGGTTCTCAAATGCACACAGACTCACAGTGTAATTCTAGACAACAACCACTATACCTAGGAGTTTACCAAAAATCATTCACTACTGTGGAAGTGGTAAGCGAACTGCACACAATCTTCATATTTCAGGACTGCACTTTTGTGTCAAAACCTGACTCATTTAATCAAAGCATAAGCAAAAACTGGCTTCTAATGCTACTAAAACTTCACAACATGACCGGTTTTAAAACAGGTATATGTCAGCAAATACACGATGTTACCAAATGCTTCTCTCACAATCCTTACCCAAATGCACACAGACTCACAGTGTGATTTAGGACAAGCAACACTATCCTAGGAGTTTACCAAAACTCATTCACTACTCTGGAAGAGTTAATGGTACTGCACACAATCTACATATTTAAGTACACCACATCAGTGTCAAAGCATGACTCATTTAATCAACGCATAAGCAAAGACTGGATTCTAATCCTACTAAAACTTCACAACATGACAGGTTTTAAAACAGTTATCTGTCAGCAAATACATGATGTTACCAAATGCTTCTCTCACAGTGAGCCCAAATACACACTAACTCACAGTGTGATTCTAGACAAGCACCACTATCCCTATGAGTTTACCAAAACTCATTCACTACAGTGCAAGTGGTAAGGGAACTGCACACAATCTACATATTTCACAACTGCAATTTACTGTCAATGCCTGACTCATATAATGAAAGCATAAGCCATAACTGTCTTCTAATGCTACTAAAACTTGACAACATGACATGTTTTACAACACTTATCTGTCAGCAAATACACGATGTTACCAAACACTTCTCTCACAGTGGTTCCCAAATGCACACAGACTCACAGTGTGATTCTAGACAAACAACACTATCCCTAGGAGTTTACCAAAACTCATTCACTACAGTGGAAGTGGTAAAGGAACTGCACACAATCTAAATATTTCACGACTACACTTTAATGTCAATGCCTGACTAATTTAATCAACGCATAAGCAAAGACTGGCTTTTAATGCTACTAAAACTTGACAACATGACAGATTTTAAAACAGTTATCTGTCAGTAAATACACGATGTTACCAAATGCTTCTCTCACAATCCTTACCCAAATGCACACAGACTCACAGTGTGATTCTAGACAAACAACACTATCCCTTGCACTATATCAAAACACATTTCTTCATCTAGAAGTAGTACTACATTTTAGTATATAAAGATAACACAACTCATTTCACAAATTCATAAACAATGACTGGTTTCTAACTCTACCAAAATATAAAAACTGCACAGTTATCTGTCTACAAACACATGAAAAACACAAATGCCAATCACAGAATGGTTTCTACATGCACACACATTGTAGAGAAAAAAAGTACTCCCTACACTTTAGCAGGAAAAATACATTAGTCTGATTAAAATCAAAATAGTCTACATACATCCCCTCACAATTAAATAACTCATCTTTCAAGTTCTTTTGTAGATTAAGGAGTATATCAATCACTCACCATATTTACTTTTACAGAATCTCTGCACTGTGCACCTCTCAGCAAAAGCAAAGAATGAAAAAGTTTCCCTTTCATTTTCCACACATATACATGTAAACATCAAATCACAATCCTTCGCACATAAACTCAAAAGCAAACACACATTTCTATTGGTCAAACATTTCAACCCTTTCCAACTGAAATACATTTCAACCCTTCCCCCAAGCTGCCTTCTGCCTGTTACCATAGAAACAGGTCATGGAACACTGCACTGAGCTCACAGGTCACAAGTTCAGCACACAATGTTCCTACACAAGACAGGAAGTGTGCTTGACTTTTCAACATATCAGCTTATCATATATAATGTTCCTTACAATCTGTTTTTGTTAACCAATAACAATCATACCTTTAAAAAACAAAAATATACACCCTACCTTTCAGTGTAGAAAGTTGTTATACAACCAATGATTTCTTGTCGTTTTTCAAAAAACGTTGCAGTGGATCCGCGCACCCACCGCGAGAGAATCCGTGCATCCAACGCGATAGGATGCGCGCACCGTGCGCGCATTTCGCCGCTTTTTAAAAAAAAAAAAAGGGGGGCCACAGGGGGTCCTTCTGGGACCCCCTAAGCAGATCTAGAGGGTTAGAGTATTTCCACTCTGCCCCCTTTATATCTTTTACAATCTTATTTCCCTTCCATCTTCAGCCTCGCTTCTACCGAGGCAGAAAATGGCCGCCAACAGTTCCTGGTTTCGAATGTAGAGAGACGCTCGACAGCCAATTAGCATTCAGCGCGCGATCGGGAGGGTGCGTGCTCCGTTCGGGGAGGGTGCGCTTACGGTGCGGGTACGGTCCGCGGATCCTATGGGCCATAGATATCACTAACTATTTTACCCTAATTTTCTCAGGAACTACTGAACAGATTCACACCAAATATGCAAAAGGCACGAGTCCGAACTGAGGACTACCTCTTTGCCAAATTTAGTGTCATTCCGTTCAGCGGTTCGGGCTGTAGCTGCGACAACAGATCCTATGGGAAATTGCATGGGGAAAACGCGTTTTGGGACCCCCCTTTTTTTTTCGGCCCCCGTTTCACGGATCACCGCAAACCTTTCAGGGTAGGAGCGGAGCGGAGCTGGCCAAAAGTTTGGAGAATTTCGCGAAGATTCGTCAATCGGCGCCAAAGATATTCCCAATAGAATGTTGCGGATTTCCTATGGAAAACAGGTCCTAACTATAACTATCTACTGGCGACCGCCAGTAGATAATATATATATATATATTGCATTCTGGTTAGGATCTGCCTTTCTCTTTTTGTCCAATATTATTCTTTTTATTAACTGAAACTCGGGAGGATTCTGCAGCCAGACTTTAAAGGCTGAAGGGCACTGAAACACAGCCCTCCACCCAAATAACAAAGAATCTCCATTCAACTGGCATCCAGAAAAATGTAAGACACACTAGTGACCCCAGGGAGACTTGAAGGGCTGTACACCATGTCAACGCCGCTAAGCAGGCAGCCTCACCCCAATGAGGTAAAGAGGATCATCTTTATTGATAAAATCCTCCCAAGGAGGTCAGCAGCACAATTAAAAGAAAACACAGATTACATTGAAATTCGAATAAACATTAAAAATAATGATGATTCATAAAATTAAACAAGCATTTGCAATGCATTAGGTCTCGCTTTTGAGAGATTTTGCACTATTGGTATTGTAAATGACAATGGCTTTTATGTATGTGTTTAAAAAACATGCAATAATAAAATCATTATCATTTACAATACCAACAGTTCAAAGTTTCGAAACTGCGCGACCTATTGCAATGCCAATGCTTGTTTTTTTAGTGTAACATTTGGTGTAATCTTGAATGGGGTCGGTTTTTTATACATTTAGCCATTATATTTCTTTATCGTGGAGCATCCACACAGTGACCCTTATAATATGTAAGTGGGAAAAGTTCATATACAGCCAATGCTAGCCTCCTCTTTGTTTTATTGCCCTCTGGCACACGTCCGTCTAACTGTGCCCAGCCCCGGTACCGGGCCCTAGCCCCTCCCTCAACACCGTGGTGTGGTGCTGCCCAACTGTGAATGAGGTACATGCCCAGGCTTTTTAGTTGAGGGTTGGAGAACCGTGCTTGTAGGACCAGGCCTCTTCTGGGTAAGAAGAGCGTACAGTTTTGGAATTAAGATCTAGCTTCCGTCCACATGAGGTAGGGCTGAGAGATGTGTCACCTGCCTGTGTCAGTGCTGTTGTCTGTGCTGGAACTAGACAGAGTTAACAAAATGATGGATGCCTGCTGATTTCTGGTGGAGCTACAAGCGTTTTTGACCGAGGTGCATGTTTGCTGCCTGTACACAGGCTTCCGTGTATTAGTTGCCTGTCTTGGTTCTGCCTCTGCTGCCTGGTGAAGAGTTGGGTGTCTCTGCCGGCGCACTTCGTGTGCATGCTGAAATTATGTTTGTGGGCATCCACTGCCTGTTATGGAGTTGGAATTTAAGGCACAGGCGTGGTTATGTGCTTCCTGGCCGTTCCTTATGAAAGACGACACAGCAAAATAAAAATTGTTCGGCCGCCATCATTGAAGTGCAAGCACGCCCTGTGCTGTAAGCAAAGATAAAGAAAAAAAGTTCTCACAAACAGGAGATGAAGAAGGGAATTGTAAGTATACTGTGCTTTGCCGGTGCTCCTGAGCATTGAAAGGAAGTGACGTATCAGCTGCAGAACGAGACAGGAGGCAGCTAAGAAGAGTGACACTGGACTACACCAATGGTAAGTAGGAGGCGGGAATACAGTCGGTTTATTAATTACAAAAGGCCTTGCAGTCAGCACATGCACGCTGCCAAGGCTCGACCTAAAAAGAAAAAGGGCCCCATTACGATGCTGGCTGGACGAACATCTGACCGACATTGTGTCGGAAACAGGACCACCTGACAAGGAGTCGACTGTCCCACTTTGCAAATTAGGATGTGACCGCCTTCCCGGCGGTCGGAAAGTGTATCTTTCATATTGCTGCTTGTGCTGCGCGCTGCAGCACAAGCTCCATTTGATAAAATATACTTTTCATGGTGCCACCCAGACCTTATAGAGGAGGCTGCGAAGGGACTGGGGCCCTACTAGGTGTCACCACAGTCCATTTCCGACAGCCTTTCTATGGCGGTCAGACCGCCATAGAAAGGATGTAGGAAATATGCATCGTAATCCCCACAGCGGTGCCTGAGCATGCCCTGCCTCCATTTTGGAGATTACGATCTGCACCCTGCTCCAACGGGCTCCTTTAGCCTGTCGGAGGCAGAGCGGATCCCCCCTGCAGGCATCGGTTGGATTGCCCGTATCATAATACGGCGGTCGGACCGATGCCTCAGGTGTCGAGCAGAACGCCACCAATGAGCTGTCGGATGGCCTTCCGCCCAACATTGTAATGGGGCCCAAATTGTTTAAAAAATGTATAATCTGTATCAATCACTTATTGTGGGTTAGGAATAAACAAAGCATAAATTCTCATGAGCCGTTGACACAATATTACATTGAAACATTGAGGGAAAGGCTAGACTCTTCCAATGCCTCCATACCAACGTCACTCCTTTGCAATCCTAGTGCCAGAGTCTGTACACCTGTGACATCCTAGGTTCGTAGCCTGCACATCCCCTTGGCATCTTTGGCTTGTTGTTCTTTTCTAATGAAGTAATGGCATTGCCTACTATTGCTGCATCTGCTAAATAGTGAACATAAACTTCCACCCCCTCTTTAAACAAACTACGGCAGAAACAATGTCTCCCATTCACCATCCGCATTCACTGCTTGCTACTGCCATGCCTACGCTACTCATCCCCAACATGCTTCATATTATGCTGCATTCCAGTTCATCACTCCCACTGTCAGAGGATCAATAAAACCAAACAGCCAGCTACAATGGACTGAACAGGCATATCTGTGGTCTATCGAGGAGGAAATGCCAGACCTGTGAAATGAGGCAACTTTTGCAATGTGAAAACCGGCACTACTTTGACTCAGGTTTCATGAGCGGTTCTTGCTCCCAAATGGGCATTATCCTACCTTAAGGTGCTATATCTACCTAGAGATGAGTAAGTCAGCAAATTCATAGACAGATCTGAGCCAGGGTCCTCGAAAGCACCATTGTGATATTTGGCATGTATATCACTCAACAGCACTCCGTCCATCATCTCCTTGTGTTTGCTTTGTTCGCCATAAGTAGGTAGGTCAAGACTGATTTGCATATGGCTGGGTTTAAACTGGAATGGTATGGGGAGCAAAAAAACAATGGATTTAGGCCCAGATCTCTGTACTGGGTTGAATGTTTGACATTGTTAAATTTTTGTCCATCAATTGTTCTTTTTGCATTTGTCACCTGAGTGGAACGGGTATGCCCGGACGTGGGTCCCTTGCTTACTTTGTCACTGGATTCAAGCTAGCCTGGCTGATGAAGGGTGTTACCCAGAAACCGGTCCCAGGATGCGTGTTTCAGTTTCAGGGAAGATCTGGCTTGCCAGTTCTGGCTGGACTGTTCCCATGAGGCACAGGGTCAAGACTGATTTGCATATAGCTGGGTCTGAAATGAGGTCGCAAAGTGAGCTAAAGAATGATGATGGATTCAACCCAGATCTGTGACTAGGGGTGAGTGTCTGAAAAGTTTCAGCGCTCCGTCCATCATCTTCTTGAGTTTGCTTTAATCACTCAACAAATGTCATGTAAAATATGATGAAAAAGACTTAAATAAAAAAAAATGGTTTTTTCGTCCTTCTTGTTTGTTTTTTCAGTTAGATTAGATCAGAGTGTTGAGGTACATTTATTGAAAATAAGGTTTTCTTAATATAAATTTAGAAACATTAAAGAATACCTCTGTGCTTTGCCAACATTGCAATCAAGCAGCAAAACATATCAGTTTGTCAAGCGCACTCCATGGGATGCCAATGTTGGTGCTAAATGTGATTTTTTTTTTTACCTATTTAACAATACATGGCTGATGTTTTTGTACAGCACGCATTGTAAACTGGTTTTTTTCACAGAGCGCTCAAGTTGGTCACTCAAAGAAACTGAGGCATTGTGAAGTAAACAGATTTCTATAGGACTGTACAGTTTGATCAATAAGAAGTCTGGGATTTGAACACAGGTTTCCTGATTGCACAAAATGTAGTCTCTGCAAGGTTAATTGCTTCAATCTCATATTTAATAACAAAGGTCTTCATTTTGAGTGGCTCAGTAAATGGGTCAGATATATCTCACCCAGATAGTTACAGATACTATGGGTACAGATAACTCTTGGGAAAATCTGGCCCATTACGAGTTGGACCCTCAGGGTCCACTAACACATGAGGAATTAGAGGGGAATCAGTAAGTTCGGGTTTGATTCCCAAATAATTCCTCATTTTGGCCAGACTTTCAACTGGATGTTTTGGCCACTTTTAGGGTTTAAATGGTAACTGCTTTAACCAGTCCCATTGTAATTAAAAAGACTTAAGTGTTTAGTTCTTGCCTAAGGAATTTTGGGATGCTCTGTTCAATGAATACAAATAACATGTTACATCCAAATATACACACACATTACATACTGCCGGTCACCACTAGGTAGCCATTGGTAGAATTGATTTGCCATAGGAAAAGCGTTGTTAGTGTTGCTAATAACTTTGACACTGTTTGAGGAATCTCCACTAACCTTTCCAAAAAGGCTCTACTTTTTGACTGGCTGGTTCATGGAAAACATCGAGGTGATCTGTCAAGCGGGGGCCAAGAAAAAAGAGGGTCCCAAAACACAAAATCCCCCTGTATTATCCATTGACCTCTTTAGGCAGGGCTACAGCAACAACTCCTGAGTGGAATTACACCAAATTCGTCAGGAAGCTAGATCTTGGTCCACAGATTATGCTCTTTAAGATTTGGTGTAAAATAAATCCTTTGAGTAGTTTTAAGATATCAAGGGTCAAAACGAATTATATATTTTGGCAGTTGGGTTTGCAAGAGTCCCACGAGTGTCCCGCAAGCATTCCAAGTGAGTGCAAATCAAAGATGGAGGCCTGTGATTGGTTGAGATACCCATTTTTCCTGTGAGCCTTCATGCTCTCTCGAAAGGCTCCTATAAGTCCCGCTAGAGTGAGCGCTCGGATTGGCTGGCTGATGGAATGTTAGAAATTAACAATTGGAAGTGTTATGGAAATGAAGTAAAATAGTTATATAAGGGGGCAGCAGAAAGGCATGCTGGCCCCTAGATTTAGACAGGAAGTGTCTAAAGGGTAACTACTATGAAGATAATAAATGTATACTGTTCTTAACTAATTTTTACTATCTCGCAGGATCGTGAATAGAAAAAAGGAGTAGATGAGTCCTCAATAAACTCTATTAGTAGGAATGCAGATTGTGGTTCTTTTTTTTAAGAGGAACTGTGTAAGTGATAAGTACTGTGATAATTAGAAGGTTAATTCTTGTTAGAAAAAATATTTTACGATCTTACGATACTCTCGTGGGATTGTGAAAAGTAGAAAGGAGTAGGTGATCTTTGAATACACTGTAGTATATACACTTGCTACTGTAGAAAGGAGTTTTACTGTTTATCAGAGTCTACTATTTGAACCTATTGGCTTGGCAAGAGTTGTGAGTAGAGTACCGACTATCTATTATCAGAGACAGATGTGTTAGCAGGGAAGACAGTGCCTCTCCACTCACTACTACACACATCTGTCATCTGAGAGAGAGGTGTCAGCAGAGAGGCCAGTCTCTCTGAACACACCCTACTAAGCAAACCCTTTCATCGGAGAGAAAGGTCTGAAAGGACAAGCCTGTCATTCTCCACACACCACTACGCACACCCATTATCTGAGACAGAGGTCTGAAAAGAGAGGCCAGTCCACAACACACCCTACTATGTACACTTGTTATGCAAGAGAGGGGTCTCAGTCGAGAGGTCAGTCCCTGCACACGCCCTACTATGCATAGTTGTTATTTGAGAGAGAGGTTTGAAAGCAGAGGGTATTCCCATCTCATACTCCCGTATGCACAACCATTATCCAACAAAGGGTTTTTACTGGAGACGCTAGTGGTTCACATATACTACTATTTCCCTACAATTGTGTTGCGATGCCGCGAGAGCCTCGGGAGAATAGAGTGCAAGCTTCAGGGAGTGAGACTTGCAGCATGAAGCTCATGTGAGACCTGCATGGAATTTGCTGAGCCTGCCATGATCCAGCGAGCCTCTCACGAGACTTGCATGGAAATTTACAGGGCCTGCCATGAGGTGTTTTACGATCCCAAGAAAGTCGTGCAAGATCTCTGGGGAGAATTAAAAGAAAAGGGCCAAGGCACAACCAATAGTTACCGTTCTAATTACATGGTTGAAGAAAACCTGTGATGTGATTGGGCAGAGAACCAGATATTGCTCAGTTTGTCCTTGGTGCTTTGTAGGAGAAGGACATCTGTTTGAGTTCTGCTCAGAGAAGTGAATTTATGTGGAGCTGAAAGAGACTGATGTCTTCATCTGTAATTTAAAAAATAATTTCAAGTTCAGGTATTTAATAATATATTTTGTAAACTTTGTTGTGAAGTGTCAATAAGTGTGATAATGTTGATACATTTATTCTACGCAAGGTTTACTGAGTGAAAAGCTGTTTGCAGAGGTGTAGATTTGTCAATATAGTTTTTCAGAGGTAGACATTAGAATATAGACAGATATCATCAAGTATTGTAGATTGTGTTACAAAATGAAGTGTTCATGCTGTATTTACTTGTATGTAAAGGAAGCAGTGTTTCTCAAACTATAAAACAAACATTGTAGAATGTGTTAATACAGGCCCTAGTGTTTTATGAATCTCACTGTACATATATTTTAGTCCTATGAGGTGTTTGAGTGGTGATATTGCTATTTCTAGGGTGAAACACTGTAGTGAGTGTTAGCAAAGGTGTGTGAAGATAAATGTGTTACTTGATACACTGTTATGAAAGCAGAGTTCATGGCATTTTATAATTTAATTGTGAAAATATGAAAATAGAGTGATTGAGGGTGTGGAATTTTTAAGAAGAAAGGAATAGCAAGTTACAGGTGTACTAAATATAAATTTGTGATTGTGGGGGAAATGTAGTAAAACTTAGACAGTGAAGTGATATATCACTGTTAGCAATTTTTGATCAGTATGTAACTTCTATCTTTTTGGTTATTTTGTCTTTTTAGGAGGAAAATCGAAACTTGTTTCTGAGGAAATAATTATCTGCTTACTAAGCAGCAAAACAGAGGCTTGTTAAGACAAGCAGGATTATTGTGCTGTACATCAATAAGTACCTCTTCAGGCATAGGGTATTCAGGTTTGAAGGATGAAAAAGCACCTGCACAGTTGGCCAGTTCAGCAGCATGAGCTAACTCTGTATGAGCTACGCTTTTGTGAATAATTTTTAAAAAACTGGAACTTGTAGATATTGTACTTTGCTGAGACTATTTTTCCATCTAGCTTGCTATGGAAAGCTGGTAACTGAAGCCTCTTTGGCAGACTAAGGTGGCTAAAAGACAGTAAAAGAAGTGCTACCTACATTAAAATCAGTAGGCAAATGAAGCAAAATGGGGGAGACATTACCACCTGCTGATGAGCGTTAGAGAAATATGTTTTATATTACCAAAGTTGTTGATGTAGCTTGTTAATATAGTTATTGTTGTTTGGAATTGTTGTTAAATTGTTTTGCTGTAATAAAACAATTTAAAGTTACTTTTGATTTCTTTGTTTAACACTTATTATATATGCAATATTGTCTAAAACCGGCAGATCTTAACAGAGAGGATACTCCATTTTATACTCTACAATGGTCATTCATCACTATGAAGAGAGGTATGTGTAGAGATAGCAGTCTCTACACCCAGCCTACTTTGCACATGTGCTACTCTGGGGAGATATCCCGGCTGACAGGGCAGTGTGTTTCCATATCATAGCCTGTATATTTCTATGCAAGACAGACGTGTCAGCATAGAGGTAATTTTATCCCCATACCTTACTTGTACAGCTGTCATCATGGGGAGAGCTATGACCAGAGAGGTAGGCCTCTTTTCAAACCCGACTTTGCCCAACCATCATCCAAGACAGATGTCACAGGAGAGAGGAGCATCTCTCCCCACACTACTATGCAGACTTATCATGCAAGAGAGATGTGTCACCAAACAGGGAGTTCCTCCCTACAACCTACTATGCATACCAGTCAACATGAGAAGAAGTATGAGTAGAGAGATAATTTGTTCTGAAAGCCTATAAAGACACTTCTCACCCTGGTAAAATGTGATAGTTGACAGATTACTTCCTTCTCAGACACCACTATGTATGCCTGTTGCTCTCGGGAGAGATGCTAGTAAAGAGGTCACTTCTTGCCCACACTGTACTACTCATTCATGTTGCTCTGGAGATAGGTGTTAGTGGAGAGGACAATGTTTTCCTACACACTACTGTATATGCTTGCCATGCTGGGGAGATCTGTGACTGGACAGTGAAATCCATTGCCACACCCCAATGTATATGGTCATTTCTCTAGGGAGAAGTCTCAGTGAAGAGGTCAGTACTTGTTATACTTAATATGGAATAGCAAGTCTTACATGTGAGATGTGTACCTTCCCCACACTACTATGCATACAAATGAAGCTGAGGAAATGTGTGAGTTGAGAGGAAGTGTCTCTTTACACCGTACTCTGCACACTGGCTACCTTCATGCAAGGTTTCACTGGAGAGGCGGGTCCCTCCCCATAGTCTACTATACATAGTTATTAGGCTGCAGAGAGGTTTCAGTGCGATCCCAGTGTCTCCTTACACCCTACTGTTCCCTGTTTAATCAATTATCTATTTTTCCAAGCTAATCAACATCTCTAATGTCTTAATGTGTTCAGAATTACAAGAATTAACTTAATTACAAATGCATGATCTCGAGGGTCAATCGCGGGAGCCGAATAGAAAGTACAGCCCACGCGGAGTCCATGCAGGGGATTGTGTGTTCGACTCCTGTGAATGTCTCAAATAATCGTAACAATATTATTGTTTTATATATTCAACGGAAGAAATCATAATCAATTTTACTAATATAATCAACTTCTGTAATATGTTACTTTGTTCACAATCACATGAAAACACTGTTCTTAACTTAATCCCAAATGTACGATATCACAGCTTGCAGGTGGAATAAAAAACACCCATGTACTTTAGCAAGAGGAAGAAAGTGAAGAATGTATTTCTAATGGCTAACCTGCCCTACCAATAGTGCAGAAGACACACAATTGATGGACGGAATGCAGAACAAATCAAAACATTCAACCCCAGTCAAGAGATCTGGGTTAAATCCATCATTCTTTTGCTCACCAAGCCACCCCGGTTTAGACCTGGCCATATTCAAATCAGTCTTGACCCTGTGCCTCATGGGAACAGTCCAGCCTGAACTGCCAAGCCAGGTCCTCCCTGGACCGGAAACAAGCATCCTAGAACCGGTTTTGGGGTTTCGCCCCTCATTAGCCAGGATAGCTTGATTCCAGTGGCACATTGAGCCCGGGACCCACATCTGGGCATACCTGGAACCAAACATTAAAGTGTGTACATACTGGTGCTTAAACAGTCTACAGGTGTACGTCCTCATCTGAAAACTAGCTAAACCTGTTCATCTGTTTAAGGAACACTATGTAACTTTAATAGTCATGTTGAAAAAAAATAAAAGACATGCATTAACCTTAAGGATGTGATTGACATGTTTTACTGCCTACCAAGTTTTGGCGGATTCTTCAGGGCCTGAGGACCATTGTACAAGGGGTGTCTCCAAGGTAACTAGTGTGACCCCACACAATACTGTCTCCTCTGTTGTGGAAGATCAAATAATACCTGGTTACCTTTAATAGTTCTCCCTTATAATATCCATGTCCTCAGAGCTCTGGATATCTAGAGGGTAAAAATGTCCATTGTCAGGATTCTGACATGTTTTAAGACACGTCTCTTGTTTCTCAGACCTGATGGACCAAAGATATTTGTGCCAAATACCCAAGTGGGTTTAGTGAGTTCTTACGTCTGAAGTACCTGAAGAAGATTCAAAGTGCAGGGACATCTAAGTGAAAGCACTGGTTATTATTACCGAGTGGAACTGCATGTTTTGCATAAAGGTATAAAAACTGGTTTGACAAATATTTTGCATTGATACTCTGCAGAGGTAGCTTCATATTAGCAACTAAAATATGCAGCAATGTTTGGTTCAATGTGTTCCTTGATGAAGTACCAGTAGAAAGAGGAATTCCGTGAGCAGTGATGCAGTAACACAAATGTACTGTTCAACAAGTTGGAGCGAGTTCCCCAGGTCATATGTTCCCCCCTGCAACATTGTACTTTGATGACAAAACAAGAACATTTTGTGATGCATGAGGACCAAATTAAACAATAATAAAAATATGCCTATATTGCGCCTATGGCTACCTTAGGGAAACCACAACAGCACTTGATGCATACAAAATCATAAGGTGGTAGATGTATTTACTTAAAATGAGGCTGGGGCACGATCCCTTGCTGAAATCTCTGGGACTAGGTATAAAATTGTATAGCAGGAAATAATCTGTCAATAGTGTAAAATAAATACCTGGAGTAGCATTATGTAAAGAGCACACTGTCCCTGTTTAGTATGAGCCCACATATAACTATGTGTTCCAGACACAAACAGGAACACTGTGTCTTAATACCGATAATGCACTGTGCCCTGGGGACAGCTGTGAACTCACACCTGCCCTCCGGGCAGCACATTAGTGAGAGGTGGAGTGGATGTTTGAAGTAGCTGCTCCGTCATTCACAGTGCAGTTGGCACCCAGCAAGCACTACATAGAGGAGCAGCAGAGTTGCTCCTCAATGAGGGGGCAGAGAATGAATGCACCCACCTGCAGGGGGAGGGCTCGGTGGTCCAAGGGGCTCCTTTTATCCCTTTTCAGGGGCTGTGCTCACTGTGCATCTCTTTCTGGTGCATGGTCAGAGCCCGATCTGACTGCGGCTTGGCTTCTGCGCGAACAAACTAAAGTATACAAAAAGTGATAAATTGTGGGCTTGGAATAATCTCACGCACTGGTAATAACTTGGGACTTCTTCCCAATCCATCTTTACTTTGCACACCATGCCACCACAGCTTAGACCAGCCATATGCAAATCTGTCTTGACCCGGATCCAATGGGAAATGTCCAACCTGAACTGCCAGGTCAGGTCCACCCCAAACTGGAATACAAGCAACCCAGGACCAGTTTCACTCTGTTTAGGGCCCATCAGCCAGGTATAGCTTGGGTCCAGTGACACAGTGTGCACATGACACAGGTCTGCGCATACCCATCCTACTTTAGGGGGACACACTATAGTATACAAAAAGTGATGAATGGAATGCTTGAATTAATCTTAGCCACTGGTAATTACTCCGGCCACATCCCAGGCCATCGTTATTTTGCATTCCGTGCCAGCTCAGCTTGGATCCAGGCATATTGAAATCAGTCTTCACCCTGCTCCAATGGGAAGTAGGGCAAAACCAGTCCTGGGTTGCTTGTGTTCTGGTTCAGGGAGGACATGGACTCACAGTTTGGGCTAGACTGTTCCCATTGGAGCAGGGTCAAGACCGATTTGCATATATCGAGGTCCAAACTCAGATTGCCTGGTGTGCAAAATAAAGATGAATTAGGATGCGGCCTCAAGTAATTACCAGTGGCTGAGACTAATTCAAGCATTTCATCCATCACTTTTCTAATTAATTTAGTACATCCATAAACAGCATGGGCACAGCGTCAAAGCATTTATTTCATTTGCATGGGGCTACGTGCCCCTTCAATTGAGGGTACGCCCACTGGAGATCGCGCTTGTGCACAAATATCATTATTACAGCAGGGGCAGCATAAGCTTCTGCCGGCCCTTCTGCAATACCAAAGTTCCAAGAGGGAACAGAAATGTGGTGTACACGCCTGTTGCACCCTGGGAAACTTAATGTGATATGGTCCTAGGCCCCTCACTAATTTATTATTATTATGATAAAATCAAATGGGTTTTCGTCAGTCGCTATTGATCCCAGTGTTTAGAAATCTCAAATGCGTACAGCACATAAAATTGTCAGGAAATATGAAGATTTTCAGAAAGTTGGCACATTATTTTAAAATGTGTTGAGATGATCAATAATGAAATATTTACTTCTGATAATTTAATGAATGGTGAACTTAAGTGATTATATGGTACAAAATGTATGAATGTGTTTTTGTTGCCAAATAAATGAAATGTGTCAAAAATAACATAGACTTGACAAAAATCACTTAGCCCATCATTCTCACAGTGCACAAGTTCTGCTTTGTCAAGCAGGCGATTTTACTTGCCTTAGAGCTACATTGGAAGTTTGGGGTATTTAAACCCCAAACAGGAACAGGTTGGTTTTCTCTGCAACAAGTAGTCCAGAAGGAGGGAGACCAGATCACACAGATCTTATTCTAGATGAGCTGCAGCAGGGCTGGATTAACCATCAAGCAAAATAAGCAGGTGCCTAGGTCACCAAGGGAAGGGAGGTGGCACCACAGAAATGTTCCATTGACGGATTTACCATGGACCATATGGTGCAAAACTGCAAATGGTGGAGGTGAACTTATAAATAAATTGGAAGTATGCAAAAATGAACATTATTTTCCATCTTACTCTAAGGTTTGTTTCATTTTGGAAAATAACATTTAATTGTATGGTTTATTATTGTTTATATTTTGAATTAGTTATTTATGGGGGAACCAAAATCTTTTAAGTGCTTAGGGCCTCTAAAGCTCTTAATCCGGCCCTGAGCTGCAGTGAGACTCTTCTCAATTGAGGAGTTTCTATGCCGCTCGCGTAGCATTAAGAAGATACCCTTTGATTAAAGATAAGAAGGGGCAAAAGTAACACCGCTTCTGACTGTCCTTTTTAGAGCAGCAGTAAGAGAATAGCACTCGTTACAACGCATGCGTTTTCTCTGCATGCCTTTACAACGCAAGTTGTTACAACGACGCGTTGTTACATCGCATGCCATTGCAACGCAAGTCGTTACAACGACTTGCTGTAGGGGGGGCGCTGGAGTTTGGAATAGTATCATTTACTATTCCAACTTCAGTGTGTGCAACAGTAATGAAGGTGTTGGATTGAAAATCCAACAAATCCTAAACCTTCTGCCCCCTACAGCAAGTCATTGTAACGACTTGCCTTGTAATGGCATGCGATGTAACAACGAAACGATGTTTCCCCAGTAAGATCAGTATATAGATTGTTCATCTGTGATCCTGGTAGATTAAAAGGATGCTTTATATAAGAGAAATCATACAGTTCCCCTAAGACGTAACATGCCTTAGACTAAAGATACCCAGTCATGTTTTACAATATGACTAGGGCAATCACTCAAACCCAAACACAGAATTCAAGAGCTATTCAGGTTGCAATGCCAACTCTAGCGGAAAAGCAAATTAGTAACAGTCAGCAAATGTCTACAATGTAACCAATGGCCGCACTTGAAGGGCATTCTTGCTTATAAATGAACCCTCATAGACCCTCATTGGAAACTCACAACCATTTGCAGAATCTCTTTTAGCCTAAAAAAACAAGTCAAGACAAATGTGCTATAACTAGTCCTATGAAATATTTGCATATTAAAGACACGAAAAGTGCATGGACTTACTGGTTATGCAATAATCCTTGTCTTATCTGTTCTGTCCATCCGTAAGCGCCCAGAAGCCTTTTACCATCACTCCTCTAGCTGGTTATCAAAGTAGGACCAGCAAGAATAATCCTGTTTTCAACTGTATACTTCCAAAACCCTCTTATCTGCTGGATCCCCATCTAGAGACCAGGGGGCAGATTTACAAGCCCCTTGCGCGACCGGTGTGTCACTTTTTGTGTCGCACCGGTGGCGCATTTCACTGTCCCATATTTCCAAGGACAGGAAAAGCCACCCATTGTGACTTTTCCTATCCTTGTAAATACGGCCACTTTACACGCAACACTTTGCGTGAAAGGGTCGTTCCATGGGTGTTGCTGTGGGTGTTCCCTTGCAACACCCATGGAAACAGACACATTTCCAGATTTACGAGGAATCGTAAACCTGGAAATGCGTCAAAATGCTACGTCACCCTAGGGCTGGCGTAGCGAGGCACAACGGGGAGAAATGTTTTCATTGCTCCTCGTTTCTTTCCGCTTTCAATGCATATTGCATTCTACAGCACGCATTGAAAGAGGAAAATGCCTGTAGTGTTTGTTTTTGTGCAGGAAGGTGTCGTTTCCTGCACAAAAACAATCTCCCCATGACGCATGCATCCTTGCACCATGGTGCAAGGGTGCCTGCGCAGGCGCATGGCAGCAGTTTGTGCGCCAGCGCAGGGGGAAGCACAGAGATGCAACATATTATTGTAAATATGCCGCATTCCTGTGCTTTGAAAGTGCTGCAGCGTGGTGCAGCCAAAGGGCTTGCGATGCCGCGCTGTGGCACTATCTTGTAAATCTGACCCCAGGAGCTTTAGCCAAAGACTGCATGCAGCAGGCACTGAGGAGGAAAGAGGAGCAAGGTGTACCATAGGCAGTACCCTTTCCTGAGTCTTTTTTGCACATGGGCAAAGGCTGTGTGCAGTGAGAGCAAGGGAACTGGGCACAGAATATGACGAAAGAGGGCAGGAGAACTGGCATAGGGTATGGCAAAAGAAGGCAGGAGAACTGGGCATAGGGTATAGACAAAGAGGGCAGAAAAACTGGGTATAGGGTATGGCAAAAGAGGGCAGGAGAACTGGGCACAGGGTATGGCCAAAGATTGCAGATGAACTAGGCATAGGGTAGGTACGACCAAAGGCGTATTGTCCACTTCGTGCCCACTGTGCATGGCCATGTTTGCACAGAGAGGCTCTGGTGTCAGTGGCACATAACCTGTCCACATGGCTACCTTAGAAGAGAACAGATGGCATCATAACAAAACCAAACGAAGAACTGGACAAATAATTGTTGGGAAACGTGATGGTTGTTTGAACAGTTGACAAAATGACGTCTTTTGTAGAGCCACTATGGATATGATGTCATTTGTAATGTATATATGTTACAGTCTGTGATAAGGATCACACGGTTAGCCTGAAGCAACCCATTATCCACGCTGCTCAAAACTGTAAAATAAGGAGTCCAAAGATGAGAGGGGATGTGGGCAAGTGGGGAAATTGCTGCTAAAAAGGGACTCTTCTTGCTCATGGTAGGGATGCTGGAGCCCTTCTTTAGACACACATCCCGCTGACTGCAGGTGACCTGCTCTTCTTCCCAACAATTACAATCCCTTTGCTCCTAGCATGACTGCACTTCCCTGTTTGCCCCGCGCCATCATATACTGGTATAAACCCAGGCACATATTCATGCTCGTGCTTCTGGTTTGGCATGTTGCTATGATACTAAACACTGACATCAATCAATACATAAAAAAGACAGGCCTATTGCCATTGTCAATAAGGGCATGAATATGTGGAGGACGGAAGGGCACTCATTTTGACAAGCAGTGACAGTAACATGCCCAATATAGATGATAGAATTAATAACTGAGTTTCTGCAAAATAATGGATGATCTGCTATGATGTGGCTTGGCAGTGGGAGCTTGTTCGTCCCCTCCCTCCTAGCGCTCCCTGGATGAGATGTGATTACTTTCCAACAATGCTCTGATGATGTGTGCTTGCTGTAATAATGTTGATGGTGATTAAATGTTACTTCCTGTTTATTGGGTTCTCTTTGTTGATTAATTGCTTCATGTGATGTAAGGGAAAACTTTATGCTGTTGTTTCATACCGTGATTGATTATGCTGCACATTCATTTTGACTGTGTGTGTGTGTGTGTGTGTGTGTGTGGGTGTGTGTGTGTGTGTGTGCGCGCGCGCATGCGTGTGTGGGTTATGTGTGTCACTTAAAACTGCAAGACTTAAGACTCAATCTACATGGTTGGTATGCTAGGTGACAGTGGGTTATCTTTTAAAGCAGGTTCTTCTTTTTTGGAAAGGGGCCATTCATGATGAAAAAGGGGTAGGAACGTTTTTCAGAACCTGTGTAAAGAAAACAACCATCATCAAAGAAGAGTTGGCCTCAGCAAGCGTGCATTTTGAATGGAATTTTTTTTGCAAGTATATGCATACCTGCCAACTCAAACGGTGCCACCGTGTGACACACGACGTCGGCTCCCATCACACGTCTCCCGGTGACGAGCTGATGTCACACGGTAGCAGCAAAAACGAGCTGAAAACCACTGTAAATAGTGGTTTTCCAGCTCGTTTTCAGAGGCTTTGAACTGCCGATGTCCATTAAGGGATGTGAACACACCCCAGGACATCGGCACCAGCCTCAGCAAGGTTTTTGTTGTTGTTGTTTTTAGGAGGAGGAGACTTGGGGTGGGGTGGGGTTCAAAAGTGCCTGGTAGGTACTTCTCAGCCCCTCCTCACACGGTGAGATTGTTCTTCAAGGTGGCAGATATGTATATGCAATGTTTGCAAAAATAAATGAGCAAATATATTTAAAAAATGTAGAGATTAAGGAGTGGCCCAGCAGCACAGACACGTCCTGGCAACAAAGTGCCCTCCTTTTCAGGCAGGTGTATAAATGTGGTCAGGCAAAATGCTATCACTCGCAGAGCTAGACAACGTAAGGATGAAGTGCGCAGACCAAATGCCCCCGGCTTTACGCTATAGTAGGTGGAAAAATGTGATTGACACTTGAACAGACGAATGGATGAAATGAGCTGACTGAAGCCCTTGTATGCATGCAAATATGCAAGCATGTTTATTATTTTATTCTGAAATATGAGGCTGGTGAGACAATTAATTCTGTCTCTAGTATAGACCAAAAAAGGAACTTTATGGTTCATGGTTGGTAAATAGGAGGGGTGGACACTGCAAGATGGTCTAGTTAAAAGCTAGTATAAGTGTGATAATGACAGTGTGTCTACACAATAATATAATCTTTACTGCAATTGATGGAAACTTAGGTCATGTTTTTCTCATTGGAGTTAGTCCTTATACAAACAGCAATATTGCAGTATATGGGCTATCAGTTGTTTTTAAGCAGTCCCAGAAATGAAAATAAGCTTATATTTTAGAGGGAAAAATAATAAATCAGGTTAGTAACTGAAGTATTAGAAGATATATTTCCCACCAAGTGACAGACATGGTCACAATTCAGAGAGATAACTCCTTAAACAGATTGTATCTTTTCAAGCTTTATTCCTTGGCGTCTTCCCTTGCAGGGTGGTCAGCAAATGGGAATCGACAGAAGCAATACCTAAGTTTTGTTCAGTGGTACAGGTCAATAGCCACTTTTGCTAGTATAATCCAAAATCAAATGAGTGTATGAATATTACGACTAGTTAATTACCACAGATTTTGCCACCACCTAGTCAAATACGTACCTTAGAGATTTGCTAATAAATTGTCCTATAAAGGCTATGCTCCTTGACCCGCCGAGAATGAGGCCTTCTGCAGCCTTCTACGTTAATTTACCTTCATTTTGTGTTATGCGCTTAGGTTAGGTAGCCAGTTATGGTCATGAGAAGTCCCTCTTCTGAACAGATTTCAGAAAATATAGAATTTACTGCCCCTTCTTTTTGACCATTCTCAGTGAAATATTGCTGATCTAAGATGGATGGATTTTCTTTCTCTAGCTGAGTTTCAGTCTTCTCGTTTCCTGGAGCTTTGGCCCCAGCATAATTTCATTTTTCCTATCCCTTGACCAAGATAAATAACATGCTGACCATTTGTTTCATCAGCGTTTTACTGGCATCAGTACTGGGGCCAGCTCACCCTCCTTTTTGCTTAGCAACCCCAGAGGGCATTGAGGACATCTGTATTGATCTGCATCCATAGGTATATATTCAGATTTCATATTTTTATCGTGCCTGCTTGAGATCTACCAGCTACTCAGTTCTTGCTTTCTTCGCAATAATCACATACATCTGGAAAACATGTCTGCCTCCACTTGGTCCTAGCACAAATCCTTTGTGGAAATTCACATTGGGCTCCATACCTGACCTCAGAATTAAATAGCATTTAAATTGAATAGAATTCTAGTGATTCTGCTGCCTGGGGTAGTCTTCTCTGGGTGGTTTCAAAATGTCACAAGGGTTTTACATTTCACTCGTGGTTCAGTTGCAGTCACATTGGGGGCTTTTACTGATGCACAGGCCACGTAGATAAGGGCATTGTAAGTAACCTACTTGTTGGACTGACTGATGAATGTATGAAGCCCCCATCAAGGCTGCATTAGGTAACTCTGGCCTTCTTGTCCTATGGTGGCTACTCTATATGAATTTATCAGGTGTGTTCTGCTAGCCATCAGCCTCCTAGATGAACTTGATTGCCAGGGTTGACTCCTGTCCTACATCTCATTTTCAGACCATCAGGAAACAAACAGGCCAATCTGCATGACAAGACTAGTAGCCATCTTCCCCAATGATGTCTCAATTGGATACAACTGCATTGCTATTGTGTGGCGAAGCGCCTCCTTTCAATGCATTCCTTTAGCATCTCATCTAATCCTGAAAAGTCATGTCCTGAGCCTGCATTGGCTAACAACGCCTCACTGGCATTTCAAAAAGGATTCTTTATCATATTGTAAACATGGTCGGCTTCATAAGTGGTCAAAATGGAAATAACATCCCAGACCACTGTCAACTAATGGCTGTATGTCTCGCTAAACTGTCACTTATTTGTACCTTAAGAATATACAGTACATTTATCATCCATTCAGAGCCTTTAAATATAGACTCTCTCTCTTGGCACAACCACTATTTTCCTCATTATGGCCACATAGAGCTGCTTGCCATTCTCGAACCAAGCGAGTAGCCAACATATTAAAACTGGTACTCTCAAAGTTCACAAGAAATGGCTCCCTATTTCCTCCTTACCTCTTTTTTGTCACAGATGGAGTAGGAGCTTGCACATAATGAGTAAGACATAAAAATGCAAAAGTCAGGAAATTGATGAGTTAAAGTGTCATCTTAATACACCCTTAACTTCCTTCCTTGTTAGTATTTGAGAAAGTTTACCATGAGATGTATTTTTGAGAGTCATTGATTGATGTTTGAATGTGTTTTTAAAGTTGTAGGATGGTGGAACTAAGTTCTTGGACTAACAATGTAGACCACTAGCAAGTGGTGGATCAGTGGGTAAATGATAATTTGTGCGTTGGTGTATATTAGTTACACGGGTGTATGATTACAGGTGTTTTGGGGCATTGTGGAATATAATTGTTTTCATTAACTTAACTGCAACTAGTCTCTGCATTGAGTTTTGCTCATGCTGGCAACTATCTAAAGGAAGTACCTGTCTCTCGAACTTCAAGCCTCTTTTTGGGTCGAGCCTTTGGCAGTGCATGCGCTGCTCTGCGAGGCATGCTGTATTCAGGTATGGACTTGAAGCTAGGGCCACACTTTGCCCATATTTTCATTGGCATGTGTCATTGTCCTTGGTGAATGCTGGCTTCTAATTCGTGAATAGGCTTGTTAGTCCCTCTTTAGTACCGCCAATATTTTGTTAAATGCTTTTCACCACGCTCTCTCGTAAGGCTTTATTTTTTTTTCTCATAGCACGGCACACCACAGTGGCAGCCGCACCTTTGGTTTATTTGCAGCCGCTTTGCAGCGCAAAAACGCGGCTGCATGTTTTTTTTTCTTCTACTTTTCATTTAACCTTTGTTTGTAAATGGCTCCATGCCGTGCTTTCATGTTAATGGTGGTCGCGCCCCTTTTTTTAGACGTGCCGTGTCTAAGGAAAGGGGCGCGGACACCATGAAACTAAAAATGCAGCATGGGGCTCTTTTGCAAACAACCATATGCAATGCAATAGGTCTCGCATTTTCGAGAGTTTCATAAATGCGAGACCTATTGCATTGCAAAGGCTTGTTTACATCTTGGCCCCTGAGACGAGAAAGTAGAAATTAGCTTGCTCAACAGATACGTTTACTTAATTGTTTCAAACCGAAAGTCTTCATCTTCCTTCTCCTCATGATCGCAGTCTTCAAACAAGTAGATGTTCCCTTTGTTTGAATTTATCCTGTGCTCCCTATTGCAGACCTGCCTATATAATCCCAATAAACTTGTGCTTTCTGTTGCTTGGTCAGCTTGCTCCATCATAGTTTTCCAAAGGACACCCTGGCTCACAGCCAATTAGTTTTACTTTTGTTAATAAACCGTTTCAGACTCAGATTGGCATGAGCGCACATTTTCTTTAGCAGTGTGGAGTATCAACATGGCTGTGTGGTTTTCTTTGGGGGGTGGAGTTCAGCGTGTAGTGGTGATTGTGCCTGCATATCATGGTTGATGTATGTTGAAGGGGGTTCGTGTATAAATGTGGCCTTGTGGTTGTGTCAATTGGGGTTGTGTGAACCTATTCTGATGGTTGTGCAATGATGGTCAGTGTGGTGGCGCATGATGGTGGTTGTGTGGGTTTTTCAGGAGCTCGTATTTCACTACTGCTACAGACTTCTTTTTCTTTAAAAATGTGCTTGCAAACTTCTGTTAATATATTTGTTATCTGATATGCACACTGAACAATTCTTTGTAACTGTAACATCACTGTGCCATAACATTTCGGTAGTCTTCTATTCAGATATGCATGGAGAAATATGCATGTATTTCCTATGGGAGATACTTAAAAACGAGTTTGGCCTCTCCCCCTGGTAACTTTTGAACAATTTAATCGCTATCCACCAAATTTGGCACACTCTTACAAGTTCCCTGCTGGAGGTTTATAGTGCAAAGGGAAAAAGAACAATTGATGGCCAGAATGCTGAACAATGTCAAATATTCATCTCAGTACAGAGATCTGGGCGTAAATCCATCATTTCTCGGCTCCCCATGCCATTCAACTTTAGCCCCAGCCACATGCAGTCGTGACCCTGCTCCCCATGGGAAGAGTCCAGCCCGAACTGGCAGGCCAGGTCCTCACTGGACCAGAAATGAGCATTTTAGGACTGGTTTCGAGGTATTACCCCTCATGAGTCAGGCTAGCTTGACTACAGTGTCAAGGAGAGCACGGGACCCAAGTCTGGGCAAACCCGTCCCACGCGGGGTGACAAATGCAACAGGAGCAAGTGATGGACAGAATGCTAAACAATGTCAAACATTCACCCCAGTACAGAGATCTGGTCCCAGTCGTGGGTCCCGGGCTCACTGTGCCACTGGATTCAAGCTAGCCTGGCTGATGAGGGGTGATACCCCGAAACTTGTCCCAGGATGCTTGTTTCTGTTCAATGGAGGCCCTGGCTTGGCAGTTCGGGCCGCATTGTTCCCATGAGGAGCAGGGTCAAGACTGATTTGCGTATGGATGGGTCTAAACTGGGGTGGGATTATGAGCAAAAGAGCGATGGATTTAACCCAGATCTCTCAACTGGGGGTGAATGTTTGAATTGTTCCGCATTCCATCCATTATTTGTGTATCTTTTGCTTTAGTGGAAAGGGAGCTACAGGTAACAATGATCCAAAACTAAGATGGAATGAGGTTTCAACCTAAATTAAAAAAGCACAATTGCACCTCTCAGTAGTGGCTGCTACCGGACCCAGGTGGTGAGGCAGGGGAGCAGGGGGGTGGCGGACTAAAAAAAAAAAAAGAAAAACCACTTACCTTTAACGGCCGGCCATCGCCTCGCCTCTTCCTCGTCATCTTCCTCCTTCCTGCAGTCCGGGCCGGCAGCAGGAAGCACAAGGGGTCGCAGGCTCCCCTGAGCTAATTAAATCGCTGCAATGCAGCGTTGTAATTGGTTTGGGCACCATGGTTCGGAGCTCGGACAGGGACTGGGAGGCTTTGCATTTTTCTCACCAGGCTGTGTAAAGCAAGTCTGGTGGGGTAGATGCAAAGTGTGCAGGACTGTTTGGCCAGCCAAGCAGTCATGTGCACTTAAACCACTCCTATCCCTGCTCTGGCCCTGACTGCAATTGGAAAACTACAATAATAATAGCGATATGTTATTACCTTTTTATTATTCCTTTTGTTCAGTGGGTCGACGCTCCTCAGCCTTAGCGGAGGAGTTGCCACTGGCATATCTGTAATATCTATGTATATATTATGTATAATAATATCTAAAAAGTGGAACAGCTAAAATCATTGGCTGAGCTAAAACTGATCATTGAATCTAATTAAAGTTGAGTGCAAAATGTAGAGGACATACAAACTCGTAGATGTAAAAAAAACCTGCTTTTTTACCATTACATTTGTGAAATGTACAGTACCCTTTACTCTAATCCCTGTCACTCCTTACCCATAATCGTCATCTTTTTTCCATTACATTATCGTGTTTTATCATTGTATGAGAATACCCCGTAAATACATGCTACCTCCTTTGCCACCCATCGCCGCACCTTCTTCTAATACCAACACTTACACATTCCATTAGTCTACCTCTAATCTAACTCTAGCCCAACTCTGTAACTAACCCTAATCCCCTTCCTTGCCTACATTTTAATCCTTACCCCAATCATAACACTAGCTACCCAAACATCATCCCTTAGATTTTCCCTTATACATCCCTTCCTCTAACCCTAACACTAACACTAACCCACCACTAAAGTTGACCTAACCCAGCCCCTCCTCCACCCCTAAATCCTACTCTACATACAACTTTTACCCCTGCTCTAACTCCAATACACGCATCTTACATACTTCACACCATACCTTACACTACCTAAACTTTAATCACTAAACAAAACATGATCCTAAATACCTCCCTTCGACCTGAAATATGTCACTGATATTTCCACAGTCACCTTTTTTGCAGATTTATTCCATTACTTTTCTTTTTTTTTTGTATCTACTTTTTAGTTACTCTATTTTTCCATTTTGTTTTACTACCAGCCAAACCAATCTGCTAATTTGTATACGTCTTTGTGATGGGACTGCCACGGATCTTTGGGTTGCTAGATTATTTTCAGTCTTCCTCCTTCTCCTCCTTCTGTTTTCCTATTACTTGTTGTACCCCTCTGTATGCAAAGAAGGTGCACTTTCTTCGAAGTGTCACCCCATTGGTTCTTCACTCTTCTGCCAAGAGGTATTTGAGTGTGATGCGTGTGCTCCCTTTCCCGTCATTCTCACTCGCCCCAGGCTCTTTCTGGCGCACTTAACTTTGGTACACTTGGCCAGCGAGAAGAGAATCACAGAGCCGCCCACACCGGAAGTGACTTAGCATAAGGTCACTTTAGTGACTGCATGGTACGTAGACATAGCATGGAGCAATGAACGCCAGCCAGCTCAAGTATTAAACACAAACTTACATGTGAAAAAAAACATGTGGTTACTAGTGGGATCCATACCCAGCCACATAATAAAACAGCGGTGTATAACTGGGATGGAAATAATATAATTCCTGTGCCTCGAAGACAGAAGTGGCTCACCGGCATTCTTTACAGCGTTTACAACATTTCTCAGAAAACTGTGGCGAGTTTACAGCATTTAATTATTGGGTGAGCACTAGAACGCACAGCAAACTACTAGCGAGGAGCGGGTGTGCCCCCTGAAGTGAAGGAAGTTCCGAGAGAATCGGGAATGTTAATTACCTTGAACTGTGGAATTCAAGGACCCACCGCTGGAGAGACAATGGCACCGCCCAGGCCACAGTAGTATATGTAAAGGGAATCATGCCGAAGGCCTCAATGCTCTTGTTCTCAAATGGAGAGCAGCCGTCAATCAAACACGAGGGCCCTGAGTCAGGCAGGAGTTCATGGTGAAGGGGGGGCGAAGTTTAGAGTTTAATTCGGTGATTTCGCTCAGGCTCTCTTATGATGGAATACATTCTTTCATTCGAGTTTATGTTCATTGCATATTCTAATAATCCCTGAACCTCAATACTTGTAAACAAGCAATGCATTATAAACATGGTATATCATGTTAGGTCAGTGGTCTTCATACTATTTAATGCCCGCCCCCCCCCCAGTGGAAAAAATACATTTACTGGGCCCCCCCTTCAAAATGTTACACAATTATTCTATTAAACAGGCACTGTTTAAATATGTCTAGACTTATTTAAGCATTGCAGTTAAATTCTGTTGCTGTTTTAAAAATGCAATCAAATACATAATTGTCAAACATGCTATTCTGGTCCTCCAGAAGCACTATTATCAGCATAATGCTTCTTTTGCATGGAGCCTGGGAGCCCCCTCCCCCCCCCCCCCCCCCCCACCCTGGGATCACCTGAGGACTCCACTCCCCCAGTTTAAGACCTTTGTGTTAGATTAGAATGTGTTCCCTGACAAATATAGTTATATGTAAAAGGGAACTGTTTACAATTTCTGGTTCAAAAAGGAATCGGTCAATGTCTAGTTTAAGAATGTCATGTTTTGAAGTTCACTGCTGCCTGTGACTCCGAGTTGGGGATCTTAAAAAAGATGTTTAAAAAAGTCAGGCACATACGTTGAGTTTGTCTCTATATCCATTACACTGCGGCATATACTATCATGTGCCTGAAAAAGTGCAATCTTGAGCCCTTCTGAAGGTAATGTAAGAGTGTATTACATTTACACATAGTTAGCACTCCAATATACTCTGACTGTCGTGACTAATGTACTAAAAGAAGGAGAGTATTACATGCTAAAATGTGTTTTGTTTGAAATACATGTATTTAGAATGTGATTAATAAAGTTGTGTGACAAGTTAGATATTAACACAACAGGAGAAAATAACATGAGATGCATTGTGAGATACTTAATTTGGGTGTGTGCAACTAATGTTTAATGTTTATATGCATAATTTGAATTAATCAAGTGCAGATGTATTTACACTGAGCGTTTATAATTCATTGCATTTATTAGTGCTTTAAGCAGTTGCATTTCATTTTTCATTTCATAAGGCTTTATTCGAACACAAATCAAGTCCATAAAAGCACAACATTAAAAGACAACAATGTAAAATACAGAAGCAGGAGATATAACTTGTTAAAACGGTAAAAAAGCATACTTTCCTTGCATTGATTGATTTAAGGAGAAAGATGGCCGTATAAAAACAGACATCAGGATGATGCAGATTAAAAAGCAAACTCAAACAGTCTCGTATTGACCTGACTCCCAATTTAAAAAACAGGGGTTTCAGATATACAGTCCGCAAGTTTTTGTACAGCCGACAGAGCAAAAGAAAGTGCACAGTGCTTTGGTAGGTAATATTGTCACAGGGACATGGGCCAGCGGGATGTAGATGCAGAGAGGGGAAAGCAACAAGGTTGTGTGCTACACCCATTCTAAGTCTAGCCAACACAAACCGATGTGCCTTCCAGGTCACTTGTGACAAATAAGGTTGAAAACCCACAAATTCATTTAGATCATGATAAAAAACACAGGATGAAAGATCAGAGCTATTTTGATGCCTCCTGGTGGAAAGCTGTTGTAGAAAACACTGCCTAAATTCAATTTTAGACAGCTCAGTAGCCCCACATTGATCCTCGATGATGTTAATGTTAAAGAACTCACGAAAATTATCCACAATGTACTTTGACCATGGGATCTTTAAATGATGGTCCAAAGAGAGACAATCAGAAATAATGGCTCTGCACAATGAAGTCTCTTCTTTTATCCAAATGGAGCGCCATAGCATCAGTGGCCTAAGAAGGATCAAGTCGGCAAGATGGTGAATACCCAATTCATTATGTACTAAAGCATTAGAAACAGAGCTTGGCAGGCACAAAAGTCTTTTCAGGAATACGTTCTCCTCAACCTGAAGTGACCCTGCCGTGGCATAGCCCCAAATGCCAGCACCATACAAGGCAATCGAAACACAACGGGACTGAAAAATCTTCAGCATGTCGTGGACCCGCCTGTCTCCCAGTTTCGTAGCCATAGTAAAAATTCCATGAGCACTCCTCGCCATCTTGGCCCGGACATTTTTGTGTTCATTGGCCCAAGTGTTTTTATTTGAAAAAGTGACCCCCAAGTATGAAAAATAGTCGACAGCCTGGACCTTCTGGCCCTCCATGAAAAATGAGAACTGTTTCTTTCTATTCCTACGCCCACATTCCATAACATAAGTTTTAGATTTGTTTAACACTAACTTTCTGCTATTGATAAATTGCAAAAAGCCATCCATCAGCTGTTGAAGGCCGTTTGGGGTGCGTGAAATAAGAACCGCGTCATCCGCGTATAGTAGCACAGGGACGTAGTCCTTATTAATTTTGGGGGCATCCACTGCCAGAGATTTGAGGAATTAATCGATCTCATTAATGAAAAGAGTAAAAAGCAGTGGAGCCAGCACACATCCCTGTCTAATTCCACGCCAATCTTAAACTTAGTTGTACATTCCCCATTGGAACCATAACGGACACAGGTAATTTGGTATAAAGACGTGCTAGAAAGAACACAATGCCCTCGGGAGCCCCCATTTCCAATAGCTTTGCCCAGAGAATGCCATGGTCCACCAGATCGAAGGCACTACTCAAATCCGCAAAGCAGAGATAAATAGTGGCGGTCTTTGCCAGGGTATATTTACCGATAAGCAGGTCTAAATTTAGACATTGCTCAATCGTACCACGGCCCTTCCTGAACCCAAACTGGCTCTCAGCTAAAATGCCATTGTCCTCCGCCCATTCTTCCAACCTTACTAAAAGCACTCTACTCATTACCTTTACGGAGGAGTCCAACAGAGAGATTGGACGATAATTCTTGACATCCCCTCGGTTGCCTTTCTTATAAATTGGGATTAAAATGGATTCTTCCCAAGTAGGGGGCACCTCATTACAGACTGCTGCGTTGAAAATGATAGTTAACAAAGGCCCCCATACTTCAGGGACCAATTTATAAACATCAATTGGTACCCCGTCTGGACCCTGTGCTTTTCCTCCTTTACTGACCCTTATACTATCTAAGACCTCTTGGACGGTGAAATTCAGTGGCGTGTGCGGCCACCCATCCACTAAAGCCCTAGATGCACTGTCTGAATCAAAGATTTTGGAGAAGTGAGAAACCCACTCTTCCTTGTTGACATTAGAAGTTAATTCAGGGATTCTGTCATTTTTGAGGAAAGGGGAATTAACTGTTTTCCAGAACAGGGTACAATTATTCAATTCAGCAGCCAGGGTCAAATTGTCCCACGCCTCCTGTTGGAGTTCCAATTTCCTCCGTTTAAGGGTTTCTTTATATCTCGCTCTTAGATCTACAACCAAACCCTTATCTCTTGGCGTTGCTGATAAGGCTGATTTTAGCTCCTTTAGGGCCAGGGTACAGGCTGAATTAAACCACCCCTGCGGACGATCCTCTTTATATTTCAATGTGCTAATAAACTTAGAGTCAATGACCGAGTTAATGCCAATAAAATGCTCAATAGAGTCAATAGTGCCTTGATTATCTTCTAAAATCCCTATAATGCCTGCTAGACAACTAGTGATAATTGAATCAGACATAATATCAGCCTTATCCCCCTTCCACCTGAGTCTGGTGCCATTAGGGCGTACAGGCTCAATGCTGTTAACAATACAAGCCGGAATACGGAACCCTTTGTTCTCCCATAGCATGGCCTTTACTGTCAAGCAATTATGGTCACTAAGCTGGATGTCTACGACTTTAGGTGCCGTAGTCCAGGCCACAAGACTCGAGGAGATACATATAAAATCAATAACTGAGTTTGCTCCCCGACCTGTAAAAGTTGGACAGATCTCCTCCTGGTCATTTTTCTCGTTGACCATAATATACATATTATGTGAAGCAAGGAGGCTGTTTAAGGCATCACCATAGTGGTTATGTTGAAAGTGGTGGATTCCGTCTCCATGACAGTCCACCATCCCACATACATTGACATCTGAGAATGAGCAGGTGGTGGCGTTAAAATCCCCTGCCATGAACAAATCAAAGATAACATTAGAATCCTTAAAAATGTCATCCAGTGCACTAGAAAGTGCTCTAACCACCTGGTCCCTGGTATCATCGAAGAGATTATTATAAAAATGTATTAAAAGAATGTTCCTACCTCCTGATATATGCAGCCATAAAATCTGAGAATGGACCCCAACTTGTACATATTTTTTAACCAGCAGTTTGGACAGAAATCAAGATTAGAAGGCCCCCCTTGGCTCTGCCCGATAATGAACCGGTTGCAGGTAACTGGTATGAGACAAAACCATTATATCCTTTAAAGTCCCTACACCAGGTTTCCTGCAAACAGATAATATCAAAAAGAGCTAGAAATTCCGTCCAACCCAAACAATCTGATTTGGACCTAATACCCGCAATATTCCAACTGGCAATATAACAGCTGGAAAAAACAGGGGCACCTGACCCCATGGAAAAACAGTTATTACCCTGTTGTAGAATAGCAGCATTAGAAGTGTCCGAAAGTAACTCTGGGCGACCTGCAGGATCACCCTCCTTGCCCGTAGGCGTACAATCTACAGTTGTCCCAGAAATGTTATCCGTAGGCCCTGAGATACAAACACTTTGACTCGTACCAGGCAAAACCTGACACACCGAAGTTTCTGGGGGTGCCATACCCAACTCCATAGATGATGCCGAGCAACCTGCTAGGTTGCCCTCCTTGCCCATAGGTGGACAATCTGCAGTTGTCCCAGAAGTACTACCCATCGGCCCTGATATACAAACACTTTGTCCCATATCAGACAGAGCCTGTCTCACCGGAGTTTCAAGGGATACCGTACACAACTTCAGTCAGTCGTTTTGATCCAACCCACTAAAGCATTGGAAACGATTAGCGGTATTCACCTGGAAACTGTTTGCAAGGCTATGCAAGGCTTTTCCTCTCATACTCCCCCCCCGCGGTTACTAGAATGATGGCTAATGTGATGACTATAGAAAAAGCCCAAGGGACGGAGTGAAATGCCCTGATCGTTACAGGGACGAGACGAGGCTCGAATCAGGGCTGTCGTGGCAAGGTGGGGCTTACTAAAATTAATAATAACACAGTCCCCTGAAATGTTTTTCGGGGACGTGCCAGTCCAGTTAGTTCTGGTGGTAGCCAAAATTTGGTCCGCCATAGCCACTGGGAAGCCACACTCCCGATTGAGCCATGCTACAGTTTTATTTTTAAGGGAGTCATGTGATTCTATAGAGCGATAAGGCCCATCCTCTCTAATCGGTGTAACATTAGTCAGGACTGCTACATATGGTGCGCAGTCCGGTGGGAGGTTCGGTTGGGAGAGGCCACTATTGTTAAACTTCCCCCTTTCGGTAGTCTTCGGCTTATTCCCCAGGGCATAAATAGTCGGGGGGTTTGAAAGAATATCATTAGAGCGTAATGGTGTTATTGGAATGGTATTAAAAGAGTCTCCTGTGGGCAGTATTTTTGAGTTGCCAGTTACGCCCTGCTGCTCGTTAGCTGTAATGACACTACTGTTTTGCTGTGCAGGAATACTACAACCTGCACAGACCACTCGGACACTGGATGAGCCTTTGTTGGATTGCACGGGCTTACTAGTTCTGCCCCCGGCCACCGCAATTGCGGCAGCTGTTTGCGGACTATTGTTAGGTTTCAGGCCGGATTGCACCAACACACCCAATCTGACCACTTCCCTAGAGACAGCCTCGAGCCTCAAGCTTATCCAAGAGTGGAAGGACGATTTTGTCTAACTTTGCATCAATCATGCCAATAAGCAGCTCAAGCTGATCCGGAGCTAGTTTCAAATGAGTGGAATTAACATCATTATGTAAACTATTTAGCTCAGTGGGGACCCCATTTATTACAGATACAATATTCTTTTTACTTTTAAGACCCCCCTTTTTGGACGAGACAGGTCTATTTAGATGTCTCCCTCACCTCAACACTCTATGGGGTTTAGGGACCACGGAACTCAAAGCATCGGAGTCATTCAGGGACTCGTTTGTATCGGGTACCTTGTGAAGATCCTCGACAACAAAGATATCCTGTGGATGCTCTATTTCGTTGGTACCTTCTCTGGTTGGGAAATCCGTAGAGACCACTACACAGCTATCATCAATGGTAGAAATCGACGGGGAAATAGGCAATGGAACAGGGGTCTCAGCTGAAACTATATGATTCGTGGGATCAGGCACACTTCCAAGGCCCAGGGATAGTCTTCGTTCCTTATTGATCTTGTCTACTACTTTAACTAGGTAGTTGTCAAGTGTGGAGACAATAGGACGGGAGTTCCCGGCTGACTTGGGCATGTTGCCTTGAACAGATAAAAATAACCAACACAAGTGCTACCAGATGAGAATAGCACTTTTAATGAAATGACTTAAAAAACACACAATTAAAAATAGGCGATATACAACAACCAGTATCAAACCCTTAGATTACCAAATAGAATTAGGAATGCTTATTAGTTTTAGTCCAGGGGTAGACCAATGTTCAGGTGAACCGCAGTGTGTAAGCGTCCAGACAAACACTCCTGGTTTTGTTAAATGTATAACAGGTAGGGAGCGCGGGCCCGTTCAACACAGTCAATGGCAGGCCGGTACTAGGGCTACAAACAGTTAATTGGGTTACATAAATCCCATCAGTAGCAACACAATACCTTATGATGGCGTCCACTGGTTTGGAGAATGGAGGCAAGGGTTACGGAAATAAGGGGGGTGGCCCGACCCGGCCTCCTCTGGCCCCGGACGGCCACAGACGGCCCGCCCTTTGTCCGGGCTTAGCCCGGCGCAGCCCGCGCGCGGTCCCGCGACGCGGTGAAAGGAGCTGTTTATCAAGCGCCGCCAGGCGCGAAAGGATTCGAGGCTGCTTCCGGTGTGTGTGCGCCGGGGCACCTGGGGGATGTAGTCGTCTCCCTCCCCACTGCGGCCGCTAAGGACACCAACGCGGCGGCGTGAGGGAGAAGCACCAGGGCGGAGGCACCAGCAAGCAAGTTGGGAGGTGAGTGAAGCCAAGTCAGGCGCTGTCGCTGCTAGCACCCGCTCCACCGTGAAAGGAGCCGTTTATCAAGCGCCGCCAGGCGCAAAAGGAGTCGAGGCTGCTTCCGGTGTGTGTGCGCCGGGGCACCTGGGGGATGTAGTCGTCTCCCTCCCCACTGCGGCCGCTAAGGACGACAACGCGGCGGCGGGAGGGAGAAGCACCAGGGCGGAGGCACCAGCAAGCAAGTTGGGAGGTGAGTGAAGCCAAGTCAGGCGCTGTCGCTGCTAGCAGTTGCATTTATTTTTCTTGTAGAAAGGTGCACATATTCTGTAACCCTGTTCAAATGTTAACTTAGCAAAACCAGGCCTCAAGAAAAAATTAATTCAGTTGTTCACATTAAGATTTGAAATGTAATTCATATTTAGCCTTCACTATCGAATGTATGTTGATGAGTTGTCTCGATTGCAGGTGTAGTTAAGCCTCATTAATTAGAATAATGGAGTTTTGTGCTAAGAGATAGTAAAGCGTGAGAAGGAGGAGTTGGCTGAGGGAATCGCAGTAACGAGCGAGTAGAGGAGTTCTCAGGGGAGAGGAATGGCCAAGGATGAGAAGAGATATGTTATCCGGTTGAGAAAGGTACTGAAGGTTTCCAGATGTGCCAGAGCTATGAAAATGTTTCCAAGGAGGAGCCACATAAGAGTGTCACGTCGACTGCAGGGGCTATTATGTGCTGTGTTTAGAGAGAGAGTCCATCTTGGGTTTCCTTAGAGAGCAGACCTATGCTACTGCTTGTGTGGCCTTAAGCTACTTGAACCATTGTCTGAGTTTTTCTATTGAAGACTCTGATGACTGACACCTTTCTTCTTCCCTAATTTGATTAAGTTCTTATTCATATTCTTTAGTTTAGGGTTAGATAGAGAGACTTTATTTCGATTTTGATTCAAACCATAAAAGTATGCATATAAACATCACAGTTAAAAACAAATGTTAAATAGTGCCATAAATCATGTACAAAAAAAAAAAAAGCAAGGATTTCACCTAAACCGTACAATGAATTCATAATCAATAAGATGCAAATAGCGCAAAATATAGTATAGTCCATATAATAGGTTCCTGAGGTAGATGAGGCAGTCAGACAGTAAAAAGGCAACCTCATTGATCCATACAGATTCTCAATTTAACAGACAGTTTTAAGAATTCAGTTACATGGAGAACACAAATTAAGTTTCTTTAAAAGAGCAACCAGATAGCGTTTGCGTGGGTATTCATATAATTTACATAAAAATATAAAATGCAGCATATCCTGTGGAGACTTTCCGTCGCAGCCACAGGGAGCTGCAGCCTTGTTAAAAATATCTGTTTTAGGTCTAATTAACAGATGATGAAAGATATTTAACCTGAACCTTGTCAGCAGGAACTTCTCGTGGGAGCTGAATGAGCCCATCAAATATGGCTCCATTGTCTCGCATGTTTTTAACATGACATATTTCCTAATACTGGGTTTCAGGAGCTCCTCTCCTTCTCGTTGAACCTTTCTCCCCATATAAAAAGCACGCTTAATTGCCTCCACATCCCCTTTTACGATCCCGCTTGGTTTTTCAAACAACTCCAGACAACCAAGTCGAGAGAAACAGGATTTCAGATATTTTAACCAGGGGGTGCACATTGCCTTATCATGAGACACAAGATCTCTCACAATCATGCAGGTTAATGGAATGTCCTGGTTCAACCACAGTTTTACCCAGCAGGTCAAAGGGCGCAGGGAAAAAATTTCACATAAATATTGTGCCACCAATTCTTCATGTACTGCCAGATTAGATGTGCCAATTGGAACACATAGAAGACGCTTCATAAAGGCATTTTCAGCCACCTGTAGCTGTTCTCCAGCCACATAGCCCCATAATTCACTGCCATAAACAGCAGTTGCCACTGATTTTGCATTATAGAGTTTCATCATGGCATTGTTGGGCTTCTTCCCCAATTTCGAAGCAAAGCTAAAAATGGTAGCGTTGACCCTTGCCAGTTCCCCTTTCTTTTTGGCCAGGAGGGGGCCCCAACTTAGTTTGGTATCAAATAGGACCCCGAGATACGAGAACGATTTCGAAATGGGGATAGATACATCATCTAATTTAAATACAAAGTTCCTTCTTGGCTGTAGGCCAACTTGCATAATAAATGATTTAGAATTGTTGACCATTAGGTCTCTTTCTGTCATGAACGATTTAAAAGCATTTAATAAAGCTTGGAGACCCTTCTCGGTTCTAGAGATTAAAACCGCATCATCTGCGTATAAAAGAACAGGAATACCCTGCCTACCAACTCTAGGACAGTCAGCCTGTACCTTCTGCAAAACGGTATCTAACTCATTAATATAAAAATTAAAAAGGAAGGGGGCGAGAATACGACCTTGGCGCACACCCTTCTTAATATCAAAGTTACCAGTAGTACACAGATCCGATGAATACCTAACATTTGCACTGGTGTTACTGTGTAGGTCCACCAGAAAATTAACAATCCCACTATCCACACCCTTCTCCCTCATGGACTGCCACAGCCTTCCCCTGTTCACACAGTCGAAGGCTGATGACAGATCCATGAAGGCGAGATGGACAGTGCCCTTCTGAACCACAGTGTATTTACTTAGTATTAAGAAAAGATGAAGGCACTGAGTTATAGTAGAACGTCCACTGCAGAAGCCATACTGGGAGATGGACATGATGTTATTTTCCAGCGCCCAGTTTGTCAGTCTCTGCAGCAGAATTCTCCCCACTACTTTCACCATAGAGTCTATTAATGAAATTGGCCTATAACAAAGAGGACTGCCCCTATCCCCCTTCTTAAAAACAGGGACAATCGTTGAGACTCCCCGTGATAGGGGACAGCCAATTTCAGCAGCTGCGTTAAAGACCGACTCTTAAAATGGGTGCCCAAAAGCTAGGTTCAGACTTATATAAGTCTGGTGGGATTCCATCAGGGCCAGGAGCTTTCCTGGCTGTGAGTCCCTCTATACCCTCCAAAACCTCGCCTCTATCAAACGTGATCATTCCACCACTATTGCCAGGGAGCAAATTAACATTTTCAGTCACCACACAGCTATACAATTGTTTAAAATGTGATTCCCACTCTTCCTTTCTTATGCAGCATTCTAGACCATCACCCGGATCCTGGACCAAAAATGTTTTTTTTACTACCGCCCAGAATCTAGAGCTCCATTTTAAAGTAGAGGGATCAAGAATCTCATCCCAGGCCTCCACTCTTAAAAGATCCTTGCGTAGGGCGATAGCAGACTTCTATTCTTTGCGACACAACTTTACATTCGCTTTTATTCTAGGATTGGCTACCAAGGCTATCCTTAGATTACGTGCCGCTTTGGAACAAACGTGATTGAACTATCTCGGTCCTCCATTCTCTGTGTTCTTTACTGGGACCATCATCAGCTCAGACACCTTCTCCGACAAGCTTTGAAAAGCGCTAAGAACCTGCCCCTTCTTGAATGCAGTTCTTAATATCCTCCGTGCAGTTATCCCTAATATTTTTGTATAATAGGTCAGGAGTAATCATTGACCATCTAAGACGCCGTCTCCCATCGGTTGTGCTCAACCTGCCAGTAATACATATCCGATCTTCCTTAATTATCCAGGGACCCTTCAAATGAACAGTGAGTGGGTTATGATCACTGAATTCACTTTGTTCAATGGTAAAAGAGTCCACAAAAGACTGCATAGGCAAAGAGAGTAACACGTAGTCAATGAAAGTACCCCTCCCATGACCTTTAAAAGTTGGGGTATCAAAGCACTTTGTGGGATCCCTCAGTGCCATAGCCAAAGAAAGATCTAAACTGCTCAATAAATCATTAAAAAGTTCCCCTTCCAACGTATGTTCCAAATGCAAACCGCCAAGGCGGTCACACTGCAGATCCATTAAACATTTCGACAGGGGGTCGCCACAAGGATGAACATTAAAATCTCCCATAATCATAAGGTTATGGAGGCATTCCCTCAATGAAGAATTAATAAATACATTTAGTGCAGATATTTGGTTAGGACCTGTGTTAACATTGACAGCATTATAAAAGTTCACCAAACCAGCCAGACAATTTTCTCCATTCAGTACTAAACCCATAAATCCAGAGTTTGCTGTTAACATTCTACGAATTTTACAAGAGAGTGTGACGGAAATAAAAGTCACCAAACCCCCCTTAGGCCTGCCTCTACTTGATGCTATTGCAGGAACATAAAAGGCCTTATACCCTTCAAGGAAAAAGTCACAATCCTGTAGCCAGGTCTCCTGCAAGCAGATGATCATAAATTGCTTAATATACATAATCCAATTGTCGTCCGCCATCTTTGATGCCAGCCCCGCGATGTTCCAAGAAATAACATTATTACAACTTGCTTTAGCCTGTGTGATCTCAATGGGTGCCGTCTCAGCTGGTATTACATTACGCTGCCCCACAGACGCCTCACGTCAGTCGCACGCCTCCAAGCCAGACAGAACATCATATCTATTCTGTATATCCACATTAAACCCATTACTACAATAACCAACAAAATTGAATCTATTCTGTGTTTCTGCAGGAGGCCCATACCCACGTTGATAAACAACATTGTACAGGAATGGTGCATCCAAGGCAGGGGTCTGAGTTGGATTTGCTGGCCTAATTTTCCTTTGAGGA
The DNA here is from genome assembly GCF_964204655.1 of Triturus cristatus. Taxonomy (NCBI): domain Eukaryota; kingdom Metazoa; phylum Chordata; class Amphibia; order Caudata; family Salamandridae; genus Triturus; species Triturus cristatus. The sequence goes on along the minus strand of NC_140593.1, from coordinate 451,867,585 downwards.
GGCGGGTCTTTACTCAGGTGTGCATAAAAATAGCCCAGTGGGCGAACACATATACTGTTCATATTGCACATTAGTGAGGATGCTCTTAGTAAAACTGTTGCCACATGCTGAGGATGCTTAAAATTGACAACAATGCAATCCCCTCTACTTGTTTTTCTAGACGGTCCAACCCAAATCACCCTTCTTACTGCTATTATTTGGTCCGAATATGCAATTGGAAAGCCACGGTTTTTGCTAAGCCATGTGACTGTTTTATTTTTTAATGAGGCGTGGGATTCCCCATATAATAAAGCTGAGTGGTCATCACAAGATGGAACATTTGTCAGCACCACCACATACAGTTCGCAATCAGGTGGGAGGTTAGGATAGCGGCTTTTCCTTATGTGCATGAGATCAGGTCTACCCTCCGGAGCTATTGTGGGATGTGTAGGCAGAGCAGGAATAGCCGGTGTCACAGGGGGAACAGATACTGCTACTGCAACTTGCTGTGGAATCTACTGTGCATTCCCTAACATAGTTTCCTGCCCCTTTTCCACAACCTTAGCTCTGGCCGTGGTAGCTGACGCCAAGTATGTAGTTAACAGACCACCTAGTCTATCTACTTCCAATGCCAAAATGTCAAGCTTAGTTGTCAATGGTCTTAGCATCTCCTCTAATTTAGCCTCTATCTTCACTTCCAAAGTGTTAATCAGTAGAGCAAATTGCTCAAGATTTAAATTAACATCACCCTCATTGTTTCTACCGGGTGTAGAGGATCTTAAGCCATTGCAAACTGGCTGAATTGGGTCTCGTTTTTTTTATTATGCTTCCCACCCCGTTTTATTTGTGTTTTCCTACAGGATCGCACCGGCCTTGGGGCTGGTGGTACCTCCACTATTTCCTCAATTGAGGTATCCGGCAGGTCTTCCTGTGACTCTGCATGCACCTGGGCAACAACCGGTATCTTAGCCCTATCTCTAATGTCCAGGTTAGTGCCCCCATCTATGTCAACCATAAGCAGGGGCATATCTTCCTGTACCACTAATGTGCTCTCCAGTCCCAGGGAGGCCCTACGATCATTATTTATTCGGTTCACTTTTTTCACCAAATAATTATCCATGGTCCCTAACACAGGAGCAGGTTTTTTCAACTTTCGATTTAGACATTATGTACAAGTATGATTAGGCTAATAAGCAGAAGAAAAAATAAAAAAATAAAAAAATAAAAAAAATAAAACTATCACTATACACAAATAACAGGATAAAACAAATTGGGTCTCACTTTGCGAGTGAAGTCCGGCTCTAAAGGACTCAAGTCTATGGCCCAGACCAGTCTCCTCAGGCCTCTGAGGGCCACAGAGGGCCCGCCCTTTGCCCGGGCTTAGCCCCGGGCGCTACCCGCGCACGTCCCGTGGGACAGGAGGCGTTCCGGTGTTTGTAGGCGCCACCGGGCGCAGGCTGCGACGTCCCAGGTGCGCCTCTGCCACCGGGGCACCTGGGAAATGAAGTCCGAGTTGCGTGGCCGACCGTTTCCCTCACGGCGCTCGGTGGGCTAAAGGATGGCGGTGAAGAGTTGTAGGGCTCAGCAGATGCCCTTCACGTATTGCCCAGCCTGATTCCGGCAAGTTGAGACCCCCACAGAGCTATCGGCGCTCCGGTGTTTGTAGGCGCCTCCGGGCGCAGGCTGCGACGTCCCAGGTGCGCCTCTGCCACCGGGGCACCTGGAAAATGAAGTCCGAGTTGCGTGGCCGACCGTTTCCCTCACGGCGCTCGGTGGGCTAAAGGATGGCGGTGAAGAGTTGTAGGGCTCAGCAGATGCCCTTCACGTGTTGCCCAGCCTGATTCCGGCAAGTTGAGACCCCCACAGAGCTATCGGTGCTCCGGTGTTTGTAGGCGCCTCCGGGCACAGGCTGCGACGTCCCAGGTGCGCCTCTGCCATCGGGGCACCTGGGAAATGAAGTCCGAGTTGCGTGGCCGACCGTTTCCCTCACGGCGCTTGGTGGGCTAAAGGATGGCGGTGAAGAGTTGTAGGGCTCAGCAGATGCCCTTCACGTGTTGCCCAGCCTGATTCCGGCAAGTTGAGACCCCCACAGAGCTATCGGCGCTCCGGTGTTTGTAGGCGCCTCCGGGCGCAGGCTGCGACGTCCCAGGTGCGCCTCTGCCACCGAGGCACCTGGGAAATGAAGTTCGAGTTGCGTGGCCGACCGTTTCCCTCGCGGCGCTCGGTGGGCTAAAGGATGGCGGTGAAGAGTTGTAGGGCTCTGCAGGTGCCCTTCACGTGTTGCCCAGCCTGATTCCGGCAAGTTGAGACCCCCCTTTAGGTACAGCAGTGAAAGTTAGGTTACTCATGCTTGTTAAAGAAAATCATCTGATGCAATTTATCCTTCATTTCTTCTTTCTTATTACCTGCATTGTTATCTTAGAGTTAGTTGTTTGCTTTGTACTATATAGGATTCATTTCTTAAGGAGATTTGGACTTACTCTGATCTTTTTGTATTTTTATATGTTATGTTATGTAATGTAAGTTAATTGCCATTTGTATAGCGCCAAAATCACCAATGGTCTCTAAGCGCTTGTGAGGAACATAAATCAATACCAAGGCTACACATCCCGAAGCTTGGTCAATCTGGGTGTAGCTTGTCCAAATGCCTGTATAAACAAGAGTGTCTTTAGTTTTTTCTAAAGGAGAGTAGGGTGCCTTCCCTATGCAAGCTCTCCGGTAGCTTGTTCCAGAGTTGAGGAATCACAACTAAAAAAGCTCGGCCTCTCATGATGGATTTGTCAAACCGTGGACAGGACAACAAGCTTGCATCAGATGATCTGAGACATCATCCTGGCAAATAGCTCTTCAAATGTTCCTTGATGTATTCAGGTGCCGCTCCATGCAGGGCTTTGTGTGCAATACATAAACCCTTAAACCCAGCCCTCTGCTTGATTGGGAGCCAGTGCAGTTGTTGCAGTAATGGTGTGGCATGTGCTCTTCTAGGAAGTTTCAAAATCAGTCTTGCTGCATCATTCATAACCACCTGAAGCTTCCCTGATGATTTGTTAGGTAGTCCGATGTATACCGCGTTACTTAAGTCCAGTCGTGACACAATTAGTGCTGACACTACAGTACGCATGGTGGAGAATGACAGGAGGGGTACAAGTTTCCGGAGTTGCCTCATAAGGCCCACACAATTCCCCACCACAACGGTCACCTGGTTGTTCAGCGTTAACTTGTTGTCTAACCTAATACCCAGACTCTTCACAACTGTGTCGGAGTAGTGCCTATCTCTTGTGGCCAGAAGGAATAGGACCAATGGTTGCCCCCTGTGGCAATAGCTAGTACCTCTGTCTTGTCGGGATTTACTTTCAGTGAGTTGATGGTCATCCAGTTCGTCGTGAACCGAAGAATATTCTGTACATTAGACTGTGCCTGTGTCGAATTGTCGATCCACAAGATTAGTTACGTATTGTCAGCATAATTGAACACCAGACAGTCTAGTTTTGCCAGTGCTCCAACGATTGGCTGCAAATAGATGTTAAAAAGCAGGGGCGACAACACCGAACCCTGCGGGACCCCACATGGCAAAGCGCCTTTGCTTGACACATATTCCCGTAGTTGGACTTTTTGCGTCCGATCCTTCAAGAAGGAGGAAATACACTGGTATACGGCGCCAGTGATTCCCAGCCCCCTGAACACGGGACAGCAGCTGAGCATAGTTCACCGTGTCAAACGCGGCTGAGAGATCCAAAAGGATCAGCGCCGACTATTTCTTCTTGTCGGCTGCGAGCCTCAGCTCGTCCAGCACTGAAAGCATCACCAGCTCTGTACTGTTATGGGCCCTAAAGCCTGCTTGCCACGCATGGAGCAGCTGATGTTCCTCCAACAAAAAGACTAAAGTGTTTTACACACATGCTGCTCTACTACCTTAGCCAGAAAGGGAAGTCTGTATATGGGTGGGTAATTCTTCAGATTATTTACATCCACTCCCTCTTTCTTCCGCAGGGGAGTCACCATAGCTTCCTTAAAGCTGAGAGGAACCTTACCAGTTACCAGGGACAGGTTTAACAAGGACAACATTTCTGGCCACATCATGGGGAGGATAATTTTGAACACCCTGGGAGGACAGGGGCCCTCTGGTGACCCTGATTTCACTTTGGCCATGATGCTAGGCAGTCTAAATCTAGTGTTGGAAAGACTAAGAGATTCCCACCCTAGAAGTCCGGTTGATCCACCACTGAGAGAGGGCACGAGCTTATGCCGGTATTGCCTATTTCTGTTAGGATATCCTTGACTTTTGCTAGGAAGAAGTCCTATATGATTATGTTGTGACTAATCTATATTGATTTGTTTTTTAACTTAGAATTTAACCTACTGAACTCAGATCAAAGAGTCAAGAGGATTAATGTTTAGCCACATTGGTTGCACTGCATTGAAATGATAAGCAGTCAGTTGATTCCTTTCACCGCTCACTCTACTAGAAAGACCTGTCCCCTCTGGAGAGAATTGTGTAAATTGGCCTAGGCTTTAACATGTCATAGCCTCCTAAGGAAGATATATTGGAAAATTACAGATCAGGACGGGATTTTGTAAATTTCCCAACAGCTGCTGCACCCTGTCAGAGACGGGAACAAGCACAAGTATTATTTATAAGTGTATTATTGCCATTCACACTCAGCAGTCTTCATTTAATTGGCAGACGAAGGATAAAAGAGTACATCTGTTATGACTTCCAAGTGTGACTTGTGAGTTGCATGTATATCTTAGCACGAGGCACTTCAGTGCATTATTATTGAAGTGCCTTGTGCTAAGATATACGTGCAACTCACAAGTCCCACTTGGAAGTCATAACAGACTCTTTTATCCTTCGTCTGCCAATTAAATGAAGACTGCTGAGTGTGAATGGCAATAATATACTTATAAATAATACTCTTCGGAGGCAACATTCTTGTTCATTTTTTTGCAATATCCACTTTAGTTGCGTAATCTTTTGACTGCTCCTCCAATACATAATTTACTTGAGTTTTACTCACATAGATAACATTTCTATTTCTTTCTTATGCAAGTCAAAATTTGCTCAAAATAGGCAAATGGCAAATTCTGAAAGACAATTATAAATTGCAATTTTATTTGATAAGAATTTTGCAAGTGGGAATGCGTATGCACCTGCTGCAGTAAAAAAAAGTATACATGAGATCAAATGGAAAAAAATCAATGAAAAAAAGATCTCAAAAAATGTTAGTAAAATTAAAACAGCTTGTGTAAGCATAACTGCAGAGTGCCTCATCCCTGTTAAAGAAAATGCGAAAACAGAAATGTACAACATGACTGAACAAAAGAAAAAGAAACTAGGCTTAGCTGGAGTCCCTGAAGTGGGGAAATGACATGCAAAGATGGATCTATGTTGAATCAGGGAGAAAGCAATAAATGAAACCCGGAGCTGGCACTGAAACCATGAACAGGTGTGGGGAGGATGGCAGCCATATATAGGGAATCCAGTAGGTGATGTCAATCATGTCCTGATGAGCAGGATTTGGGGGATTTGGTGATGACACAGGTGAATGTGTGTAAGATTTCTGTTCTTTTCAGCTTGTATTTTGCTTTAATGCTTGTTAATGACTCAAAAATCTTAATAAACAGATTGCCAGACAAAAAAGAACCTAAGCTTAAGACAAAGCAACTTTATTTACTAATAGTTGATCCGCAGTGGGCTGCAAACCTTGCTTCCTTTATACCCCAAAACAAGTTTTTGCTTTCTCTTCTAAGCACAGTCGATAAGGTTCCCTGTACACTGGTATACAATGGGGTGGAGTGGCCTTACCCCTAGACTAAGGGCCTGATGATGGCGGTCTTGGGACCGGCGCTGCATTTTTGGTGGCTTGGCCACCCGATTACGATATGTGAGGTGAAACCATCACATGTCCGCTGCCACCGCCAGGGCCGGACTGAAAACTTAAAACAGCCTCGGAAAAAATTAAAAAATCAGCCCGCATGGGCAGACATCCTAATGTGCACTAGAATAAAAGCAACTCTTTCCAGTTGCGTCCGGGATCGGTAATGAGCACCACCATTCCTAGAGGCTGAACCCGGTCTCCAAGTGTCAATACCAGCCTCCTGGGGAATTGCCCGCTTGCCCGGCTGGCCAGTCCGGCCTTGGCCACCGCCAACATTTCAGCTACTGTGGGGGTGTCAGGAGAGGCAGAGGTGGCCCAAGGAGGCGGTACCGGCATTTTCACTGCCAGGCTGATTATGAACTGCTTTTCCACCGATCCATACCTGGGGGTACACCACCATGCGTGAGTCAGCGGAAAGGCAGAAAATGTTCTTCAAATTGTGCTGAGGGTGATTGTGCCATTGTGTACCGTCATATGGAAAGTGCTCCAATACATTAAGTTTGGGTTCACGCTGTGTCACACAGCTCACTTGTCATACACCACACTACAACATACGGCCGGCCTGCTGGAACCGTGTTGTCGGTGTGTCCAGCACGCAGCATTGTGGCCAGCATTGCATTCCGGTTAGTTTCCTGAGGAAATACGTACCACCGCCATTACTCTACCGCAGTGACACTGCCAGACCCACTGGAAACTCGTAATACGGCAGGCAGGGATGCAGGCTGCTGGACTGAGTATTCGGTCTTGCCGCAGGACGGCGGTAAAACCGCATAACTCGTAATCAGCCCCTATATTTGTGAGCACCTTTGGTCCGAAGAATATATACTTTGATTGCTTTTATTTGATGAAATATGCTTTGTTTTCATTTAGTTTAGTTTGATTTGGTTTGATATGGCTTAATTCCATGTAATTTTATATTGGTTATTTCTATAGCAGTTCTGTTTCGCTTAATTATCATTTTCAATGGCATTTAGGTGAGGTTAACTGAAACAACAAAATTGTTTTGGTAGTCAGAGAATACAGTTGGTAGGCAGAAGTGTCTTCAACAAGCTAACAGCTAACAGCAAACAGTCATTTGTGCATTTCTAGTTGGCCAGAGAGAGAATAGTATTTTTTAGTAATTTATAATTTCTGTAGCACACTTGAGGCGGGTTCAGACATTGAAACACTGCGCAGTAACGCTGTTACAAACTATCATGCATTGAATCTATTCATCCTATCTGGGGAACGCCCACTCTGCTTTATCAATGTGTTCTCTATTGCACCAAGCAAGCTCTTCTTTCAGTCCAATCTTTTATACTCCACTCTCTGCTCACTGCCCAGGCCCCCCCCCCAATTTGTTCCCTTTTGCTCTCTTTTCAGCCTCCGCCTTGAGATGTCCTTTTATTCAGGTATTGATAAATAGTCATCTCATCTGTAATCCAGAGTTGCACCAACTTTCTGCATATGATCCTTTCTCAACTCCTTTCTATGTATCTTCCAAAACTTTCCTAAGCCTCTATATGTTTTCAAACGTTCCTTCATCTCCAAGCTTTCATTTGATATTCTCTTTCTACCTAATGTTGACTACATCATAAATGCATTTATTCCCCCTGTGTGTACACTCAGATCCCGACAAACCCAACTTATTTTCCGCACTTTCTACCACTCAACAATTCATTATTTCTCTTCTAATCTTGCTCGAACTCCATAGTACCCAATCTCTTTCCACTACTCACATTTCCATCAGTGCTGCTATTCCTGTGCTCTCACTTCAGCACCAACTGTTCTCCTACCTTCACCATCCAAAAATGTCCTGTAATCCTTATTCATTGCAATATCACAGTGTTCATCTAGTTTTAACTACCATGTAAGTCTTCTTTTCCCCACTTTAACCAACATGCAAGTCTTTTCCCCACTCTTACTGACCTTGTCAGTAACCTGACTCACCTTGTCAGTAAAATTGCTTCCATCGCAGCACAGCTCCACCTGGCACCGTTTCCCCCTGACCATTCTAGGCCCTTAGTTCAAGGCCCATAACCCTGGTGGTCCAGTGGGGATCATCCCTGCTCTGCTCTCTGCCCTCTGTTTTTTCTGCTTCTGCCTTTTTTACTCCTCGTCTCTTTTTCACATTCCTTTTTTCTATTTCTTGCTTTTTTAATCTGTTTACTGCTTTTCCCAATTTCTCTTATTTCTCCATTTTTTGTGCCTTTTCCCTTTGTGCCCTTGTTGCTGCTCGTCCCCCGCGGCCCCGCCCCCCACTCCAGTGCCGTTTTCCCACTTCCCGCTTCCTACCTCCCAGCTGTCCAGCCCTCCCTAAACAGTACTTAATGGTGCCCGCTGACAGGTGGAGGAGTGATCTTACTGACCTTGTCAGTAAATTGCTTCCATCGCCGCACAGCTCCACCTGGTAGCTGTTGACCCCTGACCCTGCCAGGTCCTTAGTTCGTGGCCCGCATCCCTGGTGGTGTAGGGCAGAGCATCTTTGCTCTGCTGCTCCTCTCTGCCCTCTGTTTTTCTGCTTCTGCCTTTTTGCTCCTTTTTTTTTTCCACCTTCCTTTTTTCTATCTATTGCTTTATTCATCTTTTTACTGCTTTTCTCACTATCTGTTATTTCTCCTCTTTTTGCGACTTTTCCTGTCTGTTCTCTTGCCGCTGCTCATCCCCCGTGGCCCCACCCCCGTCCAGCGCCGTTTACCCGTGTTCCAGGGACCATTTAATGCAACAACTTCATTTAATGCAACGACTCCAGCACCCTCTACGCCCTCAACATCAGACTTCCACTGCCTGCCACCTCAGGTCGCTGAAGAACACCCAAGGCTCGCTCACCTGCCTCAACTGCACTTTCACCTGCCTCCACACACCAGACCCACCAACCACATGACCCTCAACATCTGGACCCGACCACCTCAGATGCATCCTACTCAACGCCCGTTGCCTTAAAAGACACAATGTGGAGATCTGGGAAATGCTCAACTCTATCCCCCCCGACGTCGCCTTTTTCACGGACACCTGGATGAACCCCACCCTCACCCCGGACATCGCAACCGCAATCCCTGATGGCTACAAAATCATCCACAAAGACAACGTCAACTGACCGGGAAGAGGCATCGCCATCATCCACAAAAACAACCACCCCTTCACAACCAGCTCTGATGTCCACTCACCCAACATGGAGCACCTCCACTCCCACTTCCACTACTAGATCCAGACCAACCCGAATGCCACCCTCGTGGTACCCTCATCGACAGACCTCCCGGACCCCGCCCCCCCTTCAGCTAATCCATAGCCAACTTCATTGCTCACCATGCTCTCGCCTCAACTGACTACATCCTCCTCGGCGACCCCAATTTCCACTTGGACAACCTCATTGATCACAACACCACATCCCTACTGAAGACTGTTGCCCCAGTCGGACTCAAATAAATGGCCACACCACTAACCCACTCAGCAGGTCACATGCTTGACCCCACATGCTCTCCATGCCACTGGTCCTAGGATGCTTGTTTCCAGTCCAGTGAGGACTTGGCTTGGCAGTTTGAGCTGGACTGTTCCCATCAGGCACAGGGTCAAGACTGATTTGCGTATGGCTGGGTTCAAACCGGAATGGCATGGTGAGAAAAAAAACTATGGATTTAGGCCCAGATCTCAGTACTGGGGTGAATGTATGACATTGTTCTGCATTCTGACAATCAACTGTTGTTTTTCCATTTGTCACCCATCTTCTCTGCAGGCAACAACATCTCGGTTAGCCACACCTCCGAGTAACACTGGACCAATCACCACTGCATCCACTTCTCCTTCGCCAAACCCACCGTACACCACCACACCCACTGCAATCCTCACAGAAGCTGGAACAAGGTCCCTCAGCAAAACCCCACCATCCACGGATGCCAACACCTCAGCACGCAACCTCCACCGATGTATCTCCAACTGTGCCAACTCACTAGCTCCCCTCAGGGAATCGTCAGGCAAGCACCCCTACAAAAAAGCCAGCTGGTTCTACCCCGCCTTCTAAGAGTCCACGGACACCTGCAGACGGCTTGAGAAAAGATGGAGGAGCAGCAAGATCATGTCACACCATGCAGCCTTCAAAACTGCCATCACCACACACCACTACCTCATCAGAACAACAAAGAAATCAGCCATCCAGGAACACATCAACGCCAATGCTCACAACTGCAAAGAAATCTTCGCCATGGTCAAAGAATTTGTCAAACCTAGCACAGAGACAGCAGACATCCCCCCTCTCAAGACCTCTGCGGCAACCTCGCCATCTTTTTCCACCTCAAGAGCAAGGAGATCTATGACCGCTTTACAACCCTATAATACCACTGCACCCAATAGCTCCAGACCCCAACAGACCTTGTCTAACTGGACCAACCTCACCTTTGACGACACTCTCAGGATCATGAAGAGCATCCACTTAGGAGCCCCCTCGAATCCCTACCCTCACCACATCTTCAGCAGAGCTGGCACCTCCATCGCACCCGAATTCTGTTGCACCATCAACTACTCTATCGAGTCTGCCACCTTTCCAGAAGCCTGGAAGCACACAGAGTTCAACCCCCTGCTTTAGAAACCATCTGCCGACCCAACAGACCTCAAGAACTACAGACCCATCTCTCTGCTCCCCTTGCCAGCCAAAGTCATTAAGCAAGCCATCAACGCTCAACTCTCTGAGTTCATTGAAACAAGCCACATCCTGGACCTCTCCCAATTGGGCTTCAGAAGCAATTGCAGCACCTAGACCTGTCTCCTTGCTGCTACAGATGACATCCGCACCCTCCTGGACCGGGGCGAAACTAGTGCCCGCATCATATCGGTATAGATCATGACTTGGATTAGTTCGGAGACATGGCAGGCATGGGTCAAGGCAATGATTTCAGCCACTTGTGTGGAGTGTACTCCCTGTAAGCAAGCAGCTTCCACCACTCCAGAGATGGTACAGACATCAAACACTGCTCTCAGATTTCCTTCATCATCTCTTAGACATGAACCATCAACAAAAAGGACTTGATCAGGATCAGACAATGGCTCATCGACGATGGCAGGTCTTGGTTTCGCACATAGTTCAGTGACATCCACACAATCATGGTCTTCACATTCTTCCCCATCAGCATTTGGAGTAGGTAACAAGGTAACAGGATTTGACACACACCACCTCTTCAGGGTCCCATTTTAAGCGGCAAGGAGCACCTGTTCATACCTTGTCAACCTGTTATTTGTCAAATGCTGGGTCTTGGTTCTCATCATTAGGAGCTCAACCGAGTGTGGTACATACACTGTAAGAGGATGACCCAACACAATGCTCTCACATTGTTCAATCCTGACACCGTTTACCACAACGGATTTGAGACATCCTGGCAACTCTGAAGCTACAGGATCTAGTGTAGCTGAGAAATAGGCCACTGGTCTACGGGAACCTCCATGCGCCTGCATGAGCACAGATAGAGCACAACCTTCCCTCTCATGACAGAACAGCAATAACGCTTTGTTGTAAGCAGGCATTCTTAAAGCCTGAGCTCGTCACAGGCATTCTCTCAGCTCCAGGAAAAGCAAGTAAGCAGTCATTATCCCAAGGTACCAGATCACACACATCTTTGTGAGTCAGCATCTGCAAAGGCGTCGCCATCAGAGAAAAGTTGGGAATCCACTGTCGACAATAATCAACCATTCCCAAGAACATTCTGACCTCTTTTCGGGTACTATGCTGATTCATTTTCATTATCGTCTCAATCTTCTCTGGTGACACCTTCTTCTTGCCTTTTTCGATCCGATGGCCCAAGTACTGTACTTTATTCACACAATACGGAAGCTCACCTGGGGACACCTTATGCCCATTGTCAGCTAGGTGATTCAGTAAGGCTAATGTTATGTACCCTGCAAGCGTAACGCTTCTCAGATGCAATGAGGAGCTCATTGATGTATTGAACCAGTACTGCGTTTCGAGGCAACATCAGACTTTTAAGATTCTTCTGATTAAAAATGTCAGACTTTCAGTAAACCCTTGAGGGATACAATACCATGTTAAGATGCGATTTTCCAGATGAAAAGCAAGCAAATATTGGCTCTCCTAGTGCCATGGAATAGAGAAAAATGCCTGGCAGAGATCAATTACCATGAACCACTCAGCTGCACAAGGAATTTGGAATAGAGTCATGGAAAGATTCGGTACAACGGTACAACATGGAACTGCTATGTAATTGACCTGCCTAAGGTCTTGGACAATGCAATATTTCCCCCTAGGTTTCTGCAATGCCTTAATAGGAGAGTTGCATGGGCTTCCCAAGATCTCCTTTAAGATGCCCTGCATGATCATAGACTCAATTGTGGGTGTAATTCCTGCCACTGTCTCTTGGGTCAAATTGTACTGAGGCGTTCTCTGGAATTCTGCATTAGGCTTGACCTGTATACGAACTGGTTCAACTCCTCGAATCAGTCCAATCTCTTCGCCTGTTAAGTCCCACACCATTGGTGAAATAGTTTCTCTGAGATATCTTCCACTGTCAGCAAAGGAATCATGGTAGTGTAAAGGTGCTGATTTACCAATTTGAAAGCAATGTCTTCAGCATTGGTTTACAATTTGATTTCCCTATGGGGTGCAATAGATGGTACAATTCAATTTGCACAATAGGTCTCGCCCTAACAATTACATTGGACTGAAATCGCACACCACAAACTGAGGGTAATACTGAAAGGTTCCGATTTTCACCGGCACCTCTTCCGTCGAAGGGTTTGTCATCCTCTTGTTAGCAACTCCTACAACTTGGATTGATTTTCCAGGGCGGGGTAAGTGTGGGCCTACTGCAGATCTCACAGTAGAAAGGGGAGCACTAGTATCAATTATGTAATGGGATTACCATCCATGTCTGCTTTCACATATGGTCCATTCTGGTCTACCTCTAAGACTGCACCAAGTGTGCTGTCTTCCTCCTCTCACAGGCACCGTGATAAGTACGTGTCTGGATCAAATCCATCCATGACTTCCATCAAGAGCATATGGTGATATGTCCGATTGCCCTGTGGAATTATTTGAAGCTGAGGCACTTGCACCAATGGAGTCTGGTTTCCTCCCACATTAATTGATCTTGGCTTGGTCACTGTCGGTAACTAATTCACCCCATCTGCCGTCTGAATGAGTTCTCCTCCCTGCTCTTGGCTTGCAGGATTGAGGCGACAGTCATGCTTCCAATGTTTGATTTTGTGACAAAAATTACATGCAGGCGATTGTTTCAGGATGAGACATCTATACCTGTCTTTGGATGTATGGGGATACCTCTACCTCTTCCTTGACCCGCTGGCCCTACAGCTGGTTGTACTTGTACAACTTTCGGGGCCTTCCCCTGACCACAAGTTACAGCTCCCATCATTTGCTGTACCTACTCGCCTTTCTGAGCATTACGCATTTGGGCCAGGATCAATTTCTACTTTATCCTCCTATGTTTAGACTCCATCACCTTAGTACCTGGCATACCGTAGAAACTCGTCCACAGATTTGTTTAGCCAGCAAATCGGATACTGTAGGATCATAAGGCTGATATCTGGCCTCAGTCCAGTCACAAATTTGGATACGAATTGTCCCAAGTATTTGGGGTCCAACGTGTCTAACCCATTGCACTGCTTAAAGGCTTGCACCAGCTTTTAATAATAAGCATGTACAGACTCTTTAGGATCCTGCGTTGTTCGATCTATCTTGGCCCAATCGATGTCTTGTGAGGCTGCAACCATTTGATCACCTGATCATACTTCTTCATAACCATTGCAAAGGACCATGAGTTATTGAATCCCTCTCTGGCTCAGCACAAGGCCACTCAACAGCTATCTTACGAGCAGACCACAAATCACTAGGAACCAAAATTTCAAACAAGGTCTTTAAGTCAATCCACAACACTTTCGAGATCTTAGCAAAGCGATGGACTTGCTTGTACCATTCAGCAGGTTTCTCTCTCAACCTAGGAAAATCATTTGTGAATACAGCAAGATCACCCCAAATCCAGGGAGCATGCACATATCCTCCACTAGATACCTCCTAAAACGGGTACGGCTCTATTCCCTGTGTTCCCTCTCCTGGAGGAGGCGTCTCCCCTGTCACCTTTTTCGTGCTCTCCTTCCTCGACCACCTCTCTTCCCACTTATCCAGCATACTACAAACCTTTATTCTTGTTATTAGTTCCCGTATGTGCGTCCCCAACCCAGTCTCTTTGTTTTCCTCTACCTCCTGGTCGCTGTAGGCTAACCTATGATTTCCCTGTAATGCCTTAGTTTGAGACAGATTTACCCCATACTTTTGAACCAAATCTGACAGTTTCTTGTGTACCTGCCTTGCCCTTTGGGTGACATCCTTTGCCATGAACAACAATTCATTCATTTCTCTATTCTGTCTAAAGACAGATTCCAACTAATGATCTCTTCCAATTCTGCCTTCATTCTCACCACATCCACTAGCTTCACCTTCATTGCGGCCTTGATGGTATCCTGACTAGACTTACAATGCTGGCTCTCCTTGCTGTTAGTATGGTTCCTCAACCATGACTCTAAATCCACAACGTCTAAGACGTGTTGGTTCTCAGATGCTCTCTGACGTGTGCTTGGTTCTTGAAGCATACAACTCTGTCCTCTCACAGGGTTCTCCCACATTCACAGATCTGAACTGCTGCTTATCATAGGTATGGACCTTATAGTGCTAGAACCAATCCGTATTCTGGAGGAGTCAGCAGTAGCCGCCAAAGGGGTACTGGATTCCATAAGAACTAAAGGAAACAAACCCCCATCCACATTCCCTGTCCTTCCCAAGGGAGTCCCTTCTGCAGGAATGGATTGTCTCTGGCTAAGGCTTCCTGATGGGCCTGAATCATAATCAGGTTTGACAGGTCCAATGGTGACCGTTACTGTAAGAGCTTCCAGCAACCGTGAAGTAGCAGTGACCCCATTCTGTTCAGCCACTCCTGTTCCCCCCAGGACTACCGAATGGTGAGCCACTGGGGCTGATGCATTTTCCACATCATCGGTGCCTTCAAGACTTCGTCCCACTTACCCAGGTTGTGAACTATAAACTGGCGTACGCTCAGCTAGCAACCCATCAAACAAGCTGTCTTCATTGTCACTGCTGTCACTCCCATTTACCCTTCTTCCCGCGTCTCTGTTTTGTGACTCTCTATCAAACAACACTGGATATAACCTTTCTCCCTCAATGGTATCCTCTCTCTACCTCTCGAACCTTGCATCCCACTGTGCATCCTGAAACGCCCTCATAGTTTTCTTCATCCTCCCTTGGTATGTCTCTCTCTGTTTTCCATGAGCAGCATGCATCCATGCATCTAGCGCTTCAAACTGTGTGGGTCTAGGCAAGGGTCGCATTGCAAACATTGTCCCCGTGCGTTAAACGTAGAAATGACAATTCCCCCCCCTTTTTCAGTGATCTTATGCCAATTTTGGAGCCAAATTATGGTATGGAGCCCAACCTTTGTCGCCATATAGTGAGCTGGCCTATCCTCGGTTAGTGCCTCTTCGCCCCTTCAAGTAACAACCCCTTAATCACCTCTGAACAAATCCCACAGCACCCTAAAGCATTGCATGATTTCTGACACTTTGGAACTTTACCAAACAAAATGCAATGTTTGTTCAGTTATAGGGTGAAATGATGTTGTCGACCACAGAGTATTCCTGCTGACCGTCAACCAATCCCAGCGTGGCAGTACACCAACCGACCTATTCAGCGCGGCACAATCTGACGTCACTCCTCACAGCGACTCACTCATTTTCACAATCTCTCCATACACATTCACTCATATAGTCATCTTAAATCCATAATTGTCTGCCATTCTAAAGATCAAAAGAATTCAATCACTCAAGAGCATTCACACACGGTAACTCTCAACTAGTGTGGATCACCCGAACCAATCTAGTTAACTAAATGATTCCCATACGTCACATTCACATAAGGTTCCCTGTTTTAGGTGGAACTGCCGATGACGTCTCACTCCTCAATTCTCCAGTCAAACAAGCACAATCTCTGTGTCGTATACACCTTTTAATATACCGGGATCTTAGGCCACTTCGGGACCCACAGCTCAAATCGCAATCCTCGGACCACTTCCGACCTGAAACCACATTCACTCGACTCTCACTCTAACTCCGCAAGACATCACACAATCAAATCATTCTCATAATCTAACATTACACACACACACATACTTTTAATACTCACTTTTCCTTCCACCGCTGATCTCGCCACACTGTCAAACTCCATCAGATTCCGCCAAATTCTGTTGCCTTCCGTTCTCAACCATTGGGCTATAATTTGGTATTTCGGGGTTCTAGATTCCGCTATTCTAGACTACTTCTAGACTCTCCCCTTACTTCATGTGCTAACCATCCTACTCTGCTACTAACAGAAAGGGGGGCCCTTCTCTTTGTTCTGTATCTTTTTGCAGCATAAAAGTGTAAAGGGGAGAAATCATTCAGGGAAATCACTTTGGTACCAATTTGTAATAATTAATAACCAAAGGTCAGTTATTGAAGGTTAGTTAAGTTTTATTACAAGGTGAAACAATAATTGAACATAAACACATCTCAGCATGAGAGTATAAAAGTACAAAGGAATTAGGATAAACCCAAATCTACACATCCAATTCAAACCTTGCAGCATGAGTGAAACAATTAATTCAAAAAGGAGGATACAGAGATTAAGAAGCAAGAGTTTAAGTTTCCCTGCATCCTGGGTTGATGAATAAAGAGCATTAAATCTATCCCTACACTATAGGCAGAGTGGCATCCCTGTGTTACTGGGTAAGCAATCCAGTCGGGAGACAATTATGGTGTCAGTTGTGGAGTCTTCCTAAGAAGTCTCTCCATGGTCAAGATGGGTCAGGTAGCATAAAGCGACCATCACAAAGAAAGAGCTCGCTCTGAGATGCTCTCTCTCTCCAATGGCAAGAAAGATTTGGGCACTTTCCCTAATTCCAACAATCACTTATCCACAGGTAGAATTCCCATAGCGCAGTTCGCACACACCATCCACTCTGGGTACAGTCCTGAGTGTACTTTTCCACAGTGTTTGCCATGTACCTCCTTTGCAACAATTTGTCCTTGGCTCTTAGGCCGTCTCCCATGTGAATCCCAATGTCTTTCCTTTATTGACCCAAGTCACACGATTGTAACTTCTTCTCTCCTTGCCTAGCTGCTTATAACAAAGACATTATTGTGCCCAAAAGAATGTTTCTTCACATGCAATACAACATTTGAAAAAGAACAACTTTCATGGCACACGTGAATTTTAGAACATCATTCTAAAGTAAGAGTTATCAGAGGCTTGCATTTCAGGCCTACGACTTTAGCTAACATGAGAATGTATCATCTAAGCATTACGAAGTCACACAATCATTAATACATTTTCAGCTACTACATTTACCTACTTATGAAAATATCACCATTAATAAACAAATTTAGTACATGAGTATTGTCAGTTTTCACAACACAAGTTCTTCATGTTAAAGTTTTCTGCTAGTTACATCCATTTTCTACGTTTCTCCACGGCACTTGTCAATATCCTAAAATATGTCACGTAGTTATATTAATACATTTCACAATTCTAACACATCACGGTTATATGCGCGTGCGCTCTACACATGATTATGGGGCACCCCTACAATTAAGAGTGTACAAATATGGCATCCCCACTCCATCATGTATTTCTTTCTTACCATCTATTTCAAACGCAGGTTTGGGTTTGGTATAAGGACTGTTGCTCATGGTGTTGGGATTCATTGTAATGTGTTGACCAAGGATCTGCATTCCTTGTTGGAGAACACTTTATTCGGTGCTGGATTTACAAGGGTCGAATTACGCGAGTGGCAGACACCCATGAGGTGTTGACATCTGTTTTGGCAATATATTTTTTCCGCCGTCACACTCAAGTGGGTGCAAAAAGGCCATACACTCCTGGTTTAAGAATACCTTTCAGACGGCGAAGCTAGCCCCGATAGAGGCAATTTAATCTAAAGCTAGACCCCTAATCAGGGAAAAGAGGGTGCGGTATAGAGCCAGAATCACCGAAGCCAAAAAACTGTGGGATTCTTTGAAACAGGCTTTAACCTCCCGAGAAATGAAGGATTTCTGGCGCATAGTCAACACAGGTAGTAGAGATGGGAAGCAGGATATTGAACCAAATATTTAAGCTGACATTTGGAAATAACATTTCAAGGCCATCTATTTAAGGTTGGAGGATGAGGGCACTAGTACAGCTAAAGGTATTTCTCCACCAGAGGTCATCTGTGCAGAGGCCCCTCAGATAACTCTAACAGAAATAGCTAGTGCCTTAAGTAAAATTGCCCCCTTGAAAGCTCCAGGACTTGACAAGATCCCTGGGGACATCTACTGTACTGAGCCAACTATTTGGGGCCCCTATTTGTGGATCTTGTTTAATGATATACTGCAGGGAATGGCAATTCCAGCAACCCGGACTGGTGCAGAAATTCTGCCGGTTCACAAAAAGGGTTCACCACTTCATCCCTCCAACTACAGAGCAATACGTTTAATTGATGTTGGTCAGAAAATCTTTGCCCGGGTATTACTGGTTCGTCTTCAGACCTGTATGGACAAACATAAAATATTGAGCCCACTTCAAGCTGGCTTTAGGAAAAATACGTCCACCACAGACCAAATATTTAGGCTCCAACTCTTGTACTGGAAAATGGTGACTATAGAGGGTGGCTGCCCTTTGTGGACTTAAAATCCGCGTTTGATCTGGAGATAAATTGTGGGCTGTTTTAAGTGATCTGGGGGTGCCGTCCTATCTTCGTTATATGCTCAGGTGTTTGCACGAAGGCAATTATGCCCAAATCAGGTTCAGCAAACACTGTGAACTAATCACTCCTATAGCCATAGATAGAGGGGTACAACAGGGTTGTGTGCATGCGCCCAAACTTTTTGCTTATTCATAAATGCAACCGTAGACACACTGAATGCGAGGAAGGATAATGATGTACCCAAGATTGCAAACAGTAAAGTACCGGCGATGATGTTTGCCGACGATACTCTATTGCTCTCATAGTCACCAATGGGTATTCAGAGGATCCTCGACAACTTTAAGGCTTTCTGTGGCAGTAGGTGCCTCAAGATTAATTGCCAAAAGACCAAATATATGGCCTTTAACCCAACCAGCTCTACTTGCCCTAATCCTAGCCTGCATGTTATTCCTTTGGAGAGGGTGTCTGTATTTGACTGCCTTGGGTTCACATTTACGGACAATATGGTCTGGGGGTCCCAAATTAACAAAACATGTCTGGAGCTAGTGCAGAACACCGGTGGGCTGATCAAGCTATATAGGAACTCGTTCCATAAACCTATTTAACCACTCTTGGAAATTTACAAATTGCAAACAAGGGGTGCTGCAATGTACGGGGGGTGAACTTTGGGGGCATACTTCTCTGAGAAACATCATGAAATCCGAGAACACTTTTATCAGGCAGTTATTTGGTCTCCCCCTCAGTTCTCCACTTACACCCCTTTGCTTGGATTTGGGGGTAAGACCAATTGCCGACGAAATTGCACTTAGACCCCTAACTTTTTGGCGTCGCCTATGGGTAACCCCAGAATTGGCTGTGTATAGGGGCGAGTTAAAGGATATCCTGGGCTTTCAGGGCGCAGGCAAACTATCGTTGTTAGCAAATGTCAGGGACATTTCTGCACATGGGCAGAGCGAGTCTATGGCACAACTCTGAGGCAGCTTGCACCACAATTTCCAGGAAGGAACTGGTTTGGAGCTACAGGGAGGGTAAACTTGTCCGTCTACAGGGGTGTTTAGCTACAGGATCAATAACAGTTGCGTTTTAAAGAATAAAAGATCAGTACCTCCTTGAGTCTGCCCTGGATGAGATCCAACCTCAGAGAGGAAACTGTATATTCAATTCAGACATGGGGTTCTCCCACTGCGCACTTTTTCCAACAAATGGGCTGGTACACTTTCTATGGGTCTACGGCCTGTAGCTATGCAGAGGAGTCAGAGTTGCCTGTATTTTTTTCCTGTTCTGACTATAGAAAATCCAGACGCCGTTGGATGACTCAATTATGTAGAAATCTGGGCACCAAACACTTTGCAGAGGCATTTAGGTTATTGAAATATAATACTCTATCCCCAATTGTATTTGCAGTGTCATGCTTCTTACTCTCAATGTGGTATGTACGTAAGTTGCTTTTAAAAACCAATGTTCAGGACTAAGCTGACAAAAATGTTTGTAAAATATTTTATTTATTTATTTATTTGTTTGTTTTTCTTATCTTTTTTTAATCGGCCCTGCTAATCTTTAAAGCCAACTTTTAATCTGTGTTTTTATAGATTGCTCTTTTAGTTTTTAATTAATATGAAATGTATCAGCTTGTTCTCCGCCCAATAATTGTAAAGTTTACTAACGGGGCATTTTGTATGTGTTGTTATGTATTTTGCTTATTTATTGGGGTGTGGGATAGTAGTCTGCAATTATCATATAGGACTTTGGGGTTTTGAGCCATGTACTGGTGGATGTTTTTATGTATCACTCTATTGCACTTGCACTTTTATGGTCTAACGACCGCAATAAAGTATTTGATTGATTGATTGATTAATACATTGCACAATTCTAACACTTCACGTTTGCATGAGACATGATTATATTCGGGTGTGCTTTACACATGATTATGATGCACCCCTACAAAGAAAAGTGTACGAATACGGCATCTCCACTCCATCATGTATTTCTTTCTTAGCATCTATTTGAAACGCAAGTTTGGGTTTGGTAAAAGGACTGTCGTTCATGGTGTTGGGATTCATTGCAATGCGTTGACCAAGGATCTGCATTCTCTGTTGGAGAATACTGTGGGGGTGAAGCCCGCCACCCTAGCAGTAACAGGACCGCCTGCCTGCCATGGGGCGGTCCTGCCACCCCAATTATGATGCGACTGCCACCGCGGCGGTCGCATCTGGCATTTTAAAATTGCGGCAGGTGCTGCTGGCTGCAGCACCTGCCGCAATGGTAAAATGCCATGTTGTGCATTGCAGTGCACAACGTGGCAGGCACCGTGCGGTGCCTGCTGCCTTGTGCATGGCAATGTAGAGGGGTACCATAGGTACCCCCAAGTGCCCCCCCACACTCCCCACGGGGGCCTGCAACGGGCCCCCGAAGCTAGTCCCCACCAACCTTTCCATGGCGGCATCGCCGCCATGGGAAGGCCTTTAAATCCATACATCCTAATATGGATGGCGGTGCCTGCTAGGCACTGCCACCCTACATGTGCTCCAGCTCCGCCCGGCCGGCAATCGCAACGATTGCCGACCGGCGGAAAAGCGGCGGACGGACTTTCCATCCGCCGTGATACCCACCGCCATCTTAATATGGCGGTGGGTAATTCACGTTGGGATGGCGGGGGGTGATCTGCCCGCCATCCTAATCACCTTCTTTATTCGGTGCTGGATTTACAAGAGTCGAATTACGTATTGTGTGATCTTGAGCATATTGCTTCTCATGGCTGTGCCCATCTAGGCTGGCTAATAATAATTGTGCAATAATTGCACATCTTAAATACTCCGGACAGCGTACAATTTTTGCATGTAGATTGTAAGCAGAAATTAAAAGCAATGCATTTTTTATTAAATGTTTTATTCATGTTAATGCTTTTCATTTCAGTGACACCTTTATATCCAAACTATTACATTGTTCATAATCACTTAATTATATTAAATCACCTTCCACCCTTGGATTCCAAGTTGCAGAAGAATCAATAAGCTTTTCCTTTTAATGTCTGGGATTCATGACAGGTCTTAATAATTGACTTTGAAAACGATACTACTCTCGGAAACTCTTCAGGGGAAAGGCGGCCTCTTGGAAACTTTTTATTAAAAGGCGGGATCATGGTCCTCGCCAGCTAATGACGGGAAATAGCCACTGGTTTCTGCCGACCTGGACAATCAAAGCCATCGATTTCAGGTGAACGAGAACTCTTTGCAGATATTTTGTAAGCTTGGATTGCCCTTCGGCTTTATTGTTGCGAGATGTTTTCTGGCACAAATGACAGACTTTGAAAAACGCTTTAGAGGCTCCCTGTTTGCATGCATCTTGGGGGATGTGAGGTAATGCCTCTCAGAGGGGGCTGAATAGAGATGTGCATGTTGTTTTGATGACTCTTTATGAAACTTTAGAGGGAGGCCAGGCTTATTTCTGGAGTGACCATGTTCAATGTCACTAGATGTAATGCAGAGTGAGTACTTCAGAGCTGAGGTTTAACATGCCCCTGCCAGAATTAGTCTAACAGCAGGAGCCTACTCACCGCTTTTGGTCCCTGGCACTGCAGTGTGGACTGGTTAGCGCAGGAGCAATGGAAAATGGGTGTTTTTAGAAGGTTAGAAGGTTATTCCGCACAAGTGTGACACTTGTCGGTCAGAGTATTTATTGTTTCAGGGTTGGGCCCCAATCTGTGTAGCCTGGGCAAGAGAATTTAGCCATGAAAAACTTTCGGAGAACCCAATTGACAACATAACATTATTTTAAAATGAATAAAGAAGAATTGCTTTGATAAAAACATTACATTCTTCCTACAACAACATCGACCATTGACAAAAAGCAATCTAAAATGTCATATTTAACATAAAATGGTTTCACAAACCATTTTCCTGCAGTGCGTTAAAAAGATATCGAACATGGGTGGGGGGGAGTGGTGCACTGTAAGCATAGCAGTATACATCCCAAGATGGCGGCTCCCTCCCTGAACTCCATGACACTCAAGTTGTCTGTCGGTTTTCCTTCTAGTCTGCGAGGTTCAGAGCTGCAATCAAAACAGAATGGGAATTCATAAGCCCCACAGTCCCTAATGCAAGATTGTCGAGAGAGGAATTTGACTTTACCTGAGACATTGGCAATGGTGCAGCCCCTCCACCTTAAGGTGAATGCAAGAAAGCCATCTTGGGAAATGTCATTGTGCATGAGGATGTGTGAGGACGGTATCCTGGTGACTGATGAGACTGGTGACTAAACAGCAGTTACAGAGAATGTCCTGATCTGTCCTGATCTGTGTCAGCACGTGGGTGAGAGTTGCACCCCAATCAGTGTAGATTTACTATTCTTAACTCCATACCTACATACCTTGAAGATATAAATGGGATGGAGCGGGGTTTTCTATATCTTAATCTTCAGGTATAATCATTAGATAACCCCCACTATTAGCCTTATGGACCATTGCTCATCGACAAGGAGAAGTGAAAAGAAGCAATCATCAACATCAATTTTTCATAGACGTAAAAATTGTTCAAGACTTTGGTACCGTAAATAAAAAATAAAGGGGCAGATGTACGACTGTTTTTTGCAGTCACAAACAGGAAATTGGCCTGTTTGCGACCACAAAAAAGTGTGGTGGTATGTACACATGCTACCTTGCGAGTCAGTGGCTCACAAAATAGTGTTTGCGAGTCGCTATTAGGTAGGGGCGTGCCAAGGGCCTCCCTTCCTAATAGCGGGTCAGAATGGTATCTACCATTGTTGTCGCAAAACACTTGCAGTTAACCGCCTACTTCAAGTAGATGGTAAGCCACTCGCAAACGGGAAGGGTCCACTTTGTGAATGGGTGCAAAAATATTTTTTAAGAGCAGGCAGTGGTTGTCAGTTTTTTTTTAACTGCATCTTGTTTTCCTTCAAGGAAAACAGGCTGTATTTGAAAAAAATATAGCTTTTTCGAAAAATCAAGCACAAACATGGGGGTCTGCTGTCCCCAGTAGGCCACCATCCCTGTGTTTGCAGGCCATTCTCAATGGGTCTCTAATTGAGATCTGCCTCACGAATATTAATAAAGGCGGTCCCTTGCGACCCATTTGCCAATTGCAAACAATGACTCGCAAAATGGAATGGTCCTGCATTTGGCCCAAGGAGATATAATGTGAGTTAAAGGGTTTTATTTATCAAATTCTCAAGGATTCATTATTTATTCATCAAGCATTAGTCCTTCAAGCATCAGTATCAAAAATCAATATAATCCACTAATAAATATTTTAATATATGGAGAAATGCAATGTTGGTCACAATAACAGTGAACCCCTCTAGTACGGGTGTCAGCAACTGGCCAACACCCGTACTACCTCCCCAGTGCATCTGTTGTCCATTGATCAACACTGGGGAGGTGTATAAAGGCCCCTGTGTTGCTCTGCACCAGAGGGATCCTTTATTTCATTTTATTGTCGGGCTGCTGAGGAAGACCTTCCCCGAGCAGCCTGAGTATTTTCTTTAGAGTAATGACGATCAGTGCACAGGGCGCGCTGACATCTTCACACTAAAGTGAAAGTAAAATAAGTCAATGGGCTCATTTTACTTTTACTGAATCAGTGCTCAGGGGCCATATTTCTGAAACCCGAGCACTGATTGCTATGGGAGAGGTATCGTTGGAAAAGGAAGAATCTCCCCTTTCCAATGCTACCTCTGGTCAGTGGATCCCTATTTGGGGACAACCACAGGAGAGTGATCCCCAAGCAGGGATCCACCCAAAAGAACACCTTGGACATAGGGGAACCTTAGGCAAGGGCTTATACTTTCCACCACCACTCCCAACTCAGTCTATCTGCCCCTGCAGGGGGCAGATGTGGGTGATTGCTCCCGATCTGCCCCTCCTCCCCGTGTAGGCAGACAGCCCACTAGAAACCAGGGAAGCTATAAAAATAGAAGGTAGGAGTGGAGCTGCCCACCAATGGGATAGCCATGACCCCACTCCAAGAAAAAAGCATCAGCAGTCTTTCAACCCCTCACCAGGAGGTAGATCGTGGTGATTACCCCCATTATGCCTCCCCCCAAGGAAGTCAGGCAACCCACAAGACACCACGGACATGCTATTTCAAAATTATGTACAAAGGTGGAGGCTCCCACCATTGGCATGTCCAGGCCCACATCCCTAAAAAAAATCCATTAACAGTCTTCTTGCCCCCCCAATCTGCTAAGCCCGCCAGACAGCAGGGACATTTTTATTAGAAAAATGTACATGGTTGTTGACTGCCCACCATCCGCATGACCATGAGCCCCCCTCAAAAAAGGCAATCTGCATCCCCTTGGGGGTGGACAGGAGTGATTACTCCTAATCCTCCCCCTTGGAGGGGCAGAAAGCCCCCTAGACACCAAGGAAATTTTGTAAATCAAAAATGTTCAGGGGTGTGGGTTGCCCAGCATGCGCATGACTATGCTCTCACCCCAAAAATGGCAGCATCAGTCTTTGTGCCCCCGGGAGGTGGGTAAGGTGATTAGCCAAACTCTGCCCCCCAGAGAGCAGAAAGGTCACTAAAAGGCAGGGATTTTTTTTTTACTTTTTTAAAAAAGTAAGAAACTGTAGGGGTAGGGGCTGCCCACCATGGCCATGACCATGCCCCCACCCACAATACGGGCTCTGACAGTCTTTCTGCCTCCCCATGGGGGGGGGGGTGAATGGGGGCAATTACCCCAAATTTGCCACAGAAAGGCCACTAGGCACCAGGGACTGCATTTATTTAGTGTTTTTTTTTAGGGAAAGTGCCCCCCCCCTGAGTATTGGCCCAAGCTCTCTCGCATCCCATGGCTGAATAGACTTTCTGGGGTGAATAGGGATATTCAAACCAAATGTGCTCCCCTGAGGGGGCAGATAGCCCACTAAAAACCAGGGTCTTCAAAATAGAGCCAAAATAAACAAAAGAAGTGGGCAGCCTAACTTGGCATCGAGCCATATTCAGCCCAGAAGAGGTAATAATATATTTCTGCAACTCTGGGGGCAGGTAGGAGGTTTCTCCCAATTGAGTCACCCGGGTGGTGCGGGTTATGCACTCTGATTTGTCGCATTTGGGTTGGGGATGTGGCCAATGCCAGAGTGCAGATCCTGCACTACTTTCTTTTACCGCAAAGGCAAAATCACTGGCGTCAGGAGGACTTCCTACCACACAGGGCACATATTTGGTGCAACCTCCCTAATTGGGACAAAACTCCTATTTGCCCCTATGAGGAAAGAAAGACACTATTACCCCTTCTGGGGCAGGATTGTAGCTCGATGCCATTGTATGCCTCATCCTCCTTTTGTTTGTTTTGCAACCATTTAGAATTCTCTGGTGTGTATTGGGCTCTCTGCCTCCCTAAGGCAAATTAAAGGCAAACCCCCTGTCAGATCCAGGGGGGTGCACAAAAACATATTTGTCCCATTTGGGGTCGGGGTATAGCCAATGCCAGTTTTTCTGCCTCCCCCCCCCCCCCCCTTCCCAAAAGCCAGACAGGAGAGTTGCCTTCCATTTGCCACTGAGGAAGGCAAGAATGCCAAAGTCTGCCTCAGGTAAGGGGGGAGAAAGTTCACCTGACACAGAGATTTTGCCTTTGGGGCAAAAAAGTGGTGCGGGTGTTGCACTCTGGCAATGGCCACCACTACCCCAAAAGTGGCCAAAGCAGTCTTTTTGTGCCCCTACCCCAGGGCAGACAGAAGGTTTGCCCCCATTTGCCCATAGGGGGCTTAAAGCAGGGATGCATTTTTTTTAAATAAAGGGTGTGGCTGACCTATTCTAAAATGAGACACCACCCTCACCCCTAAAGCTTCAACAGTCTTTCTGCGCCCCTGTGGGCTAAAATTGATTTATTTTGGTGTTGTTTTTATGGGCCAGGAGAGTGTGACTGACTCCCATTATCATCCAACTTGCAATGATGAATGGCTGCACTTCTTGGGCTTGGGTAGGCTAAAACGTGGGAAAAATTATCAGACCCAGACAGTTCTGACAAGTAGACACCTGGGGGAGTCCAGTGTGGTGTGCTTTGCATGGATTCCACAAGATTGTCTTACCCACAATTTCCTATAAACCTCAAACCAGTTAAAAGCACACATTTTTGTGAGGAAAATTTCAGGAATCTATGGTAAGCCAAAGATTGTCTACTACCCCGAGTTCCCACATACTCCTGAAAAGAATGGTAGCCCACTTGTGTAGGTGGGCCAAGAGACCAAAGTACAAAATGGCCTAAAGCGCTTCATTGATAGATAAGCAATAGGGGTAGCTGTAGTATTTGCAGTTGTGCTGTGGTGCCACCAATGCAAACCACAGACATGTTTTAAAACTAGGCAACCAGGGAATAGCAGGGTGGTGTGCCTCGTGTGTATCTCAAGAGATTTTCTTACCCACAATGCCCTGCAAACCTCCAACTTTGTTTGATATCACACATTTTCCTTACATTTCTGTTAGGGAAACTTCTGGAATCTGCAGGAAACCACAAAATTCCTACCACCCATCATTACCTCACTTGTGCCTGTAAAAGCGCTGCACCACTTATGTGGCTGGGCCTAGTGGCCATGACAGGAATGGATTAAACCAAGGTCAATGGGAGCTCTTACAACGGGACTCCCATTGGACTCGGTTTGATCTATTCCTGCTGTGGACACATGGACCAGCCACACAAGAGGGCCAGCATTTTTATCAGGACAAGTGAGGGAATGCTAGGTTGCAGTAATATTGTGGATTTCTCCTGATTCCGGATGTTTTTAATCACTTACCTGAAAGGACAATGAGATTTTATCCAAAGTTTGAGATTTGCAGGGCATTGTGGGTAAGAAAACCTCATAGGATTCGCGCAAGGCACACAACCCTAGAAACCCACGGTTATCTAATTTAAAAAAATGTGCAGGTTTGCTAAGTTTCCCTAAGCGCCGGCTGAGCTAGGGTCCAAAATCCACAGCTTCCCACTTAGCAAAAAAAGGATCAGTTTTCAGTGGAAAAATGATGTAATGTATTTATGTTGCATTTTAGCCAACTTCCTGTCGCAGCCAATAGGCCTACCCACACAAGTGAGGTACCATTTTTATCTGGAGACTAGGGAATTATAGGTGGTAGGAGGTGTGTGGCTCCCCATAGAGTCCAGACGTTTTCCTCACAGAAATATGAGTAAATTTATGTTTTTAGCCAAAGATTGCAGTTTGCAAGGGATTCTGGGTAAAAACATTGGTGAGGGCCAGACAAGTCACCCCACCCTGGATTCCCCCAGGTGACTAGTGTTTAAAAGGTGTAGGTTTGCTAGTTTTACCTAGGCACCAGCTGAAATCAGCCCAAAATCCACAGCTACCCACTTGCAGAAAAAGGGTCAGTTGTAAGTGAAAAATGTGATATGTCAATGTTGCATTTTGGGCCCTTTCCTGTTATGGGCACTAGGCCTACCCACACAAGTGAGATGCCATTTTGAATGGGAGACTTTAGGAAATGCTGGTTGGAAGGAATTTTGAGGCTCACCACAGATTCCAGAACTTCCCATCACAGAAATATGAGGAAATTTTGTTTTTTTAGGCTAATCTTGAGGTTCGCAAGGGAATCTGGGTAAGAAATCTTTGGAAGAGCCATGCACATCACCCCAACCTGCAATTCCCCAGTTGTCTAGTTTTAAAATGCGTAGGTTTACTAGGCTTTCCTTGATGCCAGCAGAGTTAGATTCCAAAATACACAGTTTTCTACTTCACATAAAAAGGAGCTGTTTTGAGTGGAAACAATTTGATGTGTACATGTTCTGTTCGGGCCCTTTCCTGTCAATGGCAATAGGCCTACCCACACAAATGAGGTACAATTTTTATCAGACAATATGTGGGAGCATACAATATTAGAACATTTGATATTTACAATTGCATTTCCCTGCATTTTTAGCCTGCCAAAAGCAAGCTAGTGTGTAAAAATAGATCATTTTGAAAAATACCCTCTTAATAATATGCTAGTACAGGTACCCACGAATTCAGAGATGTAAAACTAACCACTGCTCCTAAACTCCATATCTTGTGCGCATTTCAGAAATACATAGGTTTCCTTGATGCCGATTTTTCACTGTACATATTTCACCATATGAATTGGTATATACTCACAATGAAAGACCATTGTGTGGTACAGCTCAATGTGTTGGCTTTGGGTACTTCGGATTCTTGGAGATCCTACAAACTCTATATATCTCCACAACCAGATGGGTTTAATTGATGTAATGGTATATTGCTTTTGTAAATTGGCCATCGTGACAAAAAGTTACAGATGAAAACATTGTCACAAATGGTCATTTTTTTCCTACGAGTTTCAAACTTTCTTTATTTCAATAGTTAGTTTATTTGGAAAAAAACCTTGAGGGATTTACATATATGACTGCTTGCTACATTTGAAATGTTGTCTACATTTCAGAAATATATAGCTTTCCTGGATCACTCATGGGTTTTACACTGATTTACACCACAAACTGGTAGTAGACGGAAAGCACAAAATAGGAAAAATGGGCTTCCTCTTTGAAAAATGCCAAATCTGTAGAAAAAAATGTAGGTTTTAAGATTCAGCTCTGCATGTTCCTGAAAGCTGGGGAAATGGTGACTTTAGCACAGCACACCATTTGTTGAATCCATTTTAGCCTAAGAAACAGACTCTTTTATCCAGAGCACTTTTTTTTCTATTTTTCCCAATAAACTCAAAATGTAGTTACATTTTTCTTATTTTCTCGGTCGCCTCCAAGTGAATCTACAAACCCTAGTTATTTTTAGAATCCCCAGGATGATGGAAACAAGGTTTCACATTTGACATGGATACCTTATATGGAAAAAACGTTACAGAGCCCTAACAGCGAACTACCCCAAATAGCCAAAAAAGAGCTCAGCACAAGAACAGGGGAGCCCCAGCAGTTAAGGGGTTAATATTGTAATAATTCAACAAAAGTGTTCCATGAAGGAATCACCCTAATCTAAAATAGAATTTGAATGGAATGGAATTAGGTGTCAGTTCAGAAACCCCAAAATATATTCTGGTGAGAGAATAAATGCATAAATAAATGCAGAAGCATAAAGCCTTTGATCAAGCTGTAAAGTATTCTCAGCCATAAATCAGCAGACATCTAATAAAATAAGGAATACACTTAAAGCAATCTCCCATGCAGAGAGATATAGTCTCAAAAAACCCAGAGATGGATCTCCAGTAAATGCAAGTGAGAGAAGCCCCTCATTATTGTAGGAACACACACTAATATAAACACACAAGATTCTAGATGGTAACATGTTTCACTTTCTTCATTCACATCATCCAATAGGATTTCAGTAAACCCTTGGGAATAGGTAAACTCCCCAATTTCTCACATGTGCACAACGAGCTACGGACACAAGTCCTCGAAACTATACTTCATCCACATTTTATGCTACAGACAGTTATTCCCATGAATCATCCTTCCTGTTCTCTCTTCTTCTCCCAGTGAAAACCTCACTACCAGTTGCCGAATACAAACAAGTGACTGTTCACTAAGTAACTGAAGACTTCTGGAAAGTTACAGCATCTGCACTAAAAAAAAACCATCTCATGCAAAACAACAGCTCAAAGTGGAAAACAGGCCTTTCAATTCTAGTGTATTCTTTTA
The DNA here is from genome assembly GCF_964204655.1 of Triturus cristatus. Taxonomy (NCBI): domain Eukaryota; kingdom Metazoa; phylum Chordata; class Amphibia; order Caudata; family Salamandridae; genus Triturus; species Triturus cristatus. Next base: position 451,837,392 of record NC_140593.1, on the reverse strand, counting down.
TAGTCACTGTAGCATCAAAAGCTAGGTTAGCTAAAATCAGCATTATTATTTCTTACATATATATATATAGAAAGGAGTGACTCAAACAGATAGATTCACCAAAGAACAAAAATATATTTCCACTACAACGTTTCAGCTTCCGTTTAAAATCACTGCATCCAGATGGACTGAACATTACTGACAACACAACCTGATTACTGCATATCTGAAGAGCTCTCAGGACTGCATTGATTCCACATTCCAAATGGAATCTTCACTCATGATGCTTTTTGAAAATTCAGCTGTCATCTGTGCAGCCACAGAGCAAACCATCTTGTACTACCTGAGGAAGGCGGAAGCTGAAACGTTGTAGTGGAAATATATTTTTGTTCTTTGGTGAATCTATCTGTTTGAGTCACTTCTTTCTTGGATATTTTATTTCTTTGTGACTCATTGTATCCTTTGGGATCCAGATTTTTGCCCTGGCCGGCTGTTGTTTTCTTGTGATCCTTCATCTTCAAGTATATATATATTCACTGAAAAAACCATGGGTTTCACACACGTTATAGTTAGGAATTAGCATTTAAAAAACCTTGCAAATTCACTGAAAAAAACATAGGTTTCACACACGTTATAGTTAGGATTTTGCATTTAAAAAACCTTGCAAATTCAGTGAAAAAACCATAGGTTTCACACACGTTATAGTTAGGGGACATTTCACTCATAAAAACCATTGAAATTCCCCCGTTATAGTTAGTTCAGCTAACTATAACTCGCGCACCCGCAATCCACTGCTGATGACGTCACATATTACATCACTCATGACATGGTCAGTGACATCACTCATGACATCACTGATGACATCTCAAATGACATCACTGATGACATCATCCTGTGAATGTGTGTTTTTCAGAAAATTAAATATGTTGTATATATGTATATCTCAAGGTCGATGGAAAAATAAATGGGTATAGAAATGTCTAAAAGGATGATTTGTTTTTGAAAATTTGATTGTGTTATTGACTGATTAAGTGTATCTTAGTGAATACATGGCTTAGTGAGTAATGTTTAAATATGTAATTATCTATATCAGTCTCTGACTTTGTGTATAAGTGTCTGCTTGGGTTGGTGAGTAGCTACATGGGTGTTTATATTGGATTTAAGGATGTTTTTTGAGTATCAGTCTGAGTGTCTGCATGGTTCGGTGGGGGGTATTACGTACTGCAAACGTGCATGTATGATTGGCTCTCTGGTTGTATGTGTTGAAGACAGCATGTGTGCATGACTGTATGGGTGGATGAGTGTGTGTATGGGTGTTGTAGTGAGTGAATGACTGTCTCAATAGTGTCTTTATGAGTAAATACATATGTTTTAAAGAAGTATATTGGACTATTGGTGTATATAAGTGAGTATGTGTGAGAGTGAGAGATTGAAACAGTTCCTGTATGTTTAATTATGTTTTTTTAATAGTGAATATTTAAAAGAGTAAGTATGTGTAAGTTTCTGTAGAAGAAATTGATGAGGTGTGTGTATAACTGAATATGCAAGTAAATGGATGTTTGACTCTTTATTAGCATGAGTGACTATGTGTGTGAGTAACTCTATCGATGAGTGACAATGTGGAACAGGATGTATAGGTGTATGAGTACATATGATGAGTGAGTACATGTATGAGTGACTGTACAGGACTGTTGGTGAATGAGTGGATGTGTATGTGATTCTTAGAATTACTGAAGAGGTTGTTGTAACTGGTATTGGTATGTCCATTTTTTGGAAAATTTCAGTCTCTATTTTTGAATGTTTGTATCATAGGTTATATTAGGGTGAGAGGAGGTCTACCACTCTGTCACAAGGATGATGTCATCAGTGATGTCATTTGAGATGTCATCAGTGATGTCATGAGTGATGTCACTGACCATGTCATGAGTGATGTAATATGTGACGTCATCAGCAGTGGATTGCGGGTGCGCGAGTTATAGTTAGCTGAACTAACTATAACGGGGGAATTTCAATGTTTTTTTATGAGTGAAATGTCCCCTAACTATAACGTGTGTGAAACCTATGGTTTTTTCACTGAATTTGCAAGGTTTTTTAAATGCAAAATCCTAACTATAACGTGTGTGAAACCTATAATTTTTTCAGTGACTTTGCAAGGTTTTTTAAATGCTAATTCCTAACTATAACGTGTGTGAAACCCATGTTTTTTTCAGTGAATTTGTATGGTTTTTTAAATGCTAATTCTTACCTATAACATGTGTGATTCCCATGGTTTTTTCTTTTTTTTTTTTTTTTTTTTTTACAAATACTTAAATTAAACGTGTTTTTTTTTTTATTTGCAAGTGTTTTTTTTTTATTTAGTTTTTTACTTTATATTCTCTTAAAACACTATGCTTAATTTTTAAAAATTCTGCAATATATAAATTTTTCTCATTTTTTTTTCCAAACAGGTAAGATATATTAGTATAACATAGAGATTCTTTTTTTCCTTTTTTTTTTTTTTTAAGTGCGCGTATGGTAAGCTTACGGTAAGCGTACGGTTTGCGTAATGTTAGTAAAATGTCTACTCTTTTTGCGTTTAGTTACGCAATTTACGTAGCCGTGCGTACTGCGTACGGGGCGCGTAAGCGTGTACGCTACACGCGCACGTTACGCGGAAGTGTTGGGGAGTGCCTGTTATGCGCATGCGCGCGAGCGCGTGTCTTTTTTACGCGCATGCGTACTTTTACCGTAAGCGCACCGTAAGCGCTCCGTAAGCGTAACGTAAGCGTAACGTACGCGCACGGTGGGTCATGTGATCATGAAACAAAACTTTTGATTGGTTCAAAGTAGTTTCAGTTCTAGAACTCTCCTACACCACACCCATTCCCCTCATTTCTGCTTGTGATCCCTTAGGAGAAGGAGCTGAGTTGTCTTTGGGATACGATGGCAGACCAGCACTCTTCTGCTGAGAGTGAGGCTAGCAGCACCACCATCAGGCAGAGAAAGAGGAAACAGAAGAGCTCTTTTATATGGGAGTATTTTAGTTTTCCAGAGGGTGAGAAAAAAGTCAATGCTGCTTTGGTGACTTGTAAGCTGTGCCAGCGTGTACTTTCAAGAGGTAATCCTAAAAAGAAGTATTCCTTCGGGAATCACACAATGTTAAGACACCTTGAGGATGTACACCCTAGGACACATGCACGACATACTAGAGGTAACCCTTCAGTAAGTCGAGCAAGCACATCCACAGCAGCTCAGCCGAGTCCTTCTTCGGAAGCTCAGCAGAGCCCTTCATCTGTGGGGCAGAATCACCTTTTTCTGATCCTGTGGAAACGAACCATCGGTTTGCGAGGGTTACAATGCGGTGTTCATTTTGCCATGGTCTAATTGTTCATAGGGAGACCAGTCTTCCCCTCATTAACAACAAAATAGACCAGCACATTTGTCATACCAGCTAATGTTCCCATTCTTCCTTTCCTCTGTCCCTGCATGAACACAAGGGCTCTTTTAAGAGCCAACCTTACCTCTCAACTTCTTTTTTTTTAACTTTTTTTTTTTTTTTACCGTACGCGTACGGTAAGCGTATTTTTTTTTTTTTTTTTAAAAACACAAAAAAACAATTACCACATTTCAAAATACTTGAGAGATTAATAACTAAATACTGTAAATCTGTTTGAGGAGAAGTGGAAGAAAGGGACCATCTAATTTCTGACTTACCTGACCCACCCAACAATTTAATTTTTATTTAAAATTTAAATTGAAATTACTTGTATAAATGGTTGTTTTTTTTCGAAAATTTTCTTTCACAATCTGAAAAAAAGAAAAAAGTATTAATATTTAATAAATCATTATATAACACAGTACACGTATTTACATATTTTCCAAAAACACTTTTTTGCCTTTTTTTGCTGTTTTCAGAATATATTGCATTTCACAAATCGTGAAAGCAATTGCATTCATCACTTCACAGCGGGCAAAAAAAAAATAACAATCTCAAAGATTGTTTTAAAAAAGCCCAGAATCTCTTCTCACTTAAACATAAAATTATAGAAATGCAAAATATTCAAAAAAAATATCATCTAATAACAATAACTTTTTCTTTAAAATACCGTCTGACAATTTTGTTAAAGCATAATCACAAAAATAATATATCTCAAATAACTCCACAATACATCTGGTTACCTTTCCTTTAGGCCAAATGGTAATTTTACAATTCTTTTTTGATGAAATTTCCAATGGTAATCCAAAAAAATTCGAAAATTTAAATTGGACAGATGTTACAGATTCTCTCTAAAATGTTGGTTTCCGAAAGATTAATTAGGAATTAAATAAGTCCACAATACAATTGATTACCTTTCCTTTAGGCCAAATGATATTTTTAAAAATCTTTTTTGAAGTAATTTCCAATGGTAATCCAATAAAATTCCAAAATTTAAATTGTACAGATGTTACCGATTCTCTCTAAAATTTTTGGTTTCCGAAAGATTAATTAGGAATTAAATAAGTCCACAATACAATTGGTTACCTTTCCTTTAGGCCAAATGGTAATTTGAAAAATCTTTCTATTTGTAAATTCTTATGGTAATCCAAATAAATGGTAAAATTGTTTTGCACAGATCTTGCCAAGTCTCTCTAAAATTTAGGTTTCAGGAAGATTAGATAGGAATTTGCTAAATCAAAAGGCAAACGTTGCTTGAAAATCAATTGGGAATCATTACACAGTGTCCAGCCTTTTTCACATTTAAGATAAACTGTGTAATGTCCAGAAGTTACAGTAGGTCCTTCATGGAAAATTATTGCAACTGTTACAAAAGTTTTTCCTGAAATTGATAATTGCTGTCCTATAAACTTCTTTATTAAAGTATCCAATTTTGAACCATCAGCTTTACATCGTTGCATCATTAAAATTACATACTGTCCGTATTCCTTTAAAATTAATGTTGAAAACATGTCAGATTTACACTCACCGCATTCCATGCTATGATTAGCATCTTTAACTAATTTAGCAAAAGTGACTGTTTTACTGTCTGGCAATGTTAAATAAATAAACCTTTCTGAATCAACATTAGACCCACATGTATTGAAACAGTTTTCACAACTATGTTCCCATTTATAAGAGACACCAAACATATTTTCAATTGGTTCCCCTTCTTCTTCCAGTACCTGAAGAAAATACATCAAGAATTCCTGTGCGTCTTGCTGTACATTTTGAGAAAACTGTGTTCGTCCTGAACATACATCTAAAAGTTTTCTAATTTCAGTAGCACTTTCTATTTGAGTTTTATCATTACTCAGTTTTTGAAAAAGGAGACTCAACTCACAACAGAATCTTTTTCTCTGATTTACTATTATCTGCTCTTGCAAATTTTCCAGATAAAATGCAACATTCAGCACTACATTAGCGTAGCAGTTGACACGAGAGCTATTTTCAAAATGACAACCTACAACCTCTTCAACATTTTCATTTTTCTTTTTGCTTGCTATTACATCACTCCTCTTTTTTTTCCTCCTCTCTACATCCTCATTACAGATATTCTCATTTCTCCTTTTTCGAGAAACTACACGTTTCTCCAACACAGGATACTGACCTAAATGAGGAGCATAGGTTCTTCTTAATCTATTATACTCCTTTACACAGTTTGTATCAGCACTAACTTTTGAATCATCAAAGTCTATCATGAATAAACCAGATAATGTTTTCACTCGTGACAAAGCTACATAAGCCATACCTTCTTTGAACACAGTTGAACCAATGTTTACAAATGCACAATCTACAGTCAATCCTTGAGACTTGTGAATAGTTACAGCATATGCTAGTGAAAACGGAAACTGTTTCCTTTGTACATATAAGTCTTTCACAAGCATGAAACGAACTGTACAACGACAAATGTCTATAACTTCTTCTATCTGATCAAATTTTATTTTTAAACATTCAATTCCATCTTTTTTCTGATAATTAATAAAACCCACTACTTTACCCATAGCTCCATTTACTAAGCCTTTTTCAACATCCAAATTTCTCCTTAAAAATACTCTACAGTTCATGCAAACATATAGATTTTTTTCTAATCCAGCAGTTTTTGAAATGTTCTTCTCTAGTGAATCCAATTTATTTTTCAGTTTGCCTGTTAATGTGATAGTAATTCTTCCATCCTGAATTTTGTCCACTGCTTCCAATTTCCTAATCTCTTCTTTTTCCAATTTCAAAAGCTCCTCATTGAATATTGCGCATTCACGTAGAGTTGGCATTAAGCAGATGACACTTTTCTTTTCTGCAATGTTCTTGTATATCTTCTCAGCAAATATTTCTTCCTTTGGAAATAAATTATGTAGCAACCGACTCTGTAATGCTTTCGTGCCAGCTTCAGTGAGTAGTCCAATTCTGATATCTTTCAGAATACTTCCATATTCTTTATCGTTTGCTTGCCTCATATTAGTAGTAAGTTCCTTGTACTAATAGAAGGGCCAAATATTTGCATTACCAATGCTTCCCAATGACTTCTTTGTGTCTTCATGTGTCACAGTATTAAACACTGGTTGTCCTTTAACTGGAGTAAGTTGTAGAAGATCCCCAAAAACTATGACATGTTTTCCACCAAATAACACGTCATAGTCTGTCCTTAGAATTTGCTGCATTCTTAAATGCACAAAGGCAAGCATTAAGTTTGATACCATGCTCACCTCATCAATAATGAGAACTTGCATCTTCTTCAATACTCTTGAAACTTCCAAGCATGCTTCTCCAGTTAGCTTGTGGTATTGTATTTTGTTCTCATGCTCCACTGGTAACATTAGCAAACGATGTAAGGGGATTCCTTTTATGTTATATGCTGCTAACCCAGTTGGAGCAGTAACCACACAAGACAAAGTTGAATCCGTTTTTTGCTGTAGGTAGCTTCTGATGACTTTTATTAACCCCTTCAGCGCTGCGCGGATTCCCCCGCGGTGCTGAAGGGTTCTAGCGCGGGCGGGGCCATGACGGAACGGTTCCGTCATGAGCACAGCTCAACCGATGCTCATGACGGAACCGTTCCGTCATGAGCATCGAAGGGGTTAAGAAACTTTTTCCAGTTCCAGCTTGTCCGCTTACATACATCCTGATTGGATGAAATGATGTGCATGAGCACTCTTTTTTTTCATGTAGTAATCCGTGATCTATTTTGTTTCTGATCTCTTCATAAATTTGTTGCTGCTCTTCATTCAGTTGTCTTTCCAAATTTGGTAAGTCTATAAATTCTTCTTGAGCTTGATTCATAGCCGTTTCCACTTCATTCATGGCTATTGCAGCTTCATTTTCAACAATTGGTTGTCCAAGGGGATCTTGACTGAGTGTTCCTGAACTTTGGCTGTCTTGAGAACTGTCTCTAGCTATTTCAGCTGCAATTGTAGTTTCCTGTTCAATTTCTTCATTTAACATTTGCACATAATTTGTGAAAGTACTGCATTCTATGCTGTCTTTGCAAGCATTAAAGGAATCTTCATAGCTTTGAAATTCTCCCAGTAGTTCATCCTCTGTACGCCATGGTTTAAACAGCTGTAAAAGAGCCAAGTAGTAAAATTCCTTTTTGTCAGTAGTGTCGCAACTCAGCTTCCGGTGATTTATCAAACTTCCTTTTGTTTGCTTCACCAAACATCCTTCCTCACCAATGACTTTATATTTTCCATTGTTGATGTCTTCTGTGGCTTTCCGTGAATAAATGTAGTTCTGTAGCACTTCATAGAGACACATGTTCTCTAGATGAAGACTTCTCTTGGGGTAATATGTGTCCAACATGTTTGATTTCAAAATATCTGTACTTTCTGTGTCATTCTCGGCCAAATATTCAATTTCTCCAACAGATTTCAGTACCCGATTTCTCATTGCTGCAAGGCCTAAACTTGCCCAAATTATTCTTCTTGATTTCGAGTAGAGACTTGCAGAAGATAACCTATCTGAACATTCGTAGGATCCAATTTCTCGATGCGATAACATCTTTAAACTGAAACTGTACAGCTTCTTACTGACAGTCTTCTCGTGAGAAATCTCTTCCCACATTTCTTTCAATTCCGTTTTTTCTGATTTAGTAATGTAAGACGTTACATATCGTGCAACAGCAATGGAATTGTCAGCTACATACTGTATATCCATGTTAGCATTCCACATGGATAAAATGACTGGGTTGTAGTCATTTATATTTTTTGATTCTTCTTTTCTTTTAAGGTTGTAGGTATTCTTAGGTGATTTTCTTGTAATAGTATGTCTCACAGATGACATAAAACTGTTTACTCTTCCATTTGAAAGAACAGGTCTAGGAAATCCAAATCGACATTTAGTGTAGTATTTATCTTTGGTCTTGTACTTCCGTCGACAGTATTTTCCACACCGATGACTTTGGAAATGTAAAACTTGCTCTTTTAACTTTTTCTCTTCTGTGCTTTTTGGTATAGCACATGTTGCATATTCTTCAATGAAAGATAACACTGCTTCATCAGTATCTGTTCCAAACTTTGGGGCATCCTTGATCCACAACAGCATATGAATATGAGGAGCACCTCTTGCCTGGTACTCTTTTCTCCAAAAGAAATCCACTACTTCTCCAAGAGGTGGATTTTTTTTATTGCAGATGAAGGACATCATAGCCTCAAATCTATGATTGAAATATCTGCAAACATTAACCGGATCCAATGAGCACAGTTCTCCTGCTGTCTTGTATTCGATGTTTTTAATGTTTGAATTTGCCTCTCGTAAAAAAACCAGTAAATCATCCCAAGCGTACTCAGCACAGCTTAGGGTAAGGAACCATGTTGGTGTTCCTAAATTCCGTAACATGCATTTTAATTCACCATGGCGTCGGTACCAATATTCATTTGTCCCACGCTGACAAGCCATCAGATTGATCAGTTGTGTTTCCAAATGATCATCTCGTTGCTGCACTTTCTCCATAAAATCCTTAGCAGACACATTTTGTAAATGTACTCCACTTTTTAAAATGTGATTTACTGCATATGATAATGCAGACAAGTCGCTGTCAAATAAAAGATGGAACAAATAAGGAATACTTTGTCGAAATCTGGGATCTTCTGCATATAGTCTTGTAGTTCGATACTCAGAAGCTGGAATCTGTTCTGGGCGTTCATCGTATCGTCCACCTTTTCCTGTAGGAAACAGCTGGGGAAAACATCGAGCTTCCAAGCTCTCCTCCCATACACTCACAGGAGTTCCTTTTGCTTTCTTCATCTGAAACAGATCAATATTGTCTCCCATAACTTCTTTTGAATGAAGAGGATGTATGCTAAAATGTTCATAAATTTCTTCTTCCTTTGACTTGTCCACTTTTTCAATTTGTCCAGTTGGTGTTTCAGTGTCTTCTTGTAAATCTTCTTCTTCTTCTTCTATATAAATTGATTCATACCATTTGTTATTCCTTTTCAAATACAAATTTGCTCTTTGTACTTTCCGTACATCTACCAGCTCCTGCCAAATCTTCTTATTCTTTGTAGGTACACCATTAACCAGAATAACTAATGGTTCAGTTTCCAAAGTATCTGCATCAATAGTTTCCATATTTTTTTTCAAATCCAAGGGCAAATACACCACTCTTCCTTTTAAACCTCTCAGTAAATCTGAAGGAGGTAATTTACCAGTTTTGGGCTCCATACGTACTATGGTCTGGAACGGATGAACACATTGAATAAGTATAGACTCATATGTATTTAATTCAGAAAGTTCGGCAGGAATAGCATCCAATTCTAAATTATTATGTACAGCTCTGGTCGGCATTCTATTTTCCTCTAACTTGTTGTAACAGTATATACAAATACGCTGATCTTCACCCAATTCAAAACAATTTTCAAGAAATATATAAGTGGCAAAATCCTTCCACTTATAATTATCTTCATTTTCACATTTTCTGTAGAGATCAACATTCCTGGTTTGTTTTCTATAATGAGTTCTGCGGCAACAAATACAAGTAATATTTGGTCTTTCATTAGAGATTATTGCAAATTTTGTTATGTGATCATTAAATGCCTTACTTACAGAGGGTTCTACATTCTCTTCCACTTCTTCCTCATTTACTGTGTCCTTTTCTGCACTTTCTTGTTCTGGACCAAAGTAACAAAACTGAATTTCATCAGTAACCTTCTCTACATCTGATACCGATCCACGGAACAGAGCCCTATTCAATTCATCTAACTTTATTGCTGGACTTTTAGCAAAATACAATCGTCTCACAAACTTTCTCATTTCAGTATGATGAACAGCCAGCATCCTAAAATGATGAAAAACACTTTTACACACTTTTCTAGATAGACAAGCCAGAGAATGTCCCTGCAAACCAGTATTCTCTCTCTACATGGATCTAGACTTTGAAGCACCTTAATCTTCTGTTTAACACTTTTTTTACTATATTCTCTAAGAAACTCACGAAATTTATCAATAGATTCCTGACGCACAGTGCAAATACTACTACAATTCCAAGTGTACACTGGGGCTTTAGGACGTCTCCCCATAGCCTCATCCGCCATCACTTGTACCTCATCTCTTGGAACCATTTTCTCCTTCTCCATTATACAACCATTTTTCACTTCATAAGCACGACCTCTGGTGTCAACTGCATGCAGCAAACTATTACTTTGAAAATAACTCTCTTCATTAAAAAAAGGTTCACTACTTGACCTATGCATCCATTCTCCTAAAAACACTTTACAAAAGTTTGTTCTTTTCACTAGTCTTTTCCTTTTGCTTTGCGATTTCAGTACATTGACCATTTTATCTAATGTACGCATCCTATTCAAAATTAAAATGAATAGTTTCCTTTTTAATTCTAAAGCCTTTGCTGCAATGGCTTCAATTTCTTTTTTTCTCTTATAAAATTTAGCTTTTGTCTTATATTTCTTCACATCCTTTATCAAATTGGACATAACTCTTCTCTGAAACATTTTTCTACGAATCTCTTTAAATGCTGTTTTTCTTTTTAAGTTAATCTTTATTGTCTCTGAAGGTACATTTGCATTAACTAAATGCTCAATTTTTTCCTGTTGTTTTCTATTTAAAACATTCTTTCCAATACAGACATTTTGTACATTTTTCCTTTTTTTGAAGATATTGCTTAAAAAATCTTTTGTCTGCTTACCAGAAGACTTTCTCTTTTTCCCAACATGAGCATCTCCAACTAACTTAGGTCCTCCAGTTGTCTTCAAATATATTTTTTTTTGTGGTTTTTCCTTAGTCTGGATTTTGTAGGCATCTTAAATTTTGTTCACTGCTCTTCAGCAATACCTGAAAAAAACTAAAAAAAAATTCCTTTATTTTATTTAAATATATTACTACAGGGAAGGAGCCAAGATGGCGACCGGAGCAGACGCTTGAGCGCCCGGCTCCGTCGGTCCGTGGCCTCGGACTACTATCCTGATGCCCATCCTCGCCGATTCTCGAGGTGCACCGTGTGCGAAGACGCGCTGACCGCGCTGCTGCTTTCCCGGAGTCTCAACCCGCCCGGATGCCCGAGTTCTGGGTGCTTTTGTCCTCGGCACTGAAACCCTGCGCCCTTACGGCCTTTGCCGGCCTCCTGGAAGCTCCGCAGTTACCGGACCAGCTAGCGCTAACCTGAGCCTTGCGGTCCCGATCTCGCCTCGCACCATGGATCGTTGCCGGATGAGCCCGGGGAGAGACGGCCGGACACCTTCTGCACCCTGTGCCTGACGGGCTGGAGCTGTGGGGTGGGCCCCGGTGCGGTGAGTCTCCTGCCCCGCTCTGAGGACCGAGCTGTGGGGGGCTGCTGCCCCCTTTGCCTATTGCCTAGCCAGCGGCGGGGGGGACCGGCGAGAAGATAAGCGACTGTCGGCCTTTCCTGTTGCGGCGTAGACCTGAGGGGAATTGACCCCTTGCCACGACCCCCCCCCCCTGGCCATTGCACCGTATAGCGGCAAAACATGGCGTTGAGTGCCTGCTCGCGGCTGGGGGGTGATACTCCGGTCTCGCCCGCTGCCCACTTCGCCCTCCCTCTTCCGGACACCAGCTCCACAGTGCCGTCCCGGATTGTTGCCGATGTTGGGGCCCAGCTTCCGCTGACATGCGGCTCCGTTCTGGCCGTCCTGCGGGACTTACAACTACAGATGTGCGCTGGCCTGCAGGCGCTGAGTGAGAGGTTTGACCCCATACTGTCGGCTGCGGGCCGTGAGCGCACTGTTTGTCATCCACAGGGCGTGGGTCTCCCGGTGCTCTCGTCCTCTTGCGGGGACGCAGCGGCGGTGTATGATTGTGCTACACTGGTGCCTTCATCTAGCGCTCCCGGCGCCCAGGGTCCACCGCTCTCCACCTCAACTGCGGATACTTTGTCCCCCTGGTCATGGCTGCCTGCTTCATTGTTCCCTGCCTCACCGCGTCCGAGAGGCTATCCTTCTGAGCGATACCTAACGGCTTCGAGGGACCGTCCGCGGTGGCCCACTGCTGCCTTTTTGTGGAACTCCTGTACCTTACTTGCCAGGTTTGGATTTTATGTGGTGCAACGAGGGACCTCAATCGATGGTCGGCGGCCATTTCGTGATCCTACTTCACCATCCTCTCACAAGCGGCCATCTTGTCTTCGTCTGCTCGGGACACGGAGCCTTCACGCAGGAGCTGGTTTAATCCCAAGCCCGTGTTCGGGCCAGGGCTAGACTGACTTCTATCGCTATGGTTTATGGACGGGCGGGCCTGGGACTGGGACTGTATGTATGTTTTGCGCGCACTCGTCGCGACTTGTATCCCTTGCTTAAACTGTGGTGCCATGGTATCTTTGCATGCCGTTTTTTGGCGTAGAGGGCTCTCAGTGTGTGGGGGCCATAACTGGCTGATGGTTCGGGGCGCTCTGGTGTCCAGTGGGCTCCTCCCCACCTTCTTTTCTGTTTTCTTCCCTTCTTTACTCTGTTCCTACTTTCTCTCTTCTCTATATTTCGGGTTCATTGGGCGACAGGCACTATGCTGGGGGGGGGTAGGCCGTAGCCTCCGCATTGGTGTAGGGTGGGGGGGTAATACTCTGTTCTCAATTAGTTCTATGGGCCTTTCTTCCTTTATGTCTCTGTGCTCTACTTTCTTCGATTCGGGGTCCGGGTGTGGGGTGGATCGAGTGGGGGCGGCTCTGGAGGGGCGCGTACTTACTCATGTGACTATCCTGATATATCTCTGCACCGCCTCACTGATTGAGATTTTACTCCCATTGTTGTTCTTACTGATGTTGCTGCTCGCCCGTGTGGTGAAGCTATCTTGCGGACTCGAATCTACTTTGCTCTTATCCTTCATTGACTTTTTTCTCTGATAAAATTATCAAAAAACTTAAAATTAACCTTCACCTCTCCTTCCCCGGGTTTCGAAGATATCTCCAGTATGTGACTCATAACCTGTTGTTAATCCTGACCGTTGCTGCACGGGGGCTGTAATGTGGGTATCAGTGCTTTACTGTATCGTGGCCGGCCTGACGGTTGTAGGCCCGTATTTGTTCTTTTAAGATGCACGAATAAAGGTTTTTAAAAAAAAAAAAAAAAAAAAAAAAAAAATATATTACTACATTTTTTATGATCGTTTCAAATCTTAAAATACTATATACCCCTTTTCCTACAAGTGAAAATCACAATAACACCATCACAAATTAAATATCTAAAAACAATTCCTGTGTGCACACAGAGTCATGGTTTGAAATTAGTCAGAAAACGAAATTTCTTTGCCAATTTGAAAGCACACTTACTACTCTTTTTTTTGGCAAGTGATAAGTACTTTTACAGTCTGACACATTTTGAATGCACTTTTCAGATTCTGACAACAGCACATGTCCAAACTGCTTTTTGAGACCAGCAACATGTGTAACCTGGGTGACTGACTACACTCCAGCAAGGGAAACCAGCCATAGTGATGCTGAATGTATTTGCATTACTGACTGCAACCTCAAACCCCACTCGGTTGTGAATACTATCCATGATTCTACAGGATAAGCAGCTGGGTGTGTGCTAAGAGTCTGCTTCTGCAGAAAAAATAGCTCCCCCTTTCCAACTAATGCAACTGTAAAATTACCAGAGTAATATGCAATAAATCTCTGCGTATAATTCCTCTTTGCACACAGTGTCATGGTTTGATATTAGGCAAAAAACGAAATTTCTTTACCTATTTCAAAGCACACTTACTACTCTTTTTTTTGGCAAGTGATAAGTACTTTTACAGTCTGACACATTTTTTTTTTTTGAAACCGTTTATTACAAAACTCAAAAATTTACAAAGATGGGCCGACAACCTTCCGGCCGGCCGCTAGCAGACAAAAGGAGCATATGATACACATTGTAGAGCGTGTGTTGCGGCTGAGGAAGATGCACAGGAGTTAGCAGCGTTGATAGCCACACCATCCGGACCCCACTGTACGGTTTCATTTTGAACTGAAAGAACAACCAGAAAAACAAACCCACAAGGCAATCCACAATCAGAAATAGCAGCATGTGCTCCCCTGAGAGGGGGACACTACCAGTCCATAGGAGTATCAAGAAGGGGAAGAGATCAGGACTAGGGCTGGGTAAACTCAATGCCCGGAACAAGGAAGATGGGTCGGCTAAGGGGATGGGGCAGGGGACGGATCGGGCAATAACGGCGGAGCACAGATTCCCCCGCGGTAGGCGTTCCAGGGGCCCCATACTTTCACCCATGTCCCAGGCTTACCTCTCGCCACATACACCACCTTTTCCCGAAACATGCACCAATCCATATGTTCCTTCCAGGCCGAGACAGTCAGGGACCTCTGGGATCCCCACAGTTGAGCAATATCACGCTTGGCCACCATATATCCCAGAGTCACCCACCACGTCTGTGGCGCCGAGTAGTCGGTAGGCTCCCATACATTCAACAGGCATCTCCTCGCTTCGGGTAGCAGCACCACATGCGTAACCACACGCAGGACCTCATGCACACCACGCCAGAATCGCTCCACCTCCGGGCATTCCCACAATATATGCAGAAAGGTCCCCAAAGCGCCACACCCACGCTTACACAACCCGTCCACAGCATAGCCCATACGCAGGAGCCTTGGCCCCGTCATGTAGACTCTGTGGAGTATCTTGAGCTGGACGAAGCGAAGGCGGGCCGGTATGGCCACCTCTTTCGGGGAGGCCACCGCAGAGGTCCAGTCCTCGTCGTCCAGCTCCAGTCCATCGGCAACCCAAGCCTCACGAAGGGCAGTCAGCAATCCCGAGCGGTCATTGATCAGTTTTTTGTAGATCAGTGAGATCGTGCTGTCCGGAACGTGTCCATCCAGCACTCTATCCTCCAGGGGGGAATACTCCGGGATGGATGCAACGTCCGGGAAGACGGAGCCCAGTGCATGACGGATCTGCAAATACCGAAAGTACTCCCTGTCATGCAACTGGAATTCCGTCTGCAGCATCTCGAACGTTTTAAATCCTCCCCTCGTCCAGAGATCCCCCACTTTGCTGATGCCTATCATGTCCCACTTCTCGAAGCCCTTCGAGGTCCACAGGGAGCCCAACTGCTCGGACGCGTATAGTGGTGATGCCTGGGTCAGACGGTCCTTCCACCCCATCGCCACATTAGCCGCGTGCCACACTCGCACCATGACACGCGTGGGGCCGGTCAGCCGAGCATCGGGCGCGCTGGAGTAGAGCGCTCGGTTATAGTCCCCACCCGGGAGTAGCATCTTATCCATTTCGAATGCCGGGTTTAAGGCGGGCCCGTACAGGCCGTGATTAATCGCAGCCAGCTGGGAGGCCCAATAGTACCGTTTGATATCCGGGAGGGCAATCCCTCCATCATACCATGGGAGCGTCAGCTTCGCCAGGGCGATACGCGGCCTCCCGTCCCAGAACAGGCGGCGCTGCAAACTCTCCACCTCACGGAAGTAGCGCGCTGGGACGAGGTCCATAGTATTCTGCAAAGCGTACAGGAAACGCGGCAGAGACATCATCTTAAACAATGCCGCCCGGCCGAGCGGCGAAAGCGGCAAGCGCCGCCAGTGCGTGACATCTTCCTTCAGGCGCTGGAGGGGGGGAAGCAAGTTCCGATCATACCGGGCCTCCGGGTCCAGAGTAATGAAGACACCCAGGTACCCAAATCCCTGCGGGGCGATCTGGATCGGACAGCCCCGCGGGAGAATAGGAGCCTCCCCAGAGAGAACATACATGCACGATTTAGCCCAGTTGATGACAAGGCCGGAGTTACGACCAAATGAATGCAAAACATCAACCAGTACTATCAGTGATTTACGTGGGGAAGCTAGGTACAAGAGGATGTCATCAGCGTATAGGGATACGCGGTCCTCATACTCGGGGGTCCAACGGAGACCACGGATGGAAGGCTCCCACCGCAGCCACTCCGCCAGGGGCTCCAAGGCAAGCGCAAAAAGGAGCGGCGATAAGGGGCAGCCCAGCCGCGTGCCCCGGCCCAGCTCGAACGGAGCCGATACTCTACCGTTCCCCACCACCTGCGCCAATGGGCCCGAATACAGCAATTTGACCCAACTGATGAACCCTGCGCCAAAGCCAAACTTCGCAAGCATCGCCCAGATGTATGGCCATTCAAGCGTGTCAAACGCCATGGTGGCGTCCAAGGACGCCAAAATGGCCGGCTCCCGTATGTACTGAACACGTGCGAGCACCCCATGCAAAGTTAAGGGCCGTGTTACGATGGGGAATAAAGCCGGACTGATCCTGGTGAACCAGGTCGCCCACCACGCCGACCAGCCGATTGGCCAGGACCTTGGCGAGAATTTTGTGCTCCGCGTTCAGTAGCGAAATGGGCCGATAGGATGTAACCCGGTCCCGAGGTCTCCCCTCCTTGTGGATAACCACGATTGTAGCCAGACGCTGGTCCAGCGGGAGGGAGCCCACCGAGTGAGCCTCCAGGAACATCGAACGGAGATGTGGTGCCAGCGTATCCGGTCGCAACTTGTACAACTCGATGAGGAGACCATTAGGACCCATGGCCTTGCCGGAAGCGACCGAACGTATGGCGAGGGCGATTTCGTCGGAGGTTGGAGCGGCGTCCAACGACACTCTGTCCTCCTCCGAAAGGGAAGGCAGCGCGATATCCCAGAGCAGGGCACGGGAATCCTCTTCAGAGCGGGAAGACACCGGGGAATACACCCCACGGAAATAATCCGCGAAGCAGGAGACAATTTCTTCCGGCTCAGTAACACACACACCGTTCGTTTTCTCAATCAGCGGGACTACACGACTCGCTCTCTCCTTTTTGTCCAGCCACGCAATCAATTTACCAGCCTTATCACCCACATCATACAGTCTCCCCTGTTGCTCTCTACTGAGGCCCCTGGCCGCCTCCGTGACGAGGGCCCTATAGGCCGCTTGCTTGAGTTGGAGAACATGTAATACGGCATCCGTCACCCCACATTCTAGATTACCCTCCAACTCGGCTATCTCAGCTTCCACCCGGGTCACCTCCTCCCGCTCGCGCCTCCGGGTGTGGGAAATAAGGGACAGGGCCTCTCCTCGTAGTACTGTCTTGAATGCCTCCCACAGTGAGACAGCCGAAGGCACGGACCCCACATTCTCGTCAAAATAGCGCTGGAGGGATTTAATCAATTCAGCGCGAATGGTGGGGTCGCGCAGGTACCAGGGATTGATCGGGACCACCCTACCCTCACCCCTCGGAAAAAGATCCAGGTGTAACAGGAGCGGGGAATGGTCCGAGATACCCCGTGCCAAATGGCGCACCTCTCCCACCCTCCCAACATAGGCCGCCGGGACCAGGACATAATCCAGTCGTGAGAGACTACCATGGGCCCCCGAATGGAAGGTATACTGTAGCTGCGTGGGATGTTTTAAACGCTAGCAATCCACCAATCCCAAAGTGTCCAATAGGCCAGATAGCCACGCTTGGGCCCGGGGGAGGTCCCTAGGGGGGTGACGATCCACAGTCCCGGAAACCACCGCATTGAAATCCCCCCCACCACCAGAATCCCCCCGGAAGGCCAAGGAGGAGGCGCCCCAGGTCCGCAAAGGTAGTCGACTGCAGCCCCGGCGGGACGTATACTGACACAAAAACGACCACTTTGCCCTCCATCCTTCCCACCAAGACCGTGTAACGTCCCCTGTCGTCATGGAGCACCTCATCAATCTCCAACGGGAGCGAGTTCTTAACCATGATGCCCACACCCCTTGAGCCAGACGTGCAGCCCGAATGGGCCACTAGGCGATAGCCACGCCGATTCATGGCGCAGAAGGAGTTGCCAATGAGGTGTGTCTCCTGCAGAAAAACTACATCGGGCGAGATTCGCTTCAAGAACTGCAGGACCACACCACGTTTAATCCTGTCCCCCAGTCCATTCACGTTCCAGGACAACAGAGTTAGTTCCCTACCCCCCATCATAGACAGAAGCCACCATTTGTCCCCCCGAGAGCACTATAGAGCTAACACAATGATACTTTTGCCTTGTGGTAAAAACGAACAACACCCCCCCATCCCTGCCCACCCGCCCCAAGAATACTCCCCCTTCCCTGCACCCCTGCATGAGCCCGAACAGCCCCCACAACGTGCAGTGTGCCTGTCGCCCCATATATATAGTAAAAACTAGCTAAACCCCCTAGAGGAGGAAGGAGAACCCCCAGTAGACCCCACACAACCTCCATAGGAGGGGAAATTATACAGACAGACGCTTAATCGAGAGTGGCATCATTTTTGTCCAGAGTGAAGCCCAATTTTACCCCCTCAGTCCCGATCCAGTGTGCCGTCTCCCCCCGCCGCCCCCCCCGCCCCCTCGATCACGATCCTCAGACAGAGTATCCAGCCAGCCTCCGGCCGCTTCGGGCCGATCAAAAAAGTGCGTGCGACCCTCTACCTCCACTCGCAGCTTGGCTGGGAAGAGCATAGCGTATTTAAGGTTCAGGTCCCGAAGACGGCGCTTGACGCCTAGGAAGCTCAGTCTCTGCTTCTGGACCGCTGGGGTGAAATCAGGGTAAAAGTGCACCTTCATATTGTCAAGCTTAACCGGCCCATGCAGTCTGGAGGCTTGCAGGATAGCGTCTCTGTCCCGAAAGTTGAAAATCCGGGCAATGAGAGGTCGCGGAGGGGCTCCGACCTTCGGCCTTCCCCCGGGAACCCTGTGGGCCCGCTCCACCGCGAAGAATTTACTCAGCCCCCGTGGCTGGAGATGGGTAGCGATCAGGTCCTCCACAAATAGGTCCGCCGCCGCTTCCTCCCGTCCCTCGGGCACCCCGATGATGCGGATGTTGTTCCTCCGGGCCCGACTCTCGGAGTCCTCCAGGCGCCGATCCATAAGCGCGCTCGCCTGACTAAGCCGGCGCACCTCTGTTTGTAGTGCCGCCACCTCAGTAGTAAGGCCCGATGCGGTGTGGGCCAAAGAATCAACTCGGTCGTTGGTCTTGGAAAGATCGGCCCTCACCAGGCCAACATCCACGAGGACCGAGTCGATCTTCTGTGCCAGTGTGTCGAACCGCTGGCCCACCGAGGCCTTCATCTCGGCAATGGCGCCCATGACATCCCGCAGAGTCAGATCCGTGGGCAGGTCCGGGGCATCAGGAGGGCCCTCAGGGGATTTGTGCGGTCCGCCGGGAGATCCCTTCTGGAGGGTATAGCGGTCCATACTGTTGGCCTGATGGGTGGTGCCACGCCGGGTCGACTTGGTCTTTGCCCGGTCTCCATCTTGTTTCGTGGCCATGGCCACCAGTCCCCCGGTCGCACCCGCCACGTCGTGAAGGGCAGGCAATCAGGGCCACAAGCTCCGGGGGGGGCCACCCCAGATCGGCGGGGTGGGTCACAGCCGGCGGGCAGGCCGAGTCTCCCAGCGAGACCACACCAACACAAAGAGCTCCGCGACCCAACCCTGCAGAGACGGCAAGGGGGTGCGAAAGCGAAAGTGCGGGGTACGCGACTCGCCAGGCCCGGCCCGCCGCTGTTGTTCACTTTGTCACTGGGTCACCCCTCAGCGCAAATCCGGGGTCTGACGAGGAGAAGGCCGCAGACTTCAATCGGTGCTCACTCCGGTGTCCGAGGTCCGATTTGACAACGGGAAACGGGTGCCACCTCAGCTCAGGCTCACCAACACATTCCCCTCATCCGAGACAGGATAAATTCAGGATAGTCGTAGGAGGTTGCGGAGGTCCTCGGGAGCCTCGCACCTACGCGGCCATCTTGGTTGCGCGCTAGGCTCCTCCCCCCTACAGTCTGACACATTTTGAATGCACTTTTCAGATTCTGACAACAGCACATGTCCAAACTGCTTTTTGAGACCAGCAACATGTGTAACCTGGGTGACTGACTACACTCCAGCAAGGGCAACCAGCCTTAGTGATGCTGAATGTATTTGCATTACTGACTGCAACCTCAAACCCCACTCGGTTGTGAATACTATGCATGATTCTACAGGATAAGCAGCTGGGTGTGTGGTAAGAGTCTGCTTCTGCAGAAAAAATAGCTCCCCCTTTCCAACTAATGCAACTGTAAAATTACCAGAGTAATACGCAATAAATCTCTGTCTATAATTCCTCTTTGCACACAGAGTCATGGGTTGATATTAGGCAGAAAACGACATTTCTTTGCCTATTTGAAAGCACACTTACTACTCTTTTTTTTTGCAAGTGATAAGTACTTTTACAGTCTGACACATTTTGAATGCACTTTTCAGATTCTGACAACAGCACATGTCCAAACTGCTTTTTGAGACCAGCAACATGTGTAACCTGGGTGATTGACTACACTCCAGCAAGGACAACCAGCCTTAGTGATGCTGAATGTATTTGCATTACTGACTGCAACCTCAAACCCCACTCGGTTGTGAATACTATACATGATTCCAGAGGAAAAGCAGCTGGGTGTCTGCTAAGAGTCTGCTTCTGCAGAAAAAAATAGCTCCCCCTTTCCATCTAATGCAAATGTAAAATTACCAGAGTAATACGCAATAAATCTCTGTCTATAATTCCTCTTTGCACACAGAGTCATGGTTTGATATTAGGCAAAAAACGAAATTTCTTTGCCTATTTGAAAGCACACTTACTACTCTTTTTTTTGGCAAGTGATAAGTACTTTTACAGTCTGACACATTTTGAATGCACTTTTCAGATTCTGACAACAGCACATGTCCAAACTGCTTTTTGAGACCAGCAACATGTGTAACCTGGGTGACTGACTACACTCCAGCAAGGGCAACCAGCCTTAGTGATGCTGAATGTATTTGCATTACTGACTGCAACCTCAAACCCCACTCGGTTGTGAATACTATACATGATTCCAGAGGAAAAGCAGCTGGGTGTCTGCTAAGAGTCTGCTTCTGCAGAAAAAAATAGCTCCCCCTTTCCATCTAATGCAAATGTAAAATTACCAGAGTAATACGCAATAAATCTCTGTCTATAATTCCTCTTTGCACACAGAGTAATGGTTTGATATTAGGCAGAAAACGAAATTTCTTTGCCAATTTGAAAGCACACTTACTACTCTTTTTTTTGGCAAGTGATAAGTACTTTTACAGTCTGACACATTTTGAATGCACTTTTCAGATTCTGACAACAGCACATGTCCAAACTGCTTTTTGAGACCAGCAACATGTGTAACCTGGGTGACTGACTACACTCCAGCAAGGGCAACCAGCATTAGTGATGCTAAATGTATTTGCATTACTGACTGCAACCTCAAACCCCACTCGGTTGTGAATACTATGCATGATTCTACAGGATAAGCAGCTGGGTGTGTGCTAAGAGTCTGCTTCTGCAGAAAAAATAGCTCCCCTTTCCAACTAATGCAAATGTAAAATTACCAGAGTTATACGCAATAAATCTCTGCCTATAATTCCTCTTTGCACACAGAGTCATGGTTTGATATTAGGCAGAAAACGAAATTTCTTTGCCAATTAGAAAGCACACTTACTACTCTTTTTTGTGGCAAGTGATAAGTACTTTTACAGTCTGACACATTTTGAATGCACTTTTCAGATTCTGACAACAGCACATGTCCAAACTGCTTTTTGAGACCAGCAACATGTGTAACCTGGGTGACTGACTACACTCCAGCAAGGGCAACCAGCCTTAGTGATGCTGAATGTTTTTGCATTACTGACTGCAACCTCAAACCCCACTCGGTTGTGAATACTATACATGATTCCAGAGGAAAAGCAGCTGGGTGTCTGCTAAGAGTCTGCTTCTGCAGAAAAAATAGCTCCCCCTTTCCAACTAATGCAAATGTAAAATTACCAGAGTTATACGCAATAAATCTCTGCCTATAATTCCTCTTTGCACACAGAGTCATGGTTTGATATTAGTCTGAAAACGAAATTTCTTTGCCAATTAGAAAGCACACTTACTACTCTTTTTTTTGGCAAGTGATAAATACTTTTACAGTCTGACACATTTTGAATGCACTTTTCAGATTCTGACAACAGCACATGTCCAAACTGCTTTTTGAGACCAGCAACATGTGTAACCTGGGTGACTGACTACACTCCAGCAAGGGCAACCAGCCTTAGTGATGCTGAATTTATTTGCATTACTGACTGCAACCTCAAACCCCACTCGGTTGTGAATACTATGCATGATTCTACAGGATAAGCAGCTGGGTGTGTGCTAAGAGTCTGCTTCTGCAGAAAAAATAGCTCCCGCTTTCCAACTAATGCAAATGTAAAATTACCAGAGAAATACGCAATAAATCTCTGCCTATAATTCCTCTTTGCACACAGAGTCATGGTTTGATATTAGTCTGAAAACGAAATTTCTTTGCCAATTAGAAAGCACACTTACTACTCTTTTTTTTGGCAAGTGATAAGTACTTTTACAGTCTGACACATTTTGAATGCACTTTTCAGTTTCTGACAACAGCACATGTCCAAACTGCTTTTTGAGACCAGCAACATGTGTAACCTGGGTGACTGACTACACTCCAGCAAGGGCAACCAGCCTTAGTGATGCTGAATGTATTTGCATTACTGACTGCAACCTCAAACCCAAAAAGTATTCCTCATTTATACCAGTACACCTTAATTTATGGTGAAAACATAGTCCATATTATTTTACATGTTCCTTACATTTTAATTTCTCCAAAAACACAAAATGATAAACACAACTTCAACAAAAGGAATTCCAAATCTGTTATTCATTTCTTAATTTACCATATACATCCCCTCTCAAACTCATAACTCACCTTTAAAATTAGTTAGTTGTGAAATAAATGTGGCACTCAAACAGCAGATTATCAGAGCCAGGATCTCTTTTCTGTACACCTCTCTCCTCTCAGCAGAACCAGATAATGGCAATGTTTCCCTCTCTTTTTCCACACATATACATGTAAATTTCAAATCTCAGTGCTTCCCCCTTTTTTTCAAATCTAATCACACATTTCTATTGGTTGAAAACCAACCCTTTTCCAAAAGTACCCTTCCCCCAACTTGACTTCAGCCTAGTACCCTTCCCCCAACTTGACTTCTGCCTGCTACCATAGCAACAGCTCATGGAACACTGCTGTGTAGAGTTATGTCAGAAGTTCACCACACAAAATTTTCATTTCCAAAGAGCAAGAGTGCTTGACTTTTCAAACCTCACAGCAAATCCATAGTACTGTTCTTTGGTAACACATTTTTCTGTACCAATACAAAACATGCTTCTATAAATTGACACATGCAGCCTAGTTTTTAGTGTAGAATGGTATGAAACAGCCAATGATTTCTTTTTATTTTATAAAAATATGTATGCCTCCATTTCCAAACTGTCTTTCATTTCTTTTTCCCATTCTACTGAAATACACCTCCTGAGTGCATCCAGATCTCCTTGGAAGATGTTCACAGTGTGGATTGTAGGGCACAGCTATGTCTTCTGGAGTGAAAAGTATGCAGAGAAAACAGGTATGGTGAGAGACCTTGCTTTGCCAAATGTAGACATTAAATGGATTGGTCAGAGAGGGTTAAAGTGGCACCAATTGATGCCTTTGGTGAAATCCTTCATGCAAATCCAACACCCTGACCTCATAATAGTGCACTGTGGTGGCAATGACCTAGGCACTTTGACTGGGGTAGGTCTGGAAATGCTTATGAAGGAGACCTTTGCACAACTTTTTTCACTTTTCCCTAAAACTGCCTTTGCATATTCTAACATATGCCAAAGGCAAAAATGGAACTGGTCCAATCATTTTTGTCCACAGATTGACAAAGCAAGAAAGCACGTCAACAAATCTGTTTCTGCTTTCCTCCGAGACTATGGTATGGGTTCCATTTACCACAACAACTTGCGTTACGACATGCAAGACATTTATAGAGGAGATGGTGTACACTTCACTGATGAAGGGAACAGAGTCTTCCTCTTGAACCTTAGACTCTGCATCGGTACTTACTTGTAGGTACCACTTAATAATCAAATCACTTCATAAACACAACGGCTCTTTTTAGAGCCCCCTAATATCTTAACACTTAAATCTGATTTTTATTTCTTTTTTTTTTTTTTTTTACCGTACGCGTACGGTAAGCTCACCGTAAGCTTACCGTACGCGTACCCCGCGATTTTTAAAAAAAATTAATAAATGTTTTTTTTGTACTTTTCTGTCCTTCTTTGACCCCCTTTCAAATGTTAGGGGGTCTGTAACTCTCTTCCTTGCCCCCTTTTCAAGATATCTCCCTTTTTTTTTCTGTGTGAAACACACGAAATGGCGGCCGACACTTCCTGATTTCGTCCGATTCGAATGTTTACAGTCATGTGACAACCAATCAGAATCGCGCCCGCGCACGTCACCGTACGCGTACGGTAAGCTTACGGTAAGCGCACCGTAAGCGCACCGTAAGCTGCCACAGATATATATATTGATTTAAATGCTATTTTCTCAGGAACTACTGAACAGATTTACACCAGACCTACAAAAGGCACTTCCTTGACCTTATGGCTACCTCTCTGCCAAATTACAAGTAATTCTGTTCAGCCGTTCGGGCTGTAGCTGTGTCTAAAGGTCCTATGGAAAAATGCATGGGGAAAACGCATTTTGGGACCCCCCTTTTTTCTCAGCCCCCGCTTGACGAATCCCCCCGAGACTTTCAGGGTAGGAGCGGAGCGTAGCGCCCCATTAGTTTTGAAAATTTCGCGAGGATTCGTCGACCGGCGCCAAAGTTATTCAAAATAGAATGTTGCACTTTTCCTATGGAAACAGGGTCCTAACTATAACTACCTACTGGCGACCGCCAGTAGGTAATATATATATATATATATAAAAAGGATATTTAGAACTTTTTTAACACAATGTTTTGATGTATACTCTCCTATTTATTGTACTTGTAAAAATGTTACATTACAGGGTCTTATCTATTAGAAATTCCAACTATCCGACATATATGTACACTGTTTTTTAATGTTTTTATTGTATTTATATAGGAACTAATTACTTATTTTTATTAATATAAGTAATATAATAGTGACCCAGGCTGTCTTACGGCATTTAAGTCGGAATTGTAGCACACTTAAGGTGCGTATCAGGCATTCTTGCAGAGTCACTTTACTTATTTGCATATATTGAGCATCAAATAATGGTCCATATTATTCTAAACAATGTCGGTAAAATAACAATGTGTTGGTAATTAGAAAAGTAAAAGGCTCTGTTACATACATGGTTTGCAAGCATTATGCTCACATAATGGATTTGGTGGCAAAAACAGCGCACAGTCTGTCTTCATAGTCTATTGCTCACTAGCACTGTATAAAAATAGAAAAAAAGTCACAGGCATGTCATGTGATTAGGGGCTTACGGGCCCGAAACGCGTCATGGCGGCATTTACTGCGGGAAAAATAAAGTGATCAAGTACAAAGTTGGTGTCCGTTTCCTACTTCGGAAGGTCTAGCAGTGCGATTCTTCCGGATCAGTTGGATTTCGACGATATATATATATATATATATATATATATATATATATTCACTGAAAAAACCATAGGTTTCACACATGTTATAGTTAGCGGAAATTTTACTGATAAAAAACCAGTGAAATTCCCCCGTTATAGTTAGTGCAGGCAACTATAACTCACGCGACCGCAATCCTCTGCTGATGCTAATACTGTATTTAGACACTTATTTGCCAATGTCTTCTTCCATACATTTTTAGCTGTACATATATTACAAATATTTTTTTTTCATAAAGACACATATGTCATCAGCAGAAGATTGCGGTCGCGTGAGTTATAGTTGCCTGCACTAACTATAACGGGGGAATTTCACTGGTTTTTTATCAGTAAAATTTCCGCTAACTATAACATGTGTGAAACCTATGGTTTTTTCAGTGAATTTGCAAGGTTTTTTAAATGCTAATCCCTAACTATAACGTGTGTGAAACCTATGGTTTTTTCAGTGAATTTGTACGGTTTTTTAAATGCTAAGTTACTTTACGCCATTCGTGGCGTGCGCGCCCACTTAACGCAGTTCGTTCCGTGCGCGCACGGTGCGCTTCGCGCACCGTGCGCGCACAGTAAGCACGCGGTGCGCGAAGCCCACTTTACGCAGTTAGTGCTGTGCACGCACGGTGGGCACGCGGTGCGCTACACGCACCGCGTGCCCACGTTACGCTAGATGGGCCATGTACGCACGATGCGCTTCGCGCACCGTGCGCACATGGAGGACATATGATGCACTTCGTTTTGAAAGGTAATATTTTAATTTTTCGTAATTTTTATAAGCCATGCACAAATGGTGCCCTTCGGGCACCATTTGCACACGGGGTGGAGAGAGTGTGGATAATTTTTTCTTTTATTATTTTTGTTTAAAATATTCTAGTTTATCACACCGCTGATAAGCCATACACAATTGGTGGCCTGCGGCCACCAATTGCACACGGGGTGGGGAGAGTGTGGATAGTTTTTTTTTTTTTTAATTTTTTACCGTGGCTATGTGTGTGGGAGCTGTCTAAACAGCCCTTTTACATGTTTTTTTGCTTTATTTTACAACCTAACTCTCAGTGCGAGAGAGAAAGTGGCAGCCGCCGCTTCCTGGTTTCGGCCGATTCGACTGTTTACTAAGATCTAAGAGCCAATCAGAATCGCGCTCGCGCACGCCACCGTACGCGTACGGTAAGCGTACCGTAAGCGCACCGTAAGCTGGCTCAGATATATATATTGATTTAAAGGCTATTTTCTCAGAATCTACTGAACAGATTTACACCAAACCTACAAAAGGCACTTCCTTGACCTGAGGACTACCTCTCTGCCAAATTTCTAGTAATTCTGTTCAGCCGTTCGGGCTGTAGCCCTGTCTAAAGGTCCTATGGAAAAATGCATGGGAAAAACGCGTTTTGGGACCCCCCTTTTATCTCAGCCCCCGCTTGACGAATCCCCCCGAGACTTTCAGGGTAGGAGCGGAGCGTAGCGCCCCACCTATTTTGAAAAATTCGCGAGGATTCGTCGACCGGCGCCAAAGTTATTCAAAATAGAATGTTGAGGATTTCCTATGGAAACGTGGTCCTAACTATAACTCCCTACTGGCGACCGCCAGTAGGTAATATATATATATATATATATGCTCACATTATGGATTTGGTGGCAAAAACAGCGCACAGTCTGTCTTCATAGTCTATTGCTCACTAGCACTGTATAAAAAAAGAAAAAAAGTCACAGGCATGTCATGTGATCAAGGGCTTACGGGCCCGAAACGCGTCATGGCGGCATTTACTGCGGGAAAAATAAAGTGATCAAGTACAAAGTTGGTGTCCGTTTCCTACTTCGGAAGGTCTAGCAGTGCGATTCTTCCGGATCAGTTGGATTTCGACGATATATATATATTCACTGAAAAAACCATAGGTTTCACACATGTTATAGTTAGCGGAAATTTTACTGATAAAAAACCAGTGAAATTCCCCCGTTATAGTTAGTGCAGGCAACTATAACTCACGCGACCGCAATCCTCTGCTGATGCTAATACTGTATTTAGACACTTATTTGCCCATATCTTCTTCCATACATTTTTAGCTATACATATATTACAAATATTTTTTTTTCATAAAGACACATATGTCATCAGCAGAAGATTGCGGTCGCGTGAGTTATAGTTGCCTGCACTAACTATAACGGGGGAATTTCACTGGTTTTTTATCAGTAAAATTTCCGCTAACTATAACATGTGTGAAACCTATGGTTTTTTCAGTGAATTTGCAAGGTTTTTTAAATGCTAATTCCTAACTATAACGTGTGTGAAACCTATGGTTTTTTCAGTGAATTTGTACGGTTTTTTAAATGCTAAGTTACTTTACGCCATTTGTGGCGTGCGCGCCCACTTAACGCAGTTCGTTCCGTGCGCGCACGGTGCGCTTCGCGCACCGTGCGCGCACAGTAAGCACGCGGTGCGCAAAGCCCACTTTACGCAGTTAGTGCCGTGCACGCACGGTGGGCACGCGGTGCGCTACACGCACCGCGTGCCCACGTTACGCTAGATGGGCCATGTACGCACGATGCGCTTCGCGCACCGTGCGCACATGGAGGACATATGATGCACTTCGTTTTGAAAGGTAATATTTTAATTTTTCGTAATTTTTATAAGCCATGCACAAATGGTGCCCTTCGGGCACCATTTGCACACGGGGTGGAGAGAGTGTGGATAATTTTTTCTTTTATTATTTTTGTTTAAAATATTCTAGTTTATCACACCGCTGATGAGCCATGCACAATTGGTGGCCTGCGGCCACCAATTGCACACGGGGTGGGGAGAGTGTGGATAGTTTTTATTTTTTTTTATTTTTTACCGTGGCTATGTGTGTGGGAGCTGTCTAAACAGCCCTTTTACATGTTTTTTTGCTTTATTTTACAACCTAACTCTCAGTGCGAGAGAGAAAGTGGCAGCCGCCGCTTCCTGGTTTCGGCCGATTCGACTGTTTACTAAGATCTAAGAGCCAATCAGAATCGCGCTCGCGCACGCCACCGTACGTGTACGGTAAGCGTACCGTAAGCGCACCGTAAGCTGGCTCAGATATATATATTGATTTAAAGGCTATTTTCTCAGAATCTACTAAACAGATTTACACCAAACCTACAAAAGGCACTTCCTTGACCTGAGGACTACCTCTCTGCCAAATTTCTAGTAATTCTGTTCAGCCGTTCGGGCTGTAGCCCTGTCTAAAGGTCCTATGGAAAAATGCATGGGAAAAACGCGTTTTGGGACCCCCCTTTTATCTCAGCCCCCGCTTGACGAATCCCCCCGAGACTTTCAGGGTAGGAGCGGAGCGTAGCGCCCCACCTATTTTGAAAAGTTCGCGAGGATTCGTCGACCGGCGCCAAAGTTATTCAAAATAGAATGTTGAGGATTTCCTATGGAAACGTGGTCCTAACTATAACTACCTACTGGCGACCGCCAGTAGGTAATATATATATATATATATATATATATATATATATATATATATATATATATATATATATATATATATATATATATATATATATATATATATATATATATATATATATATGCGCCAAAACAAAGGGACCCAAAATTCCGGGGCACACTGGCAGCGGGTGCTCTGCATACGGGCCGGATCCAGGCCCCAAAATTCAAACGTAAATCCAAAGATGCGGCACTCAGGGAAGAGATTTTTCAAAAGTGAATTTATTTGCCAAACAGCTCCACCAACGCGTTTCAGCCAACAAGGCCTTGGTCACGGTCAGTGAGTCCTTTCTCTATTGCACCTTATATACATCCACTAGATCGTAATGTTGCATTGTGGGTGATGTAGTGCATTTAAAAACCAAAAGTGTGTATAGATCCAGAAGGGTACTCAAATTCGACTGTTAAATAACAGGAAAAGAGAATTTCAACTGAGTTACGGTCTAGTACCAGACATTTCATATAAGTTTGAATTATAGTGCTAGTAGAAAAACGATAAGTGACATTACTATCATGATATCTGACAGTGTAGATTACATGCTCAAGTAATTGTATAGTACAATTATTATATAAGTGGCATAATTAATGTAAAATGCAAAGGTTTCAAAGTCCTATGTTTTCTAGGGCGGAAGTAGAAAAAGGAGGAACACAAACAAGAAGAGAAAGCAAGTTAGTTGAGAGAGTAGAGGTCCCAATCAGGTTCATCGGAGATCAACAACTTCATCATGTAACGGGACTTTATTCCAGGTGTACATAAAGTTCTTCGTCATTATTCATGCCTCGCGGGTTCTTCGTTTTGAGTTTAATTATGTAGCGTGATTCAAGTTGGCGAAGTTTCCTGATTCTATTGCCACCTCGCTCATTCACTGGGATGGTGTCAATCCCATAGTAACACATTGATCTCCAGTCCCCCTTCTGGCAGAGTATCATGTGTTTAGCAGTTGCGTAGGCGATGTCTTTATTTTTCACTGCTCGAATGTGTTCAAGAATACGCTTTTTTAGTGGGCAGATGGTGCTCCCCACATATTGCTGTCCACAGGTGCATTCAATGACGTAGATCACGAATTTGGTGTTGCAAGTTATTCTTGTCCCTATTGTTACAATGTTTCCGTTAGGCTCTGTAATAGTTCTTGTGTTTTTGCCAATCTTGCATGCCTTGCACGAATTGCATTTAGTAAACCCATTTTGTTTTTCCGTTAGCCAAGTTGTTTCTTCTTTTTGTACAAAATGGCTTTTGACAAGCATATCCCTGAGAGATTTGGTTTTCCTGTATGTAACAGTTGGTTTGGTGCCAACTAGTTTTCCTATGTCTGGATCTTTCATGATTAGGTGCCAATGTTTTCTGATTTTGCCCATGATGGTGCTGCTTTCTTTACTGTAGGTAGTTACAAATCTCGGTATTTGTTTTTCATCTTCAGGTATTGGTGTCATTTTGGGTATTAGGGTCTCTGCTCGGCTCTTTTTGTCAATTCTTTTTTTGTTTTTCTTGAGAGTGGGTTCTGAGTAACCTCTCTCTCTGAACCTTTCCATGGATTCGTGAATTTTGTCTTCGGCATCTTCTGGTTTAGAGCAGTTCCGTTTTAATCGCATAAATTCCCCATAGGGAATACTGTCCAGAAGGGGCTTGGGGTGGAAGCTGGTTCCGTGCAGGATACTGTTTGTTGCTGTTTCCTTTCTGTATAATGTTGAGTGAATCTGATCGTTCTCAATGTAGATCAGAGTGTCCAGGAAAGGGATTTCGGACCTGCTCATACTGTATGTAAAGGATAGGCCGATTTCATTGTTGTTCAGTTTCTCAAAATACTTTTTGAAATCTTCATCTGTGCCATTCCAAATTAAAAACAGATCGTCGATGTAACGAACCCATAAAACAGTCTTTTCTAGTTCTTCCTGGTTGTCAAGATTCCACGCAATAGTTTTCTCCCACCATCCCATGGTGATATTGGCGTAGTTTACAGAGAAGGAAATGCCCATGGCTGTTCCGCACATTTGTTTAAACAGTTCCTTATTGAAACAAAAAATGTTGTTCGTAAGACACATTTCGATCATGCTGAGAAGCATTTGAGTGTGTTTTTTTTCCGTGATTTTCCTTTGTCTCAAAAAGTAATTGCATGCTTCCAGACCCACCTCATGTCGTATAGATGTGTATAATGAAACCGCATCTATGGTGATTAGCAGAAACTGATTGTTCCAGGATATCCCATTCAAGACACGCAGGAAGTCTCCGGTGTCCCTAATGTAGGAGCTCATGCTGCGGGCTATTGGAGCAAGGAAGTGGTCCACATATTCTGATACGTTCTCAAACATAGAGTCACATGAGGACACGATCGGTCTGCCCGGTGGATGGTGTAGGGTTTTGTGGATTTTAGGCAGAAAGTATATAGTAGGAATAGTAGGGAATTCGTTCGTCATGAATTTCAATTCCTCTGCGCTAATTAGGTTTTCGTTGTGCCATTTGGTTAGTTTTTCATTAAGGTTCTTAATCATTGTGTTCATTGGATTAGTAGTAATCCTGTTGTAATTTGAGGTATTGTTCAATTGTCTGTATGCTTCGTTCAGGTAATCTTCAGTGTTTAGAAGTACTGTATTGCCGCCTTTATCCGCCGGTTTTATTATCAGATTTTTATTTTGCATCAGGTTTTTGATTGCTTCTCGTTCTTTTTTGCTCATGTTCTCTCTGTTTGTAACATTTCTGGTAGTTGTAATTTTATCCAGTTCTTCAATTACTGCCTCGCTAAATTGGTCGAAGCGATTTCCAGGTGGTAAGACAGGGCAATACTTTGATTTCTTCTTAAGTCCGCTGTCTGGTCTTTTGTCTGTTTCTATTGCCAGGTGTTCAAGAAGTTGTTCCTCAGTCATCTCATCATCATTTAGGTCAAATAAGAGATCAAAGATATTTTTTAAATCAGTTGCTTGGTCAATACTTAGCATGGGTTCCTGGTTTGGAGGAGATTCATCATTAGATATCTGTACGTTCATCATCTCTTTGGAGGCTTTGTTTGCGTGGATTTTAGCAAGTTTCAGTTTACGAATATATTTATACAGATCTATCCTCACTTGAGTATGGTCAAAATGACTTTCTGGGCAGAAAGATAATCCTTTGTTTAGTGCGGATTCTTCTTCAGGTGTGAGTACATGTTTAGAAAGGTTAATGATCAGGTTGACATTGTGTGTTTTTATTTTCGGTTCCGAAGCGAATATTGTCTTTTTCCGCTTAGCGCGTCTGGTTTTTCTAGTACTTGTGAGGGGTGTTCTCCCCTTCCTCGTCCGCGGTTTTGGTTTCTTCCGCGGCCTCTTCCTCGTGTCAAGGTCTGATCTACATGCATCAGCCGCATTTCCTCTAAAAAATTCGTTTTTGGGCCAGGTGTTACTCCAGTGTTAGATTCTCCTTCACTAAGGTCTGATTCCCCTTCAGTTGTGCTGTCTGTTGATCTTGGAATCTGTGCGGGGTAATTTTTCTTTAAAGTTTCGAACCTTTTAGCAAAAGTGAGGATTCTTCCATAACGATAGTCTTGTTCGTCTCGTATAAATTTTCGTTTTTTTCGTTCCTGAATTTCATTCTCGTATTTTTCCAGTCTTGACTCCATGTCTTTGCGTAATTTTGTAACTTCCTCCAAGTTTGAATGTGCTTGTATCAATGTCTCTAATTCTTCAAGATGTTTTGTTATTTCCAGCAAGTCGATGTTTGCGTGTTTAATTAAGATGCGCATCATGTTCATGGAACATTGGGCGTTATTTTCTGCCCACTCTTCAAGTAGTTCAATTTTAGTATCAGGATGTGTTGGCATTGTGAAGATACGAAGTCCTCTAGGGACTCGTTTGACTTCTATATAATTCTCAAGTGCAAGTATCTCCCAACTTTTGTTGATTTCCCTCTTGTATAGTCTCTCCATTTTATTGAATTGTTGTTTGATAGTAAGATCAGCCGGTGATGTCGTTACTCTGGAGGTAACGTCCTCTGTCTGTTCCGTGGGTTCCGTCACTTTAAATAAAGTTGCCGCTGTCATCGCTCGTTTTCCTTTGCGAGCTTCCATTTTTACAATTCCTGTTTTATTTAAGTCGAAAAAAACACACTGGAGCTGTGTGTGAATTGTGGCATATATTGCTATGGTCTCTTTCCCAATGTGTCTGTGAGGAGGCTCCCGCTGTATAGGTATACAGATCGGGTCGTGTGCGTCCTACAACAAACAAACAGTCGCTTCGAGAAGTGCGCTATGTATCAGGCAGATGTCACTCACCCTGACGAAGACTCCCGTGCGGGCGGCGTCCTCCGACTCCGTCCTACGGCGCTTGCTCACAGGGCGAGTTGCTTTCATCCAACGTGGAGACGTGCACTCTCGGGTGCTCCCAGGTCAGTTAATCGCCAAAACAAAGGGACCCAAAATTCCGGGGCACACTGGCAGCGGGTGCTCTGCATACGGGCCGGATCCAGGCCCCAAAATTCAAACGTAAATCCAAAGATGCGGCACTCAGGGAAGAGATTTTTCAAAAGTGAATTTATTTGCCAAACAGCTCCACCAACGCGTTTCAGCCAACAAGGCCTTGGTCACGGTCAGTGAGTCCTTTCTCTATTGCACCTTATATACATCCACTAGATCGTAATGTTGCATTGTGGGTGATGTAGTGCATTTAAAAACCAAAAGTGTGTATAGATCCAGAAGGGTACTCAAATTCGACTGTTAAATAACAGGAAAAGAGAATTTCAACTGAGTTACGGTCTAGTACCAGACATTTCATATAAGTTTGAATTATAGTGCTAGTAGAAAAACGATAAGTGACACTGTCAGATATCATGATAGTAATGTCACTTATCGTTTTTCTACTAGCACTATAATGCAGAGCACCCGCTGCCAGTGTGCCCCGGAATTTTGGGTCCCTTTGTTTTGGCGATTAACTGACCTGGGAGCACCCGAGAGTGCACGTCTCCACGTTGGATGAAAGCAACTCGCCCTGTGAGCAAGCGCCGTAGGACGGAGTCGGAGGACGCCGCCCGCACGGGAGTCTTCGTCAGGGTGAGTGACATCTGCCTGATACATAGCGCACTTCTCGAAGCGACTGTTTGTTTGTTGTAGGACGCACACGACCCGATCTGTATACCTATACAGCGGGAGCCTCCTCACAGACACATTGGGAAAGAGACCATAGCAATATATGCCACAATTCACACACAGCTCCAGTGTGTTTTTTTCGACTTAAATAAAACAGGAATTGTAAAAATGGAAGCTCGCAAAGGAAAACGAGCGATGACAGCGGCAACTTTATTTAAAGTGACGGAACCCACGGAACAGACAGAGGACGTTACCTCCAGAGTAACGACATCACCGGCTGATCTTACTATCAAACAACAATTCAATAAAATGGAGAGACTATACAAGAGGGAAATCAACAAAAGTTGGGAGATACTTGCACTTGAGAATTATATAGAAGTCAAACGAGTCCCTAGAGGACTTCGTATCTTCACAATGCCAACACATCCTGATACTAAAATTGAACTACTTGAAGAGTGGGCAGAAAATAACGCCCAATGTTCCATGAACATGATGCGCATCTTAATTAAACACGCAAACATCGACTTGCTGGAAATAACAAAACATCTTGAAGAATTAGAGACATTGATACAAGCACATTCAAACTTGGAGGAAGTTACAAAATTACGCAAAGACATGGAGTCAAGACTGGAAAAATACGAGAATGAAATTCAGGAACGAAAAAAACGAAAATTTATACGAGACGAACAAGACTATCGTTATGGAAGAATCCTCACTTTTGCTAAAAGGTTCGAAACTTTAAAGAAAAATTACCCCGCACAGATTCCAAGATCAACAGACAGCACAACTGAAGGGGAATCAGACCTTAGTGAAGGAGAATCTAACACTGGAGTAACACCTGGCCCAAAAACGAATTTTTTAGAGGAAATGCGGCTGATGCATGTAGATCAGACCTTGACACGAGGAAGAGGCCGCGGAAGAAACCAAAACCGCGGACGAGGAAGGGGAGAACACCCCTCACAAGTACTAGAAAAACCAGACGCGCTAAGCGGAAAAAGACAATATTCGCTACGGAACCGAAAATAAAAACACACAATGTCAACCTGATCATTAACCTTTCTAAACATGTACTCACACCTGAAGAAGAATCCGCACTAAACAAAGGATTATCTTTCTGCCCAGAAAGTCATTTTGACCATACTCAAGTGAGGATAGATCTGTATAAATATATTCGTAAACTGAAACTTGCTAAAATCCACGCAAACAAAGCCTCCAAAGAGATGATGAACGTACAGATATCTAATGATGAATCTCCTCCAAACCAGGAACCCATGCTAAGTATTGACCAAGCAACTGATTTAAAAAATATCTTTGATCTCTTATTTGACCTAAATGATGATGAGATGACTGAGGAACAACTTCTTGAACACCTGGCAATAGAAACAGACAAAAGACCAGACAGCGGACTTAAGAAGAAATCAAAGTATTGCCCTGTCTTACCACCTGGAAATCGCTTCGACCAATTTAGCGAGGCAGTAATTGAAGAACTGGATAAAATTACAACTACCAGAAATGTTACAAACAGAGAGAACATGAGCAAAAAAGAACGAGAAGCAATCAAAAACCTGATGCAAAATAAAAATCTGATAATAAAACCGGCGGATAAAGGCGGCAATACAGTACTTCTAAACACTGAAGATTACCTGAACGAAGCATACAGACAATTGAACAATACCTCAAATTACAACAGGATTACTACTAATCCAATGAACACAATGATTAAGAACCTTAATGAAAAACTAACCAAATGGCACAACGAAAACCTAATTAGCGCAGAGGAATTGAAATTCATGACGAACGAATTCCCTACTATTCCTACTATATACTTTCTGCCTAAAATCCACAAAACCCTACACCATCCACCGGGCAGACCGATCGTGTCCTCATGTGACTCTATGTTTGAGAACGTATCAGAATATGTGGACCACTTCCTTGCTCCAATAGCCCGCAGCATGAGCTCCTACATTAGGGACACCGGAGACTTCCTGCGTGTCTTGAATGGGATATCCTGGAACAATCAGTTTCTGCTAATCACCATAGATGCGGTTTCATTATACACATCTATACGACATGAGGTGGGTCTGGAAGCATGCAATTACTTTTTGAGACAAAGGAAAATCACGGAAAAAAAACACACTCAAATGCTTCTCAGCATGATCGAAATGTGTCTTACGAACAACATTTTTTGTTTCAATAAGGAACTGTTTAAACAAATGTGCGGAACAGCCATGGGCATTTCCTTCTCTGTAAACTACGCCAATATCACCATGGGATGGTGGGAGAAAACTATTGCGTGGAATCTTGACAACCAGGAAGAACTAGAAAAGACTGTTTTATGGGTTCGTTACATCGACGATCTGTTTTTAATTTGGAATGGCACAGATGAAGATTTCAAAAAGTATTTTGAGAAACTGAACAACAATGAAATCGGCCTATCCTTTACATACAGTATGAGCAGGTCCGAAATCCCTTTCCTGGACACTCTGATCTACATTGAGAACGATCAGATTCACTCAACATTATACAGAAAGGAAACAGCAACAAACAGTATCCTGCACGGAACCAGCTTCCACCCCAAGCCCCTTCTGGACAGTATTCCCTATGGGGAATTTATGCGATTAAAACGGAACTGCTCTAAACCAGAAGATGCCGAAGACAAAATTCACGAATCCATGGAAAGGTTCAGAGAGAGAGGTTACTCAGAACCCACTCTCAAGAAAAACAAAAAAAGAATTGACAAAAAGAGCCGAGCAGAGACCCTAATACCCAAAATGACACCAATACCTGAAGATGAAAAACAAATACCGAGATTTGTAACTACCTACAGTAAAGAAAGCAGCACCATCATGGGCAAAATCAGAAAACATTGGCACCTAATCATGAAAGATCCAGACATAGGAAAACTAGTTGGCACCAAACCAACTGTTACATACAGGAAAACCAAATCTCTCAGGGATATGCTTGTCAAAAGCCATTTTGTACAAAAAGAAGAAACAACTTGGCTAACGGAAAAACAAAATGGGTTTACTAAATGCAATTCGTGCAAGGCATGCAAGATTGGCAAAAACACAAGAACTATTACAGAGCCTAACGGAAACATTGTAACAATAGGGACAAGAATAACTTGCAACACCAAATTCGTGATCTACGTCATTGAATGACCCTGTGGACAGCAATATGTGGGGAGCACCATCTGCCCACTAAAAAAGCGTATTCTTGAACACATTCGAGCAGTGAAAAATAAAGACA
This sequence comes from Triturus cristatus, assembly GCF_964204655.1. Classification (NCBI taxonomy): domain Eukaryota; kingdom Metazoa; phylum Chordata; class Amphibia; order Caudata; family Salamandridae; genus Triturus; species Triturus cristatus. The sequence continues at coordinate 451,799,839 of NC_140593.1, read as the reverse complement.
TCGCCTACGCAACTGCTAAACACATGATACTCTGCCAGAAGGGGGACTGGAGATCAATGTGTTACTATGGGATTGACACCATCCCAGTGAATGAGCGAGGTGGCAATAGAATCAGGAAACTTCGCCAACTTGAATCACGCTACATAATTAAACTCAAAACGAAGAACCCGCGAGGCATGAATAATGACGAAGAACTTTATGTACACCTGGAATAAAGTCCCGTTACATGATGAAGTTGTTGATCTCCGATGAACCTGATTGGGACCTCTACTCTCTCAACTAACTTGCTTTCTCTTCTTGTTTGTGTTCCTCCTTTTTCTACTTCCGCCCTAGAAAACATAGGACTTTGAAACCTTTGCATTTTACATTAATTATGCCACTTATATAATAATTGTACTATACAATTACTTGAGCATGTAATCTACACTGTCAGATATCATGATAGTAATGTCACTTATCGTTTTTCTACTAGCACTATAATTCAAACTTATATGAAATGTCTGGTACTAGACCGTAACTCAGTTGAAATTCTCTTTTCCTGTTATTTAACAGTCGAATTTGAGTACCCTTCTGGATCTATACACACTTTTGGTTTTTAAATGCACTACATCACCCACAATGCAACATTACGATCTAGTGGATGTATATAAGGTGCAATAGAGAAAGGACTCACTGACCGTGACCAAGGCCTTGTTGGCTGAAACGCGTTGGTGGAGCTGTTTGGCAAATAAATTCACTTTTGAAAAATCTCTTCCCTGAGTGCCGCATCTTTGGATTTACGTTTGAATTTTGGGGCCTGGATCCGGCCCGTATGCAGAGCACCCGCTGCCAGTGTGCCCCGGAATTTTGGGTCCCTTTGTTTTGGCGATTAACTGACCTGGGAGCACCCGAGAGTGCACGTCTCCACGTTGGATGAAAGCAACTCGCCCTGTGAGCAAGCGCCGTAGGACGGAGTCGGAGGACGCCGCCCGCACGGGAGTCTTCGTCAGGGTGAGTGACATCTGCCTGATACATAGCGCACTTCTCGAAGCGACTGTTTGTTTGTTGTAGGACGCACACGACCCGATCTGTATACCTATACAGCGGGAGCCTCCTCACAGACACATTGGGAAAGAGACCATAGCAATATATGCCACAATTCACACACAGCTCCAGTGTGTTTTTTTCGACTTAAATAAAACAGGAATTGTAAAAATGGAAGCTCGCAAAGGAAAACGAGCGATGACAGCGGCAACTTTATTTAAAGTGACGGAACCCACGGAACAGACAGAGGACGTTACCTCCAGAGTAACGACATCACCGGCTGATCTTACTATCAAACAACAATTCAATAAAATGGAGAGACTATACAAGAGGGAAATCAACAAAAGTTGGGAGATACTTGCACTTGAGAATTATATAGAAGTCAAACGAGTCCCTAGAGGACTTCGTATCTTCACAATGCCAACACATCCTGATACTAAAATTGAACTACTTGAAGAGTGGGCAGAAAATAACGCCCAATGTTCCATGAACATGATGCGCATCTTAATTAAACACGCAAACATCGACTTGCTGGAAATAACAAAACATCTTGAAGAATTAGAGACATTGATACAAGCACATTCAAACTTGGAGGAAGTTACAAAATTACGCAAAGACATGGAGTCAAGACTGGAAAAATACGAGAATGAAATTCAGGAACGAAAAAAACGAAAATTTATACGAGGCGAACAAGACTATCGTTATGGAAGAATCCTCACTTTTGCTAAAAGGTTCGAAACTTTAAAGAAAAATTACCCCGCACAGATTCCAAGATCAACAGACAGCACAACTGAAGGGGAATCAGACCTTAGTGAAGGAGAATCTAACACTGGAGTAACACCTGGCCCAAAAACGAATTTTTTAGAGGAAATGCGGCTGATGCATGTAGATCAGACCTTGACACGAGGAAGAGGCCGCGGAAGAAACCAAAACCGCGGACGAGGAAGGGGAGAACACCCCTCACAAGTACTAGAAAAACCAGACGCGCTAAGCGGAAAAAGACAATATTCGCTTCGGAACCGAAAATAAAAACACACAATGTCAACCTGATCATTAACCTTTCTAAACATGTACTCACACCTGAAGAAGAATCCGCACTAAACAAAGGATTATCTTTCTGCCCAGAAAGTCATTTTGACCATACTCAAGTGAGGATAGATCTGTATAAATATATTCGTAAACTGAAACTTGCTAAAATCCACGCAAACAAAGCCTCCAAAGAGATGATGAACGTACAGATATCTAATGATGAATCTCCTCCAAACCAGGAACCCATGCTAAGTATTGACCAAGCAACTGATTTAAAAAATATCTTTGATCTCTTATTTGACCTAAATGATGATGAGATGACTGAGGAACAACTTCTTGAACACCTGGCAATAGAAACAGACAAAAGACCAGACAGCGGACTTAAGAAGAAATCAAAGTATTGCCCTGTCTTACCACCTGGAAATCGCTTCGACCAATTTAGCGAGGCAGTAATTGAAGAACTGGATAAAATTACAACTACCAGAAATGTTACAAACAGAGAGAACATGAGCAAAAAAGAACGAGAAGCAATCAAAAACCTGATGCAAAATAAAAATCTGATAATAAAACCGGCGGATAAAGGCGGCAATACAGTACTTCTAAACACTGAAGATTACCTGAACGAAGCATACAGACAATTGAACAATACCTCAAATTACAACAGGATTACTACTAATCCAATGAACACAATGATTAAGAACCTTAATGAAAAACTAACCAAATGGCACAACGAAAACCTAATTAGCGCAGAGGAATTGAAATTCATGACGAACGAATTCCCTACTATTCCTACTATATACTTTCTGCCTAAAATCCACAAAACCCTACACCATCCACCGGGCAGACCGATCGTGTCCTCATGTGACTCTATGTTTGAGAACGTATCAGAATATGTGGACCACTTCCTTGCTCCAATAGCCCGCAGCATGAGCTCCTACATTAGGGACACCGGAGACTTCCTGCGTGTCTTGAATGGGATATCCTGGAACAATCAGTTTCTGCTAATCACCATAGATGCGGTTTCATTATACACATCTATACGACATGAGGTGGGTCTGGAAGCATGCAATTACTTTTTGAGACAAAGGAAAATCACGGAAAAAAAACACACTCAAATGCTTCTCAGCATGATCGAAATGTGTCTTACGAACAACATTTTTTGTTTCAATAAGGAACTGTTTAAACAAATGTGCGGAACAGCCATGGGCATTTCCTTCTCTGTAAACTACGCCAATATCACCATGGGATGGTGGGAGAAAACTATTGCGTGGAATCTTGACAACCAGGAAGAACTAGAAAAGACTGTTTTATGGGTTCGTTACATCGACGATCTGTTTTTAATTTGGAATGGCACAGATGAAGATTTCAAAAAGTATTTTGAGAAACTGAACAACAATGAAATCGGCCTATCCTTTACATACAGTATGAGCAGGTCCGAAATCCCTTTCCTGGACACTCTGATCTACATTGAGAACGATCAGATTCACTCAACATTATACAGAAAGGAAACAGCAACAAACAGTATCCTGCACGGAACCAGCTTCCACCCCAAGCCCCTTCTGGACAGTATTCCCTATGGGGAATTTATGCGATTAAAACGGAACTGCTCTAAACCAGAAGATGCCGAAGACAAAATTCACGAATCCATGGAAAGGTTCAGAGAGAGAGGTTACTCAGAACCCACTCTCAAGAAAAACAAAAAAAGAATTGACAAAAAGAGCCGAGCAGAGACCCTAATACCCAAAATGACACCAATACCTGAAGATGAAAAACAAATACCGAGATTTGTAACTACCTACAGTAAAGAAAGCAGCACCATCATGGGCAAAATCAGAAAACATTGGCACCTAATCATGAAAGATCCAGACATAGGAAAACTAGTTGGCACCAAACCAACTGTTACATACAGGAAAACCAAATCTCTCAGGGATATGCTTGTCAAAAGCCATTTTGTACAAAAAGAAGAAACAACTTGGCTAACGGAAAAACAAAATGGGTTTACTAAATGCAATTCGTGCAAGGCATGCAAGATTGGCAAAAACACAAGAACTATTACAGAGCCTAACGGAAACATTGTAACAATAGGGACAAGAATAACTTGCAACACCAAATTCGTGATCTACGTCATTGAATGCACCTGTGGACAGCAATATGTGGGGAGCACCATCTGCCCACTAAAAAAGCGTATTCTTGAACACATTCGAGCAGTGAAAAATAAAGACATCGCCTACGCAACTGCTAAACACATGATACTCTGCCAGAAGGGGGACTGGAGATCAATGTGTTACTATGGGATTGACACCATCCCAGTGAATGAGCGAGGTGGCAATAGAATCAGGAAACTTCGCCAACTTGAATCACGCTACATAATTAAACTCAAAACGAAGAACCCGCGAGGCATGAATAATGACGAAGAACTTTATGTACACCTGGAATAAAGTCCCGTTACATGATGAAGTTGTTGATCTCCGATGAACCTGATTGGGACCTCTACTCTCTCAACTAACTTGCTTTCTCTTCTTGTTTGTGTTCCTCCTTTTTCTACTTCCGCCCTAGAAAACATAGGACTTTGAAACCTTTGCATTTTACATTAATTATGCCACTTATATAATAATTGTACTATACAATTACTTGAGCATGTAATCTACACTGTCAGATATCATGATAGTAATGTCACTTATCGTTTTTCTACTAGCACTATAATTCAAACTTATATGAAATGTCTGGTACTAGACCGTAACTCAGTTGAAATTCTCTTTTCCTGTTATTTAACAGTCGAATTTGAGTACCCTTCTGGATCTATACACACTTTTGGTTTTTAAATGCACTACATCACCCACAATGCAACATTACGATCTAGTGGATGTATATAAGGTGCAATAGAGAAAGGACTCACTGACCGTGACCAAGGCCTTGTTGGCTGAAACGCGTTGGTGGAGCTGTTTGGCAAATAAATTCACTTTTGAAAAATCTCTTCCCTGAGTGCCGCATCTTTGGATTTACATATATATATATATATATATATTCACTGAAAAAACCATAGGTTTCACACATGTTATAGTTAGCGGAAATTTTACTGATAAAAAACCAATGAAATTCCCCCGTTATAGTTAGTGCAGGCAACTATAACTCACGCGACCGCAATCCTCTGCTGATGCTAATACTGTATTTAGACACTTATTTGCCCATGTCTTCTTCCATAAATTTTTAGCTATACATAGATTACAAATATTTTTTTTTCATAAAGACACATATGTCATCAGCAGAAGATTGCGGTCGCGTGAGTTATAGTTGCCTGCACTAACTATAACGGGGGAATTTCATTGGTTTTTTATCAGTAAAATTTCCGCTAACTATAACATGTGTGAAACCTATGGTTTTTTCAGTGAATTTGCAAGGTTTTTTAAATGCTAATTCCTAACTATAACGTGTGTGAAACCTATGGTTTTTTCAGTGAATTTGTACGGTTTTTTAAATGCTAAGTTACTTTACGCCATTCGTGGCGTGCGCGCCCACTTAACGCAGTTCGTTCCGTGCGCGCACGGTGCGCTTCGCGCACCGTGCGCGCACAGTGAGCACGCGGTGCGCTTCGCGCACCGCACGCCCACTTTACGCAGTTAGTGCCGTGCACGCACGGTGGTCACGCGGTGCGATGACAAAGCAAGAAAGCACGTCAACAAATCTGTTTCTGCTTTCCTCCGTGACTATGGTATGGGTGCCATTTACCACAACAACTTGCGTTTCAATGATGAAGGGAACAGAGTCTTCCTCTTGAACCTTAGACTCTGCATCGGTACTTACTTGTAGGTACCACTAAAAAATCATTTCATAAACACAACGGCTCTTTTTAGAGCCCCCTAATATCTAAACACTTAAATCTGATTTTCATTTTTTTTTTTTTTTTTTTTTCTACCGTACGCTTACCGTAAGCTTACCGTACGCGTACCCCGTGATTTTTTTTAAAATCAATAAATGTTTTCTTTGTACTTTACAGTCCTTCTTTGACCCCCTCACAAATGTAAGGGGGTCTGTAACTCTCCTCATTGCCCCCTTTCCTTGTTTTCACTCTTTTTTTTCTGAGTGAAATACACAAAATGGCGGCCGCCGCTTCCTGGTTTCGGCCGATTCGAATGTTTACTAAGATCTAAGAGCCAATCAGAATCGCGCTCGCGCACGCCACCGTACGCTTACCGTAAGCGTACGGTAAGCGTACCGTAAGCGGGCTCAGATATATATATTGATTTAAAGGCTATTTTCTCAGAATCTACTGAACAGATTTACACCAAACCTACAAAAGGCACTTCCTTGACCTAGGGACTACCTCTCTGCCAAATTTTGAGTAATTCTGTTCAGCTGTTCGGGCTGTAGCTCGTTCTAAAGGTCCTATGGAAAAATGCATGGGAAAAACGCGTTTTGGGACCCCCCTTTTATCTCAGCCCCCGCTTGACGGATCCCCCCGAGACTTTCAGGGTAGGAGCGGAGCGTAGCGCCCCACCTATTTTGAGAAATTCGCGAGGATTCGTCGACCGGCGCCAAAGTTATTCAAAATAGAATGTTGAGGTTTTCCTATGGAAACGTGGTCCTAACTATAACTACCTACTGGCGACCGCCAGTAGGTAATATATATATATATATATATATATATATATATATATATATATATGTTTATATTGTCTAAGTATGATTACTTACTACAAATTGCATTCAAATTCACGTGTTCATTTTCATATACTTTTAGCATTTTTAGTTATATTAGTTTATTTTGTAATATGAAGAACTTTTCTGGGCTATATGTATATGCTACCAAACTATGTATATGTGCAGCTAAGTATACCAAACTTATCTATTTAATTTTGCCTAAACAACTTTTTGGTAGTCAATACTTTTGCTACAATATATGTGTAAGACACTTTTTCTGTAATATTATGAGACAATACCTTGGGGGGAGGCCCAGGTGAATGTGGTGGAGGCATTTCTGCTCTGTACCACACGCAAACCACAAGGGTGTGATTCCCAGCTCCCTGAGCAAGCTAATGCCAGCCTCAGGAACATCTTTGAGAGCTTAGTGGATGCAGCCTCTAGCAGAGACATTTTGAACCATGTTAGACCCCTGGAAGAAGCCATGCTGCTTCAGAAACAGAGATGGACAAGACACAGAGGGAGCATAAAGGTGACCCCGGTCATGCACACGGACTGTTAGCACAGAAGCAAAGGTCATTAGAGGAATGATTCCATTCCAGATATTGACAGCAAAAGGACACAGAATCTGGGTGCCTAAGTAAAGTGGATGACAGTGGCTTGTGGGAAGGCTTAACACAGAGGGATAAAGAATCAATGGCATCTTTAAACACTCTTCACACGGAGACAGATGGCATGGAGAGTACATTTCTGGCAATGAAATTGATGCTGGAAACAATGATGACTCGTGTTAGAACAAATCGCAACACAGAAACCTGAAGGCAGTACTGCAATGGTGAGAAGCTTTGAGGCCCACAGAACTTAATACTTTTGAAATGTATGCTGGAAAGGCTGGAAATGCAAAGTGGCCCCAAACCTGCCTCTGTTTGGCTGGCCGATAGGAAGGACACCAATGATGACTTAAAGTCTGACATTGAAGCTTATCTTGCAATGAAAGTGAATACAACCAAAAGTAAGATGCCAGTCCTCCTGAAGAGGGTCCATCTACTGCCTACATGAGGAGGTAAAAATGGAGACAAGACAGTTTTGACCAATCTAAAACCTAAGTAAACTTTCCCTGCTTCAGTCCTCAAATGAGAACAAGAAATGGTAAGCAGATTCCCTTAGTCACATACCTGAGGGACTAAGGGTGAAGATTAATACATTTTCTGTTCCTTCAAATCTATTCACTGTTGATGGACAACGTCTTTTGCTTAAATACAAGCGTTTATTGTGTCTAAAATATAATGACTAGCTGAACACACATTGGAATGGCTGGTCAAATGCTTTCATGTATCTTATCTTGCTAGCTGGAGAGAGGAATTTGGGCACTATCATGGTAATACTTCAAGATGAGACAAAGGGAATGCCATACTTAATCTTGTGACTGAAATGAAGAGGTCTGACATTTTACACACAGAGTGTATTTATTTCCTGATGTCACCTCAGCCACTGCTGACAGAAGGAAAGGGATGCTGGTACAGAGGAAATCTTTACCTGGGTTAGAAGTACAAGCAAGTGTTTTGAATGGAAATGGGGAAAACCTGTTGTTTGTGCATGTGAAAGCAGCTGAAGAATCCACAATGAGCTTAACATTTGATGTGTCCTTCCTCTACCTACTACATCCAAGTTGATGACTACTTGATTAGTTGTTTGATCATACCCTGGTCCTCCTCTGCCACCTGGTTGTTTTCTGGTGAGGGATAGGTACGGTGGGTTTTCCTCATTTGTTTGGATGATAGATCTATTACCTCGCACAGTCAGTGGTGTTCATCAAGCCTAACCACTATGTTGCTGAAGCATGAATGTGGACTTAGATCTAGGAGTTTGATTTGGCCTTAATATGAGGGAGGCTTTACAGAGGTGTGACTGTGTCAACACATTGGTTTAAAGGCTTAGTGGAAGGACACTATTTGCTCTCTGAAAGGAGGAGAGGACAGTACATGTGTGTCAGGTGTGACAGGCAAGACAATAGTAGCCTGCAGAAATCCTTGTGTGCCAGCCAATTTACAGATAATAATAAAAATAACAGCAAGATAACCATGGTGGTTAATGTACCTCCTGGCGAAAGCTGTGTTTTGTCCAGTCACAGTTTTGACTCTTCGTAAAGTAGCTTAGAGGATTAATCGACTTGCTGCAAAGCACAACATGTAGCATGCAGATCACAGATGTGTGTGATGTAAAGTTTGCTGATACCCTACATTGGGATAAGATGTGCTACAAATGAATTTTAGTACATTTGGGCGAGAACCTATGCAGTGGCAAGGGGCACTATTGGAGGGTGCTAGTGAGGGGATCTGTGGAGTAGGAGGGCAAAGATTGTTGCACCAAGCACCACCAATGACACCACCAATGCTACAGCAAGTCCTGATGTCCCTTCTTACTTCTTTTTGACTGGGCTGACTTTGGTAATCTTTTATCTTGTATTGTAAAATTATATACATAAAAATGTAAACCTAAAAATATGCTGCACAATTTCACAAAATAAAGTTTAACATACTTTAGGTATTTCTTTCCTATTATCTTTTTTATTATTGACCTGTGCTAATGCGCAGTAAATGCTTCAATAATTGCTTAGGTTGGTGCATAGCCAGGAATTGTAGATACTATATTGTTGTGTTTTCTGACTTGTCAAAACCGAAGCTGTGGGCCTACCTAAAGGTTCCCTGCTAGCGTCTGTGGCAGGGTCTGTAGGCAGCCTGTATATTCTCCTGCAGGATCCATACTGTGCAATAAACCTCATTTAAGTCAATGAGACCCTTTTCGGTTTGTGCCAACAGTCTAGGACCAAGAGAGAGCTCCTGGAAGGCCAAAATCTCTTGTTTGCATAAATGTTTCTTTTATGGAGATCAGAGAAAGAGGCTTAGCTACATGGATACAGAAGCACCACCTTCCAGGCCCCTCCCTTCCCTGGCATGTCATTGTTGTAGGTGAGCTTCTCAAGGGACTCTCTTTCGCTCTTTTCCACTGAGTATGGAGCCTTTTGTCACTAGGAGCTCAAGTGCACACTTTATTTGTGTTGACTCACATGGAGTAGCAGACCAGGCAGTGCTTACCTGACATGCTGAGCAGCCTACAGGGCTTTCCCTAATGGCAGGGAGAATGCAGGGAAAGTGACAGCAACGGGGAGGATTATACATGGATGCATGCGGTCACCCCAAGGTCTGGAATCAAAGACAGCTCGCACCCATCCGAGACACACTCCCATATTGTTATAAAGCTAGAAGATCTGTACAAATGCAAGGGGGGTCTGGGGCAGCAGATGTCTGACTGCACTCAGAACTCAGGACCACAGACAGGCGCTGCAATGGAACATCAGCTGATGTCAGCTCCCAGAGCCACAATAGGGTTCAGGTAGGCCATGGAAAGGAATGGGGGGGGAGGCCCTTACTGGCAAAGTTGTTGCACTCCATACAACCCCATCGACAGGCCACAATTCCTAAAACACTCACTACCTTAGCACCAGGCAGACCAAGGTGAAGGGAGCATATCACACATAATTAGTCAGTATCTAACCACTATGCACAGCCAGAGGGTTAAACCCCGTTTTCCTGAGTTATGGACAGGCTAATAGATCACTACTACATCTGTCCACTGTCCACTGTCTACTGCACATTGCTGTTTCTCTTCCTTTGCACAGAGCTTGGGAGGGAAACAAGTAGAGCTTCAGAGGCCTAGGAGTTATCCCAAGTCACACCTGGACATATTAGTCCGCCCGAATGAGCTCCTTGGGGCTGGCTAATAAATCCTGGTTCATATGTCATACGTTAAGCATAGCTTAAACCTGGTTAGGTCATGATTAGGTAACAACATCTATAAATGAAAATGGGTGTAGTCTACTAGACCATCATTGGACTCATTTTCAGGTGGTGTCCAGCATACCATTGACATTCCAGGAATGGGAAAGATGTGTCACGAGGTAGGTTTTAACCAGTAGGAGTATCCCATGTTTACTAGTGAGGTGGGTATCAATCATCCAGGTAAAAAAAGAGGATACCGTAGCCCTCTGGCAGGAGCTCCAGGCTCCTAATGAGAGGAGGTCTATGCTGGGAAAGGCTACTCCTGGGTTCCCTTTTTAGGTCTCACCTATGCAGCGCGCAAGCGCTGCATAGGAGACCTTTAGCCGTGGTGCAGCTCTTTTTAGAAGCACATACTCGTGCTTGTGGCGGCATACACCTTGCAGGAGCACGCAGGGGCACGCCACAAGCACGAGTAAATGCTTAAAAAAACAGCAGACTGTTCTCCCCAGCGCGCGTGCACACCACTCGCGGGCTCACCTCTTGCTCCCCCTCTCACAATTAACTTTCGCGGCCGCGGGGCCGCGCTTGTATTTCAGTGCTTGTCTATATTTGTAACACTCCTGAAATTGTATGCTTGGCAATAATATGGAAGTGAGACGTGAGTTCGAGCATATCACTGGCAGTAGAAATGCAAGCTTCTTTCTCGTGCACGCGCACACAGTAAAGGCAAAGCATTGTAAGCATTGTTCGCGCACACAAAACAAGTCGATCAAAGCCAGCTACAGTGCAAACACCTCTTCGCCCCCATTTCTCCCTCTCACACACCCGAGAACACTTACAGCATAGATAGCAGCAAGCTTCACAGCCACTGATACACACGGTACAACTAAGGCAGCAGCAGAGGTGTTGCAAAGCTTCACTCTCTAACATAGAGTAATGACAGCACGAGCAACTGCAGTGCAAGCAGTCAACTTTACTTCAATCACCCCTCCCCCAACATACAAGAGAATGTGCAGCATAGATAGCAGCGCAAGCATCACTCACACAGAGGTCACACACACAAAACAAGTTCATAGTAAGAAGCTGCGGTGCAAGCACTCCCTCGTCCCCCCTTCCTCCTTCACAAGCATAAACACAGGCAAATAAGTGCAGTGTAGATGAAAGAAGCTGTGGAAGTTTTCATCACACTGAGCTACACAAACAGAATAAGTATATTACAAGCAGGTGCAGTGCAAGCATCCTCTTGGTCTCCGTCCCAAACATAAACACAAAACACACGTGCAGTACAGTTAGCATCAGCTGTGGATGCTTCCTTCACACTGTGATGCAACACTGAACAGCAGTGACATCGCAAGCTTTACTCTCACATGTTGCTGCTTTAATCTTACACACAGAGCAAGTATTACACAAGCAGGTGCGTTGCAAGCATCCTTTCATCCTCCCCTCGCACATAAACACAGGTGAACAAGTACAGTGTAGGTTGAAGCAGCTGTGGATCCTTCCTTCACACTGAGATGCACCAATAAGTGGCAATGACATTGCAAGCTTTGCACTCACACGTTGCAGCTTCACTCACACACACAGAACAAGTACTTTTCTAACTCCAGGGGGTGCATCAGTAGGGTAAGTGTTGGATAGTATAGGGGTCAAAATTACTATTCTTACTCCAGGGGGTGCAACAGTAGGGTAAGTGTTGGATACTATAGGGGTAAAAATTACTATTCTAACTCCAGGGGGTGCAACAGTAGGGTAAGTGTTGGATAGAATAGGGGTAAAAATTACTATTCTAACTCCAGGGGGTGCAACAGTAGGGTAAGTGTTGGATAGTATAGGGGTAAAAATTACTATTCTAACTCCAGGGGGTGCAACAGTAGGGTAAGTGTTGGATACTATAGGGGTAAAAATTACTATTCTAACTCCAGGGGGTGCAACAGTAGGGTAAGTGTTGGATAGTATAGGGGTAAAAATTACTATTCTAACTCCAGGGGGTGCAACAGTAGGGTAAGTGTTGGATAGTGTAGTGTAATATTATGCGTTGTAATGGTATGCGTTGTAATGGTAGTATGCGTTGTAATGGAATGCGTTGTAAAGGTAGTTTTTAAAAATGCGTTGTAGTGTCATGCGTTGTAATGTCATGCGTTGTAATGGATTATGCGTTGTAAAAAATGCGTTGTAAAGGTAGTGCATTGTAAAAGTTGCGTTGTAAAGGTTGTTCCCCCACAAGGACAAGTGCAGTACAGGTAGAAGCAGCTGTGGATGCTTCCCTCACACTGAGATACACCAATGAGCGGCAATAACATTGCAAGCTTCACTCTCACACATTGCAGCTTCACTCACACACAGAACAAGGATATCACAAGCGGGTGAAATACAAGCATCCTCTTGGTCCGTGTCCCAAACACAATAGAACAAGTGTGGTACAGGTAGCAGCAGTTGTGGAACCTTCGCTCACGCATTTTTTACAACGCATAATCCATTACAACGCATGACATTACAACGCATGACACTACAACGCATTTTTAAAAACTACCTTTACAACGCATTTCCATTACAACGCATAATACCTTTACAACGCATACCATTACAACGCATAATATTAAATTGCATTTAAGGTAAGTATTAGATAGTATAGGGGTAAAAGTTACTTTTCTAACTCCAGGGGGTGCAACAGTAGGGTAAGTGTTGGATAGTATAGGGGTAACAATTACTATTCTAACTCCAGGGGGTGCATCAGTAGGGTAAGTGTTGGATAGTATAGGGGTCAAAATTACTATTCTAACTCCAGGGGGTGCAACAGTAGGGTAAGTGTTGGATACTATAGGGGTAAAAATTACTATTCTAACTCCAGGGGGTGCAACAGTAGGGTAAGTGTTGGATAGAATAGGGGTAAAAATTACTATTCTAACTCCAGGGGGTGCAACAGTAGGGTAAGTGTTGGATAGTATAGGGGTAAAAATTACTATTCTAACTCCAGGGGGTGCAACAGTAGGGTAAGTGTTGGATACTATAGGGGTAAAAATTACTATTCTAACTCCAGGGGGTGCAACAGTAGGGTAAGTGTTGGATAGTATAGGGGTAAAAATTACTATTCTAACTCCAGGGGGTGCAACAGTAGGGTAAGTGTTGGATAGTGTAGTGTAATATTATGCGTTGTAATGGTATGCGTTGTAATGGTAGTATGCGTTGTAATGGAATGCGTTGTAAAGGTAGTTTTTAAAAATGCGTTGTAGTGTCATGCGTTGTAATGTCATGCGTTGTAATGGATTATGCGTTGTAAAAAATGCGTTGTAAAGGTAGTGCGTTGTAAAAGTTGCGTTGTAAAGGTTGTTCCCCCACAAGGACAAGTGCAGTACAGGTAGAAGCAGCTGTGGATGCTTCCCTCACACTGAGATACACCAATGAGCGGCAATAACATTGCAAGCTTCACTCTCACACATTGCAGCTTCACTCACACACAGAACAAGGATATCACAAGCGGGTGAAATACAAGCATCCTCTTGGTCCGTGTCCCAAACACAATAGAACAAGTGTGGTACAGGTAGCAGCAGTTGTGGAACCTTCGCTCACAGTGAGATACAGCAGTGAGCAAGCTTCACTCTCACGCGTTGAAGCTTCACTCTCACACACAGAGCAAGTATATCACAAGCAGATGCAGTGCAAGCATGCTGTCATACTCCCTCCTCAAACATGAACACAAGAGGACAAGTGTAGTACAGGTAGCAGCAGACTGTGGAAGCTTCGCTCACAGTGAGATACAGCAACACTTCGATTGGTTAGTCTTGTGGGCTCATGCTTAAATTAGTAACTTCTCCATACTACAAATAACCTCGCCCAACATATAAGGTAAAAACAACGACTGACTTGTACAACATATGCTTCTTCTCCCCTTCCCCATTCGGGAATTGTCCCAGCTGCAGAAGGATGATGCACTAGTGGGCTTCTTAGCCTAGGGCACATGTTTGACTCTCAAGCATTGGCATAGCCAATAGGTCTCGCCTTTGGGACCTTATAAGTGTTTAGTTATCCAGCACAAAATCCTTGGTGCAACAACATCAAGTGTGGCATGGCTAAACACTTATAAGGCCCCAAAGGCGAGACCTATTGACTATGCCAATGCTTGTTAAGGATAGGTTCCACTTAGCCTGCTATCAAGCTGGGAATCCCTGAGGAAGGACAGGGCCTTTCCCACTTGCAGTCGGACGCTGCCACTACAAACCTCTTTGACCTGGAAGCAGGAAACTATAGGCTTCCCAGTAAAGCTTGTATCTCCAGTGCGTGATGATTCAGATGATGTACATTTCCTAACAGCAGCTGTTCAGTGAAGAATGGTTTGAAGGCTATTTGTGTCCTGCCTTCGGGCCAAGATGACTAATGGCTTGGTAGGAACACAGTGCTGCTCAGTACACCTGAGCATCTCTCCCAAAGTAGTCAGATAATAGGTTTTCCACCATTTACATTATTCTTGAACAGTATTACCTTGGAACCAGGCATGTTGCTATGTTGTGTCTTTGGTCTAATTCATTTTGATTAAACAGACTACAAGTACAAAAACTGTGAGCCAGATTTCTCAATGTTTCACACAATGCAACACAACACAACACAGCAATAAAGGAGAGGGCAGAAATGCCCCATATTTTCCAATATATGGCACATTCCTGCTCTTTGCCTGTGCTAGCGCATAATCCTCCGCCCAGCGCGAGCATAGGCACCATTGCGCCATGGTCCATTGCAGGCAGAATTGATTTTGTTCAGGAAGAACACCTTTCTGCACAAAACCAATCCTTTCTAAGTGTGCTGTAAAATTCAGCACACTTAGAAAGAGGAAACAAGGAGTAATAAAGGTATTTCTCCTCGTTGTGCCTCCCCTGGGAAGGCATAGTATTTTGACGCATTCCCAGGTTTACCAGTCTTGGTAAATCTAGGAATGCACCTAAATGAGTGGGTGGTTATGTGGGAACACCCATGCTGTACCCATGGAACGCCTTCCAGAGCAGAGTAACGCAAGGCAGCGCCTTGCGCTGTCTTGTGTTAATCAAGATTTATCAAGCAATGCAGTGCCACGCAAGGTGGCTTTGTGTTGCTACGCAAATCTGACTTAAGTATTGCGTTGCCCTTGCAACACCATGCGTGATGCAAGGGCAATGCACTACAATGATAAATCTGGCCCTGTGTTTTTCTGTGCCATCTAATCACTATTGAGCCTGGATAGACCCCACAGAATGTAGGTTATTGCATCCAGCAATAGTCTATCCCATCTATTACAATTATAACTGACATCCTTTTGTCATTAGTGTCTCCAAACTCTCTTCTGACCAAATCCCAGCGGGGTTGAGATCTGATCAAAACATGTTTTTTTTACTACTCAGTTTTCCTCCGTCACAATTGTATATCTACTGGTACTGCACATCACGTAATAACATATCTGCTATATGTTGCAGTCCTGTCAGAACTCACTAAAGTTGTACTCTGGATCTAATGGGAATGATGCACACTGGCTCACCGCCTCCACGAATAGCCATATGCAACATGGGAAAGAGTAGAAACGGGGAAAGGAGAATGGATAAGAGAGAACCAGAGATGGCGGATACCACCACCCTGACCCATCACTCTGCTGGGCACTGATGTCTGCAGGTTAAAGCGGGTATCTAAAGCCAATAGAAGTGTGGGAGCGCGGGCCGGATAAACAGACGCGGAGGCTGAATGTAATGAGCCAGTGGATATTTCTTTATTGATACAGTAGGAGGGGTGGCTGTCTGGGCGGATCTCAGGGTATCCTGGCTTGGTCTTCAGGAGTCTTCGTGTTCGGTTGGGTCTAGGCTGTCCTCTTCTCCTTGGTCGGGTTGTCCTGGGAAGGTCGAGGTGGTTTCCCCAGGGAGGCTCATGAGAGGGACAAGAAAACAAAGAAGAGGCCGTCAGGGATTCTGTCCTGTCTTTGTCAATGGTACACAGAGTTCCGTCACCGCACCCGGTAGTGGTGTCAGGGGAAGTGCAGGGCTTTTTATGTAAGTGAGGGTATCGGAGTCTTCAGACCGAGTATCGACCCCAACCACCAGAACCCTCCCCTTCTGGGCACCGAGTGTGCTCTCTCAGGGGTTTGTGAAGGGACGTAAGGAGCCACCACCACAAGGAAGATAAATATGCAAAACGGGGAGAAATGAAAAGAAACGCTGTCCCCGTAACCACCCGCCTCCCCTTCACCTTCTTCTACCGCCCACCTCCCGGTCCCGTTTTCCCCAGGCTTCAGCCACTCACCGGCCCCGCCGCAACTCTCCCGGGTTGCGGCCGCTCTCCAGCCTCCTCCTGTGGGGTCCACCAGTCCTCACACCACGTCTCGTCCTGGACTTCCTCCTCTTCGTCCGGGCTCCGCCTCTCCGTGCTCGCTCTGCGCTGCTACGGTTCCGTTCCGCTCCTCCTCGGTTCGTAGTCCCGCTGTTCCTCCTTCCCTTCGATGCTTTCTTTCCTCTGCTCGTCCTTCTCCGCTTCGCCTTTCTCCTTTGCCTCTCCGGCACAAGTGCGCCCTTCCTCTCTCTCGGCGGCTCTCTTCACCTGTGGTGGAGAATCACATCCGGGTTTAGTCCCTCCCCCTTCCGGGTTCCTCCTGGCGGTGCCACAACCCAGCCAGGCCTGAGGGTGAGGGGGCGGACCCAGCGTCCGTAAAGGTGTATCCCGGCTGCGGGAGTGTTCAAGGCTGGTCTCCCCGGGTAAGGTCTGCTTGCGGGTGCGGGGGAGGGGTGTGGCTAGGGTAATGTCCGGGGCTTTCTCACATCCCTTTTCCCTTGCTGTCTTTCTTAAGGGGGGGGTGTCCCCGGGATAACGGGAAAGGAAGTCTACGTTGGTTTGTTCTATTCCCTTCCTATGTTGGGTGTGGAATCTATAGGGTTGTAGTGACAGGAACCACCGCAATATTCTTTCATTGTTCCCCTTATTGCGGGCTAACCATTCTAATGGGGCGTGGTTGGTATAGAGTGTGAATTCCCGACCCTCGAGATAATATTTTAAGGAGTCAATTGCCCATTTTATGGCTAGGGCCTCTTTCTCGATCGTGGCGTAATTTCGTTCCCGGGGGTATAGTTTTCTACTGGGGTATAAAATGGGCTTCTCCTGCCCCTGGTTGTTCTTTTGTGACAATACTGCCCCCAGACCTTGATCCGACGCATCGGTCTGGAGAATAAAGGGTAAGGCATAGTCAGGACTGGCTAACACCATGTCAGAGGTCATGGACGCCTTTAAAGCCTTGAAGGACTGTACTACGTCGGGGCTGGGATCCCTTAATCTGGCCTCTGTTTTCACGGCCCTCCGCAATAGGTCGGTGAGAGGGGCTGCTAATTGGGAGAACTGGGGTATGAATCTCCTGTAATATCCGAGCAATCCCAGGAATGCTCTAAAGGCTTTGGCTGACAGAGGAAAGGGTATTTGGGATATGGCGGCCAATTTGTTATTCTGAGGTCGTATCATGCCCTCTCCTAGTAGGTAGCCTAGGTATTTTACTGTTTGGGCAGCCAAGTGACATTTTGCAGGATTGATTTTTAAGCCATGTCTACCCAAGGTGTGGACCACGTTAAAAAGATGGGACACATGCTGGTCCCATGTCTCACTGTAGACAATGATGTCATCAATATATGCCCCCGCATAGCCCTCATGAGGTCATAGGATGAGGTTCATGGCCCGTTGAAATGTGGCGGGGGCTCCATGTAGACCGAAAGGTAACATCACAAACTGGTAGAGGCCGTCTGGAGTCGAAAACGCCGTTTTCTCTCGGTCTTGTTCTCTCAAGGGGATTTGCCAGTACCCTTTGCATAGATCAAGGGTGCTGATGTACTCGGCTCTCCCTATCCTCTCTATCATTTTGTCCACCCGTGGTAAGGGGTAGGTGTCGAATTCGGATACTTTATTGACCTCCCGGAAGTCAATGCAAAAACGTACCTACCCATCAGGTTTCGGCACGAGGACGATTGGCGAATTCCATTCGCTCACTGAGGGTTCTATGACACCCATTTGTAACATTTGATGGACTTCGTTTCGTATAACCTGTCTGCGGGCCTCTGGAATGCGATAGGGTCGTAAACGCACTGTTTTACCGGGACAGGTTCTGATGGCATGTTCCACCACGGAGGTCTTTCCCGGAGTGGTGGAAAATACGTCCTGCAAAGGTAGTAGTGACTTAATCAGTGCGGCAGTGCTGTTGACAGGTAGTTCGCCGTCGATACACTGGCAGTATAAAGGAGTTTGGTTTATTTACGTAATGTTTAAGACGGGAAGGGGTCCCTCCCATTTCTTCAGTAAATTAACGTGATACACCTGTGAAGTGCCTCTTTGTTTATCCAGCTCGACTTTATAGGTGACTGGGGTGACTTTCTCCAGTATCACATAGGGTCCCTGCCACTGGCCCAATAGTTTGTGATCAGACGACGGCATCATTAGGAGAATTGCATCCCCGACCGCGAAGGACCTATCCTTCGTTCGTTTGTCGTATTGGGACTTTTGTGCCTCCTGTGCTTTTTCCAAATTATTACGAATGATGGTTCGTATCTGCCCCAGGTGGGTTCTCAGATTCATGGCGTATTCAATCAGGGGTGTATTACAGTTAGGTTCGGTTTCCCAGGCCTCGCGAGCCATGTCTAATAAGGAGCGGGGTTGATGTCCATATAATAATTCAAAGGGGGAGAACCCGGTGCTTTTTTGGGTTTGGCATCGGATGGCGTATAAGGACAGGGGTAATAGATCCTCCCATCGTTTAGTTTCAAAGTCAAGGAGTTTTTTTAGGGTAGTTTTTAGCGTGGCGTTGTAACGCTCAACCAGACCATCCGTTTGAGGGTGATAGGCCGCCGTCCTTATTTGTTTGATCCCTGGCTGTGTACACACCTGCTTCATGAATTTCGAAATAAATGGGGTCCCTTGATCCGTCAGGACCTCTTTTGGGAAACCCACCCATGAAAATACTGTAATCATGGCTTTTGCTATGGCAGTGGCATTCGGGTGTCGTAAAGCGATGGCCTCCGGGAACCGCGTAGCATAATCCACGAGGACCAGCACATACCGACACCCGCTTCGGGAGGGAAGGAGGGGACCTATGATGTCCATTCCTATCCTATAGAAGGGTTCTTCGAGAATGGGTAGGGGATGTAAGGGAGCGCGGGGAGGTCTGTATCTGCTGTTTTTTTGGCAAACCGGGCATTCACGACAATATACCTTCACTTTTTTATAAATGCCTGGCCAGTAGAACTGTTTAGTTATCAACTGTTCCTTTTTTTCCTCCCTGAAATGCCCACCCAGGAGATGACTATGGGCGAGATAGAGGATTTTATCCTGGAAAAGGGAAGGGATCAGTAACTGGGGGTTGCTGTTGGGGTCTGCCTTCCGATAGAGCAGACTGTTTTTGATAAAGAAATAAGGACATACATGTGTCGGGTCTTCCTGGTTCAGGGCTTTACTCCAGGCTTCCTGTAGTACCAGGTCTTCCCGTTGGGTCGTATGGAAATGGTGATCATGTTCCCACGGGTTTTCGAGTGGGGTAGTGGGGAAGACGTGTGAGGGTTTCCCTTTCTCATTTCTTTTTTGGTTTCTAGATCTCCTGGGTTTGAAAGGGGGCCAGTCGGGATTCTCTTCCTGGGCAAAGGGGGCTGTGTTCAACCATTCACGGTCAAGGTTCCGGGCTTCTTGCAACAAGGCCGGTAAATGGGGATAGTCGTTCCCCAAGATGATCTGTTCCGGGAGGCGCTGTATGAGACCCACTTTCAACGCCGACCCGGGATCTGTGGATATTTGTACGTGTACATGGGTAGTGGGATAGGTTTTGGTATCCCCAAGAACGCATTGGATATTCACAGTCCCTTCCATTGGTCCGATCTGGGTCCCCAAATCTTGTGGCCGTACCACGCTTTGTCTGCAACCAGTATCTGCAAGGGCTGTCATTCGCTGTCCGTTGACAGCCACTTCACAACGATAAGGAGGGGGTGTCGGTGTCGGGGGAAGGCAATAAAAGTTCCTCGTCATGCCAATATCCATTGATTCCTCCTTCTGTGGGCAAAAACCGGGCTATGTGTCCAAGGCCTCCACACCCGTAACATTGTGGCCCTGAGGTAGGGGATCTCATCAAGGGGGGACCCGGTGCTCAGAAGACAGGGGGTCCGGGGATCACTGTAACGGGATCTGGTTTTCGGACGAGTAACGGTCAGGGAGAGCGATGGGTCCCGCTCGGGCCGGACTTCCAGGTGGTTTCCTCTCATCCCTTTTGGACTTCTTGTGCTCTACTGTAGGCACTTGCGATTTCCACAGCAGTATCTAGCGTCAGGTGCGCATGCTGTCTTACCCATCTCTGGATGGGTGGGTGGAGGGAAGCCAGATACTGCTCCAAGTATACTTTAGCCATGATGTCCTCCTTGGTGGCGTTAGCGGGCTTCAACCAGCGATCAGCCATGTCTCGTACTCGGAAGTATAAGGCCCTGGGTGTTTCTTGGGGTACTTCCTTTATTTGACGGAGTCGCATCCTATATGTCTCGTCATCTACTCCTAAGCGTTCCATAATGCATTGCTTTATGTCAGCATAGGGGGTCGTACCCAGAATGTTGGCCGCTTGATAGGATGCTTGTAGTTCTCCCGATAATAGGGGTCCCAAATATTGTCCCCACTTATCTGCTGGCCGTGCTGCGGCCAAGGCCATGCGTTCAAAGTTATTAAAGAAGTATTCGGGATCTTCTCCGGCAACATATTTCTGCAATATCACTGATGGAAGAGTACTCGGACCCCTTTGTTGTCCCAGAACATCTGCGATTTTCCCCATCGCGGCATCATGGGTCTGTCCTTGGTCCGAGAGGGCCTGTTGCAGCTTTCCCCGATCTTCCTCTACAATGGTGAGGAACTTTTCCATTGCTTTCTTAGTTCTCCGCCATTCGGGCGATTACAGCCTCCATGTCTCCGGCTAATCCCACTTCTGACACCACTTGTGGGAGCGCGGGCCGGATAAACAGACACGGAGGCTGAATGTAATGAGCCAGTGGATATTTCTTTATTGATACAGTAGGAGGGGTGGCTGTCTGGGCGGAACTCAGGGTATCCTGGCTTGGTCTTCGAGTCTCTTCATGTTCGGTTGGGTCTAGGCTGTCCTCTTCTCCTTTGTCGGGTTGTCCTGGGAAGGTCGAGGTGGTTTCCACAGGGAGGCTCATGAGAGGGACAAGAAAACAAAGAAGAGGCCGTCAGGGATTCTGTCCTGTCTCTGTCAATGGTACACAGAGTTCCGTCACCGCACCCGGTAGTGGTGTCAGGGGAAGTGCAGGGCTTTTTATGTAAGTGAGGGTATCGGAGTCTTCCGACCGAGTATCGACCCCAACCACCAGAACCCTCCCCTTCTGGGCACCGAGTGTGCTCTCTCAGGGGTTTGTGAAGGGACGTAAGGAGCCACCACCACAAGGAAGATAAATATGCAAAACAGGGAGAAATGAAAAGAAACGCTGTCCCCGTAACCACCCGCCTCCCCTTCACCTTCTTCTACCACCCACCTCCCGGTCCCGTTTTCCCCAGGCTTTAGCCACTCACCGGCCCCGCCGCAACTCTCCCGGGTTGCAGCCGCTCTCCAGCCTCCTCCTGTGGGGTCCACCAGTCCTCACACCATGTCTCGTCCTGGACTTCCTCCTCTTCGTCCAGGCTCCGCCTCTTTGTGCTCGCTCCGCGTTGCTCCGGTTCCGTTCCGCTCCTCCTCGGTTCCTCATCCCGCTGTTCCTCCTTCCCTTCAATGCTTTCTTTCCTCTGCTCGTCCTTCTCCGCTTCGCCTTTCTCCTTCGCCTCTCCGGCACAAGTGCGCCCTTCCTCTCTCTCAGCGGCTCTCTTCACCTGTGGTGGAGAATCACATCCGGGTTTAGTCCCTCCCCCTTCCGGGTTCCACCTGGCGGCGCCACAACCCGGCCAGGCCTGAGGGTGAGGGTGAGGGGGCGGACCCAGTGTCTGTAAAGGTGTATCCCGGCTGCGGGAGTGTTCAAGGCCGGTCTCCCCGGGTAAGGTCTGCTTGCGGGTGCGGGGGAGGGGTGTGGCTAGGGTAATGTCCGGGGCTTTCTCACAAGAAGATTTCTTGCTATTCTGCCAATGACAATTTTGTATCCATCCTTAATGGTGAAAAGGATAATACGTAACTATATGTCTACATAACCAATTATTTGTGTTCTTGTGTAAAGCTTGTGATGCAGCGCTAAAACCCAGGCAACGGGGAAACAACCCGTACCAGTATCCTCCCTGCGCCACAGACCCAACATCACACTAACTCATTCAAACATGCAGTCATTGGTGAGGCCCATAACACCAACACTTACATGTTACTTCCACACCGGTCTGCACACACAGGAGGGATGAATGGTTCAAGCGCCGGACATGTGAGGGGAACACCTTATAACCTATAGGGAAGGAAAAGTCATTTACAAATATACATTAACGCCCTTTCACCTACAGATCCTTAATCCTAAACATCAAGGCACTCCTCCCACTTCGGTCAATAGACCAAATTAGTTGGATTGGTTGATGGTGATTTAGAACCAGCTAAAACACATTTAAGACTCCAGAATCTGTCCCTTAAATGAAAACCCACAACTCATGAATTCTCGTTAAGCAATAATTGTTTATCTAAATTTCATAATGATTAAATTCGCCATTTGTCTCATCAAAGTATTGGAAAGTTTATCATATTTTTAGTAAAACACAGAACGTCATATTTACCTAATCTGGCTAGTTGGAGTCCTCTAATTCATTGGCTCTGCATAATGATGAATGAGAAATAGAACAAATACTAGGTGTACAGTAAAAAAGTAACTATTCTCAGCAAACACAAAGAGAAAAAGAATTTTTTCTTCCACACACAAATATTAGATAGGGAGGTATATAAAATATTTATTTTTCATTTTTTATCTTACATTGTGAACTATTAGATTATTGACTGTTCTTTTTTGCATATAATTGATCATTAATTACTTATACAAACAGTGTAAGCATATAAGATTTATAAGGTCTATACGACAGATAAAAAACATTAGACAATCATATTAACAAATTTAAGCATATAGTGTTGACAGAAGCAATGCGGTAGATGGAGAACCGCAGAACGTCACATTTACCTAATCTGGCTATTTAGAGTCCTCTAATTCATTGGCTCTGCATAATCAAATTTGCAGTCAATTGTCCAAAAGCAGGCCAAATCTCAAAGTTCTCTGCTCAGCACGCTATAGTCCCAAAGATCGGCAAAGGACCAAAGACGTGCAAGCATCTATCATTGTCCATAGACTTAAGAAAGGTTTGCAGTCATCAGATGATCGAACGGCATGCGGACCTTCTAAGATTCAGGAAAAACGCAGCGCTTGCCTTAAGTAGCATCGATCCCTCTCTATTCTACCATGTATTTTTATAACAAAATTGAAGCAAAGATGATACATTTTAATATTTTAGCACAGTCGTGATTGGCTGGTTGAGATCGTCCAATGTAAGTTTTTGAGATCTTAGTACAGTTCGAGGGGTGAGGTCATGAGTTCGTTTAAAAGTCAGTCTGTTCCGGTTTATTGTAAGGTCGATTGTTTCCTGTCTTGGCCGTCTTCCCACTGTATCCTTGTTTGGGTACATGGTGAACATAGGTCGCGATGAGGCTTTTAGGAGATTTCTTGCGCATGGGCAGCTCACTCCGCGCCTCATGGGACAGTGGCCACTTCGTCGTGTTGCGTCAGCCGCCATCTTTGATTTAGGACCAAACGCCAACTTAAGCGAAACAAACACAAAAGAGTAATTAATACATATAAATAATACATCTAATGTTAACCCCTTACTAATCCCACTATGTACTTGTATTTATCTAGCGTATAGCAACATTTAAAGTAATTATATTCACCCTTTTGGTCCTCCTACTGGGCAACATTACAAAAAATTACAAAAGCAACATATATCATGCAGTATTCTATTCACAACATATACTACTGTTAGTATGCGTACGGATTTTAGTCATAAAGGTTATTTAGCCATGCAAAATGCAAATCCCACGTGTAATTAGAATATTAATAATGTTGATTAATAAACATGCAAACTCATTTAATAATATTATAGTCAATAGATTATTTAATTAGTATTTTCATGCAGAATGGGGGAGGTATACAAAATGTTGTACTACCCGCTCCATCAATACCCCCTTTGGTGATTTTATCACCACACCATTAAAATGTTGTATCAATTTGTCAAAAAAGCTAAATGAATTCTTTGTTTTGATTCACATCTCTGTTTCCCCAATTTCTTCTCTTCTTGCTGTTCTATACATACTGTCTTTCATTTCTTCTAATTCTACTTCTTCAAACTCTCTCTCTTGTTTCTTATTCTGTCTTCTTTTCAAATTTTCTCTTTTTAACTTTTTCTGTATTTTCTTTCTTTTATGACATAAACATCCTAATCTTAAAATGAATACTATAAAAATCACACATGTTAATGGAAATAAGATTCTACCTATAAATGTACCACCTAAGTTTAACAGGAAATCTTTAATAGAAGAAAGTTTCTTCCCAATCTTTTCCCAAACACTTTCAACCTCCAGTGGTGTAATTTCCTCATGCAATTCAGTTATATTTTTGATGTAGATCTTTAGATCTTTACTTTCGTCCGGAATGTAAATACAACAATGTTGAACTTTCAGCATTCCACAGACTCCACCCTCTTCTGCCAATATTATATCAAGGGCAAGTCGATTTTGCATTACCATGGCACGCATGGCAACCATTTCACTATTTACCAATAAAAATCCACCAGCGGTGCTTGTTGACAAGCGATCCACTACTGTTGATAGTTTTCTAATTTTGTGTGCATTCAGAGATATTCCCACTGCTGGTATCAATGCTCCAAAAATGTCTCCCACAATTTCTGATCAAGATTCTCTTTTTCTACGTGTTAGTAGACTACCTAACTTATGTACACCATCTTCTCCTCTGCCCATGTGGAATATCTTTGGGAAAACCAGACCTACATAACATATGCCATACCAATGGTCTGTCAACCGATAATATGCCTTGTTCCCACAGATAAAGTATAACCCAGGAAAAACTGGATCATTTCCTCCCTTAAATACCCATCCACCCATGATTCAGTATGTATCAAGGCACTCACTGTTACCTACAAAGTAATTATCATATGCAGTTTGATTCCTTCTAATACACAACTTCCCATTCTGAGGCCAATCTAAAGCCATAGTTGGACTAGCTTCTCCCTTCAAGTGTTTTTCCATTTCAACATCCCAGACTGTCTTTTCCTCTTTTCCCTCAGATGCTTTCTTTTGCATTTTCAATCTCCTTTCTTCAACCCTATCCAAGAACGTCCTTTCCTCTTTCTTTAAACTGCAAGTCAAATTATTTCTAAATATATATTCTAATGTTAGTTCTTTAGTTTCTAAGAAAAATTCACCTAACATCTTTTTGCAGGTACTTGTGAAAATATATTATCTACATCTGAAAAATAATATTCTGATTTCCCATTTTTGTAAAACAGACCAGCTATTACACTACATGTTATTCCATAGGTTACTGGAAGGTGATGGTAGGTCACTCCCTCCGATACAGATGCAGGTAGCTACATGCAAACGTAGCAGTCCCTCACATCCATTGTCTTTACATATTCATACAGTAATTTCGAAAACACATTGTTAGAGAAATCATTTATGGACCTATCTTTATGTAGATAATTCCTATCTATTTTAGTTGGATATACTTTCTGAATCTTTTCTATATTAGTTTTATTCTCACTATGTCCTTCTATTGTTTCGAAGGTAATCTTAAATGATATCATCAAAGCTAATATACTCCATAGAAGCATTAGTAATCCTGTACAACAACAACACATTTTAAACCATCGTTTCAGAAATACACATTTAGCTTTTCTACTTTTTATGTTTGCCATTTTCGTAAAAATGATCAGTGTCTTTTGATTTAGCCTCTTCTACTTCACAACTAGTTTTGTCTAACCCAAGGCTCTAAGCACCTACTTGGTTCTATCTGTTATGTCTTTTCCTGTATTCTATTTTCTTTCCATTAGCAGCACTTTTTGTCTTGTTCAGTTTGGCATTTGATCGTCTTTAACTTTTCTCTCATAATCTTGATACAGACCTTCCTGAACATCCGTCTCTTCTCCAATATCAGACAAGATAACTCTCAGGATTTCCGATTCTTCGTCTTCCTCAACCACTTCCGGTACAGTCGCCTCTTCTTTTATTCAAGGCAGGGCCACATACGACCATTCTGGTGACTTATACTTCTGGTTGGGCTTTCTCGTTCTTTTGTTTTCCTCTGCTGTAGTTATTTTCTCATTTTTCGATTTTTCTTGACTTGATACTTCATTCACCTGCTCTGCTCTTGGTGAATTCACTCGTGTCAGTCGATATCTTAATCTCTTTATTTTGTTTGTCCAGATTTCATCTCTTGCTGGTCTTTTCGATTTATTTCCTTTATCATTCTTTTCAGCTCTCTATGCCCTTTTTCTCAAGACTCAACCTTCTGGTACTTCTTCATCACTTTCCTCTGATTCTGTTTCAACTTGCTTTTTGCTTTCAGCTGTTCTTCTTTCCACCACTTCTTTTATTTTACCTACTTCGGTCCCTCCTCGTGGTTTTTGCATACAATCTTCCTGCTGAATAATTGTCCCTTCCTCTAACTGGATGTTCGAATTCCCTACAACTCCTTGGGGGTCTTCCGCAAGAATCTTTCCCTCTCTTTCTGTATCTGGCACCTGTTCATCTGCTTTTGTTATTGCAGGTGGAATTTCTCTCAGCTTTTCATCAGGAACTTCCTTATCAACAATTTCTTTGTTTGTCTCTTCACTGCTTTTCTCTTTTCTCCAATATACTTGTGCTTGTTCAGTCTCTGAGTCTGAGCTGGTATCAGAAATCTGTAATTTTCTTCTCAAGGGAATATTTTCTGGGGCAACGATCAAACTTGGTTCTGACTCCCCCCTTTCAGGATTTTCTCTTGTTCTTGTTTCTTCAGCATCCGATTCAGGACTAGTCTCTGACTCCTCAAAATATTATCCTTCTTTGTTATCCACTGGATTTGGGATTCTCAGTGTGCGACTAGCATGAATCCAGTTCTTGATCCCAGCACACTTCACAGCTGTTGTTGTAGTCAAAATCACTTGTCGTGGTTTTCCCCAACGTGGGACCAGACAGTTCCTTCTTCTGTGTACTTTAATTCTCACCCAGTCTCCTGGGCTCAGATCATGAGCTTGCTTCTTTTCAAGGGTGGTGGCATCTGATCCAACCTGATGAAACACAGAATGAACTGCATCAGCCAGCCCCTTACAGTAATCCAACACCAAGTCATCGGTTATAGGCAACAGCTTCTTGACTGGTATGAATACATGACGCATTGCTCTTCCCATGATAATTTCATGGGGGCTCAAACCTGTGTTCCTATCTGGAATAGATCTAATAGTCATGAGTACTAGAGGCAAGGCATCAGTCCATTTCAAACCTGTGGCTAAACACATTTTTCCCAATCGGTTTTTAATGTTGCCATTCATTTGTTCCACCACACCAGAAGCCTCTGGGAAATAGGCACAATGTAGTTTCTGTTGTACATTCAATGCTTCACAAATCAACTTCATGATCTCATTATGGAAATGCTTTCCTCTATCTGACTCAATTGTAACTGGGAATCCGAATCTAGGGATGAATTCCCTCAGAAGCAGTTTTGCTACTGTAATTCCATCACTCCTTCTTGTGGGGTATGCTTCTACCCATCTAGAAAACAAACAGACCATTACTAGAACATACCTCAACCTGTTACAGGGAGGCATTTCAATGAAATGAATCTGCATTCTGGTGAAAGGCCCTCCTTCTCGACCTATCATTCCTAGACTTACCACTGTTTTCCTTCCAGGATTGAACTTTGACATATAAGGCATCTTTGACAAAGGCTCTCAGCTACAAGTCTAAATTTTGTATTGTACCATGTTTGCTTGAAGGACCTAATCATCGCGTCTCTCCCTATGTGTCCTTGTCCATGATATATCCATGCCATGGCAGACACCATGCTATCAGGCATGACTGGTCTTCCATCTCGATAAACCCACACATGATCTGTTTCTCTTGGTGCACATCATGCTTTTACCCACTGTCTCATTTCCTCATCTCCTGCAATTGCCTCACTTCTTCACAGGTACTCATAATGTCAGTAAACAGTAGGGGGCAAGAATTCATTTCTCTTTCTTTAGCCCTGTTGATCGAGTTCTGATTACGAGCACAATATTGAGCCATATCGTTGGCGTACTCATTACCAACTGCGACATAATCTCCCGTCTGAACGTGGGCAGCACACTTCACAACGGCCAATTGCTTAGGCAGCTGTATCGCCTCAAGCAACTTCCCAACCACTTCAGCATTCTTTATAGGAGTTCCACTTGAAGTCAGAAATCCTCTCTGCAGCCATATCTGGTCGAAATCATGCACAACACCAAAACCATACTGACTATCAGTTATCACAGCCACTCTCACATTCTTTCCCAACTTGCATGCTCTAGTTAAGGCTACAAGTTCAGCCACCTGGGCTGAGTTTACTCCCTTCAGGTAAGATGGTTCCATTACTGCTGCAACTGTACATACTGCATAAGCTGCACTTAGAATTCCTTCGTCTGTTCTCAAGCATGACCCGTCCACAAACATCACAAAGTCGCTTTCTGACAAAGGTACATCTTTTATATCAGGATGTGGTTTGGTACAAAAATCGAGTACATCCAAACAATCATGATCCACTTCGCCCCTGACTTCAACATTCTCAGCATCAGGCAATAGCGTTGAAGGATTCACATTCAGACATCTCACAAGGCTCACATTCGTTGCACCTAATATGACCTTCTCATATTTAGTCAGCCGACTATGTGTCATGAACTGAGTGCGGCTCCTTGTTAAAAGGATTGCCACATCATGAGGTACAAGCACTCGCACAGGATATCCCATCACAATTCCTTCACTCTGTTTCAGACTCTTACAAGTAGAAGCTACTGCTTTCAAACAACCTGGCTACGCTACAGCTACAGGGTCTAGCATAGCTGAAAAGTATGCAATTGGTCTTCTCAATTTCCCATGCTTCTGTATTAGTACCAAGCGTGCACATCCATTCCTCTCACTGCAGTACAGCTCGAACTCCTTCTCATAATCAGGCATTCCTAATGCTGGCGCTTCACACAAACTGTCTCTCAATTGTTTAAAAGCTGCTAGTTCTTCCCTATTTAAGTCAATGGGGTCTTTTACATCACTTCTCGTCAGGTGTACCAAAGGTTTTGCGATCAGGGAAAAGTTACTTATCCACTGACGACAATATCCAACCATTCTAAGAAACATTCTCACCTCTCTTTGCGTCATTGGAGCTCTCATTCCTTTTATTATCTTGATCCTGTCTGTAGTTATCTTTCTCAGTCCTTTTTCAATTTTGTGACCTAAATTTTGTACTTCTTTCTGATGAAATTGCAATTTTGATGGGGATACCTTAAGTCCTCCATCTGCCAAATGATTTAGCAATGCTATGGTGTCCATTACACAAGCTTCTTGAGTCTTTGACGCCACAAGTAGGGCGTCAATGTATTGAACTAGCACTGAATTCTCGGGCATTTCTAAATCTTCCAAGGACTTTTTCAGTATCTGATTAAATATCGACGGGCTTTCTGTATACCCCTGTGGGATTCGGCACCAAGCCAAAATATGTTCACCAAAACGAAACGCAACAATTTGTTGGCTATCATGATGCAACGGGATGGAAAAGAAAGCATGACATAGATCAATTACGGTGTACCATTCTGCATCATGAGGAATCTGATACAAAATCACAGATGGATTTGGTACAATAGGACAACATGACACAACAATTTTGTTTATCTTTCTCAAATCTTGCACTATCCTGAACTTTCCATTAGGCTTTTTCAGTCCCATAATTGGTAAATTACATGGACTACTCATTATTTCTCTCAAGATACCTTGTTTCACCATTTTCTCGATTATGGGAGTAACTCCTTCAATTATCTCGGGTGTCAATTTATATTGAGGAACATTTGGGTAACTTATTCCTTCCTTCGCTGTTATTTTTACTGCATCCACATTTCTCATTAGTCCTACGTCTTCTCCTGTGAAATCCCAGACTTCTGCTTTCACTGTCTGTTTCAATTCTTTTTGTAGTTTGTCAGGGTTGAATACAGCAAAGGCTTCAGTAATCTCAGTTTCCATAGTAGCCATAGTCATTTTATACAGTATGTCTTCCTCAGGGGTCTCAAATGCTATACCATCAGGTGTACAAAATATGGTGCAATTCATTTTGCACAGTAAGTCTCTACCTAACAAATTTACAGGACTTGAATCACACACGACAAAACGGTGCATTTCAGAAAATTTCCCTATATTGACTTTTACCGGTTCTGTGAGATACGTTTTGATCTGTCTGTTAGATACTCGAACCACTTGGATTGTTTCGTCCGAGAGAGGAAGATTCTTAACATCAGCTGACCTAACAGTTGATCGAGTAGCACCAGTATCTACCAGGAAAGTAATATTTTCATCATTAACCTTTCCGTCCACAAAAGGGCCTGTCTGGTCTACTTCTAGAGTTACGCCAAGTACGCACTCTTCTTCCTCCCTTCGGCACCGTCAATAACCTTCCTCTGACTCACTCTCATCGCGTTGTAGCCAATACTGCGAAACAGCGCTAGCGCGTGGCAGCTTAGTTACCTGTTCTTCGTTGTAGAATCCTGTCTCATTACTGTATTTCTGTGAATTTACGCTCTGTGGAAAAGGCGGTTTTGGCACCTGATTCTGTTGGGTAACAACCTGCTGCTGTCGCTGCGGTTGACCACTCACCTCTTTCTGCACCTGCGCATTCAATGATGCATTATCATTATTAGTATTAGGGGGAAGTTTACACTCGGATTTCCAGTGCCCTATTCTTCCCCAATTATGACATGGCCATTTCTTTTTGGCTTCTTCTTTATTGAATTGTCCGTTTCCTTTTCCAGCATTAAATTTAGGTTTTGGTCCTGCACTATTTGCTTGTTAATTCAGCTGAGCTTCCTGTCTTTCTGACACTTTTCCTTGTGCCCACATAGCCTTTTCTTTTAATTTACGCTGCTTGGCCTCAATT
The DNA here is from genome assembly GCF_964204655.1 of Triturus cristatus. Taxonomy (NCBI): domain Eukaryota; kingdom Metazoa; phylum Chordata; class Amphibia; order Caudata; family Salamandridae; genus Triturus; species Triturus cristatus. Next base: position 451,768,257 of record NC_140593.1, on the reverse strand, counting down.
TCATCACTAAAATACTTTGCATGTCTTAGTACTTCATCTATTTTCTTATTTTGCCAACCCACTGTATGCTGTTTTATCATCTCACTAATTTCAGGACGTAGACCATATACAAATCTGTATACAAAAGGACTTAAATCTTTTTCACTCAGATTTTCGTCACCACTAAACTGTTTAAAGGCAAGGATTAACCTTTCATAGTACGCATGCACTGACTCCTTAGTTTCCTGATGAGTTCGGTCTATTTTTACCCAATCAGTCTCTTTTGGAGGTACTTTGTTTTTCAGAAAGGTGATTACTTGTTCATATTTTTTCATCACATCCGGATCAGGGGCACCTGTCTTTGGATCTCTAGGGTATTCTTGTGTAGGCCAATTGATCATAATTTTACACTCTGTCCATAAATCTGCTGGTACTATTATGTCAAATAGACTATTTAGATCAATCCACAAAACATTCGATAATTTTACAAACCTGTCCACTTGCCTATACCACTCGACTGGCTTTTCGCGTAGTCGAGGGAAATCATTTGTAAGTGACAAAATATCTTGCCTAGTCCAAGGGACATGTGCATATCCTCCTCCTGGAATTTCTCTCATAGGGCATTCTGTCACTATCTTTTCTTTTTCTCTTACGGGGAAAGCTGCAAACGTTTTCTCTGAGGCATCATCTCGTTTTTGGTACCACCTACTTCTCAATTTATCCACATCTCCCCATTTTCTTAACAAAATGATTATGTCTTTAACCTGGATTATTCGTCCTGTGGTGTTCAGATTTTCAATATCTTTCTCGGTAAAGTCTACTCGATATGGTTTTTGTAAATCTTTTACCTTTTCAATGTATATACCCATTTCATTTGCCGTTTTCTCTAGTCTTTCATGGAGATTCTTTGCTCTCCAATTTATACTTTTGCACAAAAATAATAATTCTTCATCCTGATATGTTTTTAACTTCTCTGTGGGGATAGTCCCTACTATTAACTCTTCCAAAACCATCCTTAGCTTGGCCACATCTATAGATTGAGATTCTCTGTCTTTTCTCTGTAAGCTCCTCAACCATTCGCCTAATTCTTCTGAAGTAGGACCTACTGGTTTTTCCTCACTACCTCGTTCTGAGTCTCTTGGCGTTTCTGATATGGAATCTGTAGTCATTATCAATCTTTCAACTAAACCTGGATTTGCTGTCAAATTTTTAGGCGTACTCTGTTCTGATGTACTTACTGTTTGTCTCCATGGGTTTTCTTCTGAATTTATCCTTGGCCTCTCTCTCTGTTTACTACTGTTATAAGGGACCGTTAGACAATGTTCATTATCCTTTTGTTTATCAATAATAGGCATTACAGGACCTATGGTTACGGGAACAGTCACGGCTTCTAAGTTTTTAGTCAATTCCCTAATCTTTTCAGTTAACTCTAAAGTAGTTTTTGCTAATTCTGCTGAATTTTCACTATTCACCTTACTATCCTGTTTTCTCTCTATTTCTCTGAAATGATTATTTCTCCCTAACTCTTGGGGTACTGGTTCAATCTTAATGTTTTGCAATCATAAAGGATGCGGGCGATTTTGGTGGAGGGAGCAACTGTCCCTCTCTAGTCACAATCGGTTTGTCCTTTTTAAATAAACTCTTGATTTTTCCAAACCAGGACTTTTTCTCTTTTTCTGGTGGATCGTAATACATCATTTTGTCTTCCGTGTATCGCTAGTTTTTCCCTACGACTATTCTGTTGTTTTAACCAATCGTAGCGCAACTCACACTAACACACCAATCCGGAGCGTCTATGTCACTTCTGTAATTCTAGAGTCCCAGCGCAACTCACACTAACGCACCAATCAGCAGCGTCTACGTCACCCTGTAATTCTCCACTCCTAGCGCGATGTACACTAACACACCAATCAGGGGCGTTTACATTTCTTACTGACTAGCCAATCCCAGTGTAGTCTTTCTGATGTCAGCTTTTCTCGCTGTTGCGGCTCCTGCTCCAGCTGACCCCTCCTTTACAAAATGTATCGGTAAACCTTTTCTTACGTTCTTTTGACTTACAAATCTGTTAGTAACGACATAAAAACGCCACCATTATCTGTTTCGCTAACCAAAGAACAGTCAATTACCTTTTTCACAAGAATTTCGTCTTTCCCGAGAGCAGCACTTACCTCTGCCCTACTACGGAATCGTTACTTCCGTTGATAAAGTAGCACATGCCTCTACTTCACCATTCTAGCAAGCATCAGCTAACCGTTTCTCCAGAATTAAGACACCTAGTTGGAGACCCAATGCTCCTGAGAAAAAAAAACAGAGTTTCACAATTAACCTGAATGCCTTTTCATTCACGCACTTTCATACGGAAAATGTAGTTCATTCACACAGAATTCTGTCTTTCCCGAGAACAGCGAACAGTCTGTCCTACTACAGAATTAAGACACTCGTTAATAAAGTAGCACTTCCCTCTACTTTATCCTTCTATCAAGCTTAGGGAACACCTATTACCTTTCCAGTGATAAGCGTAATCAGAGTGCCTTTTGGACTCCTGGTACTTAAGACCAAAATTTCACAGGGGACCTTCGCTACCATACATTTCTCTCATACAGAAAATGGCCCTAATGGCAACACACGACGATGTTACCGTATCGAACCCAGACAATGCGTCGTGTAACTTCAATCGTCACACGTTTTCCCTGTGTACCTACAGGGCAACAACAATTCCGTCTTTCCCGAGCGCAGCGCTTACCTCTGCTCTACTATGGAACCGTTACAAACTTCCGACTTCCTACATCCCAGAAGCCGTCAAACAACATAGAACTCGACGGGACTCATAATAGAGTGTTAATAAATAAACCAATAATAATCAATAAGCAATTTACAAGCAATAATCCCCAAACCAAAACAATAAAAACCATCATCTTGCTACCAGTAAAACTGATGCAGCGCTAAAAGCCAGGCAACGGGGAAACAACCCGTACCAGTATCCTCCCTGCGTCACAGACCCAACATCACACTAACTCATTCAAACATGCAGTCATTGGTGGGGCCCATAACACCAACACTCACACGTTACTTCCACACCGGTCTGCACACACAGGAGGGATGAATGGTTCAAGCGCTGGACATGTGAGGGGAACACCTTATAACCCATAGGGAAGGAAAAGTCATTTACAAATATACATTAACGCCCTTTCGCCTACAGATCCTTAATCCTAAACATCAAGGCACTCCTCCCACTTCGGTCAATGGACCAAATTAGTTGGATTGGTTGATGGTGATTTAGAACCAGCTAAAACACATTTAAGACTCCAGAATCTGTCCCTTAAATGAAAACTCACAACTCGTGAATTCTCGTTAATCAATAATTGTTTATCTAAATTTCATAATGATTAAATTCACCATTTGTCTCATCAAAGTATTGGAAAGTTTATCAAATTTTTAGTAAAACGCAGAACGTCATATTTACCTAATCTGGCTATATGGAGTCCTCTAATTCATTGGCTCTGCATAATCAAATTTGCAGTCAATCGTCCAAAAGCAGGCCAAATCTCAAAGTTCTCTGCTCAGCACGCTATTGTCCCAAAGTTCGGCAAAGGACCAAAGACATGCAAGCATCTATCATTGTCCATAGCTTAAGAAAGGTTTGCAGTCATCAGATGATCGAACGGCATCCGGACCCTCTAAGATTCAGGAAAAACGCAGCGCTTGCCCTAAGTAGCTCCCTCTCTATTCTACCATGCATTTTTATAATAAAATTGAAGCAAAGATGATACATTTTAATATTTTAGCACAGTCGTGATTGGCTGGTTGAGATCGTCCGATGTAAGTTTTTGAGATCTTAGTACAGTTCGAGGGGTGAGGTCATGAGTTCGTTTAAAAGTCAGTCTGTTCCGGTTTATTGTAAGGTCGTTTGTTTTCTGTCTTGGCCGTCTTCCCACTGTGTCCTTGTTAGGGTACATGGTGAACATAGGTCGCAATGAGGCTTTTAGGAGATTTCATTACGCATGGGCAGCTCACTCCGCGCCTCATGGGACAGTGGCCACTTCGTCGTGTAGCGTCAGCGGCCATTTTTGATTTAGGCCCAAATGCCAACTTAAGCGAAACAAACACAAAAGAGTAATTAATACATAGCAATAATACATCTAATGTTAACCCCTTACTAATCCCTCTATGTGCTTGTTTTTATCTAGCGTATAGCAACATTTAAAGCAATTATATTCACCCTTTTGGTCCTCCTCCTGGGCAACATTACAAAACATTACAAAAGCAACATATATCATGCAGTATTCTATTTACTACATATACTACTGTTAGTATGCGTACAGATTTTAGTCATTAAGGTTATTTAGCCATGCAAAATGCAAATCCCACGTGTAATTCGAATATTAATAATGTTGATTAATAAACATGCAAACTCATTTAATAATATTATAGTTTATAGATTATTTAATTAGTATTTTCATGCAGAATGGGGGAGTTATACAACATTTTGTACTACCCGCTCCATCACTTGCTATTCCTGAAACGAATGCATAACTATAGATGAGTCTGTTTAAATGTATTCAAAAACACTTCTATCTCTTCTTCTCCCAAGATTCATAACTATGCGCTCTCGGATGAAGATAGTTTTTTCTTGACTTCTTGCCACATGAAAAGTAAATAAAAGGCATTAATATTCTGTGATTCCTATCATTAGGAAAACATATATCACTTGCTAAAAATTCATTGTATCTTACAAATAGTCATATCTACATATCATGTGTAACAATTATCTTGACATTAGAATTTTTACTGTTTTACTGTTCTTTCACATGATCAAACCTTAATTTTAAATGCAAATATTTATAAATGCTTAAAGTCAAATATTTAAAATAGTTGAAACTTTTTTTCTCAATATGACTTGATTTTCGGACTATTTCTGTATATTGATCAACTGTCCTCCCACAAACTCTCAAGGAAGCAGCTCTTCTTTGTAAACTGAAATACTGAATTCAGTAGCAAGATCCTGACTGCAGCAACATTGCAGCATGATTCCTCGGCAAAAACACCTGAAATGCGAGGATAGTTATACCCGATGATCTAACATGGCAGCCACCATTTCCAAACAACCTGAGAGTTCAAGGACTGCCGGGAAAAGTAGTTCCTCATCAAGACTTTATTGTGTAGTGCATTCTCCCAACAATGAAAGCTTCACACCAGGGAGTGCAGACATTCTGTGAGCACCACCAAACCTACTTTTCATAAACGTTATTGGAGCAAGTGGCTTTGGAGTATTGCACCAGCACCCACCATGCCACAGGAAGTCAGCTATGCCTTCTGAAAAGTCCTGATTACCTGGAGCAACATTCATCTTCTCTATTCCCAGCCACAGTATTACTTCTTCAGTCTAGGCTATCTTCATTCCCATGTCATGCGTTCTGCACTTTATACCAAGACACCACCAGAGGATACCACCAGCAAGCATGCCATTAGGCCCCAACGCCTAGACTAAAGATAACTCTGTGTTGTGAGATGAGATATTTACCAGGAACATTTTATAATAGAGCATGATCCATATTATCTTATAACCTCATAAAACTGTAGGCAAAGCATGGAAAACCGTATCATAGAAGGCTGTGTTTTTTAAATCACAGTTCTGAAATTGTTTTAATTAACGACTACTGTTATTGATGTGGTGTTCTTCATTTTTATGTATATCTTGCTTTCTAGCGTGCTGTCTGTGAGAGCCAGATGTTAGCATCTTTCATATAAATTCCAGCCCTTTTAGCCAGTTCATCCTCTTTCAGTATAAACGTTTAGGATCTGCTCAAGCACACTCACCTAAACTCTGCTGAGGCACTATTATCTTGACCACATATTCTCAGTCTAGAAATTCGGGCCACATTACCCTCCCTGGGCTTGTTCTTCCTAAAGTAGGGAGTGAGAGAGAGCTCAGTCATTGTCAGGTCTCTGATGACATGCATACTAAATGACATTAAGCAACGATTTCTAGAAGTAATGTCAACTTAAAGCAGTGTTAATGCATAAGCATACCATAAATATCATGCCCAAAGGAGCAGCTGCAATTTTATTAGCATAAGTAACCTCAGCGCAAGTGAGAGCTAGCCTAGAACTACATTAACCAACAAGCACAGATCCATTTTGAGTTTGCCCTTCCATATTTGCACAAAAGATCCTGTTTGCAACCAATCTTGTTGAGCGGGATCTTGGTGACTAATCAGATGGAATGCTAATATGATCTAGGCTAGAGCGATACCCCATGGTATCAGTTCCACTGAAATAGTGATAATCTTCCTTAGATAACTTGTTTTCTCAGTTAAAATGTTTGTTTTGCTCCTGTAGAAATTTTCACAGAGAAGGAGAAAGTGAATTTATGGCTGCTTTGGATAAAATTACTTTTGCAGAAGTAAATTTAGCTTCCTGTATTGGAAGTGGTATTGGTATTCAAGAAGCTCAGAAAACCGTATCTGTGGAACGTTCGATTGTTTATTCTTTTCTTGGCAGAACAGGTAGCGACAAAATATAAATTATTTAAAAAAGACTGTTATGAACTAAGTGAACAGACGGGTAGGATTTTAGCTCAAAGGCTGAAACAAAAAGCAGCCATTACGGAAATCTTTAAAATATTAGATCAAAATGGTGTAGCGCAAGAGACTACTTCTGGCATATTAGGGGCATTTCGGGATTTTTACCAATCCTTATACAATAAGTCGAATGATGGCACCAGTATAAGGAATGATGTGGTTAATTATCTTTCAAGTTTAGATAGCTCTTCTTCTCTCACTGCTGCACAAAGTACAATATTATCTGCCCCAATTACTTGGGAAGAGGTAGAAGAATCGATATTGGGTTTGGCTATTGGCAAAGCGATGGGTCCGGACAATATCCCTCTAGAATTTTATCGCACTTTTCGCAATACTTTGAAATCTGAGTTATTAAAAAATTTTCAAGAAGCTTTTTCAGGTCGATCTCCCCCTTCATGGTCATTAGCAACTATAGTTGTATTTAAAAAAAAAGGTAAAGGTGCTTTGGATTTAGGGTCGTATAGACCAATTTCTCTACTAACCTCTGATAGTAAGATTTTTTCCAAAATACTAGCAAACCGACTGAAAGATTTTATGCCTAATCTAGTTGCAAAATTTCAATATGGCTTTATTAAAAATACAGACACAACGGACCATATAAGAAGAATCATTACCCTTCTAGACTGGGCTCAGGCTTCGGGATCCCCGTGTCGGTGTGGCACTATTGGACGCAGAAAAGGCGTTCGATAGGGTTGACTGGGGATTCCTCTGGTCTGTCCTAGTCTGGAAGGGATTCCCAAGTGAATATATAACAGCCTTGACAGCTTTATATACTGACCCTAAGGCAAGCATACGAATTGCTTCGGATATTTCTACAACATTTTCAATAACGAGGGGGACAAGGCAGGGGTGCCCTTGTTCCCCCCTGTTATTCGCACTTTATATAGAACCATATCTACAAAAAATTATGCGAGATGGTAATATTCCCCCAGTGACGATCCATCAAACCGAGTATAAAATTTTGGCTTATGCCGATGATGTCGCGATAGTGACTTCCGACGTTAATCGAGCTTTTCCCAAGATTATAGAAACAGCTACTGAATTTGGATCATATTCTGGTTACAAATTAAATATCGCAAAAACACAGATGATTCATTCAGCTGCTGGCGTACCAACTGGTTTGCCATTATCCAAGACGGCTTTGTATCTAGGCGTGATTTTGTCACCTAAAGTAGAAGATACTGTCGGGCTTAATCTTGACCCTTTACTTGTCTCCACGAATAGGTCCCTTGAGAGGTTAGATAATCTACATCTTTCTCTGTATGGTCGTGCTAACGTTGTTAAGATGCTTTTCTTCCCTAAATTTCTTTATTTTTTTCGGACTATACCATTACTCTTCCCATCTAGTTTTTTTATTAAATTAGATAGGATAATCTCTAGATTTTTATGGGGATATAAAAGAGCAAGGAAGTCTCTTATTAGTTGTACTTTACCCCCGCTTCGAGGTGGCTGGGGAATTCCAAATTTTCGTTTATATTACATGGCGATATCACTTAGACTAATGAGTATTTTAATTTTTCAGGGGATATCTCTGGATGATTTCCTATACCCTTCTATTTATACAATGATTCTTGGCAGCCAAGCACAAAGATGTTTAGTCCGCTTTGTAGAACCAAGTTATTATAAGAAGACAAGATTTAAAGTAATGGAAACGGCCTTCCAATTATGGAAAATATGTAAACGAAGACTCCGTTTAGATAGTAATTTCAATTTTTATATGCCCTTATATGACAACCCATCGTTGCCACCAATATTTTCAGACCATATCATGCAGCGCTGGCAAAATTCTAATATTTGTCAGCTTGGGGATCTTTTTCCGAATGAACAATTTACAACATTTTCGTATCTTCAACAATTATATAATTTACCTAAAGCAGACTTTTTTAAATATCTTCAAATACGCAGCTTCCTAAACTCTAAAAATGTAGTGAATTCTAATAAAATTAAGAAACATGAGGTATTAGAATGCTGCTGGAAACAAAATAGAATTGGGGTGATTTATAAGGCAATGATTAAAGGTTTAGAAGATAATCTTGTATCTTATAATGCAAAATGGCAAAAAGAAATGGGTATTGAAAATATAGACATACTGGATGCTTTAGCTTTGTCTGATCAAGTATTATGTAATGGATCTTTAAAAAGTCAGAGTTTTATGACTACTTTTGACTTATATTATACTCCAGCCAAGTTATTAAAATGGAAAGGGAATACTGGAGATAAGTGTAATCGTTGTGGATGTATAGGTGCAAATTCTATCCATATGTTTTTTTATGTCCTAAACTATCTCAATTTATTTCTGAAGTTCAAGCGTTTTTAAACCAAGTAACGAATGTTCCCTTAGTATTGTCTGTTGATCTTGTAATACTTGGCATCCAAGCTAATCCAGTTCGGTTGTACACACGTGCAGAAGAAGGTTTCCTATTTATATCAATGTCTATTTTCAGATACTGTATCACCTCGCATTGGCTTGATGCTGATCCTCCCTTATTTTTTCAATGGCAAACTAAATTGTTAAATATCTATCAACTAGAGAAAGCTGTGTATTGTCTGAAGGGGACAAAAAAGAGAAATTTCGGTTTAAAATTATGGGCTCCTATCTACAATTGGCTACAATGCTAAAAATATAATTTGTAATTAACCTGATTTTCTTGTTATGATGTATGTAAAAAGCTGTTTTAATTAATTGACTACTTATGTCCTTGTATAACCTATTGGACAATACTGTGTTTGGTCAACTGTTTACTTGCTGCTGTGAAAATCAATAAAAAAAAAAAAAAAGAGAAGGAGAAAGTGATCAAATAGGAGAGAAAGGAGAGAGAGAGATAGAGAGGATGGATGGATGGATGGATTGGTAGATGGATGGATGAATGGATGGTTGGATGGATGGATGGATGGATATAATGGCAGAGATAGATCAAAGGAGTGTGGTTGGGTTGAGCATTTGTGCCAAGGCTACTTTTGGTTCCCCAGTCCGACCCTGTACTCCTATTCATGAAACTAGGGGGGACATTCACAAGGACTTATCTCCGATTTATCACCACCTTAACGCACCAAAAGTGGAGATAGATTTAACACCCCATTCACATGCTGATACAAACTGCTGACATCACCAGTATTACCGCAATAACTGCCCCGAAATGTATCTCCACGGTGGACACCACCAACTAACCCTAATGAGATGCAGAGTAGGCGTTCCCGTGCACAAACACACAAAAAAAACACAACACCACTTTCACAACAAACTGCCAGATCTGCGAAGCGAACCAAAAACAGGCGATAAGCCGCGGTAGCCGCAGGTATTTAAAACCTCCCTCAAGCAGCTGTAAAGATGGACGACTACCTGCAGTAGGCAACGGAGCCCAGCACACAGCCACACCAGAAGAACAAACGACGTCATGGAACTACTCATCATGCAGCTCGGAGCCCCAACAGGGCCAAAACACCCACTGCCACCACCCCCAGGACCGCCACCACCCCCAGGACCCGGACCCACCCCCCCGGACCACCACAGAGGCAGCGCAGAGTAAGACAGCAGACCTACTAAAAATGCACCACTCTCACAGACCATATGCCCGAGGAAGTAATTGCCCACTACAGGCTCAAAAGGGTAACCATCCTCCTCATCATGACCCACATCGCCCACAGGCTGACGGTCCCAACACAGCGGAGAACTAACATCCCTCCGCAGACAAAGCTGCTGGCTGTGCTGCACCCGTTGGCCTCTGGTACCTTCCAACCAACAACTGCCAGAGTCGGAGTGGTCTCACAGCCAGCCCTATCAAAGTTCATCACACCTGTCCTGGATGCCATCCTCAGCTTCATACCCCAGTACCTTCACTTTCCCAACACTGCGCAGGAACAGCTGGAGACAAAGCAAGGCTTCTATGCCATAGCCGGATTCCCAGCCATGTTGGGGGCAATCGACTGTACACATGTCCCACTTGTGCCCCCTGTGGATACTGCACACCACTACCTCAACAGAAAGCATTAGCATTCCATCAATGTTCAGGCAATAGTGGACCACCGGGGACTCTTCACCAATGTCGTCGCCAACTACCCAGGCAGTGTGCATGATTCCTTCATCTTCCAACAGTCCATCATCAACCAACGCTTCCAGGATGGCACATATGGAACTGGACTGCTTGTTGGTAAGTGCCAAATCAACACATCACACACCCCAAAGCCACCAACACACAACGCACAACTGTGGGAATGCACACGTGACCAAACCACATACAACATGTAAAACTACACGACCACCTACCAGACATGACAACAACACTCCATCCTGGGATACCCCTGCACCCAATACAGACATTTCATGGCACCACAGCCACACAACAGCTGAACGTGTGGAGATGCGGAATGCAGCCATGTGCGAGGATGCAAGTGACCCGTGAATGGGAATGCACACAACGAGAAGTGAGACGTGGATGTGCAGGACAGACAAGGCTATGCAAACCACAGACATGTCCATGAAGACCACAACTGCTGGTGACTGGAGAGTAGTGAGCAGTGGACGCAACAATGTCACCCCAGGCTGTGGGTCAGATAGCGGATGTGTCGCATGCTGCATCTCCCCCTGTGTGCATGAGCGTAGTGGGTTGGCCCTGAGTACTCCAGGGCTGCGCAGGGGTGTGGTCAAAAACCCCGTTGCGCAGAGCGCGGTTCACTCCCGGAAGGCCAATGTCACTGACAGTGTGGCACCACGCGGCATGCCACGAGGCCGACGCCGTGAGCAGCGGAGCCTGTGACCCTGTGCGTCTGCTGCACCCCAGGATGCTGATGCACAGACCAGGCCTGCCTGCCCAACCCAGCGCACCAGGGCCGCACTGCTCACCTGCAAAGATCATTGTGTGTCAAAGAGGGCCCAACACGTGCCGGTGCAAGCTCCAGGTCCCAGTCCCGCGACCTCTGCAGCCTCTGCAGACCATCGCAGGCCCCCCCGATGCTGGTCCACATCGCTCCTTACTTATTAACATGCTCCACCGGCGTCCTCTTCGGTACAGTAGGTCCCACATGTGGAACAGTGTCCTGAGTCCTGAATGGCAATGACCCCAAGTACGTGGCAGCAGCCACAGCACCAGACTCCCTTCGGTCAGTAAGGCATAATTCCATATCGCAGGCCTGCGACACGTGGTGCCACTAACCCTGTTCAACACAAGCCGGCGACATGTGGTGCCACTAACCCTGTTCAACACAAGCTGGTGACACGTGGTGCCACTAACCCTGTTCGCCATGTGTGACCGTCATCCTCCAGCGGAACATCGTTGGTGTCTGAGCCTTTGGCCTGGGGGTTGTCATCAGCAACGGGCAGGTACGGACTTGGTGTCTGGCATGGGTCTGTGGCATTCATATCTGCCATGTTGCCGGACACAGCTCGCATGTGCCCTCTGGTAGGCCTCCCATTCTCCCCTGTGACACTCCGCCGAAGGCACCTATGACACATGCAAAGCCCTGCTCTGCCCTCATGACCCTACCCCAGCCTCCCGCAGGTCAGCATCCCGTGGCGTTGGGCCTGTGTCAGCCGCTGTGCATCCGGTGCCACTAGCCCTGTGTGACTCGAGTCATTCCCCCTTGTTGTGCTGACATTGCATTTCTGAGTGCCTGATGACTGTTGGAGTTGTTGCCAGCACCAGCTACTCCCTGAGGGCTGGCTTACAATCACCCCACACACAGCCAGCACAGGCATCACTGGATTAGTGGGCCTGCCATCACATCCTGCCGAACCAAGTATTAACTATTTTCTCCCTGCACTGTCACAGGTGATCAAGGATATGCACTCTGCCCTTGGTTGAAGACACCCCTTCGAGACCCGGATACACCCGCCCAGAGGCAGTACAATGCGGCCCACATATGCACCAGGGGCATCGTTGAATGCACATTTGACGTGTTGAAGTCACGTTTCAGGTGCCTGGATGGCACAGGTGGAAAGCTCCTGTACAGCCCGGACATAGTGTGCAAGATGATCGTTGCATGTTGTGTGTTGCACATCTGGGTTCGCACCAATGCCCCATGGATCCCAGTTCCAGAGGTACAGGACAATGATGGTGACGATGGGGCAGGTGGCCCACATCCCACTGCAGCTGCGGCAGATATGGCCCGTAAGAACTCCATCATTGACACTTACTTCTCATGAGCACATCACATTGTGGCCGTCCATGGCAATCACGGAACAATAGAAGATGTCCAATTGCACTGCATGTGTGATTAAAACATATTTACAGGTTGTACTTGTACATTGTCATGTTACATTTTCCTGCGGTTTCAGATGTGATTTGCCATGTTGTGCACATTTGTGAACCAGTTGTGTCTTGTGTTCTGTTGTGGAGGGGTTGCTGTTTGTACCGGGATGTTGTCAATGTTGAGGTGCACTTATGCTTATGTGCGTATGCTGCACGGTGGGCAAGTCACTCCTGCAACTCTGATTTGTCTGCCACTGGTCTCTTTCATGCGGTGTGCCCGTCGGTTCTGTTCTTCCACGGTTCTTGGATGTTGTGGTGTACATGTTGTCCTCTGCAGACAGTCAGGGTGCATCCGTGGTCCTACGCTGTTGATGTATTTTTTTCTGTGGCATTTTCCGTATGCTATTCCTGCGCGTTTTCCCGCATTACGAGTGAGAATTGCTGCCCTCGCGCTGGTTGTCACTGTTTTCTTATCGGGCTTTGGCCCATCGCACTTTTTTTGTGGTGTGGTTTGTGTTTTTATCTCCATTGAGGTGGTTGTATCACGGACATTGCCCACGGTTTCAGCAGACTATCGCATGGTACCGCGCGTTGACACTGGGTTATTTTCCCGCGATAGGCTGCAATGTGTAAAGTTGCATTCACATTTTTTGGTGATGTTTAGCACACGTTCTTGTGAATATACCCATAGATTTCGTTAGGGAACGGTCTGAGCTACCGACTTTGGAACTGTCAAACCAGGTTGGAGTCCTGGCATCAGCTCAACATCTTGTGATTCTGGGCAAATCACTTAATCCCTCCGAGGCCTAAATAATTCTAGCCTTGTGCAGAGTAATCTGGTGCCTCACTGCCTTTGGGCCAAGTTTGCACCATATAGAACTGCAATACAACAACAAAACAGTTAAACTGGTAAACTAGGCTAAATGTCTTCTCAATATGGTTGAGTTGGCCTGATGCTCCGACAGCTGAGCAAAAGCCAGTTGGGTGTAAGACTTTGCATCTTTGGATTGCGATATTTCTATTTTTGTCTTGGGGACAGGCCATGTCACTCAGTCGTTGCACCTGTTGGGCAGTGGGCAGACCTTCACCCGTAACACATAGGAACAAAGCAGGAATGATGGCCACATGAAGGGGCAGCTTCTACCACTTGTGGCAGTATAAGTACTCTCTTCAATTCAAATCTCAGGGAATGATGTCCCACAGAGCATGGGTCACCTCTCTGGTCCGACAGGATACAAGGGTTCCTATACGTATTGACACATTTTTCAATGAGCATTGTAGCCATGTGCCTGGGGGTGCCAGTGCCTGGAATTCTTAAGTCCATGTCTCACTATCACAGAGTTGCCTCTGAATGAAGATGAAGGATATTGTGTCCGCAAGGCTATCTGTGGCGTGGAGACAAGACTGAGGAATTTTTGTTTTGCCTAATGAGCAGAGAGGGTGCGACAACCAAAGGTGGAGTCAGGGCACCAGAGGCCTAATTATGAATTATGGTTAAATCAGCCCACAGTGGCGGCTGCTCCCGGACAGTAGTGCTGGGGAGGGCGAAGGGAGGTTAAAATAAATATATATATATATGTATATATATATATATATATATATATATATACATATATATATATATATATCACTTACCGCCACCTCTACTCCGTCCTCTCCTGCTGTGAACCGGAAGCACACAGGCTCTCAGATTCTCCTAGCCAATCATGGAAGCACACAGGCTCCCAGACTCTCCTAGCCAAACATGACACTGCTGTCACCAGCATGACAGCAGTGTCGTGATTTGTCTGAGTGCCGTGGTTCGGCGCTCAGACAGGTAGTGGGGGCCTGTGCATGTTCTCCACCCAGGCTGTGCAATACAGCCAGGTGGAGAGCATGCTAAGTGCGCTTGATTGTTTGGCCGGCTAAAAGACGGCCGGCCAAACCATTATGTGCACTTAAGTGTGCTCACCACTACTCCCGTGCTGGCTGTGATGGCAGCCAAGCCCCGCCCGCCCCAAAACTGGCTTCAGCAGCGAAAAATAAAATGATAATAACATTGTGTTCTTGTCATTTTATTTTTCATTTTTTTCGCTGCTGAAAAGCAGAGGGGCGTAGCTCCTCCCCCTAAGCAGAGGAGCCGCCCCTGCTAGCCCAGTCAAAATGATGTGACTTTAGTTGAGAATGGGCGTGGCGTTAATGGCACACTGTGTGGCAGACTCTTGTGGAGTTTTGTCTTGTCTGAGAACATCCATCTATATAGGTGTTTACTGTGTAATGACTACACATGACCTACAATAGAAACACAAAAGTGGAAGACTCTCCATAGCAAAGAGAAGAAACACATGCTGCTTGTAAACATAAAAGTAAATGGTAATACAGATTAAAAAGGTAATGTTATGTAAGACCAAGGCTGCTACAGTTATGTGGCATGGGAAGACTAAATTATGCTGCAAGAAACAGCAAATGATGTGGCTTAATGCTGCACATTTTGAAGCAGTATTACTCTACTATGATGACATTTGTATACATGTTCACATTGATTGGGCAAAGGCTTCACCTCATTAAGATCAGCTTAACACAGAAATATAGCAATCTGCATCTGAAAGGTGGCCGGCTTTGCGGCAAAAGGTTTGCCACCCCTTGGCAACGTGTGACAGCATTTTGAGTAACTTTTTACCCGTTTGAGATAGAAACAATGTTATGGTTAAAATCTGCAAATTATGATAGACTAAGTGGCAAGTGTGGGAAATCCATAATTGTGCGGAAAATGCCATGGCCTTAGAATCACATAATTTCAGTGGCTCTGTTTAAGGCCATCGGACCTGAGGCTAATAAATTGCTATCAATAGATGTAAATGTTTCCATTTGATGGTATGCAAGATCAAAAAATGGCTGTGCTTCCCCTCAAACATCCCTAGAAGGGTAGCTGTTACATCCCTACTGCCCAAGACTAGTTGACCAGTTGACTCTGTTGTTTTCTGAGGGATGGGATGGTGGAGAGAATAATAAGAAGTGCTCGAGTAAAACGGACAACGTTCTTTTCGTATCTATTTGCACATTTTGCTATGCAATAGTCTGTCTCTCGCGAAGATGTTGGTTGCTTTCCTGGGAAAGCAATGAACTTTGAATGTGATAAAATAACAGCAAGCTGGGGCAAAGTAATAATATCAAATGCAGTTTATAAAGTTTAAGAACCAGATATATGATTCTGAATAGCATTAGCAATGCCTTTTGTAAACAATTTGCCACAACATTTCTTATGAGAAAGTGTTCTCGGTGTCATAAAAGAACAAAATGCATCTCCCGTAAATGTTCTAAAACCTGCTGGTAAAAATTGCCCTCCATTTTGTCTCTAATGGCTGGAGCATTCAGTATTCTGAGGAAATTGCAAAAAGTATCACCGTTATCAGAGTCATTTTAAAGAATCCTCATTGCTGCAGAGGCCTGGCAGACGCCGTCTTCATTCAGGGTGCTTCAGTCACTGGGGTTTCAGACAGTTGCAGAAATAAGCGGTCAGTCAAGATTGTAAAGTACCGGCATGGCCGCCAAGGCATTCAGTTCCGCCATGACACCCCAAGGGGTCACGGCTGCATCTGACACATTCTGAACCTGTTATAAAATGTTCCCTATAGTTTGCAAGCCAGTGACCAAAACACAACATTTAGTGGGTCAATTCATGGCAAAGCTATAAGGAAACAAGAAACTGATAACTAGAGTGGCACCTGGAACCGTCTGGTCACTGCGCGCTCCGTAAAAAACAGAACTGTGCAAGAACATTACAACAAAACTCGGCGGAGGAATTCCACAGCCCCAGAGAACAAACGTCTCAAGGGGGTGTCTCGTGCGGGCATGGTATCCTCCAAGTAACCTTTTCCTGCCGTTCTTAAAAATGCACTTCCGATAAGCCAAACAAGGAAACAGCCTATTGTGAATGTGCTTCTGTTCAACCTTCCTGCTTAAGCACTCAGTCCCTGTCTGCATCTGCCACAAATTCCTAAAAACACTTCACTCTCATACCAGTTTGCTGTTGTTCGATTTTTACTTCCCACTTTCAAAAACTAAAAGAAAACAATTTACTTTACTTTAATTTGAATACCTAGGCATTACAAGATTACTCTCAGACACACTCCCCCATATGTTGGAACCTTCAAGATTTGCCCCATTGTACAACAAATCCCCTCCTGTTATCTCTACCTTTGTATTTTTTTTTATTTTTACCATATTTTCCTGTACTTATCTCTCTGTCCCTCAAGCAGTGGCCTTCATAATCAGGACAAAGTATCCCTCCAATGTTCAAATCAAAGACGTCAAGAGTAACACTTTCGAGGGCCTGTAATTCTTGGAGGGAAACATCATTCACCAAGCAGTCTGAACCATGTAGTGCCTTTAAAACGTGGGCACTGCAACGACTGTGACGTTACCATGTGTTCCTTTGGCACGCAAGTCATTACAACCAGCGGCGGCTCCTCTGCTAAGGCGGAGGAGCATCGCCCCACTGCTCTGTGAGCAGTAGTTAAAGGATAACTAAAATGATAATAACCAACGCTATGATAATGTTAGTTTTCCGTTTCCTGGTGCAGGGTGGGGTTGACAGAGAAGGGGCCAGGGGGAGGAGTGGTTTGCCCACTTCAAGTGCACATGAATGTTTGTCCGGCTGTCTTGGGCCGGCCAAATAGTAATGCGCACTTTGCTCCCCCAGGCTATATTACAGCCTGGGCAGAGCACATGCCCAGGCTCCCATTCCATGTCTGAGCGCCGAACCATAGGGCTCAGACCAATCACAAGTGGCTAGGGGAGTCAGGAGCCAGGGTGATTCCTGAGAGAGAGGCGGCGGCCAGCCGGCCTGGAGGTAAGTGTGTTTTTGTTCCCATTTAACCTTGCCATCCCCTTTAAATAGCAGCCGCAAATGGTTACAATGACTTGCTTAAGGGAACGTGATGTTGGATTTTAAGTCCAACACCTTCCATACTGATACACAGACTGGAGTTGGAATAGTAAATTATACTATTCCAAAGTCCAGCGCTTCTCTAAGGCAAGTCCTTGTAATGACTTGCATTGCTAAAGGAACGTGTGGTAAGGACACAGTTGTTGTTCAGACTCCGTTTTTAAGGCACACGTGGTTCAGGCATAAGTGGTCTGTCATATAACTCTTCTTGGACAGACACTGTCAAAGAATAGAATCAAAACTACAATACCCTTGCCTTGACATCACATTCAGAGAAGCCACTAGAGGGCATCTACTAAAGCTTAACACTTAGCAAATTAAAAACTGTCCTAACAAACAAACGAACTACTAACACATAGCTGTACACTTCCTTTAATTCTATCCACATTCATGTACTTTAGGTACATTTCAGATTGGATTCTGGGGAACCCTTATAAGTCCCTAATATATGGCATACTATATATCGAGGGCATAGGTACCCCAGAGGCCTCTCAGGGGCTACAGCAAGTATTATGCCACCCCTGGGAGACCATTCAAATGACACAACAGGTCTGCTACAGCAGCCTGTGTAAGGTGGTGTATTCACCCCTTACTTAGATATAGGTTCACTATATCTATCCATAGTACTGTACGTATAAACCTATCAGCCCCTATGGCAGGCCTTATCAATCCTGAAGGCAGGGTGCTGGGTTTTATGTGAGAGGGTGCCCATGCATGAGCAGAGCCCCTCTGCAGCTTTCGGAACCTATATTTTGGGGTTGTTTGTGATGCAGCCAACCTTATATACTTAGGTGCATTATAACCTCGCGGTAAATGCTAACTTTAAAACTGCTGCATGGAAACATGTCGTGTTTGGTGTCAAACACCTTGGAATCATGCCTCCACACCAGTAACTGGTGTGGGAGGTATGATTCCACCCTACTAGAGGGAGAAATATGACAGCACCGGTACAACCGTTACCAGCTTTACAAACCCTGGCATCACAAAATGGATGCTGCCAGCCACAGACACAAGTCTTCCCTCCTGCTGCTGGACGAAACTCTGGCAGAGGACGGCTGGACAATAGGTTTCCTATCACAGGGAGGTGTGACCACCTCCCAGACAGGCTTTAGTGTATTGGGGCTGGGTGGGTGCACTCTGAGAGTGCTTTGATGTCTGCACTGGGGGCACATTTGGTGTCCCTGTGCATAGTCCAGCTCAAACCGGTTGCAGGGGCTATCAGCCCCTGCTCTGGCATGAAACTGGACCAAGTACATGGGTGTAGCCACCCTTCTGTCCTGACCCTCCCATTGGTGGGTCCCCAGAGTTTGTCCCACCCCTTCCTTGGGTATATAGTAGGAACCCCTGGCTACAGGACTTTTGATTTACCTGGACGAAACTCTGCTACAGAAACCAAGTACTTCAACTATCTCCACTACATTGGATGACTGAAGAAATCTCCCTTGGAGTAAAGGAGTTACTCCCCTGCAAGGCAGGCACCAAAGACGCATCGGACTGGTTTGCATCAACGCTGCTCCTGAAGGGCTCCGAAGATTTTGCAACACAGGAGGTGGGTTCCTAAGCTTCCCTGAGGCAACCAGTGCTCTCCGCAAGCCTGGGACCCGCAACCATTGTGGGGACCGTGCGTGCAACCCGTACGCCTGGACACCGTGCACATTTGCATCAGCATATGCTTTTTGGCAATCCCTGAGGCTGTGCTTTGGGCTACTTCTAGTCCAGACCCCGAGCAGTGATTGCACCAAAGATTACTGGCCTACACTCCACGAGTGTTCCGTGGGCTGGTATTTTGTGATTCCTCTTGAGGTCCCTTCGCGATCCCTGGTCCGTCGACCTGTGGGTTCCTGAGAAGGGTACTTTAACTTTCAGTGGGCTTTCCTGGTTGCTCCAGACATGCCCTGACTCTCTATTGCTTGGGGAGTCCACAGAACCTTGCTGGCCCACACTGAAGCATGTTGTCTCTGACTGCGTGGGTTGCAGTTGCCAAGGCTTGTTGGTCTCCAATCCGGACACTGGCCCCTCAGCACTCGACATCCTTCGTGGGACAGCTCACCTGCGGACTTTGGTCATCATTTATGTCTCCTGATCCCCGTGGCTGCAGAGTCAAACTTCACCTCTTCGCACCTGAAACACCCGACATCGGTGGGCATTCGTCTACCGAGCCCCTGGTCACCCCGAAGTGACCCAGACTCTGTCCCCTCTGCTTTCAGGTTCTTTTCAGCACCAATCAAGGCTTGGATCACACTGGACACTTCTCATCTTCCCGGCAGCAGCACTTTGCAGCATCAAGCTATTGAAACCGACAAAGATCCCCAACACCATTTGACACCTATGCATCCGGCTTCCCTGGGTTAGGTAACACAAGTACTCCAGTGCTCACATGGGTGCTGGCCTTAGAACCTTCAAAGTTTGAAAGGGTTTGCTTAAAGTCCTCTCCTAAGTGTCCTTAATCTTTAAACTTCCAACCGCGACTTTCCCACAGGATTGTACTGAGCTCGCGACTGTAATCTCACACTGCATAAGTCCCCCGTGGGTCCCCTGTGTCGCTACCTTTGGTGGTTCCTTGGGATCCCAGCGATTCTAAGTGCTCTAGGCACTGTGTCTAGGCAAGTCATGGTTGTTATACCACTTTCTCAATATATGATTTGGTCTCCCCCTGGGGCCCACTGTGTATTGGGCTATTTACTGTCGTTCTAGTGTATTAATATTGTGTGCCTTGTTCTCTAATCTCATAAAGAGGTTTGTAGAGAGTCTTTAGTAATAAATACATATATTTTATATATACCTTGTGTGGTTCTCCTTTCATTTGGTCATTCAGGAGGTTATAATCTGGTAAACCAAGCTGCTTTACATTCCTTTGAGACTTAGCCTGAAGGCTGCTCTCCATAGCTACCACTAGGATAGCTTTCAATAAAGGTTGTCTTTAACCTAATCATCAATAAGGGTTGTTTGGACTGGTGCAAGGTGCCCACTATAGCTAGTGGACAGCATATAACAGGCCAACTTCTCACAAGCAACACCACTTAAAAGCTCCCAGAATGGAATTTAAAAAAACATCACAATTAAAAAGAATGTTCAAACACATAAAGCTTCTGTGTCCTCCATTTACTCCCTCTTTTGTTCGTCTTCTTTAACAACTTCGAAACATATAACCTGGAACCATCGAAAAACACCTACATATCTGTAATGCAAATAACAAAACAAAAATTAAACTATCCCAGACACAATCTCAAAGAAACCAGCATTTCATTTTTTTTAAAACAGTACAAATAATCAATTATAACTTAAATACACCTTTTAAGCAAAATCAAACTACTACCCACTCAAGCCACATGGGTAGGGTTGGTGGGATAATGCTAGCCTCCTTGTCTTTAATAAAATTTCGATTCTTTAGTCAGTAAACCTATAAGAATTGTTATTCTATAGCAAGACAGGAGACTAGCATTATGCATGCTCAAAGAGTCCTTAAAACACATTTTGATACATGATCAATAGCCTTAAAATAAAATTTCCTAAAAGTTTCAGCCGAAGACCAATCTGCGGCCTTCATCATTTCCTCTAATCTACCTCCTAAGATACAAACCTTACTTACCATCACGCCCCTTGCGCTATGTGTAGTGAACTTGGACATATCCACACCCACATCCCTCATACTCGCCTTAACCCACTTTGCGATAGTTGCGTTACTTACCGGTTTAAGCGGTTTCACATAAGAAATCAATAGCTGATCCACACCATAACTCCTCTTATTCCTCATCTGTGACTCATACTCCTTAATACAATGCACCACACAAAACTCTGATGCATCATCAAACCTTGGATAAAAGATTGATCCTGAAAGTCATTGTTCTTTTACAGATCTCAAACAACACACCATCCGGTTGATACAAACGTCTAAACACCTCCAATGCCTTGACATCTGAAACCCTTCTAAAAGAAATTAAACAAAGAAGTGTAGATAACTTCCATGACAACTCCCTTACCTCTAGATACTTATTATCTGGCCAATCCTGTAATAACCTAAATACTAAATCAACATCCCATAAAGCCTTGTACTTTGATAAGAGAGGTCTCTTTAAACGGATACTCTTTTTGACCCTACACACCAAGGGACTTCTCCCTACCGACACTCCTTGCACCAAAGAATTTCCAGCTGCCACAGCCGATCTATAACAATTCACAGTTCTGTAAGACATACCCTTCTCGAATAAATTTGCCAAAAGATTTGCTACCTCTACATCATCTGTCTCCACCGGATCCATCCTTTTCCATGCACAAACGAAGCCAAACTCCCCAAGAACCTCTGTACCTTTTCTTAGTCCCTGGATCCCAAGTTTCATTGAGCAAATTTGAAGCTGTCTCAGAAAGTCCTGAAATTCCTCCTGTATACCTGATATCCTTCAAACTAGAAGGTTGAGAGAACCTGACTCCACCAGAGGATGTTCTATCCCATCTACTCCTATCAATAGGACCCTGGCCACCTCTATCAAACGAGGTTCTTCCACTGCTAATTCCATCACCATTGGAAACCAAGGTTGACATTTCCAAAACGGAGTCACCAAAACCAGGCGACAACCTTGTCTCCTCACTTGCACCAACACCATCTGGATCATTGAAAAAGGAGGAAAGCATACCCTTTTAACTCCTTCCAATCCTACAAAAAAGCATCTATCTCTATTGACCCCCAGGTCCAGCCTCCAACTCACATACCTTGGTAACTGAAAAGTTAGTCGCGAAGCAAAGAGATCTACCTCCAAAGGTCCAAACAACTTCACAATCTTCTCGAAAACTCTCTTGTTCAGCATCCAATCCCTGTAATTCACAATATGTCTGGAATACCAATCTGCATCCACATTCAACTTCCCTGGTAAATATTCCGCTTTCAATTCTATTTTGTGTTCCAAACAAAATTCCCAAATTTCCTTTGCCAAATTTGCTAATCTCATTTACCTGCTTCCACCCAACTTGTTCACATAAGTTACCGCTGTCACATTGTCCATATGCAGAAGAACCGATCTACCGATCAAATCTGTGCGAAAACTTTGCAATGCTAACAATCCTGCTTGCATTTCCAAACATTTTGCATGTTCTGACCTCTCCTCCATTGACCATGCTCCCCCTGTCTTCTTCGTCAAGCAAGATGCCCCCCACCTTGAGTTGCTTGCATCGCTTTCCAAAACAAAATCCGACTGACTCCCAAAAATAGCCCTCCCGTTCCATGCCTCCAAGTTCTCCTTCCAACAGACCAATTCCTATTTTGCCTCCTTGTTCAAAAGAACCATGTCTCTGTATCAGAACCCTTCCGCCAACCTCTATGTCTTCAGTCGTTGAAGTGACCTATAGTGTAGAGGACCTGGGAGAACTGCCTAAATTGAGGAGGACAAAAATCCGATCACTGGAGCCAACTCCATTAACTTTACGGATTCCTTTTTTGACATCGAAAAAACTTCCTGTTTGATTTTCTTTACTTTCTTTTCTGGCAAACACAAACAACTTTCCTTTGTGTCTACAAACCCTGAAAACTCCATACTCTGTGGGGGTATCATTACTGACTTCTCCTTGTTCATCACAAAACACACATTCTCCAATAAATTCAACATCACATTCAATTCCTCCAAAAGCAACTCAACATTCTAATTCATCAATAAAATATCATCCAGATAAACTATCATTCTCATTGCTCTCTCTCTTAGATAACCTACCACTGGTGGTATCACCTTTGTGAAGCACCATGGTGCTGCTGACAATCCGAACCACAGGCATTGGAACTTAAATAACTGAGTCTTCCATCTGAACTGAAGAAAAGTGTGACTCTCTTTTGCCATAGGAATGTTGACAAAAGCATCTTTTAAATCTATCTTCACCATCCAAACTAAATCCTGTAGTAAATCTCTCAGAAAATGTATCCCCTCAATTTTGAAATGCCTGTATTTCACAAACTGATTCAAATTGCGCAGATTTATCACTGGTCTCCAACCTTTGTCCTTTTTCTCCGAACAAGGTACTCACAAACCTTCTTTTCCCTTCTCCCACTCGAATAATTGCACCTTTCTGTAACATCTGATTTACCTCCTCTTGAATTACCTCCTGTAAATCTTCTTGGAACACCGACTCTCTTGGTTCTACTAATTGAATTGGTACTGACTCGAACACTATTGTCTATTCTGCTATAGCCTATAGCACTCAAGCATCGGCGGTTATCCTCTCCCATTTCTCTCTGAAGAACTTCAATCTTCCTCCCACTTTTAAAGGGGTAAAACCAAAAATACTCTTCATACTCACCTTGACCTTGCCCTTGACTACTGGGTTGTCCCCTTGGCCGTACTCCCCTTCTTCCTTGACTCCTTCCTCTTTGAGGGCAGATAGGGGTATTGTTTGCCTGACCTCTGTAACCACTGCATCCTTGATAAGTGGTGCTATTACACTGGGCCACAATGTTTCTAAACAACCTCAATTTCCCATAAAAAAAAATCTGCTGCTCCTTAACGATGTGAATAGATTGTGTGTGTGGAATCCAGACGCATCCATTTCGTATTACACTACACACTACACACTCTCGAGCTCCACTTCAATCAACCGCCGAAGAGGTTTGAAAACAAATCTATTTTATAATATGCTCATTCCATATCAATTTTAAATACTTAAAATTCGTTTGTATTTACAAACATTTTTAAAACAAAATCGTCATTTAAAACATACATTTTATTTCTAAACCATAATTAATTTCTCATTCTACATCTTTAAACAACACCTTACCCTGTAAAACCATTAAACACAATGCCCATAAATTGGGTAACATTCATAAAACATCAAAAATACACAAAAGCTTAAGACATTCTATTCTTAAACATTATACTTAGCTTGCTCAGAATCAGCAACAAAAGAGGAAGAAAATGGAGGACACAGAGACTTTATCTGTTTGAACATTCTTTTTGATTGTGATGTTTTTTAAAGTTCTATTCTGGGAGCTTTTAAGTGGTGTTGCTGCTCAGAATGAGTTAATAAAAGTTTATGCATAATGCTAGCCTCATTTCTTGCCATAAAATTCAGGAAACACTGGCTGACAAGTCTACTGGGCGGAACAGCTCCATCAAGGATTCCATCCAGCCACTCTCAATTATACCAGGAAGTCTGTAAGTGCACTGGGTGTCAGGATTAGCGCCTTTACTCAGGCTACTAGAGTAAAAGTTTCCTGGAACAAAATCAATCAAGGCAGACGGCAAAATCTCAGGGAGACAGCACATCAGCTCTGCACACATATCACAGGAACATAATGTGACTGATGGGTCAGTTGATTTTGCTATTCTTTACTTTCAATGTCAATGGACATGGAGATGTATGCAGCATGTGCCAAGAACATCACAGCATCTGCGATTCATGGCATTAATGTCTTACTACTCATATAGCACTTCCAATAGGGGAATACATGTAGGGAGGACATATGACCTAGTGGCTAGAGCTGCTGACTTTACAACTGGAGAACCAAGCTTGAATGCCAGCCTCGGCTCAAGCAATCACTTAACCTCACTGTGCCTAACAGACTTGCAATAATAGTCTGGGTGTGTCATGAAGCGCAAAAATGCCCTTTCAACGAGTTCACTTTACGTAGAACTGCAAAAAAAAGAGTAAAGAAACTTTGCATGTTTCCCTGTATCTTGGTCCATCATTCCTGTGTGTGTATCAGTGTTGGGTCCTGGTATGATGGGGCTTCCATGAGACTATACACTGCTATCAGGATTATCCTAAAGAGACGTTTCACCTCTGACAGCTAGGTTGTTTAATGTGCAACACTTTACAATCATGCCAGCCACATACAATCTTTGAACACTAAAGGAGTCACCCTTTAAGCAGGACTAAGCATCATAACCTGGATTTCGTTATGACAAAACACATTCCAATGATGCAATGGGTCCTCCAGTGTGCTGCAGGATAGGCTATGGTCTCAAGGCATAATCCTTGCCTCCTATGTTTGAGGGATGAGTACAGATTACATATATACCTTTGCCACGTCTTCGCCTCATGTGTTTTGATGGTCATGTGTTTCATACATAACTATGACTAGCCCATGTCAAAAAGACCAATTTCAAGGCATTCACTGATAGTACTGTGTTCGAATATGTATGAGTCGTATACTACTTGGCTACTTATAAATAACATTGGTGATATTTGGTATCACACGTTGCCTGTATATTTAATTAGTGTGTGTTTATGATTTCTGGATAGGTGTGTCAAGTTATCAGGTGGAACCATTGTGAGGTTTATGCAGTCCATGTCCCCGAATACATGACGGATGTTGGCAATTGCATATAAGTCTGTCTTGACTTCTAGCTGATTGGTGTTTGGTTTCCGGAAGTGTTGCAGTGTGATGGTTATGCTTGTCTCCGGTTCACTGACAAAATATCCTCTATGAAAATATCCCCATGCCAAAATATTGCGACCAAAATATTGATGTCAAAATTATCGCCATCCTATACTTATAATGGTAAGTACAGAAATATCGGAACAAAACATTGCTGTCATTACTATCATTGTATTAAATATCATTTTTAAAATATATATTATTTAATTATTCAATAGAAATGATATTAAATAGTAAAATTAATTTAATAAAAAATAAAATGAATTTAATATGCATTTCAACAAATATAACAAATAAACTTTTTTAAAAAAAGTAAAAGATACATATATATTAATATATATTTACATATATATAGCTAAAAAACTATTATTGAACTAATAATTTTAATTTATAGTATAATTTCTGAATTTGCAAAATAATGTAATGATATAACAAATAACCATTAACAAATAAATAAATTATATATATATATATACATATTCACTAATAACATAAGATATTTTAAAAAGAAACCATTTTAAATAAAATAAAAAAGCAAGCAACATACATTTCTTACACGTTTATACAAATATTTTATACATTAAAAACATTACCAATTATAAATATCATAAATCTTATAATTTTATCCAAGAAAAACATAATAATATAAATTGAAACAATATAAAATAAATTATATGATTTTACAATTAATATATATACTATTCTGACTACAATGTATATAAGAGTAAGCAAATTCCTCTAGTAAAGATGTATAAACTTTACTATTCCCATTTCATGCAATGCAACAGTAGGAAAACTGTTACATCACACAGGGGTCAAATTTACTGTTCCCACTGTAGTCAGTGTAACAGTAGGGAAAGTGTTGGATTGAAGAGAGGTCAAATTTACTATTCCCACTCCAATTAGTGTAACAGTAGGGAAAGTGTTGGATTGCAGATGGGTCAAATTTACTATTGTATGAAAATCAAAAAGAACTAGCTATTGAGTAGAAGCTTAAGATGTGTGTTTCAAGAATAAGGAAAAAACATTTGTTTTTATGAAAGCCCTCACCCACCAACCTAGTTGGTGGCCTGCTTCATCATCGGGCCCCACCCAGGGCACTGAGTGTACCTCGGGTGTGCTACTACGCCTGGCTACAGCGGAGCAGGCATTGTGTAGTGAGTGTGCAGTGATGGTGTTGAGAGTGTAGGTTAAAAACTGTCCTAGGGTCCCATTATCCTAAGGGGTTATTTTAACCCCTTCAGTGCCCATGACGAGCTGGACTCGTCATGGGCCGCGGTGGCGCTGTGCCCATGACGAGTCCAGCTCGTCATAGACCCCGCCCGCTAATGCAACGGCCGGCACTGGGCGGGGAAAGGGGCGGGCACTGAAGGGGTTAATGATGGGCCCTTGACAGTATTATAAGCAAGGCGGCGGATGTGGAGGTGACTATGAACTCCCACATCCAGTGTGGTCAACATGTTTCAGCCAGGCCTCTTGTTAAATCTGGCTTTCGTCAGGACCTTATGTGAGAAGTGGATTAAAAAGGTGGTCTACAGAGTATGTGTGACCAGCTATGTGACGCACTCACTAAGGTGCAATATATGTGAGAGGAAAATTTCCTCTTGCGGTTTTGTGCCTGTAATGGGTAAGAAACATATAGACAAACAAACACACATATATGATGATTAGCTTCAGGTAAAGCACATTCAAGTTATGTGATTCCATACCGTCGTGGCCGTGCTCTAACCGAGATGGAAGCGGTAGTGAGATATGGTACGTGACGGGATGTGATGCATAATTATCGTTTGAGCAGTGTGCGCTACCGTGCCCAAAAATCAATACCGAAAAAATGCATGAGTTCAATTGTGCAAAGGAATAAAAACATATTAATTCTTACTCTGGTATTATCAGAGAAAAACCTCATGAATTCCGGGAGGGGGTCCGGCTTTGACATGACTTACGCAGTAGTATGATTTTCAGAAAAGACCCCATGGTCAGAGACTGGCGAAAAGTCCCCCCGGCAACCCCACTTCCTTCGTCAAAGCAAGAGACCCGTGTATCAACCTACTTGGCCTGCATAGGAACTCCGTCGGTATTGGCATCCGGTCGCGGCGGAGTTTAAGTACCCTCCATGTTTCACAGGTTAGGCAATCTCCTGCCCAAAGCAAGTAGCGTCTGTGAAAAATAAGGTTGAAACAGAAAACAAACACACAGCTGCGTGTGTGTTTGGTCTGAGTGCCAAACGCGCGCCATGGTTCGGTGCTCATAGAGGGACTGAGAGGCTGGGCATGCTCTCCACCGGGCTGTACAACAAACCCCGGTGGAGAAAATGCCAAGTGAGCATGACGGTTTGGTCGGCCAGAGACGGCCAGCCAAACCCTCATGCACACTTAGGAGAGTGCCACCACTTATCCATCCTGCTCTGCGTGAAGTGCTGCCCTGCCTGCACCTTTACATATCTAATAATGAAAAATAAAATGATAATAACATTGTTATTCTCAGTATATTTTTCTAGAGGGGCAATGCTCCTCCAACGTAGCGGAGGAGCCGCCCCTGAGAACTAGGCTCCTGTAGATATGCAGTGTTTATGACAGAACCCAAATTGTAAAGGATTCATAAAGCCTCACAGGAGTACTCATGGAAATCTACAAGTATATATTTCTATGAGTGCTCCAATGCAAAGAGATGCATCATACAACATTTCCACCAGATACAAAAAATCAGCTTTCATAAATGATAACTTCTGCTTAAGTGGACTTCAACATAGGAGCCGATTATGATGTCGCCAGGAAAGCATTCCCCTCGAATTGGGTTAGGAATGCTTTCCGAACGATTCGTATTCAGGGAGTACTACCAATCGATTACGATGTGTCCGGATGCTTACAGACTCTGTTCGGTCGGACTCCCATTGGCTTAAAAGGGAGCCTGTGTCCCGAATGTGAACACAGGCTCCCATTGAAAAAATGGATGGGTGGGGAAAGCCTTGCACCCTGTGAGGGCACCCCATGGTGCCTGCCACACTATGCATGTTTGGGAAGCAGGATCCCTTGGGTACCCCCACCGGCCACATCCGGAGGCCTATATGGTTCCCCGAAGTCCAATTCCCACAGCCGTTTTATCTTGGCCAAACCAATTCGGAACGACTGTCTGAATCGGTCATCGTAGTCGCTCGTTCAGAAACCGCCTCCAGTGGGCTGTACGACTCCGCTCTGAACGACTCGGGATTCTTGAATCCCGTTCAGAGTCGACTTGGACAGCCTGGACAGCTTCCTTGCATCATACTCAGTCGTCCGGAGAGGTGACCGATATAGTCAGAAACATAGGTCCCGAGTTAGATTTGCAGAATCCGAATCCCGTTTGGAGCCTTTCCTGATGACATCATAATCGGCCCCTTATTTGGTAAATATTTCCTTCTTGAACACAACACACTGATAACAATGAATGAACCACATGCCGCCCTTTGAGGACAACCATGAAGCTGCCTAGACGGTGATTAAATATATGCGTATTCTGATGAACTTACTTAAGAAAGCAATCAATTACCACTTTCAGACGTAACCCAGAATGAGTCATTCTCACTATTGTGTAGTAGAGAGTGTTTTTGTTTATGTCTGTTGTAATTGTTTTGCTGCTTACAAACCTAGCATATGGGCCCCTCTCTCTGTCCTACCTCACCACTAGGAATTCATTTATGCCCTGACCACCCTGTAAAAGGGGAAAAGTGATTCCTGGCTAAATATTGAGGCTTTCTTTATATTAGATTTGTAGGACATTATGTTATAGTTATGTTATGTTACTGGAAATTTGTAGAGCGCACGTATGTCAGATAGGTTTCTGGACGCTAAGGTAACAAGTGCTTGGGATGCTGTCCAGGGATTAACCATATGCTTGTTTGAAGAGCAATGTTTTATGAGTTGCCTGAACCTCCCATAGTTGGGTGCGGATCTAATGTTGAGGGGGAAAGAGTTCCATGTGCAAGGGGCAATTGCTGCGAATCTTGCACCGCCCATCAGATGTAACATTTTAGTGACCAAAAAGGCAAGTCCCATAAGATGTTTCTGAGGTCGATTTGCTGTAAAAGTGTAAGCTTGTATAGGTCAATTATGATTGACGACTTTAAATTTTGTAAATGCCACCAATCAAACCGAAGTATACACTTCTATGGTGCCTTGAAGGGGGGCCAAGTCCTGCACCTAGAGAACCTTCCCAATTCAAGAAGATGAAGAATACTGCTCTTCAGCTGCAGAGGTTTAGTAGAGTGCAATACTCACTACAAGAGTTTAGCCGGTCATGTATCCCCAGGGGTGGTGGTGTAGTCATGCAGCTTTTTTGCCATGCTTGCCTATTGTGAGAGACTTGAGGGTCTTGAAGTCTTAAAGGTAACCTGCTAGACATGGCATGTAAGAGAAAACACAGACTGTAGCGGGACACTTGTGAAGGTTGAAAGTATTTGCTCTTCCTTTCTTCCTAGGCCCTTGCTTTTGACAGAAGGAATAATAGACATTTGACCGTCACTGGGTTCATGGGCCCAGTGGTGTCTTGACTTGGTCATTTTTGATGTTATGCTATCCGTATTTGTGAAGAACACTATCACCCTGGGTATCCTGGCACTGAGCAGCCTAAGATGGGGGGGTGGGATTTCGCAAAAAGCTAGGTCTTTAATCTCTAATGGAATGCAAGAAGCCAGGAGGAGACTATGATATGTAGTGGGAGGTGATTCTACTCTTTATGAGTGATGTAGGATAAGACTCAACCTCTGGATCTGTTTCTGTGTATAAAAGGGGTCCATGCCAGGGAGAGTCTGGCAGAGGTGTCTGGGAGAATGGTGGAAGGAAATGCGATTGTTCAGGTAGGAGGGTTCTATATTGTGCCATGCCTTGAAGGTGTAAGGAGTTTCAACTGTACAAGCTAATGTATCAGGAGTCAGTGCAGCTCTCTAAGGTGTAGTGTGCTGTGCATCCCACATGGCATGTTAAGGGTGCCAAGTACTGGATATTTGAATTCTTGTGGTGAGTTCCTTGATGATTCCGGTGTAGAGGGTGTTCCTGTGGTCAGGTTTGCTTGTGACAAGGGCATGTGTTATGGTCTTTTAGGTGTTGATATGGGAGCCATTTGAAGATTTTCCTCAGCATCTTCAGGGTACGGAAGAAGGATGCTGTGACAGTGTACACTTGAATGGTCATGTGTAATGTGTTGTCAATTGGCAATGGTGATCCCAAGGTTCCTGCCATGGGTGATTGCAGTGGGTTTGGGTCTAAGGTGGTCAGCCAACAGGTGAAGTCCCATGATTTGGTGTTCTTGCCGAAGATCACTACTTCTGTCTTGGCAGTGTTGAACTTGCGGTAGTTGGATTTCACAGTGGGCGACTTCGACAATGATGGTGGTGAATTTTTTCCTAGTGTTTGGGGTCAGATCCAAGAGAGAGTATGTGTTGTGTGTCGTTGGAGTAGGAGAAGATGTTGATGTCATGTGCACGGATGACATTGGCCAAAGGTCCCATGGAGGCACCGTAGAAAGGTTTGGGAGAGCCTGCAGCCTGTCAAACTAAGTATACAGTAACCTGTGAACATTTTGTTTATTGGATTAAAACCGTAGATACTATGAAAAGGCCTAGATTAATAGGCATAGAGACCATGCATGATTAATTTGTCAGACATTAAATTCTTATGGTAATAAGGTGTATGTGTCTCTTTTGCAATTATTAATTCGTTTTGTTTGGTAGTTGAGATAATGATGGATTGATAAGAGGCTAATATGCTGCACAGGAGCTTAGAAAAACAACTGACTACACACATTAATGTATTCTGTGCAAGTCTATACAAAGTGAATGGCTAATTTACTCATAGGCGGTGCACTTCTCTGAAATTAAAATTAGGATGAAGCAGAGATATATCTTCAAATCATGATTGATTTCATGCATATACAGCAGCCTAGAAATAAAATTAACCCATAATTTTAGAGGTTAGGGAAAATAAAGGATTATGCTGTAACCTACAAATAGATGAGCATGTGGGTAATATTTCATTTTTGTAGAATTTATCTAATTGCTTAAGCATTTGACAAGCAATTCACTTGTAACGAATTGATGTAATTTAATGTTTACGGACACATCTATTGAATTAAAATGTAAGATAAAAACACAGAAAGACAAATACATTTTTTACATCCTAACGAAGGCTGAGATTATGGAGTCATATCTATATGTACATTGTTTTTTTTTTAAATTCTTTTTATTGAACATCAAAAAGAAAGGTCATGTTATACGAGTGATCATTTTCACATTACAGGGTACAGTGTCATTTACAAGTGGTGGTATTGCGTATCATGCTATTATATGTACATTGTTGATGATTTATTTTTAACGAACTTGCCAACTCTAAGAAGAGCTTGGAAGATGAAGGACATATGATTGAGATGGACAATGTAGTAAGATATTTCACCACTCAATGGACGTCTCACTCACTATGGCAATGTTTACATCTTAAGGTATTTAATAGAGATCTAGGGCCTCATTACAATGTCGGTCGGAAACTAAACTGCCCGACTCTTTGTTGGAGTCGATTCCAACCGACTCGCGGTCGGCAGTTCCGCCCAACTGATTATGAAGGCTGTTGGAATCCGACATCTTAATCGGTCGGAAATGCTGTCCGTTGAGCTGTACGAATTGGCCTCGACCAACTCGGATTCTCCTAATGCCAGTCGGAACCGATTCGGAATTCTCCTTCCAACCTCAAGCATCGTTATTGGTCGGTCAGAATTGTTTCTGACCGAGTAGGGCGGATGGGTTAGGACGCCGTCTAGGGGAATCTGACTGGTGGTCGGAGCCTTTCCGACTGACATTGTAATGAGGCCCTTAATTTTTGAAGCAATAGCAGTGTATACACTCCCTAGCACACCTGCTAAGTTATTGGAGGATATGTGTAACTTAATTGGTCACAAACTGTTGAACTGCTCAAAACTACTACTAGTAGGCGATTTATACTTTTGCATTGATGTAGTAGAGGCTGATGTTTTCTCTAAAACATTTATAGACTCCTTGTAATCTTTTAATTTAGAATGCCACATATTTCTACCTACACATGCTAAGGGCCATTGCCTGGACCAACTCTGGTCTTTGGACCATTAGCTAGAAGACCTGTCCAAAAGCCCTTGCATTTAGTCAGACAATCTTTGATTAGTAGGACTCTCCCTTTTTTTAAGGTTTTCCACATTGCCCCTTCAGCATTGTCACTGAATAGATGTTGCCATGCTCTTCTGAAAATGATGCCTCAGAAGGGATCTCAATAATTGACCTTACATTTAAAGTTACTCCAGATGAACAGAGTGTAGCTTTTCACAATTGGATTGCAGGAAAGGTAGTTAAGAATGCATCTCCCTCACCTCACAAAGGGTCTGCAGTGGTAAGGCAACAGCCCCTTCCTAGTTTACAACAGCATTGAGAGCTATTAAAACAAAAGTAAGATGATTAGAATGTTCCTGGCACAAGCACTTGGCTCAGGCAACTAAGCAGCCATTTGAGGACATGGACCTGCGCTACAAAAAATCTAATCTTAAAAGCCAAATTGCTATTATATTCAGCTACAACTAAGTAATTCCAAAATGTGCAAAATAGTTCTTTTGAGATCTAATGGACCCATCCGCATTAATTTTGAAGATTCCTCCCTCCCAAGAATTTATCAAGCAGTTCAACAATCTTTTCGTGGAGAAGGTAGAAGCACTTGGAAGGACATTATAGTCAGTTTGTCTTTTAACTCTAAAGTCATCAAGACAACAGTGCAACTTTGTATTTTAAACTGTGACACACTATCATTTGAGGATGTGGTGGTACTGATGCAATTGATGAAACCAGGATCACTGGACGGTCCCTATCCTCTACATGTGTGTAATCACCTGGCCGCTATTATTGCTTGACGTTATGTCATCTATTTTATTCATCTTTAGAGATAGGTCCCACGGTCTTGAAACAGGTAACAGTGGTTTCACTGCTGAAAATCCTGGGCTCAACCAGACTGAGCTAAAGAATTACTGCCAAATATCCATGCTCCTGTTTAGAGCAAAAGTCCTGGAAAAGTTTGTAGCCAACACCATTGGTACGTTTTTACATACTAGTGAGGTAGGAAGCAAGCAGGCTTTCACCCAGGTCATAGCACAGTCTGTTATGGTCTCCATTCTTAATGATTTGAGGTTGGAACTGGACCTAGGATACACTAGTGCCTTTTTCTGCTGTACTTGGCTTCCTCCTTTGATAGAGTGGATCTTACCATCTTATCTGACCATACCAAGGCAACAGGTATGGGTTGTTTGCCCTGTAATGTTTGTGATCCACCACTATGTGGCATCAAAACAGGATTGTTCATACAGGCTTATGGTTAACGTATCTGGGCCTGATCAATTATGGCTCGAAAACACCAAGAGACAATTGGTATGAGTGTGCTATAAAAATACAAATAGAAAAAGTATGCTTGGTTGATTGTTTTTTGTATGCCATAATGTGAAACGACTTTTGCTATTAGATGTGTTTTGTAATGAATTTTTGATCCAATATTTTTGATACATGTGGATTGGATATATAATAATGATTTGCTTAAGTACTATATAATAAACGGTGTAATGAATGATAGGGAATATTTTTGATACAGTGGATCATACCATCTTATCCGACCATACCGAGGCAACAGGTATGGGGTTGTTGCACTGTAATAGTTTTGCCTATTCTTAGGGACCTTTCTCAAGCGGTTCATCTTGGTGCATTGATCTTTGCAAAATTATTAGTTCTTGCAGGATCCAACAGATGTCCTCAATTTCTTACCATCTCTTTAAAATGTATAGAATCCCCTTTCTGATCACTTAGTGAGTCATAGATTCAAGGAGTACATGTACGCGGACGACACACAGTTACTGCTGAAACATGAAAACAAGGAAGAATCCTATATGTAGTTTCCACAAAAGCTCAATTTTTCCCCAGCATGGTCCCAATTCCGGAGACGACACTGCAGCCAATGTTGGACCCGTATTCCTCTCAGAGCTGCTCAAGATCAAAGGGCCAAAGTCCTTAGTTCAGGCACAGACCCGGGGGGTTGGGCTTAAATAGAGACTTGAGGTATTGAATCTGCTTAGCAGCTGTGCGACACTGCGTAACAGGATTTGTCACTTCTGAGACCGTCTGTGTTTGCGATGTAGATGTGGATTGGACTAAAACCACGGGTTTCCCAATGACTCAATAAACTGGAAATAACAAGGAGAGGCAGTTACCATCAGTACACTTTCTACATACTATGGACATGCATTGACTTCAGAGACATATACTTACAAGTTTTATCAGCAGCTTGGCATGAGAGCACAATAACCAAAATCACAGCTTGGAGTTACTTGCACTCCCAAGGGTAAACTCAGAACACGGGTTTGGTTACAAGGTTCATGCATATAGCAAAGACTTAGAAGTGCTTTCTCTTGGCATTACTGCTCATCAGAGAAACACAGAGCTAAAGTCTTCAGTCCTTGCACAATCACAGTTCAAGCTCCAAGGTTGCAAGAAGGGTCCAGAGTATAAACACACAAGAAGTGCTGGAGCCAATCATGGAGAGGGCATGGAGGAAAGGTTTATAGTCTTTGAATACGCTGATACTCGGTCCTGCTTACTACTATAGGAGGATTATTGTGCACTCACCTGATATCAAGTACTTAGCCTAGTTTTTTCACTTGACTGAAGTTCAAAGAAGATCTCGAGGCTTTGTCTCAGGGAGTCGCACCAGATCCGGAGTAGCTGTGCAGAAGGAAAAGATAAGGAAGAC
Source organism: Triturus cristatus (assembly GCF_964204655.1). Classification (NCBI taxonomy): domain Eukaryota; kingdom Metazoa; phylum Chordata; class Amphibia; order Caudata; family Salamandridae; genus Triturus; species Triturus cristatus. Next base: position 451,732,456 of record NC_140593.1, on the reverse strand, counting down.
ATCAAGGGAGCTGGAGCAATGGGAACCACTGGTTCACTTGGACTTGAAGGAGACTGGAGCGCTTCTTGATTCCAGCAGGATACTTCAGGTGAGTGGGAAGGGTGAAGCTTGTGCCACAAGGAGTGAGGCCAAGCAATGAGTTGGGCGGGGTTTATATGCCCTTTCGAAGGCTCAATGGATGTAGCTAGATCACGTGTGGCACATGGGGCACATGGCCGTTTAGTAGGATCTCAAACCCTTGAAGAAAACACGTGTTAGTACACTCACTTTGACCTTACAGGAAGGGCATGTGCAACTTGACATTCTGACCCAAATAACAGGAAAGAAATGTATAGTTGTCACTTGAGTTTCCATAATGGAAAACAACACCAAGGCCTTAGTAACAGCTGAAGCAAGGCTTGCCATAGGCTCAAGGGATTCTGGGGGAAGCTTTCGGGGATTCAAGTGCAATGGAATTGCGGGTTGTGGGGGATGCTTGGAAATACTCAAGCGCAATGTATTCATAGGTTTTTAAGGAGCATCAATCATGGTATCATAGTGCGCCTTAAGGCACCACTTGGGTAATACAACATGAGCCCTGTGCACTAGACCACTATGCAGGAGAGACAGAAAGGGGTTGTGACAGAGAAGGAGCAGGAGGGATCGTGAAAATGCTCAAGTTGAACGCATATATGACTGAAGTACTGGTTGTGACCAACCGCTGTGATCTGAGGTCAGAAAAGTACTGGCCTGTCAAACTGGAATCCCCTCCCAGTCCACTTCTTGTGGTAAAAAGTCTGGGGTTCCAGATTGCTGCTCAACTCACTATGGCTGAGCAGGTGTCAGCCACTGTCTCATTCTGCTGTCACCAACTTCTCAGGAAAATATCCTCTTAGATATTGAGAGCAGGAAATTAGTCTCCCAAGACTGGACAGGATCTAGACTAGGCTATGCCAACTGAGTCAGCTTAGCTTCAACCTCCTTTTTATTCAAAGACTAGAGGCAATTCAAGGTTCTGCAGTTTGGTCTGTCAATGGTGTTTCCAGATATATTCACATTCATCCTATTTTGGAACAGCTACATTGGCTGCTGATCAACCAAAGAATGCAGTGTAAGGTTTTTTGTATTATTCATAAATCTGTGTTTAATTAATACAGTGGTTTAACTAACACATAAGGGGTGGTATCATTGTCTTTGGAAAACTGAGCTTTTTGATACATGTGGATTGGATATATAATAATGATTTGCTTAAGTACTATATAATAAACGGTGTAATGAATGATAGGGAATATTTTTGATACAGTGGATCATACCATCTTATCCGACCATACCGAGGCAACAGGTATGGGGTTGTTGCACTGTAATAGTTCTGTAAAATTCTGTCTGATCTTCTTTTACCTTACACACCTACACGATCACTTCGATCTATGGGTCTGGTAGTGATCCCCCGGGTGAGAAGAGTCTGCGCCGGCGGGCGCTCTTTTCGTAATAGAGCTGCCATTCTGTGGAACTCTTTGCCATCCCGCATTCGTGGGCTTACTAACTATCTTCACTTTAGGAAAGCCATTAAAACATTTTTGTTTCCTCCCTTGTAGGCCTCCTGCGCTTCTGTGCTTGCTATTCTCTCGCTGCTTAGCGCCTGGACGCCTCTTAGCTGGGGCAGCTGTTGCGCTTTATAAAACTTTTAACATAACATAACACTGGCAATAAGGCTACTAACACAGTCTAGGGCTCAGAATAGGTCTCAGAAAATTATTCCCATTCTCAACCCTTGGTAGCTTGGCTGCGAGCAGACAGGTTTAACTTCAGAGACAAGTATTTAAAGCATTTAAAAAACAATTCAGTACTTAATTAAGACACAACACCCAATAAAAATCCAACACCAATTTATAAAAATAGGAAATATATTTATCTTTAAATGACACCAAAATGAAATAAATCCAGAGATATGAATTTTTAGAAAGTTAGCACTATATAGCACATAGAAACCTATAGTGCCTATTGGGACATCTGGTCGCACTAGACTGGGACAAAGTCAATGTTTCAGGCCGACGGCGATGGAGCTTTGCCCGGCTACCCCTTGCAGTAGGCGTTGGTCAAAGTTTTACCTTCGGACTTAGAAACCTTTCTAGAGCTTTTTTCGGCTGAGGTCCCTTGATGCTCTTCAAGTGGCTCACTGTTGAAGGTCACTGGCTTGGCTCTTGTGGTCCCTCTCTGGAGCTTTTTTCCAAAGTTCTCCGAACTTCTGGACCTTCTTCCTGAAGTCCCTTTAGAGGTCTAAAATTGTCCAAAACACAGTCCAGGGGTCTGGAATTCCTAAGATGGTCCTTGAAAGTTTGGGACATCAGTTCCCACAATCCACTTGGACAAAACCCTTACAAATCCATTAGACACACTTCAGGCTGGGGATTTTTAGTGGTGATGGTCCAGGTGAGCCACGGTAACCTGTAGCTTGCAGGGAGACCACTCTTTATACCTCTTGAAGCAAGTTAGGTCCACAGGGTTGCGCAGCAGGCACAGTCAGTCAGAGTACAGGGCCTCGTTGGTACAAATCAAGCTTCCTGCATGGAACCTTCTTCTTCTCTTAGTTTCAAGCAGCAGATCTGAGAGGCTCTGCCCCTCTCAGATACGTATTCAGTGGTCTCTGGGGTCAAGCAGGAGAGCACTCCTGTCCAATGAGGTGCAGAGCAACACACCAGAGCATAACCACTTCCTCCAAAGTGTGGCATAGCCGCCGCATAAGTGTCTTCCAGAAAGCACTATTCCTCCAAACTTCAAGATGGCAGCAGGGGAGCAAGAACCAGTTAAACCACCCTCCAGTATGGCTCATTTCCATAGCTCTTCTCCCCCTGACACCTGCAAATTCCTTCCTTAAGCCTGACATCTGGCTGGGTTCAGAGGGGATGGGGGTAGATGGACCTGGCCTTCTCTGCCTGTGCCATTTTTCCTTTAAAGCTCATGCCTAACGACCCCTCCACCCTGGCATTCCTGTGTAGCAGAGCCCTCTCCTACCAGATAGTCTCCCCCCAGGTGTCACTTATCACTTCATGAAAGCAGTCTGGCTACTCCTCTTAACTCTGACCAATCAGGGGAGACAACAGGAAGGCAAAAGTTTGGCTTACAGAGAAGAACATCTTATAACTTCTTTTCTGCATATTTTAGGGTGAATTCAACAATAGCATATTGTTAGAATGATCAATACCATTCTCCTAAGTCTTTGAATGATATTTCTTTAGTAGTCCCTAGGGATAGATATGAGTTCATAAACTATTGCCATATTACCCTATGTGGCTGGAGATCTACAATGGGGAGAATGAAATATCAAATTTCTCCAACACCAGGGCCTATACAACATCTTTTATAAGGACCCTGCTTATAGCTACATGATCCCGCATATCTGGGGCACCTGGGGAGACTTTGGAGGTCCCGTATATGTGAAAATAGTGTAGACACTCACTCCAGAGTGCTCCTAGCACAAAAGTCGATTTTGGGAAGCACTTTACTACAATGGGGGAAGTTAAATGTGCAATTTCTCTATCCCCAGTGCATATAAAACATCTTCTAAGTACCTGACCACTCCTGGGACTGGGACTGGGACGCCTACAGGAAACCCTGTGGGAACCTAAAATGCCAACATATTGTAGTTTATCATTTTTTAAGTGCCCCTGCCTCCAAAATCGAGTTTGGGCACAACTTACATGTAAAAGCAGTGCTGCATCACAGGGCTGCTTTAAAATGACCTCAGGCTCTCAGCAGAGCACACATGCAAGTGTGGAAAGGGCTGCTGGCATCTAAATTGCCATGCCCTATAATATACTAGGGGGGTTATTTACAAGCCCCTTGCGCCGTCAGTACGTCACTATTTCCCATATTAAAAGTGATGCACTGGTGGCGCAAGGGGCTTGTTAATAAGCCCCTAAGGACTTAAAGGAAGTTTCAATCCCTCTGCCCTATTGTATACTAGAGACTTATATGGTACGTCATGCCAATCATAAGGGTACCCTAACACACAGTATACACTACTGCGTGTATGTGTTTTCACTGTGTGGTAAACATTGCACTGGCCCTGTGCCTGCCTAGCAGAGCCCAGGGCACTCTCAGAGTCAGAAAACAGCATCTAGGGGTCTCAAATGGGGCAAAAAGTGGGGTGACACTCCAAACAGGTCCTGATTTCCAACACCCTTGCGATGGGAAATACAGTTACAGGACTTTTCTCTTGTTTCTGGCTTTGGAGCTTGTGATATTATCTTGTTCCTAGGGTGCTCTAGCAAGTTATGTAAGCACAGTGCTCTTTGTAATAGTAACCGAGAATGTGCAGGAGCAAGGCACTGTGGTAGTTTTTGACGACCTTTGTTATTTGTAAAGATAGACACGCAGGTGCAGGGCACTGCATTACAGTCTTTGGTGGCTTCTGTTAGTGGGAGCTGGAGTGTCTTTCAGCAGCAGTTACCGATTAGAGCCTATCAGATATGCTTAGCCATCATTCCAGTTTTGAGGTTGGTAGTGCTATGTTCTGGAGAATAATCATTAACCTGTTATCTCATACTTTGAACATGCAAAGTCCAGGAATGCACTATAGAGTTTCCCAGACATGTGATGTGATGTGAGAAGTCCAAAGATTCCGTAACAGGATCCCAAATTCAGGCAAGATAGCAGGAACAAGGCAGGAGGCTGGAAAACAGGCACTGCAATGGGAACTGCAAAAAAGTTCCAGCATGGCATGGACGGTGGCGTCCATGATGTGTTGGAACTTTAGGCGAATACAGACAGGGGGACACATGTTGTGCCCCCCTGAATGTATCTCCATGGCGGGGTTACATGGGGGCTCTTCAGGACCCCTTATATTCCTCAACCGCCAGCTTTTTTTATGGCAGTGCTCCCGCAATGAAATGGCTGGGGGTGGCGGAACCCGTAAAATCCTGAGTGGAACTGTGCCAGTCCCGCTCAACATATTACATTGTGTTGCAACTCCGCCACGCTAGGGAATGACTGTTCCCTGGCGCAGCCGGTGGCCATCCGCTGCAATGACTTTTGAAATCGTAATGCGGTGGACGGACCATCGCCACCCTGAGTCTGTCGGACAAAAGACCACCAGATAGCTAATCAAACCCTTATTTTTTTTTCCTTTTGCTACATATTTCTGGCATAGGTTCAAAGTTGTAAAGTATTCGAAACGCAGTTGCATGCATTTCATCTTCATGTAAAGGGAATAACAGGAGCCAGGAAACACCAGTTATATTAAAGCTTTATAGGAGTGTATAATAAACCATGAAAGGGCTTGCTTACCAAAGGCGTTTTTATCATCCAGTAACTACAACTCTTGCCTGTTTCTATTCACCAGTTTCTTAAAGACTAGGAATGACAATGGCTGCTCCCAAAGCTCATTTATTTGCAAGTTCCTTGTGCTGGTCCATAGGTAGTCTATGAAGGGTCAGATCGCTTTTTCGATGGAAAGTTAAGTCCAGTATAGACAGAGCATTTGGTAGAAGCATCCTTAGCAGCTCTTAGTCCATAACAAAATTTGATGACGGCACATCGATTTGCATATTTTTGCTTCACAAGTCCAATTACCATCCTGATTGGGAATGCGTTACAAGGTAGGTGAAAGAGCTGCCTGTTGTTATTATGAATGAGGGCTTCTGACCGCTCCATTTCATGACCACAAAACGCTTCACAGCCGTATGTTATGGTGGTAACAACGACAGTGCTGGTGACTGTCAAAATGGGTTTAAGAAAATAACCCCCAAGCCTTTTCTAAAGTGACACAAAGACTGCTAAAATGTCCCCCGCTTTTGATATCATTTGAGCCTTGTTTCCCAGAAAGTACCGCTTGCGTCTATTATGACTCCTGGGTACTTATAATCTTTCTCCTGAATTAGTTCATGTTTATTGATAAACCAGGGTCGGTGTTTTTGGGTCTTCTACTGAACCTTAGCACTTTTGTTGTATTAAGATTGATTTCAAGCTTGTTTGTTGAGGTGCAGTCGCTTAATTTATGCAACAGTCTTTGAAGGCCCACCTTGGTGCTGCTGAGGGGAACAATGTAGTCTGCATATAATGTTTGTTCATAGTTTTCCTCCTAGTTGGGGCATGTGTGTATTCGTCAAGTCCAAGTCAGATGTAGGATCCACCAGAAAGATATTGAAAAGAATATGACTCATTACAACGCGTACTAATACCACGCGTGCCATTGCAATGCGGGTATTACTACGCGTTGCAATTAAAACGACATGCCATTACATCGCATACTTTTGCCACGCATAAGCTTTTACCACGCATACTATCACAACGCAAACGCATGCGTGGTAAAGCTATCCTCGTGGTAAAAGTATGCAATGTAAGTGACACTACCCTGCCCTGCCCTAAACCCTAATTTAGTACCCCTGCACGACCCTCCCTGACCCCCAGTACTGTCCCTACATTAAGACTACCCAGCATGACCCCATGACACTACCCTAAACCCAACAACACTACCCTGCACTACACACACACCACGGCACTACCCCCAGTACTCTCTCTACATTAAGACTACCCAGAACAACTTCCTGACACTACCCTAAACCCAACAACACTACCCTGCACTACACACACACCACGGCACTACCCTAAACCCTAAAACACTACCTCCAGCATGACCCTCCCCGACCCACAGTCTACTCCCTACACTTAAACACTACCCTGCACAACCCCCGACACTACCGTAAACCCTAAAACACTACCCTGCACTACACACACGCCACGGCACTACCCTAAACCCTAAAACACTACCACCAGAACAACCCAACCCCCAGTCCGCTACCTACACTTAAACACTACCCTGCATGACCCCCGACACTACCCTAAACCCTACAACACTACCCTGCACTACACACACACCACAGCACTACCCAAAACCCTAAAACACTACTTCCAGTACGACCCTCCACCGACCCCCCAGTCCGCTCCCTACACTTAAACACTACCCTGCACAACCCCAGACACTACCCTAAATCCTAATACACTACCCTGCACTACACATACACCACAGCACTACCCTAAACCCTAAAACACTACCTCCAGCACAACCCTCCCCCGAGCCCCAGTACACTCCCTACACTTAAATACTACCCTGCACAACCCCCTGACACTACCCTAAACCCTAAAACGCTACCCTGCACTACACACACACCACAGCACTACCCTAAACCCTAAAAAACTACCTCCAGCACGACCCTCCTCCGACCCTCAGTCCAGTTCCTACACTCAAACACTACCCTGCACGACCACCCGACACTACCCTAAACCCTAAAACACTACCCTACACTACACAAACACTACAACACTACCCCAAACCCTAAAACACTAACCCCACCCCAGGCTCAATCCCCCTTACCTCGCTCTCCTCGTGGTTCCTCTCCCTGGTTCTTGCTTCGCTTCACGCCGGCTGAGGGGCGGTGCGCGATGCACGTTGTTGGGAGGAAACAGAAGAGCCTCAGTTTCCTCACCATGAGGTGGATCGCCATTACATCGCATGCGTTGTAAAAGCGCATGCGATGTGATAGCATGCCTAGTAATGGTTACGCGTTGTTACATCGTATGCGTTGTAATGCTTGCGATGTAATGGTATGCGGTGGTAAAGCCTCATTGAAATGGCTGTTTACCTATTGAAAAAGGCTGGCACAAGCGCACAGTTTTGTTTGAAACCTGATGTGCTGCTGATTTTGAGTGAGACCCTCATTCCATCGCCTATTTTAGCCAAATCCAGTGTTCAGCATGAAGTTATTGGATTGCCTTCAATTGTTTCTGTGGAACCCCCCAGGCTGCGAGCTTATACCATAATTTTGTCCTATCAACACAGTCAAAAGTAGCCTTCAAATCCATGAAACAGGTGTTCAGGGAGCTATGGCTAAGGCTGACAGGTTGGACAGTGTGCACATCCAAGGGCGAAAACTGGTCTGGTTGTAGGGAATTATCTGCCACCCCTCTGCCCAAACATTCAGATCTTGAAGTATAAGCATAATTTTTCTCTTCATTATCTAATATGGCTATCAAGCGTTAATTTGCTGGGTCACTCTTGGTGGCACCTTCATATATCGAGTGGATAATCGTGTCCTGTCATGAATGTGGGATCGTGTTGAATTCAGAGCAAAAGTTGCACAATGGAGTTAAATATCCTGCCTAGCTTGTCAGATTTGAAAAGAGCATGTGGCAGACCAGTCGTCACAGTTGTGCCGTTTGCTGTACTTTACCATGATGAATCTTCAGTTTTAGTGATTTCCTATGAGAAAATAATGTATAAAAACCTTAGTTTATGGGGTTGAACATTCCTGAATGGTACTAGGGATGCTGTTCATTTCTCTTTTGATTTTGGTACCCACTTGGGAATATTTTTGATTTCACATTTCTTTGGAATGTTCTTTTTGCTGAGAGCTTTCATGGCATACATTTTGTATTGCACTTTTACATTTTGTAATAAATCCTTTAAGTATTTTGCTGATCTAGAACTCAGGTATTGAGTGGTGCTTTCGTTAATTACTGTTTTTCTGATATTTCTGTTGTGTTGGGTGGTGCCTTACTTTTGCTGCATATTTCCTCATGAAGCAAAGGTTTATCACCGTCTCAGATTTATCGAATTGTGGGCATTCTGTTGAGATCAAGTTTTAGGGTGCCAAAATTGCAGGGTCCCCCATACTCACAAATCTGTGATAGCAGAGGACAGTTGCAAGTTATGAGCACCTCCTTTCTCCTTCAGAAATTTCCCCTCTTTTTATTCTAGGGACAGGACAGTCTGTCATCCCTAGTGTTAATGGATTTTCCAGTGTGGATTTTCCTGGTAGATTTTGCTGAGTTCCTGACTTTTACTGCTGCTTCTGGCAAAATAGATTATAAGTATGAACAGGGCAAAGTGATTCTGGTGACTGAGAGTGTTTTGGTGTATTATTGGAGTGTGGAGGAGACCTGAGCTGCACAATGGATTGTTATGCTATTTGTGAGGCTTTTGGATATGTGAGCTTGATGCTGGGTTCAATTGGTAGTTAATCCCTGTGATCTTAATGTGCTATTCTTATTTGTGATTTGCGTCAAAGAAGTTTTGGTTTTTATGATTTTTTGGATTGTTTATTGGATTTGTCAAAATCCAAGCTCTTGAGATATTGTTGTTCAACTTGCATAAAGGTAGAGTGTTTTGCAAAACTTGGCATTCACACCCGTAGGGATTTCCCTGAATTAACAAATTCTCTTCTAGGAGTTTGCCTGTCTAATCAGGATTGTTTTCTGTTGTTCCTCTGTGGATGGGAGTGAATATCCTAGCCAAAGATGGATTGCCGCTGTACGGGAGTCTTCTCTAATGTGATTTGAGTTTGACAAGTGCCAAGGAGGTATTAGTCTTCTTTCTATTGTTTGTGAGATTTGTTTCCTTCTAAGCTACGATTGTCCCCTTTTTAGGTTAAGCAGACAAGACTTATTTTGGTTTATTTAGTGTTTTTCTCATTAATGGAGAAGTTGGTTAGTCAGCCGAGGAGTCACAGTGGGATTGGTAATACGACACCATAGAGTCACGCTGTTATTGGTTGGTTGCTTTCAGCGCTGTACTGCGATTGGTTGATCTTTTGCAAAGCCGCGCTGGGCTTGGTTGTTGTGAAGGACTGGGTTATTCTTAAGACCCAGCGGTGCCAGGGAACAACACCTGAAACCTTCGTGGGTTACCTGTTCTGGCGTACCAAACACAGAGACACGGGACACTTCCAGCGACGTCAGAGATCAGCGTTTATTTACTGCAGGGATACAGAGGTCACAAGAAGTACACAACGTGTAGGTTCTCGGAGACTGCTTCAAATTCGTAGAAGTGGATCGCTCCTTTTATACAAGTTTTTGCCATAGCACGGTATGGCGAACAAAGGTTACAACTCAGTTCCCACAATAAACTTCAAAAGGGTCGTGTTCATGTTTCAGGAGGCCGGAACATAATTACAACAGTCTTGCCGGTTCTCAACTGTAAAAACATATTCCCTCCGCAATAAACACATTCCATCCTAACCATAAACACATTAAGAGGAAGGACGAAAAACAGATGCAAGGAAAGGACAAGAATACACAACAGGTTAGAAAAGAGTGTCAGGGGCAATAAAGGAAACTCGATAGAAGGGTCAAAGACCTCGTGTCTAATGTATGCGTGACTGAAACAATAGACCGGAGCGGCAAGATGAGCCTTGAGCGGGGCCATCTGCCTTACTCGTGTCATTTCCCTCATCGTAAAAGTCACCTCAAAGAAACACGTGTCCTTCGTGCAAGCTTGAAAGTCCCAGGGTCACGAAGCGGACAAAAAGCCCGTTCGCTGGCTACCTGAGGGCAAGAAACAAAATGGATGCTGTATCTAAAATGGAACCCGAGGGTTCGGGTGAACAAACCCAAAAATGAAACGAACCATACGTGGCTGCATAGCGAAACTGCGTACACCCACTATACTCGTCATTTGCGGTTCGGGGATACCAAACTCATCCATATTCGTCATCACTCAAAAAGTGCCGTCCCGTCTCATACGGAACCTCAGACGCTCCTTTTGCCCTCATGTAGGCAAGCACTAGTCAAGATCGGAATCTATATCAATATTCATCAGATCGTTCAGCTGCTGCTGGAACATCATCCTATTCATCAACGTCTCCTTGGCAACAGATGGCCGCCTTATACACGTCGCAGCACATAAGCCACATAAGGCAGGACCACACTGTACACAAAGACAACACGTGAACAGAATCGTTACAACAGCCCCTACGATCATTAGAATCTTCCAACCCCAGGTTGACATCAGGCCCCAAAACCATCCCAGGAGCGTCCAATTACCTTCGTCCACGTGTATGGACTCGGAAATCTTGTGCAACTTCGAGATGGCTTGGTAAACAGTTGGAGCATTGTCAGGAATAAAAATGCAACAACTCGAGTGGATAATTTTACACACACCCCCTCTATCTGCAAGAACAACGTCTAGAACCATACGGTTCTGCAACGTCATGAGTCTATCCGCCTGTAGTTCAGCTGTTAGATTACCAAGGGCATTTGCAGTAATATTAGCAGTCGACTCTACCACACGGGTCAACTGTCTTAGGTTCCTACTATTAACCATAGGTCCCCAAAACGGCAAGAAACCCTTAAAGAAGTCTCCTGCTTCTTGACCAGCAGTGTCCTCTTTGCTAATAACGCCTCTCACGACTCTAGTTTTGTGGTAGTCCGAAGCAACTGTGAAAGTCGGAGGTAAAAGATTCGCAATATAACAGGTACCCGAAAAGTCGCGGGGTAACCATGTATACGCGCGTTCATAACATACAAAATAGGTGCCCTTAGCAGTCAGAAAAACAGGGGAGGAGAGCATCGGTAGGACATACGTATCAGTGCAAGCACTGTTCCCAAGTTGTGCTCTTGGATTTCGACCCAAACCTTTCAAGCAGAAATTACCAAGGTGCGGTACAATCCATATTGGGGACGAGCTCTTAAGCTGTCTATCACCCACTGACGTACTATACTCAGTCTCACTCAGATCCTTATAGGCCTGCACTTCTTCATCTGGAATGAGTGATGCATCAAAAATATCTCTATCCAGATCTGCTATGGCTATCGCCAAAGGCTTGTGGTACGGCCCAGGACCAAAATTGACAGACCGTGGCTCTCGACTGGGGTAGGAATCTAGTGCACTACGGAACATAGTTTGGAATGCTCGAGCTGAACCCTGGGAGCTGTATGGAAGGACCAAATACGGAATACCCCTATCCATGGTGTGTGGCATTAACCCACATACCCAACAATTGGTAGTATTCACCACCAACTGATGCTGATGTAGAAGTTGAACAAAGGAATTATTCATGAATTCCGCACGCCTAACCTGCTCATGTTGAGGCAAAGGATGAAAGGAATGTGGGGAGACAGTGGTGAGGGAACTTAGGTTAGGAGAAAAGGTAGGTGAAACAGAAGGCAAGAACAACGGCACTCCGAAATACACTCCACCCACCAATAACGTAGACAAGGCCAGAAACAGTAGAAACACCTGAAACAAAAAACATTTTGTTCGTACAACCCTCCATAATTCTGATCTCTGTGCCAACACCCTTTCTTCTACCACCAGCTTAGAGAATGCCATCCTCTACAAACCGTCCGTGACGTACTTGACGCACTTCGTTCTGAGTAGCGATTATCAATCCCCAGGAGTTCCCAGAGATCGACAAAAGTAACCAACCTAGCGTCAGAAACCTGCTAAACAGAAAGGAGTACCCGCACGGCCCTACGGTGACCCGGATGGCGAGGTTTCCACGAAACATTCAAATTTATTACAAGTCTCTTAGCAGTGGAAAAGCACAAACAACTCAAAAAGAAAGGATGTAATCGTTCATAATATTCGTAACGTCAAAAACCACTGTACTGTTACTTTTTATTAGTCCTTGAACGAAGAAAGTATCGACTTCTTCCAGGTCGAGTTTGCTCTACAAACAATTGTTCAGCTGACGCAACAGTGTTCGATGAAGTGGACAACGAGTCAGACCTTGGGTTCCCTACTACTGATGACTCCACATGTGGATCTGGCAGTGACGAATCCTCCTCCACAAGTTGAGCGTCACTAAATGGCACAAAGTGCAAAGGAGTCTCAGTTTCTGAGGCCGAAATCCCAGTCCTCACCCAACCGTCAGTTGGTAAGGGGATCGGTACCTTCTTTGTGTGGCTGGCATGCACCCAGTTTTTCCGACCCTCCAGTCGAACCGCTGTCCTCGTCGTCAACAAGACTTGATAGGGTCCGACGAATCTTGGCTCCAAGTTACGCTTTCGACCAAAATTTCGGGTAACCACCCAGTCTCCTGGCCGGAGCTGGTGTCCAGGACCCTCTGTCTGCGCCGGTAGAGCTTCAAGGACCTGTTGATGGATTAACCGTAGTTTAGTGGTCAAATCATGCAAGTAATCAATTAACATTGGATACTCAAGACTATCAAAAGCCCTAGGCCTCGGGACTCCCCAAATATTCGCAGGGCGACCGAACACAATCTCATATGGGCTAAGCCCTACTCGAGAGTGTACGGTTGCTCTGGTCGATAGGAGAGCCAGAGGCAAGGCATCAGGCCATGACAGACCAGTCGTAGCTTGAACCTTAGCGAGTTTCAGCTTCAGGGTACCATTGTACCCTTCAACCAAACCCGCTGCCTGAGGATGATTAGCACTGTGGAATTTCTGTCGAATTCCCAGGCCCTTACACACACTCTGCATTACACTTCCCACAAACTCACTCCCATTATCCGACCATACAATCCGTGGCATTCCGTACCGAGGAAAGTATTCCTTCAGCAGGATTTTTGCTGTGGACAGGGCAGTGTTATCCTTAAGAGGATAGGCCTCAATCCATCTGGAGAACGCGCAAACCACAACCAAAACATACTTCAGGTTATTGCATCTCTCCATATGGATAAAGTCCAGCTGGATAACCTCAAAGGGACAAGCAGGAGGAGCAAAATGACCAGGAGGAGTGGGGGTGCCTTTTCCGGGATTATGCATCAAACACACCATACAATTCTTAACCACTCTTTCGGCACACTTAGCAATACCCTCATTCCTCCATACAGGGGACAAAAACTTACATATTCCTTTCGCACTAATATGTGACAACCCATGAGCCATCGTCACAACAGCTAATACATACGCATCTGGTAACATCCACCTCTGACATTCCGTCAGGTCAACCCAACATCCATGCATATCCAATTTCCCTGTACTTTCTTTCCACTTGGTCTTTTCAGCTTCAGTAGCTTCGTTCTGAATTGCTTTCACACTCTCAACGGTATTTTCACACATACCAGTCTCCGTCGGCCACCTTACTGAACTCGTAACATACATTCGAGTCGCAATATTCTTAGCCGTTTCCTTAGCGATTTAATCCGCAAATGCATTACCACGACCAACATCATCCGTCACTTTTCGATGTGCACTGCATTTAACAATCGCCACTTGTTTAGGCAACGTAAGTGCATCCAAAAGATCATTCACGAGATGCCCGTGTTGGATCTTCGTACCATGCGATGTCATAAATCCTCTTTCTCTCCACAATCTTCCAAAGTTATGCGCAACACCAAATGCATACTGACTGTCAGTAAACACATTCACTCGCTTTCCTTTCGACAGAACACACGCTCTTGTCAATGCAATTAACTCTGCCGCTTGCGCGGAATTCTGGTTCAATCTCGCAGTTTCCACAACCGTGCTCAACGTCACCACAGCATACGCAGTCGTCACATCGCCATTCGGCAATTTGAAGCAAGAACCATCCACATACAAAGTACCATCGGGATCTGCCAAGGGAGTGTTTTTCAGGTCCACACGACCTTTTGTTTCTTCCTCAGTCCGTAAATAACAATCATGTGGCAGCACATCATCTGATTCCATATTAATCGGCAACAATGTCGCCGGATTCAGTACATTACAACGTTTGATCTGTATATGACTTGCCAAAAGGGTCAGCTCGTACCCAGACAACCTTGCACTCGTCAGATGTTGAGTCTTTGTCCGATTCAAGAGCGTATCAACTGCATGCGGAACCATTACTATGAGCGTATTATCCATGACCAGACCTGCGGATTGTCGAATAGACGCCGCAGCTGCCGCTGTCGCCCTCAAGCAACTCGGCAACGCTCTAGCTACCGGGTCTAAGGTCGAGGAAAAATATGCACACGGACGCTGCTTATCACCAAATTATTGCGTTAAAACACTCAACGCACAACCGTCCCTCTCATGGACGTATAATGTGAATGGCTTGCTGTAATCAGGAGTACCTAACACAGGAGCCGAACACAACGCATCACGTAGTTCAGAAAAACTTTTCTGACATTCCTCCGTCCAAGGCAAAGGAGTCGAAACGTCCTTGCACGTGAGAGCTACCAATGGCTTCGCTAACAGTGAAAAGTTCGGAATCCACTGTCTGCAGTATGACGTGATACCTAGAAAGGCACGCACATCTCTCTGAGTTGTTGGCACAGTCATTCGAGCAATTGCTGCAATTCGTTCAGGGGTCAACCTTCTTCCCGCCTTTGACAATAAGTGACCGAGATAGGTAACTTCTTGACAACAATATTGCAGTTTGGAAGGTGACACTTTATGATGTAATGCGCAGAGATGCTGTAACAGAGACACTGTAGCGGCTCTACAGAGCTGTTCAGTGTCAGCAGCGACCAATAGATCATCAACGTACTGAATCAAGGCTGCACCAGCCGGTAACACAAACGCATCAAGTTGACTCTTAAGAGCTTGGCTGTAAATTGATGGACTCTCACAGTAGCCCTGTGGTGCGCGCTTGAATCTGAAGCTGCGACCACCTAATGAGAAACCGAACAAATCTCTGCTTTCCTCAGCAATCGGAATGCTAAAGAACGCATTCTTCAGATCGATCACCGAGAACCATGATGCAGTGGCTGGAATCAGAGTCAGTAAAGCTGTAATGTCTGGCACCACAGGAAACTGCGGAACAACGACTTTATTCACCTCCCGTAAGTCGATAACTAGACGGTACACAGGAGGTTTGGAGGGATCCGTTCGTTTCAGAATAGGCAACACGGGACTATTGCACACATTACCCCGTGTCTCCTCAATAACATCTTTACCGATCAGATCGTAAATGATCGCTAACAATGCTCTTTCACCATCAAGGGAAATACGATACTGAGGTATACGTGGCAAACGCGCACCAACTTTCAGTTGGACAACATAAGGTGGTATATCCAACAGGCCCACGTCATTGGGACCTGTCGCCCACAAAGAGTCCGGAAGAGATCTCAATGCCGCCGGGAGCTTATCGATCGATAGATACATAGGGGAAATCACGCTTTTACCCAACGTAAGCTCCACACCCGTAGGAGAACAGTACAAAGTCGCATGTAACCTTTTCAACAAATCTAAGCCCAAAAGATTCTCACCACAACCAGTAGTCAAAATCAAAGGAGCTTCCAGCTCATGAGACCCAATTGTAAGGGGCAAAGGGCTAGAAACTGGATTGCTAACGGGGGCGCCAGAGAATCCAACGGAAACATTCGTTAAGCCAGACAAAGGCGCGCCAGGGAGTTTCGAATGCATGATGGAACTTTTTGCTGCACCAGTGTCCAACAGAAAAGGTTCAACAACGCCCAAAGTGGCTACTGCAACATAAGGCCCTCTCTGATCAACCGGAACTGATACTTCTCCCTTCCTTTGTCCATGGCTGTCCTAGTAGATACCATCCGCATCAACATCACACTCAACATAGCAATCATCCACATGATACTGTGCAGACCGACCGGACGATGGTTCGCGCCGATCGAAACAATTGTGCGAGTCCGAAGACGTGGCAAAGCGGTCGGCCTGATTCTGGGTAACTCCGCGACCTCTACCACGGGAAGCCTGTTGAGGACCACTACGTCCTCCTCGAGCCGACACACCATTGGTCCTATCACGGAGAACCGGACAATCGAACTTCAGATGGCCCTCCCCACGACAATATGCGCATTGATTATATCCCAGCACAAAGCGAGGTGCGGGCGAAACATTTCGCGTCTGCGATCTGGAGAACTGTGGTTGTGATCTGTTTAGCTGCTGTGTATCACCGAAATTCGAACGCGGAGGATAGGCTTGCTGCAATAAGACCTTAGTTTTAAGATCCTTCGTTTTCTTATCTGCGCGCTCACTTTCCTCCTTTTCTCTATTTTCGTAATATTGGGCCGTAGCCAATATTTGGGCAGTGGTAGAAACCGCCCACGAACTCTCAGAATTCTTCAACTTGTTGCTAAGGTCGGGCAACAAGTTCGATACAAACTTATCAACGAACAGCCGCTGACCACCCTCAGAACCCATGTCCTGACCGCTATGATCAACAAAAGCTTCCTCAAATCTCGTAAAGAAATCAGAAACGCTTTCATCCCTCTTTTGTTTGCACGCTGATAATTTGTCCCAATTGACGCGCATCGCTGGCATAAGTGTTTTCATGAGGGTAATTATCCTCTGAGGCAAAGCCACAATAATCTGTTCAGGTTTAGCCCCACCGACCTGCCGGGCATCTGCCGCTGTAAGGGCAGCCCAGTCACCGCCTAGCTCGGCTACGTGATTCTCGTGACGAATTTTCGCCCAAATCGGCTGAGGCACCACATTGCCAAACAACATGTCAATATCGGCTAGATTCATGACAGTAGCATCCACCAATTGGGACAGCTCCTTGTAATAACCCGCAGGATTCTTACGGGGATCAGGCAAGGATTGCTTCACTTGTAAAACTTCCGATCGTTTCCAAGGGAGGTGTATCCACACTCTCTGGAAATGGCCTGGGACAGGAGGGTTAGCAGCCGGATCACCTGGCATCCATACCGGGGGAACTTCCCGCATGGGATATTGACCAGGTTGTGCCATCCATTCCGCAGTCGCGTCCTTAAACAACGCACGAGGTTGCACCGTACATCGAAAGGATAACAAGCGTTCTAGGGCCTCTCGAACTTTGTCACCCACGATTACCCCCGTGGCAAACCGAAGCCGTAGCTCGGAAACCTCAGGTGGTATATCATCAGCTATATCATCGTCCCACTCCTCTTTCAATGACTTACACAATTCTTCGAACACAAATCGCTGCGTGGGCACATTAAACTGAGAAAACGTTTCAAACACTACACGCGGGGTGTATTTAACAGGGTTACGAATCCATCTACGTGCCGTTTTCACCAACGATTCACGTTCTCTACCATCAGGAAGCTGACTGCGTCTTTGAGCGACATCTGAAAGAGTCGAGCCAAGTATCGGCCCAAAAAGCGGAGAATAAAGAGAAGCAACAGCAGTCATGAGAAGACTACGAACAGAAGGAGAAGAGGAAGAAGATGCAGGCGTAGCAACAATAGGGGTGGAAACAGTGGAAGTAGACGCAGCAGCAGGAACAACAGGAATGACAGGCTGAGGAGGGACTTGGAAAGGCGCAGCAGGGAGAGAAACCGGAACAAGAGGATGTACGATCTGTGGCCCAAGGGGATTCGGGAGTACGGGAGGAACGGCAGGCTGACCAGCAGCCGCCAAAACAGCGGGTTGAGGAAGAGGTGGACGAACGGGACCCATAACATCGGGAGCATAGGGAGGTGGTGATTTCATCAGATAAGACAAGAGCGAATCCTCCACCGCTTCTTCACCTGTCTTGTCAATATTAGAAGGTAGCACCGGATAACATTTATCCACTGCCATATGGTGAAGCCGAGCACTAACTTCCTGCTCTTTCTCATCTTTGTCTAACTGATATTGTTCTGCATTGCGCATCACCGTGATAACACCTTCTCTTTTATTTTTCTTATTCTGTTTGATTTCTTTCTGCTTGGCCTCTTTCCGCCATAACCGGAAGGAATCAAACATGGCCGGCCGAGCTTTCTTCTTAAATAATTTAGCTTCCAAATTATCTAAAACGGTAGTCTCGAAACTACCATGAGATGGCCAACTAAGGACGCCATCATTTTTAGTGTAGCGGACCCAATATTCATTATATACGATAGGACCCACGCCATGACGACTATAGAGCTCGTAAATTGGAGTTCCAACCGGAGGTATCGGACATGAATCCTCCAGCCGGGAATCCATGCTGCAACATTTGAGAAACCCAAACAAAGTACTACGGCCAGGCATCGTGCACACTAACCGAGTATTCAAACTTCAAGGGCTATCGAGTTACGATGTCCTCGCAAAAAAAATTGCAAGACCCTCGGTTTTTGGCAATTGCAATCGTCAAATAAAACCCAACAACTAAGAACCACGAATGCTATGGAACCATGCAAACAACAAAGCAACACTGGGAGCGACCCACAAATACTTAACTGAGAGAACAATGGCGTCACCAGGAAGGCCCGTCTATCGTCTCGCCGTACACAGGACTACGCCAGGCGCCAAAACAGGTCGACAGTCAGGGCATCGGTCCGTCGCAGCCGTCAGGAGGCGGGGATCTTCGCGGGAAGAGGCGTCGGGCCACTTATTTCGACAACTGGATCGATGAAGCGGGGTGCACCTTCCCTCGGCGATTTCACACGAAGTTCCTCACGATCGTCGGGCTTTGGACCGGTACCGTTGATGTCGCCCCACGTTGGGCGCCAACTGAAGGACTGGGTTATTCTTAAGACCCAGCGGTGCCAGGGAACAACACCTGAAACCTTCGTGGGTTACCTGTTCTGGCGTACCAAACACAGAGACACGGGACACTTCCAGCGACGTCAGAGATCAGCGTTTATTTACTGCAGGGATACAGAGGTCACAAGAAGTACACAACGTGTAGGTTCTCGGAGACTGCTTCAAATTCGTAGAAGTGGATCGCTCCTTTTATACAAGTTTTTGCCATAGCACAGTATGGCGAACAAAGGTTACAACTCAGTTCCCACAATAAACTTCAAAATGGTCGTGTTCATGTTTCAGGAGGCCGGAACATAATTACAACAGTCTTGCCGGTTCTCAACTGTAAAAACATATTCCCTCCGCAATAAACACATTCCATCCTAACCATAAACACATTAAGAGGAAGGACGAAAAACAGATGCAAGGAAAGGACAAGAATACACAACAGGTTAGAAAAGAGTGTCAGGGGCAATAAAGGAAACTCGATAGAAGGGTCAAAGACCTTGTGTCTAATGTATGCGTGACTGAAACAATAGACCGGAGCGGCAAGATGAGCCTTGAGCGGGGCCATCTGCCTTACTCGTGTCATTTCCCTCATCGTAAAAGTCACCTCAAAGAAACACGTGTCCTTCGTGCAAGCTTGAAAGTCCCAGGGTCACGAAGCGGACAAAAAGCCCGTTCGCTGGCTACCTGAGGGCAAGAAACAAAATGGATGCTGTATCTAAAATGGAACCCGAGGGTTCGGGTGAACAAACCCAAAAATGAAACGAACCATACGTGGCTGCATAGCGAAACTGCGTACACCCACTATACTCGTCATTTGCGGTTCGGGGATACCAAACTCATCCATATTCGTCATCACTCAAAAAGTGCCGTCCCGTCTCATACGGAACCTCAGTTGTTCACTAGCTGGTTTTGTGCAGTTTTTCAATTATTTTGAGTGAGAGTAATGGGTGCTGTGTTGAAAAAGCCTAAAACTCCTAGAACACCTGATACGAAGGGACAGAAAATACCTTCATATGAA
This sequence comes from Triturus cristatus, assembly GCF_964204655.1. Taxonomy (NCBI): domain Eukaryota; kingdom Metazoa; phylum Chordata; class Amphibia; order Caudata; family Salamandridae; genus Triturus; species Triturus cristatus. Next base: position 451,712,361 of record NC_140593.1, on the reverse strand, counting down.
ATGAAGGCTGAAATGATCAGGAACAATGGGTTTTATTCACGTACCTGGATTTGCGACTGACATGAATAGACTTCTAACAAGGACTTGCAATTTTCTTTAGAGAGTACTTTTAACATTAGAAAGGTGGATATCTTTAGGCAGACCAAGTATGATAGGAAACCATTACCTAGACCTACACAGTTTTAGGCAATAAATAAATAGGATCAAATGGCTAAAAAGTCAGAGAGAAAAAAATGAAGAAGCAGGTGAAGAATGAATCTAGACAATAGTTGGAAGGCAAATGGAATTATCAGGAGAGATGTTGGAGAGAGGATATGACAGAGGGATAGAGAGTTTTTCCTGCAATAGTCCAGGAGACAACAGACCAAAAGAAATCTGATGAGGGGGACAGAGAGAAGCAGAACCTAGAACCAGATTCAGATGAGAAGGATAACTTTTCAAATGATCTTTTGAATACCAGACCTCCTCCATACACTGATGGGACCCAGAGACATTGGCAAAGATCTGCGGTACATGATACATGTACAGCAGGAGACAGTACTAGTGACAGTACTAGTGTACAGGCACAGGGATTGACTGCTCTTGCAGTTGCGGGTGCATCAGCGAGTGGCCCACTTAAGAATGCATTGACAGCTTTTCCGAGTATTTGCACATATGCTAAGGCTGTCTCTTCATTTTCAAGTGGCACGTCTACTGCTGTTATTTTTGAGTCTTCTGAAGAGAGGGAGTGAGTTTAACATTGGGCTTTAAAACAGGAAATGTGGAGATCTTTTATAGGGGTTGACTGACACAGACTGATGACATGGAATGTGAATGAAATGCGATACTTGATTATAGAAGCAGTGAGGTGTGCGAACAAAGCACATGATAAGCTCGAGGAACTGGCTAACAAGTGTGAGGTTGATATCAGTAGAATAAGAAATGGGCAGTGAAATTGCCAAATGGATTTGACTTATGATGAAATAAAAGAGTTAGGCTCAATAACTTTACGAGCTCACATTAATGATCTGGTCGAAAAGATAAAGGACTGGAGGGATCCGAAAAAGTACAGAGAAAGGTGGAGTAAGAGTAAGAGGGTTACTACTAAAAACAAAGCTCCAGCGGCAGAAAAGAAAACAAAGGTGTCAGTTAGTGATTCTGAGTTAGAGGCAGTTTCAGAATTTCCTCTGAGACAGGTACATGGAGAGAACTATGTGAATGTGCCTTGGACAAGAAGTGATCTTTATGCTTTTATGGTGAATTTTCCAAAATTGCAAGAGGAACTGGAGAAGTGGTACAAGGGGGTTCATAGATAGATATGATTTTGAAAATGCTGTGAACTGATTTTGAAGAGCTGTTGAGATTGTTGTTCCTGGTGATTTGTGATCAGAGTGTAAAGTTACTATTGCTTGACTGAGGAAACAGCTAGAGTTGCACCTAATAATGCTCCATGTGAGGTGGTTGCTGACAAGTGCAGAGCAGTGATTGAGCATTTCAAAAAGAAGGTGTGGAAGATGGAAATTAACATGTCAACGATTTTGAGATCTACATAAGAGTCGAAAGAATCAGTGCATGCCTATTACGAGAGGTTTCTAAAGATTTGTAAGAAGCATAGTGGAGTCAATAATCCCGAGAAAGATTGTACTCGTTGGTTCGTTTCTGCCTTCATTTTTGGTTTGCGTCCTCAGCTCAGTTTGCATCTTCAGCAGAATGTGATGTGTTGGCAAATGGTGAGGGCATCAATGAGATCCTGAAATATGTCAAGTACATTAGTGATTTGTTTGATATGAAGCAGAAAAGGAGAAGCTGATGGTTGCTCAGGCAAAGCAGTTCCAGAGAAATGGCAGGAATCAGAAGATGGGCTTTGATATGGGAAATGAGATGGGACAGATGTAAGGTCACAGGAGAGAAGTTGTGAATAATTCTGGAATTAATGCAAATAATGACTTGCTAAAGAAGAACACTGCTTGGGATTTATGTAGTAAAATAGGCCACTGGAAGGGGGAATATATACAGAATCCAGATTAAATTCAGAATAATTTTGTCACCCAGAAATAGTGGAATGTAAATCAGGTGCAGACACAGCCAAAACAGCTCCTGTGCAGTGTGTACAATCATCTGTAACTGAAAAAGTGCTTGATCAAGGAGTTCGATGGAAGTGTTTGGTAGTCCTTGGAACTCTCCCATGATTGGCATTATGGCGATTGTGCTGTGTATTTTGTTGCATACAACCAATAAAACGTGCTTATAACAAATGAATAGAGTGGTAATTAGAGAATTATAGCGGCCCTTATAAAAATAAATAAAATGGAAATTCCATGTTGGCCGGTGCCACCTAATCCTGCAGTAATTTTGTTCCAGATTTCAACAGTTGCAGAATAGCATACAGTCATTGACTTCTGCTAAGGATTGTCTCTATCCCTCTGCATGAGGATAGTCAATTTCTTTTTGTTTTCAAGTTCCATCATTAAGTTCTCGTTTGGTGTAAAATGAAACAGAGGTATTCTGAAGGTCCTTTGATTTTCAGTTAAATCCCAAAGAAAGATTTGGAAAGTCGGCAGCTGCCCTGTAACTCAGTCCTGGTTCAATATAGAGAGTACCTATTGGTGGCATCTAAGACAATAGAAGACTGTAAACTATTTGGAGATCTATATGCCAAGGGTTACAGGGTTTTATCTATAACAAATGCAGTACTGTAAGGAAAAAGTGATTTAATGTGATCATCACATTGAGAAAGGGATAAGAAAAGATTCAAAGGAAGGTGTTTGTGCAATTCTGAAGATGAGTCTTCCTACCACCCAGAGGGTGGTGAGGATGTTTCTGGGAATTATTGAATTCTGTTGTCATTGGATTCTAAACGTTTCCTTGTTTGCAAAGCCTTAAGTAAGGTTGAATATCAGTGATATCAGAGGCCCATTTTTCATTCAAATGTTTAGAGGCCATGCCAGGATTGAGAGAAAGATTCCATAAGGCACCCACCCTTGGAATGCCTGATCACAATATGGAGATTTTTGTTTACCTTCACGAAAGAGGTGGGTGTGCTCTTTCAGTTCTTACTCAAAGCATGGTGGAGTCACGAGGCCAGTGACCTACCTGTCAGCTGTGTTAGATCCAGTAGTTGTAATTTGTCCTAAGGGTATGAAAGTGGTTGCAGTTGTTTGTACTGCAAATGAACAAAGTGAAAGAATTAAGATGGAACATAAATTGATTGGGTTTGTTCCATATTCTGTTGGAATTATGCTGACCCATATATGGACTCAGCAAAAGACAAACAGTCATCTAACAAGAGAGGAACAAGTAATACTGGCATTAGTATCTCTATCAAAATGTGTAACTTCTTAAATCCTGAAATGCTGCTTTCTGTTCCAGATAGTGATGAAGACAAAGACAGGAGTGATGAAGATGATTATGAACCATAAATAATTGTATCAATGTCACAGAGTTATGTACCAAGCCAAGACCAGACATTAACGTAATTCCTCTTTAAATGGCTGAACAAATTCTATTTGTTGATGTTCTTGTTTGAGAGACCATCATGGAGCATTGAAAGCTGCCTATGCAGTATGTTCAATTTATGAAATTCTTGAAACATCATAGATGACAAATGTGACTTCAGCACAAGTGGCAGTGTTGTTTGCACTGACAAGAGCTTGTTGCCTTGCAGAAGATTCGATTATAAGGATTTTATACAGAAAGCCAATTTGGTTTTGGGGTGGTCCATGACTTTGGACTGTTGTGCTCATAAATAGGTTTTATGACAGCTCTGTTTCTACATACTTGATTTGTTGGAAGCAATACAACAGCCAAAAAATGTTGGAGAGATCAAGTGTACTGCCCAAAAGGCTAGAAAGATATGGTCACGCTTGGAAATAAATATGCTGATCAGGTAGCGAGATACTGTGCACTTTAGAATAAAGCTGTGAAATCAAATGAACAAATGACAAATCAAGAGACTAACAAAATGAATTAAATGAGATTCCTGCATAAGGTGTAGGAAATGTATATTGTCTCTTTTTTAATCCAATCCAGATTTCCGTAAGTGAATTGAGGGAGATCCAGGAGGAAGCCCTAGAAGATGAGAAAAGAAAGTGGGAAACGTTGGGTCACAAAAAGAATTAACAAGATATCTGGATTACTCCTCAATTTGAATATATATCACATGATTCAATGTTAAATTTGCATAATCAGTCACATGCAGGGAGAGATTCCATGATTCAAACATTCAATAAGTACTGGCAAAATTCAGAAGTGGTGCAGAGGATTTGTGTCAGAGACTTTTAATTTGTCAAAGAAATAATCAGGAAAAATGACTACTGTCCTTGTGATTTATACCGGCAAATCAGAGGGTCCATTTACAGGACTTTAAGCAGATTTGATTTAGATGCCGGTTAAAAATGGCCTTATACACATTCTTCTGATTGTCTGCTTTTTCTCTAAATGGATTGAGAACTACACCATCCAGAGATCAGGTATCATGACAGTTGCCAAACTTTTATTGAGGGAATTAATACCTCGTTTTGGCCTGCCGACCTCTATAGAAATAGACTGTGGATCCCTCTTTAAGAACAAAGTTTTGAAACCAATTTGTACAGTTCTCCAGATTGATCAAATGTTCCATTGTAGCTACCACCCCCAATCATCTGGCTTAGTCGAAAACATAAATGGGACCAACAAAAACAAAATTGCCAAAGTGTGTGCATTAACTAGTCTGAAGTGGCATGTCACTCTTCCTCTTGTACTGATAAATATTACAAGTACTCTAGATTTTTTTTAAACTGATCTATTTTTTCATGAAGTGTTTATGGGTAGAGCAATAGAATTGGCATACATTCCTTCAGCTACACTTGTTTCAATGATTGATGACATTATTTTAGATTACTACAAAGTTCTGGATGATATTGTAAAATATGTTTCTCATCAGGTGAATTTGGCAACAGCATTGACAAAAGAAATTCAATGGCACCACCTGTAGTGATACTAATATTCATAGTCAGTTAATTATTGTGGCTCCTTTCCTCTGTGGGATATGACTCTACAGTAGTTGAGTTAACTACAGTACATCATGGTGTTGGATCTAATATATTGACACACAGGGAAAGCTTAGTTAGTGTTTTTCATGATACTATATATACTAAAATGTTCAGTATGTCGATATTATGGGGATCAAGGATTGTTTTACATGTACTTTTCTCCTTTCTTCTGAAAGTGATAAAGCTTTTACCTAAAACTTCTGATGTCTTACGGTTTCGCTTGTAATGTGTTTGTTAGCATTTCTAATAACCATGAGTTTCTATCACCATATATGTTGAATTTCAAAGTTTCACTGAAAGACCTATCTGTTTCTGAAGATGCTAAAAATAGATTAAAATATGGTAAATTCCTAAATATTTGTAGCACAAATTAACCATAATGATAACACAACTAAACAGGAGTAGGTTTAGAATGTGAGTTTGTTAGGGAATATAATGAGAAGATAATCATTTTGAATGGTGGGTTGTGAACCTGCAGGAGTTAAGTCAGTTGAGGTGAGAGTGAATGTGATAAACGTTATGTTGTTAGTGGTTATTTCATAGTTGGTGAAAAAAAGATTTTGAGAGAGATTTATATGTGTGTGGTAGGACTTTATTTCAAACTGCCTCGCAATTGGTTGGGTTAATGCTATCTTGCTTTAGTGTTTCCTAGAGTCTATCGTGTGAATGGATTGAATAATGCTGTTGTTTTGAGTAGAGTTAAACTTGGGTTTGGGCAGAGAGAGTTAGATGTATTAGGAGCCATGAGTCCATCTATAGGTGTGGCTATGAATGATGTGAAGATTATATCTAGGTCTATGCTTGGAGACCGGGATTTTTCTGATACTGCTGGTGCCTTAACACAGAATAATTCTGAACTAATTGCAATGTGGGCATTAATTATGCAAACCTGCTTAGTGCGAGATTTATCAATCTCGCAAAGGAAGACAATGTTTATAGGGCTTTGAAGGTTAGAGAGTTTTGCACCTTCATTCCCAATAACAGTAGGGTTATTAAGGCATATGGGTCCAACATGCCTAATATTTCTTGTGCATTTCAAGCTTTAGAGGAGCATTGCTTGTGGGAAGCAGTGGGTTCCTGGGTTAGTGACATAGGAGAGAGCTTTAGCAAGGTTGATGAATGGTTTCATAGTTTGGAAGAGGGTATGCTTAGGCTGTTTTTAGGCCCTGTAATCATTGTAATGATTTGTGCAATTGTTGTGTTTCTCTCATTCATATTTTCTAAGAATTTGTTTCTAAAATGTGGGTGTAAGAATAAATGAGGGTCATTAAAAAAGAAAACAATTTAAATGGACGATGCCAGAGATTAAGTTGACAATCAGCTAAAATTGATAGTAGAATCAACCCGAAAGAAGCAGAAAGTGATGCAGACTGTGTCATCATAACTGACTAATTAGATGAATTATGTTTTTTGTGATTATAGAATAATTAGGGGGGAAGTTGTTAGAGATTATTTTTGTACAATCATGCTTTTGTTCATTATTACCAACGTGTGAATGTGATTTTTCACTTGATTACACATGCATTTATCGAAAGTGTTCTACTGTTTTTAAAATGAATTTCCTTTTGTGTATAGAAGTATGTTTTCCTGACACTTGTTAAGTAGACCTTAATTTGGGCATAAAAGCCATCTTATCCAAAATGGTTGTCCCCCATTGATTTTTCCACTGCACATTTCACTGTTTATTACTGCAGCACAGAAGCAAGCAGAAGTGTTTTGTTTATTTCCATTATCATTGTTCATGCTGTTCTTGATAAATCTTCCTGTGTTCAGTCACAAAACTACAACTTTACTTTAAGGTTCGTCCTCTAGCTTACTGTACCCAATTCATTCATATTAGCGTGTTGCTCTTCATGTATTCTAGCTTGTTCCCCCATCTCTGGATAGCACTAACATGGATTGGACAGAATCAATATTCATGTAGTTGGATAGTGCCTAGATGGTCAGGCAATATGGTGAGTAATAATACTGTGCTCTGATTTGCTGTAACACAACTCATCATACCACGATCAAATTAAAATTCAAATTTATTATAAATGTATAGTTAATAAAAAACCATTACATAAGAATCTCATTAAAAGTTCATTTTAAAAACTCAGTTTGGTAAAATCCGGGGACCATTACAGAAATGCCATGTTTAAAAAGAGATCTAAATTATAAGTTATTACGCAGCTTAAAAATACATGCATGCATGGACCTTGGGCATGATCAGCACACTATATGCTGGTTAAACAACCATGCTCAGTACAAAACACATGCATTGCGACATTATGCCCAGTCTCATAGTTTTTATAAATACAACTTCTTCCAGCCTGTATTTATAAACCCAGGGCGTATTCAACCCGTTGTATCTGCTTGGCAGTTTATTTCACACCTACGCCCAAGCAGGAACAGCATTCAGGGAGGTGAGCCTCAAAGGCTTCTGCCCTTTGTACTTCTAGACAGGGCCTCTCCAGCTGGTGGAGATGCCCGCCCCCGACCCAGCCACCACTTTTGGCAGCAAGGTCAGCGGGAAAATTAGTAGTCAGGAAAGGTGTGTCCCCCTCCAGCCAGGATCACACCTAAGGTGCTCTGAGCTGAAGTGACCGCCTCCTTTGAAAATCCTTCATATTGGATGAAAGGATTTTAGCCAATAGGATTAGGGATGTGTTCACCCCCTAAAGGGGGTAAACACATAGATGGTGTAGTCATCCTAAAGGTATGTAGCCCATTGGCTATTACCTGTAATTACCGGTAATGCCCCTAACGTTTAATACCTAAGGGGCATCCGTGAACCAAGGAATTCAGATTCCTGTGACCAAAGAAGAAACAGATGAAGAAGACAATGTGCAGCCAAGTCTGGAAGACGACTACCGATTTGGCCCCAGACCTACCGGCCTGTCTCCTGCTCAAAGACCCAGCGAAGAAGGCAATGCCTGTCCTGTAGGCAGTGACTTCCAGAACTTGAGGAAGACTTCCCATGCTTCCACAAAGACCAGCTCTCCAGAGGACAGTGGCCCTGTCCAGAAAAATCTAACTACAAGGACAAGGGATCCAGCTGGAACCATAATGCCTGCCTACTCTGCACCCGAAGCCCATGGCCCGAGTCTGAGTAGTTGACCTGTCCAGTAAAGTATCCCCAGCAATCCTGACCTCAAATCCAGTGTTGGCTGACCTTTCCTGGACCCCACGAAGACGCCTGCAGCCTCATCTTAAAGGGTCCCACCAACCGCAACAGCCCCTGTTAAAGGAAATCCGACCCAAAGGGCACCCCTGCATCCTCAGCCGCATGACTTTGGGGAGCCCAGACGACGGTGCCCAAGCCTCCTTCTACATCCCAACTTACCTGTCCAGCCAGTGCTGATCTTCATCCAGCCTCCTGGATCGAGCCTGTAGCCTCTTTGTGTGACCAAGATTCCCATTGAAAAGCATTGGGCGTCCATAGCTGAGTTGCACTGTGCACCCAGCTGCCCCTGTGCTGCTGGTGGTGTAAGGTTGGTGCTGCCTTACTTTAACCCCAGGGGCCTGTACCCTTAAACCACAGGTACTTACCTGCAAACCACACGTCTTGTGGGTGCCCCCAGTATCCATTGACTAACTTTGAGCCCAGTGATCCATTGACTAACTTTGAGCCCAGTGACATCTGCACCCTTTGCCACTGGTAGAGCAGTACCTACCTTGATCGGACCCTCGCCCAGTGTTTGTCCAAACCCCTGCAGACTAGATGGGTAAATAGAGTACTTACCTGTAATTGCTTAACTGTTTTCCTTCCGTAGGATTGCCTTGCATTTTCTGCCTATTGTACTAAATGTATATCGTTTAGGTTTGCTACTGTTTTAGTGACACTGTCAATACTTCTGTAAAGTATTTGACTGCCTTTACAAAGAAATACTTACTTCATTTGAAAAATGTGAATACTCTTGAAACTGTTACTTACCTGCAACTGAGTTCCTCTCGGTTCTAAAAATTAAATAACAAAGTAATAACGTAATCATTTCTTGCCTGAGTGTTTACAACAAATGCTTAACACAGTCCTCTGATAAGCCTAACTGCTCGACCACACAACCACAAATAGAGATTTTAGTATCATCTATCTCTGTAAGCCTCTGGGCATCCACTGGACTTTGTGCACTCTATACCTTACTTTGTTATAGTATATACAGAGCCAGATTCCTACAAATGGTCTTCCCGCCTTTTGACAGGATGATGGGCAGCTTATAAAACGTCCCCCAGCATGTTTCCCGCTGATTTTGGTTCTTGGTGTCAAATAATCTGAGGACATCTCCATCAAGCAAAGAAGCACTTGCTTCATATAGTTAAGAGGAAGTACCCTAATTTGGTGGAAAATCACCTGTTTGTAGTCTTGCTGTTTTCTCTGCAGGAGGCTTCATATTATCACAAAATTCTGCATGAAGACGCACAAGGAGCAAATGCATTGCTAAAACACACAAGGTCGCTGGAGACATTTCCTCTTGGTCCATTTGGCAGCTTTGGTGTAGAATATGCCCTAGTTATTACCCAACGATATAACACTTAATAAGTAACCAATAGAAAGTACTCTTGTTGGGTAGACTTTTTCTGCAAAACTGTGGACTCTTGTTTAATAAAGGGGCAGGTGAGGTTCCGTTCTGGCCCAGTCACTCACATAGTTACTTACATATCCACACCAACACTCACACACTCACTGGCACTCCCATTCAGCCTCTTTCACATCCACTCACAGACCCAAACATCCACTCAGACACCCACTCACACACCCATACAGTCACTCACACACCCACTCACAGACTGACACTGACACTCACACACACATAGAGCCACTTGTACACTTACACAGACCCACATAACCACTCCCACTCATAGATCCATAGAGTCACTCACACACCCAGAACACTATTCACACACCCACTCATACATCCATTCAGCCACTGATACACCCACTTACAGATCCATACAGCCACTCACAGACCAATACAGCCACTCGCAGACCCACTCACACACCCATTCAGCCAACCACACACCCACTCACAAAGGTGTAAGGTTATAGTTAGGAAATAACATATCAAAAACCTTTGGAATTCACTGAAAAAAACAAAGGCTACAAGGTTGTTATAGGTAGGAAATAGAATTGAAAAAACATTTGAAATTCACCAAAGGTTACAGGGATGTTATAGTTAGGCTCAGATTTGACTCGGACACAACCATAGAAATTCAGCAGTTACAGTTGCCTGAGCTAATTATAACTTATGCCCCCGCAATGTACTGCTTATGACCTTACATATTACATCACTCTTGATATGGTCATAGACATCACTGATGACATCTCAAATGGCATCACTGATGACATCATCCATAGAACCACTATTACACCCAATCACAACCCCATAGAGCATCTCATACACCCACACCACCACTCACATACCCATTCACAGACCCATACAACTACTCACACACCCACTCACTCATACATAGGGCCACTCATACACCCACTCATTCACACTTACAACCACTCACACAACCAGTCATTCACCCATTCAGCTACTCACACAATCACTCACTCACACAAACAGCAACTTACACAGCCACACACTTACCCATATATCTACTCACACACCCACTTATTCACCAATACAGCCTCTCAACACAGCCACTCGCTCACTGATACAACCACTCACACAACCACTTACATACCCATTCACACATCCATACAACCACTTACATACCAGCTCACTCACCCAAACAGCCACTCACACAGACTCTCACTCTCCAATACCGCCGCTCACACACCAATTCACTTAACAAAATACTCACTCAAACAGCCACACACACAACCACCCAAAAACCCCTACAACCACTGACATGGCCATACAACCCCTTATACATGCATACACCCACTCACCCACCCAAAAAAGACTACTCACAACCCCATTCACAGACCCATACAGCCACTCACATACCCTCTGACAGATCCATGCAGCCACTCACACCTACTCTCCTACCTCACAGCCAAGACCTGGAACAACCTTCCCCTCTATCTGTGCTGAACCCCAATATACCCGAATATAGGCCTAGGTAGTTACACAACCTTTTACCTAAATCAGTTCTAGCATTGTTCTATATAACGGGTTGGCACTGACCTTTTCCCTAGTTAGGTACTACATGACTGTTGTGTGGTTTTCTCCAAAAACTAGCCTCATGTATTATGCAAGAAGATTCTCAGTATCATAGCAGGATTACCATTTTCTGCATCATAACTCTGTTTAATGTCACCTCTATCATCATCCATGCCTGACATTCCCACAGTACACTTCTAGGTAGAACCGCTGAGATTACCTTTCAGGTATATAAGCACTACATTGATCACTGGGCAAACCAGAGGAGAAAGACTTCCATGCTGACATGCTAACGCGAGACGCTGAGGTCCCTGAGTGCAGACACTCTAGCACACACTAGTCTGACATCCCTTGTGGGGAGTCCCTCTCAAGACCAAGACGGGGTCCTTCGCTCTCACACATCAGGTAATGGGGTTGGCTCTATCCTAAGGGTATTCTTGGTTATACACCTACATACATGCTAGGTACATTTAGTTACATCTAGTTAGGATTTGCATTGTAGGAGTATGCATTATTACTGTTATGTATCTATATGCCTGCATATATTCATTGTTTTAGAACTATGGTAGGATTCTACCTTTTCTTTACTCTACTTGTGCTCATAATCGTATATATCTGTTTATGTCTAATGGTTGTTGCAGCACGCATATTTTATACTAGAATGATGCTGGTTCAATAACAACTTATTTAAAACGTCCCGCTGTTTATTCTGTGTAGCTCTCTAAAACAAAGTAAGTACGAGTGACTGAACAAAAAGTACTGTACTGTTTCCATGATCCCTGAGGGGTCAGGGTTGTCATGTTCGATAGTTGCCAGAAATTATTCGCTCTTTGATAAAAGAGGCTCATAGTGGCTCTGTGAACTAGCTGGTCTACAGACTAACATATCCTTTGGGGTTGCCTGGGATCAGTCTGGACACCAATCCCTTAGTTTATGTTGTCTAAACGCACAGATCCTATATAGATTTGTAGGTACTACACAACAACCACTGGCAAAGCCCTACACTGCTCCATTTCAGGAAGGACCTAAAAATCTGGCTCTTCAGAGGATCCCAGCATCCAACAGAGCCCCCCCCAGGATCTAGAGACCATCACAGGTGAGTAGCTGTGCTTTAGAAAACCCTGATTGATTGACACACACCCATACAACCACTCACACACCCACTCATATACCAAATACAGCAACGCAGACACTCACTCACTGATACAGTCACACAGTCACTCAAATGACATAAGTTAGAAATAGAATCACTCATTAGTAGCACAGAAAGAATTGCAATTTAACGTATGCTGTAGCTTAGTATATATCTTTAAGTCTGAAATGTTTACAAAACACTCACACTCAATGGATGATGTCATCAGTGATGTAATTTGAGATGTCAGCAGTAATGTGATGCCACTGACCATGTCATGAGTGATGTAATATGTGAGGTCATGAGCAGTGCATTGCGGGTGCATACGTTATAGTTAGCTCAAGTAACTATAACTGCTGAATTTCTATGGCTTTGTATGAGTGAAATCTGAGCCTAACTATAATAAGTATAATGTCCCTGTAACCTTTGGTTTTTGCACTGAAAAAAACAAAGTTTACAGGGACATTGTAGTTAGGAAAAGGAATTTTAAAAAACTTAAAAATTCACTGAAAAAACAAAGGTTACAAGAACATTATAGTTAGGCTCAGGTTTCATTTGTACAAAACAAGTAAAATTCAGCAGTTGAAGTTAGCTGAGCTAACTATAACTCGCTCCCCCGCAATGCACTGCTTATGACCTCCCATATTACATCACTCATGACATTGTCAGTGATATCACTCATGACATCTCAAATGACATCACTTATGACATTATCCAGAATATGGCTAAACCACCCGCTCACACCCCCATAGAACCTTTCATACACCCACTCCCACACAACCATTCACAAACGTATTTACCCTACTTTAGCGCTAGATATATATCAGTTCTGTCTGTCTGTGTGAGTGAATGTGTAGGTGCTACTCTGACAGTCTGTAAGGACCTTTTAGTGTCTGTCTGCTTTTCTATTTTTGTACGTCATATGTAAGTGTAGGTGGCAGAGTGGATTATTGGGCACAAGGATCTCTAGGACTGCATATAGCTCACTGAAACTTCAGAGGACATATGTTAAGTTTTAGTCTTGGAGTACCCCGCACGATGACCTACCTGAAGCCTACCTCAGTTGTGAGTTATAAGTGTTAAGAGAACAGTTTATGCGTTCCCTAGGAGTTTTGAAAGTGAAGGTTGGCCTACCAGTACAACTGCATGCACCGGCTGAAATGTAGCAGGGCCACAATGTTATGCAAGGGCAACTTCTGTGCACAGTAGACTTGAAAGTCCCAGTTGTGTAGCAGATATCGAAATGAGTTTGTCAGCTCCTATGTGACTAGGGCTGTGATGGCATGTGTATGTAAGTTTGTTGGTAAATCAGTGGCTCTCTTTGTGACATGTATGCTTCTCTGGTGTCTGCAAGGGGCTCGTGAATTGCCTTCTGGGTGTGCTAGTGAGTATTGGTGTTATTTAAGTGTGTGTAGAACTGCCTCCATTAGTGCTTGATACATATCAGTTATGTCTGTCTGTCTGTGTGAGTGAATGTGAAGGTACTTCTCTGACAGTCTGTATGGATGTTTTAGTGTCTATCTGGTTTTCAACTTTGGTATGTCAGATGTGAGTCTTGGTGGCTGGGTGGATGTATAGTTGGGCACATGGGTTTAAAATGTATTCCCACGGGGAGGTGGCAGTCCTCAGGGCTGCAGGGGGTTGTGCAGGCCTGCCTGCATTTCTAATATTCATTGACCCAGGGAGGTGAGGGTACCCGGGGCTGTGGAGGGCCTCACATCCCCCTGTTAATTTGTATTAGTTATAAACACAGGAGGTGGTGGTCCCCGGGGCTGCGGGGCTGCAACTGACCCCCTACAACATTATTTGAGCCCTGGGAAGGTGGCAATCCCTGGGGCTGTGGGGGCGGCCCGCTGGCCCGCTCGCTTTTCTAAAATTCATTGCCCCGGGGAGGTGGTGGTCCCCTGGACTGTGGGGGGCTGAGCAAGCCCGCTGCACTTCAATAATTAATAACCCTTGGGAGGTGGTAGTCCTAGAGAGGTGGTGCTCTCGCTTGTTGAAAACAGAGTAGAGTTTGTTATGGCTTAGGATAAGCAGCATTTCACTAAGAAATCCCCAGTGAGGTAGCAGTCCCTGGGAATTTGGGGGGTCCAAGATGCCCCCCAATTAATCATTAAAGATGCCCTGTTGAGTAAGTTATTTGAAGAGTGACTGTATAAATGAGTGTCTGATTGTATCAGTGATTGTATAACAAAGTAAGTATGTATTAGTATCTGCATAAATAAGTGATGTGGTGTGTGTATAAATAATGGAGTTGGTGTGTATAACTATATAACAGAGTAATTAGGTATGTGATTGATTCTTTGCATGACTGACTACGTGTGTGAGTAACTCTATGGATGAGTGCCGGAGTGTGACTGTATGTATAGGTGTATGAGTGCATATTATAGTACTCTATTGATGAGTAACTGCATGTATAAGTGATTGGATGTGTGTGTAGACCTAGGAAATAGTGGGTGGTATGTAGTATCTGGCATTGTTGTGTGTATGGTTTCAAAAATAGTAGTCTGTATTTTAGAGTGCGAGTATCAAAGTTTATATTAGGGCATCAGTATGTGCATCAGATTATCACGTGGATGATGTCATCAGTGATGTCATTTGAGATGTCATCAGTGATGTCATCAGTGATGTCACTGACCATGTCATGAGTGATGTAATATGTGACGTCATCACCAGTGCATTGCAGGCGCGCAAGTTAGCTCAACTAACTATAACGGGCGAATTTCCCTGGTTTTATATGAGTCAAATATCCAACTAACTATACGTCCCTGAAACCTATGGTTTTTTAGTGAATTTTAAAGGTTTTTTAAATGCTAATTCCGAACTATAACATCTGTAAAACCTATGGTTTTTTCAGTGAATTTCGAAGGTTTTTTAAATGTTAATTTCATATTTTAATATTTATAAAACCTATATTTTTTCTACTTTTTTTAAAAATATTTTGGAACTTTATAATCCTTTTTTCTTTAACTTTAAAAATTATGTAATGTTTTATATCTTCCAAAAAAAGATGTATATCTTTTTCCTTTTTTTTTTTAGAAAACTGGAGTCCCGTCCTAGTAGTCTAGCAAGCTCCATCAGCACGCGAATCTTATCCGCCATATTGCTAAACTGGTAAATGATTTGCATTTCATATCCGACGGGTTCGTGGCACACGTCCACTGTAACATCATATACGTATGAGGTCGCGCCAGCTGCTACTGTGGTATGCGACGGGTACGCAGTACCAAGCCGCGCGTTACATCATGTACATATGGGGTCGCGCCCGCTGCGGATTGCGTATGCAACAAGTGCACGCTGCCAGGCCCTGTGTTACGTCATAGATGTATGGTGTCGCGCTGGGTATGCCATTCCCTCATTTTTTTTTTTATGTCTCAAAACTATATCTAAATAACTTTAAAGTGCATATGAGAGCAAGCGATAATCTAAAATATTTTAAACATTTATATATTTCTAACTGTAATAAACTTATATTATGGTAAATATATTTTCTCAAAATCGCGTCGGTGTGGTCCCCTTGCACGCTGGGTGCGCGATTGCCATGTGACCTTAAAAAAAGCATTTGATTAGTTCATAACATTTCCTATTGTAGCAGTTGGAGAACGCCACCCATTTTAGTCATTCTCTCTACCGCATTTGATGAGACACACCTCTTCTGCTTAGAGAGCTTTTTTGGAAACTTTTTGCTATGTACACATACCTTACACTACACACAACATGCAACCATCATCTTCATCAATATTCATGGTCTGTAAAGTAGCCTTCCACCTGTGATAGCCATGCACCTAAAAGTTACATAACCGAAATTTTCCCCACTGCCAGAGGTAACATGGTTGCATACGCTGTCCACAGCACAATGTAATGTGTTACGGCCCAGGGGCAGTATCATGCATAGATAATGAACACACGGACACAGGTAGATAGTGGAAGTAGGTACGAGCACGTGCTCTTGACTCCTTTTTATTACCAGGGTCACATATCCATTGACATCTGTGCTGAATGCGTGTGAAATGAGTGTAAACCAGCCCTCAGGGAATGGTTGCTGTTATCTTCAACTACAACAGTAATCATTGGATCACACACAGAGATTCAATAATAATAAAAGGGTCAACAGTTTGTGCTGCAGTAAGGTAGGGACAGTAGATGTGAAATAATACACAAAAGATTCTATCGTAAAAGAACCATAACTTGTGGTATACTGAGATATAGGCAGTAGATCTGAAATAATAAACAGAAAGATTGTATCATAAAGGGTCCATTAGTTCTAGTGCACTCAGATAGCCACATCAAAAGCATTCAGCATGTGCACAGCCAGCGATGATCCGTGCTGTGGGCGGGCCGTACTAGGAGTAATATCTGTTGCCTACAGGAATGCATCATCTGCAACAGCAACTCAATCTGAATTGTGAACACTGCTGTCTACAGTGTAGGCCAGAGCGAGCTGTCAGCAAGGGCCCACAGCCACGTGGCGTTGACTTGAGCTGTCCTGTTTGCAGTACGCAAAGCAACAAAAAGCATATGTGGAGCCTGCGATGATGCGTATGCGTAGTGCAGACAGAGCACACTGCAGCAATGTCTTTTGCCTACAGGACTGCGTCATCTACAATAGCGACTCGATCTGAATTGTGAACACTGCTGTCTGCAGTGTAAATTGAAGGCAGTAGTCAGCACAAACATCCATCAATACTTTTCTCACTTCCTCTTCACAAAATACAACATAACTTACAAAAAACTGCAATAAATAAATCAAAACAATTCGAATTGCGATCTCTGCTGTCCACAGTGTAGACTGTTATTCAGTGTTCTTTTCTACTACCAAGAAGAATTTGGTCATTGTACTAAACCTATAACTCATCTAAAAAAAGTTCTTCAAGCAAGTATACTAAAAGGATGTTCTGTATATTTCAATAGACGTTGTAGTTAGTTGCCTACTGGATTCCGTAATTTAACAATCACCACTCGATCTGAATTGTGAGCCCTGCTGACCGCAGTGTAGGCCAGAGGCAGTGGTAATTAACGCCTCACAGCCACGTGCCGTTGGATTCGGAAGCACGGAGTTAGTTGCACCTGATCGGAGGGGGTACACGGAAATCATCACAGACTTTACCTTCTGACATCCTCAATAATAGAATCAAGACCCCGTTTCACTGTTCGGACCAGCTATACCGCAGTGTACTCCGGCGACTACAGTCAACCAAGCCCAATAATCATGTGCAGCAGTTAGCTACGGAAGCACAGAGAGTGATACACCTCAACGGAGGGAGTTCTGTGAAAACCAAGAAGCAGGTAATATCAGACATTGTCCATTGTGGGATCAAGACACCGTTCAATTGTTGGGACCTAGAGTTGGTTGCACCTGGTCGAAGGCAGTACCTTCATCTCCACTCTCAGATGCAGTTCTAACATCGTCCATTGTGGGATCAAGACACCGTTCCACTGTTGATACCTGTTGGACTACTGTGTTAGTAGTATACAGAGCACTACACGATGTGGGGCCTCAGGCTGGGCGCTGTGCGCCTGTGTCGCGGTAGCCAGCGTTGATCTCAGAAGCCTTCCCAGCTCGCAGACCTCAGCCCAGGAGCTTCTGCGGGCACGTGGTGGGCTCTCTTTCACATACGACGGTGTCAAAAGGTGAACTGTGGGACATATGTGCGTCGCACCGGCCATGACGGTTTCTGGGTACCAGCAGGCTGAGAGCATCATTCACGCACCCACTTTCACTCATGGCGTCAGCCTCGTGGCGGTGTAAGCTGCGCAGACCTGGCAGACATGTTCGCCATTCCGGAAAAGAACCACACCCAGAGAACCGTGCCTTTTACTCATACCCCTACGCTAGCCTTGCGTGCGCCGAGCCAGCCCACTACGCTAAAGATTTGAGGGGGAGGGGGCACGTACGCGCTATGTTTTCTTAATCTTCCCTACTGACTGTTCTATCATGGTTGCGTCGACTGTCCACTTCACTCAATAGACCATCAGTGTATGTTGACATGTACATGTCTGTGCTCTGCATACTCAAGTCTCTCCGGCATATCCCCTCAACACTTTGCATTGTATACTTTTATAATCGAGAATCATTTGCCACCTTCGCACATACTTTGCTCCCATCTCTCCCCGCATTCTGCATTGTGTGGCAGAGGTGCCATGCCATGTTTGGTTTGTGTACATGGCTAGCCACGGTTCCCACAGTACGTAGTGTTGTTGTGTCTGCTAGGTGTACATGTTGTTTGTCATGTTGTATGTGATTATATAAGGTAGCGCGTTTATTCACGAGCAGTGGTTTCTCCAATTTACATATCGCTGTCTTAAAGAGGATACAGAAGTTTTTCTCACAGGTGAAAAGTGCGACCACAATGGCAGTCATTCATTACTATGCAAGAATGTCCAACTGCACGTCGCTTCTAAGCTTACAGCCCCCAATCTTGCGTGCTTTCTTAAAAGCACACCAACTCCCACAATCAGAGCAACATTCACACAGCTTTCTAACAGTAGTTATCTGTTTCTTAATAACATGGACTGCTTCTGAATGTGAGCTGGCATACCGTATATCCTTACTGTTTCAAACCGAGTAACTTCCTGTGGCAATGTCTATACCCACCCACACAGAGTAACTCCCACAGTTCAACTTGGCCTTCAATACCTAATTTGAAAACAGATTTCATTAAACTGAGCAAACTGAAAGCGCTTTTGTTTCAAACAGAAGTGTCCCTCACTTCTGCAAAAGAAATTTATCGACTGCAGATAGCACGAACTTCAAGAAAAATGCAGTCCCTTTTAAATACGAACCTCCCATTACACTTTGTGAATTGTTACACAATTTTCAACACATCTGACACTCAAGGTCTGGCACATTTTTTTAACACTGTGTCCTTCGGCCTTGTCACAGGCTTTCAAACTGTTTTTGGTATAATACCAGACTTCATTCATTCGATCATCTCTGGAATAACAGGAACAGTGCCCATAATTCTCACTCTGTTTGCGGCCATCCTACTACTATTTTTGCTTGTAAAAAATGGCTGCGCTCCCTGTGGTAACAATCATGTCCGACAGAATACGCCTCTACGTGAAGTTACATCAATACCGTGAAAAATGGAACAACTTTTCGGCTGCCTGCCTCTATCTATTATCAGAGCCAGCTACAACATGACATTTATTTACACATATGCAATCTGCATGCAACCATCTTTTTATTGCAAAACTTGCCCATTCGACTGGCGAATGGATCTATGCCTTGCCAACATCCCAACAATCGCTCTCGATATCCAGCAGGTAATGGAGTATCTTGAAAACCATGAACTTGATTGTTCGGCAGTGGAGCAATGGCGGATGCAACGCAAAAAGTTATCCTGGCGGAATGGGATTTCTGCGCAGCCGCGAAAGATCTCCTGCAATGTGCGATCTTTGACATTCAAGGAACATTACTGTCCCTTCGAGGATATGAATTGGATTGCTTCGCTTTTCTCACACAATGGCAACAATCGCCTCTTGGAACATTACGCATCACAAGCCGCTGAAGAACTTCCGGACTGCAATCTCCAAGACTTGTAAGAAATTCACGTTATCCTTGGATTGATTTTTTCCAACTTTTTAAACTTTTTCCTATAAAATTGTTTTTTTTAATACACTTCAATTGAACTATTTTCATATATTAACTTTCTAAGTATACTCAGGCATTTGAACTATGTGTTCGTTATTGCCCCTTACGTCTCAGGCATAACCAGGGATGGGTGATGTATGGCCTATGCAAATACGCTATTTACTTGCTAAATTAGCCCAAACCCCACATCCATTTTGAAACCATGTCTATTCTTTGTGCACATGTCTCTCTGCCTGCCTGTTATCCACGAAGCCCTTTCACACAAATTAGCTCATCCTCAGCCTCTGCTCACAAGCTGGCGATCAAGATCAAAAAACACGACATTGTTTAGGAACTAGTTGCCACAGTCTGGTAATCGTATCCTACCTTTATTTCATTATAGAATGTACTCATTCATGTCTAATAGCTATTGTTTATGTCACATGGAACTGTAACATGTAATGTGCAATTCACTGATGTAGCAGCTTAGGTTTGAATACAGCACAAGCGGTTGGAGTTTGTCTCAGCTCGATGCCTTAGCTCTTGCACAAGAATGTTTTTCTGAAAGGGCTGAAGACAATAATGTATGGTTTGACGAGAAGGGTACCGAATGTGCTTCTGAGAAGCGCAATGTTTGTGTTCCTCCTCAAAGTTTCGATGTGAGTAGAACTATTACCAATTCTGACACGCACCAGATTGAATCTACTGTAGAAGAGATTGCTGACTGTTCTGCTGTTGATAATTTTGTGTTAAAAAAAGGAGTACTAGGGTACCTAAGAAGTTTGATGATTACATTTTAAAATGTTTATTTATTTATTTGTTTTCTTAAAGGATACATGTGGTAATCGCATCCTACCTTTATTTTCGTTATAGAATTTAGAGTCATTCATGTCTAATAGGTATTGTTTATGTCACACGGAACTGTAACATGTAATGTTGAATTCACTGATGCAGGAGCTTAGGTTTGAATACAGCAGAAGAGGTTGGAGTTTGCCTCAGCTGGATGCCTTAGCTCTTGCACCATTTATGGCACTTAAATAAAGACACTTTTTATATAACTTGCAGACTCCATCGCTTTATTACACACAGCCACTTTCTTAGACACACCTGATTTCACTATTTGTCTTCTGTGGCATTGCAACAATCTGCATTATATTCTTCATGATTATTTCTTTATTCCTGCTTGCTAAAACACTGCATTCGACTCTTCACACCGGTAGGGGTGAGTAGTTTGCTTCCCACTACCGCTAAAGTCTAAACGCATACTAACACCACTTGCACAGCTATGCTACAGCGCCCAGAGCACATCAGTTTACAGCAATCAGCTCACGGTTTAGGCACACGGTTTCATCCCCGAGTGTACCGCCACCTCACCTCAGCACCATCTCATTCTGGGCAAAACAGCACTTTCACACCAGTAGGGGTGAATACTTCGCTTCACACTCCCTGTATAGCACACCCTAACCACCCCACAGAGCTCACAGCGCTCCTACCCTCCTCTTTACTACTTTTTTCGCCCTTTTTTCCCCTTACTCGCTTCAACGGAATCACAAAATGGCTACCAACACTTCCTAGTTGCAACCGTTCGCAGCCAATAACCAGCAAGCTCGTGCTCGTAACGCCTCAGCCAATCAGATGGTAGAATTCCCAAATATCGATATCTTTAAATTTCGATATTTCTCCAAAACTACTAAACGGATTTACACCAAATAAACAAAAGCGTGCTTTCTAGACCAAGACCCTTCTCCCTGACAAATTTGGGGTAATTCCATTCACCCGTTCGACCTGTAGCCTTGTCTAAAGTTTCCTATGGAAATTGCATGGAGAAAACACGTTTTGGGACCCCCCCTTTTTTCTCGGCCCCACCTTGGCGAATCACCCCCAAACTTTCAACATAGGAGCTGATATGAACAAAGAATTAGTTTGGAATATTTAATGAAGATTCATCAAACAACGAAAAAGTTATAAACAAAACAAAAAATGCTCTTCCTATGGAAACTTGGTCCTAACTATAACTACCTAGTAGGTTTTATATAAACTCTGCTTGGGCACTGAGGAAGGCCGTCAGGCCGAAATGCATTTGCCGCAATAAAAGTGTTTCCGTGGATTTTCCCTGGCTGGCTTCTTCTATTTTCGTGAGGAGGGAGTTTTTGGTGATGTTGCTCATGTCAGGCCAGTGACGTGATACAGAGGCCCCCACACTGCAAGTTGGCCCCAACTCTACTGGCTGCTGCTTCGGCGGTCTTGTGACAATTTTCAAGGTATTGAAAAGCTGGGGCTCGCCTCATCGCCACGGAAGGAGTATGGCGGTTGTGAGGTGATTTTGCCTCACACTGGGCGGGATGCATGGCCATACCTGCCCCCACCGGATGGATTCCCAGGCACAGAGGTTGATGTGGTCCAGGGACCCAGGGGAGCGCTCGATAAACATCGCAGCAGGACTTTGGTTTCGGAACTCCCACTGTTTGTCCAGCACGCAGCACGACCATTTTGGCATCAAGATACCCCCCTGCATCACTTACCTGAAAGCCAACAGCATTCTGGGACTGGTAGTTCACTCGTCACCTGTGAGCTACTATCCGTGAGCAGATACACCTGGTTGGGGGTGGAGCCAATGCTGTCCAATTACAACGGAGCTGGACATATTTAAATTGGGACTACGATACCTCCTGAAACTCTGCTTGGGCACTGAGGAAGGCCGTCAGGCCGAAATGCATTTGCCGCAATAAAAGTGTTTCCGTGGATTTTCCCTGGCTGGCTTCTGCTCTTTTCGTGAGGAGGAAGTTTTTGGTGATGTTGCTCACGTCAGCCAGTGACGTGATACAGAGGCCCCCACACTGCAAGTTGGCCCCAACTCTACTGGCTGCTGCTTCGGCGGTCTTGTGACAATTTTCAAGGTATTGAAAAGCTGGGGCTCGCCTCATCGCCACGGAAGGAGTATGGCGGTTGTGAGGTGATTTTGCCTCACACTGGGCGGGATGCATGGCCATACCTGCCCCCACCGGATGGATTCCCAGGCACAGAGGTTGATGTGGTCCAGGGACCCAGGGGAGCGCTCGATAAACATCGCAGCAGGACTTTGGTTTCGGAACTCCCACTGTTTGTCCATTACGCAGCACGACCATTTTGGCATCAAGATACCCCCCTGCATCACTTACCTGAAAGCCAACAGCATTCTGGGACTGGTAGTTCACTCGTCACCTGTGAGCTACTATCCGTGAGCAGATGCACCTGGTTGGGGGAGGAGCCAATGCTGTCCAATTACAACGGAGCTGGGCATATTTAAATTGGGACTACGATACCTCCTGAAACTCTGCTTGGGCACTGAGGAAGGCCGTCAGGCCGAAATACATTTGCCGCAATAAAAGTGTTTCCGTGGATTTTGCCAGGCTGGCTTCTGCTCTTTTCGTGAGGAGGGAGTTTTTGGTGATGTTGCTCACGTCAGCCAGTGACGTGATACAGAGGCCCCCACACTGCAAGTTGGCCCCAACTCTACTGGCTGCTGCTTCGGCGGTCTTGTGACAATTTTCAAGGTATTGAAAAGCTGGGGCTTGCCTCATCGCCACGGAAGGAGTATGGCGGTTGTGAGGTGATTTCGCCTCACACTGGGCGGGATGCATGGCCATACCTGCCAACGCCGGATGGATTTCCAGGCACAGAGGTTGATGTGGTCCAGAGACCCAGGGGAGCGCTCGATAAACATCGCAGCAGCACTTTGGTTTCGGAACTCCCACTGTTTGTCCAGCACGCAGCACGACCATTTTGGCATCAAGATACCCCCTTGCATCACTTACCTGAAAGCCAACAGCATTCTGGGACTGGTAGTTCACTCGTCACCTGTGAGCTACTATCGGTGAGCAGATACACCTGGTTGGGGGTGGAGCCAATGCTGTCCAATTACAACGGAGCTGGGCATATTTCAATTGGGACTACGATACCTCCTGAAACTCTGCTTGGGCACTGAAGAAGGCCGTCAGGCCGAAATGCATTTGCCGCAATAAAAGTGTTTCCGTGGATTTTCCCTGGCTGGCTTCTGCTCTTTTCGTGAGGAGGGAGTTTTTGATGATGTTGCTCACGTCAGCCAGTGACGTGATACAGAGGCCCCCACACTGCAGGTTGGCCCCAACTCTACTGGCTGCTGCTTCGGCGGTCTTGTGACAATTTTCAAGGTATTGAAAAGCTGGGGCTCGCCTCATCGCCACGGAAGGAGTATGGCGGTTGTGAGGTGATTTCGCCTCACACTGGGCGGGATCCATGGCCATACCTGCCCCCGCCGGATGGATTCCCAGGCACAGAGGTTGATGTGGTCCAGGAGGAGGGAGTTTTTGGATATATATATATATATATATTATTATTATTATTTATTTTTTTTTAAAAGCCAGTCGGCGAAACGCGTCTGTCAGCGTTTCGGGGGAACAACGGGGGGGAACTTGCTGAATAAAGCATTTATGCTTTAAGAAACACTGTCCCTGGATTTTGCTTCGAGTGCTCTTCGCTTTACACGTTTTACGTGTTGGTTGTTTCATATATATATATATATATATATATATATATATATATATATTACCTACTGGCGGTCGCCAGTAGGTAGTTATAGTTAGGACCCTGTTTCCATAGGAAAACCGCAACATTCTATTTGGAATAACTTTGGCGCCGGTCGACGAATCCTCGCGAAATTTTAAAAACTAATGGGGCGCTACGCTGGGCTCCTACCCTGAAAGTCTCGGGGGGATTCGTCAAGCGGGGGCTGAGATAAAAGGGGGTCCCAAAACGCGTTTTTCCCATGCATTTTTCCATAGAACCTTTAGACACAGCTACAGCCCGAACGGCTGAACAGAGTTCCTTGAAATTTGGCAGAGATGTAGTCTACAGGTCAAGGAAGTGCCTTTTGTAGGTTTGGTGTAAATCTGTTCAGTAGATTCTGAGAAAATAGCCTTTAAATCAATATATATATCTGAGCCAGCTTACGGTGCGCTTACGGTGCGCTTACCGTACGCGCACGCCGCCGTGCGCGAGCGCGATTCTGATTGGCTGTTAGATCTTAGTAAACATTCGAATCGGTCGAAACCAGGAAGCGGCGGCCGCCATTTTCTCTCTCGCAGTCTGAGAGGGGGTTAAAAAACAAAGACCAAAAACATGTAAAGGGGCTGTTTAGACAGCTCCTAAGCACCTAGCCATAATGAGGGAGTCCTCAAAGATCCCCCAAGGCCAAAAACGTAATTTTAATTTTTTCGATAATTTCGTCGATTACGCTTACCGTACGTGTACGGTAAAATTTATTTAAAAAAAAAAAATTATCCATACTCTCTCCACCCCATGTGCAAACGGTGCCCGAAGGGCACCATTTGTGCATAGCATATAACATCAGTGAAAAATTAAAAATTAATAAAAAAAAAAAAATTATCCATACTCTCTCCACCCCATGTGCAAATGGTGCCCGAAGGGCACCATTTGTGCATGGCATATAACAGATGTGAAAAATTAAAATATTACCTTTCACAACGAAGCGCATCATATGTCCTCCTTGTGCGCACGGTGCGCGAAGCGCATCGTGCGTACATGGCCCATGTAGCGTAACGTGGGCATGCGGTGCGCGTAGCGCACCGCGTGCCCACCGTGCATGCAATCCAATCCAATCCAAGCTGACTAAACTGAAAAAAGATGTGCAAAAATTCAGTAAGGAAACAGTCTACCCATACGTGACAGATGAACATTATAACAAACCAATCCCACAACAATCAGGGAGAAAACAACGCTTCCGTCCGACGCCCCAGAACTGGACATTCAGCTCTGGAGAAGATAGAAGTGACACCAGCCGTGATGAAGGCTCGGGACCACACTATGGTAAATCGCCCGGGTACCAACCCATGATGCAGGCTCCTCAACAACAACCACCCCAACCACCCCCCTTTGGCTTTTGGCAACAGCCTTATTTTCCACCAGGCTTCGG
Source organism: Triturus cristatus (assembly GCF_964204655.1). Taxonomy (NCBI): domain Eukaryota; kingdom Metazoa; phylum Chordata; class Amphibia; order Caudata; family Salamandridae; genus Triturus; species Triturus cristatus. Next base: position 451,686,605 of record NC_140593.1, on the reverse strand, counting down.
TTATCATCCAGGCCCACCGCCTTTTTTATTCCAGGGCAGAGGCAGAGGGCGGGGGAGACAAAAAAGAAGAAATACAAGGGTCCAGTGGGAGGACCAACAACCACCGCAAGGAGTAACAACCAGGAGCAGAGGGAGAACGGAGATGCCCTCAACAAGCAGGGATTAACCAATATCGTTAATATCAGCACACACACCCTAACTCCTGATGAAGAAACCATTCTAAACAAAGGTTTAGGTTTCGTTCCTACTCCTAAAAATGACCCTTTCACTCTTAATGTGGAATTGGCCCAGTTTTTCCGTAAACTTAAGCTCCGAGATTTCTTCGGAGACACGCCAGAAACGGAGGAAGATAAGAGGAAATCTACAGGGTTGCGCAAAAAGTCTACCTTCCAACCACCAAACCAGAACATCTCATGTCAAATACTAACATTTGAACGAGCAGTGCTGAATGACATAGAAAATCTTGATTACCTTAACACCAAAGGGTTTAATAACCTTTCAGGGAAAGAACGGATGGCTCTACTAGCACTTAAAAACAACCGGGATATCGTCATCAAACCGGCGGATAAGGGGGGCGCGACTGTTCTGATAGACCTCGCGATGTACCGAGATGAGTGCATGAGATTGCTAGCAGACACGAACAGCTATGCAATACACCAAAGGGACCCCACGGGCCCAATTAAGATCAAAATCAAGAGCATGGTGGAAGAAGCTCTGGGTCACGATTGGATCACGAAACATGAAGCGGAGTTCTTAATTAATGACGAACCTAGGATGCCGCGCTTCTACATCTTACCCAAGATCCACAAAGGACGCATGCCACCGCCAGGTAGACCAATCGTCTCCGGCATCGAATCAGTTTTAGAACCTTTGTCCCAATTCTGCGATTGGTTCCTACGGCCCATTGTCAAGGAAACACAATCATACCTTAAAGACACGAAAGACGTCCTATGCCTCCTAAGAGACCTGGAGATTGATACCACAAGTGACTGGCTTATAACTATGGACATTGAAGCCCTGTACACCAGCATTCCGCAACGACGAACCTTGGAGGTGGTAGAAAACATCATCTTGCACAGGGAGTGGGATTTTGTTACCCCCCAACATTTTATCATGGAATGTGCTGAGTTGGCACTCACAGAAAACTTCTTCGAATTCGAACAGGTCATTTACCACCAAATAACAGGCACTTCGATGGGGAGCACATTCGCTCCCAGCCTGGCCTGTATGTATGTCCAACAGTTTGAAGATGATTTCATCAATAATGCAGTCAATCCATTCCAAAATCACATAAAAATCTGGAAACGTTACATAGATGACGTCCTGATTGTATGGAATGGAACAGAAGAGAACGCTACAGCCTTCGTCCAGTGGGTGAATCTTCAAGATAGCCATCTAAAATTCACTCACACTATCAATAAAAACCACGCGATCTTCTTGGACTTGGATATAACACTCACAAGTGAGGGGATCACAACTAAAGTTCATAACAAACCCACCGACAAAAACAGCCTACTCCTTTATGAGAGCTATCATCCTAAAGCCCTAAAACAGAACTTACCAGTCGGTCAGTTCCTCCGTATCAGGAGAAACTGTTCCGAGAAAAAGACTTACACTGAGCAAGCAGAACAACTTGAAAAAAAACTGGTTGAACGCCATTATCCGAGGAAACTGGTGAAGAAGGCTAATAAAAGAGCCAGAAACAACCCGAGGGAGGCGCTTCTGGAAAACGTGGAAAAGGAGAAAACCAACAGACCGGTCTGCGTCACCACTTTCACCCCAATCTCAAACTCAGTCCAGAAAATTATTCAAAAAAGATGGCACATACTTAACAGCACTGGAAAACATTGGGAACCACCACTGTTCGCATACAAACGGAATAAAAATCTCAGAGATGAACTAGTACATGCCCAGATGAACACACATGAGAATACAGACCAACTAAGACTCTGGGATCAACCACCCGTGGTTGGCCATTTTTCTTGTGGCGGATGCCAGTCGTGTAATCTTACAAAGAACACTAAATCAGTGGACATTGGAACCAACAGACCGTGGCAACTAAAATCGTTTAGCAACTGTAACACGGATAATGTGATATATCTACTGACATGCCCTTGCCAACTTCAATACGTAGGGATGACTACGAGGAAAGTGAGAATTCGTATCAATGAGCACCGCAGCACAATCAGGCGCAAAAAAACGAACACCAAGTTAACCCGACACTTTACTGAGAAAAACCATACAGATACAGACCTACAGTGGACTATCCTGGAGGTTATGAAGAAAACGAAATTTGATCTCACAAGGGCTCTTCATGTGAGGGAACAACGTTGGGTGTACCGCCTACGCTCTCATGAGAAAGGTCTCAATGATGACATTCCATGGCTGCAGTTAACTAATTGAAGAAAGGAGATATAATTCTGACAGTAGAATTACTATACGCAATGTTTCCCCTCAATTTCCTTTCTTTCTAACACTAACATTCTCTAATCGATCTAATACACAAATGATCCAACCATCAATAGCCATTTTGCATAGTTTTACTGCATGCTAAAAAACAGGCCCCTTCCTTCATTATTACCGTCTTTTCGATCTGAGAATCAGGGCACTTGTGAATGCACTCGTTTTTATAAAGCAGTACTTTGCACATGGGCTACCAAGCTATTCAGATCATTTTTTTGACGTGGGTATGTCAAAAGATTACGCATCTCTGTTTTAATTAAACAAGGTTACCCTCGCTGAGCCAATCTCACTTCTTACGAATCTGTCCCAGTACGGTGCACTGCATTAGTCAGGCTGCAGCACGCCCTATCATTGGCATCCTTTCGATCACTCGTTCCCCATTGGACGGAAGTTTCACACTCCCAGGCTCCTCACCAAGCCAACGTCACCTCCAATGACATTGCGCCTATCTTTCGTATAGAACCAGACAGGCCACAGCGCGCACTATGAACGGCGCCTTCTTGATCCCCTGCATCCGATTGGACGACACTCTCACACCCCCAAGCTCTCCACCAATGAGCTTCCCCGTCTCTCTCACACGCGAACTCCGCCATCTCGATTCCAGGCTCTATGCCCCACGGACACCGGGAATCCATCACCTGTTTAAGGTCCCGGCTCAATTTGTATAATTTAACAGCACATAAAAGGCGGCGCCCGCTCTCTCCAGTCTTCGTAATCGGGAGGCTCGAGCGGACGCGTAGGACAAAGGCATATTCTGCTACCTGTTACAGTAAGAGTGTGGATGATGTGAATGACTAAGCGGCATGCGTGTGTATTATTACCTTGCATTATACATGCTGGCTTCTTTTAGTGTCCCTTTCAACACGGTTGGGGATTTGCTTGCAATGTTAAACCATCATTCTGCCTGTGTGATGATATCTCTTGAATCATTTATTTTGAAGCATTGATTAAGAACTAGGCTATGTGCTTTTCTTCCTACAGAAGTAAATTAACAGTGGATCTCCACAGTCCCTCCTTCCCCCCTTGAGACAAGTTGTCCGACCGATTAGGGTAAGTTTGGTAGCAGTAATTACTGCTCCCAGGCTGCAATTGCTCACAAAAAGTGTACACAAATAGAGTGTCACAGAGTCACAAACACTATATTCACTCTTAGAGGTCAATGCATGCATTGTATTCTCTTTCTTTCTCCTTTTCGTTTACAGGTACGTTCGCATCAACTATGTTCTAAATAAATTCTGTTTTTTACCTTGTTTTATAGGCTCCACCTTTGAAAGCACCATAGGAAGTGAAGTGTGGCCTATGCCACACTCACGCAGTGGTAGTATCTTACCGACACATGGTAAGAACGGAGCCCTCACCTATACTTTGGTCCTGATGAATGCCGCGGACCCGACAGGGCCATTATGGCAGAAACATGTTGACCACACATAGGACGGTTAGGGGACATTAAAACCCTATACACCGTCACACATATTTTTAATATCATATAGTTGTCATTCACATTAAAATCACTTTTGACCACTATAATGATTTTTAACCTCACTCACAATCTCACGGGCCCCCACTTATCCATTTAGAAAGTGCATCCTTGTCGCCAAGTGTATGCCCGCCCTCTATCAAACGAAGGTTTTAGAGGGCGAGGACTGGTCAATGATGAAGCATGACACCAGGTGGTGTGTGAGACCAGTCCGCAACTTTTTGTGAGATGCCCACACTTACGACGTTCCTGTAACTCGTTTTGGGTTATCACACTAGGGGCGGCTTCTTGTGGTAAACAGTTATAGTGGAGGCTGCCAGCCCCTAGAACCCCTGTGCCTCTAGTTCCCTCCTGCACAGATCCAGTGGAGACTTTTTCTGTGCTACCTTTCGTACAGCTGATGGCTGTGGGAACACATTAAGGGGTATTTGTCCCAGTGCAAGGGATATATTCTGTTATACAAATTTTTGTAAACAGAAAAACCACTATAGCCACGTTTGGCTCTAGACACTGTCCTTTCAAAAAATAAGGATAGATTTAAGGATTATCCTCAACATCACCCTAATTACCAAACATGGATACCGAACTTTCATTTGGGGAAGAAGTTCTGGCGGAGATCTTGAACACACCATCCCTGTTAGCAGAGACAATAGTGACACAAACAGTGCAGAATTCAGACGAGTGGGAAGCACTATCCTCAAAGAAAAAAGAACAGATCCGCACAGCCCTACATGGGGCGTTTATGACTGAATACCTCCGGAAAAATACGGCACCCAGGGGATTGATTGTCACTAACGAACCCAGATTATTCCTTAATAATAAAGAATTTAGAACCAATTGGTCCAGCATCGCGTGGAAATGCACAAAAGATTGGTTAATTCTTATCATCAACACTGCGAGACAACTAGCAGATGCTCTCCTAGTCGAGATCCAACAGAGTGAAAGCAAACTGAAAACTACAGTGCAACTCTCACTTTTCAAAAAGAAGCTAGAAGAAATTAACAAAGATCACTCAGAGTATAAGGAATATCTAACACAATCCAAGCTGACTAAACTGAAAAAAGATGTGCAAAAATTCAGTAAGGAAACAGTCTACCCATACGTGACAGATGAACATTATAACAAACCAATCCCACAACAATCAGGGAGAAAACAACGCTTCCGTCCAACGCCCCAGAACTGGACATTCAGCTCTGGAGAAGATAGAAGTGACACCAGCAGTGATGAAGGCTCGGGACCACACTATGGTAAATCGCCCGGGTACCAACCCATGATGCAGGCTCCTCAACAACAACCACCCCAACCACCCCCCTTTGGCTTTTGGCAACAGCCTTATTTTCCACCAGGCTTCGGTTATCATCCAGGCCCACCGCCTTTTTTATTCCAGGGCAGAGGGCGGGGGAGACAAAAAAGAAGAAATACAAGGGTCCAGTGGGAGGACCAACAACCACCGCAAGGAGTAACAACCAGGAGCAGAGGGAGAACGGAGATGCCCTCAACAAGCAGGGATTAACCAATATCGTTAATATCAGCACACACACCCTAACTCCTGATGAAGAAACCATTCTAAACAAAGGTTTAGGTTTCGTTCCTACTCCTAAAAATGACCCTTTCACTCTTAATGTGGAATTGGCCCAGTTTTTCCGTAAACTTAAGCTCCGAGATTTCTTCGGAGACACGCCAGAAACGGAGGAAGATAAGAGGAAATCTACAGGGTTGCGCAAAAAGTCTACCTTCCAACCACCAAACCAGAACATCTCATGTCAAATACTAACATTTGAACGAGCAGTGCTGAATGACATAGAAAATCTTGATTACCTTAACACCAAAGGGTTTAATAACCTTTCAGGGAAAGAACGGATGGCTCTACTAGCACTTAAAAACAACCGGGATATCGTCATCAAACCGGCGGATAAGGGGGGCGCGACTGTTCTGATGGACCTCGCGATGTACTGAGATGAGTGCATGAGATTGCTAGCAGACACGAACAGCTATGCAATACACCAAAGGGACCCCACGGGCCCAATTAAGATCAAAATCAAGAGCATGGTGGAAGAAGCTCTGGGTCACGATTGGATCACGAAACATGAAGCGGAGTTCTTAATTAATGACGAACCTAGGATGCCGCGCTTCTTCATCTTACCCAAGATCCACAAAGGACGCATGCCACCGCCAGGTAGACCAATCGTCTCCGGCATCGGATCAGTTTTAGAACCTTTGTCCCAATTCTGCGATTGGTTCCTACGGCCCAATGTCAAGGAAACACAATCATACCTTAAAGACACGAAAGACGTCCTATGCCTCCTAAGAGACCTGGAGATTGATACCACAAGTGACTGGCTTATAACTATGGACATTGAAGCCCTGTACACCAGCATTCCGCAACGACGAACCTTTGAGGTGGTAGAAAACATCATCTTGCACAGGGAGTGGGATTTTGTTACCCCCCAACATTTTATCATGGAATGTGCTGAGTTGGCACTCACAGAAAACTTCTTCGAATTCGAACAGGTCATTTACCACCAAATAACAGGCACTTCGATGGGGAGCACATTCGCTCCCAGCCTGGCCTGTATGTATGTCCAACAGTTTGAAGATGATTTCATCAATAATGCAGTCAATCCATTCCAAAATCACATAAAAATCTGGAAACGTTACATAGATGACGTCCTGATTGTATGGAATGGAACAGAAGAGAACGCTACAGCCTTCGTCCAGTGGGTGAATCTTCAAGATAGCCATCTAAAATTCACTCACACTATCAATAAAAACCACGCGATCTTCTTGGACTTGGATATAACACTCACAAGTGAGGGGATCACAACTAAAGTTCATAACAAACCCACCGACAAAAACAGCCTACTCCTTTATGAGAGCTATCATCCTAAAGCCCTAAAACAGAACTTACCAGTCGGTCAGTTCCTCCGTATCAGGAGAAACTGTTCCGAGAAAAAGACTTACACTGAGCAAGCAGAACAACTTGAAAAAAAACTGGTTGAACGCCATTATCCGAGGAAACTGGTGAAGAAGGCTAATAAAAGAGCCAGAAACAACCCGAGGGAGGCGCTTCTGGAAAACGTGGAAAAGGAGAAAACCAACAGACCGGTCTGCGTCACCACTTTCACCCCAATCTCAAACTCAGTCCAGAAAATTATTCAAAAAAGATGGCACATACTTAACAGCACTGGAAAACATTGGGAACCACCACTGTTCGCATACAAACGGAATAAAAATCTCAGAGATGAACTAGTACATGCCCAGATGAACACACATGAGAATACAGACCAACTAAGACTCTGGGATCAACCACCCGTGGTTGGCCATTTTTCTTGTGGCGGATGCCAGTCGTGTAATCTTACAAAGAACACTAAATCAGTGGACATTGGAACCAACAGACCGTGGCAACTAAAATCGTTTAGCAACTGTAACACGGATAATGTGATATATCTACTGACATGCCCTTGCCAACTTCAATACGTAGGGATGACTACGAGGAAAGTGAGAATTCGTATCAATGAGCATCGCAGCACAATCATGCGCAAAAAAACGAACACCAAGTTAACCCGACACTTTACTGAGAAAAACCATACAGATACAGACCTACAGTGGACTATCCTGGAGGTTATGAAGAAAACAAAATTTGATCTCACAAGGGCTCTTCATGTGAGGGAACAACGTTGGGTGTACCGCCTACGCTCTCATGAGAAAGGTCTCAATGATGACATTCCATGGCTGCAGTTAACTAATTGAAGAAAGGAGATATAATTCTGACAGTAGAATTACTATACGCAATGTTTCCCCTCAATTTCCTTTCTTTCTAACACTAACATTCTCTAATCGATCTAATACACAAATGATCCAACCATCAATAGCCATTTTGCATAGTTTTACTGCATGCTAAAAAACGGGCCCCTTCCTTCATTATTACCGTCTTTTCGATCTGAGAATCAGGGCACTTGTGAATGCACTCGTTTTTATAAAGCAGTACTTTGCACATGGGCTACCAAGCTATTCAGATCATTTTTTTGACGTGGGTATGTCAAAAGATTACGCATCTCTGTTTTAATTAAACAAGGTTACCCTCGCTGAGCCAATCTCACTTCTTACGAATCTGTCCCAGTACGGTGCACTGCATTAGTCAGGCTGCAGCACGACCTATCATTGGCATCCTTTCGATCACTCGTTCCCCATTGGACGGAAGTTTCACACCCCCAGGCTCCTCACCAAGCCAACGTCACCTCCAATGACATTGCGCCTATCTTTCGTATAGAACCAGACAGGCCACAGCGCGCACTATGAACGGCGCCTTCTTGATCCCCTGCATCCGATTGGACGACACTCTCACACCCCCAAGCTCTCCACCAATGAGCTTCCCCGTCTCTCTCACACGCGAACTCCGCCATCTCGATTCCAGGCTCTATGCCCCACGGACACCGGGAATCCATCACCTGTTTAAGGTCCCGGCTCAATTTGTATAATTTAACAGCACATAAAAGGCGGCGCCCGCTCTCTCCAGTCTTCGTAATCGGGAGGCTCGAGCGGACGCGTAGGACAAAGGCATATTCTGCTACCTGTTACAGTAAGAGTGTGGATGATGTGAATGACTAAGCGGCATGCGTTTGTATTATTACCTTGCATTATACATGCTGGCTTCTTTTAGTGTCCCTTTCAACACGGTTGGGGATTTGCTTGCAATGTTAAACCATCATTCTGCCTGTGTGATGATATCTCTTGAATCATTTATTTTGAAGCATTGATTAAGAACTAGGCTATGTGCTTTTCTTCCTACAGAAGTAAATTAACAGTGGATCTCCACAGTCCCTCCTTCCCCCCTTGGGACAAGTTGTCCGACCGATTAGGGTAAGTTTGGTAGCAGTAATTACTGCTCCCAGGCTGCAATTGCTCACAAAAAGTGTACACAAATAGAGTGTCACAGAGTCACAAACACTATATTCACTCTTAGAGGTCAATGCATGCATTGTATTCTCTTTCTTTCTCCTTTTCGTTTACAGGTACGTTCGCATCAACTATGTTCTAAATAAATTCTGTTTTTTACCTTGTTTTATAGGCTTCACCTTTGGAAGCACCATAGGAAGTGAAGTGTGGCCTATGCCACACTCACGCAGTGGTAGTATCTTACCGACACATGGTAAGAACGGAGCCCTCACCTATACTTTGGTCCTGATGAATGCCGCGGACCCGACAGGGCCATTATGGCAGAAACATGTTGACCACACATAGGACGGTTAGGGGACATTAAAACCCTATACACCGTCACACATATTTTTAATATCATATAGTTGTCATTCACATTAAAATCACTTTTGACCACTATAATGATTTTTAACCTCACTCACAATCTCACGGGCCCCCACTTATCCATTTAGAAAGTGCATCCTTGTCGCCAAGTGTATGCCCGCCCTCTATCAAACGAAGGTTTTAGAGGGCGAGGACTGGTCAATGATGAAGCATGACACCAGGTGGTGTGTGAGACCAGTCCGCAACTTTTTGTGAGATGCCCACACTTACGACGTTCCTGTAACTCGTTTTGGGTTATCACACTAGGGGCGGCTTCTTGTGGTAAACAGTTATAGTTAGGACCCTGTTTCCATAGGAAAACCGCAACATTCTATTTGGAATAACTTTGGCGCCGGTCGACGAATCCTCGCGAAATTTTAAAAACTAATGGGGCGCTACGCTGGGCTCCTACCCTGAAAGTCTCGGGGGGATTCGTCAAGCGGGGGCTGAGATAAAAGGGGGTCCCAAAACGCGTTTTTCCCATGCATTTTTCCATAGGACCTTTAGACACAGCTACAGCCCGAACGGCTGAACAGAGTTCCTTGAAATTTGGCAGAGATGTAGTCTACAGGTCAAGGAAGTGCCTTTTGTAGGTTTGGTGTAAATCTGTTCAGTAGATTCTGAGAAAATAGCCTTTAAATCAATATATATATCTGAGCCAGCTTACGGTGCGCTTACGGTGCGCTTACCGTACGCGCACGCCGCCGTGCGCGAGCGCGATTCTGATTGGCTGTTAGATCTTAGTAAACATTTGAATCGGTCGAAACCAGGAAGCGGCGGCCGCCATTTTCTCTCTCGCAGTCTGAGAGGGGGTTAAAAAACAAAGGCCAAAAACATGTAAAGGGGCTGTTTAGACAGCTCCTAAGCACCTAGCCATAATGAGGGAGTCCTCAAAGATCCCCCAAGGCCAAAAACGTAATTTTAATTTTTTCGATAATTTCGTCGACTACGCTTACCGTACGTGTACGGTAAAATTTATTAAAAAAAAAAAAATTATCCATACTCTCTCCACCCCATGTGCAAACGGTGCCCGAAGGGCACCATTTGTGCATAGCATATAACATCAGTGAAAAATTAAAAATTAATAAAAAAAAAAAAATTATCCATACTCTCTCCACCCCATGTGCAAATGGTGCCCGAAGGGCACCATTTGTGCATGGCATATAACAGATGTGAAAAATTAAAATATTACCTTTCACAACGAAGCGCATCACATGTCCTCCATGTGCGCACGGTGCACGAAGCGCATCGTGCGTACATGGCCCATGTAGCGTAACGTGGGCACGCGGTGCACGTAGCGCACCGCGTGCCCACCGTGCATGCACGGCACTAACTGCGTAAAGTGGGCGCGCGGTGCGCGAAGTGCACCGCGTGCTCACTGTGCGCGCACGGTGCGCGAAGCGCACAGTGCGCGCACGGAACGAACTGCGTTAAGTGGGCGCGCACGCCACGAATGGCTTAAAGTAACTTAGCATTTAAAAAACCATACAAATTCACTGAAAAAACCATAGGTTTGACACACGTTACAGTTAGGAATTAGCATTTAAAAAACCTTGCTAATTCAGTGAAAAAACCATAGGTTTCACACATGTTATAGTTAGGAATTAGCATTTAAAAAACCTTGCAAATTCACTGAAAAAACCATAGGTTTCACACAAGTTATAGTTAGCTGTACATTTCACTCGTAAAAAACCAATGAAATTCCCCCGTTATAGTTAGTGCAGGCAACTATAACTCACGCGACCGCAATCCTCTACTGATGACATATGTGTCTTTATGAAAAAAAAATATTTGTAATATATGTATAGCTAAAATTTAATGGAAGAAGACATGGGCAAATAAGTGTCTAAATACAGTATTAGCATCAGCAGAAGATTATATATATATATATTTAGAGTTACTTTAGGCACGATTATAGTTACTTGAAATAACTCTAACAGCTGAATTTCTATGGTTTTGTATATATATATATACATATATATATATATATATGTACAAAAACATAGAAATTCAGCTGTAAGAGTAATTTCAAGTAACTATAATCATGCCCTAAAGTAATTATAACTCGCACCCTCGCCATTCACAATTCAATAATGTTACTTCAAATGTTACAGTGTTATTATTAATGGTGTTATGAAAGATGTCATCAGTGTTGTAATATCTGGGGTAATTAGCAGTGCATGGCAGGCGTGAGTTACAGTTACTTTAAGGCACAAGTTATAGTTACTTGAAATAACTTACTATAACAGGTGAATTTCTTTGGTTTTGTGCGAATAAAATGTTAGCCTAACTATAACGTCCCTATAACCTTTGTTTTTTAAAGTAAATTTCTAAGTCTTTTTTAATGCTAATTCCTAACTAGAACGTTCCTGAAACTTTTTTTTTTTTTAATGCACCAGTGTGTTGGCAGCAAGGCCAACGCTCTGTATGCACCTAACCCAAGCCGTGCACGGCTTTTGGCTGTACACGGCGGGGGTTGGCCGCAGGGTCTGCATCCAACCCCCCCACAAGCATCCAACTCCACGCCACACATGGCCTCCGGCCATGCACAGCTGGTTTAGTCTGCGGGGTCTAGCTTAAACAGACAGGCCCTGCGGTCAACCCCTGCACAAGGTCTGAGTGGGCCTGTGAGTGGATGTGTCATCTGACTGGGTCTGTGATTGTATGTGTTAGTGTTTGAGTGGGTCTCTATGAGTGCCTGTATGGATCTGGGAGTAGAGTGGTTGTTTGAATGCCTGTGTGAATCTCTGAGTGGGTGTGAGAGATGCTATGCATTTTGAACCAATGCGTGAGGAGGGGCCTCATGCCCTCTTCCCCAGGACTGTTTGACCTTGGGGACTCAATCTCCCAGGGCCCGGCCTAAAAATATATATTTTTTTTCAAGTTGGTAAGGGGGGCTGCACAACCCCCATCCCTGGACCGATTTCAACCCTGGGGATCCCATCCCCAGGGGCCAGGCCTCAATTTATTGGGGCAGGGGGCTGCACTGCCCCCCTCCCCAAGCCACTTTTCAAGCTGCCCCTCATGCATTCAATTAAAGTAAAGCCCTGAAGAGGTGGTGGTCGCCAGGGCTGTGAGGGGTCCTCAAGGCCCCTTGCATAGATTTAAAGTAAAGCCGGGGTGGTGGCGGCCACCGGGGCTACACGGCGCCTCTGCATTATTTTATTATTGTGTGCTCCGGGATGAGGCTGTCCCCTGGGTGCAGGGGTGCTGCATGGGCACTCCCTGCATAATGAGAAAGCAGTGCCCCCGGGAATTAGCCCACCTGGGGCTTCCTTGAAAAGAAACATGGGAGCCCATGCTTCCTATTTTTTCCATTTTCCCGCAGACCCACCTGTGATTTTACTGCAAAATTGACCCAAAAAAATGTTTTTAACCCCCAGCACGGTCCCTGTTTGACCCCTCCACCAGTCCTACGGGGTCAGAGTATTTCTACCCTGTCCCCCTTTCTTTATTTTTTATGTTTTTTGTGGGACTCAGCTCAAGCAGAGTCCCAAGATGGCTGCCAATCCTTCCTGGTTCAAGTGTTGGCAGCCAATCAGATTTCAACACAGGGACTGCTGGATCCGCAGAGGATCAGGGTCCCTATATATACAAATGTGGATTTCCCTTAATATTTCAAAAATTGCTGAACAGATTTAAATCAAATCACAAAAAGCACGATTTGTGGACAAAGAGCTAGCGTTCTTCCAAATTTGGTGTAATTCTGTCCAGCGGTTCAGGCTGTAGTCGTGTCTAGAGGTCCTACAGGAATTAAGATGGGGAAAACGAATTTTGGAACTGCCCTTTCTTCTCCACCCCCACTTTACAAACCACCCCAAAACTTTCCAGACAGAGGCTGAAGTAACAGGCAAATGTTTTGGGAACATTTCATGAAGATTTATCAACCAGCACCAAAGATATAGGCAACTGAAAATGACTTTTTTGATAGAAACTAGGTCCTAACAATAACTACCTCCTGGCAACCAACAATAAGTAATATTTATATATATATATTTATATATATATTACCTACTGGCAGTCGCCATGAGGTAGTTATAGTTACAACCTAATTTCTATGTGCGTTTGTATGACGGGAACATATGAAAATGAGAAAGAGTTGCGGATCAGAAGAAGCTATAAATTAGTATGTTGCAGGGTGTAATGACTCGGGAATGGTTGCATGACATGTTTTGGAAAAAGACTAAATTGTCTAATGGGGTCAGAATAGCATTAGAAAATGCTGTGAAGAAAAATGGATATTGTAATATGAATGGCATACTATATCATTACTAAAAATAAGAAAAAGTACTTTACTTGATTAGCATTCTTTATTAGAAATTTTGCATGCTTTTTCTTCAGCGAACAAAATGTGCCCCAAAACTTGAAATGGACCTCGGAATGCCATATATCTAGTCCCCCCACCCCATTACAACTTACTGTTGGTGACATCTGTTGACAAATATGCGAGCAGAGCATGAAGGATTTTCAAAATGGTAGAAATAGAGGTAAACTTAAAATAAGAATGTTGTGCAGTCTACTTGTTTTTAGATAAGGTGGTGGCTAAAGAAGGATTAATAGACACGTTGCGACTCCATGGCCCAGTGGAAGGCTGTTGCCGAAATGCACCAGCCATCACTGCATTAATGTATTATCAAAAATCAAATGTTTTCACTGTAAACCTGATGGTGGTCCGTGTTCAACACTATGAAAATGATGGGAGACACTGTGGAACTTTGCGGCGGGGAAAAGGAGTGTTTGATGTACATATATATTTACCTTCATTGCATTATGTTTGTGAATATTCTAGATACAATATTTTGGCAGGACGATATCTAAGCCTTGATATTGTGATTAAACACTGACGGCTGAAATGCCAGAAAGCGGTCCTAGGAAGCTTGTTTCCGGTCCAGGGAAGACATGGCTTGGCAGTTCGGGCTGCACTGTTCCCATGAGGCACAGGGTCAGACTGATTTGCATATGGCCATGTCTGAACTGGGGTGGCAGAGTGGGCTAAAGAACGGTGATGGATTAAACCCAGATCAGTTGACTGGGGGTGAGTGCTTGCAATGTTCAACACTCCGTCCATCATTCCCTTGGTTTTTGCATAAAACACTGACCACCCAATGCATAAGACGGGGGTTAACGACAGCACTGTCAGGAAACGTTTTATCACTATAAAAGGGCTCCACGTGACAAATCTTCCAAACACACCATGAATTATTGTTCAAAGAGCAGCTTAAAATATGTTTTGGAATTTCAATCATTTTGTTTTCAAACATCAGAAAAGCAATTCTTCAAAATACACATTTTCTATCAAATATATCCTTTTCATTTCGGGTAAAGACAATCCATGACCATCTTGTCTTTTTCACACAACATGTATTACTGATAGGGGGAGGCTTTCAAAGAGACAAATCTCAATGTGACTTTGCTAAATTGAGGGTGGATACAGGTGGTCATGTTGCAAGTCCCCCAGGCTGTCACAGTGAGATGTGTGCAATCGTGTGGCCTTGCCATTGATTTGGCTGCCTACCTCTCCAAGGTTCCAGAGATGACAAAAGCTGCCTTCTTCAACAGGGCTGATCCCTCTGAATTACATATTGTGCCACAATGCACTTCAGGTAGCCACCTGCAGGGTACTGGCGAGCTACCAGTAGCTCACGATCTACCTGCTGGAGACACTTGTTTTAGATAGACTACCAGTTTTATTACAAACATTTCCTATGCTTCCTAACACAAAGTACTCTGTAAGTAGAAAGGTTTTTTTTATCATAAAGAGACTCTTTATTATTATATTTTTACATTTTGTTTTACAATTCATCTTTGTGCTACTGGCTGGATTAAAAGATGATTTTCTCCCCAATTACTTATGTTTTCACCGCTTCATTGTATTCCATCAATCTGTTATGCATATTGGTTAAAAAATGTGCCTTCATTTTAACAAAATCAGAATGACATTTTATTCTTGGTTCTTCATTGCCTTTTTTGTCTGTGTTATTACATTTCTGCCCCTTCATTAAACTGTTACTAAGAGAAAAAACGTCAACTTCTGCTCGCATTTCCAAAAGGAGAGTCTTGGGTGCCTGAAAAAATGCGTGTACATATAAAACACAGCATTGATAAGTTCCAAAGTAAATGTAAATCAATAGAAAATTGTTACACATTGAAACCTACAGAATTTAGTGAAACATTGACTAAAAATTAAAAAGAACGTCTTAAAAAGCACAACAATCGTATGTTTTTCCTGATGAAAGCAAAACAAAGCTTATAGAATACTGGAAACAACTCTCAGCCGTCCTACTTCGGGTCAGGGTGAGGAATAATCCAAAGTACCACTAAGCAGCCTTGTTTGCTTGCGAGAGCTGCTACCTGGGTTGGATCCAGCTGTGTTTACAAATTGTCTTAGCTTAGCAGCATTTCACTTAAATCTAAGAAGCTTTAAAGATCGTATTACTTCACCTTTCAATTGTTACCCTTCAGTGCATCAGAAAACAGATAAAGTTTACAGAACAATCCACATCAAAACAGTAAAACAATTATCTAAAAGGTGGATAGGCGGTAGTTAGAGGATTAGGTTGTGGCAGGGTATGCTTAACCCATCCTCTCAGTCATCCACATTCTACAATTGCATGTTCAGCTAATCTGCAGTGTGAACCTTCACAAAGCTTAAAGTTGCTTCTGAAATTATAGTTGCTCCTGAAATGGTTTCACTTGACTTGGTTCTGCCACCAGACTATCAAGAGGCATAAGCAGTCCTTGAATAGGGTATCTGCCTATGCCACGAAGGCTTCATAGTTTAGCAAAGGTTTCTGATGTCCCAGGCGCTTACCTCTCTTTTTGTGTAAGAGCCTTGTGAGTGGTCCTTCTGGCTACATCTTCAAATAAGCGTGCATGTCAAATTTCCTCAATCACTCACTCACTCACTCACTTATTTATTGTTAATGTGATAGACAAGGAAGCAGTTTGTACATCAGTCCCTTGCAGGTGGTCTTACTGTGTGGGAATGCACAACCTGTATACAACCGTTCTTGTTCACTCACTCATTGCTTGCTAATCTGAAAACGCCTTAAGCACGTGGGCGGCACTGTTGCAGTGATAACAGAGACTGACGATTTAAGTGCCTATCTAGTAGCAGTTTATGAATGAAAGCAGGTTTGGGTTAGTTCAACTATGTAACGATTATATCAAGAGACAGGTATGCAGGCAAGCAGTCTGTAGCATGATGACAATTTTGGTCATAACTAGTCGAAAATAGGCTTACAGGTCCAATAACTTGTCTATTAAACAGCCTCCGGTGTTCTTCTCAGGGACGCAACACATGCCCCTGCAGCCCCTGCTGGGCAGAGGTCCCACGCCATTTAAGGGGCCACATTCAGCCTAGGGCCTATGAATATCTATGCATTCTTGAAATCTCAGGGATATTCTCAGCATATTCGGCAGGGAAGCCCCTTTATTTTGTGTTACACCACTGGTTCTTCTACTGCAAATGACTTGGCGTGGGAGGAACTTGCGGAGTTTTACTTAGCGGAGTTACATATAAACTGCGCAAGATTTCGCGGACTCCCGCGAGCAGGTGGAATTCTGCATGTTGCCCTGCTCATGCTGATTTTAGCGCTGGGAGCTTGTTTTGCGTTGTAAAATCAGCGCAAATTGCACCATGCCGTGCAACAGAAGGTGCTGCTTCTCTCTGCCGTTTAAGTAGATTTTCTACTCTAACGGCAGCTTTCTCAACGCGAACGGTCTCAACTTGCCGTGACCGCCAGAGTAGCGAAATCTTCCTGAGAAGCATCCTATAGCCCATATATCATGCTAGGGGATGCAAATTCTTGCTCACGCTCACCAATTTAACATTGGAGAGCTGCGCTTGACAAAAAGCCCTTCCTCGCAGCAGTTGGTAGAGTTTTGCCAGAACCCCACTGTAAGACCTGGGGTCTCCAGGCCCTAAGGGGGTAACGTGACACGAGCGGCTGGGCACCCAAAGGCCTGTGTGTTAAGCGACCATACAACACACGCATCCTCTGAAGCAGTAAACGCACACAATAATGGACGCCACACAATAAGGTGAATGCAAATTAATCAGGTTTTATCTAATCAAAGGATCACACACGGTGATCTTGGGGGGCAAGGTATCTTAGCTTATACACATTCACATTTGCATTACAGTTTCTCATTACCTGTACACTTTAACATGTGCATTACAGTTCCTTATTACTGTTACCTCAGCAGTCCCTGCAGTATGAACTTCCCTAGTGCTGCGGGCCGGGGCCTGCACACGTGGCGCTACTGGTGTCTATGAAGAAACAAAGGCACATGAGCATAACTTGCGGTCGTATAATGCCTGCCTAGCACCCTGAGCATAAGCGTGGTGGGTACAGTAAGCGCCTTGCACTTGGGACCTTCACTGGCGAAAGGAGCGCTTGTGGATTGGTGAATACACAGGAATGATTAGCGCTACTGAGACATAGAACGCATTGAGCACTGTTGAATACAATTGAACGATCAGCGCTACTCTAACATAGAACGCATTGAGCACTGGTAAATACACTTGAACGATCAGCGCTACTCTAACATAGAACGCATTGAGCATTGGTAAATACAATTGGACGATCAGCGCTACTCCCACATAGAACGCATTGAGCACTGTTGGGTCCTGCGAACGGCAGTCCCCAGGATAGGGTAATCCCACGGAGGGGAGACTCACAATTACGGCGGGAAATCCCACGGAGGGGGGAAAGTCACAGTTCCTGCATGCGGTGTCGTTCCCACTAGGCAGGGGGCGCACCGGGCCTTCCCACGACTCCCGGGGAGCAGGGGGGGGGGGCGAGTCTCAGGCCGCCTCACGGTCGCGCTACCTCCCAGCCCCCGGGGGGTTACCTTGATCTCGTCGCTCTGTTCCGCTCCGGGTCCTCCTTCCGATGCGCGCAACGGCGCGGGACACTCCCGGACACTCGCTCTTCCTTCTGACGCTGAGACGGCAGCGGCGGGGCCCCGGGCTCCTCCGCAGGCTCCGACTTGGCGCTAACACTTCCCTGAGGCCTACGGGCCGCGGCGGTGATTGCAATGCGGGTCCTGGCACCCGGGGGGGGTCACAAATTAAGCGGGAGCTCGGCCAGCTCCGCGCTCGGCAGCATATCTGCACAGGGTGTCACAGGTCAGGTCTGGCAGCGCAGGAAACACAGCGCCAGTACCTGGTCGATCCCCAGCAGTCAGGCAATCAGTCGTTTCACGAAGTTACAATAGTCAGCTTGGCATGAAGTTTCAGGATGTTACTTCTGCAGTTTCAAAAGTCAGTCTTTGTGGCGCAGATGATACTGGCGCCCTTGGGGTTCTGTTCCTTGGGGGGTAGGGGATGAGTTGGCGACTAGGTCCTTCCTAGTCAGGCTGGGCAGAGGTTCCCTGGGTCCTCCTACTGCTGGGCAAGATCAGTGGGTTTCACAGGATCCCTCACTCACTTAAGAGGCAGCACCTAAGCCCTGTCACTCTCAGAGGCATAAGTCCCTGGCTAGGCCCTACCGCCTACACTCCTGCGTGGATTCTCCAGCTCTGCTTCACCCCAACTGGCCAACTAACTGGAAAAAGTTCCCTCCCTCACTTATGTATCCCTAGGTCAGGTGACCTCTAGCCAAGGCGGCAAAAGTAAAAACCACACCTCCCTTCTAGAAGGTTCCAGCACATTCCAGGAGCTTCCCCATTCTACCTATGGGACAAAAAAGGCGGGCTGGTGTTGCAGCATTGTTGTGGGGTTCCAGCCAGCTCCTGGCAGCTAGGGTGCTACTATGAAAGACCACTCTGCAGTAGCAGGGGTCTGTGGCAGCCATCTTGGGAGAAGGGAGCACCTGCACCTTAACACTGGTTGGCAATGAAAAGGCGCCCGGAGACCTAAGTCCAACATCAAAAATGAGGGTGGAAAAAATGAGGCACGATCAAAAATAGATGGGGAGACTACCCTAAGGCTGACAGGTCCAACACGCGTCCCCCCCAGCCGAAAGAGGGGAGAGCTACCCAACCTCTAGGGAGTTCTCATCGCTAAGGCGGAAAAACCTGGAGAGACCGTCAGCATTGGCGTGGTCAACTCTGGGCCGATGTTCCACCCGAAAATCCATCCCCTGTAGAGAAATGGACCACCTC
Organism: Triturus cristatus; assembly: GCF_964204655.1. NCBI lineage: Eukaryota > Metazoa > Chordata > Amphibia > Caudata > Salamandridae > Triturus > Triturus cristatus. The sequence continues at coordinate 451,667,257 of NC_140593.1, read as the reverse complement.
AACAACTTGGGGTTTTCGCCTCTCATCTGCATGAGCCAGCGAAGGGGCCGGTGGTTGGTCTGAATGAGGAAGTGAGTTCCAAAGAGGTATGGCCTCAACTTCTTCAGAGCCCAGACCACCGCGAAGGCTTCTCTCTCAATGGTGCTCCATCGCCGTTCCCGAGGGAGGAGTCTTCTGGATATGAAGGCCACTGGTTGATCTTGGCCCTCGGTGTTGAGTTGCGAGAGCACCGCACCTATGCCGTGCTCTGAGGCGTCGGTCTGCACAATAAATTCCTTGCCGAAATCTGGTGTTGCTAGTACTGGAGCGGTACACATCGCATGTTTCAGCGTGTCAAACGCTTCTTGACATGCAGCTGTCCATATGACCTTGCAAGGTTGCTTCTTCGAGGTCAATTCCGTCAAGAGGGTTACGTAGGTACCATATCCCTTGACGAACCGGCGGTAATACCCAGTGAGGCCGAGGAAAGCTCGGACCTCTGTTTGGGTCTTGGGGGGCTCCCAAGCCAAGATGGTCTCTATTTTGGCCTGGAGGGGTTGCACCTTACCTCCGCCTACCAGGTGTCCCAGGTACACGACAGATCCCTGCCCAATCTGGCACTTGCTGGCTTTAATTGTTAGGCCAGCACGTTGCAGCGCCTGCAATACCTCCTGGAGGTGTTGCAGATGGTCCTCCCAGGTACCACTGAAGACAGCTATGTCATCCAGGTAGGCCGCTGAGAAGGACTCCAGGCCAGATAGTACCTGATTCACTAACCGCTGGAATGTGGCCGGAGCATTTTTGAGCCCAAAGGGCATCACTCGGAACTGGTAGTGGCCCTCGGGGGTGGAGAATGCTGTTTTCTCCCTTGCTCCATCGGCCATGGCAATCTGCCAATATCCGGATGTCAGATCAATGGTGCTGAGGTACCGGGTTGCTCCCAGCCGGTCCACCAGATCGTCCGCACGTGGGATGGGGTGAGCATCTGTCTTCGTGACAGAGTTCAACCCCCGGTAGTCCACACAGAACCGAAGCTCCGGTGTCGTACCCGGTGGGGCCGCTTTCGGCACCAACTCCACTGGACTTGCCCACGGGCTGCTGGAAGGTTCTATCACCCCCAGCTCCAGCATCTTTGCCACCTCACGCTGGATGCTATCTTTCACTCGGTCAGAGAGCCAGTAAGACTTGTTCTTCACCGGGGGGCTGTCCCCTGTGTCCACATCATGGGTACACAGATGAGTGATTCCAGGCGTGAGGGAGAACAACGAGGCGAACGGTCCCAGGACATGGCGGCAGTCCCTCTGTTGCTCTGGGGTCAAGGATGGGGAGAGGACTACACCTTCCACCGAACCATCCTTCTCCTGTACCGCTAGAAGGTCAGGAAGAGCCTCACTCTCTTCCTCCTCGCTCCCATCCGTCACCATCAGGAGAGCAAGCTCTGATCGCTCATGGTGCGGCTTCAGGCGGTTGACGCGGAGCACCCTGAGGGGCTGACGGGGGTTTTCAAATCTACAACGTACGTGGTCTGGCCTCGTCGCTCCACAATGTCGTACGGACCAGTCCACCGGTCCTGGAGGGCACAAAGCTCCCCAGGTTCCATAACCCACACCTTCTGTCCAACGTCCAACTCGACCGTCCGAGCGTTGCGGTCATACCACTCCTTCATCACGACCTGGCTAGCCTCCAGGTTCTCTGAGGCCGCCTTCCACAGCTTGGCCATCTGGCTGCGGAACGCCAGCATGTAGCTGACAATGTCACGGGGAAGCTTCTGTGAAGTCTTCTCCCACCCCTCTTTCACTAAACTGAGGGGACCCCTAACGGGATGGCCATAGAGCAACTCAAACGGGCTGAACCCGACTCCCTTCTGCGGTACCTCCCGGTAGGAGAATAACAAGCAAGGGAGGAGGACGTCCCATTTACGCCTCAAGCCCTCTGGCAGGCTCCGGATCATACCCTTCAATGTCTTATTGAAGCGCTCTACAAGTCCGTTAGTCTGGGGGTGGTAAGGAGTGGAGAACCGGTAGGTCACCCCACACTCCTTCCACATGGCCTGCATGTAGGCCGACATGAAATTGGTGCCCCTGTCCGACACCACGACCTTGGGGAATCCCACTCGGGTAAAAATCCCCAATAGTGCCCGCGCCACCACCGGTGCAGTGATGGTCCTCAGAGGAATAGCCTCTGGGTACCTTGTGGCGTGGTCCACCAAAACCAGAATGAACCGGTGTCCCGCTGCGGTCGGAGGGTCCAATGGCCCAACAATATCAATACCAACCTTCTCAAAAGGGGTCCCGACCGCGGGGAGCGGTTCCAAAGGGACCTTCAATTTAGTCCCAGTCTTGCCACTTGCCTGACAAGACTTACAGGTCTTACAGAAGGTGTCTGAGGCAATCCTCATCCTGGGCCAATAAAAATGAGGGACCAACCGTGCAAAGGTTTTGTCCTGGCCCAGGTGTCCGGCTAAGGGAATCTCGTGCGCTAACTCCAGCAGGAAGGCCCGGTAACATTGGGGGACTACTATGGCCCTCGAAGATCCATGTACCGGCACCCTGGGCTCACTGTATAGGAGACCATCCTCCCAATACACATGATATCCTCCCAACTCCTGACTGGCCACTTGGGCTTCGGCCTGTCGCCGCATGCCTTCAAGCGTGGGGCACGCCCTTTGTGCCTGACAAAATTCCTCCCGGGTAGGGCCTCCTCCCACATGCCAGTCAGCAAGGGTCGGCAAGTCCTCCACGGGAACGACATCCACCTCCACGGACTCCGGGGGCACCTCTGCGGCCTCCCCATCCATCTCACGGGGCGTGTCCTTTACCACCTTCTTCTTTCCTCTTCTGGTGTTGGGTTGGGCCATTATTCCAGGCTCCAACCCAGGGTGAGTTTCATGCTGGGCAGCCATGGACCGCGTGACTACGCAAGTCCACCCTGGTAATCCCAGCATCTCGGTGTGAGCTCGAAACTCAACATCTTTCCACTTGGTGTGCTCCAGGTCGTTCCCTAGCAAGCACCCCACAGGCAAGGCAGGGCTCACAGCAACTCTCAGTAGGCCTTTGACTCCTCCCCACTCAAATGGAACACGAGCCACTGGATAGTGACTCAGACTGCCGTCAGCCAATACGGCGGGATGGAACTCCTCGGGGACTACTTGGTCTGGGGACACCAGCCGCCGCACGACAGTGGTCATGCTGGCCCTGTCCCTCAGAGCATCCACCTCCTCCCCGTTAACTCTCACCCTCTGCTGATACTTAGCAGTGTTCGGGGACAGGGACACTACGGGGACCACCTCTCTATCCCCGAGTGAAACCAGTGTCAGGCCTGTCCACTCCCCTTCCCTATCTAAGGGCAGCTTCGCCCCAAGCGCTATACTACTCACCCCGTGACTTTTCCCGCCCGTTGGGGCTGGGGGTCGCTTGCGACACTTGGGATCTCCCTTGTAGTGTCCAATCTCCCCACATTCGTAGCACCGCACAATCCTTGGCTGCTGACTCCTGTCAGGATAAGTGGGTCTTGTGGAATTGGACGGGGGTGGGGTTCCTACTCCATTCCCAAACTTATTTTGGGGACCTTTCGAGAACTCCACCTTTTTATCTCCCCCTCCTTCTTCTGGGGGAAACCCTGTCCGCCCTTCGAGCCATCTCCCCCGGGGCCCTTGTGAGACACCCGGGTGCTCACCCAAATATCTGCCTCTTCTGCAAGCTCACGGGGATCCATCAACTTGCGGTCCACCAGATGTTGGCGCAGCTCCGGAAAGCACTTATCCAAGAGGTGCTCCCGTAAAAAAAGATTGTACACCCCTTGATAGTCCTGCACCTCGCTGCCACGCACCCAACCATCTAGTGCCTTTCTCGCATAATCAAAAAAATCCACCCATGTCTGTGTGGACAGCTTATGGCTGCCACGGAACTTCTGCCTGTACCTCTCGGGGTTAAGACCAAACTTTTTCAGTAAAGCCTCTTTCATGGGGGCATACCTGACCTGATCCGCCTTGGCCAAATATAGCAGGGTGTCCCTGACATTGGGAGGTATATACCAATATAAACCACCTCCCCAATTACTCTCGGGTACCCCATGGGCAGTCAAGGCTACCTCGTATGCCTCCAACCATTTAGCAATGTCGTCCCCACTGTGTAATTGGCAATGACTTCCTTAGGTAGGTAGAATTCTGACTCGTGAGACTCTTTAGGTATGCTGCCACCATTGTCCTTATTGGATGCATTCTATTGGAGGGCGCGCAGCTCCAACTCTTTTAGCTGAAGCTCGTGCGCCAGCTTCTTCTCCTCCATTGCCCATTTCTTGTTCTCTCTCTCTCATTCTCTTTCATGCTCCAATTTGGCCAGTTCCCATTTTCTTTCTTGTTCCAACTTGGCCAGCTCCCATGTTAACTGCCTCTCTTCCCTTCTGTCCTCATACTCCTCTGGAGACGCGCTCCTCCTAGACCCTGTCCTACTACTGGCCCCAGAACGTCTCCCTGGGGGCACATTTTCAGACACATCTACATTTAATATGCCTAGTACTTCCTGGGAGCTCTCCTCCTGAGGTGCATCTGGCGCCTCCTGTCCCTCATCCTCTCTCCCTTCTGGGTGGGCCTCTACCCATGCCCTAATGGCGGTACGGAGTTCCGGTCCTTTGGCCTTCCGCACCCCAGGCACCCCCATCCCCTGCCCGAACTCTCTCAGTTGCTTTACAGTAAACCCCTCGAGGTCAGCTAACCGGAAATCCATCGTGACAGGTGGGGACCTAGATACTAAGGAAGAAATTCCTAGGATATGGGTGACAGTAACCAGCTAACCAGGATTCTTTTACACACTCAGCCTGGACAGTGGAATCAATAAACACAGCAATCAATGGTTTCAGAGCTTTTTGGAGAAAAACAATAGGCGTTTAATTGTGTCGCCCTCCGCTTCACGGAAGGGTGCTGTATGGTCACAGGTCCTAAAATCCCACCGCTCGCCAACAATGTAAGACCTGGGGTCTCCAGGCCCTAAGGGGGTAACGTGATACGAGCGGCTGGGCACCCAAAGGCCTGTGTGTTAAGCGACCATACAACACACGCATCCTCTGAAGCAGTAAACGCACACAATAATGGACGCCACACAATAAGGTGAATGCAAATTAATCAGGTTTTATCTAATCAAAGGATCACACACGGTGATCTTGGGGGGCAATGTATCTTAGCTTATACACATTCACATTTGCATTACAGTTTCTCATTACCTGTACACTTTAACATGTGCATTACAGTTCCTTATTACTGTTACCTCAGCAGTCCCTGCAGTATGAACTTCCCTAGTGCTGCGGGCCGGGGCCTGCACACGTGGCGCTACTGGTGTCTACGAAGAAACAAAGGCACATGAGCATAACATGCGGTCGTATAATGCCTGCCTAGCACCCTGAGCATAAGCGTGGTGGGTACAGTAAGCGCCTTGCACTTGGGACCTTCACTGGCGAAAGGAGCGCTTGTGGATTGGTGAATACACAGGAATGATTAGCGCTACTGAGACATAGAACGCATTGAGCACTGTTGAATACAATTGAACGATCAGCGCTACTCTAACATAGAACGCATTGAGCACTGGTAAATACACTTGAACGATCAGCGCTACTCTAACATAGAACGCATTGAGCATTGGTAAATACAATTGGACGATCAGCGCTACTCCCACATAGAACGCATTGAGCACTGTTGAGTCCTGCGAACGGCAGTCCCCAGGAGAGGGTAATCCCACGGAGGGGAGACTCACAATTACGGCGGGAAATCCCACGGAGGGGGGAAAGTCACAGTTCCTGCATGCGGTGTCGTTCCCACTTGGCAGGGGGCGCACCGGGCCTTCCCACGACTCCCGGGGAGCAGGGGGGGGGGGCGAGTCTCAGGCCGCCTCACGGTCGCGCTACCTCCCAGCCCCTGGGGGGTTACCTTGATCTCGTCGCTCGGTTCCGCTCCGGGTCCTCCTTCCGATGCGCGCAACGGCGCGGGACACTCCCGGACACTCGCTCTTCCTTCTGACGCTGCGACGGCAGCGGCGGGGCCCCGGGCTTCTCCGCAGGCTCCGACTTGGCACTGACACTTCCCTGAGGCCTACGGGCCGCGGCGGTGATGGCACCCGGGGGGGTCACAAATTAAGCGGGAGCTCGGCCAGCTCCGCGCTCGACAGCAGATCTGCACAGGGGGTCACAGGTCAGGTCTGGCAGCGCAGGAAACACAGCGCCAGTACCTGGTCGATCCCCAGCAGTCAGGCAATCAGTCGTTTCACGAAGTTACAATAGTCAGCTTGGCATGAAGCTTCAGGATGTTACTTCTGCAGTTCCAAAAGTCAGTCTTTGTGGCGCAGATGATACTGGCGCCCTTGGGGTTCTGTTCCTTGGGGGGTAGGGGATGAGTTGGCGACTAGGTCCTTCCTAGTCAGGCTGGGCAGAGGTTACCTGGGTCCTCCTACTGCTGGGCAAGATCAGTGGGTTTCACAGGATCCCTCACTCACTTAAGAGGCAGCACCTAAGCCATGTCACTCTCAGAGGCATAAGTCCCTGGCTAGGCCCTACCGCCTACACTCCTGCTTGGATTCTCCAGCTCTGCTTCACCCCAACTGGCCAACTAACTGGAAAAAGTTCCCTCCCTCACTTATGTATCCCTAGGTCAGGTGACCTCTAGCCAAGGCGGCAAAAGTAAAAACCACACCTCCCTTCTAGAAGGTTCCAGCACATTCCAGGAGCTTCCCCATTCTACCTATGGGACAAAAAAGGCGGGCTGGTGTTGCAACATTGTTGTGGGGTTCCAGCCAGCTCCTGGCAGCTAGGGTGCTACTATGAAAGACCACTCTGCAGTAGCAGGGGTCTGTGGCAGCCATCTTGGGAGAAGGGAGCACCTGCACCTTAACACTGGTTGGCAATGAAAAGGCGCCCGGAGACCTAAGTCCAACATCAAAAATGAGGGTGGAAAAAATGAGGCACGATCAAAAATAGATGGGGAGACTACCCTAAGGCTGACAGGTCCAACACCCACATTCCAAGCAGAACGCGGAGTGGGTGAAACTCTGCAAACTCCGCTGGCATAGTGGAATTATTCACCCACCTCTACAAATAGCAGTCACCACAAACTAAATAGGTAAACCTTGACTGCAGCATTCATCAACCAACTGGAATATGATGTTATCCTATTTTCCGTAACTTGGTGATATTCCTTCACCCAGGTTTTCGAATCTCTATTGGTGTGAATGAAGAGTTCTGAGACCTGGAGAATGTGCTCGCAATGAGCTGGGCCCGGCTGCAGCCATCTGACGCATCTCACCCCTTTACACCCTCCGCAAGTGTCATGCGGAATATAAGGGAAAACACGATTATGAAGATGGAAGACTGTACAGAGATCATGAGAAGGTGGGAAACAGAGTCGTGGGGTGCTTGGGATTGTCTGCGCGCTGAAATCATGAGGGTGTGGAACCATGCCTCCTTCACGTGAGAGCGTTGCCATGGGTACCAATAAGATTGCACCATAACCCTGGTGGCGAAGAACAGAACTGTTATGAGTCAGGTGGCAGCAAGGACCCTGACGATGGGAGGCAGCGCCAGCATCAAGGGGGCAGCATGAGGGTCATCGAGATAAAAGAAGTACCATGGGTTAAGGGTTCAGGGGGGAAATTACATCCCTGGGTTCGTGTGGGCAGCACTGGGTTCAGAAGGATAGCAGTGAGGTCATGGGGGCGGCACGCCGTCCCTTCGGGTAGAGGGCATGGGTGCGCCCTGCTGAGAGCGTTAGGCGAGGGCTGCCATCCAGCGTCCAGAGGCCAGGACTGGATACTGACGGCCCCCGGGGGAAGTGACGGTCGCAGACCAGTCTTCCCCCGGGGGATTCGCGCAACGACCGGAAGGACAAGGTGAGGGTGGGATCATAGGAGTGAAGGAGGGGACGGGAGTTGGGAGGGTATATAAGGTGTCAGGAGAGGAGGATCCGGCCTCTTCCTGACACCTGAGCACCACCGGGAGGAGAATAAAGTTTGTCACAGTGTTAAGCCATCTGCCGATTGGTCGATCGGCGGGGGGCCGGCAATGGTAGTTAGGGTAGGGTAAAGGGAATTTGCCACAGCGGTCTGTAAGGCACGGTGTCATCGACGTGGCGGCTGTTTGCGCGGCATGAGGTCTTCGATGGCCCGGCCGGGTGGATCTCCTACGTCCTGGGGCGTTATCGTCAGGCGTGTGGGCCGGAATGGCCTCGCGTGCGCTGGAGGGCGGATTACGTGCGCTGGATGGCAGACTCGTCCGGTCGTTTCAGGTAGGGGGCGGGGGGCTGCCATATAATGGTTGTCCGGGATGCAGGGGGGCACTGAATGCGGGCGCGTCTGCCGTCTGACGCGAGCGTGCTGTAATGTTTCATGCGGGAGGCGGGCGGGCTCGGGGACGGCACACACGGCGGCGCGATTTGGTGTCAGGCGGCCCAGGGCGGGGATGAGGTGGGGGAAGGCGGGGTATGCGTTTGTCGCCCGGCATGGGGGGAGCGCTCCGGTTTCTTTGCGCGGGGTGTACAACGGCGTCTGGGGGGCAGAGGCGGGACCCCTCCTCTTTCTGCTTTCCGGGAGGGGCATCTGTTTTTTCCGACTGTCTGCTGCGCTGCCGCCTCTGGTACAGGAAATCCGGGTCGAGCCTCGTGGTCGCGTCCACATCCTGTGATTCTGGGCAAATCACTTTAATCTCCCTGTGCCTGAATGTGTGATGCAAATAAGGTGCTGTGTAAAGCGCTCCAATTCCTTCGGGTCCAGTTCGCGCTATATAAATATGCAAAACAGGCTCTGCACATTGCCCAAGTGGGTTCAGAGGGGCATGGTTTGGGGTGGGGGGGGTGGCATTGGTGGTTGATTACGGCTTACCCCCAGCAGGTGTGGAGCCTGCTCAAGGTAGCGGGCAGTGGGCCCACCCCAGCGGCTTTCCCACGGCTAGGCTCAGGGTCCAGCATAGGTTTTTGGGGAGGGCTGGAGTCAGGTGGCAGTGTAGGAGAAGCGAGGCAGGGCTTTGCATAGGTGCTGCTGCTAGGGAAGGAGGTGAAGGGGGTGGGCCTAGGGGTAGGTGGGGAGCTGCAGGCAGTAGTGGCCGGGGTCATCAGAGTCCGGGTGAGGGACTGCCAGCACGGCATGAGGCCCGGTGGTGCTTGGGACCCACTTGGTTGGCGCGACCGAGTGGGGGGGGGGATCCAGGACCGGCGCATAAGGCCGGCAGATAAGGGGTAATGCCAGCGGGGCGCACAACGGCCCCGAGACGCTGGCCAAAAGCAGTAGGGGGTCCGCGGCGGCCTTCCCTCCTTCGAGGGATTCGCGCATTGAGCAATACAACCTTGGAATCCTACCAAGTTCTGAGTATGTGCTGTGTGAAGGATGCCATGGATGTTGTGGGGGGTGCAGATGGAGGAAAGTGACGGTGTGCGACGGATGAGAATTTGCCGTGCCGGATACAGTGCGATAGAAGGATGATGTGGAGTGGGGGGTTGCCAGGGGGGGTGGGGGTGGGGAGTTCAGGTGACCAGACCTTTTTTGTTGTTGTCTCAGGCAAGGCCGGCCTAAGACGGAGCGGGGGCAAGGAGCTCCAAGGGGGATGGCAGCTTAGGTCTGGATGAGGAGGTCCCGGACAGACACTCAGGTAAAGGAATGAGGGGTTAAAGTCTTGGATTCGTACTTGAAGATTAGGTGTTCACTCCCTGGTTGTCACCGGGTGCTCAGTTATAAGTGTATGCAATGGTATTTCCTGCAGCAAGGTTGGGACAATGCTGGGGGCTTGGGGAGCCCAGGGCCCAGGGCCCAAATGACGCACAGCTGGTCAGCTGGGGAATGTGGGGGGTTTGGTGGTGAGACAAGCACGGAGGCGGCGTATGTCAGACGACGGGAACCTTGGGGCCAAGCGAGGAGAGGGTTTTGGGTTTCGAACGGCCGATTGTGATATCAGGCGAACGGAAGGCTGGCAAGCAAAGACCAGGAGCTGTAGCTCAATGGTAAGTCTTGTGCCTGTGGTTGTAAAGGATCGCACAGGACAAGGGTTCGAGTCCCGCAAATGCTGTCAAAGTGTCATAAGGTGGCAAAATTTCAAACTCTTCTTTTGGTAGCTTGTCACTATTTGCCGTGTTTAAAGGCTATTTGCCATGTTTGAAGGGTGACTTTTGAGCCGGGGGTGCCAATTGACGCAAATTGTGGATATCGGTCTCGAACACATGGGGCAGCATATTGAGGTGTGAGTCCCGGGGACAGCTGGGGGTATTATAAGATGGATGGAGTGTGTGCCAGGCTGGAACGGTGGGAGGAGGGTTAAGGTCAGCCCGAACGTAGCTCACCTGGGGGTGGTTTTCAACGCAATATTCAGCCGCTACCCACAGCTGGGGGGGCAGGCAGGAGACGAGGGGTTGACCTGGAGGGAGGGGGAGCGTGTTTTCTGGGGACTTCTTCTACCGGAAAGGTCACAGGGGCGACTGGTGAGGGCTCCCGTGTCGGTTGGACAACGACGTGGGCATTCTACCGGGGCGAACTGGGCCACCCCGGTAGAATGGGGAGGAAGCCCTTGGGGTTAGGCAGGGGCCTGCAGGTCCTTCTCAATTATTTGGAGGCCATGGGTTCATGGCACTAGTTGACTCACAAGAGGAAGCAGTTGCGGCGGCGGCAAGTTGGACCACTGGGAGACGTGGCTGGCCATCAGGGATGCTACCCCTCCCCCCTTTTTTGTATGGGAGACCTGGGGCAAAGTCCATCTGCACAGGGAGCATTTGAGGACTGGGTGTAGTGGAGGTCCCCGGGTGGGGGGGGGGATGTCTCTGGGTGCGAGGGCAGCTGTTAGACAGGGCAAATGTGCAGAGGAGGCGGGATTGCCTGACTGACTGTGCACACTGGGTGGGGGCTGAGGTCTTGAAGAACTGTGGGGCTCTGGGGGCCTCAGTACCTGGAGCGTGAGCGTCGCGAGGCATGACGGGGGCAGTGTTATATAGGCAGGGACTTGCTTGGGGGTGGGGACTGGTAGAGGTAGTTTGTTGGCCACTTGATAAGATATTCACCTTTCGGTAGGCATCGCAGTACAGGAGGCTGAGGGGGTGCGCCGGACGGGGAGATGACGAGCCTGGGAACGGTTGGGCCACTGCTTGGGGGAGCCAGACAGGGTTAGGGGCCTTTGGGCACTGCAAGATGCGTTTGGGTATGAGATGGTCACCTGGGTTGTAGCAGGCAATAGTTTGGAAACAGGGATTCTGGTTTACATGATGCAGTTTTAGTTGTAGGAGCGGGGAGATGTGTTGCGTGTCTGGAGCAAGGAGCCAGCACACTGTGGTCGTGTCGTAACACCACTGACAATAGGGCGATTTCTTCAGGGGCATCTGGGTGTATGGTAGTGCAGGACACAGGAGACGCGATGATATGGTACCGGTGGGGCAGCAGATATGGGTGTAGTGGCTGTGGAGACGGGCTGTTAGTGCTTGGCTTGTCTGGGTGGAAACACGGGGCACGATGTTTTTTCGAAATGGGGGCAGCGTTGGCGCTTGAGGCGTAGTTGAGGAGGGCATGAGGCAACAGTGATTGGTGGCAAGGGAAGGGAGGCCTATGGCTGGGGAATGGAGGTTGCAAAATGCAGAAGGCAGTTTAACGGTGCTGCAGGCTATTTAGGTTTTGTCCGAGGGCTGGGCCGACGGGGCGCGGCTCTCTTAAGGAGGAGTACGATTCTTACGCCTGAGGGCTGGCACAGAGGTGACATCAGGAGGGCTGTTTGGGGGTGGGGGGGAAGTCGGAGATTGGGGAGATGGAAGTATAGTAGGGTGTGTTGTGACGTTATAGGTAAGGAAGAAGGGGTTTAGGCGGGGGTTTTGGGGAGACTGGTGATGGAAGGGAAAGGGACATAATCCTTACGGGACTAATCATTCTTTTTCTACTGCAGATAGTGAGAGTGGCCTGGGATCCAGCGTGGTCGCCTGGACAGGCGGACATTCTCCCGAACGTTGGGCAGCAACAGAAGCGACATAGCGGGTGTACGGATGTCAGGCGGGGAACGCAGTCATTGGGATGTTTGATGATGGGGGGGGAAACAGTAGAATTGACTCGGGGTGAGCGTGCGGCCAGTGAGAGTGACTTTGTGTCATACGATATGGGAACTTGCTCCAATACAAGCAAAGGCGTAGGAGAGAAGGTACTCAGGAAAATGGCAGGTCTGGTTTTACTCCGCGATGCATGGCAGGGGGTTATGGTTCAATGACAGGGAACTTGGGAAAGTTGGTGATGGGGACGCACTGTGCCTTGCAATGGATGGTCTCTGGGGACGTATAGCATGCTTACAAGGAAATGGCCTGCAGTGAATGAGACCAGTTTGAGGGGAAACTGGTGGTCTGGTGGGGGATGGGGCACTTTCATGGATGGGGATGGTCCTGGAAATGTGACTTGTTTACAAGGGACACAGTAGTGAAGGTGGATGGTCATCCACCGATGGTGCCTTGCAGAGGAGGGATTTTTGGGGGCTGTTGAGCATGCTTAACAGCTAATAGCCCACAGGTACTGGGACTGTTTGAGCGGACATGGGGTGTGTTTGGTTTGGGGATGGGGCACTTTCATGGATGGGGATTACCCTGGAAATGTTACTTGTTTGCAAGGGACACTGGCATTATGGGTGGATGGTCATCCACCGATGGTGCCTTGCGGAGGATGGACTTGAGGGCTGTCGAACATGCTTACAGGGGAATGGCCCGCAGGTAATGGGACTATTGGAAGGGACACAGGTGGTTTTGTCTGGGGCTGGGGCGCTCTTCAGGGATGGGGGATTGGCCTGGACATGTTACTGGTTTACAACGGACGCTGGCTGTACGGGTGGATGGTCATCCACCGATGGGGCCCTGCCAAGAAGGGAGTTTGGGGGCGATGAAACAGGATTACAGGGGGACTGTCCGCAGTTAAGGAGACGGTGGGAAGGGAGACAGGTGGTTGTTTGCGATGGTGCATTTTTCCACGGACGGGGTTTGTCCGGTAAATTGCTGCTTATTGACACAGGACACAGGTTTCGAGGGTGGATGGTCATCCACCTGGTGCCTTGAGGGGTGGGGGAGGCGTTAGGTGCACGCACACTGGAGGGACAGGTCGTCCGACTTAGAATGGGTGCACCTTTCGCAGTCTGGGGTGTCCCGGCAATAGCAAACTTTATACGGGACGCAGGTTTAGGGGATGGAGGGTCGTCCACAGGGTGCCGCAAGGTAGACTGGATGGAGGCGAAAGGTGCACTAGAACTGGGGGTGGGGCAGGGAACCGCCCTTCAGGGGTTTCCCTGGTTGGCGGTACTTTGGAGGGGTGGGGAGTCACATATGGGCAGATCCACCCCTCGGGGGGGGGAAAACGGTACACAGGTGACTGATAGCGGGCGCGGGAAGCAATGACCAATGAAGGAAATTCAACAGAGGATGCTTGGAGGGCAAGTGAAGGTGAGAATGGGGAGAGGAAGGAGGTCACCGAGTGAATGGGGGAAGCGTCTTAACAGGTGAGATGGTTTTGAGAATGGATGAAAGGAGAATGAGTCGGTATGGGATGGGGAAAGTATATTTAGTGCATTTATGTACTGTTGAATAAAGTATAAATGATTGCAACCTTGTCCTAATAAAATTGCCTTTTACGGTTCAAGTAACAGCGTGGAGTGTGGTTCTTGCGCGATGCGGCCCCCGGGGGAAGTGAAGGTCGCAGACCAGTCTTCCCCTGGGGGATTCGCGCAACGACCGGAAGGACATGGTGGGGGTGGGATCATAGGAGTGAAGGAGGGGGCGAGAGTTGGGAGGGTATATAAGGTGTCAGGAAAGGAGGATCCGGCCTCTTCCTGACACCTGAGCACCACCGGGAGGAGAATAAAGTTTGTCCGCCCACCCACCCTACAGACGTTAAGCGAAGGGTTGGGATATATTTTGGGCTGAGCATGCCAGTTTAGGGCAGGTTGCAGAGTAGAGGCGTCACGGTACTTTGGAGGGGTGGGGAGTCACATACGTGCGGATCCACCCCTCGGGGGGGGGAGAACGGTACACAGGTGACTGATAGCGGGCGCGGGAAGCAATGACCAATGAAGGAAATTCAACAGAGGATGGCTGGAGGGCAAGTGAAGGTGAGAATGGGGAGAGGAAGGAGGTCACCGAGTGAATGGGGGAAGAGTCTTAACAGGTGAGATGGTTTTGAGAATGGATGAAAAGAGAATGAGTCGGTATGGGATGGGGAAAGTATATTTAGTGCATTTATGTACTGTCGAATAAGGTCTAAATGATTGCAACCTTGTCCTAATAAAATGGCCTTTTACGGTTCAAGTAACAGCGTGGAGTGTGGTTCTTGCGCGAATGGAACAGAAGTAAGATCCTGTGAGGAGGTGAGAGGGCTGAGTATATGCGAGGGCTCCAAGGCCGTGGCTGCAGGGGACAATCATTAGAACACGGGTCCGAGAACACAGCACCCCAAAAGTGAGCTGTGGGTGATGGGTTGGGTTACAAAGCTGATGACACGGCACCAGACGCTCCCTCTCCCATCCATCTGCCTGTGCCGAGGGGACTGGCAGGTAAGAAGATCCCTCAGCCGGTCCAGTGTGTCTCCCCGACCCCGTCCCTTTGGGACGCGCCTGCCCCCTTGTTTACTCAGATTGATCTGTTTGTGTAAGGCAAACTCCCCGCCCTTGCGAGCTCGGGGGCGGCATCTGGGGCGAGAGCAGAGCGAGGCGCGGGCAGGGGCTGTAATTCTGTTAGCGCCAGTCCCCGCTCGTTGTCTCACAGACACATCGCCACCCCGGGGCTGCAGATGGTACTGCTGCTGTTCAATCTCTCCGATCATATGCTCTGTAAACCAGCCCTCGGCTCCTGGAGGAGCTGACGCTGCTCTGGGTGTCGGAGTCAGAAACTTCCGGTCCGACCCGTCCTGGTCTCTGGGCTGTTGCTGGGACTGCAGTCTGGCTGAACCCCTGTGTATTCCGCACATCGGCCCAGGGGCGTTGATTCCATTAGTGCAGCCGGTGCAGTGGCACCGGTGGGGCCCACTGAACCCGGTTATTTCTGTATATCACGTTGCAGCCAGCCAGACCCGTTTCCTTCTTCACGCTAGTACCCGTGACACACTGCATGTGAATGTGTCCCTTGTAGGTAAACATAGTTCTATCTAGAATTCTACCGTGGAATGTCACCGCACTACCCACACACTGCGGTGAGAATATATCCTAAAAGTATTGCTACCCTGCTGTGAACTGCCGGAACTCTCCCTGTTAAAGGAGTGCAGGTACTCAGCACCTGCCCGCTCAAAGCGCTTGCTGCCAGTTGCAAAAGCTGTTTTTATCTCTACGTTTGTCTCCCCATCTCTGACAGGAGCATAAGGCGGCTGCTGCATCACCTCAAGTATAAACGTGTGACCCCCTCGCCCCACACACACCCACACTTAAGTTGTATTTAGTTTCATTTGGGTTTAGACTGTATTTGAAACCCCGCCCCTTAGCGATGGTGCCAGGGACCCTGTTTCAACCCAAAAAAATTGCCCCTTTGACTGCTGCGGAAGCAGTAAACACAGCAATAATCAAATGTTAATGGCCCCCTCAGGTTTCTGTGCCCCGGTGTCACTGCACCTGCTGCATCGGTAGAAGCTACGAGCATTAACCTTCCCCTACACACTCTCTATACCACTCTATGCTGAAGCTGGATCCTTTGAATCGGTGTGTGTACTCTGGTACGTCATGGAACTGCACTTTCTGGGCCATTAAGAGGTCATCACCCTAAGTGTACACAATAACCTATGTGTCGTAGAATGCGCTGCGCCCTCGGTGCCTGGGTACATTTGTATGTGCGTACTTGGCTGCGCTGTAATGGGCATTGAGTCGTGTCTCAGCGAGTGCCACTTCACCTGGCCCTCCACATAACTGCGTAGTTGGACGCCATTGGTTCTTCTGAAAGCAAGGAAATGCATCTACCCCCGAACTGCTGTTTTGATATTAGCAATACTTAGGGTTCCGTTGCCCTCAGCCTTCTTGTTCCCGGTGCTACTGTACCTCCTGCACCATTTATAGGTAAGCCCTGCATCCGCGGGGTTACAGCATGAGCTACTGTACAACTTAAATGTAAATAACGTACCCTCTTTTCCCGGGAACAAAACAGGCTAATATTTGGCTGCACGTGACAGGGTACAAGAAGAGACATAAATATAAACAGGGGTTTGTGACTCTCTTCAGACTATATAAACTTTCCACTATGAGGACCAGATAAAGGTACACTGCCCTGCCTCATGTCTAGGTAAAAATATCATGCAGAAAGCAGCTTCGGCAATACCTTTATTTCGGTCACGCTAATGGTGATGCATGTTTGCGTTGTATTTGTAATGTGTGACACGGAGCTCGAGGGAAACAGCGCCATCTGTCCCGAACGCGTTTCCTTTGGCCTATAGCGGGAGCGCCAGTTTTCCTCTGTTTCAGGGGGTGTCACTTCCTCCTCCCTGTACCATACCGTACCTTCTACCCTTGCGACCCCCGGCCCCGTGCTTAGGCTGCGCCGGTGCTATATACCCTCGCTCTCAGAAGACGCCCTCTCCTCACTCCCTGGGCAGGAGCGAGGGTGCCTCGTATTCCCAGACTGTCTTTCCTCTTGTCTGTAGAGGGGGGGTCTCTGGACCTCTGTTGAAATCAGTCCGTCCCCCTCCCACCACATACATACTCCAGGGGGCTTCAGGGCGCGCTGCACACCTGCTCTCCGAAAGTTCCCTTCTCCCATGCTGAAGGGACGTCGTGCCGTCTAGCTCAGCAATAAGTGCTTAGCTATGGATGGTCCAACGGGTGCAGAGGCACCGGGCCCCAAGAGTCTGAAGCGTCCACCGAACCTTCATTATAGCTGCCTCTTACCGCTAAGCCGGAGGTCTACCGCCTGGCAGTGCCAGTTTCATTGTTTGCTTTAGTGCCCTTAAAGTCCCCGATGCCCCAGTGTGCCTGCTGTGCGCTGCACCTGTATTCTCGACTTCCCTGGACCCGAGTTGTACTCAGCATACCATGCCGCCCTTCTTCATATCACACAGCGAATCCCAGAGAGCTACATGACGTTTGGGTGCCCAAACCTTCCAGGTGGCCCCATTCGGCCCGATGTTAAAGGACATTTGTGATATACTCAGGGGACCCTCATCTCCTTCTGCATGCGGATGGTGGCAAAGGCAGAACTCTAAAAGATACCCCCTTGAGAATGGGGAGGGGGGGGGGGGCTTTAGTTTCCCACATCTCACAGATACTTATTGGTCCTGAAATAAATGGGGCCCCCTGAAGGAGTGAGGGGGCCCTGACTGCTGGCGGGCCACTCCACCGCAGGGGCCTAGGTTACACCTCTCTGGGGCCACCTTTTGCGCTAGACCACTGTTGAAAGCTGGTCTAGCGCAAAAGCCCTCCCCTCCACACACACACTTTTTTCATGTCCATTGCCGAAGTCATCCTCCAGGCAGGCAGCGGCGAGCCGCTGTGCGAGGCGGCCTCGGTCCCCTGTCTCCTCTCCAAGAAAGAGAGCGCGGTGTGAACCCGCGCGCCTGATGCGCGGAGTCAGCACCGCCAGGGTCCGCCCCTTCCCGCCCCCTCCGCCGGCTCCGCTCGCACACTGGACCCTCCCGGCTGCTCGCGCACCAATCCGCTGCCAGAACAGGGCTCGGGAGGGCGCGAGGCTCTGGCTCAGCCTCAGTCAGGCTGGGCTTTCTGAACAGCTCTCACTCACCCACCTCACTCCTTCCTTCACCAAACACTTCCCACCTGTGCCCTCCGTCCTCCTCACCGAGCTGCAACCATGGGATGTATCTAGCGCGCCTAAAAGTGGAAACTCGCTGCGTTTCTTCTCCGATGCCCAGTCAGGAGTAAGTAACAGGATATAAAGCAACACGCACAGAGGAATCCCCACAGCTCCAGTCTAAAGCGGAGACGCACCACTAACAACAGTAGATAATATCACCATTACTAACCACTGAAGACCACCTCCGTCTCACACAGACACCACCTCCATCAAACAGCGCAGAGCAATCTGTACTCCAGCTGGAGGGGAGACGTGAAACCCACTAACAACCGCTGCAGGTACTACCACCAACAGCCGACAAGGACGAAATTCACCTTACAAAACCCGCAAAAACACCACTAACATCAAAAGCACGGAACAACCTTCATCCCTACCAGCGGAATAGCCAAACCCAAGACGGATATAGATGTCAAAGCCCCCAAAGACATAGGATATAGACATTTGATCCGGCAAAACCCTGTGCCACTGTTGGCTTAGTGCTGTCTAATTCACTTAAGATATGAGCTGTTCAGAGTTGTTACTGATTTTAATGTTATAAATCACTATAAACTGACTAGTGCCGCTGTTCCATTAGAGAACCTACCAACACATAAATCGTGGAACCTGTGCACATCGCCAGGTAATCTGACGGACTTGCTGCTTCCATGTACTCTGCATCCATGTATGCTGTAGCCTCCAGATGGTTTGAGTTCGTATCTCCTGTTTTCTTTTCTTCTAGCTCCATTTGGATTTGCGCTTGGAGCTCTGTTGATGTTTTTCTGTGAGCATTCATTTAAATAGGATTTTGAGCAGCAGAGTGGAAGTTGCTTGGACGTCTGTTGTTGGGATTTGAGATTCGTTACTTTTAACGTCTGTTGTTGGGTTCTTTCGAAATATTGAATTTGGGGTTCGTGACTTTTAGTGGGTGGGTTTTATTTGGTTGTTGGGCGCCTTCACATGGGCTTGCAGTCTAGTTGGTTGCTTTCATTCTGCATGTGTTTTACATTGCTTCGGCCAGTGTCGCTTTCCCAGGGTTCAGCCCGGGGCAGGTTGAGGTGGCTTCAATGTGGATCGTCAAGCTCCACTTGTGATTTTGTGGTGCTTGGGTGCCTCTGCTATGAATTGTTTTAGGTCATCTGTTTAACTGTCTTTCAGTTTTTATTGGCGGTGTTTGAGACCCATTGTTTGGATGCTTTGGAACTTCTATTGTGTGTTGTTTTGAAGTCCCTCTCAAGTTGCTTTTGGAGCCTCTGATGTACACTGTTTCAGTGACTCTCAGTGGGTTGTTTTGGACAGCAGTTGCTTGGGGGTTGTTTGAAATCAACCAGATAGGTCGTTTTGGAGACTTTTTATGTAGTGATTGAAAGCATCATATAGGGTTTTTTTAGAGGCTCTATTTTGGATACTAAAAAAGCATCCAGTTGGACTGTTTTGAACCCCATTTGTGGGCTTATTGGAACTTAGTAGTTCAGTTATTATTAGTGCCTCTGCCTACATTTGGGTTATTTTTTGGAGACTGGTATTGATTGCGTGAGAGCTTCCAAAGGGGTGGTTTTGTAGTCTGAATTGTGGATTGCTTGTGCGCCACCTGTTGGGTTATTTGTGGTCTCTATTGTGGATTGTTTAAGAGACTCGTTGGGTTCGTTGTGTAGCCTCTGTTGTGGAGTTTAGACAATATCCTGTTGAGTTCTTTGGAGCTGCTTTGGCGGATTGTTTAAGAATCCCCAGATGATTGTTTTTGGCGCACCTGTTCCGCGATTGTTGGCGAACCTCTGGATGGTTAGGGTTGTGTTTGGTGCCTGTGTCTGTTGCATGGTTTGGTTTGCTTTAAATTGCTCAGTTGCTTTGTTGCAGGGGTTGTGTGAAGCTTTTTTTTTAGTTTCCATCACCTAAACTTGTTTTTAACAAGTTGTTTAGAGCCCCCTGCCCCCCCCCCGTCCCCACCCCTTCCATTGCCTTGAGAGTGCTGTTGACGTTTTGTGGTGGGAGAAAGCTCAAATGTGGGTTGTTTAAACTCTGAGGTATTCCTGCGTTTTCACAAGGCGTCTTAACTCTGGTTGTCCAATCCTGCTGTGGGAACACACATGTCTCTAGGGTTCCCTTACCTACCCCTGTGGGTTTTACACTGACAAGGACTTTGTCCAGGGGCTGTAACATTTCGGCTGGCATCATACACAAACTAAATGTTGGTATTTAAGCACTATATATGGAACACTATATATGGAACACAGCGCTAAAAAAAAGAAAGCCAAACGCAGCGATCGGTTCACATTATTTCCCTGGGTCCCCGGGGTTATTTGTCTGGTGCACATGACCGATCCTTTGCCTTAATCCGCCAGCATCTGTAATCGCGTTGGCAGATCTCCGTGCACTGTAATCTCGACAGGATTAGAGCACAACTGTGGAGGGGAGCAGCGGTGTCACCTGCCGACCAGATACAAGCAGACAGAATAGATTTGATTGAACCTCGTGTTTTGTTCCCTCCAGCACACACATGTTGCCATCATATACGAAGTCACGCGCATGCACGCGCACTGCTTGAGCCCTCTGGGTCTGATACAGGGCGCGGGGAGATGTGCAGAACTGCGGGCCCCAGTAAGTGAAATGACAAGAGAGTGGGGGCCGTTGTGGGAGGGTTCATGTCTACGTTGGGGACCGTGCCTGCTTCTGAAGACGGGCTGGTCATTCCGTGCCCGCCTGAGCCCGGAGGTGGCTTGGCAATCTGCAGGCGCCCCCAGCAGCCCCAAGGCGCGGATGTCATCCCCCAGCCAAGGTGTTTTATAGATGAAGTTAGGAGCCCCCGGAGCTTTCCCTCTCCGGGGTTCAGCGTGGGCTGGGCAGGGGGAGGGTGTGGGCGGCCCGCCCCATGAGGCAGGGAGGGCTGGAGCCACGGATCCATGTGGAAACAGACCGTGGGAAGCGCGAGTCCCGCGTGGATTAAGTCACTGTCTTGGACGGAGCGCTGGAGGAAGCCTCGGGGTATGTGGCCGAGCCTACTTCCGCCCCTGCCTGGTAGTCAGCATCCTTCAGCGCCCTGAGGGCGGGGGTACTTGGGACACAGCGCTGGCAGGAGAGCTAGGTTATTCTCCACACACACAGGCTGGGTGGCAGCAGGGGAAAGGGGGAGGCTGCTGGGTCCCCGGGGGCTGTCCAGGCGCACGGAGCTGTCATTGACCTCTCCCTTTTCCCTCCTCTCCAGGGCACCAGGGAGCCTGTCCGCGCCTTCCTGCTGAGGCTCCGAGGAGGGGCGGTCTGCGTTCTTGGCTCTGCCGTGGGGTAAGAAGAGCGAGGCTTGGAGAGGAACAAGTGCGAGGCGCGCAGGAGCAAGGAGCCGTGCCCGAGTGCTGGAGGATGCAGACCTAGGGGCAGCGCGCTGGTCTCTGCACACCGGGATCTAGGGGGCACCGCACGCGGATACTGGAGGACTGCGGACTCTTCCATCTACAGCACACCCAGGATTTAGGGGACAGTGAGCGCCGGACCTGGGGGACAGTGCACGCCGGACGTGCACACCCTTGACTTAGGGGACAGTGCACGCCGCCCCTGCACAGCCGGAACTAAGGGGCAGTGCACGCCGTCTCTCCGCATCCAGGGGACAGTGCACGCCGTCTCTGCACACCCTGGACCTAGAGGAGAGCGCACGCCGCCCCTGCACACCCAGACCTAAGGGACAGCACCCGACGTCTCTGCACAGCCTGGACCCGCCACCCCTGGGGCCTGCGGATTGGCCGCTTCTAGGCGCTCTGAGGATTCTGCTGCTAACTCGGGTGGTTGGTCTTTCTGTACAAGCCCAGGATGCCCCGAGCTGGACTCGTCGTGCCCTGGCTGCTGCTGGCCCTGGCAGCGCCCGGGGCTCTGAGCAACGGTGAGTGAGCCACACGTGCACACGTGCAGTTTGTGTATGCATGTTCCATTGCTGCCTGCATGTATGTCATCTATGGGGTGAGGGTCAGGGTGCGGGTTCAAGGAATGGCAATATGGGTATTGTTGGTAATAAGAGTCACACATTAAGGGATCGGTGCCATATACACCAAGGTTGACTGAAGTTTTACGGGCATGTCTCCGCGAGTCACACTGAAAAACAAATATTAACAAATATTACGCACGCGCCTGAAACCCACACAGACCGTGTGACCTCTCACATTTAGGGTTGTATTGAATGCACGGAGGAATAGACATCTTTTAACAAGAAAGAGGTGAAATAACTGTGTTTTAGAGTTTGCCACTTCATACACAAAGATTGTATATGACGTTTCCACTCTATCGCGTTCAACATTTTTGGTGGTAGTGTTTCGGTCAGGTATGAGGTATCAGGGCGTCTTAATCAGAGTTTGGCAGCATTTTATTCACAGATTTTGCAAAACAGTGGTAGACACCCTCCAAGAGTGTCATGTGTAGTATTGGCAATTAATGCGCACCCGGACGGGAACAGACACACACCCAAACGCACACACCCAGATAGGCTCAACACAGACAAACACACACAGGCATACACAGACACACACAGGCGTCCACCCACCCTCACGGTGAGTGAACGAGAACGCAAAGCTACAGGCAGGACGACCACTGCCTCCAAACTTGAGAAGGGTCCTTTGTCATAAATGAAGCCATAGCCCGTGAATTAACGCCCCCCCCCCCCCCCACGTCTGTTAATAGTCCAGGGCTCTTGACGGATCTGTGAGCCGATATCAGTAATTTCAGACTGAAATCCAAAGCAGCCATAAATGTGGGGTTTTGCCGTGCGCCGGTTTCTTGCATGGAAGGTTACCCACAATTTGTGCCCTTGTCTGCCGTAATTGCGCGCTGCCTTCCCCTCTACGAAGATGTGAGGCGAGGCGCTGCCTGCCCCTCTCCGGAGTCATAACATTGACAACATGAAAAGTCCCCTCAGAATGTATGAGCCTCGGAGTTGTCGTCCCTCTCACGAGACAGACCGCTCAGCGCAGGTTTTGCATGTTATGAGTGAGTGGAGACGCCAGCAATGTGAGGAAACCACAAACCACTCTTTCTGGGCACAGAAACAGGCACGCTAATTGTGTTCACTACTGGTATCCACTCTGCCAACGCTGACAGACAATCTAACACACAGGGAATATAAAATGTGCCAAAGATCACACTAGGACAGGCAAGGAGGATCTGGGAGACACTATGTAACCCCATTTATTAATGTGTGGACACTTTTCTATAAAGCTCTGGGTATCTCCGTTCTTTCGCTTCAGTGCGCTAGGCGTCGCGGTATACTTCTCCGGTGTGATCAGCAGATGGTGTGTGAGTGTTATTTCCAGAGCTCAGTCCGCGGGGCCGGGCGACTGTCTTATCTCGATGAGACACACACTGGGCGTGTGTGTAATCGTCTGCACGGGGCTGACGTCCATTTCCAGACAGATTGCGCGACCAGGGGACCCCCTATGACACTGCAGGGCACAACTGCCGTACAACTACTCAGGCCCAGAGGCCACGCCACCACTTAGGGGCATACAAGATTCGGGTTCTGCTCAAACACCTGCTATTTACACTGACTGGAGCACATGTATTTTACGGCTGTGGTTGGTCTTTAGAACCAAGAGATACCCGGGTCGGATCCCGGCTTTCCCAAAAATCGTGTGATCTCTTACAAAACTGTTAAAAACCCCTTGCCTTGCCTTCCCCATCTGCCAAAACTTGGATCGCTTGAAATAGATTATGTTTAACATATTTAGACAATATTCGGCCATTCTTTTGAGGGTGGGTTCAGTTCATGGCAACTATTCCACACACAGTAACCAGTCCCTTCACTGGCAGGCAGCGAACAGCCGGCAGACTCCGGGTGAACCTGGGCAGGGCCGAGGCTTGGGGTGACTCCATCTCAGCAGGCTTTGGATCGGGTACCCCAGGGGAGTAATCACCGCATTCACGGCCTCAGGCGAGCACAACACTCACGCCTGAGCCCCCTGCAGACGGGCAGGTAAAAAGGCCTCTGTCCTTGTGGGTCTGCCTCCGAGGCCCAGACAGAGCCGAGTCCGGGCCGTGTATCTTATCACTTGTCTGCCTCTAAGGCCACGATAGTAAGGCGTGGGCCTGGCAGTCCTCAGTCCGCCTACTCTGGAGTCCGGGCGGAGGCCGAGGCCTCCTTTTCTCCTCTAGTGTTACTTCCTCAGAGGCTTAGACGGCCGAGTAACCCCGCTGGACTGGCAGGGGCTATCTACCCATGACGCCTCCTCTGGAGCCCGGGCAGAGTCAGAGCTGAGGGTCGCCGACATCCCTCGGTGTCACTGCCTCAGAGCGCGGAGTGACCCTGCTGGACCGGCACGGGCCTCTGTCTCCACAGTCCGCCTCCACTGGAGCCCGGGCAGAGCCTGAGCTGAGGGTCGCCAGGCATCCCTCGGTGTCACTGTCCTAGAGAGTGAAGTAACCCTGCTCTATCTCCACAGTCCTCTCCTCCGGAGCCCTGGCAGAGCCTGAGCCGAGAGCCGCCTTCTCTTCCTCGGTGCTATGCTTCAGCCTGGCCGATAGGGGCCTCTGCCTCTCCAGAGCACCTCCTCTGAAGCTCGGGCAGCCCTGAGCCCGGGCTCGTCCACCTCCCTGTCACTGCCTACGAGGTCCCTGGAGCAGGGAGCGCGGCCTGTCGGGTGACTCTTCTAGGCCCTGATCTGGGTCACCGGCCTCCAGAGGCCCTTCCGGGTGTTATACAGCCCTGTGGGCTGGAAGCCAGGGCCGCCCGGCCTCTCTGCCGCCTCTCCAGCTATCAGCATGCAGCTCGCTTCGGACCCTGGCTCTGAGCTGCTAAATCACAATAGAAGAGCGGGACCTGACAAGGGTAAAGGCACACACAACTGCACGTGCACTTACAGGACTAGGCTCGGGCGGCAGGACCCTGTAAACATGTTTAATAATTCATTCCTTGGTCCCAACTGCTTTTCTGTGGTTGCGGATTATGCATGTATTGCAAATTAAAATTATAGAGTTCCCAAGCAACATAGCAAGACCCCCTGACCCAGGGTGGTAACGCAGCTCCTGCATTCCTTGTAGGTGCAGGTTCGTCCCCAGCCCCTCGGGCCCTCCAGTCCTTCAGAGCATGGCCCGTTCCACTCCAAGGCCAATGAATGAGATATGGGAGACTCAGGGGCCCTCCATACTTTCTACAGGGGGTGCATCATTTTCAGTTAGACCACTGCCTTGACCATCTTAAAACGGCTATAGGGGTAGATGGTGTGTGTGCTGTGCATGTGTGCTGTGTCACAGCTGCACGCGTCTTGAAGACTGACATCTGTGCATGTGTGCTGTGTCTCTACATGTCTAAAAGACTGACATGTGTGCTGTGTCACTGTATAAACATGTCTAAAAGACTGACATCTGTGCACGTGTGCTGTGCCACTGATGCACATGTGTAAACGATGGACATCTGTGCAGGCTTTAGAATTTAGATGTAGGCTGTGTTGTTAATGTAAAGTCCAAACAGCGGGGCCTAAGGCCTCTAACAGGCTCAGGTTGCAGGATGCACACCACTTAAAGGCTATATGTTGCAGGTTCACCCCCTACGGCTGTATAAACCATAACAACGTAGGACGTGGGCTGGAGAACCCTTTTAAAGTGTGGGGGCGGGGGCAGCACACTATTACGTGGGTAAAGGGTGAGGGTGCTCTCCTAAAGAGCTTTGCCTACGTTTGGGTGGTGGGTAGCTTCAAAGTCCTACGAGGCAGGGCCCTTACAAGGGAGGGTCAGAAGTGGTGCCCTGGGCACCCAGCTCTTCAGGGCCACGCAGCCCTTTCACAAAGTGTATTTGTAGAGTAAAGCGTAGGCCTGCCCTGTTAACATATGACAGGACAACTAAAGGCCACTCACTGGGTGGTGTCAGAGGCGGGAGCTGCCCTGTAACAGAAAGCCATCTTTTCATTCCTGATAACAGTTTTTCTGCTTAGAGCGAGGGGAGGGATAGCGTCAACGACTTTTTTTTAAATACGTTTTTTTTCAAGAGGCCCCGCAAAATTCTTTGCCCCGGCCTGCTGCAAGGGCCCACGCGCCGAATGCCTTTTCATCTTCACCTGTGCCTTCCCCGGAGCAGACTGCAGCGCGCTTGAGGTTCCCCAGCCCAGCTGACTGTGGTGTGTTGTTTTGCACCGAGACACGCACACAACCACAGGCGCGCGCGCCCCATCCTGTCATTTCACCCTGAAAACCCTTTGTGCCAGAGGCAGAGCCGCTGACGGTACTTTATAAACCATGCACCAAAGCGAGCGGAGCGCGGCGCCCTGCCCAGATAAATAGCCCCTGCAAGTCAAACAAAAACACCAGTCACTGAACAAACAGCCTAATCCGTCCTCTTTATTCTTCCTAATGTATTGCAAATTATTCCTCCAAAGCCTGTAGCTCTATGCATTTTTGATGCGCTCTTCGGCTTTCATTTCCATATGACCTGTTTTCCTTGAGTAAGGGCTCGGTGCGACTCGGTATTCTTGCTGAGAGCGAGGGAAGCTGCTCCCCTTCCTCGGGGAATCTATTAAAAGTGTTGGATCCGATTTTATGCGAACAATTACCGCGGAAAGGTGGTGCGTGGAGACTTCCTGGAGTCGCACGTGCTGGGGGCGCGTGCCTGTTGTCGAGGAACTGGGTGAAGGGTGCGCGCCGGGGCGCCGGGACCCGGGGGTGAGGGGAGAGTGTGGGGTGAGATGTTGCGGCCCAAGAGAGTGCTGGGACTAGGGAGCTGAGTGTACTGCTGCCCGGGAGGGGGGCTTGGAGGCCGAGGGTGGGGGTAAATGTGCAGTTGTTACACCCAAGGGGGGGTGGCTGAACAATAGAGGTGAATGTGCTACCTCGCCACCGGGAGCTGAAACATGGGTGCCTAATGTGTGGGTACAATCGTGTGGGCTGGGAAGGGTACAGGTGGCTGAATCAGTCTTAGTACTTAGGGGTGGGGTCAGGACTGACGCTACACGTTCTGCGTCACTTGCGGATGCCGAAGACAAGGGAAGTGAAGGAGCACTCTCATTGGGTGGCAGCGAGAGGTGCTCACTGTGTGGCAAAAACCACAGGTGCTAGTTTGTACACTCAGGTGCCAGAGGCTGGGGCGGCGATGGCGAATAACCTCCGAAGAGCTTGGATGCTGATTGTGCAGCAGCTCTCACGGGTGCCAGAGGCAGGGCTATTGATTGTGCAGCAGCTCTCACAGATGCCAGGCAGGGATGCTGATTGTGAGGATAGGATTGGTGGAGTGGTGCACTGCTCGTTATTGTGACAATAGTAGTCAATTAGTCAATGAGCCTTGATGTTTAGTAAGTCTTTAGTAATTCTTTATTTTCCAAAAAGAGGTTGCCAGCCAACGCGTTTCGTTCATGAAATGAACTTTTTCAAGGCATGTGTAAGTATTCTTAGTGGATAAGAGCAGTGAGATGGAAAGTATTCCGCGCTGGGGGCCGCCTTGGTAAGGGCCTGTGTGCGCATAATCTGGAAGGCGGGCTTAAAGTCGAGCTGTCCGCTTCTGTTGGGATGCTGATTGTGCACCAGCTGTCACATGTGCCAAGACAGGGGCGCTGATTTTGTAGGAGCTATCATAGGTGCCAGAGTCAGAGCTAGTGATTGTGTAGCAGCTCTCACCAGGCAGGGATGCTGATTATGCACAAGTTGTCAAATGTGCCAAGGCAGGGGTGCTGATTGTGCAGCAGCTCTCACGGGTGCCAAAGGCAGGGATGCTGACTGTGTAGCAGCTCTAACAGGTGCCAGAGGCAGGAATGCAGATTGTGCAGCAGCTCTCACAGGTGCCAGAGGCAGGGATTCCGATTGTGCTGCAGCTGCCAGATGTGAAAACGCAGGGATCTGATTGTGCTGCAGCTCTCACTGGTACCAGAGGCAGGGATGTTAATTGTGCAGCAGATCTCACACATGCCAGGAGGAAGATTGATAATTGTGCTGCAGCTCTCACAGGTGCCTAAGGCAGGAATGCAGATTGTTCAGCAGCTCTCACAGGTGCCAGAGGCAGGGATTCTGATTGTGCTGCAGCTGCCAGATGTGAAAAGGCAGGGATCTGATTGTGCTGCAGCTCTCACTGGTGCCAGAGGCAGGGATGTTAATTGTGCAGCAGATCTCACACATGCCAGGAGGAAGATTGATAATTGTGCTGCAGCTCTCACAGGTGCCTAAGGCAGGAATGCAGATTGTTCAGCAGCTCTCACAGGTGCCAGAGGCAGGGATTCTGATTGTGCTGCAGCTGCCAGATGTGAAAAGGTAGGGATCTGATTGTGCTGCAGCTCTCACTGGTACCAGAGGCAGGGATGTTAATTGTGCAGCAGATCTCACACATGCCAGGAGGAAGATTGATAATTGTGCTGCAGCTCTCACAGGTGCCTAAGGCAGGAATGCAGATTGTTCAGCAGCTCTCACAGGTGCCAGAGGCAGGGATTCTGATTGTGCTGCAGCTGCCAGATGTGAAAAGGCAGGGATCTGATTGTGCTGCAGCTCTCACTGGTGCCAGAGGCAGGGATGTTGATTGTGCAGCAGATCTCACACATGCCAGGAGGAAGATTGATAATTGTGCAGCAGCTCTCACAGGTGCCCGAAGCAGTGGGTTTCATTGTCAGCTACACCAACAGGTGCTGGAGGTGGCCCTGCTGATTGTGCAGCTGCTTTCATAGCCCAGAGGCAGTGGTGCTGATGATACAGTAATATCCCCAGATGCAGTATACAGGGATGCTGATTATGCAGCAGCTCTCAAATGTGCCTGAGGCTGTGGTGATGATGGCAGAGTACCATCCTCATGTGCCTGAGGCAGGGATGCTGATTGTGCAGAGGCTCCCACAGGTGCCAGAGGGATAGATGCTGATTATGCAGCCGCTCTCACGTGTGCCTGAGGCAGTGGTACTGATGGCAGAGTATAATTCCCACGTGCCCGAGACAGGGATGCTGACTATGCAGAAGATGACACTGTTGTCAGAGGCATTGATGCTGATTATGTGGCAGCCGTCACACATGCCTGAGGCAGTGGTGCCGAAGGTGGCATATCCTTCTTAGGTGCCAGAGGCAGGGGCGCACATTGTGCAGTCAGGGGCATAACGGAGACCCTCTGCAGCACCGGTCACACATGGATCCTCAACCTTTTCAGGGGACCCGATACATTCAGCCCCAGGCCAATGAACATCTGTGAGATATGGGATACTCAGGGGCCCCTCATTACATTCTGGAGGGCGACTCTACCATTTTGCGTTATGCCACTCTGTGCAGCAGCTCCCGCAGGTACTAAAAGCAGGGATGCTGATTGTGAAGAAGTTTTCACGTGTGCTAGAGGCAGTTGTGCTGACGGTAGAGTATCACCCACATTTGTGAGATGCAGTGATGCTGATAAGTACCACAGGTGCCAGAGCAGGTGGTGCTGGTGATGGGTACCACCCACAGGTGCTAGAGGCAGGGACGCTGATTATTCAGCTGCTCATTCCAGTGCCACAGACCTAGGTGCTGATTGTTTAGCAGTTTGCACATGTTCCAGAGGTAGGGATTGGGGCTTTAAGTGGGATAAAAAAGTAAGGGGTCTCAAAAAGGGGTGTGGCCAATGTAATTAAGGGTGTGGCTTGATTCTCAAAAAGTGAGACTATAAATTAAACATGACTGATATCTGTGGACGGGGCGGAGTGTCTGAGTCACTCTTATGTTCACTCTATGCTAGACATGTACACACTTTTTCTCCCCACGCCTTCCATCTGCATATCTTACACCTCATCTCTTTCCTCTTTAGAACCCTCTTTTTACTCTCTCCGGGCTGCACTTCCTCACATCTCCTTCACTTCACCGCCCAAAACACACAACACACTCACCTGTAAGCCCTGCATTTTCTTTTACTTTTGCCTTTTCAATATTTTGACAACTGTGTATCTCTTTCACACACATTTGTACAGAATCAACATTGGAACTGGAATACATTCTGTTGCTCTGTGCACTCTGCAGAGAGGCCAATGATTGGATGACCATATATTTTGAACACCATTTTGACCCACTGACAGGCACTGTGAGAAACTTGCAATGCCTTCAGTCTAAACACCAGAGTCAATCGTGGCCGTTATAAACACCTGGAGGTGATTCAGTTCAAAGAAGCACTGTACAGGAGAAATATGTTAGATGAAAAATAGCAACACAGAGCATCCTGGAAATAGCTGGCACTCGCAAGGGAATGCAAGAGTAAGAAAAATGACTGTGCAGGAGTTCCCACGAGTC
This sequence comes from Triturus cristatus, assembly GCF_964204655.1. Lineage (NCBI taxonomy): Eukaryota > Metazoa > Chordata > Amphibia > Caudata > Salamandridae > Triturus > Triturus cristatus. The sequence continues at coordinate 451,637,382 of NC_140593.1, read as the reverse complement.
CCAGAATCAGGCATGCTGACTGTGCAGCTGCACCTAAAGGCATCAGAGAAGGAGGTGATGACAGCAGCGCCCACGGGCGCCAAATGCCCAGGGGCTGTCAACCGGGTACGGCCCACATGTCCCCGATGAAGGGCACTTTTTTTTTTTGCATATGTATAGAGAGAGAGAGAGAGCGACCCGAAGGTATCGGAGCGCTTTACATGAGCACCAGTTAAGTTACAGAGGGACACATTCATTTTTAGGTCTCGCCTGACCCAGCGCATGCACTGGTCTGGTGAGACTTATTGAGAGGGCTCCAAAAAGTGCTATCAGGCCAGCATAGAGCTACAGTGCATGTGCGCGCTTTACAGCTTCGATGTTTGATCGTGATCGCGATCACTTTCACTTTCGCGGCCACAGGGCCGCTTGGCATAGCCAATAGGTCTCGCTTTTGGGACCTTATAAGTATTTAGTTATGCAACTGTTGCATGGCTAAACACTTATAAGGTCCCAAAGGCGAGACCTATTGGCTATGCAATGCTTGTTCTGGTAGGCACAGGGAGATTAAGGGATTTGCCCAGAATCACAGGATGTTGAGCCCACGCCAAGGCTTGAACCTGGTTCCCCACCTCCGTCAGCAGCTCTGGCCGTTAGGCCACATCCACTTCCCTGATTTAGCAACTGCGCTCAAAGGTCCCAGAGGCGCCGGAAGCAGAAGTGCTGAATTCCACAGTGCCCACAGGCGTGCAGTGATTGGCCAGAGGCCGGTGGGTGCAAGATTTAGGAGGTTTTACCTGGGCAAGGCAGTGCATGCTGCTGGAATTAAACGTGCAGAGTGAGTTGAACTTTTCTGTCTTTATTGCTCTGTCTTTGAAAACTTGATCAGTGTGCTGCACTTTAAGGCCTGTTCTCTCCCTCTTTTCATATGAACTGCCCCTCCCAGGAGACATCACACAGACCTCATTACATTCTGCAAGGGGCCCCATCATTTGTTGTTCACCCTTTCACCTGTCTAATGTCCCGAAGAGGGCTGCTATTCTGCGGCGGGAAAACTAGACCCACTGAGGCGCGGGTTCATTGGTGTCTCCTTTAGATGACAAGTACCTCGGACAGCCATTCGTGGGTGTTGTAGGCAGCTCAGATGCATTTCCCGTGTGAACAAAAACACTACACGTGGGGCGGCCTATTTGCTCTACAAGCAGCCTCATGCGCCCCCTTGCGTTGGGTCGGAACAGTGGTGCTGCGGAGAAGCAGGCCGGGCCCGTCTCCGGGACCTCCAGGGCTGTTCTTGCTGCTGGTGCACATTTTGCATTTTAAATCATGGACCCAGCCCCCCTGACTGGAAATGACTGTACCACCAGTGGACTAGAGGGGCCCAAGTCTGTCCCTGCGCCTACTGAGGGGGTCGGTGATATCGCCCAAAATCCGGCCTTTGTGCTCTCGCTGCCTATCACCGGTACAAGCAAATGGCGAGAGGGATACATCAAAAGTGTCTGGGTGCTGCAGTGGCGGCTCACATAGGTCGTGCTGCCCTCCCCCGTCCTACCGCCTCGCAACACTCCCTATGCGAGCCGCTTCTTACTCAGTGGGTGGCCCTTCTAAAAAAAAAAAAAAGCATTCCACGCAGCTTCTTTCGGTTCACAAAGTTTTTCCTTAAGATTTCGCACCAGGGTCAGCTCTCAAGTTATTTTTAACCCCGTCCATTTTCGGAGAGCGCGGTCATACTCCCATTGTTTCAAGCGCCTTATCACTCCCCGGGCAGCCTCCAGATAAGGCGCTGTGTTTGTCCACAACCGCCCTGCAGCCTCTCAAGGAGTCTCCAATTAGGAACAGACGTGTTTATCTTTCTGGGACATTGCTTTGATACGCTCGACATGCACGGGCAGGCCTCCTCGGAAGGGGCAGTGAAACCCACTCATTTCTACCGGCCCGACTGCACCCACTTGCTTCACTGTGCCTGGCTCCAGGTCTGGGGTGCTAGCAGGCCCCGCTGGAGCGGTCAGATGGGCGGACTGATAAGCACGGATATCACAGCAGACGCGCTCTGGGGCCGATGTCCCGCAGCGGACGGGGCTATCAAAACACTTCACAGCCAGTTAAGCAGACTTTCTCGGGCTCTATCCTTTTAATGCGCATCTCTTAACGAGATTACGCTTTGGAATGACGAGGCCCCTTTAAAGGAGCACCCCAGGCGCGTCTGATGCCCTTTGGTGGCATGTAGGGGCTCTGTAATCAGCAAGGCGACGTCCTATCTCAGCTGATTAACTTTCACCCTTTTAGAGCCCAATCTGCATGCCTAATACAGTATCAACAATTATTGTGATAGAGGCTCCCACGGTACAGTGCTGTTAACTTTTTACTGGTTGGAATAAAACTGGAGGGGGTTGGAATACAATTCAGTTTAATTGGTGAAGGCATCTATAAGCAATGAAAGTATATACATATGAACATTTTTAGGACACATTCAAAGTGCTTGGACAATTGTCCAATGTGGTTCCAAAAACGGTTACACGATCCTGGCATTTCAGCCACGAGAGCTTTTAAGTGTTTCAACTTATGTAGACAAGGCATGCAATGGGACATTAAACTGCAAGTCCCACAATGCAATGCTCCGTTAGCTGAAAAGCCAGGAATGTATGTGTTGAATGGCAGAGGACCATGTAGCCCATAAGGAAATGTTTTGGAGAAAATGCAATCATTTATTATCAAAATGCTTGCCTTAATGTAATTTTCAACACTTTTCAGATAAATGCGGGAAAAACATCAAAATCGCGAGCCCCGGATACCTCACTTCGCCCAACTACCCGCACTCCTACCACCCGAGCCTGAAGTGCGAATGGCTTATCCAGGCCCCCGACCCCGACGAGAAAATTATGATCAACTTCAACCCACACTTCGACCTGGAGGACCGAGAGTGCAAGTAAGTGTTGCGCGCCAGCGAGGGTCTGCAGCGACATCTAGTGGATGGAAGGCGGGAGGGCATGCCGCGCGCTGTGCCCGGAGGCAGCGCGCGGCTCGATCTGTGGCGCAGATAGCGTTTGAGAGTTCAAGGCAGATGTGACCACGTGTCCGTGCCCTTCTCCATGACAGATAAAGCGTGCTACTGACACACACACACGCACATTACCTCATATCTCGCCTGTAAGCCCCGTGCTACCCCGCTTGTGGCTGCATTCACCAAACATCGGATTTGTTAGGAGAAATTGACTTAAAGGTGATTGTAATGTAGTATTAGGATTGAAAAATGAGAACAATGAATGAATCGCTTTACAGCACCATTTGTGTCTTACAACCGCTGGTGTTTGACTTGGCGTTGTTCGCCTTACCATTTATTCTTCGATATAACACAGTGCTATTTGTGCTATCTATATGCTGGTGAGTTTTGTGTATTTTCAAGTTGGCCAGTACTGCCTTAAAGTACGTTTATTTTAGATTTAAAAAAAATCACATCCATCGATAGACAAGTCTAGTTAGGATTGATTAAGCAGTCAGTTTCATAGGTTTCATACATGGAGCAAAGACTCGGAGGTCGTAATACGTAGACACCCAGGCCTGGGGAGTGGGCCTTAGCAAAGTGAATTTCGACTCTCTGGATGCTCGTCTCATTCAGCCTTTCACTCACATATAACTGGTGCAGCAGGTGCAGTTGCACCGAGGCCCAGGGATACGAAGGTACCATTGTTCTCCACTTTTGCTTCCCTTTCCTAACCAACCCTTGGTCCAGAGAGGCCATTTCCCAGCCTGGCATAAGGCCGCTCGGCGTTTTGCTTACTACTGAAGATTCTACTGTGAGGCGTGCGTGTTCCACACCTGGAGTCATTTGGCCTTAGACCGCAGCGGCACCGGAAACGCGTCCGAGCCCGTGCCTGTGATGGCAAACGTGAACGTCCTGATGTCACTTGCTGCTGCCACTTTCCCAGGGCAGGTTGCCCTCCCCCTGAGGGGACGCGCCAGTTCTTTGCTTATCGATCAGCTCGGGTGTCTGATGGGGCCTGATTTCATTATGGCGCAGGCAGACCCCAGCTGCCTGTATAATAACGCGGCTTCCATCCCGGGGACACGCGCTTCATTTCTTCTGACAGGACTGGGCTGCCTGTCGCTCCCTGAGTCTTCTTTGTTTTGCATAATCCAATATCGTGACTGTAGCTTCCCGTTTAAGTTATGCTTCGGAATATTAGTTTCCTCCTTTTGAGCGGCTCGGTGTGTTTCATCTCGCCGCTGTGCGTGAGCGGTAGGGGCGGGGGAGCTGAGCGCCCCCTCAGTGTAAACATTTCCTCCTCGTGTTTTGCTGCGCGCAGAAATAATGGTCTGTCTTCTCAGGGGAGGCTGTCTCTGAATATCAATCTTCCCTGCAAGTTGAGTCCATTGACGCTTCCTATCCAGGAGAAGAATAACCCCCCGGAGATGGTAGCGCCTTATTGTTTCTAGAGTTCATCTTTTTCTGAAGGTTGGGGCTGGCTCGGTGACCGAGGCAGACGCACAATGGCGTTTGTAATCACTCAAAGGCAGAGAAAAGTATCGGATGCGGAGCGACAAGGGGTGTAGCTAATATAGTGCAGCAGGAGCTGTGGCACCGGGACCAACGCACATCTGGACTCCAATTGTGGCTGTATTTCACTTTAAAACTGTGGCCACAGGAGGGAGGGAGGCATGTCCGTTGCCTGCACGAGGGCCCATGGCGCCCTTGCTAGCCAGTGGGAGAGTCGAATTTAGCAGGAACAGCCAGTGAAGTCACAGCCGCCACAAACATGCACCGATGCAGTACAGGGTAAAGGGAACAAGCAGAGGCATGTATGGGGTCAAGAAGACACAGATAGACACAGAACCCAAGCATCCACACAGAGGCGTGGGCAGGAACACACAGGCACACACAGACACATCAGGATATAGAAACCCAGACGCACAGCCACAGGCTAACAGATCACACACCTAAGTACAGCACGCACAAAGGCACACACAGAAGTGTGCACCGCGCGTGTTTGTATACGTGTTTGAGACAGTGAGGGAGATAATTAAGTTTTCAGTTCCTTAAGAAGAAGTTTCCTCTACTGACACAGAGACTCAGATGAATTTATAACATCTGCACATTGTTGTGTACCATCGACAAATACATATTGGCATAATTTACGCGGAATGTATCGCCTCCTTGACTAAAATCTTCCCCTAAATCACAATGTATCTCTTTGTTAAGTTAACGCTTGGGCTCTGCTCTGCTATGTATCTCTCAGACGGGCCCTTCTGCTGTCTTCATTTCTTCAAAATATACTCGCAACACACAACAGATCCCAGGCTTGCGAGGCTCCTTCCCAGCGAGTGCCAGACAGCCTGCCCTTAAGGCCACATATTTTAAAAAATAAATAAATACAGCCCGCAGTGACCGTCAGGGGCCTGTTAAACACAACTTTCAAAACTGCTTTGAATTAACTCCAGTTTACAAGACGGCGGAATGAATCACCCGCTCAAAGTGGCTGTGAGAAAAACGAACTCGGTCGGGTTACGAGAGTGTGTGAAGAAACCAGCGCCGAGGAAGGGACGAGGGGCCAAGAAAACAGATAGGGCGGGCCGCTGAAAGAAACGAGCGCCACCGAAAGGCTGACAAGGGCTGGGAACGATAGCTGGGGCCCCTGGGGAGGAGGCAGGGGCCTGGGAAGACTCACCCCACTCGGTGAAATGATTAGGAATGCAGGAAACTGAGATACCGGGAATGGACGGGGACGGTAGTGTCAGCATCCGATGCTGGGGTTTGCAGGCCCAGGCCCACTGAAGAGCCCTTTACAAAGCTACAGGCAGGGCACAAGTCCTAAAAAAAGAAGTGGGGGGACGCTGTCACCGGAAGTGACGTCACAACAGGAATCTCATGAAAAGAAGTGGGGGGACGCTGTCACCGGAAGTGACGTCACAACAGGAATCTCATGAGTATTCATATGCCTTTAGATGACGGGGCATTTCACAGCACTGCTACCCCTGGTCTGTTCCTCGATGTCCTTTGCAACCCTCCCTCCCCCCCACTCCCCCGAGGGGGTGCCCCAGTTGCACAACGAAGTGCTCAAAAGTGCACAAGATACAGAAGGACACACATTCCAAGCGTTAACCGCCAACGCCTGCTCGCTCCGCCTCCCAACCACTCCAGCCTGCACACACCACCGGTGCCTCTTAAAGTCTCCAATTACAAATATTAGCATATCTTTGGTAATTTACGGGAAACTTCCCTCCCAACCGGGCTCTCTGCTCACACAATGCTGTCCAGCTTTTGGGCAGGGGGGACGGCGTCCACCCGGAAAAACCTGGTAAAATAAGTGGGGGGACGCCGTCCACCCGCGTGGTACCCCGACTCGAGCCCTGGCTACAGGCCGCCCCCACTCCTCCCAGCGAGCCTGCTTTAAAGTAGAGTTTTGCCACGTCTTTAATAAACAAAATATCACACAGACAGAAAGAGAGGAACTAAACAGGGGGAAAGCAGAATCTGGAAGGGGAGGTGACGTGAAAGGAAGTGGGCGTGTATAGCCTCAGATGGTGCAAGACTAGTTCCCACGACTGTCACACGTAGTATAGCCAGTGTGTCATGGGCTATAGTGCAAGGAAGGAAATGGCCTTTGCTACTGTTTTAGCGCTGAAGTAAAGCAATAATCATGGTTCAGTGGCCCCCCCGCCTAGGGTAACCAGACGTAGAGAAGCAAAAACCAGGACAGGCCAGACATAAACGTAGGACAAAAGTTCAGCATTTTGTCAAGACCTGTTGTTAATTCCGAAACATTAATTACCTATTGGCGATCGCCAGTAGGTAGTTATAGTTAGGACCTAGTTTCCAAAGAAAGAACGTTTTTTCATTTGCCAATAACTTTAGTGTTGTTTGACGAATCCTCGCAAAATTTTGAAAACGAATATGCCAGTCTCTTTAGTTGCTGTCTTGACAATCTTGGGGTGATCCGTCAATCAAGCGGGGGCCGAGTAAAAAGGGGGTCCCAAAACGCTTTTTCTCTATGTTAATTTCCATAGGAAACTTTAAACACAGCTACAGCACGAACTGCTGAACAGAATGACACCAAATTTGACAGAAAGGTAGCTCTTGGTCCAGAAAGAAACTTTTTTGTTAAATGGTGTAAATCCATTCAGTAGTTACTAAGAAATTTAAAGATTTCTCAGCTCTACAACTGAGGATGCGGTGTATCCGCGACCCCGCCCCAATCTCGTGCCTGAGATCTGATTGGCTGCCAACACTTCAAACCAGCAAGTGTTGGCAGCCATCTTGTGAGTCGGTTGAACCAAGTCAACCAAGTAACAAGAAAAAAGAATTAAAAAAAAGAAAAGTGGGCAGGGTAGAAACACCCTGACACCCTAGGCCTCTCTTTTTTTGGTGGGGGGGAGGGTTTGGGGGGTTGGGTTCCCACAGGGACCCTCCAGGGCCATAAAAGCAATTTATGGAGAAAAAAAACTCAGCGGAAGTCGCATTGGATTCACGATTCCCGCCAAAAATGAAAAAAAAATGGAGCACGGTCTTCTGTGCTTCATTTAATTTAGGTCCCGGGTGGGCCAGGTCCCAGGGGCATTATGAAAATAATGATGGGGGTCCCAGTGGGTCCCCCGCTGCTCCGCGGACTGCCACCTCCCCGTGGCTGAAGACAAAAGGAATGTGGGGGGGGGCACGTGGTCCTCCCGCAGCCCCGGGGTCAGCCACCAACTTGGGGATATTAAATGATAATGCATGGGGGGCTCCAATTCCCCCACACAGCACCAGGGACCGCCACCTCCCTGGGGTTATATCAAATAATAATACATTGGAGGCTTTGGCCCCCACACGCAGCCCCGGGGACCACCACCTTGCCGGGACACACACACAACAATTAAGGGGGTCTGTTGCAGGCCCCCAGGGACCACCACCTTCCTGCGGCTTACTTCACAAAGGAGGAGGGACGGGCAGCACCCCTCCAGGAGTCCTACATGGTCCTGGAGACCGCCACCCCCCAGGGCTGGCTCCAGCAAAGTCCCTGGGTGCCAACCCCAGGGAAATTGCAGTTCGATATGGCTCCTGCCTCGCCATAGCAAACACTGCTGTGCTTCATGGAAGCAAGAGCATTAAAAATGCTCCAGCTTCCACGAAGCAGAGCAGAATTGCTTTTGGACAGAGGGATCTGCGTGTTAGCAGAATCCTCTGTCCAAAAGCAATGCCGGCTCCCGCAGGAGGCAGGGAGACGGCAGGTACCGTGGGGGCATTTAGGCTCCCCCCACAGTCCCCAATGAGTTGGCCATGTCCCTGAGAATGGCGTTCCCGGAGCAATATCGGCCTGGGGAAGGGGGTCGCGCTGACCCTCCTCCCCATTTTAGAAAAAAAGTATGAAGGCCTGGCCCTGGGGACTGGGGTACCCAGGGCTGAAATAGGCCTGGGGTGGGGGACCGCATGGCACCCCATCCCTTTAAAAAAAACATAAATAAAGGCCTGGCCCCAGAGGATGGGGTCCTCGTTCCGAAATTGGCCTCAGGATGGGGCTGTTTAATTTTTTTTTATTAAATGGCAGGCCCTGTGGTCTGGTGTCCCCCGGGCCAAAATTGGCCCAGGGAAGGGGGGCCACGCGCCCCCCTTCCTTTTTCTATAAAATAAAAAAAACAAAAAAGCCGGGCCCTATCGGATGGGTTCCCCAGGGTCGTAATCGGCCCGGGGAGGGAGGCCGCGAGGCCCGCTCCCCATTTTTATAATAGACTGGCCCCAGGGGATAGGGTCCCTGGGGCAGAAATCAGCCAAGAGAAGGAGGGCTAGGCAGCCTCCCTTCCCCAAAAAAGTATTAAAAAAAAAAACACACCCCCTTCACCACCACTCTGCAAACACACCTCCACGGGCAGTGGTGGTTGGGGAATAAAACCCCCTTCAATGCTGAGGGTCTTTAGGGGCCAGCAAGCCCTCTTGTTACCTCCAGTAAGTCCCACACAGTGGGTTTGCTGAGAGGACTTAAAGGCCACGCCCCCTTTGTCCACCACTCTGCAAACGCGTCTCCTGGCACGCTTCTGGTTCGGGAATGAATTCCACTTTACTCCTGAGGCCCTCAGGATTAAAGTGAACTACTTCCCCCAACCAGTGGGGCACCAGGAGGCACTTTTGCAGAGTGGTGGAAACTTGCACTTGCAGCATCCTGAGGGCTATGAAGCGCTATATACATTATACAATATTATGCAATACAATGTTTTCTATAAATTGCCCTAAGGCAGGTAAAAATGGGCCACCTTATTTTTTGGCAAACATTATTTACCCAGCCCATATTCTGGCAGACAAATAAACGCATCCATACAAACTGCCCACGTTAGTCACATAAACCTTACCTCCAATTTATTCACAACTCAAGGCATACAAAATGACCCACTTCACTGGCCTGCTTTTCTATAAACTTTCTACTAACATCCTAGTTAGCAGTTTGCAGTCAAATAAAAAAAAAACAAGCAAATTCTTTTTAGAGATAAAGAGTAAATTGAGGACAAATGCCTGCCTCTGCCGGAGACTTCACCCTCACACCACATCCACAAACAGACCCATCTGCCCATCTGATAGAATATTCATACACTTTGATCCATATTGGCCTTCTCTAAACTCACAGAATTTCAGAAGCCTGGCTTAGAACATGTCAGATTGTTGTCTTTTGACCAGCAAGAGGAGGAAAGTCAACGCCAGTATGCAGCTTCCAAAGCTAAGCCACTCTTTCAATATAATAGACTTTCTATCTATTATTCTAGAATTACCAGTTCATGGCTAAGTACCGTGGAGCATGCCTTTGGTTTAAGGTTTTAGTATTATCAGACAGCAGGGGTCATTGTCATGGCACACCAGCCTGCCCCATGGGTTCTGCGTGCTGCATTGACGCACAGTAGACACTTGTCAACATGTTGGATCTGAACCCGCTCACAAGGGATGAGACAAAAAAATCTTTTCGAGTCCCATCTATGAGTAAGCATGTCTTACTCTGAGAAACTCAAGGACAAGTCACAACTAGGTCTGGAATAAGACATCGCTTCCGGCTGATAACGCTTTGTGACTCAAGCTTGGACATTCAAGAGTCATTCACACCTAAGTCATGAGAAAGACACAACTCACAGAAAAACCCTGTGAAGCGGGCCAATGTCTTTCACCACAAATAATAAAAAACATGTCTAGTCGTGGCCTGCAGGAAAAAAAGAAGAAATGTACTGAAATGCGCTGCTTCTCACAGTTGTAAAGAGACACTTCTGTCAACAGGCACAGTCACTTCTGCATCATCATCTAGCAGTAAATAGTGAGGGTGAAGGTTATATCTGCTGACTCACTGCCAGATTACAATCATTTTCAGAACATTACTTCAACGTTGGCAGTACTCTGGTTCTTCAGTCTCATTTTCTTTTTTTGATTGTGAGTTTTATCTGTCTTGTTTTTTTCTCATTCTGGACTCATACTCTTGAACTGTGCTCATCGTGTATTGCTTTCGAATCATCTTTTGTTGAAAAAGTGGTTGTATGAAATGAAAAAGTGAATGTCACGCCCTCAAAGTACAAGTCGCATAAAGATTAAAATATTGCTAGTATATAGAAGAATTTGCCTTCTGGATTGAGCAGCAGAGTGAAAGATTGTGCCTAGCAATTATTTGGAGTTTAAAACCAAATATCACACCCGCTGATGAACTTTGATCTCAGGGGCCGGAAGTGCTTCCCAGCAGGTCAGCGCTGGAAGTACCTTCTGACATTATGGAAACATAGCATGCTGTCTTGAGTGTGAGCCCCCTGCTGGCCCCACAAATGATGCTGCTTCCTGTGAGGGGCTCCACGCTGATGTGTGTAGTAAAGGTCTGTGTCACCACAGGTGGTGTGAAACTCATCCATGAAATATTACCTCTGTGAACTCTGGACCCGACCAGGAATACCTCAACTTCTAGCATATGTTCAGCAATTACCCCCTCATTTCTCAAACACTAGTTGTTAATTGTAGGTAGTTATCATGTCAGTGGTAGTTAATTACTTCTCATTGTAGCCAGTGCTAAATGTAAGGACTGATGGGTATTATTTGAGTACACACCACCCACATTCCTTTATTCAGTGTCTATGAAAACATAACTACAGCTTTATTTCTATATACCCTGTTGACTGACATTTTAATCTGGGATCTGGTGTTGCCTCAAAGAGACATGTGCTGTGCTGGACACTCATAGATTCACACATTGACAAAGTCAATAGGCCTTTCTCTGTGTCTAGCTTCCCCTATGATCTCAGTCGAAGATCAGGATTTTTAAATGTGTTTTGTGTGATACACTGAAAGAACAGGGGCATATGTCGAATCAATAATTGTAGATAAAGATATTTTACACTTCTAAGAACATTGTAAGTAGAGGCTATTGTTTTGAAAAAGGCAGAGGAATGGGAAGGATTTAATACGATGGTGGTCCTTATCGTGACAAAATGTCTATTTATCTATATATCACACCATGCGCAATGGCTGTCTTGCAAAGTTTCCACAAGTTGTACTCTTGGTAACAGTTGTACACATTAAAAAATAGTAATACTAATTCCAGGCAGACCCTGCAGCAGAACTGGTACTTGCCTTGTTATCCAACTATTTACTTTCCCTTTTATGAGTCTGCATGCAAAATAGTTCGAGCTTTTCTGCTGGAAAGCAAGAATGAAGTGAATCCTTGATGAACAGACTAATTTAGCTGGAAATTAGCTGACATAGTCACAGTCCTATTCGTAAAGTATAAATATTGTATTTAATAGTAACAAAAAGTCTGAGACTTTAAGCTTTCTTTACTCGAACCTTAAGGCACAGCTGTAGTTATGCTGTGCTATGTTATGCTACGTTATGTTATTTACTGTCATGTTATGTTATTTAATGTTATGTTACTGGTGATCTCTATGGCGCTCCTCTACCACACTGACGGTCATGCAGCTGTGCATCATTAGCAGACTTGGAAAATGATGAGCATTTGTATCTCACATTTTAAGTCTAAAGGCGTCTGTGCATCACATTTAGAGGCTTGGGCCAAAAGATTCAATTTTTTAAATAAACAGTATTCCCTGCTATACGACTGCATTCCAGTCTATGTGACTGGCCAGGCTTCCAGGGTGTCAATGATTGCATTCCATTCAAGCCTCGCTTCCAATGACTGTTCAATTCAAGCCTCGCTTCCGCCGGGGGATGCTTGAGAACGAAGCCTGCTGCATCTTGCAGAGCACTAACTTGAGTGACCTCAGACACCATCAGACCGTATCAGGTGCTGCCAGGGCAGGAAACTAACCAGTCACCCTATCGCTCCATCTTATGGAATTCGTTATGGGGTTCAGGGTTTTTATTGCAGTGTAATCAGTTTTCAGCACTTACAGTAGGCTCGCGCCCTGCCTTCTGTTGCTAAGTGCCTGTCTAAGGTGGCACAGCCATACTGAATCTCACAAAGGTTAATATCTGGCTTATAAACAAGAGTGACATGTCTGCTCCAGCCTGGCCTTGGGTTTATGGAACTTGGTGGTTTCCCAGTAATGCATAGCGTCAGTATAGTAAGGTATAATAAGGTGTGACAAAGGCTGTTCTGGTCGCACTGGAATCACATGTCTTGCTGAGGGCAGTGATACAAACTCCACAGAAAAGAGGTGAGAAATCTTAGCAGAGGAAAGGGACGCACAGAGAGCAACGGGCTTATAGGTGGCGGCTACTGGGTTTCGCTGCCTCCCTACTCACACCATATAGCATTTATGTAGGACATTATGTTATCAATTCACAAGAATATTAAATTTTTTAAAACAAAACTTGATTTATTGGTGGAAAATATCACTAGACCAAATGATTAGCCAACACTGAGAAAATTGACCAATATATCAGTTAACGCAGGCCCTGCCATACATTATAAGGATAGTGCAAGTCCCTGAGGAGTTCCATGACCATTTAGAGGAATGAGGCTGACGCCCAAGTTCCTTTATAAGGTCATGGAATGCCAAGGTGACTTGCAATATCCTTAAAATGCATGGTGGGGCATATTTTATTCCTTATAATATATAGCTGCACTATCACCTTTCCCATAAATTGCTTACAAACTTGGTGTCTTCCTCTTTCATGTGAAAGAGATAGTATGGATGCAGATATGAAGAATTAGAGCAAACTCTGTGGTGCAAAATTAAACACACCAAAAGCATTTCGTTATTTGTTAAAAAAAAGATGTTCAAATCAGTTTAATGTAAGTCTGCCGTAAAAAAAACTGCAGCTCACAATGTGTAAAAACATGCAAATAGCCTACCTTTCCTGTAATGACTGATAAACTGCAAAGCATAAACATGCTGCCATAAATAGCACCTTTCTAGTGATCACTGTTCATTTTAGAAAAACAAATCGGAGGAAGGATAAGCCAATTTTCGTTTTTGCTTGGTTTGACCTGCATTTGTAATTATACTGTGCCCTGACTTTCACCTTGACTGTTGACTCAAGCAGGATGCCATTTTCCTAGGACAGGTTATTAGAGAGTGACTCAGCTGTAAAAAGGAAATTGGAGAGGGGCTAATATACATGAATTGGAGGCTCAAATGTGTTATACGTAACTAGCTACATGAGGTTGTAGTTAATATCAGTGAGCTACACCCTCGCTGATTGATATATGGTGATCTAACAGTAAATCAATCAAGTTTCTTGAAAAATGCAGCCACTCACCCGTGAGGGTCTCAAGGCGCTGGGTGTGTAGGGGGGAGGGGCTGAGCCAGGTCTTGAGGTCCTTCCTGAATTGCGGCCGCGGGGGTGATTGCCTGAGGTGCGGGGGCAAGGAGTTCCAGGTCTTCGCAGCAAGGTAGGACAAGTGTCTTCCTCCAGCCGCGGTCTTGTGGATCCATGGGATGGTGGCCATGGCTAGTTGGGCAGAGCAGACAAGTCTGGTGGGAGTGTAGAAGGAGAGGGGTGGGATTGAGGTATACAGGTCCGGCGTTGTGGAGGGCTTTGTAGGCGTGCGTGACAGTCACAAGTTTGAATAGGCCAATTGAGTTAGGTCTGGGAAACCAAACCAGACTCAGCCTTCCATTCTTCCAAGATCAATTAATCAAGTACCTTTAGACTTAGTTACAGTAGCACCTATTCCTTATAGTGCTTAGAAACGCCAGAAGAGTGAAATGTAGTGCTATATAAAAAATATAGTTGTCATTTTTGAATAAAGATGTGCATGTCACAGGAGGGACCAGAAAAGGGATAGTATAGTTTTAAAAAAAACACATAGACTCACTTTAATTACAGACTATGCGAGTATAAACGTCAATTTTGTAATCCACTGCTCAATATTTGGACCGAACGCTTCCACTCTTCCTGCACATAATGTGAAATTCCATCTCATTTTTACAGACCATACACTCCAACTTGTAAAGCAGGAGCCACGCTTTTACACGACTACGCTTGAGAACAGGGCTTGGCAGCGGCGGAGGACACGTAGCTGGCGATCATGTGGTTTAATTTTTACACTCTGCGGTAACTGAGATGGGTTGTAATGGAGTTGGGGTAGGATAGGGTTTCTGTTTATTTAACGAGGAAGCCAGGCTCTTTTCCTTGTCCAGGCTTTGGCTACTGTGCGCGGCCTTTATGATGAATCCATTTAGGAGCTTTTATTGGCGAACATTAAGCTTTTATTGTTGAAGTAGCTCTAGATGAGGTGTTTCTGAAGTTATGACATAATGTTAGTCTTTTGTAATGTACTTAGGGGCTCAGATTATCACATATTTCTCTTACTTTAATAGATTGCTATTTATATTAAGTTGCCAGTTTTTTCAAGTGAAAATGTTGCGGCATATGGATACATCTAAAAAGTATAATTGGTTCTGAGAATATTGCATGCATCTTTGCCCGACATCTAAAATGTAAGACTATAGCTTAAAGAACCAGCCAATATTCACACCAGATAAAATCTGCAAATGGCAAGTTTCACTGGAGAAATATAAGATCCCTATCGTCTAGAATTCAACATTTTCTTTCTTTTTTGGATTTTACCTATTAATATTAGCATCTTACAGAGGCTCAGGGCCTTGTGCTAGGGAAGGCTAAGTAAATCAAGTTAAAGATTAAACTTGATTTAAAACTTGATTTGAACCAAACAGGTGAGCACAGTGTCACCTACAGAGACGTAGAAGGGGACCCCCAGTGGGTGTTTGAGATCCCTAGAAAGAGTGGAGAGGACTCAGTTTGTCGGGTGCGGGACATGCATCAAAAATTAGATGTCCACATGACCTTGTTTAGTTTGAATGCATGGCTATAGACTCCTAATAAGACAGACAGAACTGGGCTACTTTTTGGTGGATGACCCACCTTGGCCAAACTCTATACCAGAAACTTCAGTACGGAAAGGATAAAGTTAAAATCCTTTGATAAATGTGAGTAAATAAACCATGCGTATATCCATAGAAGGGCGCGTAAGGATCAATAAACAAGGTAAAGAGAAAAGAAAATAAGAGAGCGAAGTTGAAATGCCTCAAGAAATGCCTAGGGTGTTAGTAAAATGAAGGTTAGGACATCATACAACCCTGTGAGATACTACAAAGAG
This sequence comes from Triturus cristatus, assembly GCF_964204655.1. Classification (NCBI taxonomy): domain Eukaryota; kingdom Metazoa; phylum Chordata; class Amphibia; order Caudata; family Salamandridae; genus Triturus; species Triturus cristatus. Next base: position 451,621,900 of record NC_140593.1, on the reverse strand, counting down.
TTTTTGTAAGATGGAAAAGTAAGGTCTTTTGGTTTCAGGCTAAGAATGCATTGAAGAGTTTGTAAAAGATGTTTCAACAACGTGGAGATCGTAGACCATTAACACCGAAGACAGACTTAATACTGAAATGAAGGGGATGTTAACATTGATCTTTTCAAGCCACAAAATAAAGAAGGAAAACATAGATAAATAATCATAGGAGGAATTGGATCAAATAGTATATTACACTTTAAATTACATATAATGTTTGCAAACTTTGAAACCTTGGCTCATGACGCAGTTTGCAATCCAATGGAATGCTGCAAGGATTACTCAAACTGAAATGACAACATGGCTACCTTGTCTAAAATGTCTGGGTTGTGGGTTGAATTTATTCTGTAGTCCTGGCGCTTCAGAGGGTTAATGGATAATGTTTCTTTGAGCTGTGTATCCTTTTCCTGTGGCACTTTAAGGAGCTTTTGAGCAGGCCAACCATGCGCTTAACCATGGTTATGTAGTCAGCTAAGATAAAGCTGCAGATGTGTGTGACACAACTGGGTTCATCCATTGCCCAAGGTATAGACACTTAAGCTGCTGAACTAGCTCTGGGGATTATGACTCAGTGACAGAGATCATTTTTGTAATTCAAGGGTGACAGGTTTGAATCCAGCTTTATTTTTTATATGATCCGTGTGGGGCAGTGATACCTGTTCATGTAGGGTATATAGAGGTTTGTTAGCATTAAATAATCTCAAGTTATTTTTACCTGTAAATCAAGTTCGGGATAGTTTAACATCTTTCAGCTTTTACATATCAATTGAAATGACACAGTAGTTCAGTGTGTTAATGCACATTTTACAGGCACCTTTGTGTAATACTGGGGCGCATGGACTTTAGGAGAACCCTATATGAACCTACGTTCTTTTTAAATTCACTTGTGAATCAAAATCTTGAAACTCCAAAATAAAAGAATTACTATAGAATGTGCAGGGTTACCATGACAGGTTATATATATATTAATGATGTAGGAGCATCCATCTTTGGTGGCACTTTCTATTACAGTTAAGGGGGCAGCCATGCTTTTTGCTATAAAGGTCTATTGTTACATATGTTAGGTACCCAGGATATCTCTCCAGCAGCAAATTAAAATATAACTTTCTACAGAAATCCTGTGTAGAGTGGATCATTTTCACACATTCCTGTTGGAGTGAAATAGGCAACTTTCTACCTGTTTGGAGAGCCGTTTTTTTGTTGTTTCACCAGATCCACCAAAAAAGGATACATCTTTAGAAGATGTAAAAAAAAATAACAGGGATTCAGCTTGATATTAGTGTCCTGCATCTGGAGTTGATAAACATGTATTGTGATGTGATGCAGCGATCATTTTGGCACGTCTCTGACTTGAAGTCTGAGCTGTATGTTGGGATATGGACTTTTAAAATGCACAACAAAAAGATTTTTTTTTTAAAATAAGGTGCCCTGCAGGAAAGAATTTAAGCATGATATATAATTCCCTCCTCAAATCTCCCAGGAGTATATTTTGGTTCTACTGTCTAACTTTAAGAACATTTGCGGAAATATGCCTAAGACCCTGTAGGTTCTTTGTGGGCTGTTTAACTTTGTCTTCTCTAGCCAGAAGTTTTATTGTCATATCTAGTTTTTAAACTGGAATCTGGGGCACATTATGCAAATATTTTCAGTAAGTAATGTATTTAAACTGTTTGAGTTAATGGGCATTTCTTGAAAGTATCTTGGCAGATTTGTCCTTAAAAGATGCCCATTACCATGACTTTGCTCATTACAGCACCAGCGTTGGTACCCCTACGCATCCCCCAAAGAGGGTAACAGGGCAGCTATTGAGGTGGTATATAAACCAAATGTTTTAACCACATATATCTTTAAGTACAGTATGGTTGACTTTCAATCCGGCTTTGCGTATTACCCCACAAACTTTTCATAGAAATAATTCTGAACAATGATAAGCAGTGTATTTTAAATATGTATCACAGACAGATCTATCAGCCATGGGGGTGAATGTAATACCCTACCGGTGCAACAAACTAACAGTGAGGAAACCCAGGGTTAGCAATTCAGTACATTTATTTAAAATACTATTTTCCCCAAAACATTGTGGAACTGTGTTCTTTTCCGAAATGTCCACTCACAGGGCGAACACCATGAAAAGTTCATTTGTGTTACAGAAAAGTAATCACTTAAACAATTTAGATAAGTAGAAGCGGGGCCTACTGGGGAGTCTGCGGTGATGGATAGCGGAACATTTCCATCTCAGGTCTCTGATAACATCATAGCCCTCGCCGGGGCAGCCTGAGTGCTTTACAATGTTATCAAGTCCCAGAGATGGAAACGTTTCGTGTTCTTCGCCTCAGTTCATCTATTATTTTATTGCCGCCTCACTGTTCTGCTCCAGTACTTAAGGTTGAGACTCTGCTTCCATTCCGTCCCCAATTTCCGAGGCTTAAATGTTTCTTTTTTCTTCTTTATGGAACCCTGGATCACTTTGGCATTTCCCATGTCCCTAATGATGTATGTAAAACATTTTACCCCAAAGCTTTTTCTGCCTTAGTGATATTAGGGCTGCGTTTAGAAAGGACTACAGACATTTGTCTGGCCCGACCGTTGATGAATTATTCAAAATGTGGCTTGCGCCTTCCTGGTGGCACTGTATGCAGGAGTGCATGCAAAGAGCATTGATGCAGGATAGGTTGTTCTAAAGCAGTTTTGCAGCCTCAACACATAATATATGACTTTTGCACTAACCTGTTCATGCAGACAGTCTTTTGGGATCAATTCAATGATAGACGGCCGCACTATGGAAATATATAGGACTTTTCAGTGGGCTGCAGAGCTCAAGTATGTCCTGTCTAATCGAACACGCCTTGGGCAGAAAACTCAGGGGCTGATTATGAGTTTGGTGGCGTGGGAACGGAGCGGCACACCACTGCCCCGCTCCCACACCGCCAAACTCCACCACCGACCACCCACTGGATTACAAGTTGTAATCCGGGCAGGCGGTCCTGCGGCAGCTGGCCCATGGCGCTGCCTTTCCAAGGCTCATAGGGGAGACTTAGAATGGCGGTGCTGTGGGACCCCCACAGTGCATTCCAAAACGAACTTGGGGTGCAGAAAGGCAGGTGCCCCCCTGACTGCACCCACAATGCACCGAGGCACCATGGGGCGCCCCACAGGGCCATCCTTAGTTTCCTCACTGCTACCCTTTTCATGGCAGGCTCACCTCTATGAAAAGGAGGGCAGTGAGGAAACTCATAATATGCTTGGCAGTGCAGCAGCTGCACCGCCAGAATATTGTGGCTTCAGACCGCTCCAAGACCTTCAGGGATTGCAAATCCCTGGCGGTAGCAGCTGTCCTACGGCAGTCCGACCACCAAAGTCATAGTATCACCAGTGCAGCATTTGCCTCACCGCCACCATGAGGTTGGCGGTCCACTCATAATCAGACCCTCACTCTCGAAAATGGAGACATGTGAAGGATGGAGCGCACTCTGCGTTTCTTCGTTGTCATGTTGTGAACCCACTAAAGGAAATCCCTTGCCGTGTGTTTTTATAAGGAAAATCTGCATCTACATAATATTAATCGAACTGTTCTATATTTTTGGAGCCTCAGTGATGCCCGATGAAATTGCTGTGGACCAAATGGAGCACTCTGCCGTTTGCTTTCCCTTGCTGCTCCGCGGCCTCCTGAACTCAACGGGGTTCGGCGGACATAGATACTGTCTTCCCTTCCTTGAACACTGATATTAGTTTGCCATGTTCTGCATATCGCAATATGACAATGCAAAACATGGCTTATATATATGTACAATAATGGCTGTTGCACTGGGTCTTCCTGCAGGGTCGAGTGTATTGCACTAGACAACACTATGCGATATGGTGATATTGGGCACAAGTTGTTTTGCTATACAGTCTCTTGTCACTAACAATAATTCATTAATAACATTAGGAAAGGGGCAGCAGAGTGGAACTAATGCCTGTTACATGTCACAGTACTGAAGCACTTCCATAGTGCATTTGGAATCTCTGTGGTTGAAATAAAAATGTAATTAAGGGCCCTGATGAGCCGTATTGACTATTATTTGCGAGCCTAGATGCCCCTGGAGAATATGGTAGGAAAGTTGTGAAGGAAAAGGTTTGTTATGGAAAAAAAATACTGTGATGCTTTATGGGGAAACATAGTATTGAGGTGATGGAAACGTTAAACAACTTAGCAAAATGTATGTTTATTTATCATTTTATGCAATGTTCCCTGAAAAGTGTGGGAGACTGCACACTGGCATAGTGAGGGCCACGGCTGAGTGCATTAAAAGAGTGCCTTCAACACTCTTATCACACATCATCAGGGCTAAAGAATTGACTAATCATGGTGAAGTTACGACAGATAGGAACATCCAATTTTTAAAATGGTTCCCCGTTACAATGCATTTTTCATGACTCAAATGCTACCTACAGATTTTATGTTTGCATATAAATAATCTGCCAGGGGGCATGCATGGTTTTCTGCATGCCCTATGAGCCGAGAGCTAGCACACATTGATCTGGAGGATAAGATTGGACCTAGCCGGAACAGTGCATGCGTGTCTGCTTTGGTCAGGCGGAGGCCACATCTTCACTGAAAGGCCAGGAAAGGGATCCTAGCCATTCACCAATCATCCTGTCACTCTTGCACTCATGGTGGAGAGATTGAGTAAGTGAGGAGTGATGCATGTCTTTTCGTGACGTGCGATTACTTGCGTCTGCTGTTAAGAAGATTGAAACCACACTTCCGCCTTAGGTGTGAAGAAATGCTTTAAGGATGCTGGATGATGGAGGCGAATACACCTGGGAGATGAGATACCCACGAGTGAGACAGATAGATCAATGTAGTAATGCTTGCGGGTGCAGTCTGTTCCAGGGGCGAGTCTGGTGGACGCGTACAGCAGATTTCATGTTTAGACATTCTACCAATCAATGAGTACATAATGGATGGATGATTTGAAAAGTCTCCAAGACCAGTACTGGTCGGTATCAGCACACAAATACATAATGATGATAATAATTCTATCCTTTTCATTTAAATATTTTAGTCTTACTGTTTTTCAATCCTAAGAGGAGAATAGATATTTCCTCAGGATGCACTACTGCTAAGTTGTCAGGATTTGTATAGCACATTTCTGTCATGTGTGCAGCTTTGTTGTGCTTTTGGAGTCTGTGTTCCGGTTCCTTCTAGATTGGGACCCTCCTTGATCAGGGCGAGGTGGTCTCCGGTCAATGCTTGGTTGTAGAGAACTGGTGAGATCAATAAATGGTTTAGCAACGGTTTGTGCTGATGAATGGGAGGAATACAATTTGTAGTCGTTGTATATGTTTGTGTAGATGGACTTCAAAGTTTATTTCCTTCCACTGGGGTGACTGGATGTTCATTTTATGTTATGTAATGTCAGGAGTGTGTTGTTGAGGTTCCTGTGCTTTGCCAACAGCGAGTTAGAAGGGTTACCAGTTAGGGGCGCATGCGAACGGATAAACATGGCGGTCACTGCGGAACCAAATGATTTGGAGAAGGCAAGCTTTTTGTGAATGAAAATGCCAGCGCCGCTGTCTTGCTGGTTCGCCCAGTTGCTCAAACATTAAAAAATAAACAGGCCTTTCTTTCATTCTCCTAAAGAACACGCCGTTAGATCATTGCCGGCAATGACTCCTAAGGACATTTGAAAACCAATTTTTTTGCTTCACTCAGAGTTCAAACGTTGAAAAAAAACTGCTCATTTATATTCTTAATGCCCAATTCAGTGCTAATAATTAGGCATAAAGAAAACCATGAGACAGGATTAGTGTTGGGATCCTGTTCCCAGCTCCTCTTAATTGTTCGTAATCAATCCTTCTAAGAGCGGGCTTGGCAGGGGCCAGGATGGGAGAGGGCCGGGCCATGTGAGGCGGCGGCGGACTAGTGTTTGGGTATGAGGTCAGGGAGACGGCTTGTATGAGCTACGGATCTCCTCATTTGTATAGCACAAGGGGTAGTAACCTTTGTAGCTCTGTTTGGGGGGAAGTTGGAAATGAACAAAAAAGTCTCCCAGAGTATATTGAAATCCAGGCACAGCACGCAGGCACCTTGCTCCTCAGTGTTGCCCCCACATGCCCACCCCATCGCTTCACATGAAAAGGGAGTTTGTTCAGTTCTAATGAACTGTCTGGCTCAATCTACAAGCTGATCCCCCCGTCTGCTCATAATGCTGGAGGGTGGGGGTGAGGGGCTCATTGGGACCCATTTTAAAAAGCTGGTTTAATTAATTGGCAGAATGCAGTATGAGAAAAGTCAAAGAAATATGTCTGACAGTGTGACAAGGAGGTGGAGAATTAGCTACGATTTTATATATATATATATACATATATAGATGCTCATGCCTTATTTTGTAAGTAGTTGTTCAGCCCAGACGGCCATCAGTCTCCACTGATAAAAGTGATATCTGTGAAAAAGATTTGAACATTGCTTTATACATCTGCATTCATTGATGACTTAGCTACAACCAATATTTTCTGTTCAGTGACGTGATATAAAAATGGTGGCATCTGTATTTTTTGGTAACGGTCAAAGGAAATCTGACTCAGTGGTCTCATTGTTGACACTGACAAACCAGAAAATAGCGGACCACTCCTAAGGCATACAAGACATTACCTGTATTGTTCTGAGTCCATGAATGTAACTGTTCATATACCTCAATGCACAAACTATTTGTTCATTGAACAATATAGACAAACACCCCAAAAAATCAGAATGCCATATATTCAGGTGGATGGTACTTTTACTTAGTATTGCAAAAAGCAAACAACATTGTAACTGTCATGCTAGTGCTTGTTGTACAGTTCAAATTATTTAGCAGTAACTACAGATGTGTTGATGATGATGCTTCCTAGATGGGTTCAGCTGACACGTGTTTCACCCCAGCTTGGGACTTTTTCAAGTCTATATCCAAAAGTTTATATTTAAATGGCAGATTAAGGTACAGAGATGTGATATTCTTCTTATATGCCGAAAGAGGCAAGAAGATCCCTCAGGCTTATGTGTTAAGATAAAATGGAACAGCTAAGCCAAGTGGTGCGAAAGTGCTGTTCCTTCCCAGTGTGAATATGTGTGCTGTATTCCTTTCGCGATCTGACGCAAATGTGCTCAATTCAGATATAATGGCTGCCAATTCTTCATTATGGAAATCAGACTGTGCTGTTAAGGTGGCGTTACACGTAGAAACTTCAATGATAACTGTCTGAAAAGAGGCTACTGCTGCAAAATCTACCAAATTTGTTGTCCTGAACTATGCCGTAGCAGTTGGGTATCTGGGGCCCTTTTCCCTGTATTTCAACACTCTTTCCAATGCCACCACAGAGTGTCATTTTTAAAGTGAGTCCAAAGCAAGTATTATCTGTCAAACTCCTGCACCTTTGTCGGCACTGGACTGTGGTGACATGGGTTTTATGGGATTTCCTAGTGGACTAAAAGGATTTGATGCTTGGAAAAACGTTTGGAGCCCAGTCTCTCAGTTCTGTTCTCTGCCAAAATAAGAGACACATTGGCACAGGGTAAATAGCATTATTAGACAGCGTGCACAAAAGCGACCAGCCTGCTGAGCCGGGTAGTGCTTAGAGGTGATTCACCTGTGATGTTATACAAGCCTACTAGTTCATTGAAAGGAGAAAAAGAGAGAGAACGGAAGAGAGGACAGAGAGACTGAGGTTGTGTGTGATTGAATGAAAGACAACGGTTGTGTGTGTCTGGGAGCGAAAGAGAGACTACGATTGTGGGGAGAGCAAGAGTTTGAGGGTTCTGTTGCCACTACAACCACATCCAGGAGAAAACAGCCATTCCTTCATGGCCTCGTTCCCCAGACAGGACCCACGCAGCACATAGGAGGAGATCCTATGTGCTGCGTGGGCTCTGCCTTTTCTCCAGTTTGAGGTCAGTCATGCAGGGACGGTTCGTCCATAGGGATGTGGGGGCATTGATGCCCTGACCTCCCCACTGCATCACAGCAGTTCATTGGGATGACCTGAGGCTGTGTCATCTAAACTGCGCATGTCAGATTGGCCTGTGTGTTCACTGTTCAATGGCTGAACCGCCCCGTAGGTCTCCAATGGGGCGCTATGTTAGCCTGCTCGAGCCAATCCTAGCACTGCTCTAATGCTGTTTAGCATTGTGAGCAGCAAGAGAGCAGTGCTTGGATTGGCTTGGATGTTATTATCCAGAAAGCAGCGTGAGGCAGGAAGAACTTCTGTTGTATTTGCTGCTGATCCAAACGTGTGCTGTGCTGCAGAAGATCATCAAATTTAAGTTTATTTTGAAAAGAAATCATATAATTTTTTATGTGCCTCACCACTTACTGCTAAAATGTAGCAGCCGCCACTGCACACATGGTCATCTTTAAAGCTTGGCCATGGCCTGCCTACATGGGAAGAAAACAGAGCTGATATCTAAGACCTTTCCCACTTCCATCAGAAGAATAACCACCACCATGGTACCTCTCCTCCTAGAACTCTCATAATGCTCCTTGTACCAGTCATGTTACTAAATCCCTTCACATTCTTGAAGTTAATTTAGTAAAGTTGTTCTATAGCGAGCATGAAGATCGCAAACACTCTATCCAGCAGGTGGGTTTCAAGAGCTCTTTCGGATATTGCATGATTCTCCGTTGATCAAAAAAGAGGAATAGTGCATTCCATAGGCTGGAACTTTCCACGGACAAGTTTTGCACTTCTCTATTTTTTACTTGGTATAACATGGGGTTGCTAGCTTATTATTTGTTGATCACAAGAACCTGCAGTTTAAATTATTATCCACCTAGTTCTGCGTGTAGATTAGTCTCTTCTGTTTTTTCAGGTAGACTGAAATGAATTGTGTACCCTACACAGATTTCTGAATTTACCAGTCTTCTTGACTGCCTACGACTGAAGAGTAGGCGGGAGCAGGTTTGAAGCAAATCCCGAACTTCAGTTTAAAGCTTGCACTGACTCCTTAGTTGCATAAGGGCTGAAGTTCATTAGTCAGCTGTTTTTGAAATTTCAAAAAAAGTTGCGAATTGGAATAATCAATCCTTGCAGTCATAGAGGTGGTACAAGAAGGTGGTTGTGGTGGGTATTAAGATATGGTATGACATTTTTTTCTACCTGGGCTGAGAATTTGGTTGCTTTGCTAGTAGGTTTCTCTGGATCTCACAGATCACCTGAGACTCAAAGGACTCCCTCATTTGTGGTTTGGGCTTGTCCAAGAACAGCAGGCCATGCAAAAGGAATTGTTGCTGTTTAACTCATCGATGTTATATGTCAGCGACTATAGTGCTCTTTCAGTTTGGCAGAAAATGCCACAATACTTGCAAAGAGTATAATAATGAAGTGTCAGGAGATTACTGCATAATGTCACAATATGCCGAAGCCTATATTGCACCCCATGCTGGACAGTTTAAGGAACTGCATAGTTGGTGTTATACCTAAATCATCTTGTTGTTGAAAGTGTTGGCTTGGTGTCACCTGCTGCTATGGTGTGTCAACTATTTTCCCAATTAGTACTCTTTGCAGCCACAAGAGCACATTTTAGATTAGGGGATCTTCGCACCCATGTGCCAAAATCTGCACGGCTCAGAAATGCATTAGAAAGAGATATTACTGCCATTATCAAAATAACATCAATAGACTCGCACACTTGCAAAAACATTGTTCTGCCAGCAGAATGGTCCTGACAGTCATCTGAGTATGGGGGCGGAGAGCCTGCCAGTGTTTAACAGCTGCAAATGTTCTGTCTTCTAAGACGGTCTCTTAGGGGTTTATTTATGAGAGCTGTAGCATCATGTCTTTTGACGCTTCAGCGACGCAAGCCTCTCAATCACATCTATGAGGCTACGCAAAGCCACTTTGCATGGCTTAGAATGACCTCATAGATATGGAGTAAGACAAAACAGCACAAGTCCCTGCGTTGCCTTACTCTGCGCCAGAGAGGCATTCCATTGGTGGGGAGATTTCCCAAGCAACACCCATGGATTTTGACACTGCCCCAGATTTACTTAATCATGTAAACCTGGGGCAACGCCAAAGCCTTATGTCTCCCCAGAGCAGTCGCAACGAGGAGAAATATTTTTATTTCTCCTTGTTTTTTCCTCTTTCCATGTGTGCTGCATTCTGCATCGCACATAGAAAGAGGAAAATGCCTCTCTGTGTTGTTTTTGTGTAGGAAGCTGCCCCTTCCTGCACAAGAACAATCCTGCGTGCAATGCAGACAACGTTGTACTATGGTGCAAGAGTGCCTATGTTGGCGCTAGACAGCACATTTTGCGCCAACACAGGGGAAAGGACAGGAATGCACCATATTTCATAAATACGGTGCATTCCAGCCCTTTCACATTGGCGTAGGGAAGTGCAGCAAGAAGACTTGCGGCGCTGCCCTACGCCAACTCCCAGAAAATTAGGGCCTTAATGTTTTGGCAGATAGGGTGGCATTTATTATTTAATTTCGGAAAAAGCATTATTACTGCCACCTCTTCTCTCTTATTGTCTGTATAATTATGTTGCCTCGAGTTGGAGTCTGCAGGTGTTGCTCTATACCTTTATAAATATGAAAGTTCATAGGGCCGACTTTATTTGTGCTACACACTGATGTGTTCTGTTATGTATACTGTCGCCTGACTATGTCAACTTGTGTGTATCCTTGTGTGCACTTGTGGTTAGGCGTGTGTTTACCTATGTTCTGTGATTAGTGTGAGTGCACACGTCTATAATCTCTGTGTCTAAATCTAAGTTTAGGGGTGTATCTTTGTGCCTGTTTGTGTGTGTTCATGTGTCTCCTTTCTGTATGATGTTCAGCTAGAATCACCTATACCTTGGGGAGTGCACAAAGAATGTCAGATGCAATTCCTTTTTAATCATTCTACATCGGGTTGGGTTCTGATCTCTTTTTATTGTTTATTTTACTCTCAACTTGTTTTTTCTTTCCTTCACTCTGAATAAGTAAAAGTATTTTTGTACCTGTTCATATCTGTGTGTGTTTGTCTCTGTACATCTGTGGGAGAGTGGCTATGTGCCTGTACATGTATGTGTATTTATGTGTTTTCACATGTGTATGGGTTGTGAGTATGTGCATGTCTTCACATCTCTATTTCCCTATGCTTATGTGTGGATGTACATCAAAGTGCTTGTAAAGCAATTTTCCTGTACATCTGTGTGTTTACCTATGTGTGTATGTCCAGTCTATGGTATTTGTTTGGCAATGTCTCTGTCTGCATATCTGTATATCTGAATGTGTGTTTTTATCTTTGTGTATATGTATACATATATTTCTCTACATCTGTGTATGGAAGTGTCTATAAACTTTCCCTTCCCTCATTGTCAGCGGCAGCTTCTCCGCTAACGCAGTGAATAAAGAAAAAATAAAATGTTATTTACACAATGTTATTATCATTTTATTTTTCCGTACTGAGGCAGTTTTGTTTACCCTATGGGGCAGAGTGGTCGGGGCTGGGCTGACGTCACAGCCAGCAGGGGAAGGAGTGGATAGTGCACTTAAGTGTGCATGACAGTTTGGCCAGCCGTCTTGGGCTGGCCAACAGACATGCACACTTAGGATTTCTCCACCCGGCTGTATTGCACAGCTGGGTGGAGAACATGCACATGCTTCCACTCCCTGTCTGAGCACTGAACTAGGCCACTCAGACCAATCACAGCTCTGCTGTCATGCTGGTGATAGCAGCGTCGTGATTGGTTTAGGGGAGACTGGGAGCCAGTGTGCATCAACAGAAGAGGACAGAGAGAGGAAAGGCAGCGGCCAGCAGCCAGGTAAGTAAAGTATTTTTTTTTCTATCCCCCGCCCCACCCATACTATTCCATGGCAGCCGCAGCTGTTTTTTGTGTTTGTATGCATATGCGAGTGCCTGTGTTTCCCTGTATGTTTGTATATGTACATATGAATTTGGGCGTGTGAGCTCTTTCACACGTGTGAATGTGTTTAAGCCTATTTGCAAACGTGGATATGCCTCGGTATCTGTGAAGTGTCTGTGGTCCTATTTGCCCCTGTGTATTTTTGTACCTGTTCATCTGCATGCGTGTGTTTGTGTGCATAAGAGTATCTATCTGTCATTGCACTCGTTTGCGTTTCTTTACAGTTCATTGTGGGTCTGTAAACATGTGTGAACGCGCCTGTGTCCATTTTGTATATCTCAATTCTTGTGTTTATTGATATCAATATGTTTATGTATATCTGCGTGTTTATGTGTTTGATTATGTGTGCGTGGGTAAGTCTCCGTCTGAGTGTCTATACATCTTTGTATGTTTTGGGGTCTCTACATGTACGTATGTGTGTGCCATTGTGCATGTATGCACGTGTTTGTGTTTTTTTATCTTTACACCTGTATGTCCTTGTATTTGTGTTCCTTTGTGTGTGTGGGTGTGAATGTCCATTTGCATATCTACATTTTTTTTGTGTCTGTGCATCTGTGCTTGAAGGTATATCCAGGTGTCTATACATGTGCGTGTGCGTTTGTAGGGGGTGGGCAGCATTCTTTCGAGAAAGGGAGAGTGCACAGATAAGGAGGGTACATCCTGCCCTCCTCATGCTAAGTAAACACGGAGACTGTGTAACCTCAACCCGTACTGTGGGGGATTAGGAGGCCATACATCACTGCGCTGCTTTTACTTTAAGGCGCAGGGAAGAATCCTATAAAATTAGGCGCTGCCTGTTTAGCAGACAGCTGCAATCTGTCACCCTGCAGCCTCCCTTAATGTGCTTTATTGCACGAAGCCAAACTGCTGTCAGAGCTCCCTACATAAATACTGATTCCAAGGGTGCTCCCACACATGCTAAGAGTAGGGAAAATCCATAAAGCCGCAGAGCATTCTGGGAATGCCGAAACAATGGCGGAATGGGAGCACAGATGGAGGGCACGCTTGCCTGAACCTTTCACACCTGACCTGCAGTGGACGTGCTCCAACGAGGTTACGTGGTTCCAGATGTTCAGACACATTTTTGTTCTCTTGTAAATGATTCCACCCTTTGCTGTATATGGGGAGGTGCATGAAATACTGCCCCCCAAAGGTTAAAAAGGAAGCGGAGAAATGATTTCCTTCATCTTGTTTGTAATTAATAAGAACCTGGGAAGAAAGCACTGAATAATAAAGCATGGCACACCTCGCATGTGTGACCCCATCACAAGATGGAAATATATGCAAATGTATACAGATGAGTCATATCCGTCATCATGGTAACGTCTTAACCGTTGACATCCGGAGGTAGCGTGGAGATTTCATCATCTCTGGACTTGAATTGTGCAAACAATTTGTAGCAAGAAAGTAGAAGTAACATGCAGGTTTGAAAGTCGTATAGTGCAAAATGACTGGCGCTCGCGCAAAAAACAGGAAGTGGGGGCATATATGGTTTCAGGGGCGTAGGCCAGATCCCTGTAGCCTCTGTGGCGCAGGGGGGTCCCCCAACCCTTCGTCACCCCATTCAGCCCAAGGCCAATGAATATCTGTGAGATATGGGGGACTTGGGGTGCCCTGGGAGCATTCTGCAGGCAGGGCTGGACTGGCTGTAGCGGGAACTGGGCGTTTCCCCTGTAGGCCGCCAGGGTGGGGGCCGGTTTTGGGCCTCTCGGCCCAAACCTGCCCATGCAAACAGCTCGGCTGCACCTCCTCAGCCCACCCAGGGGGGCCGGCCGAGCAGTTAGCCAGGGCCTGTTTCGGTTCTCAGTCCGGCCCTGTCTGCAGGGGGCCTCATCATTTTGCCTGTGCATTACAGCCTGGTGGGGAACATGCTAAGTGCCCATGACGGTTTGGCCCAGCCCAAAAGGGTGGGCCAAACCGTCATGCACACTTAAGTGAACAGATTTCCTCCTCCCCCTGCTGGCTGTTACACGGTCAAGCCCCGCCAGCCCCCAAACCTGCCTCAGCACGGAGAAATAAAATGATCACAACATTGCATTGTTATCATTTCATTTTTCCTTCTTTGCACTGCTGAAAAGTAGTGGGGCAACGCTCCTCTGCATTAGTGGAGGAGCAGCCACTGCATAGTACATAATGTGCATCTTCATATTTACTGTATATGCATATACGTTATTTACGATAATCAACTTTGGATGAAAGTGTATGTTATCAGCTTGTTACATTATACTTGACACACCCAGTTTGGATGTGCCCACTCCACCATATGGCTGCACATTCTTAACGAGGGGGAATGCAGGTAGAGTGCTATAGCAGGTGGTTAAAGCCCGTGGTCTTTGGAGGACTAATTACTGGATGGGCGTAAAAAAGTAGCCATGTGTGTGGATGTCCAGAGCATAATGAGGTCGCTGGGATATCCGGTGAGCAGACCCTTCTGCTTTCAAACTCCACCAAGCTTCAGTGCTTAATTTGTGAAACAATAAGTGCCGGGCCCTCGTCAGGAGGCCACAGCAGTTTGCACCACACATCGCCACTGTAATTGCACAACTACTAACCATCACATTGCTGCAAGTGTTACAATTCAAACTGTTTGAGGCCAACAAAGCTTTAATAATGGCGTGGGTGGCAGGTATTAGTTGTTTTTTAATGTATATTGAATTAACAAACAACTGTTTTTCTGCTCATCTTTAAATTATACAAACAGCGCCACCATTTGGCAGCTATCATAAGTGTAGGTTCCAGCAATTAGGTGCTGGCAATTAAGTGCTGGTACCGAGCACCGGAAACCACTGGCTCAAATTTAGAACTGCCAAGCTTCATCTTTCCCTGGAAGTCATAATATCACATACATTTGGCAGTAACTCCTCAATTCCAAGCCAGACATTTTGAAATTGTGAGCACAGCCAGGGTCCAGTCTGCCTGAGCTTGGGAAACAGGCGGAGTCCGAGGCTCAGACATACAATTATCAAACGCTGACCTGCCCTCACTGCTCCCAGCTGCTTCAGACATCTGGTTTTGTAAACACACTGAAAGGATCTGAGACCAACGATGCTGGCTTATGCATATTTCTGCTTCAGTGCAAATAAAAGAGGCCCAGGCAGTATGAACTGGTCTCACATATACCTCTGCTAGCCAGCAGAGCGTACTGTACAGCGCCTTATGCTCAGCATGGCCACACCGCCAGGGCTAGATGGAAAATAGAGGCTGAAACAACTGCCAGTGCAAACAGAACTAAAAAAGCTGGAACCGGAACTGTGACGCAGATGCTGACCTACCTCCGCGGAGGCGCCGCTTTAAAGCTGCAAGAGAGATGGACCCGAAAGCTCTTATTGCTCAGCCTCCTGGAACATCTGATTTCCAGTTCTTTGCATAATTTCAGGACAGCAGGTAGAATCCATAATTGAGGCAATTAGCCGCCGGTGAATTATGTGGCAGCAGATATCGAACTCAGCATCCTTTTCTCTTTACCTGCTTTAATTTAGCCTAATTTAGGTAATTAGCACTTACAATATTGCAGAACATCAAGGAAGAATTTGTTGCTTTTATCTTTTCAATTTCTCAGGGTAGGTTAGGTGAGGCTCTAATTTAAATGCACAAAAGTTCTATCTAACAGTAGGAATGCGGGAAGCCTTCCACCGCCACAACTGAGCCAACGTCACTTGAGGGTATTATGCGGTTCACCAGGAGCAGGAAAAATAAATACGCCGTGTTGAGGCAGGTAAAGAGGAAGTGAAGGGGACAAGTCTCCGCCCCTGCTACTACTACTGAAAAGAAGATCTATATGTATCTATTGCTTTAATATATTTATGAGACTAGACAGACTACTCTTTATTGGCTTACACGTAGTAGCTATGTATATATATATTTTTTTTTTGTTGAGTTTTATATAGCGTGAACTCGACCCGAAGGTATCAGAGTGCTTTACATGTGCACCAGTTACGTTACAGACAGACACATTTAGGCAAGGGGAGATTACGTGATTTGCCCAGAGTCACAGAATGTTGAGCGTCCCTGCCGAGACTTTAACCCGGTTCCCCAGTTCCGAGGTCGACCACCCTACCCGTTAGGCCACATTCTCTCCCCAATACATAATATGACACTTCATCATAGCGCCCTTTATTTGTTTTATCCTTTGTTGTATGTGTTATGGGATCCAACTGTTCATTGTAACTGGCTCCTTTGTAAGGCACCCTTTCATCCACTAGGTCTCGTACAAGCACAATAAAACTTATAAATGAATGTAAAAGGCCCACATCAGCAACAAAGGAGGCTTCAAACCGAGGTTATTTCACCAGAAGGCTTAAACAGTGATACAGAAATAGTCAACTTTAGAAAGAGTCAGAGGGACGATGCAGCAGAGGGCAGACTGTCCCACCGCTGCGGTCGGTCATAAACAATGCCTCATTAATGTTATAGGATGGACCAACATCAGCATGAGACAGAAGTGACATAGATGTTGGATATCCGCACGTGGCACAGATTGTGCCTTCGGCTTACAAAGGGTTGGTTGCCAACTTATCCGGTGCTGCTGTTTATGGGTGGCATGGCTTGCCCTTGAAGGGTACCTTTCCTGTATGCTGATGGTGTAATTAAGAAAAGGGACTGCCAGCAGCTCGACTTCCTGGCGGACAAGAAGGGGAAAAACAGGATGGGGCCAGGATGAGAAACCATTTCTTAGGGGCTCATCAGCAAAGGAGGAAACCAAACTGCACGGATATCCTAATTAAAATAATCATTTTCATCTCCAGTGGGAAACAATGGCTCAAGACAAAGGTGCAAGTGTTCCTGTTCCTATTCACTGCCACTTTCCATACACTGCTTTAATCACCTTCACGCTAAGCTCCTTCAGTGAGCTATATCTGTACTAAGTAATGCAGAAACATGCTTTTCTCCATTCATTAAATCGCAACATTGGTAGAAAAGAATGTCTATTATGAAGGAAAAGTCATTCTGAGAAAATCATATTTGAGATATGACTATAGGAAAACAGTTATTTGTCCTATTCCAGAAGTCTCTTTAACATGAATGAACCTTGTTTCTATCTTGAACACGGGCCCTGTCAAGTGTTCCCAAGTTAACTCCACCCTGTTGATGTCATGACATTCCCACCCCTCCCTCGTTACTTAATTATCATCGATAATTCAGCCAAAGAGTGGGTTATCAATCTGAGAAACCATCGTTTCAGATTAGACATCATCAAATGATGAGGTCATGATTGGCAAGGCCTCCTCTTCTGATCCCTAAAAAAAAAACTGACGGATGAAATATACGATTTTGATCTATGAAAAGCAAAATAAATTCTAAAATCCTTATGAACATTTGCAAACCAGCCTTGTCGGTTTGGTCTAGGATTTTCACTCCAAATATGCGGACGCTAAATATGCAGCCACAAAACAATAGCCCTCGGTCACAAAAATGATTACCATGGGACACTCTAACGCCATTGTTTGGACTATCTGAGATTGAAATGGGAGTGGCAAATTGTAACAAATAACGACTTGTCTCTGATGTCTGACTCCTAGAGAGGGCTTTGAATCCTCAATCTAGATTTTCAAAGACGAACCAAGTGCGAGGAAATGTAGTACCACATGAATACATATAGTGGCGAGAATACATTCAGATACAAAAGTTTTGGGCTATGGCTGTGGAAGCCAAAAACTAGATACAATTGTAACATTATACTCCAAATAATACAAAGTACAGGTATTTCATTAATCCAAATTTGAATAAATGTAAAACCACGAGCAAAACTACAATAGCCAGAATTATGTGGGTATAAGAATTTGGGATTGGTATTTTGAAGCCAAGAGATGGAGGAACTAGTAATGTAGCCTTCCAAATGTTGCAGGATACGAATCAGCCGTTCCATGAAGCAAAATATGAGGAAATGCATGAGTGCATTATGAACTATAAAACCCAGAATTCAATTTGAATTTGAGCAATTGATGTCAAGGAAACAAAGCAATGGGGATACAGTGAATGAATGTCAAATCTTACAGTAAGTTCCACAATGCAATGCGAACCCAGAAAGAAACTGCTACTGAAACCAAGGTACAGGCACTGATTCCGGATGCATTCTAGTGCACTCCAACAGATGTCTGAAAATCCCACCCATTTCAGTAATTCACGAAAAAGGATGTGTGGCCAGTTCTAGTTATTTCAAGAAATATTTTTTTGTGATATGGGATATTCCCTATCAGTAAATAAAAGCTCCTATTTACAAACTAGAATTAGAATTGTGATAGTTAAAAGTTTTAAGGCATAGTAGTGTAGAGGTAACAAAATACGCACTTTATGGATGTGCAAAGTTAATGAACGCCACTCGCCCTTATCTGTGGCCGAGGGTCCTTTTGCAGAAGAATTGGGTATAAATCTATCTCATTTGGTTTCCTGGAATCTGGCATGGATCCAGCCACCTTAAGTCATTGTTACCAAGCTAACACAGATGAGATTTACTGGCCAGTCACTATTTGTTTTTTAAAACAAGCCACATGTATTGGTATTTACGCAGACTAAATAAGTTTAAAAACTTAAAAGTGCACAGGATAGTCTGAAAGTTCTATGCCTATAAATGTACAAATTATTGTATGGTATATTTATAATTTCTTTAGAAAACAGATAGTCCCTGCAAAGGGTTCTGTCTAGCTGTAACAATACTTCTTTTTTCCCCCATGACAGATTGACTACTTGCCTGGCATTGTTAGCTGATAGCGCGCTCTATTTTCTGCTAAAGATTAGCTGCCCTTCCTTTCTCTGTTTTTCTATTGATTTTGCTGACCTTTCTGTCCAGACAGCAATGTCCGTGTTAAGCTCTGTAACAAACTAGAGCCCAAATCCTGCCTATTTGTGCTGGTCTCTGAGAGGCGCCACACAGAAAAACCCACCTTTATAAGCACACAGGTAAATTCACACACATTGCCCTTGTGTGATCGCTCAAACCTAGCACAATAAGTCGTGTTTGAGCTACAAACCTCAGTTAAAACTGGTTTCCTTTCCTACACTATAGTGTGAACATATAATCAAGATAGGGTGTGTGCCTGAAACACAATCACTACCAGTGGTACGAACCAGAAGACATCTTAATGCCAATAACAAGAACAATTCAGTCACGTTTATATACTGTAAACATGTCTGTTTATCATCAGGGTGCCAAATATGGGCGAACTGTTTCAGGATGACTTTGAAGTCTTAGCCAGTTGTTTGTATTTCCTTTTAACATATACCACAATTCTCTGAAAGTTCCCCACGCTTGCGGTTGACGTGTTTTGTGATTGGTGCTGTGGTTTCTAACTAATCTGATACCTCAACAACTTTTACATCTGGATCCAAATTGAGAATTAATTTCGGGAAATATTCAAAATCCCAGAATTGTAAATTCACCAATTTCTAAGGTTCAACAGAGTTGGACTTTTATTGGGCGGTGTTTTATTTATGTAGCTTTTCTAACACCTTTCTCAAAAGTCCTCTGTTTAAGTATCACATGGACTAAACCATACAAGGGCTGAACTACAGACCATGCCTGATCACACATGCACGCGCAAAGAGCCTGCGGGAACCTGCTTCGCAGCCACCTCAAGTGCAATATAAATTCGTCAATATAATACAATGCAATAAATAAAGATATGCTTGAAAGAGTATAAGAACAGTAAGAAACAGGCATAAAAATCATACCGAAGAGAGAGAAGTTGAATAACAAATGTGTTAGGAACAAATATGCAGCAAGATCTGAGAACAGAGCAAATGTTTAAATGTACTATGTCCGTCATTTCTCTAAAAGTGAGAGGGCGAATCAAGACCCCTCAGATGAAGACATTCACTGCCATGTCAATGTTGATAATGTTCTCCCGGGCATTGCTGAGCTTCCAGTCTGTTTGGGTCATATCACACAAAAAGGTGGACCAGAGGAGGTTTGATCCTGCAAGCTTTCCTGGCAAGATGGAAAGTAATGTTCGGACTCAAACAATGCAGCAAGGCAGCAAGAGGGCGACCTTGGTGAGTAAACACACCAGAATTCTGCCAGGAAACACAGTCCCACCAATCCCAACAAGTCACAGCAAACACAAAGCCAAGCAGAAACATAGGTAGCTGCTGAATCCACTGCAAGCTCTAGGGTAGACTGGTGCATTGAGTGGCAACATTTGTGGCTGCCAAATAAAGATACAAAGACGAGGCACCAGCCAAGAAACAAGGCAGCCAGCCACACTCCCAAGACCACTACAGGACGGAAATCCACGGAACCAAGACAGCCCCCACTTCTCCACCCGTCAGACCAGGAACACCACAGCCTCTGCTCCAGCCAATCGGATTGGGTCTTGTGCTGCTTCCTGTCAGCAGTACAGCTTCTACCCAGTTCTAGCAGAGGGCACCCCCCAGAAGCACCGCACAGCACAGGCTCACAGCGTCAAATTCCTCTTCTTCTCCCTCCCTAGACCTAGACCTTTGAAACACATTTTCATCTTTTGTATCTATAAAAAGTAAGAAACACAATATATAATACCAGTGAGTTGACTGCAACTTTCATCCTTTTGTGCTGAGCAACATAAGTGACTAGTGAATTTAATTATGCAACAGTCATCGCATCTTAAAATGTACCTGTAGTTGGTTCATTCATTCAGATAGACCTAGATTCACTGGTTCATTCATTTTATATGTTTTGTATGTTACTATGTGGCATAAATCTAGCTACAAAGTAGCGGAGAGCTGTACACGAATGGGGATTGACAGTGGGTACTGCTGAAGAAGGGGCCAATGAAGAGCATGGATAAAACATACAGGGCAGGATTTACAGCGGAGTTGGAAAGTGTGCAGGAATGAAGCTTACAAGGAGGGCCCGCATCAAGCGGAGCAACAGACTTGTGGGTGGGAAGAGTGTGGAAAAGAAGGGCATGCAAATATATTCTGTTCTCATGTTTTGAACTAAATTTACACTGACACTATAGGCTGCAATTAGAACTGAGTCTTAGTTATTTCCTTAGCTTGCTTCTAGACAGTCATGCTACTTAGTTGTTTTTTGATTAAGAAATTGGTTGGCAGCAGCTGGTAGCTTGACGGCTTAGCTCTTAGTTTGATTGGCTGGTTAAATAGTCAAAATTTGACTGGTTGACCACAGGATTTCAATTCGATTGTCTATTAGGTTGGTTGATTGGATGGGTGGCTGGCTGGCTGTTTCGGTTGTTGGTTGACTGCCTTGCTAGCTGGTTACTTGACTGGTTAGTAGCACATTGGGTAGGTAGCTGTTTGCCTGCGATGCCTTTAAACATCATAGTTGGATAAAGCATTATTTTGCCTCCAAAATATATTCATTGCCCAAATAATGCTCCTTTTAATCGTTCTGTGCCCTAATTTCTGTTGTGAATTACGGAGTACGAGATACAGATATTGAATGTGGAGATCTGGTGGATGGGAGTGGAGAGAGACTTGTGTTTCTGAAACCTAGTCCAAGATTGCATTTAGTTCACACTATTGCATAGCTGAGCCGTAGCACTGTTTGCAAGCTGGGTTTTTTTGGTGGGCCCAGTTGAGAGATGTCTTAATCTCCCACAAGAGTGCTATGGAACACCAGGGATCTCTATGGTGGGAAAGCATAAAGTCATCATAATTTTAACTTGGAAAATTGTGTCTAGAGGACAGGTCAAAAAGTTTCTACATAGAAAGTCAGTGTGTGTGTGAGTGAGTGGGTGTGTTTGCGTGTGTGTGGGGGGTAGGTGTGTGCGTTTGTGTGTGTGCGTGCGCACATATGTGTCATAATATAACCTGAATTAAATATAATTGCCATTATGCCTTCGTAGTTACTTTTAATTTTAAACTAACAGTTTGTTTTTACAACAGTAAAAGGCAGTAGGCTCTTTTTGTTTTCGGGGCAAGCTATTGAAGGAAAGCTTCTCTATTAAATCCGGGGTCTATGGTGTAGTACTGTACAAAGGTTTTACACCAGATTTTAATACCAGTTTCCGGGCTCCCTTCTGACGGGTCTGTGTGAGGTTTAGGGCCGCTTGACAGACTGTGGTATTCTAGAGAGGTTTGTAACTCTTACTCGGTGTCATTGGTTTTATTTATTTTAAGAAATCCTACTCCAAAGGTCAGCAGCCTAATGTCTCTGCAGCCAGAAATATTGACAGTTCCTCCCTAATGACTTAAAAAGATGCTGCATCCGGCTACAAGGGTTTAAGGTTGCAGGCCCTTCTCACTGCAGCCTGACAGCACAGGCTCTCCTAATGAAGGGCGTGTGCCTTGTGTGGACATGTGTGGAGCAAACCACGGCTGTTTTGTAAGAGAGGGTAAGACGTGTGGATCCATAACTGGAGTAAAGCAGCTCTTTGGTTGTCTCTGCCAGCTTAAAGCAGAGCCTCTACGTCATTATAGATAAGTGATTTATGCTATGATTACAATTAGGCCGATAATGACAATTCTGACGCAAAAAAAGCGGATATACCGGTCTGGCGCAAATTGTGCCCCACATAATTGTTTACCGCAGCATTTTGTACCGGGAATAAATGGTGCAAATCATGGTGGTAATTGGGAAAAATGGAGGTTCGCTCATTCTGGAACAAGTAACATCATGTGTAGTTTGCAAGTGGTTTCTAGCCCGGCATGTGGTTCAATTGTGCAGCCTCTCTGTATCATCAAGCCCTTCTTTGACTAGTGTCTTATTTGCCTACCACACAACTCAAAGATGGCGGATGTGTAGCCAGTTTTGGCACTTGACCAAAAATTCTTGTAATTCTGGACGAATCACTTTATCTCCCTGTATCTCAAATATTAAAAATATGTTATTGGTAAAATATGCATAGCTAAAAAAGCTCTATACTGTCCTATGCAAATCATATTTGGTACCCTGCCCATCACATCATGGTCTATATTCTCCATAGCCATATTCTCTCTCAAACAGATAAATACACAGTTTTTTGTTGAAATCTTCCGATTACGCTTGCTTTGCTTTCCTGCTCTGGTGGTTACGGCAGCAGCGACTGGCCAAGGGGGTGGGGAGGGAAAGCTTATGGGTCAGTTTGTTTCACAGAAAAATGTAAAACTTGTGTGCTAACTCTTTATAAATGTATGCAGCCCTACACTATTCTTTTGTCGTTGTACAATGAAAGCTTTTTAGGTCTCGCCTGACCCAGCGCATGCGCTGGTCTGGCGAGACTTATTGAGAGGGCGCCAAAAAGTGCTACCAGGCCAGCCTAGAGCTACAGTGCATGTGCGCGGGCGCGCGCGCAGTGATTACTTTCACTTTCGCGGCCGCACGGCCGCTTTGATGTTTGATCGCGATCACTTTCACTTTCGCGGCCGCAGGGCCGCTTGGCTTAGCCAATAGGTCTCGCTTTTGGGCCCTTATAAGTATTTAGTTATGCAACTGTTGCATGGCTAAACACTTATAAGGTCCCAAAGGCGAGACCTATTGGCTATGCCAATGCTTGTTTTTTTTTTTACATACCTGACTACTATTGTGCTTTGCAACCTTTTAAGGCAAACTACAAAAAAATATTTTTAAAAAATCTGCAAGGTATGCAGCAGATGATGGATCATGTGTGAAATGTGGGAAATCCATGGTTTTGCAGAAAAAACAGAAGTCACAAAATCACATAATTCCAGTGGCCCTGCAAGTATGTACCTTGACAAAGGTTTGTGATGTGGGATTAGGAATAATACATCTGTATTTACCTATGTATTAGCTGCACACCACCTTTGCCTCTCCGGTTCCACCCAGAAAATGGAGCACGGACCACAATTCGTTGCAGATTCCAGTCTTTATCATATATATATATATGTTTGTACGTACGTACGCAAACGCACACACACGCACACACACACACACACATATATACATACATATATATATATGTATGTAATGTTTTGGTACGCTACCATACTTATGTGTATGAGTATTTGGGATGACAGCATCCTGACAAACCTCCGACAGTATGCATCTCTGGCCCTGGCTGTGTTCTGTGCCTGCTTGTGGCCTCATTGCCCTTTGGCGGACAGCAAACCTCCTCTGCCTGTTGAAGATAATGAATCCGCTGCCTCCCCAGACTCCCTCAGAGGGATGTATACTTATCCCACGAAAGCCCTGCTATCCATGGCCGCTGCATAGTGCTGTGCTAGACATTTCACCAGCAGGTAAATGAAAAGAAAGCTTTGTACTCGAAAGGATTAATTACCCCGGGCACGCAGTAAAAAAAATACCCCGAAGGGAGCAAACAGCCTCTGTTTTCTCTCCCACAGGATGCAAAGCCATGTAACCAAGGCATTCAAGCCAAAGGTCAGAGTGAATGCAGGCAGCACAAGACAAAAAGAGAGGAGCAGCATGCATTCCCATTTAATTGGACCTATGGCTTGGTGCAAAGGAAGACAATGGATGGGCCTGTATTAATATTTTATGACCAAAAGGTCTTAGAAGGTTCATTTTGATGAAATATAAACTCCTATTTCCTGAAGAGCCGTATTTCTTATTAAGTCATGTCTCCATCCTTTAATGGCTTTTCTGTCACACGTTGATTTTGGATATGTGCATGAATGTGCGGTGATCCACTGTCCCATGCTGCATACTGTAGTGGATGGAATTAAAATCTGAATGACATAACAGCAGACCAATGGGTGAAGAGGGCTGACTGAAAGCCCCTATAGATATATCATGCATATCATTTTAGTAAATGGAAAGGTCTTGACTATTGCCAGACCTCCAAAGAAGAGGAAATGGTCACTGATGTGTGTGCAATCACATACCACGCAAGACCCAGGTGGTCAGCACATACAGTGTTTTCTTTCTGAATTTACTTCTTGTTTTCCGCATTTGTATTTACCTTTTTTTCTGATGTGGCAGATTGCGCTTTAAACGGATAAATTATCAGTAGCTGTCAAAAAAGGTGCATTTGAACGTTTAATTTTGCATATTAAATAGAAACAGAAAAAGTAGAGAACGTGGCATAACTGAATTTGTCATCTACTAACTAGCGTATGTGGTTTCTAACTTTCATAAAACTTTGGACCCAAACAAAACTTTATTGGTCATAACTTTGTATGTGTGCAAGTGACTTTTGACTTTACTATTACCAAGTGTTCTGTCCTCTTAGATGAGTTCAGATATTGGAAATTGCCATTTGATCATAAACAACACACTGACCTGTCACTTTTATGCAAATATTCACTTCTTGCTGTTTCAGTAGAGGTGTCTGTGAATGGAGTTTAGAAGGATGAATTATATTTTCTTATAGTCCACGACGGATGGTGAGGAAAGGTAAAGAGGATATTCTGGTAAAAGACAAATAACCATGTACTGGTTTGCAAAATAATGATTTATGAAGCAGTCACATCTGAAAAGGCTAACTGAAAAAAACAACTATTACAAACCTCTATTAAATATCTGCCCGTGATAATACTGAATTGCATCTGTTCACCTATTCTTATTACTATCCATTTGCCCCCAAATATGTTTGGCCTCGAATTAGAATAGTGATGTTAACCCATTGTAAAATATGTGTGAAGTGAGATTGCTTGGATTTAGGTATTAAATACAGATTGAGATTTTGTTGGTAGTTAATTCTATAAAAAAGTTTTGGTGATCTTTATTGTGAAGTCAAGATTTTGGCAAAAGTTGTTTTTGTAGTCTAAGTTTTAATATGGAGTCATACAATAACAACCTTAAAAAGAGACCTATGGACTTGATTCTTCAGAACTTGGGTACCCGCAAACATTTTCCAAGGGGCCACAAAGTTTGGTCTGTGACCAAGGGCCGCATTGATACCAGCGGGGTGGCGTTTGGGGGTTAGTGGTAACGTGAGTGTAAGGGAAGAGAGGCATATACATCTAGTGTATGAATTGCACAATGTGAAACCAAAAACTTGGGATTAATCCCGGCTTCTCCACTTAACCAAATTGTGTGATCCTAGGCAATTGTTTTATTTCACTTCCCCTTCTTGTCTTCATTATTACATATGAGGACCTTGAAATACATTACTTCATTATGGGTACTGTGCAAAACCTTCCCCTGTGTTTGATTTAATAAACTATAATGTTGAATCCCAGGCCACCCAAATAGTGCACATAACAACAGACTTGCCTCTTACTACACTAATAGCATTGTTGTCAGGGTAGGGGGAAGAATGAATGTTTCTCAATTCATGTTTGAAAACTATCCCCTTTAAAAAATAACTTCTCACTGCACTTGTATAATCTGGTGTAGTAAGAAGAAACAGTTCTGCATGTTAATGACATACATTACTTGAATTTTGAAAAGACTATCATACTTTTAAACTTTTGCTGCAAGATTTCTTTAAAAATGAAGGTGTGCAAGATGAACTTTGCAGGATACCCTAGCTACTTCCTTTATTTAAC
The DNA here is from genome assembly GCF_964204655.1 of Triturus cristatus. Lineage (NCBI taxonomy): Eukaryota > Metazoa > Chordata > Amphibia > Caudata > Salamandridae > Triturus > Triturus cristatus. The sequence continues at coordinate 451,595,665 of NC_140593.1, read as the reverse complement.
TTCAATTAACCTTTATATAAATTCTTGCCTGTTTATTTAGCATCTTTTAATGTTAGTGCTGAGTTGTGCTGTTCTTGACCAGGTGGCCTCATGTAAAGGTCAGGAGGACCACATGTGACCCGCGGGCCGTACTTTGAGTATCACTGCTTCAGAACATTGCTTCTGGGTTTTTGTTTGCTGCATGACCTCTCAGACATGGTTTTGAGCATTTTTTTAACCTCAGTTAGAGCCCGTCAGGAATGCTGCGATCACATTCCAACCATAGGTAAACATCTGACAGGGAAGCGGAGTATCAGTGTCTCTGGTAAGACAATAAAACGCCTGTCACATGGAGCAGGGTAGGAAAACATGAAATACACCCGTGATTCACAACTTGCCATTAAAATGGCGCCGGACAGATTGCGTCATCGGGGCACAATGGTGCACAGAAGGATTGTCACTCATGAGTTTCTTTATTGTCTAAATCCCAGGAGTGAGGGTGTCAGTGATTGATTTTCTGGAATACATTTATTCAGTGTTTAATCATCTGAAGTCAAGAGCATGCTTCCAGTTAGGAAAACACATTTGCCCTAAATTCTGCGGTGACAGCTTCAGCACAGGAATCTGTGCTTCCCTTGGGGCGTCGCTGCAAGATGCCTGCAGCTCATCATTGTATGCCGTGATGTTGCGGGCAATGAACTACAACATTCTGGGAACACAGTGTATGCAATGGCAAGTGATTCTAAGCCTGTATGGAAGGGCTTGGGGCGCGATATATATTGGTTTTGATTTGCAGAAAAGCAAGAATATTTGGGCTTGGGAACAAAAAATTGGACCAGTGAAACGCATTTCTCTGGCAGAACCCCAGTAAGAGTGTCCTGTGGAGACTCAGCGAGACTTCTTGGCAAGTCATCGACTAAAACTTCAGCAAAGATGATCATTGCCAGTCCCGTGTCGGACAAGCCAGGGGCGCCCATTTCACATGGATCTTTGTAACTTGAACTGTTTGTGTGCGTAGAAGGTTCTCTTGTGGTATGTCAGCAGAGACTTTACACAGGGTGCGTGTTCCGGCCTAGAGGGCTTCACTTGAGTTTTTCCCTTAAATCTACGACTGCTATCCCCACATTATGTTCCTTGACATAAACTCACTTTCCTGTCCAGATCTGCTTTCCTTACCATTTTTTTTTTTACTTTCCCCCCTGACCTTCTTTGCCCCTTGGGATGTTTTTTCTCTGTTCGTCATGCGCTAATAATGTCATACTACTGTGTAACGTTGTTTCATTATGTGTCTTTATTTGCCATTCTCTAGCAACTCGTGTTTTTACTGTGTAACACTGTGTAACTTATTTTAATTCTTTGTAACTTGCAACTCTCTGATTCTCTTGTAATGGCTCTGATACCTCCGGGTCTAGCCAGCGCTATATGAAACTAATCAAATAAATAAATGAACTGGTCCCTTTTCCTTCAGGTTTGTGTATGAGCCTCTAGTCCCCTCCCACGCCCCACCCACCCCGCCTCCAGGCGTATTTCCATGGTGTTCTTACTCTGGATTTGATGGACCACTCAATGGCGCCGGTTCTATGCTCAGTGCATCTATGGGGACATCCACTGTTGGCGTGCCTTGGAACCACACAGTCTGCCTTTTATTGACGGGTTCTCCTGGTTGGCTGCTGGTTGGCACCTCTCTCACTGGCACTGTCCGATACCGTAGTCGCAGTCACTGAAGCTGGTGCCAGTTTGGGTCAGCTGCCGCACAACCAGAAGGCAACGTTGTGGCTTCTCGATTGTAAATGTTCTTCCCAACCCACATATAACTCATTGCCATCGACGGCTGCTACCCTTACTGCTTCCATGTTGGCTGATTACCTCACAGGAGACTGCCCCAGGAACCCCGCAAACAGGCACGACCGAGACATCCTCCAACTCCCTCTGTTGGCTGTCTCTTTCGCCCTGAAGCGGCATTGCTATTTCACACTTGGCATGGGTTCGTTCTAGCAATTATAAAGCGGAGACATCTTGTTTTGAAACATTGGCAGGTGACACCACTGCTCCTCCCTGTCTACTCGTAGAGCGCCCTGGGGTCTTCTGAGGTGTGACGCGTTCTCAGGAGAGCCAAATGCATAAAAATAAATGACGACAAACGGACCCCAGCAGGATAGGAGTGACTTGCCTGCGCGCCCCTCCTATTACAAGTCTAATTTACTATTAATGCAAATTGTGCGCCCCCACATAAGCGCACTGGATGCTAAAACTCCTCATTTGATAGCAGGGTGCACGTCTCGAGCCCAGGCAGACAAAATGGCTGTCAAACCCAGGCCGCGGTGGAAGCGCCCGGGCGCCTAATTAGCGCGAGGCTAAAATGTCAGACCCACCTAACAAGGTGCAGGAGAATTATTGCCCTGGTAATAGCTGAAAATTTGAACTTGGCAGCTTTATGGATTGCTTTGTGACTAAAACGCTGGAAGCTTTTAAAAGCTTTGTGCAAAGGTTGCTATCTGCAGACCCCCGCCGAGGCTCTATTTAGAGCGACACCCACTAATTTCTGCTCCTGCCCGTGGCATTGGCAGGGGGAAACTTGCCTTTCAGTCCGTAACCTGCCTGGCACTGCACCCCAGAGCGGTGAACAAGACAGAGAACCGGCAGACAGGGATCAAAAGGGCATTACAAATGTCAAGCAAGGTAGCTGTAGCTAAAATATTAGGTGAGAACTCACACTCGTTTATAAATAGCAGAGCACGCCCTGCACTCAGGACTTCCCAGGTGCCGCACTTTCCTGCTTGTTTGTGTCTTTGCGTGAATATCTGTACGTTTCGAGAAAACGCGTACACTTCATCGGATCTAAGGGACTGGTGAAAAAGTGAGATTACAAACGTGCACAAAGCGAATTTAAGGTGAATTTTGCAAGCAGCGCCACACTCGATTTGCCTGTAGGCCATTTATTGTAAATAAACGATGTTGCCTGCGCAGGACGGACCCGGGGAGGTGTTCCTGTGCACGTCAAATGACTGTACGTCAACTGCTCATTAAAATGCAACCCACAGGAGATAATTAGGCGAGCCGTGCAACCCGTGTCCTGCCAATTATGCAAGGAATTAAGTACATTGTGCTTCAACAGGTAACCTGCCTCGCGAGGCAAGCTGGCTGCCAGGGCCTCCAGAGAGTATTCACCCGAGGGGCCTCACCCAAGGTGTGCCTGCCTGAGGATGGTGCAGGGAAGCAAACTTCCCAGGCTCCCTGCCCAACTAATTTCACGCAATCTTCTTATTTTCACCATAATTTGTGTTAGTAGAAGACGCCACCATGTTACTGGGAAAACTCGCTTAGTCGCTTCCACGCCTAAGCTTTCACTTAACAAATCCGCACCTCCTGGTAGTTTTGTAGTTTGGGCGCAGTCCCATTGACTCAATCCTACTTTCACCCCTGAAAACAAAGATTTATGAAAATGAAATCCAAAATCCTCAGTTTTCCATGCTTTATGCGTAAGTAGAATATCCGGGCCAGGATTTCCTTCGCATTCTGCAGCTTGTAGCCTTGTTGAGACCAGTTTAAAATCAGGACTACAAGTACCAGAATGGAAAGCGAAAAAACCTGCCCATGATGTGCTGCTCATTGATAGATCTAGGAAACTCGAGAGATATCTAAAGCTCTAGGCCGTAAATGTCATACCAGTGACATGGAGTCCTCAAGTAATCTTTACCACAAGAATTTTATCTTAGAGGCTTCTAGGCCTCATTTAGTTTGCTGAAAATTCAAATTCAATCATTTTATTTGCATAATTAATTCAAACCATCACAAATCTTACAATCGTTTGATAAATAGACAATGAGATTATACACTCTAAATGCACAAGGTTCAGCATTCTTTACAGAAACTAAGAAGCAGTTAATGCATCATGCACCAAAAATAAATATTGTGATAAAATGGACAGTAAAACTAACTATGCCGAATTTTGGAGATGATTTTCTGAATCTTACATAACATTTTGTTAAGTTTTCTCTTTTTTTAATCTCTATTTTCCATTTATTTTGTTATTGAACGAGAAGGGAATAGAAAGATGACAGTATAGCTCCTCATTTTCTCAATCAAGGATTTAATATCATACTCTTTAGATAATTGCTATTATATGTTTATGCTGTTATTATGCTTTTTTCATACTCATACGCTTATATGACACTTATTTTCTCACATACCGTATTTTTATTATAATCCTTGTATATGCAATCATACTCGTTATATTCGCAGCATGCACTTATACTCTTATTATAATGGTAAGAGACTCTTATACTCTGATCATACTCTCTTCATACATATGTAAGTTACACAATTGCATCCTGTCTCTTACCCTATCCTGCCTTTGTTAACAAATGACATTTTCAGAACTCTAGAATATGGGGATTCCATCAATGAGTAACTTGCCCAGGCCAGTTTTGTTTACCTTCCATTAGTGAAAAGGACCCTCAAGTTGAGTTAGTGAAAAACATACTATTTCGTATTTGCTGCTAAATAAGTTCGACCGCATTTAGACATATGGTTTTAAACATCCTCCCCTGATGCTTCTATATCCTTACTCCTTTCTCTGGGGTGGGAGTTATTCTTTCTACAGTTGCAAGTGTGGATACTTCTAAAATCCATTCATCTGTTTTTTAGAGTCCGCTCTGTCCCTGAGTATGAGGAAGGGATGAAGTAACAGAGAGAGGAAGTCCTTTTATGTTACACCACAAAGTCAGGTCTGTGTAGCTGTCAGCTAGACCCAAGTTATGAAGGTGACCTTTAGCCAGTTAAGGTTTCTAAACCAACCACGCTAGGCATGCTGGGGCTTGTAGTTCCATAGTCCTTATTGAAACTATCCAGCGTTCTTAGTGCTGGTGGCTGAAACACCAGGACTGGCTGAGGTCACTCTTATTGCATGGGTTCATTGGCAGCTAAGGGTTACTTTGTACATTATGGCTTAGGTGTTAGAAACAGAGGGCTCATTACTGTTTTCACATTGGTTCATCTGTCTTTTTATTTTACCAGGAGAATGCTTCTGCAAAAAAGTCTAGAATGCTAATGGGAAACCGCAGCCATGTTTTTTGAACAATGAACGTTCTTCTCGGCAGGTTATCAGCTGAGCCATTCCCCTTCATTTTTTCAACCTCTTTGAGGCATTGAAAGCATTATGAGCTTTGTTAACTTCCGTTCATCCTCCTGAGTAAAGGGAAGTCCAACGCGATAGCTAAAAACATCGTAAACAGAATCCATAACCTCCCAGATGCTCTTTATTTATTTATTATTTTTAGGGATTTTTTCCTTACGCAAGGAAAACATCAGAAAATAATTTGAAAGGTCTTAAGTGGCAAATCAAGCCCTGAGCTGCCAAGTAGCCCCATTTCAGGTGTGATACTTTTTGCCACTTTTGCAGTTTTTATGGGTTTTTTTGCCAGCAGCAGTTGGCAGACTGGAATATAACACACACTTACAATAGCCAGAAAACTTAATGGATCAGCCTGTAAAGTGCAGTTGACAAAAAACAGAACTGACTGAAAGGGCATTTTGGGCATGAGCCTGCTTGGCAGCCATGCATATAACTTCCTGTGATGTCATGTCCCATATTACTACTGTGGTCCGGAGTAGACACAGGCGCTCAGGTTTACTGAGGCTTTGCACCAGCAGAAAGCAAAGTAGAGTCTTGAAGGATGTTTAGTTTCCAGAACCAAACTTGGTTTGGGCTGGAAAGTTCCATTTTCTCAGCGCAAAACACCTTTGCATTGTTTTGAGTTTGTGTCAAGGGGGTGTTGCTAGAGTGGATCAGCGCATTTACCCATAGGTTGGACAGAAAGCCCAGTCGACTAAGCTAACCAGACCGGACATTGCATCAAAAATTAACACCTCCTTGAACCAGCCATCAACAAGGAAAAATGTGTTTATTTCTAAAAAAAAAAAAAACACATTGCATGTTTGCTGCACTGCACAGCACACAACTAATGTGTGGGATTCCTCTGAGTTTGTCTATGCATAGAAATGTGTACTGGAAGAGATTGCTGCTAGTTCAGATCCTATGCTAGACACGGCACACTCATGTCTGCACTATGGTGTGAGGCTGTACGCTGTGCAAATCTTGTTTGTATGCCAGTGGAGGTGACAACACCAGCAGCAGACCAACCTTCTAGGTTTGCTATGCTCTCCCCCTTGTGTAAATATGGTGGCTGCGGTGTGTGAAAATTTAGTAGCTCTGTCCCAGGAAGTGCTTTTCAAAGTTTCATTAAAACTTCACAGGAACAATAAAACAAAGAACAGCAGTTGTGTCTGCCGCAATATTAAAGTGGGGGGACAGTATAAGGGATTAGGGGGAATACTATTTTTTTTTTAACTTAGCTGATGACACCGCCGCCTGTGTCCTCTTCTCCCAGCATGCACTGGGGCACAGGCTTCCCACTCAATCCCGGCGCTGCTCTCAATAGCATGAGAGCAGCGCCTAGATTGGTCTGAGCACAATGGTTTGCCGCTCAGACTTTGCCTAGGAGCCTGTGACGTTTCTCCAACCTAGTTGTGCAACACAGCTGGGTTGGAGAAACCTAAGTGCGGATGTCCCTACACTGCTGGCATTGGCTCAGTCAGTTAGCGGTCATTTTATTTTTTGCTTGACCGCTGACTGACTGACCAGTGGGGTGACGCTCCTAAGCCATTACGGAGGAGCCGCCCCTGAAGAACATCCCCAGTGAGGGGGCTTAATGGCAAAGGCAAATGAAACCAGCATTTTTGGCAAAGCAGATGTGCTTGCCACTCATCTCATGTTGTCGGCCCACTATGCTTTTATTTGACAATCTATTGCAGTCTGGGAATTGCAGTGTGTATTTTCTTTGAAGAAAGGAACTAGGCTAATGCACATGATAACAAAGATTTGTAACAAAAAAAAAACAGAAAAGGACACATAATGAGGTGGCAACCTTATTTGTAAGGGAACACTAAGAGGAGTCTTCTACTGCAAGTGCTCCCTCCGCCGTCCCGCCTTTAAATAATTGCCAATTCCAGGTTTGGTTTTATCACTGCTGGGTAGCCCCACGTCATGTGTGATCCAGGCTATGTGGCCAACAGACCGCTGCAATCTGTAATATGTTGTTTTGTTTTCATATTGCAAATGTACTCTTGAAATCACAGTTTGTCAAGAGCAGGCTTCTCCTACAAGTAGCTTGTGAGCTATTGGTAGCTATCCACCTACCTGCAAGTAGCTCTCCTGTGTGCAGCCCAACCTCCTAAATTAGACACTTTCGCTTGGTTGAGTTAGTCAATGCTGACCAAAATTTAAAAGTATGTATTCAAAATAAAAGTGTGTGTATTTCGAAACCTCATAATTTCCAAAATATATTTAAAGCTGATATTTAAGAGATAAATCAGGTGGCAATGGGGAGACGTATCACTAATATTAATACCTTGGTGCCAGGGCATTGCAGTTTATGGGTGTTATGTCTTACCCATGTAAAGGCATTCCAAACTGATAAAGACTTATTAGCATTGCTGCTGGCAACCCTGCCTGATGCACTGATGTGATCACTGCTAGTCATCTTACATATGGAGACCACTAATGTAATCTCGTTTGATATGGTCACTATTATAACACTAATAATATTAGTAGCTCGGGATGACTTTCATTGAACATATACATTGAACTGGAAAGGTTTGAGACCCATGGTCAAGAGCAATTGGGTGAAAGGTCAGGACAGACTGAAGCCACCACACATGGCAGCGAGTCACTTGCCAGCGGTGCATTTTACATGGTCTCCTGCTCACCACCCCCCTCTCCCCAATAAAGAAGAAGCAAAAAATGTAGACAAACCTCACACTCAGCAATTCACTGAAGAAGCATGTACATCAATACCAACCAAAACAACCGCTGAACACCAAGGAAGCTATGTTCATGACCACTGGAATTATGTGGCAGGGGAGGCATCGAATTATGCGGCAGTGTTGACTAAATTATTCAATATGAAAAGGCGCATAATGCAGCATTATACAGCACATTTAGTGATTGCATTACTTCATTATTTTGTAATTTTTACTGTCTGGGCAGTTATTACACCTCATTAGTAAGCGCTTAACAACCAAATACAGCAATAAGCATATAAAAGATGCCCAGCTAACTTTTCTGAAGGGCTTTCCACTGCACAGGAATACATGTTGCAAGGTTTTTACCGACTTTTGATCCGTTTAAAGTAGAAAACATTTTTTGTTAAAATCTGCAGATTATGCAGCAGGTGTATTATGTGGGAAATGTGACAAATCCATAATAATGCAGAAAACACCGTGGCTGCAGATCCGCATAATTCAAGTGGCCCTAAATATATATTGTAATACAAAAAGATGGCACTGAAAGTGATCTCACAACAGACGTCCAGGCATAGAAATACAGTCACAAAGAGATAATGGCAGTAGTAGTAATTTCAGAGATGCAGTAGAAAAGGGCTTGTGAGAGAGGGATCTGGTAATATTTTTGAAAGACAGGTACAAAAATGGAAGAGGGCGGATAAAGAGGGAAGATCCAGTTGCAAAGCATAAGGGAGAATTAATGTGCCTGAGCTGTTGAAGTGCATGAACAACAGAAGACACATATTTCACATTTGCTCAGGGTTCCACATAATAAAACTGCCTCCTGACCTGGAAATGGCGACGTTGAAGAATGAGGCTAGCCGCACACAGCAGGGTTTGTGTCTGGGAAAGACTAGAAAAAAACACTGGCATATGCTATGTAAGTGAAATGTTGAAAACATATGAATGATTCATGCACTCAGGCACACAGTCAGACTACAGAAAGGAAAATGTGAATACTGACTGAAAGCGCATGATTTATAGATGCATATGCGGTGGGCAAGGGAACACAATGCATGCGACTCGAAAGTGACACAATTAATGTCATAAGTCACATTAATTATGTCAGATGTTATTGACAACTGTATAAGGGTATAATAATGTCAACCATATAAACGTATTTTGCTACTCAAAGACCTTTGTCACTGTACTTGCATGTCTTAATCCTGGCAGCCAGGGGTGTAGCTTCAGGAGGGGTTTTTGGGGTGTTACACCCCCCTAATAAAAGTATTTTCTGTTAAATAGTTGGGTACAGGTGCTGTCAGTCAGGTATGGTGAGGTGGCTGTCGCATTTCGCTAGGAATTCTTACATAATCACAGACAAAAACCCACACACTCTCTCCCTCTCTGCTTTGAAAGTCTTCAAAAAAATGCATTATTTGACAAAACATTGTGTTTTCTCTCACTTAGTACCCCTACCAATATGCATATGTCTCCCTTTTCACTGCCCCTTTAGCCCCTCTCATCTTCCCTGCTTGTCGTTTAATATATTTCAACATTATATCCCCGGGTGATTGTTGGAAAGTCTGAAGCTCACAGCCCCCCAATCTTTCTACCCTAGCTACTCACCTGCTGGCAGCACACAATTAGATAGTTGACCTGCATGTTGTGCAGGAAGGACCCACCTGTCCTGTACCCCTTGAGCCCACTGCCATGGAGCAATGTAGTGACAAATAGAACCTTCCAGTCCCTTCAAAGCCATAGCTGAGGCTCTCTGCTACACAGCCAGCAGAGTCTAGATCTGTGCAATGGGTCCCCCAAACCTTTGTCTGTCAAAGGTGCGATAGTGTTGACCAAAGGCTGCATCAGTGGATCTGGAGCACTGCAGCAGAATGCTCAAATGCTTTCATAGCGGAAGAAGAGAGCGAATGCTAAAATTCAGGACCCAGGATAAAGAGTTCCCACAACCATGTGCCATCAGCTTACTCATCTGAATCCCGGTCCAGCCCTGCTGCTGAAAGGCTAGCTGCACCTCTCTGAAGCATCCTGAGATCAACTCGGGGGCCTCGGTGCTACTTGCCTGCTTCACGACGCAGTCGCATAAGACTTTGTGAGTTGCAGGACTTTCGTCCATCATGGAGATATGTTGGGTCTGGTGGCCACAGAGGGAGGCAGAGAAAGACCCCCAAAACGGAGCATCGCACTTGGACACTTTGGTCTTGTTCTTGACAGCAGAAGATAAGGGTCCTCTACTCACCCCCATACAATGACCCTTGCTACACGAACATGTTTAGGGACATTGAAGGAGAGGAATTGTGCTTTAACATAACATATATATTTGAAAAGAACATGGACATTCACACCTTGGGGCATCGTGGCACTGAATGACAGCTACTTAGTGTTACCCAACTCAATGCGATTCATTTGATTTAAATCAAGAGGATACAGGGCCGGCTCTAGGGCAGGGCGGGCGGTGTCACAGCCCCTGGCGCCAAGCTCATGGGGCGGCACCTACAGCGCAAGCCATTTGGAGCTGTTTCCAGGAAGGTGCGTGCCTGCTCACACACCTCTCTCTCCCTCGCACCCCGAGGCTGTGTGGGAGACGTCACGCCACTCCACACACCGGGAGAAAGATTATACCAGCTGCAACAGCTCGTCATTTAAAAAGTTGAGTGGTTTTAAAGCTTTTCTTACTTTTGGTGTGCAGCAAGGCAGGCAAATCCAGTGGGGAAGGGGCCAGATGTATGATTGGAGCATACAGTGACAGTTGGTGGCAAGTCACATGGGGGGGCCCATAAATATACACATAACACATACACATGATACACATACTACACAGAACAAATACACAATAATATATACATTAACATAAATATACACATTCAAAAAAACACTTACCTTTCACTGCCGCTCAATGTTCTGCAGTACGCCCTCGTTGTTCTGCAGCACATCTTCAGAGCCCGAAGTCCACAACCAACTCTCTCATCCAATCAAGATGCTGTTCTAAAGTGTCTTGATTGGCTGGAGAGGACTAGCTCACGGTCTAAAAGGCGCTGTAGGCCTGTGCCTGCTCTCCAACCCAGCTGTCCAAGACGACCGGGTTGGAGAGGTTTGAATTGCGCATGTCGATTTGTTCGTAGTGTGAAACCTGAATCTGCTAAGTAGCCATGTGCCCCACCATCTTTGTGACTACAGTGTCCATTTCACCTCTGTTTCACTGACCACGTACATGTCGACCTGCACCTCGAGCTGACCTTTCCCCGCACCCATGCTAAAATGTTCCAGGAATGTTGAGATGGCAGATGACCTCGCCCGGGGGTTCCATTCCTGCCCCGGTTCTTCAGTAGCAAGGTAGACGGCCAAACCAACATGCACAATGCTAACTTAAGTGACCACTCCTCACTACTGCCAGTCATTGGCAGCAGTGATGCACTGGGCCCGGCCTGCCCTCGCACTCCATGTGCTGGCAGAAGATGTACGAAATAAAATGGTAATAAAATGATTTTATTACCATTTCATTTTCGCCGCTTTCTGCCAAGCAGTGGGGGGGGGGGGCACCGCTGAGAGTAGGAGACACTTGCGAAGTCTCCTGCTGCACAATTACCTAGGGGGGCTTCTTTGCCCACAGAGAAACAATAATCAGAACAGCCACGGTTGTTGCTGACAATTAACCTTGAGGCGGCTCTGTATCGGGCCCTATGTGCACATAATTAATTTTACTCTCAAATACTGATCGATTTCTCAACAATGCTGTAAAACCTCGTAAGGTAGTCCATGTCAGTGGTGTAGTCCCTGTTTACGTTTCATATTTTACTCCATCTTGCATCAACTAACAGTGTTTGCGTTTTGTAAATGTTGTGTTCCTGCAGTTTTATTCATGCACCAGATGGCTCTGGTACAGTGCAGAAACTGAACTGAGTCACTTCTAGATGTCTGGGTGATTTCAGGATAGGAGTGGGTGGTTCCTTACAGGGTGCGATTTAGAGCTCTGGAACTGAGGCTGAAGGAAGTGTGTGTTCCTCAAAATGTCAGTGGGACATAACAGTATGCAGACTAACTGCTCATCCAATCATAGGCCTCTCTGCAGAGCCATGGTCACTTGTATGCTGATAGTAATGACTATTATATGTGAAAGTGGGTTATTGAGGTACAAATTTACTCCAAAGAAAAATAAAATTCTGCATTTATAGGAGAAAGCAGGGCCGGACTGGGACCCCAAAGCAGCCCTGGCAATTTTCTTGGACCAGCCCCTAGTGAACCACTGCCTGACCCCGGGAGGCTGGAAATGCCTGCTTGCTGCTTTTGTTACTGGGGGCCGATATTGCAGCAATCCAATACCTGCAAAAGGTCACAATAAATAGAATAATGAAGAGGGAGATGATGTGTGAGATATTCAGACAGAGGATTTCTGAAAGATGTGGCAAGTAAGATAGTCAAAGTGCCCAGCAGAATGAGAGAAGTCACAGGAAAATGGTGCAGAAGGAAGAACTGGAGTAGATGATTCCTTCAAATGCCGGCCCATCCACATAACTTGCAGTTCTGTGGAGTTACAGAAGGCACAGTCTCCTATTTTCAGAATTCATACATTTTCAATTCTAATTATTCACAACATTATCATAGGTGTTACTCGTTGATACTGCTAAAAAGCCTTGGCAAAGCCAATTGGTCTGGTTTGTTTTAGGCACATGTTTGGCGTGTTGCATTGTGATCTGTCAGGGTTCAATTAAAGAAAACTCAGAGAGGAACCAAATACTCTCCAGGCAGCACTCTGTCCAAACGTTTTAAGCCACCCCATCAATTAAACAGGCCTCACCTTTTGGAGCAGATTCCTAGTTAGGCTTTTTTGTCCGTCGTCCTTTTGGAGACCTCAATCCAAACCCTTTTCATCTCACTGAGAGTGTGAGGGAAAAGGAGCAACCACAATTCTTAAAAATGCTTGTTTAAAATCAGCATTTACTTTTACATTTCTGATTGTGCTATGTGTGGGTGAGGGTGCGGCTAGTGGCCAGCACTTCCAGTAATTACAGCCGGTTGTATGTCAGAACCACACAGGCGTCAATCACGCCAGCCTTAATAACGCGGTCCAAACAACAAATGTGTCTGTGCAATGCATTCCTTTACCATAATAACTTGCCCTAAGTAAAGTGCTGGAGTTAGAATAGTATAATTTACTATTTCAACTCCATTATGTGCAACAGTAGGGAAAGTGTTGGACTTAAAGTCCAACATCAATCCAACAATGCTTTTCTTAATGCAAGTCGGTATATCGACTTGTGTGATTAAGGAGTGCGTTGTAAAGATGCATCCGGGGTTCGGACCGCGCGATGTTAAGGTACAGCGTGGATGGAGCTGAGGTATAAAGGCTGTTTCCTAACACAGCCTGACATTGAAACCTGATTCTATGGTGTCTCATATTAAAGTCCTTCACTTGAACAACGAAAAGCCCTGATCTGTTTCCCGGCAATGAGCGCAAGAACCCTTAATAGAATTAAAGACAGCAATGCCTGTTTCCATTTCGCTAATTTTATTTCTTGGCACATTAAAAGTTTCCCTAACCTTTAGAGTCTCTGCTGTTTCTGTAGTTTTGCTTTTCATGCAAAATGAGTCTTGTGTAGTGCCTACTGTGAATGAGTCACCTCAAAGCGTCGGGTGAGTTCAGAGTGTAAATGGGTGTTGAGGATGGGGCATAATTCAGACCTTCTGGAGTTGATGGTGGAATGCCACTGGGCCAGAAAAGTATCCACAATGCATGCTCATCTGTTCCTTGGCCTCTCTGAAGAGTAGCGATAGATGGAATTGGTTATATATGGGCGAGTGCGTCCCCCTTCCCTGCATGTTCCCGCCTCATCCTGCACTCCGTCATCCATCCCATATCTACTGCCCTCCCTGTGTAGGAGATCAGATGGAGCACGTGACAACTGCATGACCGAGAACCCTGGAGACAAAATGATGGTCACTTGGAGAGTGAAGCGGGTACATAGCTGTGAAAGTTCAGACAGCACCAAAGGAAAAAATGCATAGTCTGATGTATGGGGAGGAGGGGGGCCTACAGAGATTGTCACACAGGGCGCCACCAAGACTGAAAGGATGAGTGGCTGTTGGTGACACTGGAATTCAAACCTGTGACCATTAAGTCGAATGTATTCGTCAAGTGGATGCATTATGGCACTGGGCAACCACAATTGTGCGATGGCTCTCCTTTCTCCATGTGCATTCAAAGGAAGGTATCCTGCAGCACACTGGACATGTCAGTGTCTAATGAGTGTAGAAATAAAAGAGGGCAGCTCTCGAGCTGACTGGGGAACTTTCTATGAGTGTAGAAATAAAAGAGGGCAACTCTCGAGCTGACTGGGGAACTTTCTATGAGTGTAGAAATAAAAGAGGGCAGCTCTCGAGCTGACTGGGGAACTTTCTATGAGTGTAGAAATAAAAGAGGGCAACTCTCGAGCTGACTGGGGAACTTTCTATGAGTGTAGAAATAAAAGAGGGCAGCTCTCGAGCTGACTGGGGAACTTTCTATGAGTGTAGAAATAAAAGAGGACAACTCTCGAGCTGACTGGAAGCTTTCTATGAGTGTAGAAATAAAAGAGGGCAGCGCTCGAGCTGACTGGGGAACTTTCTATGAGTGTAGAAATAAAAGAGGGCAGCTCTCGAGCTGACTGGGGAACTTTCTATGAGTGTAGAAATAAAAGAGGGCAGCTCCCGAGCTGACTGGGGAATTTTCTACGAGTGTAGATATAAAAGAGGGCAACTCTCGAGCTGACCGGGAGCGTTCCACTGCTGCAATACTTGCCACTGCAACCGGGACTTAAAGATAGCGGGACACTTTTATTTCTCTTTCGCCTCTACATCTTCATTCTCTGGTCTGCTCTGATGTCATCGAATTAGCAATCAGCCACGCGGCAGATATGGTCATGCCTGGTGTGGCTGTCAATCCAAAGCTAGACAAATGGAAGTGTTCGCCATTCCCTTATTTACCTCTGACCCCAGAAAACCCCGAGGAGTTCTATTTAGGCCAATAAAGACGGTGACACATGCCAAGCCAACGGCAGTTCAAACTGACTTCCATTGGTTGTAGTGAATGAGACACTTTGTTTAACTGTTTCTTTTTTTCTCCCAGCCGCCTAAAATAAATAAATGGTCTGGAAGACCATATGAGTCAGGCAACGCCCAGATGTGAGAAGTAGTAATTCTTTGTCTCGTTTCTTTGGAGGCATTCCTTACAGAAAAGCATATGTAGCTCCAATCCTGGTGCCAAACCAATATAAACCCTAATTGCTGTGGTGTAAGCCAGTGGAAGCTGGCGGCTTTGACTGTTCTTTTACAAGACCGTGCTATCGGCAAACCAGTGCAGACACAGGAAGGGCTGCCAGATGTGCTAAATATGAAATACGTCCTTGGCCTTTCTTATATAACTAAGCAGTGCTCAATTGAACCCCTGGTTGCAGGTGGGACCCACCGGCACTCATTTCTGAGACACACACCTATTTTTTCTCCTCAGACATTGACACAGAGCAAGAGAGAGAAAGCACAAAGGGGGGAAGAAGGAAGAAGCAACAGAATTGAAAATAGTGACAAAGACGAAAGCAGGAGTGAAAATGCCCCTGCAAGAGTCAGATATAGGGGTGGGGAGTGTCTGGTGGTGGATAAAAGAGGCACGTGGTGAAATCAAGACTATGCAGCCTTAATATTTCGCACCCCGACATTCGGTAGCAAAAGCAGCGGGCTTCTCAGCAAAACTTCGGGCCACAGCACTTATTCTTCTACAAAGAGGATGCTTATTTCTACTGGATGCACCATTATCCAATTACCATACACACACCTTCACATCTGAATCTGAAGGAGCATTCACCTGTAGAATTTCAGTGCAGTTTTCTGTCGCAGAGTCTGTCCAGGACAAAAAGTCAGGCCTAGAAGTCAGGCCTCCATGTACCAACAAGGGCTGCAATCAGTGCACAGGTTTTTTTGTATGAATTCACAGCATTAGGGGCAGGTGGAACACACATTTTCATAGTAAAACTCCTAATGTTTCTAATGAAAGCATAATAATGATAATATACCTTGTTATTGACTGTCAACATAAGCCGTCAATCCAAGTTTCACAGATTTGAGGTGCGGCGATACCGGGTTTGGAATTATTGATTCCAGCATATATCCCCACCTAAGTCCAACCATTAGAAGTAAAAGGCCCCACTCTGCGGAGTAACCTATCAGATTCAGATCTTTTTCCACATGTGTTCCATGATTCTGTGAATTTTTCTGATTGTTTTCACCGCCTGCTCTGAACAGGCGGTAAATGTGAGTACAGGTCTCAGCTGGTTTCTGTTTGAGGGATTTGGCAGGCTAGGTAGACTCAGGTGCTGCAACAGGGACTATGCAGTCCTGGCAACTATTTATTTTTCCCTATGTGAGGATGAAGGGACTTTGGAGACAGTTTTCCCCCTTGTCTCCACCAACCCCCCCCCCCCCCCCAAATAAATCAAAACATGCTGAACCTGGCTCAGGCAATGTCCTGGGGTAGTCTCACACCCTTAATAAGCATCAGATGTTCAAAGCTTTGAAAGTCGAGCTGGAAATCCTCGTTTTCCCTGTCAGTGTGCGATATTGACTACTCACCAGGTGACCGTGTGAAGGGAGTCGATATCGTGTGACACACAGTGGCACCGTGTGAGTTGGCTGGTCTGATGATGCCATGCTCTCCTGATGCTGTGGGAGGGGGACGGGCAACAGCGCTCTGTGTGCCCCAGAACACTACTTCCCTTCAGTTTCCGGAGGTTTTACCAGGGCCATTTGCACACCTGGAAAAATCAGGCTCCGTATTCTCGCACCCGCTAATATGAGTGCGGGAACACTGGACCGCTCAGAAAACGGCAGGACGGTATCTCCTGGAATACAGCACCGACCGAATCATAATGGGTCCCTTAATGGCGCACCAGTCTTCGATTTCATTTGCTCATTACGGTTCCTTTCTCAAGTAATGAGCGTATTATCCAGATCAATATTTACAATACTACTTTTTGTGAGAGACAAAACCACTATTTCCTTGGTTTTTCTCCAACGTGTCTTTGAAATCCTGTTGCTCCTTTGGACGCCTGGTTATACGGCGTTGGTGTAATATTTTATGAATGAGAGATAGGGAACACAGATGGCTAATTAGACAAGCTTCGATCTAATCATATTAGCACAATAGCATAACTGCGCCTTACTCAATTTTTACCTCTCCGCGTTTCAGTCATTACATGAATGATTGGTATTGAATTACGCTCTATGGTTGACAATGTCTACTGTAGGAAGCACGCGTTCACTGCATCACATCACTCTAAGTTTATTGTCACTGGGGATCCTCCGTGCTAATGACAGAGATGTTTATTAAATGCTTCATTATTTTGGACAACTATGTCACTGTTCTGTCCTGAATCCTGACTAAACTATAGAAGAATGTAAATGTGAAAATATACCTCAGACTGGACATACGGCGTGAATGTCCATCATCTCTCACGCTACCATAATTTAGATCCCATTTTGATGGGATTCTGAACTCCAGACATCTAAGGGACACCATATGTTTCGAAAGAGACAGTCCTGTGTTGCACTGGAGAAAGGATCTTCGTCTCCATAAATCGAAGTAAGGGGCTTTTGACATCAGATGCCTTGGAGCATCCCCGCTAGAAGGAGCCAAATTACAAAAAAAACACGAACATTTGCATTTTATTAGTGGATGGGGAGCGCTCCGGCAGCAAAGGTATATTTGTCTGTTTCAATAAACAACCTTGCGCAACTGCAGATTGATGGTAGCTGTATCGTCTAAGTCTGTAGGGCAATTCGGATCTTCAACAAACCAGGTTTTATGACTTAATTTCTCAGAAATAAACTACAGGATTTGTCGGAAAGCCATCAGAATTTGTCGGAAAGCCATCAGGATTTGTTGGGAAGCCATCAGGATTTGTTGGAAAGCCATGCTGTCTCTCTGTCACTCACTTCATGCAGTGTCCATTTAATACCATATACTATCTATCCTATGTCATACTCATTAATTTATATACTTTGTGATTTCTGACAAACAAGTTTGTTTCTACATAAGTATCATTCAGTGCTCCAAAGTAACTGAGAAGTGAAGTGCTTATAAAATGAGCAAAGACACAAGAAGTAATTAAATGGAAACATTTAAAGCTAGAAATATAAATAATCCTGGCTGGTATTTTCATTTTAAAGTTTGGTGCTACTCAGTGAGTGCCTGGAGCCGTCACTACAGCTTTCAGTGACTTGGCACTCGGGTTACTTGAAAGGAACACCCAGATTTCTCTCGTGCATTTTATAGCCTTTAGAAATCTGGGGGAGGATTTTTGGAACATGTAACTGTCATGGGGTCAACGCGTGATGGCACTTCATGCCCCTGACACTGTAAAGTCATCTGTATATTGACTAATGTGCACCGATGACGGATATGCACTCTCATCGTGGTCAGTATGTTTTAGACTTATTAATAACTTACATTTCGTCTTTCAATTCCTCTTCCCATCCTGAGTAGCCTTGGAGTTAAGATCTGTGAGATTCCACGAATCACTCCACCCCGGATTTCACTGAAATGAATTGCTTCCCCAGTGCCCCAGAATGTTAGGCGGCCCGAGGAACAACTTGTCCTTGTGACTTGGTTTTGTCCTCAGGGTCAGAGAACTTGAAAGATTTCCACACTTCACTAACAGTAAACATTTTTATTCACTGTGAAATGTACACTACATGGCCCCTCCCATTACAAGACTGGGAATTTCTCCGGAGCGATAACTTGAAAGGCCTCAAATTGCAGTCACAGTTCTCTCAGATCCTGGAGTTATCGGATCCACAACTTTAGCCCCCAAAATTGCAACCCTAGAGACCCAGGGCCTGTCTTTGCTTCTGCGTGAGTAGGAGATGTGGGCATCAGTATAGCCTGTCCTCTGCCAGGCCCCTGCAGAATCACAGGGGAACATACAAGGCTGCCCCTGGACAGTACTCCTGCCCTGCTCACCGGCAGTCTGCCTAACACTTTCAGTCTGTTCAGACAGGAATCTGGAACATAAACTGCCCAGAAAAGGACCCAGTATATCTTAGACTGAGCAGACATTCCCCATTCTCAGGGGGAAACTCAGAGTAGCTGTAATTTGGAGTAGGGTTCCATCCGGCATCTGAGATTATACCCTCGCCCCATAACTCTGTACCAAATTCCAGCTAACTTGTAACAAGAGCCTAAGTGACTTGCCTCCTGTCACCTAAAAACAAGCATTTGCAATGCAATAGGTCTCGCATTTGTGAGAGTTTAAGCTATTGGTATTTTAAATGACAATGCCTTTTATTTATCTGTTTTGACAATTAACACAGAAATAAAAGGAATTGTCATTTACAATGCCAATAGCTCAAGCTCTTGTAAATGCGATACCTATTTCATTTCAAAGAAGCGGCCGCTATTGTCCCGGGCTGCTTGGAAAGTGAAAGCGTGCACGGCACACTGAAAGTTGCAGGAAAGCGTGTCATGCCTGCAGTAGGAGGAACTCATTACAGATAATAGTGCTTACAGACTAAATAAGACGTACCGTGTAACAACAGAAGTAAAAGGGCAAGTCCTCATGAGAGGTTACAAATGAAGACAAGGCGGTACTAAGGAGGGACTAACAAGCCTATTAACGAATCAGAAGCCAGTATTTACAAAGGACAATGACACAAGCAAATGACAAATATGGGTGGAGAGTGGGCTGAGCTTCAAGTCCATACTGGAATCCAGCATGCCTTGCAGTGCAGCGCATGCATTGCCCAGGCTCGACCTAAAAACTGCTGCTCTCTTTCGGAGGAAGCCATGTCTGTATCTGTACAAGGAGGAGAAAGAGGTATAAAATGGGGAGTAAACAGATCTGAGAGCAAGACTCAAATTGTAGGTCCAGGCCACAGAAGTGTTTTCATAGATCACGGGTACTCACTGACGGGCCTCACGGAATGTTCAAGGCTGTGGTTTTAGGTGAGCTAATGAATATTCTGAAGCACCCTCATTAGGATCCGTTGTTTTTAAAATGTATCTTGTAAGTACTAATTGTGGAAATCTTGAGTGCATGACTGGATTCAACCCTGCAAGATCCATCAACAGAGATCCGGCTGGTCATGCTGACACCCTGGGGCCAAAACGCGAGGCACTACTGTGTTTAGTGTGATGGGCCCGTTTTTAAAAATCAGTTGCGGGCTAGAGACAGTTAAAAGTAATAAAAATATGAATGAAAAAATGTATAAAAAAGGATCCAGCCATGACATTTAAGATTCCCCACGAACAATGAGTCAAGAAAATGTTCACAAACTGCTGGGATAATATGATCATGTCCCTTGCACTTAAGAGAATGAGAAAATAAACCCCTCAGCTCTAGGTTCTTAGCAGGTTAGTTCTAGTCGGCCATTGCCAAAGAACAACAATTGTCGTACCACATCAGCGATACAAAGATGTCCATGACTATAGTTGGCAGTGGCATTTGAAAATGGGGTGGCTCCACTACCAAACCTTGAAAACACTTAGTGGCAGCTCCTCCGCTAAGGCGGAGGAGCGTCGTCCCACTGCTTTTCAGCAATGTAAGGAACATAAAATTATAATAACTCAATGTTATTATCATTTTATTTTTTCCTGTTGCAGGTGCAGCAGCTTTGCGAGGCGGGGCTGCTGTACTGACAAAGCAGGGTAGGAATGGTTTTCACTCCCTAAGTGCGCATGAATGTTTGGCTGGCCGTCTCGGGCCGGGTAAACTTTCAGGCGCACTTAGCATGTTCTCCACCCAGACTGCATTACAGCCTGGGTGTCCCTGTCTGAGCGCCAATCCAGGGCGCTCAGGACAATCACAATGCTGCATTGCAGCGTTGTGATTGGCTCAGGGGAGCCTGAGTGCTTCCTGTTCCGGCTGGAGGGACTAGGAGGAGAGACGCGACAAGGAGGACACGGCGAGGAGGATGTGGCGAGGAGGGAAGTTTAATTTCATTTAATATTTACCCCCATCCCCCCTTTTGCCACCCCTGATATGTGCCAGCCGCCACCGAAAACACTTCCACTGGGATTCTAGTTATTATTGACCATATTGATTGCCCAAGACGGTAGCCCGAGAAAAGCATTCATGTGTATGCAAAAACGACACAACCAAAGTTGAACCAGTAGCCTTAAGATCTAGAAAACAAGAAAATAACATCTTTTCCCCTGTTTGTGACTTTGCAGAGGCCATGTGGAGGAATATCAGTGCTTTATTTGCATGCGCTTGGACGCTTTAATTGAATTTGTGGCTCTCACATCTTTTGCCACTACAGTTCTGTCTCGGCTGTACAGTGGGAGATGGCTCTCTGCAAAACTCAAAAAATAAATAAGTCATACCGATGACAGAATGCGTGCCAGATAAATGCATATAACCGAACAAAACATACCTTTATCCCACTAGACCTACTGTAAAAACATTCAAACTGATTTTCAGCTAGGAGAAGAGAGTGATATATAACATCCGGTGCAGTAAAGTGCTTGTAAAGTGCTTGACCTTGGGGTCCTGATGAGATGGAAACTTGCTAAACTGGTTTTCTTTGTCATGGTGTTAAAACCACCGTCAACACTGCTGATAGACATGCAAATCGTCCAGTGAGAAAACAACAAAAGTCACAACACACAAGGCGTGTGAATTTGGTAACAGAAATCTGGACAACTTGGAATTCAGAAAATGTGTTCTCATTACAACTAGAATGTTACTAAGTGTTTTGTGATTGTGGATTGAACCGTGTTCATGTCATCACGTATAGGGAAATAATTTAACCAACCTGGAGAACTCTAACCCCAGAGAAAACTGAAGCAAGGTGTCAGTTTCAGTGGGTCAAAGACGTTCATTGCCCGTAGGAATATCATCTTTTTAACAGACATCCAGAAAATGTATATATTTCAAGAAAGTGAATTGTCCTTTCTATAAATAATAACTGTTTAGAAAAAAATGAGATTAAAAACAAATCTATTGCACGTTAAAAGGGTTATATTTATGTAAATTATTTTCAGAATGCATAATTCTATCTGATGATGTTTTTGCAAATGCCTTTTTGTTACACAACCTTGTGTGTATTCGTGTTGGAAGCTTCTCAATCTACACAAGTCAGTATATATTTCATGGCTTTATGTTACTACAAATGAAAGCTATGCTCGGGATATACTGGTGAATCAAAGTGAGAATGCATTAGCCTGACATGGCTCAATTGCATTTTCTGCGTTTTTCTCTTAAAATAAAAAGTACCTTTGCTTTGCTCCATGTTCATTTCTTAGACTTTTCCAAACGAGAGTCTGTGTAATGACTCCCAGGGGTGTATCTTGTTCTCAACAACCAACAGTCCTTCAAGTATTCCCCAGAAGAAAGCGGATCTTGCAGGCCTCAGGGGACTTGCACCCCTTCTTTCCTTTTGCAAGTTCCACACACCTTGATGCCCTACAGCTGGCATGAGCTGAGCATGGGTAAGACCAAATCCCTCCTGGGGGGACCAGGGGATCAACAGATTAGCACCTCTAATCAATTCCCCATGGGCTTCCGCAGGGGGCGGATCACTCAGCCGCGTGTTTTGGCTTCACTCTAGTGGTAATCCCTTTGCATGCTTCCTTAAATCAGACTCTTTCAGGCTAAGTAAATTACACCAGGAGGTTTATGTTTTTAGCTTCTGTGGTTGGTTCAGCAGTCAAAAACAAAATAGAGAGCGTTGACATGGATATTGCAACAACCGTTATTTTATCTTGGCATTGCACCGAAAGTCCTCCTCCCACAACATCTGCGGGTTACATCTGGCCAATGTGTGCAGGGCTACTCTGCCATCTGGTAAACAACTGGAGAACAGATATGCAGAAATTCGTTTTTAAGAAAGGGTGGACCGTGATTTGTAACCCAATTGGAGAGTGTCACTTACATGTTTTTTGAGAGATTGTAGTTTGCAACGCAGGAAGGTCGCAGTGGTAGGTTCTACTTTCAGGGCAACCCCGTCCATGGTATGTATTAGCAGTGCTTAATTTGTAAAAAAAAGAAGTGCCAGGGCTCTCATCAGGAAGCCACTGCAGCTTGTACCATGCATTGCCCCAGCCATGCTGCCAATGACAGTAAAAACACAGCTACTAACTGCCACACTCCTACAAGGGTGACAATTCAGACTATTTCAGGCCCCCAGAGCTATAAAAGTGGCTTGGGCGGCAGGTAATAGTAATGTTTAATGTATATTGAGTTAATAATTAACTGTTGTTGTGGTCTTCTTTAAATTAGCCTGACTGTTACAAGCACCAGTTTTGGAAATTAAGTTCACCGGAAACCCCCTGCTCAAATGTGGCACTGGGCATCAGGCAGCTGTTGAGAAAACGACATTACCATCAAGATAGCTACATTTAAATAATGAATCACCCTCTGGTTAGTGTTTAAAACACAGCCTACGCTATCTCTTGCAGTTGGCCAACAAACAAGAGATGCCAGTACCCCAGAGGCGATGCCAGCCACCCACGACAGATTGTGTATGGCTCACACTGGGCTGAAACCAAATTAAAGCTAGTTAGACGCACATGGGCAGGACTAGCTGTAAGCCAATTGCGCAATCATGTTATTACTGTTGCAGGGTCGATCTTATTTAATATTCTCCGCAGCGCACTCTGTTTTCGGTAAATGAAACAAAACAGGAGCAAACAGCATTTGCCTTTTCCGCTTGCCATACCGCATTTCAAAACACCAAGTGCTTGAGAATTCAATTATCGACCAACATCTCTCTCCTTACTAATACTCATTTAATGGTACTCAATTTCCCCACCTTGGAAGGATGGATGGATGACTTTTCCTTGCTGTTCCTCATAGACCACAGATCACTGCATGATTTCAGCTGTGATCTGTCATCTACTGAAGCGAACTTGTTGAAACTTTGAAGAAACCTTCTGGTTCCTAGAGGCCACAAAAAACAAGCTCTCGTCCAGTAACCTCCCATTATTGCTACTTTTTGTGTTCAGAAAAGCTGAAATATGGACAACTTATGATTTTCTGGATCAACCATCGATGACTGCAGGAGTGCTTTATGAACTGG
The DNA here is from genome assembly GCF_964204655.1 of Triturus cristatus. Taxonomy (NCBI): domain Eukaryota; kingdom Metazoa; phylum Chordata; class Amphibia; order Caudata; family Salamandridae; genus Triturus; species Triturus cristatus. Next base: position 451,571,842 of record NC_140593.1, on the reverse strand, counting down.
TTGGACCTTTCTGTGACTCTGACATGACTTGCAGCTACAATTCAGTAGTGGCTGTAAACTAACAAGCACCTCTTCACAAAACTACTAAAATAAATAAATGTAGATCTTTCCCAGTGAGTACTGTGCAAAACCACCACACCAGTTCCGTAAACCGAGACACCACGATCTATTGGGCCGCAGTTTCAGTTCCAAGGGGAAATGCAAAATAATGAAATGTCATGATCCTGTTGATGAGTCCCATGTGCACAGATGTCCATGCTGAGCTTTGCTAGGCTGACTTCTTCACTTCACTTTGGCCAAACTAGGAAGTTGAAGGGTGATATATGTGCTGGGCTGCCAAGTGTGTGTGTGGGGCATTCTATAACTGGCTTTGGTAGGTATCTGTATTTGCCCATCATGATGACAAGGCTAGGTTTTTGTTTCTGTGGCCGGTGTTTTAGATTTAGTTAAACATGATCGGTAGGTGAAGAATGGAGTTAACTTTAGCTCCAGAGTTTACTGATAGGAAAGGCAGTCTGGCCTACCTGGAAAAGACCTAACAGGTTGCTAGTCTGTTAAATGCATACCTTTTGTTGTCTGTCTTTCTTATCAAATTGACGCTGCTAATTCTAGCTATTGTACTTATTAAAATTAAACAGATAGTCAATACTAAGAAAATCCTAACGCCAAGCATGTGTGCAACCCACAGATTCCCATTTTGTCTGTAGGGCAATCTGGCAGTGCCAGGGGTCTGGTCTGACAGTTCAGTGTGAGGGCTGGGTTTTATGGTTCTTTGTGGACCTATATCATGGTCCAGTGGGCTGTTTTTTTTACTGTTTGTTTCACTGATGTTACTACAAACATTGCCTGTAGCAAGCATAAATACGTTCAGTCTTCCATGCATTGGAAAATATCTACATATCATGTCTTCACAAGTTCAAAACTTCCCCAATTTACAAATGTGGGCCATGGTTTTTTAAATGTCTGATTTGCTAATGGGGGCTAATTTTATTTTGGTGCCTAGATCTATTTTCATTCCATTCCATTCCTCCATGATTCCACATGGACCGGGCCATTTGTTTGAAGACATGGCATGGACACTAACATGGTCGCCCTGTACCTAGATTTTAATATTGGCTTCAAACAACGTCTTGCTGAGTGGCGTGACCGGCTGGGCCAAACTGCAGGGATTGCATTCTGCCTCCAAATGAAGCTTCATGAATGTGATGCAAAGACAGCAATATTATACCCATCTTTTGTATTTTCCAACTTTTGATTTCTAGAAATAATCAGAGCAAGATGACTATATCTGAATACAAAAACATCGTCATCCTTCCTGTTCGGTCATATTTAAACCTTATCGAAACAATTCTTACGCGTCCCTATAATCTCTATATTATGAGTCACATTATTTCACTGGATAATCCATATTTCTTTCCGTAGGTGATTCAGACGAGGCCACCAGAGACAAGAAAAGATGACAAACTAGTTTCATCATGCAAACTGTGTGGCTTAAGAGTGCAAGAAACTCTAAACATATCCCTCGGTGGTATAAATATAACCAACCGTGGGACAGATTAAAAAATATATTAGAACTTGGAATGTTGAGTGCCCCATTGAAAATAATGGAGTGACTGAGGGCCAATAATGGAGCCTTCTGCTCCCACATTCCAATGTGTGTCTTATTGTTTCTCCCTCTTTAATTTATAACATTCTCCCATCAGTGGGTGGAGTGTTCTAATAGCTTTATAGCCCTTCTTCCTGCCCTATAACTCATTTAGAGTGCATTTAATGACCAAACCCCTCACAGTGGTCTATGACGCATAATCGCTGGCCTTGAAATGCAGTTCCTGCATTTTGCATCTGTGGCCGAATTAAATGCAACAAATTAGGCTCTGCCTTGTATATGTTCATCTTCGAAAACCCCGGAAATCTAACAGCAATCGGTACATGGTGCTTTTGTCAGCAGGGTCATTAATATCAGAGTATGATTAATAAACCGCACAGCTTCCATCATAATCACTAATTAATCAGCAGTTAAAAATTCCCCAAATGGAAGACCTTGGAGCAGCAGGGGGTGCCTATCGTTTACAGCAACCTTCCATTACCCATTTTAATTGCTCGTGGAGATATAAAAAAAAGAGAATTACAGGGCTTGTAATGCCATTTTAGTAGTAGCCATATTCTGTGCCCTTTAGAACTGCAAGGATCGCTTCCTTAACATCCCAATTAAGAGGCTTTTTTCCAGATTCAGCACTCCAAGCTAACAGCACTAATCCAACGGCAAATCATTAAACCTGCCGGGCACATCAAAGCACTCTTAATGGATAAAGTGTTTTTATAGTCCTCTGTCCATTGCACTCTTTCATTTAAAATAAGTCCACTAATTGGTTGTTATTTGTCCCCGGCAAATGTATCGCTGCCAAAAAACACAGCAGAGGAAGGCGCTCACAAAAGGGCACATGCACTGAGTTTCCAGATCTCAGTTACAATACGATCACCCCAGTACCCTTCCCGCCAAAATACATCCCCGCGGAGGATGAAAAAATGGTGGAATTCTGTACGGCTCAGAGGATGCTGGGAGTGAGGAATGTAATCGAAGTACCTTGAATAATGGTATTTTCGGTTGATTCATGCTTGTTTTATCCAGACGTTGCCGGGGGAAGCTCAAACCACAAATAACGGAATAGAATCACGGCTGGACTGGCTGTACCGGGCATTGAGCGTTTCCCCGGGAGGTTGGAAGAGTGGGGCCGGTTTTAGAGCGGCGGGAGCTAGTTTTGTTACTGGTGGCCGGTTTTGCAGCAGTGCTGCAATATTGGCCCCCAGTAACAAAAGCAGCAGTGCTGGGGGCTTCATACTTGTACCCTTGTCCAACATTCTACCCTCAGCCCCCGGGGGCCGGTTCAATAAATTGCTAGGGCTGATTTGTGTTCTCAGTCCGGCCCTGAATAGAATATTGTGGATGAATTATTGTCCAACAAAAACATATGGCCCCAAACTCGACTGCCAAAATATACTGAAGGAAAGTATATATAGGTAAGTGCAAGTTTACTCTCCTTAACTCCACCTATGTATACATTGACAATAAACATACCTTCACGGTACATCAACGAGGATTTAAGAATATGAAATTTATGTACGAATATATATCTTCCTTCCCTATTTTGGTAGACAATATTTTGTGGGTCAATATTTCCACCTGGATTGAAAGAGGGATAAAGCGAGGAGAGGAAGGGCGCAGCAGGGCCGGACCGGCTCTACCGGGCATGGGGCGTTTCCCCAGGAGGCTGGAAGGGTGGGGGCTGGTTTTGCAGAAGTGGGGACCGGTTTTGATACTGGGGGCCGGTTTTGCAGCGGTGTTTCAATATCAACCCCTAGTAACAAAAGCAGCCATGCTTCACACTCCTCCCCAGCCCCCGCAGGAGCTGGTCCAACAAAATTGCCAGGACTGCTTTGAGTTTCCTGTCTGGCCCTGGGGCGGGGGGATGGTTTGAGTTTTCCCCCTGGCTGATTTTGAAACCCTAGCCCAGGCCTAGAGTACACATTTCTGTATCTAAATACTTCTCTTTTGCCGCACATTACAGCTGAACTTTTATTCTTTTCCACGCCCTGTAGTATCGGGGTGGTGTATGGTGTCTGTTGCCTCCTGCTTTATTTGTCTCAGATCGTTTCAGTTACATCATACTGCGGCAGGCAACTTTCTTCTGCTACCCGATAACGTGACCCTTTGCTGATCAAATATTTACCTGGAGCTGAGCGAAATTAAGATTTTGCTTGCAAAGTGATTCGATATTTAAAAAACTCTGCTCTGCATAAAGGTTGCAACTTTGCAAAACTGTGCTTGCTGAAGAACATTTCTCTCAGAAGACTTATATGACAGAGAATTCGCATGGTAAAAAGTGAAATTTGCTGAGATTTTTTTTTTTTTGCAGAACTGACTTTGGCAGGGTTATTCTTCTCACAATTTAAACTTCACAAAGACTGCAAAGCTTTGTTAAAAAACACAAACAAAATATATAGAACATTTCCAGTGGAAAAAAGCATGCTACTTGGCGCACCCTCGTATGCACCATGGTCCATTTACCTGAAATCTGATCTTTTTTTTCTTAACAGTCTGGCTGAAGACAAGCCCTGTGTAGTGCCCGAACAGTTTAACAATCAAAAAGGTGCCTGTACATGACCATATACTGACAGGTTCCAGAAAAGAGAAATGCACCTGTGTGTTTTTTTTTAGGCATCTTTGGAAGATGCACTTCACTGGCTACGGAAGTCCACTTTAAAGTAGCTTTGTCTACAGATGAAGGTGCTTATTTCTGAAATTCATTTCGAATCTGTGAAGCTAAAAGGCCTAATTCGCAAAGCTTTTTGTATGAGTCATTTCGCCTGACTATTGTCCGAATTGTGAGTTACACATGAATATCCAGACCTGAGTCTCAAACAATTGTCTATTATTAGTGTATTGTTCTATTGTGCAAGGGTTGTGTAATACAACAACGCATGCCATAACCATGCATGCCGTCTGAACCACAACCACGTCTTTACAATGAATTTTGTTGTAAAGGCATGATTGGTACAGAGATATGTGTGGTAAAAATCTCACCACAGCCGCCATGCCCTGAGCCCTAAAACCGATACCCCTGCCCTGCAGTCCAGTAAAACCTACCCCAACCCTGAGCTCTAAAACCCAACTCTCCTCCCCAAAAAAACAACCGCAACACCAGCCCTCCCTTCCTGTGTCCTAAAAGCTGGCCCCCAGCCCTAAAAACTACTCAATGCCCCCCCCCTCCCTAAGCTCTAAACCTGGCCCTCAGCCCTAAAAACTACCCATCCCCACATACCAAGCTGTGTCCCGCTCCTTCCTCTCCCAATCTTTCCTGTTCCTCTCCCCACCCATCTGCTCTACATCTAGAGCGCTGACTGCCTCCACCACACATGTGCGCGGTTCAGGCAAAGTTTGTTCCGCTTGCGTTGGAACGGCATGCATGGCTCAGCCCGCGTTGTAAAGGCCGTTTCCCCTGTGAGAGGTGTGTGTTGCACCTGAATATCGAGGCCGGATTCACACAGCATGTTCTGTGAGCAGTTTCCTTGAGTCAGACTTGAATACAGGAGCCATGAGTGAGCTGGTGTTACTTTTTGAAAATCATGGGTGAGTCACTCTTAAGCCTGGTGTAAGGCCCATCTATGCATAGAAATAGTTTTTTGAATTGGGCCCTAAAAGGGCTCACCAGTAATAGTTATTAAACACACAATTCCTACAACCTCGTTAGACGATGAAATGTTTCATTGTACCTTCAGAATATTAAGGACAAACATACTGAGTTCCCAAAATATATTGGCAAAAAATCAGTATATCGTGAAGATCAGTTTATAGGTAAGTATAGATCTGATCTTCTTAACTCCACATCTACATACCTTGAAGATTTATATATACATATATCAACAAGGTGCCTATATGTGAAGTTAAGTGTAGTACATTTATACTCATACATATGCACTTTCGGTCACTATATTCCGATAGTCAATTGCAGGTTGATATTAAAACCTTCCAATTCTGCTATCAAACCGCTCCAGCAGAGCAGTGCGATGCCTTGATTTTTTTTTTTTTTTAAGTGTCATTTTAACATTTCCATCATCTAAGCTTTCAGATTGCCTAGGTGACATTCAGTTCAAACGCAACCAAGGAGTTAACATATTGTGCAGAACACTCATATTTTTCAAAGGTCAATTTAGCAGTTGCAAAAATGTTTCCACTACAAAACTTGGAAGCGGTCAAAAGGAAAGTATTTTCTAACCAGGTCCATATGCTTGGTGCATTATAGGGAAACTGAATTTGGAGTAATTACCTGCATGTGAATGCCCTATAAATACTGTTCTTGGATTTGACACTGGTATAATAAAACAAAACTTAGTACTGCAAAGTGGTTCCTCTGTGGTGAGTTTCCAGATCCGCGAAGCCTCCTGACTCAACACAAGAGTGGCATGTCCATTAAAGAGCTAGATTGCACAGGACATGCCAGAATATTGCTTTATTAAAAACATTAATGTTCATAAATTCGAAATGTAGAGCTAAAGGAATGTGCTGCGCAGGCAGGCATAGGTGTTTTGTAAGTTTCTACATAAGTACTTTTCCCATAGTGGGACAATGCTGGCTCACGTGCCATGAAAACTGGTATTTAGGGAGCTAGACTCAGCATACAGTCTACCGATTATTTTTCTCCTGCTGTGAAATTAAATGAACACCTGATATTGTGAACTCTGGTTTAGTATTAGAATTTTTGTATTTTTGCCACAATCCGAATCAAACCACCTGAAATCAATATTATGTTTGGTTTCCAGGGCTTCAGTTAATGAAAAGGGAGAGAATAATATAGGACGGGAGGGGGGATAGAGGAAAGGAGATTGGAAATGGTAAGAATGGAAACAAGCATTGGCAAAATCAATAGCTCGTGTCTATGCAAGATGTATTTGCTCTATCAATGTTTTTTTAACCATGTTCTACCTCAGCAAGACTGCTGTGCAGCATAGCTGAAAGAGGGGAAAAAAAGTGCTATGACGTGGTCAGCGCTGCCTGCATCATAGCGCTTTTTAAAAAAAATCTTTCAACCATGCTTCCAGCAACCATGCTACTGTACAACATGGCTCAATAAAAAAGATTGACAAACCAATGGATTTCACATGCAGGTGAGACCTGTTGGCTTTGCCAATGCTTGTATTCCTGGTGTGAGGGGACAGGGCTAGCAACAAAGCAGGAGGGGGCGCGGCAAGCAAGAAGGTGGGGGGAGTCAGGAAGGGGGCAAGCAAGAATGAGAGGGGGCAGTGCAAGTAATGCGGAGGAGGACGGGGTTACCTTGCAAGCAATCTTGCAGGAGAAAGTGGGGACAAAAAAATGAGGGAGTGTGGATGTATAGGAGTACGGGAGGGAGGTAAGAAATGAGAAAGGGAGGCCATAAGGGAGAGGAGTATGAAGGGAGAAGCACCTAAACTAGAGGGTAGGGGGCAATAGAGGAGAAGCCAGTGGTTAATTTGAGCCGGTGGTTTCCAGTGCTCAGAACTGGCACTTAATCATCCACACCGGCACTTGAGCACCAGTTAAGGGCACATTCATTTTTGCTAGGCACAGGGGGATTACGTGTTTCACCCAGAACCACAGGATGTTGAGCTTATGCCAATGCTCTGAACTGGTTCCCAAGCTGTGAATTCGACAGCTCTTGCCACTACGCTACATTCTCTCCCTACTTGCAGGGTTTCATGGTTAGTAGTTGGCTCTGTTTCAGGCGGTGCCAACAGGAGAAATGGGCTGGTGGATGCTGCCTCCTGACGAGAGCCCCAGCACTTATGTTTTTTACAAATTAACCATTGGGAGAAGCATGGTTAGACGGAAGTTGAAAAGGAGAAGGAAGGGAAAGACTTAGGACTTAGGCAGAATGTGGTCACAAAGGGGAGAAGAATGAAGGGATAGAGAGCTCGAGGAAGGGAAGGTTGGCAGGCAAAGGGAGGAAGATGAGATGTGTGATGGAGGTTCAAAGGAAGGAAAGTGTGAGAGGCACAGGTAATGGAAAGAAAGGAGTAGAGTGGAGGTGTGGAAGAACTAGGAGATATGAGGCCTGTAGAAAGAGAGCATGCACGAGGAAATGATTTAAGTTAGTCAGGATAGGAAGGCTTCTGATTTGCAACATTAGTTATATATACAACGTGTTTCATTGTCCAGATTTACAGCTTCCTGTCAATCAAAGGATAGGTTTTACCTGCTGAGTTAGAAGCATGTACTGTGATATCAGTGAGGTGCCACCTACGGATTGCACAATGACTTCTTCTGAGCCTCTTGTCGACCTCTTTTTCCCAGTTCTCTGCACTCGCAGTAAAAGCCTGAGGCGGGCTTCAGCCACAGGGTACAATCCTGATCAGAAAATGGCTTCTCCAAAGCAAAAGCGGACCTGGTCAAAAGTGTTTTTTTCTGTGATCAAAGATTGTTTTCTTCAAATTAAAACCTCTTCTCTGAGAAACAATAAAAGAACAGTGAGGTTCACAGCCATTGCCTAAGACAAAGTCAAAGGCCATTCCTCTTCATGCACCAACAAATCCGGACATTAATTCCATTAAAATGTTGTTATTAATCTATCAAGGCTAAATTTAGGATATGACAAGTCTTGGAAATAGAACCAAAACAAGCGGGGTAGTGGGGGCGAGTCGCGGCTGATGGAGGAGAGCGAGCTCGCGGACGCAGAACGCACTCAGCGAGGGATTTGTCGAGTTCTGCCCACAGTCGTTGGTAGTCTAATTTGTAAGATTATTTGTGAAGACTATTCCCCTGATGATGCCATGTGCAGCGGCCAATCTGTTCCTAGATGCAAGGAACTCGCAGCACAGAGCAAGAGCAATCCTTTAACAAGGCAGCTGCTAGGGTGTGAAAAAGAAGCAGCAAGGCTGTGTTGTTGTGAGACCCGGGTCTAACAAGAATCTTGCTCAACACGCCCAGGCGAAGAAAATCCTGTTCCATCAACTAAGACGGAGATGATTATGCACAAGGGCAAATGAATTAGTTTTCTTGCCCCCACACGGATTTTGCAACCTGTTTCCAATCCTCAGGAGTATGCCATGGGTGGATTGAGGTGCACAGCTGATTTCTACTCCATCTGTTTGTACCAGTAACATTAGGAGAGCTGGTCTTTCACCAGTACACCTAGGTTGGTCCTAGTAACCTCATCGCGGCAGTATAGATATTTAAGTCAACGCACTGGCTGTGTCGTTGAACGCGTGTCTGAGTGTATAGGATTTTGATAATGACATTATCAGAACCACACAATGTGTTGCTGCCGAGTGGGATAGGCACATTTGCAGAATAAAGACCCCGGGCTCTGTGCCAGCATGGTCTGAGCACATTGTTGAAATAACATTCAGCCTCTAGAGATGTGGGGCTCTCCGCCAATTGTGCTGGCACTGAATTTCCTGGCAAGGCCCTGTTTTGTTTTATACGAAGAATGGGTATGAGATTAGAAAGGAGCGCAGAGCTGCCTTTAACACTCCCAAGCACAGCCTGCTCTGCTAAAGAGAAGTGGGTTCGAATTTAGGAACTGGTTCTGATCTGTCATGGTAGGCCACTGGCCAATTGCAACCGTTTCTGGAGCTTGTGTATGTGGGTGGCTGGTTAAAAAGAGCATTCCAAGGGCCGGTCAGTGTCCACCCTGACACCCGTTTCGTAACGCTAGGAATACATGAAGGGTGAATTGAAGACAACATCATGTGTCCTCTGTGAGGAGCATTCAGACAGCAGCTGCATCTTGGTCCCCACCTGTGTGGTTTTGGCCTGGACCTTTGAAGGCCTTCCTCATTGGACAGATTGTGAGTTTGAGGATGCTTTAAACAGCACTGATTAAGTCTGGCTTCTCTAAAAGGTGCCAGCCATCAGCTGAATGCATGAATAATCAGAATTATATTGTTTCGTGGGTGATTCAGTCATTTCTGAGAAGAGTGAGAATTTAGTAATTCAGTTGACCATTAAAAGGTATTAAGTGGGTACAACAATACTAGTGTGTAACAGATATATGTCAGAAAATCGATAACAAAATTATCGTTTGATATTGTGGCTTCATAACCTTTACAAAATAATCACTTCATTTGGTGTAGATTTTCTATTATAAACTTCAGTGGTTCAATATTTTTGAAAATTATATTTGGAAAATGGTATTTCTCTCAGATGACATTTAGGTCTCGATATTCTACAACCATACCTACGTCATATTTACGCTGAATCCAGGTAGGTAAGTGCAGGCTCCCATCAGTGGCGTAACAAAGGCCCCTGCAGCCCCCTCAGCACAGTACCCTGGCCTGAGAGCTCCTGAGTGAGTCCGGAGGGGGTCCCTCCATGTACCTTGGAAGGGGGCCCCCTCAAGTTTCATTCCGCCACTCATGGACGTTCAAAATGAGTACCTTTGAGTTAGGGTATAAAGGGACCTGTTATTTCTGACCTCTGTGTGTCTAGTTTGTTTCCTGTCTGAGGATGACGCAATTGCTGGGACTGATACATAAAAGGCAACATGAGAACAGTGAGTGCTCTGAGGTGGCATCGCGGTGTGAGGCGCGGGAGCCTGAACGCTGCAGTGCTCTGGAACTCTAAGGGCTGCTTTAGCCGTAAGCCAATAGTCATGATATATTTGGTATGATTAATGGTGTCATGGTTGAAGCCATTGGTGATGTCACCACTGATGTCGGTGACATTGTTATATGTGATGCCATATGTGTTGTAATGTGTGATGTCTTCAGCAATGCATTGTGGGAGCAGATGCAAGGATGTAGTTCCCGCCATATGTCATGCGATGTATTAATATGATTTAAAAGTCTCATTTCAATTTTTGTCTGCAGTGAATATCAATATCATGGCAGCTTTCCAAAGTTGAAAAAAGGGCCTGTTTTGCACTGACACAAATTGTATTCTACTGTCCTGCACCCTTGGATTTTTCAAACAAAACTGACCCTTCTTGTTATTCTGTGGGTGTCGCTTTACACCAATTACAATAATAAGGAATAATGGCGGCCAAAGTGTTTTCTTGGAATTACATGCAATTGGTCTGGGAAATCATTGAAATCATTGACATTATTTGCTCCTACTGTCTGAAGAACCATATCAACACTTTTGCATACCGTACAGACATCCCTGCTGTATACACCAAACGCGTATGATCAAGCACTGAATCTTGAAACGGTGGCTTTTCGTTTTATCAGTGCAGCACCTGACTGCCTTTTTTAATACTTATCTTCATGTGAATGCACTACAGTGAGAGACACAGGAAGGCATCCCTTAGGACAGCCTCTCAGGACTCGCTGTCACAGCCTTACATGATATCCGCACTTTTCTTTTGGTCTGGGCAACAGTTGGGGGCCATACTATATTTTCTTGCCTGCAGTTATGCTATCCTTTTTGGATTTTCACGGACAGATGCTACCATTCGTGGTAGAGTACATCTGCATTAAGACATATGGAAACATGACCGTGTGTTTTTGAATCTGTGTCCCACATTGGTCCAGGAGGGATAATCACGATGAGACTGTAGACTGGTTTCCCATCACCCTCCACTTTTATCGCTGTTTTTAAAGGGCAGTGTCAATCATTATCATCTATCGACAAAAGAATGTCCACATACATTTTTTTCCATTTAGGGTCTCATTTCAAGTGGTGCCAAAATCAGCTGGTAGTTCTGCAGACCCCCCTTCGTCACTAATACTGGGGGTGCCCGTACTTGTGGGGGGCATAGTTGCCAGTTGATTACAAATTGGACCGCCTGTGTACCCCTTTGAATTGAGGAATTACTGCAACAATCTGTAATTCCCACCCTGATTCACCAGTTATTCCTTATTTCTCCCACCCTATTTCACTCATTGACTCCACCCGCTTTTAGTAGATGGAATCTCTGGGTGAAATGTCCTGGGCCGCGAAGATACTGCAGAACCTCTAATTCAGATGAGACTGGCAAGTATCGTTACTGGTCCCATCAGCATTCCACGAGCCCTTGTAATGAGGACCTTACTGCTTCCAGGTGGCCAATGTCTGAAATCCCAAACATCAGGAACAGCCTTTGATGCTGTGAACTGAAGAAGAAGTTAAGCAGTTCATCGACTGAATTTCAAGTTTTCCTCCTCACACATTTGCAGCTGCATTTATGCATTGCTGCAAGCATTGTCTCTGTGCAATTTATGGCAGATCTCTATTTCAAGCTGAGAACATCTTTGCAATACTTGTCATCTTTTTTCTTCTTCAATTCAAATAGACAATTGTTCTCTCTCGGTGAGACTTCACCTCCGCATATCCCCTGGTGGCTTTCTACAGGTTTCAGAAGACGGGTAACGTTTTCCGTAAGTCGCGATTGAGCTCAAATCTATTTTATATTCTATACTCTGCAGGTGTGTAATGATGGTGATATTTGGGAAGGATTTCCTATAACATATAGATTTTTGCCTGGTAATATTTTTCTATTTTGTTCCATGGAAGATGCTTATTCTAAATGGATCAATCTAGGAAAGTTCAATGCACTTACAGAATTATAGGTGGGCCAACACATACTTTTTTTTTATTTCTGTCACTTAAGTAATAACTAATATTTGTATAAGAAGGCATGGTAGATAAAGGTCCGGAAAATAAACAACTACCTAGAAAAGGCCAACTTCATCAATTTGCTACGTATTTTATCCTTTGGTCCCCATATTTTACATATTCATCTACTGGGGTTAGACCCAACGAAATGTTACGGTTAGCTAAATGTAAGCATGTTGCTCATCAGCGAGCGAGCAAGCTGTTCCACAATGTTGCAATCAAGATATTTAGTGGCTATTTTTTTCATCAAATACAATGTTGACTTCTGTCCAAGTAAATTATGCCACCGGGGAGTCAAGAGAGTACCACCATTTTAAAAGTGTGTCCCTCTGTTGGCTCAAGATGTAGACAGCCTTTTGACGTTTCCTAACAGCATCCCTGCGCCAATTCACAGTACCCAAGATACTTGTCTAATAAATGGTTTTCTCCCAGAATATTTCCTGCAGAATACTGACTACTAATATATCATCATGGTAAGTATAAATAGCTAAAACTGTTTTTAACTCAACATCTATATTCATTGATGATATAAATGTGATCAAGGTATGTAGGTGTGGCGGTAGGAAAGGTTCATCTAAACGCACCTATATATATACTTGAATGACGATAGTTGATATTCTGGGAGATCAATTTTTTTTTACTCTATTTTCTCCCTGGCAAGTACTTCTGGCGGACGCTAGAGAGTGCCTTCACTCCTGCTTCCTGCCACTAATCTCCCGAAGCGTCTCCGGGAGCAACATCGCCTCACGAGACTTTGCTGCTTTTAATTCTTTGTGCCTGCACTCGCACTTTCCCGAGCTCTCGCTCCAGCGCCCAGCGCTCTTGGATCTTCCCTGCAGCCCTGCCCCCGCGCGCGCCCCAGACCGCCGCTGCTGACGGCCCCCTCCTCACCTGCTTCTCGGTGCGGGACGGGCTGGTCCTCCATCTTGGCCGGGTCCGGGCGCCGCGTCGCTGTTGTTTGGCTCCATCCTCCCTGGCAAGTACTTCTGGCGGACGCTAGAGAGTGCCTTCACTCCTGCTTCCTGCCACTAATCTCCCGAAGCGTCTCCGGGAGCAACATCGCCTCACGAGACTTTGCTGCTTTTAATTCTTTGTGCCTGCACTCGCACTTTCCCGAGCTCTCGCTCCAGCGCCCAGCGCTCTTGGATCTTCCCTGCAGCCCTGCCCCCGCGCGCGCCCCAGACCGCCGCTGCTGACCGCCCCCTCCTCACCTGCTTCTCGGTGCGGGACGGGCTGGTCCTCCATCTTGGCCGGGTCCGGGCGCCGCGTCGCTGTTGTTTGGCTCCTCCCTCCCTGGCAAGTACTTCTGGCGGACGCTAGAGAGTGCCTTCACTCCTGCTTCCTGCCACTAATCTCCCGAAGCGTCTCCGGGAGCAACATCGCCTCACGAGACTTTGCTGCTTTTAATTCTTTGTGCCTGCACTCGCACTTTCCCGAGCTCTCGCTCCAGCACCCAGCGCTCTTGGATCTTCCCTGCAGCCCTGCCCCCGCGCACGCCCCAGACCGCCGCTGCTGACCGCCCCCTCCTCACCTGCTTCTCGGTGCGGGACGGGCTGGTCCTCCATCTTGGCCGGGTCCGGGCGCCGCGTCGCTGTTATTTGGCTCCTCCCTCCCTGCCACGCCCACTGACCTTTTTCCTTCATGTGCCCCTATAACATGGCCACCTATCCTCGGCAGCGCAGCAGACGAGCGCAGCGGGCGCGACGAAGGCGCGCCGAAGTTGCGCCTAAGTTAAGCCCGTCTGCGCCCGTCCGCGACGGGCCGGGACCAGGGGCTTCACACTCTGCCCCTGTAGTGGCGTACTCGGCCACCCAGCTCATAGCGCTATCGTCTTCTCTTCCCCCGCCTCCCTCTCTCCTCCAGCTTCTCGACTCACATGGTATTCTCTCCTCTCCCCCTTCCTATCCGGTATCCATCACTCCCTGCCCCATCCCCAACGTGTTCACCTCTCATTCTACTCCCACCACTGCTTCTGTCCATCTTCTCAATACCCGTTCTGCGGTCAAGCATCAGACGGCCCTCTTTAATCTTTTGACTTCAAACTCCCTTGACATTCTCTGTCTGACCGAAACATGGTTTTCTTCTGACTCCCTCCCTGATCTCTTGGCCATCCTCCCCGACTCTCACTATGCCCTTCGAGCCGATCGCCCGGCAGGCAAAGCCGGCGGAGGAGTGGCGATGCTCATTCGCTCCTCTCTTAAATTCCAAATCCTCACTCATCCTCCTATACCCAATGTGGACTACCTGGTGGCCCGTTCACTTAATCTCTCGGTGCCTCTCACTGTGGTTCTCGTGTACCGTCCCCCCCAACCTATGCCTTCCTTTGTTCCTTCCCTCCAGGACCTTCTGGCCACCTTGGTGGTCAATAACTCCTCGGTCCTTTTGCTCGGCGATTTTAACTTCTGGCCAGGCGATATTAGGGAAGACCCTGTCTCTAAAGATTTTTCTGCCACCCTTCATTGCCTCAACTTTACACCCTATGTCACAGCTCCCACCCATGTTCGGGGCCACACCTTAGACCAAATCTGGTCTACCTGTTCTAATATTTCTTCTCTCCTTATTTCCCTCTGTGTTTGGTCGGATCATTTTAATATCTCGTTTTCCATTGTACTGGGCATGGCTGCTAAGCCCCCCCTTCCTAAAAATCTTTTAGCCCGTAACTGGAACTCGATTGATCTCGACGCCCTCACGCTCACTTTGGCCTCTTCTGTTCCGGCTCTTAACGATCTCTCTCTTGATTTCCAAGCTGAGACCGTTCGCACTTGGCTCGCTTCTGCTTGCGACCTAGTTGCTCCGTTTAGAAAGGTCAAAACGGTCCGCCCCCACGACGCTCATAAATGGTTCTCTCCTGAGCTTAAAGCGCTCAATCTCGATCTCAGGCGGTCGGAACGCCTTTGGAGACGCAACTACAGTCCTTCTCGACGCGTCAAATACAAATCACTTCTCACGAAATACAAAAGAGCGATCACTGCTGCCAAAACCTCTTACTTTACTGGGAGAGTGGCTTTGGCTGCCAATAAACCTCGGGAAATATTTTCCCTGGTTCACGCCCTAGCCACTTCCGATCGCTCTACCCCCGGCCCCGTTCCCTCACAAACCCTTTGTTACTCACTCAATGATTTTTTCATTGACAAAATCTTGAAGATCAAAGCCAACATCCCCTCTGTCCCCCAACCTTGCCTGCTCTCTTCTCCCCCCCCCCTCCTCTCTCTTCTTTTGTCTCCTTTCCTCCTATTTCTCCTGAATTATTTTCTAAACTCCTGGCCAAAGTCAGGTCAGGTTCTCCTGCCGATTGTGCGCCAGCCCGCATTCTCAACATTCTACTCACCAGCTGCCCTGTTCCCCCTCTTACTCTTCTCAATTCTTCTTTGGCTTTGGGTTCTGTCCCTTCCTCTTTCAAATCTGCTATTGTCCTTCCTATCCTTAAAAAAACTGGTTTGGATCCCTCTCTTCTTTCCAACTTTCGCCCCATTTCCCTTCTCCCATATCTTGGTAAAATTCTTGAAGCACATGTCACCTCCTGTCTCTCTTCTTATGTCGAGCAGAATGGCCTGCTGGCATCTCACCAGGCCGGATTCCGTCCGGGCCATTCCACGGAGGTGGTGGTCCTCGCGGTCCTGGATGAGCTTAAGGGGAAAGCTGATCTCAAACTCCCCCAAGCCTTGGTCCTCCTCGATTTGTCCGCTGCATTTGACACGGTCGACCACTCCATCCTTCTCGACCGTGTCAGATCAGCTGGTATTCGGGGTGTGGCCTTCTCCTGGATTGCGTCCTTTCTTCAGGACAGGTCCCAGGCGGTCCATCTCTCTGGCTTTTCGGCCCCTTCCCGCCCGGTTACCTGTGGTGTTCCCCAAGGCTCCTCTCTTTCCCCCCTACTCTTCAATCTTTACATCCAACCCCTCATCACTTCCCTTCTTGAGCAGGGGGTCTCTGTATATAACTATGCCGATGACCTTCAGCTCATCTTTGATTTGTCCTCCTCTCCTGACTCCCTTCCCAAATTTTGTTCCACTTTAGTTTTCATTTCTGAGTGGATGAGCGCCAATCATCTGAAACTCAACCCTGACAAGACGGAACTTGTCCTCACGGGTGGCCCCTCTAATCCCTGGTCCCCTGCACATTGGCCCCTCTCTTTCGGTCCCCCTCCCTCACCCGTTTCCTCTGTCCGCACCCTTGGCATCAAAGTCAGTCATGACCTTTCGATGCATAGTCAGATCAGCTCCGTTGTATCTTCTTGTTTTTTGTCCCTCCGTCTCATCCGAAAGATCTCACGGTTCTTTTCTATTGATGCCCTCAAAACTATAGTCTTGGCTCTTGTCATCTCCCGCATTGACTACGGAAATGGCCTGTATGTAGGCATCCCTGCCTCTCAATCTCGCCGACTTCAGGCCATTCAAAACCAAGCTGCCCGCCTCATCTTTTCCCTTCCCAAATCTTCTCACATCACTCCTGTACTCAAATCCCTTCACTGGCTTCCCGTCCACTTCCGATCATTTTTTAAATTGGCCTGTCTAGCCTTTCAGGCTCATTCCCGTTCTGCTCCTCTTTTCATCACCTCTCTCATCTCTTCCTATGCCCCTTGTCGCACCCTTCGTTCTTCTTCTCTGTCTCTCCTGTACATCCCTCGCTTCCGCAAATCCAGAACCGGGGGCACTCGCTTTTCGGTTTTGGCCCCCCAGCTCTGGAACAGTCTTCCTCTCTCTATTCGCTCTATCCCCATTTATTCCCATTTTCGCAAAGCTTTAAAGACCTTCCTTTTCTCTCAGGCTTTTTCTCCCTAATTCTTCGGTTGGATTTATGTGAGTCTTGATCAGGTTTTAGCGCCAGGAAGCCGCTTGGCCACAGTGCGCTCTACTAAATACCTTCTTCATTCATTCATTCACATACAAAATCAATAAATGCTTCCTGGTGCTCATATCAAAGATGAGTACAGTTTAAAATCCGATAATACATGCCATGCACCCAAATGCCAACGAGATATGGTGCACAAGCCTTCCTGAGTTAAGGTACATAAACATGGTTCACTGGGTGTGAGTCTCCCGGCATCGATACCACACAGTGTGAGCTTCATTATGACCAAACCCTACCAGGGCCTTGCTTATGTCTGTCATGATTGATTTACGTTTGGCATCTGTTTATAGCTGAATGAAGTATAAAATGTATATTTTCATAGATGTATGGATTTTTCCGACATGGTAGCTAGAAGCGGTATAGTGTCCCCTATTGTACCCAGTCATTGTTGACTTTGTGGCTATGGTAATTGTATATCAGTGCCTAATCTGAGCCGGTGGTTGCCGATAGGGGGCACCGACGCTCATTTTTAGTGACCAGCATTTATTTTTCCTAATCTGGCTGTTCCAGAGAGAAAGAGATGGAAAAATACATAAAGGGAAAGAAGGAGGAAGAGAACGAAAGAAAAACCGTCACCAAGGGAGAAAGCAGGAACCTGCAAGAGTGAGATAAAATGGCAGGGGGTGTCTGGCAGTGGATTAAAGAGGCCTGAGGTGGAATCAAGACTACACAGACTTGGTATTCGGCACTCTGACATTTAATAGTGCCAGCGTGAAATTCTAAACCTCACCTTACAAATTAAGCACTGTTGGAATGGACGAACTAATAGCCATACTGATTTGTCTGTTCGATGATTTGATATGATTGTTTTTTATACACCACTGCATTCCACTAAGACAGCGCCACGGTCTGCGAAGCGATGAAGCTTACAATATTAAAACAAAGTATAAAAAGATATAAAGTGACAAAAGAGATATATCATTATATGAGTTGATGTATCTGGAGGTCATTCTTGTTTTTTTATTTCATTAATTGGGAAGCAAGCTGACATTGCATGCACCCTACTCCTTTATTCTAATAGTTATAAGTCTGAAGATGTTTATTTGTCAAACTCAAAAAATAGTTAATCTGTTCCATTTGTTTGTGTGGACTACTGTGTGCTCTAAAAGAGTTGTCAACTCATTGAGCTTGTTTGCACTCATTCTCAGTCTATGAGCTGGAAATGTTCATGTACAACTCATGCAGTGATACCACAGGAACTTATTACATATCTTCAAAGTAAAAAAGTTAGCAAATAGTCATCCTTTCCCTGCAATACATTTCAGATGTACCAGTGGTGAGGAACTGTTTTGGGACAGTGAACAGTGTACAGTGCAAATAAAATATAGACCACATAGCCAGTGGTAAGAGTAGCTTTGTACACTTTAATGTACATTTTTGCATGAACAGTTGCCTCGTTAGATATTCACTCCATTATTTTCCATCAGAGTAGAATCTTGGCCTTTTGCCGCGCCTTCTGTTTTGTAAGGCGGCGCCTACAAGAAATGTAGTTAAGCTCTTTCCCTTTCTCTCTTATTGAAAGGTTTGTTCAAAGTTGACCTTTAACTTCATCACTGGTGAACTTTTGTGACAGATGGTTCACAGAGTCAAATATTAATTGGTTGGGAAAATGTAAATGTTATGCTCCATCTTTTAGGCTAAGTCATATTTGAGTCATGAGCATAATGACGGGTGACATCAGCTTTAATTATCCTCTAATAATCCGTCCACTGTAATCAGCCCGCTCCTTAATGTCATCCACCCAAAACATCCTAATTTTTCAATATTGCAGAGCCGTGACTTATTCCTTTGATGACATTCTACAGAACTTGTGATTTTTCGCACATTGCGTCTTTTATACGAGTTCCTGAAATGTAAAGACTTTTACTGCTTTATTTTGTTTTTCGCCTCTTCCCCCATTTTCTTTTGCAGGTAACTCACATGGCCTTAATAGTGTCCTCTTATATGAGTGTCCAGCTTATCAAAAGAAGCAAGAACACTCCTATGTATCCAATATAAATAGACAATATCATAGCATTATACAATTAATTATTCTTAGATTTGGTACCAGGGCCATTGTTTTTAATCCATGTCATATTTGGTAGAATGTCCAATGCGTACTTCCATTTTAAACGTACTTGGTTAATAATCTGTCATAATTAGATCTAGCGTCAGTTTCACAGAAGCTCCACTGATCCGCATGCCTTGCACACACAGTGACGTCTGAGTGTGCGATTCAGGCCCTTGCTTCCTGAATTACTTCACCTCAGGGATGGACTACCCATATCGGAACCAGGGAAATCCCTCCAGACTGAGAACCTTATGGCTACTATTAGCAGTGGATGGATGGAGGGATCATCGGTTATCCCGCTTTGAGAACAGCCACGAGGGAACACTCACAATTTTCTTGTAGACAAATATATAATTTGCTTCCAGCACTAAATCCAGGAGGGCAAGATTGAACTCACTCACTAAACTCAATAGTTTCTAATAGAGGGTTAGTGTAAATATATTTTCCAGGGCTGCTTTAACTTCCAGTTCTCCCTTTCTCACAATTTAATGTGCCAGGATTCAGTGTACTTTTGAGACGTAAAATAGTTCCTTGTGCACAGCAAGACAAGCACTCATCAGAAAGATGAATGATACACCAAGAAGCCAACAGCATGAGGTGAGAGAGAAATACTCCTTTGAGCAGAGTCAAATCCCACTCTATGGACCAGATTATGACGGATGTATGACGTTACAACGCACACTTTTACAACGCATGCACTTACAACGCATTTTTTACAACGCATAATCCATTACAACGCATGACATTACAACGCATGACATTACAACGCATTTTTAAAAACTACCTTTACAACGCATTTCCATTACAACGCATAATACCTTTACAACGCATACCATTACAACGCATAATATTAAATTGCATTTAAGGTAAGTATTAGATAGTATAGGGGTAAAAGTTACTTTTCAAACTCCAGGGGGTGCAACAGTAGGGTAAGTGTTGGATAGTATAGGGGTAAAAATTACTATTCTAACTCCAGGGGGTGCAACAGTAGGGTAAGTGTTGGATAGTATAGGGGTAAAAATTACTATTCTAACTCCAGGGGGTGCAACAGTGGGGTAAGTGTTGGATAGTATAGGGGTAAAAATTACTATTCTAACTCCAGGGGGTGCATCAGTAGGGTAAGTGTTGGATAGTATAGGGGTAAAAATTACTTTTCTAACTCCAGGGGGTGCAACAGTAGGGTAAGTGTTGGATAGTATAGGGGTAAAAATTACTATTCTAACTCCAGGGGGTGCAACAGTAGGGTAAGTGTTGGATAGTATAGGGGTAAGAATTACTATTCTAACTCCAGGGGGTGCAACAGTAGGGTAAGTGTTGGATAGTATAGGGGTAAAAATTACTATTCTAACTCCAGGGGGTGCAACAGTGGGGTAAGTGTTGGATAGTATAGGGGTAAAAATTACTATTCTAACTCCAGGGGGTGCATCAGTAGGGTAAGTGTTGGATAGTATAGGGGTAAAAATTACTATTCTAACTCCAGGGGGTGCAACAGTAGGGTAAGTGTTGGATAGTATAGGGGTAAAAATTACTATTCTAACTCCAGGGGGTGCAACAGTAGGGTAAGTGTTGGATAGTATAGGGGTAAAAATTACTATTCTAACTCCAGGGGGTGCAACAGTAGGGTAAGTGTTGGATAGTATAGGGGTAAAAATTACTATTCTAACTCCAGGGGGTGCAAAAGTAGGGTAAGTGTTGGATAGTATAGGGGTAAAAATTACTATTCTAACTCCAGGGGGTGCAACAGTAGGGTAAGTGTTGGATAGTGTAGTGTAATATTATGCGTTGTAATGGTATGCGTTGTAATGGTAGTATGCGTTGTAATGGAATGCGTTGTAAAGGTAGTTTTTAAAAATGCGTTGTAGTGTCATGCGTTGTAATGTCATGCGTTGTAATGGATTATGCGTTGTAAAAAATGCGTTGTAAAGGTAGTGCGTTGTAAAAGTTGCGTTGTAAAGGTTGTTCCCCGATTATGGCTTTTGGCGGTGCGGGTGGGGGGCCCGCAACCGTCGTGCCCCTGCACCACCAAGTGTCGCTGCTGCTCGCCTGCCAGATTACAAGTTTTTTGTAGTGTGGCGAGCTGGCAGTATGGCGGTTCCCGCTGCGGTGCCTCTTTCAAAGGCACCACAATGGGAACGCCTCACAAGGTTTCTGGACAGCATGGAATGTAACGTCAATGGAACTGCCGAGAAAACTTGGAATATGCTTGGCGGGACCACCGCAATATTGGAGCCTCTGACCACTGTGCTACCGCCAGGGAATGGCAGTTCTCTGCAGCGGTTCCAGGGCGGTCTGACCGCCCACGTCATAATAGGTCAGTCGGACTGCTGGTGCGGGGGTGGCTGGACCGCCACCGCTGCGCCACCACGAGTCTGCGGGCCCTTGGACTGCCAGACTCGTAATTAGGCCCTATGTGCATTTTAAAGAATTGATAACATTAGGAATTGCAGACAACTGTGCTGTTAAGCCAGACCTAATAAACAGGGAGTGAGGAGCCCAGGTATTTTCTTACTATTCTTTTCTACTGAAACATGTGTTCTGTACTGCACTCTTCCTCCTTGAAACTACATTGCTCTGGTCTGTGTTACGTATAATAAATAAATACTTACACATATTTATTTATTATTTGAAGTTTTATATAGCGTAAACTCTTTTTTTTGGGATGCTCCGTATGCCATGACAGAAATAATGTAGTTTGGCATGCGCTTACTGTGTTTCAACTATCTTAGACAAAAAAAACTTTTTTTATTTGAATGTAAAAGTGGCAGTCTGAGCTTTGGGCTTATTTCCACCACCCCTGCCCACAGTGGTCACTTAATGAAGGTAGGAGTCCTCCTTTGAGGCTTACTGCACTAGGAAGGAATCCCAAACTGCTGTTTTTTAATGAGGTGGCAGGGCCAACGCAGAGGCCTGTACTGTTTGTAAAAGCCCAGTCATGCGTAGGAGGATTATAGTCTCGGGCGAGTGGGCCGGACCGGTGACACATACTTGGGGTGTAATCAACACTTTCCCGCTGACCCGATGTAAGCTTGAGAAATATGTTTAACTCCCTGAGCTTCAGTGGAACCGGCTGTAATGTAGAAAAGATAATATTGTTTGGTGCACAGGGGTCAATTGCTGAAATGGCAAAATTACTTCTGCCATGCTAGTGGTTGTAGGTACTCCCTGAGGTTCCATTAAAACTACACCTTCTTGCTCTGAGCGAATCTTGTTCCATTTATAGTGTTACATGAATTCTGCTCAATTATTCCTTGGTTTTGACACTGTAATTGGATAGAGGACGGCAATTTGTTTTTCCAAGGCCTATCTTCTGTGTTTTGGTGCCATCGTCCTACAAAGATGTCCAGCTCTAGTTGTTGCTCTAAATGCAAAGTGAATCCGGTTTCTACCATGACTACTTTCGGTGGTAAGCACTTTCGTCTACTTACAAACATGCTAGTGCCAGGCACATTTCGTCTTGTTCTAAACATGACCACGGTGGTCCCACGCACATTTCGCCAGGTGTAAAAAATGACAGAAAAAGGATTGTGCCACCTCCTTGCACATTTGTCTGTCCCGAGCAGAGTCGCACTGGCCTATGGAGCATTCAGGCAGTACCAGAAGGGTTGGTCTGACAGGTCACTGTGTGGACCAGTTTTCGGCTGTTTGTGGGCCTGTTTTATGATCAGGTAGGTCGTTGTTTTACTATTGTTTGATTTTCCTGATACTACCACAAACATTGCCTGCAGCAAGCACAACTGCATGGAGTCTCCACACCTTGCAAAACACTGATCCAGCGTGTCTTTACATTATGCTAATAATTTGTCTGATTGGCTGATTCATGGGCAGGGCTCCTAGGCAGTTGGTCTCCTCAGCTTGCTGGTGTGTTAACGTAGGTTTTCTGGTGCCTTCCCTCCCTTTAGCCCCTTTTAGTTTCTAGCACCCCTTCTTTTCAATAAGTAGATGTGAGCTTGCTTTATTGGATACATAGATAGAAGCTGGAATCTTTAGTTGTGGCTTAGGATAGGTGGCAGAAAGGCGGATCAGGCACTAGGCCAGAAAGTTTTGGGGCCTTGCCTGGGTGGTTTTGGTAGAAGGACTACAGGAGAGTGACACTGGGGGCAGGCGTGAAAGGACGGGGAATGGAATGAAAGGGGGACCGGTTTGGATGTGGGGGGTGTCAATTTGGGGTTAGTACAGGTTGAGGGGGAGGTGTATGGGTGGGAGGGACCGGTCAATTTGTTGTATTAGTGAGGTGGGTTTCTTTCAATGTTTGCTTCGTACCTGTCTAATAAAGCAGCCTTTTGCTTTTAATCCGGCCTGTTATTTCTGCGCCGTCTCATCCGACGCTCCTGTGTTGTGTTAAGATTGTGGGGAAGAAGTCATGCTCGGGTTGTGTTCTGCTTAGATAGATTCATAGGCATGCTCTTGTGTTCAACATCCATTTGCGTGGCTAGCAAAGGACACAGGCTTTTTTTTCTTTTTAGTAACCTGTCTGAGCTGGATCGTAAATTTAAAAAAGTAGTATGAAAGCACTTTTTAAAACACAGCACAAAAGCTCTTTTTTAAGGAAAAATTCAAGCAGATGAGCGGGTTGGGGAGGAGATGGGTGTGAAGCAACACAATGAGGTGAGGGAGAAAAAACACAAGGGCGCATGGGGCAAAGGGAGAAATAAATGGACGAAAGGGTAAATATGGAGTGTGGGTGGGAAAAGCACAAGGAGGAAAGAGAACAACATGGATTGGGGAGAAAAACACCCACAGGAGATGACTGGAAAACTCATGCACTGTCATGGAGTGCTTGAACAAAAAGAAATAACTAGCTCCCGAAACATTAGCAGAGAAAGCAGAGAGCCCAGCCAATCATAGATTTTGGAGGGGCATGCTAATACAAACACTCATCCACAAAAGAGTAAGACCATTGCTATTCACAAACTACACTTCCAAAGTTACTACAGCCCTAAAGGTGAAACAGCGGTAGTAAATGTACTCCAGCCCAGCCTTGGAGTAAGTCTATCGCCACACCAGGCCAAACACATGTACTGCAGTACACTGCCATCAAAAATAATGGTGGCAGTGGCTTAATATAATACCCCATAGGAAATTAGGTGAATACATTTAAATTATTTGGGGCCTCATGTAGGTAGCCCAATACCGGTCGGTAACGGCCGATTTTCGGTAATTATACCGTTACCGACCGGTATTTAGGCTTTTGCAATGTAGGGGGCACATTACAGGATTCGGTAATTTACCGAATCGGTAAAATTACCGAATCGGTAATTTTACCGATTCGGTAAATACCGAATCCTGTAATGATATGTAGGGGGAGTGTGTGGGTGTCGTGTGGAGTCGGTATTTACCACCAACTAATAGTTGATGGTAAATTAAGAATGGATGTGTCAAAGCATTTTAAAGCGCTTAGAAGTGTGCAATGTGGCAGACATACATGCCCTTAGGGCATGTATGTGTGCCACATGTGCACACATGCAGGAATCAGGGGTGCAACAGGGTGTCAATGTGACACCCTGCCACCCTTGATTGTGTTCCCCCCATTACCGAATCGGTATTTACCGATTCGGTAATGAGGCATACCTTCCCATTGATTCAATCAATGGGAAGGTATGCCTCATTACCGAATCGGTAAATACCGATTCGGTAATTACCGAATTACTACGAATCGGTAATTTTTACCGCAGGAATACCTACATAGCATTTACCACTTCATAAATACCGATTCGGTATGATTCGGTATTTATGAAGTGGTAAATGCCAGCCCACCCACATAAGGCCCTTAGAGTTTTAAATTACGTGTATATTTCTTATATCTCAAAAATTGTGCAAATTTTGTGATTAAACAGTTTAGTAGTTTAACAAATGAATACTTAATTAAAAAATACATTAAAGTATTAAAAGTCAAATGTAATTTACATTAATTAAGCACAACTTTTCATTAATTTTACTAAATATTAATTATAAAAACCTGCCATTTTGTTTTATTAGTTTATTTTATTTAAAAATGAATATTTATGAAAAAACCAATACAGTTAAATTATTTTATTACTTAGTAAACATTTGTTTTGAAGAAGCAATGTGTTCTAACATTTTATTTGATTAGTTCTAGGCTAAAAATAAGTAGTTTAATTAATTTAAAATGTATATTTTACTTCAAAAAATAGTTTAATGTTTTAAACATTGATAAACTTTAATCATGTTTAATCATTTCCCTCTTCTTTCCCGTTGGTAGCTCTCCATTGCAGTGTCTGAGATCCCCCTTAAGGTGGCGAATATCTCGCCCACAGTGGAGGAGATCTCCACCAAGGCCTCCTTGCAAAATGTTACAAGTAGTAACTTTACACTCATACATTTGACACCACTCCCTTGTTTAAAGGTTGGAGACATGTAAGTCTATGCTTTGGAATACATTTAGTGTTGGAAAAGGTCAGTAGGCAAAAGTAGTGAATATATGCTAAAGTGTAAGATTCCATTTACATAGGTAGATTTACTCATATGTAAATTTGCCCTTGTGAATAGACTCCAATGTAATTAAGATGATAACAATGGATCACTTGGTTCCATTGATGGCCTTTCCATACCTATATGAAAGAGCACCCAGATGCTATAAATATTGTTGGTTAGTGCTACAAAATAAAATAACATTCCAAAACACAACAAGCTGTACACCGATGTTGAAGGTACTATCACAATCTATAAACAATTGTTTGCTGCCTACAAAGTTAGGGAAGCAATCAAACCCTGATCTGCAGACATGTATTTGATTGCATGACTGGTCAGTAGGACTCAATCTTAACCAAGGAATACGAAGGCTCCTAGTGGAACCGCAAACCACCAAGCACGCTTTGTCTAATCATGGAAATGAATGTGGTTTAATGTTGCCTTTTGTGAAAGACAGAGGAATGTTGCATTTGCTGCAAAAAACATAAGTACAGGATCCAGATACATTTTTCTCTACTGGACATGATAATTCAATTACCAATCAACAAATCTAAACAAACAAGCATTTCCTCGACGCTTATCAAGACTTACCAATGTAACCGCTAACATGGCTTACATGATGAGCATTTGGCACTAAAGCCATCAGATACATGGGAAAAAAGAAGTAAATGTAATACTTCACATATTTTAATGCTTACAGTTCCATCAATGTCTGCTCTATTGTCCGCAAAGTGTACACCGATGCGGATGCACGATTTTAACTGATGAGGTAATGTCATGTTTGAAATTTAAAGAGCCATAACCTGTCCACTTTAACTAGTGATATCATCTTTGCAATTTTCCAGTGGGACTTTGTGTAAACATCAGTAATGCGCCCTGCAAGGCTTGCTAGAGGGTTGTTAAGGATGGCATTAGCCATCATGAAGACATCTTTTTTCTTTGATCTCATTTCAGTTGTCAGATACGGTTATGTTACTGCCGAATTTAAGCATTCCTGAAATTAATGTCTCAGAGGTTCTGACCCTGGTAGTGGTTGGAAATAGAATAAATGGTTTGTGTAAATTGATTATAGCAGGTTTATGTCAGATTTAAAAACAAATGGAAAGACAAAGTGGCCTTTGCTAGCTTGGCAGCAGTGAGCTTGGAAAGTCGGGAGCATTTTGTCAACTTGACATCTTGCAGAAATGTTAATTACAGAGGGACAGATAGCGAGTCTTTTGTGGGGCGTAGTCATACACGAGCGGCTATTGGCCAAAGGCTAATTAGTGGTCTAATGGGTAACATTAGTCTGAAAATAGACTTTATATTGCAAAGGATATTCTGTTAAAATAGTTGACATTGTAATATTTTTCTTGGCTATGCTATAGAAAGTTGAAGACTGACTCACAAATCCGCAGAATCGCTATCCCACTCAGTGACACCCCAAGAGTGTTTTTAATCCCTCGGACGAGAAATTCTCCGTTACATCATGGAAAACCTTGGACCAGCCGGGTGGCCCAAACTCACAATATATCCTCCACCAGGGAAAGAGACCAGAGCCAACCCCGATGGTTAAGGGTTCAAGAGTGCTAACAGCGCAACACGGCCTCCACCCAAAGCCCACATTAGTTGTCACTTGTACTTGAATTTAAGGCAAAGGCATGAATCCTGATAAGTCTCTGTTATATTCACAAAAGCAAAGAATATCTCATGCCATGACAATACGCGAGGTCTGACCGCTTATTACTTGAACTTTTGAACAACGTCAAGCAAATGACAGCTCAGGGTAGTATGAAGTGTAATTTGTTAATTGTCCATGACAGAAGCATGCAAGTTACACTCAGTTTTTTTAAATGCAGAAGTCAATGTACCAGTAGGTTTGGTTTGGTTCTTCGGTTTCAGCACGTAGCGTGTCGTCATTACCTTATCTGACCTTCTAGACATTATCGTTGGAAACAAATGATCGCTGTAGTTCGTTTACAAGTACTTAATGCAGAAAAGACCATTCATTCCACTTATGGCTTGTATCATTCCAAAATGCCACAATTCTGTGGTGTCCTCATTACTGAGTTTTCGGGAAATCTTACTAACACCATTTAGCGAGGCAGAATGCGCACATGAAGGGTTCTCTGGGAGGCGTGGAGTTACAGAGAGATCAGTAGTGTGTCGGGACTTACAATCCCACTCGCCCCATCAAGGGGATTGCTGAACATTGGCACAAGGAGTCTCGCTTGCCACCTCTAATAGAATGGTGGTGGTTGTAGGAGGTCTTCATAATTTCTTACGGTGGCAAATTATTGCCGACTGCAGAGGTGTTTTCAAGCCTCTGGCCAAAAACATCATGGAAAGGTCTGGCATGGATCTGACCCACCTAGATCTACATTGTACATCCTTACATTAGGGCAAGTTGTTATTTCGGCTTGCTATCGATTACCTAAACCTAATATGGGGTCCTAATGCTGTGAATATGCATGTGAGCACATCAGTAGCAAAAGTATGAACAGCTTTATTTGATGTGCCAGCTGATTGGGAACTAACGCAAGAATGATATTATGGCTTCCACAATGCTGCCGGATAAAGTTTTGAATTGAATTGATTGAATTGATATGAAGACCTTTGCAATTTCATTTGAGATGCTGCTGCGTCAAGGTTCTTCCGATATCACTTCGTGAAACACCGTGCACAAAGCTGTTTGAGCTTCCCTCTTTCTATGCTAGGCTTGCTGATCCATAGCAAATGCTGTAGGTTGCAAACCCTGCTTGAGTCTAATTAAACACCCAGCAATGTCTAATTATTCCTATCTTAAGACCTGGCACACCTCCCACAGTCTTGTAATGAGGTATGGCACTTCAAACGCTGCTTCCCAACAATTATCATCGATCTTACAGCCACCTCTCATGCACTCGCTTAGTTGATTACATTGGCTGTATGCTAAACATGTTTATATTGTTTATGATGAATAAATAAGTGTTGTATTTACCATGTGCGTTTAGGAGAAAAACAGGGCTACCAACAGCAAGCAGCGCGCCTTCTTCATCAGAGTTCGATCCATTAGATGGCATATGAGGAAAATAAAGTCGATAAGCCGAGGTAGCTCTGTATACTGGCAATTTATTGGCATCATGAAATGCAGAAATATTGATCAAACAGATGATTTGACTTGCTTTTACAAGTATTACACTTAAGAGGCGCTATGAGTACCACCTATAAAGGAAAGCAAAATAGAACCCTCAAGAAGCAAATATTGCCCCAATGCTGAGAGTTTAGGAGAGGTGAGTAGGGAATTAGGAACAACAAGGCATCACATCACCTACAAGGTGGAACAGATTTGCAACTTATGGGCACCACCTCTAAAAAATTTATAGGTTGAACAATATAGCATATACAAATTTCCATAACACCGCCTCTTCTAATTCATTTTGTGTGTCCTGCTCTGTGGTCATGGTTAGCTATACCAACCGTGTCCAAATTAGTCCGAATCTGGCAGCCGAGAGGGCTAAGGCAAGCCTATGCTTTCTGATACTGGTGGTCTAGCAACTATAAGCAGTTACAGAGCTGAGCCCTGAATGCTGCTGAGTTTCCATTCTTCCTCATCTGTATGTCGCCCAGCCAAGAAATTATGAGAATATCTGAAATGAATAATGATGACTCGTTTTGAAGGCATTATTGTCTCATAATTGACCTCCATATCTGCTGTTTATGCCCCAAACCTTGGGTTAGTGTCAATATACCACACAATATCAGCAAGGAAATCAGCCGTGCCCTTTCATCCTCCAACTAACCAGAAAATGGAACCACATTAGTAAGAGAAGCCACATACGAAATGTTGTCGATTGTTCCCATTTGTTGCTGCTGATCACAGAAGCCAGGACTGCTAGGGTCTTTCATCGTGCCTGTACTATAGCCTGCAGTCCGCTGTGTGTCAGCCTTTAGAGTAAGTAAAAAAAAAGTATAATTCAAAAACCAAGGGGCATATCAACAACAACCGGCGATAATTATCGCTAAGCGCACTTAGCGCTAGGATAATTATCGCCGGCTAGCGTTGATTTTTATCGCTGAGATAGCGTGCTATTAGCAACGCTTATCTCAATAGCGATAAAAATCCTCACGCTAAGTGGCTAACGTGAGATTATCGCTGGAAACCCAGCGATAATCTCACGTTAGCTTGTTGATAGGGACAGACAAACTTAGCCATGATATCCTCCTTCCATAGGATATCATGGCTAAGTCTGAAAAATACCAGACGTAAAAAAGCAGCGTTAACCGCGGTTAGCGCTGCTTTTTTTGTCTCTAACAGGGTTAGCGATATTCTTGATAATAGGAGAAATGTCGCTTAGCGACATTTCTCCTATTATTTTACTCTGGAACGCCCCCTTTGCATCTCATTAGAGATGCAAGGGGAAGCGTAGAGTAAAAGGGTGCTAACATGCGAATTTGCATGTTAGCACCCTGGTGTTGATAGGGTGCTAGTTTTATCTCTGCTTTTTTGGCTTTTAAAGCCAAAAAAGCAGAGATAAAGCCCTTGTTGATATGCCCCTATGTTACAACTGTGCCAATGGTTTGATGTACTAAAAAATATAGCATATGTCTCTGGAGGGCTTCGAAAGCACTAATCTGAAAATAAACCCCAGAAGAGAAAATAATGTGTTCCTAAATTACCACGGGGAGTGGAATTGATTGACAAAACAATACATCGCACTGCGCATCCATCGCACAGTGACAGTCTTTTATGTGGGGGATAAGAATTAGGGGGCAGGCCCCTAAAGCTATTAGTTTGACGTTTTTATATACAGATCAGGGCATATATTTACACGGTAGAAAACAGAATTATAGTATTGTTCGGATAGAAAACGAGCCAGGGACATTCTGAATTCATGGTGGAGCTTCACGTGTGAAAAGAGGGCCATCCATTATGTCTTGATAGCACAACCGCCATAGACAAAGAGACACAATTTAATTGTACCGAATTAGACTCGTGAGATTTCCTTTTTTCTCAATAATTGGCGACTGGAGCTGGCATTGTCTGCGTGCCTAATGTATGCCATTCTTCTTAATCTCTCTGTGTTGCCAGATGATGTCTACGGAGATGACGTTGCCATTTTAATGAGTTTCTTCCACTAGATTTCCGAATGCTTGTGCTGAGGTGGAGTAGAAAGGGATTCAACAGATAGCTCACCATGTAGAGAAATGTTGTTTGGGTGGGTGTTTTGCTACAGCACTGTGTTCATTTTAAGCGCAGTTTAAGATATTCAGCACTATAAGTAATCTGCGTTGAATATCGCGAGATGCTCTGCGGCACTCTTTAGTAGAATCACAGACGACTCTCATGATGTCGCCAATGGCTAAAGTAGAAAAAAACTAAGATACATAGCAGCACAAGGAAGGACTGATGGTAATTGGACACTTAGAAGGGACAATTATCATGCCTAGTGCCACCGTGGAAAATCAAAGATTCAAATACTGGCAAAGTGGTGTGAACTTTCCCCCTTTGGAGGTCGATAAAATGAGCACCATTAAAAGTGCGTATATATGACACATTTAAAAACAAGATATTACTATATGCTGGTTTTGAGAATGAAAAGTTTTGGGACCTGCCATCCAATTATGCAATGTGACATGAATTTAAACACAGCAACACTGTAATGAGCATGGTGTCCGACAAGACGGGCTAATGACCAGCCCATAGGAAGACTTTTCTAAGTGACTGCCACCACATATACAGTTCTCACATATTATCACAGAATATGCAAGCCTTGAAAAAGATTATGTACGTGACTGATTCGACTGCAGAGAGCAACATGTGTCAACTCTTGTAATTTTTTCTGCCACTAGAAAAGGACAAAACAATAAAAACGTCACTTAAACAAAATAAAGCAAGTGGATGGTTATTTTACAATACATTCACACAACCAAGGAATGAGATTAAAATGAGAAAGAACACAATAGGACATCATTTAAGAATTGTACTAAAAGAGAATTCTCAATAGAAAAAGGCTTAAGATTAAAATGAAAATATGGGTGGGGTTTAACAGAATCAGGAAAGGAAAACTTTATTCACGTAAACGCATGTTTGGCTGGACAGAGCACCTGTCTGCAAGATCTTTTGTTACCAGTGCCTTAATTTATGCATATAGTGAGCTTGCGCTCTATCCGGAATACTATCTCCCACCTCTGCTGAGGATTCTTTGGTGCTAAATTCTTCCTCCCATGGAGAGCTTGCAATACAATGCATGGGGTACTGTTTTACATCTCAGAAGCAAATGATACAGCAAATAATCTCATATTACATTCTTTAAATCATAGATTGTATACAGAAAACAAACATTGTTTGATCTTTTTTCACAGCAACAGTTTTGTAAATCTTTTTATTAAGACTGAAAATGCTAGTCGGACCTACGGACTTTGCCAATGCATGCTAAACATTTACTCATACGAGATTCTAAGTCAATGACCAATGAAGTAATCACAATTTTCACGGTAGATTGGGTGATACCGTCTGATTGATGATGAGATCTCACTCAGGAGCATGCTTCACTCTCTAATAGCATATCAGCAAGAAGCATTTTGCCTTAACTACACACATTTTGGCTTTATGTCACTGGTGCTATAAGACTGTATAATTGTAATGGACGCATCTGCTTTGAACGCTTTCCTGCATAAAATGTTCTAGTGAATTTCAGCATGCAGCCTGTTTTTACCTTGCACTTTCTGTCAAGACCCTGTAGTTTCAAATCTCTAGACCTCCCACTGTCCTTTTCGTTGCTGCCACAAATCAGCCTAAGTGGTCAGCATAACGAAAGTGCATCCACTTGGCCAGCTGGTAAAATCGCCCTCTAAGTAAATTAACAGCGGGAGCTCGCTTGTGAGGTCTATTGAAAGACTTTTTTTCTGGTCTATTCTGCACTAATGAAATGGACTATAAAGTGACCTATTCAGCTGAAATTGCAATAAGTAGCAATAGCTTCTGTGCTAAAACCTTCCTCTTCTCTTGTTCCACCAGGTATGACTACGTGGATATAATCGATGGAGAAAATGCCAATGGCAGGCTTTTGGGGAAGTTCTGTGGGAAGATTGCTCCCTCTCAGCTAGTTTCCTCTGGACCCTCCATGTTCATCACATTTGTCTCCGATTATGAAACTCCTGGAGCTGGGTTCTCCATCCGCTATGAAATCTACAAAACAGGTCAGTGGTAATGTTCAATTTGAGATGCCTTCTAGTCCAATCACCCAACCAGAACACGTTGGTAAGCAGGATAAGAGCAGATAAAGGGTCTTAATGATTTTTTTAAATGGGTGAAATTATATCACAGGGAATGGTTGTATTAAAATAAAAAGGTGCAAGGTGACAACACCACAATTTGAAATAGCTTGTTGCTAAATAATTTGATTTGGAGAAGATATGTGAGTTCCAATGCTATAGGGTTGTGCTTTTTGGAGAATGACATGATAAAAAAAAGTTGTTAGTCACAAGGTTATTTCATAACACTATGTATAAATTGTCTACTAGATAATCATTCACCAAGTGTTTTAAGTTGTCTTGTTTTTTTCAAATAATACAAACCTTTAAAAAATATTTGTATAATATCAATGTCAGATTTTTCAAATGGTGGCAAAGAAAGGGTGTTTGCTTACACTGGTAAAGTGCTGTTTTGACTGTAACTCCCATTTCACCGGGACACATTTACACCTAGGGCCTATCTGGTGCCACTGCACTGATCCGCCCCCCACCCCAACCCCCCAGCCACCTCCTCGTGTAGCTTTCAGCAGCCACCTAGTATCCTCCTGTCCGGGTTATGGTCCTACATGGAGGCCGTCTTGGATGAAAAACAAAGCATCTATCTTAACTACAGAATACATGATACAGATAAACTCCCTATGTGCACGTGCAGTGCTAAGTACTGAGCTGGGAGAAAGGAGTGGTTGAATCTGAATACCGTCTGCCGGCTGGCATGTTCTTCAATGGGCAGAGGTTACCACAGATGACCTCTGACAAGAGAAAAATGCCATTACTCAGCAACAATGCAGTGCAGAGGGATATATGCTGCTCCCAGAGGGCAGAGGTTGGTCCTAAACGTGTTAAAAAATATATATTTGTCTCAATAACTAATAAATTAGTTTAGATGTTTCTAGTTATTTTGCCTGTTTATGTTGACGCATCTTTGAACCTTTTAACAATAGTATCATATATAGAGAAAAAGCGAAGTAAAGGTAATGTACCTATGAAAATGACCACTGGCCCTTTGGACTCAAATTCCTAAGCCCCGGTAAAACAGTGGGACTTATTGAATGTTAGCCTTTATTATGGAGGACCGTGATGAATGAATGTGATTTAATGCTGCTTCTTTTAAATGTAAGGCAATTAATTTCAATAACTTATTTTTATTTAGCGCTTTATACTGCACTTCTGCAACTTATAAGCACTGTAAATAAAAGCTATTCTTAATATTACTCAATTTAATGGTATTTTGTTTACTGACCATAGTAGGAAAGAAGGTTGAGTGAGACTTGCTGGGTTTCGAACTCATGGCTTGTAGAGACCATCATATCTTGGTAGCGAACATTGTGGCAGTTCACCTCACCTTTCCCCTTCCAAATAGGACAATACTTCATTATTTTTGGGGCAACTGGATGACCCATGTTGGTTGCGCCCTACGTCGCCTTGCCTGGTATTACCTTAATTAAACGCCAGGCTTCATTCATCCCGTGTTTCTAGCTGCTGCTCTCTTGGGAACCATCACACGGCCTAGTTAAATGGCGGCTAATAATAACCGCACCACAGAGGGGGCTGCATGAAAACAAGCACCGCCCTCTGTCCCGCCCACCATCAGGATGGACTATTGCTGTTCATTTGGCCGAAATCCTAAAATATGTTGACAACTGTTGCGGAATCTCCACAAACTGTACGCACAATTATCGTC
This sequence comes from Triturus cristatus, assembly GCF_964204655.1. NCBI lineage: Eukaryota > Metazoa > Chordata > Amphibia > Caudata > Salamandridae > Triturus > Triturus cristatus. Next base: position 451,537,549 of record NC_140593.1, on the reverse strand, counting down.
ATTAAGGCAATCGGTACAATTTCATATGTTCTTGACCAGGTGACAGCTTCCACAAAAAACGCTAATTGGTGTTTTATGTGCTACATTAAATAAGTTCCGTATGTCAACATTGATATCGGGTGACTTTTAACAATATGCCTGGCCTACACATACGCAGTTCATCATGCCCCCCCCCCCCCCTGCAACACTTTATGGTTGCACCTGTGTCAACACCGCGCTCGAGCGACCCCGGGGCGCGGGCCGCACGTACCAGCCTCTCCCATTACTCTCGTCACGAGGCACAGGTCACATCTGGCGAGCTCGCCAAGCCACTGCGCGCGCGCAACCTAAAACCGCGGCTCCCCTCCGCTGGGTTGGAACAAGGCACGCCAATTCGTGTAAATATCCTGCCCCGTTTCATAGCTGTCAACCGCTGGATTTAAAGATTTAACTTTAAGAGGAGCTATAATTACTTCTCTGGGGCCCTGTCAGGATTTCTACAACTTATGTTTTTACCGTTCCCTCAGGCCTTCATATTTGTCATCTGTCTCACAGCAGGCAGGCATTTTTTTTTCCAGCGCTCTGTAGGAATGAACACAAAGGCCTGGAAGGGACATTGCTTTTCGCAGTTGGCTCGAGACGGCCAGGCGCAAGTGCTGAGTGAGCGCGCGGGGCAGAAGAGATCACCGTAATGACAGGTGTAGGAAGGGAGCCGCGCACTGCTTAATAATGTGCTGTGTTGGTAGCAAATTGGACTTGTCACACAGTGAGGCCTAACCTTATCCCTTTGTCCCCCAGTGTCGGAATGTTCCAGAAACTTCACGGCGCCGAATGGAGTGATCAAGTCCCCCAGGTTCCCCGAGAAGTATCCGAATAACCTGGAATGCACGTACATTATTTTTGCTCCCAAAATGGCAGAAATTATACTGGAGTTTGAAAGCTTTGACGTGGAACCGGACACCAATCCTCCCCGAGGAGTGTACTGCCGCTATGACCGGTTGGAAATCTGGGATGGATTGCCTGATGGTAAGAGACAAGTGTCTGGAAAATGGCTTTCACCTAATTGAAATCAGAAGAGTTTTCCTAAAAGTATGAACATAGCAGTGTTTAATCAAGTTACAACGTCAATACACTAATTCATTAATCCCTTTATTATTTTAACGTCAAACACAAGTGTTACAAAGAAATGTCCATATATATGTATATGTGTGCACGTGTAAATAGATGAGTACATATAACATATTTGGGTGCTTTTATTGCACAAAATGCAGTGGTATAAAAACCCATGTTTACAGGGAACTGTGAATTATGGCTAATGTTTCACAGTGCCTTGCGAAATGCGGGTTTCATCATCATAATGACTAGGACTATGCTGCAAATGTATCAAAATGATGTGGCAAGATTATCTAAATTATGCTGTTAAAAAGACAAATTATGCAGGTAGCGCTTTGTGAAAAACTCTCTGGTAGTGCTTATCTTGTTCAGATGGTTTCATATTTGGTTACCTGCACTCATTTTTAGGGACCATGAATTATTTTTCATCATTTGACTTTGACACAGAACAAGGAGGGAGTAAGCACAAGAAAATGGCTACAAATAGAGAAGGGGGAGAATAAATAATACGCAAGCATGAGATGAAAATACAGGAAGATTAGGTTGGTTAAAAGAAAGACACACAAGATGGAATCGAGTCTATGCAGCCGTGATATTTGACAACCCTGTATCTGGCAACTTCGTCAGCAGGCTCATAAGAAAAGCTTTGGACCACTGTAACTGATGCACTGGTGCAGGAATACGCAAACACCCAGTAGCTAAGGAATTAAACAAAAGGCAGCTCGGTGCACGTGATTCCAGTGTGAATGATGACTGGGTTTGTGTGGTATGAACTGCAGATTCATGAGGAGATGGACGAATGATGTAAAAGTGTTGCTTGTTTCAGCCGGCATGAGTTGCCTCTAAAATGTTCACATTCGCAGACGGGCCAATCCCAAACTGCATTTATGAGTACTTTAAGGAGTACTACAGGAGTACTGCAGGAGTACTACTCAGCTGCTCATAAGTGCTATTCTAAATTGGCCTCAATATTTTCATTGTGGATGAAGAAAAAGAGTGAAACTCAACCCTACTCATAAACTTTTGGGGTTTCTGGTGACAGAAGACACACCAATTTTAAACGTAGTTTGGAAATATTTGGCTTTTGTAGCCATCAAGATGCAGCCTGGGATTAATGTAGTAACTTTATGATAACTGTAGATGTAAGGCAACAATTCACAAAGTTCCTACTCATAGTGTGAATTTGGCGCGTTGCTAAACACTGACATCCCTTTCTCCCTGTAAATATAGGAGTGTTAGCAATGTTTTACTCAGAATAAGACACTCCAGCATTTATGCACTCAATGCAAATGCTCAATGTGAGTATAATAATGAATAACTGAATGAAAGAATGTTGCTATTGCACAGGAGTGACCTCAGCGGGTTTTCCATGTTGGTGAGGGCTAATCTACCACTGACATACTTGCCAAGAAACAGAAGAGGAGCCTGGTTGTAAAGGCCCGACAAACAAGGAAATGATCAGATATTATGTGCAGATGTGCTGCAAGAGAATTCCTCTCTTTCCGTGCCCCCTGAGAGGAAGAGCAGCGGATGGAATTGCATGGTGGACAATACATTTGCAGATAAAGATCTGAAATCCATTCTTTTATTCAATCAATCCATTAGAAAAGTTATGAGGAGTCACAATTTCACTAGTGGCCAGCTTGCTGTGCCTTTCTTCTGTCTAGCCCTGTTCCCATTCCCTAACCTAAACCCAGAAAATGTTTACTGACATATTTTGTGTGGATTCAATTGCCATCTGCAGATAATTTTGGCCTCGGTTCCTGACTCTACCAGCAGGATCTGCAATTTTCACTCAAGGATGATACTTTTGTACACCTAAATGAAAAATAGATGTGCAGGATATTGTGTGGATCACTCAGGCTGTATTTAAATGAGGTGAATGTAATAGGGAACTATGAAATGAAGGAGTTCCTTGATTTCTTGCAGATCTCGTCACTGGCATTACACCAGAACCCTGCACTCGTTAAAAAGTAATGGTTTTGATCTGATTTAAACCATTTAAAGTAGGCTGTGGAAAGACATCTGTCAGTTGCCTCTCAGTTTTTACTGCCCGGCATTAAGAAAATTGAATGCCACAGACAACAACGCGGGCCTTGAAGTAATTGGGATCAAAAGCCGAAATTCCACTTTCTTCTGAAAAATTGGCTTCTACATCTTGTGTTTGTTATTGCACAGATTGTTAAACGAATATCACTTTTAACTGCAAAAAAATCAATAATTGAAAACATATTGCTGATTCATTTAGACCTCACTCTCTTTCTATGATGCCCGATCAGTATGTTCCTGTTTTTTATTACATGACCATACCAACTGTGCATATTCAAAACCAGTGGTTGGGCTGATTGAGCTGATTTTAAACATTGCATCACTGACAGTTCTTTTTGCAGCGAATACTCGCTAGTTTTCTTTTAAATAAATGACCCCATAGGTGCTTCTGGCCTGTTGTGAGGTGCAGTCTTTGGAGTTGATCCAGAAACTTGTAACTATTTTGAGACACAAGAGAGGTTAGGCTTATGGGCAGCGAAATAAAACTCTTTGTAAACAGAGACTTAACAGAGTCCATTTAATCCTCTTAGCCACCATTCACCATTAAACTCCCAAGGTTTTGTATATATTGGAAGGTCTTCAGGAACTACATTCCAGACTAACTTGGTAGAGTTAGCTTTTGGTGTATGAATAATAACACGTGCTTTCCAGTTTTTATCACGTCCTGTTTACCTGCTAGGGCAGTGTAGACTTTAACCTATGGCCATTCATGCTGGATTAATAGCAGCACAGGCTCACAGGCCTCAAAGTCAGTAGGAGAGCTGGGTGAGCTCTACAGGCGCTATTGAAACCCAGCACATTATACTCTTCTCCCTAAAAAAGTAATGTTGGCCAAAATACCAAGAAGTGCTCCCTCCCCTGGAAAGAGAAGGGGTTAATATTTTTTTAAAATTTATTTGTTAGGTTTTTGTTCATGTATCTGTTTATAAATTTGCATACTTCATTTTCAGTTCTTATCCAAAGCTATATAGATGTCATTACAGAAATTGTGCATATTTCTGAAGTTTATTAATATATGCAATTAATTCAGCAAGAAGTTTTTTAAGCAGAGGAGAGCAAGGGAGTGAGAGACTTATGTAGACCAGCGAATTTCATATGGTGGGCGCTGGGAGCTTTAAGGAATAAAATATGCATGGTGTACCTAGGAGAAGCAGAGAAGAGACATCAAGCTTGCCAATCAGGTATAAAAAATCTCATATGAGTATATTATAGATGAAAGAGGAAGAAGAGACGAGGAGGCTGGAAACTCAACACAAATATGAATTAGTATTCGAATATCGAAAGGGCTACTATTTATGGAAGAATGTTTGTGATGGAAAAAACGACGGGAGGTTTGCTTTTTTTTCTGTTTTGTGCTTTTGAAACTTAACATGATCTGGGACTGGATACATCTGCTCAGTAAGCAAAAGCAACTGGTTACATTTGAATCTCAGTTTACTACAGACAGATATAGAGGAAAACCAGAAAGTAACATGCTAGGAGTGGTATGAAACGAGTGTTTGGCTGGTGCATAGAATAAGTCTGTCTGCAGTGTAAAGTCTATTACGGGGTGAGCAAAGTTTACACATAGCTCATGTTGATGACAGGCGCCACTTGGAACTAAGATGAAACATTCTAAATACTTGAGAATCTGGACATGATAGAAAATAAGAAATTTTCTTTAGTAACCCATAGCCATTAGAACGAGAACTGCAGAGAACAGTAGCACACTGGCTGAAATTGCTTCTATTCTTATTAGGAAGAGCAGCGTTGTTTAAAATGATCCTCCCCTTAAAGATTTTTTTATACACTACGTAGCACACCATATAGTGTACCTAAAATGTTTTCTAGTGGTTTGATGATGAGTTGAGAACACTGCTTTGGAATGGGGGAATTCCCACGATAGCTCTGAGGACAATCCAAAAATCAGTATAAGCGAGAGGGAATTGCAATTCTTAATGTTATGTAATACTTTGAGTCCACACAATAGGTAATTGCAAATGACTGGGCATTTAAGCCTCAGAATAAACTGACATTTCGAGTGGATATGCATGCACTCAGCAAGCAGGGATACCTGCATTTGCTTTATGGTGAGAATTAGACACATGCCTTACCTGACATTACAGACCGATGAAATCTGGATGAAACTAAGCAAGGAAACAGAGCGGAAAGGGAAATTGGCACATAAAACGTCACTATGGGTGGGGACCAGATTAAAAGAAGCATCCTTGGTGGGGTTGAGAATGTGGAATACCATTGGAATAACGACATTGGGAGACATATGGAGAAAGGAGAGCATGTTTCCATACCCACTAGTCAAAGAAGAATATGATTTGCAGAACACTAAAATACTCATTAGATGACTCGTAAAGGCCCTTGAGGACTCCCCCCTTGAACTCGAACAGCTAGAAGACTGGATCTACAGGACACACATATTTGATGACCCTCCAGGGGGGATGAGAAGAGTGTTTAGGCTTTAGGCCAATTGAGTTAGTAGATTGGAAGTAAGCTCTGATGTTCCCATGGTCGGTATTGATCAGATCGAGCTTTTGGCTGAGACTCCTTAACTTCCTTCAAAGAGATTATTACTCTTGGGTGCTGCTTAAAAAGTATAGAAAAGCAAAGAGATATAATTTTGAGAGGTAGTAGGTGAGGGGAAACATTCACATGCATAATTTATGAATGCCCTATCACAGACAAATATTGGAAAGATGTGGGAATGAAGTTAGAGATGGCGCTGAACCTCCCACTTGTTTTGAAGGTGGGCATGGTCTTGTTTGGTGTCTCGGAAAGTCATTACAATGTACCAGAAAATGTTCATAAACCACGGGCCCAGCCCGGATAGAGCAGTGCCTCCCGTCCTGAGCTGTTGCCAGGTGAGGTGAGGCGTCTTACTTGTTATCTACGGCTATCACCAGTATATCGTAATCTACCTAAGGTGAGACTACTGGTGTTGTACTGGTGTTGTAGGTTGTGTTTGTTTCAAAGTACACTCTTTATTTTTTCACTTCATAGGCCGAAACATGTACACCTGTTTACTGGACAGATGCAGTTAATATTTCCAAACTGCACATGCACTGTTTTTACCCCTGACCCCAAGAGTTAACTAATAAAGCCTTTTTTCTCTTAGTAGTTAGTTTTACAACACGTATCACCCCTTTGCACTGCACCCTTCACCCAAGTGATCTTAGTGCTTTACATCTGTTGGATTTTAGTAGATCCTATACAAGAGTAGTATCTAAAAACATCCCTGATCTCCTCCCTCGCAGTGAAGGGGTTGTAGCCCTTGGCCGCACTAGGTGTCTCAGCCAAGAGGAGAAATCCCCCATGATGAAGCATGCTACTCCGGCGGTGGGTGATGGGATTCCGTCCTCATTAACCCCTTCCAGGCTCATGACGGAACGGTTCCGTCATGAGCATCGGTTGAGCTGTGCTCATGACGGAACCGTTCCGTCATGGCCCCGCCCGCGCTCGAACCCTTCAGCACCGCGGGGGAATCCGCGCAGCGCTGAAGGGGTTAAAGGCTCCCCCATGTATGATTGAGAGCCTTTGCTTATGTTCTATACCTTTAGTGCTTTTCTAAGCCTGCTAGACCTGCGGATAACTAGGTGTTTTCAATTGTTGTATTAGGTAAATTATCCGTGCTGGTCTTAAAAAAACTTCCCTTGGACGCTCCTCCCCCGGTTTTGTATTCACTGCTTACTGAATGTCAGCCCAGTGACATTTCCACTGGCCTCTGAGAGAGCAGGGCCATGACAGAGGAAGGAGATTACAAGAAAAGGGTGAAACAAGCTTCCTCCTCTCCTTAACACCCAAGCACAGGGCCAGACTGGCTGTAGCGATCACTGGCCATTTCCCCAGTGGGCCGCCAGGGTGGAGGCCAGTTTTGGTCCTCTGGGGTGCTGTTTTTGTTACCGGGAGACAGTTTTGCAGCATAGCTGCAATATCGTCCCTCTGTAACAAAAGCAGCGGCACTGTTTCCCATGCGCAAGCCCCCGCCCCCCTCCCGGCCTTTCCGACTCAATTGCCAGGGTCGGTTTGCGTTCCCAGTCCAGCCCTTCTCAAGCATCTCACTTTAGGATTCCAGTTACCATTCCTCAAACGCCGGCAGATTTTAAATGTAGACATCTCTAAAAAATTCTTTCCATAATTAGATGGTCATATATATGTGGCAGAATGTGGTAAGTATGAAACAGATGGAGGAAGAAATTAGGCAACGATAAAAGAAGAGAAGTCGCCAACTTCAAGAAGAAGACACAGTCATCTTGCTATTTTTAATTCTATAAGATGAACACATGCAGGATGTCCCTGCTGCTTTATGAGGCAAGCTTAAATTTGAGAAAACCAGTAAAGTATGACAAATACATTTCAAGAGAAGACCTTAACTACATTCTATGGGTTTCCATGGCATTAGACAGAGAGTAAAAGTTCACTTATCTCAGTCTATTTTTAACTGTATCACGGATGGTTGACCAAGTGTTAAACTCCTTCACCTATTCAAAATGTTCAGTCAAAGTGGCATGCAAAGAGCACAGGAGAAATCAACGTGGTTCATCCTGAATTCAGTTCGACTCCAATCTTAACTAACAAAACATCAAAACCAAATCCACTACATTGCTTACTCTCTAGACCACATCTACCCTCTGAATAAACACCCTGAAGGGTCCCCAGGTGGGGTGTGATATACTTTTTTAGGGTTGCAGCTGTACCCCAAGTACCAACGAATTCCCTGTATGAAATGTTATAAATCGACTTACCATGAAGAAACAAAAACTCTCTACAATATTTTGTTGCTGTAAACTGAGGAGCCTGCCATGTATGTCAAATAAATATTTCTTTAATGTGCAGGACCATTTCCTAGGACGGTGTCAGTGTTGGAAGGTCTCTTTCTGGGCATCTTTTCTCTGAAATTTCATTCAAAAAGTACAGCTGTAGCTTAGACGATGACGCCCTGTGATGCACGCTTCGTTTCAAATCATATGTGTCTGCCTCAAACACCCTCAAAACACAAACTTCACGTAGAGGTCAGGACGTTGGTGGGACAACTACAACCAGGAAAAAAGTGTGACACCGTATCCCCTATAAGACAGAGACATCACATCATCTCGAAGTTGATTTGCCTCCAAAGAAATACATTCGATAACTCTGATAAATGTTGTGCAGTCGCCCTTATTAGAAAGTAAAGGTTGATTCAATTTGATGACTGAGTATTGGAGAGCTAGACAGCAGCAGCAAAATATTGGCATTGATTTACACGCATTACCCGGACAGTCATACCGCCATGAAAGGGTTAAGGATCAGGAAATCAAAAACCGATTGGCAGGTATTTCCCACATTCCCTTTGTTGCTGCCAGCTTCTAAAATGAAGCAGCATGCTCACAGATGTGCTGTGATGCAAGAGAAAAAAATGACTTAATAAAATTCAAACAACACTTTCTAAAAACCGTTAGACGTTTGAAGGCCGCATGTCATTAAGTTCCCTTTTCCTGGAAATGGTCGATAGAGCATGTACTTGTTACCACAAACATCCTGATTTCTATTTCTTGTTAAAAAAACATTTTATGAAGTGTTATTCTTAATGAGTGCAATTTTCATAAATGCATACATATTCGGACTTACATCCATCATGGAATCTTTATTTTTTAAATCTAGTCGTCCTTCAAGTACAATTTAATTGTACCTTTTAGTTCTGACCTACCAGACAGCTTCAACTAGCTCGTTTGGATTAGCCCAAAAACCTACAGTGGGTTTAGAGCTCGCCCATTGCCTCAGTAGTTTGCTTTTTTTGGCAGCCTTACTTCCTTGTTTCTCATTTGATGGTTTTGCCTCCTCCTCCTCCTCTTAAGTTTGTCCCTTCCCTGGAACATAGCCTATGTACCATGCTATTGACTGGCTGGCCAGTATCCTTCCACTGCTCACTTAGTTTTCTTTTTCGCTAAGCCCTCCATGGAAGTGCATGTGTTTTCCAACTCTCTCTTTTGTGCGCTGGACCCCCTGCCAAATACACATCCCTGTGCTCTGTGTTGCCATATCTCCTCCATGTTGTGTTGACTCTCCCTCCATTGTTGTGTTTGCCCACCATCTTTGTCAATTCTCCCTCCACTCTGCTTTATTTCTATTTTTCTTTCCCCGACTCTTTCCCCGACTCACTCCCCTATTGCTCTGTCACCCCTAAAAATCATTTTATTATTAGTTTTTGATTTTTGTTTACATATTTTGAAGGACTTGGCAGCTCCCATTTGCTCCTGGACTGCACTACTTGCACCAATGCACTTTAGCACAAATGTTTTTTTAAATTTTTATTTACCCCGCCAAGTGGCATCCACCATATTGGCTCACAAATAAAAAAACATAGAATAGTGTCTGCATTATTGAGTAGGTGTAGCATGCAGTATGCCTTTTACTAATGCTGTACATCATTGCCAAAAACATTGGCAATGCCCATAGGTCACAAAGGCAAGACCTGTTGGTTTTGCCAAGGCTTGCTCATTTTGTCAGTCACAGTTCTTTGCAGGCACTGTGTCTTTAGACTGCAAGCAGACTGCCTCTGCATATTGATGAAGAGAAATTACATTAATTTACTATAATGAAACAAACTCATAAGCAAACATACTCGAACCCTTTAAGACAGAGAACACATAGCTTCAGACTACGGCACAAATGCAAACCCAAATGATTGTGCCTGGCCTATTTCGTTATGTTAATCACACACTTTAGTTGCAATAGAGAAGACAAGAAAATCACTTTTGTGTTTGTGGGAATTAAGGCGATGTCTTAGTTTTCTACTTTTCAGTTGTGTGTGGGATGCTTTGCTGTGGAAATTGCTTGTTACCAACTATATGTCTTTGATATTGGATTATGTGCATGTGGAGCAAGGGGGCCGGATAATGTTGTCTTGTATATCTCTTGAGTGCTGGTATGTGTAAGGATGTGTTACACTGTTGTGAAGATTTGCCTTGCTCTACATGGCTTCCTATACTATGTGTGAGAGGGCGGGAAGATTTGTCTCTCAAATTCTGATGCTTTGGTGAATAATGGATGTGTGGGGAGTAGGCTGTGGTGTTGCTCTAAAGGCGGCACTTCTAGCACATCTTACCCATGAAATTCCAGTCTATTCAACATGTGTAGCTGGTCTTTGCAGTTCAAGAAGTACATTGGCAGAAGTGCTGTCTCGTCTACACCACAAAGACTGGGGTGGGGTATTTTAACACAGAAGTAGTGCATCTCAGCTACCCTCTCACTCCATGGCTCTCTGAAGTGATCAGAGGTCCTTTAAATTGGGCTAAAGTTGCACCAAGTGCTGTGCACTGAATGGGACACTCACCATCACTCGCCCCAGGCCCAACCTTGAAAGCAAACATTGTTATCAACCTCTGATATATCCTTGTGCTCCCAGCACATTATTCTATCATAGTGCTAGTGCTTACATGAGTGTGCCAAGTCTCTCCTCAGTGGCATCGCTCCACATAAAATCAAGAGGAACGCCCGCTCATGAATGCGCTGTTACTGCAAGAGCCTTGGTGTATTTAGTATAATGAGACAGGATGTGCCGCCTATTCCGTAATACCAACCAGTATGTGTTGGCAGTGGCGGCTGCTACGGAATGGGGGTGATGGGGTGAGATGGGGGACAGGAGGGGGAAGGATAGATTACAAAAATAATAATGATAGTTACCTGATTACCGCCGCAGCTTGACAGCAGATTTGTGATTGGTCTAAGCGGCCTGTTTGCCCGCTCAGACAGTGCTGGGAGCCTTGGGGCTGTTCTCCATCCAAAATGGTAAGGGCGCACAACTGTTTGGCCAGCCCAAGATGGCTGGCCAAACTGTCATGTGCACAAACTATCCCTCCCTGTGACCCCAGCCCACCCGGCCCTAACATAGCCCCGTAACTGGTACGAAAAATAAAATGATAAAAGCGTTATTAATATCAGTTAATTTTTCCTTTTTCCACTGCTCTGAGAGCAGTAGGGCGATGCTCCTGCGCCTTGGCGGAGGAGCCACCACTGTGTCTTGGGCATTGTTTTCACCAATTTGTTGTCGCAAGCCCATGTGTAATACTGCAAGAGGATGGTCTACGGTTAGTTAGTCAATATGGTGTCCTTGTTGAATATCAGCAGTGCTCATCCTAAAGAGAGCTCAGTCGCTGCGGCCAGGTTTAGAGTTGGAAAACGCATAAAGAGGTGTGTCCTGCTTTTCCTGCTCGCGGCTATCAACTGTCATTCTCGAACGGCTATCAACTGTCATTCTCGAACAGCCTCGAGGCGTTAAGTCCGGAACCCTGCTTTTTGAAGAGAGGTTTCGAAAATGCAATTAGGATTTCGGCAACGATTTTTAATTGAATTCATGGAAAATAGAACAACTTAAAGCATTGCATTGATCCCTATTTACTTAGGAGGAAAATAGTTCAATAGAATCTAATCACTGTTCACTGGGAGCTGAAATGATGAAAGACACACATCTGTCTCGCAGCCTTACTGCGCTATGGATTTTCCTGGTAAAGACTCAAACGTAATTTAAAGACGTTTACATAGACCCCGAACACCACAGGCTAGTCATAGCATCCCTGCTCTGGTCAATACGAGGAGTACATTACTGAACAGCAGAGCACAAAGGAATTCCTCGCGATTGATGTTAATGTCAGAGTAAATCAAGAACTCAATTAATCTCCCTGAGCTCAACTTTTTATGGTTATAGTCTAAACTTTAATGGTGCCAAACCTCAACAGCAAGCAGCTGCTGCACAAGGCAACAGTATAAGTAATGTGTGACCTATGCAAACCTGGTAGTGCTATTATCCTGCACAGTTTCATATTGTCGTCTGCTTTACTTGCATATCAGATGCATTGCAAAGTCCAGGAGTGCAATTTTTTTAACATGAAAAACTACAGCATTGAAACAATAAAGCACACATAGGGCACATCCTCTGTGGAAGTTCCACATGAACTCTTGCAAATGGTTACGGGAGGCAGATCCTTCTAGATCGCGGCCGAGACCTGGAACGAGCTCCCTCTCAACATCAGATGAAGCCCGACACTGCAAGCCTTCAGAAGGGACCTCAAGGCCTGGCTCGTCGGGTGTCCTCGGAGCTGCCCGAACCCCGTGCCCCCTTAGCGCCATGAGACCCTTACGGGTGAGTAGTGCGCTCTATAAATCCCTGATTGAACTGTTTTAACTGAATCTAGTTCTGGCATAAGTGTATTTGAGCAAAGGACTTTGGACCTTATTTGGTGGATGAGGAGCATCCACGAAATAAAAGTGACTATCCCGTCCCCCGATTTAGAGTGCATAGAGGCCCTGTAAACTCTAACTAGGACTGACGGGGCAGCTGCTGCTTCGTGGCTGATGTGCCGCGCCCAACAAGGCCTTGGTCTAGCTGCACTTTCATGAGAAATTATTATGTAAAAGTCCTGAAAATCAGATCCAGCCTCTTGGTCCTATGATGGACACCCCGGTACAAGATGTTTCAAGCACCTCATCACAGTGACCCCAGAGGTGGAATGTACATCTAGAATCAGCAAGGAGCCATTGCCAACCCACAGACACTGCCGTAACTGCTAGGAAGAAAACGTTTCCATCATCATCAGGGACTTGACCATGCCTTTGTGATTGCATTGCCACTGATGAAGATGAAGTTGGCCTTTCGGCAACAAGAAAGCATGCTGAAATAGCTAAAATGGCTTCTTTGTCATTATTAGGTCTCTATATCAATAGAGTCCGAAGTGTTTCTGTAGACTGAATTCTATTGTAGAATCACCTATGAGCTTTCGATTGAAATGATCACTTTCAAAGAGATCCCTGTGCATCGTCACTGTCCGGGAGGTTTTTATCTCAGTTTGCCTTCATTCTTAACCTATATATATAAAAAAACAACCTTTCTCAAGTAGACTTATGGTGATATCAAACAGAGGAATTTCTTGTGTAACTTTTGCATCAACTGTATAACATTTTAAGTGTCGCGTATCAGACAGATTTTAGCTGCCTGTGGGCAAAAGCCATTGGTGGAGTTTACAAAAAACTTACAGTGGTTCAGTGCCTTCTCACTGCTTACTGTTCGTTGGCTTTATCGTCACTCTCATTTGCTTGCTTCTTATTTGATGATTTGCTTTCCTCTTTTTGTTTTGTCCAGCTTCTGTAGCATAGTCTGTTTACCAGCCTTTTGGTATAAATATTTTTTGTAGCACCTAGCAACTTACATTTGTTGCTGGACCACTCCACTTTTCAAAAATCATGTTTGGTTAGGTAACATATATATTTTATCTATCCATGTGGCATCCGCCATCTTGCATAGTAAAGTAAAAAAATAAAGAAAATGGTGCCCACCCCAATTAATAGGTGCACGCATTTCTGGTGATACATATGCACACATACTTTAACATTTATGTGCGCCTGCTGAATGACGCTGTGCAAATATTATGACATCCACATTGCATCATGACACATATGCACTATAAGTGTGTCACATCACTACATATTTTTTCAGCTTTTTTATGCTGCACACTCTTAGCAACAACTATTTTGGTTCACCTGTGCTGTACAGGGTCGCCAATATCATTGGCAAAGCCAATAGGTCTCAAAAGCGAGACTTATTTGCCTCATCAGTTTGTTAACTTTTTGCTGTGCCGACCATCTATAAATTCTCCATTCCTTTTTTTAACTTCCCTCTTCCTTCCAATTGCATTGCAGGCGACAGAGAGTGTTGGAGAGGTTGATAGAACACTTTCCAATGTTACACAATAATACTCTGATGAGAGCAGGCACTTGAGGAATTACAACTTAAATCTAGAGGACTATGTTAAAAATAGATTAAAAATAAGAACCACGTGTCATGTTTAAAAAGTTAAACAATTATACATTTCATGAAGTAAAACAAGCTGATTTTTACTCTAATACTATTCATTCAAATGCTTCAGGTTGTTTTCTACAAACTACTGCAGCTATGTTCATTTTAAAAATCAACCTTTTAGTTTGTTAGGTTGGCGTTAGTCTATTAATACATAATATAATAACGTATATTGCTTTCAGCAAGGTCTCTTTGTTGATTGATCTGTTATTTTGTCATTTACATTTTTATTCCTTTCACCACAACATATGGCACGAGGCAATGGGTGCGCTCACTCCAGTCATTGGCTAACTTCAATGTGGCACTCTGCACTCTGACAAGCAGAATATCCACACACAAAGTTGTTCCATTCAGTGGCAAGGGCTGCTTTTTCAATGCATGCTTTTTGAGCACAAGAAATATTTTTGCTTCTATCCAGTCCATTGAAGAATTTATTGTTTGATTATTTAAAATCATTACAATTAGAAAAACACTTTATAATAGATTTATAAAAAGAGAGATAAAAAAGTAAACCATTGATACAAAAGTTAAAACACTGCGATATTAAAAAAATGTAATTGGAACGGGAAACCCTAAGTTAACATGATTTTCCAACAACTTGCTTTATCTAAAAAAGGGTGCAGTCCCATTAAAAAAGTTTTTTTTTAGATTGACGAGCACTTGCCATTGTTTGCAAAAAACATGACAAAACTAGGCGATCTTTGACAAAGCCAAAAGCCTAGTGATCAATACCAGACCTACTGCCTTTGCCAGTGCTTGTTTTTTTTCTGGTGGGTTCTCAGTTCCAGCAGCTACAGGCACAGTGCATGAGTTGAGACAGGGGTTAGAAAAGCTGTTTCTAGAAACTATTGCATTTGGAATTAATTTATGAACTAATACTTGTATAAAATGTTTGTATATCCTATAAACATACATTGTGCTGTCAATAAATGTTACATATGTGAATTAGATTTAACCCCTTCGCTGCTGCGGACATTCCGCTGCAGCGCTGGGGGGGCAGGGGGGCAGCGCGGTGGGCCTGTGCTCATGACGGAGCCGCTCCGTCATGAGCCACGGTTGAGCTGTGCTCATGACGGAACGGTTCCGTCATGACTCCGCCCATTTGCGTTGTCCCCCCGCACAGGCGGGGAAACAGCGCCGCGTAGGTGGAGCGGCCGCCAACGGTCGTGTCATGACGGAACCGTTCCGTCATGAGCACACGGCAACCGTGGCTCATGACGGAACGGTTCCGTCATGAGCGGGGAAGGGGTTAAAATGCTCCTTTATTTACTCCTCTGATCAATATTGCACTAGCTCGGTGGGCTATGGCGTGCATGTTGTGCATAGAAGTTCAATAATGCTCTGTGCCATATTTTGCTAAGTGCAATGTGTACGACTTTGAGCGCGAGCATCAAAATTATGAGACATGACTCATGAAGTCTCTCCCGCTATGACAATGTTCTTCTATTTGCGCAATCAATGCCTCAGTTGTTTCAGAGTCTGAAATACTGTCTCCGTCCCTAGGGTTACAATTATTGCCAGTGAACAGATTTAACCCATTCTTCACTTCTCAGAGTTGGCATATATCCTCAAAATAGTAAATGATATTAGTCCATCTTCAACTTTAACTATCTGTATTTTAAGAGCACTGGAAGTTATTTCCTACATTTCAGTAGCTGTCTTAATTTGACTTCACAAGTCTGTTCAAACGACTAAAAATGTACATTTTTGATAAATAAAAATGGTATAGATTACCATGTTTCCTTACTTGTACAGGATTGTAATGCTTTGTTACAAAATGTGGTGTATTTTGCAATAGGGCAAAATATGCCAGCTGCATCCGGCGTACAAAACCTCAGCTTTGGCATAAATGGAGTATGCCATGGTTCTATAAACTTCTGTGTAGGAGCAGCTTTGTTGGTGGAATGGTGCCCTGTGTGTGATTTGCTATAAAAATTGTTGTTAAAGTTGATGTGTTTGCATCACTGAGACACAGAAGACTAAATGGTGCCTGTGGAATCTCTCAATGAATTACGCCCTCTGGAAACCAACCCCGGAAAAATATGCCTTATTGACAGCTGCATCTTACACTAATAGCTAAGAATCTTGCATATTGAAGGTACCCTGGTAGTACCCAGAATGTGTAATCCTCCTGTTCCAATCTTCTGACTCATACAAAATATTAGAATATTGGAATGTGGACCACTCCATTGAATACAATGAAGGGCTCCGGTCTTATACGGGCCAGCACAAGCCAGCAGAGCAACATTCCAATGCTGCTGCTGTGAACAACTGCCTCTTTGAGCAATTAGAACATTCTGCCATCTAGGGGAAGAATGTTCTAATGGCCTTAGAGCCCTCTTGTGCCCTTCGCCTCGGGCCTTTAACGCTGGATAGGGCCTTTAACGGCCTGTAGAGCCCGCTAGGTCGGGCTCTAAGGCTATATTAGAACATTGGAACATTGGGAGCTCCATTGAACACAATGAAGTGGCTCAGGGCTAATAATGGCTGGTATAAGTGTTCTGTTTTAACATTCCAATGTTTGTCTTGCTGATTCTCCTTTTTTTATATTTAGAACATTTTATCCTCAGTAAGTGGAATGTTCTAATAGCTTTCTAGCCTTTCTGCCTCAGGCTATACCGGTTAATAAAGGCCCTCTCCCCCGTTATAGGCCCACGCCTACAAGCCCGGTTTATAACTGTGGTTCAGGGACTTTAACAACCGATGTAGACCTCGACAGCGGGCTAGAAGGCTATATTAATTGTGCTATCTTCCTAAAGCTCCTGGCACAAGCTCTTTAAGATACTACATATATCTCCAGGGGCACTTTTGGAGGCATTGTCTTAATATATCAATCTAATAAAGAGAAACGCTAATGGTGTTGAATTAACAAACAAGCCTGAGTAAAACCATATTTTTCTTCTAACATTATATTATTGAGGAAAGTTGATCCCAAATGTGAATAAGCGGTGCACTAATGCAAGAACATTAAATACTGAAAGACAGAATTACTTATTAATTTGAGTGAAGACATATTTACTGTGTTTACAAGTCATAAAGCAGGTAGGTTGTTTTACTTGTGATTTTCAATGTGTGAAGACAGGACAACAAATAGATAAAGCATATTACTTAAGCGCTGCTAATTGAAAATGTTGAACTAGGAAAGATTTGAAATAGCTTGTTAGACACGCATTTCAATTGAAAAACAGTATATTAAAACCTATGTATGAACATTAAGATTTGGCATTTCAACTTCACTAATAGCTTACTTTGTAAAATTCTGATTCGGAGTGGGTCACAATCTGACCTACCTCACGAATATTAACGAGGTCCATTACAAATTGCCACACACTCTGATTGCAGGCCATCACAGGGTTTGCGGCAGGCTAGGGTCAGCAGACCACCATGTCTCTGATCCCCTTTCAATAAAGTAAACTTTTAATGCAGTCCATTTTTCTTAAAGGAAGCAGGTATATGTATAAAAGAAAACATTTATTAAATTGTGATTCTTTGAGAGCTGGCAGTGGTCCACTGGACCTCTGCCTGCTCCTCAAAATATTCCTTATAATATTCAGAAAGGGGAAGAGGTCCCAAAGAGCCCTATTCCATTTGCCAGTGGGTCATAATATATTGATACAGTACCTACCAAATCAGAAGGGACACCTCTTAAAACCCCCCTTCCAAATAGAAATTTGGTAAGGGGTCAGAATCCGGCTTTAGGACTCTGTCAAAGTCCTAAAAGTGTAACAATTCCTAAAATTAGATTTGTACATTCAAAAAAGCATTTTTGGAGGCTTAAACTCCAAAATTGTAGCACTTGAGACCATAAAAATGCTTAGTACATTTGGCCCAAAGTTTGCAAAGCATAAGCACAACTTTTGCAGTGGTCATGTCAGTTTACAGGCTGGCGACTCGTCACTCCTTTCACTCAGACGTGGTGAGTGAGGAAGAGAATGTGGTGCAGAGCAGAAATAGATCACAGGTGGTTTTGGCAAGGGTTTAGCAATGATGTGGGTGAACAAGAGGGGATTTTCAAATCTTAAAGAGCGTTCTGGTGTTTATATTTTTTACAAAGTTTTGTTTTCAACAAAACACTATTTCTAGGCTAAGAATCGTTTATCATTTTTACATCTGAACTTAATAATTTTATCAAATGGCATTTCATACGTTTTGTTTCTTAAAGAATACCGTCATCCCTTCCTGATGCGTCAATGAAAAATAAATGTGCGTTGATTTCTCCTGCACCACCGCAGGAGTGAAGGAATGACATATCCCTCCATTTGCCATCTTGCCCACATCGAAAGGACTCCACTGACCCTGGGGCTCAACATTCTCCCACCAACACTGGAAACAGCCACCAGTGCTGGGGTTCCCATGTTTCGGCCCTCGGTTTCGTTTACATAGTGCCTGTAAGGCAGCACCAGTGGAGGAAAGGCTTGTCCTGCTGCCCTTGACTTCAAAAGTGTAACCTCTGTTAGCAATCTCCTACTTGTAATTACAGCTGCTCACTCACTCCAAACAGAGTTGCCACCCGCCAATGTATTGTATGGTATTGTAGCATTTGGTAGCACTTACAACCCATATGTGGGGCTCTGTAGTTCTTACCCACAATGATATTAAGCTATACCTTGGGAGGATGCAGTGTTGTTTTCAGCCTATATGGCAAGTGTTACTATGTCATGTATGATGACCCCGCCGAGGTGCAGTTATGGTGTTATGGGATGCAGCGCTTGGAAGTGTTGCAGGTGTAGGTATGTGAGAGATACATGTACAAATTATAATCAGGACTAATGTCTACTTTGCTTCTCGATACCTTCAGTGTGCTCTGTGTCAAGGACTTCAACAAAAGCTATATGGGCACTCCAATGAAACTGTAACAGGAATATTTATAATACCTTCCATTATTAATAAGTTGATCTTTATAGAGCGCTTTCCCAAATAGTCTTGCACTTGGGTACACCATAAATAGCAGATGTTATGTTTGACCAAATCAGTGGTGCTCATTGCATTAACCTCAGGAAGATAAAGACAACAGAACATGACCCATAGTGCAACCCAGTAAGAACAGCACACAATGGCACACAAAATGAACCAAGACCACAGTCATACACAATCAAATATAGTATGATAGGACATGCATGTAGTCCAAGACCAGACTGTTCAACACACTGGATCACAGATTCATCAGTAATCAGACATTGTGGTGCCAGACACACCTGTTACTTAGCACAGTGCAAAATATCCTTTGGTGATTCTCCACATTCCCATGCATTGATCACAAATTACCTGATTTACTGGGATATGGGCACCTGTATGCTTCAGCCATATTGACATGCACACTGGCTCCTCTCAGAAAACGTAGACGCAAACCCACCCACAAAACGCACACATAATGCAGTCAGGAATCTTTCTGCACCAGCCAGTAATCAACCACTCATACTAAACTAGTTGCATACGCAAGCATATCTGAAGCCAACAAGCACTATTAATGCCTGAATAATTTTTGTGCTACCCTCCTTAACATGCTTACGGACAAACAATTACTCAAAACTGGCAAACCACAACAAATCTTCACCATCCAGATTCAGGTCTCCACAAACCCCAAAGCTCTAAGGATTCAAACTCCATACACATGTCAATCTTAAGTCTCAAGGACATATCGCTGACAGATACGCACTATACCTGAAACATAATGTGACGCCACATGACATGGCATGATATTTCATATAATAAGGACCAAGCTAACACAAAATAACTAGAGGTTGTAAATTCTCTGAACAGGTAATATGCATTATCTCTCGAGTGTAATTTATCTAAGTATTTTAACAACTAGCACTGAAAGCCTAACTAACAGAATCCGTGGTGAGGGTTCTAAATTTGAACTAATATTTATTTGTGTGACATGAGTGGTGAACCAAATCATTGAATCTGAGACTATGTATCCCATTTTAATCCTTTTGACAATTTGTTCAATATATCTGCACAAGGTACAACAATAGAACCATCTAGAATAATATGAAAACAAACCACCTCCAAGAACTAAACTGTAGCAAAAACCGGCTCCAGGTCCTGACCAAGGAGACCCTCCCCCACAGTTGACTCATTTGCCCATAAATCTATCCCTAATGTTCTTACCGAACAGAAGTTCTGTTTTGCGTTTGATGTAGTGCGAACACAATAGACCGTCTCTCCAAATTACATCTGAACTGTTCCACAGTCTATCCCCCGTCTTATGCCCTCCCAGGGGGATACAAAGAGCCCAATTCAGAGACACTGTGCACTTGCTGTAATCCTTCACCCTGACCCTGCACTGAAAGAAAGGAATCCCCTGCCAGTGCAAGAGGCCAGCAGCCCCGGAGTCCCTCCCGCGCTGACTCGTGGCATCAAAGCGGAGAGAAATGCTGCATTTGCACATGGAGATCTGCGCCCTCGCGCATCAGCTGCTGCCGTTATTCAGGGCAGGGATGGTCTGCCAAGGGACCGCAGAAAAACCTTTGATCCAGAATCTCCTCAGAAAAGCGCGGGTGTCTGAGGATTACGTAAGCATGGCCGGTCTATCGACCTCCTCGGGGTGGGGTAGCGGGCGGACATGAAGGAGAGGCCTGCCAGTGGTTTTTCTTGTTGTTTTTTTTTTGGTCAGGACTGTGGTAAAATATCGAAATATGTACTTTCGGGAGCAGCAAATCACTCCCTTTTATGGAAACAAGCAGTATGATGGATTGCGTAGTAAATCCCGGGGACAGGGACTTTTTGACCTCGAATTCTGAGACCTCTAATTGGGAGGGATTGTACGGCCACATGGATGATCAGGGCTCAGTGTTTTGAGAAGCAAAGTAACTCCCACGTGGCTCTTCTCGGAATCGCAGATTTCCAGCATCCCAAAATGTATGTATTTCCATGGTATGTGGAAAATTGGGCACGTGCTCAGTTAACTTCACGTTCAAGGCAGCCTTAGAGTGCTCAAGTAGTTGCATTGTTTTATAGAATAGATACTTCTGGACAAGATCGCCAGGTAGGAGATGCAAGGGTGAGCAAATACCACCGCAGGGCTGCTACCAGCCTTGTGATATAGCCAGTGTCATTAACCGTGTTGTAAAATAACTATGGGCCAGATGTATCAAAGGGTTTTACCCATGCTGTGTCTATGGAAAAATGTGTTCATACATATGGCCCAATATCTTTAGCAGTTGCTTGGTTAGGAGCTGGCTATTGGTGCCTGTTATCTGCCATTGATTAGTAAGATGTGGTAGTTTTAAGTTTTAAATAAAGTCTCATGCATAGTCGTGCATAATTATAGTCAGTAGTCCTTGTGAGGTTTTTTTTCCGCATGTGATGTCATGGGTGTGAAAAGGGTCTGTAATGTCATTTCCATTATCACTGAGATGAATGTTCGTCTTCCTTGTCTGGGATTCCCAGTCATCAGCATTTCTATATTCTTGAGGTGCACCAGGGTGTACAAGGATCTTTGGAACACTGGGCAACTTGGCATTTTGTAATAGGCCTCATGAAAATGTGCCCTTAACTGATGCTTCAACATGCCAAAACTTCATGGCAACTAAGGTGTCTGCCTAAAATCTCTTTAGTGTAGCATAATTCATGTAGGCGCAAGTACACTATGAGATGCTTACTCAAACATCTAAAGTTCGGGACCAGATACAAAGCAGAAAGTAGAATCCTAGTGCCGCAGATAGTACATGAGTGGCATTTTCAAATAAATTGTTCTCATTTGTGGAAAGCACCTTCATGTGGAATCTGGCATCTGCAGCTATCTTGTGATCATGTAATTGTATCAAGATACAAGGAACTACCTTTTTTGCTGCAATCAGCTGCAGCGTTTAGAATTTTTAAAAGCCAACACTTGCTCAGGGGGATGCACATTTTTCTCGCACAATGTGCTCAGACCTATAGTTTCAATGTAGTTTGAAAAACTCAATAGTCGATTTCGTAGTTTAATGTTTAGAAGAGAGATAATTGTCATTAGTCAATGGTTCCTTGATTTAATAAAGAAGACAGAAGATGCAGCAGTAGCCCCATAAAAAGTGTTAATACCTCATTAGTTTAATTGCCCTTAGAGGATAATTTAAAGAATTTAAAGGTCAAGCCCTGCCTAGCTATAGCATCTGTTGGGGATCCGAGATTCTGCCCTCTCACTGTTATTGTCCTATCTTGCCAACAGAACCTTCTCAGTTGAATTGGGAGCCTTCTCATCCAAACCTTTCAAACTGCCTTGTGGGGTGCCTCAGGGCTCGTCTCTGAGCCCTACATTATTTAATGTATATGTGGCTCCTCTTGCTTCCATTATACGACAGTCTGGGTTTTCGGTCGTCTCTTACGCAGACGACACACAGTTGGAGGTGTCAGTCTCAAGCAACGTGGAGGAGACCGCTGACCAATTCAATAGCTGTAAGTCACAAGTCAACCAATGGATGCAGTTTAACTGCTTGAAATTGAATGGTGGAAAGACCGAGGTCTTGATGCTGGGCGCCGACACAACCTTTTGGTCGCCCAGGTGGTGGCCTGCCAATCTGCGAAATTGTCCTTAACCCCGGGGCCCAACGTTAAAAACTTTGGAGTCATCTTCAATGACATATTAACATTTAGTAATCAGATTAACATGTTGACAGACATTTTGTGTTCCTTTTTCCCAGCAGAGTGGAAACTTCATGAATGTTGTGGATAATCACAACCTAATTATGTTTTTATTGGGTCCAAAAGTAACAAATGTGTCCCAGAAATAAAGCCATCATTTATTTTCTGTACAAACCTAGTGTGAACTATTATCAACCGATTATGTACAAATTATCATTGAAACAACTGGTGTTGTATCTAATGTTGTCATGTTAAGTAACTTTGGCTTACACTTTATAGTTTATGAAAAAAATAATGGCCCCTGATTCAACTGAAGGGTAAAGCAGGGCTATAGTATCCAGCTAGGCACAATTCCTCAGAAAATAGCATAGGATTAAGCTTATTATCACCTCATATGACCAGTCACACTTTGTCCCCATCATTACAAACGTGTTTCAGTATTCCCTCAATCTGATGTTTTAATCTCTTAGAAAGTAACCAGATGACCTGATGTGCAGATCGGTAATAGCAATATTCAACCAACAATCTTCAGATTAGAAGTGATTTACAATATGTTATATCATTTTTTTCTCATACAGAGGTTGGGAGGCATGGATTCATTAAGTGCCTATAGCTTTGAATGGGAGACAAAAATAAAAGGGTAGTGGGATCATAGATTGTGAGTTAAGATCGTGGAAACTATCTCTCCTCATAAATCCTCTTTGCACACTGCAAACCCACTTAGGAGGTTTCCTTGTATGTTCTGAGGTTAGTGGAGTTGATATTCACTTTTATTGGTGTTTAACCTCTGCTGTTCACCGCCATGTCCCCCCTGCTTGCCCCTGTGCTTTCTCCTCCTGTAACGATAATGTAGATGGAGTGGGCATGATCCCAGATAAAGTTCAGCAGCCCTCAATGGCATGGGGCGGGTGCCTTGTTATCTTGTCAGCAGCACCTCTGATGGGAGAAACTTCAGAAGTTTGGCTCAAACCTCTAAAACAGGTGTACTTATGTGTCTTGAATAAATGGACAAATGCGCAGAGGAGGCACACATGGTGTGATAATGGGAAGTTTCATTGGAGTCAGTCTTCAGAGAAATCCTCATAAGCATTAGAACTATGCAGCATCTAATCTCTGCTGGTTGTAATGATGCTGGAATCATATGTCGCTATATGTGTGTTAGTTTGTCTGGTGTCTATTAATAAATTAATCTAAATCTGCCAACTGCATGGTATGTAAATGTTTAATGATGCTTAACCCTATATTATAAGAATCACCCGTAATTTACAGAGAATACTCTTTCTTACAGTCGGTCCACATATAGGTCGTTACTGTGGGCAGAACAACCCAGGCCGCATTCGCTCCTCCACTGGCATCCTTGCTTTGAGTTTTTTCACCGACAGCGCCATCGTCAAGGAGGGATTCACTGCTAACTACACTGTCTTACAGGAAAGTGGAACTGAAGGTCAGTGCTTAATGCTCCCACAGAGTCCCCGCATGCATATCCTCCGTCATGTATTCCAGCACTCCAGGAGCCGCATGAAACATTAAAGAGTCTCTTAAATAAATAAGCATGTTTTCTATATATATATTTACGCAGAGGGAAAATATGCAGCTTCCTGAGGAGCAGCTCCCCAAAAGGAAAAGTAATGTCTTTAGACAGTTCTTCATGTGAACAATAGTATAATAGACTGTTCTTTTTCGTAGACAATAATGCTAATACAAATCTGAGATCATGCTTCAAGCCTTTTAGAAAACTGGTCCATTATTATCAGTTGGAGTCTTAATTAGAAGACATACTGAATTTACACAGAAGGTGTTCCCATGACAAGGTATGTGGGTGTAGCAGTTTTTAGGCTAGATAGTACAAACATATGGATCACTATGAAAATATTGTTGTGAATATCGCGTAATGTTTTGGATGTATTCATATACACATTACTATTGCTGTTGTTGTTGTTTCTGAACAACCGGAATTTCATAACCTGTGCAGAATTTTTGAACATAAATTCGATTGAACTGCAGGGTTATACAAAGAAGAACATCTGAATGAAATCATCTAATGCAAATACAAATAAAGTGGTACAAAAAATCTCAAAACTTCTAAAAGGCACATTGTTTGTACCTTTCCATAGTGATTTGGGTCCACTCCAGTGCTTCTTATAGAGATTCACGCAGAGCAAACTGCAGGGGAAGAGGGCCTCACATGCATCTAAAGAAATTGTATTATAAGAGACAGTGAGATTCTGTTTGAAGACTGATATTCCTACCAATGTTCAGAGAGTAAAGTAGTTGCTACTCTACACACCCCAGAGAAAGGCTGTTTCAGAGGAAAGGACTACTGCTTTTGGCATGGTGCTTTAATATTTGAAGAGGTGCTTACCTAAAGCTGAATTTAGTGGTGCTAACACCAATCGGCCCCTAAACATTTCCCAAAAATAACAGCCTTGCAGTAGGGGTCTTATGCATAGATTAGTTTACCCACGGACAAACTCAAAGTAGTGCACTAGATTAGACTAATCCTGCACTGCTCAAACAGGTTCACCAAAGCCATGAACCGTATTCCGGAATCTCTGAAAGAGAAGGGATTTTGTACAGATATTTCCCAAATCCAAGTCTTTGTCTTATCTCTGTTGTCACTTTATCTTCAAGTGAGTTGAACTGTTCGGGTCTTCATTCTGTGACCAGTTAGCAGCGTTGAAGGGAAGGCCTGTAACATTTTCTGTGAAATAGGGACATTATCTAAATACAAGTAAGAATAATGGACCAGTATAATGTCAACTTGTATGCGCTAGAGGAACATATTCACTTAGAATTATGTACACAACCTCTACTCTTACACCCAAAGTTCTATAAGAAAGATAAAAATATGCTTTAAAATGTGTTATTGAGATAATTGCCATACTAGACTAGCTGAGCAGAACAAATGCACTGCCATACACCAATGATAGAAAACCTTCTTTACGTTACTTTCTTTTCATTGATGTCATTTAGAGTGCAAGGAACCCCTTGGCATGGAATCCGGAGAAATTGGTTCTGACCAGATCACAGTTTCAACCCAATACAGCACCAACTGGTCCGCCGAAAGGTCACGGCTCAACTACCCTGAGAATGGATGGACTCCTGGAGAAGATTCCATTAAGGAATGGATACAGGTAAGCAGATCCACCCGCAAAGGGCAGCATGATCAAATATGAGAAGCAAATGCCCACATTGCAGCAGCAAGTGAACAACAATTGCAGGTGCAGGTGCCACTACAGAAATCTCAAGCCCAGCAGGACTAAACGATGCTAAGACAGTCGATTATTCATTTTGTTTGTCTGCTAGATTGCCCTGGCTTTGCAAGAGGTACTTACAGCACTGATTTGTGTTTTGTTCTTCAGTCAGCATTAGTTCAAAGCATATATGGCAACTGAAATAGTAAATATTTTATTATGTGCCCTAAGAACTTGCTCTTTGGAGACTTCTAAATCACTTGCAGCAGATATAAAAAAATGAAAGCCTGGCCTTACCTAAATCTTCTATCTAGCAATCCATTTTAGGGTAACCCGGGTCTTTCTGTGTGTTGTCTAGAGATATTCTGTTTTTCATGTGTGTTTATTATTTATCTGGAATGACATTTGTATTTGAGCAAATTGTTAATACTAATGTTGCTTCAATTACTTACATTATTGTCACAATGTTCGTATTTTGACCGGATACAACCGCGGCAATGACTATAGACCATCTATGATTTACTGGCTCAGTGGGCTTGTGTAGTGTTGTCTGAAGGTCGCCTTAGGGTTGGGTGGAGTGGCAAAATGGGAGGAACTGTTCAATTTTGAAGTTCATATTTTTGCCAGTAAATCAATATTGTGTTATGGAAACAAGGTGTACATCCATTTTTAGGTCTCGCCTGACCCAGCGCATGCGCTGGTCTGGCGAGACTTATTGAGAGGGCTCCAAAAAGTGCTACCAGGCCAGCCTAGAGCCACAGTGCATGTGCGCGGGCGCGCGCGGCGCTCTTTACCGACATTACTTTCGGTTTCACGGCCGCACGGCCGCCTTGATCTTTGTTCGTGATCGCGATCACTTTCGCGGCTGCAGGGCCGCTTTGCATAGCCAATAGGTCTCGCTTTTGAGACCTTATAAGTATTTAGTTATGCAACTGTTGCATGGCTAAACACTTATAAGGTCCCAAAGGCGAGACCTATTGGCTATGCCAATGCTTGTTAGTGTTGTTATACATTTGGAACATTGAAAACGGGGTAGGGCTTTCAACCAGAAAACTTAATTTGTGGTATGCGGTTTCCTTAGTGTACACAAGGAAGAGAGAAAACCTTAATAAATGGTACTCACTATAATGTGGATCATATCACTTAATATGAAATATCCTGTAGATTCAGATCATGATTACTTCATATTTTAAGCTCCATAGAGTGTATCCATGTAACTCTTCACTGTCATGCCTCAGCAGACGCACTACATGGGGTCAGCATTTCAGGGGCGCAGAAGTACAATGTGCACCTTGCCAAACGCTCCCGCTGTCAGTGAAGCGCAACTCGGTTTGTTTTTATGTAGAATGTTTACAGGACGTGCACAAATATAATTTAAGGATTTAAAACTTACTGGGACTCATACCTTCTGTGTTCCAGCACAGGGATGATTTCCATTCTGGTTCTGCTGCAGAAATGCATATTTCCTTTTGAACAAGCACATGCAGAATTCTGGGCATTGTCTACAGGATGGAAATGCAAGGGTTTTAGAGTGAAGATCCTCAGTGATATCTGAGTCACTGGTATTTCAGTGTGCACCACCTAGTTACACCTATTCAGATGGCCCGCTCCATACATCCTTCCTCCAACACCTCATGTCCATTCTCAGCCAAGATACCTAAATGATGGTTTCCAACCTTTAAGGCATACCTCCCCCTGGGCCTACCTACACCCAAAGGCATGCTACTTCTAACAATCTTCCACCCATCAGGTCTTCAGAACCCATATTTCCAATCTAACCATCCACCTTTTTGTTGGCACTGCAACTGAGAGGCACACCACCCTGCAAGACGCCCATGAATATTGCCTCTAGACAATGTAACTTACCCGCTCTTAGAGTCATTGCACCTTCCTTTAAAACCCCACTTCAGCTGCCTTTCCATGTTCAACAATGCTAAACAGGCTTAAGCCACTGAGCACCACCTAGATCCTCATTGGCTAGTGCTGATGAAGGGAAAAGCCCTTTCTCTGCCAATGGTGGTCGCAACAATCTCCTCATAGAGCAATGAGACAGGATTTTGCTAGCAAACCTGCCAGGGTGAGGTCAAAGAAGGAGATTACAGAGGAAGTAGAGCTACTTTACTACCATGGAGATCCAAAAAACGGGCATTCTTGAATTTCCATGCTAGGAGAAGACCCCAGATCCATTAATAAGGATACAATATAGGTTTTTCTGCCCAACCGTACAAGGAGAAACAACTATCACTTTTTGAGAGCTGGGTATTACCTATTTAAATATAAAACAGGGCTATTTTTATATGTCCAGCGCGGTCACCCAAACACTGAACCAGCCTTCATTTTCATCAATTACTTCATCTTGAAAAGCAGCTTATGGTTTTGTGTACAAATTGTTCTTCGCTGGATGTGGCAGGGCACATTTGCGGATAGAAATTGGTGTTTGGTTGTGCCAGCCACCTTCTTAACCAGACATTGGGTTCTGAGCATAACACTGGTTTTCGCTGGGACCTGCTGTGCATGTAATACACTGTTCAGTCTGGCATTCTCTGTTCAATGCTCACAGCTGTTGTATATTGAGACGTTTCCTAGTAGCACTGCTTTTTACAGAATACTTGTAAAAAATGCAATGTGGGCATGAGAAAGATGTTGTGATTTTCTCTCTTTGTTTCCCATCTCATTATACACAGTTCCAAAACGCGTCCTTCTGATGTGCGTGAGCTAGTTCGCTTTATTTTATTTTCACATGGAGGCATTTAATCCGTAATTGCTAAAATGTGGTGGAAATTGGCCAGCCCTATCCCTCTGTCTCTTTCTTGAGCACTGAGGCCCGCATTTTACATAAATATTTAATGCTCTACATGGCTCTAAAAGCAGTACTGCAATCTTACTGCCCACTGACCCATATAAGGTGCGCTCTTGGCATCTGAAAGGATCTTAGAACACAAAAAAAGAATAGGGTCACAAATGTTCACAAACGACCAACATGTTTGGCTCTCTTCAGCTCCCTAACTTTCATAGGGCTCAGTGAGGGCCTCTGTCATGGATGAATTATCAGTAAAGGAAGTGGTAAGGCACACCATACGCCAGCTCTTTTGTGTGCACACCTGCTTCGCAGCCTGGTTGACT
The DNA here is from genome assembly GCF_964204655.1 of Triturus cristatus. Lineage (NCBI taxonomy): Eukaryota > Metazoa > Chordata > Amphibia > Caudata > Salamandridae > Triturus > Triturus cristatus. The sequence continues at coordinate 451,508,704 of NC_140593.1, read as the reverse complement.
CAGGTCGCGAATTCCAAGATACCTTGCGACCATGCAAGCATGCTGAAGCGCCCGGTTGTGAGGCATCGCTTTCTGGCACAGCAGGCGCCCTTGTTCCATTGCAATAAGTGGAATTTGAGAGCAGAAGAACTTAAGCAGGTCAAAGCAGAAGCCTTCTCAAGCATTAAAAAATGCACAAAGTAATGCGGTGGGGCAGGTAATACCGATTAGGCCTCTTAAGGGGAACACCTAGACAGTGCACACAATGCCCACTTTATTTTGTATGGCCCACTCAGGCGGATTTGTTCGGGATTTCTTCCAATTGGCGGGATACTTTCTTTTGCTAGAAAAAAAATGTCCCATTATCAGTCGGTATATATGCCCAGTTTTGTGAGCATCCCATCTCAACAGCGCATTCTCTCTCCTGAATGAATTATTTCCTTACTCACCGATACGCAACAGGATTACAGTTAAAAAGCAGAACACACGAATGCATTTTAATGAATCAAATGTTCACCAGGCACCGTTTTAATAAAAACTGGCTTATTTACGAGAGGTATTTATTTACGGGGAATCTGTTTCACTTTTGCCCTGAATTATCTTTCACGTTCTGTTGCTATAGCAACAGTATGAGCAAAGCCAGATCATGTGGTCTCGCCGTGGATTAACTATGCTGCTTTGAAAGCAGGGGTAGCTCCAGAGAGAGAGAGAGAGAAAGCAAGCTCTCTCAATTTTCATGAGTCAAATTAGGAATTTGCTGACCATCGTGTAACAACAATACGTTAATTAACTAGCAGCAAGCCTCTGCTTTCTGGGAGGTGTAATGTCTACAAGAGACTAAGAATCCAGTTTGTTCAGTAATGGAAGGAGAGAGAGAAACAAAATGAACACAGAGCAGATCAGAGAGTTTTAGCGCACAACAACATAGATGTATTACAGAGAAAACCAAAAATCTTTTTATTTTAAAGAAACCATGGCTCGACCTGGACGCCCTCAACTCTTTTTTCATTTTTATTTCCCCCCCAGCGCTTTCTGAAAGTGTTTTGGTCAGAGGCGTCACACACAAAAGAGCCCCCTCAGCATGAATCTTGTTTCTGGGGCACTAAGAACACATTGTGTCAGGCCACCCCACAGCTATGCAAAGGTCCTGGGACGAGCAGCTGCCTCCTGAATAGTGGAAACTCCATGCACCACAGTGTCTGCAGGACCTAACTTACATCTGGTTTTGACGTGAGTTCCGCACCAAGCTTCTCGCTGTTTGAATGGTGCATTGTGGAACATGCCCCAGGTATCAGTTGCTACCTGCATCCCTAATAGCAGAGTAGGTGGGTTCATGTACAATTAATGTGCCACACAAAGGTAGTCATGAAAAGGGGTGATGGTGCAAATCATCTGTGCTGAAGCACATTCAGGTGTATTTTTGAACCCCAGTAGGACACAAGAACATGCAATAAAAAGTAGATCTGAGGTTGAAAATAAAGACTTTGTTAAAAATTATAAATCATTTCAAGCGGGCGGCTCTCTTTGAACTCTCCATTGTGCATGTGAATGGGACCACATGTAGTGTCGGATAAAAACAATATTTTCTATTTCTTCAAAGACAAAAGAGGAATCCACTCCTTCTGTGGCAATTTAGCTACCTTAGCTGACACGGCCACTTCTTGGGACGTATCTTTGGTTCACTGAATGCAATTTAAGTCTGTTGTACTGTCCTTTTATGGAAATGAAGATCCTATTGCGACTACTGGGATGGTGAAGGGTCATAGTGATCAATGAAAACCTTTATAAATTCAAGAAGACAAACTTTGAGTTTTCTAGCTGGAAGAAACAGTGTTCTTTGTGCTTTTATAGGAGCATGTGCCATCACCTGGTTTTCGGATCGGCAATGAGTTTAGCAGTGTTCTGCAACACACCAAAGCCAGGAGCTTTAGATGTGAAAAATGTGGAATGTTTCAGCTACTAAAGCCATATGTTTCATATTTATCGACTGTGAAGTTCCATCGCACAGCTGTCTTCCTCCCGACCCTTCATCTCTCTAGTGAACCCGCTGCTGTCTACCTAAAACCATGACTGCACATGAGAATAGTTTCCAGCTCTTGCAGTCTACAAGCATTTACAGTCTTCAAAATGAGAGGCTAGACTGTGTCCCAAAACAAGAATGGCCCATGCCAAGCTTACCCCGTTCCTCAGGTTTGATGTATTGAGCAGAACTAATTCAGTTACAAAGTTCATAAACGTTTCTTGAAAACAAAGCTTGCTCCAAAGCAGTAAAGGCATTCAAACATTACAATAAAAGGAGTGCACATTGTAGTTAAGAATTTGCATTTATTTGCTTTATGAATCATTAAAAATAATGTTAAACCCATAGAAGCACCAATTCAGAAGCAGCGAACCCTCCCTATCTCTCATCACATTCTTTTTCTGAAATTGGCCTTAGTAAGTACTAATCTTCAAGGTTTGGAAGCAAGCCTTCACTGACAGCGATGGAGGATATTCGTCTAGTACCACCATTGACTACGCGCCATCACCTCCCTCCCTTTAAAAGGTTACTCCAGCAAAAAAAAGCTGAAGTTGTCTCTCTCTCACTTGACTCTGTCAGTGCTACCTTTGTTATTTTTGGATTACACTTACTATTCAAAAACTCTTGTCCTTGAGCTACATGCCTACATCTTCTCCAAGGCTGGGATTTCCTGATTTGGTAATGTAGGCAGGAAGTCTCAGAAACTGATGACAGCATCCCTGTCTATGCACAATACATGGACAATGTTACAACCCCTGATGGGAAGAATCATCGTCTTTCAGAGTGCTTCCACCCAGATTACTAATGGGCAACATAACATTGCAGTGATCATGTCTTCTCCTAGAGCTTATGCATTTCTACATAGTTCCACCCGGTACCAAAATGACTCAGATGGAGACTGGAGTAGCCAACTGCAGTGAACTCATGATTGGCTATAGTTCTCCTTCGTGGATTTAGTGCTAGTAAACTACACTGTCCTTCCAGCTGCTTTACATGCAGCATATTGTGAAAATTATGGATTTGATCAAATGTTAAACAAGGACAGAGAAGTGTTTATTCCACAGCCCGTGGCTCAGTAGTCTTTACCACCTGCTTCAGTAAGAAACATCAAACATTAGTCGAAATCAGTTTCACAGTTCACATTTCACTGTCAATATTCTAAAATGGATTTTATGCAGATAAATAAAAGTGAGGTTTATGGGTAGGGATAGTGACTGTGGAAGCGTCGTAGCATTCACCCTGCTCATCACTTTTCCCTTTCGTGTCACCCTCACTTTTATTCTTTAGTTGTCTAGTGTCACACAATACAAATATCTCATAAAAGGGTACTTAAGACATGCTGCTTCACATGTTAAGTCACATTTGATATTTCACATAGGGAAGGTCGTGAAGTCATTAGATCGTAAAAAGGGGGGAAGAGATTCCATCCGTCATTTGCCCATTGCTTCTAATCTTTTTTTCATGACAGGGTATAATTGTGTTTATATGCATTAGTTCTTCTGATACCTGGAGTGCACTGGACAACCTTGAACCAAGCTACCACAAGGAGAAACAGTAATGACTCGGGTCACCAGATAAAATAAATACATGCTTTTTTGCCTGTGCCTGAAGAAGCTGCAGTCCATCTCTATCGAACAGAGCCGATGGAGCACGTCAACCTCTTTTGCAGCAGAGGATGAAGAAGCAAGTCTTCAGCTCCAGACGATTTGCCGTTCCACATCATTTAGCCGTGGTGATCTGGTTTGTGCTCTGCACTCTTGAACTATCCAATGTATGGTTGGCAGTTTGGATTACTGGGGATTCCTAATCACACATTTTTTACCTACTTTTCAACACATGTGAGAAGCACCTTTTGAGCGTAGGCCCTGTATTTGTTTTTACATACACATATGCTAGGGTTCATAAGTAGATATTACACCCTTTCCCACTAGAAAAGAAGAAGTGGGGCCCATGAAATAGTGACATGATGTGTAGTGTGCAATAAAGGCTTTTTTGTATAACGTATAGTTGAGTGGAAGGCGCACTTTTTTTGCATACATTTCCCTCTAGTGCTCCTTCTTGACGAAGAGCTTCAGTCGGCTGGCCTCCCAACGACAGCTCTGCAAACGCACTTTAAGCAATTGTTCCAGAGAAGCCCCCGGAAAAGTTCATAAGGACACCAGCTCCTCGTGAGATACTTCAATAAACTTCACACTAGTGGCCAACTGTGGAAGTGACTTTGTGACGGAACCACATTCACCGGGATCTTTACTGAGTCCTCAAGCTCTCCTGACATAGTTCTCAAAAGAGAAGCAACAAGATAATGACAGATAATAAATAATAACCAGATACCTTTTCAAACAGTATGAAGATATGATGTCAAATTTGCTTGAAGAAATGTGTCAGTCGTAGTAGCAATGACAGCAAGTTGGAGAATTTTCTGTCTCCCCGTGTAACGGTCCCGCTAACATTCTCCCATCGACAACAATGTGTCATTCATGCCTTTGTCATATGCTAAGGTTAAGCCAAAATAGGTGTAGTCAGCACAATGAAAGTGCACACGTGTTTCCCAGACATCTCACATGATCCTATCAAGTCCTATGGGATTCCTGGAAGTTCTGCACTACCACAGGAGGCTTCCGCATACATCAGGAATTTTCATTCATTTTTTGCAAGTCGCAATTCCAATTGAAAATTCTGGGTGTTCCTTCTAAAATTGCAGACTTTTGGGTAGAACCTTTAACCCTTTCGCTGCGGCGGGAATTCCGCCGCAGCGCTGGGGGGGGGGTTGGGGGCAGCGCGGTGGCGCGGTGCTCATGACGGAGCCACTCCGTCATGACCCACGGTTGAGCTGTGCTCATGACGGAGTGGTTCCGTCATGACTCCGCCCACGGCGCTAATCGCCCGCACAGGCGGGGAATTAGCGCCGCGTGGGCTGCGCGTCCGCCAACGGCCGCAGCATGACGGAACCACTCCGTCATGAGCACACGGCGACCGTGGCTCATGACGGAGTGGTTCCGTCATGAGTGGGGAAGGGGTTAAACCACAGAAAATACAACTGAAAGTATCAAATATTCAGTAGAGCATGTGCGTTTTTTGAACGTGCTCTAGTAATTCTGCAGTATTTGTTGAATACTGTGACATTCTTATGAAGTGGGATTGGCTCATGTCTGCCAATTAGACATGAATCTTGAATTTTGCACCCACGCCAGTCTATAGCCACATTAATTAAAAGAAATAGTCCTGTACAAATATATATACATATGCGTACATATGCGCATCTTTGTTTGAGCTGAATAACCAGTGGAGCTGATGACAGCCAACCGACAGTGAATGACTTACATTAACTATATGCATCCTTTGGGATTGGTGCATGCAGCTGGAATCCTCGGCATTTTATTGACATGTGTGATCATGGGAAAGTATAGAATCTTTTCCATCTGGGCATGTAATCATGGATTATTTTGTATATGATGCATATTCATGGAAGCCAAAAGATACATCACATTAACCAACCCTCTACCTTAAATGAAATTATGAACATAAAGCAATTCACTATTAATTTTAAGAAATCCCATGAATAGACAAATGGTCTTCTATTGAGTTATAAGAGTCAAAATTAACTTTAAAATTCTCAATTTACTTGCTTTCTTTAAAGGTATATTCTAAATTGTAAACATCACAACAAGAGGAAGATCCGTTGCATACATGTCTTTCTTCTCTTTATTGCAGCCGTGAAAAGAAATGCATGAATAATGAACATGACAGTCCTGCACTCACATGTGCACTTTAATTAGGAGATTGAACATTTTGCACCCGTATTTAACCTCCATGTACTGGGTGCCTTGAGATGCATGAGATAAATTGGCCTATTTACTTGGCGCCCTTTGTGTCCCACTAAAAGATGGATTTCATTGAATGGCAATGTCCCGCCCTCTCCCTCATTTGCATTCCAGTGATGGACCATTCTTCAAACGTAACAATGAGTGCTGGTTCCTTGCAAAATAGGTGGTGCATATGCAGTGACTGCAGTAAATGTGAGCCAACCTTCAGCAGAATATGCATCGTTTTCTTCAAGCTATTCAAAAACAGATGTTTATCCCTGGTACATATGTGCCTTAAGACTTCATAAGTTTTCTAATTACAACAAGATTCCGGGAGTATTAAAAGAATCAGGACACATCCTTAAAGACTAATACCTTAAAACTCTTGTTAATTAAACAAAATGTCACCACGACCAAAACATCTGGTTGTGGGAATTGGGGTGCTCGTAAAATCCAAATGCGCACTCAGCTAATCCCATGATATTCTCAACAGCTGGTAATGCGGCTAATAACTAAATGAAAAGAAATGACATGGAGTTCACCGGCTTCAGTGGCAAGATGGAAGGAACTGGTGATTCAAATCATAACTTGATTCTTTCCACACCATTCTCCTCAAGGGAGGACTCCTTTAATTAGCCACTCTAACATAGTACAACATGATGCCCGTCAGATGCAAGCTACAAAATGTTGATCATGGCGCAGCTCCAATTTTAGTTAATTACCTCCTTAGATATTAGTTTTGAAACAACACCATATTAAGTACCGTGAAAAATAACATTGGTCGTAACCATCAATCAAAGTCTATTTGCCATTCACCTCCCTAATTGTTATGCTTTTCCACATGTCATTAAGTTGGATTAATTAGCATAGAGGTTAGTATGCCTCTGAGGGCTGTGTGGGTCCTTTGAGTTGAACTTCAATTTGCTCTAAACACATCAACAGCAGACCTCTACAGACTCCAGAATCTGTCATAACTAAACAATTTCGTATTGTTTTGAAATATCAGTGCTACCAAATGCATATTTTGTAGAAGATTTATGTTCCTTTCAACATATACCTTTTAAGATGATTGTGGGCGGGCATGGCAGATCAAAATAGGCTAGTTCTGCCTGTATCAATATGTTAGCCCATTGACATTGGGGAGCTTTGGTGTGCAGGTCTAGAGCTCCCCTAAGTAGAATGAATGATAAGTGGTCTTATTAGTACCTGAATTCCAAAACACCCATCACTGAGAAAGATGCACCCTCTTAAAGTGAGGGCATCTTCCTGTAAAGATCTGGAGCTCCCTCACAATGGAACTCTTGCCAGCCGCATCGAAACTATGAGTTGCAAGATAAGAAGGCATCAGAGATTAACCCTGTTAAAACCCAAAGCGAGGTTCTCGGCTGCTTCTCAATGCCGTTCTGATTAAACCATCAGCTCTGTGTTGGCAAAATGAGCTAAAGCACACCCATTCTCAATGGACAGAAAAGGAATTGAGACAAAACATGGCTAACATAATTACTTTATTTATTCCAACAAAGATGTGGCCTAACAGCTAGAGCGGTCAACCTCAAACTGGGGAACCGGGTTAAAGTCTCGGCAGAGGCGCTCAACATCCTGTTATTCTGGTCAAATCACTTCATCTCCCCGTGCCTAACAAAAATAAATGTGTCCGTCTGTAACACAACTGGTGCTCATGTAAAGCGCTCTGATACCTTCGGGTCGAGTTCGCGCTAGATAAAACTCCACCCCAAAAAAACGGTGTCACATTCTGTCAAGTGCTAAAAGACTTGTACCAGTGGTGTCTGCGCAAGAGGAAACTTTGGGCAAATAGATAAAACCTCCCTAGAAAAACTTTCAGCTTTAAAGGTGAACTGTAGCTGAAGAAATGATGATATGACGCCGCCTTTGCTCTTAGCAGGACAATGCTTATCTCTCACAAAAAGCAAGGCGGTTTAAAGGTGCAGTCTTTGTGCATTTCAGTAAGTGGAGGGTCCTATAGAGGGTGCCAACCTTGATTATTATAGAAAGGAATAAACCATTGACAGCGAGAATATGCTTCATATGGCCACCTTGTCTTCCTCCCGTGTTAAACACAGGCCAACATGGGTGGTCCTTTTGCATGAGTAGCATTAACTGTAGGGTATGCAGGAGTAGTAATGTCTAACAGTATCAAGTGCTTATTTTTAAAGCTTTGTGTCTTGTAGCGTGATAAACCTGTTGCCTTCTAAGAGCCGGTAATGCAGGGTGTTTTGTATGGGTTCAGATACAGTGTTCTAGGGAGAAACAAATGTTGAAATCATGCTATTAGATGGCTCACTGTTATTGCTCTTTGGATCTGGTGTACGATGGGAGCAGTCAGCAGCTAGGGAGGGAGGGAGTTGGTTCAATATACCACATTAATGTTGAGCTGTACCACCTCGCAGATCTGGACCCTTGTGGAGAGAAAGAGGGGGGGGGATTGGCCCTGAGAAATCCAGTTTACTTTCTTTAAGACTGCACTCCACAGAACTTTCCTGAATCCTTGGTAGAGTCACATTCAGCTGGTGATCATGATTGTGTCACGGGCTGCTACTGTATCTCTTCCCTCCCTTTTCTTTGGTGGACCACAAGGCTCTTGTATGGAGCCGGAGGCAACCAGCTTCGGAAGAGTCTCAGGACCATTCCCGTGGAAGGCTGGGTGCATGGCGTGCAAGACCTTGAGTTCAATTATTCTTTTTGTGTGCTGGGGACTCAATGAAGGATTTCTGCACATATGTATCATGTTTGTGCGTTTCGGGGGTTACTGCAAAGCTGATATACTTCACATAGTTTGAAGTTATGTACCAGTCATGGTAGGATCAAGACCCATGCTACACAGGCACGCTGATCTGGTTGGAGTAGAGCAGTTTCACTGGTGACTTCTTCCTCTCACTGCACCATTGTTTTGTGGGCTTAGGGAGAGTTAGGAGTGAAAGAGAATGTGCAGGTACCTCTCTCGAAGTGACATGATGAAGTAGAAAGAAAATATTTATACAAATTATGTTACATTTGTTACAATGATTTGGGCTTATAAATGTGTGTGGGTTTGTTAATTTGTATTTCTATTTAACCCGTTCGACGCTTGTGACGGAGCGGTTCCGTCACGTGCGTCGGTTGCGCTGTGCGCATGACGGAACCGCTCCGTCATGGCCCGCCCGCGCACGGAATCTTCAGCGCGGCGCGGAAATCCGCGCCGCGCTGAAGGGGTTAAGCAGGTATTCTTCTGTTCTTGTAATAGTGTTTTTATTGATTGTGGGCCTTTTAAAGCAATAGTTTATTATTATGTGAGTCCTAGTGGTTTGAAGGAATGGGCACACACTAAATCCTTGGCAATTGCAAGGGGCGTTTGGACTCCTGTGCAGTGTCTCTTGGATAAATATTGTTTAGGAATGCGGTTATGTTGAGAAATGTTAGCATTGAGGATTCTGATCGTTTTTCAGGTCTGCATGAATTACAACAGTTGGCATCAGACCAGTCCATAAAAAAGGGCCCAAACAAGCGGCTTCCTGTTTCACCGGACGAGAAATCAATCATTCACTCAAACCAGGGGCGTAGCTACCATTGGTGAAACAGATACAGTAGCACCGGGATGGGGGGGGGGGGGAGACATACCAGTAAGGGGCCCATTGAAACCTGATAATTGCTATGTTTAGTGCCCCAACAGCTGTCAAAGTGGCAATTTCCTTGCTTGCATCAGGGCCCATGGCATCCTTGCTATGCTACTGACTCTAATTAACCTCATCCAATTCATGAAAGTGTACAAAACTGGTGATCTACCTAAAGAGCATCTAAACTCCCATCAAAGCATCCTAGTCCATGGAGGGACCTGCTCACGAGGTTCGTGAGAAAATATGCAGCTTGTGCAAGTTCAAAATGAATTTCATGCACATGCATAAGTTATGACTTATACTGATTAATGCGCGTTTCATTGCAACTTGTGCATTGTATGTGCTGCATATATTCAATGCATAAGTGTATTGTTATTTACATACATTTGAGAATCATCCTAGATCTCCTGTCCTTAAAACTAAATATTGTATGCTTGGAATACTTAACACATGTTAGGAGAACTCACCAATTTCCCAATTCTTTTCAATTTATTTTTTCTTTCCCCAACAGTACTCTTTTCCTATGCGTTTTGTTACTACATCCTGGATATGTACATTTCACTGCACCTTCTACGCAGACAATTTCAGGCACATTAGGATTCATTAAATTTGGTGCTCATATCAGTGTAGAAGATTGATCCTAAGCTTTGTAAATACCCAAAATGTAATTCTTTTGTGAAAGCACGCAGCCTGGCGAGTACATGGTCCGTTACACCATACACGTCCTCACCTTAGTAGGGCTTCATATCAGACATGAAATCCAAGCCACCCTTATAGCACAACTATTATCATTTGAATGGCTTATCAATCTGCCAATTTTTTGTGCTCCCTGCTTTTGCCTACCCATACAGCACAGAGCCGAGGATGAAAAGCAACACATAACTCTTTGCAAAAGACCCAACAGAAATAAATGCATTGGGCGTAAAGAAAATTAATTTAACGGGTGTTGGATCATGTAGGTTCCATGTGGGCAGTGGGTGGAGATGTTGGAAAATGACAATGTAAACATAATATAGTAATAACGATAATGGGTGTACCTATTAAGTGAATACAGCTTAACTCCAGTGTTAGCCCTGGAAGGAGAGAAAAAAAAGCCGCTCAGGTCAGCTTGTTCTCTGACCCGGCACCATCCTTGTTTCACTGACTTCACACGCATTTGCATTTACAACTCTTGCTTTGGTGGGATAGTATAAATAATCTAATTGAATCAAGAAAAATGGGCAGTTAATAACATATGGCCATTCTTTAACCTATCTTTCCATGGGAAATGCAGTTTAGAGTTTCCTCCATCAAACAACAAACACGTTAATGGCCGCCATTACTGAGCCGCAGCAGGCTGCGCACATCTGTTTTCACTGAACATCTATTCCTGTCTGTGATATTCCAGGGTTAGAGAACTTCTGCTGTTGCACAACTGAGAATCTCAAGGGGCGAAAATATAATTAAATCCACAACATTCCCAGAGTTTATGATTCTTGAAATTTGAAAACTATTTCTCCAAGGTGAGGCTGACTCCTTCTCTGGCAGCATTAATTGTCTTTGGCACAGAGAGTGTGCGGGGGCACCAGAGGATTGTTACACTGATGTCATGGAAATGGAAAGGTGTTTAAATCTTTACATGAATACGCTGCATGGTCATCTGGGGGTACAACAGGTGCCCTGAGATACCAGACAGGATGCTACATTTAGGAACATCTGAACCAGGTGCCATCTACCACACAATAGTTTTGGTAGTAATGTGATGAAATAAACCAGGAAGGGTAGAACTTAAAACCCACAAGGTGGCAAGCACAATAATGTGGCAGGCTGTCAGCTGTAGGATTATTTTGGCAGAAACTTTCCTGCAGAACTTGGTCCATGCTCTACGTGCCAAAGCATGCATGCGCACTTACATATCAACTGTTTGTGTTTGTCCATATCGATGGCCGGCATCTTTCATTGCATTTTAAAGTGGTGGAAAGTTACAGATAAGGCTAGAGTCTTTTCTTTGAAATACAACTGGGAAAAGTCCAGACTGTTATGTAAATAAGGGGTGGCAAACCACACCTGACAAGGTCATGGTTAATAGTAGCATTGTCTAAAGACTATGGACCTAATTTAGAGTTTGGTGGGCGTGTTACTCAGTCACAAATAAAAGGTATCCCATCTGCCTTATTACCAGTGTCATATGATATAGTCCACTTGTAGTATGGGGGACGGGATAGTTGTCATGTTTGTGACAGTATCCCATCCTCCTAATTTGGGTCCTATGACTTTTATTCGAGCTTTCTCCCTGCCACTGTAAAGCTTAGTGTGTTTTTCTAGTTGAGAATATTCACAGCAAGAGCATCTGCGTGTGCCTTGACTACCTAGTTGAATTCTTTTAGTGCAAATGTGGGGTGAGGAGAGTGTGCTATCATCATCATTTTAGGAATAAGGAATTCAATAGCTCTATAAACCCCAGACATCTACCTGCTAAAAGGCAAATCAGGTGAAATTATTGGATTAAAGCGGTCTTAATCTGATTTCTAAAAGCAAGACAATGTTCTATATTTTGGTTGAGTTTGTGTAACAATTTTGGAAGGCGAATATTTGCTTATTATCCAGACCTTCTTAAACCTAGGGTCAGATTTTTTTGCAGATTGCCAAGGGCTGAACAGAGAGTGTAGTAACTGCCCGTTAGACCACGTGCTCCTTAACCTCTTCATGTAACACGCAGCTCAACCTAAATTTTTCTGGGTGAGGAAAAGTTGTGGGAATGGTGTTTCTGATGGGAGTATCTTAACTGCCTAAAAAAAACAGCAGACATTGCTCGCTAAAATCAAAGCTGGGATCATCCAATTAATTGCACTACTTTACAACTAGCCCCCAACCAGCAGAGGTCAGGAAGGCAAGTTGAGACCACCAAATTGATTTCATATTTACAATGAACAACAGTCAGCAGATGTTAGAACCAACGCTGCATACCTGAAGTTGAACGGCTCATAACAGGGTGCAAATTTCACTTCAGCCTCTGTGGTTACCAGCCAACATGCAGATGGGGAGGCCAGTGTGTTTTAAGGAACAGTTGCATTTTCCTACCTTCTTGTTGGGTTTGCTCATTGGCCTTGTTCAATTGGAATATCTGAGCCATGTTGTGGGTAGAACATTTCACTTTCTCCACCCACTACACACTACAAATTGAACAGCCACTAATTGAAGTTGGTCGTATGTTTACATTTTCAGATCAGCCCAGCTCAACGAAAAAAAGTCCTTTGGCACACCCATCCTTATTAATAACACACTGCAAAAATCTTTAGCTGGATGCAACTAACTTTACTTTCACATTAACCAATATGAGCTATTACTGAACCGGGTATTCAACAAACCTCTGCTAACTGCACACACGCATACAAGCATGCACAACTGATGAATGACAATCCCAGACCTGTACAAAAAGGGAATACAGATTAAGAAAGCATTTCCAGACCCTACGAACGGCAGAAAGTTGTATGCAAATACTAATAACAACAAATCATAACATAACATTGACTATCATAAGAAAAGTGGAGGAGAAAGAATTTAAGTCAAAAATCGCACAAGCCCTGAAAGAAAGCAGAGCCTAAATTTGACGTGTAACCTCAAACGTGTTTTTTATCACACGACATGCTGTTTGTGAGGCTCCAGCTCTCAGACTGCTTTCTTTCAGCAAGTTTGTTTGTTCTTCCACCATGCCGCTGTTTGTCTTGGCTCCCCCACTCAAGCTTATCTGTATATTTCACATCGGAGACCTTGGAAGCTGAAGTCAATGGCTTTTCTGGTTTTCTTTGTTTCTTGTCTCTCTGCATCCCCACAAAGTGTATCCTATGTTGTGCTCCATAGAACTAAATCTGAACAAACTCCACTTTCAAGTCTCCGCCGCCCTTTCAAGTGTGGCCTGCGAGCGGCGGATCACAGGCGCCATCGCTGGACTTGCACATCATTAGACAGTGCATAATGCCAGTCACATGAAAGCAAAGGGACTGCCATTTCTATCCCCGCTTCACTCTGATAGGCAATTTATACATTCGCTTTGTGTCATTTACAGTTCGTCTCACTCCAAAAAATTATAACTAGCATCCCTCGCTGTTCAGCCGTGTGAGAAAAGGCATTATGGCTGTCCTCCAGCCTTAAGATATGTTTGCTCAGGGTTAAGGTATGAGGCGTGTTTCTCCCCATCCGGAGATTCCTGACAGTGTATATAATCAGACACAGTTCAGAACCTCGCCTATTCAGCCTGGAAGGAATAACTTGCATCTTCATTTATTGTGACTTGTGAATAAATAATAACTTTAGCTCTGAGACTAGTGCAGACCGCAAAAGGCTTAGCATTCTTTCTCCTAGGTGTCCTGTTCTCATCGGGCTTTTTGCTTTCCAGTTTTCATGAAAAGGAAAAAGAGGAATACCGCTGTGCGACTTCCACGCAGGCTGCTTCAGAGAAATTCAATTAATACAAATCCAATCAAAAGTAGGCTAAGTCCTGTGGTGTGCCTTTATGGAAGCATTCAAGGGAGATTTTCAAGGAATTGTATTTCTGTAATTTCTCCTTCTGGGTTGTCTTGGGGCCACACGCCCACTGGCTTCAAAATAACAGGAGTTGATTTTTGTCCCAGACCTGTGCATTATGGTGTCGCCTGATGCCTATTCTTTCTGGCTACCAGAGGGCAATTCCACACTCTGTGGACCATTTTGGCAGACAGGTCCCCCCAGGCCCTCTTCCCAACAAAAGGAGCCTGCATTTATTCAGTCAAGCTCTTTGGACTGCAAAGAGTATTTGACTTTCTTGTATTTTAGAAGCCTGAATGATGGAAGATGCTCCAGTGGGGGTTCACATCTCACAACCTGCAGACACAAATTGTGTCTGTGTTTTTTCATACCTCTAGGTTAATTATGCTGTCTAATTCTGAGAATATTTCATGCCTTTTCATTTGGACTGTGCTCGCCTGCTTTCATTGTTTAGGTCTTAATAAGTGATGATGTATTTTTCCCTCATTCACCTTGTTTCCCATGTCCCCACTACTGCTGACGTTTGAATGTGGATCGTCACTGCCAGTGCCTCCATAAGGGGTGGGTCTTGATTTCTACCACTTCTCCATGCAGGCAAACAGAGGGTACGGATGCGTGATGCTTCACTGGATTTATCATTGGAATGTGGTGTGCATACAACTGCTATCAAAGTCCTTGATTGTACTCTCAATGATGTTGAAATGTGGGTGCATATATTTTCTATCATAGTTTGGCTGCAGAGAGACACCCTTCACCCTATTGGGCTCAAAACTGGTGGGGTAACATCCTTGATTAATGGCAATTGGATAGTTTGGGATCTCCAGAAATACCCACAGGCTCATAACCAAGGGGAATACCCATGTTCATCCAACAATCCAACAATAGTTAATGATTCCATCTTCCATGGGAGCACAGTGTGCCATTGACATGTTTCTGCTTTTATACTGTGTATGAGAAAAGAGAGAGTGTTATCGCATTGCACATTAGATTTCTCAGCACCTCTCGGATAGGATTGGTGCCCCAGCAGAGCACACCGCTGCTGGCGAAGGAAGTGCAGGTGCATAATGTTACAGAAGATTTCAATAAAGTTTCTGTATTTAGTCTTAAAAACACAGGACATTCTACAATCTAACAACCTCCTTGAACATGTGTTGCACTTATTTCTAAGCCCAAAGCAAGCCTACCAAATGCAATTTAAATTTTCTAACGATACTGATTACTCGAGACCTATAAGGAAAAGCAACTAAAGACGTAATCATGTGTTTCTTTGTCATATCAAAGTATAATATGATGGAGTCCATGTTTTAATTGGAAATCCATAGGGAGAGGATATGGGAAACAGATGCTTTATTGATTCTGACAGAACTTGATTCCAATATGGTATACAGCTCAGTGTAAGAGAGGAGTCTCTGTGTGAGTCCACCTCAACGAATACAACGGACAACAACAATAACGAAGATTTGACAAGTGCCATTGATGTGCTCACTGACGTTTCATCGTAGCCACACATATAAAGTTCCTGAATAAAAAATAGACCAGTTTATTTTTTAAAACAACATCCCAATAGTTGGACTTCTCACAAACGCATGTAAAACAATAGCGGCTTACAGCTCACCTGCAGCAAACTACCCTCTGGCCTCATCTCATGCACCTTTATGTGCCTTCCCAACAATGTTGTGTAGATGTTCCCAGGGTCCCAAGCACATTTTTATTCCTGTCATAACTAGCCTTCTGTTTAACTGTAGGAAGCCCACCGTCACTCACTAAGCTAATATCCTCTTCTTACCATAAGAGCTCTTTCTTTTTCAATGTCTCTGGAGCCAAAGTATGGAACAGTGATATTGTCTGACCTTCATATAGAAGGTTTCCTTTGTTCCTGGCTGCCATTAGGATCCGCTCTTTGTCCTGTATCTCAACGATACAGAATGTTATCATTGTGTCCTAGACCCCAGTCTTCCCTCCCAGTATGTGTAATTTTGCTCTTTCTCATTTCCATTCAATTGAGGTGATAGAGGCCTCTCCCTCTACCCCTCTAGAAGTCTCAGGACTTTAATTTGCATTTGACCCACCTCAATGTACTAATCATGTTTCTGTACACAAGGTATTTGCTCTCTTTCATTACTAACTGCGTCCTTTTGTCAACACTATAAAATATAGAGGATTAATTTGCTGCTAACTAGCAACCCAACCCTCCTCACCGTTCTCTCCAGGACTCAAAGTTTTTCTTTTTAGTACTGGGACCATCACAACTATGACTGTTCTGTGACTATCTCCAATCTGCAGATGGATTTAGCAATTTGCACTAGGCTGCAAGAACAGGGTCACTAATAGCAGACAACGCATTTGTTGATGACAGGTACCTTGTTTTTACTTTGCTATTCCCACTTAAGACAAAACGTCTGGCGCTAGCTTTTTTACCTTTGCCTCTTGATGTCGCTATTGTCTGTACTCTGTGATGCATCCAGTACTTTATACCCTCTGATAAATAGTTGCAGCTTTATCAGACACTTGATCAAATGAAGATGCCTGATACAGAAATGGTTGCATGTGATGGAAGCTCTTATCTGTTTGTGGTGCGCCATCACCCATAACCAAGATGGCGTACCTAGGCCCACTACTCCTGGGATTCCAGATCAGCCTCTAACTTCGATCCAGTTTTGGTAAGTATTGTTCCTCATCGTTCCTCATCTTGTGTGCTTCTGCACCTCTCTAGAAGAAAGACGTTCCATGGACTTCCAAACAGCTTCATTTACATTCCCCAATAGAGCCTTCTCCCAGTCCAGATGCTCAGCACAGTCCTAGAGTTCTGCACCTCCTCGCTAGACCTCGTTCCAGCCCCACACACACCAAGCTGGTAGGACTGTAAAGAGGGCCTCCAGTTTCCTCAATGGTCCCAGAATAGTGCAGTAGCAAAAGTACACTCAGAATGCTATACCTATACTGCCCGTCTGTGCCATACGAGCCCCATCCTGGTCAGGGGACCTCACATTGAATCCACTTTGCCCAGCCTTTCAGCCTTTAAGGCTAAATGGTTGTATTCGGAATAGAGTAGTTATAGTGCCCACACTACCATGGCCTGTCATGGAGTCCAAGAGAAACAGGGCATCTTGGTGGATGGATGGCCTAGCCCCCTTCTTTACCTATTTTTAGTGTGCATTTGATGATGGTGTTGAACAGTTTTGAAAGATGTGTGTCTTTCACCCGCAACGCCACAACACCAAATTGTTAGACCATACCACCAAATCCAGTACGAAATAGGTAGAAGCTCATTAAACATGTACGCCTGCACACCCCAATGATGCTCAATGCAGAGGCAGTCCATAACCCAATTCACTCCCACATGGGTGTGGTCAGACAATTAATAGACACCAGCGGGAAAAGTCTTAGATTTCACGCCACGTTATATTCACTGTCATGGGCTAGGGCTGGCAGGTAGACCTGTCCCTGCCTGGAAGATCAGCAATAGGCAACACCACATCTGCAGACCCGCACTCTGTTGCAAGCTGCACTTAGAAGCCAATTAATTGGTGAACATATGCTTAATAAACACAGCATATCTTAAAACACTGGATTAGATTGTGACATGCGGTTGAGCTGTGGCTTGAGACTGCTGAAAGTACAAAATATGTGCTACCTTGTGAAACCTTACATGGCTAAACGTTCTTCTTGTGCAGTGCTTAATTTGAGCTGGTGGTTTCAGGTGCACCACACTTATGACTCTCTGCAATATGGTGGCGCTTCTCATCTAATTAAGAGATTAGCAAAACAATAGTTGTTTATGAATACAATATAAATGAAAAATTACTAATACCTTCCTCCCCAACCATTCCTTTTGCTTTGGGAACCTGGAATAATGTGAACCATCACACTTGCAGGGAAGAGAGATGGTTAGTGGTTGTTTTGGTACTGTCATTGGCAGCGACGACGGGGCAATGCGTGTTGCCAGCTTCAGTGGTTTCCTGGTCAGGGACCTGGCACTTATTATTTTGCAAATTAAGCACTGTTCTTGTGCGTTGTTTCTGTCATGAGTGCCCCCCCCCCCCCCGAAAAGATGTTGCAAATTTGAAAAACAGCATTGTTTCTTTTTAGTTGTGCACAAATGTTTGCTTTCAGGTTTATTTTTAACCTTGAAATCGTTTAAAATTAGCCAACCTGCCAGCTTCATTGGCCACAAACCTCAGTTCAAACATAATGAAAATGTGTTGAGCTCCTTTGACCAGGTTTAAAAAGTCACTTTACAGCATGTGTTGTGCACGCTCAATTGACAACTTTCATAGACATCTTCTTGCCGAATGTAACGACCGCGTTGTGATTCCGCACACCATTACTCCGCAAGTCGGAACATCGACTTGCGGAGGGGGGGCGCTGGATGTTGGAATAGTATAATTTACAATTCCAACTCCAGTCTGTGCGGACAATAGGGAAGGTGTTGGGTTTTAAATCCAACACCCCCCCCCCCCCGTCCTTCGCAAGTCATTGTTCCGACTTGCGGAGTAATGGTATGCGGAATCAACGACCGCGTTGTGATTCCCTGCTGGGAAAAAGATTTGTGGTAAACGTTGTTTACCCTTCTTGCCCGTTGGATCTTGGGATGAAAGCCTTTGATATAGGGCTGCAGATGCACCTCTGGGCACAAGCCCCCGATCAGCGGTGAGACGTGCCTTTTCCACCATGAGCCTTCACAGTTTCCATGCTGGAGCCCTTTCAGCCGCTGCAGGTTGCTGGAATTTCCCCAAGCTGAGATGCCAAGGCCTTCACCTGCTGCACCGCGTCTCCCCTGCTTCCCTTTCATGAGCGCGCTTCTTGCCAATTTTTACAGCTACCGCAGATTATGCTATTCAAAGCGGACCAGATGGACTTCCAGTTCAGCGAATGTCAGAGTTAAATATTTCTTTTTTTAATTAGCTGCTCTTGCTTCCTGCATAAAAATAACAACTGAGCTGCTGGGATGGGGTGCATAGCTGGGGAGCAGCCAATTCGAACAAGAGCTTTTCTTGCTATCAGATTGGGGCTGTCTTCTTTCTTCAGACTGTGCATACTTGTATGTGTTTATTTTTCTTAGTGAAAGGCCCTTGCGGGTTAAAAACGACTTTTATATTATTGTATTATATCCATTGCTTGAATGGAACAGCTGCGCGAGCTGCTATTGGTTGGAGGCTATTTCTGGGCAACCAGGGTGGAAGCGCTGGCACATTAGTAGCCATGCAGCGTCTCCATCTAATAAGCTGTTTTAAATTAAAATCCCAGTTCCATGAGCGAAATCAATAACAGAAAGCTTAATGCGGAAAGTTGCCATTGCAATGTGTTCAAAAGAGCAACAGTGGCGCAACGCTGTGAAAGCTTTTAAGAACATGCACACCGGGTGAGGCTATAGATCTTTGACCACAATGTTGACTTTGGTATTCTTGAAGAATGTCTGCTGGTCCTGCAGAGAGCTAGCTCGAATTCCTCCTGTTAAAAGCTAATGGAGCTTTGGCCCACGCTAGTAAACTTTTTGGTTTGTTTTTGCTCAAGGTTCCAGATGTTTGAGAACCACTAAAATGGGCAGACTGGCTCTGTACTGAAGTTCCGCTGACTGTCACTCATTCATAGGAACATACTATGTCAGGCACTGTATCACTGTTCCAATTTTCTTCGCTTAATTCACGTTTTAATAAAACATTTTTGGAGTGTATCAATTCTTGATGCAAGTCAGTTTGGACCCGGGCCGGGAAGGCGAAGCCGGACCAATGGGGGCCCGGGTAGAACGCCATCCGGAGGTGGGAGCCCGGCCCACATTAGCATGTTGACTAGGACGGTGGGGGGCCAGGATTGGATTGGCCCCCTTTAAACAAAGGAAGCACCCCACCCAATCAGGGGGCGAGGGAGGAAACACGAGGGGGAGGATAACAAGGGGCCAACGACCCAAAGTAGACACATTCCCCCCTCGCAGGAAGAAAGAAAGGCCCACAAAATGGGTTACAGGGCGAGCGGGACGGCACTTGCAGCCCGGGCAGGTCCAGACAGACACCATCCAAATCGGTAGCAAGCTGAAGCCTAGACCCATGAATCGGAAGCCCAGAAAAAAGGGGCCCCTCCCCTCCCAGGAAATTGAGGAGTCTGGGTCCATAATGCAAGAGAAAGAATTTCAAGGAACAATAGATGAAAAGATACAGTTAAACCAGATTGGTCGCACACTGCTACACCTACCAGGCGTGTTCCCCCAATGAAAATGGTCCCTGAAGGTCAGCGTCGGCGGATACACCTATGCTCGAGTGTGAATGCAAGTATGCGTGGCGTGTGCCATCCCTGGACACGTGTTTCGAGGTAGTTGCCTCTCGTCAGCAGGGAGTAGGAAAAAGTGTGGGGTTGCTGTGTAAGCTGCTAAAAACGTTATCAGGTCTAGTACCTCTCGTAGCGCGCAGGTGCGTAACCATGAGTCCGTCGACTCCACCGGCTCAAGGGAGCCTGAATATAAAGTTAAACCAGATTGGTCGCACACTGCTACACCTACCAGGCGTGTTCCCCCAATGAAAATGGTCCCTGAAGGTCAGCGTCGGCGGATACACCTATGCTCGAGTGTGAATGCAAGTATGCGTGGCGTGTGCCATCCCTGGACACGTGTTTCGAGGTAGTTGCCTCTCGTCAGCAGGGAGTAGGAAAAAGTGTGGGGTTGCTGTGTAAGCTGCTAAAAACGTTATCAGGTCTAGTACCTCTCGTAGCGCGCAGGTGCGTAACCATGAGTCCGTCGACTCCACCGGCTCAAGGGAGCCTGAATATAAAGTTAAACCAGATTGGTCGCACACTGCTACACCTACCAGGCGTGTTCCCCCAATGAAAATGGTCCCTGAAGGTCAGCGTCGGCGGATACACCTATGCTCGAGTGTGAATGCAAGTATGCGTGGCGTGTGCCATCCCTGGACACGTGTTTCGAGGTAGTTGCCTCTCGTCAGCAGGGAGTAGGAAAAAGTGTGGGGTTGCTGTGTAAGCTGCTAAAAACGTTATCAGGTCTAGTACCTCTCGTAGCGCGCAGGTGCGTAACCATGAGTCCGTCGACTCCACCGGCTCAAGGGAGCCTGAATATAAAGTTAAACCAGATTGGTCGCACACTGCTACACCTACCAGGCGTGTTCCCCCAATGAAAATGGTCCCTGAAGGTCAGCGTCGGCGGATACACCTATGCTCGAGTGTGAATGCAAGTATGCGTGGCGTGTGCCATCCCTGGACACGTGTTTCGAGGTAGTTGCCTCTCGTCAGCAGGGAGTAGGAAAAAGTGTGGGGTTGCTGTGTAAGCTGCTAAAAACGTTATCAGGTCTAGTACCTCTCGTAGCGCGCAGGTGCGTAACCATGAGTCCGTCGACTCCACCGGCTCAAGGGAGCCTGAATATAAAGTTAAACCAGATTGGTCGCACACTGCTACACCTACCAGGCGTGTTCCCCCAATGAAAATGGTCCCTGAAGGTCAGCGTCGGCGGATACACCTATGCTCGAGTGTGAATGCAAGTATGCGTGGCGTGTGCCATCCCTGGACACGTGTTTCGAGGTAGTTGCCTCTCGTCAGCAGGGAGTAGGAAAAAGTGTGGGGTTGCTGTGTAAGCTGCTAAAAACGTTATCAGGTCTAGTACCTCTCGTAGCGCGCAGGTGCGTAACCATGAGTCCGTCGACTCCACCGGCTCAAGGGAGCCGGTGGAGTCGATACAAGATACAAGATGGACATTAAATGAGCTAATGACCATGAACGTTTGATATGGATAAAATTTTATGTAAAACATGTTATGTGATGAGTAAACTGCGACTTTTTCAGGCACCAAAGAAAGTTGTCAGTGGTGTTTTTAAGGTAAAAGCGCGCAGTTGGTGGTAACAGTGAAGGGAGCGGGACAACGTGACACCTGGAGGGGGTTTAGTATTTATACAAGAAATAAAGCTCAGCTAAATCAGCGCTAGAATCTTGAGTGGATTTCGGTTTGGAAGTAGAGATTGGTGGCAGCGTGCCTCAAAGCATGCAGATGTGTCAGGCAGGATGCAGATTCCATGATTAATAAACTCTTTGTCTCTGCATTGACTGCACACACTAGTAGTGTAAGTGAGCAGGGTCGCCCCAGATAGAACACTTAGCAAAAGCTTGATCAGTATAGCTTATAAATGCACCCCTCCACGCACATTCCAGCATTTCCTATTAGCAGGCAGAGATAGGCTACCTTATGTCATATATGCTTTACAATTATCCATTATGCTATTTTATAATGCCTTACATCATTTTTTGCTAGTTATTCTATAATGTACAATAATGTTCAGTTAGGTTAAGTTATTTGTATAGCATTTTATGCCACGCTAACGTTGTCAAGGCCACTTAAGGCAACCAGAGAAGTTGAAACTAGGAGGGAGGTAAGGAAGAGAAAAGATAACGAATGGGGTGAAGACTTGTGGTTGATGTGGACTCCCCCACTTCACAGGTACAACATCACTTGGGGGAGCGGCAGCTCACTGTTGAAATCCGGTGTTAGATGTCTGGTCAGTGATAATGTTTTAAGGAGATGAGAACAGAGATCACACTTGCATCCCGAGAGATTCTTGTGCCTCTTAACTGTTCATCAATGGTGACAAAACCCACAATCCTCTGTGTGCCAGAAGACCATGCTGTATATTCTAGCCACGAGACTCTCCTAAGTGCCCCCTTGGCCAGCACAGTTTGTGAAATGGCAGTAGAGCACAGTTAGAGGAGGGCACGCTCACTAGCCAGACCTCCTGCTACCTAAATAACTGTTTCAAATGTTATTTGCTTGATTTGTTGTTGGCTGGGGTTGAAACCAAGAATTTGTCATAAGCAAAAGTGGCATATTTTACACCCATGGCAAACCACAGAGATATTTACATTAAAACGTTCATGCCTCCTTGATGATGATGGGTCATTTACTCCCACAAATCCCCCTGGCACTTCATAATATTAAAATATTTTCTGCTACTAGCACCCCGATACACAGCCAGTGTGGTACGAGTATTTTCAGGAATATCATTCTGTTCTCAAGGCTTCCCCATTATTCCCTCATCCCTAGTCCCTCCAATTCCACTTTCTTGGTCCTTCTTTCTACGACCATAGCCCCTCCCCCAGATACTTTGAGGTGTCCTTGGGGCTGCTTCAAGAACTTTACAGAACAAGAACAATTCACCCCTCAGCCTAAGAGTTTCTGCCAAACTGAACGTGAGGTGGCCCTTTTTCTCAACAAATCCCCTCAATGGGTGACTCTTGTTCAAATGAACAAACCCTAGAATCCAATGTCTAATGTCTGATGCTGTAATCATCATCACATTTCTTTCTCATTCTTTTCTCTCCAAAATGTAGGTTTTCTTTTACATGTTTCTACTAAGTGCCTCTTTACTGTTTGATGCGCCCTCTGAAGAATGTGTCAGTCTACGCTCCTCAGTAAATAAATGAAAATACAACAACATGCACAATTCTATTCTTTGCAAATGATTACCCTACTCTTACTCATCTCAAAATAAGCAGAACCAGGTCAATTGGATGTGTCAATTCTTCCTTAGCTCACTGAAGCCAGCACTGAACTTTCTAGAGTTTATGTTTAACTTTTAAGTGGAGATAGGTCAACAGTGGGGTGTCGGACCATGCTGAACAGCGGGCATTCATATAATGTGCTAGGGGACGGGTCCACAAAACAGTTGCCGCTCAACCACCTCTTGTAGCCACAACACTGCATGAAGCCATGTCATTGTAGTATAAAGGGGTAGAGACAGCAGGAAGCACTACATGTGCAAACCAAGTCAAACTAAACGGGAACCTAATATCTCAAGGTCGGAACCGAAAGAGGAAGGAAGACTGATTGTGGAGGGGCAGATAAGTAATGAAAGCACGAGCTAATGATAGCAGCATGCACTGCAGATAACATCACCGAGGAAATGACAGAGAACGCACGATTGATGTTTAATAAAATCAAGCGGAATAAGTCCCATACAATGGAAAAACTACATTTGTCAGAAGCACTTACTAGATGAGGTAGTGTGTCATACCTCCTGGGGGATTATTTACTCGTGTGTTTATTGTCTTTTGCAGCTTTTGCTCTTAACTGCGTCCACATTTAACTTATAAATGCACGCATTTCTTACTGATTTGAACGAGGCGGAGGTGGCCGAGCACCCTTTGTTTCTTAGGCTCTGTCCTTGACGAGACTGGAAAATAACCGTGTGTGCATCTTATCCGTCGCTGATTAACTCGACGCAAGAGGCGAATGCTGATATTAGCAAACAGATAGCCCTGCTTTTGAATGCATCCTCTTATTTTTACAGGTGACACAATCACGAGTCATTCCTACGTTTTTCCCAGATATGTTAATCCCACCACGTATGCACATTCTGTCTGCTCCTTAAGCGTGCGGTTTCTCCAGCCGGGGTCTTTGTTTCAGAGGTTGGCTGCGGGTCATCGAAGCGAAGGGCAGGGTGCGGAATGCTGTGTGCCTTCCCGTGACCCCTGGTGGACCCTACACAGCTTGCAGCGAAGGGCTTGCCTGCTCCTGCTATTATAATCCCACTATTGTTCTCTTGGCAATAAAAACAAACAAAAAGAAAGAGCTGCGGGGTTAGCAAAAATCTTTTTTTAAATTCCGTCACACTTCTTTCCTATTGAGATTTCCATGTAAATACAATTCTCTCATGAACCCACTTACTATTCCCCCAACGCAAGTAAACGCCCACTTCTCCAATACCTCCGGTAAACTGGTTAACTTTATTTTCTTATTCTTGTCTAGAACATACATTATGCTCTCTTTTCATGGCTCCCTAGGTTCAGCTTTCTGATTACACGTCTGGGGTTCGCTGAAGTTGCCAGTTTGTTTACTTCTTGCCATCACTGGCAAGTTTCAACAAATATTTGTAATTTACAACTTGAGTCCGATGTACAATTGAAATGAGTCAGGACCTCAAATCTCAGCGTGCATTTCTGAATGTAATCACAGGACTGGAATACTGTGCCCTGGGTGGCACCGAGTTACATAGTAACCTTAGCGACTAGCTTACCCTTCCTGTGGATGCCTTCAATGGGTTCAGCATTGAAGTAGTTTGCTAGCTAAAGGACTACTAGATTACTATATGGCTCCTTATTGAAAAAGTTAAACCAAAAGAGAAAATAAATAAACCTCTACACGTAAGAGTGCTGTAATTTAAACCAGGGGGCTCATGTCATCAACAGGACCAAAAATTCCAGATCAGACAATAGGCTTTCAAACTCAGTGCAAGAAGTGTTCTTAAGCCAAACAAACTAATGTACATCCCGTTGGGTAGATGCAGATATCTGCACTTATCACACGCTGAGAGCCAATATCTTTGAATGCAGCGCTGCAGCCGTTTGATGGCAGATGCTGTTTGCAGGATGCTGGCTCCCTTGAAATGATGCCAAGATCTTAAGAGCCATTAGGCAAAACATGCCATAAGGTCTCCATAATTATTTATTGTTTTCTTGCACTGTTGACAAAGCTTCCACTGAAGGTGGACTGTATGTGTTCAGCTGCACACAGCTTTAAGAGGGTCCATGTCCCCAAAGAGTGCCACAGCGTCGTGCACATCAAGAATAGGACATGGGCAGTAGTACTTGTTTGCAGGGTCAACGTTTAGCTCTGCTGGCACACTCTTGTTAGAGAAGCTTCAGAGTAAAGTACATCACGCATGCAAAGACGTTTGAAAGAGGTTAGGAAGGGACGAATTGTTTGGGAGCTGTTAGATTGATTTTGCAATTATGTAACACTGCCCAAATCCCCTGTTTTAAATGTAAAAAACGTCCATTCACACTTATAAGGATCTTGGAATGACTTCTGTGGTGTATATGGTGAACCTCCTGTATTTAAGCTGTGGAGTAAAACAGCAGTCTCCGTAGAATTGTCTTTGTATCATTCTGGGACCTCTGTCCTTAGCTCGAGCTAATAAATAACTTACTTCCCTCCACAGCTGGTTGTCCTGGTCTCTTTGGTAATGTATGATTTGAGCAAGAAGAACCCGTAGATTTTAAGGTGTCCCCTGCACCACTGGCTTTGACTCTCCTAGTGGGGGGGGGTCTCCAAAAAGCCGGTTCTACACTTCCTGCATTCGCTTTGTTCACCAGCATCGTTGAATCACCAATAGAATCATACCATTGATTTCTTGTGTGGGGAAAAATGCGTGATCACTGTGAAGATTAATTAGATTTAATATAATCCTCTAAAAACATAATTTTTTGTCCAAAGGTGAAACTCGCATATCAAGGTGAAAGAATTTACTGAGGTGTCAATGAGCCCTCATAATCTTCTAAAAACGTTTGCCTTGGAGGGTGACGGGTTGATATTGGTTTGAACATTGATGAACCTGATCATCAATGTTCCCAAAGGCATGTGATGCGGCCTGTCGACATTTTATAGCTAACACCTCGCATTTTAGAGGTCTACCCAAGGGCGGAGTTGTAACAGAAGCTCTGTGAGGTTGTGCCTCGTTAGAAGCTTGTGTAGTTTTTAGAGCATTCAGGAGGCAGCACAGGGGCACATATGTCATCCTCAGCCCATATAAAGGTTGGTCGGGGTAGGAGTAAAGTTGGAGACCTATTTACGTGTCCACATTTGCTGCAATTAGTTGGTGAATTGTCAAACTGGTTCTGTTGTCAGTTTGTATGCATCCTTAGGAAAGTGAGGGGCGTGGAAATATTCAAGTGGGAGAGGTGTGGCGCAGTGGCCAGAGCGGCTGACTCCAGAGTGAGGGGCTCACGGTTCGATCCCCGGTGGCAGCTCAGCTCAGCTCCATGTGACTCCGGGCAATAGGTCACGTAATCTCCCCGATGGCCCCCAGTGCCTTAAAACCTTAAGGGGTGATATGTTCGTGCTTTACAAATATGGGTTAGATTTATAATCAAACCAGAGTTTTCAGAAATAAAATGTCAATCAAATAAAATGACAGACTTGCAGCCTCATTTAGTTAGTGTGGTAACGATGCCAACATGATTTTTAAGTGAGTGGTTTTTTTTTAAAAGTGATGATCAACTTTTCTTTAATCAGTTGCCAACATCACAGTCAACAAGTTCCTAACCTGACGTCACGGTGTGACTATTACACAAGTAAAAGTGTCAAAAGATTACCAAAAATGAAGCGGTGATCTCCTCGTACTTCTGGCAGATCTCTTCGAAGATGTACATTGCGTCCCTCTGAACGTTACAGTGATTGGTCCAAGCTCCAATTGGTAAATGAAGGTAGTCAAACACTGGCTGCCAAGTCTATGCCACATAAATAGACATAGAGGACACACTAGCATGAATTGGAGTGACAGTGACTGGGTAAGCCTGGCCGCAACCGCTGTCACTAGGCCGCAGTGAGCACAATCTAATTGCCATTTTGTTCCTGTACAGCAGGCAAAAATCCCATTTTGCTGCACCAAGGTGAATTCCATTGACAACTCTCCATGACAGGAAATGATTCTTTTTTGCGGGCACCTTTCTCTGCGAAGACTATTAGCAGATATACCTATCGATTTGCGCAGCTGTGCGTGGAGTGGCTTGACAGCTCCCTCTTTTTGGCTGATGCTTTGAGCTGGAAGTTGTTGTGTTTAGAATGTGGTTTTACAATCAATGTCTAGAGCTGGGCGCGCGGAGGCAGGCGCCTGACTAGCATTCCAAATTAAGGACTTAGAAGTGAAGGGGGAAAAAAATAATCCACTCCAATGATTTCAAATCAGTCTGCGCACGGCCCCGCGCGTAATCACCTCCAGAGGAGTCGCTACTTGAGAGCAGGAGAGGCGCGGTTCACTTCAGAGCCCTGACACCACGCTTGCTCCGTCTCCTAAAAGGGGAGCAGGGGCGCCTGAAGAGCCCTTCAGCCTCGAAACGAATGAGGACATGACCCGTGCAGCGCACTTCACAATCACTGGCGCTAGTGAGGCCCTTAAGCGCGCGCGCGCGCGCGAGCGAGCCTTTTGAATGATTTTCGGCTGCTCGCGTTCTACGGCGCAGAAGGCTTCCTTCACTCCTATCCAATGTCTTCAACTCTCTGGGAGCACAAAATCGCCCATCTCGGCTCTTGGGGGAGGGGGGGGGGGCGCTCCAGATTTCGCTTTCTTTAACAATTTCCCAGCCTAGAAAATGGGCCACTTTACCGCAGTTCATTCCCGGACACGCCGAATTTCAATTTTCAGTGCTCGCTGCCTAACTGATTTCACAACATGGGGCCGCGGCGGGCGGTGGTTTCCCCCCGTTGTAGAATGGCCCATCATGCTGGATTGCATTACCTCTGCTCGCGCCGGCGCAGGCGGGCATCGCTTGCTTATCCATCTGCCAGACTTGTAAAACCCAAAACAGTGCAGTGGGTGTTTGTTAGCCGCCTGAACCACCAGCGATAAGGAAACGGGAGCTACACAGAAAGTTTGCACGCAAGGAAAAGTAAATGTCCTTTCAAGTTGAACATATGTCGAAGGGTCTTCTTGGTCCTATTCACACGTCTTCTTCCAGTGCTGTGGAAAACGAGGGCATATTTACCCAAAGGGCTCCTTTCACTCTGACCCTTCTCATTGCTCATACAGACTCTTTGTCTCCCACATTGGCAAAACCTGCATGTGACACTGGACGTAAACTCTGTTGCGCATCAGGCTTTCTGGCGACGCAGAGACTGTTCACCGTAACACAGCGGTGGTGTCACCCAAGACTCTTTTAATGTGTACGGTGGGATTCCCAACCCTTGCGGGTGGCCTGGGGGTAACAGTGAAGGTGGGTACATTGTCTGACCGTACCAGCATTGAAGAGAAGGAATCCAGGGCCCTCAGTTGGCACGGAACTCAGGGGTGGAGAAACAGGTTTCATCACACTGCCGTGATGTCTGGCTATACACCTAGGAAACCCCTGCAAGATTTAGCGAAAGGGCCAGGCCCTGTCCCCTTTTGTGGCTCAGTGCATACTTTCAATCGTCCACATACCCTCCTTCTACGGAACGTAAAATGCAGACCAAGGGCCTCATGTAGGTAAATAAATTTTACCGGTTCTTAAATACCGAGCCGTACCGAATCGGTAAATTAGAATCGGTAAGTTATATGTAGGTAAAAATTCGGTAAAAGTTACCGATTCGGTAACATTCGGTAATCACGAATCGGAATTCACCGAATCGGTAAATACCGAGGTGGTATTTACCGAATCGGAAAATACCGAGGTGGTATTTACCGAATCGGAAAATACCGAGGTGGTATTTACCGAATCGGAAAATACCGAATCGGTATGTACGGATTCGGTAAATAAAATCACATGACTTGACGAAACAGCTAATCCTGTGCAACGACAGCCCACCCAACCAGGAAGTGGCCACACCCAGGCAGGTGTACATAATTAGCCGACCCTGGAGAGGCTTTGAGTGCAGAGGAGAGGCAGGGAGCCGTTGCCTGTGCGAGCGGGAAAACGAACAGCATGTCCAGCCAGAGAACACAGAGAGACGGAGGGGAAAGGAGGAGGAAGCTGAAATTTAGCCCCAAGGAACTCCAGGTGCTGGTGGAGGAGGTGGCGAAGCAGCACCAGAAGCTGTTTGGAAGGCAATCCCTGCAAGTGCCTGAGGCTGAAAGGCGCAACATATGGCTGGCCATCCAGGCGCAGGTCAATGCTGTGGGAGTGACCCACAGGGACATTGAGGTCCTCAAAAAGCGCTGGTATGACCTGAGGATTGTAACCAAGAGGAAGATGGGCGACATCCAGAAGGAGGCCAGCCAGACCGGAGGTGGAACCAACAGGGCACCTGCCCTCACCGAACTGGAGGAGCTGGTGGCGGCCACAATCGAGCAAGAGAGCGTCGTGGGTCTTGGGGACGCCGACAGCTCTGCCAGAGCCGCAACACACCAAGGTAAGACGAAAGCACAGCAATGTAGCCCCCCCTACCCCTATCCCACATCCCCCATTGTGAAACGAGAATCACACTGCAGTCCACACGTGTCAGTGCAGACAGGCAATGCATTCCGGGAGATGTAGTCAGGGTAACACTAACCATGACGTAAATGTTACAGGGCAACAAGGCATGTCACGCACTCGAGGCACAAGGAGACAGAGGACATTTTGGAATGTGAAATGATTTATTGTGACGCTTGCAATGCAGCCCTTCGGGGACACTGAGCCAATGTTGTATTTCTGTCCACAGATGTGACATCATGCAGGACAGGGCATGCTGCAGGAGAGACGGCACACCGGCCACAAATATCACCTCTAGCCAGCACAAGTTCAGACCAGGGAGCAGGCCCACTGGCAGCCGCACCACCAACACAGCCAGCCTCGCCGCACCCAGAGCCAGCATCACCTCACCGAGAGCCAGCATCACCTCAACCAGAGCCAGCATCGCCACTCATGTTCGAATCACCGGCCACATCTCCGCTTGCAGGTGTGAGAATGAGGAGGCGTCCAGCAGCCAGGCTACGAGCCTTACACACCTCGTCAGACGACAGCATGGGCCCAGAAGACCGCACCAGGCCCCAGGAAGGGAGCCATGCCACTGTGCCCCACACCTCACAGGCAGCACAGACGGGAGCAAGAGGGCGCCGCAGGTCGCGTGTCCAGAGTCCACCAGCACCCATTGACGGCCATGGTGTCTTCTTGGGTCTCGAGGGCCAAATGTTGAAACAACAGCGCCTGCAATCAAAGGCAGTCATGTCAGTCCAGAGGCACATGCGGGTGATGAAAACAACATTAGTCAACATGGACAATAACATTAGCGGCATGGCTGCGGGCATTCGGGACATGTCCCAGTCAATCCAGCAGTTGTGCAGCAAATTAGATGCTGACATCGAAGCACGGCGCCGGGAACGCCAGAGAAGGGACACTACCAGCAGGGCACTCAACCGTCTGGCAACTGCGACTTCTCTACTGTGCCGGCGCTCTGTGACGATGCAGGAGGGCCTAACACAGTGCTGCAGCGACCTGTCTCGGGGGATGGTGCAGGTGACAAGTGCACTAGGGGTGCTATTGACTAGTCAGGCGTCGACAACTGCTGCAGGGGATGCTGCGGAGAGCATCGACACCAGCAGCAGGAGCAGCATCACACCCCCGTCCCAGAAGCACGCAGGAGCAGCAGGCGGCTTGGGGTTGGCTCTAGTGAGGATGCACAGGCCGTGCAATCCACCACTGCAGCGCGTATGCGCAAACATTGATGTAGCCCTGCTTAGCCACTTCCCATTGGGTGACGTAACCCTGGACTTACTCCTTGTATAGATGGGATATTGCCAGATTGGCTTGTTCATGTGTTCATGGCGTGGTGCCACATTAAAACTACGTCATGACTTCTCACAACTCGCTGTGTCCCCTCACTTACTCAGAAATAGTTGCATGTGATCTCTGCCCGTCTCTCTCTCCCATCGATTGCAGTTGGCACTCTAGCTGCGTTGCCCTCTGGCTGGCCTGCCTCATCCTCGTTGTCCTCAAAATATGTTAGTTCCACATCTGTACCTTTTTTCGTGGCAAGGTTGTGCAGCATTGCACAAGTGGCAATAATCTTGCAGCAGGTGATGGGTTTGTACTGGCGTGCGCCTCCGCTCTTGTGCAGGCAGCGGAACCTGCTCTTCAGTAGTCCAAACGTGCGCTCCACCACATTGCGTGTTGTTTTGTGTGCCACGTTGTATCGTCTCTCACTCTGGGTTGCTGGGTGTAGGTAGGGAGTGAGGATGAATGACCGGCATGCATATGCACTGTCGCCTAGATGAGTAAAAGGGAACCATCAGTAACATGCCTCTATACACTATGATTTGCAGGTTTCAAGGGCCGTCACTGTTACTTACCTAGCAGGTATCCCTCTCCGAATTCTCCGGCACTCAGTCGTGTGTAGATCCCACTATTCTGGAAGATGTAAGAGTCGTGGGTGCTCCCAGGAAACTTTGCAACAATATCTGTGATGATGTTCCCTGCATCACAGATCACCTGCACATTGATGGAGTGGGTGGACTTCCTGTTCCTGTAGATGTGCTCTGTGTCAGCTGGTGGACAGATTGGGATGTGTGTACCATCAATACAGCCGATGACATGGGGGAACTGTGCCATGTGATAAAAGTCTGTTTTTGTTTTCTGCAGTGCAGCCTGTGTGTTTGGGAAGCTTATGTAGTGGTGCATTCTCTGCATCATGGCATCCAGGAACTTCCTGAAGAAACGTGACAGGCAACTCTGGGTTACCCCACCCACCGCAGCTATCACCACCTGATAACTGCCGGATGCCAGCAGATGTAGGCTGCAGAGCACCTGCACATGTGGGGGTATGGCGTGCGCCCTTCTTATTGGCTGGTCCAGGAGTGGGTGAAGGTCCCTGATTAAGTCCATGATGGTTTCGGGGTGTAGCCTGTACCTCTCATGTATCTCTGCATCAGTCAGCTGGAATAGTGTGATGCGCTGTCTGTAGATGCGTTCCTCCCGTCGCCAAACCCTCAGTCCTGCTGCCTGTAGACGTAGGCGCCTTGCAATGACGTACATAGCGGCCATGTTGTCCACGCTGTTGCATTTTGGGATTGCTTATCTGCACTGTTGATGGTTACCACCTGCTTTCAATCCGTGTTAATTACCGACTCTTATTTACCGATTTTCTTGGATTTCTTAATTACCGAGTGCTCCTACATGTCATTTTAATTTTTACCACTTCATATTTACCGATTCGTTAATTATGTATTCGGTAAATCTGATTCGGTATTTTGGAATTCGGTAAATATGAATCGGTATTTACCGCCTCATATTTACCGAAAAGTGGTTTTTGGACTCCTACATCTCACTTGTCTGAATACCGGTCGGTAACGGCATATTTACCGAAAATCGGCCGTTACCGACCGGTATTTGGCTACCTACATGAGGCCCCAAGTCACGATGATCTACATTTGCATAGCATAGGTGCCACTTCAGCCCTTCAGCAGGTTTGAGAAGAGGCAGTAACACCTTTTGTACTTGTCAATATACTAGTCGGGAGTGTGTACTATAGTAACCTCTCTTAGAAATTCCCTCTCACTAACATCTTTTTTATAATTCCCTCTTACTGCCAACTTTTTAAAATTGTTTTAGATGTACGTAGTTCACCTCCCGGGCCTAGAGGTTTGGCCATATGGGGAATATTCACCATGCTCATTGAGCGAACACTTCCTCGGGGGGGGGGGGGGGGGGGGGGGGGGGGGCTCTTGCAAAGCAGTATATTCCCAATCTAAACAAACCAGCACCGGAACAGCCATAGAGTTTTCCTGTAATAGCAGACTGTAGCATCTGCAATGCAAACGCTTGGAACTTCTGCAAAGCTCAGGTCAAGCACATATCCTTTAACAGTCGACACAGACTAATACACTCTCAATTCATTCTTAGAATATACACATACTTTGCACACTATGACAATATCCTCGGAGGAAGGAGTGAGGGAGCACTGATAATATAAGAGCACATAATCATATATTAGTAACACATTGTCACTCTGCGGTAATGGACCTGTCACACATTAAAGCATATAATCTGAGTTGGATGAGTGAAGATCAGTGTTTGACTGTGCCCATGTTCCTGTATAATGCCCTACTATGCTGTCTAATGTATCTGTATATCATTATCATGCTCTGTGTGTACTGTGCAGTTTATTAATAGAACATTTTTTAACATATGAAACTTGAGCGGCACCAGATTGTGGCAGGGCAGGGGTACACCATGTGCTTTGATCTAGCAGTGCAGCACTGAGGTTCCACAGAGTTAAGCCCTAGGGTGTGGCGTGGTACACTGCATGCTTTTGGTTTTGATTTGATCATTGATTGCACCCCCCTTCCATGGTGATGGATTGCAAGATCAGTGACCTCTATGACCTTTCACCAAAGTCCTCCAGGCGATATCACAATTTTTAAACTTCCTTCAAGGTATATCTAAAAGTCCCGTTTTCTTGTACCTTTCAATAGCTATACATCAAAGAGCATACATCATTCATGAAGAAAATTATAATTGATGGGTCTATGACTGTAATAAAAGCCTTAATGCACTTCCACTAAATGCATACATTTCGGAAGTAAAATCAAATTTAAGAACCAATTTGGACAGGACTTAGTACACGATTGGCATTTCCAGGAAGTACCGTTGATATAATCAAAGATTAGATTTGGATTTTGTGTTCTTGTGTTCTTTTTAGGTTAAACCCCACCATGTTTATCAGAGTAGGTAACTGTAATAAAGCTGTGTTGCATATTAATGTCAAATAGCTTTAAGACACTCTGTGTAATATCACCAGAACATGCATAATAAGAATGTCTGTTCAGTAATTCCACCAAACATGTTTAATTGGGAGTGCACACATTTCAATATGCATATGCAGTAAGCAACCCGTTTTGCTGCCCCCAAGCCTGAATCAAAAGTGTTTCAGTACATTGTGCCTTCTTAGCCCCCACTTACTGCTTCAGAGATTATTATATTTCTCTATCCCATCCTCTACCTTGAATATTCACATCACTTACATTCAAATTTAAGAAGTATGTCTGGCTTCTCTCCTTTGTAAATCTCAATATTTACTCTTAGCTTGCATCTGCGACTCAATTTCTTTTGCAACACAAACTTACTTCCTATAACATAAAGGTTAGCTTTTTGTGCCTTATTAAACAGAATATGACCGAGTGATCCTCGATTACTGTCCAGTGTGCAAGCATCCAGCAACAATTGAATCATGGAAATAAGAAAATACAGTTGGGTCCTTAGGGACACCCAGCACCCTCGAGCAACAGGATTGAAAGAAAGTCTACTGACCCTGAAACCTGTGAATCTCAAGCAATGGAAGTAGAAAAGAAACATCAGTAGTGACTCCACATTTCTTATCCCAATACATGTAATGCGATATATTCAATGCCAATGGAGAACACATCATGTCATCATAAAAGACGTAAGGTCTTTATCAGTAAAATTACATTTTGCGAAAGTCGTATAATGTCTCTACAAATTGCATTACAGATACATTAGTAATCATCATTTCAAGTGCCTCATCCCTGATTGCGTAGTCTTTCTGCATGTTGTGAGTACTGCTGAGATGTTAGTCAGTGGGAAACTGTCACCCCTTTACCCGTGATAGAGAATCTGGGGATTAGAACAATGCACTTTGCACAGATTAGGAACCAGTGACTTTCATGTCCAGTGCTGTACTGTAATGTAAGCATATATGACAGAGGTCGTGTGTTGTTCGTATATCACATAATAAGGTGCAAATAATATTCGTATGTGCCCGCACACCAGAGCCCTGGCACTTTGCTCCTCTGCCAAATGGTGTGCCTCAGCCTCCAGCCTTTTTACTCAGCCTCAAAGCCACCTTGGGATGGGGTAGATTGAAGTGCTGCACCCCTTTAAGTGATTCTTTTAGTCCACCACAATGTAAGCGATAAGAGGGGACAAGCTGTAACAGGGCAGGCAGTGCACTGGCCAGCTATTATTTTCAGGGCAGGCACCTGGGCACTTGGGTTACCCTCGTGGAACACGTGGAGCACAGGTACACCGAGTGTCCGGCAAAAATGGGCCACCGTCAAGAAAACAGTAAACTATCCCCTCTCCTGGGACCACTTGTGTACAGTACTAGAGAGAATAATGTGTGTGGCAACTGACATAATGCATGTTGTGTATAGAGCAATAATACAGTCCTCTAAATAAGTCAAACACAACACGCCTATTTTTGGATTTTGTCACCCCAAAAGCTATGCACCATGCAGCATATGAGTTTATACAAAAGTCACCTGACAACTCACGCCATCTCCAAATGCTATTCCCAGGGCGGCTCTATGTGCCAATTAATGTCGTTAGGCATGTTTCAGCTTGTTTGGCATCCGACTTTTCGCTGATAATTTTCGGTAGATTTTGCCCTTCTACCTGTATTATCATATTTAAACTTTCTCTCACAGAGAATCTTGCTCTGAAGATGCTTCCTTTACACTGATTACACTCTGCGGATTTCTTTAAAAGATGCTACCTTTTCTAGGGCTGGTGGTGTTTCCCACCTTTCAAATGTTACTTAAATCGTTCTTTGCGCTCAGGTAATATTGGTGCTAAGTAAACTACATTTTAATTCATGAAAATGGTACAATTTGAACATAATGAAAACCAGTTAAAAAGATGATTGGGGCATATGGTGGCACTGGGGACTGCATAGACTAAGGTGACCGTGACGCGGTTATGCTTCCCTGGTGACAATACATCAGATATTGCCCTTGACATCACACACCCTCAGAAGTCAGGCATCCACAGCAGCTCTAAATATGTAAGAAGGTCCTCCTGCTCGCACCCCCACATATGGAGCCATTTAGGAGCAACGCTTGTTTTTTCTGCCATATTTGCACTAAAGCTGCTGCCATTGCATCATAAGACCAATCAGATGAGGTTTAAACATCTTCCTTCTCTGTGCCTGTTTGGAGGGTCTATTGATGAAGTCCAAGCCCGCCAAAAGTGAGGAATCACTATTTCAAGGCCAGACATGCTATGGTTTCAAAGTCTGTGCTCCCAGAGCAGTTCATAGTCACTAGTGCATGGCACCCAATACCAATTTTGCAAGTACTAGGGCTAGGGCTTCATTTGCATGAACGGAGACTGATGCAAGGGAGGCCCTTGAAAGAAAGTTGCCTAAAAGTTTATGAATCCAGATATTACCTTAAGTGAGGCTCTACTTTGTGATCTACTTTCCTTATTTTGCTGTTGTCTGATGAATGAAAAGGCACCTTCTGAGGCATTGTAGCTGGGAATATCGAACCCACAATATCATTGGGTCACAATATCGAAACCTCTATATCGAGGGACAAAATGTCAACAGGTAAGTGCACAGAGGGAGGTAAGAATTTACTATTCTTACTCCACATCTATTTACAGTGAGGATATTTATGTATCCCCAAGGTATGGATATATGGAGTTAAGAATAGAAAATTTATAGAAACTTACCTATCGATACTTGGTCCCTCATACTTGTAGTCGTGATATTGTGCCTGTTGATATTTTGGATTCGATATTCCTAGCATACACCCTGCTGAACATGTACTGAGCGGAATTGTCAACCACCTGGAGTCATTTCACCCAGATATTGCTTGCTCTCTAGCCTTCTGATTTTTACCAAAGCCATCCGCCTGACTCTCTATTATGATCATTCCAGGTTGACTTGGGTCTTCTTCGATTTGTCTCTGGAATTGGGACCCAGGGGGCCATCTCTAAAGAAACCAAGAAAAAATACTATGTTAAATCTTACAAAGTGGACATCAGCTCCAACGGTGAAGACTGGATAACATTAAAAGATGGGAGCAAGCATATTGTAAGTGTTCAGCTATTTCAAAGGGAATTTACTGTATTTATTTGTTGTGGCTCAGTTTGCTAGTCAATGAAAGCTTTCATTATGAGCATATAAAAGCACTGGTCATCTTGGAACTATAATTTCTGTTAATTAGCGAACAACAAAATATGTTATGTGTATTTGTAACGCACACCATCACCTGTAAGGGTATCATGGCGCTGAGCAGGTGTGTGTGCCTAGCCCTGCCTACGGTGGGTTGGTTAATTGAAAATCTAGGTCTTCGGCTTCATGTGGATTTAAAGAAGAGAGGAGGCGGCTCTGATGTGGAGTGGGAGGTCGCTCCATGCTTTAGGGGGGATATAAGAGAACACCCGTACTCCTGATCCGGTTCTGTGTGTGCGTGGGACATGTGCGAGTAGGAGTCCTGAAGAGCAGAGATGTCTGGGTGGTTGGTGGAAGGAGATGCGACTTTTCAGGTAGGTGGAGCCTGAGTTGTGTAGTGCCTTGAATGCTCATGTGAGGAGGTGTGGTGTGATGTGAGTTCTGTGTGGGAGATTGAGGATGAGTCTGGCTGGTGAGTGCTGGATGGTTTGCACTTTTCTAGTGAGTTGATTGGTGATCCTGGATAGAGTGTGTTCCCAAAGTTCAATTTGCTGGTGACTAGGGCAAGTGATTATTTTTGTGTTGCTTGGGTACCATTTGGAGCTTGAATATGCACACCTTTAGCCAAGGAATAATCATGAAAATAGGGGATACCATATGAGACGGGTCTTAAATTAGAAATTGTTTGTTCACTGAAAGGGTAGAAGGCTGATTAAAGCATCACCGAGCTAAAGGGATGTAGACTGAAATAGTAATTAATTCAGAGGGCCCTTGACAGAAGT
This sequence comes from Triturus cristatus, assembly GCF_964204655.1. Classification (NCBI taxonomy): domain Eukaryota; kingdom Metazoa; phylum Chordata; class Amphibia; order Caudata; family Salamandridae; genus Triturus; species Triturus cristatus. The sequence continues at coordinate 451,470,712 of NC_140593.1, read as the reverse complement.
AGGACAGCAGAATAGTAGAACTGAGAAATCAAAATCAAAGCTGAATACTCTATAGGATCATTGGTTGGAAAAAAGGTGGCACTGGACAGACCTGTCTGCCAATATCTGCCATAACGTAGATTGTAAGTATACCTCAGTGGGCTAATGCATTCATTGTAATGGCCTGTTTGTCACTAGAAGCCCACCCGTTTTAATTCTGGTTGATCGACTCAGTCTTTTATTCTTCGGAGGGCTATATAAAAATTACCAGTGAGTTGGGTAATAATCAACATCTGTCATCAGTACATAGACAGCAGACAGTCCCTAATGTCTTAACCAATTACTTAACATTATAAAATCCATGTTCCTATGTCTCTTTGGATGAAGATCGGTTTACATCATCAGAAACATGCTCTTGTAGTGAGTTTGCTCTCCACTGGACATATCCCTTCCTGGATTAGAGGGTACCAGGTCTGAAATGAGTGACTGTATCGCAATAGCTTCTGGTCATCCCTAGCACTCCAGAAGGTCAACACAAATCAATCACAGTGTATTTTGGGATGCATTGCAACAGGTAGGGAAATGCACTATACCTGCTGCAACCAACTACAAAGATTGAATATGTTTTTCTTCTCAATTAAGATTCTGAAACAAGTTATAGAGAAGTTGAATAATTAAATGTTCTTTCCCTATGGGACACAGCAGCTCATTTTGTTATTCATAGGCTTTAGAGTACCAAATCAAAAACAAGACAGTGGCTGGGGGGGGGGGGGGGTCTGATCCAGAGCCCACTCTCTGAGTTTTAGTTACAAGACGTCTGTCTGGCAGGCATCTGAAAGGCTGTCAAGACAAACTTGAAACTGCAACTTTTTCAGTCATGAAGTACGAGATTACAAATTCATGTCAGAGGCTTAGAGAATCCATGGGCATTGTTTAGCCCACAGCCGAGAGATCCATCTCTACAGTCTGCTGAATACAACCTTTGAAGAAACTACCATTAATTGCCTTGTTTTGAAAACATTTTCTTGCTGGAGGTCTTCGGTATTTTCAGTTCATACCAAACTTCAGGCAGATGTCATCCAAAAATGTTAAGCACTTGACGGTGATCCCTGAGAATGCTTTCAGTCCCTTTAGCTGCAAAACGCAATGCCTGGTAGCTACAGGTGCTGCAGCAAAGGCACTGAAAGGTGGAATTGAGGAGGTGGGGTCTTCTCCTAGGATTTTCAATACAAGCTAGATTTTAATTCTAAGCTTCATTAGTGAACCTTGATTGAAAGGTGAGATTATAAATGATCTTGCAGCACACTTTGCTCAGCTGTCTAGGCAGTGCATAAGAATGCTGCTGATGTTATTAGGAACACACAAACAAAGGTAACTTACACTTTTGATTAAGTTTACACTTTTGAGTGTGTTTACTACTTTTCGGTATTTAAAAACTGCATGTTTGCTTTTAGTACCTTACACTTTAGTAGTACATCCTGCACTACACATAGCCAAACACTGGCACTGCAACACCCTCCCATATGAATGGATGGATGTAGGGACTTACTACAATAGTGTAAGTTGCTACAAAAGTGTAAGTTAATACAATAGTGCAGTTTGTAAATACCAAAAAGATGCAAACTTTGTGAACAGCACTTGTAGTGAGCTTTGTGGTACTACCGTAGTGCTGCAAAATGTACTACAAAGCTCAGTTTGTGAATCAGGCCCAATGTCAGCAGCTGATCCACACTGTAGTATATATAATACCTTCAGAACAATGGTTAGCTGTATCAAGAGAAATAATTATCCAGGCAAGAACCAGATAAAAAAGTGAATACGTGCATTTATAAAAATTACCAATTGAAAGGACATTAAGATGTTGAAACTATGGGGCCTGATTACGATGTCCCAACCGACACGTTGCAGATTGGGAACCAACCTACCTGAGGTCAGCGGTTTTGACCGCATCATTTGGATGCGACCACACACAGTGCAGTCGGAAACATCCATTTTCCTATGGGAGCTTGTGCAGTGGGCGGAAAACGCTGCAGCATAAGCTCCCATAGAAAAATGTAAGTTTCCAAACATCCCTGCACTGTGTGATAGGCAACTCACGGTGCCTGCCATACGGTGCAGAGCAGAGGCCGCGGAGGGATGGGGGCCCTACTAGGGGCCCCCAATGTCACTTTCCGACAGCCTTTCCATATCGGAAAGGCCGACATGGTATGACTGTCTGAAACCTACATCATAATCCCGACGGCGGAAACTCTGTCCTTAAGGAATTATGGTGAGTTTCCGACTGACCGATGGGCTCCTTAAGCCCGACGGAAAGCATCAGTCGGTCCCTCCGACTGCTGCCTCCGATCACATGGATCACAATATGTCGGACGGACCTCAGCAGGACATGGTGGTCAGACCACAGCCGACAAGCTGTCAGTTACAGTCCGACCACTATCGTAATTAGACCCTTTCTATGAAACAACATCTTAAAAGTCTCAAAATTAGCCCGTTATGGTCCGTGCCCAACTCTAAACCCCACCCGTGCACTGCTCACGGCCTCCTATATGGCATCATAAAGCACAATATAATTAGCATTATTAATGACATTACATGTGCCAATCAATGATATCACCAATAACATTGAGTAATGTTTGCATTTACAGTGCCCTTGGGCTTCTGGTTCACAAGGCAACAGATTCTCCCAATGGCATTGTAGGACATAAATGACAGTAACCATCTGTATGGCCTCTATATACTTATATATAGACATACTGGGTCTGATAAACAAAGGTAAACTTAAACTTTTGTGTAAGTTTATGATAGTTTGCTATTTACAAAGGTATATTTTACTAGTAGTATCTTTACGACTGCGAAGTTCCTGCACATAAAAGGAAAGGACAGTCCTATATTTTTATGTGCAGAGATTCCACAGTTCTAAAGATCCTATTAGTAAAATACCTTTGTGAATACCAAACAATCATAAACTCACACAAAAGTGTAACTGTACCTTTGTGAATTCGCCCATAGTCATCAAGTTATGCTGGTCTTACAGGGCTTTGTTTTCTATTAGCACACCTCAACCACAGATGAGGCCAGATGGATTAAGCATTTTTCTGGTCGCAAACAGCCCGATTCACACCATCGGGATGTTTGTGACTTCAAAACATTTTTGGGGTATGTATTATTCCCAAAGTGCAATTTGGTTACATGATACCGAATCGCAATTTGGAATTGCAAATACAATGCGGTATTAGGAGGGTGTGTGCTTAGGGTGTCCCTTCCTAATTCCGAATCGCAGTGGTATACAAGAATGGTTAGCGACCAAAATGCGATCCCTAACCATTTGCATTTTACCACCAACTTCAAGTAGGTAGTAACCCATTCGCAAATGGGAAGGGGTCCCCAAGAGAACTCTTCCCCTTTGTAAATGTGGACGCCAACATTTTTTAAGAGCAGCCGGTGGTCCCTCGGACCACTGCCTTCTCCCAAAAATGAAAAGAAAACTTTTAATTTTTCTTTTTTAAACCCAACCCATTTTCTTGGGCTGCATTAAAAAATGATGGCTTTATCTAAAAGCAATCACAGACATGTTGGTCTACGTACCACAGCAAGCCACCATCCCTGTGATTTTAGCGATTCCTAATAGGTCGCAAAGCACGACCTACCTTATTAATATCCCTGAGGTAGGTACATTTGTGACCCACTGGGAATCGCTTAGGAATAGCGATTACCTAATTGCGATTCGCAGAGAATCGCAGTCAGGTAATCAATATTCCCAATACTGATACATCCAGCCCATAGTTTTTAGGTGGAAACCTAGCAAATAATTTGCTATTACTTTAGGTTTTATCTGCAATAATCAGATTTGTTGAATGAACCATTGTTTCCTTAATCTTCACAGAATCTGACCTACTATACTAGTCGCAGGACCAGGATTCCCTTAGCTAGTTTTCAATTTTTTTGTTTATTTTTGACAGTTCGTTGTGTGCATAAAATCTTCCATTATTTGCATATTTATATCACCTGTGATTGATGGTTTGAGCAAATCATTACATATACAAACTTCATACATTTAGACATGACAGTACCTTTCTATCTCCCTGAATCCATTTTGTCAATTTTTTTTATTTATTATGGTACAGCTGTGTAGTTTACAGCCATTTCCTAAGCAGATGGCTATACTCTGTTTAATAGGAATCGTTCTGTCCCAGGCATTGCATTGGGTTATTCATTTAGAGTTCAAATAATGCATATCACATTAAATTTGAGTATTTAAAGGTATGATTGCACATATGATTGCACCTATGCACTTCAGAGCAAGAAGAAGTGTGATAGTGCTCCAGCATTGTTCTTTGTTTGTTAAACAGAGATTGTGAGTCTGTGCTTTAGCCCCACACTTATCAGTTTTCTTTCTAGTAAAATCAAGTGGTATTTTCAGTCTGCTTTCTCGCTGTCAGTGACCTTTCAGCTGACATTTAACTCTTTTTCCTGTACATAATGGCCTAATGGGGTGGTTAGAAGATAATATCTTTGCTCTAAATTCAAGTTCTCGAAATGGAATCTGTGAACCTATAGTAAAACAACCTCCAAGGCCTCTTTGCCGTTTAAATTTATTTATCGTTCTTTATTCTTTTCCTTTCTCCTCTCTTGCCCCCACTTGCTCCTTCCCTCCATCTGTAATTTCTTCTTCACTCCATCTGATTCTATCTCTATTCGTTGTTTTTTTAGTGTCCACTCCATTTGACTATATTTGTGTTCTCACCCCTCTCCTCTCTCTTTCCTCCTCCTTCTTACTCAGCTCTCCCTACTGTCAACTTTCAGTATTTCTCTCTCTCCTTTTACAAAGGTTGTGGTTTGGACATAGCAGCTAATATCAGCAATTACTCCGTTTTTAAGTGTTCCGAATTTGAGCAGATGAGCAGTGGCACAGGGGGAGTTATAGTTATGTATCCAAGAGCTAATGATTTGATCAAGCAGTGAAGCATGGAGTACAGCCAAGGTATCCTGATTTAAAAACTGCATCTGTTGCTTTCCTCATCTTCTCCTCTCGCACATAAGTTAAGTCTTGCTGTAGTGGTCTCGCGGAAAGTAAGGAATTTGTGGTGATATTACTATAATCTTTACATTACTTGGGCAGCCTACTGATATTCTTTTCCAACGCATGGATTTTAATGTGCCAAGCAAAAGATGAAAAATGGTGCTGCCTACAGCTGAAAAGAGGTAGCAACATGGCCCCATTTAGCTGAACCAAAGTAAATTGCTTAAAACAAGTTTGGTTACCCTAACATTACAAAACAAATGAACTCCTTTCCACAGTATGGCATACTGTATACCTCTCAATGCTAAACACATATATATGTTGCCTGAACTTCAAGAAGGTTAAAGTACCTGACTTCAATTCTCAACAGCATGTGCATGGATAATCTCATGCTAATCTCTTATTCCCACTTAAATTACCTTGATACATGTTTTGACTAACCGTCTTAAAAGTCAACCAAGACACACACCCCACACTGCATTATTTGGAGACCACCACTTGCCCATAAATGGACTCAAAGCTGTAAATGGTGACATAAAATGTAATTTGTGCAGCAGGAGAATGCTAGGAGACTTGATGGTATCAGTGACATGGTGAAGGAACATAACCTGAGCTGCATGCTTAATAGAGGTGGTGTGTTTTCATCAATCTACTAAATGCACTAAAATAGGGTAACTACATGTCCTGGATTTGATTACACTGTCACAGTTTCTCAGCATCTGCCTCAGCAAATTTCAGTACATTTAGCACATGTCCTGATTTTATATAGGGTCAACACAGACACAGGTACGGTTTCACGTTTTCCAGTGCTTAATTAGTTAGCAGCCCCTACATGAACGAAATTAAGTTACCACAGATATTACTGTATTGAAAAGTTGCATTTATTTACCCATCATGTCTCATTATAAGGCATTGTGTGCCCCTTGCTTTATGGAGAATGTAGTCAAACTTCTATGTTTGTGAAATGTCCTGGTTTTTATTTTTCAAAATTTGCTATCGCTTGAAATCCATTTTGTGAGAGGAAATCACAGGAGTCGGCGAGATACCCTTTCCTTGTGCAGCTTATTTAAAGGGCTCTACTCTAGATTGTCAGTGCAGTTAGAGGACTTATGGGGTTCCCCACCCAAGGCAAGTAATTTCAAATTAAAATTGAAAAAAGTCAAATGCTATCTTATAGGTGTGACCTAGAAGACTGTAACACCAAAAAACGGTCAGCCTATACTATTGAAAAATATTCTGAAAACAACCTGCAAGATATAAGAGGCATAGCTTTATGCAACTTTAATTGTTACCTGTTCCCTTATATGAATCTAGATTTTCTTGGGATCTTTCAGTGTTTAAAGATGAATGCTGTTGCTTCAGTATAATACACATGGAGACCTTATTACATATCTTTTTTGTCAGTCCTAACAAGCCAAAGCGCATTGCAAATGGCTTGGGTATTGTGTTCTCACTCATTTTCTTCACAATGCACTTCCAGCTCTGAAATTTTCATTAAGCATGACTGATATTAGGGTGACTGTTTGTGCTGTAAAGTTTATAGATGCTGATGTTTTACGTTACAAAATGTCTATGATCTAACTTTTAATTCTCTCCTATTGGCAACTCAGATTTTTATAGTTTCTGTCTCATTTATAAGGGCCAATGGTTCATAGTTTTCTATTTATTTCTGTATGTTATGACTTTTTGGTAAGATTTTAATTATTCACCAAAAGATTGTGAGCTGGTCACCCTACAGTAAACTGTGTCATCCCTTAGGCCCCAGGCAGGCCATGTCATGCTGCCTCTCTCACCATAGACAAATGGATTCCTCTTTTAGATTGAATCCTGTTGGGTAAATTATGTCACGTGTCCAGTTGTAGAACAAAGACTGCCTGGTGGCACATTGCTCAGGACTATTTCCATCAAATCATTTGTGTAAATGGTCCCACAGCATGATGGACGAAGCAGATTCCTTCGATCGCCACTTTCTGGTGAAACCAGCTCAAGGTCTTTGTTGAGGTGATCTCTAATCTGAGCAGCTGCAATTTAGATAAATTAGGGTATGTTTTAGTGGAGTGTTTGTCCAGCCTTTAGTATGCAATTTGGCAAGGGCATCGTTTAACAGGACAAGACTCGTACTTGAGTCAACTGAAATCACAAACTGTTTTAATCAGTGCTCTGTTTGCATTTTGCATATTTCAACACTGTCCTTAAGCAGTTAACGTGCATTTTTTCATGCCGCATTTATTGCTGTGGTAGTGCAATTCTCAGGCATCCAATTTTTTTATATCAGGGAACTGAGATACTGGTCAGATAAGTGATTAGGCAAGCATCACACAACTAGCCCAATCTGATAGGTGGCGATTACAAAGTAGATCTCCTTGACCATTTAATCATTTATCTAAATTCTGGTATTTCCTGTTTGTGAAAATCAGTCTCAATGTTAATATTCAGTAGTAATGATCCAATCATTTTTCTCATAAGCGCAGTCTGTTGATTGAAGGTATGTAGTACTGGATCATGTTAACTTGGTTGCTCCTCTGCCCCTCTCCTCTTTGGCTAGGGCCCTAGCTCTGAGAAACATGACCTTTAGCTCCTGATTCATGGCTAAAAATCGGTAGAGGACCATTAGTTCTGGAAAAAAGCATGAACATCTTTTAATTAATTAAAATTAATTTGTGTGGCGTCACAGCTAAATTTATATCATACTTTTGCATGATCAGTCAACATGGAACTTGCTGACTAAAAGCATCGGACAGTAATGCAAGCACTAATCTGTTGCCCAAACAGAGTCTCTGGCTCAGCTGTCCAGGTTCTGCTTTCCCACCCACGGGTGACACGAGTAATTCGATGCACTAACGCTTGAATGTGAAAGACAGGTTTTTGTAGCATCGTAGAACTTCACCCACTACATAGTAGAAGAGGCGTCAATAGTTTTGGGTTACTAACAGTCCCTAAACAGGTATCCAAAGACACTGTGGTGATCAGAAACAAACCATTGTCGTTCTCTTCAATCACACCCAACTAGAAACTTAGAAAAAGAACACAAGAACTTCATGAGAACTTAATAAATGCAGGAAACTTTGCATATCTTCCTGCAGAAAGCACACACATCTGTATTATGTATGAAACCTTTTCCAGTCTCTCATTGACCATGTGTCTTGACTTTGTTTTTCTTCCACAGGTATTTCATGGGAACAGTAACCCAACTGATGTTGTATTCCGCTCCTTTCCGAAACCTGTCCTTACTCGCTTCGTTCGCCTTAGACCTGTCACTTGGGAGTCTGGTATCTCCCTGAGATTTGAGGTCTATGGCTGCAAAATTACAGGTTAGTATTGGTAAATGTGCAGACAAATGATAAACCCAGAAACACGTGTCTAGAGATAATCGCACTACCTGCACCAACTTTGTTGAAAAACTACAGCAAATTTAAAATAAGCATACTGCATTCACCAGAATGCTATGGGGATGACTGTGCTGGGATGAGAGGCAGTGTGCTCCTCCCCCCCTTGTGTAATTATCAAGCTACGACCACATAGTAGAATGTGAAACTCCACTGTTGGTCGCCAACCATGGCGGACGGAGACCCTGAGTCCATCAAAGCTGTAAACGTTTTACCACCAACAACAATCACATCCCCACTGCATTTTAAAACAACCACTATCAGCCTCACCCCTCTTTTCTGATACAGTCAAAACTACTTTGTTCCCTACTTCAGGAGGTTCCTCTACCATATGCACCTTTTCACTTCTACATACTCTTGCATAATGCCCCCTTTTACTACACCTCTTGCATGTAGCATTCCTGGCATAATAACTTGGGGTAATAGAAATATGCATAGTGCTATCACATCTATAACATTTTAAATTTGAATCTTCATTCTCTGGTTTAGTCTGAGAGCTCTTGGTGGCAATTCTATTACTTTTGGCCACATTGTCATTATTATTCCCATGCCCTTCCTTCACTGTACCCATTGAACTTGTGGAATCTTCCTGTTGTGTGTCTTGAAGCACCCAAACTCGTGTGGATGTATTGTCGCTAACGTTTAGTTACACCTTAAGGTAATGCAGGAGGCAGCAGATGTCCATGGATAGGTTGTATTCCTTTCAGTACAAATTCAATAGAACCACACAACCACACAACCATTACCAGAGGCCCCCAGGCAACAACCGTACCACTTGGAATCGAGACTCCTAGACTCCACCAAAGGGTGCAGCGGATGTTCCACATTCTACTGCGTGGTCATAGCTTGACAATTGTCAAGTGTAATCTTTGGAATTATGAGTAGGTGAAAAGAAACATGCAAATGCAACTTTAGTGATGTTGATCGAAAAGTATAAGGAATAGTCACAAATTACTCTCAGGTTGCAAGTATATATGAAGGATTGTGCAGCATTGCTTTTCATTTTTGAAACCGTGGCACCATTACGGCACATTCCACCTGGAAGGGTATACAACCTCACATTGAAATATGTTAGTGTGGTGCCATCAGAAAAATGCACAACCATCAATCACGATGTCGGATTACATTAATAAAACTGGGGTCCAGATTATGACCAGCTGGGTGATAAATCGCCCAATGAAAAGGGACGTTTTCTGTTTGAACATTTTATAGTGGCATTCAATTCAGAGTTGCCCACTCTTGTCGGGTCCGGCTGCAAAGGTTACTGCACCGCGGACAGAGGGTAGTTCACTCACCAAATTCACATTAGGCTAGATTGGTAGAAGACGCACTCCACTTCTGGCGATGTTAAGTATTTGCTGTGAATTGCTTAAAGACTGCATGCCTTTTGGATGATTTATGATTTAATGAATTGTGTATTCTCAAGAGCATTCTTTTACATGTATTTCCCGCTCTTTGTAGACTACCCTTGCTCTGGAATGCTCGGAATGGTTTCAGGCCTTATTTCCGATGCCCAGATTACCGCTTCAAGCAAAGTTGATCGAAACTGGGTTCCTGAAAATGCTCGCCTCATTACCAGTAGATCTGGCTGGGCGCTGCCACCGACCATTAACCACCCGTATGCTCAGGAGTGGCTCCAAGTAGACCTGGGTGAAGAGAAAATAGTGCGAGGGATAATAATCCAGGGGGGCAAGCACAGAGAAAACAAGGTGTTCATGAGGAAATTCAAGATCGGCTACACCAACAACGGATCCGACTGGAGCATGATCATGGATGCGACCAGAAAGAGGCCAAAGGTAGGAAGACCATTTAAATATTTTCAAGATGCACAACATGGTGCGGGCTATCACAAGCCGAAAATAATAATTTTGAAAAGTGTTCGTTTATTTATTCACTTTAAATGACATGTTCACCTAGACACAAATATTCTGAGTCTGAAAGGGATGTTGAAGTCCATCAACATTGTTTGAATACATCACTTTGTCATGCATAGCTGGGAAGCATTCTAAGAGTACATAAATAAGAATATAGTTTGCAAATGTACATAGCTGTTTATAATGGGAAATGTCTGCCTCCAGAAGGTGGATGTGAAAAAAATGTAAGACCAATCCGACAACTCATTCAGACCTGGCTAAGTCAGCCAAAACAAATACACCAACTTGAGGTTCTATTATTTGAATAAATACATAAAATCATATATCATATAAAAGAGTTGCTATATGCTCAGGAAATATTTATATGTGAATATGATATTATACAAAACAGTCGTTATATTTAATGAAACAGTCTCAAGGCACACATGGAATGTCAATATATTGCAATGACCAGACACTACCCACCCCCTAGACAACACTAAAGACTGTGGAACAGTTTGTCCATCTTCTAGAGTTTCTGCAGTTGTAAGTGATAGTGCTTCCCATACAAAACTAAACGCTCTGACAGAATGTCCACGTTTGCCCATTTTTCTGCATATTTCCATAAGTTCCTAACTGCCATTTGGGGATCGAATAAAGGCTAACAAAAGCCGTATGTAGGCTCTTCTTCAAAAGCGGAGAGACTATATAAAGTGAGAGTGGAAATGCATGATGTGTTCCACCATTGTTTCCTCCTTCTACCCAAACCTTTTATATTAATTTATAAAAATGAATCCTATGCAGTTTAGAAAAACATCTGCAAACATCTTAAGAAGATGTCTCACTTTGGCAGAAAAAGCCACATTCAAATGTAGCTTTATTTAGACCACAAGATTATTCTGAGCTTTTTCTTAGAATGTTTTACGGCAAACCCAGGATGCTACCTCATTCAACTTTACCTACTGCACCTTCTATGGATTCCTTGATGTTAGGTGAAAGTTCTGTGCAAAGCACTTTTGAGGGTTATGAGGAGTGCACACTTTTATGGGAGAAGGCTCTGTTATAATGCACAAAATGTAAAGCGTTGAAGCATTTACCAGCTCTTTGCTATATGATTACCTTGTATTATCACTGGTTATTAGAACATTTGAGAGGAGTTTTTTAAGTATTACCCAGGCCGCTTTTGTTGGTGTCTCTGAATGTATCTTCATTCTAATGAACGAACGTCAATCAAAAATGATTAGCTGTAAGAAAGCTGTTAGTGATCATTTTGAAGACAGTGGCCATGATTTCAACCATATTTGTCTGAATAAGTAAGTTACACCTACTATTGAAGAAAATAATTGAAATCACTACCTACACGTTTTAATATCTGAGAAAAGTTTTGAATGGTTACTTGTACGTGCTGAATCTTTGTACACTGAGAAGATTCTAAGTCAACCAACAGAATGAGTGAATAAGAAATGTCACAAACATGCCTCTTCCTGCTGTATATGCAAAAAGAACAATTGATGGACAAAATGTTGAACAATGTCAAACATTCATCCCAGTACAGAGATCTGGGCCTAAATCCATTGTTGTCTCGCTCCCCATGCCATTCCAGTTAAAACCCAGCCATATGCAAATCAGTTTTGACCCTGTTCCCCATGGGAACAATCAGCCCGAACTGCCAGGCCAGATTTTCCATGGACTTGAACCAAGCATCCTTGGACCAGTTTCTGGGTTTCACCCCTCATCAGCCAGGCTAGCTTGACTCCAGTGGCATGAAGAGCAAGGGACCCACGTCTAGGTATACCCGTTCCACTCAGGTGACAAATGCAAAAAGAACAATTGATGGTCAAAAATTTTACAATGTCAAAAATTCAACCCAGTACAGAGATCTGGGCCTAAATCCATTGTTTTTTTGCTCCCCATACCATTCCAGTTTAAACCCAGCCATATGCAAATCAGTCTTGACCATGGTCCCCATCCTGCTGCATATGCACAATCCAAAAGGCAAAGGCCAAACCCATGAAAATAAAACCTTTCTTAAATTTGCCTTGTGCACAAAACAATAGGCCACTTCTGAAAGGCATACCCAAATATCTGTGCTTGCACTTCTGTATGCAGTACGTTTTGTATAGCGCAATCCTAGCTAGGAAGCAATGGAGCACGGAACAATGGCAAAGCAAGTCACGCTATATTGAGAGATGCTGGAGGCAAGAGTGTTCCAAGCGTGTGGTGGGAGAGTGATCTGCGAGGAAAGTTTTCAGATTCTTCCAAGGGTTGAAGCAGTTCTAAAGTCTGTAAGGGAATAATTCGATATCCTAGGACCCTATAGGTGGTAGGCTTGCTTTTTTGTTTTACTTTCTTTGAATTTTTGTATCTCCATTCTAGAGGTGTGCTTGTCCCTGGTCTGGTGCTGTACTTGTACTGATAAAATGGTTTATTTCTTGGCCAGGTATGGCATGGGATAGTTTCTGATGGCCTTCTTTGTGATGCAGCTTCTCTTGAAGGTGATGTGTACCTGTAGGGGGAGTCAATATAATTCCTTCAGCATTGGGGTGTTGCAGTTGAATTTCCTCAAGCCCTTTATGAGACATGCTGTGGTGCGTATGATATCTTTGAGGGCTACGAAGTAATATTTGTTAAACCGTTGAGCAGAGGGTGGCCTGCATCCAGGTGTCAGAGGACCAGGACTTCCACTGTTATTCTGAAATTGTTTTTGTTAGGAAGAGTCTCTCTTTTTCCAAGAGGGAAAGCTGATATAAGTTGTTCTGGTTTTCCTGGGGATATGTTCTTTGAAGGTGAGGTCTGTGTTGAAGGTAAATTCAAGTGACCTATGTTGCTTCCCCATCCCTCCCTGTTCACTGCGTCCCTCGTCCTTCTGTTTACTTGCCCTCATATGCCTCCCAGCTCTTCCATTTCTCCTCCGAGTCCCCTGCCTGTTCCTTTGTGTCTTATTCTTTCATTAAAAAAACAAAAAACTTTCGGGAGGGCCCAGCAGCTGCAATAAATATTTGTTTTTTTTAAATTTACCACTCCAAAAGCATCAACTGGTACATGCATCAACATAGGCTTTTGCGATTCCTTAATTGCGATTATTAAGGAATCGCAATTAAGGAATTGCAAAAGCCTATGCATGTAGGAATCGCTATAAAAATAGCGATTCCTACACATTCCTTAATTGCGACTCGCAAATTGCGAGTCACAATTAAGGAATGCTGTCCCATTCATTCCTATGGGCCTCCAGGCCCGTAGGAATGAATCGGAGATTGCATGAGCAATTTGCAAGTACCAGTAGGTACTCGCAAATTGCTCATGCAATTTCAAGGGTGCAAGGGTGTCAAAATGACACCCTTTTGCACCCCCTGAAATTGATCTGTGCAAATATGTTGCACACACACATGCCTTAAGGGCATGTGTGTGCGGAACATGAAACTTTGAAAAATGCACAACAGTGCATTTTTAAAAGTTTTTGCAAATTACCATGAAGTTCAACTTCATGGTAATTTGCTCCCCCTATTAGCGAAATCGCTAATTGTTTTTACTTTAATGCATTGCATTTAAGGAATCTCAATTTGGGATTCCTTAAATGCAATCGCGATTTAAGTAATCGCAATTTAGAGATTCCTTAAATTGTGATTTTTGCATTTGGGATGATGCATCCCAAATGCAAAAATACCGGTCGCAAAGGGGCAGATTCTGAGAATCTGCCCGTTTGCGACTGTTTTTTCCTTTGATGCATGTGCCTGTTAGCTTCTTGGAATTGGAAATGTAAAAGAAATGCCCACCACATTATAGGATATGCTTGTGCATAACAACTAACAGGAGATGTTCAGTCCATTCAAGGAGAACAGACAGCCTCTGAACGCTGTGAAAAATACCAAGAGACCTCTTCAGATAGTTTGCTCATCACCTGACCAGAGTTCAGAGTCCATCAGCCCACCCATACTGGCGGAGCTTCGTCATCTGGGACTCTAGGAGATCTAGATCGAGGGCCACAGTCTTGAGCCACCAGGCCCTGCTGGGTACCTGACCTGATGCTCCCGAGAAAGACTCTTGCCAAGGTGTATGTTCAAACTATACGAACTCTAGTGACGTGCAGTGCTCCAGTGTAAGTGAAAGTTAAAAATGGCTACCTGGGCAAAAAATATGTTTATTAAAAATTGTCCAAGTGTCATGCTTGTGCATGCCTCGTGACACTTGCATGTGTTTACATCATTACACTGGGATTTGTTTTGGCTCTGGAATGGGTTTACAGAGCTTTCATTTTTAGGTATTTCAAAGGTGGCACACCAATTCCTCCATTCACTAATGTGTGCATGAGGGCTCAGTAAAATGATGCACATATGAAAGGTGATTAGTGTAACTGATCTTCATGCAAATGACGATGAAATATGTAAACCTACAATTGCATTAAAATCCTAAAAAGTGGTACTTTGGCAACATTCAGAACACTTCCATTAAATTTTAGATGCACATTCCGCGTATGTTTTTTATATCAAGTAATAGCTGTACTGTGGTCAGTGATTGAATCCAGGCATTTGGCCAGATAGGAAATGAGAATAATCTAGTTGAAAACATGTCTGCTGCATAAAACATGGAGCCCGCCTGCTCTCTTTCATGTACAGTGTGTATTCACTTTAGAGAATAAACCATTTTAAATCTCACATTGTAAAACATTATAAGCCTTCAAAACTATTTAAAATATAATAACAGAAAAAATGTAATAAATGAGAATTAAATATATCCTGGACATTGATGCCTGACCATTTTGAAATAATATAATTTTCCTATAACCAATGCAGCTTGGCTTTGGAATACAAAAGAGACTTTTTTTTAAAAAATAGGAAATCTTGTAGAATATTTTACACAGATACAGTAAAATATTGCTTCTCATGTTTAAAGTGAACTGCAAATACATTAGTACCTCGTGAGCTAAGTTTGTCACGGTGTTATGCAATGTGTGGGATTTTTGATTATTGTAAACCCATGTTGTTGATACTGGCTTTGAAGCCTTAGTGTGTGTTTCTGCCTAAACAAGCATTACCGTTCCGGGAAACACTTGTTTTTTTAGAAAGCAGGTAGCTTAATTAGTATAAGGGGTTTGTTGAAAGATCTAGGTGTGTTTAAAGACCGAATTCTTTGTAGGAGGTGGGACTGTGATCTGATGGCGTATGCCAGTCAGTATTCCGCTCGATCTCTTGAACTGGGATTTAGTAAGGGTTATTGATGAAAAAATACAGTGCCATTACATACTGATGCAGGTTGCAGTTCTGCTGAATGGTCTCTAAATAATCAAATCTACGCAAAAAATGTACATCAATGAACAAAAGAAGGTCTGTTCTAAAGTTAGTAAGGCAATATGAGCCTAGGATGGTAGCATCAGAGGTGCCAGACTGTCCATACTCATAGCAAACATGCCCCCTTACCAGCCAGAGGGGCAGAAAAGTGGGATTTCACGGAGGGGAGCAAATATCCTTACACCAGCCCCCCAAGTGGGAAAAATACCAGCCCCCAAACACGCCAGGAGGTACATTACATGAGGCACTGAGGCAGGGCCTGCAAAGAGGGGGTTGTGGTGAGACCTTCGTATAGAATCAGGAAGGAAGAATCTACTAAATAAACTACCAACCTCTAACTAGGCACCTCCAGTGGTGTTTCCACCCATTTACATAACGTGTCTCTCATAAAATAACCCATTCCACTCTCAGCTGCTTTCATCCGTGGTAGAGTGGGCTAGAGGTGCCCTATAAGGGTTTCAGTGGCCCGTGCCTCCTTACACAATTACACCCCAATGACCAGGCCTCTTATGGCAGCAGTGTATTGGCCCTGAGAATGATTTCCCCAACATTCAAACACCAAAAAGTTTTTTACTCTGCTTGTGCATACATCCACTGTCTGTCAAATCTGACATGTAAAACACCCATGCCAAGAATTGCCAATTGCAGGTGAGATCAACCTGCGTGTATTTATAAAGAGACGTTTCGACTCCTAATCTCCAGGAGTCTGAATGTTGAGTGTGAGTGTTGAGAGCTGGCAGAATGCAGGCCAACAGAGCCTCTTCCCCAGCAACAAAAGGGGCCATGAAGACACAGAGGACACCCTGGTGGGTTTTAATGTACTTAAAAAAGTGTTTGTAGATTGTTTATATCACCACCACCACTGTCTGTGTACTATACACCAACTATCCCACTACTTTTTTTTTTAAACAACTTTATTGGGATTTTCAAGTGGGTATATCATAGTACGCATTACATTGAGCATTTTAGTTATACAGAGAGCTCAGGATACAATTCAGGCATTGTGCACCATCTGTGCCAATTGTGGCGTTGTCTACGAAGCTTATCCAGAATGTCGTAATACCCCTAAAAAGGCCACCAGTTTATCACAGTGCTGAGCATTACATTCCTAGCCTCCGACCTATTGTGCCCAAGGGGAGCGTTGTCCGCTCAACTGACCCATTACCCCACCTCCCACCCGGAACCCACCCTCCATACCCAACTATGCCACAAGGAAAACAATCTCAGTCTGGGGGGGACTCAGAGCATATCCCGGGGGGGGGGGGGAGGAAGAAGGGGTTATCAATAACATGTAGAGGTTTTGACTCCAGCTATTGACAAAATAAATGAACGTAAGACAGAGAATGGGAGTAAAAAAGCATCACCTGGGCCATGTACTCATTTAAAAACAGAAACAACTAGATTTGGGGGTATGTATCAGATAGATGACATAACATATATCAGTTAGCACTCTCTTTGTAATACTGAGATTGACTCAGCCTCACACAAGGCCCACAATGCCTGTGTTGACTGCCATGGAAGTGTGAAGCCTGGGCATCAAATACAGAGGAGCAGCAGACTTCTGTGTCTATGCATGGAGATGTGATTGGTAAATGGGTGTTAATAGTCTTGTTGTCCACATGCTCCCAGGCATTAATGGCTGCAAATTGCCCAGTCTCCCCATCATGCACCCACAACTTAAGCATGACTCCTTAGGTGTGAGATAAAAATGCATAGTAGATGCCAAAATTGTAATCTTATAAGATTATACTCTTACATTCAGGGTGTTCCAAGAGGCTGTGCTCCACCATGTTCCATGAAAAGACAATGATTTACAGAGGAATTATACTAAATAAATAATTACTTACATCATTCCGACTCTCCTAGAAATAGTATAAAGCATCTTTCTTTGGTAACATAATAATAATGCAGTCTTTTAGACTCTAGCAGATAGTCCCTCCCCTCACCCAGGAGGCCATGGCTCCCTCCCTGGTGGAGGACTGTCCGTCATATTCAGAGATTTCCGTTAGGTAAAATTGAATGTGCAGTGTCTCCTTTCAAGGTACTGGATTTTGATGAGTGGGTGACGTGTTTGTTGCATCTGCTCATCAATGCTTGTTTTTTTTTAATTTTCAAGAACAAACTCCGTCTTTTTGAAAACAAAAAAAAAATCAAAGGTTCTGATTGCAAGGAGTTTTCTACCTAAGTGTGGGGGCTGCTGTGTGATTTCCCTGCCCGTGAACCGCATACCTGACATGCCAATCCTGGGCATGGACAACTAGTGATGGTCACATTGACTGCTACCATGACCTGGCATTGTCAACCAGACCACTGGTTTGGTAGAGGGGAGCACTGTTGATTTACGGTGGGGCTCCCACTCTGCCAAACTCTAGATGACCCCACTGTCTCTTTGAGAATGAAAGGTCACCTTAGAGACACCCAGGTCTTGTCTTATTCATCTCTATTTCTGAAGAAGTGCCATAACCTTTGCCCTGCTAGCCTTGAAATGTGTGCAATCAAAATCTCTGTTTTGGAGATGATTTGAGTAAACCCTGGGTGTAAGTTCAAGAAAGAAATGAGTACTAATGGTAGTAATGGTCGGAAAAATATATCTGGAATATATAGAAAGTTGTTGCCGCAAATTCAAACAAACTGAGTAAAAAGCAAAAATGAATATCACAATTGAGAATCCTTAATGTAAAAAAAAACTGTCTATGTTTTACAGACTTTTGAAGGCAACACCAACTATGATACACCAGAGCTACGAACATTTGCTCCTTTATCAACACGTTTCATCCGGGTAATCCCAGAAAGAGCCACTCCTTCAGGACTCGGACTGAGAATTGAGTTGCTTGGCTGCGAAATTGAAGGTAACCTCAATTCTAGACATTGATTGTCACTCACTGATTTTTGTCTGTGATGAAGCATGCACAATTTATTTTCAATAGTTAGGGTTTACGGATATTTGAACTGTTTTTGAATACTTCTAAAGTCCAGGTTAACTATCACAAACTCATATTGTTAAGAATGTGACACGGTTTGAACAGAATATTCAGAGACCTTTTTTGGAGATAAAAATGGCTTTATTCTTAGTTATGGTTGGTCCAGTAGATATTCCTCGGCAATAGACCATTTATATCACAAGCTCAAAGTTTGCATATTTCTGTACACCTACTTTTCTTATTACATTTCCGGAGAAATTGTGCATTTTATTTTCCCATGAACTTATTAGAAGCTAGAAGCTATAGTCAATGTGGGGACTGTCTACAGACAATTACTGGTGATTATATTCTACTGCAGAATTAGATCGTTATGGCAAAACAAGCTCATTGAATTTATATTGCACTGTTTTAAAACAAATAGATTGTGGCTGTTTACAGCCTAACATCGCTTACTATAAGAAAAGTAATAAAGTATAATGTTTTTCTTACTTACAGCATAAAACGTGCTTATTGCTTTTCTGGGGCAATATTGTCAGGCCTTCTTCTGAGACAATTCAATCTCTCATCATGGTACATGATATCAATGATGCATTATTGTTGTCATTTAGCTCAATTAAAATATTTACATCGATATAGAGTTGCATAGACTTTGACTTTTTCTAGCAATCTATGGCTGTGTAAACCAGTCACTTCCACATAGAAACCCCTCTGCTTAGGATTGGTTTTAGTAAAAGTTATGTCTTCCTGTATTTAGAGCTTTGCCGCTGCCCATGACTAAATTTACTTTTTCAGAATCGCCCTTGTCCTCTTACAAAAGGGAAATGGAAGCTGTGTGCTGCCTTCTGCAAACCCAAATATAGGCCAGTTTGACATCTTTCTGGAGAAATTCACCCATAAAAATATCATTCCACCTCTTAACACTGTAAAGACCCACCATCACCAAATCTGTCCCCTGCTTTCCTAAACCGCTGCTTTGTATTTCCTCCTCCTCTCCTGCTGAGAGGGTTGTGGTGGAGGAGACAGCCAATCATTGAGTGTTAGGATTTCTATTCATAGGGTGTCAAGCCCAACACAGAACATCCTATGGCATGAAATCGTGTCTTGAAGTGACTGGGATAAGTTCAGCTTCACTTGGGTGTAGTAGGAAAATTCTGCCAACTTTCCCAACTTTGTGGGTAAAGTTAAAACTGCACTGCTCCTAGCAATTTGAAATCCTTAATACGCTCGTTGACACGCCGGCATTAACTACTGCTGTCTGCTGAGGGCTCAAAGTCAAAGAATGTTTGAAGAGGCAATGGGACAGAACATTCCTAAAGTTGATGTTAGCACTGTGGAAGGAGGTACTTTTTGTTGAATTTTTGACATCTGTACCCCATTTGCATATGCAAAAATGTTTATACATATGAGCACTCCAAGGTTTTTGCAAAAGTCACAGAATTACCGAAATTTGCGCCTATTATTAACATACAGAAGAAAAGTTGGGACTGTTTTCCACTGAATTTTCTGAGTGAGGCATGTATGACAATATTGAACAACCTGTCCTTTTCTGTTTGACATGTTTATTTACTGGAACAAATTATGTAGCGCGAGCTTTGATACACACCTTTAGCTTGCAGAATGCTGCGTTTTTTACACATCCCCGATATAAATACATGGCAGCTAGCGTAGAATTTTGATCTTCTGCTGATCTCATGAGAAACTAATTGTTCCCTGTTAGTGTTGTTTGTTAAAAAGCTGGCCTTATTGATTTAGATCATTACTTACCGAGGCTGCATAATTCGGCTAGCATAAATAAGGAGCGCAGGATATTAAATCAATAAGACTGATCAACCGTGGGCTGCGGAGAAAGGATAGGAACACTGTTGACATTGTGTCTCAATTAGGATCTCAGTGCAAGGCACTGAGTGACAGGAGGCATTTCCGGAAAAGAAAGATAACTTTTCCAGGACAGTAAGCGTGCCAGAGCCATTCCACACTGACAGCAGGAAGCAGGTGTAAGCTGCAGGGCTGACGTCTGCACCTGCACATCAGCTAACCACCGTCCATATATGCTAATATAAAATCAACATCTGACTGCTGGCCTCAGACCATGCAACGTTACACCTAAAACCTTTCAAACTGTATTAGGTGCACCGCCTGCTCATGAAACATTTCACTGAGGTACAGCAAAAGCATGCACCTAAAATGATATTTGCAGTGAAGAGAGAGAAGCTGTACACTTCATCCGAAAAGGCAAACTATCTTCTTTTTTTCTTTCAGCCCCAACATCGATTCCCACTGTGACCGATATCAAGAATTTCGATGACTGCGACGACGATCTGTCATTGCATGACGACTGTCATAGTGGCACAGGTGATGACAACCAACCTGCAGGTGCTAACATCATCCTCATTCCATACAGCCTTCTTGTTGATTCAAGCCAGCAGCATTTGCAAGCAGATCGCCTGTCCACTCACTCCTTTTGCAATAGGCGCGCATGTGTGAATGATATGCGACTGAAGTGGCTGTACGTCTCCATCAGATCTCTTTGTTCAATCAGCATCACAGATCAGCATCATTCTAGGGTCTATGGGCCTGATTCACAAAGGTACACTTACACTGTTTGCAAGATAACTTTTGTGTAAGTTTACTATTTATTTGCTATCCACAAACTAAGAGTTAATAGTAAGTGTACATCAAGGAGGATCTGCAGTTGGGGCGGAGAAATCCACACATAAAAAGATAGAACAGGCCGATCATTTATTGAGCGGAGTTCCCCGCCCGACTGCACAGTCTCCGCAGTGGTAAACTTACTATTAACTCATGGTTTGTGAATAAATAGTAAACTTACACAAAAGTGTAATTTTACCACTGTGAATGGGGCCCTGTGTTATTGCACACATCAATAAACAGTGCCACAAAATTCTGAGGTGTGAAGATGCGGAACAACACTAGTATTTTTGAGGTTTATGGTGCATTATATAAGCAGCAGTAGCTTGTAGTAAGAATTATAAGGAATCCCATGTTATTTGATTGGTGAGCTGAGCTCCCAAAAGGCTTCTGGAATGCAGTGAATTGGGGCACTCAACAGAAATAACGCTGGGATTCCGAATGTAATCAGGAAAGGAAGGAACCAACGAACCAAATGTGTATTTAGAATTGCAATTTGGTTGAACATCCAGAAAAAGAAGCACAATGTTGCTGAGTGCGGAATGCGTCGCTGACCAAAGCACGTTTACAGGCGGCACATCTCGCCCCACGCCCTCCAAACCATAAGGGATGGAGAGAGAATATTTTTCTATCTTAGAGTCCATTCTGTAGTGGGACTATAAGAGGGAGGGTCACAAAAAGTAAACGTGAACACAGGGTTTTAAACATGCAATGGTTTATTGTGCAAGAGGAAAGCACGAAAGTCGTTTTTGGTCCAAACAATCAATGAACTTCCAGGAAACAAGTGATTATTGAACTGATTGGGGAATGCATTTATTTTATTTATGTTCGGGGTTTTTATTATGCAAATGTTGTACCCCTTTGGGTGCCTGGAGAGCCTGACAACCAGCAGAGAAAACTAGCATGACGGAATATAACATTTAGCAAGAGCTGTGGAGCGGAGCAGTATTTTTCACAGAAGAGAAAGTAATTACTCGTCTAGAGATGCTAAGTAACATGTAGAGAGAGTTAAAAGCATACCCGAGTAAAGCACATTTTTAAGTTTCCTGCTTTAAAAAAAATAGCCTGCCTTAACACCCCTGGTCTGAATTGTTCTCTCTCTCTCTCTCTCTCTCTCTCTCTTCCCCTTTCTCCCTCTTTAGCCCGTCATCTCTCTGTTTCACTCTCTCTCTTATGTTCCGTGTTTTTCTCTTTGTGTCTTTCTTTTTCACATCATCTCTATCTTTCTCTGCCCCTAATAATAATTATGTATACTTTACTTCTCACCGTTTTTCTCTCACAACCCCTTCCTATTTGAATTCCCCTCCCTACATCTTACTCTATTTCTTTCTATCACCTCTTCGCCACGTTTCTTCTGTACCTCTCTTTTTCTTTGTCTCCTCCTTTTACTCACATCTGGATTATCTAAACTGATAATAACCAAGCTCTTTGGTTTGCCTGTGTGTTTAGTGTATGATTTGTTACAAATGATTTGACAACTCTCTAGTTACATGTCTTTTTGGTTTTTGAGTTTAACCTACTATACCTAGTGTATGTAAATTGTGCTAAGTGATTTGTGTTTGGTTTGGATGGGAGCACAGCTATTGAAGCACGGCACTTTTCAACAACACCCTAACTAGCGATAAGTCTGTGCTTGAGTGTAACCAGTGATGCTAACTTGCTTTTAAGGTAGTTATGCTACTAATAGAAGGATTTTCTTTAGATGAAATCAACTAATGATGTGTTGATGGGTTACTTGTGAGCTCAGCTACCAGTTGAAGATTAGTTTGGGTGGGGTTCCGCGATCTTTGGTTGGTTTGGTTGTCAGCAGCCTGAGTGATACTTCTCTTCGCATTTCAGCTATTTTACTTTTGTTTGGTTTGACTGAAAACTCCTCACAATTTTGACAGGCAGGTGTTGTCACAATCAGAAACAAGGATACAAACGTTGCATTGTTCTTCATTTAGCGCAAGGCAAGGAGGCACACTGTTTAAATCTACAGGCCCGGCCTTGTGATTTGTGGTTAGGACACCCACCCAAATATATGGGTACCCTCTGCTGTTAATCTCTGGGCTTTAAACACAGGTAGGACTGCCATATGTTCCCTCCCATGCACACTCTCCGCATTCATTCGTTTTCATGAGGAACATCACACCGTTTTGATGTCTTCTCTTCCATTGATGTGTTTTTTATTAATACTAATCGCTGTTGTTTTTTCCCAGGTGGAACCACGGTGCTGGGTTCAGAAAAACCAACCATAATAAGCGGTCGAGCACCTCGTCCAGGTAAGCATAATGCCATGTCACTTCAAGCACAGCAGGGATGGCAGGCTTGAGCACAGGCTCACACATAAATCCTATTTCTTGCAGTTTGGTGCACTGAACACCTCTCACAATGAAGCCTCTCTTCCATCTGCCTATAAATATTCCTCTTTGATGCACATGTAAATTCTCTGCAGAGAGAGGACTTGAAGCAGCTCTAATTAAGAGATGATAATAGCTAGGCAGGGGCGATACTAAGTATAGCCCAGCCAAATAGCTGCCTTTGTTTTAATTGTGTCTTCCTGATATATGTTAATCAGTTGCCGCGTGAGCTGCAGCCTGCCCTTGATAGCGCAGTTTAATTAAATGTTGGTTGTTTACACTGTGCAGCAAATAGCACCTATACTTTATTTATTAACACACCTGAGAGCACATTTGCTGGATGTATAGCTGCAGCTGTACATTTTATCACAGGGAGCACAATTTTGGGCACTTTTTTGGGTGGCGATTTCTAGCCGCGAGCTCAGAGTCGCTCTTTTGTTTGCCGCAGGATTGTCACTTTCACGTGAATGTTTCCTGTCGTCGTTCACACAATTGGGCTGCAGTGTGCTTTTCTAAAATATGCACTGTGGGGAAGAGGAAGGCGTGCCAAGCGCTTCATACAACAATGCCTCCTTTCTTAACCCTCGGGGCCATTGAAATAGAGCACAGCGTCAAAGCCATGCAAGGAGAGCAGCCCTTCTGTACAGGGCCTGACGGCACTCCTGACATCTGTAAGGCTGAGACTCAGAATATACGTATTGTGAACTTATTTTTCTGATTCACTAAGTAACTTCCCGCCTGAAGCTTAGAATGGAGCTAGATGATCACAAGATTATGTGTATGAAGCAATATCTGTTCCAGCTTGCTAATAAACGCTCATCAAATGGCAATGTATTTAGTGGAAACTTTTCAAGTGTGAGTGAGTGCAACTGAGTGAGTCAGTCAGTCCATCTGTCAGTAAGTGAGTGAGTCAGGCAGTCAGTAAGTCAGTCCGTCAGTCCATCAGTGAGTGAGTGAGTGAGTCAGTCCGTGAGTGAGTGAGTGAGTGAGTGAGTGAGTGAGTGAGTGAGTGAGTGAGTGAGTGAGTGAGTGAGTGAGTGGAAGAAGAGGGTGAGCAAGTCAGTGAGTGAGTGCGTGTGTGCAAGTCCATTATTGGGTGATTGAGTGAGTGATGAATAGAAGAGTTGGTCGAGTGAGAAAATGAATGAGTTAGTGAATAGCAGATGAAGGAGTGAGTTAGGGATTTTGTTTGGCACAAAGGGGTGAAAGGCACTTCCTCTACTGTGCTGGGTCTTTGCCAGTTACAAAAGATGAAAGCGACAGAAAAGAATGCCCATCACTGCTAGATTACCAGAAAGGTGATAAGCTTTTTTTCATTCAACAACCCTATAGAAAGTGCATTCCACAGTATGAGGGCTGACACCGAGAAACCATCTTCCCATTAGAGTATCAGAGCCATACAGTGGACTTATTTACAGGCCCTACCATTTCAAATGAAAGTCATACAGAGTTAAGCCACTCGCAGGGCTCCTTTTAGGAAGAACATTTCATTTCACCAACCTCCCTGCATACAGCCAGTTGGTGTGATGTAGATTAGGCAAGACGTTTTGATGATTTCCGCTTCCTGGTGCTAAATTCAGCTCGACCTCAGATGTCTACAGCCACTGAAAGTGTGCTGCTTCTTTCTTGCAGCTCCAGGTACAGCTTCAAAAGGACTTTTGCCCTGCATGCTATCTCACAGTTTATCCCATTTTAGTGACAGGCCTCATTTCCCTTAGCTGGGAGAAACAGTATTGTATTTTTTAAGTTGTAGCCATCAATTGCTAACAAGGAGCTACTCCTTGGTAATTTTATTGAAGACTTTTCAGAGAACCTGCATTGAGGCATTGGCATCGCCAGGGTATGCAGATTGTTAGCTAAATGTTGAAAATGTTTGCAAAACACTGATTAGAATTTAATTTTTGTTCAACCTCAACCGGTTGAATTAATAAATGTACTGTTCCCAGTGCTGGGCAGTGTTGTGGGTGCCACCTCACTGGGTGGCAAGCCCAGAGCGGGGGACATTTGATCATACACACTGACAGCACGCACCAGTGGAAGTCCCAATGGTGGGCTTTCAGAATGCATGCTCAGGTGGCACCCCTCCACGGGCTGGGTGCCATGGAGAGGGGGTGGAGGAAAAAATAGAGAGTGTCACACTGGGCGCTACCTTTTCTAAAGCCAGGCCTGACTGTCCATTCCACATCCATTTAAAAAGGTGCTTCATTACTTTCAATATCACAAACCACCCATGTTGGCAATTTAACGGCCTTTGCCCTAAAGTTCCCAGCAACCCCATCATCACCAAGCACTCCCATCTCAAGCTTTCCTGGCCACGAGCAAAGCGACAACACTGAAGTGAACATAGTGCAGATACAACTTAGGGGAAAACCAGAAGAAAAAAAATATTGGCCACATCACTTGGTCATTTGTCTCCTGTTGGACAATAGATATTGCATCCGTTTTCAGCGCCGAAATGCACTCAAGAGAACATCTTTCCAGTGTGTTAGTTGAAAACTACTTCAAAGTTTGAACCTAGGAAGAGCTTGAAAATCTGTGAACTCTGGGCAGGCCAATGCTCGGAATCCAAGCAAGACTTTGTTTGCATGAATAAGAGAAAACGTACACAGCCACAATCACAAGTCTGCTCCAAGTTCTGTACCCCAGTCACCCGAAGGCGTACTACCACCACCAAACAAAATCTTATTTTTAAGCAATAAGTTACTTGCTTGTCGCCCCCCCCCCCCCCCCTATTCGTTCAGTTCTGTTAGAATGATCACATTACATAAAAAGACAGAGTAGAAGGCTGTAGTAACTAAGAGGCCTGTAAAGCCCCCCAAGAAATGCTCATTTCCGTGGTTAAATCATAACCAGGCCCGACCCCAGAGTGACATATTAACAGGCTGCTGATATCCGTGTTTGCTCAATTAGGAGCCGGGGCTGAACTCTGCCGACAGCAGCTGTCAGTCGGCGAGTTCCCAGCCATGGGATTCATTCCATCTATGCGTGCATACGGGAGTGATGTGCGACCACATTAATGAACTCAGTCAGGCGTTCAAGGTTTATTAACGGGAAATATTGACACACAAAATATACCCATTCTATGCTAGCGCCAGTCTCCGAAACAGGTTTACTGGCCGTGAAAAAACAGAAGTAGAAATGCATGTTTTATCCGCACATCAGAGGGGATGTATTTTCGCTGTTTTTATTCAAGATATGTTTAAAAATTATTTGACGTTTGTCAAATTAAGCGTACCATATTCCACTAACCAGTCTTCTTTAGGTCTCTCCACATTTTTGGCTGGATGAAGAGCAGTGACACGTCTTAACAACGGAGATGGAAACAGTTTCAGACATTCTTTTGCACCTAAGTTCATTTTAAGTGTGCTTAAAAGCATCTATATGGGCGTTTTCATGAACGCCAATAGGGGTAGAGTGTCCCTCCAAAAATGCATGCATTGCCCATAACCTGAAATATGGTGGGCATTCACAAATAACCAGTTTATATAGCCATTCTCATCCAGGAATTACTTGTAAATGTACTCTGAAATGCATTGTCTATTATATTTTTAAAGTCATAATGGGTAAGGAAGACTTCCAATATGTGATGTAGATGGCCAGTAAGGGGTTTATCAGCTAATAAAATGTTTCCTTATATTAAAAACCAGGATAAGGGTTTATGTGCTATTGCATGGATTCGCCATGTTTGCTCAGGCGGTTTTTATGAGCTCTTCTGGATGAGACCAAGCCACATGAGAAGGCCAAGAAGGGGCATTCCACTTGTGGTGATATGTGACTTGAATAGATTTCCAAGGCTGTGAGTGGAGATTTTGTGAACCCAACAAAATGTTGGATACCCTACTCAAATCATATGAGTAAACCCACAACGGATTGACTGTCAGCTTTTCCTAAAACATTTTTGTAAATCAGCCCCAGGCATAACACCAGCTAGACACAAGACGTACTTCCTCAGCGCCATACATTAATTGTTCTTCTTAAGTTCTCACAGGAAATGTCCATTGTAACTCAACATGCCACAGGAAGGGATGTTTAAAATCTAAGCAAGGAAACACAAATACCCAGAAAATCTAGTAAAGGTTTAGAAATGCCGGGGAATACATGTGCAAGTCATTCGTAGCAGTATCTGGAATTATTGTAGGATATCCCTTTAGTGGAGCTGTGTGTGGGTTCCTGTAACTACACTCCTCTTCTCAGAAATAGCCCCCTCGAGAAAAGCAGCGTGCAGCCTTATGCCACAGTTTATGGAGGCAGATGGAGGGATTAGAAGAAAGGTAAAGAGTGTTAACTGGAGTTAATACTCCTTTATACCACCCTCCCACGAACCTCTGCGAAATAAAGAACTTTCATGAAATGGCGTATGAGATGCCAGACCTTCTTCCAAGGAGAGCCTCTACGAGAAACTATTAATAATTGGAAAGTAGACCAATACTATAATGTCCCAGATACACAATTCGAAAGGTTAAAATGCATATCCCATTACAAGCAAACAAGAACGTGATGGGTAAATGGAGATGCCCCAGCCAGATAAATACAATTTGAAATGTTTAAGTTCTCTTCTGTTTTTTGCCCCCTCATAGAACAAATAGATGTTATATTAAATAATTGGGATCCGTGTATGCCTTTGTCTTTGTAACCAAAGACTTTGATAAGAATTGGGAGTTTTTCTGTTTGATGGTACTCTCAGCATCTCTGAACAGCTGTGGGCAGTCTGACAATGTAGTTGAGAACTATTCCAGCTTAGATGAAGTCAGCCGTATTTGAGCCTAGGTTTATTAATGGTTGCTTGGGCATTCTGTGCAATTTGGCGGCGCTGGTTGGGTTTCAAAATGATAACAAAATCAATGCAAGGCTTTGCGTCACTTTGCGCCATGCAAGCATCCACGCAAATCACTAGTAAATAACCCCCTTGGACCTTTTCAAAACAGCTCCTGATTCTGTTGCATGAAGGTCATATTTGCTTTTATGACGAGTTAAAATTGAGCAAAATTGCTCAGTGGGATAACTTCATGTGTGTGTAAATATCACGTGTACAGCGACCAAATTTTGCTAACATTTTTTTTGCCATATCTGGGTCGCATGTATTACATTATTTGGGTTTGTTGTTCATTGTTTGGTTTTCTACGATAATAGCTGAAACTTGCCACTTTGCACTGCAGGCACAATTCGGTTTGAAGTGGGGCTCCCATGGAGGCTGCTACAAACACGTTAGCTTCATATCATTGTAGGCTGGGAGGGCCTTGACGTCTTTATACGACGATATCAGTGCTGTGTACTTTAAGGAAACTCAGATGTAGGCAAACCAAAATATACTACCAGCCACCACCAGTGGAGAGCAGAGAAAATGGATTACCATGCATGTGTGTGTGTGTGTGTGTGTGCGTGTGTGCGTGCGTGTGTGTATGTGTGTGTGTGTGTGTGTGTGTGTGTGTGTGTGTGTGCAGAGCGAAATGTTAAAAATATTCAGACTATCCAGAAGGTCCAAATAAAAACTTAATTGTCTTTTCTTATAAACGTGACATGAGAACTTCGTTCTCGTTAATGGGTGTGATAAAGTCTGTTGAATAAATAGTAAATATATTTTATATAAACAGTTCATGATCCTTGCGTGGACACTCCCTTTAGGGTACAAGGACGGCTCAATAGGACTAATAGCCATTCTTGCTCCTCAGGCCAAGGCAAGAGGGTGTAACTTGCAACTGGAAGAGCTACCATGCCTGTTTTATGTCACTTTATAAAGTCAGGCTTGCCTTTTCCAAAAAACTGAATCAACAAACACGTTTAAAAAAAGTGTCAATTTCAAAATCCTTATTAGCATTAATTCAGAAAGTTCTTGAGAAAAAAGATGCTCTCTATCTATCTGACTGTCAAGGAATTTTAGTGCAAAATAATAGTCTCTGCTGAAGGTGCCCCATCACCCCGCCTCCCAGAATACCCTCCTACCCGAAGAAACCCCAGCTTTCCTTCCTGAAGCAGTGTGCACCGTGGCTGGCAGAGGGTCGGCCACTTTAGGAATGAAGATTGCATTTCTGTGTTTCCAGTAGGGGTCACTGACAAGCTCCAAACATGAAGCTGTGGTCCCCTGGTAAAAAGTGAAAAGGCAGTGGAAAAGGTTGGGTGGGTAACAGAGAAGTGGGATGTAATAGTTATTTGCAGAAATTGGAAAAGGGTATACTGCATATGTTGGTTAAGAAGAAGACAGAAAACTGACACAGTGGTTTGGAATAGAAGAAATCACGCAAGCAAGGGATAGGTCACAATTAAACATCCAGGGGAGGGGACGGCAAGGTAGATACCAGACATCCAAGTGCACAGCAATGGTTTAGGACTGAGCTAGCCTCAACATCCTCCTTGTGTGGCCTCAACATGGAAAGCTCCAACTGGTCCCAATATGTGGCAAAGGTTGTCCATTTGATGGGATGCTTGGTGAGGGGAAGTACCATTCCACCAACACTAAGGTGACAAAACTCCTAGTACTGGCTCTGCATGGGGATGAAGACAGAGACCGAACACAAGGAGAGGCTGGGTGGAAATCGGCTGTATGTGTGCATGGGAAGACAAGGATCGGCAGAGCAGAGGCAGATTTCTGACACAGGGATGTTAGAAAACGGTGACACGGGATGGATACAGAAGTAGAAGAAACTATTACATTACTGAAGAATTGCAGAGAACCTAGCAAGACCACCTGGCTACCTTGTGCCAAAAATGTTCATTCGTTTTATGATGCAACCAAGTCCAACTAGGAGGTATTGATGTAACGTGGTGAAGCTTGCAAATGTGAAATAGGCTAAATCCTCTTTATAGAACTTCAATTTATATCTACCTCCTTTTGATTTACTGTAACTCCCTTTATGTATATGATGTAGTGGACTGACTTGGCAATTGTACTGTCAACAGCGTAAAATAAAGATTGTCCTAAACTTCACACTGACAGAGCTCATTGTTTGAAAACATGCATTATTATCTGAAAGCCACAAATTATGTGCCAATTCGGAAAAGTGAAGGGCAAAATATTGTTTTTCAGTGCTCCAGTCGAACTGCAACATAAAGGCCTAATACTGTTTATAGAGGAAAGAAAGGCGACAATTCAAAGCCTGACAAAATAAACATAAACTCAGCCGAGGCTTTCTGCGGTCAAAAGTCAGTGAGGAAATGATTCGCTTGAAGGGCACGGCCCGTTAATCTGTTTCTAAGATTGAAATCTCTGCTTATTTACGTTTGGAGGCTAAGATTTGAATCTCTTCAGAGCCGATATTACCTACCCTGGCCCGTCTGTGAAATCGTTTCATGCCCTCCGTGCGCCGTGTCTGAAGGCAGTTCCAGAATAGATTGTTTGTCCTCTTTTTCCTCCACTTACCATATTGATCTCGTTGCTGCTGTGTGTGTTTTTTCCAGGAGGCCCGGCGGTGCTGAGTTCAGAAAGGCCCTCTGTGGACGGCGCGGTGCCACCAGGTAAAAGACTTTTCTGCTGCTTCAAGAGTGATGAATTGACAAACTTGTCTTAGAGCCAGAATTTTCATTTGGATTGCTCCACAAAAATAAGAGCTGCAAAATGTTATCTAGAACACCACGTGTAAGAGTGCACGCATGCCTATGGCAGCAGACTTCAGTCTGTGATTGGACTAGATGTCTTAGGTGGGCGCAATGATTCCGGTATAAATACATATAGGCACTGAACACAGCGGCTTTGCTAAAGAAGACATATTGGGTACATTGTGTGTCCACTGATGTGGGTCCCAAGCATTGCTTAGGGTCGGCCCTAACAGGAAACAGGGCCAGGGTTCTATCTTTACGAAATACGCAATAATAAAATGTCAACCTTCCCACGTTCAGTTAGTCAGATAGAAGTGCTCCACAATATGCTGTAGTGCCTTGATTTTCTTTCCCTCATTCAACTGGCACGTAGTGCCTTGAGCATGCGGTTGGGAAGTCTGATTCCTTTAACATCAGGCTAAAGATGGTCTGGTGAGTTAAACACATGGTGATGGTAACTTGTCTGCTAGTAAGGAGTTCAAGTTCACTGCTTATATGGCTAAAGAGCTGGATGAGGCGCAATTTGAAATAAAAGTTTTGTTTGTACTTGAGCCATCACACTATTGGAGAAACTATTTTGGAAAAATTTTTTGTTACGTGACCCTTGCATACTCAAAAATGGCTGAATCAGTTTTGATGAGATTTGACAAAGATCACTCACTAATAGGAAAGGTTTGCGGATTTTTTTTTGTGTGTGTGTTAATTTATGGGCAACTGAGAAAGACAATGTTTTAAAACTCACCTTAAATTAGCAAAATTATCCCTTTTCCCATTATCTTATTCATACTTCAGTATATAATATTATTGCAAGTTCAGGAATCCAGAACACACTACACTTAAATTCTAGTCTCACAATTTTGTTCAAAGGCCATGCCCAGAAAACGCCTGCCAGTAGACGTGCAAGAGCATAGGACCATGGCGGCTTCACCTGTCATGACATACACCATTCTCTCCTTTTAGAAAGAAGGACGGTGCACCAAAGAATAAAAGTCTTTCCAAATGATCCAAATTTCGTCCTTTATTCTTTATTTAAGTTATAAAATTCAGACTCAGCCAACGCGTTTCGTTCCTTACGAACTTCGTCAGGGCTCTCAAATAATCAAACGGTATATGTACCCATGAGTCCTATGTGCGTCACAAAACAATCCAATTGTAGTCAAGACTCCAGACCACCTCCACAAAAAACTGTATCAGTATTAAACCCACAATGTAGTTGTATATTTAGTGCCAATGTGTTGGCTCCATTTTCTTGCAAAATTGTTTTGTGACGCACATAGGACTCATGGGTACATATACCGTTTGATTATTTGATTATTTAAGAGCCCTGACGAAGTTCGTAAGGAACGAAACACGTTGGCTGAGTCTGAATTTTATAACTTAAATAAAGAATAAAGGACGAAATTTGGATCATTTGGAAAGACTTTTATTCTTTGGCGCACCGTCCTTCTTTCTAAAAGTTTGCATATCTGGTTTCCAGTAGAGCACAAGTACGGCCTGCTCTGGACGCGGTTTGCACCTATCCAAAAAATTGAATGTTTACTTTGTAATTGATGTGCTTAACATTGGTCAGCCGTATTGCCTTTTATTTACACCGTTCTCTCCTTCCCTTGGTGGAACATACCAAATCCGATGCGGGGTAGTAAGGACTATAATGGTTATGACAACAATCAGCAGGGAAATAGGAGCAAACAAAAAAAGGCTAAATAAGAAGTGTAGATTGACAAAATTATTTTTTCAGGACCTTACAGACCAATAACCAGGCATTGGGAGCAGCAGTGGTGACATTGTTAAGCCAGCAGCACAGTGGGCATTATTTTGAGTAGTGTTGGTCATCCATTGGCTAAGTGGAGATAACAAGCAGCCCTGGGATATCATTAGGGTTGAAGGGTGCACGATGCCACATCTGCTCTCCCCCGCATTTCAGTGGATCGATGATCGTGTCAACATAGTTTGGGTTAAAAAAAAACTCAGGCACCACTCCACCTGCTCCCAACGAGCATCTAGACGGTCACTTATTAACCAAACTTGAACATATAAATCCCGAATTTCCTGGATAGAGTCCGGCCACTGCCTGGCTTATCTCCAGGCGCGTGTTCCCAGTAATCCTCTGTAGCATCCACGTTGGCAAACATTGGGCTCCTCTGGAGAAGTTCCACCCAGAATTTAATTTGCTGCCACAGTGTGATGAAGAGAAGGTAGAAGAACAGGACAGCACTCCGGGGAACTGATGGAAACATACCTGTCTCTGCTGGAAAACCAATGGTCTTTGGAGAGCTTCACCCTTCCACCCGCATTGTAGAGATGCTCAATAGGCCGTGGGTGCTAATGAGTGGTACCCAGGGTTGGTGGCTTTGGCACCGCAGTCGCTATTCCTAGTATTGAGTCATGGAGGCGACAGCAGCACTCCTGGCCTTACCCTTTCACCTATCAGCGATGAAGAATGGATCTAAAGCCAGGGTCAACCCTATGACATCATTAGGAGCAAACAAATTCACATCTTCCACCCATGCTTTAAACAAACGTGATACCTTTCATGAAGTCAGCCAAAGTGCTACTTGAAAACCAACAAACTCACCAGCTTTGGAAGATAAATGCATTATCCACCCTAGCTGAATAAAGAAAGTACACAAGCCTGCCTTCCGAAAGAACTAGATGGCTGCTGACTCGCAGAGCACTCTGGCTTTTAGGTTTTATAGCAGCAAAGCTTCTGCAGCAAAATCAGCGTTTTTCTCTGTTTACCTGTTTATATAATGCAGATACATTACAGACGAGCCGCACTCGCCAAGCAAGTGCATTGTGCGGTAATGGAGGCCGTGCACTGGAGAGGATACTAATACTGCGAGCTATAAATATGTTGTCCTTTGGCTCCGGCAGGCCCATAAACACATCACTTGAAGACGGATCTCTTCCTGTGGCCTCACTGGCCGCCGTGTCCCCCACTGCAGAAGTTCACATGCTTAGACGCATTGTCTGCTTGGCGTCGCCAGCGCCTGAGGTGGGGCCCGCTTCCGGGACTAGGCCCCGATGGAAGCCGGGCTGCCATGCAAGGCCAGTGGATTGTTTTCTTTTACCACAAAGCGGCGCAACGTCCTGAGCATAAATAAAACCCGCAATCGCAGATCTTCTAAAGAGTGCGTGAAGCAGTTCAGAAAAGCCGAAAAGCATCGAAAACAAGATGCAAGCGGCTTTTGACCGCAATAAACTGAGTCACACCAGACTTCCCCTGGTTCATTCGGGTTTTTTAAGAAAACTACTTAGAAAGGAGGTAGCAAAGCTGAATTACTTTCTTTTCTCTCGAATTCTATATGTTTTATCTGTTGCAATACTGCCACCTAGTGGGTCATTTATGAAGTAGGCGAACTAGAGGAGCCTTGAAATTTCGCCTGTACCATTCTGAATTCCAGACAATATCTATACACAATTGCATCTAGGAACGTGAACAGGAGGTTTTATTATTACTCAACTAGATGGCACCAATGTTTACACTACCCTGCACACCTATCCACCTCACCCCCCATCCCCCAAAACTTGAAGTATGAAAGTCTGAGACAGCCGCGGTGGGAGTAAAACACTTGCCCTTCGTATATATGGCCTGGCGATCAGTCTACCAAGCTGTCTTATTGGATTGATGTACGTTTTGATTCTGTTCGATAATAAATGGTGTCACGCACTTCCCCATGACAATAATTGTTTTCAAGTACATTCTGTGCAGCTTTTAGTTGCCAGCCACTTATCGCATAGCTGAATAGGATTTAGAAGTCATTTACTTCCCCCCAGTCTGATGTGGTTACGCGCAGGGGTCCTGACTAGGCTGTGCCCAAGAACACCAGCTTTGCCTTATCAATAAAACAAATGACTGCATGCGAGCAGCCGCGGAGGAAGCTACAGCGCCTGATTAAAGTGACATAAAAGACATAAATTGCATTCAAATGCATGGCTTCTCTCTTTTCCCCTGCCCCTGCAGACATCCTGGTCGATAACTTCACCTGTGAGTTTGGCTTCGGATCGGACAAGACTCTGTGCCAGTGGGAACACGACACCCAAGTGGACCTGAGGTGGTCCATCCTGACCAGCAAAATGGGGCCCGTCCAAGACCACAAAGGTAAGACAAACTGCACACTAGTGATGCCGCTTACCGCATTGCATTCTGTAAAAGTATTCGATTGTGCTCCGTTTGTATTTGGGGGGGTCGGTGATGTACAACTGCAGTCAACATCAATGGCCCATCTATGCCCATGCAGGCCAAAATATGAACATGAATAGGAACAGCTACTCAAAGTAGTGAAGACAGTTTGCTTTGTGTTTCCATTCAGCACCCAGTTACGTCTGATGCCACAGATAGGAGGGCCTGGCTGACCACGTTATAAAAGGCTTCAGCTAGAAATGGGCTTCGTGGCTCAATTCATTGTTCGCTTCATTGTTCGGCTCACATGGAGGGTCTATGGCCCTCATTCCAGCTGTAAAAGAAGCCTTCTGACCTGAAGACCACTGGGTAAATACCACAGTGGCAGGACGGCAGGACGGCCAGTACCTGATCGACAGAGAATGCGACCGCAGAGCAATATGTCCCTCACTGACTATTACATCATCACAGGAGTTCAGTGGACAGCAAAGTACAACCATTTTCAGGACTCCTAGCAAAATAGCACTTCGCCATTGGAGCACTCCCAATGCACTGGAAAAAGTACATTTTGTAGGTCTTTTATGCAGATGTGGTGCCTACTAGGTACATCCTAAAGCCACTGCCCCACCTTGCCTTATGGAAATCCTGAGCCTAGCGTTGGAATAAAAATGAATCAGTCACAGAGTACTCTGTAAAATGGGATTAGTCAGACAGCTTTATGAGAGGAAATGTATATCAACAAACAATGTTCACATGCACAATATGAGAACTATATATAGGCTGAGGGGTGGTGACTTAAAGGGTGATTTTTTGGCTGGCCAGAGGTCTGACTTACAATAAGTTAAACTTACAAACCCCCAGCCATCCCTAACATGGTAGTCCACCGAGCAACCATAAACACACGACCCACCCAGTGTACTGCTTCACTTGCAATACTGGTGGTTGAATTCAAGATTCAATAGAACTAAAAATAAAAAGAATCAGGAATTTAGATGCCCATGACCACGCCTAAATTGTGGCACACAGTTTGATGGCCTCTTATCCTTGAGGTAATTCCATTTGCTGAGTGGCGCAAGGCAAGTGTTTTTAATCATGCATTCAGTTATTTTATGTGGTTCTGACAGCTGAAACACTCCACTCCTGCCAGCACAGTTACACAATTCATGCATATAACATCATCAGCAATTGAGATTGAGCTAATCGGTTCCTTTATATCTGATCTCAGATGAACAGCCAGACAAGCATTCATACAAGAGCACAAAAATGCCATTTTCTATTAAGTTGTTGGTGTGTTGGCGTGTCCATTATATATGTGTTCATATGTGATGGTGAAGTTATTAGCACTTCTACATGTACAACAAACACATAGACCGTGGTTACAAATGGGCCAGGGAAAGGCATTTATTTAGGTAAATATATATTTTTACTAGTTTTTCACTTGCAAATGAGGCATAACATGATGAATCGCTATTTAGAGCACCACATCTGCATGTTTTGTATTTTTGTATGCCTATTCCCCCAATACATTTCTGCAGGTTTGATGTGCTGAAATCTGTGATATAGACCACACAACTTGGAATTTTTTATTTGCACAGGGATTGGAATTTAAAACACAGCTTATAACCAGAGCCCTAGACCTTGATGATACATTAGGTATGGAGACTTTCAATGGACCCTAGTAGTGGTCACTTTTAAATTCTTTTCAAACATCTCTTTCTACAGTACCCTAACAGGTTAATAGTCTATCCCCTGTAATGAATGCAGTGTCACCAATTAATAAGGAGCACAGAATGTCAGTTCAAGTGAACATTACACAAGATGGCATCTGTTGCCTTAATGAACCTTCATGAAACTCCTGGGGTATCGCAAGAGGCAACTGATGTTTGTATCCTCTTAATGCAAAATCTCTTGGAATAACCACCGTTTGTAAGTGTTGAAAGACTGCTGGCAACCGAGTCCCTTCCACATCTGCTCTCCTATCAGCACTCATTTGCCAGAATCACGTCGAATTCCTTACTACAGAATATAGCCTGATACTTAGACAATGAATTTAGGATCGTATTGGAAACGTTTCCCACTTTGTATCCCCTAACCCCTTTACCACGAACACACATTACTCTGAATTTATTTCCTGTGACAAGGTGTAGGGTTCAGGGCTTACACAAATCTTTGTATTCAGGAACACACATTCTAAGTTTCCAGTATATTTAGCAGTCACACCACTGCTTCAGCGGTTTTTCTACACCAATAGGTGCTGCTGTATGTTTTATCTATTCCTTACAAGTCAAAGGTTTTTGTCAAGTGGTCCACACTACAAATTCTAAAGAAGCTGGAACTGTTGTAGTAATGTACAATGTGGGAAGTTTTGGTGGTATCTATGCTGGCACACGTCTAAACTATAGCGTAAAGCCCCTCTGTAAGGGTTAGATTTATCAAGTCACTAGGTGGGTGCAAAGACACAAAACGTGAGACAAACAGGTGCTAAACTATTTACATTTTTTTTGCCCTGAAATGTTGTCCAAAAAGTAATGCAAATAATGGTTTGCACTCCTTTGTTTGAAGGGGGCATCCAATTCAGGTGAGCACAGGTGGGGAAGGTCTCTGGCGGTCTCTGCGCAGGACCACTCTTCTAGCAGCAGTGCACTACCTATTGATTGTGACCTAAGGGGCCTTACAGATTGAGCCAGAAGGGTTGGGCAATCATACTATATGGTATTATCCTATAGGGGAGTACCTGGCACTGCACATCACTTCCTAGGTGTTTGGGTTGAAATCTTTTTAGGTCCTGAAGAAACGGCAAGGATCCAGTAGGATAGACAGGCATTAAAAATATTGACCTGACCATGCATAAACATTAAGGCTATCTTGGTCCATTGAGCCCTTATGATAGCCCCCTTTTTAAGTCTCGCCTGAACCAGCGCATGCGCTGGTCTGGCGAGACCTATTGAGACTTATTGAGAGGGCTCCAAAAAGTGCTACCAGGCGAGTCTAGAGCTACAGTGCATGTGCGCGGTCGCGCGTGCCGCGCTTTACCGCGATCACTTTCACTTTCGCGGCCGCACGGCTGCTTTGCATAGCCAATAGGTCTCGCTTTTGGGACCTTAAAAGTATTTAGTTATGCAACTGTTGCATGGCTAACCACTTATAAGGTCCCAAAGGCGAGACCTATTGGCTATGCCAATGCTTGTTATTGTTTTTAACTCTGCCAAGGGAACCATCACTTTAAAACTGTTTTGTATCCCTTACACAGTTTTAATCCATTCTACACCTTATTTTGCACCCACTCCACCCTACACATTTCACAGCCTCACAAATACTTTCATCATTACGGCTAAAAACTAAAAAGACCTCAGATAAAGAGCCCTCTCTTGGGGACCGTAGGGCACTGCAGCGCCAGCCCGACGAGGAGCACACCCATCCCTTCGGATGTGTAAGGGCACTAAAAATGATCACTAGGATCCCCAGGCCAAGCTTCTTTCCTTTTCTTCTCCTACAGGAACAGTGCCTTCTGGATACAGTGATTGTGTTTAAGGGGCTTGGGTACTGGACCATCATTAACTCACTGCCCCCTCCTTTCGTGTGTATACTAACAATAGTAGCAAGCATCCAATGTAGGAAAAGTTTCAAAGTATGGCTAAGCATGGTATTTTCCACAGGAAGGGTAACCATCCTGGATAAAACTTATGCTGTTCTTCTCACACACACACACACACACCTCAGCGGGTTGGTGCAAAAGCGTGTGTAGACAGGCCCAAGGAGCACCAGGCCTGGGAAAGAGAGCAGCAGAGTCACATCTTAACAGATTTGGTGCTGCCTTTCTCCTTCCTCCTAGTGCAATGCAGTGCAGCAACTTTGGCTGCTGTACTGCATTGCACTAGAATATAGTAAGTCTCCCCCTAATTGTTTTAGGCATAACTTTTCTTTAATAACTGTATGTGGTAGAGAATGATTCTGATGTACATCTGTCATGGTGCTCTAAAGTTTGGTAATACCCTACAGCCCTTCCTACAGAATACATTGCCCTGCAATAGGCTTTGGTATTTTGCAAAAAGCTCTCTTGAGCTCACACATATCATCACAGATGGCATCATGAACAAAATAATTGACATAGCAATACTTTTTACATTAAATGGTGAAGAAAGGGTGCTGCAGTTTCACTCTCAAGGAATGTATATTCTGACAGATGCTAAAGGGGTTTGTGAGGCTTCAGCCCCACTGTGAACATCAAGATATGCTCTCAGATGCCAAAGATTTGGGAGAAAGGATTGCACATTTGCACTCACAATCCATGTATATCTTGGTTGACATTTCCAGCTGTTGTTTTGCTGCAGCACGACAGTCAACATCAAGCTGCTCGGGCACTAAATACATATGGAGAAGAGAGACTTATTATAGCTGCCGCGTTCATATTTCAGAGCTGTCTTAACACACATTAAATACGGAGATCATTCTCATCAGATTTCGTGGGTCTCGGGGAGTTGGCACAATGTGTGCATTTGTGTGCATATGTATGTGTGCTCACATTCATGTGTGTGTTTCTATCATTTGCTATATGTGTTTATGATAATGTATTCAGGTGTCACGTGCATTACTCTCCCACTGCTGAATGAGAAAACAGGGGAATTAGGAAGAACAGACAATATTTAAATGGGAATCATTGAACATAAAATATTTCCCCTTTAAATGGTATTAAAATAACTCGCCCTAATTATCTTGAATGAGGGGAATAGCACTGGAATGAGTGAGACTGAAGGAAGTTGATTGCCTCAGTGAGATCTGAAGAGAGAGTTAAAAGCTGAGGCACCAATTAAGACAGACATGCATGAACCGCTGTCATTCTAATTGCAATCTAGCAGAAATGTCCACACTCTTATTTTCACGGTATCCATTGGAATTAAAAACTAACATTGTTCCTAATTTGGGAATTTCTTTCACTAAAGATAATAATGTCGAGCCAGACCACCAGGTTTTGGTCAATCAATGGACAAGTCCACCCCACTTGTCATGATGTCTAGGAATGTCCTCATCAACACGTCATCCATTCACTGTTGTTCGCAGAAGGGCGAGGGGGAGGGGAGACTGGCAGGGCGGTGATGGAAACCTCTCTACTTCACTTAATTCAATCCAGGGGTTCTGTAAAAATGATTGTGGCGCTTATCAAAGTATTCGCGCAGACTACATAATGCTGGTTTTTCAGCACAACGTACACAAATATGTTAGTTATTCTGGAATGTGTGTCTTGCATGTAATATAGAATTTATTTAAAACGTGTTCTACAAATATTTAAGCCTGGTGCCCAGACTGCCTCAAAAATGTGTGTTTTGCTTGCCATTCCATCCCTCACACATTACTCACGGAGAGCTGCTTTTTCGACTAAACAAAAGGCCAAGGGCCACGTCAATAATAATTTTATTGCGTTGTTAAGCGAGACAAATCAGAAATAACTGCCCTATAATACTACATATAACTGTATCTATGTTGACGACTGGCAGTTGTGTTGACTCGCCCTTACTCTATGAGAACTGACATTGTCAGCATTATTACATGGAACCATAAACAGTTATGTACATCATTATCAAAGAAGTGTCCATGATGCTGATTATTTTGCATCTGGTGTAGTTGGAACCCTGCGTTATTTCACGGCCCATGTAGTCGATCTCTGGATTGTTTTGTGTACATGCATTTGTGTCACTGTATTGTTTCATGGTCCAGGTAGCTGAATTGCAGGATTATTTCATGGCACGTGTAGATCAGTGGGTTATTTCGGTTCTAGGACTTTAAAATGCATGCTTTTACCA
The DNA here is from genome assembly GCF_964204655.1 of Triturus cristatus. Classification (NCBI taxonomy): domain Eukaryota; kingdom Metazoa; phylum Chordata; class Amphibia; order Caudata; family Salamandridae; genus Triturus; species Triturus cristatus. Next base: position 451,429,826 of record NC_140593.1, on the reverse strand, counting down.
CGTATGCCTTTACTACAATACCTTTACAACTAATTGCCTCTACTACTCAATGCAATTACAACGCATGTCTTTACCACGCATATGTCTTTACCATGCATGTCTTTACCATGCATGGTAAGTAAATTTGAGGTAAGTCAAACTCAAATATAAATATGTGTGTGTTTGAATTAATTTTGTGAAGGGAGGAAGCCCCCCAACCTCCACCTCATTAAAAAAAACTAAATTAAATGTTTTTTAATTGGATGAAACTTCCCAACACCCCTTTTAAAATTACTTTCACCACTCTATGACCTTACCCACCCCTAAACCCTAATAATACTTTTATCACCCTATACCTTTAACCCCAAGCCCTAAAATACTCTTACCACCCTATACCCCTACCCACTCCTAAACCCTTAAAATACTCTTGCCCCTATACACTCCCCCACCCCTAAACCCTAAAAATACCCTTCATACCTTATACCCTTACCCACACCTAAACCCTTACAATATCCTTACCACCCTATACTGCTATTCACCCCAAACACTAAAAATACCATTACCACCCAATACCATTACACACCTCTAAACCCTAACAATACCCTTACCACTCATACCTCTACCCACCCCATAACCTTAAAAATACCGTGCCCCACCCCCTAAACTGTATATTTTACACACACACACTTGCCTTAGATATACATACCTTTCGTGGTAAAGGCATATGCATGGTAAAGTTATTGCGTTGTGAAGTATTTGTGGTAAAGATATTGCGTGGTAAAGGCAGCATTGTAAAGGCTTTATCCCAGTCATTTCATAGCCCACGGTTGAATCACTGATATAATTCACAAACCATGTCAATAGGTCACTGATTTTGCGATAGTTGGATCATTGGATTCTTTCATGGCCCATGTAGATTCAATATCAAGTAGAAAATATTTGGCATAGCTACTCGATTTTTATCTCTTTAATAGGTCTACTTAATTGGCCGAAATGTTAAGATTGCAGTAAGTGCTGGTTTAGAAATTAAGTGTCCCTTTTTATTTATTTCTGTTTGCTGTAGGTGTGTACGGAGGCTAGAGGAGCCGTTTAAACTGGTTTCAGACTGTTTTGCAATCGACTGATTTGCATTTTAGAATTTCAGAGGTGTCACATCTCTCTTCTGCTTAATCAACCAGAAAACATTACTGTTATTTACGGCTTAAATTCATATTTACAAAGCTGTTCTGGCAAACTACCTTTCAAAATTTCAACCGTTCGTTCTTTGATTCAGGGTAACAATGGTAACTTTAGAACATCTTAGATGCAGACCATGGGCATTTTTTTCATAAAATAGGGGTTCAAAATACAGTATAGTTTGACACCCTATGTGCACTGCAAATCCCTAGGGAATTTGGCCACCAACTTAGGCACACTCCAGGCACACTCCACATGCGGCGAAAAGAGACAGAGCTTAACACAGCTTCTAACATTACTATGCCCGGAGTCACGTCAGTGGCACACTGCAACAGTTCCTCTAGATAGCTGTATTTAACTTACAAAGTCCTACTTCTGACAGCAGACCTCTCTCTTTTATCCTACAGCACAATTAGCCAAATTTCGTGACTTAGCACCCTAAAGTCTCCAAGAGTCACAGTGTGCATGTTTGGCCTCCTTTTCCTGGTTATGGATGAGGGGACCTATTATGATGGTAAGGGATCATACAACAAAGCCGTCACCCCTGTTCTAGGATGTCCCATGCATTCTGCAGTAGTTCATCACAAATGTCTTCCTCATATGGAGCAGTCACTCTGACTAATCCTTACTGTGTTTCTGCAGAAACCTTTCAGACATTTGGCTGCACGTTGTTTAGGATGAATGCATTAAGACTTCATGAGGGACATATTTGAAGACTGGCTACATGATCTCAAAGATATCACACTACATGGACCAATTTTCACTTAATCAAATTTCCTAAGTGTTATAGACTCAGACTGAAAAAATGCTTTGACACACTTTGGGGCATATTTACAAGCCCCTATCGCCACCACAGCGTCACTTTCAGTGACGTGATGGCGATAGGGGCTTCACCTCATTCACAAGGCAGCGTTAAGCCACATTAACACTGCCTCGTAAATAAGCCACCCTTTCACGTTGTACTTAGCATGAAAAGGGGACGGCAATCAGTGGTGCAGTGGGCGTTCCACCTCAACACCCATTGATTTTGACGCTGCCCCCTAATTACAAGGGTGGCGTAAATAGGAGGCAGCACCAACATTAAGGCCAGGGAAAATCTGGTCTTAACCATCGGAAACAAAGAGAAATGCTTTATTTCTCCTCATTTTTTGTTGTTTCCATGTGTGCTGCGTTGTGCAGCACACATAGAAACAGCAAATTGCCATTTCTTAGGTCTCGCCTGGCGTAGGCTGCGCACATGCGCAGTCTCGCTGGCGAGATTTAATGATATGGTGTATTTTCTGTAAAGGGCATTAAGCCCCGCCCTCTTTTCCATTGGCTGATGTCACCGTTTTTGCTAAACGGTGGCCAGCCATTGGAAAAGAGCTGTTCATGACATTTTCATTCGGCTTTTTCGCCCGTCCCACTTGGACGGGCTTGCCTGCTTTCCTTCTGAAGTAAAAGGTTTCTTATCTTTATGGGGCCAAACACATGGCCCCATAAAGATAAGAAAGCTTTTACTTAAGAAAGCTTTTACTTCAGAAGGAAAGCAGGCGAGCTCGTCCAAGTGGGACGGGCGAAAATGCCAAAAGTAAACGTCATAGGCTGCCTGCCGAGCGCTTGTTTTTTAAACTGAATGATGACCTTTTAAACGCCATGGGTGGCTGTGTTTATTGGGTAATTAGTGCTTCTCGAATGGGCTGTGAAGAGTAGCCTGGGTTTTGAGGGAAAATGTACTACATTTATTTGGTGAATAAGTTTTAGTGTTCCTTTGAAAAGGAAAATGCTGTAGTTCTCACCCGATTCTTGGACATGTCCCTCGTTTTGGCTTCTCATGGTTTCACAGACATCTTGTATCGCTGTCACCATAGCAACCTTCAACGCTCCAGAAATGACTTCCCGTGAATACGTTTTAGTGTTCCTTTGAAAAGGAAAATGCTGTAGTTCTCACCCGATTCTTGGACAGGTCCCTCGTTTTGGCTTCTCATGGTTTCACAGACATCTTGTATTGCTGTCACCATAGCAACCTTCGACGCTCCAGAAATGACTTCCCGAGTGTGAGCGTCGCAGGTTCTATGACAGGCTGGTAAATCACCAATGTCTACGGGAGGAGATACATGTTGCATTGATATCTGCTCCCCTAACACGGCCACCAGAATGAAATGCTCTCATTATTATTTGGATGGAGGTTTGCTCAATTGTTTGAAAGGATACGGGGCCATCATGGAAAAGAGGGTGGCGGCCATCTTGGAACGGTAGCATGGTAGTCTGTAGGGCAGTGCGGTAAGGTGAGGTCATTTTGGAATCGTTGTTTGGACGCCATCGTGGAATAGTTCAGACAATTATTACTTCTTATCAAATAATGCTTTTATGACTTATGCCTGTCCGAATACTTAACAAATGCATTTCATACGAATAACGCGAGACCCGATTTGACTTCAGTAGAAACAAGCATTGAAAATGCAATAGGTATCACCTTTGATTACGTTAAAGTCATTTGCTTTGCTAATTGTATTGTATAGCAAAGCAAATGGTTTTAACTTAATGAAAGACGAGACCTATTGCATTTTAATGCTTGTTGTTTATGTGCAGGAAAGTGTCCCTTCCTGCACATAGATAATCAAAAAAATTATTGCCATTTTACAACTTCTATGTGTGCTGCACTAAGCAGCACACATAAAAGTTATAAAACGTCATTTAAATATTGTTTATGTGCAGGAAAGGAGACCTTCCTGCACATAAACAATCTTCCCCTCAACGAAGACACCCTTGCATTATGTGCAAGGGTGCCTGCATTGGCGCTAGGCAGCTAAGTTTAGCGCCAGCTCAGGGGGAAACGGAGGGATGCACCATATTCTTGTAAATATGGTGCAGCCCTGAGTTTATGAAGTGGCGGAATGTGGCTTAAGCCAGGAAGGCTAACTCCACACTCCATCACTTCATTGTAAATATGCCCCTATATTTGTCCTGTTGATTTACAACTAATTCTTTTAGGTTTTGTTCCATTTATTTCCAACTATATTGGTATCATTATTTTCTAAATTAGTTTACATGTAAACAAAGGATTTTTAAAGAAGGGTCCTATTGTAGAACTGGATGAGGGAAGGACCTCCAACAAACTAACAAATATTTGTTATGAAGAATAATTTCCTTCCCATTGAGTTGTATTTATTATAAAACACTGCATTTTAATGTAAACATATCAGGCACAAAACTGCACAGCCTGCCAGCCACTAACAGCCTTGAGTCAATTTCTCCTCACTCTCTATCAATCATGGTTTCAGATGACATGTGTCTGAATCACAGTCTCACTTTAGCTCTCATCTCCTTTGTCCCATTACAACTTCCTTGGCTGTGGCCTTTTGTACCCCTGCTATTGGTGGGCAATGAGCTGTACATGATCATGGTGTTCCCGAATTCCCGATGGAAGGCATTGAAGTTTTTCAGAATTGCCTAGTGATCTCCATCTGTTCCAACTGTGAGCGAGCCCAGGGTGGCTGGGCACAGCTCACCACAATCAGATGTAGCCATCTGTTGAGCACAGACAATTAAAAACAAGATCAGCAGCAAAGGTTAGAAAAGCTACATGGCTACAGTGCATGTAGAGGAAACAGACCCAAGTGACACATAATCACAAAGCTTGCTTTGTAAATCATCACTGTACCTACACAGCATGTAGTTCAGCGCAGTCCAGTTGAAGCTAAAAAGATGGAATATTAAATGTATAACATTTCTAAATTATCACTGCTGTCAATAGAAAAAATATTCCCCTTTTCTAACACAGTGTTTTTGTTTTGGCAGGAGATGGAAATTTCATTTACTCTGCGGCTGATGAGAAGCAAAGGGGTAAATTTGCACGTCTAGTGAGCCCTATGGTTTCCTCTGAGAATGCAGCACATTGCATGACATTCTGGTATCTCATGTACGGAAGCCACGTGGGTACCCTCAGTGTCAAACTGAGGTACCAGAAACCTGAAGAATTTGACCAGCTTCTGTGGACAGTGACTGGTAATCAAGGGGGCCACTGGAAGGAAGGACGCGTCCTGCTTCACAAGACTTTGAAACATTACCAGGTAACGTGGTTACATGTTATTTGTTGATTGCTATCTATGTCAATGATTCATATAACTTAGAGATGATAACTGTCACATTGGTATTGTAGCATTTATCCACCACTGATACGGGCTTGTAGTGCTTTTTTTGATCTTGTCCCATTGATTGCAGGTCATAGAATGCATGCATGGTTGGGAGAATGTGCAATTGAAGGGAGGCTTACGTGGCGAGTATTTGACGTCATGTGTGAGGCTTCTAGAACTGCTAAGAGACGTGTACACGGACACTGCACATACGTATGGTTGTTTTGAGAATCATCATGTTACCTTGATGAGAGGTGAAGCTAGTGATTAGGGTGGATGATTCTGTTGTTAAAAAAGTTAGCAGACTAGGATCTTTGATGAGAGAGGGTAAGCTACACTCTTCCAGGGTTCATGGTATAGTGAGTATGGCTGACTTAAAAATAAATTAGGTGGTTGTGATAGTACTAAAGGTCCCACATGTCTAAGTCTAGATGTTCATACAGAAAGACTGGTGGCGAACACTAGACATACTTAGGAGGCAGGCATTGGCAGATGTTAGATGAGGGATCGACTGGTGTCAAAACTATAAACAGAAATAGAAGAACTTATGTATAAGGATATGAGTATTGGTAATGAAGTCCAGTGAGGATGTCAGTAGGCTTTGAAATCAAAGCAGAGGTGCAATGGCAGCATCTTTTATCTGTTATCCTTTGCAATGAGCAAGATCAAGTGTTGTGTACAGGTTAAGGTAAAGTTAACATCAGCAGGTGATGGGAAAACTAGCTTTATTTATTTCTAAGTTGTAACCCTGTGGTTTAGCTGGTGGAGGGTTAGTCCCTTGTGACGAACAGATGGTCACAAAAAGTGTTATTTACTAAGGGTTTTGCTGAAGCTTGTATGGCACTGTACAATCTCATCCTGCGGCAACTGGCTTTTATAATGGTATTTAAATTAACATAATACTTTGGGTTGCTTTGTTCCACTCAAGTGCAGTTGCAAATACTTAGTAAATGACACTCAAATTGTTTCTATTCACAATGGTTCTGAATTCCAAGGTTTAACTTAAAGGAGAGCCTTCAAGGCACACTTTCGGACATGTCAAGATATCAATTTATTTGCATTTTATATTGGGATATATGGCTCCTGGGCCTTCTGGGCGTGTATACCTAGCATCTGTATTGCAGAAAGAAGGGAATATTGTATTGTATTGTATCGCGTATTTATATAGCGCAAAAAACTGTCACCCAAAGGGAATATGCCATTTATAGCCCTCAGAATGAGGCAGATAATTTGAAAAGATATCCACCTGGTGACTGGTAATAAGTGTACAGCTCGTAATGCTGTCAGAGTGTGGTCCCTACGAGGCACATGTATGCAAAGTCCTTTGGCTAACTTTGAAACCCTTTTTGGTTTACGCAGAAGGAATTAATCTTCCCAAGTTTACTCAGTTCAGTCTAGAGAGCACAAGATTGATGGTTTGCTGTATTACATGTGCTGTATTCCAAGAAAACAGAAGATCCTTCTTAAATGGCTTAGCTTTTGCAAATAAAGCTGTTGTAATAAATAAATGATGAGATGATAGAACATACATATGGATCTCTTATGCACGAATTACCTTCATATCTTTAACTGCGTTCATCTATAAACCTTTCTCATATACGTAAGCTCCAATTGTAGGGAAAGCTTGCAGTTTAAAAACTCTGCCCACAGAACATAAGTGTGATCATCCACACTAAGAGTAAATATAATCAGAAAAAAATAAAACCTGCTTTTTTCAGAAATCTCCATGTATCCAGCTTTATGATCCAAACAGCAGAAATAAATTATTTGACAACTTAGAAGCCTTCATATTCCTACTGCAGCCTGTGATGTCCCAGAGATTCATCATGTATGTCACACCTTCCCAGAGGGAAAACATTGAGAGTTGGGCCACAAGTGTCTACAAAATATTGTTTCATCATACTCTGTCAATATATTTTATATATAGTAGTATTTCTTAAACCATTAATTCAACTAGACCTATTGCACATTGCACAACAGTTTCAACAAAACGTTACTTTCATCTGTTTCCATAGGTGATTGTTGAAGGTGAAATTGGAAAAGGAAATGCTGGCGGTATCGCAGTTGATGACATCAATATAGCCAACCACATTTCACCCAGCGATTGCAGAGGTAAGTAACTAGGCCTGGTTGGAATTTCAATTACGCTGGAGTAATCAGAGTAATTTTGATAATTCAATGTTATTCTTTGATGTGGAATTACCAGTAGTTACACGATTAGGCTTGCTAACATATGTAATTTCGGGGAGAAAAAATCCTTCAGCAAGAGTAAATTCAGTGAGCTGGAACAGCTGCTCGAGCTGCTGTTTATGTTGTGTTACATTTAGAGCTATTTTCTTAGCGCAAAATGCTTTCTTGCATCCATTATAAACTAAATGCAGAATAACTCTTCTTGCGTAATTCTGCATAATCTCGCTGAATTTCTGGGTAATTGTACATGATCAATTATGCCCACACCTATAAGTAACTGGTGCACTAACAGGAATCAATGGTGCTTATTTAATGTTTTCTGTTGTACCTTAATATTGCACCATATGCCCAGTTCACTGAAGAACATTGTACTATAGAGCGCTATTTATTCTTTTTTGCGTGCCAGTAGATAGCAACAGCCATTTTATCCATGTTTGAATCTACAGCAGATAGCTGTCATTATAAATTATGAACATACATTATTAGCAGATACGTGCACTACAGTACAAGAGGGGGCAAGCTCTATTAAGACTGAACATTAAATTTTTATAGGCGACCATCTCAGTAAATACTAGGGGTACCATGGCATTCATATTTCAACAACTCCATTTAAGGGTAGGTATGGTTATATTATACAACTTTAAAATACCTAAAATGTGCCAGTTGTGGTCAGCTGTGGGATCACAGCCCTCCAATAGACTGTGCAGAACTCACTTGTTACATGCCAAATTACACCACTAGTGACACTAAATTCAGCGTCAATTATGACATCATCACTGCTGGTACTGGACAGAAGAAATTGCCTTTGGGCACGCCCCACACCCATTATTCATGCCTGCAGTATCTACAGAACATAGAAGGCCATGCGGGTAATCATTGAAGGTTTGACCTGTAGTCAATACCGCTGTCAGTAGTACTTAGGAACTGCAGTCTCTCTTCCCCAAACTCTCGGAATGTATTTTGTAATGGGAAATACGTTTAGGGATGCTTCTCTGTCGCCTTGTCCGAGCTGCAAAATTTCCAGAATAATTTGTTAATAGATTATGTCATTTTTTTGTTTGTTGAGGTTTTCATGCAAATTAATTAAACATGGGCATAATTTCCAGCAAAATAAAAGTCAGACAACGGAAAATAAGACAGGACTTTAACAACAGAGAGATAATTTGAATGTGCTATATATTAATAATAATATTTAATAGTGTGCTTAGATTTTTATAAGTAAAAGCAATAGATTCTAGCAAAACAACGTTTCCAGTATGCTATATTAATCAATTATATTCATCCAATTATACAGACGCCAAACATATTTAAGCAAATTAAGACAACAATGAGGATTATAGATTGCGTGCAACAATCCATTAGATTGCTCATAACAACCTGTTTGGAAAAACCTGATAAAGAAAATACATACAAAATTACCTTTGTATGATACAAGATTAACATACTTTCCAAAGTTCTAACCACCCCTTTTTGTACACCTTCTATAAATACTGTCAATAGTGAATCTATGAAGTTGTCAGACTTTGCCACATTCTAATGTTAAAATGTATTTTCTTTGTCGGTTAAAAGAAGTCAAAAATACCACTCTGGCTTGAATTTAAGGAGCAAAGATGTATTGTTAGATAAGCTATCTAACACGGAAGTAGATTCAAAACATATTTAATAAATCGGAACATCCACGCAATACTCATTTAGGCCCCTAATCGTTAGCCTCCAGTTCCCAAACCAAAGTTGGTTTTGTGCTGTGTGTGGTCCTTCCTAGTAGATATAGTTCATACTCTATTCTTCCCACCGTCACCTAAGGTTTCTTAAAAAAGAGCCTGGAACTAAGCATTGTACATATTAAACCATAATTTGACTGTTTAATTATAAACATATTATGTTTTCTTATTTAGATGCACAACAAACTGATATGAACAATGAAATAAAGCAATACAACTCTGAAATTAATGAAACAGGTAGGTGCAGTAAGGTGTTTTTCTTTGCTGTTGAACCATACCATATTTTGCGTGAGTGGTGATTTGTGTAGGAACATTTCTGGACTAGCAACAGTTTAAAAACGTTTTCTATTATTATGGGAATATTAGTTGAAGACAACCATAACAACGTTTAGAAAGTGTTAGTGCTCTGATAAATTTTGCAACAAATGCATGTTGAATGATTTTACTTATTTGTTATTAACTGGCAGTGTGTTTGTTCTTCTTCACATGTTTGCTCTTTCACTGCTGTGACTTTGTCATATTGCTCTTAATATGCTGCTTGGATATCCATTTCATGTCCAACTTTCTTGATTAGACAGACATTACACCACAAAGAACCTTCTTTGGAGCAAATTGTTTATCCAAGTGAAAAATATTTCCTCTTAAAGGAAAACAATCTAATCAGCAAATTCAAATTTCCACATGATTTGCTCATGATAGTTGTCCACCTTGTGCAAAAATATCTTGTGTAAACTTTGACAAGCAATCATACTGTGGTCTCATGTAGATTTCCACAAGTGCTTCTGGCTGTCTTGGTGATTCTTTGTGAAACTCCAAAACAGGTAGGGAACCTCTGGAAGTAGATTTCTGACTTTTGCTTGGAGACTTTCTCAAATCATATCCTAAGAGAGTAATTCACCAAACAGCAATCACATGCGTATGTTAGCATATTTCTGTAACTATTAATCCTCATCCACCAATTTCTCTGTTTATATTCAGAGTTTACTCCAAAATACGTGGATAATGAGTTCACTGAGGACATCTCTAAAAAGCCGGGCAATGTACTCAAGACGCTGGATCCCATTCTCATAACGATCATAGCTATGAGCGCACTGGGGGTCCTTTTGGGAGCCATCTGTGGAGTCGTCCTGTACTGTGCCTGTTGGCATAATGGAATGTCAGAAAGAAATTTGTCTGCTCTGGAAAACTACAATTTTGAACTTGTGGATGGTGTTAAGTTAAAAAAAGAAAAACTGAACACACAGAATACTTATTCAGAAGCATGAAGGTGTGAAATTGTGAAATGAGCAATGAAGTTTCCAAGCATCGAAATGGAAGGACACAATGTTTGCGCTGTGGGGACGGCTAATATTTTACTGTACAGGCTTAAAGGAGTGCGTTGATCGACGTTGAGCCAAGCTTTTCTCAGGAGCTTCAGTGAATATAATCGCTAAACATGGACACTATGTTATAATCCGAATCATGTACAGTCAGCTTCTTCAGTTGGTTTTGTTTCTGAATAATCTAATGCTGGTGTTGAGACCAAGTATGATTGACTTATAGTTTGTACCCACCCCCCCCACCCTTTACTGTTATGTTTTGTTTTGTTTCTCTCCTGTGGGTGCTTTTTCAGTGTACAAATCCACTATGCTGTCAAAAAGTGTATCTGAGGGGCTCCTGTAGAGGGATATGCTGCCCTGTGGGTCAGTGCCCCGAAGCAACAGGAGTAGCAGCCAGCTCGCAGACTCCTTTACCTGTGTTTGTGCATAATTGCTGGTCTTGTGCATAGGCAATAAAGGGTTAGGGTGTCCTTGAAGTACTGTAGCATCAGTACCAATAGAATTTGTTGGCTCTGTGAATCAAGCTGTATAAAGTTTATTGATGTTTTCTTTCAGTGTTGTTCTACCCACCGTGCTTGTCTATTCCATCCAGAACATATAAAGCACCACCGACAGACACAACAGGCAATAGAGTGTACTGCCTGCCCTTGAGAAAATGTTCTTGGCACTGGCTAGTGTATGTCCTCTCAAGTGCCTTTTTGTGTTTGTACTGCATTCGATTGTGTTTATAATGACTGCAGACGCGCTATTCTGTAAAAGCCCTCCTTGTCTATAATTGTATTCTGGTGGCTAAAATGAAAATATACGTCTCGTATATAGGTGGCCTACGGAAGGTAAGGGCTACTGGAGATTTGTCATCCTGGCTCTAGAATCTTGCTCTTTGTGTTATGTTGGATGTCATTTTGTTATCTTTTTGTATAAAGCTGCAATATCTCCTTTTCATGTTCTTTCATATAGAATGTATTTTCAGATGTCTACTTACTCTGAGTAGATCACCGAAGTATTTGCCATAATCAAGGGGAGAGGACACTGCAGCTTTTAATCGCTGATCGTAATGACAATGGATCTAGTTAATATTCCCCGTCCATGTTCAAATGAAAATAAGGGAAAATCGAACTTTGCCCACAAAAGTCTAACTTTGGGTCTCTTGCTAGCAGCTTAAAGTGACAGTATCATTTTTCCACAATGCACGTCATACTGATTTTACTGCAAAAATGATTGATAAAATAAGATTTCCGAGGACACAAAGTGAGTTATTTCACACTTTAAGTTCCAAAGCAGAAATACATTTATTTTACTTCAACATCAGAATGTAATAGAATGTAAAAGCTAAGCATTTATAGGTCTCTCCTATCAAGTAAACCAGTTGTTTCCCCAAAACAATGGTATAACAATAGTCTTAGAGAGCTAAATGTTTCTTTAACTGCTCATTGACAGGACCACATATAAATGGGATAGAGAGAGCACACAGCCACTGGACATGAACCACTCTATGGAGACACTAAGGGATGCAGTATTCTCGCGAATGGGCATTCTTCCAAAAAGTCAGAATCATCTCAGAGTACTAACAAATGAGGACTTCTTCTAGGCTTCAAGTCACACCCGATTATACTGCCGCTGATCCTGGAATAATCATAGCCTCCTTGTGATGCGCGTTAATAAAAACTAGCGCAGCCAATTGTAATCCATTTCAGACCAACGGTGTGTTTCTTGCGGCAGATGTAAGTTGTGCTGCAAGTCTGAAGCAAGTCTATGAGAATGATATATTTGAAGTATACAGAACTTTCTCTTGTAAGGAGAATTATATTTTTAATAATACGTTGGAAACATTTGAGCAAGACTAGGTCAACGCTGTATTGCAATACTTATTTCTTAGATGCTTGCTTTGTGAACAGACATCAGTGGTTGTATAGTGTAAATACAAGAAACTAGTGAATCACAGCAACTACAGTCTCCGGTGGCCGCAGTGACTATGGGACAAACATGTTTTTGTTCTTCACTTTCTACCTTACTTTTATTAGCTGTACATTTTTTCTTTGTTAATTTATTAAATGCATATATAGACAAATAGGAAGTGTTTTAGAAAGGCAGGGGAAGGCGTGCATTGCGTTGCATCAATTTCAGGTTCTGAAATGAAACAGAAAACCATTTCTAGTGTGCAAGGACAAGTGTGTACATCCTTCCAGCTGGTCCTAATATCCTAATCACAAATAGCTCTCTAATTGGAAGACTCAAAAAATATATAAGGATACTTGTGAATGTCATTATACGATTGTAACAGAACATCTATATATTGTCAACACAGTGCAGTTAAACATCAAGAATTAAAAATATAACCACTGTGAAGTTCAAGGTATCTCTTGATTATATGGACTCACTTCAATTTTAGATAGTGGTCTTTCGCAACTCTGATTCATTGTCTTATTTATTGAGCACTCTTTGAACAGACTTAGGACGCTGAATGACAATATATGCAACAAACTTGAAACTTTGCTTGGGAACTTTGAGACTGGTTTATCAAAGATTTCCCATAGTTTAAGACATTCTTAAGACTCTCTTATGCTGGCGAATATAGCCTCATTTGGAAAAGTTTTTCCACCGCTTAAGACAATCTTAAACATTTCTTATGCAGAAAATGAGTTTCATAATTGTCTCAAAACCTAAAGGAATTCTAAATGATGTTTTAAGCCAAGACCAAACCCTTGTCTCCTAGCTTAATGTGGTTTAATATTCTCTTGAGTCAACAAAAAACCTTATAAATTAGGGCCTTTTGGGTTTTAGGTTGTATAAGCCACTATTCTCAATCAGTACAAGTTTGCAATTGCATCCTGTGGCCCCTCTTCTTTTGAGATGTTGCAATATGATTATAGCACTATACATAAGAAATTCTTCTAAGGGGTCAACCAATCAGCAATGAAAAATGATACTGCAACTTTAAATATAAAAAATCTTGCACTGATAATTATATTTAAAATATTATATGTTTATAAAGTTAATAATTTGTAAAAGCAGTGTTACAAATCGTTTTGTTTATATTGTTTTAGATTGTTTCATAATTTTAAAAATGTAAAATAACATATTTTTTCTTTATTGATAAACTTAAAAAAAAATCATTCTGGAGTAAAATGAGTTCATTTTACTGATATATTATTGCTTCATGTTTTGTACCATCATAAACTTTTGTGCAAATTTTTTTACAGAAATTTTTATTTTCTATGACAATGACACTTGTAAATTGTTGTTTTAAGATGAACAGCGAAGCCTTAACTTTAAATCACATTTGTATTCTCAGACATTGAGTAGCATAAGATCACATAGAACCGAACTGTAATTTAATTCCAAACTATGACTACTACATTCCAAAGATACAGTTGAATAAAACATTTTCATAAAAATTCATCATTAGTTACACCATTTCTTTTGTCTTACGTATATATTATTTTTAACAGATTGGGCTGGTATTTACAATATTATAAATGCACAAAGATTCAAGACAGGAATGATGAAGTCCAAACTATAGGAATAATATTCATCCATGCTCCCCTTTCATGGAAGATTTTAATTTCCATTAATTAATGATCAGAAAATTTTCACAAAGTAGTCTCGCTAAAGCTCACAAATTTAGTTAGATTTTTTACAGATGACATTACCAACAAGTGCATGCAATGATCATGGATTTAAAACATAAGGATTGTTAACAAGAATAAGTAGACACATAAATTAAAATGTTACAGACATCTAATGGATGCTTGAGCTTCAAGAGCATATATTGTCTGCCTTGGATGTGCATAGTTTGCTAATTAAAGCTAACAGCACGTCCCCTATCAGCAGAAGGATGTGCATCTTCCTGGGACGGCTGATCCTGGTTCATATATTGGTGGATGTGATTTGAATGTTGCTCCTTGATCCTTTTTCACAATATACAGGGTCTTTTGATTGTGATAAAACATCAGATATCCCCTGATTGGTCTGGTGTGGTCAAAGAAGTGAAACACATGTCACTTAAAGGTGGAAGCAGAGTCATTTCAGGCTTAACTCTTGTCTAGCACAAAATGATCATTGAGCCTGTGACTTCTTCCCTTGTTTCCATGGGCTAAAGGTGATTACTGTCCATTAAGAATGTGTTGATGGTCATATTCCTGTTGGGAGCATGTTTGTGTACTCATCAGCGTTCTTTGGGCTGAGTTTCCACTTCTGTATCTGACCCTACTCTTTAAAGTATCCATTGCTTTTGTTGTTACATCTTCTTTCTTTGATTTGTTTTAGCATTTCATCAAGTGGTTTTCTGAAGAGGTGTTCACCATCCAATGAGCTATTTATGAAATAAGCCTGAACTGAACTTCAGGTTTAAAACCAGAAATGTGACAATAAAGCAACCAACAGCCGACCTTGGTCAAGCACTTAAATTCCATTAATCATACGTTTTAGGATGAGTGCAACGTCTTCCAGCATCTGCTGTTGAAAGATGCTAATTACACATAAAGATCCATAAGAAAAAAGGGAAGGTGCACTCTATCAATAGTCAAAAGCAAACCACACTTGTATTTCAGAAAGTTTTTCTTCTTTTTATTTGAAGACGCTTGATAAAACACAGGCACACAGCTGTGTGCCTGTGTTTTATCAAGCGTCTTCAAATAAAAAGAAGAAAAAGTTTCTGAAATACAAGTGTGGGTTGCTTTTGACTATTAAAACCAGAAATGCACAGTCATTTATGTCTTCTGACTACTGAACCGGTTCTTTTGGCTGCCTGTGTCAGAGAAATCTAGGGCCGACTTTAAACATGAGGTAGGGATGATTTTCCCCTCTTGAGTAAGCAGCTCTCCTTGTTCCATATTCTTCGGGATAGTATTGTATTAACTCTTCTACCACCTCCTGTAGCTGATGGTCCTCACAAAAATGCTCCTCTAGAAGGCCTTGAGACTATTTGTTTTCCCCCTCCACTACTTCTTCAGAAGGAGCTGATGAAACCTTTATAATAAATAAATATTCCTGAGATTTCTCCACCTGATCAGTTTCTTCTATTGCTCTTTTTTGACTATATATGTTTGAAATGACAGATTTATTTGTGCCTCATGAAGCCCTTCTTTTGCCTTCTAAACTTTTACTCTTTTTGCGCTCAAATAATTGGGATCTTTTTGGACTCTGAAAATGTTGGTGGCCTTTTCAAATCGACCATCTTTAACAGTGTTGGTTTTTGCTGAGATTTTTTATAATTTGTTTTCTGACCTCTAATATTCAGTTTGGAAGTTAAGCTAGATTTTTGATTACCTGGCATCTTTTATTATCGAACTAGTAGATACTTTTGTGTTTGATTTTTTCTTAAGCATTTCCATAATGTCTGATTCTTTAAAGGTTGAAACATCCTTATGATGCTTCCATCTTTAGCCCAGCCAGATGCTCAGGAGAAAGAAAGAAGAGTATCCGGGTCTTGAAGTTGCTGGATGGGCAGGCATACAAGCTCTGCCCATTTCATGCCCATCTTTTCAATTGGCTCCTGGTACTGTCCTTGCAAAAGCATTGCTTTTCATTTGTAAATGGGCTTAGTAGTCCCTCCTTAGCTACAAGACAGGTGACCATCATAGTGGAAAGAAGGTTACTGTAAATGTAAAAATCCTGATAACAGTTAAGATTGAGAAAAGTCCATAGAGTTGTAGAAACTGTGCCTAGAAAAGTGCAATAAATAAATTTAACACCTCTTAGATTTCAGATATACATCAAACTCAAAAGACAACTCCGACTCAAACTCAAAAGACATCATAGATTCAAAAACACCTACAACTTTGAACAATTTTCCATTGAGAAGCATCTTTAGAGCATCTTCTAATTACTCTGTAGCTTACATCAACGAAAACACGCTAAACTGCAACTAAAATTTGCATATTCAGGTAATGCACTCCCAGGAAACAAACAGAAAACTCCTTTAATTTGAGAAACTCATTAAATTTTGGAATAATAAAGACCATCTGTGACCCAGAAAAACGGCTTATATCTGAAAACGATTTTCAAATTAATAGGCCCCTCAAGAACAATCTAGAACTTAGAAAAAGCTTAGATCTTAGAAATGATTTAGATTTCAGAAACACTTAAAGCAGACACACGAACAACTAGAACAGAAAAGCCATCGAAATTCACAGGTTATGTTCAGCTTCACAATCCATAACTCAGGCCCTCGGGCATATTTACAAAGAAGTGGTGGAGCGCGGCATAGCCTCCTTAATGCTGCACAGAGCCACTTCTGGAACGCAGGGCTGCACTATATTTACAAGAATACGGCGCAGCCTTGCGTTTCCCTCTGTGCTGGTGCTAATTTAGATGCCTAGCGCCAACGCAGGCACACTTGCACCATAGTGGTACTTCCTAGTGGGACTGATGGAGGGGTCCTTGAGGGACCCCTTATGGGCAAGAAATTGTCCAAAAATTAGCACATGAGAATCTGTGGATCCACTGCGGTGCTCAGCATGACCCACTGTGTGCTCCACGGCGGATCCACGTATTCAGACCCCAATTAAAAAAACACATGCACCCACTCACAGACCCACACACCTACATACACACACACTCTCACACCCACTTACACAACCACTCATACATCCACAAAACCACTCACACACCCATTCACAGACCCACACAGCTACTCATATACCCATTCACACACACATACAGCCACTCAAACACCCACTTACAGACCCACAAAACTACTCACATACCCACTCACACTCACACAGCCACTCACAAACCAACTCACACACCCACACAATCACACACTCACCCATTCACACACCTATACAGCTACTCCATCTCCCACTCCCAGACTTACAAAACCACTCACTCAAAAATCTGCACTGCCACTCACACAATTACTCACACACACACATCCATGATATTCACACAAAAAATGGGTAATGGGATGTTATAGTTAGGAAATAGCATTAGAAAAGTGTTGAAATTCACTGAAAAAATAAAGGTTACAGGGAGGATATAGTTAAGAAATAGAATTAAAAAGACCGCCGAAGTTCAGCAAAAAAAAAAAAAACAAAGGTTATAGGGATGTTATAGTTAGGTTCAGATGTTACACACACAATATCAAATAAATTAAGAATTTATAGTTAGCTGAGCAAACCATAATTTAGGGGCTATTTTGTCCATTTGAACCCAGTTTTCAGGGGGAAAATAACATGTAAAAGTGATAGAAGGGGCCAGGGTAGAGGTACCCTGATCACATAGGACTGATGGAGGGGTCTGTGAGGGACCCCTCATAGGAAAGAAATTGTCTATGAATGTTTGTTTAGCATGCTCTGTGCAACCCACTGTGTGCTCTGAGGTGGATCCATGGATCCAGACCCAAACTAAAATACACATACACCTACTCACAGACCCACATACCTACTCACACACTTACTCTAGGCTCACACACCCTCTTGTGCACCCACATAATCACTCACATACCTGTACAAGCCCTCACACACCAACAAAACCATTCACACATCCCCTCTCACAGATCTACACAGCCACTCAGATATATACACTCACACACCTACTTACACACCAACATAACCACTCACACACCCATTCACATACCCATACAGCCTCACACACACCCATTCACAGATCTATCAAACCACTCATACACACACTCACAGACCCACACAGCCACTCACAAACCCACTCACATATCCACTTACACACCCACACAGCTACTCACATATCCACTTACAGACCTACAAAACCAATCTTACACACTCACTCACAGATCTACACAGACACTCACCCATGCACTCACACACCCACTCACACACCACTCACTCACTCATAGATCCACACTGCCACTCACATGTACTCACATACCTACTCACTTACACAACAACACAGCTATTCACACACCCACTCACACATCCATGGAATACACACAAAAACAAAGGTTACAGGTATGTTATAGATAGGAAATGGCATTAAAAAACTGTAGAGATTCACTGAAAAAAACAAAGGTTACAGGGATGTTACAGTTAGGAAATAGAATTAAAAAGACCTCAGAAATTAAGTGAAAAAAACAAAGGCTACAGGGACGTTATAGTTAGTTTCAGATTTTACATACTCAGAACTATATTAATTAAGTGGTTATAGCTACATGTGCTACCTATAACTTTGGGACCATTCTGTGCATCAGGATTTGGTTAACAGGGGTAAAATAAAAATTAAAAGTGCTAGAAATGGCGGGGGTAGAGGAAGGCTGACTCCATGGGACTGATGGGGGGTTTGTGAGAAATCTCTCATGGTCAAGAAATAGTCCACATTTTCTTTTTAGTGCACAAGCATCTGCGTATCCTCGTGGTCTCAGAGCAACTCACTGTGAGCTCCACGGCCGATCCTCTGACCCACACCCCTTTAAAATAATATACACCCACTCACAGATCCACACACCCACTTATACATTCACACAACCATGTACACACCTGTACAGCTACTCACATACCTACAAAACCACTCACACTCCTAGTCACAGACCCACACAGCCACTCACATACCTACTTACATACCCACACAACCACACACACACATTCACATACCCATACAGCCACTCACACACCCACTCACATACCCACTTACACACCCAATCACAGACCCACACAGTGACTCACAAATCTGCTCACACAACCAGTCATACACCCACTTGCACACCCACACAGCCACTCACATACCCAGCCACTCACACCCACTCACAGACCTACATAACCACTCTTACATCTACTCACAGTCCCACACAGCCACTCACACATGCGCTCACATACCCACTCACACACCCACTTGCACACACAACTACTCCTACTCACACATCCATACATCTACTCACACACCCACTCACAGACCTGTGAAACCACTTGCATACCCACTCAGGAACCCCCACACACTCATACACGAACTCAAACATCCACTCACACACTTACTTACACACCCACACAACCACACACACACCCATACAGCCATTCACATACCTACTCACAGACCCACTAGACCACTTCACACTCACACAACCGCTCACTACCCACACAGTCACTCACACAGCCACTCACACACCCATACACATATAGTGATACACTTATAGAAATTGCAATATCATAACTTTGTATTAAATGTGTTGTTGTAATAGTGAATGTGTCCAAAATAGCAGGCAGACCCCTCATTTGTCCAGGGATTCACAAAATGTCCACAAATCCATTCATGCATTTATAGAAAATCTGCATACGTTACTTTTCCTTGCTATTTAAATGTTTAGGATTAAAATATATAATAAGAATGAATCGGTGAATAAAATGAGTTTATAATCTTGCGAAATGTACATTCGCAAATTGAACTTATGGGTCAAATTGTAGTTCACTTTATATTTAAAAAATACCAGTGAAATTCTCTAAAAAAAGAAAGGTTACTGGGACGTTATAGTTAGGAAATAGCATTAAAAAAATTGCAACAATTCACTGAAAAAAACAAAGGTTACAAGAATGTTATAGTTAGGAAATAGCATTAAAACAAAAATCAGAAATTCACTTAAAAAAACAAAGGTTACAAGAACGTTATATTTAGATACAGATTCCACACACACAAAACCATAAAAATTAAGCAGTTACCTTAACTAACTATAACTTATGCCCCCACAATGCACTGCTTATTACCTTACATATTACACTACTTATGACATGGTGAGTGATATCACTGATGACATCTCAAATTTCTCACTGATGACATCACCACTGGGTAGTTATAGTTAGCACCACATTTCCATAGGATATGGATTTTTTGGCTTGCTAATTGCTTTGGCACCTTTTGATGAATCTCCATGAACCTTTCCAAAAAAAAAGTTACATCTACCTCAGCTCCTTCCTGGAAAGTTTTGGGGGTGATCCATGAAGCGGGACTTGACAAAAAGGAGGGGTCTCGAAATGTGATTTGCCCATGCAATTTTCGATCCACAGGTCTGATAAAAAAATACAGCCACCTGCACTTTTTAACATGAGTCCGCCAAGGTGGGTTTGTGCCTTGGGGGAATGTATATATTTTATTGGGGAGGGAGCATGCAGCCCTTTCCTTGAGCCTTATAGAGGCCCCAGAGACCCCATCCCCTGGGGACAATACTGTTAATTAGGGGATGTGACATACAGCCCACCCCCTGTGCCTCCTTGAGGCCCTGTGACCGTCCCCATCCCCTGTAAGTATGAAATGTAGGAGAAGGGGCTTGCAGCCCCCCTCCCTGTGCCTCATTGAGGCCCCAGGGACTTCATCTCATGGAAACAAATACTGTTAATGAGGTGAGGGTGGCTTGCAGTCCCCCTTACTGTGCCTCATTGAGACACCAGGGAACCAATCTTCTGGGGCCGAGTATAACATTTAGAGGAGGAGTAATGTGGCCAGACGAAGCATGGAGATGGCTACCTAAGTGCCAAGCACTGATGCCTCGGCCTGTTTGCAGAACATCCATTGCACCACTGTGACACCTTTGGAGGAGGTTGGAAGGGCCAGCCGTGAGCCATAGAAGCACAGATAGGCTGCACTGAAAGAAGCACCCACCATTTTGGAAGGCTCGCGCTTAGCCAAAGAGAATTGTGTGGACTGAAGCAAAGAAGCCAGCGAAGGCATTGAGTGCCTTGCAGGAGAGAAGCTCTGCCACATGCCTCTCTCTCCCTTGAATCTGCTTCCCCCCAATATTCTATGGAGTTGGGCAAGTGGCCACCCACCAGGGAAGAGGTGGATGCTCTGCTGGAGTGTGATGGTGACATTCCCCCTGGGGAAGGAGAGGGGCAGTGAAGCCCTTCCTGACAATGCTCTGAAGCCAGGGGAGTGATTGGAGTGGAAGGGGTAGCCTGGAGCCACAACAACGGTGGTAGCTGCTGGTGCCCTGCATACAGCACTCACTAGGAGCAGTGACTACAGACCCCGGTGGCTATATACCATGGATGGAGGAGGCCCAGTGCCATTGGAATGCTGTGAGGGGATGCCATAATGCCACAGAAGCCAAGGAGAGAGTAGAACCTCCCTTAACACATCCCTGGAGACACAGGACGGGTTACTTGAGGGTGCTCATGCCCAGGGTTTGGTGCTGTGGTACACCTGAGCAACCAGGAACAGTGGCCTCCCAGCATGATGGTTGGTGTTAACGATCGGTGGGGGCCCTTGACAGGCACTCCTATCTTTCCCCTTTCCTCACCCCCATCCCGGAGAGGCTAATAGACCTGTTGGCCAGCCAAAGGGCTCTAACTGCTTACTGTGTCCTTACTAAGCTGGTGCATACGGGAGACTCCACAGAGGTGGATGGAGGAGCCGTCACAATGGTCGGGCCGAAGCCTGCCAGACCCCCCCCATGGACAAAGGCTGCCCTCAATCGGACCGAGGGGAATATGCCCAACCCCTCCTAGTCAGGGACCAAACCTGGAAACGTACGCTGCCATTATCCATTATCCTGGCAGAAATAAAGGATACCAAAATGGCCATGAAGTCTAAAATTGATATGGTGATGCAGGAAGTAAGCCTCCTCAGAAATGATCACGCAACACTAGTAGATAGAGTGTCAACTGTGCTGCCACATTTGCGCAGGTGTGGCCTACTGTAATGGAGATCTCCACCTGTATCAGAACCCTGGAGAAGGAAATTGCCATACTATTGGAATGGGTGGAAGATGCGGAGGGCCAGTCCCACCGCAATAACATCCAAATCGTAGGACTGCCGGAGAGGGCAGAGGGCTCCAGTGCAGAGCTCTTTCTGGAGGAATGGCTTTTACCGGCGATCCTGGAAGGCAACTCCTCGAAATGGTTTACAGTGGAGTAGACCCATGCGATACAAGGGGGCCATTGATCCCAGGTGCGCTGCCGTGGGCCAAAGTGGCTAAGCTGTTACATTTCCAAAATCGGTATGCCATTCTACAGGCAACACATTTCCATGGTCCATGAACTGTGGAGGATGTGACCATCCACATTTATCCAGACTATACCACACATGTAGAATGTCACTACGAAGCCTTTAGAGGAGTTAAAAACTACCCAAGGATGCTGGACCTTCACTATGCCCTCTTCTTCCTAGTGAAACACTGCATAATGGACGTGGGAGAAGTGCACTTCTTTATGGATGTGGAGGAGGTCTGGGGATGGCTGGAAAGTTTAAGGCACCTCAGACCACAGCCTAGACCGGCCTTGCAAGCCCTGAGATGGCAGGAATGTAGGCCCCACCTCAAGCTTCGATGATGCCCACATACAGCACTGACATTGGACCAGGGAAAAAAGGAAAGGGCTCAGTTTGTGGCGGACATTCAGAAGAACTGCACATGGGTCTCTTCCAACAGATGGGAAACTCCAGAGAAAGATAAAGACAGCTAAAATGAAGAAGGCTCCGATGTATACAGCAGAGAGAAGATGCCGACCGCATCAAAGGTTACTCTGATGACTTCTGAAGAGAACCTGACCAACTGAGACTGTGCTACTTCTAATGGGCCGTGCTGCAGCACCCTTTCTTACTGGATGAACACTTATTCTTGTTAATTACATTTGAATTGGTATATCAAGATTTTGTTTTTCTGGGGTGAAGGATGTACCATGTGTTGGGGGGATGGCCAGTTGGAAGACCGCGGAATGGTACGGTACGGTAGGGTGGAGGGGAGATGGGGGTATTTCATTGCTGAAAATGTTAGCTGACCGTGCAGTCCATGAAGAGGGGTTATGTTGTCTAGGACAGGGGGACCATTTTGATGAGTGATGATGTACACAGAGACCGTAAGATACACTCAGTCAAAATTCTAACATGGAATGTTAGCCAAATTAAGCGGGAACTGGTGAACAGGGCACTATTGCGCTATGCTGCATATGTGGTGTTTTTGCATGAAACACATCTGAGAGGATCTAATCTTGTCTTCCTGGGGAGGTGTGCAGTGGTTACCCACTTGGGGTATGTTGGAGGAAAAATATTTATACGTATATATGTACTATAGTTAGTCCCAATTCTCCTCCACACTAGGTCAAAACCACTGAGCCATCTATTTTTGTCCCTGACCAAGCTGCTTGCTCATGTGCTCCCCCTCCCTTACAATTCTATTCCAGCACTGCACCAAGACTCCACTGCTGACCTCTCTGACACCTCCACCAGCTGTGTAAACAAACCTCTCCAAGTCACGCTAAGTTTAGCTCCTGTCTCACACATTTTAGTTGTCAGGACAATCCACAAGCAAGGTCATAGATCCTTTTAGCCTACTAACAGCCCACCTGTTTTTTGTTCATTCATGCCTACACAATAGAAATGTATTTTCGACATGCTGTTCCTTTTAGTTTACGCATATGTGGCAATTCTATTTTCCATATGTTTGACCTTATTTGGATTGTGTCTTTCATGGGTTCTGCTAAGGGTTGCATTTCTGTAATAGTATATAAAGGCCACACAAGAATGACTCGGGAAGAAGAAGCTTGTTCTAACTAAGTCGTAACACTGGGATGTGTGTCTGCCTTCTTCCTTGGATGACCAATATACAGTGGTACTTACAAATACATTTGATCTGTTCCAGAGCCTTGCCTGGTGTCTGTGTTTTCTTTGCATCACTCCGAGCAGGCTTGGAAGAGCTATTCCCTAACAAATGGTGTCAGAAGTGGGATGTTTGTAATGTCACTAGTAAGTGAGCTGAATACCTTGCCACCGTGTCCCTTCAACGCTTAGAATATAGCTGGCAATAAAATAAGGGACGGAAGAGAAAACTGCTAATTTTCTCTGTATCAATAAATTAAATCGATATTGGTTTATCCTTATGGAGTATGGTAATTCATGCAGAGGAGCTCGTGCCATGAGCGGATTTTTCTCGGAGTCACCAGGAGAAGAAACCCTCCCAGAG
The DNA here is from genome assembly GCF_964204655.1 of Triturus cristatus. Lineage (NCBI taxonomy): Eukaryota > Metazoa > Chordata > Amphibia > Caudata > Salamandridae > Triturus > Triturus cristatus. Next base: position 451,405,474 of record NC_140593.1, on the reverse strand, counting down.
TATGGAGAGGGGAACAACTGATTGGCGGGTTGCACTGGGACAGAGGGAAATTGTATTGAAATATTGATCAATGACTATATTTGAATTTTGATTTGAAGAATGGTGATGTGCAGATATGTTTTGCTACATTTGTATAATGACTGTGTTTCTTTTTTTTTCATTTTAAGAGAAAGTTTATTGATGCAAGATAAAATGCAATACAATATAATGAGAACATTTTGTTACATTAAAAATGTGTATGCAAACTCATAAAGTAATAGGGATGAAAAGGGGGAAAGGGAAACAAGAAGCAGTAAAGGGTAAGGGTAATCAGATATCAATATATCATAACTACTATATAAAGTTTAGTAAGAGTTAAAGTAATACATTTAAAAGATATAGGGAAACTGAGCAAAATTGCTAAATAGAAAAAACAACAGGAAATATATATGTATATACATTAAAAAATACTATTCATGGAGGTTTAGAGACTTCTTCAATTCGAGGGTCATGAGTTTGTGAGGCACGTGCCGATATATCAAGAAAATTAGTAATAGGTAACCATAGGAGGTCTCTTTTAATGGCAAGGGAGACGGGGTGAACATATGCTCTGTCCAACCTATGGTTGTAGCAAACTCCATACCACCAAGCACGATAGGAAGGGTTGGAGGTATCTTTCCATGATTTGGTAATCAGTTGGTAGGCAACTGCAAGGAGTAGATCAATGATAAGAAAACCCCGAGGCTGTGAATTCTAATCATCGGAGAGACTACCTAAAAATATGTTAACAAAAGAAAAGGGGATTTGGATACGGAAAAGGGTATTAATCTGTGTCCAGACTTGTTTCCAAAAACTATGAACCTGAGGATGGAGGAAAAGCATATGATTATTGTTGATGTAGAACAAAGTTTGGGTGGTATTAGCAGCATGGGAAGATTTTCTAATTTTAATCCAAATCCTATTCCACGTAGACGTAGAAAAGCAGGATTGTAGATCAGTCTCTCAGAGTGTTTCCACTTCAGTTTAATCCCTAATGGGTGAAAAAGGTGATAGAGATTGGTAGAGTTGTGATGCTGAAGGGGAGAGGGACAGGATGGATAAAGCATGTGGGGTGAAGAGGAAGGATGGGTTGTGGATGTGATGGTTTGATAGGATGTTTAGATTAAAGAAAGCAGAGAGGCATATTTGGAAAGGTATGATGAAGGAAAGGAAAAGTTTGTTTGAGCAGAAGAGAAGGATAGCTAAGTATCTTCATAACAAAGTTGGTGAACCCAATGAAGACCCTTAAGATGCCAATCTTTCCAAAATAGAACTTTGTTATTTAATGTAATAGCTATATTATACCATATGGAAGATTGAAGAAATTTTTCTGAAGAAGAAAGATGATTGGAAAGTAATGGTTTAAGAAGTTTGCAAGAGTTATTGAGTATAGGGAGAGAAAAAGAAGAGTCATTGAGAAAATGATACAGTTTCTTGAAAAGAAAAGGGCTGAAAAAAGGACTTTTCAACGTCAACCCACAATGGTAGAGAACGAGAATCATCGTCTTCTAATAAGAATAATGAGGCCTGTTTGAGAGAGAATGCATCATGATAGATCTGGAAGTCTGGGAAGTTAACCACTCCTAAGAATTTAGGACGTTTAAGTTTATGCAAGGAGAAGCGGGGTGTTTTGTTGTTCCATAAAAATGTAGATAATATGGAATATATAGTTTTAAAATGGGAGTTGGCAATAGCTATAGGAATATTAGAGAGATAAAAAAAAAGGATAACAGGGACTAACATCATTTTGATTGTGTCAAGACGACCCCACCATGATAAAAACAAAGGATTCCATTTTGATGTAGCAGACTTCAAAAAGGATTGGAGTTCTTTTAAATTAGTTAAAATAGAATCTTAAATAGAGGGTTTAAACCATAAGCCCAGACATTTAATTTTGTCAGCATTCCATTTGAAGCCGGATGCAGTATAATCTGCAGAGAAGCACAATTTATTTATGTAATGGAAGAATTTCACATTTGTCAATATTTAATTTGTAACCAGATACAGAGGCGAAAGATTCTACTTCTGATAAGAAAACCGGGAGAGACGATTGTGGATGGGATAAAAAAAAAAACTATCATCTGCGTAAACCGATAATTTCAATTGATTACAGCCATATTTGAAACCTGTGATTTGGGAATTTAAGCGGATCTTCATTAAGAAAGGTTCAAAGGCAAGAATAAATAGAAGTGGAGAAATGGGACAACCTTGTCGTACTCCACGATGCAGTTGGAAATTAGATGAAAGAAGACCATTTGAAAGAACGGAAGAAACCGGGAAGGAGTAAAGTAAGGAAACATAATTTATAAATGTAGAACCAAAACTAAACCAGGATAAAGTAGAGAAAATAAAAGGCCATCCCACTCTATCAAAGCCTTTCTCAGCATCTACAGAAATGGCTGCTAATGAATCTTTATATGATCTAGCTTTAGTAAGAACATTGAAAAAGAGTCTAGATTTGTCAGAAAGATGCCTGACTTTAATAAAACCACATTGTTCATGACCATTTAACAAGGGGAGAAATTTCTCTAAATGAAACACAAGGATTTTAGCAAAAATCTTATAATCAAGATTAATTAGCGCAATAGGGCGATAATTCTTACACAAAGTATGATCTTTACCGTCCTTAGGTATTAAACATATTAAAGCTTCTTGAAAAGATCCTCCAGATTTTTAGAAGAAATAAAGAAGCAAAATAGTTGATATAGTTTAGGAATAAGGAAACGAGAAAAATGAGAATAAAATTTGATGGTGAATCCATCAGGTCCTGGGGCATAACCCCGTTTAATAGTACGAATAGCATTACTGATATCAGATTCTTTAATGTCGTCATTTAACACCGAAAGATATTGAGAGATTGTATCTGGAGTGAATTCTAATTAAATGTCTTCATTTTTATAAAGCATAAGATTATTGGAGTCAAGGATAGAGCTGATCTTGGTACGTTCTTTCTAAATTTTTTAATAATTGGCTAGAAGTTTCCCTGCTTTATTCTGGCCACCATAGTACTTGGCTGAGGATTTAAGTAGAAATGAAGTGGCATTTTCTGTGGAAAGTTTGTTGAATTGAAATTTAGCGCGAACAAGTTCATCCAAGTAAGATTCAGAGCCAGAGATAGCGAAGGAAGATTCTAAACGTTTAATTTGTGTCATAAGATGTTGTAATTTAGAAAGAGAAGTTTTTTGCGACGGCATATGAAAGAATTAATAAAGTCTCTGGAAGCTGCTTTAAAAGAATCCCAAACAATTTGACAAGATATAGAAGGGGATTCATTTTCAGCAAAGAAAGTAGTAGTGAACGATTCAAATTGTTGGGTGAAATTAGGGTCTAGAAGAAGAGAGTTATTAAATCTCCACCTTCTGGGGCCTTGTGTAGGAGAAGAGATATCTAGACTCAAGATAACCAGTGCGTGATCAGAGATTAAGATAGAACCAATGTCAGATTGTAGGATATGATGAGTGAGTGATTGTGAGGTAAAAAGGTAGTCAATGCGAGAATGTGAAGAGTGTGCTGTGGAAAAGAAGGTATATTCTAAAAGAGTAGGATTGCATAAGCGCCATGAGTCTACTAATGACCGTTGTTGAATAGTAGAGGTAAACTGGGAGAACATTGTGGACGGGATGAAATTAGAGTTGGATTTGCGATCAGTAATTGGATCCATAATCATATTGCAGTCACCTCCAACTAATAAAGAATCATCTTGAAAGGACATTAATTTGGATAAAATAGTGGGCCAAAAAGTGACATCTGGAGCAGTAGGAGCATAAAGGTTAAAAAGAGTCATGGGAATGTTATTAAGTAAAAGTGAGACAGAAACCCACCTACCCGAGGTATCTGATTCTTGAGTAATAATCTGCAAGTCAAGGCGTTTATGACACAAAATGATAACGCCATTGTGATGACCTGTGCCTGGGGATGCAAAAATGTTACCTACCCATAATCTTTTAAGTTTAAGAATTTCTTTCTCTACAACATGAGTCTCTTGTAATAAAGCTATATTACAATTCAAATTAGCTAAATGGGAAAGAACCCTTTGACGTTTGATCGGGGAGCCTAAACCTTTAACGTTCCATGAAACAACTTTTAACGCCATTTATAAGAAATGGAACAATATAAACTTTGCATAAAAATCAATATAACAATTGAAATTTGGAGAACAGTGAAAAATATCAATGAGTAACTGTTAGACCTGTCAGCCCTTTGGCAGTTCCCTCGTCATTTTTATTTTTTTTCCCTTTTCCTTCTCATTTTTTTCTGTCCACTAACTACTTTTTGGGTGTTAATGTAGAGGCTCTGGGCGTCTCATTCTCACTAGCTGAGGGAGAGGCGCAAGGTGCTTCACTGAAGAAACAGGAAGAGGGAGGTTAGTCTCACAAAATGGTGGTCCCAACTGTCACCTCAACACCTGAGCCATAGACTGCCATGAGAGGTTCCGGAACCTTCTGGGCCACTCTGGCCAGTCAGACCCCAGGTGATAAATAGAGGTGAGGGCAGGGCGGCCATTTTAGGACTTAGTTGAGCTGTGAGGTAGTCAGGAGTAAGGCACCTGAGTGGAGAGGTGGCTGCTCTGGATAGGGAATGGACAGGTCTTAGGGTCTGCGCGACTTCCCTCATCAGTGGACACCACCCTCAACCTTCTGACCGGTCCCTGAATGCAGCCAACGATTTATAAGGACATCGTTACCCTGGGGACTCCCAGGTAGTCAGTATCCCTGAAAGAGGACCCGGGAAGGAATCGCCGTTTGGGACTACCTATCCCTCATCCCTGTTGGGCCTGGATGTTGAATCAGGCTGGCCTTAGCGAGTGTCCATCATCCCTGACTAAAGGGGAGATGTCCGTGCCCAGTAACTAAGAGATCTTCTCACCAGCTTCATGTGAGCCCGGCTCCCTTAATTTCTGCCCCCCCCTGCCTGAGCCCTACCTGGACCGTTCACCGCCACAGTGCCGGGTCCGTGAGGCTGCCTGTGGCCCAGGGAGAGGCCTGGGATCGACGGGAGGTCTGAGGAAGTGACGGGACCTCTTGGGGAGTGCTGGCAGGCATCGCGTCAGCCGGCTGAGGAGAGACTCGCATCCAGGAAGTGCGGGCCGGATCCGGCATTGAAGCCGCCGCCTGGAGTCACGTGAGCGGGGCAGACGCCGAAGCGCCGCCCCGCTGTTGCCAGCTGAGAGAGGAGGCCACGCCCCCGCAAGCCGCGCTGCTTCTGGCGGCTGCGGGAGTGCTGAACTGAGGACGCGGAGGTGAATTGGGACAGCGCCTGGCCTGTGGAGACCGCTAGGGAGTGAGTCCAGCGGGCTGTGGGGAGTGGAGGAGCGAGGCTTCCACCAGCGGAGGAGACCCACCCGCAGGGTAGTCCTTGGGGGAGGCGGTTGGTGGTTGTGCCCTGTTCTTCGCCTTCCCCCCTTTGAGAGATCTTCTTGTCAGCGCAGTGAGCCCCGTCTGCCCCGAAGAGGTGGGAACTCGGCTCCGGTTTCCGCTGAGCTTCGTGAGAGGAGGACACCAAGGAAACAGTAAGCTGGGCATAGAAAGAGGGGGGGAGAGCCGAGAGAGCACAGGAGAGCACATGAGAGCCCACATTTACGGACAGATGACGTCCTTTTAGATCAGATTGTCGGTCCCTGGGGAAGCCAGGGTCGAAATTAAAAACACCGATACATGGTCCTAATCCCACGTGTGACTAAAGTCAATGTAGTAGTAATTTCACGCATAGTGCTGAAGGCAGCAGATCGAGTTCTGGTAACAGCGAGAGTTCATGTGTACTGCCTAACTGGGAGGGATGAATCGTGATGATAAAGAACCTACAAATAAACTGCCTAGATGTAACTGAGTAACTGCCAGCAGCAATGTCATTCTCCAGCTAGTATCTGAATGTAATAAGATAATTGTCAGGGATAGTATAAGAGTCAGAGAGTATAGCCGTTAGAGAAACCATATGTCAGAAGAACACTGTGTAGACTAAATGATTTTCAGAAATTGTGTAATATGTCAACGTTGGGCGGAGTGTCCCCTGCGGGGATTTAACTTAGCGCTCCTGAGTCAAGGCAGGATGGGAATCCCTGAGGGTGTTTAAGTAGCTGCTGTACAAAAGTAAAGAAGGGAATGATACTGGCAATTTAAATGCAATGAAATGTTTTACTCTGAAATGTGATACTGATTAACCACGTTTGAGAAGGAAAGATAAAGACTTCTGGTAAACTTTAAAATTGATCGGTGTAGTGTCATTTTTAAGTGGTGTTGCGTTAAGGTGTGAGTTGGGTGTGATGCAAGCACGATCTGCCATAGTGGGATAAAAGCCTGTTGGCCTGAGCCAAGCTACCTCAAGGACGTTAGGTCCAACAAGTTGGTGTTCAGCGGTGGGATCCTGAGTCTATGCTTGCATCCACTCATTAGCAGTTTAGCGCGCGCCACACCCTACACCTGATTGTTTTTATTGGAGTTTTCTCCAGGTTGTCTCCCTGATTGGAATTTTTCAAAAATTGTCCTGTCCTGTGGTGTACTTCCTTTTAAAGGAAGTTTCTCCTATTGCGAAGTTCTTTTCTGCAGTGTTGGGTCCCACCTGGTAGGATGGAGTTTGAGTTGGGTAGGCTGGAGGAGTATACTGTAACTCAACTAAAGGAATTCTGCCAGGAGAGGGAGGTATTTTTCAAGCAGGGGGCAAAGAAAATAGAACTCCAAACTAGCTTGAGAGCCTGGGTTATGGGCCATCCTAGCGGAAAACGGGAGGAGGAGGGACCAGGACCAGACATTACGGAGGGCACCGAATTACTTTTTCCCCCTGAGAGCGGCAACATGGACGTAGGACCTAGTGCCCCTTCAAGAGCGGGTAGTAGCGCTTCGGGGGGGAGCCTGTCTTCAGCTGACTTAATTGACAGGAGGGAGGAGAGGCAATTCAAAATGGATTTAGCCCGCCTGGAAAAAGAAAGGGAGGAACGGAGGTTCCTCCATGAGCTCCATCTGAAGGAATTGGAACTCAAGGCCCTACAGCTTGGAACCCCCAGCAGTCCCAATGGTGGCAGCGTACATAGAGAGATCACCAGGGAGCCCAGACCCTATCTGCCAAAAGATGTAGTCGCCAGCTATGGTGTCGGGGATGACATTGCTAAATGGTTGGCTGCCTATGAGGTCTCCTTACGAGCCCATGGGATCCCCGAAGCTCAGTGGGGGGGTGGTCTATATAGGTATATGCCTCTGATGGGGAGGGATGCCCTGTTAGCTCTGGAGCAGCGAGAACAGACCGATTACCCCACCTTGAAGGTCACCCTAATTAGAAAGTTTGGGCTGACCCCTGAGAAATACAGGCAGAGATTTCGGGGTAGTCAAAAGCTAGCCACCCAAAATCGGGTGGACTTCCTGGACTACGCCAAGAAGGCCTTGGTGGGCTGGGTACAGGGCAGTGAGGTGAAAGACTACGAGGGGTTGTATAACCTGGTTTTAAGGGAGCACCTCCTCGAGAAAAGTTTTCCGGAGCTGCGTCAACACCTGGTGGACAGCAAGCTAACTAATCCTAGGAAGCTTGCAGAGGAGGCGGATATCTGGGCAAGTACCCGGGTATCCTCAAAAGGGACTGGAGGGAAATTCCAAGGGGCTGGTCAGGGCGACCCCCAGAAGAAAGAGGGGGGAGACAAAAAGAAGGAGTTCTCTAAAGGCCCCCAAAAGAGTTCGCAGGGGAAGGGATTAGGATTCCCTCCTAAGGTTGGCCCCCACAAACCCCTTTATCCTGACCGTGGTCAGCAGCCTAGGGTTGTCCGTTGTTATGAGTGTGGTGAGATTGGGCACTACAAGGGGGATGCCAAGTGTCCCAAGAGACCACACCCTCCCATTAGAGGAAAGACCCCTGGGGTGGCGAGCGTAGTGCGCGGGGAGGAGTTGCCCCTAGATAAGGGAGGTGAGTGGGCAGGGCTAACCTTAGTGTCCCTAGGGGATTGTGAGAGGGTTCCTAAGACCCATGTGCCCTCAAATACTAATAAGTACAGGCAATGGGTCACCATCAATGCCCAGAGGGTGGAGGCTCTGAGGGACACTGGAGCCAGCATGACTATGGTAAGGAGTCAGCTGGTGTCCCCAGAGCAGATGATTCCCAACGTAGTCCACCCGGTTGTGATGGCTGACAACCGAGAGGGTCACTATCCGGTGGCCCAGATTCCCTTTGAGTGGGGAGGGGTTGCGGGTCCTCTATGGGTTGCGGTAAGCCCTGCCATGCCGGTCGACTGTCTGTTGGGAAATGACCTTGAACATACGGCATGGAAGGAGGTCGAGTTCAAGGCTCACATGGAGATGTTGGGGATGCCCGAGTGGACTTGTGCCAATACACGGTCCGTGACTGCCCGAGGGGGGAGTTCACAGAGGTTGGAGCCTGGAACAAGGGCCCAATCAGCTGCCAAAAAGGGTAGACGGGGCCAGGGGAAACCTACCCCGGCATCTGCACCTCAGAAGGTGGAGGGGGCAACTGAGGTGGTCCTGGAGTCCACAGAGGGGGATGTGACTTCCCTGGAGGGCTTACCTACCCCTGCAGAATGGCAGGTGGAGGGAGGACCCACTAGGGAGGAGTTTTGTTGGGCCCAAAATGAGTGTCCTACCCTTGAGGGGTTACGGCGGCAGGCCGAAGCCCAGGCAGCAGGTAACGATTCGGGGAACTTCCACATATACTGGGAAGATGGTCTCCTTTATAGCGAACCCAAGGCTCCGGTGCATGGATCATCCCGGGCCTTGGTAGTTCCCCAGCGTTACCGAGCCTTCCTTTTGGGATTGGCTCACGAAATACCCTTGGCAGGACACTTGGGACAAGACAAGACCTTTGCTCGACTTGTCCCTCATTTCTACTGGCCTCAGATGAGGATTACGTCCAACACTTTTTGTAGGACGTGTGTAACCTGCCAAGCTAGTGGGAAAACAGGGGTGAAGCTGAAGGCTCCCCTGGAACCACTGCCTGTCGTTGGCACCCCCTTTGAAAGGGTGGGCATCGACATTGTAGGGCCATTGGATCCACCCACGTCTGCCGGTCACAGGTTTATCCTGGTTCTGGTGGATCATGCCACCCGGTACCCAGAGGCTACCCCGCTGAGGACCATTACTGCACCTGCGGTGGCGCGGGCTCTTATGGGAATTTTCACCCGAATGGGGCTCCCCAAGAAAGTTGTGTCGGACAGAGGTACCAACTTCATGTCGGCATATATGGGGGCTATGTGGAAAGAGTGTGGAGTCACTTACCGGTTCTCCACCCCTTATCACCCCCAGACCAATGGTCTGGTGGAAAGGTTTAACAAAACCTTAAAGGGCATGATCAGGAGCCTGCCCGAGAGCCTGCGGAGGAAATGGGACGTCCTCCTACCTTGCTTGCTGTTTTCCTACAGGGAGGTACCACAGAAGGGAGTGGGCTTCAGCTCCTTCGAGCTGTTGTACGACACCCTGTGCGTGGACCCCTCAGCCTGGTGAAGGATGGATGGGAAAAGACTCCCAGAAAACTTCCCACGGACGTGGTGAGCTACATGCTGGCCTTTCGTAGCCAAATGGCTAGGTTGTGGAAGCAAGCTTCTGAAAACCTAGAAGCCAGCCAGACGGTCATGAAGGAATGGTATGACCGAAATGCTCACCCGGTGCAGCTGGAGCCTGGCCAGAAGGTGTGGGTGATGGAACCTGGAGAGCTTAGCGCCCTCCAGGATCGCTGGTCAGGCCCCTTTGAGGTGATTGAGAAGAAGGGTAAGGTCACATATGTGGTGGACCTTAAGACCCCCAGGCAGCCCCATCGGGTGCTCCATGTCAACCGCCTCAAGCCTCACCAAGAGAGACCCGAGGTCACTTTAATGATGGTGACGGATGGGTCAGAGGAAGAGGAAAGTGAACCTCTTCCTGATCTTTTTGCGTCCCAAGAGAAGGATGGGTCGGTGGAGGGAGTGATCCTCTCACCATCCCTAACTCCCGAACAGCGGAGAGACTGCTGCCAAGTTTTGGAGCAGTTTGCTTCCTTGTTCTCACTTATCCCGGGAAGGACTCATCTGTGTACCCATGATGTGGACACAGGGGACAGCCCACCTGTGAAGTCCAAGTCCTACCGTTTGTCGGATAAGGTGAAGGCTACCATCCATGGAGAAGTCACCAAGATGCTAGACCTGGGAGTGATTGAACCTTCAAGCAGTCCCTGGTCCAGTCCGGTGGTACTGGTACCCAAAGCTGCCCTGCCGGGCACTACCCCAGAACTCCGGTTCTGTGTGGAGTACAGGGGACTGAACTCTGTGACAAAGACCGATGCTCATCCTATCCCGAGGGCGGATGAGCTCATTGACCGGTTGGGAGCTGCACAATATCTCAGTACCTTTGACCTTACATCCGGATACTGGCAGATCTCCCTGACAGATGGAGCAAAGGAAAGGTCAGCCTTCTCCACACCTGAGGGTCACTATCAGTTCTGTGTGATGCCCTTTGGGCTCAAGAACGCCCCTGCCACTTTTCAGCGGCTGGTGAACCAGGTCCTCTCCGGGATGGAGGCCTTTTCGGTTGCGTACCTGGATGACATCGCCGTCTTCAGCAGCAGCTGGGAGGACCATTTGTGTCACCTTCAGGCTGTCCTTCAGGCTTTGCAGCAGGCGGGTCTGACGATCAAGGCCAGTAAGTGCAAGATCGGGCAGGGGTCGGTAGTGTACATCGGTCACTTGGTGGGTCGGGGCAAGGTGCAACACCTTCAGGCCAAGATTGAAACCATCATGGCCTGGGAACCCCCCAAGACTCAGACGGAGGTCCGAGCCTTTCTGGGCCTCACTGGCTACTACCGACGCTTCGTCAAGGGATACGGTACTATCGTGGCTCCCTTGACTGAGCTTACTTCTAAAAAGCACCCTCGACGGGTAATCTGGACCGAGGGGTGTCAACAAGCCTTTGACACCTTGAAAAAGGCAATGTGTGCGGCACCTGTCCTCAGGGCCCCTGACTTCTCCAGGGAGTTCATCGACCAAACGGAAGCGTCGGAGCATGGCATTGGGGCAGTGCTGTCGCAACTTAATGAGGAGGGTCTGGACCAACCGGTGGTCTTCTTGTCCAGGAGACTACTCCCCCGGGAACAGAGGTGGAGTGCGATTGAGAGGGAGGCTTTTGCGGTGGTGTGGGCCCTGAAGAAGCTGCGGCCATACCTGTTTGGCTCGCACTTCCTGGTCCAGACCGACCACCGGCCCCTCAGGTGGCTGATGCAAATGAGGGGCGAGAATCCCAAGTTATTGAGGTGGTCCATCTCCCTACAGGGAATGGACTTTAGGGTGGAACATCGCCCAGGAGTGGACCACGCCAATGCTGACGGTCTCTCCAGGTATTTCCGCCTTAGTGAAGAGAACTCCCAAGGGATTGGGTAGCTCTCCCCACTTTCAGCTGGGGGGGACGCGTGTTAGACCTGTCAGCCCTTTGGCAGTTCCCTCCTCATTTTTTTTTTTCCCTTTTCCTTCTCATTTTTTTCTGTCCACTAACTACTTTTTGGGTGTTAATATAGAGGCTCTGGGCGCCTCATTCTCACTAGCTGAGGGAGAGGTGCAAGGTGCTTCACTGAAGAAACAGGAAGAGGGAGGTTAGTCTCACAAAATGGTGGTCCCAACTGTCACCTCAACACCTGAGCCATAGACTGCCATGAGAGGTTCCGGAACCTTCTGGGCCACTCTGGCCAGTCAGACCCCAGGTGATAAATAGAGGTGAGGGCAGGGCGGCCATTTTAGGACTTAGTTGAGCTGTGAGGTAGTCAGGAGTAAGGCACCTGAGTGGAGAGGTGGCTGCGCTGGATAGGGAATGGACAGGTCTTAGGGTCTGCGCGACTTCCCTCATCAGTGGACACCACCCTCAACCTTCTGACCGGTCCCTGAACGCAGCCAACGACTTATAAGGACATCGTTACCCTGGGGACTCCCAGGTAGTCAGTATCCCTGAAAGAGCACCCGGGAAGGAATCGCCGTTTGGGACTACCGATCCCTCATCCCTGTTGGGCCTGGATGTTGAATCAGGCTGGCCTTAGCGAGTGTCCATCATCCCTGACTAAAGGGGAGATGTCCGTGCCCAGTAACTAAGAGATCTTCTCACCAGCTTCATGTGAGCCCGGCTCCCTTAATTTCTGCCCCCCCCCTGCCTGAGCCCTACCTGGGCCGTTCACCGCCGCAGTGCCGGGTCCGTGAGGCTGCCTGTGGCCCAGGGAGAGGCCTGGGATCGACGGGAGGTCTGAGGAAGTGACGGGACCTCTTGGGGAGTGCTGGCAGGCATCGCGTCAGCCGGCTGAGGAGAGACTCGCATCCAGGAAGTGCGGGCCGGATCCGGCATTGAAGCCGCCGCCTGGAGTCACGTGAGCGGGGCAGACGCCGAAGCGCCGCCCCGCTGTTGCCAGCTGAGAGAGGAGGCCGCGCCCCCGCAAGCCACGCTGCTTCTGGCGGCTGCGGGAGTGCTGAACTGAGGACGTGGAGGTGAATTGGGACAGCGCCTGGCCTGTGGAGACCGCTAGGGAGTGAGTCCAGCGGGCTGTGGGGAGCGGAGGAGCGAGGCTTCCACCAGCGGAGGAGACCCACCCGCAGGGTAGTCCTTGGGGGAGGCGGTTAGTGGTTGTGCCCTGTTCTTCGCCTTCCCCCCTTTGAGAGATCTTCTTGTCAGCGCAGTGAGCCCCGTCTGCCCCGAAGAGGTGGGAACTCGGATCCGGTTTCCGCTGAACTTCGTGAGAGGAGGGCACCAAGGAAACAGTAAGCTGGGCATAGAAAGAGGGGGGGAGAGCCGAGAGAGCACAGGAGAGCACATGAGAGCCCACATTTACGGACAGATGACATCCTTTTAGATCAGATTGTCGGTCCCTGGGGAAGCCAGGGTCGAGGTTAAAAACACCGATACATGGTCCTAATCCCACATGTGACTAAAGTCAATGAAGTAGTAATTTCACGCATAGTGCTGAAGGCAGCAGATCGAGTTCTGGTAACAGCGAGAGTTCATGTGTACTGCCTAACTGGGAGGGATGAATCGTGATGATAAAGAACCTACAAATAAACTGCCTAGATGTAACTGAGTAACTGCCTGCAGCAATGTCATTCTCCAGCTAGTATCTGAATGTAATAAGTTAATTGTCAGGGATAGTATAAGAGTCAGAGAGTATACCCGTTAGAGAAACCATCTGTCAGAAGAACACTGTGTAGACTAAATGATTTTCTGAAATTGTGTAATATGTCAACGTTGGGCGGAGTGTCCCCTGCGGGGATTTAACTTAGCGCTCCTGAGTCAAGGCAGGATGGGAATCCCTGAGGGTGTTTAAGTAGCTGCTGTACAAAAGTAAAGAAGGGAATGATACTGACAATTTAAATGCAATGAAATGTTTTACTCTGAAATGTGATACTGATTAACCACGTTTGAGAAGGAAAGATAAAGACTTCTGGTAAACTTTAAAATTGATCGGTGTAGTGTCATTTTTAAGTGGTGTTGCGTTAAGGTGTGAGTTGGGTGTGATGCAAGCACGATCTGCCATAGTGGGATAAAAGCCTGTTGGCCTGAGCCAAGCTACCTCAAGGACGTTAGGTCCAACAGTAACACAGTAAATATGCAGATATATCAGATAATATTAAATTGCTCAATAAAAGAAAAAGGAATGTAGTTATGAAAAGGAGTATAGAAATAAAGAAGAAGAGGAGAATGACAGAAAAAGAAAGAAAGAAAAAGAGAAGAGAAAAGAAAGTAGAGAAATAAAGAGAGGAAAGAAAGAGGAAAGCAAAGAAGAAGGCATCTTTGAGAAACGAGGAGATTCAGAAGTCTGAGCAGAAGGATGAAGAGAATACAGTAAAGAAAGAAAGGTAAATACATTGAAGAAAGAAAGTAAAGTAGAAGATCAAAAAACATACTGACTTACTACAACTAACATAAAAAGATGAGGGTGGTGAAGCCACATCGGTAAAATGGCACAGCTGACCAGGCGACTCAGGGCGGAACAGGGAAGGAGGACATCATCCAGAACAGCGTGACGACAAATCGAGTTAGAGGTATGCGGCAGGGATCGCTATGTGTTTGAGGTCTGGATATAAATAAACGGGGATGTATGGAAAGTCAAAAAGATGAATAAACACTACCATTATAACAATTAAAGAAGAAAGAAACCGTGGTGTATGAAAGTATAGGATCGCAAACTTTTGCCACATGAGTTCAATCATCTATAATTATTTGTGGACTATAAAAACAGCGAAAGTGCCAAGTATGGAAAGGCCACCTTCAATGCTAGAAGAGGTATATATAGAGACTCAACAAACCCATGACCATTGGAAGTAGCCAAGGAGTATAAGATAAATGGTAAAAGGAAGACGGCACACAAATACATCGAATTTATCTGTGCATCTGGAATAACATTGCCTGTGTAGAAGAAACGTCTCCGTTAAGACAAAGTATTCACTGGTAAAAAAAAATCCTGAAGGAGGCAATTGCCGAAACGCGTTGGTGGTATTCCTCAAATCACTACCAGTGTTTTTTATATATGATTTCAATTGTACTGTGAATGGTGTTTTGACAACATAAAATGTGGTAAATACAATATGTGGTTCAATTGTTTACCTCATATCAAAATGAGGATTGATTTGTGCAATATAAGTTGTAATGTATTTAGAAGTAAATCATGTATAAATTGAATTTATTGTCCGGCTGCGGGCCCGGACGGGAAGGCATGACCACTCCACTCTACCCAGCCGCTCCCTCCCTGGCACAGAGGAGCGCCCTATACATAGAGAAAATGGGTGCGGGCACCGGCGCTATGGGATCCCAGCCTTCCTGACAGCCCCCTTCCTCCCCCCCCCTGACCTGCTGCTTCCCGTGTATATTGCGTGGTCCCGCTGTGCCCCTCTCGACAGTTGATGCCCCCTCCCGCTCCAACGCAGAATGATCTCCTCCTCCCTCCTCCCCCCTTCCCCTCGACCCCGCCTGAGTTTACGACCCTAACCTTGATTCCCCCTATCGCCGCATATGCACAGGGAACAGTTCGTTTATTGGCTAAGTTCCCTGACCGGATCCCTACCTAACCGCAGATAACAGACGAGGGATGCGTCGTCCGGCGCCCCCGAGGCGCTACCCTACCTAGCGTGCCCCGCTTACTGATGATGAGGCAGCGATGGCGCACACTCCCTGCAAGGGACGGCTACGCCCGGAAAGTGCAGAAAGATCTTACCCAGAGCGCACTCTGTTGCATACCAGGTGTGCCCCGACACTTAGCGGCTTGAGGGGCGCAGCGCTGGAGGGACGGATGCGCGCCACGTAGCACACACATAGCCTTGAACTGCGAAGCTGCAAGCTGGACTCGCTGGATATATGTGTTGCCATATATGCCACAGTGAGCTATACCGAACCGTCCTTGTCGTGCTCCAGCCTACACTATGAGCACGACGCTGGCGCTAAGCTGCCCGGAGGCCTTTGCACTTGGGGGTAACCACGGTGTCCTGTACGACTCAAGCTAAGGGCCTGGGTGGCAACCCAAATAGCCGCGGTGTGGGCTGGAACACAGCGCCATCCTCTGTTGCTGACAACGCGCATAAGGAACACCACAACAAAACACAGAAAAACACCATAGGCCTACCTTTTACCAATGTACGCACCTAATTCCTGTAAAAATGTCAACTTGCACAACGCCGCCGGACCTCCGGGTTGCCGGCTGAATGGCTGTGTCCTACCATCTGGAAACGTGTGCTTATTGTCTAACTGATTCGACACCTTGGATGGTGAATGTACATTGTAAGATGATGCAACTGCGAATAATAAAGGTTTTTCAAAAAAAAAAAAAAAATGTATAAATTGAATTTATTCTTATATATATCCTGCAAAATTTATAAAATATACAAAAAAAGATTAATAAATGTAATAATATTTTTTCAAAACTGTCTGTCAGAATGTGTATTATGTGGTTGTCTGTCTAGAATTTGCGCGCTGTCTTATTGTTAATCAGCACTGTACCCGGTGCTACAGTTTTTTTCAAAACAGTTGATTTCCCTGTCAGGGTTTTATCTTTATTCAGGGGCCCCGTGTGTTTTTCCAAAAGTCATCATCCAGAACAGACCAGGGAGGACATAGATCATATACGCAGAATTATTTCACCTAGCGGGTAAAAAAGATAGAGAAGGTGAACAAATAAGAAACACGGAACGTGATACATTAACATAACATGAAATAGACTGGGAAATGAAATATCAAAAAAGTTTAGATATGAAAAGCACAAATCAATCAATCAATCAATCATAGCATTTGTATAGCGCGCTACTCACCCGGAGGGTCTCAAGGCGCTGGGGGGGAGGGGTCTGCTACTGCTCGAAGAGCCAGGTCTTAAGTTGCTTCCTGAAGGAAAGATGGTCCTGGGTCCGCCGAAGGTGGATGGGGAGGGAGTTCCACGTCTTGGCTGCTAGGTAGGACACATAAGAGGACAACAATTAGAGAGGAACAAAACAAGATGTGTCCATATCATTTTCACGGCATTGGTCCAAGAATCGCTGGAGCAGAGCAGGATCTTCATAAGTCATCGTTTTATTCTGGTATGTAACTTTGAAGAGGCAGGGGTGGAAAAGTCTGTAGCTAGCATTGAGAGTACGGCGAGCTGGACGCATAGCAAGAAATTTCTTCTGACGTTCTGCTGTTGTCTTGGCATAGTCTTGAGCAAAGTAGAGGGTGGAGTTCTGCCAGGTGATACGATCCTTAGATTTACCAGTTTGTAAGATCTTTAATAAGTCAGCATAGTCCAAAAATAGATGATGACTCATCTAGGTTTGGATTAAGAGGATGCTGTAGTTGGATTCTGACCCAAGCGATAAGCTCGCTGGATGTTCAAAGAAAGAGATAAAGAAAGACCAAGGATTTGTGAAAGAAATGTCTTAAAGAAAGAGATGGGATATGAATCCTCCAAACCTTCTGCCAGGCCATACATGCACAGATTTTGCGATGGCTGCAATTTTCTAATTTTCCACCTGTTTCTGGAGAGAGAGAACATCAGATTGTACAGCAGGCATTTGGTGGACTACATCTTGGACAGAATCTATTTGTCGTTCCATTAGTATAATTCTATTGTCCATAGTAGACCACTTGTCATCCAAGGATTGGAGACGTATATTTGTTTCCTCCATATATGGACGAAGAGCACGTATTTCTTCAAGCAACACCTCCATAGTGTCTGGTGTAGGAGATGTAGTAGGTGACAGAGAATTTGTTTTAACTCGTTTACCAGTAGTGGCGGGTAATTTCGGAGCAAGAGAAGCTGAGGAAAGTGAGACATTAGCAGATAGTGCCAGAGCATCCACATGAGGTGGCGATGTAGGGTTTTCAGTTTTGTCCATAGTTGTGGAGAGAATAGAATAGGGGTTATGGTCCGCCAAAGAGGAAAAAGGATAGGAGGACCAGCTACACTCCATTGAGATTTCGTTCTCACCATATAATTCAATTATTAATGTAATTGTCTGCCTCAAGTAATGTTTTCAAAGAAAGTACAATGTTCATAAATTTGAGGAGAAAGAAACGGGGTTGAGAATAACAGGAAAGTTACTGGGTACGTTTAAAAAAAATATTAAGAGGAGGCAGACTTGTGTAAAGAAGGTCCAGTAAACATCACATTTCTGTCATAAGGTGGTGGCAGCAACAGACAGGTTACAAAAAGCAAATGAGGTCAAGTGCAGACATGAAAATAACCCCAGCATTAAAACTCATACATTGGAAGAGGAAAAAAGAAAAATGCAGGGTTTTATGCCAAAATAAATGTCTCTGAAAACATTCCACACTGAAAATGTGCTGAGCGAGCGGGCGTCCTGAAGCTCAAAATGGTGGTCGCGTGATGAAGAAAAAACGCGTTGAATGCGTTTATTATTAAAAAGTTCTCACCGAGGGTGCAGAAAGGTCGCAAACGATGGCAGAGTGCACCTCATGTTAGCTCCGGTCCGCAAGGAGCAGCAAGGAGGTAAAGGTCTGCCGGAGAGCCCACACTTCTCCTGAGCCATCACGGAGCCTCCGCAGGTAGCGGCCATCTTCGGCTGGTGCCAAGCCACGCCCCATGACTGTATTTCTTTGAGTAGCACATAAAGTTGTGCCAACAGTTGTTGATTTCTTTCTTCCTCTCTCTATCCACTGCCTAACATTTTTTACTTTTTCCTTACAGGAGACCTTCTGTTGTGTTTATCTTTCATGGTGAAAGTGCACATTGTGTGTAAAAAGCACATTTCACAGGAGTGGATATCTAAGGAAACAGTGGTAAGCCCACTAGAAAGTTGTTTAAACAGCTGTCAGGAGAGAAAGGTTTACAAATTATCACCATCTAGCCCAGCAGATCAAGGTAAGGATACACATTGTCTAAAAAATTTAAAATAGCTAGTATGGACAGGGAGAGGGAAGGCACTAAGTGTAGCTGTAACAGAGCCTAGATGTAAATTGAAGACAGGCTGTATGCACACAGAACTGTAAGAGCAGAAAAATGTCTACGTTGTAGAAGCGACATTTATAAAATAATAATATTAAACCTAGTTTTATCAATAAAAAGGCACTTAATAGAAATGGAAGAGGCCTCACAGTAGTGAAAAACAAAGTTGTGTATTTGACACAACCAGGACATGTAAAACTTAAAATTACATGCCCCACCTTTTATTTAAAGCACCCTTCCCTATTAGCTACCTAGTGCCTACCTTAGGGTTGACTTATATGTAGTAAAGCACATGGTTAACTACTTTATAAACGACTTTCAAGTAAACAAAATATGTCAATTGTGTATACACCATATAGAATTAGTACTAAAAATAGCAAATTTAGGTCTTCCTCTCAACTTCTTCTGCATGTCCCAGCAGCAGAACGTCAAAGTTTTCTTCACCCCCAGATCGGCCAGGGTTCATCAAAAAGTAGCTACAGTTTCCTTTGCAATGCACTTAAGGTCCTTCTTTAAAAATACCCGCACAGCCATTGCACCTGTGTCAGCAAAATATTTCAAGCACATATCATCGATAACAGCAGTTGTGAAATTAACATTGGCACCAGTTGCAAGAATATTCTGAATACTCCCCTTAGTGATTTTCTCTTGCTAGTATAAGTTAAAAAGTATGTTATACAGCCTCGATTTTGTCACTCTGTGAGTTTCCTGCTGACGCTGTTTTTGCGCCAAGATCAGTGATCAAAGAGAAATTAAAGGTTCTTTTATGGGATGAGAAAATACTTAGATCTCAGCTTGACAGACAGTTTTTAAATCATAAAGTTATTCCATCATTTGAACCTTTCCTTAAGAAGATTACGTGTACCTAGGTAAGCAATTCTCCATTACGTTTAGACATGGAATGCTGCCAATTAACACTTTTGCATCTGCTGGATTGAGAAATATTGCACTAGCACTTTATGTCCGTCATGCAGATTTGCCACTGAATCTTTGCACCAATTCTTTTTATTGTAATGCTTATGCAACCCCTCACAAGAAGTGGATTAAGCCTGCTTGCCATCTGATCCAGCATTGGGGTGACCCTCTGACCATTGGTTATCGAATGAATCTTTTTGTGCGACTGAGAGTTGATGGGAGTGCACTTGGTTAAACACATATAATTAACAGTGGAACCCATTTGGTTACACAATAAGGACCAGGAATCAGTTAATAAAGTTAAGAAGTTTATTACAAATTACCAGTCAGGTTAATGTAAATCAATCTCAATACCATGCTGTAAAGGTACAGAATAACAACTGGATAGCCAAACCTCCTGAAGATGTTCAGGCACGTCAGTATGAGACAAACAAGAAGTTCAGTCACAGCAATATGAAGAATTAACAGCAGAATCTGATGTCTTCGATCTTCTCTCCTAAACATGAGTAACTCATCTAATTTAGAGTCTAAAACTAATGAGGATCGTTAAGTCTAAAAGGATCTCCAATGAATGAGGAAATCCATGCAGGGAGTTGTGGGGAGGTGTCAGCATTTCAGAAGCTTGGTTAAGAGTCTTCTAGAGATAGGGAAATAGGTGTTAGCCTAAGCCACACTCAGCAAAGAAACAAAGGGGTAACCATAGAAGTCTGTTTCTCTCAAAGTCCAAGGAAAAGTGGCCATCTTCAACCTGCGAGAACACTGGTTAATACCACACAAATCTTTGGGTAACACCCATTGATCACACCATCAAGGGCTCCATTGTCCTTTCCATTCTAATGTTGATCTGCAACATTAACAAATTCTCCGAGGGCATTCCCGAGAACCATATTGTCCTTGGGGACCTGTGACTTCTCGCAACATTTCTGAACAGAGCCTATCAGTTAATGATCTGACTCTCCATGTTCCTTGTCGAGGTCCTCTTCTCAGGCTCTCTATCGCTAATACAAAGTTTTATCTATTCTCAGACTAACAAACCATGTGAACATACCTGCAAAGAAAGAGTCACGCAAGAAGAAATGGAAAACGGTATTTTATGCAGGAAGAAATACAGGCCTATTCGTGTTAACTTAACATACTATCTCAATGGTGCACATTTAATATGCGTGTCCACATACAACTACAAAAGAATAAGAATCGGCAGTACATTAAATTCAGAACTAAATTCATGTTAATTTTCAGTAATGAGAAGCGACTTTAAATGCACTAATAAAAGTGTGACTAAGAACTACATTATCAATACAAATGCGAAAACCTTAGTGCATACATTACATAAATCATTCTAGTTTCTAAAGTATTTACATTTTAATAATGTTAGGGTGATTGTATCCAATCTATAAAGCCTATATTTTGTTTAATAAAGTTAAGGCACACAGTGTATGTGAATTCATAATTCTACAGTGAATGCACTTCAGTACTGACTTCAAGTGCAACACTTTATGACACACAAGTATGTAGCGCTAAGTGCACATATAGAGGCATATTTGTGATGTGTAAGGGTGGATCCAGATTTATGCTGCTCCACATCTCTTAAGATTTAGACAATATGAAATTGCACTTAGAAGTTTGAGAACTGATACCGATGAAGGGATCTTGATCAATGTTGCTATTTTTTTATCCTCTGCATGGGTTATATGCAAGAAATTTTAAGATTCTGATGTTGATCATCTTTTATAATCTTTACTGATAATTCGTATATAACTTTTAATTTTATTTTTTATTTCACTCTTATGGCTTATATGTAAAGTTTTGGGCTTTTTAATGTTGTTTTTATTAAGCAAGTATTTTTGATTACTAACATTACTATTATTCTGCTGATTATAATTTATACCTTGGTTGTTTTGTACATTGTATCCCTAACACTTTGGCTACTTATGTTATATATCCTAGGTAGATTTGCACAATCTTCTACAAAATGAATTCCTGGATGTTTGATCTCTTGCTGACTCCTATGCTGTTGTTATTAGTATGTGATGATTATGCAATTTTTTATATTCATTTATGTATGTTCCAAGGACTTTGAATCCAAAATAAACAAATTTATTGATAGATTGATTGATTTAAAATGTAATTTAAAACATTTAAATTTAAATTAACAAAACCACTGAAATTTGGCAGTTATAGTTATCTCTAGTAACCTCACATATTATGTCACTCAGTACATGTTCTATGACATCATTGTCCTTACCCTGCCTCCTTATGTCTTTTAAAAAAAGTTTTTTCTAGGACTCAAGACTGAGTCCCAAGTCCAAAGATGGCTGCTGCCACATCCTTGTTGATGGGATGGCAGCAATTCAGATCTCCTCTGGAGATCTATCAGGCCGCAGATTCTCCGCAACGTGAAATATACAAAGTTTTTGAGCCTTAATTGCTCTTAAACTTCTGAACAGATTTACACAAATTCATAAAAAGCACACTTCCTGGACCTATATTCAGCTTTCTTTCAAATTTGATGCAATTCAGTACAGCAGTTTTCCAGGAAGGAGAAGAGGTGGATGAGATTTCTTTTGTAGACACTTCTCTGAAGATTTGTCAAATGGAGCCAAAGTTATTAGGAAAACAAAAAATGCTTTACCTAAATAAATATGTATAAATAATTGTTACCAATGTTGACAATAGCAATGTTCTGATATTCCTGTAGACTATGGAAACCCATTATTTAGAGCATCTGTTATCTAAATAATGCAATAATACATTTTAGATTTGTCTCGGTGGATTCATGGTGTCAAGGATATGCATATATTGTGTGCATTGCTAACCATAACTGCAAATGTCAGTGTTTTCCACGTTTGACGCAGAACCATTTGTCAGTTAGTTTAACTGTGTGTTTTGGCAGTGAATGTGAGGGCTTTGTTTAATATACTTAATTTCCAACCCCATCTGCCTCACCCCTCATTGGTGTCCAACCCTACTGCTCAAAGGGGTTGGCTCACAGAGCTTGGCCTTTAGCCAGGCCCTGTTTTTAATTCATTTTTTCAGATTTGTGGATCCTAATTTGATACAGAAAATCCAGGACAAGTATCATTCAACCCAGGTCAGGTTTCTTTTGACCCATGCCTTTTCTTCCTTTTCTTTGTAGCTTTGCATCCATTTCCATAAATCTCACAATGATGATGTCTGGGTTGCTACTCAAGCACAAAGTTTGCTCTGTTTGTGGATCATTTTTGGTGTTCATGATGCCCTGACACTTCCAATGGTTTCATTTTAGGCATCAAGATCTGCAAATCCAGAAAATGATCCGTGGAACCCATGAATCTTTGTTAATGGTTTTTATTTAAGCCAAGCGGTGTCTTCTGAGGGTCACCCATTATGATTCGGGGTAAGGGTATATTTACCCAAGCTTAAATGTCCTTTTCACTTTCCTGATCCATACCTCTCCTTCCAGAGGTTTGTAGCTTCATATCCATTACTGTGAATCCCTGAATGGTGATGCCTTGGTTGGTGCAGGCCATTCCGGATTAATGGTACTTGATCAGAAAGCTTGCAGTGTTTGTGGGTCCTTTTAGGGATTCATGCTACCCCAAGAACTCTAATGCCCAAATTTAGGTAATGGGTTCCACGAATGCCAACAATAATGAGCAGTGAAATGCATGACACTTTTTAATTTTTTTTATGTAAACCAAGGGTTACCCTCTGGGGGGTGCCCCCACTATGACCTTGGGGTAAGAGTGTACTCATACTGTGCCCCCTATATCACCTTTTTATGGTTTTATCAGGGAATGAGGACTGTGCCCCATGTCCTTAAATGGCACCCACAAGAGAAATATTTCTCTGGCAGCCAGCCAATCAGATCACTCAGATTTGCAGTTCCAAATCCTCTGCAATTTATATATCCAAGATATGTAAATGTGTTAATCGTTAAAGCTCATTCATGGTTTTGAAAATACTTCTAGAAAATTATGAACAGATTTATAAGAAATCAATATAGAGACATTTTCTAAGTCAAGTTATACTTCATGCCAAGTTAGGTGTAAATTTGTTGCAC
Source organism: Triturus cristatus (assembly GCF_964204655.1). Lineage (NCBI taxonomy): Eukaryota > Metazoa > Chordata > Amphibia > Caudata > Salamandridae > Triturus > Triturus cristatus. The sequence continues at coordinate 451,382,145 of NC_140593.1, read as the reverse complement.
AATTTGGTCTGTAGGAACCTGCAAAATACTCTATAGGACCTAAAATGGGATAATACATCTCTTTTCACTCCCTCTGAACCTTTTTCCCCCGCACAGGTGTACACAAAAATTAGCATGTAACACCTTAATCAACTATGCAAAGCAATTGTTAAATGTGGTGCAAGTCCATCCATGAAACGTGCATCTAAAACATTACTACACAGTGGGATTTTTTAAAGAAGGAGGGGGGCCACGCGCCCTCCCTCCTGGAACGTTCTCTGCCTCGGGGATCACCACCTCCCTGGGGCAGGCCCGTGAAAGTGAAAGGAAGGGGACCTTTCAGCCCCCAACCTGCAGCCAATATTAACCCTGGGGGCCACCACCCCCTCCTGCTATATCCCACGGTGCCCACACCCCGAGACATAGCTGTTTGCCGTGACTTGGTGGGAGCTTTAACAGCTCCCGCCAAGTCAACGCAAACACTCCGCTTCCAGCCAGCGAAAGCTGACAAAATGTTATCACTTGCTGAAAGGTGAGGTTTCGTTTGTTTCCCTGCCCACTGTCAAGCCAGCAGAGAAACAGACTAAACAATTGCTCTCACAGACCGGGAACTGCACGTTTAGCAGCTCCCTCTCTGTGAGAGCAATGCCTACTCCCACAAACGGCGGGAAGCTGGCATGGATCGCAATGGGCCCTGAGGCTTCCCCCTCGGTCTCGAGGGAAAAGAGCAGAAAGAAGCAAAACAAAGGTGAGACACAAGCAGATAGAGGCAGAATATTGGCTAGAAACAAGAAGAAAGGCAAAAAAGGTGAGCAACGAGCAGAAAGAGGCAAAATAGAGGTCAGAAAAAAGCAGCAAGAGGCAGAATGAATGTGAGAAACAAGTAGAAAGAGGCAGTGTAAAGATCATAAATGAGCAGAAAGATCCAAAATAAAGGTTAGAAGTAAGCCAGAAGAGGTCAAATAAAAGTCCGAAACGAGCAGAAAGGGGTTAAAAAAAGGTGAGAAACAAGCAGAAAGAGGCTTAATAAAGGTCAGAGATGAACAGAAAGAAGCAGAATAAAGGTCAGCAACAATCAGAAAGAGGCAAGATAAAGGTGAGAAACTGGCAGAGAGAGGCAGAATAAAGGTCAGAAATGAGCAGAAAGTGGAAAAATAGAGGTCAGAAATGAGCAGCAACAGGCTAAATAGAGATCAGCAACGAGCAGAAAGAGGCAAAATTGAGGTCAGAAACAAGTAGAAAGGTGTAAACTAGAGGTCAGAAACGAGCAGAAAGAGGCAAAAAAAGGTGAGAAACAAGCAGAAAGAGGCAGAATAAAGGTCAGAAACAAGCAGAAAGAGGCTAAATAAAGGTCAGGAACGAGCAGAAAGAAGCAGAATAAAGGGTAGAAATTAGCAGAAAGAGGCAAAATAGAGGTCAGAAACAAGCAGCAACAGGCAAAATAGAGATCAGCAACAAGCAGAAAGAGGCAACATTGAGGTCAGAAACAAGTAGAAAGGCGTAAAATGGAGGTCAGAAAAGAGCAAAAAGAGGCAAAATAGAGATCAGAAATGAGCAGAAAGTAGCAAATTACATGCCAGAAATGAGGAGAAAGAGGCAAAATAGAGGTCAGCAACAAGCAGAAAGAGACAAGATAAAGGTAAAAAACAAGCAGAAAGAGTCAAACTAAAGGTTAGAAACAGGCAAAATAAAGGTAAGAAATGAGCAGAGAGACAAAATAAAGGCCAGCAATGAGCAGAAAGAGGCAAAACAGAGATCAGAAACAACCAGAAAGAGGCTAAATAAAGGCAAGCAATGAGCAGAAAGAGACAAAATAGAGATCAGAAACAAGCAGAAAGAGACAAAATAAAGGCCAGCAACGAGCAGAAAGAGGCAAAATAGAGATCAGAAATGAGCAGAAAGAAACAAAATAAAGGTCAGAAACAGACAAAAAGGAGGTCAGAAACGAGCAGAAAGGGGCAAAATAAGGGTAAGAAGTGAGCAGAAAATGGTAGAAAATGAGCCGAGAACAAGTGGAACCCCCTCAGGCTCTCATGCACCCACTCACAGAACAACACAGACACTCTCACAGCCCCATTCAGACACTCATACACCACTTACAGAATCACTCATACTCTCTCTCGCCTACTCACAGACCTACTCAGAGACCCGTTCATCCAACTCACAGACCCACTCAGAGACCCACACACCCACTCATAGGCCTATTCAGAGACTCATGCAGCCACTCACAGACCTACTCAGACACTTATGCACTCACTCGCAGACTGACTGACACACTCATTGAGGCACTTACAAACCCACTCAGACAATTCTACACCCACTCACAGACCCACTCAGACACTCACTTAGACACTTATATACCCACTCAGTTACTTACGTACCAACTCACAGACCCACTCAGATACTCACACACCCACTCACACACCCACTGAGAGACTCATGCACCCACTCACTCACATACTCACTCTCAAAGGTTACAGGTTACAGTTAGGAAACAACAAAATGTAGAAATTCACTGGAAAAAACAAAGGTTAAAGGGATGTGATAGTTCGGAAATAGTATTTAAAAAACCTTAGCAATTCACTGAAAAAAACAAAGGTTACAGGGACATAAAAGTTAGGAAACCGAATTAAAAAAAAAAGTAGAGATTCACTGAAAAAAACAAAGGTTACACAAACCTTATAGTTAGGCTCAGATTTCACTTGTACAAAACAACAGACATTCAGCAGTTATAGTTATGAGCTAACTGTAACTTACACCCCCCGCAATGCTCCGCTTATGACCTCACATATTACATCACTCATGACTTGTTCAGTGACTTCACTGAAGATATCACTGATGACATCAACCACAGAACCACTCACATACCCACTAACACCCCATACAACCTCTCAAACACCCGCTCACTCACCCACACAACCACTCACATACCCATTCACAGACCCATACAAGTACTCAACACGACCCCTCACTCATCCATGAAGCCACTCGCATACCCATTCACTCACTCATATGGCCCTTCAGACAGCCCCTCACCCATACAGCTACTCATACAACTAGTCACTCACCCATACAGCCATTCACACAACCACAGACTCACACATCAAGCTACTACACACCCCCTTATTCACCTATACAGTCTCTCACACACCCACTCACAAGCTACTACATACCCTCATATTCACCTATACAGTCTCTCACACACCCACTCACTCCCCATACAGCCTCGTAACACAGTTATTCACTCACCCATACCACTCACACACAAACTCACATACCCATACAATCACTTACATATCCATTAAAATAGCCATACGAGCACTAACATATCTACTCAATCACCCATACAGCCATTCACACAGGCATTTACTCTCCAATACAGCCACTCACACACCAACTCACTTAACCAAACACCAACTCAAAGAGCCACTCACTCACCCATACATCCACTTACACACCCAGTCACTCACTCACAACCCAAACACCACTGCACTACCCTAAACTCTAAATCTACCCTCAGCACGACCCCCTACACTACTCAAACACCACTGCACTACCCTAAACCCTAAAACACTACCCCCAGCACAACCCCCTACACTACACCAACACCACTGCACGGCCCTAAACCCTAAAACACTACCCCAGCACGACCCCTACACTAACCAACCACCACTGCACTACCCTAAACCCTAAATCACTGCCCTCAGCATGACCCCCTACACTACCCAAACACCACTGCACTGCCCTAAACTGCTCATTTTAATGTGGCTGCAATCTGGTTTTTAATTCATTGTTGTGTTTAAAGTGTTTTTACTGTCACTGGCATTTTAAAACAAACACCTACCTCTCTCTCCCTGGCCCCGGTCCGACGCGGCAAGTGCCGTTGCGCGGAGGGCCACCGGGAGCAGAACATCGTAGTACTTCCACTTTCTCAGGCATGAAGCTCGCTCTCATGCGCACGCGCAGCGGACGCAGCTGTCACTAATCCCTGACACTGCAGCTGCGTGGCGCGATACTTGCACTGAATACCAGGTTTTTAAACTGCTCATTTTAATGTGGCTGCAAACTGGTTTTTAATTCGTTGTTGTGTTTAAAGTGTTTTTACTGTCACTGGCATTTTAAAACAAACACCTACCTCTCTCTCCCTGGCCCCGGTCCGACGCGGCAAGTGCCGTTGCGCGGAGGGCCACCGGGAGCAGAACATCGTAGTACTTCCGCTTTGTCAGGCATAAAGCTCGCTCTCATGCGCACGCGCAGCGGATGCAGCTGTCACTAATCCCTAACACTGCAGCTACGTGGCGCGATACTTGCACTGAATACCAGGTTTTTAAACTGCTCATTTTAATGTGGCTGCAAACTGTTTTTTAATTCGTTGTTGTGTTTAAAGTGTTTTTACTGTCACTGGCATTTTAAAACAAACACCTACCTCTCTCTCCCTGGCCCCGGTCCGACGCGGCAAGTGCCGTGGCGCGGATGGCCACCGGGAGCAGAACATCGTAGTACTTCCGCTTTCTCAGGCACAAAGCTCGCTCTCATGCGCACGCACAGCGGACGCGCGCAGCGGGCGCGCCAAGAGCGCGCCAAAGGCAAGCCCGTCTGCGCCCGTCCGCGCCTGGACCGGGCCCAGGGCCACCCCCCCTGGTCCTGAGCGTGACAATCACACTGTTTTCAGGTATTCTGCCTTAGATCTATATAAACTACGCCCTCCTCTCTCTAAAGGCTGCAATCGCATGTGTCTACAGAGCATGGCCAGGCCTCTGTATGCCTGCCCACTCTGCAAATTCTCCCCCACATCTCAAATAAGCAATTCAAGTAGTGCATCATGTCGCACCACTCCACCTAACAGGAATTTTAACGCTGCCCTCATTAATGCGCGTTCCCTTGTTAAACACAAATATGACATAGAAGAGCTCATCATTGATCACAAACTTGATATCATCTTTATTACGGAAACTTGGACTGACCCTTCCTCAGGACCGGATCTTGCAGAGGCCACCCCAGAAGGTTACACCGCATTAAGGCTGGATAGAGTAAATAAAAAAGGTGGTGGACTAGCTTTAATTTTTAACAACAAATTCTCAACAAAAGTCACACCTATCCCTTTACTCACCAGCGAGGCCTTACACTTTTCTATTCAGTTAACGGCATCTCAAACCTTTAAGGGTATCCTTCTTTATCGCCCACCGGGACCTAGGACAGATTTCCTAGGTACCCTTAACACGCTATTAGAACCAGCAGCAACTGAATCCTCCTGACTTCAATTTTTATTTGGAGAACCTTTTAGACAGTCAGACTAAAATCCTATGTAATGACATGGAAGCTGCAGGCCTCCTACAGCGAGTCCAAACTGCCACACATCAAGCCGGCCAAATTTTAGACGGCCTTTTTTCTAACTCTCAAACCATTCAGGTACAAAACATCCTCCCTTTAGTATGGTCCGATCACCATGCCATCCTTTTTGAAATTTCAATTTGTGCCAAGCACCCTCTCAAAACCACCGTCCCGAAACAGGGCCCTCTGAGAGTTTGGAGGGACACAGACCCACAACTCTTAAAAACTTGTCTCTCTTCCACTCAACCTCCAGTTTCTTCTGATCCCAATACAGCATCAGTAAGATACACCAACTGGCTCAGCGGCGCGTTCACTCAGCTGGTACCACTTAAAAATATCTCGAGAAATCGAAATGCCCCATCAGCCCCTTGGTTCTCGGAAACTCTCAGAGAAAAGAAAAAACTATGCAGGAACTACGAAAGAAAATGGCGTAGATCCTACAACATGCAGGACAAACTAGTTTATAAAAATGAGCTCACTAAATACAAATTACTTATCATCCAGGAAAAAGGCAGATACTATACCTCTCAAATTGAAGGTGCTCAAGACTCGAATAAACGCCTATTCCAAGTAGTGGTAAAACTCTCTGAACAAGCTACCACCAATAGTATCCCCCCCACTCAGCCACTTTGCGACTCCTTAGCAAACTTTTTTGTCGACAAAGTGAATAACATCTACACCAAGTTTGCACCAACTTCTAACGTCACGGTACAAATGGCTAAAAAAGACACCCCTGGGCAGTCTCTTATGCTTTTTGAAAATACCACCACTATGATAACAATCAAATCAGGTTCCGCTGCTGATCCCTGTCCGCCGGCCGCACTTATGCCGGTACTGGAGCAAGTGGCTCCAGTCCTATCTACCATTTATAATACTATGTTCAAGTCTGGCATATACCCCATAATAAAACGTTTACTAAAAAAAGCCAATCTTGATTCCAGTGACACCAAAAATTACAGACCTATAGCCAGCCTGCCATTTCCGGCAAAGATTGTTGAAAAAATTATGAATGTCCAAATTTCAAAATATATTGAACTTCACCAACTTTTAGATAGCACTCAGTTTGGATTTCGGAAGGGTCACAGGACCGAAACCGCACTTATAAAGGCTACCGAGGATATCAGAGTTATTTTGGACCAGGGGGGCACAGCGGTCCTTGTATTGCTTGATCTCTCAGCAGCCTTCGACACGGTCAATCATACCATACTCATTGACCGTGTTGCAGATCTAGGCATTGGGGGCAAAGCCCGGGATCTGCTGGCCTCCTTCCTTGCCAACCGTACTCAGACGGTTAACCTTGGTACCTTTCAGTCCTCCCAACTGAGTCTCCCCTGTGGAGTTCCGCAGGGCTCGTCACTGAGCCCGACCCTCTTTAATATAAACGTCTCTGATCTAGCTAGAATCATCAGGAGCCATGGATTGAATCTCACCTCATATGCCGACGATACGCAGCTGGTGCTGGCCATACATAAAGACGGCAATAAAGCTGCCGAAAAATTTCAATATGGCCTATTGGCCATTAGTGATTGGATGACCAACAATTGCCTCAAACTAAATTCTGATAAAACAGAAATCATGATCTTTGGCAAACTAGCCCCAGCCTGGTCTTCCACATGGTGGCCGTCGTCTCTAGGCCCCCCACCTCTCCCAGTCACCAAAGTAAGAAACTTAGGAGTCATATTTGATGACAGACTAACTTTTTTCCCTCATGCCAATTCAGTAGTCTCAGCCGCCTTTTATAAGTTACGGATGATAAAGAAGATTCTTCCTTTTCTTCCCCTAACATCAGGCAAAACTCTCATCAGCACCATAATCATGTCAACCATTGACTATTGTAACGGGCATTATTAAAATGCCCAAAATAAGGTCATTCACAAATTGCAAACTATCCAGAACGCAGCCGCAAGGCTGCTTTCAGGAACTCCAAAATATAATTCAATATCACAGGTGATCCGAAAATTCCACTGGCTCCCAGTGAGGAATCGGATCAAATTTAAGGCCTTGTGTATTGCGTATAAAACATCACGCAACACTGGACCTCACTTCCTGATCAAAGACCTGGCAGCCTATACTCCGATCCGGGCGCTTCGCTCTTCCACGTCATCCTTGTTTACAGTGCCTCGGACCAAAACGGCCGCCTGGGGAGACAAACGTTTCATTGTCGCAGCTGCCAGACTTTGGAACTCGCTTTCCCTTAATATCAGAACCTCTCAGTCACTACTTTCATTCAGAAAAATGACCAAAACGTGGCTATTTGCACAATAGTCCTTGGATTAGGTGTCATGCTGTTGTCCTTAGCGCCGAGACACCTATGGGTATTTGTGCGCTTTATAAATCTCATAAACATAAACATAAACAAACATAAACACTATATCTACCCCCAGCATGACCCCCTACTCTACCCAAACACCACTGCACAACCCTAAACCCTAAATCTACACCAGCATCACCCCTACACTACACAAACACCACAGCACTACCCTAAACCCTACATCATCTACCCTCAGCACGACCCCCTGCACTACCCAAACACCACTGCACTGCCCTAAACCCTAAAACACTACCCCCAGCACGACCCCCTACACTACACCAACACCACTGCACTACCCTAAACCCTAAAACACTGCCCCCAGCATGACCCCCTACACTACCCAAACACCACTGCACTGCCCTAAACCTTAAAACACTACCCCCAGCATGACCCCCTACACTACACAAACACCACTGCACTGCCCTAAACCCTAAAACACTACCCCCAGCATGACCCCTACACTACACAAACACCACTGCACTACCCTAAACCCTAAAACACTACCACCAGCACGACCCCCCTACACTACACAAACACCACTGCACTGCCCTAAACCCTGAAACACCACCCCCAGCACGACCACTACACTGCCCAAACACCACTACACTGTCTTAAACCCTGAAACACCACCCCCAGCACGACCCCCTACACTGCCCTAACAGCACTGCACTGCCCTAAACCCTGAAGCACCACACCCAGCACAACCCCCTATACTGCCCGAACAGCACTGCACTGCCCTAAACCCTGAAACACCACCCCCAGCACGACCCCCTACAATGCCCGACACCACTGCACTGCCCTGAACCCTGAAACACCACACCAGCACGACCCCCTACATTGTCCGAACACCACTGCACTGCCCTAAACCCTGTGACACCACTCCCAGCATGACCCCCTACACTGCCCGAACACCGCTGCACTGCCCTAGACCCTGAAACTCTATCCCCGCACAACCTCCTACATTGCCCGAACACCACTGCACTGCCCTAAACCCTGAAACCCCACCTCCTGCATGACCTCCTACACTACACAAACACCACTGCACTGCCCTAAACCCTAAAACACTACCCCAGCACGACTCCCTTCACAACACAAACACCAATGCACTACCCTAAAACACTACCCAAGCACGACCCCCTACACTGCCCGAACACCACTGCACTGCCCTAAACCCTAAAACACTACCGCCAGCACGACCCCCTACACTGCCCGAACACTACTGCACTGCCCTAAACCATAAAATACCACCCCCAGCACGACCCTCTACACTGCCCGAACACCACTGCACAGCCATAAGCCCTAAAACACCACCCCCAGCACGACCCCCTATACTGCCAAACAACACTGCACTGCCCTAAATCCTAAAACACCACCACCAGCACGACCCCCTACACTGTCGAACACCACTGCACTGCCCTAAACCCTGAACCACCACACCAGCATGACCCCTACACTGCCCGAACACCACTGAACTGCCCTAAACCCCGAAACACCACCTCCTGCATGACCTCCTACACTACACAAACACCACTGCACTGCCCTAAACCCTAAAACACTACCCCAGCACGACTCCCTTCACAACACAAACACCAATGCACTACCCTAAAACACTACCCAAGCACGACCCCTTACACTGCCCGAACACCACTGCACTGCCCTAAACCCTAAAACACTACCGCAAGCACGACCCCCTACACTTCCCGAACCCCACTGCACTGCCATAAACCCTAAAACACCACCCCCAGCATGACCCCCTACACTGCCGAACAACACTGCACTGCCCTAAACCCTAAAACACCACCACCAGCACGACCCCCTACACTGCCGAACACCACTACACTGCCCTAAACCCTAAAACACCACCGCAGCACGACCCCCTACACTGCCCGAACACCACTGCACTGCCATACACCCTAAAACACCACCCCCAGCACGACCCCCTACACTACCCAAATACCACTGCACTACCCAAAACCCTAAAACACTCCCCCCAGCATGACTATCTACACTACCAAAACACCACTACACTACCCTAATCACTACATCTACCCCCAGCACGACCCCCTACACTGCCCAAACACCACTGCACTACCCTAAACCCTAAATCTACCCCGGCACGACCCTCTACACTACCAAAACACCACTGCCCTACACTAAACCGTAAAACACTACCCCCAGCATGACCCCCTTCACTACACCAACACCACTGCACTGCCCTAAACCCTAAAACACTACCCCAACACGACCCCCTGCACTAACCAAACACCACTGCACTATCCTAAACCCTAAAACACTGCCCCCAGCATGACCCCCTACACTGCGCAAACACCACTGCACTACCCTAAACCCTCAATCTACCCCAAGCACGACCCCCTGCACTACACAAACATCACTGCACTACCCTAAACCTTAAAACACTATCACCAGCATGACCCCCTACACTACACAAACACCACGGCACTACCCTAAACCCTGAAACACCACCCCCAGCACGACCCCTACACTGCCCGAACACCACTGCACTGCCTTAAACCCTGAAACACCACCCCGGGCACGACATCCTACACTGCCCTAACACCACTGCACTGCCCTATACCCTGAAACACCACACCCAGCACGACCCCTACACTGCCCAAACACCACTGCACTGCCCTAAACCCTGAAACACCACACCCAGCATGACCTCCTACGGTGCCCTAACACCACTGCACTGCCCTAAGCCCTGAAACACCACACCCAGCACGACCCCCTACACTGCCGAAACACCACTGCACTGCCCTAAACCCTGAAACACCACCCCCAACACGGCCCCCTACACTGCCTGAATACCACTGCACTGCCCTAAACTCTGAAATACCACCCCAGCATGACCTCCTACACTGCCCTAGACCCTGTAACACCACTCACAGCATGACCCCCTACACTGCCCGAACACCACTGCACTGCCCTATACCCTGAAACTCTACCCCCAGCACGACCTCCTACACTGCCCGAACACCACTGCACTGCCCTAAACCATGAAACACCAGCCCCAACACGACCCCCTACACTGCCTGAACACCACTGTACTGCCCTAAACCCTGAAACACCACCCCGCATGACACCTACACTACACAAACACCACTGCACTGCCCTAAACCCTAAAACACTACCCCAGCACGAGCCCCTTCACAACACAAACACCAATGCACTACCCTAAAACACTACCCAAGCACGACGCCCTACACTGCCCGAACACCACTGCACTGCCCTAAACCCTAAAACACTACCCCAGCACGACCCCTACACTGCCCAAACACCAATGCACTGCGCTAAACCATAAAACACCACCCCAGCACGACCCCTACACTGCCCGAACACCACTGCACTGCCATAAACCCTAAAACACCACACCCAGCACGACCCTCTACACTGCCGAACACCACTGCACTGCCCTAAACCCTAACAAACCACCACCAGCATGACCCCCTACACTGCCGAACACCACTGCACTGCCCTAAACCCTAAACCACAACCCCAGCACAACCCCCTACACTTCCCGAACACCACTGCACTGCCCTAAACCCTAAAACAGTACCCCAGCATGACCCCCTACACTACACAAACACTGCTGCACTGCCCTATACCCTTAAGCACTACCCCCAGACCGACCCCCTACACTACCCAAACACCAGTGCACTACCCTAAACCCTAAAACTCTACCCCCAGCATGACCTCCTACACTACCCAAACACCACTGCACTGCCATAAACCCTAAAACACGACCCCCACATGACCCACTACACTACCCAAAGACCACTGCACTACCCTAAACCCTAAACACAAATCCCTACTCTACACAAACACCACTGCACTACCCTAAACCCTAAAACACTACCCCCAGCACGACCCCCTACACTCCACAAACACCACAACACTACCCTAAACCCTAAAACACTACCCCTACACTACACAAAGACCCCTGCACTACCCTAAACCCTAAAACACTACCCCCAGCATGACCCTCCTACACTACCCAAACACCACTGCACTACCCTAAACCCTAAAACACTACCCCTACACTACACAAACACCCCTGCACTACCCTAAACCCTAAAACACTACCCCCAGCACGACCCCTACACTACCCAAACACCACTGCACTTCCCTAAACCCTAAAACACTACCCCTACACTACACAAACACCGCTGCACTACCCTAAACCCTAAAACACTACCCCTACACTACACAAACACCCCTGCACTACCCTAAACCCTAAAACACTACCCCCAGCATGACCCCCTACACTACCCAAACACCACTGCACTACTCTAAGCCCTAAAACACTACCCCTACACTACACAAACACCCCTGCACTACCCTAAACCCTAAAACACTACCCCCAGCATGACCCCCTACACTACCCAAACACCACTGCACTACCCTAAACCCTAAAACACTACCCCTACACTACACAAATACCCCTCCACTACCCTAAACCCTATAACACTACCCCCAGCACGACCCCCTACACTACCGAAACACCACTGCACTACCCTAAACCCTAAAACACTACCCCTACACTACACAAACACCGCTGCACTACCCTAAACCCTAAAACAGTACCCCCAGCAGTACCCCCTACACTACCCAATCACCACTGCACTACCCTAAACCCTAAAACACTACCCCCAGAAGTACCCCCTACACTACCCAAACAACATTGCTCTACCCTAAACCCTAAAACACTACCGCCAGCAGTACCCCCTACACTACCCAAACACCACTGCCCTACCCTAAACTCTAAAACACTCCTCCCAGCACGACTCCCTACACTACCCAAATGCCACTGCCCTACCCTAAACCCTAAATCTACCCCAGCACGACCCCCTACACTACGCAAACACCACTGCACTACCCTAAACCCTAAATCTACCCTCAGCATGACCCCCTACACCACCCAAACACCACGGCACTACCCTAAACCCTAAAACATTACCCCCAGCTGGACCCCCTACACTACAGCAACACCACTTCACTACCCTCAACCCTAAAACACTACCTCAGCACGATCCCCTACACTACCAAACACCACTGCACTACCTTAAACCCTAAAACACTACCTCCAGCACGACCCCCTACATTACCCAAGCAACACTGCACTACCCTAAAACCTAAAACGCTACCCCCAGCATGACGCCCTACACTACACAAACACCACTGCACTAGCCTAAACCCTAAAACACTACCCCCAGCACGACCCCCTACACTACACAAACACCACTGCGCTACCATAAACCCTAAATCTACCCCAAGGACGACCCCCTACACTACAGAAACATCACTGCACTACCCTATACCCTAAAATACTTCTACCAGCATGACCCCTACCCTACACAATCACCACTGCACTACCCTAAACCATAAAACACTACCCCCAGCATGACCCCCTACACTACACAAACACCACTGCACTACCCTAAACCCTAAAACACTACCCTCAGCACGACCCCCTACACTACCCAAACACCACTGCACTACCCTAAACCCTAGAAAAGTAACCACCACCCCATGCCCAATCCCCCTTACCTTTCACTCCTCATGGTTCCCTCTCCTCCTGGTTCCTGATTCATGTTGTGTCTGAGTGGCGGTGCACGTCATTGTGAGGAAACTGAACAGCCTCTGGATCGTCTACATTTTTTTAGAACTCATGGTCATTTACCATACATACAAAATTTGTTGTAAAGGAATGTGTGGTAAATGACCATGTGTTTTAAAAAAATGCGTAGTAATGACTTCGCGATGTACAACGCATACGTGGTAATGCATGCGTTGTAATGGTATCGCGAAGAAAAAAAGTGCTTGTAACAGCTGTTTACCGATCAAAGCTGGCCCCTGTTCTTCAGTGAGTCGTTTATTTGATAAATTAGGAGGAAGGAATGTGTTTTTTTTACCGAAAAGTGCAGTCCCGGCTGTTGTATTGTGAAAGTGTCCGCGTGGCCTGGTTTCACTTCCGGTGAGAGAGTGGAAGAGTCTGTTTGGATCTAAAGGGGTTCTGCTGTTGGACGGGGCCTGCACGACACGTCATCAGAAAACACTGCTAATGGAAAGCGTTGTCCCCGAAGTGTGGAGCAGTGCCATGACTGGTCAACGAGTGTGCGAGTGTGCGTTCCACAGCAGTATGACCGTATCGCGTGACCCATGTGCGACCTCCAGTGTACGGAAGGCAGAAGCGGCATCCATCGCAGGTCCTCTTCAAGACTGTTGTAGCACTAATTCTACATTTTGGAACTAGGGCATTTTAACCTTGTTGTTCCTGCCAGATACAAAGAGAACACCCTGTGTTATTCAGTGCCCTCGTTACCTTTTCTGTGGGTAGTGGTGCTAGTCACTTCGTTGCCCCGCCGGTGCACACTACTGGGCTCCCCACCTCGTGTGCCATCTGCAGGGCCTCTGTCCTCGGATCACTGGTTTCGGTTTCTGGAGTGGCAACAAACAGTTGCTCCCAAAGGACTAGCCTGAACACTTAGGTGAATATCCCCTGCGCCAGCATTCCGCGGAAATTCTTTCCTAGCTCTCCCACGTCGATGACGATGTCATAATAGCACAGCTCCACTAGCGACACCGTATGACGTCATAGGAGCCATAAGAGGACCTCGTCGGCGTGCTGACGTCAGTTCCACCCATTTTTTCCTTGCCACCGAGGTATACAGGTGGACAAACACATTTTCACATTTTCACATGTATACATAGTATACTAAATATATATATAATATATATATATCGAAAAACACTCCTTCAAGGTAGCGCCTTCTTCTGCATGCGCAACGAAAGAGCACGGACCACTGGAAATCTGTTCAGACCGCAATGTTTATTTTACTCCCAAACAAAGTGCGGTCGCCATTATATATATATACAAATGCATAACCAATAAAGGCATAAAGAAATAGCAACAGATCAAGCATTTCTCACTATTAAAACATAAGCATGATTAAGACATATTAAAAACATTCATGTCAAACAGTAAAAGCATCTTTTTGGTAGAAACAGGTGGACAATGGGGAGGCGGGTGGGACAGTGAGGAATCCACAGGCAGATACTGTATCCACCAGGAAAAGCGTTACCGAAGGTAAGTAACTTGCTCATCTGATGGATACTTCTGCCTGTTGAATCCTCACCTTTTGAATAGAATCCTCAAGCCGTACCTCACCCGGAGGAGGGTGTCCACCTGACTAGACCAAAAAATCTTGCAAAACAGATCGAGCAAAATGGCCATCCCTCCTAACCTCCGAATCCAATAATAATCAAATAATTTTTAGTCGAAATTATATTGAAAATAATACTTTAAAAACTACTTTTATTTATAAATTTAGACAAACACTTAAAGGAAAACTTTTATTTATAATTAATTTAAAGATATTTCATACTTTACAAATTACGCCGAAGTTGCGACCCCAATGCGACTTTTCAAAATGGCTACCGTAATACTCGCAGCCATCGTGTAGGGTGCGCGAAGGGTGTGCTACTTGTATAATACTTTTTTTTTTAAAAGAATGAATATAGTTTTCCTAACTAAAAATTATTCACAATTGTTTTAAATATATATATATGTATAGGTGGGATCAAGACAGCTTGCTGTCGAAACTCGTAACCTACACGATTAAATTTGTGGTCTACTTTCTGAGTGCGAGTCCTTCTTTGAGGAAGACGCATGTGTGGATATATATATATATATATATATATATATATATATATATATATATATATATATCACTGAAAAAACCAAAGGTTTCAGGGGCGTTATAGTTAGAAATTGGCATTTAAAAAACCTTAGAAATTCACTGAAAAAAACATAGGTTTCAGGGGCGTTATAGTTAGCTGGACATTTCCCTCGTACAAAACCCTAGAAATTCCCCTGTTATAGTTAGTTCAGCTAACTATAACTCGCGCCCCCGCAATGCACTGCTGATGACGTCACATATTACATCACTCATGACATGGTCAGTGACATCACTCATGACATCTCAAATGACATCACTGATGACATCACTGATGACGTCGTCCATTGAGTATGTGTTTCTGAACAGTTTTAATATGTTTAATATATATAGGGAAAGGCCGGTGGAAGAATGAGTGGGTGTACAAGTGTGTATATGGATGATTTTCTAGGTGTGTAACTGACTCTATAAGTGAGTCATTAAATGTATCTTACTGCAGACTAGTGACTAAACTGTGTGAATGTCTGTATCTGTCTATCTGTTGGTGTATAAACGTCTGCATGGTTTTGTGAATAGCAATATGAGTGTCTCTATGGTTTATTGATTGGTTGTCTGAGTATCTGTATGGGTGCCTGAGTGTATGTGTGGGTGGGGTGTGTGTGACTCTGTGCATAGATGTGTGAGTGGGTGATTCTATGGGTGCATGGTTTTAAGAGTGCAACTGTGATGGACTGTATGGTTGGGTGAGTGTATGTAAGGGTGTGTTAGTGATTGAATGTATATCTCAGTTGTACATGTGACAGTAACTACATATGTGAAACACAGTGTATATGTGTATAAGAGTAAATAACTATCTATATGTGAGAGTGTGTGATTGCGGGACTGGCTGTATGGATGAGTGTGTGCTTGTACTAGTAATTGAATAAGAGTGTCAAAATTTTTTAGTATTTTTATGAGTAAGTGAACTTGAGTGTGTTTAACTGTATAGGTGAGTCAATTGGACTGTGTTTAATTATTTGCACAACTGACTAGGTGTGTCAGTACCTCAATGGATGATTGGCAGTGTGTGAGTGTCTATATATCTGTATAAATGCATATGATAGTCTTGTACGGAGTGACTGTAAGTATGAGTGACTGTACATGTGAGTGAGTGGAGGTGCATGTAGACCTAAGAGTCAATGAGTGGGTATGTAGTCATTGGTATTGGAGTATCTATGGTCTTCAAAATGGCCATCTGAAATTTTGAGTTGGTGTATCAAAAGTTATATTAGGGTGTGAGAAGGTGTACTAATTTATCACATAGATGATGTCATCAGTGATGTCATTTGTGATGTCATCAGTGATGTCACTGACCATGTCATGAGTGATGTAATATGTGACGTCATCAGCAGTGCATTGCGGGGGCGCAAGTTATAGTTAGCTGAACTAACTATAACAGGGGAATTTCTAGGGTTTTGTACGAGGGAAATGTCCAGCTAACTATAACGCCCTTGAAACCTATGGTTTTTTCAGTGAATTTCAAAGGTTTTTTAAATGCCAATTCCTAACTATAACGTGCATGAAACCTATGGTTTTTTCAGTGAATTTCAAAGGTTTTTTAAATGCTAATTCCTATCTATAACTTTTCTCTGAAGATATCATGAAAAGCATTTGTTTTTAAAAGTAGGGTGCACATTAGTTTTGTGGAAAAGCATCTTTGTGATTGGTTAAGAAAAAGCAGTTTCAACGTGGAGTACATATCAAAGGATAAAATTTGCTCAGATCAACCACACCTGCTACTTGCATTTGGAAGGCACTGTTCGAACTTAAAACAATCGTCAACTTTTAACCTGCACGTGTCGTTAAATATTCAAGAAAATGTTACAAAATAATATCGTTACATTTAAAAAAATTGATGAACTTTTAACCTGCACGTGTTGTAGAATGTTCTAGAAAGTGTGTTGATAGAATACGTTGCACTTCTGACTTCTATGTGTTGTTGAATATTAAAAAACGGTTCATATGGAAAATTAAAAAGAAACCAATAGAGAAGTTTTGAAACCTAAAAGAATCAAGGAACTATTCTAATTTATTCTTTACATGTATTTATGTGTGCAGCAACAAAATTATAGACACAACAGCACTAGGAAGAGGAAGAAGCAGGGAGTGGGGGAGAGGGGGAGATGGGCAGAATGGCACACATGCACAATTAAGTACAACACACATATAGACTAACAATGGCCAAAATGAAACACACCAACAAGCAGCACAAGTCACACAACCCGCCAACATCACACCACTGAACGAGCATAGAAGTGAAAACCACTCTGCATTCATACAGGATGTGTACAAAGGCCAGTCGTTGGTGTTGTGGGATGTCTGCGACCGTGGTCATCATGGATGAGATGCCCAGCATGTGGCACATGGTCGAGTTCACTGTGTGTTATGTTGCCAAACGGCTGCACCTCCCTCCCACAAGCCCCCAAACTTTTGTACGGTGCGCTGTTGTATCTCGTGCACTCGTACGGCACACCATTGTAATGCCTATTTGCGCATGTCCTGCTACATTCCAACTACAATATCACAGTGCCGTTTGGAGGTGGTGCATGCCAGTTTACATCAACTGCTGCGGCTCTTGTAGCAGGCCACACCAGAACACAGAGACACACTTACTGCACTTCCTATACACAGACATGTCCGAGACACCCCGTTCCCCTTGCCGGATAGGCACACCCCTGCACTGACCTGTGAACCCCAGACCAGCACACACCAGTTGTGCATGCAGGAGGATGCGTGCGTAGCTACACATCCAGGCTCACTGCCAATGCTGAGGTGACAGCACACTGTGATGTTGCAGGGCTCGTGCCTATCATGCTAAGACAATGACCACAGGGACACACTTACTAAGATGTGGGTTTGGGGGGCATTGGCGGTCCTGGAGTTGTTGAGATGAGTCTTCTGGCCCTCATGGGTATCCCTGTATCATGCTCATTGACTCTATGGTACCTGTGGGTGTTCTGGTGTGGCTCTTGGATGTGTTCCCTTTCATGGTGCAGGTAGTTGTCCTGCTGAACACCAGCAGAAAGCAGGTGTAAAATCCCTGGTGCTAACGTGTCTTATCGCCGGAATTTGTTTCGCATTGCAATTGGTGTGAAAGTTGTGATGTGATTTTTTTCGTGTGCAGAACAATATACGAACTGAGCAGTGTATCTCATCAAGATCCAGCACCTGACGCACTATTCCCAATCAATATAAATACAATGAGATTTCTTAATAGATTTTGTGTGTACACTGTAAGTGCAGCCAATACCTCAGTGCAATTCAATACAGGATTTTAGTATTTAGAATAAATCGGAATGGTGCTCCTCGTGTCTTTTTGCACGGGAACGGCTACTCTCCATTTCATTATCAGCACTTTAACGGAAGTAAAGTTGAGATAAATCTAACACACTATTCAGAAGTTGGTGCAAACTGCAGATATCACCAGTATTCCAGCAATAAGTGCCCCAAAATTTAACACCATGGTGGACTCCATCAAATAACAGTAATGAGAACAAGAAAGAGTCACACAGCAGTTAAGAGAACAACCAAAAACGTTATTAATTTTTTTTTCAATCTTTATTTTTTATAATAATAAATATATAAACGAAAAACTATTTTCAAACTTTATTAACATATATATGAACAATAAACTAATAAACAAAATGTAACAACAATAATAAAAAACAACAAGCGGAACACTACTGTGGGGACAATGGATGTTGACGACAGACCTGGAAATAAGAAAGATTGTTAAAAAAACAACAACATGGTATTCTCAACAAAATACCACAAGAAACAAATCACAGATATATAAAATGCATACAGCTAACAAAACTTTATAAGTTTAACTTACAAAAACTGTAAATGTTGCCGCTTTAAAATATTTACCGAATCTGAAGAAAATGTTTTGCAGAAGGCACCACACCAATAACGTTTTTCTTCAGTGGTGAGGAAATGTTTTACTTTTTCCAAGGAGCAAACAAAGACCAATGCCACCTTCGTCACTCGCAAGATTTGCCGAAGAGTTCTGTTACGAGGAGATCCTAACAAAAAATACTCGTGCGGCACAGCAAGTATGATGAAACACCTAAGGACCCTTTATCCAAACAATCTTGCACGAAAAGAGTGCAAACAGATGAGAAACACTCCTGTTCTGTATCTGTAAAAAAGAATCACAAATAAATGTATATTAATAACTTTCAAATTTATACTATTCCATTACTGTACAAACACATTTTATATAAAAACTGACTATGAAACTATAGCCCTGAACCACAAGTGTGACGATCATTAAAACACTACATGCATAGTGCATACTACTTTGAAGCAGTTCATGCCCTAAAGCCTACCTCACTAAAAGACTACATGCTAACTGACTAAATGATTACAGTACTATAAGGAGACACACTGGTTGACTCACAGGGTGTTTGCTAGAAGAGTATGAATACTAACTAGGGAATAGAAGGTGTGAAACACAACTGTGTAGGTGATTAGAGGACTGCATCCATACTGCATAGGCATTTAAAGCAGTCCATGTGCTAAGGCCTGGCTCACTGCATGACTACTTGGGTACTGACTGAATGATTATCATACAGCAAGGAGAGTGCCTAGGGGAATTTATAAGTGCTAGGCTTTTCGCACAGGGAATAGATTAGTACTTGGTACTGAATGGGTCACTAGAGGAGTGCAAAGGCAGTGACAAGTGCTGGACTGTATGGATACTGACTAGGAAATTGAAAGTGTGAAAGACAAGTGTCTAGGTGGTTAGAAGACTGCATGCATAGTGCATAGGGGTTTGAAGCAGTCCATGTGCTAAGGCCTGGCTCAGTGTATGAATACTTAGGCACTGACTGAATGATTAGAGTACTACGAATATAGTATCTTGGTGAATTTATAAGTGTTTGGGTTTTAGCACAGTGAATGGATTAGTACATGGTGCTGAATTGGTCACTAGAGGACTGCAAAGAGAGTGACAGGGTATTTCCTGGAAGTGTATGGAAACTGACTAGGGAATTGAAGGTGTGAAAGACAACTGTGTAGGTGGTTAGAGGACTGCATACATAGAGGATAAGGGTTTGAAGCAGTCCATATACTAAAGTCTGGGTCACTGGATGAGTACTTGGGTACTGACTGAATGATTAGAGTACTGCAAGGAGAGTGCCTGGGTGAATTTATTAGGGTTTGGCGCTGTGAATGGATTAGTACATGATGCTGAATGGGTCACTAGAGGAATGCAACGGTAGTGACAGGGTGTTTGCTGGAAGTGAACGGATACTGACTGGGGAATTGAAGGTGTGAAAGACAAGTGTGTAGGTGGTTAGAGGACTGCCTGCATAGTGTATATGGGTTTGACGTAGTCCATGTGCTAAGACCTGGCTCAGTGCATGAATACTTAGGCAGTGACTGAATCATTAGAGTACTGGAAAGAGAGTGTCTAGGTGAATTTATAAGTGTTTGAGTTTTGGCACAGTCAGTGCATTAGTACATGCTGTTGAATGGGTCTCTAGAGGACTGCAAAGGAAGTGACAGGATGTTTCCTGGAAGTGTATGGATACTGACTAGGGAATTGAAGGTGTAAAAGACAAGTGTATAGTATGTCAGAACACTTTTATTTGAAGCAATCTATTTGGTACTTAGAAACTGACTAAATAATCAGACTACTTCTAGGACAGTGCTTAGGTAAAACTTTTAAATTTTCAGTTCTGCCACAGTGAACAGACTAGTACATGGTACTGCACCTTAGTGTCAAACCCTGACTCATTTTATCAATGCATAAGCAAAGAGTAGCTTCTAATGCTACTAAAACTTGACAACATGAGAGGTTTTAAATTAGTTATCTGTCAGCAAATACACGATGTTACCAAATGCTTCTCTCACAGTGGTTCTCAAATGCACACAGACTCACAGTGTAATTCTAGACAACAACCACTATACCTAGGAGTTTACCAAAAATCATTCACTACTGTGGAAGTGGTAAGCGAACTGCACACAATCTTCATATTTCAGGACTGCACTTTTGTTTCAAAGCCTGACTCATTTAATCAAAGCATAAGCAAAGACTGGCTTCTAATGCTACTAAAACTGCACAACATGACCGGTTTTAAAACAGGTATATGTCAGCAAATACACAATGCTACCAAATTCTTCTCTCACAATCCTTATCCAAATGCACACAGACTCACAGTGTGATTTTAGACAAGCAACACTATCCTAGGAGTTTACCAAAACTCATTCACTACTCTGGAAGAGTTAATGGTACTGCACACAATCTACATATTTAAATACACCACATCAGTGTCAAAGCATGACTCATTTAATCAACGCATAAGCAAAGACTGGATTCTAATCCTACTAAAATTTCACAACATGACAGGTTTTAAAACAGTTATCTGTCAGCAAATACATGATGTTACCAAATGCTTCTCTCACAGTGATCCCAAATACACACTAACTCACAGTGTGATTCTAGACAAGCACCACTATCCCTATGAGTTTACCAAAACTCATTCACTACAGTGCAAGTGGTAAGGGAACTGCACACAAACTACATTTTTCACAACTGCAATTTTATGTCAATGCCTGACTCATATAATGAAAGCATAAGCCATAACTGTCTTCTAATGCTACTAAAACTTGACAACATGACATGTTTTACAACACTTATCTGTCAGCAAATACACGATGTTACCAAACACTTCTCTCACAGTGGTTCCCAAATACACACAGACCCACAGTGTGATTCTAGACAAACAACACTATACCTAGCAGCTTACCAAAACTCATTCACTACAGTGGAAGTGGTAAGGGAACTGCACACAATCTACATATTTCACGACTGCACTTTAGTGTCAATGCCTGACTCATTTAATCAACGCATAAGCAATGACTGGCTTCTAATGCTACTAAAACTTGACAACATGACAAGTTTTAAAACAGTTTTCTGTCAGCAAATACACAATGTTACCAAACGCTTCTTTCACAGTGGTTCCCAAATGCACAAAGACTCACAGTGTGATTCTAGACAAGCACCAGTATCCCTAGGAGTTTACCAAAACTCATTCACTACACTGGAAGTGATAAGGGAACTGCACACAATCTACATATTTCACGACTGCTCTTTAGTGTCAATGCCTGACTCATTTAATCAACACATAAGCAAAGACTGGCTTCTAATGCTACTAAAACTTGACAACATGACAGGTTTTAAAACAGTTTTCTCTCAGCAAATACACGATGTTACCAAACGCTTCTCTCACAGTGGTTCCCAAATGCACACAGACTCACAGTGTGATTCTAGACAAGCACCAGTATTCCTAGGATTTTACCAAAACTCATTCACTACACTGGAAGTGATAAGGGAACTGTACACAATCTACATATTTCACGACTGCACTTTAGTGTCAATGCCTGACTCATTTAATCAACACATAAGCAAAGACTGGCTTCTAATGCTACTAAAACTTGACAACATGACAGATTTTAAAACAGTTATCTGTCAGCAAATACATGATGTTACCAAATGACTCTCTCACACTGATACCAAATACACACTAACTCACAGTGTGATTCTAGACAAGCACCACTATCCCTATGAGCTTACCAAAACTCATTCACTACAGTACAAGTGGTAAGGGAACTGCACACAATCTACATATTTCACGACTGCAATTTACTGTCAATGCCTGACTCATATAATGAAAGCATAAGCCATAACTGTCTTCTAATGCTACTAAAACTTGACAACATGACAGGTTTTAAAACAGTTATCTGTCAGCAAATACACGATGTTACCAAATGCTTCTCTCACAATCCTTACCCAAATGCACACATACTCACAGTGTGATTTTAGACAAGCAACACTATC
Organism: Triturus cristatus; assembly: GCF_964204655.1. Taxonomy (NCBI): domain Eukaryota; kingdom Metazoa; phylum Chordata; class Amphibia; order Caudata; family Salamandridae; genus Triturus; species Triturus cristatus. The sequence goes on along the minus strand of NC_140593.1, from coordinate 451,358,942 downwards.
CTAGGAGTTTACCAAAACTCATTCACTAGTCTGGAAGAGTTAATGGTACTGCACACAATCTACATATTTAAGTACAGCACATCAGTGTCAAAGCATGACTCATTTAATCAACATATAAGCAAAGACTGGATTCTAATGCTACTAAAACTTCACAACATGACAGATTTTAAAACAGTTATCCGTCAGCAAATACATGATGTTACCAAATGATTCTCTCACACTGATCCCAAATACACACTAACTCACAGTGTGATTCTAGACAAGCACCACTATCCCTATGAGCTTACCAAAACTCATTCACTACAGTGCAAGTGGTAAGGGAACTGCACACAATCTACATATTTCACAACTGCAATTTACTGGAAGTGTATGGATACTGACTAGGGAATTGAAGGTGTAAAAGACAAGTGTATAGTATGTCAGAACACTTTTATTTGAAGCAATCTATTTGGTACTTAGAAACTGACTAAATAATCAGACTACTTCTAGGACAGTGCTTAGGTAAAACATTTAAATTTTCAGTTCTGCCACAGTGAACAGACTAGTACATGGTACTGCACCTTAGTGTCAAACCCTGACTCATTTTATCAATGCATAAGCAAAGACTAGCTTCTAATGCTACTAAAACTTGACAACATGAGAGGTTTAAAACAGTTATCTGTCAGCAAATACACAATATTACCAAATGCTTCTCTCACAGTGGTTCCCAAATGCACACAGACTCACTGTGTGATTCTAGACAAACAACACTATCCCTTGCACTATATCAAAACACATCTAGAAGTAGTACTACATTTTAGTATAGAAACATAACATACTCATTTCACAAATTCATAAACAATGACTGGTTTCTAATTCTACCAAAATATAAAAACTGCACAGTTATCTGTCTACAAACACATGAAAAACACAAATGCCTATCACAGAATGCTTTCTACATGCACACACATTGTAGAGAAAAAAAGTACTCCCTACACTTTAGCAGGAAAAATACATTAGTCTGATTAAAATCAAAATAGTCTACATACATCCCCTCACAATTAAATAACTCATCTTTCAAGTTCTTTTGTAGATTAAGGAGTATATCAATCACTCACCATATTTTCTTTTACAGAATCTCTGCACTGTGCACCTCTCAGCAAAAGCAAAGAATGGAAAAGTTTTCCTTTCATTTTCCACACATATACATGTAAACATCATATCACAATCCTTCGCACATAAACTGAAAAGCAAACACACATTTCTATTGGTTAAACATTTCAACCCTTTCCAACTGAAATACATTTCAACCCTTCCCCCAATCTGCCTTCTGCCTGTTACCATAGAAACAGGTCATGGAACACTGCACTGAGCTCACATGTCAGAAGTTCAGCACACAATGTTCCTACACAAGACAGGAAGTGTGCTTGACTTTTCAACATATCAGCTTATCATATATAATGTTCCTTACAATCTGTTTTTGTTAACCAATAACAATCATACCTTTAAAAAACAAAAATATACACCCTACCTTTCAGTGTAGAAAGTTGTTATACAACCAATGATTTCTTGTCGTTTTTCAAAAAACGTTGCCGTGGATCCGCGCACCCACCGCGAGAAAATCCGTGCATCCAACGCGATAGGATGCGCGTACCGTGCACGCATTTCGCCTCTTTTTTTTTTTTAAAAGGGGGGCCACAGGGGGTCCTTCTGGGACCCCCTAAGCAGATCTAGAGGGTCAGAGTATTTCCACTCTGCCCCCTTTATATCTTTTACACACTTATTTCCCTTCCATCTTCAGCCTCGCTTCTACCGAGGCAGAAAATGGCCGCCAACAGTTCCTGGTTTCGAATGTAGAGCGACGCTCGACAGCCAATTAGCATTCAGCGCGCGATCGGGAGGGTGCGCGCTCCGTTCGGGGAGGGTGCACTTACGATGCGGGTACGGTCCGCGGATCCTCCGCGGCCATAGATATCACTAACTTTTTTACCCTAATTTTCCCAGGAACTACTGAACAGATTCACACCAAATATGCAAAAGGCACGAGTCCGAACTGAGGACTACCTCTTTGCCAAATTTGGTGTCATTCCGTTCAGCGGTTCGGGCTGTAGCTAAGACAACAGATCCTATGGGAAATTGCATGGGGAAAACGCGTTTTGGGACCCCCCTTTTTTCTCGGCCCCCGCTTCACGGATCACCGCAAAACTTTCAGGGTAGGACCAAGGCGGAACTGGCCAATAGTGTGGAGAATTTCCCAATAGAATGTTGCGGATTGCCTATGGAAAATAGGTCCTAACTATAACTTTCTACTGTCGACCGCCAGTAGATTATATATTATATATGTATATATATATATATATATATATATATATATATATATATATATAAAACGAAGGGCTTCGCCAGAAACACTCCTGCCAACCAGCAATCACGAGGAAAGCAGGAACAGACGAACACTGACCCAGAAAGCGAGTGAGTCGTTTTTATTTATCTCACAGCAATGCCTGCATGACGCGTTTCAGCCTACGGGAGGCCTTGATCACATGACGCCGAGGCTAAGCAGGTTTGATTTTAAAGTGCTAGTGCAAATGAGAAATGTGACACGATTGGCTGGCGCATAAATAGCGCAATAGACATGGAAAAAATATATACATATTAACATTTTGAGTCTACAGACGGTGAAATTCATAAATGAGTGAAGAATCAACATCAGTAAAACATGCACATATTTACAGTTGGTTTAAAAAAATCCTTAAAAGCAAAGAAAACACATATATTAAGTGCAACCTAATTTTAAGGTAAAACCAAAAGACGAAAACAGGTTAAAAGTCATTCATGTTATAATAATGAACACCTGTATATATATATAAAATAAAAAAACATAGGATTGAGGTACTTAAAAATAAGAACAAAAAGAGAGCGAGGAAAAAGAGAGTAAACTTGTCCTCTTCCCCAATAACTTTAGCGAAACAAAATGGACAAGTTTTTGGTGATTTTGAGCAAACTTTTTTCGCTGTCACCTTATGGGAAAATTGAAAGGAGAGTGCACAACTGTTGTAGAAAAACCCCTCACCCACCTACCTAGTAGGTGGCATGCTTCATCATTGGGGCCCAACTGGATTGCCTAGTACAATCCAGCTGTGCTACGACGCCTGAATTACAGCGGAGCAGGATTTTTGAAGTTGAACAGCAAGTGATGTGCTATGTGAGGTGTAGCTATAGGTTAAAAATGTCTCTGAGGAATGCCCTTTGAAAAAAGTTTTATTAGAAGGGTCCCAGGACAAGTGTTAAAAATTTATACGGGATCTCTAGTTAGGAATCTTATTTTCCTTAGTATCCCTTGTAAATAAGGTCTACTAGTTTCAGCCTACTGGTTGGTTCCGTAGACTTTCATCAGGACCGAAAAAATGGTAACTGGCCGTAAAAGCATGATATAGGCCAGGTGAAGTGTAAATATCAGCACACACCCTAAAGTGTGCCGTGAGTGTAGTGGCGATTTACTCACAGTATCTCCGTATGAGAGTACCTGTAAATAAAAGGTTAGTTAGTAAGAATACATACAACAGTTGTTAACATGCATCTGAATTGAATGCATGCATCTCTGTGCCTGTAGCCGGTAGTCTAATGCCAGTAGCATGGTAGACATGCACGAACACTAGAAAGAACTTGCGTGGCTACAATGTGCCCCAATAGTGTAAATATACATGGGGAATCCATAAGTGGGTAGACAAAAGGTGAGGCAATAGCATAATATATTAGGGCACATAGTGCTCATAATCTCTATTGTCTATCCGTGGTGTGTGTGTGTTTGTATTACACACACTATATTGTGTTGTGACAAAAGATAACTCTTGTGATGGCTAGTAACGTATAGTATATTGGCGACATACGCATGCATATCATTCGACATTGATTAAGTTGTGGCGCGTTGTTTCTTGCTTGGAAATTAGCGTGATGATTAACACACAACAACAACATAAAAGACAAACAACATAGAGGCTGATAAAGCGATCTCACTTGGTATCGAGGTGGTTATGCCTCTGGTATCCGATCGACGTAAAAACTCTCCCTCTTGACCCTAATGGAAAGGTAATGGCGATATATGGATCGGAAGGTTGAGCAGTTTGAGGCTGCGAGGGATTAATTGAAGTGTATTTATCTGCGTCACCAACTATGTGTGGGGCTCGACTGAGCCTCTGTGAAGGGCAAAGGTAACCAGTAGGTCAGCGTGCTTCAGGTGAAGCTTAGTACTCACGTTTGTCAGGGAAAGTAAGGTCCGGAGTACCTAGTACGTCGATCGGGTCCGCTTGGTGAGCCCCGTACTGATGGTAGGAGGGGGCTAAGAAGGAAGCGGAAGAAAAGGCGGGATGTCACGTGGGCGGCCCTAAGAGACTAGAGCGTAGTGACTGCAATGGTTGAAAGGTGCCATGGTTGAAAGCTGTGCATGCGTATGCGCAGGGTAAATGAAAGGGAAACATGGTCACGGGGAGAGATATTGACTGTGAATAAAAGTATGTTCTGTAATCCCGCTGCGGTGCAGAGGAAAATGTGGCAAAGTATCTCGGGAAGGATGGAGTCATATGTGTGCCATCCTGTGTGTTCCGGGGAGTTGAGAAGAGTAAATAAAGTGGGTGCCTTCCTGTTAGCAGTGTGCTCTGATGTCTTAATAAAGCTTTAGAGGATGGCAGAATTGCCGATGATATTGAGTGGTGTGATAGCGTAAAGAGTTAGGACATAAATCAGGAAGGGGAAGTGAACTAAAATCCTGTAATGTAAATTGCGAAGTGTAGTAAGTTAAAATACTGTAATATGTATTTTACTTATGAGCATATCTTAGGAAATAGAAACTCTGCACAGGTGATCTCGGCACAGTATTCTGAGTGCAGAGGGGCATAGATGGGAGAGGTCACAGGTACGAGGCCCTGTGAGTTAGACTCGAGGTACCAATGGCACGGTGTCAGACAAACCAGTGTAGTTAGGAGTGAGCATATGTCTAGGATGGTGATTACACTGCGCATATACTCCAGAATATTACGGAACGTGCAGTTGAGACCGTGATTGCTTCTGTAACATAAATTGATTTTCATGAGCGGTGTATGTTATTCCAGGGTACGTTGTCGTTTAGCCCTGAGATATGGGTTGAGAGTCTGTATACCCAGCGTTGTTCTTTTTCGAACAAACGTTCTTGGATGTTAGTCTGATTAGACTCAAGTTGTTCAATTATGACCCAGGACATGTCGTTGGTGGTATGTCCCTTAGCTAGATAATGTTCTGTGAGTTTTGTCGTGCTGCGTTTGCAACGGATGTTGCTGCGATATTCGCAGATTCTGATTTTGACTTTTCTGCTGGTCATCCCGACGTACTGTAGTTTGCAAGGGCATGTAATGAGATAGATTACATTTGCCGAATTGCAGTTAGTATGTTTCATGATGGTCCAGGTTTTTCCTTGTTCGAGATGTAAGGTTTTTGTTGTTTGAGTAAGATGGCAGATGCTGCATTTGCCACATGGGTAGTGGCCTGTCACTTCTGGTAGTCCCCATGCATTACGTACTGTGTTGGGGACGTGTGGGACCATTTTTGGTCTGGTGGACACAAGACTGTCTTTAAGGTTGTGAGACCTTTTGTAGGAGAATAAGGGTTTGTCCCATTGCAGTTTACCTGAAGTTACCATTTTCCAATTGCTTTGAATGAGTTTGGCTACTTTGTTTGAGATGGAATTGAAGGTAGTTACGCATGTGAGCGGTATGGATGTCGACGTCTCAACTTTGGGTTCCAAGAGACTATCTCGGTTTTGGTTCCTTGCTCTTTTTTGCGCTCTTTGAATGATTTTGTTAGGGTATCCACGGTTTTGCAGTTTGGTTGTCAATTCTTCTGATTGTCTTTTGAACTCTTTTATTTCACTGCAATTTCGACGCAGTCTAAGGTACTGGCCAAACAGTAAATTGTCCCTCAGTGGCCTTGGGTGAAAGCTCTGGAAATGTAAAAGGGAATTTTTGGCCGTTGGTTTGAAATGGGTTTTTGTCGAAAGTACCCCGTTTCGTGCTTCAATCTCCAGGTCCAAGAAAGTGATGTTGGTACTGCTTGTTGTGTGAGTGAAACGTAAGTTAGGATCAAGTGTGTTTATCCGGTTTAAAAATTCGCTGAGTCTTTGGCTGTCACTTGTCCATATCAGGAATACATCATCGATGTACCTCTTGTAGAAACTGATGTCCTGGGTATACGGTGATTGATGGTTAAAGATATGTAGATCCTCAAAATTAGACACATACAGACCCGCTACACTGGGAGCAAAAGTGCTCCCCATAGATGTACCGTACTGTTGGAGAAAGAGGGTGCCTTCATATTCAAAGAAGTTGTCTTTAAGAGCTATTTCAGCACATTCCATTACAAAGGATTTAGGAGTATTATAATCCCAAGTAGTTTTGTCGAGGGAGGTACGAATGACCTCGAGGGTGTCGTCTTGAGGTAGGCTGGTATAAAGGCTTTCTATGTCCAGGCTTACAAGGATAGATGTAGTAGGGTTGAACTAGAGATTATTGATTTGGTTCAATAAGTCTTTGGTATCTCTTAGGTAGGCAGGTGTTGATTGAACCAATGGTTGCAAATAGAATTCACAAAAGCGGGAAAGGGGTTCGAGTAGCGAGCCTATACCAGAAACAATTGGTCTACCAGGAGGTGGTATTTTATTTTTATGGATTTTTGGAATGGTGTAGAAATATGGAGTGGTTTTGCCACCTGAGGTGAGGAAGGATGCTTCTTGTTTACTGATATCACCATTGGATTCTGCTTCATGCACCAAGATGTCAATTTTAGTTTTTAGTTTGTCAGTAGGATCTTCGTCCAGTATTTTGTAGTTCTTTGGATCATCTAGAAGGCGTGTGCATTCCAAATGGTAAGCATTCTGGTTTTGAATAACTATGCCTCCGCCTTTATCTGCTGGTTTTATGATGATATCTGTGTTGTTTTTGAGACTCCTTATGGCGTTAAACTGTTGAGCTGTGGTGTTGCTGAAAACTTGATTCTCATGGGTATTCTCTATGCCTTTGTATATTGCTTGTTCAAAGGCAATGAGTTCCGCTGGTGTAGTGTGGGGTGGAGGAATGAATATTGATTTTAATTTAAGAGTGGTGTCGCCCATTTCTTCTTGTTGAGTGTCATTGGGTGGTAAATTTTCAAAGAATGCTTTGAGTTTAAGTTTGCAAAAGAATTCTGATAATTCGCAATGCAGTTTGAATTTGTCGAGTCTTGCTGTAGGTGAAAAGCCAAGACCTTTATTCAGTACCTCTTCTTCTGCTGTTGTGAGAATGTGATCTGAAAGGTTAGTTATTAGATTCTGCTTGTGCTTGTTCCCGGTTGTGGTTCTTTTGTCCTGCTGCGTGCGTTGGCGCTCGGGTTCTCGTTGTCCTCCCAATGTACTTGGCCTCTCCGTGGGCGTCTTCCTCGTCCCCTCTGGCCTGATCCTAAAAAAGGGAACCGTTGATTAGGGTTGCCGAATTGGGGTGGTGGTTGTTGAAATTGTGGATTCCAGCCGTAGAACATGGGTTGAGTCATAGGTGGGAAAGGAGCCTGGTGGTTGGGTAATATTCCTGGATACGTGCTGGGCCACGGTTGTTGCCACTGTGTGTTTCTTCCTCTCCCTCTTCCACGTTGTCTGTTTCTGTAGTAACTTTTATCTGATCCGGAACTATCACAGCTGCCACCACTGTGTACTGAGGACCCCTCTTCTGATGATATAGAATGGGTTGATCTCGTTGGTGCTTTATAGTCTGCATCTGAATATGGATATGTTTTGACAAATGAAAATTTCTTTAGATCTTTTTGAAATTGTTGAATTTTGGACTGTGTGAGTTCTTCTTTGTAGTCTGCTATTTCTTTGTTAACCTCCTCTAATCTTTTTTTGTATGAGGTTAGTGTAGTCTTGAAATGCTGTTCTGTTGCCTGGATGTCTATCAAGATGGCATCCGAGAGTCTTTTCGCTGTTTGGATTATGAGGATAATCCAATCTCTGGTGCAATGCCATGCAATTTGTGCCCAGTCTCTACGGAATGCTGCATCATCCAGGAATATGCTTGGCGCATTTGTTACTATGAGGCCCTTTGGGGCCGTGTTGGATCGTAAATATTCAGTTAGTATGACCCCGTGTAGTATTGTCCTGATTCGTGTTCTTTTCTTCTCTGACAGATTTTCCCAATCGGCACTTTGTGAAATGGTTTGTGCCACGTTAAAGTCTGCTAGTAGTGGGGAAGCTGCTAAGATGTTACTAACATCCTCGTCTGTGAACGTGAGTTCTGCGTTTTCAGCCATGGTGTCTAAAAAGTTGTTGATGGAGCGTGTCATGTGAAAATACTGATATAGAATACAGCCAGGTGTCTGTTTATGAATAAAAATTGGCTCTCACAGCTGTGCGCTGTAATTACAAATAAGAACAAAAAGAGAGCGAGGAAAAAGAGAGTAAACTTGTCCTCTTCCCCAATAACTTTAGCGAAACAAAATGGACACGTTTTTGGTGATTTTGAGCAAACGTTTTTCGCTGTCACCTTATGGGAAAATTGAAAGGAGAGTGCACAACTGTTGTAGAAAAACCCCTCACCCACCTACCTAGTAGGTGGCATGCTTCATCATTGGGGCCCAACTGGATTGCCTAGTACAATCCAGCTGTGCTACGACGCCTGAATTACAGCGGAGCAGGATTTTTGAAGTTGAACAGCAAGTGATGTGCTATGTGAGGTGTAGCTATAGGTTAAAAATGTCTCTGAGGAATGCCCTTTGAAAAAAGTTTTATTAGAAGGGTCCCAGGACAAGTGTTAAAAAATTATACGGGATCTCTAGTTAGGAATCTTATTTTCCTTAGTATCCCTTGTAAATAAGGTCTACTAGCTTCAGCCTACTGGTTGGTTCCGGAGGCTTTCATCAGGACCGAAAAAATGGTGACTGGCCGTAAAAGCATGATATAGGCCAGGTGAAGTGTAAATATCAGCACACACCCTAAAGTGTGCCGTGAGTGTAGTGGCAATTTAGTCACAGTATCTCCGTATGAGAGTACCTGTAAATAAAAGGTTAGTTAGTAAGAATACATACAACAGTTGTTAACATGCATCTGAATTGAATGCATGCATCTCTGTGCTTGTAGCCGGTAGTCTAATGCCAGTAGCATGGTGGGCATGCACGAACACTAGAAAGAACTTGCGTGGCTACAATGTGCCCCAATAGTGTAAATATACATGGGGAATCCATGAGTGGGTAGACAAAAGGTGAGGCAATAGCATAATATATTAGGGCACATAGTGCTCATAATCTCTATTGTCTATCCGTGGTGTGTGTGTGTTTGTATTACACTCACTATATTGTGTTGTGACAAAAGATAACTCTTGAGATGGCTAGTAACGTATAGTATATTGGCGACATACGCGTGCATATCATTCGACATTGATTAAGTTGTGGCGCGTTGTTTCTTGCTTGGAAATTAGCGTGACGATTAACACACAGACAACAACATAAAAGACAAACAACATAGAGGCTGATAAAGCGATCTCACTTGGTATCGAGGTGGTTATGCCTCTGGTATCCGATCGACGTAAAAACTCCCCCTCTTGACCCTAATGGAAAGGTAATGGCGATATATGGATCGGAAGGTTGAGCAGTTTGAGGCTGCGAGGGATTAATTGAAGTGTATTTATCTGCGTCACCAACTATGTGTGGGGCTCGACTGAGCCTCTGTGAAGGGCAACGGTAACCAGTAGGTCAGCGTGCTTCAGGTGAAGCTTAGTACTCACGTTTGTCAGGGAAAGTAAGGTCCGGAGTACCTAGTACGTCGATCGGGTCCGCTTGGTCAGCCCCGCACTAATGGTAGGAGGGGGCTAAGAAGGAAGCGGAAGAAAAGGCGGGATGTCACGTGGGCGGCCCGAAGAAACTAGAGCGTAGTGACTGCAATGGTTGAAAGGTGCCATGGTTGAAAGCTGCGCATGCGTATGCGCAGGGTAAATGAAAGAGAAACATGGTCACGGGGAGAGATATTGACTGTGAATAAAAGTATGTTCTGTAATCCCGCTGCGGTGCAGAGGAAAATGTGGCAAAGTATCTCGGGAAGGATGGAGTCATATGTGTGCCATCCTGTGTGTTCCGGGGAGTTGAGAAGAGTAAATAAAGTGGGTGCCTTCCTGTTAGCAGTGTGCTCTGATGTCTTAATAAAGTTTTAGAGGATGGCAGAATTGCCGATGATATTGAGTGGTGTGATAGCGTAAAGAGTTAGGACATAAATCAGGAAGGGGAAGTGAACTAAAATCCTGTAATGTAAATTGCGAAGTGTAGTAAGTTAAAATACTGTAATATGTATTTTACTTATGAGCATATCTTAGGAAATAGAAACTCTGCACAGGTGATCTCGGCACAGTAGTCTGAGTGCAGAGGGGCATAGAAGGGAGAGGTCACAGGTACGAGGCCCTGTGAGTTAGACTCGAGGTACCAATGGCACGGTGTCAGACAAACCAGTGTACTTAGGAGTGAGCATATGTCTAGGATGGTGATTACACTGCGCATATACTCCAGAATATTACGGAACGTGCAGTTGAGACCGTGATTGCTTCTGTAACATAAATTGATTTTCATGAGCGGTGTATGTTATTCCAGGGTACGTTGTCGTTTAGCCCTGAGATATGGGTTGAGAGTCTGTATACCCAGCGTTGTTCTTTTTCGAACAAACGTTCTTGGATGTTAGTCTGATTAGACTTAAGTTGTTCAATTATGACCCAGGACATGTCGTTGGTGGTATGTCCCTTAGCTAGATAATGTTCTGTGAGTTTTGTCGTGCTGCGTTTGCAACGGATGTTGCTGCGATATTCGCAGATTCTGATTTTGACTTTTCTGCTGGTCATCCCGACGTACTGTAGTTTGCAAAGGCATGTAATGAGATAGATTACATTTGCCGAATTGCAGTTAGTATGTTTCATGATGGTCCAGGTTTTTCCTTGTTCGAGATGTAAGGTTTTTGTTGTTTGAGTAAGATGGCAGATGCTGCATTTGCCACATGGGTAGTGGCCTGTCACTTCTGGTAGTCCCCATGCATTATGTACTGTGTTGGGGACGTGTGTTTCCATTTTTGGTCTGGTGGACACAAGACTGTCTTTAAGGTTGTGAGACCTTTTGTAGGAGAATAAGGGTTTGTCCCATTGCAGTTTACCTGAAGTTACCATTTTCCAATTGCTTTGAATGAGTTTGGCTACTTTGTTTGAGATGGAATTGAAGGTAGTTACGCATGTGAGCGGAATGGATGTCAACGTCTCAACTTTGGGTTCCAAGAGACTATCTCGGTTTTGGTTCCTTGCTCTTTTTTGCGCTCTTTGAATGATTTTGTTAGGGTATCCACGGTTTTGCAGTTTGGTTGTCAATTCTTCTGATTGTCTTTTGAACTCTTTTATTTCACTGCAATTTCGACGCAGTCTAAGGTACTGGCCAAACAGTAAATTGTCCCTCAGTGGCCTTGGGTGAAAGCTCTGGAAATGTAAAAGGGAATTTTTGGCCGTTGGTTTGAAATGGGTTTTTGTCGAAAGTACCCCGTTTCGTGCTTCAATCTCCAGGTCCAAGAAAGTGATGTTGGTACTGCTTGTTGTGTGAGTGAAACGTAAGTTAGGATCAAGTGTGTTTATCCGGTTTAAAAATTCGCTGAGTCTTTGGCTGTCACTTGTCCATATCAGGAATACATCATCGATGTACCTCTTGTAGAAACTGATGTCCTGGGTATACGGTGATTGATGGTTAAAGATATGTAGATCCTCAAAATTAGACACATACAGACCCGCTACACTGGGAGCAAAAGTGCTCCCCATAGATGTACCGTACTGTTGGAGAAAGAGGGTGCCTTCATATTCAAAGAAGTTGTCTTTAAGAGCTATTTCAGCACATTCCATTACAAAGGATTTAGGAGTATTATAATCCCAAGTAGTTTTGTCGAGGGAGGTACGAATGACCTCGAGGGTGTCGTCTTGAGGTAGGCTGGTATAAAGGCTTTCTATGTCCAGGCTTACAAGGATAGATGTAGTAGGGTTGAACTCGAGATTATTGATTTGGTTCAATAAGTCTTTGGTATCTCTTAGGTAGGCAGGTGTTGATTGAACCAATGGTTGCAAATAGAAGTCACAAAAGCGGGAAAGGGGTTCGAGTAGCGAGCCTATACCAGAAACAATTGGTCTACCAGGAGGTGGTGTTTTATTTTTATGGATTTTTGGAATGGTGTAGAAATATGGAGTGGTTTTGCCACCTGAGGTGAGGAAGGATGCTTCTTGTTTACTGATATCACCATTGGATTCTGCTTCATGCACCAAGATGTCAATTTTAGTTTTTAGTTTGTCAGTAGGATCTTCGTCCAGTATTTTGTAGTTCTTTGGATCATCTAGAAGGCGTGTGCATTCCAAATGGTAAGCATTCTGGTTTTGAATAACTATGCCTCCGCCTTTATCTGCTGGTTTTATGATGATATCTGTGTTGTTTTTGAGACTCCTTATGGCGTTAAACTGTTGAGCTGTGGTGTTGCTGAAAACTTGATTCTCTTTTTTTTTTTTTTTTAATTTTTTTTTTTATTGAAGTACTTTAGTTACAATAAAGATTACTGGTCAAATATATACAGTATCAAATACCATAAAAAACAGCTTCAACATAAAGGATTCTCACATAATAAAGTTAAACATCATCCACTAAATAACCATCAGTCCGAATCAAAAAAAGAACCCCAAATTTTATCAAATTTTCTCCCACCTCCCACCCGCAGAGCATAAATTTGTTCACTCTTTCTTACTCTCCTCATTTTCTGTATCCACTCTAATTTACTTGGAATCTGTTTTGTCCGCCAGTTTTGCAGTAGTAAAGATCTTGCAACTACCGTTACTATATACAATAGTTTAGTCAATTGGGCGGATATTTTAAGATCTGAATCAAAACCATATAGTATCAGTTTTTCATTAAAAGGGAGCGTAATTTTGAAATTAATCTGGCAGAACACAAAAATATCGTCCCAAAATTCCCTTATATTGGTACAATGAGCCATTACGTGAGACCAGTTGGCGGAAATGTGCTGGGTACATCTGAAACAGTTTGAAGGATAGTTTGGATACATTTTGGAAATGGCAGCAGGAGTACGATATAATAACCATTTCCCCAAAAATAACATTCTTCGCCAATTAGCTCCCCGAAATATATTAAAATTAAAATGGTTAATGGTCTTCCAAGTATTCATAGATAATACATGGTTTTCTTGTTCCTTCCATTTTTTAATTACTTTTTGACTTAAATCCGTTTCCCTACTATATGCTAAGCAACGTTTCCATTCCCCTGGTCTCTTAATACACTCATTTATCAAGAGATCTTTAACTAATTGCGTTGGTTGATTAAGCTGTTCAATATCAAGTTGGCCCAAAAATTTAAAAATAGTATTATATGACAAGACCAACAAAAAATTTGTCTGAACAAGACTTGCCATCTCTCTAGGAGTTATCCAGCCTCCATTTTTTAAAAAATCAGCTACTTTACTAAATCCTACTCTAGCCCAATTGTCCACTATATCCGATCTACCTTTAATACCCATCAGTGGAAAAATACTGGACAGTGGAGTTGTTGCATTAACTAGTGGGAGTGAATATCTATTAAACATAACAGTACGTTTTTTAAGAAACCATAAGAGAATCTTATAGCGAACTAATTTGGGGGATTTAAAAATCTGCGGGGGAGGGGGTAGCTCATTTTCTAAACAAATTAGATCGAAGAAACAATTAATAAACAAATTTTGACCTAGAGTTTGATTCCTAAATCTCGACAGATACTGTATAAAATAGGCATTAAAATAATCTCTAATATTTGGCAGAGAAAGTCCTCCTTGATCTAAATCAGCATAGAGAGTATTGATTGCTATACGAGGAGGCTTCTTTGCCCATACGAATGCAGAGAACATAGATTCAATCTTGGAAAAATACGTTCCTGATAAAAAACAAGGAATAGTAGAAAACAAAAAATTAAATAATGGAAGAATGGACATTTTTATCAGGGCAACCCGACCCAGGATTGATAGTGGCAGGGAGTTCCAGCGTGTAAACATTAAGCGGATTTTAGAAAGAAGGGGATCGAAGTTAAGCATATATAAGTCCGTAACTGACTGTGAGAAATAGACCCCGAGATATCTTTTGGGTTTAGTATTAATGCAACACTTTAGATCGGGATGTATTTCTGGGTCTCTGTTCCCACAAATCAAAATCTCTGTTTTCTTTTTGTTTATCCGGTAACCCCCTAAGGCTTCGAATTCTTCGAAAATCTGAAGCATCTTAACTTGTGAATGAAGCTCAGGTTTAATTAATAACATAATATCATCCGCATAAAGTTTGATCTTACTTATTGAAGGAATAGGGGGAGAGATATTAACACAGTTCCTTATTGCAGCCGCAAGGGGCTCAATAAAGAACGCAAACAAAACTGGGGATAAGGGACATCCCTGTCTCGTACCTCTCTTAACGAAAACAGTACCGACCATTACCGTATTTATAATAATATTTGCTTTGGCCATAGTATACAGATTTCGAATTAAATTTACAATTTTATGGGGAATACCAAAGTGCCTTAAAATAATAAAAAGTGTCTCCCAAACCACCAAATCAAACGCTTTTTCTGCATCTAATAACAAAATCAATGCTGGGATCCCTCGTGTCTCAAAATAATCTAAGGCATCAACTAAATAATGTGTGTTTGTAAACAGTTGCCTTCCTGGAATAAAACCGTTCTGATCCGGGTGGATCAATTCTGTTGAGATTTGATTCATGCGCATTGATATTAATTTAGTAACGATTTTATAATCTGTGTTTAGTAAGGTAATTGGTCGGTACGAGTTTGGGTCTTTAGCATCCTTCCCCTTCTTCAGAAAACTCACCACCGTTCCTTCTCTAAAAGAGTCCGGGATCGGGCCTCCTTCCAACATCGAATTTAATAATAACAAAAAAATATTTGAAAAAGTGCAAAAAAACATTTTTAAAAATTCCGCTGGAAATCCGTCTGGGCCAGAAGCCTTCCCATTTGGTAGGTTTTTGACCACCAATTCTACCTCTTCCACTGAGAAAGGGCATAACAATGCTTCCTGATCGGTTTGAGACAGGCAGGGCAATGCACAATTTTCTAAAAAATCCGATAGTTTTATTTGATCAATACTATGTTGCTGACTATAGATTTTATTATAGTGAGTTAGCATTATCTTCCCTACCCCAATCGAGTCTATTGTATCTATTTGATTCGCTGGGCATCTTAATTCTCTGATCAAATTAGCCGTTGCTTGTTCTCTCACCTGCCAAGCTAGGAACTTCCCAGTAAAATTACTGTCTTCATATATTTTTTGAGAATGTCTGCGAAAAATCTCCTCGCTTTGAGCATAATAATGTGCGCTTAATGCCCTTTTGGCTTCATCTAATTGATGTGAGATCGTATTGGATGAGTTCGCCTGTCTTAATTTGTTTAAAGCTTGTATTCTTTGTTCCAGCGCCTCTTTTTTACTTTTAATTGCTTTAAATACTGCTGCATCTTTACTTATAATTATACCGCGGATAAAGGCTTTCATAGCATCCCAGATAATATTAATCGGGGCCGAGTTGACATTGCGAAATACAAAATCATTAATCTCTGTTTTCAAAGACGTTACCCACATTTCATCATTCAAGTATGTTTTGTTGAATACCCAACGCTTAGGAGTCTTTGAGTTTGGATCCAGAGCAAAATTAATAACCAACATTGCATGATCTGAGAACCCATTATGAATAGGCCTTTGATTCAACATATTAAGCTGTCTAGAGGCTAGAAAAAAGTCAATCCGTGAAAAGGACTTAAACCTGCCTGACCAACATGTGTATTCTTTTTTTGACGGGTATTGAGTGCGCCATGGATCACAAAGGTCCAAAGTTTTTTTATAGTTAAGAATAACTTTCAATGATTTAGGTTTGACTTGTTTCCTAGATTGCGTGGTCTTATCCAGCCGTAAGTTCATAATTAGATTGAATTCTCCTCCAATAATGATATCTCCTACCACCATCAGTAAAGATTGAAATAGATCCTCATAAACTGAGGAGCAATCGTCTACCGGAGCGTATAAACTAACGAATGTAATAGGTCTCAATCTATTTTTTATTCTACAAGAGGCCCAGCACCAACGTCCTGATGCATCCTCATTTGTTTGTATGATCTCAGGATAAATATTCTTATTCAGAAATATGGCAACCCCTCGCTGAGCCTCTGAAAATGAAGAGAAACCACGATATGAGGCCCATTTTTTAAACATAGAGAATTGATCCAATTTTGCATTTGGGATATGAGTCTCCTGCAGCAATATTACCGAAGGATTTTCCGACTTAATCCATAGCTCTATGGCCCGTAGTTTCTTTTGGTTATTTAAGCCGTTCACATTGAAAGAAATAATTTTCAAACAGTCACTACTCAGTATTTAGATAGATTACATATTTTCTGGAGGAATCTCTCATTTTAGTAAACAAAGAACCACCTATCAGGCAGAGAATAGTTAATAAAAAACATAATAATAGACCTAGCACTAAAGACTTCATTATTTTAACCCCTACAACACACCCACCACCCCCCCAAACCCCACCCTCCAATCGCCCCCCCCACCCCCACCATTGGCCAAGATTCCCCAACCCACGCAGACCAATGGTTCCAACCCCCTGCCAATCGGGTGACATCTCTCACCCCCTGGACCCCCTGGACTCCGCACTCCATCCTGTGCACCTGATCCTCCCCTCACCCTACCAAAAAAAACATCATCTAACCACGACCGTCACAACTATCAGTCTATATTTAGGGAAAGAAAAAACCCCAGACCCAACAAAATCCAAGTCCAAGTCCTTAAAGACCATAGATTTCCCAAATTTTTCCAAATTTATCCTTATAAAGAGCTGGAAATGTCCCGGAGTAGTTCCTGCGCTGCTGCAATATCTGACAACATAAAAAATTTGCCTTTCACTAAAACTTTGAGTTTGGATTGCTGTGCTATCGTGGCTTGAGCTCCTTTAGCTTTAAATAATTGTAGCATCTGAACAAACTCTTTTCTTCTACGAGCAGCAGACGCAGACATGTCTGAAAAAATGCGACACTTCACGGTTTCATTGACGAAAAATTGTCTTTGCTGAATTGCCGTTGAAAGAATAGTCTCCTTAATCCGTATGTCCGAAAAATTCAATAAAATTGTTCGAGGAAGGGAAGAATTTGGGAAAGGCTGAGCGGGAACGCGATGTGCTCGCGTAATAGTCAGGTCGCCCTCATGATTAGGGATGACTTTAGATTTCAAAAAAGAGGTGACCCACTGCAGCGTGCTGGGCCCTTCAAGACCCTCCGGAACCCCCACTATGCGTAGGTTAGATCGACGATTATAGTTCTCTAAATCGTCCAATTTGGATTCAAGAGCACGTGAGGTGAGGGAGAGCTGATTTGTGTCCTGTTTGACCTTAATCATTTGATCCTCCAAACTAGAAATGCGGGTTTCAGCTTCTTGCAATCGAGCGGGGAATGCGGAAAAGAGATCTTCCATTTTATCCAGACGTTGATGGATTAAAGCTAGCTCAGATCTCTGGAACCTCTTCAGCTCTCTAACCTCGTCGAGGATTAAATTTAACATATCCTTGACTGTCATCTTCATCTCCCCCACTGTCTCAGTATCCAAATCAAGCAAAGGACTGAGATGGTCCCCATTAGAGACATTAGAGACAAATTTAGTGGTCGAAGCATCTGCCATAGTTGTTGGGGGATGTGCGGAGGGATTATCACTCGACGAAGGCGTAGAAGGCATAGATAACATAGGGGGTGCCCCTAAATTAGATTTAGGCGAAGAATTAGGAGGGTGAATAATTGGAGGAGAGAGAGCAGAAGAAACTTGGGCAGACACGACATTTTTCTTTTCAAAGAGAGGAAATGATTTAGTGCCTTTAACCCCCTCCACTGGGCTTGCCTGCGTGGATGCCCCGTCTTTAAAGAACGAAGACCCTGCGATTTCTGTGCAGTGAGAAGCTTTCAAAACTGAAGATGGACATAGAGATGAAGACAGAGTCTCACAGATAGATTCCTCGAGCTCTTCCGAACTTTCTGCACTGTGACTTCTCTCCTTTGCCTTACCATCACCGAGGCACCCCTTATTTAATAATTTGGCGGCATTCCGCGCCTCTTTAGCCTGAATGCGAGAAGCCTTCGCCTTCCATGTATTCAACAGCTTCCCCATCCCCAAAGCAGATAGAGCAAATATAGGCCTTAATCGTTGTCGTTGTCACTGGATGCTGCTACCATAAGCTACCATAAGCTAGTTTCTGAGATATGAGAGTTCAAAAAGTTCAAAAAGAAATTTTATGTCGTTTTTGCTGAAGCTCACCTGGCGATTGCAGCTCAGCCACCTCTCACTGTAGCAGCCGCATCCAAGACCCTCGGGCGCAGCGTCAATGCTGGGCGCAGGTACAGACACCGGCTCTGGGATGAAATAATACTGTAGACGCTGCCCTGCGATGCTGCGATGCTGCGAAGTACAACGCTATGTCAGAAGCGGCACGTCTCGAAGTCCATGAACCAAGCTGCTTCCCTGCCCAGAAACGATGAAAACGATGAAAACGAGCTTTCACGGCAAGCTAGTAGCAGTATGCTGCTCCCCCGCCGTCTCAGACACGCCAGCCGCTCACGCCGTCAGCCGCCATCAACCGCGCCGGAGCTGCAGAGCTTCGAGGGAAAAGGGAGGAGCCAGGAGCCAGGAGCCGGGAGTCCTCAGGTGCGCGTGGAGGCGTGGATCTCCATCGCGCCGTCCGCTTCCGAAAACTTGATTCTCATGGGTATTCTCTATGCCTTTGTATATTGCTTGTTCAAAGGCAATGAGTTCCGCTGGTGTAGTGTGGGGTGGAGGAATGAATGTTGATTTTAATTTAAGGGTGGTGTCCCCCATTTCTTCTTGTTGAGTGTCATTGGGTGGTAAATTTTCAAAGAATGCTTTGAGTTTAAGTTTGCAAAAGAATTCTGATAATTCGCAATGCAGTTTGAATTTGTCGAGTCTTGCTGTAGGTGAAAAGCCAAGACCTTTATTCAGTACCTCTTCTTCTGCTGTTGTGAGAATGTGATCTGAAAGGTTAGTTATTAGATTCTGCTTGTGCTTGTTCCCGGTTGTGGTTCTTTTGTCCTGCTGCGTGTGTTGGCGCTCGGGTTCTCGTTGTCCTCCCAATGTACTTGGCCTCTCCGTGGGCGTCTTCCTCGTCCCCTCTGGCCTGATCCTAAAAAAGGGAACCGTTGATTAGGGTTGCCGCATTGGGGTGGTGGTTGTTGAAATTGTGGATTCCAGCCGTAGAACATGGGTTAAGTCATAGGTGGGAAAGGAGCCTGGTAGTTGGGTAATATTCCTGGATACGTGTTGGGCCACGGTTGTTGCCACTGTGTGTTTCTTCCTCTCCCTCTTCCACGTTGTCTGTTTCTGTAGTAACTTTTATCTGATCCGGAACTATCACAGCTGCCACCACTGTGTACTGAGGACCCCTCTTCTGATGATATAGAATGGGTTGATCTCGTTGGTGCTTTATAGTCTGCATCTGAATATGGATATGTTTTGACAAATGAAAATTTCTTTAGATCTTTTTGAAATTGTTGAATTTTGGACTGTGTGAGTTCTTCTTTGTAGTCTGCTATTTCTTTGTTAACCTCCTCTAATCTTTTTTTGTATGAGGTTAGTGTAGTCTTGAAATGCTGTTCTGTTGCCTGGATGTCTATCAAGATGGCATCCGAGAGTCTTTTCGCTGTTTGGATTATGAGGATAATCCAATCTCTGGTGCAATGCCATGCAATTTGTGCCCAGTCTCTACGGAATGCTGCATCATCCAGGAATATGCTTGGCGCATTTGTTACTATGAGGCCCTTTGGGGCCGTGTTGGATCGTAAATATTCAGTTAGTATGACCCCGTGTAGTATTGTCCTGATTCGTGTTCTTTTCTTCTCGGACAGATTTTCCCAATCGGCACTTTGTGAAATGGTTTGTGCCACGTTAAAGTCTGCTAGTAGTGGGGAAGCTGCTAAGATGTTACTAACATCCTCGTCTGTGAACGTGAGTCCTGCGTTTTCAGCCCTGGTGTCTTAAAAGTTGTTGATGGAGCGTGTCATGTGAAAATACTGATATAGAATACAGCCAGGTGTCTGTTTATGAATAAAAATTGGCTCTCACAGCTGTGCGCTGTAATTACAAATAAGAACAAAAAGAGAGCGAGGAAAAAGAGAGTAAACTTGTCCTCTTCCCCAATAACTTTAGCGAAACAAAATGGACACGTTTTTGGTGATTTTGAGCAAACGTTTTTCGCTGTCACCTTATGGGAAAATTGAAAGGAGAGTGCACAACTGTTGTAGAAAAACCCCTCACCCACCTACCTAGTAGGTGGCATGCTTCATCATTGGGGCCCAACTGGATTGCCTAGTACAATCCAGCTGTGCTACGACGCCTGAATTACAGCGGAGCAGGATTTTTGAAGTTGAACAGCAAGTGATGTGCTATGTGAGGTGTAGCTATAGGTTAAAAATGTCTCTGAGGAATGCCCTTTGAAAAAAGTTTTATTAGAAGGGTCCCAGGACAAGTGTTAAAAAATTATACGGGATCTCTAGTTAGGAATCTTATTTTCCTTAGTATCCCTTGTAAATAAGGTCTACTAGCTTCAGCCTACTGGTTGGTTCCGGAGGCTTTCATCAGGACCGAAAAAATGGTGACTGGCCGTAAAAGCATGATATAGGCCAGGTGAAGTGTAAATATCAGCACACACCCTAAAGTGTGCCGTGAGTGTAGTGGCAATTTACTCACAGTATCTCCGTATGAGAGTACCTGTAAATAAAAGGTTAGTTAGTAAGAATACATACAACAGTTGTTAACATGCAACTGAATTGAATGCATGCATCTCTGTGCTTGTAGCCGGTAGTCTAATGCCAGTAGCATGGTGGGCATGCACGAACACTAGAAAGAACTTGCGTGGCTACAATGTGCCCCAATAGTGTAAATATACATGGGGAATCCATGAGTGGGTAGACAAAAGGTGAGGCAATAGCATAATATATTAGGGCACATAGTGCTCATAATCTCTATTGTCTATCCGTGGTGTGTGTGTGTTTGTATTACACTCACTATATTGTCTTGTGACAAAAGATAACTCTTGTGATGGCTAGTAACGTATAGTATATTGGCGACATACGCGTGCATATCATTCGACATTGATTAAGTTGTGGCGCGTTGTTTCTTGCTTGGAAATTAGCGTGACGATTAACACACAGACAACAACATAAAAGACAAACAACATAGAGGCTGATAAAGCGATCTCACTTGGTATCGAGGTGGTTATGCCTCTGGTATACGATCGACGTAAAAACTCCCCCTCTTGACCCTAATGGAAAGGTAATGGCGATATATGGATCGGAAGGTTGAGCAGTTTGAGGCTGCGAGGGATTAATTGAAGTGTATTTATCTGCGTCACCAACTATGTGTGGGGCTCGACTGAGCCTCTGTGAAGGGCAACGGTAACCAGTAGGTCAGCGTGCTTCAGGTGAAGCTTAGTACTCACGTTTGTCAGGGAAAGTAAGGTCTGGAGTACCTAGTACGTCGATCGGGTCCGCTTGGTCAGCCCCGTACTAATGGTAGGAGGGGGCTAAGAAGGAAGCGGAAGAAAAGGCGGGATGGCACGTGGGCGGCCCTAAGAAACTAGTGCGTAGTGACTGCAATGGTTGAAAGGTGCCATGGTTGAAAGCTGCGCATGCGTATGCGCAGGGTAAATGAAAGGGAAACATGGTCACGGGGAGAGATATTGACTGTGAATAAAAGTATGTTCTGTAATCCCGCTGCGGTGCAGAGGAAAATGTGGCAAAGTATCTCGGGAAGGATGGAGTCATATGTGTGCCATCCTGTGTGTTCCGGGGAGTTGAGAAGAGTAAATAAAGTGGGTGCCTTCCTGTTAGCAGTGTGCTCTGATGTCTTAATAAAGTTTTAGAGGATGGCAGAATTGCCAATGATATTGAGTGGTGTGATAGCGTAAAGAGTTAGGACATAAATCAGGAAGGGGAAGTGAACTAAAATCCTGTAATGTAAATTGCGAAGTGTAGTAAGTTAAAATACTGTAATATGTATTTTACTTATGAGCATATCTTAGGAAATAGAAACTCTGCACAGGTGATCTCGGCACAGTAGTCTGAGTGCAGAGGGGCATAGAAGGGAGAGGTCACAGGTACGAGGCCCTGTGAGTTAGACTCGAGGTACCAATGGCACGGTATCAGACAAACCAGTGTAGTTAGGAGTGAGCATATGTCTAGGATGGTGATTACACTGCGCATATACTCCAGAATATTACGGAACGTGCAGTTGAGACCGTGATTGCTTCTGTAACATAAATTGATTTTCATGAGCAGTGTATGTTATTCCAGGGTACGTTGTCGTTTAGCCCTGAGATATGGGTTGAGAGTCTGTATACCCAGCGTTGTTCTTTTTCGAACAAACGTTCTTGGATGTTAGTCTGATTAGACTCAAGTTGTTCAATTATGACCCAGGACATGTCGTTGGTGGTATGTCCCTTAGCTAGATAATGTTCTGTGAGTTTTGTTGTGCTGCGTTTGCAACGGATGTTGCTGCGATGTTCGCAGATTCTGATTTTGACTTTTCTGCTCGTCATCCCGACGTACTGTAGTTTGCAAGGGCATGTAATGAGATAGATTACATTTGCCGAATTGCAGTTAGTATGTTTCATGATGGTCCAGGTTTTTCCTTGTTCGAGATGCAAGGTTTTTGTTGTTTGAGTAAGATGGCAGATGCTGCAGTTGCCACATGGGTAGTGGCCTGTCACTTCTGGTACTCCACATGCATTACGTACTGTGTTGGGGACGTGTGGGACCTTTTTTGGTCTGGTGGACACAAGACTGTCTTTAAGGTTGTGAGACCTTTTGTAGGAGAATAAGGGTTTGTCCCATTGCAGTTTACCTGAAGTTACCATTTTCCAATTGCTTTGAATGAGTTTGGCTACTTTGTTTGAGATGGAATTGAAGGTAGTTACGCATGTGAGCGGTATGGATGTCGACGTCTCAACTTTGGGTTCCAAGAGACTATCTCGGTTTTGGTTCCTTGCTCTTTTTTGCGCTCTTTGAATGATTTTGTTAGGGTATCCACGGTTTTGCAGTTTGGTTGTCAATTCTTCTGATTGTCTTTTGAACTCTTTTATTTCACTGCAATTTCGACGCAGTCTAAGGTACTGGCCAAACGGTAAATTGTCCCTCAGTGGCCTTGGGTGAAAGCTCTGGAAATGTAAAAGGGAATTTTTGGCCGTTGGTTTGAAATGGGTTTTTGTCGAAAGTACCCCGTTTCGTGCTTCAATCTCCAGGTCCAAGAAAGTGATGTTGGTACTGCTTGTTGTGTGAGTGAAACGTAAGTTAGGATCAAGTGTGTTTATCCGGTTTAAAAATTCGCTGAGTCTTTAGCTGTCACTTGTCCATATCAGGAATACATCATCGATGTACCTCTTGTAGAAACTGATGTCCTGGGTATACGGTGATTGATGGTTAAAGATATGTAGATCCTCAAAATTAGACACATACAGATCCACTACACTGGGAGCAAAAGTGCTCCCCATAGATGTACCGTACTGTTGGAGAAAGAGGGTGCCTTCATATTCAAAGAAGTTGTCTTTAAGAGCTATTTCAGCACATTCCATTACAAAGGATTTAGGAGTATTATAATCCCAAGTAGTTTTGTCGAGGGAGGTACGAATGACCTCGAGGGTGTCGTCTTGAGGTAGGCTGGTATAAAGGCTTTCTATGTCCAGGCTTACAAGGATAGATGTAGTAGGGTTGAACTAGAGATTATTGATTTGGTTCAATAAGTCTTTGGTATCTCTTAGGTAGGCAGGTGTTGATTGAACCAATGGTTGCAAATAGAAGTCACAAAAGCGGGAAAGGGGTTCGAGTAGCGAGCCTATACCAGAAACAATTGGTCTACCAGGAGGTGGTGTTTTATTTTTATGAATTTTTGGAATGGTGTAGAAATATGGAGTGGTTTTGCCACCTGAGGTGAGGAAGGATGCTTCTTGTTTACTGATATCACCATTGGATTCTGCTTCATGCACCAAGATGTCAATTTTAGTTTTTAGTTTGTCAGTAGGATCTTCGTCCAGTATTTTGTAGTTCTTTGGATCATCTAGAAGGCGTGTGCATTCCAAATGGTAAGCATTCTGGTTTTGAATAACTATGCCTCCGCCTTTCTCTGCTGGTTTTATGATGATATCTGTGTTGTTTTTGAGACTCCTTATGGCGTTAAACTGTTGAGCTGTGGTGTTGCTGAAAACTTGATTCTCATGGGTATTCTCTATGCCTATGTATATTGCTTGTTCAAAGGCAATGAGTTCCGCTGGTGTAGTGTGGGGTGGAGGAATGAATGTTGATTTTAATTTAAGGGTGGTGTCGCCCATTTCTTCTTGTTGAGTGTCATTGGGTGGTAAATTTTCAAAGAATGCTTTGAGTTTAAGTTTGCGAAAGAATTCTGATAATTCGCAATGCAGTTTGAATTTGTCGAGTCTTGCTGTAGGTGAAAAGCCAAGACCTTTATTCAGTACCTCTTCTTCTGCTGTTGTGAGAATGTGATCTGAAAGGTTAGTTATTAGATTCTGCTTATGCTTGTTCCCGGTTGTGGTTCTTTTGTCCTGCTGCGTGCGTTGGCGCTCGGGTTCTCGTTGTCCTCCCAATGTACTTGGCCTCTCCGTGGGCGTCTTCCTCGTCCCCTCTGGCCTGATCCTAAAAAAGGGAACCGTTGATTAGGGTTGCCGCATTGGGGTGGTGGTTGTTGAAATTGTGGATTCCAGCCGTAGAACATGAGTTAAGTCATAGGTGGGAAAGGAGCCTGGAAGTTGGGTAATATTCCTGGATACGTGTTGGGCCACGGTTGTTGCCACTGTGTGTTTCTTCCTCTCCCTCTTCCACGTTGTCTGTTTCTGTAGTAACTTTTATCTGATCCGGAACTATCACTGCTGCCACCACTGTGTACTGAGGACCCCTCTTCTGATGATATAGAATGGGTTGATCTCGTTGGTGCTTTATAGTCTGCATCTGAATATGGATATGTTTTGACAAATGAAAATTTCTTTAGATCTTTTTGAAATTGTTGAATTTTGGACTGTGTGAGTTCTTCTTTGTAGTCTGCTATTTCTTTGTTAACCTCCTCTAATCTTTTTTTGTATGAGGTTAGTGTAGTCTTGAAATGCTGTTCTGTTGCCTGGATGTCTATCAAGATGGCATCCGAGAGTCTTTTCGCTGTTTGGATTATGAGGATAATCCAATCTCTGGTGCAATGCCATGCAATTTGTGCCCAGTCTCTACGGAATGCTGCATCATCCAGGAATATGCTTGGTGCATTTGTTACTATGAGGCCCTTTGGGGCCGTGTTGGATCGTAAATATTCAGTTAGTATGACCCCGTGTAGTATTGTCCTGATTCGTGTTCTTTTCTTCTCGGACAGATTTTCCCAATCGGCACTTTGTGAAATGGTTTGTGCCACGTTAAAGTCTGCTAGTAGTGGGGAAGCTGCTAAGATGTTACTAACATCCTCGTCTGTGAACGTGAGTCCTGCGTTTTCAGCCATGTTGTCTTAAAAGTTGTTGATGGAGCGTGTCATGTGAAAATACTGATATAGAATACAGCCAGGTGTCTGTTTATGAATAAAAATTGGCTCTCACAGCTGTGCGCTGTAATTACAAATAAGAACAAAAAGAGAGCGAGGAAAAAGAGAGTAAACTTGTCCTCTTCCCCAATAACTTTAGCGAAACAAAATGGACACGTTTTTTGGTGATTTTGAGCAAACGTTTTTTGCTGTCACCTTATGGGAATATTGAAAGGAGAGTGCACAACTGTTGTAGAAAAACCCCTCACCCACCTACCTAGTAGGTGGCATGCTTCATCATTGGGGCCCAACTGGATTGCCTAGTACAATCCAGCTGTGCTACGACGCCTGAATTACAGCGGAGCAGGATTTTTGAAGTTGAACAGCAAGTGATGTGCTATGTGAGGTGTAGCTATAGGTTAAAAATGTCTCTGAGGAATGCCCTTTGAAAAAAGTTTTATTAGAAGGGTCCCAGGACAAGTGTTAAAAAATTATACGGGATCTCTAGTTAGGAATCTTATTTTCCTTAGTATCCCTTGTAAATAAGGTCTACTAGTTTCAGCCTACTGGTTGGTTCCGGAGGCTTTCATCAGGACCGAGAAAATGGTGACTGGCCGTAAAAGCATGATATAGGCCAGGTGAAGTGTAAATATCAGCACACACCCTAAAGTGTGCCGTGAGTGTAGTGGCGATTTACTCACAGTATCTCCGTATGAGAGTACCTGTAAATAAAAGGTTAGTTAGTAAGAATACATACAACAGTTGTTAACATGCATCTGAATTGAATGCATGCATCTCTTAGACTTAAACATTTTCATTTAAAAAACTTTGGAAATTCACTGGAAAAACCATAGGTTTCAGGCACGTTATAGTTAGAAATTAGCATTTAAAAAAACCATAGAAATTCACTGAAAAAACCATAGGTTTCAGGCACGTTATAGTTAGAAACTAGTATTTTAAAAACCATAGAAATTAACTGAAAAAAACCATAGGTTTCAGGAACGTTATAGTTAGTTGGACATTTCACTCGTACAAAACCATAGAAATTCCGGCGGTATAGTTAGTTCAGCTAACTATAACTCGCGCCCCCACAATGCACAGCTGATGACATCACATATTACATCACTCATGACATGGTCAGTGACATCACTGATGACATCACTGATGACATCTCAAATGACATCACTGAGGACATCTCTGATGACATCATCCACGTGAAAATCTGATGCACCTCCTCACACCTGAATATAACCTTTGATACAACCACTCTAAAATACAGACTATCATTTTCGAAAAAATAGACACATCAATACCAGTTAATAAATACGCACTGACTGATTCCTAGGTCTACACATACATCCACTCATTCGCCCATACAGTCACTCATACATGCAGACACTCATCAATACAACACTAACATATGCACTCATATACCTATACAGACATTCACACACTGCCACATATCCAGAGTTACTCACACACTTAGTCAGTCATGCAAAGAATCAATCATACTTCCATTTACTCACCTATACAGTTATATAGACACAACGTCACTTATTCATACAGATACTAACACACAATTACTCTCTTATAGAATCACTGATACAAATACACACTCATGGACAGACCATACATTAATCCCGCTTTTATGGAAAACTGACAAATCTCCGTCCCTCGCACCTATAGTGCGAGAAACACGCAATTGGTCAAAAATCCCGCTGGCTCAGTGGACTCAGGAATTACAAAATTCAATTCCCTCAGTTGGTCAGACTCCATCACTGGCCAATGAAATGTTCAACGAATGGATAAACAACTCTCTAAATGCTACGCTCCCTATGAAGAAAACTGCCTTAAAAAGATCTAGGATTTCAGTTCCTTGGTATTCGAATGATTTACGAATGAAAAAGTGCCACTGTAAGAAATTGGAACGTAAATGGCGATTAGGATATGCTGGAGCAGACAAAACCATCTATAGAGAGGCTATCAGAGTATACAAAAAAGACATAAAGAGCGCACAATCTTTATATTACGCACACAAAATTGCAGAGGCCAGCTCCAGCTCTAAGGAGATCTATAAGATTGTAAAAAGTCTTATTAACCTCCCAACGCCTCCACTCACTGACGAAAATCCTCGGCTCCGCTGTGAAGATTTGGCCAATTTCTTCTTCCAGAAAATAAATCTCATTTACTCTTCCTTTCCATCCGCAGAGCAGACTACTTTGAAGGAGTCACCTTTATGTCCCCTACAAGAAAACATATCCGACTGCCTTCCAGTATTGGCGGAATTTCCCCAGATGGATGCAGACCATCTCACCTCCCTCATGCATCAGGTGAAATCAGGGTCCCCTAGGGACCCAGCACCCCCACACATTCTACTCTCTGCCACTCTGACCATTCTTCCTACACTGCTAGCTGTATTAAACACCTCGATCTCTACCAGCACAGTCCCAGTGGCCTAGAAACAGGCCATGATGTGGGCCCTTGTTAAAAAACCCAATCTGGACACCAAGAATCTTAACAACTTTCGTCCGATCTCCTTGCTGCCTTGGGCAGCTAAAATCTTGGAGAAATATATAAACGGCCTATTAACAACTTTTCTCGAACAAAACCAGCTGCTCGATCCCTCCCAGACAGGCTTCCGCCCCAAGCATGGGACCGAGACTGCACTATTGGCCATGACAGAGGAGTCCAGGAGGATCTTAGATCGGGGAGGATTGGTGGCAGTCATCCTCCTCGATCTGAGCGCTGCATTTGATACCGTCAATCACGATATCCTCGTGCAGCGTCTCCTGGACACCGGAATATCTGACAGGGCCTTGGAGTGGCTCAGGTCCTACCTGAATGAAAGATCTTTCCAGGTATATGAGGGCAATGTCACCTCCATCAGTAAGACTCTGGGTTGTGGAGTCCCGCAGGGATCATCGTTGAGCCCGACATTATTTAACGTCTACATGAGGCCACTAGCTGAGATCGTCCATCCGTATGGTATTAAGATCATTACCTACGCGGACGATACTCAGCTGGTGGTTTCTCTGGCACAGGAAGGGGGATCCTCAGCATGCGCGGATCTAGCAGGCTGTCTGGAGATGGTTAAGAGCTGGATGACCAAGTCTTGTCTCAAACTCAATGGAGACAAGACTGAGCCTTCTTCCATCGATACTCTTTGGCCATCCAGTTTGGGACCTGCCCCGGTGCCTAAAGATATCATTAAGAGCCTTGGTGTCTGGCTGGACAGGTCCCTGTCATTTGACCAGCAGGCAATAAGACTATCTGCTATCTGTTTCGGCATCCTTAGAGTCATCAGGAAGGTCCTTCCTCTACTCCCCTTCGAAGCAAGAAAGACCGTGGTTCTGGGCCTGATCCAATCACGGTTGGATTTCGAGAATGCTTTATACCTGGGAGCTCCCGACTCCACTCTACGCAAACTGCAGTTGATACAGAACTGCGCCGCACGGACTCTCTTACAAATCCCCCACAGATCATCAGTAAAGTCCGGCCTAAGGAGACTGCACTGGCTTCCCGTTAGGGAAAGAGTCAATTTCAAATCACTTTGTATTGCACATCAAGCCTTTTGGTCCTCAGGCCCAGCAATTAATTTCCCCCTTATTACACCCTATCAGCCCGTTAGACATCTGCGTTCAACCTTTGCGAATTTGGCCATTGTGCCGAAAATAAAGAAGTCAAGATCGGGAGGCCGCTCCTTTTCCTTTAATGTGGCCAAGCTGTGGAATGCTCTTCCCCAACATCTAAGGTCCAACCCCGACCTCAGTTCCTTCCGCAAACAGCTGAAAACGCTTTTGTTCATTAATCAGTAGTGGGTTAGATATTCTTCCTAAGCAACCTTAGCCCAGTCGGTTTTCTCAGTGCTTGGACGCCCCAGGGCAGCTACGTGCGCTTTATAAAACCCAATTCATTCATTCAATTCATCCATGCAGCCACTCTCACAATTACTGACTCTCACAGTCACACACCTCCCACCTACCCACACACACACTCAGGCAGCCATACAAATACTCAGGCAAGCAATCAATAACCCATATAGACACTCATGCAGCTACTCACCAACCCATGCAGCAGCTTACACAACAACTGACAAACTGGGGGGAACATGGCGGCCGCACGTTAGCCGCTAGCACCCGGAGCTCCCACAGCAGCCACTCAATGAGTTGAATTTGGGATGGAGAGAAGCCTACGCGATTCATGAGTCGGGACAGAGAGGCAGAGATTGAGAAGGAGGAGATTGACTTTTAAACTTCAACTTTAAGCACCCCTGCTGCTTCTTACTGGTGAGGTCGGTGTTTTCCTCAGTTGCGGCGTGTTTCAGGGCGTTACGAGTCAGCCGCGCGGCCGAGAATGTGCAGAGAGGAGGCGGGGAAACGCCTACCTGCACCATCTTGCTGGCTGGAAGCCGCCCTGGAACTCCGGAGAGGACGTAAGGCGGCCACGAGAGGCCACCTTAGGGGGAACGACGCCCGAACCGGCATTAGCGGCTTCTTCCGCCAAGCGCTGGACCGAAGTGGAGAAGCCGAGCAGGAAGGTGGCGGTAAGGTCAGCGAGGCAGCAGTTGCTGCTATCGGTATACAGGACCGAGGCACCAGGGGGGAGACAGAGGCCGGAGGGTTAGATTCTCCGCAGGGGGAGCACTTGCAGGGGATTGGGGCTTCTGGCAGTCAAACCTCTCGGATCCTCAGTAGCACACAGGAGGCTAATACAACGCAAACAGCTGTTATAGCCATTACCAGTAAAGGGCAAAAAGTGTTTAAAAAGTTACAGCGAGTGGAAGGAGGGCCAAAGTAAATAGTAAAAATATCTCTGGCAGAATAGATACTCCGAGGAACATCGTAGAGCAATCCCAGGATTTGAACACTGCCGGGTTTATTCTAGACCCCTCCCCCATTACTGAATCAGTGTCTTCAAGTAGTGACTCTGCCTTTCAGGTATACCAGGTTAAAGGGAGGTCTATAAAACCTAAGAAGCAAAAGAGTAAGTCAATTAATAGCTTGGGTAGAGTGACTCCGTCGCTGCGCTCTTATTTTAGGGTTCAACCAGAGGTGCTGGTTATTAGTGCAAGAACTGAGCCTCCAGGACAGAGCTCGGTAAGCTTAAACACCCCTATAGTACCAGCATCTACATTAGATACGGTCTCTGGGAGCAGTATGGAATTAGTGTTAGATATGTCTTCTCAACAATGAAGTGATCCAGGGGAACCTCTTGGGGGCAAGAATGGTTCGAGCGTGGCCCCTTTGAGCTGTCCTCTGAGTCAATCACAGTTACAGTTACAGCCACAGCCACAGTCACTGACAGTGTTAAACAGTAGTCCTGATGGGGGTTATGAGGGGGGGGCCCTATCTGTATCTGTACCGTCGTCGATATCCTTAACCTCAGGTTGGGATGGTCTTTTCGCTACACTGAGGACATTAAAAAGGGTTTCGCAGTATCCACAGTGAATCAAGGGGAAATTAGGAATTTCTGCGAATCCTTGGAAAAAAAAGTAGACCTAATAAACTCTAGGACGGTAGCTATAGAGAATACTGCTGGAGAATTGAAGGAAGGAAGATTTGGGGTGGGAAAAATATGATATTCAATTGCTAAAGACAGGTCATGTCGACCTTAGCGATAGAATGGAGAGGCTTGAGAACAATGCACGTAGGAATAACCTGCGCTTATTGAACATTCCGGAAGGCAGCGAAGGATCTAACATCCGCTCTTATATCGTCTCCCTACTCAAGACTTCTTTACAGCTTGAAGACTCAGAGGAAGAACTTAGCCAGGACATACAGAGAGTGCACAGAGATCCTTTCCGTAGGAACCCTGATAGACCTAAACCCTGAAAAACCCTTGTTAATTTCCTTACCTTTACCTTAAAGGATAACATTCTCAATTCTGCACTGAAATTGAAAACAGTGAGAGCAAAAGAATTCTCGTTTGAGATCCGGTCTGATCTCTCGAGGAGTACTCTGGAGAGGCAGTGGGAGCTGGGCAGGAGGCTGGAAGATTTAAAAAAAACTAGGCGCAGTAGCCCAGTTGAAATTCCCAGCCTTTTTA
Source organism: Triturus cristatus (assembly GCF_964204655.1). Taxonomy (NCBI): domain Eukaryota; kingdom Metazoa; phylum Chordata; class Amphibia; order Caudata; family Salamandridae; genus Triturus; species Triturus cristatus. Next base: position 451,327,273 of record NC_140593.1, on the reverse strand, counting down.
AAGGTGATGCACAACAACAAAATGCACAATATAAAATCAGTGTAGGAAGCAGACGAGCTGCTTAACAGCATCAGTAAGGGAGATTTATAATGGCTGAGCTTAGTTTAAGGAGCTAATCAGGGGTAATACTGGGCCCAATAGGGTCTTACCTTTTTCTCCTCTTGCATGGAAGAATAAACATAATTAGGGACTACAGAGTCTATAGAGACTATAGAGATTAAACGTTAGTGACACCAATATCAGAAGAGATAGAGATAGAGTACACTTACTTAAATTTCATACTCTATTTATTTGATTAGATTCCATTTGAGTCTGCTTCGCATTAAATATAGATAGAGCCTCTTCTCGTATCTGGTCTCTCTGTCTCCTTAGGAATTTTCTCCTTTTTTTCTAGGTATTGGCTTGGTGGGTACCTCCGGGATGTATTGCCTGGACCTCATCTGTCCAGATAATTGGGGTAAGGGTTCCTAGAGGTGGGGGGTGGGTTTGGGGAGGGCACGGGGTAGGGGTTTGGGTTAGGTGTAGCAAAAAACCAAAAAATATCCTCATTCTTTCTTCTTTTTTGTTTGTATCTGTACTCACGTTACTCTTAAGGTTGGGGTTTTTGGAGCTGAGTTGGTTCAATGCTGGTGTGGGTTGCTCTAATTCATATTTCCAATTTCCTGTGGGCATTTCGGTTAACTTAACATGAGTCTTATACAGATTTTGTCGTGAAATGTCAATGGGTTGCGAACTAGACCAAGAAGGGACAAGATTATAGAGTATCTTCAAGACTCACCGGCTCAGGTCTTGATTCTTCAGGAGACACATCTTCTTAAAGAGGAGATAGCCTCTCTCCTTAAAAATAAAAGATGGGTGGGCTCATATGTATGCACGAATCAGACAGCAAACATTAGATGAGTCCTTATGATATTTAAGAAATCAGCCAAAGCATTTATTTTACAGCAACTGGTTGACCCAGGTGGCAGATGGGTTATCAGTAAAGTTATGATGAGGGAGACTCTGTTCACCCTGGTGGGTTATTATGGACCTAACCAAGATGACCCCTCCAGTCTCAAGACCATTTCTCGCATTTATTAGATTTTCCTGAACCGATAATCTTAGCCGGGGATTTTAATATAGTCTTGAACCCTGCGTTGGACAAAACCCCAAACAGTAGAGCTATGGTCCCTTCCAAATCTCGCGAGTTTTTATTGGAGGCAATGGAACAATTTGCTTTTTCGGATATATGGAGAGAGAGATCGGGTCTGCAGCCGGGTGTATCATTTCGAAATCATAAATATCGGCACTAATCTAGGACAGATTATATGCTGATAAGTAACTCACTAAGAGGCAGAGTGAAGGAAATTTCATATCTGGCCAACCATCTTTCAGATCATTCAGGGGTCCATCTATGTCTGGTGGGTCCACCAGTAGGGCCCGTCCGGACATGGTATGAGGGAGTGGTAGAGAGAGAGTAGTAGAGAGTAGTAGAGAGTGAGTAGTAGAGTAGTAGAGAGTGAGTGGTAGAGAGTAGTAGAGGGTTGTGCTGAGTGTAGATTATGTGTTTAGGGTAGTGCAGTGGTGTTCTGGTAGTGTAGGGAGTCATGCTGGGGGGAGTGTTTTAGGGTTTAGGGTAGTGCAGTGGTATTTGGGTAGTGTACGAAGTCGTGCTGGGGGTAGTTTTTTAGGGTTTATGGCAGTGCTGTGGTGTTCGGGCAGTGTAGGGGGTTGTGCTGGGGGTGGTGTTTTAGGGTTTAGGGCAGTGCAGTGGGGTTCGGCAGTGTAGGGGATCGTGCTGGGGTGGTGTTTAATGGTTTAGGGCAGTGCAGTGGTGTTCGGAAGTGCAAGAGGTCATGCTGGGGTTGGGTTTTAGGGTTTATGGTAGTGCAGCGGTGTTTGGGTAGTGTAGGGGGTCGTGCTGAGGGTAGATTTAGGGTTTAGGATAGTGCAGTGGTGTTTGGGAAGTGTAGGGGGTCGTGCTGGGGGTGGTGTTTTAGGATTTAGGGCAGTGCAGTGGTGTTTGGCAGTGCAGGAGGTCATGCTGGGGTTGGGTTTTAGGGTTTATGGCAGTGCAGTGGTGTTCGGCAGTGTAGGGGGTCATGCTGGGGGTGGTGTTTTATGGTTTAGGGCAGTGCACTGGTGTTCGGGCAGTGTAGGGGGTCATGCTGGGGGAGGTGTTTTGGGGTTTATGGCAGCGCAGTGGTGTTCGGGAAGTGTAGGGGGTCGTGCTGGGGTAGTGTTTTAGGGTAGTGCATTGGTGTTTGTGTTGTGAAGGGGGTCGTGCTGGGGTAGTGTTTTACGGTTTAGGGCAGTGCAGTGGTGTTCGGGCAGTGTAGGGGGTTGTGCTGGGGCTAGTGTTTCAGGGTTTAGGGCAGTGCAGTGGTGTTCGGGCAGTGCAGGAGGTCATGCTGGGGGTAGAGTTTCAGGGTTTAGGGCAGTGCAGTGGTGTTCGGGCAGTGTAGGGGGCCGTGCTGGGAGTGGTGTTTCAGGGTTTAGGGCACTGCAGAGGTGTTCGGACAGTGTAGGGGGTCGTGCTGGGGTGGTGTTTCAGGGTTTAGGGCAGTGCAGTGGTGTTCAGGCAGTGTAGGTGGTCGTGCTGGGGGTGGTGTTTCAGGGTTTAGGGCAGTGAAGTGGTGTTCGGGCAGTGTAGGGGGTCGTACTGGGTGTGGTGTTTCAGGGTTTAGTGCAGTGTAGCAGTGTTAGGGTAGTGTAGGGGGTCATGCTGGGGTGGTGTTTCAATGTTTAAGGCAGTGCAGTGGTGTTCGGGCAGTGTAGGGGGTCGTGCTGGGGATGGTGTTTCAGGGTTTAGGGTAGTGCAGTGGTGTTTGTGTAGTGTAGGGGGTCGTGCTGGTGGTAGTGTTTCAGGGTTTAGGGTAGTGCAGTGATGTTTGTGTAGTGTAGGGGGTCGTGCTTGGGGTAGATTTAGGGGATTAGGGTAGTGCAGTGGTGTTTGTGTAGTGTAAGGGGTGATGCTGGGGGTAGTGTTTTAGGGTTTAGGGCAGTGCAGTGGGCTTTGTGTAGTGTAAGGGGTCGTGCTGGGGGTATTGTTTTAGGGTTTAGGGCAGTGCAGAGGTGTTCGGCTGTGTAGGGGGTCATGCTGGTGGTTTAGGGCAGTGCAGTGGTATTCGGCAGTGTAAGGGGTGTGCTGGGGGTGGTGTTTTAGGGTTTATGGCAGTGCAGTGGTGTTCGGGCAGTGTAGGGGTCGTGCTGGGGCTGGTGTTTTATGGTTTAGGGCAGTGCAGTGGTGTTCGGGCAGTGTATTGGGTTGTGCTGGGGTAGTGTTTTAGGGTTTAGGACAGTGCGGTGGTGTTTGGGCAGTGTAGGGGGTCGTGCTTGGGTAGTGTTTTAGGGTAGTGCATTGGTGCTTGTGTTGTGAAGGGGTCTTGCTTGGGTAGTGTTTTAGGGTTTAGGGCAGTGCAGTGGTGTTTGTGTAGTGTTGGGGGTCATGCGGGGTGGTGTTTCAGGCTTTAGGGCAGTACTGTGGTGTTCGGGCAGTGTAGGAGGTCGTGCTGGGGCTGGTGTTTCAGGGTTTAGGGCAGTGCAGTGGTGTTCGGGCAGTGAAGGAGGTCGTGCTGGGGGTAGAGTTACAGGGTTGAGGGCAGTGCAGTGGTGTTCGGGCAGTGTAGGGGGTCGTGCTGGGAGTGGTGTTTCAGGGTTTAGGGCAGTGCAGTGGTGTTCAGGCAGTGTAGTGGGTCGTGCTGGGGGTAGATTTAGGCTTTAGGGTAGTGCAGTGGTGTTTGTGTAGTGTAAGGGGCCATGCTGGGGGTAGTGTTTTAGGGGTTTAGGGCAGTGCAGTGGGGTTTGTGTAGTGTAAGGGGCCATGCTGGGGGTAGTGTTTTAGGGTTTAGGGCAGTGCAGTGGTATGCAGCAGTGTAAGGGGTGTGCTGGGGGTGGTGTTTTAGGGTTTATGGCAGTGCAGTGGTGTTCGGGCAGTGTAGGGGTCATGCTGGGGGTGGTGTTTTATGGTTTAGGGCAGTGCAATGGTGTTCGGGCAGTGTAGGGGGTTGTGCTGGGGTAGTGTTTTAGGGTTTAGGACAGTGCAGTGGTGTTCGGGCAGTGTAGGGGGTTGTGCTTGGGTAGTGTTTTAGGGTAGTGCATTGGTGCTTGTGTTGTGAAGGGGTCCTGCTGGGGTAGTGTTTTAGGGTTTAGGGCAGTGCAGTGGTGTTTGTGTAGTGTAGGGGGTCATGCGGGGTAGTGTTTCAGGGTTTAGAGCAGTACAGCGGTGTTCTGGCAGTGTAGGGGGTCGTGCTGGGGCTGGTGTTTCAGGGTTTAGGGCAGTGCAGTGGTGTTCGGGCAGTGAAGGATGTCGTGCTGGGGGTAGAGTTTCAGGGTTCAGAGCAGTGCAATGGCGTTCAGGCAGTGTAGGGGTCGTGCTGGGGGTGGTGTTTCAGGATTTAGGGCAGTGCAGTGGTGTTAGGGCAGTGTAGGGGGTTGTGCTGGGGGTGGTGTTTCAGGGTTTAGGGCAGGGCAGTGGTGTTCGGGCAGTGTAGGGGGTCGTGCTGGGTGTGGTGTTTCAGGGTTTAGGGCAGTGCAGGGGTGTTAGGGCAGTGTAGGGGGTCGTGCTGGGGATGGTGTTTCAGGGTCCAGGGTAGTGCAGTGGTGTTTTTGTTGTGTGGGGGGTCATGGTGGTGGTAGTGTTTTAGGGTTTAGGGTAGTGCACTGATGTTTGTGTAGTGTAGGGGGTCGTGCTTTGGGTAGATTTAGGCTTTAGGGTAGTGCAGTGGTGTTTGTGTAGTGTAAGGGGCCATGCTGGGGGTAGTGTTTTAGGGTTTAGGGCAGTGCAGTGGGGTTTGTGTAGTGTAAGGGGTCATGCTGGGTGTAGTGTATTAGGGTTTAGGGCAGTGCAGTGGTGTTCGGCTGTGTAGGGGGTCGTGCTGGTGGTGGTGTTTTAGGGTTTAGGGTTTAGGGCAGTGCAGTGGTATTCAGCAATGTAAGAGGTGTGCTGGGGGTGGTGTTTTAGGGTTTATGGCAGAGCAGTGGTGTTCGGGCACTGTAGGGGTCGTGCTGGGGGTGGTGTTTTATGGTTTAGGGCAGTGCAGTGGTGTTCGGGCAGTGTAGGGGGTTGTGCTGGGGTAGTGTTTTAGGGTTTAGGACAGTGCAGTGGTGTTCGGGCAGTGTAGGGGGTCGTGCTTGGGTAGTGTTTTAGGGCAGTGCATTGGTGCTTGTGTTGTGAAGGGGTCGTGCTGGGGTAGTGTTTTAGGGTTTAGGGCAGTGCAGTGGTGTTTGTGTAGTGTAGGGGGTCATGCGGGGTAGTGTTTCAGGGTTTAGGGCAGTACAGCGGTGTTCGGGCAATGTAGGGGGTCGTGCTGGGGCTGGTGTTTCAGGGTTTAGGGCCGTGCAGTGGAGTTCGGGCAGTGAAGGACGTCGTGCTGGGGGTAGAGTTTCAGGGTTTATGGAAGTGCAGTGGTGTTCGGGCAGTGTAGGGGGTCATGCTGGGAGTGGTGTTTCAGGGTTTAGGGCAGTGCAGTGGTGTTCAGGCAGTGTAGGGGGTTGTGCTGGGGCTAGCGTCTCAGGGTTTAGGGCAGTGCAGTTGTGTTCGGGCAGTGCAGGAGGTCATGCTGGGGGTAGAGTTTCAGGGTTTAGGGCAGTGCAGTGGTGTTCGGGCAGAGTAGGCGGTCGTGCTGGGAGTGGTGTTTCAGGGTTTAGGGCACTGCAGTGGTGTTCGGACAGTGTAGGGGGTCGTGCTGGGGTGGTGTTTCAGGGTTTAGGGCAGTGCAGTGGTGTTCAGGCAGTGTAGGTGGTCGTGCTGGGGGTGGTGTTTTAGGGTTTAGGGCAGTGAAGTGGTGTTCGGGCAGTGTAGGGGGTCGTACTGGGTGTGGTGTTTCAGGGTTTAGTGCAGTGTAGCAGTGTTAGGGTAGTGTAGGGGGTCATGCTGGGGTGGTGTTTCAGTGTTTAAGGCAGTGCAGTGGTGTTCGGGCAGTGTAGGGGGTCGTGCTGGGGGTGGTTTTTCAGGGTTTAGGGTAGTGCAGTGGTGTTTGTGTAGTGTAGGGGGTCGTGCTGGTGGTAGTGTTTCAGGGTTTAGGGTAGTGCAGTGGTGTTTGTGTAGTGTAGGGGGTCGTGCTGGGGCTGGTGTTTCAGGGTTTAGGGCAGTGTAGTGGTGTTCGGGCAGTGAAGGACGTCGTGCTGGGGGTAGAGTTTCAGGGTTCAGGGCAGTGCAATGGTGTTCAGGCAGTGTAGGGGTCGTGCTGGGGGTGGTGTTTCAGGATTTAGGGCAGTGCAGTGGTGTTAGGGCAGTGTAGGGGGTTGTGCTGGGGGTGGTGTTTCAGGGTTTAGGGCAGGGCAGTGGTGTTCGGGCAGTGTAGGGGGTCGTGCTGGGTGTGGTGTTTCAGGGTTTAGGGCAGTGCAGGGGTGTTAGGGCAGTGTAGGGGGTCGTGCTGGGGATGGTGTTTCAGGGTTCAGGGTAGTGCAGTGGTGTTTTTGTTGTGTGGGGGGTCATGGTGGTGGTAGTGTTTTAGGGTTTAGGGTAGTGCACTGATGTTTGTGTAGTGTAAGGGGTCGTGCTTTGGGTAGATTTAGGCTTTAGGGTAGTGCAGTGGTGTTTGTGTAGTGTAAGGGGCCATGCTGGGGGTAGTGTTTTAGGGTTTAGGGCAGTGCAGTGGGGTTTGTGTAGTGTAAGGGGTCGTGCTGGGTGTAGTGTATTAGGGTTTAGGGCAGTGCAGTGGTGTTCGGCTGTGTAGGGGGTCGTGCTGGTGGTGGTGTTTTAGGGTTTAGGGTTTAGGGCAGTGCAGTGGTATTCAGCAATGTAAGAGGTGTGCTGGGGGTGGTGTTTTAGGGTTTATGGCAGAGCAGTGGTGTTCGGGCACTGTAGGGGTCGTGCTGGGGGTGGTGTTTTATGGTTTAGGGCAGTGCAGTGGTGTTCGGGCAGTGTAGGGGGTTGTGCTGGGGTAGTGTTTTAGGGTTTAGGACAGTGCAGTGGTGTTCGGGCAGTGTAGGGGGTCGTGCTTGGGTAGTGTTTTAGGGCAGTGCATTGGTGCTTGTGTTGTGAAGGGGTCGTGCTGGGGTAGTGTTTTAGGGTTTAGGGCAGTGCAGTGGTGTTTGTGTAGTGTAGGGGGTCATGCGGGGTAGTGTTTCAGGGTTTAGGGCAGTACAGCGGTGTTCGGGCAATGTAGGGGGTCGTGCTGGGGCTGGTGTTTCAGGGTTTAGGGCCGTGCAGTGGAGTTCGGGCAGTGAAGGACGTCGTGCTGGGGGTAGAGTTTCAGGGTTTATGGAAGTGCAGTGGTGTTCGGGCAGTGTAGGGGGTCATGCTGGGAGTGGTGTTTCAGGGTTTAGGGCAGTGCAGTGGTGTTCAGGCAGTGTAGGGGGTTGTGCTGGGGCTAGCGTCTCAGGGTTTAGGGCAGTGCAGTTGTGTTCGGGCAGTGCAGGAGGTCATGCTGGGGGTAGAGTTTCAGGGTTTAGGGCAGTGCAGTGGTGTTCGGGCAGTGTAGGCGGTCGTGCTGGGAGTGGTGTTTCAGGGTTTAGGGCACTGCAGTGGTGTTCGGACAGTGTAGGGGGTCGTGCTGGGGTGGTGTTTCAGGGTTTAGGGCAGTGCAGTGGTGTTCAGGCAGTGTAGGTGGTCGTGCTGGGGGTGGTGTTTTAGGGTTTAGGGCAGTGAAGTGGTGTTCGGGCAGTGTAGGGGGTCGTACTGGGTGTGGTGTTTCAGGGTTTAGTGCAGTGTAGCAGTGTTAGGGTAGTGTAGGGGGTCATGCTGGGGTGGTGTTTCAGTGTTTAAGGCAGTGCAGTGGTGTTCGGGCAGTGTAGGGGGTCGTGCTAGGGGTGGTGTTTCAGGGTTTAGGGTAGTGCAGTGGTGTTTGTGTAGTGTAGGGGGTCGTGCTGGTGGTAGTGTTTCAGGGTTTAGGGTAGTGCAGTGATGTTTGTGTAGTGTAGGGGGTCGTGCTTGGGGTAGATTTAGGGGATTAGGGTAGTGCAGTGGTGTTTGTGTAGTGTAAGGGGTGATGCTGGGGGTAGTGTTTTAGGGTTTAGGGCAGTGCAGTGGGGTTTGTGTAGTGTAAGGGGTCGTGCTGGGGGTAGTGTTTTAGGGTTTAGGGCAGTGCAGTGGTGTTCGGCTGTGTAGGGGGTCATGCTGGTGGTGGTGGTTTAGGGCAGTGCAGTGGTATTCGGCAGTGTAAGGGGTGTGCTGGGGTGGTGTTTTAGGGTTTATGGCAGTGCAGTGGTGTTCGGGCAGTGTAGGGGTCGTGCTGGGGGTGGTGTTTTATGGTTTAGGGCAGTGCAGTGGTGTTCGGGCAGTGTAGGGGGTTGTGCTGGGGTAGTGTTTTAGGGTTTAGGACAGTGCGGTGGTGTTTGGGCAGTGTAGGGGGTCGTGCTTGGGTAGTGTTTTAGGGTAGTGCATTGGTGCTTGTGTTGTGAAGGGGTCTTGCTCGGGTAGTGTTTTAGGGTTTAGGGCAGTGCAGTGGTGTTTGTGTAGTGTAGGGGGTCATGCGGGGTGGTGTTTCAGGCTGTAGGGCAGTTCAGTGGTGTTCGGGCAGTGTAGGAGGTCGTGCTGGGGCTGGTGTTTCAGGGTTTAGGGCAGTGCAGTGGTGTTCGGGCAGTGAAGGAGTTCGTGCTGGGGGTAGAGTTACAGGGTTTGGGGCAGTGCAGTGGTGTTCGGGCAGTGTAGGGGGTCGTGCTGGGAGTGGTGTTTCAGGGTTTAGGGCAGTGCAGTGGTGATCAGGCAGTGTAGTGGGTCGTGCTGGGGTGGTGTTTCAGGGTTTAGGGCAGTGCAGTGGTGTTAGGGCAGTGTAGGGGGTTGTGCTGGGGGTGGTGTTTCAGGGTTTAGGGCAGTGCAGTGGTGTTCGGGCAGTGTAGGGGGTCGTGCTGGGTGTGGTGTTTCAGGGTTTAGGGCAGTGCAGGGGTGTTAGGGCAGTGTAGGGGGTCGTGCTGGGGATGGTGTTTCAGGGTTCAGGGTAGAGCAGTGGTGTTTTTGTTGTGTAGGGGGTCGTGGTGGTGGTAGTGTTTTAGGGTTTAGGGTAGTGCACTGATGTTTGTGTAGTGTAGGGGGTCGTGCTTTGGGTAGATTTAGGCTTTAGGGTAGTGCAGTGGTGTTTGTGTAGTGTAAGGGGCCATGCTGGGGTAGTGTTTTAGGGTTTAGGGCAGTGCAGTGGGGTTTGTGTAGTGTAAGGGGTCGTGCTGGGGGTAGTGTTTTAGGGTTTAGGGCAGTGCAGTGGTGTTCGGCTGTGTAGGGGGTCGTGCTGGTGGTGGTGTTTTAGGGTTTAGGGCAGTGCAGTGGTATGCAGCAGTGTAAGGGGTGTGCTGGGGTGGTGTTTTAGGGTTTATGGCAGTGCAGTGGTGTTCGGGCAGTGTAGGGGTCATGCTGAGGGTGGTGTTTTATGGTTTAGGACACTGCAATGGTGTTCGGGCAATGTAGGGGGTTGTGCTTGGGTAGTGTTTTAGGGTAGTGCATTGGTGCTTGTGTTGTGAAGGGGTCATGCTGGGGTAGTGTTTTAGGGTTTAGGGCACTGCAGTGGTGTTTGTGTAGTGTAGAGGGTCATGCGGGGTAGTATTTCAGGGTTTAGGGCAGTACAGCGGTGTTCTGGCAGTGTAGGGGGTCGTGCTGGGGCTGGAGTTTCAGGGTTTAGGGCAGTGCAGTGGTGTTCGGGCAGTGAAGGACATCGTGCTGGGGGTAGAGTTTCAGGGTTTAGGGCAGTGCAGTGGTGTTCAGGCAGTGTAGGGGGTCGTGCTGGGGGTGGTGTTTCAGGATTTAGGGCAGTGCAGTGGTGTTAGGGCAGTGTAGGGGGTTGTGCTGGGGGTGGTGTTTCAGGGTTTAGGGCAGGGTAGTGGTGTTCGGGCAGTGTAGGGGGTCGTGCTGGGTGTGGTGTTTCAGGGTTTAGGGCAGTGCAGAGTTGTTAGGGGAGTGTAGGGGGTCGTGCTGGGGATGGTGTTTCAGGGCTCAGGGTAGTGCAGTGGTATTTTTGTTGTGTGGGGGATCATGGTGGTAGTAGTGTTTTAGGGTTTAGAGTAGTGCACTGATGTTTGTGTAGTGTAGGGGGTCGTGCTTCGGGTAGATTTAGGCTTTAGGGTAGTGCAGTGGTGTTTGTGTAGTGTAAGGGGCCATGCTGGGGGTAGTGTTTTAGGGTTTAGGGCAGTGCAGTGGGGTTTGTGTAGTGTAAGGGGTCGTGCTGGGTGTAGTGTTTTAGGGTTTAGGGCAGTGCAGTGGTGTTCGGCTGTGTAGGGGGTCGTGCTGGTGGTGGTGTTTTAGGGTTTAGGGTTTAGGGCAGTGCAGTGGTATTCAGCAGTGTAAGGGGTGTGCTGGGGGTGGTGTTTTAGGGTTTATGGCAGAGCAGTGGTGTTCGGGCACTGTAGGGGTCGTGCTGGGGGTGGTGTTTTATGGTTTAGGGCAGTGCAGTGGTGTTCGGGCAGTGTAGGGGGTTGTGCTGGGGTAATGTTTTAGGGTTTAGGACAGTGCAGTGGTGTTCGGGCAGTGTAGGGGGTCGTGCTTGGGTAGTGTTTTAGGGCAGTGCATTGGTGCTTGTGTTGTGAAGGGGTCATGCTGGGGTAGTGTTTTAGGGTTTAGGGCAGTGCAGTGGTGTGTGTGTAGTGTAGGGGGTCATGCGGGGTACTGTTTCAGGGTTTAGGGCAGAACAGTGGTGTTCGGGCAATGTAGGGGGTCGTGCTGGGACTGGTGTTTCAGGGTTTAGGGCCGTGCAGTGGAGTTCGGGCAGTGAAGGACGTTGTGCTGGGGGTAGAGTTTCAGGGTTTATGGCAGTGCAGTGGTGTTCGGGCAGTGTAGGGGGTCATGCTGGGAGTGGTGTTTCAGGGTTTAGGGCAGTGCAGTGGTGTTCAGGCAGTGTAGGGGTCATGCTGGGGGTGGTGTTTCAGGGTTTAGGGCAGTGCAGTGGTGTTCCGGCAGTGTAGGGGGTCGTGCTGGGTATGGTGTGTCAGGGTTTAGGGCAGTGCAGTGGTGTTAAGGCAGTGTAGGAGGTCGTGCTGGGGATGGTGCTTCAGGGTTTAGGGCAGTGCTGTGGTGTTCAGGCAGTGTAGGTGGTAATGCTGGGTGTGGTGTTTCACGGTTTAGGGCAGTGCAGTGGTGTTAGGGAAGTATGGGGGTCGTGCTGAGGGTGGTGTTTCAGGGTTTAAGGCAGTGCAGTGGTGTTCGGGCAGTGTAGGGGGTCATGCTGGGGATGGTATTTCAGGGTTTAGGGTAGTGCAGTGGTGTTTGTGTTGTGTAGGGGGTCGTGCTGGTGGTAGTGTTTTAGGGTAGTGCACTGATGTTTGTGTAGTGTAGGGGGTCGTGCTTGGGGTATATTTAGGCTTTAGGGTAGTGCAGTGGTGTTTGTGTAGTGTAGGGGGTCATGCTGGGCGTAGTGTTTTAGGGTTTAGGGCAGTGCAGTGGTATTTGTGTAGTGTAGGGGGTCGTGCTGGGCGTAGTGTTTTAGGGTTTACTGCAGTGGTATTTGTGTAGTGTAGGGGGTCGTGCTGGGGGTAGTGTTTTTGGGTTTAGGGCAGTGCAGTGGTGTTTGGGTAGTGTAGGGGGTCATGCTGGGGGCAGTGTTTTAGGGTTTAGCGTAGTGCAGTGGTGCTTGGTTAGTGTAGGGGGTCGTGCTGGGGCCATTTTTTAGGATTTAGGGCAGTACAGTGGTGTTGGTGTAGTGTAGGGGGTCGTGCTGGGGGTAGTGTTTTAGGGTTTATTGTAGTGCAGTGGTGTTTGGGTAGTGTAGGGGGTCGTGCTGAGGTTAGATTTAGGGTTTAGGGTAGTGCTGTGGTATGGGTAGTGTAGGGGGTCATGCTGGGGGTAGTGTTTTAGGGTTTAGGGTAGTGCAGTGGTGTTTGGGCAGTGTAGGGGGTCATGCTGGGGGTAGTTGTTTACGGTTTAGGGGAGTGCAGTGGTGTTTGGATAGTGTAGGGGGATCTGCTGGGGGTAGTGTTTTAGGGATTATGGTAGTGCAGTGGTGTTTGTGTAGTGTAGGGTGTAGTATTTTAGGGTAGTGCAGTGGTGTTTGTGTAGTGTAGGAGGTTGTGCTGGGGGTAGTGTTTTAGGGTGTATGGCAGTGCAGTGGTGTTCGGGCAGTGTAGGGGTTCGTGCTGGGGGTGGTGTGTTATGGTTTAAGGCAGTGCAGTGGTGTTCGGGCAGTGTAGGGGGTTGTGCTGGGGGTAGTGTTTTAGGGTTTAGGGCAGTGCAGTGGTGTTTGGGCAGTGTAGGCGTCGTGCTTGGGTAGTGTTTTAGGGTAGTGCATTGGTGTTTGTGTTGTAAAGGGGTCGTGCTGGCGTAGTGTTTTAGGGTTTAGGGCAGTGCAGTGGTGTTTGTGTAGTGTAGGGGGTCGTTGGGGGAGTATTTCAGGATTTAGGGCAGTACAATGGTGTTCGGGCAGTGTAGGGTTTGTGCTGGGGCTGGTGTTTCAGGGTTTAGGGCAGTACAGTGGTGTTCGGGCACTGGAGGAGGTCGTTCCGGTGGGTTACGTTTCAGGGTTTAGGGCAGTGCAGTGGTGTTCGGGTGCTGTAGGGGGTTGTGCTGGGAGTGGTGTTTCAGGGTTATGGGCAGTATAGTGGTGTTCAGGCAGTGTAGGGGGTCATGCTGGGGTGGTGTTTCAGGGTTTAGGGCAGTGCAGTGGTGTTCGGGCAGTGTAGGGGGTCGTGCTTGGGGTAGTGGTTTACAGTTTAGGGGAGTGCAGTGGTGTTTGGAAAGTGTAGGGGTTGTGCTGGGGGAAGTGTTTTAGGGTTTAGGGTAGTGCAGTGGTGTTTGTGTAGTATAGGGGGTCGTGCTGGGGGTAGTGTTTTAGAGTTTATGGCAGTGCAGATGTGTTCGGGCAGTGTAGGGGGTCATGCTGGGGTGGGGTTTAATGGTTTAGGGCAGTGCAATGGTGTTTCAGCAGTGTAGGGGGTTGTGCTGGGGTAGTGTTTTAGGGTTTAGTGCAGTGGTGTTTGGGCAGTGTGGGGGGTCGTGCTTGGGTACTGTTTTAGGGTTTAGGGCAGTGCAGTGGTGTTTGTGTAGTGTAGGGGGTCGTGCTGGGGTGGTGTTTCAGGGTTTAGGGCAGTACAGTGGTGTTCGGGCAGTGTAGGGGGTCGGGCTGGGGGTAAAGTTTCAGGGTTTAGGGCAGTGCAGTGGTGTACGGGCAGAGTAGGGGGTTGTGCTGGGAGTGGTGTTTTAGGGTTTATGGCAGTGCAGTGGTGTTCGGGCAGTGTAGGGGGTCTTGCTGGGGTAGTGATTCAGGGTTTAGGGCAGTGCAGTAGTGTTATAGCAGTGTAGGGGGTCGTGCTGGGGGTAAAGTTTCAGGGTTTAGGGCAGTGCAGTGGTGTTAGGGCAGTGTAGGGGTGGTGCTGGGGGTGGTGTTTCAGGGTTTAAGGCAGTGCAGTGGTGTTCGGGCAGTGTAGGGGGTCGTGCTTGGGCTGGTGTTTCAGGGTTTAAGGTAGTGCTGTGGGGTTTGTGTAGTGTAGGTGGTCGTGCTGGTGGTAGTGTTTTAGGGTTTAGGGTAGTGCAGTGATGTTTGTGTAGTGTAGGGGTTTGTGCTTGGGGTACATTTAGGGTTTAGGGTAGTGCAGTGGTGTTTGTGTGGTGTAGGGGGTCATGCTGGGGCTAGTGTTTTACAGTATAGGGCAGAACGGTGGTGTTTTTGTGGTGTACGGGTCATGCTGGTGGTAGTGTTTTAGGGTTTAGGGTAGTGCAGCGGTGTTTGGTTAGTGTAGGGGGTCGTAATGGGGTTGTGTTTTATTGTTTAGGGCAGTGCAGTGGTGTTGGTGTAGTGTAGGGGGTCTTGTTCGGGGTAGGGTTTTAGGGTTTAGGGTAGTGCAGTGGTGTTTGGGTAGTGTATGGGATCGTGCTGATGGTAGATTTAGGGTTTAGGGTAGTGCAGTGGTGTTTGGGTATGTAGGGGGTCGTGCTGGGATAGATTTAGGGTTTAGGGTAGTGCAGTGGGGTTTGGGTAGTGTAGGGGGTCGTGCTGGGGGTAGTGTTTTAGGGTTCAGGGTAGTGCAGTGGTGTTTGGGTAGTGTAGGGGGTCGTGCTGGGGGTAGTGGTTTAGGGTTTAGGGGAGTGCAGTGGTGTTTGGACAGTGTAGGGGGTCGTGCTGGGGGTAGTGTTTTAGGGTTTAGGGTAGTGCAGCGCTGTGTGTGTGTAGTGTAGGGGGTCATGTTTTAGGGTTTTGGGTAGTGCAGTGGTGTTTGGGTAGTGTAGGGGATTGTGCGGGGGTAGTGTTTTAGGGTTTATGGTAGTGCAGTGGTGTTTGGGTAGTGTAGAGCGTCGTTCTGGTGTCAGTGTTTTAGGGTTTATGGGAGTGCAGTGGTCTTTGGGTAGTGTAGGGGGTCGTTCTGGTGGTTAGTGTTTTAGGGTAGTGAAGTGGTGATGGGGTAGTGTAGGGTTTGTGCTGGGGTGGTGTATTAGGGTTTAGGGTACTGCAGTGGTGTTTGGGTAGTGTAGGGGGTCGTGCTGGGGGTGGTGTTTTAGGATATAGGGCAATGCAATGGTGATCCGGCAGTGTAGGGGGTCGTACTGGGGGTGGTGTTTTATGGTTTAGGGCAGTGCATCGTGTTCGGGCAATGTAGGGGGTCATGCCGGGGGTGGTGTTTCATGGCTTAGGGCAGAGCAGTGGTGTTCGAGCAGTGTAGGGCGTCGTAGTGAGGGTGGTTTTTCAGGGTTTAGGGCAGTGGTGTTCGGGCAGTGTAGGGGTCTTATGGGGGGTGGTGTTTTAGGATTTAGGGCAGTGTAGTGGTGTTTGGACAGTGTAGAGTGTCGCGCGGTGGGTGGTGTTTCAGGGTTTAGGGCAGTGCAGTTGTGTTTGGGCGTTGTATGGGGTCGTGCGGGGGTGGTGTTTCAGGTTTTAGGGCAGTGCAGTATTTTTCAGGCAGTGTAGGGGGCCATGCTGGGGGTGGTGTTTCAGGGTCTAGGGCAGTGCAGTGGTGTTTGGGCAGTGTAGGGGGTCATGCTGGGGCTAGTGTTTCAGGGTTTAGGGCAGTGCAGTGGTGATTGGGCAATGTAGGGGGCCTTGCTGGGGGTTGTGTTTCAGGGTTTAGGGCAGGGGTGTTCGGGCATTGTAGGGGGTCTTGCTGGGGGTGGTGTTTCAGAGTTTAGGGCAGTGCAGTGATCTTGGGGCAGTGTAGGGGGTCGTGCTGGGGGTGGTGTTTCAGGGTTTAGGGCAGTGCAGTGGTGTTCGGCAGTGTAGGGGGTCGTGCTGGGAGTGGTGTTTCAGGGTTTAGGGCAGTGCAATGGTGTTCGGGCTGTGTAGGGGGTCATGCTTGGGTAGTGTTTTAGTGTAGTGCATTGGTGTTTGTGTTGTGAAGGGGATCGTGCTGGGGTAGTGTTTTAGGGTTTAGGGCAGTGCAGTGGTGTTCGGGCAGTGTAGGGGGTCGTGCTGGGGGTAAAGTTTCAGAGTTTAGGGCAGTGCAGTGGTGTTCGGGCAGTGTAGGGGGTTGTGCTGGAAATGGTGTTTCAGGGTTTAGGGCAGTGCAGTGGTGTTCGAGCAGTGTAGGGGGTCGTGTTTCAGGGTTTGGGGCAGTGCAGTGGTGTTCGGGCAGTGTAGGGGGACTTGCTGTGGTTGGTGTTTCAGGGTTTAGGGCAGTGCAGTGGTGTTCGGGCAGTGTAGGGGGTTGTGCTGGGGGTGGTGTTTCAGGTTTTAAGGCAGTGCAGTGGTGTTCAGGCAGTGTAGGGGGTCGTGCTGGGGATGGTGTTTCAGGGTTTAGGGTAGTGCAGTGGTGTTTGTGTAGTGTAGGGGGTCGCGCTGGTGGTAGTGTTTTAGGGTTTAGGGTAGTGCAGTGATGTTTGTGTAGTGTAGGGGTTCGTGCTTGGGGTAGATTTAGGGTTTAGGGCAGTGCAGTGGTGTTTGGGCATTGTAGGGGGTTGTGCTGGGGGTGGTGTTTCAGGGGTTTGGGCAGTGCAGTGGTGTTCGGGCAGTGTAGGGGGGTCATGCTGGGGGTGGTGTTTCAGGGTAGTGCAGTGATATTTGTGTAGTGTAGGGGTTCGTGCTTGGGGTACATTTAGGGTTTAGGGTAGTGCAGTGGTGTTTGTGTGGTGTAGGGGTCATGCTGGGGGTCGTGTTTTAGAGTACAGTGCAGAACGGTGGTGTTTGTGTGGTGTAGGGGGTCGTGCTGGTGGTAGTGTTTTAGGGTTTAGGGCAGTGCATGGGTTTTTGGGTGGTGTAGGGGGTCATGCTGGGGGCATTGTTTTAGGGTTTAGGGTAGTGCAGTGGTGTTTGGTTAGTGTAGGGGGTCATGCTGGGGTTGTGTTTTAGGGTTTAGGGCAGTGCAGTGGTGTTGGTGTAGTGTAGGGGGTCGTGTTGGGGGTAGTGTTTTAGGGTTTAGAGTAGTGCAGTGGTGTTTGGCTAGTGTAGGGGGTCATGCTGATAGTAGATTTAGGGTTTAGGGTAATGCAGTTGTGTTTGGGTATGTAGGGGGTCGTGCTGGGATAGATTTAGGGTTTAGGGTAGTGCAGTGGCGTTTGGGTAGTGTAGGGGGTCGTGCTGGGGGTAGATTTAGTGTTAAGGGTTGGGCATTGGTGTTTTGGTAGTGTAGGGAGTCATGCTGGGGGAAGTGTTTTAGGGTTTAGTGTAGTGCAGTGGTATTTGGGGAGTGTAGGGGGTCGTGCTGGGGGTAGTGTTTTAGGGTTCATGGTAGTGCAGTGGTGTTTGGGTAGTGTAGGGGGTCGTGCTAGGGGTAGTGGTTTAGGGTTTAGGGGAGTGCAGTGGTGTTTGGGTAGTGTAGGGGTTCGTGCTGGGGGTAGTGTTTTAGGGTTTAGGGTAGTGCAGTGGTGTTTGTGTAGTATAGGGGATAGTGTTTTAGGGTTTACGGTAGTGCAGTGGTGTTTATGTAGTGTAGGGGGTCGTGCTGGGGGTAGTGTTTTAGGGTTAATGGTAGTGCAGCGGTGTGTGTGTAGTGTAGGGGGTCGTGTTTTAGGGTTTAGGGTAGTGCAGTGGTGTTTGGGTAGTGTAGGGGGTTGTGCGGGGGTAGTGTTTTAGAGTTTATGGTAGTGCAGTGGTGTTTGGGTAGTGTAGGAGGTCATTCTGGTGTCAGTGTTTTAGGGTTTATGGGAGTGCAGGCGTCTTTGGGTAGTGTAGGGGGTCGTTCTGGTGGTTAGTATTTTAGGGTTTAGAGTAGTGAAGTGGTGTTTGGGTAGTGTAGGGGGTTGTGCTGGGGTGGTGTATTAGGGTTTAGGGTAGTGCAGTGGTGTTTGGGTAGTGTAGGGGGTCATGCTGGGGTTGTGTTTTAGGGTTTAGGGCAGTGCAGTGGTGTTTGTGTAGTGTAGGGGGTCGTGCTTGGGGGTGGTGTTTTAGG
Source organism: Triturus cristatus (assembly GCF_964204655.1). Classification (NCBI taxonomy): domain Eukaryota; kingdom Metazoa; phylum Chordata; class Amphibia; order Caudata; family Salamandridae; genus Triturus; species Triturus cristatus. The sequence goes on along the minus strand of NC_140593.1, from coordinate 451,310,122 downwards.
GTATAGGGCAATGCAATGGTGATCCGGCAGTGTAGGAGGTCGTGCTGGGGGTGATGCTTTAAGGTTTAGGGCAGTGCATGGTGTTCGGGCAATGTAGGGGGTCATGCTGGGGGTGGTGTTTCAGGGTTTAGGGCAGTGCAGTGGTGTTCGAGCAGTGTAGGGCGTCATACTGAGGGTGGTTTTTCAGGGTTTAGGGCAGTGGTGTTCGGGCAGTGTAGGGGTCTTACAGGGGGTGGTGTTTCAGGATTTAGGGCAGTGTAGTGGTGTTTGGACAGTGTAGAGTGTTGCGCTGTGGGTGGTCTTTCAGGGTTAAGGGCAGTGCAGTTGTGTTCGGGCGTTGTATGGGGTCGTGCAGGGGTGGTGTTTCAGGGTTTAGGGCAGTGCAGTATTTTTCGGGCAGTGTAGGGGGCCGTGCTCGGGGTTGTGTTTCAGGGTCTAGGGCAGTGCAGTGGTGTTCGGGCAGTGTAGGGGGTCGTGCTGGGGCTAGTGTTACAGGGTTTAGGGCAGTGCAGTGGTGTTCGGGCAGTGTAGGGGGACTTGCTGTGGGTGGTGTTTCAGGGTTTAGGGCAGTGCAGTGGTGTTTGGGCAATGTAGGGGGCCTTGCTGGGGGTTGTGTTTCAGGGTTTAGGGCAGGGGTGTTCGGGCATTGTAGGGAGTCTTGCTGGGGGTGGTGTTTCAGAGTTTAGGGCAGTGCAGTGATCTTGGGGCAGTGTAGGTGGTCGTGCTGGGGGTGGTGTTTCAGGGTTTAGGGCAGTGCAGTGGTGTTCGGGCAGTGTAGGGGGTCGTGCTGGGAGTGGTGTTTCAGGGTTTAGGGCAGTGCATTGGTGTTCGGGCTGTGTAGGGGTCATGCTTGGGTAGTGTTTTAGGGTAGTGCATTGGTGTTTGTGTTGTGAAGGGGGTCGTGCTGGGGTAGTGTTTTAGGGTTTAGGGCAGTGCAGTGGTGTTTGTGTAGTGTAGGGGGTCTTGCGGGGGTGGTGTTTCAGGGTTTAGGGCAGTATAGTGGTGTTCGGGCAGTGTGGGGGTCGTGCTGGGGGTAAAGTTTCAGAGTTTAGGGCAGTGCAGTGGTGTTCGGGCAGTGTAGGGGGTTGTGCTGGGAGTGGTGTTTCAGGAATTAGGGCAGTGCAGTGGTGTTCGAGCAGTGTAGGGGGTCGTGTTTCAGGGTTTGGGGCAGTGTAGTGGTGTTCGGGCAGTGAAGGGGGACTTGCTGTGGGTGGTATTTCAGGGTTTAGGGCAGTGCAGTGGTGTTCGGGCAGTGTAGGGTGACGTGCTGGGATTGTGTTTTAGGGTTTAGGGCAGAGCAGTAGTGTTTGGGCATTGTAGGGGTAATTCTGGGGGTAGTGTTTCAGGGTTTAGGTCAGTGCAGGGGGGCTCGGGCAGTTTAGGGGGTCATGCTGGGGTTGGTGTTTCAGGTTTTTGGGCAGTGCAGTGGTGTTCAGGCAGTGTAGGGGGTCGTGCTGGGGCTGGTGTATCAGGGTTTAGGGCAGTGCAGTGGTGTTCGGGCAGTGTAAGGGTCATGCTGGGGCTGGTGTTTCAGGGTTAAGGGCAGTGCAGTAGTGTTCGGGCAGTGTAGGGGTTCATGCTGGGGCTGGTGTTTCAGGGTTTAGGGCAGTGAGGTGGTGTTCGGGTAGTGTAGGAGGTCATGCTGGGGCTGGTGTATCAGGGTTTAGGGCAGTGCAGTGGTGTTCGGGCAGAGTAAGAGTTGTGCTGGGGCTGGTGTTTCAGGGTTAAGGGCGGTGCAGTGGTGTTCGGGCAGTGTAGTAGTTTGTGCTGGGGCTGGTGGTTCAGGGTTTAGGGCAGTGAGGCGGTGTTTGGGCAGTGTGGGGGTTCATGCTGGGGCTGGTGTTTCAGGGTTAGGGCAGTGCAGTGGTGTTCGGACTGTGGAGGGGTTTGTGCTGGGGCTGGATTTTCAAGGTTTAGGGAAGTGCAGTGGTGTTCGGGCAGTGTAGTGGGTCTTGCTGGGGTTAGTGTTTCAGGGTTTAGGGCAGTGCAGTGGTGTTTCTGCAGTGTAGGAGTCATTCTGGGTGTAGTGTTTTAGGGTTTAGGGCAGTGCAGTAGTGTTCGGGCAGTGTAGGGGGTCGTGCAGTAGTTGGTGTTTCAGGGTTTAGGGCAGTGCAGTGATGTTCGGGCAGTGTAGGAGGTCTTGCTAGGGGTGGTATTTCAGGGTTTTGGGCAGTGGTGTTCGGGCAGTGGAGGGGGTCTTGCTGGGGGTTGTGTTTCAGAGTTTAAGGCAGTGCAGTGGTGTTTGAGTAGTGTAGGGGTCGTGCTGGGGGTGGTGTTTCAGGGTTTAGAGCAGTGCAGTGGTGTTCGGGCTGTGTAGGGCGTCGTGCTGTGGGTGGTGGTTTATGGTTTAGGGTAGTGCAGTTGTGTTTGGGCAGTGTAGGGGGTCGTGCTGGGTGTGGTGTTTCAGGGTTTAGGGCAGTGCAGTGGTGTTAGGGCAGTGTAGGGGGGTCGTTCTGGGGGTGCTGTTTCAGGGTACAAGGCAGTGCAGTGGTGTTCGGGCAGTGTAGGGGGTCGTACTGAGGGTGGTGTTTCAGGGTTTAGGGTAGTGCAGTGGTATTTGTATAGTGTAGGGGTCGTGCTGGTGGTAGTGTTTTAGGGTTTAGTGTAGTGCAGTGATGTTTGTGTAGTGTAGGGGTTCGTGCTTGGGGTAGATTTAGGGTTTAGGGTAGTGCAGTGGTGTGTGTGTGGTGTAGGAGGTCATGCTGGGGGTAGTGTTTTAGGGTTTAGGGCAGAGTAGTGGTGTGTGTGTGGTGTGGGGGGTCGTGCTGGTGGTAGTGTTTTAGGGTTTAGGGCAGTGCAGGGGTGTTTGGGTAGTGTAGGGGGTCATGCTGGGGGCATTTATTTTAGGGTTTAGGGTAGTGCAGTGGTGTTTGGTTAGTGTAGGAGGTCGTGCTGGGGTTGTGTTTTATGGTTTAGGGCAGTGCAGTGGTGTTCGGGCAGTGTAAGGGTCATGCTGGGGCTGGTGTTTCAGGGTTAAGGGCAGTGCAATGGTGTTCGGGCAGTGTAGGGGTTCGTGCTGGGGCTGGTGTTTCAGGGTTTAGCGCAGTGAGGTGGTGTTCGGGCAGTGTAGGGGGCCGTGCTGGTGTATCAGGGTTTATGGCAGTGCAGTGGTGTTCGGGCAGTGTATGAGTTGTGCTGGGGCTGGTGTTTCAGCGTTAAGGGCAGTGCAGTGGTGCTCGGGCAGTGTAGGGGTTCGTGCTGGGGCTGGTGTTTCAGGGTTTAGGGCAGTGAGGTGGTGTTCGGGCAGTGTAGGGGTTCATGCTGGGGCTGGTGGTTCAGGGTTAGGGCAGTGCAGTGGTGTTCGGGCAGTGTAGGGGTTTGTGCTGGGGCTGGTGTTTCAGGGTTTAGGGCAGTGCAGTGGTGTTCAGGGAATATAGGGGGTCGTGTTGGGGCTAGTGTATCAGGGTTTAGGGCAGTGCAGTGGTGTTCGGGCAGTGTAGGGGACGTGCTGGGGTAGTGTTTTAGGGTTTAGGGCAGTGCATTGGTGTTCGGGCAGTGTAGGGGGTCGTGCTGGGGTAGTGTTTTAGGGTTTAGGGCAGTGCAGTGGTGTTCGGGCAGTGTAGGGGGTCGTGCTTGGGTAGTGTTTTAGGGTAGTGCATTGGTGTTTGTGTTGTGAAGGGGGTCGTGCTGGGGTAGTGTTTTAGGGTTTAGAGCAGCGCAGTGGTGTTTGTGTAGTGTAGGGGGTCATGCGGGGTGGTGTTTCAGGGTTTAGGGCAGTACAGTGGTGCTCGGGCAGTCTAGGGGGTCGTGCTGGGGCTTGTGTTTCAGGGTTTAGGGCAGTACAGTGGTGTTAGGGCAGTGAAGGAGGCTGTGCTGGTGGTAGAGTTTCAGGGTTTAGGGCAGTACAATGGTGTTCGCGCAGTGTAGGGGGTCATGCTGGGAGTGGTGTTTCAGGGTTTAGGGCAGTGCAGTGGTGTTCAGGCAGTGTAGGGGGTCGTGCTGGGGGTGGTGTTTCATGGTTTAGGGCAGTGCAGTGGTGTTAGGGCAGTGTAGGGGTCGTGCTGCGGGTGGTGTTTCAGGGTTTAGGGCAGTGCAGTGGTGTTCGGGCAGTGTAGGGGGTCGTGCTGGGTATGGTGTTTCAGGGTTTAGGGCAGTGCAGTGGTGTTAGGGCAGTGTAGGGGGTCGTGCTGGGGGTAGTGTTTTAGGGTTTAGGGCAGTGCAGTGGTGTGTGGGTAGTGTAGGGGGTCATGCTGGGGCAGTGTTTTAGGGTTTAGGGTTTAGGGTAGTGCAGTGGTGTTTGGTTAGTGTAGGGGGTCGTGTTGGGGTACTGTTTTAGGGTTTAGGGCAGTACAGTGGTGTTGGTGTAGTGTAGGGGGTCGTGCTGGGGGTAGTGTTTTAAGGTAGTGCAGTGGTGTTTGGGTAGTGTAGGGGGTCGTGCTGAGGTTAGATTTAGGGTTTACGGTAGTGCAGTGGGGTTTGGGTAGTGTAGGGGGTCGTACTGGGGTAGATTTCGTTTTTAGGGTAGTGCAGTGGTATTTGGATAGTGTAGGGGGTCGTGCTGGGGGTAATGTTTTAGGGTTTAGGGTAGTGCAGTTGTGTTTGGGCAGTGTAGGGGGTTGTGCTGGGGGAAGTGTTTTAGGGTTTAGGGCACTGCAGTGGTGTTTGGGTGGTGTAGGGGTCATGCTAGGGGCATAGTTTTAGGGTTTAGTGTAGTTCAGTGTTGTTTGGTTAGTGTAGGGGTCGTGCTGGGGTTGTATTTTAGGGTTTAGGGCAGTGCATTGGTGTTGGTGTAGTGTAGGGGGTCGTGTTGGGGGTAGTGTTTTAGGTTTTAGGGTAGTGCAGTGGTGTTTGGGTAGTATAAGGGGTCATGTTGATGGTAGATTTAGGGTTTGGGGTAGTGCAGTGGTGTTTGGGTATGTAGGGGGTCGTGATGGGATGTACTTAGGGTTTAGGGTAGTGCAGTGGTGTTTGGGTAGTGTAGGGGGTCGGCTGGGGGTAGATTTAGTGTTTAGGGTAGTGCATTGGTGTTTTGGTAGTGTAGGGAGTCATGCTGGGGGTTGTGTTTTATGGTTTAGTGTAGTACAGTGGTATTTGGGTAGTGTAGGGGGTTGTTCTGGGGGTAGTGTTTTAGGGTTTAGGGTAGTGCAGTGGTGTTTGGGTGGTGTAGGGGGTCTTGCTGGGGTAGTGGTTTAGGGTTTAGGGTAGTGCAGTGATGTATGTGTAGTGTAGGGGGTCATGCTTGGGGTAGATTTTGGCTTTAGGGTAGTGCAGTGGTGTTTGTGTAGTGTAGGGGCTCATGCTGGGGGTAGTGTTTTGGGGTTTAGAGCAGTGCAGTGTTGTTTGTGTAGTGTAGGGGGTCGTGCTGGGGGTAGTGTTTCAGGGTTAAGGGCAGTGCAGTGGTGTTCGGGCAGTGTAGGGGTTCGTGCTGGGGCTGGTGTTTCAAGGTTTAGCGCAGTGAGGTGGTGTTCGGGCAGTGTAGGGGGTCGTGCTGGTGTATCAGGGTTTATGGCAGTGCAGTGGTGTTCGGGCAGTGTATGAGTCGTGCTGGGGCTGGTGTTTCAGGGTTAAGGGCAGTGCAGTGGTGCTCGGGCAGTGTAGGGGTTCGTGCTGGGGCTGGTTTTTCAGGGTTTAGGGCAGTGAGGTGGTGTTCGGGCAGTGTAGGGGTTCATGCTGGGGCTGGTGGTTCAGGGTTAGGGCAGTGCAGTGGTGTTCGGGCAGTGTAGGGGTTTGTGCTGGGGCTGGTGTTTCAGGGTTTAGGGCAGTGCAGTGGTGTTCAGGCAATGTAGGGGGTCGTGTTGGGGCTAGTGTATCAGGGTTTAGGGCAGTGCAGTGGTGTTCGGGCAGTGTAGGGGGACGTGCTGGGGTAGTGTTTTAGGGTTTAGGGCAGTGCATTGGTGTTCTGGCAGTGTAGGGGATGGTGCTGGGGTAGTGTTTTAGGGTTTAGGGCAGTGCAGTGGTGTTCAGGCAGTGTAGGGGGTCGTGCTGGAGGTAGTGGTTTAGGGTTTAGGGTAGTGCAGTGATGTTTTTGTAGTGTAGGGGGTCGTGCTTGGGGTAGATTTAGGCTTCAGGGTAGTGCAGTGGTGTTTGTGTAGTGTAGGGGTCGTGCTGGGGATAGTGTTTTAGGGTTAATGGTAGTGCAGCGGTGTGTGTGTAGTGTAGGGGGTCGTGTTTTAGGGTTTAGGGTAGTGCAGTGGTGTTTAGGTAGTGTAGGGGGTTGTGCGGGGGTAGTGTTTTAGAGTTTATGGTAGTGCAGTGGTGTTTGGGTAGTGTAGGGGGTCGTTCTGGTGTCAGTGTTTTAGGGTTTATGGGAGTGCAGTCGTCTTTGGGTAGTGTAGGGGGTCGTTCTGGTGGTTAGTATTTTAGGGTTTAGAGTAGTGAAGTGGTGTTTGGGTAGTGTAGGGGGTTGTGCTGGGGTGGTGTATTAGGGTTTAGGGTAGTGCAGTGGTGTTTGGGTAGTGTAGGGGGTCGTGCTGGGGTTGTGTTTTAGGGTTTAGGGCAGTGCAGTGGTGTTTGTGTATTGTAGGGGGTCGTGCTTGGGGGTGGGGTTTTAGGGTATAGGGCAATGCAATGGTGATCCGGCAGTGTAGGGGGTCGTGCTGGGGGTGGTGTTTTAAGGTTTAGGGCAGTGCATGGTGTTCGGGCAATGTAGGGGGTCATGCTGGGGGTGGTGTTTCAGGGTTTAGGGCAGTGCAGTGGTGTTCGAGCAGTGTAGGGCGTCATACTGAGGGTGGTTTTTCAGGGTTTAGGGCAGTGGTGTTCGGGCAGTGTAGGGGTCTTACAGGGGGTGGTCTTTCAGGATTTAGGGCAGTGTAGTGGTGTTTGGACAGTGTAGAGTGTCGCGCTGTGGGTGGTGTTTCAGGGTTTAGGGCAGTGCAGTTGTGTTCGGGCGTTGTGTGGGGTCGTGCGGGGGTGGTGTTTTAGGGTTTAGGGCAGTGCAGTATTTTTCGGGCAGTGTAGGGGGCCGTGCTGGGGGTGGTGTTTCAGGGTCTAGGGCAGTGCACTGGTGTTCGGGCAGTGTAGGGGGTCATGCTGGGGCTAGTGTTACAGGGTTTAGGGCAGTGCAGTGGTGTTCGGGCAGTGTAGGGGGACTTGCTGTGGGTGGTGTTTCAGGGTTTAGGGCAGTGCAGTGGTGTTTGGGCAATGTAGGGGGCCTTGCTGGGGTTGTGTTTCAGGGTTTAGGGCAGGGGTGTTCGGGCATTGTAGGGAGTCTTGCTGGGGGTGGTGTTTCAGAGTTTAGGGCAGTGCAGTGATCTTGGGGCAGTGTAGGGGGTCGTGCTGGGGGTGGTGTTTCAGGGTTTAGGGCAGTGCAGTGGTGTTCGGGCAGTGTAGGGGGTCGTGCTGGGAGTGGTGTTTCAGGGTTTAGGGCAGTGCAGTGGTGTTCGGGCTGTGTAGGGGGTCATGCTTGGTTAGTGTTTTAGGGTAGTGCATTGGTGTTTGTGTTGTGAAGGGGGTCGTGCTGGGGTAGTGTTTTAGGGTTTAGGGCAGTGCAGTGGTGTTTGTGTAGTGTAGGGGGTCTTGCGGGGGTGGTGTTTCAGGGTTTAGGGCAGTATAGTGGTGTTTGGGCAGTGTGGGGGTCGTGCTGGGGGTAAAGTTTCAGAGTTTAGGGCAGTGCAGTGGTGTTCGGGCAGTGTAGGGGGTTGTGCTGGGAGTGGTGTTTCAGGGTTTAGGGCAGTGCAGTGGTGTTCGAGCAGTGTAGGGGGTCGTGTTTCAGGGTTTGGGGCAGTGTAGTGGTGTTCGGGCAGTGTAGGGGGACTTGCTGTGGGTAGTATTTCAGGGTTTAGGGCAGTGCAGTGGTGTTCGGGCAGTGTAGGGCGACGTGCTGGGATAGTGTTTTAGGGTTTAGGGCAGAGCAGTAGTGTTTGGGCATTGTAGGGGTAATTCTGGGGGTAGTGTTTCAGGGTTTAGGTCAGTGCAGTAGTGTTCGGGCAGTGTAGGAGGTCGTGCTGGGGTTGGTGTTTCAGGTTTTTGGGCAGTGCAGTGGTGTTCAGGCAGTATAGGGGGTCGTGCTGGGGCTGGTGTATCAGGGTTTAGGGCAGTGCAGTGGTGTTCGGGCAGTGTAAGGGTCATGCTGGGGCTGGTGTTTCAGGGTTAAGGGCAGTGCAGTAGTGTTCGGGCAGTGTAGGGGTTCGTGCTGGGGCTGGTGTTTCAGGGTTTAGGGCAGTGAGGTGGTGTTCGGGTAGTGTAGGAGGTCATGCTGGGGCTGGTGTATCAGGGTTTAGGGCAGTGCAGTGGTGTTCGGGCAGAGTAAGAGTTGTGCTGGGGCTGGTGTTTCAGGGTTAAGGGCGGTGCAGTGGTGTTCGGGCAGTGTAGGGGTTTGTGCTGGGGCTGGTGGTTCAGGGTTTAGGGCAGTGAGGTGGTGTTCGGGCAGTGTGGGGGTTCATGCTGGGGCTGGTGTTTCAGGGTTAGGGCAGTGCAGTGGTGTTCGGACTGTGTAGGGGTTTGTGCTGGGGCTGGATTTTCAGGGTTTAGGGCAGTGCAGTGGTGTTCGGGCAGTGTAGTGGGTCTTGCTGGGGTTAGTGTTTCAGGGTTTAGGGCAGTGCAGTGGTGTTTCGGCAGTGTAGGAGTCATTCTGGGTGTAGTGCTTTAGGGTTTAGGGCAGTGCAGTAGTGTTCGGGCAGTGTAGGGGGTCGTGCAGTAGTTGGTGTTTCAGGGTTTAGGGCAGTGCAGTGATGTTCGGGCAGTGTAGGAGGTCTTGCTAGGGGTGGTGTTTCAGGGTTTTGGGCAGTGGTGTTCGGGCAGTGGAGGGGGTCTTGCTGGGGGTTGTGTTTCAGAGTTTTAAGGCAGTGCAGTGGTGTTTGAGTAGTGTAGGGGGTCGTGCTGGGGGTGGTGTTTCAGGGTTTAGAGCAGTGCAGTGGTGTTCGGGCAATGTAGGGCGTCGTGCTGGGGGTGGTGGTTTATGGTTTAGGGCAGTGCAGTTGTGTTTGGGCAGTGTAGGGGGTCGTGATGGGTGTGGTGTTTCAGGGTTTAGGGCAGTGCAGTGATGTTAGGGCAGTGTAGGGGGGTCGTGCTGGGGGTGCTGTTTCAGGGTATAAGGCAGTGCAGTGGTGTTCGGGCAGTGTAGGGGGTCGTACTTAGGGTGGTGTTTCAGGGTTTAGGGTAGTGCAGTGGTATTTGTATAGTGTAGAGGTCGTGCTGGTGGTAGTGTTTTAGGGTTTAGTGTAATGCAGTGATGTTTGTGTAGTGTAGGAGGTCATGCTGGGGGTAGTGTTTTAGGGTTTAGGGCAGAGTAGTGGTGTGTGTGTGGTGTGGGGGGTTGTGCTTGGGGTAGATTTGGGGTTTAGGGTAGTGCAGTGGTGTGTGTGTGGTGTAGGAGGACATGCTGGGGGTAGTGTTTTAGGGTTTAGGGCAGAGTAGTGGTGTGTGTGTGGTGTGGGGGGTCGTGCTAGTGGTAGTGTTTTAGGGTTTAGGGCAGTGCAGGGGTGTTTGGGTAGTGTAGGGGGTCATGCTGGGGGCATTTTTTCAGGGTTTAGGGTAGTGCAGTGGTGTTTGGTTAGTGTAGGAGGTCGTGCTGGGGTTGTGTTTTAGGGTTTAGGGCAGTGCAGTGGTTTTCGGGCAGTGTAAGGGTCATGCTGGGGCTGGTGTTTCAGGGTTAAGGGCAGTGCAGTGGTGTTCGGGCAGTGTAGGGGTTCGTGCTGGGGCTGGTGTTTCAGGGTTTAGCGCAGTGAGGTGGTGTTCGGGCAGTGTAGGGAGCCGTGCTGGTGTATCAGGGTTTATGGCAGTGCAGTGGTGTTCGGGCAGTGTATGAGTCGTGCTGGGGCTGGTGTTTCAGGGTTAAGGGCAGTGCAGTGGTGCTCGGGCAGTGTAGGGGTTCGTGCTGGGGCTGGTGTTTCAGGGTTTAGGGCACTGAGGTGGTGTTCGGGCAGTGTAGGGGTTCATGCTGGGGCTGGTGGTTCAGGGTTAGGGCAGTGCAGTGGTGTTCGGGCAGTGTAGGGGTTTGTGCTGGGGCTGGTGTTTCAGGGTTTAGGGCAGTGCAGTGGTGTTCAGGCAATGTAGGGGGTCGTGTTGGGGCTAGTGTATCAGGGTTTAGGGCAGTGCAGTGGTGTTCGGGCAGTGTAGGGGGACTTGCTGGGGTAGTGTTTTAGGGTTTAGGGCAGTGCATTGGTGTTCGGGCAGTGTAGGGGGTCGTGCTGGGGTCGTGTTTTAGGGTTTAGGGCAGTGCAGTGGTGTTCGGGCAGTGTAGGGGGTCGTCCTTGGGTAGTGTTTTAGGGTAGTGCATTGGTGTTTTTGTTGTGAAGGGGGTCGTGTTTTAGGGTTTAGGGCAGCGCAGTGGTGTTTGTGTAGTGTAGGGGGTCATGCGGGTGGTGTTTCAGGGTTTAGGGCAGTACAGTGGTGCTCGGGCAGTCTAGGGGGTCGTGCTGGGGCTTGTGTTTCAGGGTTTAGGGCAGTACAGTGGTGTTAGGGCAGTGAAGGAGGCTGTGCTGGTGGTAGAGTTTCAGGGTTTAGGGCAGTACAGTGGTGTTCGGGCAGTGTAGGGGGTCATGCTGGGAGTGGTGTTTCAGGGTTTAGGGCAGTGCAGTGGTGTTCAGGCAGTATAGGGGGTCGTGCTGGGGTGGTGTTTCATGGTTTAGGGCAGTGCAGTGGTGTTAGGGCAGTGTAGGGGACGTGCTGCGGGTGGTGTTTCAGGGTTTAGGGCAGTGCAGTGGTGTTCGGGCAGTGTAGGGGGTCGTGCTGGGTATGGTGTTTCAGGGTTTAGGGCAGTGCAGTGGTGTTCGGGCCGTGTAGGGGGTCGTGCTGGGTATGGTGTTTCAGGGTTTAGGGCAGTGCAGTGGTGTTAGGGCACTGTAGGGGGTCGTGCTGGGAGTGGTGTTTCAGGGTTTAGGGCAGTGCAGTTGTGTTCAGTCAGTGTAGGGGGTTGTGCTGTTGGTGGTGTTTCAGGCTTTAGGGCAGTGCAGTGGTGTTCGGACAGTGTAGGGGGTCATGCTGGTGGTAGTGTTTTAGGGTTTAGGGTAGTGCAGTGATGTATGTGATCATGCTTGGGGTAGATTTTGGCTTTAGGGTAGTGCAGTGGTGTTTGTGTAGTGTAGGGGGTCAGGCTGGGGGTAGTATTTTGGGGTTTAGAGCAGTGCAGTTTTGTTTGTGTAGTGTAGGGGGTCGTGCTGGGGGTAGTGTTTTAGGGTTTAGGGCAGTGCAGTGGTGTTTGGGTAGTGTAGGGGGTCATGCTGGGGCAGTGTTTTAGGGTTTAGGGTAGTGCAGTGGTGTTTGGTTAGTGCAGGGGGTCGTGTTGGGGTACTGTTTTAGGGTTTAGGGCAGTACAGTGGTGTTTGGGCAGTGTAGGGGGTCGTGCTGGGGGTAGTGTTTTAAGGTAGTGCAGTGGTGTTTGGGTAGTGTAGGGGGTCGTGCTGAGGTTAGATTTAGGGTTTATGGTAGTGCAGTGGTATTTGGGTAGTGTAGGGGGTCGTGCTGGGGGTAATGTTTTAGGGTTTAGGGTAGTGCAGTTGTGTTTGGGCAGTGTAGGGGGTCATGCTGGGGGTAGTGGTTTACGGTTTAGGGGAGTCCAGTGGTGTTTAGATAGTGTAGGGGGTTGTGCTGGGGTAGTGTTTTAGGGTTTAGGGTAGTGCAGTGGTGTTTGTGAAGTGTAGGGGGTAGTGTTTTAGGGTTTATGGCAGTGCAGTGGTGTTTGGGCAGTGTAGGGGGTCGTGCTGGTGTTGGTGTTTTATGGTTTAGGGCAGTGCAGTGGTGTTTGTGCAGTGTAAGGGGTCGTGCTGGCGGTAGTGTTTTAGGGTTTAGGGCAGTGCAGTGGTGTTCGGGCAGTGTAGGGGGTCGTGCTGGCATAGTGTTTTAGGGTAGTGCAGTGGTGTTTGTGTAGTGTAGGGGGTCGTGCGGCGTGGTGTTTCAGCGTTTAGGGCAGTACAATGGTGTTCGGGCAGTGTAGGGGTTTGTGCTGGGGCTGGTGGTTTAGGGCAGTACAGTGGTGTTCGGGTAGTGTAGGGGGTCGTGCTGGGGGTGGTGTTGCAGGGTTTAGGGTAGTGCAGTGGTGTTTGTGTAGTGTAGGGGGTTGTGCAGGTGGTAGTGTTTTAGGGTGTAGGGTATTGCAGTGATGTTTGTGTAGTGTAGGGGTTTGTGCTAGGGGTACATTTAGGGTTTAGGGTACTGCAGTGGTGTTTGTGTGGTGTAGGGGGACTTGCTGGGGGTCGTGTTTTAGGGTATAGGGCAGAGCAGTGGTCTTTGTGTGGTGTAGGGGGTCATGCTGGTGGTAGTGTTTTAGGGTTTAGGGCAGTGCAGGGGTGTTTGGGTGGTGTAGGGGGTCATGCTAGGGGCATAGTTTTAGGGTTTAGTGTAGTGCAGTGTTGTTTGGTTAGTGTAGGGGTCGTGCTGGGGTTGTATTTTAGGGTTTAGGGCAGTGCATTGGTGTTGGTGTAGTGTAGGGGGTCGTGCTGGGGGTAGTGTTTTAGGTTTTAGGGTAGGGCAGTGGTGTTTGGGTAGTATAAGGGGTTATGTTGATGGTAGATTTAGGGTTTAGGGTAGTGCCGTGGTGTTTGGGTATGTAGGGGGTCGTGATGGGATATATTTAGGGTTTAGGGTAGTACAGTGGTGTTTGGGTAGTGTAGGGGGTCGGCTGGGGTAGATTTAGGGGCAGATTTATGTTGCACTTGCGCCACAATTGCGCCGCCGTTGCGTCACTTTTGTGACGCAGCAGCGGCGCAAATCCTGCGCCATGGTGCAGGGTATTTACAACGTGACGCATCTGGGAGATGCGTCACGTTGTAAAGCCCTGCGCCACATGTAGGCGTTCCAGGGCAGGTGGGGGCGTTCTGGCGCAGGAACGCCTCCTAAAAGTGGCTGAGTGAAATCTACAAGATTTCACTCAGTCACTTTTGAGCCCATGCTGCGTCAAAACCCTGCGCCTGCTTGAAGCAGGCGTAAGGATTGACGCAGCATTGTGCAGATAGGGCCCCCCAGAGCATTGCTGGAGCTGCGTCGCGCTTGTGACGCAACTCCAGTAATGCGCCACTTTTACGGCACAGATGCGTGACGCATCTGTGCCGTTTTTGCCCCATGGTGCGCCGCATTATAAATGCGGCGCATTCATGATGGCGGAGCTGGGGTGCAAAATAACTGGCGCATCCCTGCTGATATGCAGGGATGCGCCAGTTATTATAAATCTGCCCCTTAGTGTTTAGGGTAGTGCAATGGTGTTTTGGTAGTGTAGGGAGTCATCCTGGGGGGAGTGTTTTAGGGTTTAGTGTAGTGCAGTGGTATTTGGGTAGTGTAGGGGGTCATGCTGGGGGTAGTGTTTTAGGGTTTAGGGTAGTGCAGTGGTGTTTGGATAGTGTAGAGGGTCGTGCTGGGGGTAGTGGTTTAGGGTTTAGGGGAGTGCAGTGGTGTTTGGGTAGTGTAGGGGGTCGTGCTGGGGAAGTGTTTTTGGGTTTAGGGTAGTGCAGTGGTGTTTGTGTAGTGTAGGGGGTAGTGTTTTAGGGTTTAGGGTAGTGCCGTGGTTTTTATGTAGTGTAGGGTTCGTGCTGGGGTAGTGTTTTAGGGTTTAGGGTAGTGCAGTGGTGTTTGTGTAGTGTAGGGGGGCATGTTTTAGGGTTTAGGGTAGTGCAGTGGTCTTTGGATAGTATAGGGGGTTGTGCGGGGGTAGTGTTTTAGGGTTTATGGTAATGCAGTGGTGTTTGGGTAGTGTAGGGGGTCGTGCTGGGGTTAGTGTTTTAGGGTTTATGGTAGTGCAGTGGTCTTTGGGTAGTGTAGGGGGTCATGCTAGGGTTTAGTGTTTTAGGGTTTAGGGTAGTGAAGTGGTGTTTGGGTAGTGTAGGGGGTTGTACTGGGGTGGTGGTTTAGGGTAGTGCAGTGGTGTTTGGGTAGTGTAAGGGGTCGTGCTGGGGTGGTGTTTTAGGGCTTAGGGCAATGCAGTGGTGTTTGGGCAGTGTAGGGGGTCATGCTAGGGGTGGTGTTTTAGGGTTTAGGGCAGTGCATGGTGTTCGGGCAATGTAGGGGGTCATGCTGGGGGTGGTGTTTCAGGGTTTAGGGCAGTGCAGTGGTGTTCGGGCAGTGTAGGGCATCGTGCTGAGGGTGGTTTTTCAAGGTTTAGGGCAGTGGTGTTCGAGCAGTGTAGGGGGTCTTGCTTGGGTGGTGTTTCAGGGTTTAGGGCAGTGCAGTGTTGTTCGGGCAGTGTAGGGGGTCATGCGGGGGTGGTGTTTCAGGGTTTAGGGCAGTGTAGTGGTGTTCGGGCAGTGTAGAGGGTCGTGCGTTGGTTGGTGTTTCAGGGTTTAGGGCAGTGCAGTTGTGTTCGGGTGTTGTATGGGGTCATGTGGGGGGGTGTTTCAGGGTTTAGGGCAGTACAGTATTGTTCGAGCAGTGTAGAGGGCTGTGCTGGGGTGGTGTTTCAGGGTTTAGGGCAGTGCAGTGGTGTTCGGGCAGTGTAGGGGGTCGTGCTGGGGCTAGTGTTTCAGGGTTTAGGGCAGTGCAGTGGTGTTCGGGCAGTGTAGTAGGTCGTGCTAGGGGTGGTGTTTCAGGGTTTAGGGCAGTGCAGTGGTGTTCGGGCAGTGTAGGGGGTCTTGCTGGGGGTGGTGTTTCAGGGTTTAGGGCAGTGGTGTTCTAGCAGTGTAGGGGGTCATGCTGGGGGTGGTGTTTCAGGGTTTAGGGCAGTGCAGTAGTGTTCGGGCAGTGTAGGGGGTCATGCTGGGGGTGGTGTTTCAGGGTTTAGGGCAGTACAGTGGTGTTCGGGCTGTGTGGGGGGTTTTGCTGGGGGTATTTTTTCAGGGTTTAGGGTAGTGGTGTTTGGACAGTGTAGGGGGTGTTGCTGGGGAGGTGTTTCAGGGTTTAGGGCAGTGGTGCTCGGGCAGTGTAGGGGGTCTTGCTGGGGGTGGTGTTTCAGGGTTAGGGCAGTGCAGTGGTGTTCGGGCAGTGTAGGGGTTTGTGCTAGGGCTTGTGTTTCAGGGTTTAGGGCAGGGCAGTGGTGTTTGGGCAGTGTATGGGTCGTGCTGGGGCTAGTGTTTCAGGGTTTAGGGCAGTGCAGTGGTGTTCGGGCAGTGTAGGGCGACATGCTGGGATAGTGTTTTAGGGTTTAGGGCAGAGCAGTAGTGTTTGGGCATTATAGGGGTAATTCTGGGGGGTAGTGTTTTAGGGTTTAGGTCAGTGCAGTAGTGTTCGGGCAGTGTAAGGGGTCGTGCTGGGATTGGTGTTTCAGGTTTTTGGGCAGTGCAGTGGTGTTCAGGCAGTGTAGGGGGTCATGCTGGGGCTGGTGTATCAGGGTTTAGGGCAGTGCAGTGGTGTTCGGGCAGTGTAAGGGTCATGCTGGGGCTGGTGTTTCAGGGTTTAGGGCAGTGAGGTGGTGTTCGGGCAGTGTAAGAGTCGTGCTGGGGCTGGTGTTTCAGGGTTAAGGGCAGTGCAGTGGTGTTCGGGCAGTGTAGGGGTTTGTGCTGGGGCTGGTGGTTCAGGGTTTAAGGCAGTGAGGTGGTGTTTGGGCAGTGTAGGGGTTCATGCTGGGGCTGGTGTTTCAGGGTTAGGGCAGTGCAGTGGTGTTCGGACAGTGTAGGGGTTTGTGCTGGGGCTGGATTTTCAGGGTTTAGGGCAGTGCAGTGGTGTTCGGGCAGTGTAGGGGGTCTTGCTGGGGCTAGTGTTTCAGGGTTTAGGGCAGTGCAGTGGTGTTTGGGCAGTGTAGGAGTCGTTCTGGGTGTAGTGTTTTAGGGTTTAGGGCAGTGCAGTAGTGTTCGGGCAGTGTAGGGGGTTGTGCAGTAGTTGGTGTTTTAGGGTTTAGGGCAGTGCAGTGGTGTTCAGCCAGTGTAGGAGGTCTTGCTAGGGGTGGTGTTTCATGGTTTTGGGCAGTGGTGTTTGGGCAGTGTAGGGGGTCTTGCTGGGGGTTGTGTTTCAGAGTTTAAGGCAGTGCAGTGGTGTTTGAGTAGTGTAGGGGGTCGTGCTGGGGGTGGTGTTTCAGGGTTTAGAGCAGTGCAGTGGTGTTCGGGCAGTGTAGGGGGTCGTGCTGGGGGTGGTGGTTTATGGTTTAGGGCAGTGCAGTTGTGTTTGGGCAGTGTAGGGGGTCGTGCTGGGTGTGGTGTTTCAGGGTTTAGGGCAGTGCAGTGGTGTTAGGGCAGTGTAGGGGGTCGTGCTGGGGTGCTGTTTCAGGGTATAAGGCAGTGCAGTGGTGTTCGGGCAGTGTAGGGGGTCGTACTGGGGTGGTGTTCAGGGTTTAGGGTAGTGCAGTGGTATTTGTGTAGTGTAGGGAGTCGTGCTGGTGGTAGTGTTTTAGGGTTTAGTGTAGTGCAGTGATGTTTGTGTAGTGTAGGGGTTCGTGCTTGGGGTAGATTTAGGGTTTAGGGTAGTGCAGAGTGGTGTTTGTGTGGTATAGGGGGTCATGCTGGGGGTAGTGTTTTAGGGTTTAGGGCAGAGCAGTGGTGTTTGTGTGGTGTAGGGGGTCGTGCTGGTGGTAGTGTTTTAGGGTTTAGGGCAGTGCAGGGGTGCTTGGGTAGTGTAGGGGTTCATGCTGGGGGCATGTTTTTTAGGGTTTAGGGTAGTGCAGTGGTGTTTGCTTAGTGTAGGAGGTTGTGCTGGGGTTGTGTTTTAGGGTTTAGGGCAGTGCAGTGGTGTTCGGGCAGTGTAAGGGTCATGCTGGATCTGGTGTTTCAGGGTTAAGGGCAGTGCAGTGGTGTCTGGGCAGTGAAGGGGTTCCTGCTGGGGCTGGAGTTTCAGGGTTCAGCGCAGTGAGGTGGTGTTCTGGCAGTGTAGGGGGTCGTGCTGGGGCTGGTGTATCAGGGTTTATGGCAGTGCAGTGGTGTTCGGGCACTGTATGAGTCGTGCTGGGGCTGGTGTTTCAGGGTTAAGGGCAGTGCAGTGGTGCTCGGGCAGTGTAGGGGTTCATGCTGGGGCTGGTGTTTCAGGGTTTAGGGCAGTGAGGTGGTGTTCGGGCAGTGTAAGGGTTCATGCTGGGCTGGTGGTTCAGGGTTAGGGCAGTGCAGTGGTGTTCGGGCAGTGTAGGGGTTTGTGCTGGGGCTGGTGTTTCAGGGTTAAGGGCAGTGCAGTGGTGTTCAGGCAATGTAGGGGGTCGTGCTGGGGCTAGTATATCAGGGTTTAGGGCAGTGCAGTGGTGTTCGGGCAGTGTAGGGGGACGTGCTGGGGTAGTGTTTTAGGGTTTAGTGCAGAGCAGTGGTGTTTGGGCAGTGTAGGAGTCATTCTGGGTGTAGTGTTTTAGGGTTTAGGGCAGTGCAGTAGTGTTCGGGTAGTGTAGGGGGTTGTGCAGAGGATGGTGTTTTTAGGCTTTAGGGCAGTGCAGTGGTGTTCGGGCAGTGTAGCGGGTCTTGCTGGGGGTGGTGTTTCAGGGTTTTGGGCAGTGGTGTTCAGGCAGTGTAGGGGGTCGTGCTGGGGGTGGTGGTTTCTGATTTAGGGCTGTGCAGTGGTGTTTGGGCAGTTTAGGGGGTCGTGCTGGGTGTGGTATTTCAGGGTTTATGGCAGTGCAGTGGTTTTAGGGCAGTGTAGAGGGTCGTGCTGGGTGTGGTGTTTCAGGGTTTAAGGTAGTGCAGTGGTGTTTGTGTAGTGTAGGGGGTCGTGCTGGTGGTAGTGTTTTAGCGTTTAGGGTAGTGCAGTGATGTTTGTGTAGTGTAGGGGTTCGTGCTTGGGGTAGATTTAGGGTTTAGGGTAGTCCAGTGGTGTTTGTGGTGTGTAGGGGGTCATGCTCGGGGTAGTGTTTTAGGGTTTAGGGCAGAGCAGTGGTGTTTGTGTGGTGTAGGTGGTTGTGCTGGTAGTAGTGTTTTAGGGTTTAGGGCAGTGCAGTTGTGTTCGGGTGTTGTATAGGGTCATGTGGGGGGTGTTTCAAGGTTTAGGGCAGTACAGTATTGTTCGAGCAGTCTAGAGGGCCGTGCTGGGGGTGGTGTTTCAGGGTTTAGGGCAGTGCAGTGGTGTTCGGGCAGTGTAGGGGGTCGTGCTGGGGCTAGTGTTTCAGGTTTTAGGGCAGTGCAGTGGTGTTCGGGCAGTGTAGAGGGTCGTGCTGGGGGTGGTGTTTTAGGGTTTAGGGCAGTGGTGTTCTAGCAGTGTAGGGGGGTCTTGCTGGGGTGATTGTGAGAAGTTGGCCTGGTATATGATGCTCACTAGTTAAAGTGATCACCTTGTACCATGCCAAGCAACCCTTATGGTGTGGTTGTAAGTCAACCTTTTCGGACTAGCTGCCCTAGTGGTAGCGTAGGCTAAGCAGTCTTTGAGGCTAAACTCGTGATGCGTGTTAAGCCAGCTGTTTTACCAAATGCAACCCCCTTTTATACCAATGAAAGGACACCACACAGATATATATTCAAAATATATATGTATTTATTTCTCAAAGTAACCCCTAGTCTCTTTATGAGCACAGGAGCACAAATCGTCAAACAAGATTATCACAGAATACACAGAAGTTGCACTTTATATGGATAGGCCCTGGTGGCCACTCAAACCATATACTAAAATAGTGGTATAAGTACCACGAACAGAAAAGGGAAAAGGCCTAGGGCCTCTAGAATCGCTGGGCCTACGAGGAGCTAACGTCAGTTAGTGACCAGGAGGTCCACGGGTGGCGTGTGCAGAGCAAATAGTCACACGCGTGCTCCCATGGGTTTCAATGGGTGCGTAAAAAGTACAAAGTTACTGCAAAAGGAATCTTCCGGATGACCTAGGAACTTAAGATTTGGAACACAGGCACTAGAGATGTATTACTACACTTGGGCACAGGTGTGCCAGCTTTACCTCACCCACAGGAAGCGGGTGCATAGGCCTCGAAGTGCGTCGGGTTGCTTCTATCTGTTCCGTGGAGCTTGAAGACAAAGATGCTGCAGGCGGTCGGTCCGGGAGAGATGCAGTGGATCCAAGAGTGGATCGGAGATGTTGAAGACCTGTAAGCAGAGGGGACAGTGTTCACAGTCACTAGCCAGTGACCAGCGTGGCACCAGGCGATGTCGGGTGCAAACAGGTGATGAGGGGTAGCTTGTCTCCGCAGCCACGTGGTCCCTGAAGGTCGACGACGTCCAGGAGTCGGCTCACGAGCTGTCCCACGCAGGCTCTCGCTGTCGGCGGTGTCGGCGACTTGATCGAAGCAAACAAGCCTTGGCAAAAGCAATTGCAGGAGGATTCGGAAAGCAGCTGTTGGTTCTGACCAGCAAGGTCAGAGGGATTGCTCCTTTGGAGGGGAGCAAGGGCCAGTCTGGAGCAACCAGACCAGCGGTGTTTGTCGTAGATTTCGTCGCCAAGATGGCCACTAGCCAGCGGGCCAGCAACCGGTTAGGCGCGTCGAGTGGCAAAATGCAGAAGGGCCCCACGCAGATCGTGGAGATGCTGGAGGGCTCACCTTTGGTGCAGATGCTGCTCGAGGGTTGGGCTTCTCAGGACCCAAAGCACAACTTGGAGGGAGCCTCGGTTGTTGCACTGGTCAGCTTGTCGTAGTCGTTCCAAGATGGCTGGCTCCACGTGTCTCGGTGCCTCCACGGGTCTCCTCTTTTCAGGGACTGTGGATCGGGCGGTGAGAGGTCTGGAGGTCCAGGTCTTGTCAGTCTCTGGGCTCGGGCTCCGGCGGGAGGCGGCGGCAAAGCAGACGTTGATGCGCTGGATGGTGCTTGCGTTAGCAAGGTGGTCACTCCCTGACCACAGGGGAGATTTTCTTCAGTCTTCTGTGCAGCAGAATGTCGAAGTTCCCGTCTTCTTCTTAGTTTCAAGTTGATTCCAGGATGTCTGAAGTCTTAGGACACAGCTCCTACCTTTATTCGGATTCTAGGGGCCGGACTACCTGCTAGGTCCCTCCCTATGGGTGGGACCAGGAAGGGGGGTGGTTACACCCCCAATCCTTTGTCCAGCTCGCCCCAGGCCCGGGACTGGTGTGCCCCAGGACCGGTTTGAACTGGCATATGCACCGAGGCTCCTTGTGAGCCACAGGCATGTCTGGTTTCTTTCAAGCCCTACCTGACCAATACACAAAATCCTGTCTGGGGTGGTGCACGCACCTCCCCTGGCAGGAAACCCTTTGTCCACACCTCCCAAGCTGGAAGGACTCCCAGCAGCAGGAGGGCAGACTTGTGTCTGTGGTGGCAGCATCCATTTTGTGGAGCTGAGGCTATGTCTGATTTTACCCGGGTTTCAGGTACTGTACATGTCGTGTCCCTCTAGAAGGGTGGAATGCTAACCCCGTCGCCAGAATTGGCGAGGGGTTAGTATTCCAATTCGTATGACACCTTACTCGACATGTTTTGATAAAGCCAAACCAAAGATAGCATTTAACCGCGAGGTTCATAATGCACTTAAGAGTATATGGTATGACGATATCTGGAAACAGTAGAAGGAAGTTGTTCCGACCACTGCAGACAGGCTCAGCTCATGCCAGAGCACCATCTCACATGGAACCAAGCACTCTGCCTTCAGGATTGTTAAGGCCTGCCATAGGAGTGACTTATAGGTTACCAGGTGTCCCATTTAAGTTTAGGTATAGGTATACTACACCTAAGTAAGAGGTGATTACACCAACTTACCCCAGCTGAGTGATCAGCCAGTTGTGTCAGATTGTTAGGCCAAGCCTGGGGTGGCATAATACATGCTTCAGCCCCCGGCAGGCCTTGGATACACCAATGCCCTGGGTACCTAGTGTACACTGGTACAGGGGCTGACAGGGTGATCCAACCAATTGGGTATGTACCTAGGGTACATGGAGTCCATTTTACAGAGAGAGCAGATAGCCTGAGAGCCTGAATGGCAGGATCTCAGGCCAACTAAGTCGAAAAACCAGCTAGACACTAGGCAAAAATTTGGGGGTAACCATAGTCAGATATCCACCTTCCTACACAACCCCCCCCCAAACGAAGGGAGATAAGGCTGACCTTGACCAGGTAAGCCTATATTGCCCAAGTGGCCATATAAGGAGGAACCAGCACTGGCATGGTTACCCCCTGTCTCATGGTCCACTAAGCAATCCCTCACCCTAAGGGTATCAGAGGGTCTCCACCATAGGGAATCTCTACCTGTGGTGTGTCTTGGCAAAGTAAAAGGCTGGTGTTGAGATGGAGTACTGAAGTGAGTGTCCTCAAAGTGAGGCCTCAGCTTCCTCCAATCATCCTCCACCATGGATGCCTTTCTTTCTTTAACTGAGTTGCACTGTGCTCTCAGGGTCAGCCTCTGGCTACCTAAAGCTGGAGGCTGGGTCCCTTTTGTGGGCTTACTGGAGGGACAGGTCAGGTTTGGGGCCCTAAGGTCCCATGTTTGCCTGTGCCCAACAGAATCCCCCTGGGGGAGGTCCCTAACTACCTGTAAAGGAGATCCCTCAGGAATGTTTTTACCCATCACCTGACTAGGGCTACTAGCCAGGCAATCCTCATTCTTTTGATGGGGGGGTTCTTGTGGACAGGGGCCCTCTGGGGGTCCACTGGCCTCCCTGACCTCTGCAGCCCTGGGCTGACTGAGGCAGGGTAG
The DNA here is from genome assembly GCF_964204655.1 of Triturus cristatus. Lineage (NCBI taxonomy): Eukaryota > Metazoa > Chordata > Amphibia > Caudata > Salamandridae > Triturus > Triturus cristatus. Next base: position 451,288,834 of record NC_140593.1, on the reverse strand, counting down.
AGAGAGGCAGGCTACCTGCACCAGACTGGATCCCACCTTGGAAGGGGCCACTGACATCAGAGGCTCTGCCAGGCCAGGCCTGGCTACCTCTGGGGCAGTTCCTTCACAAGGGGTGAGGTCAGATCCCTGAGGAGGCTGACCTTTTCCTAATGTCTGGGGAGAGGGAGACTTTTCTTCCTCCCCACTACTCTCAGTTTGTGTGGAGTGATCCATTGTTTCAGGCTTCACTACACCTATGTCAGTCTGAGTATAGGCTGAGACCATTACAGCCTTGCCAACCTTTTCAGGGGGGCACTCAGTTTGTGTTTGAGCTGTGACTGTCACAGCTCTGCCAGTCCCTACAGGGAAGTCTGTCTGTGCCTGGGCTGTGGCTACCACTGCCCTTCCAACCTTTTCAGGGAGGAAATCTATTTGGACAGGGGTTGTGAATGGCACAACCCCCCTACCCTTTTGTGAAAGGCCTACCATTTTAGAATGGGTGTCTTGTTCAACTCCAGCCCAAGCTGAGAGTTCTAAGTCATTCCCCAGTAAGCAGTCTACAGGCAAGGTTGGGGACACTGCTACCCTTTTAGGGCCAGTGACCCCTCCCCAGCTGAGACATACCTCTGCCATGGGATGACTGTTTTGTTTGCCATCAATGTTAGTCACCTGGTAGGAGAAACCAGGCAAAAGCTGCTCAGAGGGAACTAGCCAATGGGCCACCATTGTGATGCTAGCTCCAGTGTCTCTGTAGGCCTCAGCTTTTGTACCATTGATGTAGGGCTCCTGTCTGTACCTACCCAAAGTGTTGGGACAGGCAGTGAAGTTGGCAAACCCCATGCCACCATCACAGACAAGAGTGGTTGCTGTAGGGGAATTGGCTAAGCCAGGGTCCCCCTGTGTTCCCCAAGTAAACCCACCCAGATTTCTGGGGGCACTCCCACCACCTGGGGGATTACTGCTGACAGTAATAGGTGGTGTGACAGGAGTAATTGGAGGAACAGTTTTGTTTTTAGCCCTTGGGCAACCGCTGTCAGTTTTCCAATGCCCAGGAGTTTTACACTCATGGCAGTAGGGCTTTTTAGCTGTGGTAGAGGAGGGAGCTTGGGACCCACCACCCTGTGTGGAGTTTTGGGGCCCTGAGGAAGGTTTCTCTTTTTCTTTATCCCCACCCTTCTCTTGAGGCTTGGTGGTATCTTTCTTTTGGTCACCACCCTGGTTTTTAGGCCTGATCCTGGTCCTGACCCATTTATCTGCCCTCTTTCCCAATTCTTGGGGAGAGGTCAAATCTGAGTCTACCAGGTGTTGATGGAGAAGCTGGTTTTGACAATTACTTAAAATCTGCTCTCTCATCATCAAATTGTACAATCCTGTATAATCCGACACCTTACTTCCCAGCAACCAACCCTCCAAAGCCTTAGTGGCACATTCCACATATTCAGACCAGTCCTGAGTCTGTGTCTTCTGGGTGTCTCTGAACATTAACCTGTACTGTTCAGTGGTTAAGCCTAACCCATCAACTAGGACACTCTTCAGGACTCTGTAATTTCTGACATCCTCTTCTCTAACAGTGAGGAGTCTATCTCTGCCTCTCCCCTCAAAGGAGAGCCATAAGATTGCTGCCCACTGGTCTTCAGGAACCTGCTGCACTTTGCAGGCTCTCTCAAGAGCAGTCATCCATTTGTGGATGTCATCCCCACTTTTGTAGGGGGGCACAATCTTGGACAGGTTCCTATTGTCAAAGACCCTATCTTTGTCCCTAGGGACATTGCTGCCACCAGTGGGTATAGACCCACTCTCTCTATGCTGCCTAGCCTTGCTCAGTTTTTCTTCCATCAGGGCTACTTCTAGCTCCTGCTTCCTGATCCTCAGCTGGGCTTCCTGCATTCTGGCCTCATGTTCCCTCCTCTGAGGGGTGGTCATCCTTCTCCTGGAGTGACCTTGAGAGCCTCTAGAGCCATGGGAAGCATTGGAGTCACCTGAGCGATTCCTTTGCCTTCCAAGCCCTGTGTTAAGTCCACTGGGGAGATCCAGTGGGTTGAACCCACTGTCAGTCCCCAATAGCCTTGGTTTAGCTGGGCCAAGTATAATACTTGGCACTGGGCTAGTTCTCCCTTCATCCTCACTACTGTCAGTATCCTTTTCACTCTCATCCTCTGTGGTAGGCATCCCATCTAAGGGGTGACTATTGGAACTGGGTACCTCTGTAGTATCTTCAGAAGGGGGGCCTCCTGTTCCTGACCCTAAGGGGGCTAACTGGGAAGCTTTCTTGAGTGCTCTCTGATTCTCATCATTCTGTAAGAGCTCTCTGAGCTCAGCAGAGTTTGGGTTCTTGGGCTGTTTAAGGCCTCTAAGAGTTGCCAAATGCCTGAGCTCATTCTGATTAAGGGTAGCAAAGCTGGATGGTGCCCTCTGGGGGTCACTCTCAACAGAGATGGGTACAGTGGACCCCTCTGCCCCGGCCATTGCTCTTAAGTGTGGGTGGATGTGTTGCAATCTACCTACACTTGGGTTTACCTACTAAACCTATCTAGTAGTTGTAGTCAGGGTGTGCTACTCCCTTTGCTCTACAACAACTAAGTTCAGTAGAACTTATGTATATCTAATCTTGTTTTATATGTACCTACAGGTACCTATGTGATCTTTCAATTGGTAACCAAGAGATTACAATGGTAAAACACAGCAAGCTCAAATCCAACCGCTGCTCACCAATGTGAGAAGTTGGCCTGGTATATGATGCTCACTAGTTAAAGTGATCACCTTGTACCATGCCAAGCAACCCTTATGGTGTGGTTGTAAGTCAACCTTTTCGGACTAGCTGCCCTAGTGGTAGCGTAGGCTAAGCAGTCTTTGAGGCTAAACTCGTGATGCGTGTTAAGCCAGCTGTTTTACCAAATGCAACCCCCTTTTATACCAATGAAAGGACACCACACAGATATATATTCAAAATATATATGTATTTATTTCTCAAAGTAACCCCTAGTCTCTTTATGAGCACAGGAGCACAAATCGTCAAACAAGATTATCACAGAATACACAGAAGTTGCACTTTATATGGATAGGCCCTGGTGGCCACTCAAACCATATACTAAAATAGTGGTATAAGTACCACGAACAGAAAAGGGAAAAGGCCTAGGGCCTCTAGAATCGCTGGGCCTACGAGGAGCTAACGTCAGTTAGTGACCAGGAGGTCCACGGGTGGCGTGTGCAGAGCAAATAGTCACACGCGTGCTCCCATGGGTTTCAATGGGTGCGTAAAAAGTACAAAGTTACTGCAAAAGGAATCTTCCGGATGACCTAGGAACTTAAGATTTGGAACACAGGCACTAGAGATGTATTACTACACTTGGGCACAGGTGTGCCAGCTTTACCTCACCCACAGGAAGCGGGTGCATAGGCCTCGAAGTGCGTCGGGTTGCTTCTATCTGTTCCGTGGAGCTTGAAGACAAAGATGCTGCAGGCGGTCGGTCCGGGAGAGATGCAGTGGATCCAAGAGTGGATCGGAGATGTTGAAGACCTGTAAGCAGAGGGGACAGTGTTCACAGTCACTAGCCAGTGACCAGCGTGGCACCAGGCGATGTCGGGTGCAAACAGGTGATGAGGGGTAGCTTGTCTCCGCAGCCACGTGGTCCCTGAAGGTCGACGACGTCCAGGAGTCGGCTCACGAGCTGTCCCACGCAGGCTCTCGCTGTCGGCGGTGTCGGCGACTTGATCGAAGCAAACAAGCCTTGGCAAAAGCAATTGCAGGAGGATTCGGAAAGCAGCTGTTGGTTCTGACCAGCAAGGTCAGAGGGATTGCTCCTTTGGAGGGGAGCAAGGGCCAGTCTGGAGCAACCAGACCAGCGGTGTTTGTCGTAGATTTCGTCGCCAAGATGGCCACTAGCCAGCGGGCCAGCAACCGGTTAGGCGCGTCGAGTGGCAAAATGCAGAAGGGCCCCACGCAGATCGTGGAGATGCTGGAGGGCTCACCTTTGGTGCAGATGCTGCTCGAGGGTTGGGCTTCTCAGGACCCAAAGCACAACTTGGAGGGAGCCTCGGTTGTTGCACTGGTCAGCTTGTCGTAGTCGTTCCAAGATGGCTGGCTCCACGTGTCTCGGTGCCTCCACGGGTCTCCTCTTTTCAGGGACTGTGGATCGGGCGGTGAGAGGTCTGGAGGTCCAGGTCTTGTCAGTCTCTGGGCTCGGGCTCCGGCGGGAGGCGGCGGCAAAGCAGACGTTGATGCGCTGGATGGTGCTTGCGTTAGCAAGGTGGTCACTCCCTGACCACAGGGGAGATTTTCTTCAGTCTTCTGTGCAGCAGAATGTCGAAGTTCCCGTCTTCTTCTTAGTTTCAAGTTGATTCCAGGATGTCTGAAGTCTTAGGACACAGCTCCTACCTTTATTCGGATTCTAGGGGCCGGACTACCTGCTAGGTCCCTCCCTATGGGTGGGACCAGGAAGGGGGGTGGTTACACCCCCAATCCTTTGTCCAGCTCGCCCCAGGCCCGGGACTGGTGTGCCCCAGGACCGGTTTGAACTGGCATATGCACCGAGGCTCCTTGTGAGCCACAGGCATGTCTGGTTTCTTTCAAGCCCTACCTGACCAATACACAAAATCCTGTCTGGGGTGGTGCACGCACCTCCCCTGGCAGGAAACCCTTTGTCCACACCTCCCAAGCTGGAAGGACTCCCAGCAGCAGGAGGGCAGACTTGTGTCTGTGGTGGCAGCATCCATTTTGTGGAGCTGAGGCTATGTCTGATTTTACCCGGGTTTCAGGTACTGTACATGTCGTGTCCCTCTAGAAGGGTGGAATGCTAACCCCGTCGCCAGAATTGGCGAGGGGTTAGTATTCCAATTCGTATGACACCTTACTCGACATGTTTTGATAAAGCCAAACCAAAGATAGCATTTAACCGCGAGGTTCATAATGCACTTAAGAGTATATGGTATGACGATATCTGGAAACAGTAGAAGGAAGTTGTTCCGACCACTGCAGACAGGCTCAGCTCATGCCAGAGCACCATCTCACATGGAACCAAGCACTCTGCCTTCAGGATTGTTAAGGCCTGCCATAGGAGTGACTTATAGGTTACCAGGTGTCCCATTTAAGTTTAGGTATAGGTATACTACACCTAAGTAAGAGGTGATTACACCAACTTACCCCAGCTGAGTGATCAGCCAGTTGTGTCAGATTGTTAGGCCAAGCCTGGGGTGGCATAATACATGCTTCAGCCCCCGGCAGGCCTTGGATACACCAATGCCCTGGGTACCTAGTGTACACTGGTACAGGGGCTGACAGGGTGATCCAACCAATTGGGTATGTACCTAGGGTACATGGAGTCCATTTTACAGAGAGAGCAGATAGCCTGAGAGCCTGAATGGCAGGATCTCAGGCCAACTAAGTCGAAAAACCAGCTAGACACTAGGCAAAAATTTGGGGGTAACCATAGTCAGATATCCACCTTCCTACAGTGATGTTTTAGGGTTTAGGGCAGTGCAGTGGTGTTCGGGCAGTATAGGGGGTCATGCTGGGGTTGGTGTTTCAGGGTTTAGGGCAGTGGTGTTCGGGCAGTGTAGGGGTGAAGCTGGGGAGGTGTTTTAGGGTTTAGGGCAGTGGTGTTCGGGCAGTGTAGGGGGTCTTGCTGGGGGTGGTGTTTCAGGGTTATGGCAGTGCAGTGGTGTTCTGGCAGTGTAGGGGTTTGTGCTGGGTCTTGTGTTTCAGGGTTTAGGGCAGGGCAGTGGTGTTCGGGCAGTGTATGGGTCGTGCTGGGGCTAGTGTTTCAGGGTTTAGGGAAGTGCAGTGGTGTTCGGGCAGTGTAGGGCGACGTGCTGGGATAGTGTTTTAGGGTTTAGGGCAGAGCAGTAGCGTTTGGGCATTGTAGGGGTAATTCTGGGGGTAGTGTTTTAGGGTTTAGGTCAGTGCAGTAGTGTTCGGGCAGTGTAGGGGGTCGTGCTGGGATTGGTGTTTCAGGTTTTTGGGAAGTGCAGTGGTGTTCGGGCAGTGTAGGGCGACGTGCTGGGATAGTGTTTTAGGGTTTAGGGCAGAGCAGTAGCGTTTGGGCATTGTAGGGGTAATTCTGGGGGTAGTGTTTTAGGGTTTAGGTCAGTGCAGTAGTGTTCGGGCAGTGTAGGGGGTCGTGCTGGGATTGGTGTTACAGGTTTTTGGGCAGTGCAGTGGTGTTCAGGCAGTGTAGGGGGTCGTGCTGGGGCTGGTGTATCAGGGTTTAGGGCAGTGCAGTGGTGTTCGGGCACTGTAAGGGTCATGCTGGGGCTGGTGTTTCAGGGTTAAGGGCAGTGCAGTAGTGTTCGGGCAGTGTAGGGGTTCGTGCTGGGGCTGGTGTTTCAGGGTTTAGGGCAGTGAGGTGGTGTTCGGGTAGTGTAGGGGGTCATTCTGGGGCTGATGTTTCAGGGTTTAGGGCAGTGCAGTGGTGTTCGGGCAGTGTAAGAGTCGTGCTGGGGCTGGTGTTTCAGGGTTAAGGGCAGTGCAGTGGTGTTCGGGCAGTGTAGGGGTTTGTGCTGGGGCTGGTTGTTCAGGGTTTAGGGCAGTGAGGTGGTGTTCGGGCAGTGTAGGGGTTCATGCTGGGGCTGGTGTTTCAGGGTTAGGGCAGTGCAGTGGTGTTCGGACAGTGTAGGGGTTTGTGCTGGGGCTGGATTTTCAGGGTTTAGGGCAGTGCAGTGGTGTTCGGGCAGTGTAGGGGGTCGTGCTGGGGCTAGTGTTTCAGGGTTTAGGGCAGTGCAGTGGTGTTTGGGCAGTGTAGGAGTCATTCTGGGTGTAGTGTTTTAGGGTTTAGGGCAGTGCAGTAGTGTTCGGGCAGTGTAGGGGTTTGTGCAGTAGTTGGTGTTTCAGGGTTTAGGGCAGTGCAGTGGTGTTCGGGCAGTGTAGGAGGTCTTGCTAGGGGTGGTGTTTCAGGGTTTTGGGCAGTGGTGTTCGGGCAGTGTAGGGGGTCATGCTGGGGGTTGTGTTTCAGAGTTTAAGGCAGTGCAGTGGTGTTTGAGTAGTGTAGGGGGTCGTGCTGGGGGTGGTGTTTCAGGGTTTAGAGCAGTGCAGTGGTGTTCGGGCAGTGTAGGGGGTCGTGCTGGGGGTGGTGGTTTATGGTTTAGGGCAGCGCAGTTGTGTTTGGGCAGTGTAAGGGGTCGTGCGGGGTGTGGTGTTTCAGGGTTTAGGGCAGTGCAGTGGTGTTAGGGCAGTGTAGGGGGGGTCGTGCTGAGGGTGCTGTTTCAGGGTATAAGGCAGTGCAGTGGTGTTCGGGCAATGTAGGGGGTCATACTGGGGGTGGAGTTTCAGGGTTTAGTGTAGTGCAGTGATGTTTGTGTAGTGTAGGGGTTCATGCTTGGGGTAGATTTAGGGTTTAGGGCAGTGCAGTGGTGTTTGTGTGGTGTGGGGGGTCATGCTGGAGGTAGTGTTTTAGGGTTTAAGGCAGAGTAGTGGTGTTTGTGTGGTGTAGGGGGTCGTGCTGGTGGTAGTGTTTTAGGGTTTAGGGCAGTGCAGGGGTGTTTGGGTAGTGTAGGGGTCATGCTGGGGGCATTGTTTTAGGGTTTAGGGTAGTACAGTGGTGTTTGGTTAGTGTAGGGGGTCGTGCTGGGGTTGTATTTTAGAGTTTAGGGCAGTGCAGTGGTGTTCGGGCAGTGTAAGGGTCATGCTGGAGCTGGTGTTTCAGGGTTAAGGGCAGTGCAGTGGTCTTCGGGCAGTGTAGCGGTTCGTGCTGGGGCTGGTGTTTCAGGGTTTAGCGCAGTGAGGTGGTGTTCGGGCAGTGTAAGGGGTCGTGCTGGGGCTGGTGTATCAGGGTTTAGGGCAGTGCAGTGGTGTTTGGGCAGTCTAAGAGTCGTGCTGGGGCTGGTGTTTCAGGGTTAAGGTCAGTGCAGTGGTGCTCGGCCAGTGTAGGGGTTCGTGCTGGGGCAGGTGTTTCAGGGTTTAGGGCAGTGAGTTGGTGTCCGGGCAGTGTCGGGCTTCATGCTGGGGCTGGTGGTTCAGGGTTAGGGCAGTGCAGTGGTTTTCGGGCAGTGTAGGGGTTTGTGCTGGGGCTGGTGTTTCAGGGTTTAGGCAGTGCAGTGGTGTTCAGGCAGTGTAGGGGGTCATGCTGGGGCTAGTGTTTCAGGGTTTAGGGCAGTGAAGTTGTGTTCGGGCAGTGTAGGGGGACGTGCGGGGGTAGTGTCTTAGGGTTTAGGGCAGAGCAGTGGTGTTTGGGCAGTGTAGGAGGGATTCTGGGTGTAGTGTTTTAGGGTTTAGGGCACTGCAGTAGTGTTTGGGCAGTGTAGGGGATTGTGCAGAGGGTGGTGTTTTTAGGGTTTAGGGCAGTGCAGCGGTGTTCGGGCAGTGTAGGGGGTCTTGCTGGGGGTGGTGTTTCAGGGTTTTGGGCAGTGGTGTTTGGGCAGTGCAGGGAGTCTTGCTGGGGGTTGTGTTTCAGAGTTTAAGGCAGTGCAGTGGTGTTTGAGTAGTGTAGGGGGTCGTGCTGGGGGTGGTGTTTCGGGGTTTAGGGCTGTGCAGTGGTGTTTGGGCAGTGTAGGGGGTCGTGCTGGGGGTGGTGTTTCAGGGTTTAGAGCAGTGCAGTGGTGTTCGGGTAGTGGAGGGGGTTGTGCTGGGTGTGGTGTTTCAGGGTTTAGGGCAGTGCAGTGGTTTTAGGTCAGTGTAGGGGGTCGTGCTGGGGGTGGTGTTTCAGGGTATTAGGCAGTGCAGTGGTGTTCGGGCAGTGTAGGGGGTCGTGCTGGGGGTGGTGGTTTATGGTTTAGGGCAGCGCAGTTGTGTTTGGGCAGTGTAAGGGGTCATGCTGGGTGTGGTGTTTCAGGGTTTAGGGCAGTGCAGTGGTGTTAGGGCAGTGTAGGGGGGGTCGTGCTGGGGGTGCTGTTTCAGGGTTTAGAGCAGTGCAGTGGTGTTCTGGTAGTGGAGGGGGTCGTGCTGGGTGTGGTGTTTCAGGGTTTAGGGCAGTGCAGTGGTTCTAGGGCAGTGTAGGGGGTCGTGCTGGGGGTGGTGTTTCAGGGTATTAGGCAGTGCAGTGGTGTTCGGGCAGTGTAGGGGGTCGTGCTGGGGGTGGTGTTTCAGGGTTTAAGGTAGTGCAGTGGTGTTTGTGTAGTGTAGGGGGTCGTGCTGGTGGTAGTGTTTTAGGGTTTAGGATAGTGCAGTGATGTTTGTGTAGTGTAGGGGGTCATGCTTGGGGTAGATTTAGGCTTCAGGGTAGTGCAGTGGTGTTTGTGTAGTGTAGGGGGCATGCTGGTGGTAGTGTTTTAGGGTTTAGGGCAGTGCAGTGGTGTTTGTGTTGTGTAGGGGGTCATGCTGGGGGTGGTGTTTTAGGGTTTAGGGCAGTTCAGTGGTGTTTGGGTAGTGTAGGTGGTCATGCTGGGGGCAGTGTTTTAGGATTTAAGGGTTTAGGGTAGTGCAGTGGTGTTTGGTTAGTGTAGGGGGTCGTGCTGGGGTTGTGTTTTAGGGTTTAGGGCAGTGCAGTGGTGTTGGTGTAGTGTAGGGGCTCGTGTTGGGGGTAGTGTTTTAGGGTTTAGGTTAGTGCAGTGGTGTTTGGGTAGTGTAGGGGTCGTGTTGGGGTAGTGTTTTAGGGTTTAGGGTAGTGCAGTAGTGTTTGGGTAGTGTAGGGGTCGTGCTGATGGTAGATTTCGGGTTTAGTGTAGTGCAGTGGTGTTTGGGTGTTTAGGGGGTCGTGCTGGGATAGATTTAAGGTTTAGGGTAGTGCAGTGGTGTTTGGGTAGTGTAGGGGGTCGTGCTGAGGGTAGATTTAGTGTTTAGGGTAGTGCAGTGGTGTTTGGGTAGTGTAGGGGGTCGTGCTGGGGGTAGATTTAGTGTTTAGGGTAGTGCAATGTTGCTTTGCTAGCGTAGGGAGTCTTGCTGGGGGGAGTGTTTTAGGGTAGTGCAGTGGTATTTGGGTAGTGTAGGGGGTCGTGCTGGGGGTAGTGTTTTAGGGTTTAGGGTAGTGCAGTGGTGTTTGGGTAGTGTAGGGGGTCGAGCTGGGCATAGTGGTTTAGGGTTTAGGGGAGTGCAGTGGTGTTCGGGTAATGTAGGGGGTCGTGCTGGGGTTAGTATTTTAGGTTTTAGGGTAGTGCAGTGGTTTTTGTGTAGTGTGGGGGGTAGTGTTTTAGGGTTTAGGGTAGTGCAGCGGTGTTTGTGTAGTGTAGGGGGTCATGTTTTAGGGTTTAGGGTAGTGCAGTGGTCTTTAGGTAGTGTAGGATGTTGTGCAGGGGTAGTGTTTTAGGGTTTATGGTGGTGCAGTGGTGTTTGGGTAGTGTAGGGGGTCATGCTGGGGTTAGTGTTTTAGGGTTTATGGTAGTGCAGTGGTGTTTGGGTAGTGTAGGGGGTCATGCTGGGTGTTAGTGTTTTAGGGTTTAGGGTAGTGAAGTGGTGTTTGGGTAGTGTAGGGGGTCGTGCTGGGGTGGTTTTTTAGGGTTTAGGGCAGTGCAGTGGTGTTTGTGCAGTGTAGGGGGTCATGCTGGGGGTGCTGTTTTAGGGTTTAGGGGAGTGCCATGTTGGTAGGGCAGTGTAGGGGGTCGTGCTGGGGGTGGTGTTTTAGGGTTTAGGGTAGTGCAGTGGTGTTTGGGTAGTGTAGGGGGTCGTGTTGGGGGTAGTGTTTTAGGGTTTAGGGTAGTGCAGTGGTGTTTGGGTAGTGTAGGGGTCGTGCTGATGGTAGATTTAGGGTTTAGTGTAGTGCAGTGGTGTTTGGGTGTGTAGGGGGTCGTGCTGGGATAGATTTAAGGTTTAGGGTAGTGCAGTGGTGTTTGGGTAGTGTAGGGAGTCATGCTGGGGGAGTGTTTTAGGGTTTAGGGTAGTGCAGTGCTATTTGGGTGGTGTAGGTGGTCGTGCTGGGGGTAGTGTTTTAGGGTTTAGGGTAGTGCAGTGGTGTTTGGTTAGTGTAGGGGGTCGTGCTGGGGGTAGAGTTTTAGGGTTTAGGGTAGTGCAGTGGTATTTGTGTAGTGTGGGGGCAGTGTTTTAGGGTTTAGGGTAGTGCAGCGGTGTTTGTGTAGTGTAGGGGGTCATGTTTTAGGGTTTAGGGTAGTACAGTGGTCTTTGGGTAGTATAGGATGTTGTGCGGGGGTAGTGTTTTAGGGTTTATGGTAGTGCAGTGGTGTTTGGGTAGTTTAGGGAGTCGTGCTGGGGTTAGTGTTTTAGGGTTTATGGTAGTTCAGTGATCTTTGGGTAGTGTAGGGGGCCGTGCTGGGGGTTAGTGTTTTAGGGTTTAGGGTAGTAAAGTGGTGTTTGGGTAGTGTAGGGGGTCATGCTGGGTGTGGTGTTTTAGGGTTTAGGGTAGTGCAGTGGTGTTTGGGTAGTGTAGGGGGTCCTGCTAGGTGTGGTGTTTTAGGGTTTAGGGAAGTACAGTGGTGTTTGTGTAGTGGGGGGTGTTTTAGGGTTTAGGCAGTGCAATGATGGTAGGGCAGTGTAGGGGTCGTGCTGGTGGTGGTGTTTTAGGGTTTAGGGCAGTGCATGGTTTTTCGGTCAATGTAGGGGGTCATGCTGGGGGTGGTGTTTCAGGGTTTAGGGCAGTGCAGTGGTGTTCAGGCAGTGTAGGGGGTCGTGCTGAGGGTGGTTTTTCAGGGTTTAGGGCAGTGGTGTTCGGAGAGTGTAGGGGATCTTACTGGGGTGGTGTTTCAGGGTTTAGGGCAGTGTAGTGGTGTTCGGGCAGTGTAGAGGGATGTGCGGTGAGTGGTGTTTTAGGGTTTAGGGCAGTTCAGTGGTGTTTGGGTAGTGTAGGTGGTCATGCTGGGGGCAGTGTTTTAGGATTTAAGGGTTTAGGGTAGTGCAGTGGTGTTTGGTTAGTGTAGGGGGTCGTGCTGGGGTTGTGTTTTAGGGTTTAGGGCAGTGCAGTGGTGTTGGTGTAGTGTAGGGGCTCGTGTTGGGGGTAGTGTTTTAGGGTTTAGGTTAGTGCAGTGGTGTTTGGGTAGTGTAGGGGTCGTGTTGGGGTAGTGTTTTAGGGTTTAGGGTAGTGCAGTAGTGTTTGGGTAGTGTAGGGGTCGTGCTGATGGTAGATTTCGGGTTTAGTGTAGTGCAGTGGTGTTTGGGTGTTTAGGGGGTCGTGCTGGGATAGATTTAAGGTTTAGGGTAGTGCAGTGGTGTTTGGGTAGTGTAGGGGGTCGTGCTGAGGGTAGATTTAGTGTTTAGGGTAGTGCAGTGGTGTTTGGGTAGTGTAGGGGGTCGTGCTGGGGGTAGATTTAGTGTTTAGGGTAGTGCAATGTTGCTTTGGTAGCGTAGGGAGTCTTGCTGGGGGGAGTGTTTTAGGGTAGTGCAGTGGTATTTGGGTAGTGTAGGGGGTCGTGCTGGGGGTAGTGTTTTAGGGTTTAGGGTAGTGCAGTGGTGTTTGGGTAGTGTAGGGGGTCGAGCTGGGCATAGTGGTTTAGGGTTTAGGGAAGTGCAGTGGTGTTCGGGTAATGTAGGGGGTCGTGCTGGTGTTAGTATTTTAGGGTTTACGGTAGTGCAGTGGTTTTTGTGTAGTGTGGGGGGTAGTGTTTTAGGGTTTAGGGTAGTGCAGCGGTGTTTGTGTAGTGTAGGGGGTCATGTTTTAGGGTTTAGGGTAGTGCAGTGGTCTTTGGGTAGTGTAGGATGTTGTGCAGGGGTAGTGTTTTAGGGTTTATGGTGGTGCAGTGGTGTTTGGGTAGTGTAGGGGGTCATGCTGGGGTTAGTGTTTTAGGGTTTATGGTAGTGCAGTGGTGTTTGGGTAGTGTAGGGGGTCGTGCTGGGTGTTAGTGTTTTAGGGTTTAGGGTAGTGAAGTGGTGTTTGGGTAGTGTAGGGGGTCGTGCTGGGGTGGTTTTTTAGGGTTTAGGGCAGTGCAGTGGTGTTTGTGCAGTGTAGGGGGTCATGCTGGGGGTGCTGTTTTAGGGTTTAGGGGAGTGCCATGTTGGTAGGGCAGTGTAGGGGGTCGTGCTGGGGGTGGTGTTTTAGGGTTTAGGGTAGTGCAGTGGTGTTTGGGTAGTGTAGGGGGTCGTGTTGGGGTAGTGTTTTAGGGTTTAGGGTAGTGCAGTGGTGTTTGGGTAGTGTAGGGGTCGTGCTGATGGTAGATTTAGGGTTTAGTGTAGTGCAGTGGTGTTTGGGTGTGTAGGGGGTCGTGCTGGGATAGATTTAAGGTTTAGGGTAGTGCAGTGGTGTTTGGGTAGTGTAGGGAGTCATGCTGGGGGAGTGTTTTAGAGTTAAGGGTAGTTTAGGGTAGTGCAGTGCAGTGCAGTGCTATTTGGGTGGTGTAGGTGGTCGTGCTGGGGGTAGTGTTTTAGGGTTTAGGGTAGTGCAGTGGTGTTTGGGTAGTGTAGGGGGTCGTGATGGGGTTAGTGGTTTAGGGTTTAGGGGAGTGCAGTGGTGTTTGGTTAGTGTAGGGGGTCGTGCTGGGGGTAGAGTTTTAGGGTTTAGGGTAGTGCAGTGGTATTTGTGTAGTGTGGGGGCAGTGTTTTAGGGTTTAGGGTAGTGCAGCGGTGTTTGTGTAGTGTAGGGGGTCATGTTTTAGGGTTTAGGGTAGTACAGTGGTCTTTGGGTAGTATAGGATGTTGTGCGGGGGTAGTGTTTTAGGGTTTATGGTAGTGCAGTGGTGTTTGGGTAGTTTAGGGGGTCGTGCTGGGGTTAGTGTTTTAGGGTTTATGGTAGTTCAGTGATCTTTGGGTAGTGTAGGGGGCCGTGCTGGGGGTTAGTGTTTTAGGGTTTAGGGTAGTAAAGTGGTGTTTGGGTAGTGTAGGGGGTCATGCTGGGTGTGGTGTTTTAGGGTTTAGGGTAGTGCAGTGGTGTTTGGGTAGTGTAGGGGGTCCTGCTAGGTGTGGTGTTTTAGGGTTTAGGGAAGTACAGTGGTGTTTGTGTAGTGGGGGGTGTTTTAGGGTTTAGGCAGTGCAATGATGGTAGGGCAGTGTAGGGGTCGTGCTGGTGGTGGTGTTTTAGGGTTTAGGGCAGTGCATGGTGTTCGGTCAATGTAGGGGGTCATGCTGGGGGTGGTGTTTCATGGTTTAGGGCAGTGCAGTGGTGTTCAGGCAGTGTAGGGGGTCGTGCTGAGGGTGGTTTTTCAGGGTTTAGGGCAGTGGTGTTCGGAGAGTGTAGGGGATCTTACTGGGGTGGTGTTTCAGGGTTTAGGGCAGTGTAGTGGTGTTCGGGCAGTGTAGAGGGATGTGCGGTGAGTGGTGTTTCAGGGTTTAGGGCAGTGCAGTTGTGTTCGAGCGTTGTGTCGGGTCGTGCGGGGGTGGTGTTTCATGGTTTAGGGCAGTGCAGTTTTGTTCGGGCAGTGTAGGGGGCCTTGCTGGGGGTGGTGTTTCAGGGTTTAGGGCAATGCAGTGGTGTTCGGGCAGTGTAAGGGGTCGTGCTGGGGATAGTGTTTCAGGGTTTAGGGAAGTGCAGTGGTGTTCAGGCAGAGTAGGGGGACGTGCTGGGGTAGTGTTTTAGTGTTTAGGGCAGAGCAGTGGTGTTTAAGCAGTGTAGGGGTCATTCTGGAGGTAGTGTTTTAGGGTTTAGGGCAGTGCAGTGGTGTTCGGGCAGTGTAGGGGGTCGTGCTGGGTGTGGTGTTTCAGGGTTTAGGACAGTGCAGTCGTGTTTGGGCAGTGTAGGGGGTTTTGCTGAGGATAGTGTGTCTCAGGGTTTAGGGCAGTGGTGTTCAGACAGTGTAGGTGGTGTTGCTGGGCTGGTGTTTCAGAATTTAGGGCAGTGGTGTTCGGGCAGTGTAGGGGGTGTCGCTGGGGCTAGTGTTTCAGGGTGTAGGGCAGTGCAGTGGTGTTGTGGCAGTGTAGGGGGTGTTGCTTGGGCTGGTGTTTCAGGGTTTAGGGGAGTGCAGTGGTGTTAAGGCAGTGTAGGGGGCGTTGCTGGTGCTGGTGTTTCAGGGTTTATGGCAGTGCAGTGCAGTGGTGTTCGGGCAGTGTAGGTGGTCGTGCTGGGGCTGGTGTTTCAGGGCTTTGGGCAGTGCAGTGGTGTTCAGGCAGTGTAGGGGGTCATGCTGGGGCTGGTGAATCAGGGTTTAGGGCAGTGCAGGGGTGTTCGGGCATTGTAGGGGTCGTGCTGGGGCTGGTGTTTCAGGGTTAAGGGCAGTGCAGTGGTGTTCGGGCAGTGTAGGGGTTCGTGCTGGGGCTGGTGTTTCAGGGTTTAGGGCAGTGAGGCGGTGTTCGGGCAGTGTAGGGGTTCGTGCTGGGGCTGGTGTTTCAGGGTTAGGGCAGTGCAGTGGTGTTTGGGTAGTGTGGGGGTTTGTGCTGGGGCTGGTGTTTCAGGGTTTAGGGCAGTGCAGTGGTGTTCGGGCAGTGTAGGGGGTCATGCTGGGGCTAGTGTTTCAGGGTTCAGGGCAGTGCAGTCATGTTTGGGTAGTATAGGGGGACATGCTGTGGTAATGTTTTAGGGTTTAGGGCAGTGCAGTAGTGTTCGGGCAGTGTAGGGGGTCATGCAGAGGGTGGTGTATCAGGGTTTAGGGCAGTGCAGTGGTGTTCGGGCAGTGTAGGGGGTCTTACTGGGGGTGGTGTTTCAGGGTTTAGGGCAGTGGTGTTTGGGCAGTGTAGGTGGTCTTGCTGGGGGTTCAGTTTCAGAGTTTAAGGCAGTGCAGTGGTGCTCGAGTAGTGTAGGGGGTTGTACTGGGGGTGGTGTTTCGGGCAGTGCAGTGGTGTTCAGGCAGAGTAGGGGGTTGTGCGGGTGTGGTGTTTCAGGGTTTAGGGCATTGAGTGGTGTTCGGGCAGTATAGGGGGTCGTGCTGGGGGTGGTGGTTTATAGTTTAGGGCAGTGCAGTGGTGTTCGGGCAGTGTAGGGGGTCGTGCTGGGTGTGGTGTTTCAGGGTTTAGGGCAGTGCAGTGGTGTTAGGGCAATGTAGGGGGTCATGCTGGGGGGGTGTTTCAGGGTTTAAGGCAGTGTAGTGGTGTTCGGGCAGTGTAAGGGGTTGTGCTGGGGGTGGTGTTTCAGGGTTTAGGGCCGTACAGTGGTGTTTGTGTAGTGTAGGGGGTCGTGCTGGTGGTAGTGTTTTAGGGTTTAGGGTAGTGCAGTGATGTTTTTGTAGTGTAGGGGGTCGTGCTTGGGGTAGATTTAGGCTTCAGGGTAGTGCAGTGGTGTTTGTGTAGTGTAGGGGGTCATGCTGGGGTTAGTGTTTTAGGGTTTAGGGCAGTGCAGTGGTGTTTGTGTTGTGTAGGGGTAGTGTTTTAGGGTTTAGGGAAGTGCAGTGGTGTTTGGGTAGTGTAGGTGGTCATGCTGGGGGCAGTGTTTTAGGGTTTAGGGTAGTGCAGTGGTGTTTGGTTAGTGTAGGGGGTCGTGCTGGGGTAGTGTTTTAGGGTTTAGGGCAGTGGTGTTGGTGTAATGTAATGTAATGTAATGTAATAGTGTTTCATAAAGTGCACTGCAACTCACCGAGCATCCTGGCACTAAAGAGGGAAAAGCAAGGAATTAAAAGCAGATAGAAGGGCATTAAGTTTTAGGAAAGAGCCAGGTTTTAAGTTGTTTATGAAAGACCATAAGCTCTTTCACCTGCCGCAGCTCCAGGGGCAGTGTATTCCAGAGTCTCGTAGCTGCGACACGAAAAGCTTGACGCCCAAGCCTAGCTTTAATAATTCGAGGTACTCCCACCCAGCAGGCTGTGGAGGATCGAAGGCATCGAGAAGGTGAATACCAGCGAAATTTACTCTGCAATGGTATGGGACCCACACCATGCAGTGCCTTAAACACGACACAGAGGGACTTAAAATAGATCCTCTGTGCTATGGGGAGCCAATGCAGCTCCGCAAGGGCCTGATTGGAGGAAGAATGACGGGGCGCATCAGTGTCAACTTGGCTGCCATATTCTCAACTCTCTGCAATTTCCCGATCACAAATCGAGGGGATTCCAGCAATAGTGAGTTACAATAATCCAATCTGCTCAGGATCAACTACCAAGGGGCGCACATGAGCTGGGAGCTGGTGGAGAATCTTCCTCAAGATTCTTACAAGAGAGAAACAAGTTCCCAGAGTCTTTTTGACATGTGATTCCAAAGACAGGTTTTCATTAAATATGACTCCCAAATTGCGGACTGCCCCAGCAGGTTGTAATGGGGGGTCTGCAGGAAGAGGCCAGAAGTTGACCGGGAGGGGAAAGGGAACTTTCCCGCCCTTAGTACAAAGAATTTCAGTTTTGTCTGCATTAAATTGTAGTGTAGGGGGTCATGCTGGGGGTAGTGTTTTAGGGTTTAGAGTAGTGCAGTGGTGTTTGGGTAGTGTAGGGGGTCGTGCTGAGGGTAGATTTAGGGTTTAGGGTAGTGCTGTGGTGTTTGGGTAGTGTAGGGTGTGTGCTGGGGGTAGTGTTTTAGGGTTTAGGGTAGTGCAGTGGTGTTTGGGCAGTGTAGGGGGTCATGCTGGAGGTAGTGGTTTAGGGTTTAGGGTAGTGCAGTGATGTTTTTGTAGTGTAGGGGGTCGTGCTTGGGGTAGATTTAGGCTTCAGGGTAGTGCAGTGGTGTTTGTGTAGTATAGGGGGTCATGCTGGGGTTAGTGTTTTAGGGATTAGGGCAGTGCAGTGGTGTATGTGTTGTGTAGGGGGTCATGCTGGGGGTAGTGTTTTAGGGTTTAGGGCAGTGCAGTGGTGTTTGGGTAGTGTAGGTGGTCATGCTGGGGGCAGTGTTTTAGGGTTTAGGGTAGTGCAGTGGTGTTTGGTTAGTGTAGGGGGTCGTGCTGGTGTAGTGTTTTAGGGTTTAGGGCAGTGGTGTTGGTGTAATGTAAAGTAATAGTGTTTCATAAAGCGCACTGCAACTCACCGAGCATCCTGGCACTAAAGAGGGAAAAGCAAGGAATTAAAAGCAGATAGAAGGGCATTAAGTTTTAGGAAAGAGCCAGGTTTTAAGTTGTTTACGAAAGACCATAAGCTCTTTCACCTGCCGCAGCTCCAGGGGCAGTGTATTCCAGAGTCTCGCAGCTGCCACACTAAAAGCTTGACCCCCAAGCCTAGCTTTATTAATTCGAGGTACTCCCACCCAGCAGGCTGTGGAGGATTGAAGGCATCGAGAAGGTGAATACCAGCAAAATTTACTCTGCAATGGTATGGGACCCAGACCATGCAGTGCCTTAAACACGACACAGAGGGACTTAAAATAGATCCTCTGTGCTATGGGGAGCCAATGCTGCTCCGCAAGGCCCTGATTGGAGGAAGAATGACGGGGGCGCATCAGTGTCAACTTGGCTGCCATATTCTCAACTGTCTTAAATTTCCTGAACACAAATCGAGGGGATTCCAGCAATAGTGAGTTACAATAATCCAATCTGCTCAGGATCACACTCCTAACTACCAAGGGGCGCACATGAGCTGGGAGCTGGGGGAGAATCTTCCTCAAGATTCTTACAAGAGAGAAACAAGTTCCCAGAGTCTTATTGAAATGTGATTCCAAAGACAGGTTTTCATTAAATATGACTCCCAAATTGCGGACTGCCCCAGCAGGTTGTAAAGGGGGGTCTGCAGGAAGAGGCCAGAAGTTGACCGGGAGGGGAAAGGGAACTTTCCCGCCCTTAGTACAAAGAATTTCAGTTTTGTCTGCATTAAATTGTAGTGTAGGGGGTCATGCTGGGCGTACTGTTTTAGGGTTTAGAGTAGTGCAGTGGTGTTTGGGTAGTGTAGGGGGTCGTGCTGAGGGTAGATTTAGGGTTTAGGGTAGTGCTGTGGTGTTTGGGTAGTGTAGGGGGTGTGCTGGGGTAGATTTAGGGTTTAGGGTAGTGCATTGGTGTTTGGGAAGTGTAGGGGGTCATGCTGGGGGCAGTGTTTTAGGATTTAGGGTAGTGCAGTGGTGTTTGGGTAGTGTAGGGGGTCGTGCTGAGGGTAGATTTAGGGTTTAGGGTAGTGCAGTGGTATTTGGGTAGTGTAGGGGGTCGTGCTGGAGATAGTGTTTTAGGGTTTAGGGTAGTGCAGTGGTGTTTGGGCAGTGTAGGGCGTTGTGCTGGGGGTAGTGGTTTACGGTTTAGGGGAGTGCAGTGGTGTTTGGATAGTGTAGGGGGTCGTGCTGGGGGTAGTGTTTTAGGGTTTAGGGTAGTGCAGTGGTGTTCGGGCAGTGTAGAGGGTCGTGCTGGGGGTAGTGTTTTAGGGTTTAGGGCAGTGCAGTGGTGTTCGGGCATTGTAGGGGGTCGTTCTTGGGTAGTGTTTTAGGATAGTGCATTGGTGTTTGTGTTGTGAAGGGGTCATGCTGGCGCAGTGTTTTAGGGTTTAGGGCAGTGCAGTGGTGTTTGTGTAGTGTAGGGGGTCATTGGGGGGGTGGTGTTTCAGCGTTTAGGGCAGTACAATGGTGCTCGGGCAGTGTAGGGGTTTGTGCTGGGGCTGGTGTTCGGGCACTGTAGGAGGTTATTCCGGCGGGTAAAGTTTCAGGGTTTAGGGCAGTTCAATGGTGTTCCGGTAGTGTAGGGGGTTGTGCTGGGAGTGGTGTTTCAGGGTTATGGGCAGTACAGTGGTGTTCAGGCAGTGTAGGGGGTCATACTGGGGTGGTGTTTCAGGGTTTAGGGCAGTGCAGTGGTGTTCGGGCAGTGTAGGGGTCGTGCTGGGGGTAGTGTTTTAGGTTTTAGGGTAGTGAAGTGGTGTTTGAGCAGTGTAGGGGTCATGTTGGGGGTCGTGTTGGGGGTGGTGTTTCAGGGTTTAGGGCAGTGCAGTGGTGTTTGTGTGGTATAGGGGTCGTGCAGGGAGTAGTGTTTTAGGGTTTAGGGCAGTGCAGTGGTGTTCGAGCAGTGTAGGGGGTCGTGCTTGGGTAGTGTTTTAGGGTAGTGCATTGGTGTTTGTGTTGTGAAGGGGGTCGTGCTGGGGTAGTGTTTTAGGGTTTAGGGCAGTGCAGTGGTGTTTGTGTAGTGCAGCAGGTCATGCGGGGGTGGTGTTTCAGGGTTGAGGGCAGTACAGTGGTGTTCGGGCAGTGTAGGGGGTCCTGCTGGGGCTGGTTTTTCAGGGTTTAGAGCAGTACAGTGGTGTTCGGGCAGTGTAGGAGGTTGCGCTGGGGGAAAAGTTTCAGGGTTTGGGCAGTGCAGTGGTGTTCGGGCAGTGTAGGGGGTCATGTTGGGGTGGTGTTTCAGGGTTTAGAGCAGTGCAGCGGTGTTCGTGCAGTGTAGGGGGTCGTGCTGGGGGTGGTGTTTCAGAGTTTAGGGCAGTGCAGTGGTGTTAGGGCAGTGTAGAGAGTCGTGCTGGAGTGCTGTTTCAGGGTTTAAGGCAGTGCAGTGGTGTTCGGGCAGTGTAGGCAGTCGTGCTGGGGGTGGTGTTTCAGGGTTTAGGGTAGTGCAGTGATGTTTGTGTAGTGTAGGGGTTCGTGCTGGTGGTAGTGTTTTAGGGTTTAGGGTAGTGCAGTGATGTTTGTGTAGTGTAGGGGTTCATGCTGTGGTAGATTTAGGGTTTAGGGTAGTGCAGTGGTGTTGGGGTAGTGTAGGGGTTCATGCTGGGGTATATTTAGGGTTTAGGTTAGTGCAGTGGTGTTTGGGTAGTGTAGGGGGTTGTGCTGGGTGTAGATTTAGTTTTTAGGGTAGTGCAGTGGTGTTTTGGTAGTGTAGGGAGTCATACTGGGGGAGTGTTTTAGGGTTTAGGGTAGTGCAGTTGTATTTGGGTAGTGTAGGGGGTCATGCTGGGGGTAGTGCTTTAGGGTTTAGGGTAGTGCAGTGGTGTTCGGGCAGTGTAGGGGGTCGCGCCTGGGGTGGTGTTTTAGGGTTTAGGGCAGTGCAGTGGTGTTCATGCAGTGTAGGGGGTCGTCCCAGTGGTAGTGTTTTAGGGTTTAGGGCAGTGCAGTGGTGTTCGGGCAGTGTAGGGGATCGTGCTTGGGTAGTGTTTTAGGGTAGTGCATTGGTGTTTGTGTAGTGTAGGGGGTCGTGCGGGGGTGGTGTTTCATGGTATAGGGCAGTACAATGGTGTACGGGCAGTGTAGGGATTCGTGCCTGGGGTAGTGTTTTAGGGTTTAGGGGAGTGCAGTGGTGTTTGGATAGTGTAGGGGGTCATGCTGGGGGTAGTGTTTTAGGGTTTAGGCTAGTGCAGTGGTGTTTGTGTAGTGTAGGGGGTAGTGTTTCAGGGTTTAGGGTAGTGCAGTGGTGTTCAAGCAGTGTAGGGGGTCGTGCTGGGGGTCGTGTTTTAGTGTTTACTGCAGTGCAGTGGTGTTCGGAGAGTGTAGGGGGTCGTGCTTCGGTAGTGTTTTAGGGTAGTGCATTGGTGTTTGTGTTGTGAAGGGGGTCTTGCTGGGGTAGTGTTTTAGGGTTTAGGGCACTGCAGTGGTGTTTGTGTAGTGTAGGGGGTTGTGCGGGGGTGTTGTTTCAGGGTTTAGGTCAGTACAATGGTGTTCGGGCAGTGTAGGGGGTCGTGCTGGGGCTGGCGTTTCAGGGTTTCTGGCAGTGCAGTGGTGTTCGGGAAGTGTAGGGGGTTGTGCTGGGAGTGGCGTTTCAGGGTTTAGGGCAGTACAGTGGTGTTCGGGCAGTGTAGGGGGTCGTGCTGGGGTGGTGTTTCAGGGTTTAGGGCAGTGCAGTGGTGTTCGGGCATTGTAGGGGGTCTTGCTGGGGGTAGTGTTTCAGGGTTTAGGGCAGTGCAGTGGTGTTTGGGCAGTGTAGGGGTCGTGCTTGGGGTAGT
This sequence comes from Triturus cristatus, assembly GCF_964204655.1. Classification (NCBI taxonomy): domain Eukaryota; kingdom Metazoa; phylum Chordata; class Amphibia; order Caudata; family Salamandridae; genus Triturus; species Triturus cristatus. The sequence goes on along the minus strand of NC_140593.1, from coordinate 451,267,432 downwards.
GGTTTACGGTTTAGGGGAGCACAGTGGTGTTTGGATAGTGTAGGGGATCGTGCTGCGGTAATATTTTAGGGTTTAGGGTAGTTCAGTGGTGTTTATGTTGTCTAGGGGGTAGTGTTTTAGGGTTTAGGGTAGTGCAATGGTGTTTGTGTAGTGTAGGGGTTCGTGCTGGGGGTAGTGTTTTAGGGTTTATGGCAGTGCAGTGGTGTTCGGTCAGTGTTGGGGGTCATGCTGGGGGTAGTGTTTTAGTGTTTAGTGCAGTGCAGTGGTGTTCGGACAGTGTAGGGGGTCGTGCTTGGGTAGTGTTTTAGGGTAGTGCATTGGTGTTTGTGTTGTGAAGGGGGTCGTGCTGGGGTAGTGTTTTAGGGTTTAGGGCAGTGCAGTGGTGTTTGTGTAGTATAAGGGGTCGTGCAGGGTGTCGTGTTTCAGGGTTTGGGCAGTACAGTGGTGTTCGGGCAGTGTAGGGGGTCGTGCTGGGGCTGGTGTTTCAGGGTTTAGGGCAGTACAGTGGTGTTCGGACAGTGTAGGAGGTTGTGCTGGGGGTAAAGTTTCAGGATTTCGGGCAGTGCAGTAGTGTTTGGGCAGTGTAGGGGGTTGTGCTGGGAGTGGTGTTTCAGGGTTTAGGGCAGTGCAGTGGTGTTCAGCATTGTAGGGGGTCGTGCTGGGGGTGGTGTTTCAGGGTTTAGGGTACTGCAGTGGTGTTGGTGTAGTGTAGGGGGTCGTGTTGGGGGTAGTGTTTTAGAGTTTAGGGTAGTGCAGTGGTGTTTGGGTAGTGTAGGGGTCTTGCTGATGGGAGATTTAGGGTTTAGTGTAGTGCAGTGGTGTTTGGCTATGTAGGGGGTCGTGCTGGGATCGATTTAGGGTTTAGGGTATTGCAGTGCTGTTTGATTAGTGTAGGGGGTTTTGCTGGGGAAAGATGTAGTATTTAGGGTAGTGCATTGGTGTTTTTGTAGTGTAGGGAGTCATGCTGGGGTTAGTGTTTTAGGGATTATGATACTGCAGTGGTGTTTGGGTAGTGAGGGGGGTCGTGCTGGGGTTAGTGTTTTAGGGTTTATGGTAGTGAAGTGCTGTTTAGGTAGTGTAGGGGGTCGTGTTGGGGTGGTGTTTTTGGGTTTAGGGTAGTGCAGTGGTGTTTGGGTAGTGTAGGGGGTTGTGCTGGGGGTGGTGTTTTATGGTTTAGTGCAGTGTAGTGGTGTTCGGGCAGTGTAGGGGTCGTGCTGGTGGTGGTGTTTTATGGTTTAGGGCAGTACAGTGGTGTTCAGGCAGTGTAGGGGTCGTGCTGGGGGTAGTGTTTTAGGGTTTAGGGTAGTACAGTGGTGTTCGGGCAGTGTAGGGGGTCGAGCTTGGGTAGAGTTTTAGGGTAGTGCATTGGTGTTTGTGTTGTGAAGGGGGTCGTGCTGGGGTAGTGTTTTAGGGTTTAGGGAAGTGCAGTGGTGTTTGTGTAGTATAGGGGGTTGTGCGGGGTGGTGTTTCAGTGTTTAGGGCAGTACAATGGTGTTCGGGCAGTGTAGGGGGTTGTGCTGGGAGTGGCGTTTCAGGGTTGAGTGAAGTACAGTGGTGTTCGGGCTGTGTAGGGGTCGTGCTGGTGTGGTGTTTCAGGGTTTAGGGCAGTGCAGTGGTGTTTGGGCAGTGTAGGTGGTCATGCTGGGGGTAGTGTTTTAGGGTTTAGGGCATTGCATTGGTGTTTGGGCAATGTAGGGGGTTGTGCTTGGGGTAGTGGTTTACGGTTTAGGGGAGTACAGTGGTGTTTGGGTAATGTAGGGGGTCGTGCTGGGGGTAATATTTTAGGGTTTAGGGTAGTGCAGTGGTGTTTGTATAGTGTAGGGGGTAGTGTTTTAGGGTTTAGGGTAGTGCAGTGGTGTTTGTGTAGTGTAGGGGGTCGTGCTGTGGGTAGTGTTTTAGAGTTATGGCAGTGCAGTGGTGTTCGGTCAGTGTAGGGGATCATGCTGGGGGTAGTGTCTTAGGGTTTAGTGCAGTGCAGTCGTGTTCGGACAGTGTAGGGGATCGTGCTTGGGTAGTGTTTTAGGGTAGTGCATTGGTGTTTGTGTTGTGAAGGGGGTTGTGCTGGGGTAGTGTTTTAGGGTTTAGGGCAGCACAGTGGTGTTTGTGTAGTGTAGGGGGTCGTACGGGGTGTCGTGTTTCAGGGTTTAGGGCAGTACAGTGGTGTTAGGGCAGTGTAGGGGTCGTGCTGGGGCTGGTGTTTCAGGGTTTAGAGCAGTGCAGTGGTGTTTGGGCAGTGTAGGGGGTTGTGCTGGGAGTGGTGTTTCAGGGTTTAGGGCAGAACAGTGGTGTTCGGGCAGTGTAGGGGCCGTGCTGGGGTTGTGTTTCAGGTTTTAGGGCAGTGCAGTGGTGTTCGGGCAGTGTAGGGGTTCGTGCCGGAGGGGTAGTGTTTTAGGGTTCAGGGGAGTGCAGTGGTGTTTGGATAGTGTAGGGGGTCGTGCTGGGGGTAGTGTTTTAGGGTTTAGGGTAGTGCAGTGGTGTTTGTGTAGTATAGGGGGTAGTGTTTAAGGGTTTAGGGTACTGCAGTGGTGTTCGAGCAGTGTAGGGGGTCGTGCTGGGGGTCGTGTTTTAGTGTTTACTGCAGTGCAGTGGTGTTCGGAGAGTGTAGGGGGTCGTGCTTGGGTAGTGTTTTAGGGTAGTGCATTGGTGTTTGTGTTGTGAAGGGGGTCGTGCTGGGGTAGTGTTTTAGGGTTTAGGGCACTGCAGTGGTGTTTGTGTAGTGTAGGGGGTTGTGCGGGGGTGTTGTTTCAGGGTTTAAGTCAGTACAATGGTGTTCAGGCAGTGTAGGGGGTCGTGCTGGGGCTGGCGTTTCAGGGTTTATGGCAGTGCAGTGGTGTTCGGGCAGTGTAGGGGGTTGTGCTGGGAGTGGCGTTTCAGGGTTTATGGCTGTACAGTGGTGTTCGGGCAGTGTAGGGGGTTGTGCTGGGGCGGTGTTTCAGGGTTTAGGGCAGTGCAGTGGTGTTCGGGCAGTGTAGGGGGTCTTGCTGGGGGGGTAGTGTTTTAGGGTTTAGGGGAGTGCAGTGGTGTTTGGATAGAGTAGGGGGTCGTGCTGGGGGTAGTGTTTTAGGGTTTAGGGTAGTGCAGCGGTGTTTGTGTAGTGTAGGGGGTAGTATTTAAGGGTTTAGGGTAGTGCAGTGGTGTTCGAGCAGTGTAGGGGTCGTGCTTGGGTAGTGTTTTAGGGTAGTGCATTGGTGTTTGTGTTGTGAAGGGGGTCGTGCTGGGGTAGTGTTTTAGGGTTTAGGGCACTGCAGTGGTGTTTGTGTAGTGTAGGGGGTTGTGTGGGGGTGTTGTTTCAGGGTTTAGGTCAGTACAATGGTGTTCGGGCAGTGTAGGGGGTCGTGCTGGGGCTGGCGTTTCAGGGTTTATGGCAGTGCAGTGGTGTTCGGGCAGTGTAGGGGGCTGTGCTGGGAGTGGCGTTTCAGGGTTTATGGCAGTACAGTGGTTTTCGGGCAGTGTAGGGGGGTCGTGCTGGGGTGGTGTTTCAGGGTTTAGGGCAGTGCAGTGGTGTTCGGGCAGTGTAGGGGGACGTGCTGGGGGTAGTGTTTTAGGGTTTAGGGCAGTGCAGTGGTGTTTGGGCAGTGTTGGGGGTCATGCTGGGGGTAGTGTTTTAGGGTTTAGTGCAGTGCAGTGGTGTTCAGACAGTGTAGGGGGTCGTGCTTGAGTAGTGTTTAGGGTAGTGCATTGGTGTTTTTGTAGTTTAGGGAGTCATGCTGGGGTAGTGTTTTAGGGTTTAGGGTAGTGCAGTGGTCTTTGGGTAGTGTAGGGGGTTGTGCGGGGGTAGTGTTTTAGGGTTTATGATACTGCAGTGGTGTTTGGGTAGTGAGGGGGTCGTGCTGGGGTTAGGGTTTTAGAGTTTATGGTAGTGAAGTGCTGTTTGGGTAGTGTAGGGGGTCGTGTTGGGGTGGTGTTTTAGGGTTTAGGGTTGTGCAGTGTTGTTTGGGTAGTGTAGGGGGTCGTGCTGGGGGTGGTGTTTTATGGTTTAGGGCAGTGTAGTGGTGTTCGGGCAGTGTAGGGGGTCGTGCTGGGGGTGGTGTTTTATGGTTTAGGGCAGTACAGTGGTGTTCAGGCAGTGTAGGGGTCGTGCTTGTGGTAGTGTTTTAGGGTTTAGGGTAGTACAGTGGTGTTCAGGCAGTGTAGGGGGTCGTGCTTGGGTAGAGTTTTAGGGTAGTGCATTGGTGTTTGTGTTGTGAAGGGGGTCGTGCTGGGGTAGTGTTTTAGGGTTTAGGGCAGTGCAGTGGTGTTTGTGTAGTATAGGGTGTCGTGCGGGTGTCGTGTTTCAGGGTTTGGGCTGTACAGTGGTGTTCGGGCAGTGTAGGGGGTCGTGCTGGGGCTGGTGTTTCAGGGTTTAGGGAAGTACAGTAGTGTTCGGGCAGTGTAGGAGGTTGTGCTGGGGGTAAAGTTCCAGGATTTCGGGCAGTGCAGTGGTGTTTGGGCAGTGTAGGGGATTGTGCTGGGAGTGATGTTTCAGGGTTTAGGGCAGTGCAGTGGTGTTCGGCACTGTAGGGGGTCGTACTGGGGTGGTGTTTCAGCGGTTAGGGCAGTGCAGTGGTAGTCGGGCAGTGTTGGGGGTTGTGCTGGGGGTGGTGTTTCAGGGTTTAGGGCAGTGCAGTGGTGTTAGGGCAGTGTAGGGGGTCATGCTGGGGGTTGTGTTTCAGGGTTTAAAGCAGTGCAGTGGTGTTAGGGCAGTGTAGGGGGTCGTGCAGGGGGTGATGTTTCAGGGTTTAGGGTACTGCAGTGGTGTTCGGGCAGTGTAGGGGGTCGTGTTGGGGGTAGTGTTTCAGGGTTTAGAGTAGTGCAGTGGTGTTTGGGTAGTGTAGGGGGTCGTGTTGGGGGTAGTGTTTTAGAGTTTAGGGTAGTGCAGTGGTGTTTGGGTAGTGTAGGGGTCGTTCTGATGGTAGATTTAGGGTTTAGGGTAGTGCAGTGGTGTTTGGGTAATGTAGGGGGTCGTGCTGGGGGAAGATGTGGTGTTTAGGGTAGTGCAGTGGTGTTTGGGTAATGTAGGGAGTCATGCTGGGGGAAGATGTAGTGTTTAGGGTAGTGCATTGGTGTTTTTGTAGTGTAGGGAGTCATGCTGGGGGTCGTGTTTTAGGGTTTAGGGTAGTGCAGTGGTCTTTGGGTAGTGTAGGGGGTTGTGCGGGGTAGTGTTTTAGGGTTTATGATACTGCAGTGGTGTTTGGGTAGTGAGGGGGTCGTGCTGGGGTTAGGGTTTTAGAGTTTATGGTAGTGAAGTGCTGTTTGGGTAGTGTAGGGGGTCGTGTTGGGGTGGTGTTTTAGGGTTTAGGGTTGGGCAGTGTTGTTTGGGTAGTGTAGGGGGTCGTGCTGGGGGTGGTGTTTTATGGTTTAGGGCAGTGTAGTGGTGTTCGGGCAGTGTAGGGGGTCGTGCTGGGGGTGGTGTTTTATGGTTTAGGGCAGTACAGTGTTGTTCAGGCAGTGTAGGGGTCGTGCTTGGGGTAGTGTTTTAGGGTTTAGGGTAGTACAGTGGTGTTCGGGCAGTGTAGGGGGGCGAGCTTGGGTAGAGTTTTAGGGTAGTGCATTGGTGTTTGTGTTGTGAAGGGGGTCGTGCTGGGGTAGTGTTTTAGGGTTTAGGGCAGTGCAGTGGTGTTCGGGCAGTGTAGGGGGTCGTGCTGTGGCTGGCGTTTCAGGGTTTAGGGCAGTGCAGTGGTGTTCGGACAGTGTAGGGGGTTGTGCTGGGAGTGGCGTTTCAGGGTTTAGGGCAGTACAGTGGTGTTCGGGCAGTGTAGGGGGCCGTGCTGGTGTGGTGTTTCAGGGTTTAGGGCAGTGCAGTGGTGTTCGGGCAGTGTAGGGGGTCGTGCTGGGGGTAGTGTTTTAGGGTTTAGGGCAGTGCATTGGTGTTCGGGCAGTGTAGGGGGTCGTGCTTTGGGTAGTGGTTTACGGTTTAGGGGAGTACAGTGGTGTTTGGATAGTGTAGGGGGTCGTGCTGGGGGTAATATTTTAGGGTTTAGGGCAGTGCAGTGGTGTTTGTGTAGTGTAGGGGGTCGTGCTGGGGGTAGTGTTTTAGAGTTTATGGCAGTGCAGTGGTGTTCGGACAGTGTAGGGGATCGTGCTTGTTTAGTGTTTTAGGGTAGTGCATTGGTGTTTGTGTTGTGAAGGGGGTCGTGCTGGGGTAGTGTTTTAGGGTTTAGGGCAGTACAGTGGTGTTTGTGTAGTGTAGGGGGTCGTGCGGTGTGTCGTGTTTTAGGTTTTAGGGCAGTACAGTGGTGTTAGGGCAGTGTAGGGGTCATGCTGGGGCTGGTGTTTCAGGGTTTAGGACAGTACAGTGGTGTTCGGGCAGTGTAGGAGGTCGTGCTCGGGGTAAAGTTTCAGGATTTAGGGCAGTGGAGTGGTGTTTGGGCAGTGTAGGGGGTTGTGCTGGGAGTGGTGTTTCAGGGTTTAGGGCAGTGCAGTTGTGTTCAACAGTGTATGGGGGTGTCATGATGACCGCATACCATCAGATCAAATTGCATGATGACTCTAAGCATCTCTCTTTTGTTACTCCTCTTGGTTCCTATTGTTTCATCAGAATACCATTTGGTTTAGCATCAGCTGTGGCATGTTTCCTAAGTGTGATGAAAAGACTGTTGGATGGTGTGCCTGATATATTGTTTTTCCAAGATGATATTTTGATTCATGGCAAGAGTATGACTGAGCATGGCAATATGTTGAAACTAGTATTAGGAAAGTTGACATAGGCAGGACTTACCCTGAAGAAAGAGAAACGCAATTTAGAGTAACGTTGGTATCATATCTGGGGCACACTAAATCACCTGATGGAGTCAAACTCAAAATTTGAACTAGCACATTCTATTCTCTGCACGCCCTTAATTGCTGCTGCTCTGCGTGTGCCTTGAGGCCTGGGCTAGAGGCTGCTTCCATTGCTGGGAGATCGCTGCTGTGGCCCTCCCCCGGTCAGGATAGTTGCGGCTGTTGGGTGTACCGGTGCTGGGGAGAGTGTGAACGGCGGGCCTGAAGCCCACCCCCCCTGTGAGGCATGCGATAACACAGAAGTGAGCGCTGGGGTCGGTACTGAAGCACATTGTACAAGCCCATGGAGTGGTGACAATATCAGGGACTGCGACCCTGGAACTTGGAGGGACGTGTCCAGAAAGGCCCTAAATTGAGACCCGACTGCAGTGGGCCTGGCAATATCAAGTTATGCTGGGCTGGTGGTGAGGCCGAACTAAGGGACACAACGTAGTCCACCTAAGGCGAGCAGCTGGAAAGTCCAGTAAAGGCCCACCACGAGGCAGTGTCTGGGTGACTCGGTGAAGTTAAACTCCAACCCTCTCGTAAAAAGCAGCAAACAGGACGCTTAGAGGTACAGCAGGGGCCCTGCTCTAGAGTGCACAAAGTGCATAGGTTTTTTCCCTGGGCACTCGCCTTGCAAGTCTCTCTCCACCTGATCGCTGTAGCTCTGCTGTTCCTGCGGCCGGGCTTGGCTACGCCACCCCCCCGCTCAACTATGACGGACCGACTGGGTTTGGCTCCGCAGGACCCGAGGACCACACCATCCAGGATCCCCTGGGGCACGACATCAGCGGCACACGCGCCAGGAGGCGCTTAAAGGTACTCCTGGTCCCTCCCCCCGTGAGGTCGCGCGCAGGACGCCCCGGGAGAAGCCCGGGACAAGGGCGCGGCCATCCGAGGCCGGAGGAGGCCGGGCTGGGCCACCCTATTTTCCCGTGCAATTTATCGCCCTCGGCACTCGGAGCAGGTCTGTGTAATTCCAATTCAATTTTGATATCAGTCCTCATCCTTGTCGTAGGGCTGTGCTTCTGTTAAAGCAGTCTCACAATGAACAAATGGAAAATGGCCGGGAGGGTGGTCGGTACTCTGGAAACTTTCCTAAAAAGAGCGGAATCTGTTTTAATCCATGAGATAGAGGCCACCGAACGAAGACTTTCTTTAGACCCCAGGGTTTTAGGGGGGGGTCACAGCCTTGCACACTCTTAAATGTCTCCCGGTCAACTTCTGAACTGGCTGCTTCCAATGATTGCCTGCGGCCCAGGACACCTAGCCCAGTCACATTTACTCCTGAGCACCACCCGCTCCCCCCTCCAAGTACTTTGTGCACCCCCGCCGGCGTTACCACCAGAGGGATGAAAGTGGTAGGGAAAATTAACAAAATGCCACAGAAAAAAGCAAGGAAGGGGCGCAGCACTACAAAACAAAAACCCCTTATGCCATCTACCGCTATGAAAGGGGTATTTGTGTTTGGTAGCTCAAGCGCAGTACCCCCTCCACCCATTGATAACTCCTCCAAAGTATCTACCGACTTTAACCCACTTTTTGAGTAGAAGCGACTTTTCTTCTGTCCTAAAGGAGCAACTAGCTGTCTTTTTGAGCCGCTCACCAAAAGATTGGACTCTGTCGACACCAGGCTAGCAAGGATTGAGGACGTTTTGGCAAGCCTATCGCATGAGGACCAGGCTCTCTCCCCCAAGGTTGTCTCTACCAGTAGCACTCTAGCTCTGGTGGGGGACATTCATAAGGACCAGCGCGGCAACATGGTTCAAGCAAAAATACACAAGGCTGGGGCTGACTCTGTTGGAAGCATAAGAACCGTCCAGCTAAGTGGGCCCAGCAATGTCGAGACAACCTCCAACCAAGGTCATCAGCGTTTAAGAGCCCCCTGAGGTCGAACAATAACATCAACCCTGGTTGCCAAGTGAGGCATCCCTTCCTTCATCTGCCCCCTAAAGCATCCCCTTACACGGTCATCTTGGCGAACGTTCCCACTCTGCCCCAGGGCATTCAAGAACATTGGTCTTCCCTCAAAAATAAGGCCCTACATTACTTGAATAAAATAACAAATCTTGGGGATGGCCTATTTGAGGAATTTAAAATGGCCAGAGGGATCGAATGGGTTGGGCAATCTGCCAAATTTTTATTAGGAGATTGTGTAGTCCTAAGCTTTAGGTCCCCAGGCCTCGTTCGACATATTTTAGAGGCAGCTAGTTTTAAACCTGTAAATGGGGCCTCTATTGCCATACTCCCCCTTAGTTTCTTTTATCAACAGCACCAGTCCCAGGGCCACTGGGATGCCCACATAGCAAGACGTAACCATCTTAGGCCCGATTTTTCTATCCAGCTTAATAATCGCTTCAATGTTCTTTCACCACTTGAAGAAATAGATTGACAGTGGGTGGGAACCAAGGGGAGAGCATTGACAGATGTATTTGGGATTGGAGGGGTCTTATCTAACACCAGCCACCCTAGCCCAGCAGATCCTTTGGTCCAGACCTCTGTTACCACCATTGTCAACACAGCCTCATCGATCCTGGACTGCTGCCCTACGGTCCTAGTAGCTGCCACTGAGCCCCTGCCTTCCTCACAGGATGTATCCATGCTCATTTCCTCGTGGAATATAGCGGGCCTGGAATCCAAAGTTGGGTCAGCTGATTGGGCATCCTTTATCAACGGTGTAGACATCTGGGCATTTCAAGAAACCTGGTCTGTGGATAACGTATTCCATGTCGGTTACTTAAATTTCTCGAAACCGGCATATAAGGGCTTAAGGGGGAGGCCGGTAGGAGGTCTATCATGTTGGGTCAGGCAAAAGGAGGGGATAACTGTGGATGAGATAACTCTCGACAATCCCGACATCTTAGCCATAAGAGTAAGATCCTCAGGAGGACTCGATCTACTCCTGTATAACGTTTACGCCAGAGGGCAACAGGGGAGCAGGTGTTCTCCGGTTATAGCAGCCCTTGAGTCCCTTTTAGTCGAGGGCGTCCATAATACCAACTTGATTATATCCGGCGATTTCAACACATGCTTTGAGCCGCTGGACTTTGACGATGGCAGGCTTAGTGAGGAGGGGGATGTTCTCTGGGGTGTGCCACAATTGGATCTCCAACCCATTAAAAAATGGACTGAGGCAGCTCTCCAGGTTAAAGGGCTGTGTCTGGAATGGGGTCTCAGGGCTGTCAATGGAAGGACGAAGTCTGACACAATGGGGGAGGCAACTTTCGACAACGGGCGCCATAAAAGTAGGATAGACTACATCCTAGTTAAAGTAGAATTTTGGCACCATGTCTCAGACATGAAAGTATATCCCGCTCCGAAAGCGACCATAACCCCTGGTGCTCACACTAAATGGGCTGAGTTTTGGCCCTATAGTAACTACTGATTCGGTCAGTTGCCCTAACCACGTAATATTGGGTAACGACTTGAGAAGGGTCCGCTGGGACAAGGTGGCACTTGATGATAAGAACATGCTAGAAATCCGGGCACTAGTCTCAGGCTCTCTAGAGGAAATAAATGACTGTGGTTCACAGGAGATTCTCAAAGTCAAATTGCCTATAATCCACAAAGAGCTTTTTTGTAGTCTGAAAGGGTTCTTTATAAATTCTAAGCCGATAAGAGCGAAATGTAAGTCAGAACCCTTTTCATGGTATAACGGCAGCTGTAGGTCCTCCCACAAAGCCCTTGTGAAAGCTATCAAATCCAGGAACCATTCTACTATCCAACAGTCTAGGGCACATTACAAATCCACCCAAAGAGATGCAAAAAGGGACTGGGACGAGGAACGATGGAAGGATCTGTTGTCCGCTTGCAAGGGGAGGAATATGACTCGGTTCTGGGACTTAATAAAATGGGGCAATGGGCAAAGGCTGATTACCCCTATCAACAATGTGGACCCACTTCATTGGGTTGCCTTTTTCGAAGCCCAATATCACCAGGGTACGGAGTGTGAAACGACTGTTCCGGTTATAAGTGTCGACTCTCCACTGACAGTGCCAAGGAGGTTGAGGTGGTCCTAAGTAACATTCCAAGTGGTAAGGCTCCAGGGCCTGATTGTATCCCCCCAGATCTTTTTAAACAGAATAGTGACTTGTGGGTTCCCTACATCACGACACTGATCAATTCACTGGCGCGGGGCACACCATTTCCAACTTCTTGGTCCGGGGCGGAAATCATCCCAATCTACAAGAAGGGGGATCGTTCCGCTCCGGCCAAATATAGGCCCATTAGCCTTATCGACGCACTCCAAAAAATTACTGCACGGGTCCTTCTGGGCAGGATCCAAAGCTGGATGACTAAAGGGAACATCTTATCTTCCTTGCAAGTAGGCTTCCGGGCTCATATGGGGACACTAGACCAAGTTTTCAGATTCGTTATGCTCTACTGGAAGGAGGTCCTTTTAGGTAAGGGCCTGATATTCGAAGCATTCGTTGATCTGAAATCTGCGTTTGACCTTGTTCCTAGAGCCAAATTGTGGGACGTCCTGTTGGGACTAGGGTTACCCAAGGAATTGGTGGATTTTGTGGTTAAACTCCACAATTCCAACTATGCCCAGGTTCGGTGGGGGAAACCAGGTGAGGTCACCGAAAAGTTCAGCGTTGGGAAGGGTGTTCGCCAGGGGTGTGTTCTGGCCCCAACCCTCTTTTCTCTCTTCATCAATGGGGTGGTGCAGTATTTTGATAATTTTCCAACAGAAGCGCCCATGTTGGCAGGCCAAAGGATACCTTTGCTCATGTTTGTGGATGACACCCTGATTCTCTCAAAAACAAGGCAGGGCCTTCAGTTGGCACTGTCCCGTTTTGAGGAGTTTTGTGGCGATCATGAGCTGGTTGTCAATTTGGGAAAAACTAAATTTATGGTACTCCACGGGGCAAGGCCTGTTTCTGCAAGAGTTTTCATGAGCGGGAAGCTCTTGGAACAGGCCAACGTATTTTCTTACCTGGTTATCACCCTAGGTGCAAGGCTGAGCTGGTTACCCCATGTGAAGCTACTTGCATTAAAACATTCCCAGCTAGCAGGGGCATTGATAAAGGAACATAGGCTCTCTCAGACCAAGCCAATAGCCCCAGTTGTTAAATTATACACCCTGAAAATCATCCTGGCTATACTCTACGGCGCCGAGATCTGGGGTTGCAGTAATCTAATAGACCTAACAAAGGCCCAAAACAAGTTCCTAAGATCTATAGTGGGCCTCCCCAGTTCGACCCCCCGCACCCTTTCCTTCTTGATTTAGGCTGTAATACAATCGAGGATATCGCCCAGTTTACAATGCTGGCCTTCTGGTGAAGGCTCTGGACAGTACTAGAATTAATCCCTTTTGCCAAAGCTTTAGCTGAAATAAGGGGTCTGGATCGCTCAAATAAGATCTCATGGCTATCCAGAATCAAAGCCTTACTTACGGAGATGGGGATGAGGGATTTATGGGTGTCTCCAGAGTCGGCTGTTTTTCCATCAAAAGTTTTATTCAGAGCAGCCTACTGGGATTTAATTAATTACAGGAGGCATGCTAGCACAGGAGGCTCTTCATTGTCAAGAGCTTTTCTGGATTTTAAAGACAACCCCCAGCTGGAAGGTTACTGGGACCTTATCACCAAACCCAGAGACCGTAGGTTGTTCCACCAGTTTCGAGTAGAAACCCTCCCGTTAAGGAAGTTCACTCGCATCTGGTCAACCGGTAAGGGTGATAGGTGTCCATTTTGCCCTGAATCCGTTGAAACCATTGACCACCTACTATACGTTTGCCCTGCTTACCGTTTACCTAGAAGCGTGTGGCTTAAACCCCTATGCATAAATCTGGGCACGAACTCGGCAATGACCGCCAAAAGACTAGTGAAAAGCGGGGAAAATGCCATTATAATAACAGGGGTTGCCAAGTTTCTGAGCTGGTCCTTGGCTATTCGGGAAAAAGTTGGTGGGTTATGATCAATAGTTAAGGTCATTTTTAGGGATGAATTGTAATGAGTTAAGCAGTCGTATGTACACATGTAAAGTGTTTTCGATTGATATATTTAGTACTGTTTTTAAAAGTTATTTTACCTCTCTCTTTGTAAATTTGGATGTGCCTTTTTATTCTTTTATATCTGTCTTTTAAGATGAACAATCGAAATAAAGACTTTTTTGAATTAATTAAATACATTAAAAATTAAATTAAATTCTCTGCACCACAAGATAAGGAGCAAGTAAGATCCTTTTTGGGAATGGCAGAATTTTATTCCAGATTTGTTTAGAACTTTTCTAGTTGGGCTCAACCCATTAGATGTTCGCTTGAAAAGGGTACCAAATTTGATTGGACAGAAGAGTGTAATATGGCTTTTAAGGTCCTCAAGGAAAATATCAGCAATATGTCTACGGTGGGACTTTGCGATGTGAAGAGAAAGACCTTTTTGACCACTGATGCTTGCCTTAAAGGTTTGGGGGCAGTATTATCCCAAGCAGAGGCAAAGAGGAGAGTGTGGTTACGTTCGCTTCATGCTCACTCAAAGGGGATGAGGAACGGTACTCAGTGATGAAGAGGGAAACCCTAGCATGTATATGGGCAATAAAACATTTAAAGTTGTACCTCTGGAGTTTACCTTTTGTGGTCCGTACTGATCACTGGCAGTTGATGCAATTGTTTGCTACGAGAAAGTATGATGAAATCACTCCAGAATCAAGAGGTGGGTGGATGGTGTAGGTAATTTCTGTGTTGAACATATTTTGGGCAGTAAGAACAGTGTGGCAGACTGTTTGTCCAGACTTCCCGTAGATAGTGAAGTTAATGTTCAGGATTTTTTGGATTTGGTTCAGGTAAATTGGGTTGGTAAAGATGCCATTCAAAAAGAAGGGTGGGATGAAGCAAAAGAGGTGAAATGTCTCAAAGAGTGCATTTTGAAGGGATGGCCAAAGTACAAATCTATTCCAAAGAACTTATTAGGTTACTAGAATATCAGAGAAGAATTAAATTCGACAGGAAACAAAATATTCAGGAGTGTGAGAGTCATTCCTCACAAGAATTTGAGAGAGAGGTTGTGAATCTGGCAAGAGGGTCATCTAGGGAGAAGTTTTACGAAGGCTTGGGTAAGAGAATTGTATTGGTGACCGGGACTTGATCATCGAGTAGATGGAGTGGTAAAAGATTTTGACTAACGTCACGACAAGAGTAAGATTGTGGCTAAAGCACCTTTGTCACCAGTTGCCATTCCAAAGGAAGCTTGTAAAAAACTTGGATTGGATTTTGTGGGTCCATTTCATATGTTATCAGAGAATGAACAATATGTTATATTGTTGGTGAACTACATGAACAAGTTGGTGGTCACGAAGTGTGTGAGATCATTGGACATCAGGGTAGTGATTGAGTTTCTTAAGGTTGATTTCTCCAAGGAAGGTATACCCAGTTACATTTTAACTGACAATGGAGTCCAACTTACATCCCAAGAAATGCAAGAGTTCTTAAAAGGGCTCGCTATTGTCGATCTCAAAACAGTACTATATTTATCACAAGCTAATGGCCTGGCAGAAAGGATGAATAGATTGGTCATGACAAGTGTGTAAAAGGCAGGGGATTTCACAATGCTGTTGGTTAAGGTTTTGGATGAACTGTGGTGGGTTCATCGCAATCCTTCTGATCTGGTAACTTTCAAATCTCCTTTCTACTGAATGAGGGGAAGGGTGGGTAACACTAAATTGAACCCCACTTGGATGAATGGTGGGATTCATGATGCAGGATGATTGTATGATGAATCTTATCTTAAGGATTGTAAGAATACTAGTATGGTCTTGAGGAAGAGCTATCGAGCTAAATATGGAAAGATCAAGAATCAACGTAAGTGAGTAAAACAGTACCTTGGAGTGTTGGTGAATTGGCATTGGTTAAAATACCGGGGTTTATGAAAATAGGGTTTCAAAAAATGAATGGGACCCTTTGTCATAAAAAGAGTAAGGATGAATGTGGTGGAATTTGAAAACATAGATGTTTGGAGTATGTCCGCCTGGCTAAATGGGACAGTTCAAAAAACATTTCTCTCCTCTGGCCAGGGATAGTTCCAATCATGTTCCGCAAAAGCCTGGTGTTAGCACAACTCCATTTAGGTTGGAACGTGAAGTTAGATCTGCACGCAGACCTGGGTCGTGGAAATACTATGAAACTGGGAGATATTAACCACATATTTTGTAGTACAGATCATATTTTGAGTACATAACTTTGTAATATTTTTGGTTGTTGCATCTTTTCAGACAACATTTTCTTTACAGTAGTTATATTTACTTGGGCTACCTTTAATTTGCCTTTAGGCCATATTTAAGTGGTGTAATACCAGGGACAATTGTTGGGGGAAAAGGTCTCTAATTGTATAAGTGTATTTGGAAAAGGTCTCTAACTATATAAGTGTATTGGTTGTTTTCAATGTAGGGGGAATGTGTTATGATCTTCCATGTGAATGCTTTCTTGAAATTCAAGTTGGAATGTTTCCAACCTTCTAGATGTGAATGCTGGAACGTAGAATAGGACGGTGGTAAGATTCTGTCAGAGGCAGCTGAAGGTGCATGCAGAGAAGAGGAACTGTTCTACCGGTTGGTTGGTGTATCTAATGAAATAAACATCGAAACCTAATTGTGTTTAGAACCTTCTTCATCCACTATCCTTAACAGCTTCATTAAAGTTTCTTTTTCCCGCTCGAAGGCCACGCTCGAAAGATGTGGGCGTCTCGTGCGCCTCGCACGTACTCGATCTGGCGCCCGCAATAGAAAGAGGAATGCACGCGTAAGGTCATTGACGAGGCCAGTGCCTCATGGTAATCCAAAAATAAAGGAAAATACACACAAAAACATCAATTAAAATAAATTACATAAACCAAAACGTGGAATTCCAAACTTGCTTGACGGGCAAGTAAAGACGGATCGATTTTTGATCACTTTCGGATGCCGTTAGTGAGCAAGTACACGTTCAATTAAAACGCACTAAATATAGACATATAGCCACATAATCTTGCATAAAATCACACATCAATGGAATCACACTTAGCTTGTGGCTGCTGAGCAGCAAAGAGAGAGAAAGGAATATGGGGGGCAGCATGATTTATAGATTATCCCGAGACCTGATTGGTAGATGAGGAGTAATGTCATGGGGCTGTTCCTGGGAAATGAATTTCACTAATGGTTTACTGAAATGTTTCTTATAATTTCATTGGCTGCTGTGATTTTGCAGTAAAGTAAGAGACATAATCCGAAGCCTCCAGCCCTGACATAGAATCTCTCTCGCGGCTGCATTTTCCATTTATGGAAAAGAGAACAGCCCTTGGTTACTAAAATAGGTATTTAAGCTTCTTGATAAATTCCCAGTTCAATAACAAGTACGCTGTGGATTACACAAAAAGGTAAAGCTACACAAAAACAGGCACAATATTAAAAAAAGAGAAGACATCTTTTTATCACATCTTCAGTTTTGGGAAATTCTTCCACGGGGTGCATTTGTTCAGCATCGTCTACTTGAGTTAATGCAGCGCATGCAGCAATATTTAATGCAATAATGACAAAATAAAGCAATTATGATGTGACACAGTTGCTGCCGTTCTGGTGCTAAAGAAAGATCCATCCGAATGCCCAAAAATGCCCTTTCTTCTTCAGATCGCCATTTCAAAACGAATATTCAGTCTGACCATCTTTGTAAAACAAGACGCTAAAATTGGATATCATGCAATGAATCTTCTGAGGAAACTTACAAGTCACAGAAATACACAAAAAGATTTTCCAAGCATTGCCAAATGTCAAACAAAAGCAAAGGACATGTAACGGGCTTGCAGAAGAAGCACCCAACTGACATCAAGCAGATACGATCCTTTTGTTAAAAGTGTGACTGTACAGAGCACAGTCGCTACACTAATACAAACTGTATGTCGTTTTTATTAAAGATTTATCTTTTAGATGTTAACACGTTCTTCGCTCAAGAATGGGTGCGCGAACTCTATTCTTTTACAATGAAAGGCAGTTGTATTTCGATTGTAATAAAAAGGTTGGAGCAATATTTTCCCTTTTTGGCTCTGCATTACTTTTTTGCTAATTTAGAAATGAATTATTCTTGATATAAAGATGCAGTGAAATGACACACAATGTGCCATAATACAGAAGGAATAGTTTATTATCTTTCTGATAATTTGAGTTCTTCTAAACGCATGGTCAGGAGTGTCAAAACTAGGATTTCTAAGGATAAACTCCAAATAAAATTACTTAGGCCAGATGACAAGGTATCGAAAACACGAATATCGTGGGACAAAATATGGTGTCAAAAATATCGAGGACAAGAATATTGTGAAGGTAAGTTTCTATAGGTAAGTAAAGTTTTACTATATACCACTCCACATAAGGGGTGCGGCCCTCACAGCCATCATGGCGGACATGTTTTAACACAGATCTGCACTGAGCCCTTTTAATCTTCCATATATCGATCCATACAGCTGCCATCGGATAACCGAGATAACAGAGATGCCCCTGCCGTCCTTTTCTGAGGCAAGGAAGTTACAGGCCACACTGAACGCTCATGGGATGCTAATCTGCCACCAGATTCACCGTCACCTATGTGTCCGGGCCCACCTGGAACACGTTATTAAAGGCTTTGGCCTCCCCTGTATTGGATCTGTGGCGGGGGTTCACTGAGAGATCAGTCACCTGCCCACTGGGACACTCAAGTATAGGTGAGCGACCCACCTTAATGCAGGCCCTGTTCACCTTTCCCTCATCCTCCCAGCCCACAAGACTGCGAATGCACCTTACTATTGACAATCATCCCGTTCCACCCAGTAACCTGCGGTGACAAGAGGTTGCCATCTGGGGGAGTTGAAGACTATTGGGTCTACGCAAAGAGATTCCGTTTCGTTCACAGGTTTATCTGTTAGAGGGCCATGGCCCCAGAGGCCTCAATGCATCATACCTGTGCTGACTCCAGAGTTATTGTTGTGTTGCAAGGCCCCAATTGACCTTCCCCCACATTTTCCTTTCACTCCTCTGGCATTGGCATTCCACACGTTTGGCGCTATGCCGCAACATATTTGCTGCAACTTCATCCCCCGCTGTCCCCTGTGAGTTGTGGTGTGGGCCGTCCGATGGCCTCGGGCCTTGAATTGAATTGAACTATACATTGCTTGGCCCTGCCCTCCACTCAAGAATCATTGTTCCTTGTGCCCCAGGTATAGGGGTTCTCCCCTGAATGAGCCAGGGAGATTGCTTCTTCCTTGCAGCCCTACTGTCTGGCCCTTGTGGGCCCTATACACTGATCTATTTTGCTGAGGCATTCTCTTGTACTAACAGTGTGCTCCTGCTGTGGATCGTGTTTTGGCCTGATGATGGCGTGGCATCCTTTTTGACTTTGTTCTGCAGCCAGGCCCTCACCCGATTTGTAGCCTTGTGGTCCTGACTGGCCTCCCACAGGATACTACTGAAGCTCCTACTCTACATGATCAACTGGTCTCTGCTCAGTCCTCCTGCGTAGGAACATCTATACACTTTCTCCACTTGTTCTATCTGGACATGGGGCTTTCTAAGACTCATCAGTGCTGTCTGCTGCGAAACGCCGTAGCTGGCTAGCTTTCCACCACTGCCTCTCTCCTTTGAGGAAGGTTATCATCGCTGTCTCTGAGAGGTCGGCTGCTTGTGCTGCTGCTCATTTGTGGCAAGCGGGCCGGCTACCCGTCATTCCAGGACCTGAGTTATCTTGCTGTCTGGCATTATGGGTAAAGATAAGACTACCCGCTCGATGACATCGCAGACACGCATGGACCAATATACTACTGGCCCTGCGAGGGGAACACCTGGACCCTCAGGAGGTGGTGAATCCGCTTCCTTGGCTGGAGATCTCACCACAATTCTCCAAGCCATTCAGACCTCACAAGCTGCAGTGAAATCTAAGATTGGAGAAGTGAGAATGGATGTGACAGTGCTTCGCCAGGGCCTAAGAACGCCACAGCTCGAATTACTGAAGCTGAATCCTGAATTTTCATTGTGGAGGATGACGTTCAACTCTTAAAACTCAGGTCTCTAGCCTACTTACCTGTATGGCTGAGCTTCACTGTCATGCTGAGGACACCGAAGGTCACTCCAGGCACAATAACATTTGCATAATTGGTAACCCTGAGGGCACTAAACTCAATGGGTCGCAGACTTCCTGGAACTTCGGATCAAATCCAGGATGCCATCTGATCAGCTATCCTCCTGGTTTGCAATCGAAAGGGCCCATCGAGCACGGACCCCCAGGCCTCCACCGGGTGACTCCCCTAGACCTATGATTGCTCGTGTCCTTAACTACAGGGACGCCATCCTTCAGCAGGCTCGCTCAGAACCGGAACTTCTTATTCGTGATGTCAAGGTCCTCCTCTTACCTGACTACACTCAGGAGTGCAGCATAGGTGACACTCTTACACAGAGTTCAAGCAGAAACTCAGGACAATGGGGCTCCAATATCATCTATTATTACCCGCCAAGCTCCGGGTCATTCATGCTGGCAAGTCACACTTTTTTGATACTCCTGAATCTGCTTGACAGTGGCTCACGGAGGAGCATTCACTCCAGGGCCTTTCCACTTCCTTGTCACGCCTGTCTGGCTCCATCGACCCACATGGAACACGGCTGGTACCCTAGCTGCGCCAACAGCACCCCTGCTCCCGAAGGAGGCCCCAAACCACTCGATATAAGTCTCCTTCATGATCCCCCGGCAGCAACCCCAATCGCCATCCATGCTGCAACCCAATCTTGCTCCAAAGAGTGAAGAAAGGGAACTGGACCAGAATGCCCCTTTAGACATGACACCGTCCATGCGTGCAAGTTTCTATACGGATACGGAACTCTCTCAGAGCCCTAAAGATTTATCCTTTTGTAACAGTAAGTATGAGGAGGCGGGGTTTGTTCTCTACCTTTTTCCTAAGAATGTTTCACCTTGACACAATGGAAGCTATATATCCTTCTTTGAGATGGAGTTCATCCCCTTGATGTTTCTTCGTTTTCGACTATGTTGTTCTCTTTAACAATTTTCCTTAATAGAGTGACAGACTCTTCTGGGGTAGAAGTATAGGGAGGGGAGGGAGTTGGGATTCAGTCATAAGTCGATGACGTCTTCCTTGGGCAGGTTAGGACAAGGTCTTTCCCCATGCCCGCTCTGCACATGAACACACCTTTCCTCGATAATGACAACCCTTCGGGTAACATCTTGACATTTTATTGGTCTTTTGGACTGCGTAAAATGCACAGCTGTTCTCACCTTCGTGCACCAACACCTCCCTGAAGCCCTCCTACTCCAAGAAACCCACCTTAGGGGCAACATTTGGCCCTTTTTAGAACGCAAGGGCTATGACAGGGTGTTTTATGCAGGTTATACCCCTGAATCCCGAGCAGTTGCCATTCTGTTGAAACGTTCCTTTCCTTTGTCTGTTTCTCACGAAACATGCGACCCACAGGGCCGCTTCCTCACACTAACAGGAACACTGTAAGGTCACACTATAAACCTAGTGAATATGTACGTACCACCTGCATCCCTTCATACCTGCCTCTGGGATCTCTCCAAACTCATTTTGGGTCTTCTGCAGGGTCTGACATTGATTGGAGGCGACTTCAATGCGGTTCCTATTCCAAATATTGACACCACTGGGCACCCTTCCTCCTCCAGGCGCTCTGGGGTACGCTGCCTCTTGGGCTGGGCCTGTACTCTCGGCCTCTGTGAAACCTTTAGAATATGGAATCCAAGGAATCGTCAATTCACACACACGTCAGCTGCATATCACACTCACTCATGAATAGACTTGTTTTTCATGCCTGCCCGGATAGTCGAGCCATATCACAGGTCCAAATTCTCCCCTGTGGTATATCTGATCATTCCCCTCTCCTTTGTCTTGGCACTCCCACAACAGACCAAGGCCCTACGTGGCATCTCAACGCATGGTACCTCCACAATAAGATTTACATCCACACTCTTAGAACTGAACTCCAAGCGTATTTCTATAGCAATGAGGGCTCAGTTGCGAGGATGGGCACCCTGTGGGCAGCCAGTAAGGCGAATATACGGGGATTTGCTAGGGAGTGTATCAAGGCACAGATCGCTCTTGTCATATCTCTCAACTAGAGGCACGCGCTCTCCATTTGGAGTGATGCCTTGTGTCTGACCCCAGGAGCAACATCTCTCGCCAGTTGCATCTTCTTCATGAAGGAATACGTTTCCAGTCCTTTGAGGGCTACCACATACCTGTGGCATCCCAAGACAGCAAAGATCTATGGTTGGGGGCTAAAAATGGGAAATTGCTATACTGGTTGGCCTCCCATCAACAAATGGACAGAATTATTCCTGAGATTATCGACGAATATGGTCGACCGTGTCATGCCCTTTCTGAGATTACTCGAGCATTCCTCTGTTACTAACAAGGGGCCCAATTCACAGAACTAACTTAAGACAAAATCCTAAACTTACTACCATTTTGGTATTCTCAGAAGACACTTACTCATTTTGGTATTTACAGAAGGCACTTACTCATTTCTGTATTCACAGAAGTTAGAAGTCCTAACTTTAGGACTCATAAATGCCTTCTGTGACTACCGAAAGTCTTAAAGTTGGGATTTTTCTCAGTTTAGGAGCCCTAAAGTTAGGACTCCTAACTTCTGTGAATACCGAAATGAGTAAGTGCCTTCTGTGAATACCAAAATGAGAAAGTGCCTTCTGTGAATACCAAAATGGTAGTAAGTTTAGGATTTAGTTAGTTCTGTGAATCGGGCACACCATTTATACACGGCTCCGCCCGATAGGGATGCAAAATTCCATGCCCAACTCCTCAACAACATCTCACTTTCATGTCTTTCCCCAGTTGGAACTCACATGCTGGAAAACCCCTTCACAGCTGAGGAGATAGGTGAGGCACTGTCATCTATGGCTCCTGGGAAAACTCCTGGTCCTAACAGCTTTCCAACAGAATATCACATCACAATTTGTGAAATATTGACTCCTCACCTATTGTCCCTGTATAAAGAGGTGTGCCAAAACCGCACCTTTCCACCAGAGCTGGACCCTGCCACCATCGTGCTGATCCCCAAAAAGCCACCGCCATCCATGACATGCGCCAATTGCCATCCAATGTCTCTCATTAATGGAGAGGTTAAAATGTTTGCCACCATGTTGGTTACCTGCCTCAAGAAAGGTCTCCATACATTGATCCACCCAGACAAATGCGACTTCATGCTGAATCACTGCACAAGGCACTGCCTCCGATGCATTCATGAGGCCCTGGCTCACCGTCATTGACTAACGTACCCTGGCTGAAGAGGGGTGAAACACCGAAACCGGTCCTAGGATGCTTGATTCCGGTCCAGGGAAGACATGTCTTGGCAGTTCGGGCTGGACTGTTCCTATGAGGCACAGGGTCAAGACTGATTTGCATATGGCCATGTCTGAACTGGGGCGGCGTGGTGAGCAAAATAACGATGGATTAAATCCAGATCTGTGACTGGGGGTGAATGTTTTGCCAATGTGCAACATTCCGTCCATCATCTTGTGTGTTTTGCTGTTCGCCCTATGTGGGAAGGGTATGCCCAGACGTGGGTCCCGTGCTCACTACGCCACTGGAGTCAAGCTATCCTGGCTAAAGAGGGGTGAAACCCCAAAACCGGTCCTAGGATGCTTGATTTCGGTCAAGGGAAGACATGGCTTGGCAGTTCGGGCTGGACTGTTCCCATGAGGCACAGGGTCAAGACTGATTTGCATATGGCCATGTCTGAACTGGGGTGGCGTGGTGAGCAAAATAAAGATGGATTAAACCCAGATCTGTGACTGGGGGTGAATGTTTTGCCAATGTGCAACATTCCGTCCATCATCTTGTGTGTTTTGCTGGTCGCCCTCTGTGGGAAGGGTATGCCCAGACGTGGGTCCCGTGCTCACTACACCACTGGAGTCAAGCTATCCTGGCTGAAGAGGGGTGAAACCCCGAAACCGGTCCTAGGATGCTTGATTCCGGTCCAGGGAAGACATGGCTTGGCAGTTCGGGCTGGACTGTTCCCATGAGGCACAGGGTCAAGACTAATTTGCATATGGCCATGTCTGAACTGGGGTGGCGTTGTGAGCAAAATAACAATTGATTAAACCCTGATCTGTGACTGGGGGTGAATGTTTTGCCAATGTGCAACATTCCGTCCATCATCTTGTGTGTTTTATCGTATGATCTAGCCTTACTTTTTATCAACTTCGAAAAGGCCTTCAATACGGTGGATTGGAGCTACCTCCATCTGGTGCTGAGTTGGGCTGGAATCGGACCCCGATTTCGTGGTATGGTTCATGCCCTCTATTTCAACCCTACTGCACGGGTTCAGATTAATGGAGTCCTTTCCGATGGTTTTCCCATTGGCTGTGGAGCGAGGTAGGGCTGCCCCTTATCACCAATCTTCTTTGCACTCGCAATCGAACCATTAGCACAACTTGTTCGTAATGACCTTCAAATGCGGGGTTGGCTGTGGGATAGCAGCCAAGAGGACCAGCTCTTTATGCTGATGATGTCCTCCTTTATTTGGCGGATCCCGCTAGGAGCGGCCTTTGCTGTCTTGTCCTCCTGGAGGGCTTAGAGGAGGCCTCCAGTCTCAAAATTAACTCTTCCAAGTCTATACTGATTCCCCTGGCCCCTTCTAGAGACTGTTTTGACTGCCAAACGAATATTCCTCTCCGCCAACTCAGCTTCAAATATTTAGTTATCAGGGTTGCTTATCATCCCGAACTTACATGGTACCTCGATCTTCGATCTCTGACACGGAAGAACAAGGCTGACCTTGTCAAATGGCAAACCCTCCCCCTAAACATAATGGGCCACATAGCTCTATGTTTTCACGTTTTTCATATGTTTTTCAAAATGTACCACTTCACTTACCACGGACATGGTTCAAAGAATTAGAGAGAGCTGCATCATCCTTCTTGTGGCACGGATCCCGGCCTCGTCTTGCTGATACGCATTGTGAACGAGGTCCTTACGATGGTAGTTTAGGGATGACCAATCTCTATCTATATTATTATTTAGCTTCTCACCTCCTAATTATTCATAATTGGTTTAACCGGGGTGGTCAGATCCGGCTTATCGGCTCAAACTCTTTTTTTCTGGGTTGTCCTCAACTGTAGGCCATGCTTTATGGTTCTCCCATCCCCAATGCTATCCCTCAGGTGACCAAAATGGTTGTCCCAACTTGGAGGGCTCCTCTCCAACACATTCAATGGGATGCCAGACTTACACAGCAAACATCTCTTTTACATGGCACTTGGCTACGGGAGGTGGCAGAGTTACAGGGTTTCAGAAGCTGGGACCTCACTGGTGTTCCCCAGCTGAGAGACGTCTGGTCTGGGACACAAGTACGATCATTCCAAGATCTCCAAACTACTGAACTCTTGCCAATTCGCAATTCTATAAATACCTCCAGCTACAACATGCTCGTCAATCCAACATGTTTGGGCCAGAGGCACTTCCGGAGTTTAGTCCATTTGAGACCAAGCTTCATATGGGTAACCTGGGTCACGATAGAATCTCCCCGATTTATCGCACCCTGATAATTAACTCCCCTGGCATGCTTGATCATCTTAGAGTCCAATGGGAGGGTTGGATGGAACCTACTGAAGATCAGGAGTGGAGAGGTGCACTAATGGCCTCCAGGGTGCTCATAATCTCTACCAGATTGCGACTGATCCAAACGTACTCTCTATATTATGTCTATCTCTCCCCAGCTCATATGCATCCGGCAGGAATATGTTCAGATCCTGCCTGCCCCCGCTGTGGAATAAGCCCTGCTGATTTTTATCACATGGTGTGGTTCTATTCCAGAATTCAAAAACTTATGGTCCACAGTGGTTGGGGAGCTAACTGAGACTCGAGGTTGGGAGGTTCTCCTTTCTCCTTTGCTGTTATTGGTGTCTTGGAGGGCGCGGGAGGCACGAGGACTGAGCGATCATTTCTTGGTACTGCCCTTCTGGTTGCTAAAAGAGATATTGCTGCTTGATGGATAGCCTCTGGTGGTGCCACACTTTTGTTATAGTGCTCAAGAGTAGATTAGTGTGCGCAACAAGAAAGGCTGGTCTATAAAGCAAGGGGTTGCCCCCATAAGCATGAAAGGGTCTGGGGGACAAAATAAGAGAAGATTATGGCTAACATTGAGATGTAGATGCTGACTCATTTGATTACCATGATCTGTATGATTATACTCTATTATATGAATGTTGTTGCTTTGATTGCATGCTGTACCACTCTCTATAACAAGCTACTGATGTGTCACCTTGTTACCTTCCAGGTTTTAAAACAAAAACATTATTTATAAAAAATATATATATAACTCCACATAAATGTACCTTGATGATATATATATATATATATATATATATATATATATATATATATATATATATATATATATATATATAGAACCAAAGTCCTGAACTCCCCAGTAAGACAAAGGGAGCTGCAAACAGGTAAGGACCTCTTCACCACGCACAATGCTGACGTCCAACAGTAAAAACAGCAAACGATTCCAAATTTTTCAATTCTGACTTTTTATTTCATTGTCAGACAAGTGTCCGCCTCAGACGCGTTTCGATCGCCTCCGCGATCTTGATCACCTGACGCGCTGGTGCCGGACCATACAATTTAAAATAGGGTTCACCCAATCACAATGCTCAGTGTTAATGAACATAATAGAAATACTGCAACTTAGAGTGTGTTTTCTTAAAAAGGTGCCGACAATCAATCGGAAACAAAAGTAGCCGGGTTAATGGAAGAAAATTGATACATAAAATGCAACAAACCAGCAAAACAATTCATAACAAATGAAATACATGGCTAGTGCCCCTGAATGCTAGAATGTTAATTGTCAAATCCTAACCACGGCTCACATGTTTGGAAAGAAACGACAGCATGATTTCCTTTTTTATCCATAAATAGCACACTCTCAATGACTAAAGTTAAAGGGGGAAAAAAATAAATAAATAAAAATTACGAAGCATGAATAGGGATGAAGAAAATTAATGAATACTAGAAAGAAGAAAAATAAATAAAGATAAAGAAACTAGAGCAAGAAGCATTGGAATGAATATTCATACTGTAGAAGACTGCCAGTTACAGAAAAACCGCTCAATTGAAATTGTTACTGTTGTTGGAATAACCACATACAAAGTAAAGATAAACAGCCACAAAGGAAACACATTTACAGAAAGTTATGCAAATCCTCACTCGTATTCATCCCGTTTGGCATCTTGGTATCTAATAAAAGGATGAAGGAGGATTCTAACTGGCGTAATTGTTTCTCTCTGTTGCCCCCCCGAATTGAAGGTGGTACCGCCCCAATCACAAAGTAAGACAAGTCACTGACCTTATTGGCATGAATGGCCTTAAAATGTCGTGCAACAGGATATGTGGGGTCCGAGTTTACAATCGCACGAAGATGTTGTAAGATGCGGTTGAAAACCGGTAGTTTGGTACTCCCCACATATCTTAAGTGACAGGTACATTCTAACACGTAAACCGCAAAATCAGTGCGGCACGTGAAATGTTGTTTTATTTGTACCGGAACATTGCTAAATGCAGTGCAATATTCAGAAACATTAATTCCGAATTTGCACGCACGGCATGAAGCACATTTGAAAAAGCCAAGGCGTGTTAGCCACGTGATCGTTTCAGTGACTTCAGGATTGGATTTAACCAACGCATCCCTCATTGAGGGAGCTCTCCTGAAAGTAATGTCCGGTAGATTTGGCAGTAGAAATTTCAGAGTTAAATCGGTTAAAACAATAGGCCAGTGTTTGTAAATAATGTGTCGCAAGCTTTTGTGTTGTTTACAAAAAGTGGTAATGAGTCTGATGGGTTGAATGATCTCGGTATCCACCTCCAAACTTGGACAAATAATTTGTGGCTGTCCGGCACTAAGACAGATTTCCCGAGACCAAAGATTGGCTTTGTCAAGGGCTTTTTTAAGATTGTCTGGTTTATACCCACGGGCAAGGAACCGATTGGTGGCCTCCTGTTGGCATTTTTCTAAATCACATTGACGGCTACAAATGCGACGTAGACGAAGATACTCCCCGTAGGGAATGCTACGTATGAGATGTGGAGGGTGTGCACTGCTGGCATGTAAGATGGAGTTGCCAGCAGTGGATTTCCTGTGCAGTTTGGTCTCTATGTGTTGGTCCATAATGAACACTTCCACATCAAGGAACTCCACTCTCTCAGTGCTAATAGTAGCCGTGAATTGTAAATTCATTGAGTTGTTGTTAATAGAAGCCACAAATGAGGAGGCCTCCTCTTTGGAACCTTCCCAGACGATAAAAATATCGTCTATGTATCTGCCGTAATACCGGATGTGTGCATCCCATATGTCTTTATGGTTGTTCCTGAGGACATGTTCCTCCCATCACCCAACCAAAAGGCAGGCATAGTTTGGAGAGAAACATGCCCCCATAGCCACACCCCTCAGCTGTTTGTATAGAGCTTTATTAAACAAAAATAGGTTGTTATTGAGACAGAGCTCAATCATTTGAAGAAGCATGGTATTGTGGTCTTTGAAGTTAATGGAACGGGAATCTAGAAAATGTTTGACAGCATTTAACCCCTGTGAATGTAAGATACTGGTGTAAAGGGAAGCTATGTCAAGTGTAATTAGTACAAAGGTAGATTGCCAGCTAATCGCCTTGATTTTAGTTAAAAAATCCCCCGTGTCCTTGATGAAGGACGGCAGAGCGGTCATATGGGGTTGAAGAAAGTAATCTACATATTTAGACATAGCTTCCAAAAGATTATTCCGTGCTGAAATAATAGGTCTACCTGGTACCGGATGAGTACCCTTGTGGACCTTAGGAATAAAGTAAAGGGTAGCTGTAGTTGGAAAATCATTTTTAAGAAACAGATATTCATTCTTTGACAAGAGTCCCATTCTTTTCCATTGGGCTAATAGGGAGGACACAGATTTCTTAATCTCACCCAAATGATCCCGACCTACTTTGCTGTAACAATTAGTGTCGGACAGATGGCGTTGTGCCTCTTGTAAGTACTCTTCTTTGGGCCAGAGAACTATGTTACCGCCCTTATCAGCACCCATCACCACAATTTGACCATTCCCACGAATTTTCTTGATCAGTGCCCAATAATTTCTCATTTTTGCATTTATTTGTTTACACTTGGAGAAAGTGGATAGATTCAAACTTTTAAGGTCACTGATTACCATGTCACTGAACACATCAACAGAGTCCTTGGGCATGATTGGATAAAAACTTGAAGGAGGACGGAATGGACTGGCAGCCGCCAATCCTGTGTTAATTCCTTCCACTTGTTCCGGTACAATGCCAGATACAGTAAGATCCGAACTCTCCTTAGCCAAGGATTGCATAATTTGAAGTGTCTCAGAGTCCCGAACTTGCAGTGGATCCAACAGCAAGTCAGAAGTGGTGGCCGTGTTGATGGATTTATTCAATTGGAAGAATTTTTTGAGTTTAATTTTTCGGATGAACTTGTAAACATCTATGCGAGACTGTTTATAGGAAAAGTTAGACTCCGGACAGAATGATAGCCCCAATTTTAGCAGTTGTTGCTCAGCATTTGTTAACATAATGTCCGTCAAGTTGATAATTGTGTTATCTGATGGGTCTAGCGTTTCCATCTCCGTCCTCCTCTGCCCCTGTTTGATGGTTTTGAGGCGGCATTTGCGCCTCTCTCTCCGCCGTTTGCTGCGGTTGTTTGGCTTTGAGGATTTCTGGGGCGGAGGGTTGCTCGCCTGTCCATAGTTAAAAAATTAAGCTCCTCCCCCAAAGTGTGTCTGATGGCCACTGTACTAGATGTGACCCTTGTACTGGGACCTTCATCCGAGTCTCCACTGGTCAGAGAGTTGACATCAGAGTCCCCTGGAGTATTGGAGTCGTCATTGGTAACTAGATCACGATTCCCTTGGACTTGCTCCGTAAGGGCTTTCCTTTTTACATTGTCGAATTTGCGGGAAAACGTGAAAACCCTTCCCGCCAGATAGTCATCACGATCCCTGGCGAACTTGAAAGCTTTGCGGGTTTTGATAGTCTCTTCATACTGTTTCAGTTTGTTGGCTATCAAGACTCTGCCTTTAGCAATAGCATCCCTCTGATCATGAGCATCAAGAATTTGATTTAATTCAGTAATCTCTTTAAGAATCCTCTCTCTGTCAATTACAGCGTACTTGATCAGGATGTGAACCATGTTCATAGAGGCTTGGAGATTATTTGTGGCCCATTCAGAGAGCATCTCAGGGTGCGGGTTTTCATAAGATGGTGCGATCATGACTCGCAACCCCCGTGGCACCCTGCCAACATCACGATACTTCTCAAGGGACTTACTCTCCCACCATTTGGATAGCTCGGTTTTCTGAAGTTTCTCCAATTTTCTCAGTAAACTCCTTACATCGTTTGTATTACCCTCATGGGTTAGCGATTCACTTGTAACATTGGCAGTCGGTAAATCAACAAATAACGCTTCTGCTGCAGCCTCCCGGTCACGCAGCGCGTCCTGGGCTGACATTGGAAACTAGCAAGCTTCAAGTGCGTTAGATAAATGGAACCGCTTCTTTGCTGGTTGAGGACGAAGAATTCAAATTTAAAGCAACGGCAAGGATCTCCCAACCCGTTAAATGACCTCTTTGAAGACAGTGTCCCACTCCTTACCGGCGACTGAAGAGAGCCGTCCGGGGTCCGCCGACTCCAGAGAAACAAACTTCCTCGCCTGGCTTACGGAGATATGCTGCAACACTGTAGCGAGGCACGGGGGGCGTGGCCAGATTACTCCTTCCGAGTCACGTAGAATCACAGATGTGATGTCCGGCCAAACACGAACACGCCACTTAAAAGGGAGAGGGTCCAGAAATCCGGAGTTCAGCCGATATCCGGAAGAAATTGTATAGAACCAAAGTCCTGAACTCCCCAGTAAGACAAAGGGAGCTGCAAACAGGTAAGGACCTCTTCACCACGCACAATGCTGACGTCCAACAGTAAAAACAGCAAACGATTCCAAATTTTTCAATTCTGACTTTTTATTTCATTGTCAGACAAGTGTCCGCCTCAGACGCGTTTCGATCGCCTCCGCGATCTTGATCACCTGACGCGCTGGTGCCGGACCATACAATTTAAAATAGGGTTCACCCAATCACAATGCTCAGTGTTAATGAACATAATAGAAATACTGCAACTTAGAGTGTGTTTTCTTAAAAAGGTGCCGACAATCAATCGGAAACAAAAGTAGCCGGGTTAATGGAAGAAAATTGATACATAAAATGCAACAAACCAGCAAAACAATTCATAACAAATGAAATACATGGCTAGTGCCCCTGATATATATATATATCTTGAAGGTATGTAGATGTGGGGTTATGAATAGTAAATCTATACTCACCTATTTGCACTTAACTTCTCGATATTTTGGTCCTCGATATTTTTGACACGATATTCTGTCCTCACAATATTTGTGTTTTCAATATTCTGTCAGTGATCCCACACGTGGTAGCAGTCATTTATGGGCATAACACCCTCACACACCCAATGGAACTTAAGAGGTATATTATTTAGGATGTTCCTTGGACCAGGACCTGCTCTGAAAACAGGGAAGGGGTGAAGTGTAGAATGTCCAGAGGCCCGATTCACAATTGTAAATATACACGTGTATGGGTACTCACTTGTATATTTATTACTACAGTTACTTTTAACTCTACACTTTTTCGCAACTCACCATTTCCAAGAGTGGATTTAATCCTGGTGCAGACTTGCATATTTACACTCCCCCACCTCCCGGGGTGGACCCTCCTATAACAGGATTTATGAGTGTAAATTTACTACTAGTAACTTTACAAACATAGGTGGAGATCATCCACTTCAGCTCCTTCCTTGAAAGTTTCAAGGTGACACAGCAAGTTGGGGCTGAGAGAAAGAGGGGTCACAAAATGCATTTTCACCATTCATAATTTATAAGAAAATTGAACAGCAATACCACAAAACCTGACTTTTTGAGAAACTAAGGCTCAACAACGTTGTATATTTCACGCAGCAGAGGATCTGAGGAGCTGCCAGATCATAAGATAAGATATGATTGGCTACCACAACATCAACAAAGATGTGGCGCCAGGCATTTTGGGACTAAGAGACTGAGGAGCAGATGTACGACCATTCACTTTAGCGAGTCGCAAATTGTACCGAATTACGACTTGCAATTTGCGACTCGCTAAAGTGAATGGACAACAGTGTCTCAGATACTGTTTGCGATTCCCAATGGGGTCGCAAATTGCATGTCCCATCAATATTCATGAGGCAAGCGTAATTTGCGACCCCATTGGTAATGGCTAGCACTCACAGGGATAATGGCCTGCTGGGGTCAGCAGACGACCATGTCTGTTACTGCTTTTTAAATAAAGCAGTTTTTTTCTAAATGCAGCCCGTTTTCCTTAAAGGAAAACGGGATGCATTTAAAAAAGAAAAATGAAACTTTTCAGTTTCATTTTTTAAGGGCAGGCAGTGGTCCGTGGGACCACTGCCTGCTCTTAAAAAATATTTTTGCACCCATTCACAAATGGGAAGGGCTCTCCTGGGGACCCCTCCCTGTTTCCAAGTGGCTTACCGCCTACTTGAAGAAGGTGGTAAAGTGCAAGAGTTTTGCGACCTCAAAAGCAGTCGCAAAACAATCATACATTGTTGTGAGACCTGCTATTAGGAAGGGACGCCCTTGGCATGCCCCTTACTAATAGTGAATCCCAAACCATATTTTGCGAGTCGGTAATAGGTTACCGACTCGCAAAATATGGTTTGTGCATGGGGCAGACACAATTTTGCGGATACAAATGGACCGAATTCCGTTTGCGACCACAAGAACGGTCGTACATCTGCTCCCATTTCCCTAGTCCTGAAAAAAGGTTAAAAAAAGCTTTAAAGGGCAGGGAACGGGACTCTGTCACCCAACTCTGTACCAAAGACACCCCCTCGAGGCCAAAAAATATTTCTTTTTTTTTAATTGCCAAAAATGTGCGGGGATTTGTGAATCTACTGTAATTTTATTTTTTAAATAACCGCGGCCTTCAGCGCTTTAAAATAACAAACCCCCCGGGGTGAGCCTGGGTTCAGGGGGGCGCAGCACAATCAGTTTTATAGAGGAGAGGTCATGCGGCCTCTCTTCCTGAGCCTCCTTGAGGCCCTTGGGACCGCATCCCCCAGGGACAATATTCATATAATCGGGAGGGGTCATGTGGCTCCCCTTCCTGAGCCTCCTTGAGGAACCGGGGACCCAGTCCCCCAAGGCCATTTACAAAATAAAGAGAATGGGGTGTGCAATCCCCCTCGCCAAGTCTTTAACAGATTCCATGGACCTCCTTTCCCCAGGCAAAATAAAGGAGAGGGATGCATGTGACTGTACCGCCCCAGAGACAAAATCCCTTGGGGTAATTTGCAAAATAATACAGACGGGGCAATATGGCCCTCCTCCGTGAGCCACTGTAGGTCTCTGGGGCGAAATAATTTTTGGGGATGGGGTGTCGAGTCCCCCTCCCCAAGCCATACACTGGCTCCAGGGACCCAATCCCATGCAGCTTGGTCCAGTAGTATCCTGGGGACCCTATCCCTTGGACAGTGCGATTCTCTGTCTGGGACAGTGTGGGCATACCCTGCCTGTACTCACCCTGGCAGGTAACACAACTTTGCTCCCACCCAGGTGGGAGAAGTGAAAAATGCTGCTCCCACCCAGGTGGCAGCAAAGTAACGGAGCGGGATCCTGGCAGCACCCGGTATGGTGCTGGGTGGGGCCAAAAGGGCCCTGCAGCTCCCCCCACCCTCCCAACAAGATCAGGCTTGGGGGTGGCCAAGGTGGGCACCGGGACACCCAGCAAAAATTTATAAAGGGGTCTGCTGCCACAATGGGAGCCTGCTGGGGCCACAGCGACCCTGGGGCTCACCCTGTGGCACCCAACATGGGTAACTATAACCTGCTCCCTAGGCCCTGTGGGCAGTTTTTGCCATGATTTCAAGGGAGTACAGCAGAATTGCAGCAAAGAAGAAATAAATGGCAGTTCGCTATTGTATTTTAAACAGATAAGGAGGGGGGTTTCAGTAGGGCGCCCTTCCCTGAGCACATTTAGGGCCTCATGGACCCCATCAGCTGGGGCAAGGTATATTCAACTAAGGGGCGGAGGCATGCGGCCCCCCCTCCCTGAGCCGATGGTGGCCCCGTGGTATCCTATTTCCCAGGGATGAATTCGCAAAAAGGGAAGTGGGCTACGCGGCCTTCATTGCAGAGCCTGTGAAGGCCCTGGGGACTTTGGGGCCAATGTTTCATAAAAAAGGGAGGGAAAAAAATCAAAGGTTAAAGTAACTTTATAGTTAGATGACTATGTCAGTGACAACATTAACGTTTTGAAATAAAAAAACACCAAAATTCACCAGTTATAGTTAGTAGAGCTAACTATAACTTGTGCTCATGTCATGCACTGCTTATGATCTCACATGTTACCTCACTCATGATTATTCTATGACTTCACTAATGACATCTCAAATGACATCATTGAGGACATCATTGATAGCATCACTGAAGACATCACCCAAGCTTTTGTACATATTATTTCATAAACTAGTATGGTATTAGAGGCCTGAAAGTAAGTACAAAATAGCCCAGAATAATATGATGCATCATTAATGCCATCACAGGTACAAATCCTTTAGGTGTAGCAAGCATGTGTTATGTGCATATTGACCGTATACCATACGCTTCACGGGTAGCCTAGTTCCTATTAACAATCAACCACAGATATATGGAAAACCCACAATGCACATGGGGTTCAATATGTCTACAACTGTTCAGAGACAGCCAACTTACTCAAGATATTCAACGTTGGTTCCTCATGGCCCCCTCCCCTCCAGCCTCATTAGGCCAGAGCCGTATGGATTTTAAAGAGGAGGGGGGCCATGTTACCCCCCCTCCTGAGTCTCATTAGGCTCTGGAACCCCATCCCCCAGGGCCTTACGTATTTTAAAGGGGAGCCCCTCCACAAGCTTTTTTTTGGCGTCTGGGACCCCATCCCATGGGGCCTCCTTTTTAAATAGGTGGGTGCCCCAGTGCTCACCCAGGGCATCCACCATGCACACATTGGGGACCGCAGGGGGAGCCCCAGGTACCCTGCAGTGAAAAGCTAATTATGCTGCTCCCTCCAGGCAGGAGCAATCTGTTGATCTGTTTGCCTGCCCGCATCAGAGCAGGCAGGAAAACACGTCTCAAGGGGTCTATTAGGATGGCAGTCGGAAAACCATTCCGACTGCCATGGAAGCGAAAATTAACCATCCGCAGGTACAGTGGCAAAGCTGGCGGTCAGATTAGGATCAACCGCCAGAAAAATCAGACTGCGGCGGAACGATACCACAAAAGACTGCCAGTAGCAGGCGGAGCAGGTGAAAATCCAGACGTGGCGGTCGGATTCGCGGCGGAAAAACCCAAACCTGCCGCAAGGCCAGCGGAGTGACCGCACGCACAATTAGGATAACATTGAGGTGGCAGCGGAACGATCTGCTGTTTCCAACCGCCGCGATCACTAACAGTGATGAATGGGAGAGAAGGCGGAATGTCTGTTGCATACCCACGGTAGTGGCCGCTCCGGAACTATTATGGCAGTTGACAAAAAAACACACAACAAGGCCACCAAGTGTACACATCAAACTAGCACAGCCCCCCCAAAACACCTAACACACCCCAAGGACACACGCCCATGGCATCTAAAAAAATACAAATCCCAGGACAACCCACACATCACACCAGAAAGCAATACTCCATTTTGACACATCCACATAGCTGAGTATAAAACCAGCCCCTCCCGTAACCAGAATCCCCTACAATACTCCAGCCCTGAAGGAACCAAACCCTACAGCACAAAGGAGAGGCAAACCACCACACATCTCACCAGCACAACAACACACACGCACACACACCACTTACATCACCCCCACCACCCTCACACCTGTACCTCAAACCATGTGCACATCACACACCATGGCACAAAAGAAAATACTCAAATTCACTGACAATGAGTTGTCAGTCATGGCAGATGAGATAATCAGAGTATAACCACAATTGTTTGGTAACCTGGTCCAACAGACACCATTAGCCACCAGAGCACAAATGAGGGGAAGGATAGTCAACAAGGTCAGTGCTGTAGGGACCACTCCGCGCACCAAGAAGGAGATCATGAAGCGGTGGCATGACCTCCCGATTGATGTGAAACAGAAAAACTACAAGAACCGCCATCTGGCTCAGATGACTGGCGGTGGCCCTCCCATTCCACCAAGAACATTCACTGCATGGGAGGAGAAGGTGCTTGCCATACTGCATCCAGAGAGTCTCACAGGAATAACAGGGGGAGTGGAGGCTGGTAAGTACAAACAAATGTCTACCATCACATTGCTATGTACTGTCTTGCACATTTACAAAGCTACACCTCCGAGACCAATTCCATTCATGTGCACCACACACTCCCCAACACATGTCTCACAGATCCAACATTCACTCCCTCTCATTCACTCCAAAGGTAGCCAGCAACATTCCCTGGGTTGCATGTGTATAGGCAACCAGCACTACAACTCCCACTAGACCCCCTGTCCCACAGCTGAGCAGGATGGAACTCTCCCCCACCCAAGAGCCATGTGTAACCATTCCTTCCCACTGCTCCACAGGGAGTCAGCCATCTTAACAGGGAGGGGTGTCTGTGGATAGGCAGCCAGCACTACAACTCCCACCAGGCACCCTTGTCCCACAGCTGAGTGGGATTGAGCAAACCCACCACCCAGAACCATGTGGCAGCCATTCCATTAATCACATCAAACTCACAGGTAGGGAGCCCTCTTAACAGGGAGGGGTGTTTGCTCACATCAAACTTACAGGTAGGGAGCCATCTTAACAGGGAGGTGTTGTGTGGGTGGGAGGCCAGCACTACAACTCCCACCAGGCCCCCTTGTCCCACAGCTCAGCCGGATGGAGCACTCCACACACCCACAACCATGTGGCAGCCATTGAATCTCACTCATCAAAGTTACAGTTAGGTAGCCATCTTCACAGGGAGGGGTGTTTGTGGCAGAGAGGCCAGCACTACAACTCTCAACAGGCCCCCTTGTCCCACCCCTGAGCAGGATGGAGCACTCCCCCAACCAGAAGCAAGTGGCAGCCATTACATTGACCTCATCAAACTAACAGATAGGTAACCATCTTCACAGGGAGGGGTGTGTGTGGGTGGGAGGCAAGCACTTAAAACTATCACAAGGCCCCCTTGTCGCAAAGCTATGCAAGATGGAGTACTCTCCCACCCACAACCATGTGGCAGACATTGAATCTCACTCATCAAAGTTACAGGTAGGTAGCCATCTTCACAGAGACGGGTGTGTGTGGCTGGGAGGCCAGCACTACAACTCCCACCAGGCCCTCTTGTCCACAGATCAGCAGGATGGAACACTCCACACACACAACCATGCGGCAGCCATTGAATCTCCTTCATCAAAGATACAGGTAGGTAGCCATCTTCACAGGGAGGGGGGTTTGTGGTTAGGAAGCTTGCACTACAACACCCACCAGACCCTCTTGTCCCACAGCTCAGCAGGAAGGAGCACTCCACACACCCACAACCATGTGGCAGCCATTGAATCTCTCTCATCAAAGTTACAGGTAGGTAGCCATCTTCACAGAGACGGGTGTGTGTGGCTGGGAGGCCAGCACTACAACTCCCACCAGGCCCTCTTGTCCACAGATCAGCAGGATGGAACACTCCACACACACAACCATGCGGCAGCCATTGAATCTCCTTCATCAAAGATACAGGTAGGTAGCCATCTTCACAGGGAGGGGGGTTTGTGGTTAGGAAGCTTGCACTACAACTCCCACCAGGTACCCTTGTCACAAAGCATACCAGTATGGAGCACCCAACCCATCCCATCCAGAAGCATGTGTCAGCCATTGCATTGCTCATTTCAGAGTAACAGGTAGGTAGCCATCTTATCAGGGAGGGGTGTTTGTGATGAGGAAGCCTGCACTACAACTCCCACCAGGCCCCCTTGTCCCAAAGCTGAGCAAAATGGAGTATTCCCCCCACCCACAACCATGTGGCAGCCATTGAATCTCACTGATCAAAGTTACAGGTAGGTAGCCATCTTTACAGGGAGGGGTGTGTGCGGCTGGGAGGCCAGCATTCCAACTCCCAACAGGCCCCCATGTCCCACAACTCAGCAAGATGGAGCACTCTACCACACACCCAGAAAGATGTGTCAGGAATGCCCCCCAAATGTGCTACAGAACAGGTAAGTAGACAGCGCTTGCACCTGACCATTTCTCTCAAAAAGCATGGAGCCATATGACCACAGCAGCCCTCATATCCCACCAAAATTGGCTCAGATCCAATTGCCACTTACAGTGTGCAGACAACTAAGCATATGTAACTGTCACAGAAACCAAAGTGTGACTCACCAAATCACATGTTGAAGAAATTCAGGCCACAATCATGCACAGCACTGAATGCTATCTGTAAGTGCCATGGGGGCAGAGCATCAAGACCCATATGAAAACAAAACAAGCATGGTCTGTAGTAAAAAGAAAGCAAATCACATGACATAACAAAGGTATGCATGAGATTACAATGTCTAGTTCATGCTCAGATGTAACGTCTTCCATGCAGAGCAATCAACAAAGATGCTTCACATAAAGTTGTTGTGCTGCTAGTCGTTAGATGACAACATGTCCTTGTAATCACAAAATCTGCAAGTAGTGCATGGTATCTATTGACATGTCACACCATGGACAAGTAATGTATGTACCTCCACATCATGTCATGATGCACAGTACTGTGCAGACATACAATGTGATATCAATGTAAACTGTGTGGTGTATAACTTGTAAATAAAAAACATCTAACACCAAGCTTGAGGGGTGCACTTCAATGACCATTTCCCCTCTGTTCCACAGGTGACCAAGAACTGACAGCTGAAGATGACCACACCAACCTTCAGAGCCAGTCTCTACCCCCGGAACATGGACTCTCTGATGCAGACTCCCTAGATTTCTTGGATGCGGAGCCAGAAGTCAGCCCATCTGGCATGCCAGGGCACAACAGGTCCCAGGACCCCACTCTCCCCACCACCACCACCTCAGTAACAACAACTACGCTGACCCCTGCGGTAATGACCTGTGCGGCCTTCACCACTACCACCACCAGTGCTGCCTGCAACACTCTCCCTGCCTCAGAGGATGACCACCCCACCCCACAATCTGAGGAGGGCAGGGAGAGTTCCGGGGTGCGTAGAGTGGTGACTCCACAGGTCTGGAACAGCAGGGCAGGTAGGAGGGCAACTGGGCGTCAAACCAAACCGGACACTGGGACCGAAGCCCTGTCCAACATCGCCAGAGTCCTTGGGGACTATGAACGAGCCCAGGGACACACAGGACAGGCTCTTGAAGATTCCAGTGAGCTCACCCTGCTGAGGTCCATAGACACCCGCATGGGCAAAATCATGGACCTCTTGGGCCAGCTTGTGGGGGGTTCTGAGAGACAGGCCTGCAGCCCAAACAACAGCTCCACCTCCCTCCAGTGGCCCGCAGGATGACAGTTCTCCCACCTCCCCTGCGGCCACAGAGAGGGGTGAGTCCTCAGACCCTGCTAAGCCCGCAGCCGAGGCCCCCCTGCCAAACGCTCAAGGGGTCGTCCAAAGAAATCCCAGGGAGGATCCTGTGGCAAAGCACCAGCCAAACGCAAGTCAAAGAGCCAGCCATGATGACGCCTTTCTTTACCTTGCCATTGTTGTGTTGACTGTCCTTACCCACACTGCCAGGTTAGTAGCATACGTCTGTTAGACTGGGTCACCACATCAATGTGGTGACTACTCGATTATCTCATCTGCCATCACTGACAACTCATTGATTCCCTTTTCACCATTTTGTAAATATTCACTTCCCTGTCACATATACCCATTGTAAATAAACACTCCTTACACACTTATGTTTTCCTGACAGCTCCATGTTTATCACAGGATGTACAATGTTTATCACAGGATGTACAATGTTGACTCTGTTTACAATGTACCAGGAGCACTGATTGTCTGGACTCATTGAGAGGCTGAAGGGACCTAGGAAAACACAAGGGAACACTATTCACTTGTCAGGTGATGGCATCACAGCCATTACACAACACTTGTCATCAAGGTACTTGTCAAGAATTCCTGTCATGCGAGGGGAAGAAAATGGTAACCAGCGAAAACGGACTACATCTCCCAGGATGCTTAGCGGTTGAGAGGTTATGTAAACAGGAGAGCTGTTACATAACTCCAGGAAAACACGCCCTTATGGAAACAGGAGAGCTGTTACATAACTCCAGGAAAACACGCCCTTATGTAAACAGGAGAGCTGTTACATAACTCAAGGAAAACACGCCCTTATGTAAACAGGAGAGCTGTTACATAACTCAAGGAAAGCACGCCCTTATGTAAACAGGAGAGCTGTTACATAACTCAAGGAAAACACGCCCTATAAAGGGAGGAACCGGGAGGTACAACGCTGTCGGATATTGTGTTTACACCGACGTACCTGCTTCGTGAAGAGCAGTGTTCCGGAGTGGTGCTCCAGTAAGGCAAGAACGGAGGTAGGTCGAGTCGTTACTCCCTGGGCCGTGTCTTGCCCCATCGTCACCTGTGAAGGACCCGGAAGCTCTACCGGTCCACCATTGAGCTTCGCTTCTTGACTCGGCTGAGTCAAAGCGCAGTGGCGCTTTTGCTGGTTGGAGTCGTAACTCCCAGCCAGACCAGAGATACAGGGACTGCCAGCTGTAACGCACACCAGGAGGTGTTTGCCGCGTTACAGACTCGGAAGTCCACAGGATCGATCGAGCGGCTGCTCTCGGTTCAGTCTTCTTGCTATTTGATTGGGGTATCGGTGACGCATCACCAGGAGGTGACTCCGCGTCCCGGTGCAGTCTGAGGAAGAGGTTGAGCGGCTGCTCCCTTCAGGTAGAGACCCCGGCTGGGTGTTTCCCTGACTCCTCGATTCTCCCCAACACTCTTCGTGCCCCTCACAGCCTACCGATTGGCATTGTCGGCCATTTCATTTCTGCCCTTTGTTGGCATACGCCGGGATCGGCGTATATGCAGAGGACGGTTAGGACCATCCGTGCGGTGGGCTGGTAACGTACTTAGCCTGGAGGATTACAGTGACTATAACTTTTGTTTATCTTTGTATTATTTTTGCCTTCATTAAAATAACTAACCCTTCACAAGTGGTTGCGTCCTCATTATCGTGTCTGTTAAACGATCCTGAGGCGTTCAGGGCGTTACAAAATATCCGACCATAATACACTAACTGTCTCCCGGTCGATAACAGACATGGCAACACTTGATGATGTGCTGGCTGCTTTAGCGACCGTGCAAGTTGAATTGGCTGCCTCTAGGCAAGAAACAGCCGATGTAAAAGCCAGACTGGATGCTATCCACTTGGACCCGCTCACGCCCAGCACCTCCCTCACGGACCAGACCCCTGCTGTAGTAGTGGAAATGCCGGTAGCCGTCCCCTTGGCAACACCGGAGAGGTACAGTGGGGATCCTAACACAGTGCAGGTATTCCTCACACAAGTGGCGCTACATTTATCGTGCAAACCAAAGGCGTTCCCCACGAGTCAGGCTCGTGTGGCTTTCCTTATTTCCTATTTGGCTGGAAACGCGGCACAATGGGCCGTACCTCTGGTGAGCAGGGACGACCCCATCTTATGTGATTGGGGTGCTTTTCGCGAGGAATTCCTGAAGGTATTCGACAGAAGGGCTGACTCGTACACGGCGGACCGTGAAATGCTTGAGTTGAGACAGGGATCCAACGACCTGGTGCAGTATCTCAACGCGTTCCGACGGCTGGTTGCGGAAACCAAGTGGCCTGTTGCTAAACAGACGGCGCTCTTCCATCACGGGCTGTGCGATGAGCTCAAAGACGCCGTGGCTCATATTGACCCTCAACCCAAGACATGTGAGGGCCTTATCAACCTGGTATTACGGCTGGAACATAGGCTAAGTGAAAGAAAAGGGGATCATGGGAGAAAAGGAAAACCCCTTCCATCCTATGTGACGGTGGGAAGTCCTGAAACTTCCACCGCATCCAAGGGAGAACCCATGAACATCGGCGCAATACGAGCGAGCCTCACAGCCACGGAGAAAGAGTCACGCCGTAAACAAGGATTGTGCCTATATTGTGGCAAAAAAGGCCACTACGTACGGGAATGCCCTGCCAAACCGAAGACGTCACGTTATCGGGCCAACCGGTCGGTAACAGCCGTGGTGGACATACCGGCGGAAAACTAGAGGGCTCCCAGACCAAAGAAGGGGCATCTCGGAGTCACTCATCCATCCCTTCACTTTCCAACTCGGTCACTAAGGGACACCGACACCTGTTTCTCACGGTGCACGTGGGAGTGCATGACCAGTGGATACCCGTTGTGGCCATGGTGGATTCCGGGGCCACTGGCATGTTTATGGACCACAACGAGGCATGCAGGCTAGGGCTAGTGCTTCTTCCCAAAGCTGTACCCGAAGACGTCTATGCTGTAGACGGAAGGCGATTGGTGACGGGGCCCATCGGGCAGCACACGGGGGTCCTTCCGATGCGATATGGGAGGAACCATTTGGAACAAATCGATTTTAACATCATCCGAGCGCCCCAATATGGCGTCATATTGGGATTGCCGTGGCTACAGAAACACAACCCCTCTGTGGATTGGCCAACACATCGCGTCGAAATGACGTCACCGTATTGCATCCTGCATTGTGGAAAAAGAACGGAATCCCTTGACGCAGATGAGAGCGGGAGTCAGACGGTGGCTACAGCGGCAGAAAAAGATGTGGCTCTCCCCCAGGCTTATCACAGTTTTGAGGATGTATTTGATGAGGTGAAGGCGGAAGTGCTACCACCACATAGACAGTTTGACTGCCAGATCGACCTGGTGCCAGGGGCCAGCGTTCCCAGCGGCAGGCTGTATGCCCTGACGGAGCCTGAAAACGTGCATCTCCGGGGGTACCTGGATAAACTCCTCAAGCTAGGATTCATCCGCCCGTCCAAGTCTCCGGCCGCCTCGCCACTCTTCTTCATCCCGAAAGCTAATGGGGAGCTGAGAGCCTGTGTGGACTTTAGGGCATTGAATGCGATAACCATAAAGAATCGGTACCCCTTGCCTCTCATCAGTGTACTTCTGGAACAGGTCAAGAAAGCTCGTATCTACACCAAGTTGGATTTGAAAGGGGCATACCATCTGGTGCGCATGAGGGACGGAGACGAGTGGAAGACCGCCTTTAAGACCAGGTTCGGCCTTTTTGAGTACCTCGTCATGCCGTTCGGTCTGTGCAACGCCCCGGCAGCCTTTCAGTACTTTTTGAATGAGGTATTCAGAGAGGAGTTGGATATCTACGTGGTCATATATATCGACGACATCCTCATCTACTCGTCCAGTGTGGAGGAGCACGTACACCACGTCAAAGCGGTGCTCCAAAAGCTGAGGGAAAACAAGCTGTTTTGTAAACTCAGCAAGTGTGACTTCCACGTCACGTCCGTGGAATTCCTCGGAGTGATGCTGAGTCCAGAGGGACAGGAGATGGCAGAACGAAAGATCAAGGCGGTGAAAGAATGGCCGGTGCCCCAAAGCGTGAAGGACGTCCAAAGTTTCATTGGCTTCGCCAACTTTTACAGGCGGTTTATAGATGGATTTTCAGGATTGGTGGCCCCAATCACACAGCTACTGAGGAAGTCCAAGGAGTTTGTCTGGTCCCCTGAAGCGAACACAGCCTTTGAGGCCCTGAAAAGCGCCTTTGGTAAGGCGCCGGTGTTGGCTCACCCCGATCCGGATCTCCCCTACGTGGTGGAAGCGGACGCTTCGGATGTGGCGCTGGGGGCTATCTTGTCCCAACGCAACCACGACACAGGGGTGCTTCATCCCGTTGCGTACATGTCCCGCAAACTCAACGACGCCGAACGCAACTACCATATTGCGGAGAAGGAGCTTCTTGCAATCAAGGAAGCCTTCACCGAATGGAGGCATTGGTTGATGGGGGCATGACATGTGGTATCGGTGTACACGGACCATCGGAATCTACAGTTCATGACGGCCGCAAGACACCTTTCTCCCAGGCAGCTGCGGTGGATGTTCTTCTTTGCGGGGTTCAACTTCCGCATCACATATCGGCCGGGGACGGAAAACCGGAAGGCGGACGCCCTGTCCCGTCAATCTGCAGTTAAGGAACCGTTGCCTGCGACCGAGCGTTCCATCATTTCCCCGAGGATGGTATTGGGGGTTATCCAACCGGATACTTTCCTGAGGGGAATAAAGAGAGGGATCAGGTCATTCGCATGGCAGAGGTGGCTCCTCAGTCACAGAGAATGGCAGCTGAAGGACGGGATACCCCTAAAGGGCAGGTGCCTATTGATACCCACGCCTAGGCTAAGGAAACAAGCATTCACCTGGTGCAATGACTCTCCATGCGCAGGTCATTTGGGCTTTGAAAAAACAGTGGCTAGCATGGGACGGCATTTCTGGTGGCCAACCATGAGAGTGGATGTCAGGAGGTGGGGACAGGAGTGTCCTACGTGTGCTACCATGAAGGCCGACCATGGCCGAACCCAAGGGCTC
Organism: Triturus cristatus; assembly: GCF_964204655.1. Classification (NCBI taxonomy): domain Eukaryota; kingdom Metazoa; phylum Chordata; class Amphibia; order Caudata; family Salamandridae; genus Triturus; species Triturus cristatus. The sequence goes on along the minus strand of NC_140593.1, from coordinate 451,224,076 downwards.
TTACATCCACTTCCGACCCCGGATAGACCATGGGATAGCATATCACTGGACTTCGTGGTGGGCCTACCGGTAGACCAGGGGATGACGGCAATACTGGTGGTGGTGGATTACTTGACGAAAATGGGGCACTTCATCCCCTGCAAGAGAGTCCCTACGGCCGGGGAATTGGCGTCACTACTTCTAAAGAATGTGGTACGACTGCATGGATTACCTGGGGTGATCGTGTCGGACCGGGGGTCGCAGTTTACTGCACAATTCTGGAAGACTTGGTGCACTGCGCTGCATGTTAAGACCGCCCTGTCCACCAGCTACCACCCTCAAACGGACGGCCAGACCGAGCGCCTGAACCAAACGCTCAAACAGTATCTGCGATGTTTTGTGGACCAGGGCAGGGAAGAATGGGTCGACTTGCTATGGGTTGCAGAGATAGCCTATAACAACGCCACTCACAGCTCCACACAGTCATCTCCGTTCTATAGCAACTATGGCCAACATCCCAGGTTCTTGCCATTTCTACATCCGTTCAGAGAGGACAGGATTCCCGCCACAGCGGACAGGGTGGCACACATAAAAGACACGTTGATGCGCTCAAGGGCTGTCCTAATAGAGACCAAGAGAAAATACAAGGCTGCGGCAGACAGGAAGAGAAGGCCCGGGCCACTGTACCGCACTGGAGACTACGTCTGGATATCCACAAGAAACATGAGGTTTCGAAAGAACAGTGTGTTCCATCCCAAGTACATGGGTCCCTATCGAATTGCCAAGTGTATGGGTCCCGTGAACGTGAAGGTGTGCTTGCCCCAGTCCTTGCGGATTCACCCTGTCTTTCATGTATCATTGCTCAAACCTGCCCCCTCCAAGCCGTCTGGGACACCTAGGCCGGTATGCGTGGAGTCGGAGGTGGAGTATGAAGTATCGGGCATACGGGCGTCCAAATGGCGCAGGGGGAAGCTGTGGTACCTGGTTGCGTGGAAAGGCTATAGCCCGGAGGAGCAATCATGGGAACCGGCTGAAGGGGTTCATGCTCCGCGCTTGGTCTCCTTGTTCCATCGGCGTTTTCCTGCCAGCGCTGGACCCGTGGGGAGCCGCTGAGAGGGAGGATGTACTGTCAAGAATTCCTGTCATGCGAGGGGAAGAAAACGGTAACCAGCGAAAATGGACTACATCTCCCAGGATGCTTAGCGGTTGAGAGGTTATGTAAACAGGAGAGCTGTTACATAACTCCAGGAAAACACGCCCTTATGGAAACAGGAGAGCTGTTACATAACTCCAGGAAAACACGCCCTTATGTAAACAGGAGAGCTGTTACATAACTCAAGGAAAACACGCCCTTATGTAAACAGGAGAGCTGTTACATAACTCAAGGAAAGCACGCCCTTATGTAAACAGGAGAGCTGTTACATAACTCAAGGAAAACACGCCCTATAAAGGGAGGAACCGGGAGGTACAACGCTGTCGGATATTGTGTTTACACCGACGTACCTGCTTCGTGAAGAGCAGTGTTCCGGAGTGGTGCTCCAGTAAGGCAAGAACGGAGGTAGGTCGAGTCGTTACTCCCTGGGCCGTGTCTTGCCCCATCGTCACCTGTGAAGGACCCGGAAGCTCTACCGGTCCACCATTGAGCTTCGCTTCTTGACTCGGCTGAGTCAAAGCGCAGTGGCGCTTTTGCTGGTTGGAGTCGTAACTCCCAGCCAGACCAGAGATACAGGGACTGCCAGCTGTAACGCACACCAGGAGGTGTTTGCCGCGTTACAGACTCGGAAGTCCACAGGATCGATCGAGCGGCTGCTCTCGGTTCAGTCTTCTTGCTATTTGATTGGGGTATCGGTGACGCATCACCAGGAGGTGACTCCGCGTCCCGGTGCAGTCTGAGGAAGAGGTTGAGCGGCTGCTCCCTTCAGGTAGAGACCCCGGCTGGGTGTTTCCCTGACTCCTCGATTCTCCCCAACACTCTTCGTGCCCCTCACAGCCTACCGATTGGCATTGTCGGCCATTTCATTTCTGCCCTCTGTTGGCATACGCCGGGATCGGCGTATATGCAGAGGACGGTTAGGACCATCCGTGCGGTGGGCTGGTAACGTACTTAGCCTGGAGGATTCCAGTGACTATAACTTTTGTTTATCTTTGTATTATTTTTGCCTTCATTAAAATAACTAACCCTTCACAAGTGGTTGCGTCCTCATTATCGTGTCTGTTAAACGATCCTGAGGCGTTCAGGGCGTTACAGTACTCAAATCTGCACACATTACAATGAGAAACAGTACCAACATAGACATCCTGTAGCTGTGCATGACTACCCTGTCCCAGTAACATGTGCAGCCAGCACAGAGCCAACAACAGGCAGCAGTCACAAAGCTCACCTAGGCCTTTTCACCAACAAATAAATCAGTAGACAATGGCACCGTTGTACGTTTTCACTCACCTTCAAGGGAAGTAGGGGTTGATGAGCTGTTGATGCAGGTCGACACCTTCCTCCTCTCCACTATCCTCGTCACTGGACATGTGTGGGTTTGCAGGCGGTGGCCTTGGCTGCTCATCATCATCCAGGAGCAGGGGGATCTCCTTGCGCAAGGCCAGGTTGTGTAGCATGCAGCATGCAACTACGATCTGACACACCTTTTGTGGAGAGTACATTAGTGCACCTCCGGTCTTGTCCAGGCATCAAAATTGTGACTTAAGTAGACCAAAAGTATGCTCCACCACACAACGTGTCCTGACATGGGCATCATTGTAGCGGACATCACCCGGGGTCCTGGGATTCCTCAGTGAACTCAGCAACCAAGGCCGGTTGGGATATGCACAGTCACCTAGGTGTGAGATATCCAGACCAATTTTGTAGGATAAACAGTAGCTGAGAACAGCATGTCCCACATACAGCACACTACTTGACTCTGCGTACTCACCCACAATCCACGCACGCTCTGGATGCAGATTTGCCATCAGCTGTGGTACAATGCTGTTACGCAGGATGTAGGAGTCATGGGCTGATCCTGGAAATTTGGCACAGACATGTGAGATTATCATATCCGCCTGGCATACCACTTGCACATTAATGGAATGGAAATGCTTCCTGTTCCTGTAAATGTGCTCACGTGCCTGTGGTGGAACCAGGCCAACATGTGTGCAGTCAATGGCACCAACAACATTAGGGATATGGCCAAGGACATAAAAATCACCCTTCACAGCTGCCAATTCATGCCTAGAATAAACCAGTAGCAAAGAAATGCAGGGCCGCTATTACCTTACACGTTGGTGTCGGATAGGTTCTGCAAGGCCTCAGATGGGGCTCCTCCAACAGAGCGAGCACATAGGTCTTGAAGGATAGGTCGATCCAGACGGAATTTCCGTATGATGTCCTTATCCTCCATGTTTGCCAGCACTGTGAATGGACGATGCACATTGGTCGCCTCCTAGGTGAGATGAAAGGGCACACATGTCAATTAAATCCCCCATGTAATGTGTCCAACATCTTACGTGTTGACCGAGACAGCGCCAACAATGACTGGCAAAAACAGTTCAGCTTACAGCACAACTCACATTAGGGACACCTTGACCTAAACTAGTCGCACGCTTATCCAGTATTCACACAGAGATTTCCCCCAAAACAGAATCAGACTGTGAATTCAAAAAGGTACATTCCAACATCTTGTGCCACCAGCAATGAGAGTAGTTGACCCAGCACATGTGTGAGACAGCAACACTGCTAGCTTCTACATAGCCGCTGTACCTGCTACATCTTTCTGCGTAATTCGGATAGGGCACACATTAACAACACAATGTGCACACTACGTGCACAAAGATCAAGTATTAACATGAGTTCGGCAATCTACACAGTGAAATAGGCACAATATGTGGTCAGACCTTCATTACTGTGTGTCGCTTAAACATCTCACATATTGAAATGTGCACAAATGTGAGAGTCCATCACACCACAGATCTGTGTACATGCACAACAATTTCATACATGACATGTGAGTGAGTACATACCCATGCATGTAATCCTGTGCACTGACATGGCATGTGTAGTCATCAGTGGGCTAAATGTCACACTAGCATTGGTTAGCACTATCTGGTGGCATGATTCATGTGTCTACTGTACAATGTTGAGAACTGGCCATTGACACTGCCACAGCATGATGTGTCCATAGGTGGCATAAGCGTGCACCCCCATCACAATCACGGACATAGGTAGCAATATCAAGTGCCAAAATCACAGTAGCGACCGCCTGGCCCCTGCGGTGTGTCACCGCCAATGCCCATGCCCTCACAGCCAATGTGAACCGCAATCGTGGTAGTTATATACACATTGTAAAATGGCGGTTGGTGTGCTCCGCCACCACAATCACAGCCATGGTAACCAATATCAGGCAGCCACATCACGGTAGCGACCGCCTGGCCCCTGCGGTGTGTCACCGCCAATGCACACCGCAATCACGGTACTGATATACACATTGTAAAATGGCAGTTGGTGTGCTCCGCCACCACAATCACAGGCACCAATATCAGGGAGCCACATCACAGTAGCGACTGCCTGGCCCCTGCGGTGTGTCACCCCCAATGCCCACTGTAATTGTGGTAGTGATATACACATTGTAAAATGGCAGTTGGTGTGCTCTGCCACCTCAATCACGGCCATGTGCACCAATATCAGGCGCCCACATCACGGTAGTGACCGCCTGGCCCCTGCTGTGTTTCACCGCCAATGCCCATGCCCTTACAGCCAATGGGAAGCACAAGCACGGTAGCCAAATGCACTTTTGAAAATCGCGGTAGGCGTGGTCCGCTACCGCGGGGCCGGTCATCAGATGCAATTGTAAGATGCACAATCGCGGTAGCAACCGACTGGCCCCAGCGATGTGTCACCGCCAATGCCCATGCCCTTACAGCGAATGGGATCCGCAATCACGGTAGCCAAATGCTATTTTGAAAATAGCAGTAGGCGTGCTCCGCTACCGCGGGGCCGGTCATTGGATGCAATTGTAAGATGCACGATTGCGGTAGCAACCGTCTGGCCCCTGCGGTGTGTCACCGCCAATGCCCATGCCCTTACAGCCAATGGGAACCGCAATCGCGGTAGCCAAATGCAATTATGAAAATCGCGGTAGGCGTGCTCCGCTACCGCTGGGCCAGTCATTGGATGCATTTGTAAAAAGCTGACCTGGAACACCAATTGCAGTAGCTTAGTACCACTGAAACAACCCCAGGGGGGCTATATATGTGTGGGAGAGAGCCACACAGTTCCACTTCTTCCAGGCAATGCTGACTGACACACTGCACCAACAACTGCTGCTGTTCCTGGCTCATGGACCCAATTATGGCGAGGACTGAGAACATCTGGGCCCGTCCCTTCACCACAGAGGCGCTGGAGGTCCTGGTGGACAAGGTGCTCACACAGTATGGGAGGCTATATGGTGCTCTTGATGTCATGGTAAGAGTTAAAGTAGGGGAGTGCACAAATGAAGTTGATCTGCTGCAGTATGTGCCTGAGAGTAAGGGTTTGTGTGATGCACTGCCTAGCATGCTGACTTCAGGGGAAAGGGGTCTGTAGCCTATTTTACACATTTGCCTAGCTGCATATCAGGATGAGAGGGACATGCAGTGTTTTTCAGCCATACAGTGACACTGCAAGTTTGGCAAGTGGGAGTCAGGATATAAATTGCCTGTGCTTATGGATGTTTGGGACCATGAGGTTCTTCACAGGCTCATCTATGACATTACAAAGACTTTCCGTCCAGAGGGTACTGATGGAAGTGTGTTTGACTTTATATTGCCACCATGGATATATCAGCATTATGCACAAGAGTGAAATGCCTGAGGGTGACACTCTTGGTGGAAATTCACCTATGACACAACCTCAACTCCCACCCACACCCCCGTGAAGCTGGTAAAGGAGGGCACTGTAGGGGGTTCACCTGGTCAAAATGGGATGGAGGGGAAAAGGCAAGGCCAGGCCAAGCGTACCGCCCGATCCAGCAGATCCCCAGAGGGAGGGCCACCACCTGCATCTGATGCACCTGTGGTGGAGAGTGAGTCTGTTGTGCCCACCTCACTTCCCACTCTGCACAAGACAATTATTCCCTATTGAATCCCCAAGAAGTGGACAGGCTGCCCTCCACATTCACCCTCCCACACTGTGTCTCACGAAAGCATGTCTCCGCCTCCACGTGCCACCACACCACCTGGTCCAAGCAGCCCTCCGGCTCCCAAAGCCACTGATGCCTCTACCTCAGCTGGTCCTCTCTCTCCCAGGTCCAGTCCTCCAAATGGCCCCAACAATCAGGCACCTCCCAGTCCGACTGAAATCCCAGTCTGAGGCTAAGTCTCCCTCCTATACCCATCTCTCTCACAGCGGTGCCTGGACAGCACATTGTTATCCCCCTGGCTGTGTTGCTTCCCATGGCAGTATACGGTGTCACCCATTTCCTGTGCAGGTTCTCATGCACACATGTGCCTACTTTGAACTATGGACTGGCCACTGGCCTTGCTGTTTGTCACTTTGTTTGCCCATTCCCTGCGCAGGTTCTCATACACACATGTGCCTACTTTGAACTATGGACTGTCCTTGCTGTTTGTAACTATGGATGCCCCTTCCCTGTGCAGGTTCTCATGCACACATGTGCCTACTTTGAACTATGGACTGGCCACTGGCCTTGCTGTTTGTCACTTTGTTTGCCCATTCCCTGTGCAGGTTCTCATGCACACATGTGCCTACTTTGAACTATGGACTGTCCTTGCTGTTTGTAACTATGGATGCCCATTCCCTGTGCAGGTTCTCATGCACACTTGTGCCTACCTTGAACTATGGTTTGGCCACTTGCCTTGCTGTTTGTCACTTTGTTTGCCCATTCCCTGTGCAGGTTCTCATGCACACATGCCACCTTTGAACTATGGACTGGCCACTGGCCTTGCTGTTTGTCACTTTGTTTGCCCATTCCCTGTGCAGGTTCGCATGCACACATGTGCCTACTTTGAACTATGGACTGGCCACTGGCCTTGCTGTTTGTAACTACGGATGCCCATTCCCTGTGCAGGTTCTCATGCACACATGTGCCTACTTTGAACTATGGACTGGCCACTGGCCTTGCTGTTTGTAACTATGGATGCCCTTTCTCTGTGCAGGTTCTCATGCACACATGTCCCTCCTTTAAACTATGGACTGGACACTGGCCTTGTTCTTGTCTTCTTTTGATGCCTATTTGGGTAATATGTAATAAAGACAGTTATTCCTGTTGTCTGCTTTGCCAATGTCCTTGCTTAATAAAAACTTTTCTGTATGGGCATGGTTTAATGTGACACATGCTCTGTATGCCACTTTAACATTGTAAATTGCTTGTTTCACTTTTTCAGAGTTTGCCAGAGGTGACAGACACTTCAGTTCTACTTGACTCTGAGGCTTGGGGTGCAATGATGGTTGTTTGTGATGATCTACTGTTATCCTAATCATTCTATGGTCAGGTTTGCTAAAGTTTATACATGTCATGTTAGGATGCACTACCAGCACAGAGGGGAATTGTATCCACAGGATTACAGGCAGGTTGGCCAGGGTCCATCATGTCTGTGTGATCTTTCTTGTCTGTGTGAACAGCAGTGTTGATGTATGGTCATCTTGTGAGGGGCTGTCTTCCTAGTCACATGGGTACATTTGAATGTGTGCACTTGAGTGGTCATGACGTGTGAAGGGGGTGACTTTGTCAGTAGTGTTGATGTGTGTGTGCCCCTGCAATGACAAATGCACACATGTATGACCCAGGAGCTGAGTGCCTGTTTGTTTTAATTGTCAGCCCTGTGCTTGTGATTGTGTACACATGTAGGAGTTGTAGGTTGTGCACTGTGCAGTGTGTTGGTGTGTCCTGGCACTCCTGGGGGGCACCTACTTGTTGTTGCGGCCAGTTGTGAGTATGCAGAGTGTGTAACAGCCAACTCTGTGTTGTGTTTTGTTGATCAGCAATGTGTCTTGTTACTGCTTGTGCTCACTGTGTAGAACTGCTCAGCCACACTGACATTGTTGGTGAGTTTTCTCATGCATTGCTGTCAGTTGAGCGATTTTTGGCTCCAGTATGGTATGTGGGATGTGGAGTCATACCATCCACTATATGTGCTTCTGATGCCTACCCATTGTGAGTGACTCCTCCATGTATTTGCGTACAATACACTCCTGACCTGTCCGCTACTGACATATACACCACTTCAATCTCATGTCACCTACCCCTTGGCTTGCCAGTGTGTGAGCCTCCTCACCACTTCATTTGTTACACTATGCTTTGTGGTGCTGATCTGTACACAGGACCAATGTGCCACTCAGGACAGTTACCCAATTAGTTATGTGTGATTTTCTTGTACTGGTTTGCAGGCATGGTTGCTCATGTGCAGTGCACAGGTCTCTGGTCATGTTGTTTGCACCTGGGTGTCCTTGAGTTGGGCATCTGTGAGTGTTGGGTTAGCTGTATCTGTGTTTGCTGAGGTACTGCTACCCTTCCTGAGTGTAATGTTGTCTGTGTGCTGTGCTGATTTGTGTTGTGGGAGTACATGGTGTGGCACTGAGACGTGTGTGCTACTGATTTGGTTGGTGTGCACACACTGCTTAGCCTGCATGCAGTGCTGTCAGTGTATGTTGCCTTGTATTTGCCTGGTGTGCATCCCCCTGATATCCAACTGAGTTTGCAATGTGATGGATTGGCATGTGCATCTGTTGTGTTTTTGTTGTGGATGTATGCAGTGTTTGACCTGTGTTAGCTCTTTCTGCTGACAGATGCTCTGTGTGTGATGCTCTATTTGCATGACATTGTGTGTGAGTAATTTGGGCATTGTAGCAGCAAGGTGTATTCTTGTTACTGGGCTTGTTCTGAGTGCACAATAGTGCTATGTCCTCCTATCAGGATTGTGCATGTGCATGCTTGTAGTACACTATGACACCATGTTGACTTGATGGGTGGTGTCTCTGTCTGTGTTAGCTTATTGTCCCATTGATCCCAGTTTGTGTTCATGATTGTTTTGAGATGATGCAACTCTTATTTGTGTTGGGGTATGGTGTCTGTGCATTGGTCCTGAGTGACAATGTTCTCTACTTCTGTTCTATCTGGGGTCCCATTGCCTTTCCACTATTTGGCTGGCCATATGTGGGCTTGTTTGACTTCTGTGTATGTTGTTTGTGAGGTCTGTGTTTGGCTATTGTTTTTGTGTCAGCATTGGTTCAGGCCCCCGAGTGTGTGTGTGATGTTTGTGGATGCACCCCAGGGAGTGTGATTGGTTGTCAGTGTACTCACAGGACATCATTTGCACCATTCTGTGTGTCAAACACTGGTGTTGAGTGCTGCAAGTGTGGGTTGGATAGAGGATGGGTATGTGTGAAGGTCCAACTTGGGCTTGATGGTCAGGGAGTGTGACAATGAGCCATGTGTGTTGTGCTGATGACATACACATGTCAAGTAAGTTGAGTCAGATGTGTGGCTGATCACTGTTTGACTTCAGACACTTCCTATCATTCCTGTGCCTGTGCGTGGCTTGCCTTGATGTCTCCCTGAGTTGTTGAACAGAGGTCACTTTGGTTTAATTCAACTCACTGTGCCACCCATGTCTGATTTGATGGCCGAAGGGTGATGTGATATGTTACTTCTCTTGCATGTGATGTACACATGCTTTGTGGCTTGCTCCATGGCTTTCCAATACTGTCCACTTCACTTTTGGCTAACCCATTTATTGTCCTCCATTGCTGCTGACATTTGTTATGTGTATGTGGCTGTGTGTCAGCGTGTCAGTGTGGGGTGTATCTGAGTGACTTGTCAGGCAGTGTGGACAGTTCAGTGGATGTTCATTTGCAGTGTGAGTCTTCATTTTGTGATTGGACTCAGTTTGCTTGACATGAGTGGAGGGTAGGTGTGAGGAGGAGGAATGCCCTGCCCCTGAGTTTCTGTGCAGGGTGTTCCTCTTCACCCCCACCTTCTAAGTCAGGCTCCCTGGCTGTTTGGTGTGTGTGGTGCAGGGTCTGGCTACACCTGGCAGATGAATTGTGCAGGGGGCACAGGTAGAGCACACAGCATGACCCCAAATGGGTGTGGGGGGCGTAGTGTGTAAAGGGTGGAGGTGTGGCCCTGTAAATCTTTGTGTACTGCCCATGCCTTGAGGTTCTGGACTTTTCTAGAGTCCAGAGGTGTCAGGGAAACAACACCCAAAAGACCCCTGAGTTCCTTCCTGCCTTGGTGCACAAATAAACAGAGACACAGGCTTCTCGATGGTGGCGTCAGAGACCAAGGTTTATTTACTGCAGGGACACAGAAGTCGTAGGAACCACACAAAGGCAGAATCTAGGAGACTGTTCAAATTGCATAAAGTGGGTCGCTCCTTAAATACACCAAATGTGTCCTCAGGCAGCATTGCAAAAATATCTTTCATGCCTAGCCCGGTATCCCAAACAAACAATAAACATATATCAAACGATAATTATTTGTAAGTTCCCAGTGTTCGATCAAGTCTTCATGTCAGTTTTCCATTCTTCGACCGATCCTCCACATCATAAACATTGTATCCTCCCCATAGTAAAAGCCCAGAAGGAGAGGAGCGGAGCCAGGTGTAAAAGATTGATAAGTAGGATAAGAGACGCTTGTGGGTCATAAACGGGCATGGCTACTGTCTTCGGCCTCCTAATCGTGATCAGGCCAACGAACACAAGAACCAGTATAGCATGATTGGCCTCAGGCAAGGGAGGTAGCTTCTGCCTAGTCACGCAGCATCAGCTTCCTCGGACTAAAGCTTACGTGTCCTTAACAAGGTGACTCAGCCAGGGTCATTGCTTGTCCATTGACTATGTGAGGGCAAGAAACAAAATGGATGCCGTATCTAAGATGAATGCCATGAATTTACAACAGAATGCCCTACTTCTCAGTGAATCAATGCTCGGCCCACAGCGAAAACACTGTCACCTACTAAATGGATCATTTACGGTTCACTGGTACCAAAATCGTGTCAGTACTACGATACCGAACACACGGGTTCGGATCGTTACAGAACCTCAGACCGTCCTTTTGCCCTTACATAGGCAATAACTTACTCTAGTCAGAATCCATCTCTATATTCATCAGGTCACTGATATGTTGTTGGAGCATCATTCTATCCCATGGCGTATCTCCTAAAACAGGTGGTCTTCTTACGCATGTTGCAGCACAAAGGCCACATAAGGCAGGACCACACTGAACGATGAGACAGCATGAGAATAAAAATACTAACAAAGCACCAATGACTATCAGAACCTTCCATCCCCATGCAGATAACAGATTCCAGAACCATCCCATCAGTGACCAATCACCTTTGTCTACATGAATAGAGTCAGTGATCTTGTGTAACTTAGAAATGGCCTCATATACTGTTGGCGCATTATTTGGGATAAAGACACAGCAACTCGATTGGATCATCTTACATACTCCACCTTGATCAGCAAATAATACGTCAAGGACCATACGGTTCTGCAACGTCATGAGGCGGTCCGCTTGAAGCTCAGCTGTCAGGTTACTAAGGGCACCAGCAGTTTCAGTAATGGTGGATTCAACTACCCGTGTTAGTTGACGCAAGTTCCTACTATTGGCCATGGGCCCCCAGAACGGAAGGAAACCTTTGAAAAAGTCTCCTGCTTCTTGGCCAGCTGTATCTTCCTTGTCGAAGACACCTCTCACAACTCTAGTCTTGTGATAATCCGGTGCAGCAGTGTATGTTGGAGGTAGTAGTCGGGCGATATAACATGAGCCTGAAAAGTCAGCAGGCAGCCATGTATATGCTCTGTCTTTGCAGACAAAATAGGTACCCTTAGCAGCTAAGAATGCAGGGGAAGACTGTGATGGAAAAACGTACGTTTCAGTACAGTCACTCTTCCCTAGTCGAGCTCTCGGATTCCTCCCATTCCCTTGTAAACAGACCTGACCTTGGTGGGGTACGACCCAAATCGGAGTCGAGCTTTTACGCTTGTTTTCACCCAAACTAATGCCATACTCCGTAGCATTCCAACCCATATAAACTCGTAACTCATCCTTGGGAATAAACGGAGTGTTATTGACATCTCTAACCATGTCAGTAATTCCCTTTACCAAGTCTCTATTAGCAGAGTTATACCTAGTGGAACGCGGAGGTCGCGGGGGATAGGTCTCTAGAGCATAGGCGAACATGGTCTGAAATGCCCAAAATGATCCATTATAACTAAAGGGCAGAACCAGATAGGGGATACCCTTGTTCATGGTATGTGGTATCAGACCACACACCCAGCAGTTCGTTGTATTTACTACTAGTTGGTGTTGGTGCAAGAGCTGAATGAAAGTGTTATTTATAAACTCAGAGCGTCGAGCTTGCTCGTGTGCAGGAAAAGGGTGAAAAGAATGAAGAGAAACAACAGTCGGAGAAATAGAAACATGGGGAGGCACTGTAGATGTGACAGGTGCAAAAATCAATTGGATACCAAAAACGATTCCGCCTACCAAAGTTATTATAACAATCAGAAAGGTCAGAGCGCATTGCATCATGAAACATTTGCTATGCAAAATTTCATACACTTTTGTCTTACGAGCATTTATGACGTTAGCTCGTCGCAGTTCAGGAAGCTCCATCTTCTACAACCGTTCGCAACGGATGGTTTGTACCTGTTGAAAAATTGCCTCTGTTTACCCTGGGAGTTCCCAAAATAAACAGAAGAGACCGACCTTGTGTCTGGCCCCCTGCAAGTTAAAACAAGGCACACGTTACGACCCTACGGCAACCCAGATGGCAAGGCGAGAGAACGACAAAAACAAAAGGACAAAAAAATTATAGAGCAAACTTCCTGACTGAATGCAATGTGATAAGATCAAAACAGTTATCACACGGAAAGGTGATTATGCAATGTTATTGGTTCATGGAATGAGAACGTAGGTTATATCTGTACTTTCCGGGCCTTGTCTGATCTTGAAACAGCTGATCTGCAGGTGCAGTAATGTTCAAATCCACAGGTGGCAAATGTTCACTTTGTACAACACTCTGTTCAGGGTTCAAAGGAACAGTTCCTGGTGCAGTATCAGAGTTCTATGTTTCAGATCGTTTGTCCGTCTTGTATTCTGCATCACTGAAGGGGATAAGCCTAGGAACAGGTTCTGTCTCGGATACACCAAATCCCTGTCTAACCCAGTTGTCGTAGGGGAGTGGGAGAGGCACACGCTTCGTATGGGTAGCGTGCACCCAATTCTTTCTGCCAGCCAGGCGTACAGCAGTTCTTGTGGCCAGGAGCACCTGAAACGGACCCACGAATCTTGGCTGGAGGTTCCGGGTCCGTCCAAAGTTCCGCACCACAACCAGATCCCCGGGTTTCAATGTGTGACCTGGACTCTCTGGCAGCTTAGGCAAGGATTCAAATACCTGTTGGTGAATAAGACTCAATTTAGCAGTCAGGTCAAAAAGGTAATCAATCAACATTGGATATTCGATCTGTTTGAACTCCTTTAGCCTAGGGACTCCCCAGACATTAGCAGGGCGACCAAACACAATCTCATATGGGCTGAGCCCTACTCGAGAGTGTACAGTCGCTCTGGTGGACAATAAAGCCAAAGGCAGTGCGTCTGGCCAAGATAAACCAGTGGAAGCTTGGATTTTAGCAAGTTTCAGCTTCAAGGTACCATTGTACCCCTCAACCAAACCTGCTGACTGTGGGTGATTTGCACTATGGAATTTTTGCTTAGTTCCCAAACCCGTACACACACTCTGCATAACTTTCCCTACGAACTCACTTCCATTGTCCGACCATACAATCCGTGGCATACCATACCTGGGGAAGTACTCTTTGAGGAGGATTTTGGCAGTGGACATAGCAGTGTTATCCTTTAACGGATACGCTTCAATCCATCTCGAAAAAGCACAGACTACCACTAGGACATATTTGTGATTATTACATCTGTCCATGTGGATAAAGTCCAACTGAATCACTTCAAAGGGACAAGAAGGGGGAGCAAAGTGACCAGCTGGGGTTGGGGTTCCCTTGCCAGGATTATGCATCAGGCATACCATGCAATTTTTCACCACTCTCTCCGCGCACTTAGTAATTCCATCGTTCTTCCATACTGGAGCTAACATCTTACAGATCCCTTTCGAACTGATGTGCGCCGCTCCATGCGCCATAGTGACTACCGCAAGTACATACGCATCAGGTAGCATCCAACGCTGATGCTCAGACAAATCAATCCAGCATCCACTCGAGTCCATTTTACCCGTTTTCTCCTTCCATGCATTCTTCTCATTTTCAGTTGCTTCATTCTGGATTGCCTTCACACTTTCAATCGTATTCTCACACATTCCTGATTCAGCAATCCATCTTGCAGACGTTGCAACGTACATTCGGCTCATCATGTTCTTGGCCGTCTCTTTGGCGACCTCATCAGCAAACGCATTCCCACGGCCAACATCATCCGTAATCCTCCGGTGAGCACTGCATTTCACAATCGCAACTTCATTCGGTAAGGTCAGAGATTCCAACAGGTCATTGACTAACTGTCCATGTTGGATCTTAGTCCCATGGGACGTGAGAAAACCTCTTTCTTTCCACAAGCGACCAAAACTATGTGCTACGCCGAAGGCATACTGGCTGTCAGTAAACACATTCACTCTCTTTCCCTCAGCTAAAATACACGCTCTTGTCAATGCAATTAATTCTGCAGCTTGGGCAGAATTCTGACTCACTCTTGCAGTCTCGACAACCGTACTCAAAGTCGTAACTGCATACGCAGCCGTCACATCATCAGTCTGTAGCTTGAAACACGATCCATCGACATACAAAGTACCATCTGGATCTAGTAACGGAGTATCTTTTAAATCAATCCTACCCTTTGTCTCTTCCTCAGTTCTAAAACAACAGTCATGGGGCTCTGAATCACTCGACTCCTGAGTAGTCGGCAACAGCGTTGCTGGATTCAATATGCTGCATCGCTTGATCTGAATGTGACTTGCCAAAAGTGTCAGCTCATAGCCTGATAGTCTAGCACTGGTGAGGTGCTGAGTTTTCGTTCGATTCATGAGTGTATCCACAGCATGTGGAACCATGACTACTAACATGTTGTTCATGACCAATCCAGCAGACTGTCGAATAGACACTGCAGCTGCTGCTGTAGCTCTCAAACAACTTGGCAACGCTCTGGCTACCGGATCTAATGTGGATGAGAAATACGCACAAGGTCGCTGCCTGTCACCAAATTGTTGCGTCAAGACACTCAACGCACAACCCTCTCTTTCATGGACATATAGTGTAAACGGCTTACTGTAGTCAGGAGTACCTAACACAGGAGCTGAGCACAACGCATTACGCAATTCCGAGAAGCTCTGTTGACATTCATCAGACCATGGCAAAGGACTCGGAACACCTTTTCCAGTCAGAGCCACCAATGGTTTTGCCATGAGAGAAAAATTTAGGATCCATTGTCTGCAATATGACGTAATACCCAAAAACGCACGCACTTCTCTCTGTGTGCTTGGTACAGTCATCTGTGAAATTGCTTTGATTCTCTCTGGGGTCAACCTTCTTCCCTCCTTTGACAAAAGATGACCTAAGTAGGTCACTTCTTGGCAACAATATTGTAGTTTAGAAGGTGACACCTTGTGATGTAAGTCTGATAAATGACGCAGCAAAGAAATTGTAGCTGTTTTGCAAGTTTCCTTGTCGTCAGCGGCCACTAAAAGATCATCTACATATTGGATCAGAGCAACACCAGGTGGAAGTACAAAAGCATCTAATTGACTTTTTAATGCTTGGCTGTAAATTGAAGGGCTTTCACAATAACCTTGTGGGGCGCGCTTGAATTTGAAACTACGACCACCTAAGGAGAAACCAAAAATATCCCTACTTTCCTCGGCTATCGGAATGCTGAAAAAGGCATTCTTCAAGTCGATCACTGTAAACCATGTAGCTGAGGCAGGAATCAACGTCAATAATGCAGTGATATCTGGGACCACAGGAAACTGTGGAACCACTATTTTATTAACCTCTCTGAAGTCAATCACAAATCTGTAGATTGGAGGTTTGGAAGGGTCAGTGCGTTTCAAAATCGGCAGGACAGGACTATTGCAGACATTTCCTCTAGTTTCTTCTATCACATCTTTCTGTATCAAATCTTGCACGATCAGTAAAAGCGCACGTTCACCTTCATTTGAAATCCGATACTGTGGGATTCGTGGGAATCTAACATTTGCCTTCAGACTCACCACATAAGGCGGAATTTCCAGAAGACCTACATCATTAGGACCAGTCGCCCAAAGATTATCAGGGAGAGAACGCAGCTCCGGTGGGAGCTTATCCATCGACAAGTACATTGGAGAGATGACTCTCTTACCCAGCGTGAGCTGTACTCCCGAAGGAGAACAGTACAATGTCGCATGCAGGCGTTTCAACAGATTTAAACCAAGCAGATTCTCATTACAACCGGTCGTCAGAATAAGGGGTGCTTCTAGTTGACATGGCCCCACAGAAATTGACAAAGGACCAGAAACAGGGTTGTGAACAGGGGCGCCTGAGAAACCTACTGAAATGTTCGTTGAGCCAGACAAAGGTGCGCCAGGGAGTTTCGTGTGCATAATTGAACTTTTTGCTGCACCAGTATCCAACAGAAACGGTTCAATCACGCCTGATGTAGCTACTGCGACATAAGGTCCACTCTGATCAACTGGAACTGATACTACTCCCTCTCTCTGCCTGTGGCTGTCCTAGTACTCACTTTGCTGAACTTCTTCACTACCTTCATAATAATCCTCAACATGGTATTGGGGAGATCTACCTGATTGTGTAGATTGTACATTTCGCTGTTCGAAATAATTAGATGGGCGATCAGTCTGTGGAGGCATAGCACCACGTCCTCTACCTCTAAGAGCTTGCATAAACCCACCACGACCTCTCTGAGCTGGGACACCACTAGTTTGTGAGTGCAGAACTGGACACTCATTCTTATAGTGACCCTCCTTTTTACAATAGGCACACTGATTCCATGCTAACTGTTGTCGGGGAAAACCATAGTCAAATCTTTGGGACATCCCTTGCTGGAATTGTGGCTGTTGCTGAAACTGGGGTCGTTGCTGTGAATCAGGCTGATTCGAGCGAGGCGGATACGCCTGTTGCAAAAGAACTTTAGTTTTTAAGTCTTTTGTCTTCTTTTCTGACTTTTCCTTCTCTTCCTTTTCTCTATTTTCGTAGTACTGAGCAGTTGCGAGTATCTGTGCTGTCGTCGACACCGCCCATGCACTCTCAGAATCCTTCAACTTGTTACTAAGCTCAGGCAATAAATTAAACACAAATTTGTCGACAAACAACCTCTGACCTCCCTCAGTACTCATATCTTGCCCACTGTGTTCTACGAAGGTCTCTTCAAATCTAGTGAAGAAATCAGAGACGCTTTCGTCCTTCTTTTGCTTGCACGCTGATAATTTATCCCAGTTGACCCGTAACGCTGGCATCAGCGTTTTCATCAAATTGATTATTATGCCAGGCAAAGCAGCAATCAGAGGCTCAGGTTTAGCACCACCAACTTGTTGTGCATCTGCCGCTATAATAGCTGGCCAATCACCTCCTAAAGCAACTTGGTGATTCTCATGGCGAATTTTGGCCCATATAGGCTGTGGCACTACATTGCCAAATAGCATTTCGATGTCTGCCAAATTCATGACGCACGCTTGAACTGTCTGGGTTAACTCTTTATAATACCCAGCGGGATTCTTACGCGGGTCCGGCAACGCCTGTTTTACTGCTAATACTTCGGCCCGCTTCCAAGGGATATGTATCCACACTCTATGGAAATGTGCTGGAGCAGCTAAAATATTATTAGCCGCATCATCATCCCATTCCTCACGCAAAAGGGAACACATCACGTCAAAGACATAACGCTGAGTTGGTTCATTCCATTGCATAAATGTATCCAACACTCTTCGTGCATCATACTTCGCAGCTTTCGACATCCACCTAAGAGCTGTCGAATCTAATATTCCTCGTTCCTGGGGACCAGGAAGCTGACTACGTCTCTGTGTAGAGTCAGAAACGGGTGTCTTAATTAAAGACCTGTAGAGAGGAGTTAAGATATTAGTTACAGAGTCAGTTATTTTCCGACGAACAGAAAGCGGAGTCAGAATGTCTACAGAGTTCGGGGACTAGGAAGCTGGAGCAGATGAAATTGTAAGGGTAGAAGTAGTAGGTAAAGCAGTGTGCGAAACGTCAGGCAAAGACGGAATAGGCAACCCAAGTAGAGGGGGTGCCGGAGGAACATTAACCACAGGAAGAATAGGAGCTTGAATCAAAGGAAAAGGAACAACTATTCCAGGCTGACCAGCAGCCGGTTGCACAACAGGTGGTAACTGTGGTGCTGTAATACCCTGTGCATACGGTGGAGGTGATCTCAATAGGTAAGACAACAGGGGATCCTTTTCACAGTCCTCTATTGGCTTAGCAGGACACGATGGCAAGGCAGGGTAGCACTTATCAGTCGCCAAATTATGTTCTCTATTCGCTACCTCTATTGCTTTTTCAGTTTCGTTGACATGCAACTGCCTAGCAGACTGCATTAAAGTCAACCCTTTCTCTTTCTGTTCCTTCTTCATTTTTCTAATTTCTCTCTGTCTAGCTTCTTTACGCCAAAAGCGAAAAGAATCGAACATTGCCGGCCGGGCTTTCTTTTTAAACAACTTCACTTCTAGATTGTCTAGAATTTTGGTTTCAAAGCTACCATGTGGTGGCCAACTAAGGACACCATCTTTCCTGGTGTAACGGACCCACACTCCATTATAAGTGATGGGACCCACACCATGTTTACAATAGAGCTCATATGTAGGAGTTCCGATCGGAGGAACCGGACACGAGTCCTCCAACCAGGAATCCCTGTTGCAACTTAACCAGGATAGGAAACAATTACTACGGCTAGTCATTACAAACTAAAGACAAATTCTAACCAAAATGCGCAAAGAACTTAGGCCTACCAAATGAACCAATACCAAACCAAAGATTATCTTAACAAGAGCAACCAATGATAATCTACAAATCCAAAACGAATGTACCCAGAGAGCAAAAGGATTATCCGAACAAGAGCAACCAGTGATAAATCCTTACGAGAGCAACTAAGAGCAATCAAACTGGGTGCGACCCACTTAATACTTAACTGAAATGTCGAAGACGTCACCAAGGAGAACCCGCCTACGTCTCGCCGTACTAAGGTCTGCACCTCGGGTCCAAGACAGGGTGACAGTCAGGGCAGCGGTCCGCTGTAGCCGTCTGGGAGCGGGAACCTTCGTGGAAGAGATCGTCGGGCCACTTTTACGACATACAGGGATCGATGAAGCGGGGTACCCCCCTCCGGAATCTTCACACGAAGCTCCTCGAAATCTTCAGGCTTTGGACCGGTACCGGTTGACATCGCCCCACGTTGGGCGCCAATTGAGGTTCTGGACTTTTCTAGAGTCCAGAGGTGTCAGGGAAACAACACCCAAAAGACCCCTGAGTTCCTTCCTGCCTTGGTGCACAAATAAACAGAGACACGGGCTTCTCGATGGTGGCGTCAGAGACCAAGGTTTATTTACTGCAGGGACACAGAAGTCGTAGGAACCACACAAAGGCAGAATCTAGGAGACTGTTCAAATTGCATAAAGTGGGTCGCTCCTTAAATACACCAAATGTGTCCTCAGCAGCATTGCAAAAATATCTTTCATGCCTAGCCCGGTATCCCAAACAAACAATAAACATATATCAAACGATAATTATTTGTAAGTTCCCAGTGTTCGATCAAGTCTTCATGTCAGTTTTCCATTCTTTGACCGATCCTCCCCATCATAAACATTGTATCCTCCCCATAGTAAAAGCCCAGAAGGAGAGGAGCGGAGCCAGGTGTAAAAGATTGATAAGTAGGATAAGAGACGCTTGTGGGTCATAAACGGGCATGGCTACTGTCTTTGGCCTCCTAATCGTGATCAGGCCAACGAACACAAGAACCAGTATAGCATGATTGGCCTCAGGCAAGGGAGGTAGCTTCTGCCTAGTCACGCAGCATCAGCTTCCTCGGACTAAAGCTTACGTGTCCTTAACAAGGTGACTCAGCCAGGGTCATTGCTTGTCCATTGACTATGTGAGGGCAAGAAACAAAATGGATGCCGTATCTAAGATGGATGCCATGAATTTACAACAGAATGCCCTACTTCTCAGTGAATCAATGCTCGGCCCACAGCGAAAACACTGTCACCTACTAAATGGATCATTTACGGTTCACTGGTACCAAAATCGTGTCAGTACTACGATACCAAACACACGGGTTTGGATCGCTACAGAACCTCAGCCTGGCGCTGGCCCTGCCTACTACATTCTGCGCAGGTTTTGCCGCGCCTGCACCGCTGCAGTGATGTGACCGGGGCATTGCTGTGATTTTGTGGTTGATGGGCGACCCGGATGTGGAGGGGTGATTTTGTGACAGGTAGGACATGTGTGGGTACACTGTCCCCACCAGAGTGTCTGATGTGGACAGGAACCGTATATCAGCCCAGGAGTTGTGTGTTGTGTTTGTGTGCGGAGTTGTGTGATTGCGTACCTGCGGTGTTATCCACGACGGTCCATTATTTGCTAGTAGTGGATCAGGTACAGCACTGGAAAGGCTTGTAGTGCTGGGTCCATTGCGGTCCAGACCAGGTGGAGGGGACCGGGAGTCTAGTTTTGCGCTCCGCTGTTGTGCTTCTGCCGTCTCTGGTTGGGTGGTTTCTCCGCTGTGGAGTGACGGGCTGTTTGGGGCATCCTGATTGGTATGTGTTGGACTTGGCCCTTCTGGCAAGTTCACCCCTAGAACTTTTTGCAGTATCCTAGCCTTTTTCCTGTGTTGTACTAGTGGTTTTAGGCCTCTAGGCGCTTTCACACTGTGTCCCAGTGGAAAGCGCGTGCACTCTGTGTGGCTGAATGAGACTGACCTGCCCTCCCATAGGAATGCATGGGGGATCTGAGTGACCGTGCTAGTTCCTGATGCGTGGGGAGTGCAGGGTCGAGTTTGATATGTGCAAACTCGTGAGAGTGAATGCTGCGCAATGACGTGTGCGGCGTTACTGTAGCTAGTATAGAAGCGCCACTTCTAGACACAGGCATAAATGTGCGTGTGATTGGCTGGTGTGCCTGGCTCCAGGAGTCAGGGTGGGTCTGCCCCAGTGGTGGGTGGAGAGCTCTGCAGGTTGATGAGTGGGAGGAGTACACCTAGGACCTGAATAGGGCTGGGCTTTCCCCACACAATGCTGGCTCCGCCCCCTGTGGTGCGACTGATGACCCTGGCATGTTCTGTGAATAGGGAGAGGGGCTGAGCAAAACAAAGTGCTCAGGAACCAGTTGCAACTGGTTCGCCCCTTCCCTGCACCTTGAGACAAAGGAAACCTGTGTATAAAAAGGGGCTGTGACCCCATGTAAAATGTTCTTGTTTCGTGTACTTGAATCTACTAGGGGCGTGCTGCTGCTGGGGCCCAGGGGAAGGCTTGCCCAGCCCCTGGATGCCCTGGATGCCTGGAGGACTGTTTGGGACCCTTAGCTTGCTACATTCCCTTATTTTTGGGTGCAGTACTTTGTGATGGCTCTAGCACCTCCAGGAGCGCTTTATTTCTGGTTTCCAGGAGGAAGGAGCGTTGTATTTTCATTATAGCCAGGCGCTGTAATTGTCCTAGGAAGGAGCGCGAGGGCTCCGCAGCGCCAAGCTGTTCGTGCAGGGGGGAATCCCCGGTGTAGGGATTCCCCCGCGTTTTTACTTGCAATCACGGGAGCCTACCCCGCTTTATCCTGCTCTTTATGCGGCTAGCGGGAGCCTACCCCGCTTATTTTTATGTCGGCGGGTGCCCACCCCGCACGTGGCTCCAGTTGAGATGGGAGCCTACCCCGTATGGCGGAGAGAAAAGGAAATTGCCGCCGCGATCTCGCGGCGACCAGGAAGTCCGGGCCGCCTGACTGTGGGTGGGGCCCGGTGTGCCTTACTTCCGCTTCCCCCCAGCTCGGGGGAAGCCGTGCCGTGCCTCGCTGGGCAGAGAAAGAGACTGAGGGCAGGATTCCCCGCGGGGCTCCCGTGACGGAGACGGAGCCCCGCATGCTGCCCCGAGTAGAGCCCCGGTCCCAAGGGAGGGACCGGGCGAAAAGCAAAAGTCCCGGTCCCAGAAGAGGGACCGGGTGAAGCAGAGTCCCCGCCCAGAGGCCCGGTGAGTGAGGGCTCTAAGGGGGGCGAGAGAGAGGCACCAGTGCCGGTGCCGACTTCCTGGGCGGCCCCGTCTAGCAGCAGGCCGCCCCAACGAGGGGGCAAGTCAGTTCCCAGTCCCCAAAGGGCACCGAGGTGCCCGGCCCATATTCCTTGTTTCCCGAGCCCAGAGAGGCTCCAACGAAGTGGCCATCATGTTTGCTTTAGAGCGCTAGTGCGCTCCAACGACGGGGGCATAATTGTTATAGAGCCCAGAGGCTCCAACGAAGGGGGCATTATTGTTCAAGAGCCCTGAGGCTCCAATGCTTGGGGACATGTGTATGTTTTCAGAGCCCAGGGGACTCCAGCGTGTTGGCATGATTAGTTCAAGCGCCAGTGCGCTCCACAGTACTGGGGGACATGGTGGGTGTCGAGCCTAGGTGGCTCCAACGTTTTGGATATTGTTTCAGGGGCCATGGAGAGCCCATGCCTCCTATTTGCCTTCCCCAGCTGCGCAGCACTTAGTGCCAGCTGCAGCGTTTAGGCCCTGCCTTGTCCCCAGCTGCCCAGCAAGTAGTGGGCAGCTGCTATGTTTAGGTTCTGGTGCGACCTGGACCCTAATGTGATTGAGGTGTTATTTTGATTCATGCTAATGTGATTGGGTGTTAGGAAATGTACTGTGTATAGCATGTTTTGCGCACCCTGTGTTTTATACCTCTAGATAGGATTTCTGCCTAGGAGGTTGTTTTACCTGTTTAGGTTGATGTTAGGGAGATTGTACTTCCCTGTGCGATGTACGCCCCTAGAGTAGTTATACTTAGGTGGTTAGGTCTAATGCGTTAGACTAATGAGAAAGTGCATAATGTGTTTATGCCCCTGTGATGGATGCAGGATAGGTTTTATACCTGATGCTAGTGTGATGACGCTGAGGTCATTATTGCGCCAGTAGTTACTGGTTGTGTTCTACAGTGCTAATTTGTGTTATGTTCTACATGTACAATTGGTGATTTGTGCTGATTCTGACAGTGGTCCATGTGGCCCTGTCCCGTGTAAATAGTCCCTTGTAAAATTCTGCCCAGTGCAAGTTGGCACAGTGTAAATTGTGTGAATATTATCTAATGTGTTTTGGTATAATACAAAGGCTATTTTTATATATAACCTTGTGTGGAGTTTCCTTTGTGGTGGGCCTTGGGTGTTGTTGCTGGGTGCGCGCGCAAACGCTTTACACATTGCCTCCGGGATAAGCCTGACTGCTCGTGCCAAGCTACCAAGGGCGTGAGCAGGGGCTATCTTTGGCGTGTAACTCCCCAGCCCTGACTAGAGTGGTGGTTTCTGCCTTGCATTGGCGCAAGCCCTAGCCAACCAGAAATCCCATTTCTAACATTGGTGATCAGCGGTGGGATTAGGACTTGCGTTTGCGCAGTACCACAGCAACAGCTGGCTGCACTACAAAACTCTGCATTTAGATAATCACATGGGAAGGGATTATTGTTCTAAGTTTGTTTTTAAGTGTCATTTCTGTGGAAATGTGATTCTGGATTCACCAGTAAGGGTGGGATCCAGTGGTGGCAGCAGATGTGTGTCCAGTGCATGTATTCCCATTCCCAGTTCCCGGGGTAATGGTACCTGTGTCACGTGGTGGTCAGGTTGAGAAATCAGGGGTGGTAGAAACTGTCTTACCAGTCTTGGGAGGGGTGGGGATTAATGTGTAATGCGCTGGATGAATGTGAACGTCCCATTCCCAGTTCCCGGAGTAATAGTACCTGTGTCACGTGGTGGTAAGGTTGAGAAATCAGGGGCGGTAGAAACTGTCTTACTAGTCTGGGGGGTGTGTGTGTGGATGAATGGTGTGAGTTCTCTGAAATAAGGAGCTTGCTGAATACTTTGGTGTGAGTTCTCTGAAATAAGGAGCTTGCTGGTTGATTGGGTGTGAGTTCTCTGGGATAGGGAGCTTGCATTGGGGAGTGATTCCAAAAGGAGTGGCTGAGGTGTCTTCCATCCCAGCGTGGTGGAAGAGGTTCAGAGTAGCCCAGCTAGGTCTCGGTGTAGGGGCTCACGTCCTGTCTCTGCGGAGAAGGAGTGGGTGGGACTGCGTGTCTCCAGGTGCCCGAAACCCAGTCTCAGGGCCTGGATGGTTTCTTTCGGGAACATCAGGTCGGGGGCCTAGGCTGTACCAATAGGTCATTTGAGGAGGATCTCCCAGTGTCTAGAGGACGTGGAGTGTCTGTAATCAGAGCTCCAGTAGTCCTGGTGTCTGGCGGTACCGCTCCAGTTGGAAGGGTGCGGAAGTCCAGAGGGAGGGGTGAGAGGGGGAGGGATTCCCCAGTGGGAACCAGTAGGTCAGGGACCAGCCGGGAGGGCTGAGTCGCCACTGAGTGACCATGGTGTCGCCACTTCTGTCCTGGGGGGTCTGCGCACTGTCAGATGGACAGGAGGTCGTGAGATCAGCGCCAGGCAGACTGTCACACGACCCATTAGTTATGTGTCACCCTCGTTAAGTCTTGGTTCGCCGGGCATCTGACCAAAGGGTACGTCCCTCGGTTGGGGAGCCAGTAGTCGGTGTTTCCAGATCTGGATGTAAGGGCAGCTGTAGTCCTGAGGGCAGGTGGGGCTCATCGTACGTGAAGAGACCCTGCTCTACCGTGGAAGGGGGTGCAGAGGGAGGGAGTCCTCGCCTCTGACCCCGTGGATCCCAGGTGTTCTGGAGGATGCTTTCCTGGGAGGGTGCGGAACCCCAGAAGTAGAGGTAGGGTGGGGCAGTCTTGCCTGTGACCTCTGGTCAGCCTGAGGGTGCGGACCCTAGGTTGAAGGATCAGTGGTAGTTGGGAACTACACTGAGAGGGAGAGTGGAGAATGGCTTGTATGCCAGGGGTTACTATCCCCCACTCTGGGTTTGGCAAGGACCAGTGGTATCTGGGTGGCCTAGGGCCTGGTCCTGGCCGTGGGCAACTAGGTAGTACCAGTGGGGTAGCCTAGTTGGGCCTGAGTTTTTTTCGGTTGTTTTTTTTTCAGATGGAACCACATTGATTGAGAATGGCGTAGAACCGGAGAGTGTCCCTGCAGTGCGGGCCTGCGTCCGTGTTCTATCGCCCCAAGCAGGGAAGACCATCACGGTGGTGATTGGTCTGCACTGCGTTTTGGCTGGAAGGGGGTTGTGTTGGACTTGGCCCTTCTGGCAAGTTCACCCCTAGAACTTTTTGCAGTATCCTAGCCTTTTTCCTGTGTTGTACTAGTGGTTTTTGGCCTCTAGGTGCTTTCACACTGTGTCCCAGTGGAAAGCGCGTGCGCTCTGTGTGGTTGAATGAGACTGACCTGCCCTCCCATCGGAATGCATGGGGGATCTGAGTGACCGTGCTAGTTCCTGATGCGTGGGGAGTGCAGGGTCGAGTTTGATATGTGCAAACTGGTGAGAGTGAATGCTGCGCAATGATGTGTGCGGCGTTACTGTAGCTAGTATAGATGCGCCACTTCTAGACACTGGCATAAATGTGCAGTGACTGTCTGGCGTGTGATTGGCTGGTGTGCCTGGCTCCAGGAGTCAGGGTGGGTCTGCCCCAGAGGTGGGTGGAGAGCTCTGCAGTTTGATGAGTGGGAGGAGTACACCTAGGACCTGAATAGGGCTGGGCTTTCCCCACACAATGCTGGCTCCGCCCCCTGTGGTGCGACTGATGACCCTGGCCTGTTCTGTGAATAGGGAGAGGGGCTGAGCAAAACAAAGTGCTCAGGAACCAGTTGCAACTGGTTCGCCCCTTCCCTGCACCTTGAGACAAAGGAAACCTGTGTATAAAAAGGGGCTGTGACCCCATGTAAAATGTTCTTGTTTTGTGTACTTGAATCTACCAGGGGCGTGCTGCTGCTGGGGCCCAGGGGAAGGCTTGCCCCCCTGGGCCCTGCCCAGCCCCTGGATGCCCTGGATGCCTGGAGGACTGTTTGGGACCCTTTAGCTTGCTAAATTCCCTTATTTTTGGGTGCAGGACTTTGTGATGGCTCTAGCACCTCCAGGAGTGCTTTATTTCTGGTTTCCAGGAGGAAGGAGCGCTGTATTTCCATTACAGCCAGGCGCTGTAATTGTCCTAGGAAGGAGCACGAGGGCTCCGCAGCGCCAAGCTGTTCGTGCAGGGGGGAATCCCTGGTGTAGGGATTCCCCCGCGTTTTTACTTGCAATCACGGGAGCCTACCCCGCTTTATCCTTCTCTTTATGCGGCTAGCAGGAGCCTACCCCACTTATTTTTATGTCGGCGGGTGCCCACCCCGCATGTGGCTCCAGTTGAGATGGGAGCCTACCCCGTATGGCGGAGAGAAAAGGAAATTGCCGCCGCGATCTCGCGGCGACCAGGAAGTCCGGCCCGCGGCGCCTGACTGTGGGCGGGGCCCGGTGTGCCTTACTTCCGCTTCCCCCCAGCTCGGGGGAAGCCGTGCCGTGCCTCGCCGGGCAGAGAAAGAGACTGAGGGCAGGATTCCCCGCGGGGTTCCCGTGACAGAGACGGAGCCCCGCATGCTGCCCCGAGTGAAGCCCCGGACCCAAGGGAGGGACCGGGCGAAAAGCAAAAGTACCGGTCCCAGAAGAGAGACCGGGTGAAGCAGAGTCTCCGCCCAGAGGCCCGGTGAGTGAGGGCTCTAAGGGGGGCGAGAGAGAGGCACCAGTGCCGGTGCCGACTTCCTGGGCGGCCCCGTCTAGCAGTGGGCCGCCCCAACGAGGGGGCAAGTCAGTTCCCAGTCCCCAAAGGGCACCGAGGTGCCCGGCCCATATTCCTTGTTTCCCGAGCCCAGAGAGGCTCCAACGAAGGGGCCATCATGTTTGCTTTAGGGCGCTAGTGCGCTCCAACGACGGGGGAATATTTGTTATAGAGCCCTGAGGCTCCAACGAAGGGGACATTATTGTTCAAGAGCCCTGAGGCTCCAACGTTTGGGGACATGTGTATGTTTTCAGAGTCCAGGGGGCTCCAGCGTGTTGGCATGATTAGTTCAAGCGCCAGTGCGCTCCACAGTACTGGGGGACATGGTGGGTGTCGAGCCTAGGTGGCTCCAACGTTTTGGATATTGTTTCAGGGGCCATGGAGAGCCCATGCCTCCTATTTGCCTTCCCCAGCTGCGCAGCACTTAGTGCCAGCTCCAACGTTTGGGGACATGTGTATGTTTTCAGAGTCCAGGGGGCTCCAGCGTGTTGGCATGATTAGTTCAAGCGCCAGTGCGCTCCACAGTACTGGGGGACATGGTGGGTGTCGAGCCTAGGTGGCTCCAACGTTTTGGATATTGTTTCAGGGGCCATGGAGAGCCCATGCCTCCTATTTGCCTTCCCCAGCTGCGCAGCACTTAGTGCCAGCTGCAGCGTTTAGGCCCTGCCTTGTCCCCAGCTGCCCAGCAAGTAGTGGGCAGCTGCTATGTTTAGGTTCTGGTGAGACCTGGACCCTAATGTGATTGAGGTGTTATTGTGATTCATGCTAATGTGATTGGGTGTTAGGAAATGTACTGTGTAAAGCATGTTTTGCGCACCCTGTGTTTTATACCTCTAGATAGGATTTCTGCCTAGGAGGTTGTTTTACCTGTTTAGGTTGATGTTAGTGAGATTGTACTTCCCTGTACGATGTACGCCCCTAGAGTAGTTATACTTAGGTGGTTAGGTCTAATGCGTTAGACTAATGAGAAAGTGCATAATGTGTTTATGCCCCTGTGATGGATGCAGGATAGGTTTTATACCTGATGCTAGTGTGATGACGCTGAGGTCATTATTGCGCCAGTAGTTACTGGTTGTGTTCTACAGTGCTAATTTGTGTTATGTTCTACATGTACAAATGGTGATTTGTGCTGATTCTGACAGTGGTCCATATGGCCCTGTCCCGTGTAAATAGTCCCTTGTAAAATTCTGCCCAGTGCCAGTTGGCACAGTGTAAATTGTGTGAATATTATCTAATGTGTTTTGGTATAATACAAAGGCTATTTTTATATATAACCTTGTGTGGAGTTTCCTTTGTGGGTGGCCTTGGGTGTTGTTGCTGGGTGCGCGCGCAAACGCATTACACATTGCCTCCGGGATAAGCCTGACTGCTCGTGCCAAGCTACCAAGGGGGTGAGCAGGGGTTATCTTTGGCGTTTAACTCCCCAGCCCTGACTAGAGTGGTGGTTTCTGCCTGGCTTTGGCGCAAGCCCTAGCCAACCAGAAATCCCATTTCTAACAGTATGGCGGACAGGACGTCATTCCGCACGGCAGTGGGTCTCTATTGGCTCCCACCGCTGCGGTGGCGGGCGCAAATTTGTTGCAGTTCATGTCGCACCGCGGCGGATGGGAAATGGGCTATTTTTGCCCATTGTAATATGGCGGGCGTGAGGATCGCTGCTGGAGGGCGGAAACTGACATTTTCCGCCAGTGCCAGCACCGCGGATGTGCCTCCGCCCGCCATCCTAATGAGCCACTTAGTGTTTGCTCCTGTTTGGCGGGATATTTAAAAATTGGGCACGTGGTGCAGGCAGGGAAACTACTGTGTCCCGGGGGTGGCCTCCAAAGAACACAGCAAGTGAGCCAGACCTGGGGACATTGAAGGCTCAAGAAGAGGGCCATGCAGCCCCCTCCCTTTTAATCAAGTTGTGGTCATGGAGGAATGGGGTACCCAGGGACTTTTTACGACCCAGGGAGGGGGCCTCCCTTAAATAAGTAAATTGGGCCCAGGGGTCCCAGGGACGAATATGGCTCAGGGGCGCTGAGCGCTCCCTTCCCTTAACAGAGGGTTCAGGCCCCTGGGGACGGGGTTCCTGGCTATGGAAACGGTTCAGAAGGGAGGGCTGTATGCCCCCCTTCCCTTAAATAAACACAGCCTGGGTGATGGGGTCCCCAGGGCCCTAAATGGGCTGGTGAGGGAGGTTCTACTGATGCCACCTCCCCATATATATTTATTAAAATGGCATTGGCCCTTTTGTTTATTTTTTTTGCCGCAATCCCACAGGAGTCCCAGGGGATTGCGGCAAAAAACAAGGATTTTTTAAAATACTTTTTGCCCCAGAGCAGTCTCTCTGGGTACCACCCGTGGGGCCTAGGGGGTTAGGGTATCTCTATCCCGCCCCCTTCTATATATATTTTTTAAACTTCAGACAGGGAACTAAGTCCCCAAGTCCTGCAATGGCTCCAAGTAACATTTTTCTCATGGTACTGGCAGCCAATCAGGGAACTCGCTCCCGCGGGAGTGAGATAGCCCAAGGGAAAAAAAGCTCCAATCAGAACGCTCCAATTTTAAATTGGTGCTCGCGTGAGACTCTTTTGCATCACACGTGTACCTATATACAGATATATAGTTATTTTAAACCTTAATTTCTCAAAAAACGACTGGACAGATTTACACCAAATCACAAAAAGCACACACAATCTGTGGACCAAAATCTAGCTGCCTGCCAAATTTGGTGTAATTCTGCTTCTTAAAGAAGTTTATAGAAGATGCATGGTGATTGATTTTGCATTTTGGGACCCCCCTTTTTTCTTGGCGCCCACGTGACAAGTCCCACGAAACTCTCCATACACAAACTAGTCAAAAAGTAACACGTTTTTGGAAAACTTCATGGAGATTCATCAAATGGGGTCAAAGTTATTAGCAACACAAAAAACTAATTTCCTATGTAAACGCTGACCTAATTATAACGTCCCAGTAGAGATCACCACTGCGTAATATGCATATATATATAATTTGAAGGTCGAAATAATTTAATTATTTTAACAGTAGTTCCTAGAGGGTGTTATTTTATTTCCCTCTGCACACAGTTTTGTTTTATTGGAATGTGTTGCATGACCTGTGAGTAGCCATGTATGGTGCTTGGCGTTTTCCAAGTTTGGGCTGGAGTACATAGGAACCTGTTTTGAAATCTTTGGGACTGTAGTACCTTTATAAGAAGAGTTTGTGAATAGCCATAGTCTTATATTTTATGGAGGGGTGTTGATATTAGCATGCCCCTCTCTAAACCCACCCTTAAGGTTTGTTAACACCTTCCCATTTAGTAGGAAGCATTCCCCATTTACCAGCCACTTCTTGTCCCTCCCACAGTTACTACAAATTTGCACACCTTCATGTATGGAGCTTTCCTCCAGCAGGGACCTCCTCAAGGAAAAGATAGGAGAGGCGGAGGTCTCTGGCCATAAGATTGTGAATAGAATTTTGTCATACTTGAGTAGTGCTACTGTAGTACTACCTTGCGTATTACAACATGCAGTTTGTGAATATGGTGTTCTTCTTCATTTGTAATTCTTTGTGGTAAGATTTGTCTTTTTGCATTCTATTATTTTATACCTGCACTCCACCTACCAAATAAATGCTCCACCACACAAGTCTATCTGTTGAAAAAATAAGTTTGCCTTTTTTATTTACAATCCCAAAATGAAGGCTACAGTAACCTGTTTTCTTTGTTTGCTTATATGAATGAGTACAGAGAACAGTTTAATATGACTAAAGTAGTTTATACAAACACAAGCATCATACAAACCATGTAATAAAACCATTCTGCACATCAGTTTTGCACACAGGTTGTCCAATGTAGTTTAGTACCATACCAAATCCAGAAGAAAAAACGAGATTATAGTTCTAAAGAGGTAGCCAGTATCAAACATTAAAATATATACCTCTTAGCCCAGAGCAGTTCTTGTGTTCTGAAAACTCCATTTTATAAAGTAATTCAAATGCACTATTTATTTTTATGAAATATTTCTTTCTTATATTTAAAGGTCCAAGTATATTCAGGTGAGCACATTTACTCTGAGTTCTGATGTATATACTAAATACTGAGCATAATCTTATCAAGATAATTAATTTAATACTTGATTTAGTGCGATGGATAATACAGCTTCCTAGCTTTGCTAAAAACAAAACCACAAGTTTTTCCTTGCCCTTCTCTTTGAAGAGGGCTGAACCATCAGGTGTTTAGCCCATCCGAGTTCTTCAGCAGCTTTGAAGGGTTAATTCATTGTGCCTAAAGAGGAGTTTTTGTGAGGATGTCTGCACCTATGAGTGTGACAGTGGAGTGAATAGAGTCTAACCATTCAACCAGAAAGGCCCACCCTTAAAAATAAATGTTTGTCATGGTACAACATCCACAAAAAATGTAATCACTAAGTAAATATTTATTTGCAGTACTTTAAACAAGAAGCATTAGCAAAGCCAATAGGTTTGATAATTGTATTGGGCATGTGCACAGCATGTACAAATGTCAGATCGGTTAGCTTTGACAATGCATGTTTGATTGTAGGGATGTGATCACATGCAGAAGTATCTGAAAAATGAGTGGTGCACAAACCAAATATTGGAATGGCAACTAGATCTGGCCTTAGTAAGCTGGTGCAATGGATTGCAAACATATTCGCCAAAAAGAAAAACATAAAGCATGCCACAGTTTAAATGTGCTGCCTGTATTTGTAGGAAATCCACCTTTTCTGCATGGTCACCCTAATTTATCGCCTTTTTCTGAACTTAATATTTTGATGGTATTAGTACTCTGTGCACTTTAACCCTGCTAACCAGTAGTAAGTGCCTGTGTTCTCAATTTAAACATGGTCCAGTTGGCATATTCTACTTACATATAAGCCCCTACAATTTGAAAAGTGTACCATGGGCCAGTAAGTTGCATGTCACTAGTGGCCGGAAACACATATTGTGCCATCCACTGCAGTGACAGAGTTAAACATTTCATCAGGCCTACTAGTGTAGTAGTGTAAAAACTGCAAATCAACCTGGCAAATTAAACACTTTTGACAGGTCAAAACCTCCCTTTTAAATATTAATAAATCACCCCTATGTAGGCCTTGTCGCCCGCAAGGCAGGGTGCATGATATTTAAAAGTAGGACATGTAGGAACTTCATGTTAACATGTCACAGTGACTAGTACCGAAAGCTATTTTTCATTGTGGCAGACCTAGCTGGCCCATGTAGAAAACCAGAGTAGCACCCAAAAGCAATTATTCACTGTAGCAGGCCAAGCTGTCCTTTGTAGAAAACCAGAGTACAGATTAAAATCTTAATAGTTTATCTCGGGAATGGGACTAGCCAGAAAAATAAATGGAGGATTCTATTAAGAGGAAATCGGCACATTGCTGGGCTGTGTTCTACACGGAGGTGACGACCTTGAGCGCTTCACGCGGGAGGTCAGTTGGTTACATTCACACTGAGCCCGAATACGTTGTTTGTTTTACACTTTAGTTTGGATAAATCAAGTAATGGTAATTAAGTTCTTTCACAGGAGAACTGTGCACGATGTGCCGATTTCCTCTTAATAGAATCATCCATTTAGGTGGCTGAGTGACCCTAACTATGTCACAACCTTTTGGTGCCACAGAATATATGATCTAAGAGGTCAGTGTGACATTCTTCATTTTCTACTACATTGATCTAAATTAATGATGTAGGTTACACACTAGGGGGCCTATTAGGATGGGCGGCGGATCGCCCCCGTTGTGCTGACGGTAGCCACCGCTGGCCCGGTGGGGGCGATCCGCCCGCCATCCTTGCCTGATTGACCCCCCGCCATATTAGTATGGCTGGGGGTACCGCGGCGGACAGAAAGACCGCCCGCTGCTTTTCCGCCAGAAAAAAGGCATGATATGGTGGCGGCCATCCATAACATGATGTTGGCGGAAATGTCCCAAAGCATACCGTTTCTGCGTTTGGGGGCCCATTGCGGGCCCCCAGAGTGTTGGGGTTGCACATGGGGGTACCTATGGTACCCCCCTACATTGGCACGGACAAGGTGGCAGGCACAGCGCGGTACCTGTCACCTTGGTAATACCAATGTACAACGTGCATCCACAGCATTGTGGCGGGCGGTGCTGTGAGCATCGCCCGCCACAATGTTGTGGATGGGGGATACCCCCACCACGGTGGCGGTGGCATCCTAATGGCCACAGCAGGATCGCCGCACCTTTGGCGGACGGTCCCGTTCACCGTTACGCCAACCTAAGTGTGATATCAGCTGTATTAATGAGCACAAGGTGCTCAATTGCCCATTGATTAGGAGGCCGAGCGCCCCTATTTCTTTGACAACCTTTGTGTGCCAATGCGATTACGACCACAGAGGTCAGTGGAAAATCCTTACTTTTTAACTATTTGATCACGTTAACCACAGACAAGCTTCATTAATTGGGAGCTTCTGTATTCTTTCACTTAAAGGGTTAATCAAACATTCATCAAAGATACCGACCCCGCGACATCACCTATTCGGTTCTGCACATCGATGTGTGAAACACGGTGAGCCCACCCTGGCCTTTAGGAGCCAGGCTGAACCCGATGATGAAGCATGATACTATTAGAGTGTGTGAGGGTTACTATATAAAGAGGTATTGCTCCCAACAGTGGTAGTAGCAACTAACATCCCTCAGATTGAGAACTGTGCTTTTACATTATTCTTTAGTTCCATTCTTTTGGGTTGGATTTCCCCCTTCCCCTGTGTGGAAGTACCGCTCTACCCTTGAGGTCTGCGGGCCAGTTTTGAATACAGGATACTAAGATTACCAAAGTACTTTCCCCACACAATCCCCCAGCTCAGGTTTAATGTAGCCAAAGGCTTTTGCCGTATTGAAAATGCTCAATGTGGGTAGGGTTGGCCCTAAAAACTTTAACCCCATTGGTTAGGGAGTGCCCAAGAGCCATTCTCACCCACTAGCTCATGTCAGGCATTAATGCAATCCCTCCAGGCACCCACTTTGGAACACGCCTGGACCTGAGGAAGACCAGAAGAGGACTGAAGATGCATTCTGCGACCTGAGAAGAGCTGCAGATGACTTGACCTGCTCTCCCTTGTACCCAGGCCAAAGATGTGAACTCCAAGGCTCATAAGGCTGACCTCCTGTTAAAGCTACGTGGACACAACAAGCCATAAGAGGCTTTTTTGCTGTACCTAACCAGCTGACCAGTGGCAACCGGGCCAGGACAGGACCATGATGTTTGACACCCTGGGAGTCTGTCTCTAAGTGCCTCCCCTGAGGTCATGGGAGCCTTTAGAAGTGTACACCTGTGTTGGATTGGGACTTAAAGTGCTAAAGTCAGAAGAAGAAATATTTGACCAGGACGAACCTGGTTGGTGTATCCTACCCAGGTTCCATTGCAGTAAGCATCAAATTGCGTTTAGGTTCGTTCTACCACAACCATTGACTGTTATTGGCACATTGTGCTTTTTGGTGCTATTTCTAATAAAAAATGTGAAAAACTCATATTGTTTCCATAATTTTTGTCATTTTGGTGTCCTTTTGTTTATTAAATTTTACTCTATTTTTGTAATTGGACTTGTTCTGTTGCACTTTAATTCTATTGCTGGTTTGGTACTGCATAAATACTTTAGACATTGCCCTAAGTTAAGCCTCTTTAATTTGTATCATCGATAGCTACCTGGGGCTTGAATAAGGTAATTTAGTGACTTAGAGGGTTCACCTTGACAAAGGTTGTGATTATTCTTTGAAGAATATAGTTACCCTCTACATATAATAATCCAATTTTGTACATCATTCTTGCAATAAAAATGTACAAATGTAAACAAAAATAGCAGTTGCATATAATTTTCATGGAAGAACAGTGGCGCTTCCTAGCAGGAATGTGTGCTTAGAACAGGTGCAAAAACTATGTTTAGTTTTAATGCAAATCACAGAGAAATATGATTCTTATTAATGCAAAGAAAGTGTACTGTTGGCTTTTAATTACTGTGGCATTAAAACAGTTTAAACATGCTTAATGCAAGGGTAGTTAAAAAGGATACAAGAGAGATAAGAAAAATAATTGGCAAAGTAAAGTATTAGTGCATTAGCCCATGCAGACAACTTCTTTTTAGACAGATGTACACATGGGCAAAAGGCCAAGACACACAGTGCAAGAGAATCAAAGGCTGCAGTGGTCTGACCCATTGCACACTTACTGTATGCTTTTGTAGGGGAAAGAAAAAGTCAATGATAGTTGAACAGACCAGTAGATGAGGAGGGCGGACCTAAAGTTCTTTTTTTATCTAGGCATATATGCATGTATTTTATATTTATGATTTTTTTTTTATTACATGAGTCTGGCAAGACAGCTAAAGCTAGTCCAGACCTAAAAAGGGTTGATTTCTTTTTTTGGTAGAAACCATTTTTAAGATGCCCTTGTCAGAGTTCTGTCCTCAGTGTACTGAGCTCCTCCATGAATGCTAAAGCCATTTTGGAACAGTAAAATAATAATAGAATGTGTAGTATACCATTCCAAGAAGGTTGGCATGTTTATAATCAGTCAGATGCTTTGGCCAGAGTTCACCGCTGCTAGCTGACTGATTCATGAGATCAAAATTCACTCATGCATTCGGTGGAGGCAAAATGACTTGTCCAAAAATCCAATAGAAAAAAGTGAGACCCAAAAAAAGTGAGCTGGTCCACGGTGAGATTGACAAAGTCTCACGCTGTTGCCTGAAGAATATGGAGTACCAGAAAGTAGTGGCAGAAGGAGGCTGACCCAAAGCCCCCTAACGTAACTACAAACCTAAGAATGTAGATTAAGCATATATATATACACGAAATAGACTCATGGCAGTAGCGCCTTTGTGTTGAGGTTCGTCCTCAAATGGCAGTTACGAAAAATGTTGAATATGAGCCAATAGTCTTTCTGTCCTTTGTTTTATTAGAAGTACGTGGATTCAGACTTCCAGACAAAGACTGCGCAATCCTAATTTCTTGGAAACTTTGCTCCTTCATCAAAATTTCCATAAAATTATAACAGTTGGGGTGAGATTTACCAATAGATTTATTGAAGGAGTTGTGCCATGCCTCAATGGGATTATTGTTTTTTGCTCCACCCTCTAAGCAGGTCGTGTAGCAGTTCCAAATTTGGATAGGAAACCTCGGGTTCCTCCTGCGGCCTGATCTGCTTAGATGGCCAATCCAAGTGTCCTCGAAGTAATTTAGAATGGGGCCCAATTTATCCTCATTTGTCACAAAATATTCTGAGTCTGAAATTGATGTGTAGTATTATTCTACACAGTCGGGTAGAAGAAAACACAATGCAGTGAGCTTTTTAAATTCAAACTGAAGTTTACTCTCAGTTATGTACTCCTCAACTAAGGATGTTTTTTTAATCTTGCACCAATAGGCCTGAGAAAAGTGGAAAAAACATCCTTGAATTTGGGTTTGGTAATGGTGTTAATCATTGATAATTCATAGTCAATTATTACTTTTCTCAGACTTTTGTTTTCTGTTTATGTTTAGATTACTGATAAAAATATAATATATGTTGAGAAATGTTTATCTGGAAGTAAACTGTAGACTAAGGAAACTACTGTCTGGTTAATATAGGCATGAATAGTGTATATTTGTGAAAATGGGTGAGGCGTGGATTTAAACGTACCATCCATCATCCAAATATCACTACTTTCTAATTTTTAAAGATTACGGGGTGTGTTAAAAATAAGAATACTTTTTGAGGGTTTTGGTTGTCGTATAAGAGAAAGGTTTCGTTATTTACAGTTAGTGCTAGTTCATGTGCAATTTTAATATCAGAAAAGGTCTGGGGAGTTATGCTTTGCGGGTTATTTGCCTGTTTTTGGCATTGGCGAATTCTCTGAAGATTGTGAATACTAGGCATTGAACTAGCAACATGCATAGGAATATGTTGTGAAACCTCCCTCAAAATTGAACCACAGCGGTCATTGGAGGTGGATGCAAGCTGTTTCATCTGATTTATATTTTCCCTAATTTCAATCTCCATTGCAGAGGCAGAGTGGTTATGTTCAGTGGTTTTCTCCACAATGTTTCCCAGAGTGACTGCTCTGCCCGTGCAATGTGATAAATAATATTGGACAGACCTCCAATGACTCCTGGGTTCCGTTAGTCTATCCTTACAATATAGGTAGCGTGCATGAATCAGAAGTCTATTTCCTTTGTGAGATGACACATATTTTGCTTCTCTTCTACCGGACATTGCTTCGATGGGTGAAAAAGAATGGAAAACAAATATTTAATGACAGAAACAGATTGATTAAATTTGTTTAACCTGTGGAGACAATGTGGTTGGAATTGAATGACATGAAAAACAGTTACTTATGTATGTTTGTATTATTTAGGTTTTCAATTTTTTTTAAATAATGCATTGTTTTAGTCAGTTATAACGCAAAGAAATCTTTTTAAAATTTCAAAAAATTCATACACATTGCTTGTTTATCTTCGTTGATACCTGTAAATTGAAAGAGACCGTACATTTACTTTATGTTGGTAACTCTCACCTTTGAATTTTTTTTTGTTTTTAAAACAAATTTTATTGGTCAAGCGGCACATGTACAGCAGAGCCCTGTAACCCAGCGACATCTGCACAATTATAACATATAGAATTGGCTTTGACATTTTCCACTACTGTATCCAATAGGACCTTAAAGGAAATACAACATAAACCCAACGCCCCCCCCTCGCCCCAAGTGCACTACTCATCCACCCTAACCAGATCTGCATAGACATTGATATTCAAATTACCAACCAAGGTCCCACCCCTGCCCCACTCCCAGAGTCCCCGCTAAGCAGCCCAAATTTTAAAATCGCTAAGCGCATTCTACAGAAACCAGGTCTAGGTGCAATCCCTGATAGTCTGCCCACCGTTTCCATATTTTGAAATGTTTTAGGGAGCATCCCCGAGCAATGAAGATAGGTTTCTCAAGGCCCATACAAAAGTCTAGGCCATTCTTCCATGCGGCCACTGCAAGGGGCCTCGGAGCCTTCCACGCCCTCGCTATGTCCCTCTTTGCCAATGTGAGACCTAACAGTAATAGGTGACGTTTATAGACGTTGCCTCCTATCCCCTTTAGGACATGTAATAGTGCTAGTTTCGGCGAGCGGGGATACCAGCCCAAAACCTCCAATAAGCAAGTGAAGACCCCCCTCCAAAACCGATCCAGACAGAGACACTGCCAGACCATATGCATCAGCGTACCCTCCTCCCTGTGACATCTGACACACCTCAGTGAGGAAACCAAACCCACCTTCCACAACCGCATTCACGTGTAACAGACCCTATGCAAATATTTTAACTGGACCAGGCGTAGACGCACCGCTATGGCCGCCCCGCACGGGGCCGCTTGGGCCTCCACCCAATCCTCCTCCACACGCACCTTGCCCCCCTCCCACAAGAACTGCCCGAGGGTCACGTTGACTTGCCGGAACCAGCGGGGGGGGATTGGATACGGGTGGCTCTGCAACTGATAGAGAAGACGAGGGAGGGCCACCATCTTGAACATGGCTGATCTGCCATAGATGGTCAATGGCATACGGGACCAGGTCTTAATATCATCGCGTACTCGCTCCCAAACCAGAACCAGATTACGCTCCCAGGCGACTGCAGGCATATGTGTTATAAAAACACCCAAGTATTTCAGTCCTCCCGTCGCCAACTGGATCGACGATGCCCAGCCACCCAGATCACACTGACCTCCAAGCAACCACAGCGTAGATTTGCGAGGATTCATATAGAATCCAGAGGTGTCCCCAAATATCTGCATAATACGCAGGAGTCGAGGTCCCGTTCTATCCACCTCTGTGAGGAAGAAGAGGACATCGTCCGCGTACAAGGCGATCCTATCCAACAACCCCTGAGCCCATTCAAAGCCGTGGTCCTGCGTACCCATGAGGCCAGCGGCTCCATCGCGAGTGCAAATAGATACGGAGATGGGGGTAACCCTGTCTCGTGCCCCGACGTATAGCAAACACGGAGGAGGTTGCACCCGCTACCCGCACCAAGGCCGTGAGTTCGGTATATAGCAGGATCAAGTAAGACAGGAAACACGGTCCAAGATTCAACCGGCGTAACAGTGCAAAGAGGTATAACCAACTAAGGGAGTCGAACGCCCTATCCATGTCTGCTAGCAGCAGTGCCGCCGGAGCGCCAAGTCGTTGGACGGCCGCCACTGCAACATTAGCCCGCCTAATGTTGTGCCTAGTCGCCCGCTGAGGCATAAAACCAGCCCGATCCGGGTGAACCAGCGTCGCAATGTGAGGTAGTAGACAATTTGCTAGGGCCTTCGCCAATATTTTGGCCTCTACATTCAGTAAGATGGGCCTATATGATGCATGCTGATCTTGTGGCCTGCCGGGTTTATGAAAAACCACCACCTCCGCATGCCTCAAGTCCGGGGGGAGAAAGCCGCGATCCTGCGCCTCCTCTACTACTGCGCGATAATGAGAGCCCAGCTGCAAAAAGTAGCGCTTAAAAAATTCGCTCGGAAACCCTTTGGGCCCCGGAGCCTTCCCGGAGTTGAGTTCCCGCAGCGAGGTTCCCAGCTCCTCATCTGACAACGGGAACTCCAACTCCTCTCTCACTGCATCCGATAGGGCCATGGGCGCTCACCTTTGAAATTTGAACTGCAAGTGTTTTTGATTTGCTTGGATTTTATTTTCTGAGATGAGGTTCACTTTTTGGATGCAGTTGATTCCGGACAGGTTTTTCAATGGATTGATGGAAAAAGAAAAGATGAATTAAATGATATGGTTAGATTTTTCAAAAATATAACATTTTCCCTACTGCAAACACCCTTTGATGTTTGAATAATTATTTGGCACCTCAACACTGACCAGCACTTTCACTACTGCAAACACCTTTACTGGATACTAACCTCCTGTTTATATCTTCAAAGAAGTTCCTTTGTGGAGTTTCAGGAGTGATGTTTCGGCTTTTGCACGTTAGAAATTGTGTGACATCTATTACCAAGACGGTAATATTTTAAAAATGGCATACC
The DNA here is from genome assembly GCF_964204655.1 of Triturus cristatus. Lineage (NCBI taxonomy): Eukaryota > Metazoa > Chordata > Amphibia > Caudata > Salamandridae > Triturus > Triturus cristatus. Next base: position 451,184,246 of record NC_140593.1, on the reverse strand, counting down.
ATGTTTAATTTTTGATAACATCTTGTATTTCTATATTACCATTTTTTCACATAACAGAAAAAAACTGTTTACATTCTGTCATTTATATTTTTTTTACGATTACTCAGCTGTATTTACCTGTTAAAATAACTTTCATAGATGTTGCACTTTTTGTAGAGTACAAACAGATGGTGCTTGATTCTGCAAAGTAGTAAAAAAAAAATTAATTGCTTGTTTTATATTGTAACGAATTTTGTATATTTCTCTGACATTTTGGTGCCGATTCCGATCCTGTAAAACCCGGGTACGAATGGTCGTACGGAGCGTATTCTCCGTACGACTCGTACCCGGGAAATCCACCTTACAAACCAGCAAGTACGATTCGTACAGAAATACCATTTCCGTACGAATCGTAAAAAACTACGTGCAACGAAAAAATACCCACAATTCCGATTCGGGACATCGCGTACGTGACGTCCGGAAGGAGTCAGGCAGCGTTCTACGGACCAGCAAGTACGATTCGTGCCTACGTCACTCCGCACGGATCTTTTTTTACGGCAGCCAAAAACTCCCGGGAAATTGAGGACGACGCGAAGAAGGAGCAGCGGTACGCGACGGACCGCTATGGACCCCATCCTACGTGTCATTCCGGCCATCCTAGCCTATGACCTGGTGCACCGAAACCACTGCGCACGCCGCAGAAGGTCAGCACAACACCCAGGGGCAAAGCGTGGGCGAGGGGCAGGAAATATAACCTCTACCTAATTTTAAAAATACCATATACTGTCCATACATTACCTCCAGGGTCTGGTCACTTCGGGGGGCGTGTCCACCAATCCCCGCGTACGCGTACCCGTCACCACTACAATGCTGGTACAGGCTGTACCCACGCTTTGAGGGCGTGGGTACGGCCTGTACCAGCATTGTAGTGGTGATGTAGGTGTACGCGCCGTACCCATGCCCTCAGAGCGTGTGTCTGGCCCGTACCGCGCGTACCCCTACATCACCACTACAATGGTGGTACGGGCCATACCCACGCCCTCAGAGCGTGTGTACAGCCCGTACCACGCGTACCCCTACATCACCACTACAATGGTGGTACGGGCCGTACCCACGCCCTCAGAGCGGGTGTACAGCCCGTACCACGCGTACCCCTACATCACCACTACATTGGTGGTACGGGCCGTAAACACGCTCTGAGGGCGTGGGTACGGCCCGTACCACCATTGTAGTGGTGATGTAGGGGTACGCGTGGTACGGGCCGTACACACGCTCTGAAGGTGTGGGTACGGCGCATACCCCTACATCACCACTACAATGCTGATACGGGCCATACCCACGCTTTGAGGGCATGGGTACGGCCCGCACCACCATTGTAGTGGTGATGTAGGGGTACGCGTGGTACGGGCCGGATACACGCTCTGAGGGCGTGGGTACGGCGCGTACACCTACATCACCACTACAATGCTGGTACGGGCCGTACCGACGCCCTCAGAGTGTGCGTACGGCCCGCACCACGCGTACCCCTACATCACCACTACAATGGTGGTACAGGCCATACCCACACCCTCAGAGCGTGTGTCCGGCCCGTACCACGCGTAGCCCTACATCACCACTACAATGGTGGTATGGGCCGTACACACGCTCTGAGGGCGTAGGTACGGCCCGTACCACCATTGTAGTGGTGATGTAGGGGTACGCGTGGTACGGGCCGTACAAATGCTCTGAGGGCGTGGGTACGGCCCGTACCACCATTGTAGTGGTGATGTAGGGGTACGCGTGGTACGGACCATACCCAACCTATGAATGCGGGGGTACGGACCGCATCACCCGTACCCCTAGGGCACCAGTACATTAGTGATACAAGGCATACACACGCCACGAATGTTGGCTTAGGACCTGGTGCAGCATATATTGGGGTGTGTTCATGGCCAGGACAGCAGTGTACAGCACCAAGGGTGCGGGTGGGTGGGTGGGTGTCTTCCTAGGAGTCCCAGCAGTGGACAAAGACATGTGAGGTGTGGGTGCCTATCACTCCCAGCAGTGGACAGAGACATGGGGCTGGGTGCCGATCACTCCCAGCAGTGGACAGAGACATGTGAGGGGTGGGTGCCTATCACTCCCAGCAGTGGACAGAGACATGTGAGGGGTGGGTGCAGAGGAATACCAGCAGTGGAAAGAGACATGTGAGGGGTGGGTGCATATCACTCCCAGCAGTGGACAGAGACATGTGAGGGGTGGGTGCAGAGGAATACCAGCAGTGGACAGAGACATGTGAGGTGTGGGTGCCTATCACTCCCAGCAGTGGACAGAGACATGTGAGGGGTGGGTGCCTATCAGTCCAAGCAGTGGACAGAGACATGTGAGGGATGGGTGCATAATTACATATCACTCCCAGCAGTGGACAGAGACATGTGAGGGGTGGGTGCAGAGGAATACCAGCAGTGGACAGAGACATGTGAGGTGTGGGTGCCTATCACTCCCAGCAGTGGACAGAGACATGTGAGGTGTGGGTGCCTATCACTCCCAGCAGTGGACAGAGACATGTGAGGGGTGGGTGCCTATCACTCCCAGCAGTGGACAGAGACATGTGAGGGGTGGGTGCATATCACTCCCAGCAGTGGACAGAGACATGTGAGGGGTGGGTGCCTATCACTCCCAGCAGTGGACAGAGACATGTGAGGTGTGGGTGCCTATCACGCCCAGCAGTGGACAGAGACATGTGAGGGGTGGGTGCCTATCACTCCCAGCAGTGGACAGAGACATGGGGGTGGGTGCCTATCACTCCCAGCAGTGGACAGAGACATGTGAGGGGTGGGTGCAGAGGAATACCAGCAGTGGACAGAGACATGTGAGGGGTGGGTGCATATCACTCCCAGCAGTGGACAGAGACATGTGAGGGGTGGGTGCAGAGGAATACCAGCAGTGGACAGAGACATGTGAGGTGTGGGTGCCTATCACTCCCAGCAGTGGACAGATACATGTGAGGGGTGGGTGCCTATCACTCCCAGCAGTGGACAGAGACATGTGAGGGGTGGGTGCATATCACTCCCAGCAGTGGACAGAGACATGTGAGGGGTGGGTGCCTATCACTCCCAGCAGTGGACAGAGACATGTGAGGTGTGGGTGCCTATCACTCCCAGCAGTGGACAGAGACATGGGGGTGGGTGCCTATCACTCCCAGCAGTGGACAGAGACATGTGAGGGGTGGGTACATCATGATCAGATGACCACAATGTGTATGTACGCATCCCTAATGTTCGACTATGTTGATAGTGCCATAACAACACATCACTGACAGCAGTGTCCCACTCCCATGAGGATGGATGTCTTTCCCCCACTGCAGGACACAACACATGTGGGTGTGAGGACAATTGACACATGCATACCCACCCCTGGCGGATGCAGCACAATACACACACAGAGATCATGCCACAAGACTGTATAGTCATGTCAATGCCTACTAAACTAAGAGAGCCAAAGGGAACACACACTGTCACGCACATCCCAGGACTGATAGGAATGTACAGGTGCTGGGACAGCCACCAAGATGTTGCCACTCATGGAAGGAATAGGGTGGAGTTCCCACAGATACAATGCCCACAATTGTCAGTCAGGTGCCCAAATACCCTGCAGAACAAGTACCAATTGTGTGCTAGGCTGGGATAACACACATGCATAGTGCGGAAAATGGTGAATTTCGCCATTAAGGCATTACAACATACTCAATACACTAGTGCAGTGACTAGCAAGGATGGCACAGTCGATGCAGCCGGAGACATTTCTGAGCAGGCATGGCCATAGTTGAAGGGATCCGTCACCAACAAAGGAAATGTAGACAGAGGTCAGCACAACAATTGTGCAACTCCCTGCAGGGAAGATGTCAGGTGCCACAGAGGAAGGAACACTCCTTGGGACAATGTCCCCAAACACAAATAGCACACACGACCAAAGATTCTTTGCAGAGACTTTGTGATATCATGGTCCACCCCATGAGCATCAGACTACAACATTTTCCTGAAACATAACACATTACCACAACCCCAACCCCAACTCCTGGAGCATCAGCACCCACATCAATACCTGAAATGCAAAAGTGTTCAAAGTGAAAAGAAAATGCTTTATTCAGCCTTAAATGAAAAATTATAAAAGGACACTATTTACAAAGGCACATGGCCAGTCCAGATCAGAAGTCCTTGGGGGGGACACATGGCCACGCGTCTACCCTACCTTGTCTGCACATTAGAACCCTCAGGTTCGTCGACTGGGGGGGGCATCATGTGGGGAAGGACCAGGCACCGCAGGGACAGGAGGTGTAAGGGTAGGTGTGGTGGGTGCAGGTACGGACGCCTCCACCACTGGGGGTGGGGCAGCGCCAAAGGTGGAGATCAGCTCGGCGCTCCACACTGCTGCCAGGTCGTCCAGCGTATCCCCTGCACCCGAAGAAAACACAGGCTCAAAGGAGGGGGGGGTTCGGAGTGATGGGGTGCAGCACTACTGGGGGAGGGGGTGGACAGGGGGGGATCAACTCCCCTACCCGTGGAGTGCCATTCCCGTTTGCGGGCTGGAGAGCCACAGGGGCTGAGGCCCAGCACAGCCAAGTAGGCCTCCTTGTCAGATTGTGTGGTGGGGGAGCCGAGGGGAGTGCCATTGGAGGGACTGGGTAGTGCGGCATGCGGACTCGGACTGTGGCTGCGTGTATGCCTGTGTGCCCCAGACCCAGTGGGTGTGCCTTCATCCCCCTGAGTGTGCGTGCCAGGAGGAGTGCGCTTGCCCTTATGTGTTGGTGTGCTGCCTGTGTCTGGTGGGGTGCGTGCTTGGGAATGTCTGTGTGTGCTTGGGACAGGTATGGGAGTGGGAAGTGTGGATGGTGCAGGTGTAGGGGGGAACGAAGTGCTGCAGGAGACTCACTGCTGCCGTCAGTGAAGAGTCCATGGACCTCAGCAACATCCGTTGGTTAGACATCGCTGATGACATGCCCTCCATGTACGACACCATCTGTGTCATCATTCTGGTGTGGCCATGGAGGACATTCAGCATTGATGTCTGGCCAACCTGCAACTGCCGCAGAATGTTCACAGACTCTGCAGTGAGGACAGCAGGGGGGACAGGGGCAGGGAGTGCGGTGCCTGGCACATAGGAGACACGGTGTTGCCTAGCACGGACAGAAGGGACCGGAGCAACTGGGAGGGCGGTGATGGGAATGGAGGGGGCGGTGACAGATGTAGTGCTGCTGCCAGGTGTTGTAGCAGCCTCCGCCCCCTCGAGGAGTTCAGCCTCGGACCCGTCAGCGTCGTAGTCAGTGTTGGCACTAGACAGGTCCTCCGCCTGACTCCCCTTGCCCTCCGTGACACTTGCTCCCGCAGACTCGCCAGCAGTGGTGGCAGCGGTGCTGGATCCCTCCTCCAGGTCCGTGCAGGTGTCTCCCTCGGTGTCCTCCGATGATGCTGTGGGCAAGGTGAAGATACAGCAGAAAATAATCAGTCACCTGTATACATCTGACACATGAGTCCAAACAAAAAATGTCACAGTGCATATCAGGAAATGCATCATGAGTAACATCTAGAATACTCCGCACATATGTAACCCTGCACTCCCCAGTTGGTTGACCCACCATGGCACTTGGAAACAATGGAGATTATGACACAACAGCAAATAACTTGATATTGAATTATACTGAGAAGCTAGTGTCTGGGAACAGTTGAGCACAGCAAGACTATGAAGGCATGCCACCTCTTGTTCACTGTGAACGAAACAGTATTGGTGCACCCAAGGCCAAATAACAGACCTCAATGCTGAAGGTGTCCCCACACTCTGAGACCTGTGAGTACTTTTGAAACCCAAACGAAAAACATTGCGATCCCTTGGGACTCACAAAACTTTACACAATGTACATGTTTAGAATGTGTGAATGTGCCACTTTGTGAACAGAACACACATGTGCCTGTATAACAGAAGTCACACAAGGAGGTGCACACAAAACTACATTTACACAGTCATTGTATGAGCTGCCAGCCGAATTCAAATAAGCCACTGTAAAGAAGAAATGGGCTATCAGTAAGTACATATACATGGCACCACGGTGGTCTGGATGACTTGACACTCGTAAGTTGGTATCAGCAGCAACCAAGGACTTACCCAAATGCAAACACACTGTGGGAACATGGATATGTATAATCAGCAAACAAGTGGTAATCAAACTATGCCTTTCTTTAAAATGTACCAGCGTGTCCCCGGAAAGTGTAAAGGTACTTTCTGTTGCACTTCCCTGGGAGACATCTGTCATGCAGGCACATTATTGTCCTTCACAACAAACTGGCAAAGTCAAGCATATGAAAAATTGAGACATGTTGGCAAGTGTAGTGAGTGCCAAGGTATAATACTTCTTGACTAACAACTTGAATCATCCCACCTGTCACATGGCCATCCGTACCATGATGACACAGTTGGCAACACATCTGACCCACTGCCTGTCATGTGGAGTGGCGCACATGTCCAAACACAGGACAATGCATTAGCTAATGGGTCTGCAATTGTGTCGGGACAAGGAGCTCCTGCACTGAGGAGACACCCTCATGGCAAGCAAGAATGTCCACACAGATGTCAGCACACACAGACCAAACTACGTAGCATCTCGACCACACACTGGTGGCAAAAATGGATGCGCATGAGCCATGTATTTTAAATTTTGACACATGCTGCAAAGCACAAACATTAAACCCTGCACAACATGACTGGGTCACTGCATGTTGAGTGTCTGTCCAGACAATTATCACACACAGGTCAGACCTGGCAAGGAGACATAAGGTTTGGACATGTAGGCCTTGCCCGCACAAACCCCCCATACCTGAGACAATGTTATTGAGACAGATCAAGAAGTTACACCTCTTAATCTGGGTTTACTAAAATGTGCATCAAGAATTCCTAAATGTACTCCACATCACCTCGTGAGGCTGCCAACACATATTTGTGACAAACAACCATCAACAGATAGTTGTACATAGACACACAGGCACTGCCCAGTGTGAGGATGCACAAGCCAAATGGGGTCAGCCTGTACAATGGGCACATGTAGCACACTTTACATAAATACAAATGAGGCCAGGGAACAATGCCACAGAGGCCAACCTATGCTGAACACACAGAGAATGGGCACAGTGTTGGATGACACACATGATTCCGAGGCAAGGGTGTCTTAGGGGACTGTAGTGGACACACTGCTCCATGGTCCTGGAATGATCTGACTGTAACATGAGCTACCGTCCCGGCACTATGCATATCTCCCACTCATGAACATCATGTCTGAGGCCACAACATCGGTCATGCATGCTGCAAGTCTGTTCATTTGAAAACTCACATTCCTATGTTGAGACTCAGCATCAGTGCCAACTAATATGGACCCCCAAATGACTGAACAGGACAGGGCACAGGCAAGGTAACAACACATGTCTCAGACCCCCCCCCAAATGATGCAGAAAGCAATGTGCACTTGGATTAACCGGCAGCCTAGATGACCATGTGCAATAGTGATTACACTCAGACCAGGGAACACATGTCAAGGAGGGGAAGGGAGGAAGAACAGCACCGTTTGACTTTGGGGAACAGGATATGCACTGCACAAATAAACCCTCGCAGTGTATCCAGGCGACTGAGCACTTCCAAAAGCTGGTGACACACAACAAACACACATGTACCTACCCCCTTCCTGCTGCTGCAACTCCTGTCACCGCCTATCCAAGTCAGGGAAGACCACCGCCAGGACACGCTTCATCTGGTGGGTCAGGCATCGGCGCCCGCCGTGCTTGCGTGGAGGTGAGTCCTTCAGCTGGCACCGGGCGATCCTCCGGGTCCAGCACCAGATGTCCAGCCAGCGTTTCCTCACTTGGGCTAGGCGCCGACTGCGACCCTCCACCGATCTCACGGCCCTGACGGCCCGCTTCCAGATCTTCCCCTTCTCGTAGGCAGTTACCTGTGAGGATGACAAAGTGAGACAACATCACTACACCTGCTCCATGTCACAGAGACACACATTTGAACATCTTTGATATGTTGAACAGGGCAGAGTATGCTGGCAACAAATAGCACCTTTGTCATAGGGACATTAGCCTCTGTGGAAGCTCCAATGCACTACATGGCATTGAAAGTACACAGGTGGCATGAGGGGTGCAACACACTCCCTGATCATGGCACACACTGCGCATCACATGCAACACCAGGCTGATGGACAGCACCTCCAAGCAGTCACATGCCCCAGGCCACTGACGTAACCTCAGCAGAGTACACAGACACACACTGGCACAGATCAATCACCTGCCATTGGCAACAGTGGATACAAACCTCACTCTGCACATGTGCCACTTGCCTGTGGGGTGTCACAGGTGTGGTGATAGCTCAGCAAGTCAGACACTCTGCACTGCTTACTTCTCACATCAGATGGGTGGAGCTGTTGCCTCCTCCATGCAGCTGTGGTGCAACACTCCACATAGACACTCACCCACATGACAAGGAACATTCACACACATCAATGTCCAGGGGGCGTACACATCATTTGGACACTCTCACCACTCTCACCACAGCTCCACTCAACTCACACACATCTGTGGGTACAGTCACCTGTCACACCGGGGGGGCCACTGAATCACCTCTGGACTATAGAACAAAAATGGCCCAAAGGATTGGGCAGGCTGAATGTGCCATGCACTATGCAGTGAATGTCACAGTAAGCACAATGCAAGTGAGGAGTGCACACAGGAACTACATCATGCTCTGCATGGGAGACATAAGCCATCCCCCCCCCCCCGGGACCCACTCTAAACAACATTGCATGTCTGTCACACCTGGACACAATGCCAGAAGTGACAGTCACAAAAAAGGTGCACAAAGGTAGAGGAGGCAGCACTCACCTGCTCCCCTGGTCTCCCATACAGGCTGGTGTACTGTGGGAGGATGACATCCAGCAATGCCTCATTCTCCTCCTGGGTGAATGGCTGGGCCCTCTCCACAGACCTTGACATAGTGCCAGAGGAAGCACAGGCAGCAGCAGTGGTGTCGGCTGATAGGTAGTGCAGGCAAGTGCCCTCTCATGGGTGTGTACACGTACGTGTACGACCAGTGTGTACACGTACGTGTACTACGGTCATACACGTACGTGTACGACCAGTGTGTACACGTACGTGTACGACCAGTGTGTACACGTACGTGTACTACATACGCACACGTACGTGTACTACGGCAGTGTACACACTGGTCGTACACGTACGTGTACGACCGTAGTACACGTATGTGTACACACTGGTCATACACGTACGTGTACACACTGGTCGTACACATACGTGTACACACTGGTAGTACAGATACGTGTGTACGGTCCGTACACACACCCGTGCTCTGGCGGGAACACCAATATAATGAAAAATACTTGTGAAGGGTTTAAGATTTATGGTATGCGATGGCGCCCACTAGTGTGTACGTAGGAGTCTAAGGGTGGAAATATAACGGTGCAAATAGGACGGGGGAAAAACAAACCCTAAACCCCCCCAAGTAGACCGATGCCTATGCACACGTCAGCAAATAATACTGTGTAAGTACAGATAGTAGTGGAGAGAACAAAAACTTCAAAAAAACACTTAATGAGTCCAATAAAGTGTTTCTTTCTTGGTTTGATATGGTTCCGTTGCCCAGCCAACACGTGTTTCGTCCGGGTGTGAACCCACAACTTCTTCAGGGCTATCAGGCGAACAGGGAAAAATGAAAACGATCTCTCCGCCGGTTATAATTCCGTCCCGGCTGCGCGGGAAGAGTGAGTAATAGATACTCAGTATATGTTAAAACGGGTAAGTACCCCTTCAGAGTAAGGACCTGTACGACGAGTACGCCACAAAGTAAGTAGGATTCCAGTTAGTAAACCAGTGTGTACACGTACGTGTACAACCAGTGTGTACACGTATGTGTACTACAGTCGTACACGTACATGTACTACGGCAGTGTACACACTGGTCGTACACGTACGTGTACGACCGTAGTACACATACGTGTACACACTGGTCGTACACGTACGTGTACACACTGGTAGTACACGTACGTGTGTACGGTCCGTACACACACCCGTACTCCGGCAGGAACACCAATATAATGATGCGGACCGTTCACACGCCCTCAGAGCGTGTGTACGGGGCGTTTCACAGCTTACACTGGTGATAGGAGGTGCACACGAAAGGAATGGAGGTGTCAGACTCGTGCACGGCTGTACATCAAGTCATTGTCATTGCAGTCCTTCATGTGCAGGGCCTAGGTGTGTCAGGCAGTGATATGGCACATGTCTCCTCATGTTTAAGCACAATAGATGTGTGATGACCTGTGTACACATGTCATGTGTGATGGGGCAGTATGTGGCACACTTCTCCTTCCCACTTTGCACATGTGTGCATGTAGTACAAACGTGTCAAGCACTGCATCACTGGTATGGCACAGTCACCAACACCCGCAACTGTCCCCTGATGCCAGGGACAGGGACACTAACACCTGACATCTAAGTACCAGCGTGTCCCGGTGTGACTATGTCCTGTGTGTGTCATGTGTTCCCATGAGCTTGCTGTTGGTGTTCCGTCAACTGCATCTGCTGTTGCTGCATCCAACATGTGTCTGTGTGTAGATGGGCATGGCACACATATACGCACACCATGCCACATGTGGATTCTTCGAAGATGATTTTTTGACATGAGGACATATCTGCGCCGTATCCATGTCTGTGTTTTGGTTTTTTTACGTGTACCCCTTCATCGCTATGTGTGTGATCTGTACATTTTCAATGACATGTGACCTGTGCGTCTAGCTTGCGCCAGCAGTCTGTATGAGATGACATCCTTCAAATGCAGATATGTGGATGTATGTCACTCCTGTGATGTCTCTGGCTGTTCACTTACACTGGCCCACAGCTAATTTCGGGGCATGTCATGTAGAACTTGACTATCAACGGGTGTAGCTGGCTTGTCGTAGGAGTATCACCTGGCTGGCATACGTGTCCTGGATGTATTGCACAGACCAGACTCTGTATTTAGCAGATGTGTAGTAGCAGTTGAGCATGTGCTCAGTTCATTGACATTGATGTTGTTATGTACTCACTCTTCATTATTCCTTCCAATTTTCTGCAGGGCACCGCCTCTCCCCCGACCAATGCCAGACTTGGGTGCCATGAGGGAACGTGACTGTATAAGATGTTACCGCTTCTCGCAACAGTTTTTTTTTTTTTTGTTTATGTATGCTTTTCTGTTTTCATACAAAAACCACAACAAACGATATATAATCATTTAGAAGGCGGCATTGGCAGAATACGCTTAGGACATGCATGTACATGACGTAACTCATATGGTGTCACGGTACAAAACCCAGGGCATGTGGATTCACAGATACAACAATCACAGAAAATACAGTGCAGGGCTATCATGCGTGAGAGAACAGACGACCAGCCATGGGCTTCAGACATCCTCAACTGCCAACAAGTAGGATGTGAGCGGTCCCCAGATATCCCGCGGTTTGGACTTAGCAGGCAGTTCCTCTGCATAACACGTGAATTGGTCCCGGCAGTAAGTCAAATCCTGCAGCCATTGCTTAATGGTAGGTATTGCCCTACTGCCCCAGCACAGGGAGACTCTACGTTTAGCCAGGAGTAGTGCTATGGATACAAATTTTTTGCTGGATTGTTTCATCTTAACCCCAACCCCCAGCAGACATGGCTGTGGAACCCAGTCCACCGCTTCGGCAATCATTTGGCCAAGAGCTCTTGTAATCAAGCCCCAATACTCATTGATTTCGGGACAGTCCCACGCTAGATGATAAAAGTCAGCCCCCGGGGCACTACAACGCTTACAAATGTCCGCTGGCTGTAGCCAATACCGATGAAGCTGCGCCGGAGTGTAGTAAAGTTGATGCAAATATTTATTTTTACTAGTCTCAAATTACCATTTGCTGTCAGTTTACCTATTAGACGGCAGCTATCCAACCAGTCATTCTCAGATAACGGCTCCGGAAGCACAGCATTCCACCTGGCCAACGCGGCCGCCGCCTCCGATGGCACCTCCTGCTGTGACGTGTTATAAAGCTGAGTAACTAATTTGGCTCTAGACGTAGCAGTGTAGAGCAATTGCAGCGCCTCCAGCGACAGAGGCTCCATAGGAAAAGTAGGGTATAGGGCCTGCATCGCAGAGCGCAGTCTAGTGAGGGCAAAAATATGCATAGCGGAAACGTTGGCTCGGGTACTGATACTATCGAAAGCGATGAATCGGCCATTCGGGAACACATCTGCCATCGTGGTCAGCTCCATGTCTTGAAGGAGGTGCCGCATGCCAGTTTCACCAGTGACCGAGAGGTCCGAGTGGCAGAGGAGCGGCATCGCAGGTGCATATAACGGCGCTTATTCGCTCACCTGCCTAGTTCGCGCCAGGCCCCAGCTGTAGTCTGCACAGTATCGACTTCCCCCTTTTCAAACACCGTATAATCATTTACTATCATCGCCTTGAGTGGTATAGGGCGGACCACACCGGCCTCCACCGCCACATGTGGAATATAGGCTGGGTCGTGTTGCCAATAGTAGGCATAATGCGCCTGCGCACAAAGGTAGTAGAAGTAAAGGTCAGGCGCCGAAAAGCCGCCCTGATCATATGGAAGGGTTAGAGTCTCCCACCTAAGGCGAGGATTTTTACCTCCCCAGGCTAGTGTGATCAAAAGAGAGCGCAGCTTGCCAAATAAGTGTCGTGTCAGATGCACCGGGATGTTCAAGAAAAGATATAAGAAATGCGGGAGAACCACCATTTTCAACAGCGCTATCCGGTCCGCGAACGAGAGCGGCAACTTAACCCCTTCTGTGCCACGCCCTTTCCCCCTCCTGTGCCGGGCGTTACATTAGTGGGTGGGGTTCATGACGAGATAGTCTCGTCATGGACACAGCGCGACCGTGCTCCATGACGAGACTATCTCGTCATGGGCACTGAAGAGGTTAATCCACCAAGTCCCCTGCTCCTCAAGCCGCGCGATGGCAGTGCCGAAGTTAGCTTGTATGACAGCCTGCAGGTCCCTACACAGCCAAATTCCTAAATATTTCACAGCGTCTGAGCACCACGTTAGGGGGTATTCCACGTCAAACGGCTGTGTACTTTCTGTGAGCGGCAGTATAGTCGACTTAGACCAGTTGATGCCCAGGCCCGAAAAGCGCTTGAACCAAACATATTCTCGAATAAGCTGCACAAGAAATTTCGCCGGCTCACAGACATACAACACCATGTCGTCCGCGTACATGGAGACTGCAAGCGGACGCTGCAAAAACCGCAAGGCTGTCTGGGCATGCCGCTGCCGCAAGATACAAGCCAGGGGCTCCAACACCAGTGCAAATAATAGCGGCGATAGTGGGCATCCCTGCCGCGTACCCAGCTGGATAGGGATTACTTCGGAGATCTGCCCATTAATCCTAACTCGAGCCACCGGATTAGTATATAATAATTTAATCCAGTTCGTGAAAGCAAATGGAACCCCCATACGGTGCAGGACCGTTAACATATATGACCAGGATATCGAGTCGAACGCTTTCGCAGCGTCTAGGAGGACTGCTATTGCTGGCAGCCCGGGCTCCAAACCATGCAGAACCGCAAAAAGCGTACGCAAATTGTGTGATGTGGATCGAGTGGGGACAAACCCTGACTGATCTGGAAGGACCCTAACAGGAAGAAGCAATTGTAGTCGAGTGGCTAATACTTTTGCTAAGATTTTCACATCGGTGTTTATAAGGGATAAGGGACGATAAGATTCACAGCTGTCTGGGGCCTTTCCCGGTTTTAAGAGAGCAATCATTAGCGCCTCGCGCATGGTTGGCGGCAGGCACTGAGCCTCCTCATACAACTGCAGGAGCCTCGGGGCCAACTGATCTATATATTCTTTATAGAATTCGGCTGACAATCCGTCCGTGCCTGCAGCCTTTCCATTTGGCAAAGATGCGATAGCATCGCGCACTTCACCCAATGTAAGCGGATGCATGAGGAAATCCTGCTGCCTACGAGACAGCCATACCAAAGCGATGTCCTCAAGGTAGCATTCCAGCTCAGCCGCATCTGCAGTGGGCTAATGAGCATACAGCCCAGCATAGTGAGCTACAAAGGCTCGCAGTATACTCTGTGCATCATAGTGTATGCCCGCATCAGTGGAGATTGCTTGGATCGTGCATGCCCTATTCTGGGGTTCTAATATACGACTGGCTAACACCCGACCTGGTCGACCGCCCTCCCCATAATAGCGTGCCTTGCACCGACGCGACATATGGTTTATTTCTTGGTCAGCCAATGTATTGTAGTCCACTATTTTCTCTTTAATGCGCGCCAATGTACCGAGGTCCGCACGGTCCTCATATTGGCGCTCTAAAGCGCCTAACTCCTGCTCCAGTTTTAGCATGGAGCGACGCAGCGACCTCAGCACCCCGGCCTGCAGACTAACACAGTTCCCCCGTATAGTCACTTTAAATGCTTCCCACAGCAGTTCGAAAGTCTGAACGGACCCCGTATTCAATGCGAAGTACTCATTAATAGCCTCCCGGATCCCCTCCCGAAAAACCTGATCTAGCAATGAGGACGATTGTAGGCGCCATTGAAAGGGGGGAGGGATGTGAGATGGCAATGTCATATCCAGATCGACCGGTGAGTGATCCGACAATGTTCAAGGCAGATGCCTCACCATTACGGTCCAGGTACAGATCTCCGGCGTACCGAGCCAGTAGTCCAAGCGGTACCAAGACTGTCGCGCATAGGAATGACACGTACCCTCTCTATCCTGTGGGTGTCTAAAGCGCCAAATGTCTATGAGATTCAGAGATCTCATCCTGTCCCGCACAGCTACCGCAGCCCGCCGGAGGGGGAGAGCCGTCGCGGACATCTAATCCAATGCTGGGTCTAAGACCACGTTAAGGTCACCCCCACAGATAATCTCCGCAGGCGATAATTGACAGAGTTTGCACCAAATATTATTAAAAAAAACAGGATCATCCACGTTGGGACCATACAAATTCGCAATAGTCAATTTCGTGTGATACAGCTGACCTTGCACTATAATAAAGCGTCCTTCGACATCCTTATCCACATGCATCGGCACAAACGGAACACCCCTTTTTACCAGGATCATAACGCCCCGCACATACGAAGAGTAGGAAGCAGCCAGTCGCACACCCGCCCACCTAGCGAGAGCCGGCGGAACTTTCAGTTTAGTAAGATGAGTCTCCTGCAACAGGGCTATATGGATATGATGCCTATCCAGGTAGGATAACACCTGTCGCACTTTCTTGGCATTGTTAAGACCCCGCACATTCCAGCTAATACATGAGACGTTAGACCGTTGCACAGCCATCAGGCCCGTACCTCTTAGTTACTGAGCCCCACACAGGAGAATGAAATCTTGAGTTACACCATACTACGCTCGCTATGCCAGTCCAGCCAATGTCCATCCAATACAATATGGAACCCCAACCTCCCTCCCCACCCACAGCAGCATAAAACACATACTGCAAACAACCCCCCCGTAATCAGAACAAAAACAAACCAATCTTCCTCCCACCTCCCACATGAAGCTAGGAATGGAGAAAAGCAGCTCCCCTTTAAGGACGCCCCCCAAAAAAAACAACCAGAACCAGAACCTTGTGGGGTATTCCCATATAGTGAGTCGCTAGTAGCCCTTCGGCCCCCTGCATAAACAGGGTGGGCCGAGATAAGTAGAGACAGGCTAGCCAATACATGACGTCGCATCAGATATCATTAGCTAAGAACCTCAATCAATCAATGAGTCAGCATCTGGCACTGAGTACTCTCCAAGGCCCGAACCATCAGCGACATAACTCCCAACCATGCACGGTCCCCATTAAACAGAAGAGAACAATTTCTGGATGGCTTACACACTATAGAGACATAGAGACACTTTGCACATGCTTAAAATTATCATCAGAGGACTAGCAGGATAGTTCGAAAGAGCTCCAACAAAGCCACAAGGGCTCAGTCGTCCGGATCAGAGTTCCCACCCTTCTCCAAGGATTTCTCCTGGCGTTCAATTCGCCGCAGATAGTGAAGAGCATCGTTTGGTGTCATAAAAATACGTGTCTCCCCATTGTGCTGGATGCGGAGGCGAGCAGGATACAACATGGCATACTGGATCTTAAGGGTTTGCAGTTTTTTCTTAACCGCTTGAAACTCCCGGCGAGCCTGCTGCACTGCAACTGTAAAATCAGGGAACAGTTCTACCTTCATTCCTTGGTACTCCAGCCGTCCCTTTTCCTAGCCAGCCGGAGCGCAGTGTCTCTGTCCCTATAATTCAACAGTCTGGCAATTATAGGACGCGGAGGAGCGCCTGGGATCGGCCGGGCAGCCAGAGATCAGTGGGCTCGCACGACTATGAGCACCTTGGAGAAGTGCTCCGCCCCCAGCAGTGTTGTAAGCATCGTCTCGACATAGGACTCTATGGGGCCAGTGTTGGTGGTCTCCGCAACCCCAGTAATTCGAAGGTTATTGCTGCGGGAGCACGCTTCAATGTCCTCATTTTTCGCCCTGATTACATCCAGTATTTTTTCCATGCTGGTACATGCAACACTAAGTGCCTCCACGCGATCTTCCGCAGTCGAAATACGCTGCTCCGCCTCCGCAATCTGTGAGTCGTGCTTTGTAAGCTTCGAGGCCATGGTGTCCATACGCATGTTGATGTGGTCAATCTTGGTGTCAATAGTGTGCAGACTCTGCTGCATGCTGAGCATCATGCGCTCTAGTTTGGTTGTTGCACCCGCCTCCAGATCAGGTTCCGCGTCCGAGGCGACGGATGCTGTGGCCTTGGTGTGTTTCTTGGCCTCAAATTGCAGTTTGGTTTGCTGCTTGTCAACTTTGCCCATGTTGACAGACCGCTTGCTCTCAATCCAGCAAGCCGGGAGCGCCACCCGAGAAGCCCGAGACCAGTAAATCAACACACCTCAGGGCGCAAGCAGCTCTTTCCACATAGAAACAATCCAGCCTCAGAGAGCCGCAGCCCAGCAGAAATCGCACCAGTGGCAGAGCATAAAATCCGGTCTCAAAATACACCCAAAGGGACAGCGCACAGCCACCAGCGTCGCTTGTCAGTTGCGGAACAGATCACATTGTGCAGAGGATGATCCTTGCGAAAGCTCTCCACTATATTGAGACAGTCCAGCCCAAGACCACCAGGGAAGTGAGCCGCTCACCCAGCCAGCACCAATCCCAGCTCCAGCTCAGGAGCGAAGTCGGCACGTGGGAAACCCAACCCAGGGCCCAGCGGATAACATGCAGGGTGAGTGGGCGCCAGCCAGTCCGTACACAGTCGCCCCTAACGTCCTTCAAATATGCCTGCAGTAACTTTCAGCACACTTCTACACACGCTGCAAACAAGGGCCTGTAGGTAGTGCGAAGTCTCCTCACGTCACTCAGAGGGTACCTGTAGGGCAGTAGTAGGTGGCATCAGCATCCGGGCAAGCCTCTCATCAAAGGGGGACCGGCATGTGTATAACAATACGGCAGGGCGGCCAGTGCAGAGCTCGTGGGGTTCACCGGAGGCCAGCGGGCCCCAGGCTCCGCAGCAGTGGAAACAGAGCCAGAATGCGCTGCATCCAGATCCCGCAGCTCAGTCCCAGGCGCTGATCAATTTCAAAGCGGAGCCGCCACAGAGCCGCAGCCGTCACCCCGTCTGCCAGACCGCGCAGCAGAGGAGCACCCAGCGGCTCGCCCGGTGACAGCCCCCGCGCCGCAACCCCAGACGTGGCCGCAGCCCACGTCCAGAGCCGCGTGCACCAACTGCCACCCCAGACTCGCCAGACACTCGCGGGCGCTCCGGAGCACTCCACAGGGCCCCTGCTCAGCTCCAGGCCTGTCGCCGTCTCACCTCTCCTCCAGCGCCGGCTCACCACTCACAGGCTCCCGGGATAGAGCGTCGCCTCTAGGCACAAGCCAAGACGGAAGCTGGCAGGTAGACGGCAGCCTCCCGCCCGTCCTCCCACCAAGCAGCGAGGCAGCAGTCAGGCACACCAGCAGCGGGGGCAGCGCCAGCGATCCCTCCAAGTGCCAGGGGCCAGGCAGGCGCTCCGGAGCGCAGCGCCCCTCCGCAAAGCCACAGCAGCAGCACCGACCCAGGACAAGCGATCAGCTCACGCTCCGGGGGACCGCCATTTTGCCGCAGGCGAAATCCAGCCAGACGACCCGTGATAACTGCAGCCAGAAGTGACCCGCGACCCAGGAAAAACAACTGGAGTGCTCCACAGGATTATACAGCCAGACACTGCTCAAGCTCAGCCATGGATGGCGCCAGGTAACGCAGATATTGGGCGGATTGATAGCTCGGCCAGCAGATCTGCACTAAGGTGCGGCCATTTTGCTCCGGGCTCTCTAGCGCCCCCGCTTCTCGCAACAGTTGATTGAGAACTTGACCGCAAAGCTGGAACCACACCTCCATCCGCGACACAGGTACCCTACTGCGCTGACCCCCAAGATGAAGGTGATGGCAGCCCTACATTTTTTGCCACCGGTACGTTTCAATTCACCATAGCTGATGTGGGTGGCATGTCACAGACAATGTTCAGCCGTGTCCTGCATGATGTTTTAGAAGCCATGTTGCAGCACCTGGATGAATTCATCCATTTTCCAACTTGTGAGCAGTTGACAGGTGTCAAGGGTGAGTTCTATGCCCTGGGAGGGATGCCCCATGTAATTGGGTCTATTGATGGGACACATGTGGCTTTGGTACCCCCACAAGCACAGGAGGTCGCCTATCGCAACCGTAAACATTACCACTCTATAAATGCCCTTGTGGTGTGTCTTGCTAACATGCTGATTTCCCATGTCTGTGCACGTTTTCCAGGGTCAGCACACGATGCCTACATCATGAGGCGTAGCAGGGTGCCAGAAATGATGCTGCGGCTGCACAACGAACGAGCATGTCTTGTTGGTGGGTATACTCTGTCCTTTGTTTAGCGCTATCTTTGTATCTTACGGCATCTCCTGACCCACTTATTTACATGATGTTTCCATGTAGGGGACTCTGGCTATCCCACCATGCCATGGCTGATGACGCCTCTCCGCAACCCCAGAACAGCAGCAGATCACCGTTACAACAACGCACATGGGCAGATCAGGCGAGTGATCGAGAGGACGTTTGGCCTCCTGAAGGGCAGATTCCGGTGCCTTCACAAGACAGGCGGGTCCCTCCCATATGCACCGGTGAAGGCCTGCAAGATCTTCCTTGTGTGCTGCATGCTGCACAACATGGCAGTGGAGAAGGCTGAGCCACTCATCCTGGATCCGGATGAGCAGGAACATCCACCCGTGGAGGATGAAGGGCTTGGTCACGAGGCAAGTGAGGATGAGGAGGAGGAGGACGAAGACATCCGGAGTCAGCTCATATGCAACTTCTTCTCATAATGGTGAGTCCATGGGTCTGAGTGTGCACGCCTGGAGCCTTGTGTGGCATGTGTTGCAATGTGTGTGTCCAGCTGACTGTATGCTAAGTGACTTAGAGGTGTGTTCAGATGTATCACTCGAGTGATGATGTCCTTCCACACATTTTAGCTTAGACACTCAATTTAAATATAGCATGGTGACACACTTATTCCTGTAGAGTAAATGACCATGCATGCGGATGACAATCTTTTCTCTGACTTCTTGTGTGTCTGTCATCCCCAGGTAGTTTTGCATGCTGTCTGCTCGTGTCATCGTTGGCCTCCCGCTATTCCTCATGAGTATTGCAACGTGTGCTGAATAAGCGTCCCATGCACGGACATGGTGAAAAGTCTTTTTGGTTAAAGATTGCTGCAAGGCATTTTGGTGATGGTAGGTGTTTGGAATGTGTGGGCACTGCTCCTGTGCATGTTGTTTTACTATACATACATGTCGACTCACCATGGGGCACATGACATGTTGGATGACTCCCATGTATTGATAGTCACCCTTCGTAACAGTCATCTGTAATGGGACTGTGGATTCTGATGAAGGCATCAATGTGTGTACAACTTCCCTCGGGAAGCTAGGGGTGGACATAGTGTGGGACATCCCCATGAGAGGATCAATGGGGAATTGCAGCCCCTCCGTGTGCAGCAGGGGGTGTTTGGCTCACCCCTTCACTTGTGCGCCAGTTCAATGGATTTACAGCATCTGTGTTGTGAAGGGGGTGTCCAGTGTAGGTCCCACATGTTCAGCCAAATTACCTGTGAGTCTGTTCATATTGATGCATTTCTCTAGGTGTGAACCTGAGTAATAAAGGTGTTCCTCACCCTCCAAGGTGCCTCATCTCTGTCAATGCAGGTCTCTTGCCACTTTGCATGCGGCATCTCTGGCATAGTTGTCAAACATTGTGCATATGAGGCTATGTGTAGTTTAGCAACATGCATGCAGTTCTTCAGGGATTAGAATCTCTATTGTGCATGATGTCCATGGTTGTGTATGTATTTGGGCATGTTGGTGACCACAATGGGCCGTCAACACCTGCTGAGGGTGTGTATCCTGTGCGCAGCTCGGCCTTCAGTTTCATGATCCGGTGTCAGTCATCTTTGGTGATTGTGCATCCATTGTCTCTGGGTGTGCCATGGGAAAACGGACACTCCTTCCTTTACATACGCCTGTTGCAGTTGTCCTTTCTGACATCCTTGTCTTTCTGTGCAACTTGTGGCATAGTTTCCAGGACATGCCGCCTGCTGCTGCAGCCCCTGCAGCAAGGGCCCACAAAGTTTACAGATTCGGCAACACACACACCTCAAAGATGCTCCTCCCTTCCTCCCTCTAACCATTCATTTGGCTGGCATCAGCTTGTCTGTGCCAGTGTTGCGCCCACGCAGTGCCAAAGACAGGACCGTCAGCGCATGCAACGTGCACATTGCACGACCCTCATGTCCTTACATGACCCACATCACACAACAGTCTGATGTTGCAGCCACCCTCCAAGCATTGTCCATCCGGAAAGCTACCGCCTGCTCTCAGGCATACCCTAGTCACACACACGACACCTTTGCATGAGTGTGCAAATTCAAATGCCTACACAGCACTGCCCCGCCTTCCAGGCCCTGTCACACCAACCAGATCATGTCCCTCCTACTCCCCACTGGCTCCGTGCACCAACAAGGCCATGGGAGTGGGACTCAAGCCTTCAGCATGTAGTATAGTGGCATCATCTGGCACATGGCCCAGGTATCATCTCTCAGCGTGTCAATCTTCAATGTGTTCAGGTACCCCTCTCCGGCATCACATGCGCACAGCATCTCAACATCAGCTCGTATGCCATTGACAGCCAGGTGCTCCTCACCCTCACAAAAGACGCAGCCATTGCCAGTTCCAACATTCAAGAAGGCATGAGATCCATTGATGAATGGCTGAACATCAGCCACCTGAGGCTGGACTTGTACAGGACTGAGGTAATCATCTGAGGATTGTCCCCTTACAGCTGGGTCAACTGCTTGTGTCCCACCCGCAAGAGCCCTGCACATGCACCCAGTGCCCACGCACACAAGATGGTGTGCATCATGGATTCGTCACTCACATTTGCCATGCTAATCACCAGCATCTGTACCTCAGGGTGCAACACCCTCTGCATGATGCACATGATCCACAGATAGATCCACTCCAAGGAAAGACAGACCATCCCCCAGGCCCACGACACCAGCCGTGTCAACTACTGCCCCGCCCTCTACGGAGCAAGTACATCCTAACTCCCGGGAAACTTGTCCACATCCAGGCTGCATGTGCACACCTCAGCTTCAACATCCCGCGCCCCAGCCACATCACCGTCCACCAGAGATAGCTGCAATGGATCACTGTGTGCTGCAGGATGACCTTCAGACTCCTCACCCACACTCAGGAGGCAGGCCACAACCCCAGACCCCAAACCAACCTTGGCTGTTTGTCATCCGAGACCCCGTTGTGCCAACTCCGTGCATCCAACCTTGCCCTGGCCACCATTATTCACATCCACCGTACTCCAGCATGCAGGACATAGTTCTCCCACCTGGCAAGACATACCTGCTACTCCATCCCCGGTAACATCCACATGAGCCATGACCTCTACGCCTTCAGGATACTCTTCCCAATTGGTCTGTCCGCACAGTATTGCATGCCCCCCATCAGCAGCTTGAGGCCATCACGGGTGAGTATTGTGCTCCATGTCTGTATTGTATGATACATTGTGACCCATGTGTGTCCTGTTCCAGACTCAGATTCCAGGGTATGGATGGCTGGAGTTAGTTCAACACTCAGGCATAGTTTGACATTTCCCCACACGTAGATTGTGTACTCATGCAAAATGAATGCAACATGTAATTGTAGAAATTAAGATTTATTCTCGGTGGGGGGCCTGTTTAGTGTGGACAAATAGGTGCTATACAGTGTGCATGGAATCCAAAGTTCACAGGGGGAGATGGGATCCTTGTCATTTGGAGTCATCAGAGTCCAGACCACAGTGTTGGTCATCATTGGTAAGACTGTGACCAGCAAGTCCATGTGGCAGAGAATGTCATTGGATGAGGTGTTGCTGTTGCGCATGAGGGCCAGGTGCCAGGCCAGGTGACCTGGGAGATGTGGATGGTCCGCTGCCTCTCACGGTCTTTTCCGTGGACGACCCACCTTCCTCGCGGGACCCTCAGATGCAGGCCTTGACGATGCTTGGGACGCTCCGTCAGACGAATCCTCCTCCTCCACCCTCCCTGTGGCTGGTGGTGGTCTTCGCCTGGTAGCACAGGGAGGGTTGCCCATGTTGTCGGCGATCCGACGGAGTGAACAGCTTATGTCCGTTTGCACCGCCAGGAGCTCAGCCAGTCTTGCCTCCATCTGTCCTTGGTGTTGTTGTTGACTGGCGTGTTTCTCGGCCTGCTGGTTCTTAATCTCGTTGAGGGTCCCCACTACATGGCTGATGCCCCTGGTGTCACGCCGGTATGTGTCCAAGATGTGGTGTATGTGTGACGTACCGGTTCCCTCAGCTGGCTGGTCAGGTTCGCGCCTCCGCCTGCCTCCACTCCCACCATCCCTGCCCACACGAGCCTGGCCTGCCATTGTGGGCACATCGGGTCTACGGGACCCCTGAGGGATGGCATTTGCAGGGTTGTCTGCCTCCTCCTGGGTGGCCGGAGAACCTTGTCCCTCCAGGTCAGGCTGGCTCAGTTGTTCTGTGCGGGCAGGGCTCCTGGGTGTCTCCTGGGATGTGGCAAGAATGGGGGTGGTGGTTGGCACAGATGTACCTGACGCAGGTGCTGCAGGGGCTTGAGCACCAGAGGGTCCAGGTTGGTTGGGGTCATCCAAAGAGTGCTGAGAGTCGTCACTGCCGGTGGGATCATTTTCCTGCCGAGCCTGGGCCTGTGATTGTTCCCCCCCAGTGTTGGGGGGAGATCCATGACGTTGCCCTGTGTGTGAGAGAGAGACAATGTTAATGCTGTTTCATGCGACATCCATGTTTCATACATGTTCTGGTTGCCACAGTTCCTCCAGGTAGTTGTATGTGCCTAGCATTCACATCAATGTTCACTTGTGGATGGGTATGTTGCAGGGGACTGATTGAAATGTTATCCAGGGTCTTTGACATGTCGCATTTGGCCTTGGATGCTTTTTTGGCTGTGGCTTGATCTTGTTGTGTCACATGTCCATTGTGAGAGTGTGTGACTCCATTGGCTGCCCCGGGGGTGTGTGCTTGTGTAAGGGGTGAGTGATCATCCCTCAGCCCGACGCTGTTCAGCATTCACATGGTTCCCCTCACACAAGTGGCCCGCCACCACAACCTCAAAAACATCTCCTACGCCGACGACACCCAGCTCATCCTCTCCCTCACCAAGGACCCTCACACCGCCAAGACAAACATCCACGAGTATTTGAGGGCCATCGCCGACTGGATGCGGAGCGGCCATCTAAAACAGAACTCGGACAAGACGGAGGTCCTTATCCTCGGACCCACACCCTCAGCCTGGGACGACTCCTGGTGGCCGATCGCTCTGGGGACATCACTGACACCCACCAAACACGCATGCAACCTAGGATTGATCCTCGCATCCTCCCTCTCCATGTCCAAGCAGGTCAACAGCGTCTCCTCCTCCTGCTACGACACCCTACGCACGCTCCGCCGGATCTACTGGTGGATCCCGACTTAAACAAGTAGAACAGTGACACAGGCCCTCGTCAGCAGCTGACTGGACTACGCCACTGCACTCTACGCAGGACTCCCATCCACACACCAACGGCGGCTACAACGCTTCGGAAACGCCTCGGCACAACTGATCGTCACCGCCCCCCACCACAGCCACATCACCCCCCTCCTGAGAGACCTGCACTGGCTCCACATCGACAAGAGGATCACCTGTAAGCTCCTCAGCCACGCACACAAGACACTCCACACCGCTGGACAAGCCTACCTGCACATCAGACTCAGCTTCTACACCCCCACCCGCCAGCTCGGCTCCGGCATCCTCGCCCTCGCAGCTGTCCCCCGCATCCAACGTACGCCCGCCTGCAGCAGATCCTTCTCCTACCTCGCCGCCAAGACCTGGAAGACCCTCCCAACCCACCTACGACTGACCCAAGACCTACTTGCCTTCAGGAGACTCCTCAAGACCTGGCTCTTCGAGCAGTGGTGGAACCCCCTCCCCCCCCCAGCGCCTTGAGACCCTCACAGGTAAGTAGAGCGCCTTACAAGTACCCCGATCGATTGTTGATTGATTGACGGTGCCTGCTGGTGGGTGTGGTGTGATTTGGCAGTGGGTCTCCCAGGTGATGTATCTGTCCCACCATGGTGCATGCTGCCATGTCAGTGAGTGTGAGTTCCTGTCCTAGATTTCTGAGCTTGTTGTGTTTGTGTTAGAGTTTGCAGTTGTCACAGGAGGGCCTTGTGCTGCCTACAGCAGGGCCAAGTGTCAGCTACCTTGTCAGTACTTTGCCAGTCCCTGTGCATTGCGCATGGTGCATGGGTATGTAACTGGGCCATATGGGCTGAGGGCAATGGTGTCTGTTTCTGAGTTGTACAATATGTTTAGTGATTCCCACCCTCCCAGCATCCCGGACATCCTGTCTTGGGTTTGTGGTTTTTGTAGGCTGGGACATGGCATGGCCTTGCTTTGTGAATGGGGCATACTCATGTTAGTGGCATGAGCGTTGTTTAGAGTGTGGTTGTGTCAGGTGAGGGCTTGGGGGTAGGTGAGTGCATTTGTTGTAGTTGGGGTGTGGATGCCATTCCCCCGATGTTACGTGAGTTGTTTGTGTACTCACCAGGCTCTCGAACTCCTTCGACTCCGTGTACTCCCACCGGCGGAAGCAGGGCCATCACCTTCTCCTCCCAGGGATGATAATGTACCGGTCTGCGGGGCAGCCCACCTCCTGTGATGTTACTCTGGGCGTATTCCTCGTGCATTTTGCGCTTGACTGCCCTGCGCAGATCGTACCACCTGGCTTGACATTCATTCCTGGTCCTTCTGATGGGCGCAACAGCATTCACCCGATCGACGATCCTCTGCCACAGGCTAGTTTTTTGGGATATGCTGGTCTGTCTGACCAATGTTCCAAAGAGCTGTGGCTCGACTCTGATGACTTTGTTGACAAGGATGTCCAGCTCCTCCCTTGTGAACTTTGGATTCTTGTCTGTGGGCATGTTGTGGGGTGTGGGTGTGGATGGTTGTGGGTATGTGGGTGTGAATGTGTAGGTGTGTGTGTATGTGTAGAGGGGGTCTGTGTGAAGGAGGTTGTTTGAAGGTGTGTAAATTGAGGTGTATGGGTGCAGTTTTTTGTGTGTGATGTCTGTCAGCAGTGGGTCTGTTGCAAAGGCTCATGGTTTGTGATTGTGGGCCCTTTTTATTGGTCCATTTGTGGGAGTGGCTGGGTTTGAACTTTTGGTGGGTGTGTTATAAGAGGTGGTTGTGAGTTTGGGCCTCTGTTTGACTGTTTGGATGTGCCAGGTCAGTCTTTTAGTTGTTTTTTGTCCTGTAGACGTGTTTTGTGGTGTTGTGCGAGTCGAATTGACCCTCCTTGTGCTGTTTTACAGTGTCCTGGTTCAGTACGAGTCGTTTCGCGTATGTAAGGTGCGTCCATAGCTATGTTGTTGTACAGTGATCACATATGCAATGGTGTTGTACGATTCGTACATACGCGATGCTGGGGTACGGTGTTGGGGTGCGGTGCGTCAAAGTACGGGGCTGGGGTGGGGGGTACGGGGCGTACATACGCAGATGCTGGGGTGGGTGGTACGGCGCTTACATACGCGTGTGCTGGGGTACGGCGCGTACATGCGCGGGTGGGGGGTACGGCGTGTACATATGCGGGTGCTGGGATACGGCGCGTACATGCACGGGTGCTGGGGTGGGGGCATACGGCGCGTACATACGTGGGTGCTGGGGTACTGCACATACATACGTGGGTGCTGGGGTGGGGGGTATGGCATGGAAATGCGCGGGTGGGGTGAGGGGGCCGTACGACTCATACCCCGGGCCCAAGTGTACCCGGGGTAGGGGTCGTACAAAGTTCGCTCCGTACGGGACGTTTTCCATATGCTTGTGTATTCGGGACGCCGGTACGGATCGGACTTGTGCGCTCGGACTTCAGTTTTACGACTCGTACGTAAATCTGTCCGGGAACATCTCGTAGACTTTTCCCGATGCAATTCATATGTATTTTTACGGTACCAATCATACTTCGCCGTTTGTACGGGACTTGTACGACTCGTACCTAAAAAAAATCCGGATACGAGTCGTACGGGAAATTATTTTATCCGATCGGAATCGGCACCTTAATGTTTATTTTCTTATTTTTATTTCATGTGAATGTACTGTTTATTGTATTGTAATACTCATTATTTGGGCAAAGTGTCTTTAAATTATTTCATTTTTGATTATTGGATTATGTCAAAAACATTACTTAAGTTATACAAGAATTAGCTCTTTTTGTTTTTTGTTTTGAAATTTTTATTAAATAACATTTTCTTTGAATCTTTTAAAATTAAGAGTTTTTTTTGACTACATGTTAAAATTATGTTTATTTTATATAATCGTCTATTTAATTTTAAAATGATACTTACTTTCTACAGTAGATGGCAGTGTGACACCAGAACTTGTTCTCTTTAGCTTCGTGACGAGAGAGCACGTCCTGTCTCCTTGGTAGCTAGTGTACAAATGACAACAAAATGGTGGGCGGCTTGTTTTATATGTTTGACTGAGTGAAACAGTTTTTTAAGTAAAAAATATGGTCCGGTAACCTCTAAAAATGTTGATGCATATGCTGGCTAAAAATATATTATTTTCATTTGTTTTGAAAAATGATTTATTTGATATAAGCTTGCCATAAATGGTCGCCATTTTGTCATTCTTAGATTTCAGTCACATTTATAGAAATAGTTGAAGGACATGTTTTTTTCTTTTTGTTCGTTGTTTCCTCACACTCGCATGTTAATTCCATCTGTGAAAATACGTATATTTATAATGTCTTTAAATACTTGGGTTAACATGAATGGTTTTTAATGTGTCTTAAGTTTTCTTTGTTTTTATTTTAAATATATATTGTGAAATCAAATTATATATTTTGAAAATTAATAGAGTATTTATTTGTGTAATACTTTTTTAAATGGACTTAATCTGTCAATTTAAAATTTTTAATGGCATCCCGACCATGTGCATTAGTACCTCAATTTATGGTATTTTTCTGTATATGTAAATGAATGTGGTAAATTTATACTTGAGTATTTATTGCAATTCTATTATTTATTAGTTAATGACCCACCCAAATGTTATCACCATAGGCTCACAGTGGTTTTCTTCACCCTCTGATGTGGATTACAGTATAAACTACGACCCTAGGTTCAATATTCAGGAACATTTCTGATACTAACACCACCAACTGAAAATATGAAGTCACTACTTTAAACACACTCATTTCTGATGGTTAGGCACAATGACTAATTACATTCTTCTGTAATCTCTCGGCAGTCATTTCACAACGTTTTTGCATGCCGCAAGGGTATCTAAGATCCATAAATCCCTTATCGTGATTCAGGAGAGGAAAGTGCCTGGAGAATTACAGACCTGACAGGGAAACACGCAGGCAGAGACCCGCAACAGCAAACCTCTTCATTACCACTCAGCTCAACAGCTTCAGTAAAAAGAGAAATGGAGCTGGCGAGACTAGTCTTATATAGAGCCCGTTCCCAAAGCAAGATGGCGGATGAGACTTCTGCGTTAGCAGTGATCTCGGAAGAGTTTGCAAGCTCAAATATCTTTTTTAATTTTTTTAAAATGTATTTTATTTATTCCGGTCAGCAAATAAAAATAAAAGCAAAGCAAAGTTACACAGCTTAACGTCATTTGATTCATACATTGTCATATCCCAGAAGCCCTACATATATGACCACGCACAGGGTATACAATACAGTAATTATTACAGCGTTTGTCCCTCCACAGGTGCTTGTGCCTGCTGCTCTTACACATTTTTGCCATATACATCCCTTTCGCAACACCCCATCTCTGCGTTTCTCGAGCGATCTCTGTGCCCAATGGCATGAATTTAGTCAGTATCTTGTAAGGATCGAAGATATTGTACAAAAGGATCCTAGAAGTCTCTAGATCCTGAGGCCTGAGGTATTTCTTCTGCATACGTTTCCAATGTCTCTTTACAAAAGGTCATATCCGTTAGCCAGTCTTTGTAATGTGGTGGTCGCTTGCTACCCCAACGCATCGCAACCTGGCGTTGAGCCAGTAGCAGTGCCACAGCTAGCAGCTTATGTCTTTTGGCTGGCCGAATCTTGTAGAGTCCCAGCAGACAGACCTGTGGAGCATTTGCGATCTGTTCAGCTAGCATCGTAAGGGTACTTATGACTTCTTGACAGTATAATGTAAGTTGATGACATGCCCATGCCATGTGAAGAAAATCTGCGTTTGGCTTCCCGCATCTGTGACGCCTATTGTCTGGTATAAGTCCGCATTTATGTAATTTTACTGGAGTGTAATATATTTGATATAGGAACTTAAAATGAATAATACGCAAGTTGCAGTTTAATGTTAGCAGCTGCATTTGTGTGCAACTAAAATCCCAGTCCTTCTTATCTATAGTAGTTCCTACTGTCTCCTCCCATCGCTGAAGCGATTTATCTTGAACCTGACTCAATTCTCCCTGTGAAGCGTTATACAAGCGTGTCACTAAGAGTTGGCGTGTGGGTGCTGTTAGCAGTATTTGTAGTGCATTGAGCTGTGAAAGTTCGTCTGGGAACGATGGGTACAGTTCCCTGACTGCCACACGCAGCCTAAGATACGCAAATATCTTCAGTGGTGTGCAATGTACACTGAGGGATGGGTCGTCCCGCGAAATGAATCGATTGTGTGGGAAAATATCACTCATGGTGCGTAAACCCATAGTCCCCAGTAAAGTTTGCATGTTTTTCTCCTGCGCGACTGTTATTCGCGCATGGTGGGCTATAGGTAGCGCCGGAGCATATATCGGAAGTTTCCGTGCCTGCTGCACTAATGTATACCATGCTCTCGATGTGCAAGTTACCGAGTGTATCACATTCCTCCGGGTGTGTCGCTTCGGGTCGGATATGAATTAAAGCAGTGGTGAGGGCAGCACGCTGTCATGTTCCACAGCTAAGTGCGGTATATGTGCATGTGGTTGTGTCCAGTAATGGGCGTGTTGGGCCTGAGCACAATAAAAATATAATTGGAGGTCCGGCGCTCCGAAGCCCCCTTGATGATATGGCTTGGGTAGAACTTTCCAGCCTACTCTCGCCTGCTTCCCAGCCCAAGTTAAATCAAACAAAAAATACCTCTCCCACCACAGATTGGAATACGGTGAAGGGATTAGATGCATTAAAAGCTCCTCCAGTGTTTGCCCTTAAGAAGAACAAGAGCATCAAAGACAAATTAGTCAGAGCTGATACTCTAATAAAATCTGCCCATCCAATTTGAGAACAATGCTATCACTACCCCGATTAAAGGCCATCAAAGATGTGGTAATTGTACTTCGTGTTCAACGACTATTGAAGGAATCCAATTCTCCTACAACAATAAAATTGTGAAACATGAAGAGTTCACTAATTGTAATACCCAAAATGTAATTTACTGTGTTGTATGCCCGTGCTCCAAAGTATACATAGGAAAAACTTCACAACAAATAAAGAAACAGATAACAAAACACCGTTCCAGAATTAGATGCCAAGTGATGAATGCACCTATGGTTCAACACTGTATTGAAAATGGACATGGTCCCAATGAGATCAAATGGACAGTTCCTGAAACATGTTATAGGTAATAACACTGAGAATCTACTTTCTCTCCTTGAAGCAAAAACAATCATGTATTTGGGAACCGTAGAAAATGGCTTAAATGAAATAAATGAGATTATGTACTGTACTCAGTAAATGAACACTTAAAATGAACAACTGAAATGGAAAATAAGGCAGTATACACAAAGTTTGGAGAGCGGATGGTTAAATGCATGGAAGATTACAGGTCGATGATTCTTGAAAAATAAGTTATTTTAATACTATAATAGTTTTATTTGAAAATAGACGCACTAAAGAAGAATTTATAACTCCAAAAACTAAATTGCAAAACTTTTTGACAAGCAAGCAGCACTTGTTTACATCAAAAAATTAAAGGAGAAAGATGTAACATAATATACACTGAAGTGTGGTAAAGGGCGCTTTAAGACCAGCACAAGTATCAACATACACGTCACCAAGATCACCAACAGGATATCCCTGTATCCAGGAAGTCAGGCGACAGCAGGCATTGAATGTCGACAACACGTTACGAATTACACAATGACGCCTACGAACAATAATAAAGAACCCGCCGTGCTGATGTCGGCGTTTCGGTAGACTGAAGCGAACAGAAGAATACGCGGAAACTTTGTGAGCCCGTAAGACAGCTTGTCAGCGTTTCTGTAGACTGAAGCGAGCAGAAGAATACGCAGAAAATTGGCGAGCCCGCAAGACAGCCTGGCTATGAGAGCATAATCACCAATTCAAGGTATTTTCGGTAATACAAATATATAACATGCGCATGAGGAAAGCACATATCTTTTAAAACTACAACTAACAACACGAACGGTCGCATCAGGGAAAACACAAAATGTTCTGGTATACAAACGTCTTGGCAAGGAGATAGCAATCTTTCACTAGAGAGCATGCAGCATGAGTATGCTAAAATTAAAAGTCCGACATAATAAGCGTGATTTCCACAGGGTGTAAATCTTAATGAACTGTACGTCTTTATTGACAATCGAGGCTAAATACTTCTTATCTGTTGCCTGTTTTCTTTCCACTCTCTTCAAAAAATCCACAAAAGGTGAAATAAGGGATCTTACATTTGAGCAGTAGCGGTCCGTAGAGGGAGTTCCCTGGGGCAGTGAGCCGGGCGGGGGAGGGGCAATATAAACAACGGAATATGGATGAACAGAGGTAAGTACACATTTAAATAAATAAAACGAATTTTGTTGCGCACGCTGCATCGCATTTTGCGATGCAGCTCGCGCAAAGGAATTTGTTCTATTTATTTAAATGTGTACTTACCTTTGTTCATCCATATTCCGGTGTTTACATTCCCCCACCCTGCCCCTCCCCCGCCCCACCGCCCCACGGAACTCCCTCTACGGACCGCTACTGCATTTGAGGCCTAATATAAACCACTGCTTCTTTCCATTATAAAATTGCAGCATAATAACCCTCTTATCAATTTGAAAATTGATAGTTACATGCTCCGCTTTCTCTTTTTTGTCTCTGCCTTTTCATTTTGGCGGTACAGTGGAAAGTGAATACAAGGACTGAATACTTAAGAATAAAAGATCGTGAATACTTAAGAATAAAAGATCGAAACAATTAT
The DNA here is from genome assembly GCF_964204655.1 of Triturus cristatus. Classification (NCBI taxonomy): domain Eukaryota; kingdom Metazoa; phylum Chordata; class Amphibia; order Caudata; family Salamandridae; genus Triturus; species Triturus cristatus. The sequence continues at coordinate 451,152,436 of NC_140593.1, read as the reverse complement.
CTTTTGGTCACCGACTCTGGGACCCCATTTTGGCTCAGATTAACAAAGAAATTGGTATGTAGTGAAATTTTCTCTTTTAACAGACTTTGAGAAAATGATTTGCACTTTTAAATTTAAACAATTTTACTAAGTAGATTCACGTTTGTTTAATTTAGGAAAACTGTGATGTCCTACTTGAATAAATGAATTTCGCCCTGATGAATACCTTCACTCAAACCTAACTTTGGTCCACTGCTGAAGGTTGAAACGCGTCGGCTATTACGTTTTTGGAAGTCAAGAGGACCCACACATGTGAACGACTGCACAGATTAGTGCTAAATCTGGACTTGAGTGAACAAGTTGAGATCCCAAGGTTTTGAGTAGTACTCTGTCTCCATTTAGGACCTGAAAAACTTGCTGCAAGCGAGGACTAAGTCATATTTGGTTCCCACTGTTATTAAGTGTCTCGTAGGACAAACCTTTTGTTTCTTCTTTTTTGTATACTGTCACTTGGTCAATTGTGTGTGCGGTGGAAAGATACAAATTTAAGAGTTTGATTTATGTTATGCACTAAGGTCTTTTTAATAAGAAGAGTTGTCATGTTCATATTTTGTAAATAATGTCATATGTGTTTTATATATTTTTGAAAAGGTCAATTAGGAGCATGTATATAAAACAGTAATAAGGAGAATAATTTGTTGAATAGAAAAAATAGAAATCTTCAAAAGAAGTAATTCAAGCCCAGAGTTAATAAATATGACTTCTGAAGGCATATAAAAAAGTGTTGGTTAATCTATGGTGGGAGAGGTATTTTTTGTTTGATTTATCTTTAACGTGACTCCAGCCTCTCGCCCCCTTAATCAGAATCACTCCCCCATTTTCGCGGACCAAGTTAGACGCTGCATAGCCGTGCGCAACTTGGAAAACAACACTTGTGTGAGCCAGATCGGTATATTCATTAATAAGTATAGAAATCGCGGCAATACCACCATCTTTTGTATAGCTATTCTAGTTATTCTGTCAGCCAGGGACAGCGGTAGTCTGATCCACCGAGTTAGTTAGTGCTGTGCCATAATTTTCTCGAATCACAGTTACTGGATTTCTGTGTATCCATACTCCAAGGTATTTGACCGGTTCGGTTTGCCATTGTAATGGGAAATCCAGGTTGGGCTGTGTTGTAACTAGTGTAAGTGGTATGACCACCAATTTGTCCCAGTTGATAATGAGTCCTGAATACCGCTCAAACAGAATGTATTCTCTAATGAGTGGATATAAGTTAGTATCCGGGTGTCGAACATATAGAATCATATCGTCCGCGTATAATGATATGCCAACTGGATGAAGCTGGAATTGGAGAGCAGATTCTGGGTGTTTTTGACTAATCTTACATGCTAGAGGTTCTAGTGCTATTGTAAAGAGGAGCAGTGAGAGCAGACATCCCTGTCTGGTTCCGTGGCTTATTTTAATTGGGTCTGATGTGTTCCCATGTATTCTAATGTGTGCACTGGGTTCAGCATACAAAAGCGCAATCCAACTCAGGAAAGGCTCCGGAAATCCCATCCTACGCAGTACCGTAAACATGAATACCCACTCGACTGAATCAAAAGCCTTTGCCGCGTCCAATAAGGCTGCGGCTGCTGGCAGTTCTGGGTTCAGTGGGTGGAACATTGCAAATATGGTCCTAAGGTTTTGCGAAGTGGATCTAGTCGGTATGAAACCGGCCTGATCCGGCAGTAAGAGTTTCTGCAATAATTGGTTGTAACCTTGTCGCAATAATTCTAGCTAAAACTTTTGCGTCTATATTAATTAAAGACAGTGGTCGATAGGACTCGCACTGGAGGGGGTCCTTGCCTGGTTTGGGGAGAGTGATTAGTAGTGCCTCTCTCAGCGAGGTCGGCAGCATTCCCTGTTCATATGCCTCTTCATACATCTCGGCTAGGTGTGGTATCAATAAATCTCGAAATTCTTTGTAGAATTCCCCGGGGAGACCTTCCACCCCGGGCGCCTTGTTATTTGGCAGAGAGTTTATCGCCTTTTTGATCTCAGCTTCCGTAAGATGGTGACACAGATATTCACAGTGGCCATCTGACAGCCATGCCAGTGCAATGTCATCAAAAATGGGTGAAATTCAACACGACAAAACCACAAATAGAGGCCCTATCTAACCTTCAAAATGATCATTCCATAATAATCAAGCAGGCCGACAAAGGCGGCTCAATAGTAATATTAGATAAATCAGACTACATTACTGAGGTCCACCTGCAGCTGGACGACATAGAATGTTACCGAAAAATCAACAAAGATCCAACTTCTGAATTAAAAAACATCCTATTCCCAATAATAGACAAAGGGCTAGAACACGGATATCTTTCAAAAAAAGAACATGAGTTCCTAAAAAATAAAAACCCAAGGACTCCTCTGTTCTATGTACTCCCGAAGATACATAAAAATGTAACATCACCACCAGGAAGACCAATTATTTCCGGCTGCGATTCCCTGCTAGAACCCATTTCCAAATTTGTTGATTATTTTTTGAAACCATTCATCTTTGAAATACCGTCTTTTTTACGGGATACAACAGACTTCATCAACAAATTGACATCCATAAAATTTGAACAGGATCTACATCATCTGGTCACACTTGATGTAGTTTCCTTATATACACAGATACCTCAGGACGAAGGCCTGTCAGTCATCCAATCATATTTACAAAACAGATCCGACCTGAAAGTTCCAACGGAATTCATTATGCAATTAGCAAGTTTTGCTTTAAAGAAGAACTATTTCAACTTCAATGGCCAGTTCTACTTCCAAATCAAAGGAGTAGCAATGGGTTGTCCTTTTGCACCAGAGCTAGCGGTGCTTTTTATGGCTAAATACGAAGAGAAGTTCATTTACAATAACAATCCTTTTTTTCAATTTATTGGTAAATGGTCTCGTTACATCGACGATGTGTTCATGACATGGACTGGAACAGAAGACAATCTCACAACATTCCATCATTGGCTAAACAATCGAACTGAAGACATAAAATTCAGCCTTAATCACTCACAGACAAGGATTCCTTTCCTAGATGTAGAAGTTTATCCATCAGACAACTCCCTAGCAACTACCCTTTTTAAGAAGCCTACAGACAGAAATAAAACGTTACATTTCACCAGCAACCACCCAAGGAATTTAAGAGAAAATCTTCCACTAGGACAATTTTTGCGAATCAGACGCAATTGTCAATTCAAAGACAAATATATGCACCATGCCATGAAATTACTTGAAAATTTGAAGAAAAGAGGCTATCCAAAGAAACTTCTGAAAAAAGCGCTGAAAAGAGCCTGGTGGTTCCCAAGAGAAGAATTACTTAAAAAGACTGTTAAGACACCACTTGAAAGGATCGTTTGTGTCTCCATATTTTGTCCCAATTCAAACCTTCTGAAAAAAGCCATTATTCAGAACTGGCACTTGATAAAAAATCTGGATCATTCCTTAAAGCAAAATCCACTCTTTGCTTTTAAAAAGGATCGAAATGTTGCCAATCAAATTGTACGAGCGGCGATGCCAAAAGAAAAACAAATCTCTATACGAGATTATGTAGGTCTTCAGCTAATCCAAGGCCACCATAAATGTGGAACCTGCATCTGTTGCGATTCCACAGAAGAAGGAATACTTTTCGAATACAACTCCATCTTTTGGAAACACAAGACTTTTACTAACTGTAAGAGCAAATTTGTAGTCTATGGAATACGTTGCCCTTGTAACCTATTATATATAGGTAAAACTAGCCAAGAAATTCGAGTAAGAGTGTGCCAACATAAATCACGTATCAATAAAAAGGTACAAACAGCTCCACTGATCAACCATTGGATGAGCAAAAATCACCTAATCAAGGATTTAAAATGGACAGTTATTGCCAAAGTTGAACGTGATGAAAGAGGTGGTGATTTAGAACTTAAATTATCCAGAAAGGAAGCGATGCTGATATTGAAATTTGACACTGTGATCAATGGCCTCAACGAGCTTTCAGAATTGTACAAATTATAGGAACCCAGTTATAGCATTTACCATCTGCAAGCACGTATGTAATTTTTCCCAAAGTGCTTTCTCACTTTGACTAAATACACAAAGCTTTCCTTACTATACGTTGCCATACAAACTTCAATTACGCAGTAATTTTACAGTTTAATGAGTACTGCTAGACATAGATTCAGTCAAACTCCAATTGCGCACCTTTGCGCAAACGAGGACGTTTCTATCAGCTAATAACTTACATATTCTCTAATTGTTCGTTATTTCCCTTTTAAACAAAGCTATCAAAGTCCGTTTGTAAAAAACTGACGCTCAGCAGTTAGTCCTTCCTCAATTTTCAAGTAAAACTACACCAATACCAGAGGACGTTTCACTACGGGACTAACGCCGACTCCACATCTTTCGAACACAGCGAAAGACGAAGCAAACAGACAGGTCGGCCCAGATTCTTTCCGCCGATACACTTCGGAACGCGTGAATTACCAGCTCATTAACGTTACTTCAATCTCTTCCAGCTCCTATAAATTCAGAAGATTGATACGGCCAGAGTAAAAAGAGACTACGCCTCACAAAATCGAGGTAAGACGCTTCCTTTTCACACGCTCAAACTTCTATAATTGCCAGCACTCGCATACTAAGTGCTTTCTGTACTTTTCCTTCAGATAGCATCAGATTAGCGATTCTCTCGCTAAAACAAAGAACAGCTGACAGCTTCCAGTTCCTCCCTGACTCCGCATTGAAACTTTGAACAAGTAAGCCATCAACTGTTTGTTTGAACATGAGTGAGATGCGATACACTGTTTTAGCACGCAGCTACATCTTCTTCTCTTAACTCTTCCACTTAGGTTACATTCCTCGTCAGATTGATAGATCGTTACACGTATCAACCAGAGGTAAATTCAATTTATAAGAGGCATGCCATTTGCATATAAGAGAGAGGGGTCTAATGTCACTAAAATGAGGCTTTGTTTTTAACTTTTAGGTCCTGATGGGAGCCCCAGAAAAGAATGGGTCTCGAAACGCGTAGACCTTGTCAAAAGACCACAAGAAATTTTGAATAATCTAAAAATGATTTAATCTTTGTGATTAACTTGTCAAAAACCATTCTTCTGTGGTCTAATCAGAAAAAAATTAGGATGTTTATTTAACGATTATTGTAGTATATGTCTTTCTTAGAATGTGTCAGGAATGTATGTGCACGACAACACTATATGAATGAATGGGAGGTTTGAATAGTAAATTTGATGTGTTTCATTTAATGGTGTGGAAAACAATTTCTTAAAATCAGTCATTAATAGACGATTGAAGTTTAAAATTGCTCTGATAATTGGAAGTTTAAAAAATGAAAAAATAAAACAAACTCATTGATTAATTCAAAGAAAACAAAGATCTTCTACACTTTTTGTTTCATTTCAAAATGTGTTCTCATAAGAAAAGTTGAAAAAATTGGTTGCAGTACTAGCAGTTCTTTTTGTTATATCATCTAAGCATTGGCAGATATCTGGAGGGGTCACCGTCGTTGCACTGGAGTACAGGTGGGTATAGTAATCTGCAAAGCAGTCTAATAACGACGGTGTGTCAAACGTGGAGTTCCCTTGCACGTTCGTTATTTGTGCTATATATGTGGATGTATGTGGTGCACGTATTCGATATGAGAGCGCACGTCCTGGTCTGCCCCCTTCCCCATATGTGCGTGCTGAGTATCTGCGTGAGATATATTTGAGCTCCTCATCTGCAAACCCGTTAAAGACATCCACCTTCTGCCTAATGTCCGCTAGTGTTTTTGGGTCCAGAGTAGCCACAAACTCCTCCTCTAACCTCTGAATATCCCTTTCCGCCATAGCTAATTGCTGTTGAATGTCCTTCAATATGCCTGCCTGCTTACCTATACAGTGTCCCCTTATGGTGGCCTTAAAGCCTCCCTTAGTGTTTTCATACTGCTAACGGATCCCGCGTTTAATTCGAAATATTCCACTATAGCCTGATGCAGCTCAGAGTGGAAGACCTGATCAGGGAGTGCCCCCGGCTGTAACCGCCAAGTAAACTGTCGTGGAGTATGTGAGGGAAGGGCAAGCGCTAGTCGGACGAATGCATGGTCTCATAGTGTCTTGGGCATATGGTCTATCTGAGTTGTCCATGTACTACCGTCTTGTGTAGCTATCCAATAGTCTATTCTCGACCATGTATTACGCACCATGGACGTACAAGTGCCTTCCTTCCTCCCTGGGTTTCTCAAACGCCACAAATGAAGCATTGCACATTCTATCATACCGTCTCTGAGCACCTTTGCTGATTGTCTCCCATATCGTTCATTACCTTTAGACCTATGTATGGCAGGATCTAAGCATGTGTTAAAGTCCCCTCCCCATATAATGGGTGTGGGTGGTAAGGCACGCAGTTTAGCCCATACGTGCGCAAAAAACAAAGGTTCGTCAGTGTTCGGTCCATACGTCATGGTTATTGTTAATGCAGTGCCTCCGAAGTTACCCTGTAGTATAGCGTATTGCCCCTGATCATCTTTGAATGAACTAATAAGTGTGAAAGGGACGTTGCAGCGAATGAGGATCAGTACTCCCCTGGCATAAGTAGAAATAGATGACGCCATGCTGTATGAGGCCCATCTTACTCCAATCCGCTTTTCAATGAGATTTGTAAGATGTGTCTCCTGCAAGCAGGCAACGTCTATCATATGCTTATCTAAGTATGCCATGACCTTTCATACTTTCCGCGGGTTGTGAAGGCCTCTCACATTCCAGGTCAGTAATGTTAATGGTCTAGTGTAACCTGTCCTGTTATCCATATGCAGCATTACCTGCAAAATGGTATAGTCTGTGACTTATGTATTGGATGTTGCCGTGTTGTATGCTAACTGATATGTACTTGGTGACCAGGGTTTTCAAATTTACTCCCCACCCACCCCCCCTAATTCGCCAGCCCCCAAACTGCTGCGAAGACATTGCCAATTTTACCAAATAACTCCCCCTCCCTCTTCCCCCTCCCATTTTTGAAACTCGAACTTGGTGTGGTGCACACATGTTGGCGGGAGCTGCCAGCCGAACGTTCCAGCGAAATGTAATCGCACGGATGGTCACTTAGGAAAAAACATACAGACTTATGCACCCAGCGGCCTGCAGTTAGTAAATAACACCCGAGTGCTGCCCTATCTTAACCCCATCACATTTTTCCATACGCTAGTCCTAACCGTTTTTGACTGAAACACACAATTTTCAACGATGTCACTTAACTAACAGCAAATTTTACACTTAACTGTGCGAGCATTTACAATGGCTTAGCCTTGTATTTTGTGACCTTAGTCCCACTCCCAGTTCAGTCATTTCAAAGAAGAGATCCATTCACTCAACATTGGAGGTGTCCTGTTGTTCGTCTGGGCCACCTCTCGGCGACCTTCTCCGGGGGGGCCTGGTAACTTCTATGCTGGAGAAACTTGAGTGCATCCTTGGGTTCATTAAACACTGTAGATTTGCTCCCATCCGTTATCCGCAACCGCACCGGATAAATCATGGCATATGGAATGTTCTGTTCACTAAGCTTCTTTTTTATAGGCAGGAACTTTTTCCGGGCTTCCTGGACCTGTTGTGTGAAGTCAGGATAGATAGAGATCTCCATACCTTCATGCTTCAGGCTGCCCAGTTCTCTGGATTTGCGTAGCGCTGCATCAAGATCCCAATAATTCAAAAGTCTGGCTAAGATCGGCCTTGGCCTGGCTCCTGGTGGCAGCGGTGGGGCCATTGACCTGTGAGCCCATTCGACAATGAAGACATTGGAGAAAGTGTCCCTTCTCATCAGAGTCGTCAGCAACCCCTCAATGTATTTTTCCATCTGGCCTGTATTTGTCGTCTCTGCGATGCCCATGAACCGGAGGTTGTTTCTTTGGGACCGAGCTTCTGAGTCTTCAACCCTCGCCGTTAGTGCTGCTAGAGTTTTGTCCATCTTGCCCTGTCATCTTCTGCGTCTGAGATTCTTCGTTCGGCCATATCTATGCGCTCCGTGTGCCTGTCCCACCTCTATCCGACATCCTATCTACCCTATAGGTGAGGGTGTCTATTTTCCCATCAATGTTTGCGAGGGCAGTCTGGATCGCAGTGAACATTAAGTGCACATCCCCTGTAGTTTCCACGCCGGTAGGCGCTGCAACGCCCTGCGTGGGTTGTTAAACATCCGGGCCGCTCTCCGTTACCTTTTTAGGTTGTTCAAATTGCAGCTTCGGTTGGTTTCTGTCCGGTTTTCCCATATTGCTTCTACAGAAACACGGGGGGGTTTCGTCCCCGGGCCCTTCTGGAAATCTATGTCACAAAAAGTGCAGATTATTTTCTTTCCCCCCCCCCGTCGTCGTACTTGGCAATGGAGACTCTTTGAGGGGGGAGCTTGCTGCACTCCGGTACAGCACCCAGGGCAAGGATCGGGTCGCGCCTCTTAAGGGAATATCCTACCCCCAGGCTTTGTTGTTGATAAGTTCACTGTGCGCCTGTCCTGTGTATTCCCAGAGGTCAGCTGGTACCCAATATCCCCACAGTGCTTGTAAGACCGTAATTCTCTTGCCTCAGTTGCAGCGTGAGCGCAGCCGACCCCTGGCGCAGTGGTCTACCCCCGGCTCCTCACCAGCTGGCTCTCGGTTGAGCTGCCAGTCCGTATTGTATGTTTGCCTCTCAGCGTGAGGACTCCACGGCACTCCAAGATGGTATCTGCAGTCCACGGGCCTCCCAGGGATCTTATCCCGCCTCCTCACGTGTGAAGGGGTTCTTAATGCAGGCTTAGGCCTCATTCCGATCACTCACATGGGCTGCAGCCATGAGTGTCCGTATAGCCGTGGCAGTGTGCAAGGGTGCAGTCTACCTTGTAGAGGTGCAGTGTTTCATCTGTGACTGCTTTTGTAGTGGGTGTGCCTCTCCGCTGCCCTCCTGCTCTCGCTATTTGTGCCTCCGATCTTGTAAGCCGCACTCGCCCGATGTCCCACACTTGGGGGCAGATCTATGTCGGAGATGCGCCACTTTTACGCCGCCGTTGCGTCACTTTTGTGACGCAGCGGCGGTGTAAACCCTGCGCCACGTTGCGCCATATTTACATCGTGACGCATCTATGGAGATGCGTCACGATGTAAAGCCCTGCGCCACGTAAAACCTGCGTCAGGTTTCACGTGGGCGTGTCGACATAGGGGGGGGCGTTCCGTCGCAGGAACGCCCCTGAAAAGTGACTCAGTCAAATCTATAAGATTTGACTGAGTCACTTTCCCAACGCTGATGCGCCAAAACCCTGCGCCTGCTTGAAGCAGGCGTAAGGCTTGACGCACCATGTTAGGGATAGGGTTGGTTGGAACAGTGCTGGAGTTGCGTCGCGCTTGCGACGCAACTGAAGCACTGCGCCAACCTTACGCCATTGGATGCGTCACGCATCTGTTTATTCCTGCGCCATGATGCGCCGCATTATAAATGCGGCGCATCATGTGTGGCGCAAGGGTAAACTTGCGTGACGCATCATTCCTGGCGCATCCTTGCTGATTTGCAGGGATGCGCCAGGCAACATAAATCTGCCCCCTGATGTGTATTAGGCCTCACTGCGTCATGGGCAGCCGCCCCCGCCCCTGCCTACTATCGTTAGCACCGGACCGCAAGGCCGCTCCGGTGCGAGGCATTGTGCAGCCAAGTGTCACCGCAAGGGGGGGGGGCTTCCTCCCACTTCGCACCCCCACCTATAACGGATCGGCTCACGCCAATCTTCGTTGGTCAGGGGGTCGGTCCCGCCGCTTGCGTGCTCTGCATCGCTGCTGACTTCCACACTAGCTGGCTGCGTCACCTTCCGCCTGTGTGTCGCGGGCCTCTCTAGCGCCTCACAGGCCGCGATGCCACTCCGGCCCTTCCAGGTCAGTTTTCTTCGCTGAACCGGGGTCTAGCGTCAGGCGCGGTCCTCCGTCTTGCCTTTTTGGGGTTTCTGATTTCTATTGGCACACTGAAATGCAGGATGAATTAAGGATTATATATCGTGACCGAAGGAGCTCACTCAGATGGCGGCCATCTTCGGGATTGGCTAGCTCCGCCCCCCTGCAAACTCAAATATCTTTATAAATATAAGAGACACGACAATTAGACAAACAGCAGAATACAAGGAATTTAAAAACTGGGGCGGAAACTTCTCAAAGCGGGGAGCCTGAGTTTAAAACTTAAGTACAGGTGTGACAAAACTGCCCCTACAGTACGCGAAAGGTTCACTACCATGATGTGGAGGGAGGAGTAGAAAGGTGTCCACTGACATGCTGTGGTGCATGTGTAGGAGTGAGGGTGTGAGAGGGGCCAACAGCAGGGGTGATGGCAGGGAACCCTGGCCGTGGAGAAGTAAGCATACCCACATTTCTTAGGTGGATAGGAGGTGGCGTGGGCGTGGAAGTGGGGGACTGACACCCCCAAGGCAGGGGTCCTGACAGGAATCCCCACTTTTATCCTATGGGAGCGGTGAAAAACGAATTTAGGAGTTTTTCACTACAGGACCTGTAAAACTTAAAAGTATATGTCCAAACTTTTAAATACACAGCACTCTACCCTATGAGCTACCTATCGTCTACCTTATGGATGACTTATATTTTATAAAAGGGGAATTTAAGGTTTGTCAGGGGGATTTTAATGCCAAGTCGACATGGCTGTTTATAACTGCATTCAGACTGCAGTGGCAGGCCTGGGTCATGTTTTAAGTCTACTCAAGTGGGTCACACAATAAGTGCTGAAGGTCGACTGGTATAGGCCCTAGGTATATGATATTCCACTCTACAAGAGTATTAAGTTAATTAAATAAGCTAATTGGATATAAGTAAATTTCACCATGTTTTAGGGGAGTGAGCACAAACACTTTTTAGCACTGGTTACTAGTGTCAAAAAGCCAACAAAAGTAAGTTCAGCAAAATGGAGGAGGAGGAGGGCAAAAAGTTTGGGGGACGACCACCCTGAGGAGAACAAGTCTAACAGCACCGTTTTAAATCATGTACATACGAAATATTGTAGTTCTCTTTGAAGTATTTAGGGGCATATCAACAACAACCGGCGATAATTATCTCTAAGCGCACTTAGCGCTAGGATAATTATCGCCGGCTAGCGTGAATTTTTATCGCTGAGATAGCGTGCTATTAGCAACGCTTATCTCAATAGCGATAAAAATTCTCACGCTAACAGGCTAACGTGAGATTATCGCTGGAAACCCAGCGATAATCTCACGTTACCTTGTTGATAGGGACAGGCAAACTTAGCCATGATATCCTCCTTCCATAGGATATCATGGCTAAGTCAGAAAAATACCAGACGTAAAAAAGCAGCGTTAACCGCGGTTAGCGCTGCTTTTTTTGTCTCTAACAGGGTTAGCGACATTCTTGATAATAGGAGAAATGTCGCTTAGCGACATTTCTCCTATTATTTTACTCTGGAACGCCCCCTTTGCATCTCATTAGAGATGCAAGGGGAAGCGTAGAGTAAAAGGGTGCTAACATGCAAATTTGCATGTTAGCACCCTGTTGTTGATAGGGCGCTAGTTTTATCTCTCCTTTTTTGGCTTTTAAAGCCAAAAAAGCAGAGATAAAGCCCTTGTTGATATGCCCCTATGTTTTGTTCTAGGTGATATCTTGTGTAGAAATCATAGGTTATTTGTGCAGTATTTATCCCCAAACATGTGATGTGGCTTTTATGGCATTTTTGGAGCCTGGGTCTTAGCTGCGAGTCGTCAGCAACAATTCTGTCTTCTGTGGATTTAATCTGTATCAGATTCTGGGCAATAATCCAAATGTGGCTGTTACTTGACAACTGCTTTATTTGTGCTGTCTGGTTTTGTTGTAAATACAGCGCTGGTCGTAGCACTGTCCCCACATCTGTTTGCGATCATTCTGCAATCATTTATCATTTGACTTTGAATAACAATGTAGATTTCACAGCTACTACTATCTAAAAATATATGAATGTTGAAGGTCGGAATGAAGAGATGGGCCATGTAAGGGGCACCTTCTCCCCTAACAACGAGAGACAAATAGCTGTGTGCAGCGAAAGGGCACCCTGTAAGGGGCACCCCCCTATAGACGTCAATTAGGGGTCGCAGCTGCGACCCCTATGTTGCAGCTTGCGACCCCTGGCAGGTTGTTTGCGACCACGTCATTAAAATGAAAACATATTTTATTTGACTTACCTGTTACCTTGGTCACGCTGCAATATAGAGAAACACATCATTACGCTGTGTTTTTAATCTACGACGAACCTTTTACTATGTTTTCAACTCTACTGCTGCGTTGAATCGGGTTTCATTCACAACAATTGTGTGCAGGGGCCTGCACTGCCCTAAGCCAGGGGCCTCGTAGCCTTGGATACACAATTGCCCGAATGAAGCCCCGCCCCCTTGAGTGACCACACACACGTGACTTGTGAAGCCAAACTTGCTGATTTTCTGACTTCACGCAGGACGTCGGTGCTCTTTCTCAAACTGCCATGTGTGATTTAGAGAGTATCTGGCCGAAGGAGCGGTACCTGGAGCTGCAGAGCATTTCGTTTTATTTAGTTTACGAGTCTCTGAAATGCTGCGGTCTGCCAAAACAAGCATCTGCCTAAAATCAGCTACTAAGAAAAGTAAGCCTTATCTAAACACCTTGTCAATATTACATTCCGCGCCGGTTTTTATGTTTTACTAACGTGGAAAAACTTTCACCAATACAGAATTAAACAGCCAGGGTTCGCTACCGAGGAGAGCTTTTCACAACAAAAAAAACCAATGCTGTTGATTCGTCCTCTGAATATAAGAATAACACAACAATGCCCAAAACTTCACACGATTATGCCTTTGTAACAAACATTTTACCTGGGCCTAAAACTAAATTAGCAGAGTGCACCTGGGCAGCTTCCCTTTATGTCATGACTATAATCTTGGGCATAGTGGCAGTGGCAATCAAGGCAATGGCAGTCGAAGGTAATTTATTAGAACAAATAGCACTCCTTACTTTACCTATTGGGATATTCACAGGTAGCTAAGATACATGAGGTTAGTGGTAGGTACCTTCATCTCTATATGTGAAAACTCTGTAAGCAGTGTGAACAAGGTGGCGAATGTTTACATCCATCTTCTATGTGAGATTTTAAAGGTATAACTTCTCCTACCTCAACATAACCCATGACAATGGGCAGGGCCGGTGGTAGGACTTCCGAGGCCCCAGGCGAAAGGGAAGATGTGAAGCCCCTCTAATGGCATGTTGCATCACAGGAAGTGACATCACAGGACTACTTATCTTATTTGGCATCACTGAAGTGACCTAATGTGGATATCAGTAACATGGACAAAAAGCTGAGGGGATAGAAAACAGGTGAGCAAATATACATTTCGTAAAAGGAAAGATTGAAATGAGAGAATGAACACATACAAATAAAATTCCAGTGAAACATAAATAGAGTAACTCCAACGTTCTAGATTATTCTCGTTGAGTGGCTCCCTTGTATTGATTTATTTATGGAAGGCCAAGTATCTGGGTGTGTATAAAGTGAAGGTATGCTGCAGATTCAAGGGTTTTTTCAAATTACTGTTTGTAATTTGGTGTTAGAACTGTAGGAAGTGGTAGAGGCAGGTTGGCAGGATTCTGATGACAATCTTCAAACTCCCCCAAAAGACAGCACCATTGTTATTTATTTTTCCAACTTTATGGGGTTGTCCAACTTGAGGAAAATTATGGTAGGGGTAGGAATGGGGAAAAAAAGAAATTGCCATCTTCATATCATGTCCTGTATGCATCTGGAGGTCAGTGGTCGAATCTGCCGTCCTTTTCGTAGGTGGCAGCGCACCCCCACGTTCTATTTTAAATAGTTCTACGTGCGTTTTTGTAGATTAGGTATCTGGTCTGGTGGCTTGCTAGACCAATGCAGCTCTTGCAGCGGTTTGAAATGACCTCTTAGTCACAGGTTCGAATCCCAGCAGGTCCACTCACCCTTTCAACCTCACTGTAAAGTAAGTAATTGGCACCAAGATCCCCTGTGGGTTGAACGTGGACTTTACATACATAGTGGGACTGCCCTGTTTGATGTATGTTACCACCTGTTCATTTTTAACAGCTGCACCCACCTTTGAAGAAAAATAAATCGAGAATTTTGGGGTGAACCTCCACTTATGACAAATCTTATAATCACTTTGAAACTAATTTGAAGTGTGCTGCAACCTTTCTGTTTGATATTTTAGTGGGCCGTCAATTCTTGAGGAGCCCACCATACAAAACACGGGGTGTTTCAGTTTGTTTTGACTATCACATTGTTACATCATATCCTCATATTGCCGTCATTGTACAAAATAATGTGGGTGTCAAGGGAAAGAACGCGCAACCTGCAAAAATACACAATCACTAACTATGCGAACAACAATTAACACTACGGTGCATTCAACTTGAGGTTAAACACCCCATACCCTCAAAAAACTATCGAAGATTGAATCATGTAATTTCTTTTGTTGAAGCACACGTGAAATCACTAATAAATGTCTCTTGTAATAACCACAAAACAGAAAATAATTTGTGTGGGCTTCTCTTCTTCTTTATTTTCGAGTTGGATCTTCAAATTCCTTAATTTGCAAACATTCCTCCACTCCCCAACACGTTTCGTCGATAAGGGATTAACCCATACGACTTCCTCAGGGCTTAATTCTTGTAACTCTCACCTTCATATACTGTTTTGTTAACTTCAGTAGTAACTGCTGATCATGTCCAAATTGAGTTGTTGGCGCTAACCTGAATTCCTTGTCTTGTCTCTCAAGTAAACCGCAATCACAATACAAAATGTATTCCCAGTCCTTAACCATGAACGTTAGTCTTTAAATCTTCCACAATCCCTGCAGTACGGAGATTTTCAAAACACCATGGTCCCCGAATACAGGAACACTATTGCCGTCATTGTACCTACATCTTTTTTACAATGCACATACTTGACGAGGATGTGTAACTAAGTACGATCCCTGCTACCGATGTAATAACAAACATCTTTTGCAGTCAGACACATCCTATTTTACGTTTACTCAGGAGCACTGTACTTTTACTGTAGGCCCTATTTTCCAGGTTTGGCCTCTTCTGTAGTAACCTGAGAGGAGACCTATCACTATCCTCACTATTTCTGAGCGGAGGTAGCGTTATTGAGGGGGTTTATGTAATGGCTAATGCGGAAAGGAGCAGAGAGATCACGAAGTGCCCCATACACTGCCATTTCCGCTTGCTTGATAGTATTTTGTACTGGTAAGTGCATGTTCGGATAATGAACTGAAAGAAAAGCACAAACTGTATTTTATCCACCGTCAGTCGCAAATTAGCACCTTCAGCGATAGAGTAATTTGAGTATTCATATTATACAGTACATCATCTGGCAGTCCCTATTTAGAAAAAAGTCTCTGCTTTCTTTGCATTTCTGTTTTTTATTGCATTTTGCTCTTAAGGACAAAGAGGAGAATAAAAGGTGCTTCTCAATATTCAATTCAATTATTGATACATACTCTTATATTTTGCAAGGTGTCCTAGTGCTCCCCTCTTTTGCTTCCCCTGACTTGCCTCTTTAAAGTCACAAAAGAGCTCAGGTGTGAGATAGGTGAGATTGGTCCTTTTCGACATACTTTTCCAGATCTGAATAGTTTGTCTTTCTGTGGCCGAGTGCTTAACATAACTCAGAAAGGCGCGCTTTATTCTTGCCAGTTAAACAGCCATCAAATAATGATATGCTATTATTGAACGTGTGTATGAATAATTGGTATTCTTGTTACCCTCTTTGGTAGGATGAGAGACAGACTGGGTCCTGCTCAAGATTAAGAGACACATGCATCAATGTAAGGAATTGCACTTCCTTAATAGCTATTTTTAAGGAAGCGCTATTAAGGATTTGCACTTCCCTATGTATGTAGGATTCGCTAAATAAATTGAGATTCTTACACATTCCCTATTAGCGAATCGCAAATTGCGATTCACTAATAGGGGATGCCTTCCCTTTCATTCCTTTGGGCCTAGAGGCCCATAGTAATGAATGGGAAACCACTCGCAATTTGCGATTACCAAGAAGGTAATCGCAAATTGCGCACGCAATGTCAAGGGTGATAGGGGGTCAAAAGGCCACCCCGATTCACCCCCAAAACTGGCATGTTTGTGCGTCACATAGCACTTATAAAAATGCAATTCCTAGCATTTTTCTAAGGAATTGCAGATTACCACCAACTTGAAGTTGGTGGTAATGTGCTATTCCTTAATGCTAAGTCACAATCTCAGATTGCTTCTCCCAGTGCATTTAAGGAATCGCAAATTGTGATTCCCTAAATGCATTCGCAAAATAGGTAATCGCAAACTTTGCGTTTACCTATTGCACGATTGGGTTTGGGCTTGATGCAGCCCAAATGGCTATTTACCGGTCGCAAAGGGACTGATTTGCACCTTTGCGACCTGTAATTAGCTTTACGCATGTGCCCCTAAAACCTTGGAACTTTGTGTTATCCCGCTGTGCAATAAATACATTAATCTATGTTTGTATACCTTTGGCCATGTACGATGTATCTTCCTTGCAAGCATAAACACTGCAGCTTCAGTGAACCTTGAAGTCTTTGTTGCAATGCAAATGGTTTTGCTTCTAATAGAGATGTAAGGAGAATTTTCTTCTCGTTCTTTGCCCATCTCCTGCTGGGAGTGCAGTTGCACCACTTCTTAGAATATCACAATCATGCGGCTCTTTATTTCCAACATCCCATGTACTGAGTTTGTGATGTACGTGATAATGCTTTCCGCTTTTACCCCCTCCAACTAGGTGCTCTAAATTTCTACATACACAATTCCCTGTCCTCATTCTACTTCCTGTAACATAAATGTCTGCTGTGATTCCTGCCTCATGCTGCAACTATGGCCATTCAGTGTTGCTTCTGGCTGAAACGACTTTCCGCTGCAGCTTAGTTCCCACACTTTCTTTTTACATGTGAACCTTGATTATGATCAAATATAATAATTTCCTTGCTCAGCTAATTGCTAATTATTTGAACGTACCAATCTGTATCTGAACAATTTAAATGACAGACAAGGTACCTAACTCCATGGTGCATGTGACTTTCTCTTACACTTTGGTGAACCCATGAATATCATATAACACCCATTAAGGTCACCATTTTCGTTACTAATCTTAAAAGCTATTGCCTCCGCATTCACAACTTGGGGGGACAATAGAGCACATTGAAACTTTTGCCTTTCCAAAATAGGAAAACATAGCTTCTCCCAGCCAGCCCCCAGCCATCATTAGGGTGCCTCTGTGGGTTTCCTGTTATTGCATTCAGACCTGCCACAGTAACTAATCAGCGGTCAAAGGGCATTAAAATCAAGAATTTGCAATGCAATAGGTCTTGCATTTGCAAGAGTTTAAGCTATTAGTAATATAAATGGCAATGCCTTTTATTTATGTTTTAAAAGCCAAAACATTAATAAAAGGCATTGTCATTTACAATATCAATAGCTCAAATTCACGTAAATGTGAGACCTATTGCATTGTAAATGCTTATTTTACACAGAGCACCAAGATTCAACATTCAAAATTAAATCAGTGCAAAAAATCCATTCAGTTATTTTGTCCAAGGAAAATCGAAAAATACATTCTTTATATGACAGTGGGCCATGGAAGGGGCTGCTGAGGCCCTTTCAGTTCACAGCAGCAGAGCTAGTCCAAAATGAGAAGAAAAAAAACGGCCCACGTCAAGCCTCAGGGAGGCCAAAAAGTATAGGTTTATCTTTATCCAGGTTTCTTACTCAAATTGCCCAGAGTATCTGTTGTTGTGCACAGTAAGAACATTCGTATTACTTTTAGGTTTCACATGTGCATAGGGTGGGAGACGGTCTGCATTGGAATGAAATTACAAAAATAATAAATGTATCCTTTTGCACATAGGAGGAAAAATCAAATACACTACAGATTATATAAATATTTGTGTATTATCATGCACAATTTCACACCAAAAAAATGTCTCTTCAATGAAATGCTTGACTGAGCTCCGCCCCAACTGCCCCTATTCACTGTTCAAATTGAAAAGAACCTGCAATGTTTTTGGGTCCCATTTAAAGCACTGTTTGTATGAATGTTTAATAACCTGAGAGATTTAATTTATATTTGACGTGAATGGGTATCCTGTTGTTTTGACACACATAACTACCAATCTAAGGATCTCCTGCTGATGTTTTCCCATTTGTGAGATGGTGGACTGCATACCCAATGTAGCGGTTTTTAATTTCTTTATTATTTAATGGTTTATGTTGGTTACTACGGACCAAATAAACAGAATATTTAATACCAGTATAGTCTAGTATATATAATAGGTAAAAGGTTCAGTGCATGAATCATTAAAATTATTCCAAAATATTTGCAAGATAGCAAGACGTGCAGTTGAGTTTCCATGTCAACCATCTTGCAGAATCTACATATTTACTGATTCAGTAGAGGGCAACAGTATTGAATTTGAGTACTTTTAATAACTCTGTAGGAATACACTCTTTGATTAAATAGGAACCAAGACTAAATATCTTAATTTCTTCACTATGGATGTAGATAGATTACACATAATCAGGATGGGATGGTATATTATGATCCATGGTCTAATTCTCTAGATGATTTTGAAACTCCTCCTGAATTAATTAATAATGATCCAACAGCATCATTATTGTATAGCACTGTCCAGTCCCTGCATCTCCTAGATTATGCAAATTAGCTCCTTTATCTGGAAAAGGTATTTTATGTATGAGGAGTGACAGCACCACTCAGCTCTCGGGGAGGGCCAGACTTGGAACCAAAAAGGAACCATGGTAATAAAAAATGGTCACCAACTCTGCAAGCATAGAAATCATGTCTAACTAATTGGAGGTATATTTTAGGGCACATTTAATTTAAATATTTAGCTAAAATGTTATGTATTTCACATGCTCAGAAGGAGAACTAATGTAGTACTTCAGGTCTGTCATAGTAACATGGAGTATTCCAATTCTTCATGTTTGTCATAGTAACCAGGGGCAATATCTCCCTGTAGCAAAGCATTCAATTCTTACTCACTTCCATTTCTACTTTCTCTATTTTTCTCTTTTTTTCTCTCATTCTGTATCTCCAGTCGCGGCCTATAATTTTACCAGGGAGCAGGGCAGGGAGGCACATATGCACCTCACTCACATCAATTTTTTCACACACGCACACACATCCATTCACAACACTCACTAACAAATACACATACATTCATACATACATGCATGCACCAAACAAAAACCAAGCACATAAAACTTACCTCAACAGCAGCTCTCCGACAGTGATGCCTCTGAGGTCTCAGGAGGATTGGGACTGTTGCCTTCCCTCGGCTAACCACAGCAGTCCCAAACTTTGGACGTCCCAGTTGGGTTAGGACTGCTGCCTTACCTCATAGCTGACCTAAGGACAGCCAATGAGGGAAGGCAGCAGTCCTAATCTCTCCACAGTGTGGGATGGGGTCAGTGAGACTACTGACCCCACTCCACTCTGTGATAAGGTGTCAATGATTGACACTCAGCCCTTGCACTTCAGGGCATAAAACTGAAGTGTCCATATCTGAAGCAATCCGTGACGCTCCCCCTCATCATGAGGGGGAGGGCCTTGAGGCACTTTTGCCAGGCAAAGGAGGTCACGCCCACAGGGCTGTCAAATCCTTAGCTTGGCAAATTTCAGCTCAGACAGCCAGGAGCAAGCACATTTAGCGCACATCTAGCTTCTGGCTGCCTGACCTGACCCAGAAGAGTGTCAGGCTGACCTTTGTTCAGCCTGACAGACCCTCTTCTTGCCTGGAAAAGGGGGGGCGTGGCCCCTCAAACGGTATGGGCGGGCCCCTGCTGTTTATTTTTCTTCAATTGTCTCTTCTCTTTTTCTTCCTGTCTCCATCTCTACCTCTCGCTCAATCTCCATCTCTCCTTTTCTCTCTCTCAAATTCTAACTATCCATAATTCTCTAGTCTACTGCTTTTTCTTACACGCTCACTCTCATTGACTCAGCACTTTCTTACTCTTCCCTCTTGTAAGTCCCACTACCCTGCCTACCTACTCCCTCCCCCATTGCAGTACCTGTGTTCTGCTATTTGATTAACACAATCATTAAAGAAAACAACACCAGATCTGTAAACATAAATAATGTAAGTATTGACCTAATTAGCACAAGGAATGCAGAATGATGTCACTGTGAAGTGATGTCACAGGAAGTGACTACACAGCCCAATTAGGATCACTGATATATCCATCACAATAATTTTGTGATACAGAAATATTGCGTCAAAACTATTGATTATAAAAATATTGTTTTCCTATACTTATAATATAAGTACAAAAATATTAGAAAAATATATAGTTTCACACTAATATCCTTATAAAAACATACAAAATATCATTTTTTCTATATAAATATGGTTTAAAATAGTAAATCTTAAATATTTGAATGTGTAACAATGATGTAAATTAAAGAAATGTAAGAGACATTTAATACTGTATATAAATAAATACATATTTAAACATAAATATGTATGTGTGTTTGTTATGTTAAATCAAATGCAAAACATTTAATAAATTATCAACTAAATTAAATAACTAAAAAAGACATTTGCCATTTTTTTTTTCAAATATGATATAAAAATTAAATATATATATAAACTACTAATTCAAACAATATTTTTAAAAAAGTGTTGAAGTTTGGGAATCATAAATATGTTATTCCCTCTCCAGTCTGTACAACAGTAGGGAAAGTGTTGAACTCTGATGGGGTAAAGATTTACTATTCCCACTCCAGTCTTTACAACAGTAGGGAAAGCATTGGATTTTGAAGGGGTAAAATATACTGTTCCCACTCCAGTCTATGCAACAGTAGGACTTCAGAGAGGTACCATTTAATATTCTCACTCCGGCCTGTGCAACAGTAGGAAAAGTACTTCACTTCAAATACATAACGTATATAAAATAAGAACCTATTTATAAAAATATATTAAATGCTTAATATAAACTTTATTAATTAACTGAGAAAACAAATATATATATATATCAAGAAATTAACATAATTTTTAAGCAATTTAATAATTATCAATTTTATAAAATAGCACATTATTTAGTATTTAACTTACCACGCTATACCCCCACAAACCAAGCAGCCCACACTAAAAATATAACTAAAATAAATAAATATAACACAATTAATATAATTAATAGCTAATTAAATAGTAATTCATCTACAATTAATTGCTTAATACTAATTAATTGATTAAATAATTACAAATTATCTTTCCACCCTCGACCCCTATAAACCCAGCAACCCTCACATAACAAATAACTTAAAAATATAATTACTACACAAGTTACATAATTAATAATCAATTAAATAATTATGAATATATTGTTAAATAATTATTGCTTAATTAACTTCCCATCATATACCCCTACAAACCCAGCAGCCATAACATAATATATAACTAAAATAATATGACACAATTGACATAATTAATAATCAATTAGATAATCATAAATTAATGATTATTAATTCATTATACATCATTAACTTCGCACCCTACAAACCTAGCAACCCACTACCACGAGCTAAATTACTATTAGAAATTAAATGAAAAATTATAAATCACTCAAAGTTACAAATTAGATAAAAAACATTATGATCAATTATACAAACAATAATAGCCCATAAATTAATATATAAACTAAAACCCATATGAAGATAATTAAATAACGATATTTTGTACAACTCTATTATTGAAAACGATATTTACAACAACAATTTTCTTGAAAATTATATTACTTACCTAAAAAATCAATATTTCTTGACAAATATATTTCTGCATTACGATATTTTTGTATCACAATATTTTGTTTCCAATATTTCTGCAACCAATATTTAAATCTTGATATTTTGTCCAAATACTCCCAATTATGCACTTCACCTTAAGGCTAATGAGTCTATTTCCCAATTAAAGCTGAGATACAAACGTTTATACATTTATGTACATGCGAATTGGCTGTGTTCAATTATGATAAGTTTGGGGCCAATGTACTAAAACTAGTTGCAAAAATGTGGTCTCAATTTGCGATTAGTATATTTGTGACCAGTAAATAATTTTATGTCCTATTAAGTCGGTTTCTAAAATTCTGATGTAGAATAAGCTGTAATCTCATCTACATCGTGAACATCCATTAGGTAGGTCACTGTTGGTTACTCATTCTGATTGGTGGCCATCACAGGGACCGTGCCCACTCCGTTAAGCAGATCATCATTTCAATGATTGCCTTTAAATAAAATAAACTTTCTTTTCTTTTTTTTTTTTTAAGGTAGCCTTTTTTCCTTAAAGGAAACAGGCTGTGTTTTAAGAAAAGGTTTATTTTTTTAAGGTTTGTTTGAAATTTGCCCCCCTGGACCACTGCATACTCCTGAGCAAACATTTTTATATTCTCAAAGGGGAAGGATTACTAAAGAGGCCCCTTCTCTTTTGTGAATGCCTTACCATCCTAACTCGGGAGTCAGTCATTTTTCAATGTTCTGCAATCTGATTTTGGTTGTAAAATCTATAAGGCCAAGTCATGCCACTTTTCCTGCATACCTTACAAAGCTGTTTGATCTGCAGTCGGATATCAGATCTTCGCAAGGTTCCCTCAACAGCTAGTCCCCCCCTGGGTGTCTACCCCCCCATTGATTCCCTAAGGAGACGGGAGTTGGCACTCTTGTGCAGCTTTTACATTTCAGCTTCGAAACACGGACTGTGTCTCCTTTACAGAATTGTATGCAAGAAAAAGCAAGTGTAATTATTAATGCTTTCTTCCAAATTAGATCTGTACAAGGCAGGATGGCCCAGTGGCTGTAATCACTTCAGTCTGCTATGCAGCTTTCAAAGAACATAAGTGTCAAGATCTCTATTTTCTTAACACAACTAAATCCAAAATGAAGTTCTGAATAAAAAATAGCAACCAAGAACACATTTGTTAGCTTTACCATTCAAACAGTTAGCTTTCTACACTCAAAGACTGTCACATGCACTCTCTAAAAATGTATGTGTTCATGTTGGTTTACAATCAGGCCTGGCTTTCTATGTAACATGTATGTTTTGAAGTAAAGCCATGCCCACATGACATCTCCATCTTGTGCGATGTTCATCAGAATGATAATCATTTGGGCCACATTGTATACAATGTAACAACGTCAAGCTATTTCTGTAGTCTATAGTAATTTATTAAACATATAGCTATGTGCATGTAAGGTAATGGAATAGAATGGAATGGCTCAATGAGCAAAAAAGGAAAGCTCAGAGGGTTTAAACTGATTCTTAGGTCATTAGACCTCATTTCATCATGATGTTTTTCTTCAGTAGATCAGTGGAGCATCAAGTCATATCCTTCACGTGATCCACAGAACCACAACTCTCAGGACAGAAATAAGTAAATAATAGAAATATATAAACATAAGACAGTAGATAAAAAAAGGGATTTATCAAAGTCGGGGGCGTGGCTACACAAAATGGCCTACAGGACGCACTCCTAAGAGGCTCCTGGCCGATCGCGAAATCCTGCGATACTTAGGCGTACACCTCAACCTTACCGTTGCACCCCGAAAACCAGCTGGACAGGCTGCGGGGCTGCCCCTGGTGGCTGTAGTAGGCGGCGACTCATGGCCGGGCCTGGAGGCCTCTGTTGGGCGGCCCTGCGGGCTGGGAAAGCCGAAGCCACTGGGATTCATGGCACCACCGACAATATTGGAGACCCCCTCCTGAGGCTATGGGCCTCTCACTAACGATGGAGGAGGCCGCCCGACCATCGAGGTGACTACTGAAGGGGGTTGGGTGCGAGGCTGTGGCCTGAACCAGTAGAGCACACCTCAGACTGGTGTGTGGCCCGTTGCGAGTTGTGGAGGGCAGTGTGGTATCCTGCGGCCAGTGCTCCATCTGTGCCAAACCGGGAAGATTGGAGGTGTTCCGCCATCACCCTATTGGCGCCTCCTGTTTGGCCCTGCTGCAGCCGGTATTGAGGGAGTGCACTCTGTGGCAGGTTCGGCCCGGGGGTCACAACGTGAGGACTGCAGCATGGAGGGCCCCGAGTAGTGACAGCTGTCCTCGGGAACCACTGTGACCAGCTAGGCCACACTGCCGGGTCACCTATGAGGCGAGTCAGCTGTGTCTGGAGTGGCAGCATGAAGGATCTGGGCTGGGTCCAAGGGGATTCCTCTGCAGATTGCGGCCTGCGGTTTGTGCTGGATCATCGCAGGTTGTTGTTTGGGGCGGTGCTGCTCGGCGGGCCCTCATGGGGTTTGCCCCTTGCTGGGAGACAGCGTGTGACTCTCTGGAGGCCCTTTGGGACCAAGAAATAAGTTACTGGGCCAGAGTTGACAGCCCTGGGTCTGGAGGTCCCTGAAATGAGACGAGTGCTGCTGGGGTTGGGGCTGGACTCTGGGGACAGCTTTCCTGCCGGCGCTGTGAGGGCCTGGTTCTCCATCTTTGGTGTGTGGCCAACCAGTAATAGTTGTATAATTTTGCCTCCCTCGGAGCAGTAGGGGCCCCCTTGAGACCGCTGATGCCTGTCAGGTGTGAGAGAGCATTGAGGCCCTGATATCTAAACACCCATGGGGACGAATAAGCAGGGAAGGTCCCCAGGCGAACACCATGGAGCCCTACACGACCCCGGCCCTCGCCTCTCAGCGCAATGTGTGGCATACCTATGGCCGGAGAGATCAAGACACTGGCCAGACGGCGGGAAAACCCTTGAGGGTCGAGTTCCTGGAGGCCATGCAGGACTCTCAGTTGGCCCTGGAAAACAAAATTCTTTAGCCCTCCAGGTCAATCCCTTGCGTACAGACCTCTGCAAAGTCTCTGATAAAGTCCAACTGGCAGAGGGCTCCACTGAAGAGCTACAGAAGGAGGTGGCCACTTTGAGGAAGCAGGTCGCGGCATTTATATCCAGGTCTGAGGCTGTCACGGTCACCAGGTTATCCTCCGGATTGGGTTGGAGCTTAAAGGGGTCCACCTCTCGACAGCCCTAAGTCGGGATAGAATAAATCCTCTTGGACTAGTGGAATGCTCAAGCGAGGGAAAGAAAGGGTAGGAACAGCTGGGAGGGAGACCTGAGAACAGACAAAGAGAGATAACAGTTTTAATGCAAGTTCCATGGTCTAACTCTGCTACTCTGTAACTCAAGGCCATACAAGAGGGAATTTCACACTACCTGTAAAGAAAACAAGGATGGCCTTATGATGTGAGATGTGAGATGTGAGGGTGAACACAGGGTACCAGCACGTTCCTATCCTAAATAAAGAATAGGTTCAGTTAACACCATATAACACTGTGGACGAACAACCACACCCTTCGTTATAACCTCGGTAAAGATAATCCTATTGGGAGGCCCATACCTTAGTAAGGAATGTACTTGTCCCCACCAGACTATGACAGTTCAGTCCTGGACACCCCCAACTGATCTCCCCTATAAATGAAAGAATAACACAGAAGCCTCTGTTAACGGCATACAAGAATAGGCACTGTGTTCCTTGCTTGTCATACAGCAACTTCAAAAGGTAACTTGCAGTTCTCCTTTATCAACCCTCGATGAAGAAACAACAGGCTCCAGCTTTTAGGCAGCCACCAGCGTACACCAGCTTATGGAGGACAGTCTTAAGCTGCTGCCAACAAAAGCAATTTTGCTACACAATGCAGAAATACGAAATATTAAAGTGCTCCCGCTTTTGCTTCAAAGCAAGAGTGTCAAGAGCTCCCGTTCTACGTGGCTCACAAGAACAGCAATAGCATTTCCTCCCGCATGAGACCGTATGAAATAACGCGTCTCTCCAACGGGAGGAACAGAGGAAATGTGCTCCAGAATGCACCCTTACCCGACCGTACGTCCAAGTACTCCGGGCTTCACAGGATAATCGGCATCTTTGTGAAGGCGCCATCACCTGATAACCATTTCCGCTGACGGCACGTCTGTCAGTGTGCAACGCCAGCACGTGCGTTGACAGCGCAGGCGGATGACAGGAATTGTAGTTTCTCTTCCCGTTGCAGCTCCGCGTCCGCTGTCAGTGCGCTCACGCTCTGTGTGCCCTGACAGAGGCCCTGGAGGCTAGGATGGAGAATGCAGACGGGTGCTCCTGCTGCAATATTGTGCACCTGCTAGGATTTCTGGATAGGGCTGAGGGGGCACTCCATGATCAGTTTGTTGAGGCTTGGATCAGAAACACCCTAAAGCCGAGTGAGCTGTTTTTTTATTTTATTTTTTATTTATGAAGTTTTATGAAGCGCGAACATGACCAAAGGTTTGGTGTTGATGTGCTATACAACCTAATAAATAGCATCAAATATACAAGGAGCAAAATGTAGAATATATAGCATGAAAAGATAATACCAAGAGACATAGTAGAAACCCCAGCAATGAAATCAAATTGGCATGGATATTCGCCTTAGATAGGAAGGAGATTATTCAGTAGTCTCATTTTTACTTCATTTTTTAAAAGAGCGAATGAAGGGATGTTCCTGATCTCTGGAGGAAAAGGGTTCCAAATTCTTGGGGCAATTCCAGATAAAGATCTCTTATAGGTTTTCTTTTTGTGAAATTTTGGGGTTTCGGCAGTAGGGAGCATGTACTACGAGAAGCTCTATTCCTTCCAAATAGAACCAGTTTCTGAGCCAGGTAGCGAGGAGTGTTGTCGTGGATGGCTTTGTACATCATGCATGCTATTTTTAGGTGGATCCTAGATTCATAAGGTAGCTAGTTCAGAGAGTGGAGGGCTGGGGTGACGTGATAATGTTTCTTTATGCGTATGATGAGCCATGCAGCCGCATTGAGGGTAGCCTACAGCGGTGCTAGTTTTATTTTCAGTAGGCCAACAAGGATAGCATTCCCATAGTCAAGTTTGGAGATCAAGAGTGCCTTAAACGCCATTTTGAGATCTGCATTGGGCAGGAAAGGCTTTAAGTTTTCTTAAGACGTGGAGATGGAAATTGGCCCCTCTGGTTGTGGAGCTGATGTGGTCAGCATGGAGAGGTTGTTGTCTAATGTGAGTCCTAGGGATTTTGCTGAATCAATGATATGTTGGTTACAGTTCAAGGTGGTGAGTAGAGGGAGCCAGTCTTTGATGTTAGAGGTGGAGTTGGGAGGCGCGATTAATAGGAATTCGGTTAAGTTTGAAGTGGTTAAGTATAAACCAGTGTTGAGTTTTGTTCAAGATGTTCAATGAAAAACTACTGCACGTCTACCTGGAGGTGAAGGAGAAACATCTTCTATAACCTACTATGAGAGAGGGGGTAGTGTGTTTGATGCTGAAGTCGAGGGGTGGGCAGGGACCCTGTGGACCCATCCGCATATAGTCCCCTCACCATGCTTAACACAGATCTTAAAGTGTTGTGCAAAATATTGGCGATGAAGCTGTGTGGAGTGGTCCGAGACCTGGTCCGTGAGGACTTGAGCTGCTTTATGCCGGCACGTAGCACCATTCACAACCTCCGTAGGTTGATCCTTGTTCTCCATGACACTTTGGAAGTTTTCCTAGCTCTCGAAAAGGCATTTGATACAGTGGAGTGGGCTTTTTTAATGTCGGTACTGTGGGCATGGGGTTTGGATCCAACGTCTGTGCCTGGATACAATTACGGGACACTGACCATTCTATACACATCAGGGTGGGAGGTGAACTGTCCGAAACCTGGCCAGTGAGGCGGGGTACTCGCCAGGGATTCCCTCTCTCACCCCTACTGTTTGCCTTAGCTATTGAGCCTCTTGCGCTGTTACTGCGTACAGAGCTGGAACCCTGGGGGATCAAGGTGGGGGACACTACCCACATTGTCTCGCTATATGTGAATGATGCATTGGTATATGTGCGCCTTCCCGGGAAGTATGTTCCAATTCTGATGCAGCTCTTGGATGCCTTTGGTGAGGTCTTGGGTCTTAGGATCAATGTCCCCAAGTCATTATTGTTCCCTTTGGGTGGTTTGATTGGGAAGCAGCGGGACCGGTTGCCATATGTGGATCTCTGGTGGGAACTGGTTGGATTACGATATTTTGGGATTTGGGTTACGCATACTGAGGCCCAGCATCAGTGCCAGAACATAGGGTGCTGAAAGGTCTGGAGAACTCCATTAAATTCTGGAATAGGCTTCCTCTATCAGTAAGGGGTAGGGCAGCCCGTGACAATATTGGTTTTCCTCCCCTGCTGTCAGTAGTTTGTGCAGAACTATCTGTTCTCTCTGAAGGATCAGTTCTTCTGCAGACTAGATAGCCTGTTGGTGACCCTCCTATGGGTAGGCAAGCGCAGCAGGGTGGCGCTGGCAATGCTAAAGAAGGATTTGGGGGATTGATGGTCCCAGACGTGCATTCTACTATAACGCTGCACACTTGCAGCATGCAGCTAGATGGCTCACAGAGTCAGATAATTGGGAGAAACGGCTTCTGGGGACTGAATAAGGGGGTGATACTCTGCCCCAGTTGTTGATGCGAGGGTGCAGGTAGGAGCCACCACTTCTGTACCTGATTACACATACGAACAGAGAAAGGAGCGTTAGCAGGATAAATACAATTACTCTTTTACAATTTTGTATGATGAATTGATTGATTGTAGCCTTCTTAATGGCTTGTGTAACTCACTATTATTATTTTTGTAAAAATTATAAAATATTTTTTTTAAATAATTAAAAATCATAACAAGAAATCAATCTTGCGGTTATTGTTTCTCCTTTGACTTTTTGTACAGTAATGCCACTAAATGGTTAAGAGATTCAAACCATATTTGTTAATATGATTAAATCATACCACACAGGTTTTCTGCTTGGGGTGACAAATAGAAAGTTGGCCTATTTATATTCTAATGTATTTAACCTGCTAGAGCTCCTTTCTCTGTTCATATGCTCATGGTGCAACCCAGGCTCTGGAAGGTTATATAGGCTGCCCTCCCCCCCCCTTTTATTTGCTCCTGATTACACATGTGGCGGAAATAAGGGAAAGATGGTCCAGAAAATAATCCGTAGAGCCCCCTTCAGTAGGGAAATAAAATCATGAGACCTGGTTCTCTTTAGGAATATTGACACAACCATATCTATGGCCCAATGGCAGGAGGGGGACTGTCTGGAAACGGGGAATATTTACCCAGGGAATACTTTCATCTCGCTCCAGGAGGCACATGACACTTTTAGGATAGGACCACCTAGTTTTTACATTATGCTAAAATGGTGAGTGTGGACGAATTTTCATGTGGGGGTCCTAGACGGTCCTATTTGATGGGGAGAGACGCCATTTAATCATCCACTTTTACAAAGTCCTTAGGAATGATATACAACCTCGACAATTTTCTGCTCGTGGGGCCTGGGAGGGAGATTTGGGTAATCCCATCTCTGATTTGGACTGGGTGAGTGTGTCAGGCCTTGTCTGTACCGTGTCTTGTAACACCAGGTTTAAGCTCCTGCATTGTCATATCATGCATAGTACATATGTCACTCCATATTGCCTCAATAAAATAGACCCTACCGAGGCGGAGGATTGATTGAAAATAGAGCTCCTGCCCTCATTATTTCTCTGATGACCAAGTGTGTAATGATGCTCACTTGTCTTGGTTTTATGTATGCTTGACTTAAATTATCATCAGACAGGTAGACAACCCCACTTATCAATACTTTATATTATTTGATTATAGTTCCCCCTGTTGTATATCTGACTTTGGATTATGTATGGCACTGTCACCGCTCCCTGTATGTTTTGTTGTTAGGTTGAAATCAATAAGATACCGTTGCAAAAAACTTTCATCAAATTCCGCTCACTATTAACTTAAATATTACGATAGACCAAGTACTTAACTTTGGCCCTAGGTTGTCCGCAGTGGTTGCTCTATATACAAAGAAACTAGGGGGATAAACACATACAACACTGCGCACATTTTAAAATGCAACTAACTTTACAAACTCGGACATTAAGTAATAAAAATTATTTTCAGAATTAACTTAATATCTTGCGAAGCAATTCCAATATCTAAGTATTTATTTTTTGATAAAATGGTTAGTGCTTATTGTCTAGATGTGACACGATATTTCCTGAAAACAGGATACAGGGTTTTTTCTTCTCTTCCAAAAAAAAGCAAACCGTCTTAGAGTATATGGGTTGTGCTATATTTAACATCCAGCTTGCACATGCAGCACCAATTTTCACACCAATGTTTTTCTCTAAGACCGTTTTTTTTCCAAGCCAAATAAATTCCAATCTGAATTCAAAGAATTTGATTCTGGGTACATTTATCAGGAATTTGAGACACGCAAGGAAAAATACTCCCATAAAAGGAGTGCATGACAGACCTTTTAACTGACAGATAATTTCTATCTTTAGCTTACCTACTGTCAATGAACCTTTTGCTAAGAAGTCTTTTTATTTTAACCATTGACAGAGAGCTTTCTAGGTGTAAAACATAATTCCAAAGGCAGAGTTAGCCCCCATATTTTAAATTAAACATGAGGAAACAACTGACCAGTATAGTGTGTCCCTCGAAGATATAACTGAAAGTTTTTCTCTGTCCGTACATTTGACCAACGAGGATAAGAACCTTAGGGCACGTGATTGCACTAACAAATTCCAAAAAGATAGGCCCAGCTCTAACCTTAAAGCTTGTATCATTGAATTTGCCAGGAGTCTTTTTAAACACATACTTTCAAGATGTTCCCAAGTTGCTCTTCGATTGAGGGCAGGAGTTCAGCCCCATACAGTGCCTGAGGTATTAATTTGCCTGTGATGTTTTTTTTAATTTGTTTTATTAGTTCAAATGAAAGACCACCAAATCAAGTGTTAAACCTTTTGAGGGCATTAGCTGTAGATAGTAGAAACGTTTGTACTGCTGCTAAATGTTTATCCCATTGCAGGTTCTCTGTGAAGTGAAGACCAAGGTATTTACAGACAGTGACCTGTTTGAGCAAAACATTATTAAGAAACAAGCAAAACTGGAATATTCTGAAGTCTGCTAGGTTTACCCCTCCTTGGGTTTTATCCAATCTTAGTTTCTTAATGCTTATCCGTGCTTTCTTCCCGCGCCAGAGAAATTTAGAGATCAGGATATCCACTTTGCGATGGAAATCGTCTGTGAGGAGGAGCAGGAGCATACTGATCAAATAGTTAACCATTGGGGTGACCATCATTTTAATAGTTTCGATTCTGCCCCACCACGTTATGTATTTTGGAGACCAAGAGTCCAGAAGTTTCTTAATCTTATCTAGTAGCAGTTTCTCGTTGTGGTTTAGCGTGTCCATTAGGTCGGTACCAAAATTTATACCTAGGTATTTGATATACCCTGTCTGCCAGGCCAAGCCTGACCCCCCAGGATGTCTTTCATGCAGTGAATGTTTAGTGGTTTGCATTCTGATTTGTCTTTGTTTAGCTTATACCCTGAGAACCTGGAATATTCAGCTATCGTAGCCATCAGGGCCTCGATTGAGGTCTTTGGTTGTTCCGTTACTATTAGTATGTCTTCCGCATAGGTGGCTAATTTTATTTCAACGCCATTGATATCGACCCCTTTTATGTTAGTGTTTAACTTTATATCCTGGATAAGGGGCAAACAAGGCTCACACTGGATATCACCGCCGTCCAATTACATACCGGTATGGCTACAGGTAGAGAGGGCCATCATGAACAATCTGAGCCCACTGGCCCTACTAACAGCAAATAGATACCCCCACACCTCCAAGCCTATCTTTAAAAAAACAAAAATCACGCTACTAAAGGTAGATAAGAAGCTGGAGAATAGCATCAAAGGGTCTAAAATGGAATCACTTTGGGCCCATAGCAGGATTCTGTATAAAGGGAAAAGCCTAACCTTTGATACATGGATTGAGAAGGGTATCTACTACCCTTACCAACTAGAAAACGAAACATACCCCATTACATTCACAGACCTCAAGTCAAAAAATAACCTAACTGACATTGAATTCTATAACTTTTTGAAAATCAGAACGGCCCTGTCTAAAACTAAGCTATCCGCACCACAACCTTCAATCTTCCGGTATGTGTCAAACATTAATAAATTAGGGCACCAAGTCTCGCAGCTCTACAAACTCCTCCGCCCAAAATTCTCTAAACTCAATGATAAGACAGTTGCCTACTGGGATAAACAAACTAAAACTTCACTTAACGAACAAGAATGGGACACACTATGGGCCTCGGCCTCACGCAATAAGATCTCCCCAGTGCTCGCACAAACAAAATTCTGGCTGCTTCACAAGGCTTTTAGGACCCCTGCACGCTTATTCTCATTAGGCCTCAGGGAGAACGCAATATGCTGGAACTGTAACAAGGGAAAGGGGGACCTAGCACATCTTATCTTCCAATGCCCAATACTCAAAGCATTCTGGGGAAACATCTTTGGTTTTATAAAAGATTTGTTTGAATGTACGCTAACAAAAGAATTTTCCACCCTCACCACGGCATTTATGAGCACAGAATTGAGAACGGAACATGATAAGGACCTACTAGACCTGCTACTGACAGCAGCCGTGAAAATGGTCCTCGCCAACTGGAAAGACACAAGTAAGACAACTTACAAAGGCTGGATCAACTGGATCCCGCATCTTAGAGGAGCGGACAACATTGCACTACAGAACTCACCCTGGAAACCGGCTTCCAGAAGGATGTGGAAATCTCTTGACACTTACCTAGACTCTTATGAGCCTCCATGAAAATGCTAGGCCGGCGAATCACATTCTGGTACCCCCTATGATCGTACCACCAAGACAATTGAATCTAACTGGCCCCAACTGGTCTCAACCAATATAGCCCTGTCGGGCCTGCATGCGTGCTCCAACATCTCCACAGAATGTCAGATGTAATTAATAAGGAATGTATCTCTTTCATTGCCTGTCCCCTACCTCTTATTTCACCCCTTGCTTTCCTACCCTTTTCTGTCTGCCTTTCTCTCTTTTTCACTAAATAATGTCACGTGGGGTTAGCTAAACAAACACCAATGTATAAACTGCAATTGATTCAACCTATTCTAACCCTGTAACAGTTTTTGTGAATGTTTTCTTGTATAAAAATAAATAAATTAAAAAAAAAAAAAAAAAAGAAACAAGCAAAACGTCTTTGCCCGCTTAAATAAGATCAGCTCAGGTCAGAAATGCTCCGATGGTTGTCAACTTAGTGCACTTGTCGTTGAGGGTTGAACATTAACCCATTTCTTTTCAATCTGCACTTGGAACACCTTCTTTGGTCTACTGAGTTAAATTACTTTCTTCAGTCTCAACATTACAATTAGTATGACTGCACTCTCTATTAAAATAGGAGGCTGGCCTGTAAAACATAATGTATATGAACTGACACTAATGTTTTTCTAAAACATTTTAAGATTGTGTTTCTTGATGCTTTCATGTGTGTTACTGCTCCTGTTGTGCTTGAAACATGGAATATAGTTTCTAATCTTTCAAAGCAATTTAAAAAAAAAAAAAAATCGGTTCTATTCGATTCTAACTATGGGCATTTTGTGTTACATAATAATCACTTGCTCATACTAGCACCAAATCTTGTCTTAATAATAATAAAATCATACTTGCCAATTTACATAAATTTGCATATGAGAACTTATTAGTATTTGGCCAATGGAGCGCAGCAACCACTTCATGTATTGTTGGATATTATTTATAACTATAACACTCAATTATCTCATTTACAGTCACTACATTGGAGTAACCTCCCCCGAGTCAACAGTAATTTTTAGTAAATCTCATTATATGTGATGACCCAAATAGTAATTTTCAGACATTGCAAAATTATCAATCAGATTCCTTGGCATTCTTTGTGACCTTGACACCTGCAAAGAAGCTTGTAATGCAAATATGTCATTATATTGCTCTTTGCCATATTTATAACTACCTAGTGTGTCTTTCCCAATTTTAAAGGGAGTTGAGGTCATTGCTGAGAATGAATACAGATATGATTCTTAGGTCACTATGTATCATCTTAAATGCTTCCTGGATATCATCACCCTCTCTATTTAATTTTCGTACCTGCTTCTGAGGCAGATTTAAGTTGTAGCTTTCACAGTTAATGTAATAAAGTCTCCCTTGATTCATCTTTGTTTCAGACTTTTAAGAAAAACATAAACATTCACAAATTCATGTAATGTATCTATATGTTGTGCTATAGTATCTAATATTTAAATATTGATAAAAGTTTGACAAGGCTACCTATACTGTAAGTGTCAGCATTTATTCTGTTGTACCTTGGATCCACTCTATTTGCATGTGGTGCTGCTATGCTTTTAACAAATGTTTGAAAACATTAATTTGTTTGCAGTTTTCAAACGAAAGTTTTCTCCAATTCAGGTGGTACATTTTTAAATGTTCCATTCAGGCGCGGGGTAAGCTACAATGTTTGTGGGGACTGCAAGCCCCATAATCCACAGTCGGGCATGAGAGGAGAGGTCGAGCATTTCCATTGTGCTCTTAAGTGCCCAAGGATTTCAGCCGGTGCGTGTCCATTGGCATGTGCCCAAGGGAAGACCGGGCCAAGAGCTGGCCCGTCTTTGCCTGTCATCGGCTGGGCCATCACTCTTTGTTCCTGGTTTCAACTTTATTAAAAGGTGAGCCTTCGTCAGGTGGGGAATTATAAGGGAAAACACATTTTTTATACCTGATTCCTATTGAGTGGCACCCACTTTATTTCCCAGTATGCCTACGTTATCAGCAGCCGGGGTCTAATCCAGGTGAATCATGGGCAAACGTAAACTACCTGGGGTCGAAGACAATATTAATGCCAAACCATCCCATGGTACCATGCCGGACTTCTTTTTGGCTCGTGCAGTTGGGGTGATCTCTGAAGAGATAGACTTTGCGGAAAGTTGCTTATCTCTAGAAATAGGGGAGAGCATTAACTGAACCTGAGCCCCAAGCATATTGTCCCTGACAGAAGTAGGCAAAAGCCTTATGGCCACTAGTGCCTGCATCAATCAATCAATCAGGGGATTATAAAGCGCACCACTCACCTGTGAGGGTCTTGAGGTGCTGGGGGGAGGTGGGGGTGCAGCTCCGGAACAGTCAAAGAGCCAGGTCTTCAGGTCCTTCCTGAAGGTGTGCAGGGTTGGCGAGCGTCTGATGTTCACGTGGAGCTCGTTCCAGGTGTTGGCTGCCATGTAGGACAAAGCTCTCCCGTCCGTTCTGTTTCTGCTGATGCGGGGGATCTCGGCCAGTGCGAGGTCGGTGGAGCAGAGGTTCCTCTTGGGTACGTGGAAGGATACTCTCCCATTGAGGTATGTGGGTCCGATGTCGTAGAGGGATTTGTAGGCGTGGACGAGGAATTTGAAGGTGATCCTTTTCTTGACGGGGAGCCAGTGGAGTTCTCGCAGTTGTTGGGTCATATGTTCGTGGCGTGGTGTTCCGAGGACGAGTCTGGCAGCGGCGTTTTGGATGGTCTGGAGTCTGTGTAGTAGGGTCTTGTTGATTCCAGTGTACAGGACGTTGCTGTAGTCCAGTCTACTGGTTATGAGTGCATGGGTGATGGTCTTTCTGCAGTCAGGGGGGATCCACTTGAAAGTTTTGCAGAGGATGCGCACGCAGTTGAAGCTGGTAGAGGTGACGGCGTTGACCTGGCGGCTCATGGAGAGGGAGGAGTCGAGGATGATGCTGAGGTTTCGTGCGTGGTCTGTGGAAGTGGGTGGATTCCCGAGGGCGGCGGGCCACCAGGTGTTGTCCCATGCGGAGTTGCAGGATCCGAGGACGAGGACCTCCGTCTTCTCTGAGTTGGGCTTCAGGCAGCTGTCCTTCATCCAGGCTGCCACATTCTTCATTCCTTCCTGGAAGCAGAGTCTGGTGTCTTCGTGGTTCTTTGTGATAGAGAGAATGAGCTGGGTGTCATCGGCGTAGGATACGATGCTGAGCCCACGCTGTCTGACGAATGCGGCGAGGGGGGCCATGTAGATAGCTCCTATGAAGACTATGAAATTGGCCAGGAATAAACCTTCGGCTCCCTGGTTTACTATGGAGCTCCGTATGGAGAAAAGCCTATGTAAGAGGCTGGAGCGGGCCTGGCGAAAAAATTATGAACCGTCAGCCAAATGAGAATATAAAGCAGCACAGAGGAAATTTCATAGCCTGAAGCGTAAGCTCATCAGGGATTACGTTACAAAGCAGATTAGGGCCTCGGACAACTCCGTAAAAGAAGTCTTTAAGTTTGTCCAAGGCTTTATGAAACCACAAGCCCTGAAGAGCACTATCCCCCCATCTTTGGCTCTCTGTGAAGAACTAGCCATTTTCTTCTAGAATAAGATTTTAACTATCTATTTTTCTATTCCATTATCAGGATTATCCGATATGGCAACTCATTCCCCATTAGATATATGGTCGGCTTTCCGCCAGTTTGGGATGGAAGTGTCACTGAGGGAACTAAATAAAACAAAATCAGGTTCCCCACTGGACCCATAACCAGCCAGATTAGCCCCCTGGCTGAATGCCATATTGAATCCTATCTGGAACTCCTCACTTGAGACTGGGGTCTATCTAACTAGCTGGAAAAAAGCCTATGTCCAGCCTATCCTCAAGAAAGAGGATGCTGACCCAGCAGAGCTAAAAAAAATTAGGCCTATTTCTCTTCTCCCGGCCCCAGCCAAAATTCTGGAAAAAGAAGTCCAGAGACAACTCTCAGACTTCTTAGAATCGAACAACCATTTTCATGATTCTCAGTCTGGATTTAGGTCAGGTTACAGCACGGAGACAGCCTTACTCGAAGTGGCCGAATCGATCCATGAAACCTTAGACCAGGGAAGCTGTGCAATGCTGGTGCTGTTGGATTTGTCCGCAGCCTTTGACACGGTGTCCCACAGGATCCTCTTGAATAGACTCCATCATTTAGGAGTAACGGGAACTGTCTTGGCAGGGTTCCGTTAATTTCTTGAAGGTCGTTCTCAACAAGTGATTCTTCAACCCCATGTCTCCAGTTCCAGCCCCATCTTATGTGGTGTTCCTCAGGGCTCGGCTCTGAGCCCCACACTTTTTAATGTTTACCTGACTCCCCTCATGGCAATTGTCGAGCAATGTGGGGTGAAAGTTATCTCGTATGCAGATGATACACAATTGGTGTTCTCTTTTAGAGAACACAACGAGACAGCTTTTGCCAATTTTAGACAGTGTCTCTTAAACATTTCATAATGGATGACGTACAGCTGCCTAAAATTAAATACTGATAAGACGGAGGTCTTATTTTTTAATCAACCTACTCCACCCCGCTCCTCAATGTGGTGGCCAACTGAGTTAAATCCGCCTTCGCTACCAGTTTCCTCTGCCAGGAACCTAGGTTTCAAGTTTGATTCCCAACTTAATGGCAAGGCACAAATTGCTCATGTCTCTTCTCGGTGCTTCTGGAAACTGAAGGCTCTGCGTAGATTTCTTCACTTCCTGCCCATGGATTGCAGGAAGTCAATAGTGTATGCATTAGTCACTTCTCAACTTGACTATGCCAATAGCCTTTACCTTGGTCTTCAGGAGTACTTGATTAAGAGACTACAGCTTATCCAAAACGCAGCAGCCAGGTTGATCAGGAATGTGCCACTACGGCACCATATTACCCCCCATCTGTGCAGCCTATACTGGCTCCCAGTTAAGAGAAGAGTGGAATTTAAAGCTCTGGTCCTTGCACATTGAGCAATTAGAGGAACCGGTCCTCAATATCTGAAGCGGAGACTTCAGAAATATAGCCAAGCCAGGGCACTCAGATCTAATGGTCAGAATCTTTTGGTCATTCCTCGTATTGCAAAGGCAAGGATCAGTGGCCGTGTTTTTTCGGTGAAAACTGCTACCTTATGGAATTCCATGCCTAATCATCTGAGAAAAATCAATGCGGAAACCAAGTTCAGGAAAGCATTAAGGACATGGCTGTTTGGTCTACCCTAAAGCCTATGGTCTAACCCGGTCTCTTCTCCCCTCAGGAAGGATGTGATGCTAGCGTTGGAGGCAGCTGTGCGCTCTATAAGCTTCAATAATAATAATAATAATAGATGTTTAAGAGCGTGGGGCTGAAAGAAGAACCTTGGGGTACTCCGCAGTTGATATCGGTGGGTTCAGAGAGGAAGGGGGGAGTCTGACCCTCTGGGTTCTGCCAGAGAGAAAGGATCGGATGCAGTCGAGAGTGGTTCCTTGTATCCCTGCGTCGTGAAGTCTGGCTGCAAGGGTACGATGAGAAACGGTGTAGAAGGCTGCGGAGAGGTCTAGGAGGATAAGGGCTGCGGTGTGTCCCTGGTCAAGTAGCAAGTGGATGTCGTCAGTGGCGGCAAAGAGAGCGGTCTCGGTGCTGTGGTTGCTGCGGAATCCAGACTGGGAGGTGTCTAGGATGGAGTTATCTTCAATGAAGGTGGTCAGCTGGGTGTTCACGAGTCACTCTGTGACTTTCGCCGTGAAGGGGAGGAGAGATATGGGCCGGTAGTTTTTCAGGTCCATTGGGTCGGCCGTGGGTTTCTTAAGGCGGGGTTTAACCTCCGCTTGTTTCCAGTCGTCCGGGAAGATGCCGGACATGAGGAAAGCGTTGATGGTCTGTCCCAGTTCAGGTGCGATGGCGGCAGCAGCTCTGTGGAATATGTGCGGTGGGCAGGGGTCCGTGGGGGCTCCAGAATGGGTTTTCTGCATGGTTGTTGCGGTCTGTTCGGCAGTAGTAGGGTTCCAGGTCATGATGGTTGGCCTATTGGCCGCTTTTCAGGGGGATGTGTGGTCAGGCATAGGTTTGCTGAAGTTGTCATAGAAGGCCTTGATCTTTCGGTGGAAATATGAGCTAAGTTTGTTGCAGAGTTGCTGGGAAGGTGTGACGTCTGTGGCTTCGCTGGGGGGTTTTGTGAACTGCTGTATGACGTTGAACAGTTCCTTGGCGTTGGTAGCGTTGGTCTGGACTTTGTCTCTAATGAAGGTCCGTTTGGTGTCCCTTATGCGCTGGTGGTAATCCTTCAGGGCGCTCCCCTGGTTGTTCCATGCTTCAGTCGTTTTCTGGTTTCGCCAGGCCTTCTCTAGGGGTCTGCAGGCACGCCTGGCTTCCTGAAGCTCAATGGTGAACCAGGCGGCCTTCTGTGGACTTTGTTTGGTGGGGTGTCGGAGCGGTGCGAGTTTATCGGCGCAGAAGGAGATCCAGCGGTGGAATTCTGTGGCTGTGGAGTTGGTGTCGGTAGTGGTGCTGGGAGGGGCTTGGAGGAGGGTGGTGCAGGGGAGATCTTCTGTGGCTTTGCTCCAATTTTTTCGTGGCGGTCGCGGCATGGGCTTGTGTTCAGTGGTGGTGTTGAAGGTGAAATGGAAGCAGTGGTGGTCAGTCCAGGGGGGTTGGGTGGTGTGGCTGAACCAGATGTTTGTTCCTCCTGCGAATGGTCGAGAGCGTGTCCAGCTCTGTGCGTGTGTGTGTTGACCAGCTGCTTCAGTCCGAGGTTGGTGAGGTTGTCGAGGAGAGCGGTGGTGTCGGGATCGTTGCGGTTGTCAAGGTGGAAATTCAGGTCCCCGAGTAGAATGTAGTCCATGGAGGTGATTGCGTGGGGTGCGGCGAGCTCAGCTATTGGAACCTAGCACACTCCTGAGGCGGAAGCCGGGAGATCTACGATCCTGTTTTTAAAATTGAATTGTCACAAATAATCTTTGTATTTTAACATTGCAATGTCTCCTGGCACAATTTGGACTTCAGTGTTTAAACCCCTCACTCACCTCACAGCGGATCTAACGCTGTTTGTAGGATCGAGCGAGGACACAAACAAGATCGCCATTGCCGGCGAGGCGCGAGGCCACGCCCACTCCGAGGCCACGCCCCCCGCCCTCACAGCGTATATAAACACTGACTGAGAGTGTTTTTACCTGGAACCTAGCACACTCCTGAGGCGGAAGCCGGGAGATCTACGATCCTGTTTTTAAAATTGAATTGTCACAAATAATCTTTGTATTTTAACATTGCACTATCTCCTGGCACAATTTGGACTTCAGTGTTTAAACCCCTCACTCACCTCACAGCAGATCTAACGCTGTTTGTAGGATCGAACGAGGACACAAACAAGATCGCCATTGCCGGCGAGGCGCGAGGCCACGCCCACTCCGAGGCCACGCCCCCCGCCCTCACAGCGTATATAAACACTGACTGAGAGTGTTTTTACCTGGAACCTAGCACACTCCTGAGGCGGAAGCCTGGAGATCTACGATCCTGTTTTTAAAATTGAATTGTCACAAATAATCTTTGTATTTTAACATTGCACTGTCTCCTGGCACAATTTGGACTTCAGTGTTTAAACCCCTCACTCACCTCACAACGGATCTAACGCTGTTTGTAGGATTGAACGAGGACACAAACAAGATCGCCATTGCCGGCGAGGCGCGAGGCCACGCCCACTCTGAGGCCACGCCCCCCGCCCTCTTTCTCCCCCTCAAATAATGTGCAACCACCGTACGCGCAGCGGACGGGCGCAGCGGGCGCGCCATTTGCGCGCCAAAGGCGCACCTAAGGCAAGCCCGTCTTCGCCCGTCCTCGCCAAGTCATCGCCTCTCGCCAGTCACCCTGCCCAACAAATACGGACGGCTCATCATTATGACAAAGATCATCTCCTTTCACTCAACCCAGGCCAACGCTGTTACAAGCTAGAGAGCTGCATTGGTCAGACTGCTCTTCAGTGCAACTCCTGTAACTTATACATCCCTGAGCCACAACTTACCCGACACAAAGCCATTAGAAGGAACCAGACCTCGCTCATTATTTCCCAGCTAAATGTCCGGTCCCTGGTCAAACATCATGCGGAGGTAAAAACTCTACTGGTAGACGAAAACCCAGACATCATGTTCTTAAGTGAAACCTGGCTCAAGGACGAACTGACTAGCATTCCTAACCTAACGTTACTGGAGGGGTTCTCTATGACCTCCATTAACAGAGACTCTAGAGGAGGCGGCATTGCCGCCATTTATAGAACAGCTTACTCTTGCTCTTTCTTAAAGGAAAACATTACGGGATGTGAATGTGCCCGTTTTAAAATCACCATTAGCCCTCACTTTTCCCTATCTGGCCTTTTTATCTATAGACCCCCTGGACCTTCCTCCAAATTCATTGAGGAGCTCCTAGAGTCAGCTCATGCGTTGGTCGCTAGCTCCGCTAATTTTA
The DNA here is from genome assembly GCF_964204655.1 of Triturus cristatus. Lineage (NCBI taxonomy): Eukaryota > Metazoa > Chordata > Amphibia > Caudata > Salamandridae > Triturus > Triturus cristatus. Next base: position 451,111,350 of record NC_140593.1, on the reverse strand, counting down.
CGATCTTAGGGGATTTAAACCTTCATTTTGATACCATTTCGGATCCAATCATCACCAACCTCCTTGCTGACTTAACAGCCTTGCAACTCACCCCCCTTATACAATCTTCTACCCACTCTGCCGGGCACCTACTTGACCCGGTCTTTACCAATATCCCGGGAGCTAATGCGGATTCACCTAAACCCATGGATTGGGCGGACCACTTCCTCGTCACAGTCGCGACCTCGGTCGCTACCCAACCCAACAGGGCGACGCCTACTTCTTGCCTCAAACGACCCTGGCACAAACTCGAGAAATTGGACCTTACGGCCAGATTAGGAGAACTTAACTTTGAAATCACAAACGACGTTAATGCGTCATATGCCGCTTTCCAAGCATGGATTACCAAAGGACTTGATACTCTCATACCGGCCAAATGGACTAGAGGATGTACTACCCCATCTAATCCATGGTATGACGAGAACTTAAAAACATTGAGAAAAAAATGCAAAAGAGCGGAACGCCAATGGAGGAAAGAATACAAGGACGAGGACAAAAACTCTTATCTGACCTCACTCAAAATATATCACAAAGCTATACGCACTGCCCGCGCTTCCTTCTATGCCAAGGAAATTGACTCCAGTTCCAACCCCACTAAAACAATCTTTAAATTAGTTCAAAAGCTACAAACCGGGGGCAACCCTGCCTCGATTATTTCCTCCACCCAACAGTGCGAAGACCTCGCCACGTTCTTTACTGATAAGGTGAGGAAAATTTACAATTCCTTCTCACCAAACCCCTCCATCTACACCAGCCCTCCTAACTGTCCCTTCAAGGGACCCAGGCTCACCCATCTGCCAGCTATCTCTCACGAGGACCTAGCTAAATTTTGCAGAAGGGTGAAATCTGGCGCCCCCTCAGATCCCATGAGACCAGCTTATTTTTTAGGAGCCCTAGACTTTTTTCTCCCCTCGCTGGCCACACTTCTCAATCTTTCCTTTTCATCGGCTACAGTACCCACCTGTTGGAAACAAGCATGGGTAAATCCTATTATCAAGAAACCCACCCTAGACCCCACTAAACCGGAGAACTATAGGCCCGTATCACTGCTCCCCTGGGTATCCAAACTGGCAGAGACCCACGCTAATACAGTACTCATGAACCACCTAGCAGAAAATAACATCTTAGACCCCTCCCAACACGGGTTTAGGCCTGGGCACAGTACGGAGTCTGCCCTTCTTTCCACCACCGAACACCTCAGGAAGATTATGGACTCAGGTCAGAGTGCTGCGCTGATACTACTTGATCTCAGCGCAGCCTTTGACACGGTTTCCCATAATATCCTTCTAAGCCGTTTGGAAAGTATTGGAATCCAGGAACTGGCACTTGAGTGGTTCCGATCGTTCCTTACGGGCAGGTCCTTCCGTGTGTCAGCCCCCCCATTTATTTCCCAACCTCAGACTATAGGCCAGGGAGTCCCGCAGGGCTCTTCCCTCAGTCCATCCCTTTTTAATCTGTACATGCAGCCCCTTGCGGCAGTGGCCAGGGAATGGGGTCTCACGCTGGTGTCGTACGCCGACGACACACAGCTGATAATCACCCTGACGGAGGTGCCCTCCACTTCCGCCACAAGATTTAGGGATGGACTGGCCGCAGTCGCCAACTGGATGACTGCAAACTGTTTACAACTGAATGCAGGGAAAACCGAGGTGTTACTCCTAGGCAAGAACCCCAGCTGCTGGAACGACTACTGGTGGCCCCCCCTGTTGGGCCCTACCCCCCCCCCTCCCAAATCTTTGGTCAAAAACTTGGGTGTATGGCTCGACTCCGCACTGAACTATCAGACTCATACAAAAAAAGTAGCGGCTACCTGCATCGGGTTGCTGAGAAGCCTCAATCCTATTCTAGGCTTCTTTGACCACAAAACACGGCAGCTCATTGTCCAATCCACCATCCTGGCTAGATTAGACTACGCAAGCGTCCTACTCCTGGGCGCCAATAAAGCCGAGACAATCCGGTTCCAGCGAATACAGAACGCTGCGGCCAGAGCAATAGTAGGCCTCCCTAGAAGGTGTTCTGCTAGAGCCACCATACACAGACTCCACTGGCTTCCTGTGGAAGCCCGCATCCAATTTAAAGCCCTGACCACGGCTTTTAAAATCTTGAAAATGGATGGCCCCGAACTCCTCCGCCCGCTTTTAACACCGTACACCCCCCAACGCCATTTGCGTTCTACGGGGCAGCACTTAGTAGTGGTTCCCCGCACGAAATTCTGCCGCATAGGGGGCCGCTCCTTCAGACTGCTGGGAGCAAAACTGTGGAACTCCCTTCCCCTCCACATCCGTTGCCTCGACAACCTGTCCGCTTTTCGCAAAGCAATCAAAACCCACCTCTTCCCACCCCTATAAACCTTTCTCCCCCCCCCCACAGGTTATGCTATGGTTCCTAGCGCCGGGACGCCCCGTAGCTGGGGTAGGTGTCGCGCTCAACAAACCTATAACATAATATATTGCAGTTGTGGACTGGGTGCGAGGTACCGGCAGCCTGTAGATGAGGGTTCCCCGTAGCGTGGTCCTGGGGCTGGTCTGGATCTGGAAGTTGAGGTGTTCTGTGTTGGAGTGGGAGGCGCTCATGCTTGATGTCGAGAGCCGGAGGGGGGTCTTGTGAGCGATGGCGAGTCCTCCTCCTGGGCGGTGGGAACGGTCTTTTCTCTGAATCTTGTAGCCGTCGGGGATGGCAGTCACGATATCGGGGCCGGAGGTGGTGTTGGTCTAGGTTTCGGTGAAGAAGGCCACGTCGGGCGAGATAGTGTCCATCAGGTCCCAGATCTCTACAGCGTGACGGTGGAGGGAGCGCACGTTGATGAGGATGCATGTCGGGGTGTCAGTGGTGCGTGCATCAGGCGGGCCTTCGGCAGTGGTGGGGTGATGTTGGAGGTAAAGGAGCTGCGGCAGGCTATGCACGATAACTGACCTTGGGTGGTGATAGGAGAGGATCTTACGCAGCCCATGTGTCTTCCTGGGTTGAGTGCAAGGAGGTTGGATGAGTCGTACCGGTGAGGCCTCGGAGAGCCAAGGGTCCTGGCACTGGTCACGGTCGGGTCGGGTCGCGGACGGGCCCAGACGGGCTTGCCTTAGGCGCACCAGCGGTCTGCATTAAGTAGGGGAGGGGAGGGAGGCTCAGCTGGGAGGCGGGAAGAAGATCGCGGGTAGAGGGGAGGGGCCGGGAACAGCAGTGGCGGGAACGGGCGAGGGGGAAGGCGCGAGGGCATGAGCACAGTGAAGGGGGAAATAATAATGTACAGGTGACAGAAAGGAAATACAAAATCAATGTGGCAAGACAAACACCATTAACCAAATAAAGACACAGATGATAAAAAACAATACCCAAAATCACAAAACCCAGAGGCAGCAGACTCGAACACCCAGGGCCTCGGGCTCAGCGGCACCGACGAAGAGCAGGAGCTGTCGGAAAGAGTGCAGACCTATGACCGGAGTCAAGGTCTTAAGCATCATCCCAAACTTCTGCTATTGATGTTTACAATTTTGACTGGGACCATATTGTGGACAACTTCAAATCAATTGTTGCTGTTTGTGTCACTCCATTGGTGGACAGGTTGCAAAGCTTGGAAAATGCAGCTTTGGAACTAAGTTGCATGTTTATGGGAAGACCTCTTTTAATTTTGCCAAAAAAGTACCTGCTAGCTCAGTAGGAGCTTTTAAGTAGGATTCACGCTGTCAGTGCCAATAGATAGGCCACACATAAATCTCAAGTTGACGCTGTCTTTACAGATGCCTAGATGCTTAGTTCGCAAGCTGAGGGCTCTTCAGTGCCTCTGAGTAGGGGGAGGGACACCCATGGCAGGCCAAAAGGCTTTAATGTCTCCCCTGGTCAGGGTACAGGAGCCAAAACCCAGCCTGATACTAACCAGCCATGTCTAAATCTCCCCCCTGAATGTTTTCCATACATTTCTATCATGATGGATGTACCATCTTTGACTCTCTCTACAGTCAACATACCAACTAAAGAACAAGGCGTGTCATTGGTTGAACCGTAACTCAAACTTTAATATAGGCATGTCATTGGTTGAACCGTAACTCAAACTTTAATATCAGCTACTATATTGACATCTTGTTTGAGAGGAGGTTTGGGTGGGTAGGCCCTACTCAAAAACATTTGTTGGGGGATTGTATAGTGATTAATTGCAAATATCCAAATTTGGCCTGTTGTCTAATCTCTAGGAACGCTAGGCAGGGCTCCTTGAATGATGGCATCCATGTCCTCCCGTTAGGATTTTTATAGACATCTGCAAACCAGGATGCAGGCAGGGCATCAAAAGTCCCTCATTAATGGCTTGTGAGTCTGCAAGACCATCAGTTCCTACTAATAGATTCCTCCCCTTGTTGGACCTGGATAGTAATGACTGAAGCCCACTGTACTCATCTGTGACCACCAATGCTGCTAAGATACCTAGGGTCATCTCCCCATCCAGAGTCCTGTCTCAGACCAGGGCTCTGTTTTAAGGCTTGTATGTTGGAACATTGGTGGTATTGGGGCCAAACAGCTAGATGCAACGTGGCTCAATTTCTTACCCAGTTTGATATAGTCATGTTACAAGAAACCTGGGGCCTTGGATATCATCTGGGATGGTTTTGAGAGCTTTACCATTACAGCAGTTGCTTCATTGGGGCAGAACCCACGGGGTGGTCTGGCTGTTATGATTCGCATCTCCAAGTTCTTAAAGATCATTCAGATTGCTCTCAATCATAATAGGATTCGAATTCTGTGGGTCGTTTTACCTAAGAAGTTTAACTTTTTGTCATTAACCCATACAATTCTGTTTATAATTTAGGCTACCACATACAGACTCCATTTCAGGCTCTGTCGACCTTGAAACTTAGGTCATTTTGTTTTTTTAGGTCTCGCCTGAGCCAGCGCGCATGCGTTGCGCTGCGAGGCTTCTAGTAAGCACTTCCAACTCGGACCACACGCTCGTGTGTGTGCTTTTTTTTGCTGCTCCCACGCTATTGGCCTTTGCGTGCGTCGTTCTAAGAAAGACAGCATGCAGTTGGCCAAAGGTGGGTGCATGTCCCACCTTCTCTCTCCCCTGGCCTAGGGAGATCAGGAGCGAGCAGCAGCGCGGCCGGGTGCCAGCTGCATACCTCACATTCCTTTCACAGCCGCATGGCCGCGCCTGTTCCTTACGTTATCAACCGTCGCCCAAAAAAGCTAATTTCAGGGCCTGGTGGAGATCAGCGCTTGCACAGCGTTCTGTGTGAGATAGGGTTGCACTTGCAAACTTCACACAAGCAAAATCTCCATTTCAAGGACCAAAACGTGCGGATTCTCTCGATTCTGGAGAACAGCACACGTAGGAAGTGAGAAATGGCAAATAAGGGGAGATATCCTGTTTTAACATTTTAACCTATCTTGCTTAGAATCCACGAGCTGACTATCTGAATTTGCCTCACCGTGACATACAAGTCAAACAGAAGCGCTCACACTGATACCAATACGTATATACACTTTGTTTTGGGCCAAACAAAAATACTTCTGAAGAACACGTTTGAAGAGACAGACGTTTCCTGCGATAAACCTGTTGAACATTCGATGCCCCGCATAGCTTCCGTGCCCTGGGGAGCTGCCCTCTTTATTTACTTCCGGTCTTTGCTCCGCGGTCAGGTTGCCTAGGTGTGCCGGTGATGCAATTGTTTTGGGATGAGGAAGCCAGAGAGGTTGCTCCTTCCTACTCGCTGCTACAAGAAACTGCTGTGAGGTACCCATGCGTACAGCGCAGGGCCCTATTTCATGTGGTTGTCCTCACCTAGTGCAGTCACACAACATAACCGCAACATTTGTCCGAACTAGACTTTTTTTATTAAAATGGGGTGGCAAGTAGTAAATCTTAGTTGCCTTGAGGACCCTGATCACACATAGCCAGTCCTTGGCCTTTTCTTTTTTTTGTTTGTTTTTTAACCCTACACAGAGAATACATTATGTCATAGTTGCAGTTCCGCTTTTCAAACATTTAGAATGTGAGCTCAAAAATTCCCTCTGAAATGGGTTGCTGGATAAAACAGAAGAACAGTGGATAATTGGGCTATTGCATTTGGCACCTATGGCCAGGCGCTGCATTCAGAAGTAAGTGGGCGTTGGTGTATGCATGGAGGATATTAGAAATACATGCATAACGTTTAAATTATTTTCGGGGGTGGATGGCTCAGCTGAGATGGGTCAGAGATGAACATGACTAGTTCTCATGCATAACAAGGAGGTGACAATCGTTCGAGTGATGGCGGTTCGACAATTATATAATTTCACAGCATATCACTATTGGAATATCATTTGGTTAGCAGTGCTGCCAGGTGACGTCATGTGATATGCTTGCCTTCAACCACCCAAGCCTTTAGCCACAGTATCTTCTATTCAGGGACTTGTGGTTCTGATTTTCCCATAGGTCGATTGGACTTATAATTCCCAGTGTGCAAAGCGCTGTTGCCTAAAATTCTATAACACGCTGACCTCTTTATACCTGGCATTAGGCCGCCTGGCAGCCATTAGAGTGGCGGCCACGGATATGGACGTTTCTCGTAACCTAACCGACTAATGCTGGACACAAGATCAGGGACCTTCTGCTGAAACGGGCACTGTCCAGATATGGACAGGATGTGAGCGAACTGAAGAGGTTTCCGTGTATGCCTACGGTTGAGAAGCGTAGGTACGTATGGCTGGGGGAGAGTCATCCACGCGCCAGCCTCAGTCTCGTTGGATTTGGAGTGGGGGCTGTCGGGGTGGGGATTCCACTTCTGGAGATGAAATCTAGTCCGAAGGACACAGTTCTGCTGACGTGTTTGTTTTGTGTGAAGGGAGCAGGTTGCATTCGCTAAGAAAGTATATTCATAATATAAAATAAATGTGACTTTTATTATAATGGGTGCAAACCTTTTTGTGAAAAGATGTTTTTCGTCCTAGGATCGTTTGGTTGCCCTTGCATTCCAAATGCAGAAAGAGTTGCTTGCCTCACACTCTCCTTCGTGTTAGACGTAGGCGCCCGACATTCATATGGACACATTCCCTGGACTTGTCGATGGGGTGCCTGACGCCTACTAGCACCTTTCTCGGGCAGCATAGCCTGCCCCCACCACTCCTGTGTGTGTGGCACTGACAGCATGTGGTAATAATCTCTTAAACACTCTATCTCACATCTGTAAATATTGTCGAAGCTGCAGACCTTCGCCAGTAGCACGGCCCCGCCCCATAGGCGCTCCCTCTCTACGACAGAAGGGGCTGACTTCTGTGGTCTAAAGTAAGCTTGGAGGTAGGTGCCAGCTGTGAAGCTGACGTAGTAGTCATTCACTCCTCTCCAAGCTTGATTGCGGCTAAACATGTAAATGAATCAATCTGGGTTTTGCAATCAATGTACGCTGAGCTTTAAAGCAATGTACAGCACGAAATATATTTTCCGGATCTAAGAAGAATAACCAAGAGTACCGTGTGTATGTGTGTTTTTTGATCATTATTTTTTTATTTTTTAGAACTGGACTGCTTTGTTCAGTGCGAATGATTATTTTAGATGTTTGCAAGAAACCGTGTTTAATTGAATCCCCACTAGGCGCTTTAAGGGGTGGAGGCTGTATAGGGGCCTGTGTCATTTGGGCCTCTCTAATGTGGTGGAAATTGTCGGGATCTCTATAATCGGCCCCCTATTTTTGTTGGTTGGGGCCAAGGTTCAACCATTGATTGTTTTTATATCTAAGAACATGGAACGGTGTGCCTATTCAGGGTGGGCGGTGATCGATGATTGTTATAGTGACCATAACCTCATTGAGCTTGCCCTTAATCGACCTGATTATTCCAACTGTTTCCCCTGGTACAACTGGCCTGTCCAGAAGAGCAAGGGCCTCAAGATAAAATGGAGAGCAATCCATATTCCTTCCCTGATGTACTAACTAATTGCGTTAAACTTTGGTATTTTAGTTGACTGCCTCAGCCCACTGACATTTTAGATGGCTTTCAGACCTTAAATCAATCCACCAGAACCATTGTGGTATATGTATCTGGGGCTAGAGGGATACCAACATCAGGATGGCTTGACAAAGGATGTAGGACTTCCAATCACAGGCTTAGAGAAGTCCTCAATGCATGTCCCAGTAATCAGCAAAGTATTCTTGCAGCAAGGCTTTCATACAAAGAGGCTACTAAGAACAGAAAACTAGCAATAAAGGAGTCATTTTGCAGGCGCTTAGTTTCCACATATAAAATCTTAGACACCATGGGGTGTTGCGAGATTGTTATCGGTAAATAGGCACCCTTACCTTTGTCCTATGGCCTAGTCTCTAACTTCATCCCGGTTAGATGGGTGGCCAACTTTAAACAGATTTATTCACTAGGCCATAGTGCTATGGCAGATTTTGTATAGGAGACTCCCCTTGGGGATCTCTTTCAAGCACGACGACGTATCTCCCCCATCTTGACTAGCCCATCTAGTAAGGCCCCGGGTGCCCATGAACCTTTATTAGTCCAACATTCAGTTATGGGCCCCTTTGATGTCCAATGTTTTAAATGCTGCAGCATCTGTCAAAATCGCCAAATTGCGGAAAACCATGACTATAGGTCCAGTGCTTAAGAAGGGCAGCAGGCAGGACCCCTGTAGCTACAGACCAATATCATTGTTAGACTCTGTAGTTAAGATCATGGGGCGCATCATCCTGAATAGAAGTGAGGCTTGAACCCAACACAAGAATATCCTTTGTCCAGTACAACATGGTTGTAGGGAAGGTCTGGGGACCTTGGAACAGTGCCTGAACCATAACCAGCAAAAATAGGAGCAATTTACTAAGCCATTATGGATTTAAGCAGTGTCTTTGACCGGGTCACTCCGTAAGATGTTTGGTATTTTATCTAGTATAGGAATGCCTTCCCCTTTGATTAATTTCTTGTGGGCCATATTCACAAATGGGTTAACGCCTCCGTTAGATATGGCACCGGGGACGAATGCACTGGTATTTTTGGTTCTTGTCAGGAAGTTCGACAAGGTTGTGTTTTGGCCCCCATTTTATTTTTGTTGGATGAAAATGGTCTGAATCCATATTTGATTGCCAACGGGAAAGACATGCCTAAGGAGAATTCTGCATTTATCCCTGAGCTTCATTATGTGGATGATGCAGTCTTGCTCTCTAGCACCTTCAATAGCCTTAGGGGCGTCATTTATGCCTTCGTAAAGTTTATGGATGATTTTGACTTAGATAATAACAATGCCAAGATGCAGTATATGGTGTGTGGGAGGCAGACTTCTAAAATTGGACCAATCTCCATTAAGGGATCAACATTGAAAGGGTTTGCAGGTTCCCTTATCTGGACATAAACGTTGACTCATGAAATAGCTGGCTACCCTGTCTTGCAAATTGCTGCTTGGCTTCAAACAATCATGTGGGGCACTGTTCAGGTTTGCAACTAGTGTTGGTAACTAACCAATCCTTCCCCTGCTGGAAGTATATAAAATATAGTGCATCCCTGTTCTGACTTATGGGGCTGCCATATGGGGATACTGCGATTGTTCGAAACTAAAGCAAGAGGAGAAACTCTTCCTTGGGAGGCTGCTAGGTCTGGGACAAGTAGTTCTCATTTTTTGTCCATGAAGAATTGAATTTAGACTACGCGGAAGATTTTATCAAACTTGCACCACTCCTCCTTATAGATGGCAGTTTGGAGCAACCAGCATACTACTTTTAATCGTGCTGTGATTCTAGATTGTCTAAATTGTGAGCATGGCTATAAAACACCATTATATCTCTGGGTAGACCAGACTTGTACAATTTCTCTCACATGATTGGCAAGTTGAGTGTGCAAATGTAAAGAACTATTCGTAAAGCGCGCTTCAGCTGCAAGGGAGAGTACACCTTTGGGCAAACCAACCCTGAGAGATTATTTGCCTAGGCTTGGTTAGACCCTTCTCGGTTTCCCAGCTGGCCAATTTGACTAGAGTTCCATATGGATATGCTCTTTTGATGGTATTTCTCCTCAGACATAAGAGCATTTTATTTTATTCTACAGTTACTACGATCATTTCTGACGCAGGCACTTGTTACCCATCCTTAGAACCCATGGTTTCCACCAACACAGACCTGCCTTTCTTTATCTTCAAATGTTATCTGGGCCAGGTGTTTGTTTTGCTGCAGGGGCATTTTTAAAAATCACCCTGCAATGGCACTAAATAATGAATTCTTAATACATACTGTGATTTAATTTAACGATTTTTTAAAAACTCAACCCAGTGCTATGCATTTTTAGACGTGTTATTTATCTATGAACCTTCAATCTATCCTTATGCTGATATATACCTTTATTGAATCATTTATTTTATGGTTATTCAATGCTTTTTGCACTTTTCGCCTGTATTACTCTTTTATGATTATTTTAGTAATCAAATTAACAGTTACAAAAACAATGTGCCATTAGCAATCAACAACTGAACTTCATCCTTACTTAATGCTTCCCATTCCTAATTTGGAACATTAGAACACTTTACCTATTGATTAAATTAATAATTTTTCAATACTGAGAAAACTAGAACACATTGACTATTGGATTATATCATTTCAAACTAAAAACATTCGTTTGGAAAATAACACGCAGAACATAATGTATCTGGTCCTCAAATTTGCGAAATCTCAATACCCCATACAGATTTTTATCAACATTGTTTTATTCAAAACCATAAACCATGTTCAGTTTACTCATCTAAAACTAAATAAGTAAATCAATTTGTGTCTAGAAAATATATACAAGTGAGGTTTGCTGCAGTGTGATCATAAAAATAAAATGTTCCAAGGTTATTTCGACTTTCCAACTAAGGGCATCAATATGATGCCGTTAAGACCGCCACCGACAGGCTGTCTGTGACGGTCCCACCGACAGACAGCCCTTCGGGCCAACTGCCCATTACCAGGCAGGCCGTCGGACTCCTGACTGTCAGGGGACAGACTGCTGCCTCCGACATGATCTGATACCGACGGAGTGGCTGTCGGAATCGAGATCCTAAATGGAGGTGGTGCCTGCTCTGGCACTGCCTCCTGGATCACAATGTAGCTTTCTGACTGCCTGTTCAAGGCGGTTCCACCAGCATGAAAGGTAACCTGAAAAGGACTTTGTGGGCCCCAAGCTGGGCCCCGTTCCGTGGGCCACTGTAATGTGGCTGTGCCCCCACGAATATTCATGCACTGTGTGCCATGTACCACCTGATGCCTGGCACACGGTGCATGAATGTGCACAAAGTGCTCAATAACACTGCTGCTTGTGCTGCGGCCCATTTCCAGGGCAGCAGCACAAGTGTTATTGAGCACTTTTCCACATGACAGCTCAGGGGGCACATTGCAATTGGGCGGTGGGACCGTTGACATCTTGTTGGGTGATCCCCTGCGTGTGGCGATCCTACCACCATCGTAATGTGTCCTTCAGTCTTGAAATAAGTGAATTTTACAACCAATTCAGGCTCTTTCCCTCACACCAGAACTGGATAGTGTTCTCATTGTTGATATCAAAATAATGTGATTGTTGCTGTCCATATACTCAATATTCATATCTGTATATCTGCAAACCCAATCTGCATATCTGTTGTAATATTAGTCTTGTTAGTAATAATCCACTGTGAGATGAGGATCTGCACCTTACATGGAAGCACAGGACTGTAGATCTGCAAGTAAATCCTTCATTGCATTTCCATCCCAATCATTGCCGAAGGGACCTGGAGGCATGATATACTCTAAGTCCAGACGAAAGGGTTGTGGAACCTGAACAGTGTCTGCTGGCCCTTGATTTTGACATTTTAAGTTCTTCCCTTAATCTTGCTGCAGAATGGCTGCTAAAGTTCCTCAAAACGCGATCCTAGTGACGTTTTGTAAGTCCAAAGTAGCCTTACCTATCTTCTCTGTCATTTTAATTCTGCCCCTTTACTTTGCGAAGATGATTCTGTTATAATTTCTAATTCATTATTTAACTTGTCAATCAATAGTTTCACATTCTGATAACTCTGTGCTGCACAAATGCTGGAAGATAACATGTTGTCATCAAGTTCATTTTATGATTCTGAGGGAGTTGCTGTTGGTAAAGTTATTTAATTATCAGGCATTTTAGTGCTTACAGCTTGTTGAACTGTGCTTAAAGCTTGTATACCTGGTTACACTTTAGAGTAGTTAGGGGTTCGCAACTGGGATACATTCTGCTACAACAAGATGGGCCACATGACACAGCTTTATTTTATCAACAGACACCAATTGTGTTTTGTTTCTCTAGGATAACAGAGGTAAGATCACCACTGTTGATCTATTTGGCACCAGCACCAGCTCATGGCCTCAATGGATGGAGCTCAACTCTTCCTACCACAAGTTCATTGACCTCCAGTAGCCAGTCAGTCACAAAACACACTCTGGATTAGCAGGCTTACTCGGACTCTTATGGGATAGCTGCAAATTTTGTAACAGATCAAGATGTGGCTGATCCTGTGGATCCTGGTTGCCTGGAAGGTCCAGTATATGCATTTTTTTACACCAAAGAACATTTTATGAAGGAGTACAGTTTCAACAAAACTTGTCTTAGAACATTATTTAAGGCCCTTAGTGCACTATGCTGGTTGTGGAATCACGATGAACCATTAACTAGAACTCTCGCCCTCAAGGCGTTTTAGTGTACTGTTTGCTCAATCAGCTATCTCGCTTGAACCAGGCCTAAAGGGATTTTAAAACTGGAGAATAACTCCCACCTTTGCAAGTGCCTCTGCCAATACCATAGAGGTAAAAGCTGGCCCCTGAGCAGATGATGTGTGAACTCTATTCATCGCTACTAAGCTTTACAAGACTTATGGGAATGCTTGAGCCATGGCTTGGCGATTGTCAGGCTTCTGAATATCCATATGCCATATGCAAATCAGCCTTATTCCTGCTTCAATAACAGTTTTATACATTTAGTGGCCAACCACCCGTAAAGGAAGGACCAACCTCCTTCCCACTAAGGAATATAGTTACTGTGCTCACATTGTCACTGGAACCAAGCTACAGGCGTCTAAGCATGCCTAATCAGGCGGAAACTGGTCTTGGGTTGCTTTTGTTTCAGTTTAGAGAGGACCTCGCTTGGCAGTTCAGACAGGACTGTTCCTACTGAAGCAGGACCAAGAGTGATTTTCATATGGCTGGGTCTAATTTGAGGTGGTATGATGGGCAAAAGGACGATGGGTCGGAATGCAACCCCAAGTAATTACCAGTGGTTAGAATTATTACAAGCATTCCTCACATCACCTTTTTTGTGTTTGATATATTCACACTACAGCACAGGAGAACTGAATTATGAAGTTTCTAGTGCTCTTTACGATCATAAAGCAAACCACTGAAATATTGCTCACCAGTATCTGACAAGGGACAGGCTGCTGACAAATGACAAACATATCAAGCGCCTCTCAAGCATCCACAGAAACATGGGAGACCGGCAGCTCTATAATACATGATAACAAGCAGAGGTGGAGGGGAACACTTCCAACAAGCAACTCAAAAACAAGGTCAGTCATAGCTAAGGTGGAAGGGAACCAATACAGGGAAAACAAAACAAATGTGGAGCAGTGAGGATCAGGTGCCTACTGAGATAGCCCTGGAATAAAGCAAAACCAAAGGGTATGATGGACGGAGTGTTGAACATTGCAAGCACTCACCCCCAGTCAACTGATCTGGGTTTAATCCATCATCATTCTTTAGCTCACTCCGCCACCCCAGTTCAGACATGGCCATATGCAAATCAGTCTGACCCTGTGCCTCATGGGAACAGTCCAGCCCGAACTGCCAAGCCATGTCTTCCCTGGACCGGAAACAAGCATCCTGGGACCGGTTTCTGTACTGGGGTGAATGTATGACATTGTTCTGCATTCTGTCCATCAACTGTTGTTTTGCAATAGCCCTGGAATACCCATGCAGCTACACAAAGTGCTATCAAGCGCAGAATGCATGTTGAAATCCCCCTTTTATACAGATTGCCTCTATTGTCCTGGAAGTGTTGTTCAAACCCTGAAAGTGTGATGTACAGTAGTTTGTTAACAGGCTAGTCTTTGCATGTCTCTGAACCCTTCCATCTTCCTGTCCTCCAAAGCCTCCAGTCTTTACCATTTCTCCATTCTTTACCATTTGAAATACAATGCTGCTTCCACACAATCTTGCTTGTACTATGTGGACTGTGTACAAGTCAAATAGTTACACCATTTTAATAAATGCTGATGGTACCCCCTAACGAGAAGAATTCCTCCCCATCCAGGGTTTGTTATGGATTCTGTGAATTTGGACAACGAAATATGCTGGCTCCCCACAGGTGGAGTGGATATGTTATCTCAACTGCTTCTGCATTCTTAACATGAGATAAGTGAATTACAGTGTTGGTAAGCCAATGTTTATGCAACATTAAACATACATCAGCCTTTCCACCATTTGTGCCACCTTGAAAGCATCCACACATTGAGAAGTGAATTTTGGGTGTGAACTGGGAATAGATACTTGGTAGTCAGCCACACGTTGTCACTCTGTTGTAAAGTGGAGTCTGTCTTCTATGTCTGTCAGTTAATTTTTCTTTCTGATCTTTCTTGGCTTTCTGTAGATGAGTCTCAGTGTTTCTTTGTATCAACTGAATGTTTTGCAGTAGGTGTGACTGAAGGCAGATAGGAAGGGAATACTATGGAAAGAAATAACAGTGAATGGATGCCATGTCTTAGGGCCTGATTAGATCTCGGTGGATGGGTTACTCCGTCACAGTGGTACTGGATATCCCGTCCACCAAAATATGAAATCAGTTGCAACCTATGGGATTTATATTTCAGCGGGCGGGATATCTGTCACCCTTGTGAAGGAGTAACCCATCCGCCGAGATCTAAATCAGGCCCTTAATCTTGTAAAGCCAAATTGCATTTCTCTTAATATGAAAAGAAATAAGATTCAGTTGCTATACGCTGTGTAAAAAAATAACATTTGCTATATGTAGGAAATGGACTCCACCCATTTAGCCCATCAGTATTTGTTGCTTTTGACTAGCCATTTTTTAAAATTTTTACTGTCAGTGAGTCTCACTACCTGAGTCTCACTCATGATAAATCCATGGTAATTGGACTCATCTTGTGTCTTGCCAGTGTCTGTCTTTTAAGATAAGGCCATATCTATGCAGCTAGTGTAAGACGGACACATAAGTATGCTCACATGTTGGGGCTACAAGTGTGAGACTACTGTAGTGCGTAAACCAGTATTGGTAGGATTAATACTGGCCTGGGGTAGGCCTTATAATACAAGTGTGCTATCGTAATGCAGGTCTGTAGGGTTTATTGGAAAAGCTGTGGTGATTTCACTATATAATACACATAGGAAAATGTGCCCTAAAGTGCACTTTCACTCCATTTAGGCCTACAGGTTCCAGCAAGGCACCCCACTGAAGTCAAACATTCATGCAAAGTTTGGATATTTCTCTCCACACCCCATAATTAAATTCCATGCCTTTGTCCCCCCTACAGGGCCAAGATAATTGCTCTGCTCCTGGGCAGAGGGAACAAAAGTCTGCTCACACAAAAAGAGCAATTATTAGTGATTTCTCGTTTGGGAAAGGAAGGGATATAGGGGAAATTTACATCCAATTATTAGCTTGTCATACAGCACCTGGGCTGGGACAGCCCAGTCCTACTAGAACAAAGACGGTGGGCCTGACCTCTGGAGCCAACACAGGGGGTCTTGCCTTTGACGTTTTGGTGAGAAGGGATCAGGCAGTGATGTCAGCTGGGGTGGAGCAGAGGATCTCTTTCCAGAGAAAACTTGAAGTCAACATGTGTATTGCCCAGAATGCTGTGCGGGAGAGTTGGAGCAAGGATCCACAGATGATGTGGCATCACAGGATTGACAAGGGGTGCCTGACCCCTAAAACTTTCTACCCTCCACACCTCATACACAAGGGAGAAACAGTTGAGAAGGCACTGAACGTGGGAGACAGTTAAGACTGTTAAGACTGTTCAAGGCCGCCAAAGTTTAAAGAATGGCTTGGGTGGTAGGTATCAGTTGTTCTTAATGTATATTGAATTAACAAACAACTGTTTGTCTGCTCATATTTAAATTACACAAACACAAGTGGCAGCTGTCATAAGTGCAGGTTCAGGCAAAAAAGTGTCGGTGTTGGCAATTAAGTGCCGGAAACCACTGCCCCCAGGACTATGATGGGTCTTTCGAGGGCCAGTGGTGCTGGTCCCTTAATGACGATGAGGGAAAGGCTGTAACTTCTCTCCCCCCCCCCCCACATACCCCCTACCCACAGGTGCTCTGCAAGATAACTAGTATCCTCTGAGGCCTGCGGAGTGCGGGAAGGAGAGTGTTGTGCTGCAATGCAGAGAAAGCTGGTGCAGGGACCTAGAAAACCCAATGACCCCCAAAGCAAGCCCATTTAGAGGCTAGGAGTCCTGGTGAAAAATGCCCTTGTTGGTTAGGCCTGGCCGCCAGGAGCAAAATGAGCCCAGGATGAAGGAAATTAGCCAAATTAAGCAAGAGGTCTACCTTTTTAAAGATTTGCCCATCTTAATAGGAGAAGCAAGCAAAACAAGTGCATGGCGCTCCATCGGCTAGAGACATTGGTTCAGCACAACTTAATTTATTGAAGTATTTGGGGAGAGGAGCATTTGTGGGGCCCCTCTCTGAGACAACGTTTGGCCCCTGGAACCGCAAACGATGTTGGCTCCCATGCAATGCACAGGAGATGTGCACATGTGGAGAGCCAGCTGGGGCTGCTGGGCCTTGTAGCTCCCCCTGCAGCTCCCATCGAGTGTGGCTTGGCATGTGGCTGTGCTGGGTGAGACTGAGGTACCTCTACTGTAAAGAAAGAGTGTGGCTCAATGCCAACATTTCCCACTCATTTCCTATTCATAAACACAGGCAGATAAGTGCCCACAATGCACCGCATGGGCTTATTTACATACATTTTTTTAGCTTGGATTCCGCAAAATGGGCAGGGACACCACCAACATTGTGTCAAGGTCCAGTGGGTAACTATATAGGAGTGCAGCAGCCTCGCAGAAATGTTTTCAAATTTGCCTTAAGTTTCAGGAGGCAGTGAATCTGTGACCGACCCTAGGCAAGGTTAGTACTGGGTTCAAGCGCTCCGGGAAGTGAAGCTGTACCTTTTGCTCTTGGTCTCTGTAGTGCAGAAACTGAGTGTAGTGGGTCTTATGGCAATATTGTGTGGCCTGCAACAAGTAAAGAAAGACTCAGACAAGTATGTGGTTTTAAATTGAAATGCTTTATTGATAATCTGAATGTTGAACAATGAACATTTACTGTTATACTGGTAGTACTGTTTTCATTGATTGCATGAGGTTCAAACATGACCTATGGTTGATTCTAGGAAAGTGATGACACCCTGACAAAGCCAGTCTTATATATATTGACACCCCTCATAATGTGTCACACTGTCAATGTATAACCGATGGCTATTGCTTTTGATGTGATGACCCCTTGACAAAGCCTGTAGGTCCACTTCATTTAAAATGAGACCCTGAATATTGTGTTGTTGCATATGATATTTGTGGTGAGTATTGTGGCCATGCGGTTCAGGACCCAGGGGTGAAATGTGATGAGGGTATCTCCAAAGATACTTCCATCTACCTGAATGTATATATTTGTAAATTAATGCATGAAATATTATATTATTTTTTAAAGCACTGACTGGACAATAATTTACTAAGTGTTGTGAAATGTCAGCGAATTGGAATTACTAGTGCACACCAGCTCCTCAAGGAGGCCTTGGACTGCTACAATGGAGGACGTGGCTCCTAGTAATAAGACAATTGTGCACCTATTACTTGTGAAGGACTCACATCCTACACTACATTATGTCGAAAGTGATTTTGTATTTTCTTACCTGTTAATTGTGCCAATAATCCAGTGCTATGTACATTTAGTTCTGCATATGTTTTACAATGTAAATTTAAATTTGGATAACCCTAAACTATTGTCCAAGACTTATCTGGCTTCAAAATTTGGTTCATGCAGATGAATGAATGACCACAATGAATGAATGCCCAGAATTTATAAAGCGCACAAAGGCCCAAGGGTGCCTAGGCGCTGTGGTATAACAAGAGCCACGGCGTGAACTGTTAGTATACCGAAAATACTGTGCCTAATTATAAAGTGAACAGCCACGTTTTTAAACCTTTCCTAAAAGGGAGCGGCATACTCAGGGATGTAAAATAGAGGGGAAAGGTGTTCCAGAGTCTTGCCACTGCAACTGAGAAGGCTCTGCCTCCCCATTTTTTCTTACACATTTTAGGATTCATTACCCTATTGTGATATGCCAAGCAGAGATTTTTCAGAGGCACATACCATTTGAACATGGCCCTGATGTCAGCTGGACAGGCTGCAAAGTGAGCTTTATGTACCCTACAATTTTTTTAAACCAGACACATTTTTTCAACTGGAAGCCAGTGCAAATCTCGGAGACGTCTTGACACAGAACGCTGCTTAGGAACAGGGCCGGCTTTAGGGCATTGCAACTGGCGCGGCAGCACTGGGCGCTGACCTGGGGAGGGGGGAGCTGACCTCAGAGAAGAGGTGCTGTGTTTAGCAATAACTTTAAAAACACCTGCAACAGGGTTCTTTGTGTGTTTAGTTTTCACTCAATATGAACAATGTCTAGATAACTGTTGTGAATAATGTTCCAGCTTAAGAGAAAGATCAGAGTTTTGTCTAGTGCTGGTTTTGACTCGCCATAAACTAGCACAGAGGGTTAATAGGCCTGCTGCAAAGAACACGTACCTTGCAGATCACAGATCTGTATTTTATGTAGATAGCTGAGTGAATTACTGCTTTTGTCACAGAGATCCTTTTATTACCGCAGTTCAAATCAAATCAAATAAAGCTTTATTCAATTGTAAAAATTGTGCAATCATAAAAGCAGTACATACACCAGTGTAATCAAAATGACAATATAAAAAATAATATAACTCCGTTAGCATCAGTAATACATGAAAGTTAAAAAGACATAGATATAGTCGGAGATAACAGAATTAAAATCCAATGTTAATTAAAACACTAAGCTCTTCCTGTAGGCGAACGCCCTTTTCAAAAACATCGCAACTTTCCAGATCATATCCCATTATCCAGGAATTGCAGTGCGATATACGCAGGTCGGCAAATCCTTAGTCCCATCTATTTTAACATTGGTCGAATCCACACTTTCCTAATCAAGGAGTAAAAACCACAAAAAAAGATAACATGGATGGTGGATTGACATGAGCAATCATCACAAGGACAGGCTATCAAGGTGCGACTCCAATTATTCATGTTAGGAAAGCTGGTGAGTCAGTGGAATATACCGCGGCAAAATCTTGTTAGTAAAAACCTAGTATACTCTGCTGGAACTATGGCTAAATAGAGATGTATTTTGAAAACACTTAAAATCATTTGATTATCCAATACCGAGGGCTTGAATATTTCAGTCATCAACCTTGACATTTCCAACATCGCAATTCCTTCTTTTTTTAATTCCTTCCTGCTTACTGATTGCAGGGATTCAGGGTCAGTAAAATACTCAGGATGACCCAGATTCTGCATAAAATTAAAAACATAATAAATCCAGGGGAACCTTAAAACTTTTTCCAATTTTAAAATATCCTTTAAAATATCACTATTTAATGTGGGTTCTTCTTTAGTCCATACACGATGCCACAATAAGACTGGCTCAAGTTTAATAATGTCAGTCAGATACGTTAATCCCATTTCGGCATGACAAATGTAGGCAGATGTTGTTCTGGGTACAGACAATAGATATCTTAAAAATTTATTTTTCACTACTTGTAAAGAGTTGATATTTGCAATACCCCAGACCCCGGACCCATAGGTTGTGGTAGAAATGCATTTAGCCCAATAAATTTGTAAAAGTTCCACTGGAGGTCTTTTCCCTAATCTTTTCGAAAACTGGGTGAGTACAGATATAGTGTTAATAAAACTAAGTTTTTTAGATCGTATTGCCTATGTCCACATATCTTCTTGGTGGAACATAACACCCAAATATGAGAAGGTTTTTTTTGTTTCAATCTTTTGATCCGCAACAAACATTTCACAACATTTTTTCCTCCCCACCCCACATCTCATAACATAAGTCTTGGACGTGTTCACTGATAGTCCTATGTCCAGCATAAAATCATTAAAACCTCTCTGTAGGCCTACTTGAGTTCTGGACAGTAAAACTGCGTCGTCGGCAAATAAAGGGCAGGGATTGGACGACCGTTAATCTTAGGGTAGTCAACGTTTTGCTCAAGTGATGCGCCCTCAAGATCATTTATGTACAAATTAAAAAGGAATGGTGCGAGGACACATCCTTGACGGACTCCCCTACGAATTGGGATTCGAGTTGTGGTCCCACCCTTAACATCAAAGCAGACTCTGGTTTGAGCATTACAATAAAACCGCCTTAAAAAAATGGATAATTTGATGGTCCACACCTATTTTTTTCTAAAATCTCCCACAATTTGATATGTCTTACCGAATCAAAAGCGGCTGTCAGGTCTACAAAGGCTAAAAACAAATGACCATTTTTTACATAAACATATTTTCCCACCAATAAGGCAAGGTTAAGAGTCTGCTCAATAGTGCCCACTCCTTCACGAAAGCCATACTGTAATTCAGAAAGGATCCTATTATCAGATGCCCAGGCTTTTAGTCTTACTAAAATTACACGACCTAGGATTTTTGTCATTGAGTCAAGTAACGAAATGGGCCTGTAGCATCTAGGGTCTTGTCGGTTTCCTTTTTTAAAGACGGGGACTATAATTGACTCTGTCCAGGTTGCTGGAAATGAAACATGGCAACTAGCATTCGCTACTTGCGTAACAATTGGACCTAAAGAGATAAATTCGATTTAAAGAGATCACTAGGGACACCGTCTGGTCCGGGCGCCTTTCCTCCACAGGTGTTGGAGATCGCCGTCACCACCTCATCTAGGGTGAATTTAAGGTCAGTATTAAGTGATTTGTTAATTAATAAAGGGTTATTCAATTCGTTTTCAAGCCGATCTATCCCTCTGTGAAGTGCTCAACCCACTGTTTCTCTGGAATGGCGATCTCAATGGAGAGGCCCCCGTCTGGTTTCAAAAAAGGTGCGTTTACCGCCTTCCAGAAAGCACTGCTATCCCTACTTATAGCAGCCAAATGGAGGGACTCCCAGGCTTTCCTTTTCAGGCTATCTCTTCTCCCCTTAATAGCTAGATTATATGTTCTCCTTGCCACCCTAATGGCCTCCTGATCTCTCGGGATAGTGTGTAGAATCTTTTTTAAACTTGTGTGTGCTTTCCTGCATTGGGAGTCAAACCAGCCTGTTGGTTTTGCTTTCTTGGACTTATGAACAAAAAGGGCCTCCCTCACGGTGCTAGATATTGACTCAAAAGCCTCTAAAATGCTACTTGGGCCAGCTAGGTCGCTTGTACAAATATCAAATTCATCTTTACACTTAGTCACCACGATTTTTAGAACACGATCAGGATCAACCATGGCCCATTTCAATGCATAACCATTCGTTCGGTCCAGTACAAGTGACTCCAAAGGCTGGGGAACAATATTAACCCTTTTTGTACTTTTTAAACAGCCTTTAAAAGTGGCACACAGTGGAAAATGGTCACTCAGAGATATATCTCCGATGTGAAATCAGCTAACTTGAGAGGCATAGCGGTTTGACAGCAATAAAAATTAAATTGTAGAATATAAACCCCGCCCACTAAAAGTATAACCTATTGATACTGGTTCCAAGCAAATTTCATTTACAAATCCTAAGTCCAGGGTGCATAACAGCTCGTTTAACCGCTCCCCAACTTTTGAATGAATAAAGTGCGTGCACTGGGCCCTTTCTCCACAACAAATCCACACACATTTGAGTCGACAATAGGACATAAACCACAGTTAAAATCTCCTCCAAAAAGAATCCTAGTATCATGGACACTTTTACGCCATAGAGATTGAACTTCAATTACTAACTCATTAAAAACAGCTTCTACATCAAGCTTGCCAATGTTATTATACAAATTAATCAAAATTATCGATCGCTTGCTATCGATCTTAATATTAATACTTTGATAAAAAGCATTATCTAACCTAAATTCAATTTTACTAAAATTCAGAGTGTTTGCGATGTATGTACAGAGGCCTCCCTTTAATCTACCACCTTTACTTTCCCTTGCCTCGGTGTGTAAGGTTCTATACCTGTTAATATGTAATGGGTATAGCCCATGCCTCTTGGAGGCAGAGGATATCCTGACGTTGAATAAAATCACATCAAATTGGGTTTGTCAATTTTTGGTGTAATCCTGCTATATTCCAGGATACAAGTTTACAAAGGGCTTCCTCTCCTAGGTTATCCTGAATAAACATTGATAATTTCGGCAAAGCAAGATTGATACCAGGCTGCATTACAAACTGCATTACTTTTACGCTTTTAACTCCTTCTGTTATAGTTTACTGAGTGGCACAGAGCAACGATAACTGATGGTGGTCACTAACTAATAACCCTTGCCGAGGAACTCCATATCTGGGTGTGGTGTCAAATTTGAGCCAACTGTTTGCATTAGTGGGATTGACATCATCACCAGGAATAGATGATTCAGGCATACTGCATATAGATCCTTGGGCTAGGCTGGGCAAATACTCTTTATACGATGCGCTAAATTGTTGATTGGTTAGTCAGTCAATTGCATCTAAGAACTCAAATACTTCAAAGCGGTTGCTGGTTGGCACTGTATTATGAGAAGTTCTGCTATTAAAAAAGTAAAGCCTGCTGGCGATAGCGCTGTTTATCGGTCAGGGGGTGATAACAAAACCCCAAAGGAAGGATATTAATACCGTTTACATTGATCTCCCCAGTTCCTGCTCTATCAAGAATGAGCCACACTAGATTCGGAGATCTAAATTATAAAACAACTCAATCTCCTTACACTCGTTTATTTGACTTACCAATCCATGAAACTCTTCGTGCCATTTTGAATTCACTAAAAAGAACATTATTTAGCCCAGTTCTAGTACTGACATAATGACAAGCTTTATTTTGTAGAGTTGACTAGTGTTCAAAATCATTTTCAAGCACTGGGGGGACGTTTGCTAAGACCACTGTGTACGGGGTCGCTTCAGGGGGGAGGTTTAAGACCGCATTGGGCGAGGCCTCAGACGCCCTACATTGCTTGTGTGCCAAAGAACCTAAATCTGCTTTCATATTTCCCTGAGCTCGTCCTCAAACCCCCCCCCCCCACCGCATATAGGGCGGGACGGGATTTTTTTATGTTACTGGCTGAATCATTGAAAAGTTATGGCCCCGGTCAGTCTGAATAGTCTGAGTATGTGCACTTGTCAGAGGGTCAGTGCTTGGGTTAAAAGGCATCTGAGTCTTCGGGTCTAGGCTACAATTCTGGCTACATTTAAGATTTGGGCAATATGTTGAAGTAGCTATACCCTTATCCGTAGCACCGTTCCCCCTGAGGAGCATAGGCCCAGCACCTTTGCCATTATTATCACCAACAGCAGAGCTAGTTAATTGAGGAGAGGCTGCTATCTTTTCAAGTGAGATTAATCTTTCTTCAATACTGCCCAACTTCTGTACCAAGGGAACAGGGAGGTCAGTAATCAATAATCCCTTACAAATATCATCCTCACATAACCAAGCAGCAAAACTATTCCCGCCATTATTAGCCTTAGCGTTACTGGAGAGTGATGACATAGAGGAACAAGCTTTGTTATTCACAAGCGGGGAAGTTAGTCTGGAAACTGATTTGTATGTTGCTCGTTGATTTTGTTTCAGTGCCACACATCTTTTCTTTCTAGTTCCCTGGTCAGGTCCTTTCTTAGCACCCTGATTTCTCGTTGCTTGCTGTCCTGTAGTACTAACACCAGTGCTCTGTATCTCCGGCTTTTGCTTGGTATTAAGACTCATGTACTGAGCCAACAGATTATAGTTAGTGTTAGTGATGGGGCTCGGTGAATCAGCAGCGTTATCAATCGGTCGAGGGACAATAGAAATTTCCGGACCATTTCTTGAGGCAATGTCTGTACAATTGTCAGGCTAACGTGCATAAAGGGATCGCGGGTCCAAGGATAGCCTCCGTTCAGTTAGTGCAATTACATGGATCAGGGCAGATTCTGCGCGCACAAGGAACGCATCTAAGGTCTCCGCCACCTCGGAACCCACCCCTAATTTGCAACTATTCATTTATGCAAATACAGTCACGATTAACTTGAAACTTACTCGACTCGTTACAGATTGAGTATCTGGCTGCAAAAAATACAGATGTTAGAGAGCTGGCCCAGCCCAGGCTCTTTCAGGCTCTGACAGGCACAGACGGGCCCGCCCTTGGTCCGAGCTTCGTCCCGCGCGTGTCCCGTGCCACGGTGGGAGAGGCTGTGCTATAAGTGCGATGACCCCGCCTCTCCCTCACTCGCGGCACTCGCGGCAGCTGGGTTTGGAAGTGGTGCACTCTGGGGGTTGCAGTTCTCCCCAGAGTGGAAATGGCGATGCAGGCTGTACAGCTGTGTGGCGTGTCCCTGGGACCCTTGTCCCACCAGGGGTTTCTTCAGGCATTTGATTGTGGCAGGTAAATGGCAGGCAACAGAAAAGTCTCCCGTGCCGCGGGGGAGAGGCAGCGCGATGACCCAGCCTCCCCTCACTCGCGGCACTCGTGGCAGCTGGGTTTGGAAGTGGTGCACTCTGGGGGTTGCAGTTCTCCCCAGAGTGGAAATGGCGATGCAGGCTGTACAGCTGTGTGGCGTGTCCCTGGGACCCTTGTCCCACCAGGGGTTTCTTCAGGCATTTGATTGTGGCAGGTAAATGGCAGGCAACAGAAAAGTCTCCCGTGCCGCGGGGGAGAGGCAGCGCGATGACCCAGCCTCCCCTCACTCGCGGCACTCGTGGCAGCTGGGTTTGGAAGTGGTGCACTCTGGGGGTTGTAGTTCTCCCCAGAGTGGAAATGGCGATGCGAGCTGTGCAGCTGTGTGGCGTGTCCCTGGGACCCTCGTCCCACCAGGGGTCTCTTCAGGCGTTTGATTGTGGCAGGTAAATGGCAGGCAAAAGAAAAGTCTACCACAGTTCATAAAATTCAACCCTAATATAGAACGGTGACTGTTATGAACTGTAATTAAGGAGTTTCATGCAAACTGCATAAAACAGGTTAGGACGTTCTGTTTTTATTATATATTCCTAATGTTGCTGAAAATAATTTGTTTGATTAAATATACCTTTAACAGTGCTTTAAAACAAATGAAATGCACGTGAGAGAGGGGCTATGGAGAGATGAGGGGCACTTTTGCCCGGTGGTTGTGAGGTAATCTGAGGAGGAGGTCATGGAAAGGGGGCTCCAAAAATGATTGGCGCACCAGGCGGCAACAGCCCTAAAGCCGGCCCTGCTTAGGAATTCCCAACGTAAGCCATGCCAGAGCATTCTGCACAAGTTGTAGTTTTGCTAAAGTTGACTTATTGCTCTCAAGGCACATCACATTGCAGTAGTCTATCCTTGAGGAAACCAAAGCAAGAGCAACATGTTTACGTGCTGGAAGGGCTATGAATGGAAATATCTTCCTCAGCACTTGAATCGTCCAGAAACACTTTGAGACAGTACAAATGACCTAACAATCCAGTGAGAGCTCACTGTCCAGAAGGACGCCTAGTCTTTTAGCGGTGTGTACTTGCAAGGCAGTGAGCCTAACAGGTCTGGCCACCAGTTGCAGTTCCAAAGCGCAGTACCGCAACCAAAAAACAGTACTTCTGTCTTCTCTCCATTGAACTTCAAGTCGTTCTTGGCCAAGCAAAGATGCTACTGCCTTCACGCAGAGACTGAAATTATCTGCAGTAGCCTGAAGGTCTTTAGAGATTGATACAACAATCTGAGTGACATCAGCATAAGACACTATCTTTAGCACAAAAGAGCGAACTAACTCTTAGGATGTTCATTGTTGATGGGCAAGGGATACATATTCCCTGATATTGTAATTTGTTTATAATACGTTTGAGATTTTGCTGGATATTGTTTTTGAAACTGTGCTTCATCTCTTGAATGAATTACATGTGTGTTCCACTTTTATCCCAACATGCTGGTTTTTGTACAGCACAGGGGCTAATTGAAACACCATGTTTTGGCATTGCGGTCCATAAGCCTTCGGTGCACAAATGAAGAACACACACTCTTTATATCTTCCTCTCTAAAAAGGGCTTTGATTATAACTAGCCAGAGCCAATCTTCTTCTGTATGTGTCATATCATAGGAATCAGTCAATTGATTCTAAAACATCACTGAGATTATTCGTTTATTATCAACTTCAATCTGAATCAAACCATTATTAATGGAATCTGGCTCATTTAGGTGCCCACACGGAGTTTCTATCTTACATAGTCATTAGTCTCCTCTGTAGCTCCGGTGGGACTATTGCAGTTGCGGCTCCTCCGCTAAGGCGGAGCAGCATCGCCCCACTACTCTTATAGCAGTGAAAAGGGAAAAAATTAAACGAGAATAACATGGTTATTATCGTTTTATTTTTTTATTACTGCGGACTGGGTTAGGGCGGGGCGGGACTGGTGGCTCAAGGTGGGAGGGGAGTGGACTGTACACAATAAGGGACCGATTACGATGTTAGTCGGAAAGCCTCCGACTGCTAGTCGAAAGCTCTCCGACCACGTTCGGAGGCTTTCCAACCGACACAGTCGGTTTGCGGTCCGACCACCCGATTACGATGTCGGCGGTCGGAACGTAAACTGCTCGGTCATTCCAACTCAGTTATGACCGTCTCTCAGAGTCTTCCTGCCGGTCGGAACCTCACCGTAATCCCCTACGGACTGCGTTTTTGCCATCGGTATTACAATGTCGGTTCCCACAGGCTTTCCATGTCGGCCTTTCCGACACGAAAAGGCTGTTGCAAACCGACTTTGGAGACCCTAGCAGGGCCCCCTTGCCTCTGCTGTCTATGATTGGTGGTCGAGGAGGTACCTATTGTACTCCCTGTAAAACCCTGCAAAGAACCAAGATATACTGCTGCTGTGACAGTGTGGCTGAGGGTCCTCATCAGAAAATTTCCAAGAGACTCTGGAAAACGACCTAAGTGGTTAATTCTTTTTGATTATATAAGTACTGGCTCAGAAACCTGAATGAATCAATGCTTCTCTCTCCCTCTTCTTGTTTTTTTGTTATATCAGCTGTATGTCATGTGTAGTCATATATAGTGTAGCAAACATGCTTGCCCCTGACTGACGTTTTTTAATTTGGTACGATTTCCACTGGAAGGCACATATTAAGTATCCATTGTGTTTTCTGAGGAGTCGAATGAGGAGACCTTGTTTCTAGTTAATTAGTGCTCCTAGCTAACCAAAACAGTGACTTGTTTAGGTGTGCGATGTCCTGTTACAGCGTTTAAAGTTTTTGGATTAATGGAAGTTGTTTGTGTGGATCTTTGAGCACTCCCTACTAGTTCAGCTCCTCAGTGTTGCAGTGTGTACTGTCTCAATTGTCTGAGTATGTTAATAACCTTTGCTAGCATCTCCCTAGTCTCAGCTATGGAAAGCTGACCCTGGTCAGTTTGTGGTGTGTACGAAGCTAACAATGGCCTTGTTTGTCCTGGCAGCATGAGTTGGTGTAGGTGGACATTCTGTACAACGTGTGGTAGATGCCCATGAAACCAAATTAAGTGCTCAATGTAAGTCAATCACACATCAATAAAAACAAAAGGATCATATCAGACTGGTATAACAGGATGGAGGATCAATCTTCACGTGCTTTGTGAACAGCTCTACTGCACCTGCAGGCTCTATTTCAATCCAAAAATAAAATATTTAAGTCACAATAATTGTACCTGGTCTCACCTGTTCTACTACTGCATCCCCAGTTAATGGAAATCCCAATGCCATCATATGGGCTGTAAGCTCAGAGCAAACAGACATTGCTCACAAGGACTCAGTCATGATACTAACGATATGGGCTGGTCCATTGCATCTCTTCAGTGCTTAACAAATCCTCTCCAGAAGTGGACACCTCTCCTATCTTTGAGGAGGATGGTAAAATACCTCCAGACATCTCCGAGTGTGCAACTTGTTCTCAGGGTCCCCTGCCATTAGGGGGCCTCAAGGTCTGAGATCCGTGTTCTCAGCACCATGATGTGTTCTCAGCTTATTTGGTTTAGGGGGCCCAGATTCCCACAGTCCGAATAGGAAATACACTAGCTGGCATTTTAATATACATAATTATTTATTATGTATTATTCATTACAAGTCATATGTATCAGAATTAAGATATATATATATTATCCAAAAAGTTGCCTGTTGTGAAGAAAGCCACCAAACAGGTACGTGATGGTCACCATTTTTAAGTCTCGCTGGCGTTGCAGCGCGAAGCGCTGCCGCCGAGTACTATTGTTGCTGTGTTTCCTCCCAAGGGAGACAGACCTGGGCACGAGCCGATTCTGCCCCGGGCACGAGCCGATTCTGCTCTGTGACCGCGCTTCACAGTGGCACAGCTTGTGCGCGATAATTGACAGGCGCGCCCTCCAATCGGCTTCCCGAACGATGGTGATAGACTAGCGCAGCTGCCACAGACTCGTGACGCTATTACGCTGTGCGCGCTGTGTTGGGGGGTGACGCAC
The DNA here is from genome assembly GCF_964204655.1 of Triturus cristatus. NCBI lineage: Eukaryota > Metazoa > Chordata > Amphibia > Caudata > Salamandridae > Triturus > Triturus cristatus. The sequence continues at coordinate 451,082,729 of NC_140593.1, read as the reverse complement.
TTGTATCCCTCGATTTCCACGCTGGTTGAGTGATGCATCTCCTCAATGTTTTATCATCACCAGAAGATTGACTTGCAGGAGTCTTTAAACCCCAACAACCAGTGGACCAGTGAAAACATCCTCTTCTGAACGTGCATTAACAGATTATTTAATTTTGTGAGACGAAAGAAACTAAGTGATTCCGTCATTGCTTTTTCATTATCAGCTTTGGTAGAGATGCAGACAGAAAGAAGTAAGCAGTTTATCTGGCGGATACTCTAAGAGGCAGTCGCATCCAATACCTCCCAACAACTTCCATCTATTAGAAAACATGCTATAAAAATAATCCAGAACGGTAATGTACACTATGTAATACGCATAAGCAGAAATTACAATTTCTCTTTGTATTTGCCACTTTGTGTACAACTATCAAAAGGGAAAGACGTACATTTTCCTTATTTTCACACTGTTACCAACCTTGATATGAAAATACCAGTCGTGTCTGATAAAATAATGGCTATCCAACCCGACCTACATGCGTCCACTGGCTGAAACAGCGTCAGGAAAAGACAAGATTGGCATTACCAAGAATCGATCTGGTGGAACGCACGTCGCAAAAACTAACAGAGCTCTACCGCTGATCTGCTTCGTGTATACCCACTGTACTACCTAGAATAGAAAATCCAGTGAAACTGGCGTACCTCTCATTACGCGCCGCTGTCTATTGCGCGCGTGCACGGGATTGTCTCTGTCGCTTGCCTGTGTTGCCCCTCCCATAAGTCCGCTTGTGCTGCCCCTGAGCGTCCTGCGCGTCCCTGTTTTGCCACTTAGCGCGCCCCCGCTCTCTGCTGCTCGTTGGGTTGTGGCCGTAGTGGTTCCGCTTCCCCCCCTTTGGGTCCGCCATTGCAGCACGCGTTCCGTGTGTGTGCGAGAAAGCGAATAGGCGACGGAAGGCTCAACCCGTGACTGGGAGGAGACCCCGGGAGCGAATCAAACAACTTCACCTGCTGGCAGAGAATTGGTGGTAAGATCCGTTAGCGAAGCTGACGAGTGTAAACTCATCCGTATTATTACCCTCATCCCTTTGAATCTCCCCCAAAATATCAGTACCGGAACATCCAAATTGCTATGTGACCAACGCAATTCCCAAAACTTTGCTCCACTATTTCTCATTGACAGCTCTAACTATTACAGCCTGTCCGTCATCATCAAGATTCTTAAAGCATCTACCCTCACATTCTTCCTCTGCTAAGTTCTTAGTTACCTGATCCCACCAGTCTCTCGCCGGTGTTTCTCCTTCCCATCATCAGCTTCTTCCCACGAAGTGCTCCTATCCATAGGCTAGACTTGTTAACCCAAATATATATTAATTTGCAGACAAAATATGTTGGTAGATGTTAACTTCCTAGGATTGAGGTCAACCCTTGAAAATAATCAGTTGCTTCCGGTTTCCTTTACGTTGTTTGAAGCGATGCTGTTTGGAATGTGAAGCGTGCCGCAGGGTGTGGGTTTTTTGCAGAAATGTTACCAAGGTATTCAAGGTGTTTTTCTAGCTTCGAAAATTAAAGAGAGGGCGTGCATGAAGGCCTGTTCTTTCATGTTTTCACGAGTTGCCTCTGCCTTTAGGCGGTGCAGGATAAACATTGTTCTAATTTCCATCCCTCAGGGCAAAGCAAATATGATAAAGTACACAAACTGTTTGTACACGCTCACGCTGAGTAATCCATCTTCTCAGTTAGGAGAAACAGCTCCCTGTCCAACACACATTGATCACTACTTGACATAAATGATTTCTTTAGGGTTTACTAATGTTCATTATTAAAGTCGATTTATTAAAGTCTGCAAATATCTTATTTTGGTTTTGTGATCGGCTCTCTGTGCTATTACGATACCTATCGATATTTGATTGTTCGATGCGCTTATGTATTGTTCCGCAGGGTATTATTTCATTTTAGGGCAAAACCTATTTTATGAATAACAATATTGCTGACTATAATTAATTGATACGTCGCGTTATGGACCGATTATTTACTGAACTGTTGACTCAGCTGCTAGTAGTAGAATATGTCAAGCATGACTTGCTAAATTGGAATTTTATCATAAATTATTGAAAGAAACAGAATACATTTTGCTTCAAAGCCTCTTGAGACCTTTATTTGAATATTATAGGGACCTTTATTACATTTCTTCACACTAAACTGCACTGGTGATGGCCTGAAGCCACTCGTCTCTTGCTGCTATACCTCATATGATACTTTAAGAATCACCTTCTCTCGCAATTTCTTCATGCTAAAAGTATTTAAAGGGTAATAGCACTGGTTAGTGAGCAGGTCTGTGTTTCAAACTGATACCTCATATAGCCTTCTTTGTGTGTAGTGCATTACTCTTTTGAGTACTTTGTACTTGTAGACATCATCGTTAAAGTGGCTGTATCAGATGAGAAATGAGCGGGATGGCCCTGTCAAATCATCCAAGCAAGGTTTACTATCATTATTCGTTATTTTCATAGCAATAAAATCCTAAAGGTACACAAACCCTGTGAAACAAACAACTCTGCTCAAATTAAAACAGAAATGTTTTAATGCTATCCTAAAATGAATAATATGTTAAACTTGAGAGTAAGTACTTTGTCTGAATTGCTTACTTTTTTGGTTAAACAAGTTTAACATAACCAAACTAGGGGATTTCAACTATGTCTATTGCCGCTCGTGGATATTGACTGACCTCTGAACCGGAGCTGGGATCGCGCTCCATTTGCCTTGCTGGACCCGTGTGGACGCCTGTGTTGTGCCCTGAGGGGAAGCTGTGGGGGTTTGTGCCTGCCGGGACTGCGAGGACCAGGGTGCTCCCGGCACAATCCATCTAGCACACCTATTGCCTCTTCCCGGCCCCGCCTCCTTAAAATCACTCAAAAGCCTCGCGGCCCCCGCTTCGCGGGAGCCGCTCGTGGATATTGACTGACCTCTGAACCGGAGCTGGGATCGCGCTCCATTTGCCTTGCTGGACCCGTGTGGACGCCTGTGTTGTGCCCTGAGGGGAAGCTGTGGGGGTTTGTGCCTGCCGGGACTGCGAGGACCAGGGTGCTCCCGGCACAATCCATCTAGCACACCTGTTGCCTCTTCCCGGCCCCGCCTCCTTAAAATCACTCAAAAGCCTCGCGGCCCCCGCTTCGCGGGAGCCGCTCGTGGATATTGACTGACCTCTGAACCGGAGCTGGGATCGCGCTCCATTTGCCTTGCTGGACCCGTGTGGACGCCTGTGTTGTGCCCTGAGGGGAAGCTGTGGGGGTTTGTGCCTGCCGGGACTGCGAGGACCAGGGTGCTCCCGGCACAATCCATCTAGCACACCTGTTGCCTCTTCCCGGCCCCGCCTCCTTAAAATCACTCAAAAGCCTCGCGGCCCCCGCTTCGCGGGGGCCGCTCGTGGATATTGACTGACCTCTGAACCGGAGCTGGGATCGCGCTCCATTTGCCTTGCTGGACCCGTGTGGACGCCTGTGTTGTGCCCTGAGGGGAAGCTGTGGGGGTTTGTGCCTGCCGGGACTGCGAGGACCAGGGTGCTTCCGGCACAATCCATCTAGCACACCTGTTGCCTCTTCCCGGCCCCGCCTTCACCCTCCCTCACTACCTATTAAGACTGCCCTCTCCTCACGCGCTAGCGGGACGCGCGCGGGACAAGAGCCGGGGCTAAGACCGGGCAAAGAGCGGGCCCTCTGAGGCCCTCAGAGACACGAGGAGACCGGACCGGGGGAATCCCCTTCATTTTCCAGTAAACGTGAGTTGTGCGTTCGATATTTCTAGCACTATTATAGCTGAGACTGTATCTACTAACGCTTCCACAACAAACGGTGCCCCAACCAAAGGCACACTGGTTGACTATTTTAAAAAGGTTGTTGTGCCTACGGATAAGGAGACCATGCTCGCTGAACGAAGGGCTGAGCGACGCCGCTCTATAGAGTGTATTAAAAATAGGATATCATTGGACAATGCATCTCCTTTGACTTTGACTCCGTCTCTCATTGTGCTAAGTTCTCCTACCTTTACGCAGGAGGCATTAGCTATTGATAACGTCCCTGAGCTGCTTAGAACCATTGATCCTACATCCAGCAACTTTAACTATTCGCCTGGTTCAACCGATCTGCTCCCTCCCAGCTCTAGTATTTTTAACAAGGAAACCGATACTGTCACCATTCCCTCTCAATCTAAGGTTAAGGCCTCTACTAAGAAGGTGGGGAGGGTGTTGGTGCCTAAAGCTCCAAGGCCCCCTCCCTCCAAAAGAAGAAAGAGGCTAGGCAATCTGCCAAAAGATAAGATTAAACACACTGATTTTGGCAAAGGCCCTATGCAAACTGCAGGTATAACATCTTTGACAAAGGTTCCATCGCCGCCACTAATAACACACGACGTGGCCATAACATCTCCTACCTCCTTGGCATCCCCCCCTTCTGATCTGTCTCGCTCTCCGTTGCCCCTACCTAATTCAGGTCCGATGCCACCATATCTTGAGGGCATCGAGCAATTGATAAGATCATTTACTCTACCCATTATTGAACGATTAAAAAATATAGAGCTATGATTGGGGGACCTAGAATCTTTAATCATAAAACATCCGGGGTCACGGAAAGATCCTGCTCACCCAGTCCCGCCCCCCCCTATGGTATCAGCTTTATCTCCTACTTACACCAGGATTAACGAGATAGGTAGCTCTAATTGCCAGCATAGGGCCAAGCCTCCTCACACCACAACCCACCAATGCCATGGACAAAATGATGTGGGTGAATTGAGAAAGGAAACAACAAACCCCATCTTAGTAACGACTTCAAATGAGAGGGGTGGGAATCAACACTTAGCTAGGGCAAGAGACCAACATAGTCACCAAGTCAACCTACCCCCAGAGGCGGTTCCATATGTAGTAGTGCTAACAGAAGTTCCGCCTTTGGAAAAGGGCAAAACTGAAGGCTATTACGAACTCAAAAACAAAACCATGCACTGGCTTAGGTCAAACAGACCCCTCCCTCTCAACATCAATGGGGAGATATTGCATGTCCGGAGACTTCCTTGGCTAGGGCGTAGAACCAAAGACCTCGAAGGGGATGTAATCATTATCAACTTTAGAGACCCCAGAGCAGTCAATTACATCTTAGACTACCCCTTGGGTAATACCTGGGGGTCCATAAATCCCCGTGTACTGTCATACTTCTACCCAAGACCTGCAGTCTCTTACAATGTATATCCCAGGGCTCCAGTACAAACGTTGACGCATCCCCACACGTTTTTAGCAACCTCTATTCCCCCTGTTAAATATTGTAATATGTATGCACCTACCTCTGCGGCCCACGGAAATGTAGCAGAATGGGCTACGGTACTCCCTGGGAATCACAGACACGGTCCATGGAGGGTGAACCACAGGCCACCATTCACTCCCCTTGAAGTCGCAAATAGATTCGGGGCCTTATCAGGAGTCGATGATTGCGACTGACATAGTACTTCTCTTGACCACGGGCTCAGTACCTTGGTAGACCAGGCTGAGGACACGGATCCGATTCCCAAACTGCAGATTTCTTGCCCACAATATTCTATCACTGCTGGGCTACCCCTGCCCTTATCTGAGACTCATATAGCGCCCCAGGAATATGCTCCGGCGGCCGCAGATGAAACAGCTATAAATCCTTACCGCTCTGCACACAGGGAGGAGAGGGTAGAGGCGGAGGGCGGTTGTTTGTCAAGAAAGACCAATGTGACACAGGGTTCCTCATTTAAAGTACGGAATGATGCGGGGGGTCTGTGCCCCTCCAAGGCCGGTAGAAAGCACTTTGCATGAGATTGCTACGACCACACGTAGGGCTATGAGGTCATTAGAAATACTGTCATGGAACGTGGCTGGGCTGCCTAACAAGTTGGATAACACTGACTGGGAAACCTTTATCAAAGAATATGATATATGCATGTTCCAAGAGACGTGGGCCAGAGAAAACCATTGTTACCCTGGGTTCGCAACTTTCAATGTCCCAGCTAGATGGGGTGGGAAGGGACGCCCATCTGGAGGTTTATCAATATGGATCGCTTGTCATCTAGGCTGTATGGCTGAGGTGGTAGAAACGAATTCATCTGACATCCTGTGTGTGGTCTTGCGTTGGCCCACTGGGATGGGTCTGACCTTGGTAAATATATACTCTAGACCGGTCGGAGTTGCGGCCACCTCAAGGACAATGGAGGATTTAGTGACTTTCCTTGACTCTCTTACCGGTTCAGATACACTCCTGGTTGGAGGGGATCTTAACATCCAGTTTGAACCACTCCCGACTTACCTAGATGGGATCAGTAGTGAGGAGGATGATCTCTGGGGAATCCCAAGCATTGTAGGCCCGCCAGTTAGGTCATCATCACCCCTCCTACTGCAAGTTTTAACATTAACTCTGGCAAATTCACTCAGAGCATGCAATGGCAGGTTCCAAGGGGACAACCCGCCCCAACCAACTTTTAACAGACCAGGCCAGGAGTCCCGGATTGATTACATAATGATCAAACTCCAGGATTGGAAACTGGCTTTAGATTTTAAAATAGTTCCAAGGTTAGATAGCGATCACAACCCCCTAATCCTTTCACTAGCCACAGATGGTTTTCTTAAGGGCGAAGTTCCAGGAAATAGACTATCTGCCCCCAGTCTCACCTTATCCAGTAATAGGCGAAGAATAAGGTGGGACAAATTGCTAGAGAAACCGACCCGCATAAGGACCATATACGAGCAAGTGGCATTAACCCTTGAAAGAGTGGAAAGTCTCCTCCCTCAATTGTCCTCGCCAGAAGGTTGTTCTCCCCTCGAGGATATCCATCAGACCCTCTGCGATAACCTTGCCGAGGTATTGAACCCTGTGGTCCGGGGCAGGAAACTGAGGAGAGAAAGAGCCTCATGGTTCAATGCCAGTTGCAGGGGAGCTAAGAAAGATCTTCTCCAAGCGTTTAAAAACAAGGAAGCCTCCTCGGTGATTAGGGAAAAAAGGGTTGCTTACAAGCTCCTCCTTGAATCTGCCAAAATAGACTGGGATTGGGAGAACTGGGCAGAAATAACAACTACTTTCAAAATCAGAGATTCAAGGAAATTCTGGCATATAGTCAAACATGGCTCAGCCGAGCCTGTTATGGCTATAGAGGGCAATATTGCACCTGAAGTTTGGGAAGAACACTTCTCATCGCTCTATAGTAGGGCTGGGCTAGACCAAATTGGAATTCAGGCCGGGAGCCCAGTGGCCTTCACCACTGATATTCACTCTGAGATGGAAGATTTTAACTTGGAGGAACTGGAAACGGCAATTACTTGCCTTTCCTCAGGAAAAGCGCCAGGCCTAGACAAGCTCCCAGGTGACCTCTTAAAGCATGAGGTGAGAATTTGGGCACCATACTTCCTGGTACTGTTTAATGTCATCATCCATGGGATGGCGGTCCCTCCAACTTGGCTCGGGGCGGAGATTGTGCCCATTTTCAAAAGGGGCTCACCTCTGCTCCCTGCTAATTACAGACCGATCAGTCTGATAGACGTCCCACAGAAGCTTTTTGCGAGGCTTCTGTTGGATCGACTCTTGGACTGGATCGAAGAGAGGGACATCCTGAGCCCCTTTCAGGCCGGGTTTCGTCAGAAGACCTCCACCATAGACCAGGTCTTTAGGCTGTCCCTTTTATACTGGAAAACAATACAGTTGGAGGGTGGCAGTCTCTATACTGTATTTGTGGACTTAAGGGCAGCCTTTGACCTGGTTCCACGCGGCAAGCTCTGGGAAGTCCTGGCGAATGTTGGGGTGCCAGCTGATCTTCTGACCATGATCATCCGCCTCCACACAAACACTTATGCTCGTGTGAGGTGTGGTAGACAGGGTGCACTCTCAAATAAGTTTCCCGTTGAGAGAGGGGTAAGACAGGGGTGCGTACTTGCACCAACCCTGTTTTGCCTCTTTGTCAACGGTGTCATTGACCACCTCAACGGGGTCCCCAATTCGGATGTCCCGAAGTTGGCGGGAAGGAGGGTTCCGGCAATTATGTTCGCGGATGATACCCTCCTTCTCTCCAAGTCACCGATGGGAATCCAGCGTGTGCTGGGTGGATTTGGGGACTTCTGCAGAGAGCATGGATTGGAGATAAACACTTTAAAGACTAAATTCATGGCCTTCAATCCGCCACCCAGGTTCCACCGTATCCCTCGCATAGGGAACAACATACTCGAACGAGTAAACACCTTTGAATATCTCGGTGTTACACTCAACGAGGAATTGGGGTGGGGTCCACACCAGGAGAAAGCTAGGATGAAACTGGTGCAACATATCGGTGGAATACTAGGGATGTTGGGGAAGAACAGGTCGACCCTTAAACCCATAGGCCCACCTCTTCATATTTATAGGGTACAAGCCAGAGGAGCAGTCACATATGGGAGTGAACTATGGGGTCACAAAGTACTGGACAGTTTGACAAAGGAGGAGAACAGATTCCTCAGGTGTCTAGTAGCTCTTCCTCCGAGTACACCTCTAGTGCCTCTAAGACTCGACCTAGGCATTAGACCCCTGGAGGAAGAATTGGCACTTCGTCCCGTGATCTATTGGCGTAGATTGTGGACGGTGCCTGAATTGATTCATTACAGACAGGGTTTTCAGGAAGTTCTCAGCTTCCCAAACTCGGGGAACATTGCCTGGCTTAAATTCGTAAGGAATAGTTTGGTGAGCCTAGGTCTAGATGCACTATGGAACGATCCTTGCAACGCCTGTTCCAAGCTTTCTAAAAAAGCTCTAACTAAATTGTATTACGATTCTAAGGCTCCCTCACTTCGACCTTCTAAATCTCTAGGGTCCTTAACAAATCAATTCCTTTACATGAAGAGTATTTACACCTTTGAACTAGCCCTTGACAATGTTTACCCTGCAATAATCAGGAAGCTTTATTTGCAATGGAGGCACGGGTCTTTGCCAATTCGTGCTTTCACTAGCTCCTGGTCTGTGTCGACACCCAGTATTTGCCCGGCATGCAGAGAAAGCGATGAAACTGAGCTGCATCTTATATTTTTCTGTCCGGGCTATACTGAGGCGCGCAGAAAATGGATCATTCCCGTCTGTAGGAATCTGGGCTTCACCAGGTGCCACGAAGCCTTCAGAATTCTTAAGAGCGAAATGGCTGTACACATTGTGTTTGCTGTGGCAAAATTTCTGGGGGCTCTTTGGCACAAACGGAAAAGGTATCTAAAAATGTCAATATGATTCATTTGTATGTAACTAGCACGTATTAGCCGTGTGGCTGCACCATTTTTAATCATTTTATCTATTGTTCTTAAATGTTTTTATATTCATTTTATGTACTTTTATGGAGATACTCCGAAATAAAGTTTTCCTTGACTTGACTTGGTTTTGTGATCGGCTCTCTGTGCTATTACGATACCTATCGATATTTGATTGTTCGATGCGCTTATGTATTGTTCCGTAGGGTATTATTTCATTTTAGGGCAAAACCTATTTTATGAATAACAATATTGCTGACTATAATTAATTGATACGTCGCGTTATGGACCGATTATTTACTGAACTGTTGACTCAGCTGCTAGTAGTAGAATATGTCAAGCATGACTTGCTAAATTGGAATTTTATCATAAATTATTGAAAGAAACAGAATACATTTTGCTTCAAAGCCTCTTGAGACCTTTATTTGAATATTATAGGGACCTTTATTACATTTCTTCACACTAAACTGCACTGGTGATGGCCTGAAGCCACTCGTCTCTTGCTGCTAGACCTCATATGATACTTTAAGAATCACCTTCTCTCGCAATTTCTTCATGCTAAAAGTATTTAAAGGGTAATAGCACTGGTTAGTGAGCAGGTCTGTGTTTCAAACTGATACCTCATATAGCCTTCTTTGTGTGTAGTGCATTACTCTTTTGAGTACTTTGTACTTGTAGACATCATCGTTAAAGTGGCTGTATCAGATGAGAAATGAGCGGGATGGCCCTGTCAAATCATCCAAGCAAGGTTTACTATCATTATTCGTTATTTTCATAGCAATAAAATCCTAAAGGTACACAAACCCTGTGAAACAAACAACTCTGCTCAAATTAAAACAGAAATGTTTTAATGCTATCCTAAAATGAATAATATGTTAAACTTGAGAGTAAGTACTTTGTCTGAATTGCTTACTTTTTTGGTTAAACAAGTTTAACATAACCAAACTAGGGGATTTCAACTATGTCTATTTATTACAGGTGCATCTAAATGGAAATTCACAAACCAGCAACTTGGCTGTGTTTCAGAGCATTTGCTCACTTTTGTGCTAATCTAAGAAGATTAGCCTCTTGCTGTGAATTAATTGCTTAGAGAAGCCTACGTGACCTGTTTAAAATAGTTAAATAATGGTGTTTCCAAGAGAGTTGGAACGAGGTATGACTAGACTAGGAGGTGACAAAGTATGAAAATTTGCCTTGCCTAGATGCTGCTGATTATTCTGAAATAGGGAGTGTGTGAAAAATGGCCATGACTCTTAGTAGGGAAATTTGTAGAATAAATGGCATTTGACCCTTGTACCCGGAAAACAATGCAGGGCAAGTCAATAACAGTTTCTGCTAAATGTAAAGTTTCAAGGTGAGGTGTTAAAACGACTGCTGATTTTTACACCTACTAGAGAATAGCAAGTTGACGCAGAATTGGGTGAGTGATGCAATACGAATAGTTATGGTCATTTGTTAACCTTCCACTCAGAGTGCACCGTAAAAATGGTCGCCTGGCAGTGCATTGGTGCTGCTACAAGATGCAGTACTCGTGGCCTGCTCTTGAAGGAGGCTAACAGCGGCAGAGAAACAAGAAGAGAATTACTTCACCTCATCATAATTGTTCTGAGTAATTGTCTGATACGAAGTGGAGTGGAAGCGCGGAAAGAGTCGCTGCATGGCTTGAGTAAGGAGCAGGAGCCGAATTAAGAAAAAACATCAAGTGATAACTTCAGAATAAATCTGTACAAGTTGCGTGATAAACTAAATAAACTATGTAAAGGAGCCTTTGACTCTAACTTTTCGATAAAAAGGAAAATTCATAAAAAGCAAGTCTTGCATTCCATAGCCACGGTCCGTAGACTCTGTGATGCTTATGCACTACCGAGATGGAGACCTCAGTGGACCTGGAGGTCTTCTTGGGTTTAAGCAGAGAGCAGAAAATGATGTGCTGTCGCTTTTTGTATAGTGGTCAGAAAAATACAAATAAGAACCGGGGTATCAAAGATTGGACTGCAAAAAGAAGAGGGAAAACCAGAAGAGTAACTTGCTCCATCTAGGCTCCCAAGTTTTGGACCAACACCCCCATCAACATCAGAACTGTTCCAATACTGCTACAGCACACAAATGATCAGAAAATCTACCTCTTCAGTAAATATAGGTTTTGCTACCCTCAAACATTCTGCGTGACTGAAAACAATCCTAAATCTTAACTCGGGACTCCCAACGTTACTCAAAACTCCATTGCACTGCAGCTAGCTTTACGCTTTATATATACCTATGCATTCATACATGCATACATACACATTCAAAACTAGTGAAAAATGAAAAAGAGAAATTTCTAACTGAAATGTATTCATCTGTATTTTATGCACTCGCATGAAGCAAGTGGCATGGGCCATTGGTTGCTAAATTCAGATATGGCTTTGACAACCACTCCCTTTAATTCTAGGGCATTATTACCTTATTAATGTAACCAATTCTTCAGTATTTGGCATTTTGCACACAGCTGGTCCTGGATTGTAGACACATTGTTTCGCTTCCCTGCATCCCTGTGGAACCGCTACTGGCCCCCAGCTGCAGAAAATATGCTGCATGGCTAAATACTTATAAGGCCCTAAAGGTGAGACCTATTGCACTGCAAATGCTTTTTCTTTGCAGCTATCTATTGCCTCCTGTCGCACGCATGTCCTCCTCTTCACCTGCCTTCCATCTCCCTCGCTTTCCTTCTCCCTTCTTTCCATCTCTTCCGCTCTTTCCCCTAGCTGCATCTTCTCTTCTCTCCCACTCTTAACCTCCCCCCCTTTCCATGGGCTTAATTTTAACAGGTGTCTCACGGAACGCCTATTATGCGTCGCACTTTTTTCATTTTCTGCCCCCTCTCTACCTTCCTCTCTTGCTTTCGTCACCCGCTCTCCCTCTCTTTTTTCGTGCCTCCGCTGTTCTTTTTCTCTCCAGCAGTCTATTGCCTCCTGTCACACGCGTCCTCCTCTTCACCTGCCTTCCTTCTCCCACGCTTTCCTTCCCCCCTTCTTTCGTCTATCCTGCTCTTTCCCCTAGCTGCCGCTTCTCTTCTCTCCCACTCTTAACCTCCACCCCCCCCCCTTTCCAGGGGCTTAATTTCTCACTCGACACCACCACAATATCACTCACCGCCACCACAGTATCAATCTGTACAAACCATTCAACAACAACTGGCTCTAATATGTTCTCTCAATATTTAGGCTTTATTACAAATGGCACAAAAAAAATGCTAATATTTAACTTCTGTTCTTGAATTTTAGGCGTAATTAAATACACTAAACATAATCTTCACAAGAGTTATTAACAAAAGTTTAAACGATTGCCATTATAATTTACATTAACTTTTATTTAAGTATTATTTGCAAAAATTAAAAGCCATTGTTATTTGTAATATCAATACATCTAAGTCACGTAAATACAACACATATTGCATTTCAAATGCTATAGGTGTCACATTTGCAACAGTTAAAACTATTGACATTGTACATGAGAAAGCTAGTAATTTCAATATTTTCAATACCAACACATAAATAAAAAAATTGTCAATTTACAATACAAAAAGCTCAAACTTTCCAAATGCGAGACCTATTGCATTGCAAATGCTTGTTATTGCAGGGAGCATCAAGGACCATCAGCTAGGTTTTCACAAATAACAGTCCAGCAGGTCGACGCGTTTCGTGATCTCTCACACTTCTTCATAGACACTGGACACTGAGCAGAATCATGGCGGTTTCAAGGCACCACTAAATAATCGCAAACCACAGTGGGCGTGGCCTCAATAAAGCCCGATGGTCCTTGTAGTGCACTCTCTTCCTAAAATGAGAGCCATGACTTTGCCCAGCAGTTTTAAAATATTAAGCCCCAGTGGGTGGTGAAAACCGGGCTTATGTCCCCACTGCTACTCTTGTGCTGGCTCCTGTCTCCATTACGGCGACGTCCACCCCCACACTCCTACTTCTAAAAACATTCATACTTTAGTTTAGTGATTCCCTAGGGAGAGAAAAGGTGCTGCTCTTACGTTGCTGCTTCAGAACAGGTAGGGAAGGCAAGCAAATGTTTTTGTCAGTGATTGTTGTCACCGAACAGCATTAAATGTTGTCCGTCTATAGATAGCAATGCTATGTAACCCGAGTGAACAAGAAAAGGTTGACCCCCTACAGATTTGGTATCACTCCTGGTACAGAGCCAATGCAAGATCAGTAAATGTGGCCACTGACTTAAAACGCTTACTGAATGTACCATTTTGTTTTTACTTTGTGCACAGCCACAAAGGATCATCTGGATCAAGGAACTGCACCAGTGGACGTCTGTGGTGAGAAATTCACCATTATGGAGTTTTCTTGAACTAAGCTACTCCTTACCCCTTCCCCTGATATAAGCGTTTGCAGTATTCTCTCTGTTGACCCTCTGACGTGAATATACATATTGAAAGGCATTCACATGCCTCCATTGTCTCCTCCATCCTTCTCCCATCCACTCTTCAACATTTTAACCAAGTGTTTTTTCCCCCATTTTACCACATGTATTTATGATAATTTCTATTTACTTTTGAGTTTATTCGTCTGGGCATTAATAATGGTGTTTTTAATTGTGTTTAAATGTGTCTGCACTGCCTTTATCACATCTGCAGGTTACTTCTTCAAATCCCAGCAAGACACAATCTACTTTACTTCCTCCCAAAGTCAGTTTATTCAGTAGCATTAGGGTTGATAATAGTAGAGTGTGTTATTTATGGTGCTAAGAAACCACTACATAAAATTAAGGATCTGATTTAGAGTGCGAAGGAAGGGCTGTACTCAGTCAGGGTGACAAAGTGAAATACTCCGTTATCTCAATGGAGCACCCGTCCCCCACATTCAGAGATGTCTGATGACCCTGCACCCATCTCTTAATATTAGCAGTAACTGCAGTTCCTGTCAATATGTTAAAAGTTTGACGGGCGGCTCCGTCAAACACGACGGTTACCCATCAAACTTTTAACTTGTTTTCGCTTCTTCGAAAACAAAATCCCAAAACTGGATTTAGTTTTTGAAAAACAAAAACGAATGACCCCCCCCCACACCTTGGGAGTCGCTTACCACCAGGTTTTTCACAGAGGTAAGAGAGAATGAAAACTGGCCATTCAACTGGACACTCTAAATTGGATGGGCAGTCCAATGGCAAAACATTTGGCGGCCCGTAGTCCATCGGGCTGTCGAAGAGTATGTCAGCGACAGAGCTGGAGTAGCCTCCATCGCTGAAATACTTAAGATCCGCCTGCTTGTCAATCATTTGGGCGGACTGATGGTTTGGCGGAGACGGTACTCCGATGCAGTTGTGACGGAGTACCCTCTCCACCAAACTCTAAATCAGGCCCTACGTTGTTAAATGAAAAGTGTTACTTGGTGATTCTGAGAAGCTTTTTCATCCAGCAGAGATAAATATAACCTTTTCAAGAAATATTGGACTCTTTGTGCTAGACATCTAAATCCCTGCTCAGTCTGGGATTCTTGGAAATGAACAAAAATGTTTCCTACCCATTAAAATAATTTCAAGATGAAAAGCAGAGATCCTATTTCTATTTGCTGCACTATTTGGTACTTTACAAGATTGCAACAGAGAAGGAAGGAACCACAATCATCTGTAATTATTTTCATTTTTATTTAATACAGACTAAACTGTCATCCCACACTCTTTGAAAGGAATTTTCCATCCTTGAAAAACTGGAAGAGAGGACTGGTCACAGACGTGAATTGTGTGTGCCAAGGTGCTGTCTTTCTTGAGCTGTATCATTTATAAGAAAAATGGCTATAAAACAGGAAAAATCGATGCTGTTTTTGATAATTCATATGGGCAATAAACAAGCAAGTGATATGTGTATCTGATATCTTCTTGTTCTAGCACATATGGGATCCAGCTTATTAATGAAGAAAGATGATCGAACACAGTTGGATGAAAAAATGGTCCACGACAACTCAAAATGTGATTGTTTGTAAAATGGTAGAATATATAGACCATCAAAATTAACTTCAGTTGAAAGGGGGAATTTGGTGATATATGACAATTTGAGGGTATGCAAAGGAACCATGGGTCTTTATGTACAAAGCTATTTTGTGGTCCCAAAGGCTCCAGTTTTTCAAACCAGAGCCTTTGCAACCATAAAATAGCTTTTGGATATGTATTAACCTAAATTGTGATTCAGTAACATGTTACAGAATCGCCACATAGGTTTCTGAGTACATACAGAATTACAAATAAGAAGGGGCATGTTTAGGGCATCCTTTCTAATTTGCTGTTCCTTAAGATCTGTATCAATGGTTAGTGAGCAAAATTGCAGTCACAAGCCATTCATAGGTTACCGACTCCTCAAAGGGGGGGTTAACCCATTTGCATATGAGAATGGGTGACCACGGGACGTTGTTCCTTTGTGAATGTTGACAAAAACATTTTTTAGGGGTAGTTAGTAGTCTTCGGAGCCACTGCTAACTCCTAAACAGAAATATTTGTGAAACTTTCAATTTTTTTTATAATGCATCCCATTTTCCTTCAAGGAAAATGGCCTGTGTTTCCTTAAAAAAAATTGCTTTATTTAAAAGCAATGAGTGACATAGTGGTCTGCTGACCCCAACAGGCCACCATCCCTGTGATGGCAGTGAAGTGTAGTGGGTTGCAATTTTCCTGAACTAGTCCACAACTGAAAGACTTACGGCATAGGTCCCAACCCCAGTGCAAGCTTGAAGACCGAGTGAAAGAGGGGAGGCAGGGGGAAGGTAGAGGGAGAGAAGGGAATGAGAGGGGGACAAGAGAGAGGAGAGAGGAAGAGAGAGAATGGACAGATGAAAAGAGAGAGATTGTGCAAGGAGACAAAAGGAGCGTGGCTGGTTTAACCATTGTTGCTAAGGCTGCTTTTGATTCCCCAGTCCGGCCATGGTTCGATCCACCTCAACCTCAGAAAACCAGACCATGTGAAACCAGCATTGAAAACTTTCCATTGCCTCTCTGTAAAATCAAGAATTACGTTTAAAATACTATGCACAATTCTCAAGGCATATTAGGGATAAATCCAAGGATATTTACAAAAACTAGACCATCGATGCATACTAGAAGAGACTTTCACCCAACCTCTCTAACCAAATCCTACAGAGGGTTTTTAGACGATGAAGGGGGAGGATGATGTCAGGAGGTGGAAGGCCCCAAACTCTGGATCAATTTGAACCCCACTCTCTTGACTGTAGCCAAATCGTCAGTGCTTTAGAAAACACCTGAAAATTGAGTTATAGTTTGTAAATGTATTCAAATGAAAACATTTAAGGGTAGGAACTGAAGAATACTGACTAGGAATACCTCACGTTAAGCTGGCCTGTAGCTACCCTATGCAGATTCTTTTTAACCATTCTTTTCTGGTCTATTGATTGCTTCCAAAGGACCTTATTGTGTCTTTTTTTTTTAGTACTTTTTGAAACTTTTTAAAACTCTGCAGATCCATAAATAAATAACTGTTGGTGGTTGTATTTATGTTCCATGGCCTCTGTCCTGCCAAGTTAAGGCGAGGTCTGGACACAGCATTCTGAAAGCAAGTCAGGGCTGGACAGGTTGTGCTAAAAGCTCAGAAGTAATGTGACACACGCTTCTGAAATCATCTGCACCGCTTCATTCTAAGGGGTAACCCTCCATATTTTGTTGGATGACAAGTGGATGTCTATGCATCAATGCCATTCGTGTAAGTCCCTGTGAGGCTCCAGACGTTTTATGCAGTTGTATGTTTAGCAGAAAGTACCTTCAGTTACAATAAGCGGTACATAATAATTGCCTACTAAGTGTCACTGTTGGTTGTGGATTCCGGACTAAAGCCAGTTGTTAGAAAGTGCGTTGCAGTGTGTTAATAAGGAATTTGGAAATCACCTTTCTGTGCCTGTGTGAAATCAGGGAGGTACTACGTGGGGATTAGTGTTAAATTGTATTTTCATAGTGATTGCTTTTTCAAGCAGATGTCCTGCTTAAGGTCTTATGATTAAAACAAATTCTGAAAGAATATGTGTTTCATGTTTGGAATTTTACCATGGCTGATTTTCCAAAACCTGCATTTGTCATTTCTGTTATTTTTTCACAATTAACAAAAAACATCATTTTATTAAAATACAAACATTGTGTCCAATGTTAATTCCACAGCAATTTGCAGTGAAACTGTCATTTCCCCAGTAGCCCCTGCTTGTAGGAGTATATACCCATTGTTCATCGAATCATCATATTTAATTACAGGACAGACATAACCACTTAATAATGAGCTTAATATTTTTTTAGTTCGCTGGGTTTCTATGCAAATATTATATCGAAACGCAAATGCCAATGACAATATATACTTCTGTTATTTTTCTTTCTCATCTATCTGTTACTTTGACGGACTTAACAAAGAAAAGTAAAATACGGAGCAGTGGAGACGGTATTACCACTAACATTCCAACAGATGGCAGTCTAACCCTGTACTGAAATATCTGTAGCTGTTAGAACGTCTTTAGTGAAAGAAAAAGAAAGGGCACCCGTGTATTCTCCCAAAATAACTTATCTCGAATTCATTTTGCATGCAGCTTTTTCAAAAGGAAGTTGGGCGCAGAAAATATGAGTAGCAAGAAATGTACAGATTAGAACACATAAAAGTGAAAATAGCGCTTTCCTAAGTCAATTTCTATTATTTCTGTGAACTCAATTGAGATAACAGCATGTCTCACAAAAATGTACCTGACAACCACTCAAAGGCTTGTTTATGTCC
Organism: Triturus cristatus; assembly: GCF_964204655.1. Taxonomy (NCBI): domain Eukaryota; kingdom Metazoa; phylum Chordata; class Amphibia; order Caudata; family Salamandridae; genus Triturus; species Triturus cristatus. The sequence goes on along the minus strand of NC_140593.1, from coordinate 451,064,749 downwards.
GAACATATACATTAACGCTATTGCAAATCGATTAGCCTTTTACTTTCAAAAAACAGTCCTTAATTTCCTCTTACAAATTCCAGAATCACAACATCACTGAAATGTTGAGCGATGTAATATGTTGGAGTCTGTGTCGGATGCTGGCTCTGTATATACTATACCAAAATAATGTATAGTGTGCACAGAGTCCAGTGGCTCCCCAAAGGCTTACAGAGGTAAAAGTATATACTACTTTACTCTATTTGTTATAGTGTGGGTAAGCAGTAAGGCTTTATCAGAAGGTAGTGTTGGAGCATTTATTGTACACACTCTGGGAATAAATTATGGCACACACTCAAAGACTAAATTCTGACCAATTGTTTGTATTAAAAATATTTCTTTAGTTGTATTTTATTTTTAGAACCAAGCAGGACTTGGTGCAGATAAAGAGAATTGTACTTTTCAAGGCAGATTAATCAACAAGCAAGCTGGATGAGAATGACTTTCGTTACAAATTGGTTAAATATTCAAATACAGTTGTAATTACTTTTGATTACTTTTTAGAATACTTTGTGGATTACTTTTTCTTCTCAGTGTGATATGCCTAGATATCACACTGGGACATTTCCTAGATAAAAGGTAGGTAAACAGTTTTATCAAAACTGTTTCTTATGTTTCCATACGAAGCAAACACAAGGAGATGATGGCTGGAGCACTGAAACTTTACAGACACAATCCCCCAGTTACAGATCTGGGTTGAATCCATCATCATTCTTTAGCTCATTTCGCCACCTCAGTTCATACCCAGCTATATGCAAATCAGTCTTGACCCTGTGCCTCATGGGAACAGTCCAGCCCGAACTGCCAAGCCAGGTCTTCCCTGAACTGGAAACAAGCATCCTGGCACCGGTTTCTGGGTAACACCCTTCATCAGCCAGGCTAGCTTGAATCCAGTGGCAAAGTGAGCAAGGGACCCACATCAGGCATACCCTGAAACTTAGGGCGAACAAAGCAAACACAAGGAGATGATGAACGGAGCACGAACACCCTCAACACTTGAATGTTTTTCAGAGGAAAACAGTCAATGCAATCCTATGGAGAAAAATTAGGTTATCGGTTTGCAGATAAGTAAATGGTCTTGAGGGTTGAGTTTCTGGGGATAGAACAAGAGTTCCCTCAGGGTCAAGGATGCACTCAAAAAACACCCTCAGCGGCAATAGGGCGGCCGGGTGCAGAGTGCTGAGGCCCAATGTTATCCTATGGGACTAGGAGGCCGTCAGTTGGGGCTACTCTCGGTCAGGCCACAAGGTTGAGGGAGCAAAGCTCCCAGGGTTAACCTCGGGATAAAGGGGGATTCAAGTTAGCACACAAGGTGCACCCACAGCAGCACAGGGGCGGCAGGGTGCAGGGAGCTGGATCGGCGTTTGATGCCCTGTTGTTTTCAATGGGAGATCTCCAGTTCAAACAAACACTGCAGGTTTGGGCAAGGAGGCTTCCTGGGGGTGACTACCAGTTGGAGAGGTAAGTTGGGATGCTGGGGGTTGCCTGGAACCTGTCGGTTGGGCCATTCAAGCCGTGGAGCATCGGGTGCAGGGGTGTCTTGAAGCGTCAGATTTTCCTTACCAGCTCCGGCCGCGGTCGGGGGGTCCCTCCAGATAGAGGCTGCAGGCGTCGTCGGGAGGCTTGAGGTAGGTCAGGGGTCACCGGGCCCAAGTCTTGATCACTAAGGGGATCTCTTTGTGGTGTTGGTCCACTCGGGCCGTGGTCGTCGGGTGCAGAGTGGTGCAGACTCACTGATTCGGCTGGATCCAGAGTCTGGTTTTTGAGCAAGTCCAGTGCTCATGGGAGACAAAGTCTTTGTTGGGAAGGCGGGGCAGGTCCTCCAGGTTTTGGGGGGCTGCTGGCTGCAGGACATGCCGGGAGTCGGCTGGAGCAGGTCGGGATAGGCCAGTAGATCTGGGACCAAGGCAGTTGGTGTCCTCCTCTTCTTCCTTCAGCACAGTTCTTCCATCCTTCTTCTTTTTGCTTGTCAGTGGAGGCAAGTTTAGGGGGTACACCATAAATACTAAATTTAGGGGCATTTCAGGTAGGTACAGGACGGGACCAATGGGTCCCTCCCTTGGGGTGGGTACACCCTCTATTATTCCACCCTCCAGTGGAAGGGGGGCATAAGCTTCTCTCTATTTGGCTGGGTCCCCCCATCTTCAAGATGGTGGGGACTGGGAGTTGTGCTTCACCCCGCCTTCCCCACCTGAGGGGTGGGGATGGCAAAGGTTGGCACACTTGGCCTCCTATCTTAGTTTTCCCGCTAATTCTCCCTCCCACAGTAGGGGTTAGAACCAGTGGGGTCCAGTTGCTGGGAGCAACAAATGGCTGGGTCGGCTCACAAAGGCGGCAAGCCTTTGAAACTTTCCCTCTGTGGACCATGCCCATCCTGGGGCAGAATGCTTGGCACCTCGTCCCAGGATGAGCATTGTTTCAGACCCCGAGAGCAGCAGGCTCTCAACCCAGGGGTCCGGAAACATGTCTGGTGCTGGCAGCTGGCGAGCAGCCAGTCAGCCAGGACTCTAGCATTCGGTCGTTTTTCAGGGGGTATCTCTAAGATGCCTCTAAGTGCATTTGGCATTAAATACCAAACTGGTATCAGTGTGGGTTTCATGTACTTAGAATTAGTAAAACCATTTTGGTGCTGTGGAGTTCGAAATGACAAACTCCCAGACCATATACTCTTTATGGCTTTACTGCACCTACAATGTCTAAGAAGGGACTTGGACACCATAGGGGTACAGGGCTCATGCACCTGTACCCTCTCCAGTGGTATAGTGCACCCAGCTAGAGGAGTGACTTACCTATGCCATAGGCAGTGGATTGTAGGCATGGCATACAGGCATGTGTGCCATGTCGACTCTTCACTTTTCTCTGCACCAAAACACACAGCCTGACAGGGCAGTGTGTTTGTGTTAAGGTACAGGGCTTCTAAGGGTGGTACAATAGGTGCTGCAGTCTTAAGAGGGCTTCCCTGGTCATAATGCCCTTGGTACCCATGGTACCTTTTACAATGTACTTAAATGTGGCCAGAGAGGTGCCAATTGGGGTTGCAAATGTACAGTTCTAGGAAAAGAACATGGGTTAGCAGGAACCCAGGGGACACTTAGTCAAAGAGCATCAACATGAGGCAAAAGGTGGGGGGCAACCATGCAAAAAGGGGGCACTTTCCTACAGTATGGCCATCAATTCATGACAATTGCCAGAGATTGAGGGGATGCACTCCTGATTATTCAAGCTGCTGACACCGGACTCACCTGGAGGACTGCCGTGAGGGGAACGGCTTACACGGGAGTAAAAGACAGCGGTCTCCTATTTCGCCCAGTGCCGTGAGGGGAACGGACCTTCGGACTACTATTCCCGGCGTTCCTTGCTCCGAGCGCCAACTGCCGGCGTCACTTTGCAGCGCACGGGTTGCATTTAAGCTCCCTGAGTGCCCCGCAGCGCGGGACGCACGCGGGCAGCGCCCGGGCAAAGCCCGGGCCAAGGGCGGGCCCGTCCTTGCCCGTCAGGGACCGTCAGAGGCCGGGCAGGGCCACCTTATTGACATCACCTCATTTGGACCCTTCACCACATAAGGTACTGTTTCAAAAGTATGAAAAATGGATGTTCCTGGTTAATCTAAGAATTAGGCTTTGCTTATGTGATACGACTATTTGACTCTGGGACCTTACTCTTATTTGTTTATCCTTGAGTATTGCACTGTGTTGCTTAAAATTCTAGGGAAGATTTATAACAAATCACGCGATTGTTTCTTTCCATTTGTAAACATGAAAGGAAATGGTAAAAACTGTAAAAAATCTAGTTCGTCCATTTCCCGGCCAGCAACCAGGCATCAAACAGTAACGTCGCAATCTCTTCCAAGCCTGACAGCCATTGACAAAATGCTTCAGCAAACAATTGGAGTTGTGGCTTCAGCTATAGAAAATACGGAGAGGCGTTTGTCAATCACTCCCGCAATTCCTTCTTCTTCCCAAGTAGCGGAGGACGCTTCAATTGTTACCATCAATCCCCCTGATTTTAATTCCTCCCTCATGTGTTCCTTCGCTGAGCTGCCTTGTGCACAGCCCATCACGAGTGATACGCATGTCCTAGAGGTTGTTAATTCCCCATCCCACTCTACACTAAACAAGGTTACTGCAACTCACGCAGCAGACAAGAAACCTAGGACTGGGAAGAGAAAAGCACTAAGTAAAAACAAGCCTCTAACTAAATCTGCCATACTGATTGATGGTTCCCCTACCCCACCCCCTATACGAGCTCCTCTTTGGGCCACACATATGATACTTGACCTCCAGGCATATATAGAGCAGTTGCTTGGCTCGTATTTTAAACCTCTGCTATCTAGGCTGGATAGACTGGTTTCTACTATTAATAATGCAGGCCTTGGTAAAGCCCAACTGACTAGTTCCCCTGCAAACCCCTGCTCTAGCTCTGCTCCCATCTATGACAATCCCCCCACCAGATCCAAGACTTTACCTGTACCCCCTCAACTACTGGTCAAGACTGTTCCTGACACTATTTCTCCCCTGTCTAGGGACATAGTCACCGAAAGTTTGAAAACACAGAGGGAGGTCACTGAAGTTGGGGGAAAATGTCTAGACAATCAACCGAAGGTGAACAGAAATATTGATGGAGAGGGGTTCAACACCGCGCTGCCTTGTATAGATCTCCCGCCTGAGTCCCTACCGTATGTTGTTGTGCTCGTTGGTGTCCCCCCTCTATCCCAAGGGAAGAATGAGGACTACCTGGAACTTAAAAACAAATGTATGCACTGGTTTAACTCAAATAGCCCTCTCCCCCCTAACACCTTTGGAGAAATACTGGGTGCAAGGAGAATAGACTGGATTGGCCCTACACCCAAATCTATTGCAGGTAACTGTGTCATTGTCAACTTTAGGCACCCGCATACTGTAGATTATATCTGCATTAGGACACCCCCCAGGTCAAACACCCAAATCATCCCACTGCATCTGTCTTACTTCTATCCAGTATCTCAGCACAGATCAGGACAGAACAGAGGCACTAGGTGGGTGGGGGGGGAAAATAAATCCTATGATAGATCATGCCGAGAAATGACAATTCGGGAGGACCGATTACAGAATATCCCCCTGCTGTCACTATTTCCCCAAAATAATAGATTCAGCATGTTGGAGGAGGTTGACTGACCAGTCGTGATCCAGAGCTCTGCTCCTCAGTTAGATAAAATCATGGGTACCCAAATAGTTGTAGATAGGGGTAGTTGTGAGAGTAGTACTTTAGATTACGTACCAACGCCCCGCCCCATGAACATAGTTGCGGAAGAGCTGGAAGTAAGACAAACTACGGACAACGATGGGGTTTCTCCCCTCGAGGATTTACTGCTGGGAGTGAAACCTGGGGACACCATACTGGAAACCAATACCCAAACTTGAGAAATGCGCCCTAACTTAAATGATGGTGACCTATTGGATAGGAATAGAGCAATAGAAGGGGAAATAAAAATTTTGTCATGGAATGTGGCTGGGTTAAAAAGTAAGCTATCCAACCCCGAGTGGAGCAACTTCGCAGGCAGCCATGATATCTGCTTAATGCAAGAAACTTGGGCTACGGAGGAGAATACGAGGATTGGCTATGCCACTTTTGACATACCGGCAACCTCAAGTGGAAGAGGGAGGCCCTCGGGTGGTCTCTCAATATGGGTGGGGGCGCATTTGGGCGTTCAGGCAGTTCAGATTCCAACAAACTCCCTTGACGTCCAATGTGTACTCCTAACACTAAAGGATAACTCAACGGTTGCCCTAATAAATGTTTATTCCAGACCAGTAAAGAATGGTCAAGAATCTGGCACCATTGACGCATTAAAGCACTTCATATTGTCCCTTGACCCCCCAGCCCCCCTAATAGTAGGTGGTGATTTCAACTGCCAGTTTGAGCCCCTTGAGTCTCCCGACACGGGAGATCTGGACGATGAGGACCAGTTTTGGCATGTCTGGGAACCACAAATTTCTCCTGTTAGAGCTTGGACCCCGTTGGTCCTCCAAATTAAATCTCTATCCCTTGCATTGTCCCTAAGGGCCTGCAATGGGAGACTTAAACCCGATCGTCCGGGGCTCCCAACTTTTAACAGACCAGGCCATAATTCCAATATTGATTATATGCTAATGGAAACAAGACACTGGGATATGCTACAGGAGTTTAAAATCTATCCTAGACAAGACCGTGATCATAATGCCCTTGTTTTAACCCTCAAACCGGGAAGCTTTGGCCTAACAAACCCTTCCCCTGATCCAAACAGCTCATCCCTTCCTGTGTCGCTTTCTAATAATAGGAGGAGGGTTAAATGGCCCTATTTTCAGAATTCCCCCGCTAAACTGGCAAAAATATATCAGACAGTTCTACCTTTCCTTTCTGCAATGGGGGATGTAAGTGTAGAAAACCCAAGTTATTTCACCGAGATTCACACCCACTTAGTTGATAAGTTGGTGGATTTGCTCAATCCTGTGGGGAAAAAACAGCAGCAGGCTAGGACACATCCCTGGTACGATGACCTTTGCAGAAAAGCAAAAAGGGAATTGCTCTCAGCACTAAAAGATGAAGATAGGGTTAACCTCAAGAAACTCCGCCTAGAATATAAGAAGGCCATTTCCAGGGGAAAGAAGGACTGGGAGGAGCAAAGATGGAAGGAACTTAGGCTAACCCTTTCTCGAAGAGACCCCAAGGCGTTCTGGGCTATTGTGAACTCTGGTGAAAGTAGGGGAGTCTTGACCCCAACTGCAAACATAGCCCCACAAGTATGGCAAACGCATTTTGGGGAATTGTATGGGGACTTGGGCGACCCTCCAAAATCAGATTCACTGTTGGAGTGTAAACCCACGAGAGGGAGTGACCCTGTCCTTGGTGTTACTAAGATCTGTTCCTTTTTCGCCACCCCTGAGCCCCAACAGGAGCGCCAATTGTTTGCACCCTTGGGCAGCGAACGGAACAAGGATTCCCTGGTGGGTATGGGTATTCCCTTCCTAGAATCGCTCGAGGCCATTACCTTTAAAGAAGTAGAGTCTGCAATAGTAAGGCTTCTACCCAATAAAGATCCCGGCTTGGATAAGATGCCCCCGGACTTAATTCGCTCCCAACCAAAAGTCTTGGCCCCGTACTTGGTGGTACTTTTTAACTCAATCCTCAAGGGGGCTGATTTGCCAGACACCTGGCTGGGTGCGGAGATAGTCCCCATATTCAAGAAAGGCTGCCCGTTAAAACCGGCAAATTACAGACCAATCAGCCTTATTGACACCTCCCAGAAATTAATGGGCAGAATTATCTTAGATAGAATCTTGGGATGGATGGATGAAAAGAAGATATTGACTACACTACAGGCAGGGTTTAGATCTGGGATCTCAACCATAGATCAGATTTTCCGGCTACAGGTTTTATACTGGAAAACGGTGAGAGTGGAGGGTGGCAGCCTCTACCTCATCTTTGTCGATCTACGTGCCGCTTTCGACCTTGTCCCAAGAGGAAAGCTGTGGAAAGTCTTGGCGGATATGGGTCTTTCCCCCATCTACTGAATATTTTAATCAGACTCCACAACGGCAATTATGCCCAGGTCAGGTGTGGGAGGCATGGCGACTTGTCCGCACGCTTTCCTGTCAGGAAGGGCGTGCGCCAAGGGTGTGTTCTGGCCCCAACTTTGTTCAGCCTGTACATCAACGGTCTCCTCGACCACTTGGCTGACGTAGCTGACAACGATGCCCCTAGGTTGGCCACTGGGAGAGTGCCTGCTCTGATGTTTGCGGATGACACTTTGCTGTTATCCAAAACATCATCAGGCATCCAGCGTATTTTGGATGGTTTTTTCACATTCTGCACAGCCCGAGGCCTAGAGATCAACTTGGACAAGACCAAGTTCATGATTTTTAATCCCCCAAAGCAAACTCGTCCAAACCCCACCTTAAACGGCTCTCCTCTTGAGAGAGTCAGGACTTTTGTCTATCTTGGGATCACCCTGACAGAGAACCTTGATTGGGGTCCTCAAATCTCGAAATCAAGGCTTAGGCTGTCCCAAATAGTGGGAGGGATTAGCAAGGTCCAGTGTGCCTCGGTTTTTAAACCTGCAGCCCCGGTAGTAGAGATATACCGTCTGCAAGCCAGAACTGCTTCATTGTACGGGGTTGAATTATGGGGTCACAAAAATATCTCCAAGCTGACTATGGTTGAGCAGGGCTTTATGAGAAGTCTTGTGGGTTTGCCAATAAGTACTCCACTTATCCCTTTACGATTTGACTTGGGGATAGAACCTATTGAAGATTTAGCAACTTCGCGGCCCATGCTCTATTGGAAAAGACTCTGGTCGGTGCCAGAATTGGCACCCTACAGAGAGGAATTCCTAGAGGTCTGGGCCTTAATCATAAACAAGAACATCGCATGGTTATCCCATATCAAGGATCTTAGTACAAAGATCGTCAGGACCGATCTTAGGGAAACCCCGGAGGTGTCCTGTAAAAGGACATCCAAAACTGAACTCACAAGCCTGATAAGGCAACAGAGATTATTTACCCTTCATGGTTCAAGCTCTCTGGGGAAACTTACTAAAGAGTTTATTCTAATAAAAGCCGAAACACGAGCAGAGGTCTTCCTAGATGTAATTTATCCACCCCTTGCAAGGAAGCTCTACTTGCAGTTAAGGCATGGTAGCTTACCGCTTAGGGCATTTACTCACAAATGGGCAAAATCAGAAAATGTTGCCTGCCCGGCCTGTAACTACAATCAAGAAGATATATGCCATGTTTTGTTCTTTTGCCCTGCGTACCAATCAATAAGGCAAGAGTGGCTCATCCCCCTATGCAGGAACTTTGGGTTTAGACACTACATGCAGGCATGCAGGGTCCTAACATATGATACCCACCCCCCATCGTCTTTGCAGTGTCCCGCTTTTTATATGGCTCATGGCGAAGAAGGAAAAGCTTTCTGTAAATATCCTCGCCTTTTTACTAACTTTTCAGCTTTGATAACTCCAGTTTAATTCATTCTTAATCATTGTATTAACTTGATTATATTTATTGTTTTAATGAAATGTGTAATCTTGCATGTAATCTTATCTGTGCTCTTATGGTCTCTGACCGAAATAAAGTTATCTAAATGAAAAAAATGACATCACTCCTGCATTTTTTTTTTTTTTTTTTTTTATTATTTTTATTGCAGGAATTAGTAAATCTTTACATAATCGGCCAGCATTACATCTCAAGCCGGAGCGTTGAAACCCAACCCTCCGATCCCCTCCGGAAGTTGCTTACACAGCCGTTCAGCCCACAACCCTGGGGTCGGGCGGCGAAAGTCCGTGGGGGCTCAGGAGGTCGTCGAGGTCGGCCCGGAGGATTCGTTGTCCTTCATCTGCTTTTCTAAACAACCCTATAACTCCAAAAAACACCCCCCCACCCTTAAAACCCCCCAATCCCAGAAAAACCCTCCCCCCCCCCGCCATCAGCGCGCGGCATCAACCGCAACCGGATCTTCTTGGGGACCCATGGGGAAAGCAATAAAGCTGAGAAGTGCAACCGTCTAACGGGACTCAGGGCGCGCCGCTTCCTCACGTTCGGCATCGCCGGGGGCGCAATACTCCCTAAGGGCCTGCACGAGCATCTCCCACTCCAGCGCTGTCTCCTCGGCCTTCTCGTTACTCTGCCTCCAAGCTAGCTGGTATCTAAGCGTACTCTCCCCCGCCGCCCACTTCAAAAATTCGCTGTGCCACCGGCTCCCCGTCGGGCCGGTCCGTGCCTTCCAATTCCTGGTCACCTCCCGTTTAGCAAGGAGCAGCCCCAAATCGATGAATTTACTAGATATTTTATTCTTGGGGGTATGAGGGAACCAATGCAGGAGACCCACCGCCGCATCCAACGAAAGGGATCTCCCCGTCGTTTCCTCCAGGGTCTTCCCCACTTCCTCCCAATAGGCCGACAATCCCGGGCAGGCCCACAGCATGTGGAGAAGGTCCGCCTCCTGGGCCGGGCACCTGGGGCACTCCGCTGAGGCCGCCGCAAAATATCGCCTGATTTTCACCGGGGTCAAATATGCTCTATGGAGCACATAATAGTGGACTAATTGAAAGCGGGCGTGGCGTGTGCCCTTCCAGGCACGCCGCACCAGCTGAGCCCAGGTCGTCTCTGGGATCTCCTTGCCAATGTCCTCCTCCCATCGGTTTCTCAGGGTGGTGAGGGGAGCCAGCCCCTCCTTGAGCAGTCTACCGTAAAGGCATGTGACCGCCCTTACCGTGCCCGCGGACATCATCACGTATTGGCACACTGGGGATAAAAGGGGTTCTGCCTGCCCGGACCTCCAGTGCGCCTGGATCGCTCGAACAAGGGCCGAGTGCAGCAAAAAGTCGCCGCGGGGAATCCCGAAGCGATCAATGAGCTCCTGGAATGGCAAGAGCGTCCCGTCCTCATAGAGATCACCGATGAGCTGCAGGCCGGCGTCCTCCCAGGTCGCCAGCCGCGACCAATCACCCCCATGGGACAAAGCCGTTAGCATCCCCAGCGGTATTTCGGGTGCATACGGTGTTCGCTGGTGGCCCCGGGCGTGAGCCCGGTTCCAGCACAGGCGAACAGTCCGCTCCTCCATGGACAAGTCCTGCAAGGCCAATCGTTGCCTCATCACTATGAAGGAGAGAACATGCCTGGCCATACCCGTTCCCCTCCTGTCCTCGGGGCCCCGGAACTCCCGAGCGATCTCCTGGGTGAAGGTCTGGAGCTGCGCCGCTAAGTAATATTTTTCGAAGTCCGGCGCCGCAAGCCCACCCTCCTCCTTCGGCCTCATCAGGGTCTTGAGGGCCACCCGCCGGCGGCCCGAGCCCCAAAGGAATCCGACTATCATGGACCGTAATAGTCGAAACGTGGTCGGTGGGATCCAGATCGGTAGTGTCCGGAAATAATATAACAGCCGGGGGAGCGCCACCATTTTAAGCAGAGCGATCCGCCCTGCCACCGAGAGCGGCAGCGTGGCCCAAAAGCCCATACTGCCTCGAAGTGCCCGGATGCCCCGGGCAATGTTCCCATCAAGGAGGCCAGAAGGTTCGTGGTAGACATACACCCCTAGATATTTGAAGCAGTCGGGTTCCCATCTAATCTCCCTACTTAAGGCAGGTGTAGGGGTGCCCCTGCGAATCGGGAAAAGACAAGTCTTAGTCCAATTCACTCGAAGGCCCGAGACCTCCCCAAACTCCGTGAGCGCCGTCGCAGCTCCACGTAGGGCAGCAAGCGGGTCTTCTAGGAAGAGCAACAGGTCGTCTGCGTATAGCGAGACGTAGTGCGGGCCCGACAGGGTCCACAGGCCCGCGTAATGGGCTCCCGACCGGAGATGCAACGCAAGAGGCTCCACCGCCAGCGCAAAGAGCAGTGGGGAGAGCGAGCAGCCCTGCCTCGTGCCCCGTTCCACCGGGTATCGTGAGGAAATCAGCGGTCCCGCCCGAACCCTGGCTGACGCCGAGGCGTACAGCACCCTGGTCCAGCTGACGAAACCCTCCCCGAGGCCGAACCTCCGCAACACAGTGCAGAGGTAGTCCCATTCCAGGCTATCAAAGGCCTTCTCTAAGTCCACTGATAGGACAACCGGGCATGGGGCGTCCACAAGCGGTTCCCCAAGCAAGCGGCACAACCTGCGAATGTTCATGGTCGTGTTACGCCTGGGGATAAAGCCAGCCTGGTCCTCCTGCACTAAGGAACTCATGTGCCCAAGCAGCCTCGTGGCCAAGATGCTGCTCAGTATTTTATAATCCACCGTCAGCATCGATAAGGGACGGTAGGAGCCCGGATCGGATGAGTCCCTGCCGGGCTTGAGGAGCGGGACCACCAATGCCTCACACATCGAGCCTGGAAGGCGCCCCAGCCTCCTCGCCTCTCTATATACCACCAACAACCTAGGGGCTAGGAGATCGGCATAAGCCGCGTAGAACTCTACAGGAAGCCCGTCCAGGCCCGGGGTCTTATTTCTCGCCATCTTTTTAATGGCGCTACGGATCTCTCCCAGTTCTATGTCGGCCCCCAAGGTTTTAGCCACCTCCTGCTCCATTGCTGGAATCTCTAGGGGCCGCAAATAATTATCTAGCAGGGCAGGGTCTCGGACAGAGCGACTGCGGTACAAGCGCTCATAGTATTGCCGGTAGCAGCTCAAAATCGCAGGCTGAGTATACACCTGGGTTCCGTCTGCCCTACGCATGGACGTCGTCAGTGAAGTCTGCCGCGCAGGGTTGGCCAGCCACGCTAACAGCGCGCCCGACCTATCCCCCTCCGCGATGGACCGAACCGTATAGGCTTTATAGTCAAAACAGCGGAGCCGTTCGACCTCTGCTGCCACCGCCTCCCTCGCCTCCGCCGTGCGCGCCTGTAAGTCTGGGTGCCCTGGGCGGCGTAATTCCAACTCGCGGAGTTTCCGATCCGCTGTCTCCAGGTCCGCGAGGATAACTCGCCGCACACCGACCTGTTTAGATATGCAGTACCCTCTCACCACCACCTTAAAAGCGTCCCACTCTAGCGCTCTCGTGCTCGCGGTGCCACCGTTGGACGCGAAGTACTCCGAGATCGTGTCACCCAGGTCCGCCTTGAAGACACTGTCCTCAAGGGTCTCGGGACGTAATTTCCAGGTGGGCACCGCCGGCACCCCAGGAAACCAGCGAAGGTCCAACAGGAGGGGGTTATGATCAGAAATGGTTCTGGTCAAATATTCAGACCGGACCGCCGCCGAAACCAATTCGGGCGAACCAAGAAAGCCGTCCAATCGAACGTGCAATTCATGGAGGCTCGAGAAGTAGGAGTAGTCCCTAGTTGTGGGGTGTTGCGCCCTCCAAATGTCCGTTAGGCCCCAGTGAGTCTGCCAGTCCCGACGGTCCCTAGCCAAACGACGAACCGGAGAATCAGGGAGGGGTGGGTGCGAGCGGTCATTGTCTACATCCACTACGGAATTGAAATCTCCACCCAGCAGGATGGGCCCGGAGAGGCAGTGGGCCAACGAGCCCGATAACCTGGAAAGGAAGGCAGTCTGGTCGACATTAGGAGCATACACACAGCAAACGTTTAGGTCTCTCCCTCCCAAAGTCCCCGAAATGGCCACATAGCGCCCCTCTGGATCTATCACTGTGTTCGTGACCTGGAAGGGGACCCCAGCTCTAACCCAGATCAGCGCCCCTCTGGCATACGCGGAGTACGAGGTGCAAAAGACCTGCCCCCTCCATCTACGCTGTAGCGCCGCCCCTTCCGCCTTGTTCAGATGGGTTTCCTGCAGCAGCGCCATTTGTATCCCCCTACGCACTAAATAAGCGTGGACCTTGTGACGCCTGGACATTGTATGAAGCCCCCGTACGTTCCAAGTAACACATTTCAGATTGGCAATCTCAGCCATTGTCCCATATCAGTCTCGCAAAGTCTCCCCAGCTGGGTCCCAACCATAAAAGGACATCGATCCTCATAGCACTGATGGCGGCCATTGTCCCCAAACAAAACTGAACAACCCAAATATTAATCAACTCCCCATCCACCCTCCCCAGAACAGGACCCAAATAGCACCATCTAGTTCCCATCCAAACTACACTCCCCAACAACCCACTACACCTTACTAATCCTGCAGTCGCCACCACAGGAAGGCCTTAAGGGCCAGGTGCGGGCCGGACGGAGGCAATGGGCCCTCGTCGCCCAGGCCACCAGGACTAGAGCAAGCCCACAACAGTGTTACGAAAAGACCCCTTGGGGGCCAGTCCAGGGCACCCCGCCCATCCTACCCTGGTAGACAACCACTCTTACCGTCACCCGCCATCCCCCCGCCGGGCCCCCACCCAAACTGAAGAAGCACACCCAGTTACCCCTGTCCATCCAGTATGTCCTCCACCGATTGTGGTGTGATCTCCGGCGTATGGCCACTGTCCGGTACAGATCCCTCGGAGTCCGTTGAACCCCCCTCGTCACCCGGGATCCCCTCCTCCGCCGTGGCATCGTCCCGTGACCCAGAAAGCGCCGTCAGCACCTCCAGCACTCCCCTCCGCTCCGTCGATGTCTCCACAGTTGAGGGACCCCCCGATCGGCCTCCGAGACCTCTAGTCCTCCTGGATCTCCGCCTCTGTCCCGGCTCTGCCATCCGTCTAGGCGAAGAGCCGGATCCACCTTTCCCCGCTCTATAGAGTTCGAGCCAGTGACAAGCGTCCTCTGGGGTGTCGAAGAACTGGGTTTTGTCATCGACAATTACGCGGAGTCTCGCCGGGTAGAAGAGCGAGTACTGGATACCCTCACTCCGGAGCTCGCGCTTGACCGCCAGGAAGGAAAACCGTCTGCGTTGGGTTTCATAGGTGTAATCCGGGAAGATGTTCACCTGACTATTCGCCACTTTGAATGGTCCATTGTGCCTGGCGGCATTGAGGATCAGGTCCCTATCCCTGAAGTGCAGCAACCGCGCCACCACCGGCCGCGGGGCACGGCCCTGCTGCGGCGGCCTCGCCGGGACTCTATGGGCACGCTCCAGAGTGTAGAAGGAGGACAAACCCTCCGGGGCCACCGTGTCTCGGAGCCAGGCCTCCAGATATGCCACCATGTCGCCATCCTCGACCTTTTCCGGCAGGCCAACCACACGAATGTTGTTCCTCCTGTTGCGGCCTTCTGCATCCTCCGCTCTCTGCTCGAGGACCGTGATCCGGGATAAAGCCTCCTTCATTTCCGCGGCCAGGGTGCGCTGCGCCGGCTCCAAGGTTTTCACCGAGCCCTCCACTTCCTTGACCCGGTCCGACAGTTTGCCGTGGTCCGCTCTAAGGAGACCCAGGCTCGTCGCCACCTGGGCAATGTCCTGCTGGAGGGCCGAGCGCGTGGTCGCTATCGCCTCCAAAACGCGGTCGAATTGCTGCTGCAGAGGTGCACCACCGGCCTCCTCTGGACCTCCGCGTTCCTCCTTGTCCTGGGTCTCCAAGTCCGAGACGACCGGGGCAGTCCCCTTGGCACCTCTAGGTTTCCCCATGTCGCCGGCCGTTCTCCGCCCGGGTCCCGGAGCAGGCGTCCCCGAGTGTCGGCACCGGCTACGACTCCCTCGGGTGCTAGGCCTCAGGTCAAGTGCCGGAGATCTCCGTCTCCAAGGCCCGTTGGATCGTCCCAGCCGCGGCCCGTGCCACCACCTTGCCGTCCGGGGGCACCGTGGAGGAGGCGGGGACAATCGTCGCCGGGCCGGGCAGGCCCACACGGCCGACTGAGTGTCACCAGCTCTACCGGACGACTCGCGGTTCCAAAGGGTTGCGCCTCCCATGGGAGTGGGTCAGCCAGGAGAAAGTAGCCAAGTACGATGCAGGGAGTGGGGCCACCGTTGGGATCTCCAGTTGTCCCAACGTGGGCTCCGCTATGGTGTGGGCATCCGTTCATCCGAGTGCAATCCCCAGTAGAAGAGACCACTCTGACCGATGTCCAGTTTCAATCCCCACCGGGAGACCACCGAGCAGGGGGCGCCCCGTCGTCAGCGACGATCCTCCAGTCTATCGGATCCGGCCACGGGGACAAAGAAGTCCGGGCGCCATGTTGGGTCACACTCCGCAGTTCCCTTAACTGCGATTTGCACCGGGTCACCGCTCGTGCCGATCACGCTGGGGGCCCCGGCAGGTCTCCGTTGGGCCGGTCACCAAAACATGGGGGTCGGGGTGCCCCGTAGCCGCCGATTTACAGGATAATCACGGGCTCAGTCCCGGAGCTGACATCACTCCTGCATGACAGTAATTGATGTCACATGACCTTTGACCCTGATGGCATCACAATAAACCGTGTTATTAACAACTTCTTCACTATTGTACTGCTGTGCATACTCACAGGAATGGCCATTGTATGTTTAACACAGTTGTAGCAAGTTACTGACTAACATTCTCATACAGCCCCCAAATACCCAGATAAACTTCAAATGGCGAGGATCATCTTCACTCACATCCACCACACGCAAAGGTACCGCCTCAAATTGTCATTATCCTTGCAAAAGCAATGTGCTGCCTCACAAGTACCTGTGCCGCCTTAAATGTTCCAATAAAGTCACATAAGTCCATTAGAGTCTTGTTACGGTTAGGCATAGCCTCAAGAGTCAAAAACTTCTTCTCCGTTAATAATGATGCCCTTGACTGTTGATTACAGCACTTCATGTAAAGATATAGCCAGAAACGCACAATGCAGCCTCCACACGCACTTGTTTGGCCTCACATGCTCAGTGCATCTTCAATGTGCTTAGTAATAGCCTCAAATGTCAAGCGCATCATGAGCAGGTTTAGTTTCAGATGTCCAGTGCAGACTGCTGATGCACCCCTTTGGTCTCCTATGAAAACAGCCCATTTTCCCATGTGCTGATGAAATTTCAAAAACCTAATTTTAATTTCATTTATTTTGAAAGTTTTATAGAGCGCAAACAAGCCCCTTGCGGATATCAGAGCGCTTTACAAGGTGAGTGTCTATGTTACAAAGTACAGTTCTTTACATCTCGGTTAAATGCAAGTCAAAGCGTGTATACATATCATCTCGTAAAAGCAGAGTAATAAGGTACATCACAAAAACCTTCCCGGTGAGTCAGGCAAAGGGTAGAAATACTGTCTAGGATGCCTGGATGGTCCATGGGCATAATGAAGTTCAGTAGCAAGGGTACGTTTGGTCTAAAAATTTCTTTAATCCATGCTCAGGTGAATTTAGCCATGAGAATCATTTTTACTTCTTTTTTGAAAGATGCAGTAGAGGAATTAAGTCTAGTTTCTGGGGGTAGGGCATTCCAGATTCTGGGCGCAATCCCTGAGAAGGTTTGGTTATATGTTTTCTTCTTGTTGAATCTTTGCAGTTTCAGTAACAAGTTTTCCGCCCTTCTTGAGGATCTGACCCCACCAGAGAGCGTCCGTTTCTGTGCCAAATAGCTGGGGGCCTTGTGATGCATGGCTTTATGAGTCATACACGCTATTTTCAAATGAATTCTGGCTTCAAAAGGTGTGGTGCTTCAAAAAGCTAATATGGTGACCCCATTTCACAGGGAATTTGGGTAAGATTTAGAGGCAAATTTTGGCAGAACATCATATTTTTCCACCCTTTTCTTTCTAAATAATTGGTATCGGGTGTGACAGTCCAACTTGAAACACCCCACTTTTACAACTTGCAAAATGCACTAATTAGTTAAACCAAAACCCAGAACAGCAAAAGTGGTCCCCTTCTGATAAGGAACTATGGGCCACATGTATCAACCAATTTTGGTTTTGCTAACGGGCCGATCTTGCGAACGCCAAAAAGGCTTTTTACATGTATCAAACCCTATTTTGCAATTCGGTAACCTGTTACCGAATCACAAATGGGTTTGCAATTCGGTATTTGGAAGGGGTGTGTTTAGGGCATCCCTTCCAAATACCGAATCGCAGTGGTATGTATGAATGGTTTGTGACCATGAAAGCGGTTGCAAAACATTCACATTTTACCACCAACCCAAGGGCCCTCTTCCCCTTTGTGAATGTTTGTAAATGCATTTTTCAAAAGCAGGCAGTGGTCCCACAGACCACTGTCTACTCTTTAAAAAAATGAAAAGAAGACTTTGCATTTTTTTTCTAAACGCTACTCATTTTCTTTTAAGGAATACAGGCTGCATTTAAAAAAAAAATGCTTTATTTAAAAGCAATCACGGACATGGTGGTCTGCTGAGCCAGCATCCCTGTGATTTTAGCGATTCCTAGGGGGTCGCAAATTGGGACCTACCTCATCAATATTAATGAGGTAGGTCGATTAGCGACCCCCTAGGAATCGCTATATGAAACTCTTGAAGTTTCATACATTTGTGATAGCGATTACCTTATTGCGATTCGCAGAAAATCGTAATTAGGTAATCGCCATTACAAAGGTTGTTACATGTGGCCCAATCTGGCACGCCTTACACAGTGTTCAATGTAAAGTAGTAACAGGTGGCAAAGACCAAAAGAAGAAAAACTGTCAGATTATCCCAGATTATAAACAGCAAATGAAAGGAATTTGCCATACTGGCGCTCTAATAAAGCAAAGAGGCACTTCTTCAAAAGCGTTTGACTACAAGCTGCATACTGATGCATTGTGCAATCTTCATACATTCAACAGAAGGCTGCAGCTTGCACAAACATACACTGCTGTTTTACATGCCTGTGACTCCACAGAGAGTGAATATGCATGGCATCTTTGTTTCCATCTTAAAAGGAGACTGGCTGAAATGAAAATGTTTTAAATAAATTCTAAATTTGGTAAAGTAAGGAGTCTGGGCTCCATCCCAAATCTGTCAAGTGGGACATCTGGATCCTGGCTCCCTGCTTGTTTACCACAACCCTATTAAGACAGTGGTCTGCAGACATTCTCTCTGTGCAGCAGCAGCCAAAGACAGGCCAGATTATTGAGCCTTTAGGGTAGCTCCCTTCAGACTGGTGCCTCTGAAAGGCGTGTAGGTTGGTTGTACGACAGAACTTCATATGCATTTACTCCGCATGCCTTTACAATGCAGTCACTAATCCGACTGCGACATTACCACGCGCCCTCTAAAGCAAGTTGGTGTAATGACTTGCATGGTAAAGTAACATGCGGTAACTTCGCAGTCGGGGTAGTAACTGCATTGTTAAAGGCAGGTCGTTGTTGTGATTGCAGTGTAAAGGATCATTCCCGTCTAGGTCTGTCCCACGGTGAGTCACTTTCATCATAATTCTAGGCTATGCATTAAATGTTCCAAATTACAGGTATTTCAGATTTACCTATTTGGCGTGTGGTAACCTGCCAATAGGTTTTGACACCTTCTTCACACACCGCCCTTCTGTCTGAAATGTTATTTGTCTGCTTCATCTCTGAGACAAGTCCAGCAATTCCTGACTGCAAGTAAAATTTGTCTGTCACATATGTTTAGAATACATAGTAGCCATACTATTAATAATAAACACACATTTCAGATGTGACCTTGATTGCGTGACTGTATCAGGTTAATGATTTTTAAGACACAACCAAGTCAGCCGAACCCCCCCCCACCCCACCCCAGGAAGCCTTTCATCCAAAGGATCCGTGTTGCTTGCCATGGAGAACCGTCCACCAGGCTTGAATGTTGGCTTTTTCCCAATGGAATTAAGTGCCCACTCGTAATGAGGGCCTATGAATTTGTATAATATTTAGGATCTGTATGTACCATACCAAGTCGACCGAGATGGCTCTTTCTATGCTGACCCCCCAAGAGCTGATACTTCCCGCTGCACTCCCTAACTACCCAGACCCTTGCCCATTTTGTCACCATTTCTGCGGGACACCTGGATGAGCGTCAGCAGTGTTATTTCAAATTCTCATTCGCTAATGGAGGATTGAAAAAATATATATAAGGCTTTTGATATATGTCGATTTTCTGTATCAAACTGTCTACAACTTACATTGCCCAGGCTGAGTTGTGTGCATTCTGTAGTTGCCATTATGCACTATGCACACTCCAAGGCACCAATGCAGGGGCACATTCTCAGTCGCCCCAATACTGAGCTGTGCCCTGTCAGCAACCCTCATACTGGGCTGGTCATTATCTGCCACCCCAAGGTTTTCTGGGTATGCTATGCATAGAGAAGTTTGTGTGGAATTGGCAGCCATCCCTGAGATGCCCGACGTCAAAAGCCCCCACACTACCCTCCCCAGTCCACTTCAAACACACGTGATTAGTGCAGTGGTCACCACATTCACGAACACACCCCATTAGTGAGCAATCAGCATCTTTCATCCGAATACAGCAACAACCTGGAGTCTCTCCTTCTCTACAGGGAACCAGTCATCAAACCCCTCCTGGAATTCTACTGACCCCTTTCCATACATTTAAATTATCAGTTCTAAAACTGAGCACTCCAGCCCTTCATCACATCTGACATGCCCCTCCCCCAAGTGTCCTGCAGAGCTTCAGCCTGTGAAGTGAAACCTGACTCCAATAGCCACAGGGCTGGGTTCAGTTTACAGGCCACTGAATGTGACTGACTGCAGCAACTCATTGCTCTTCATGCAGATAATGAAAGACCAAGAGCACAGGACAGCACAGGCTGACACATACAGTAAAGTGTTTTCTCCTCACACTCCAGGTGAGAGCAACGACTTAAACATCAGAACAAGGGTTGAGTTTAACTTCACCAAGTCGTGACCAAGGTCCTGGTGATCTGGGAGTAATGGGTCACAAGCAGGTAACCTAAGAAGGCAGTTAAATTAAGAATTCTAAATAAAAATTAGTTTTCAGATATCTGAATGTCCCCAGAGTCCAGCTCTAAAACTTGCTGTGGAAAATGTTTGGCATAACATCCCACGAAGTTCCAGGCAATCGCCCTCCTACCTACAACAGAGAATCACTTAATGAAACCTACTTTCTCAGAAAGAGTGGCCCATCTCTATGCATTCTGGGTGTGCCATTTTATGTCAGCAATTAGTCACATTTCAATATAGTTAAGCTCTGGGACCCTTTCAAGGTACACTTGTTCCACCTTTTCATTTGATTTAAAGATTTATCAGTGTTCAGGGCTTTATATTATGTGTTGCTTTTCTTACTAGTGAGAACTAAAACCTGTAAACCAAGAGCGCGTGAGGCTTCGGTCTGTGGGAATTTTCAATATGAGACCAGCATAAAAAAATATTTATTTAAATGCAAATAAATTTGGCAATATACTTACAACCAAACCCGGGTGTATCTGGATCCTCGATGATAAACAGGTAGACATTGTACACATTTTTACAGAACAGGGTGGAAAGAAGAATACAGCCCTGCCTGACAACATTCGATCTCTGTTCTTTATTAACCGTTGGGTTGATATTCACAAAGTTATCAGGGTACAGCAACTTAATGGGTCCAAGAAGAGAATGGGGAATACCCATTTCTTCTTGCACAGCCATGGGCTGGAATGCTATTAAAAGCACATTTGAGCTTCACAAATTTGAAATATGAGTGTTTGTATAGCATATTTGGAGATCAGTAGAATGCGATGAAAAACCTGGTCAGCCCCGACAAATTTAGCATGAAAACCTGCCTGAAATAGGGAAATAATGCTGGCTGGCCGCATCCAGACTTCTAGTCTACCAAGCGGGTCCTTGCCAAATATTTTTTGTACTGCATCGGTCAAAATAAGGGTGTGCTTGGTGGCCATACCAGCTGTCTTCTGTGACGTGAACCTCTGCAAGGTAGAAAACATCTTTACTTCCTGAAATTAACTGGGTTTGCATATAATATCTGTGTTGGGGTTATTGCCAGCCACGGGTCTATCTGACCCTTCTACAGCGGCTGGAAGAGGTGGGGGTACGCAGATCATCTCTGAAATGGATTCAAACAATCTTCTCAGAGAGCAATCTGTGTTTGTTTTTCGAAGTTTTATATAGCGCGAACTTGACCCGAAATCAGGTATCAGAGCGATTTACATGAACACCAGTCGCGTTACATGAGGACTCACTCCTTTTGTTAGGCACGGGGAGATTAAGAGATTTGCCCAGAATCACAGGATGTTGAGCGTCGTTGCCGAGACTTGAACTGGTTCCCCAGATTAGAGGTCCACCGCCCAAGCCCTTAGGCTACATCCTCTCCCCAATATGGGTCCCTTAAACCTTTCAAATACGCAGCAAAAGCAGTTGTCATGTAAAAGAGATTTTTAAAAAACTACTTTGAATAGCACTTTCATTGCTTGGTCTGCGTTTGGTAATAGCAACTCGCTACATCTGCTACTTTTGGCAAACAAACTACTCTGACGGGCATGTTGGGGCATTGCAATCCTCCTGAGTCTGGGAGAACAACTTGCTATTTGTCTCTCTTCCTTTTTTTCCCCAAAACTGTGGCTTTTGAAACAGTAAAAAATACCGATTCCTCGATCTGAGTTGCAAGCTTTGGCAGAGGAGTTTTCAAAGAAGATTCCTGGATAATAGGACATTTGATGTCAATAACAAGCGCTACTACTGGATGGATTGCAAGAAACAGTTCCAAGATCTGAAGCGTAGGGTTAGGGACGTGCGGGCAAAAAAACTGAAAAGAATGTCTCCAGAGGAAGACAACCCCCAGAACTAAAACTAACACATTGGGAGAAACAAGTCCACTTGATAAATAATATCGCAAGCATAAAAGGGATTCCGGGTAGAGTGGGTGCAGGAGCAACAAAGGAGCCGAGGCAACTGTATTATTGGAGTACCCTTCACTTAGGTATTTATCAAAAGTATTACAAAGTTAGATTAACAGAATTTTCAGATGACACTTAAAGAGTGACAATTATTTTAAAAGATTTAACAAAGGATTTAATTCATCAGATTGCCCTTTAAATATGAACTATATCCCTCCATTACCCATGCAGTGGAGACAACAATGTTGGAGGAGGATCACTCTGCTACAAGCTATGCTACACTATGAATCACAAAATGCAATAAGCAAAAGGGCTACATTAAAAAAAGCAGTTCTAACGGCTTTTTCTAAACCTATCACAAAACCTAAACAAAAAGTAATTACTGCAATTGTTGTTCATGCAACCATAAGCCCAACCACAACATCTGCCTCATCTCTCAACCCCTCCTACTATAGGCAGGGCCACTGGAATTATCCAATTGTGTAGGCTGGGAGATTTTTGCGTAATTATAGACTTGCCACATAATCCATTATCTGCTGCATAATTTGCAGATATTAACAAAAAAATATGCTTTTAGATCAAATGGTTCAAAACTTTATAAAAATGCAGTGAGACGTGTTGCTGCACAGTGGAAGGCCTTTTACAAAGCGGGACTGGTCACCTTTCTGTTGCTTATTTGGGTGTTAAACTAGTATTATTGAGGTGCAAGGTTACCAAGTGTAAACATTATGAAATAATAAAGTAATACTATCACAAAATGTGCCGCATTGTGCTGCATTATTTGCCTTTTCTTGCTGCATCCTTTACTCAACCCTGCCACATAAATTGGCCCTCTCCTGCCTCATAATTCCAGTCGCCCTGACTATAAGTACACAGCCTTCCTGTGTGTCAGTGACTGCAGCAATGGCAACAACCATTGTCACTGCAGTTATAAGAGCAGTAGTCCAGAACCATAACAGTATCTGAGTTTTTTTGTAGGGCGACTACTACTAATACTCCATCAATGGACACACCTATTATTTCTACTCCAGTGCCACAAAGTATTGTGGAAATGACCTAAGAGTAAGAGGAAGAAGAGGCAGGTAATGTGCCTGTGAAAGAGACTGGAGTTGATTTAGACTAGAGGGCTTCCTCAGAAGATCACCAACAAAAAAATGCCAGATCAGGACATTCCATTTGTCCCAATCACCCACAATATACTCATTAAGACTCTAAAAAAACTTTTCCAGAAGAGTAGTGATGTTGGAATCGAGCTGCCTAACCCTGCAGGCGAAGTCACAAGTCTGTCAAACTGCAATTCAAAGCATAGGGTCAGACCTCAAGTGCCAGAACCCATAGATCAGCTGGTCAAGATTCAGCGGCATGAACAGCGATCTTCTGGTCTTAATCTCATACAGAAACGAAGAGATATGCGCAAAGCCACCATCAGGTCGATCTAACGGAACAATGGTTGAATAGACGGTCCAACCACTGGATTGACCAAAGCGGCCTGAGATTGCACGGTGTTCCTTGTTCAGGTCCATAGAGGCAAACGCATGTGCATGTCAGCAAGAATTCTTAAGACCCCCAGCAGTTTACAGATGGGCCTCTCTGGTAGCACTTCAAGCATTCATTCCCCTCCTCCTCCTACCATCATTTCAAAGGTGTCCCTAGTATGTCCAAGAAGGTCTACATCAGGGCACAAGTCGGGGGTACATGCAGGTACACGGCGTCCAGCTTCTATTTTCACAGGGTGGATGTGGTTCCCTTCTGCCAAGAACTTGGGCCTCACAGAAATATGCTGAACTTGTCCCAATGTAATTTTCAGGCACCGGGGCACGTTCAGCAGAGCCTGTACACTGTCTGCTTTCCACTCCCAGCAGCAACGTGCAGGCAGCGAGAGAGCTTTTTTTCACCTCCAGCTGAGCCGTAGTTAAGGGGCCCTCAAGCCTCCTTTTGTTTGAAAATCCTGACTGGAGGCGGCCTAGAACCTGACACTTAAATGTAAATGTTATGAAAAGACAAGGAAACCCAAATACAATCAATGTGGTCATTATTTCAATGAAGAGCAAGCCGCAATGGCGGTCTCGGGCCGTTTTACGAGCCAATGCGTAAGTGGTCTAAGGTCCGTACAGCAAGTGTGTTCCCGGTCACAGCAGCTGTATATAATGTCCACATTGGAAATTCCTTTACTGGATCCCTACCTCTGAAACGTACTCCCTTGGATCAAAATTAAGACCAGTACTTCTTACGCCGGTGGTCTTTATTCTTGATTTCCGAGACCGTCCGTCATATCTCTAATTCTTCACGCTGGCAATTTTAGCCATATGTATACAGGCATGCTAATCATAATGTCCTGAAGATGATCCCAGCATTCTCTTAAGGGATTGAAACGCCGTTGACACTTTGTACACCATATACACTGTCTGAAAATATTCTAATTTGTGTGTAATGGTTTCTTTTGTATATTCTGTTTGTTCTATTAGAAATGTGTGTGTAACAAACAATTTACTTTGCCTGAACCCCTTACTTTATGTTGTACGTCTTTCTTGCTAAGTTGGATGCAGGCTTGTGTTCCGTGTTTATTGTCAGTATATAGTAATTTTGATTGCATATTAAATATCTCTCCGGCTGGTTAGATGTCTACAATATAGCACTGATCGGGTCTATATTTATTGATTCTAACTTATTTTCTGTCTGGGGACCACTGTCTACTGAAATACTTAAATGTAAATGTCACGAAAGGCACACAGCTTGTTATCTCTTCACAGGTACCTAAAAGAGGCATGCTTTTGCCTTTGTTCAGTCCCTGTATAGAAGAGATGCATGCACTGTAAGAATGTCAGGTGTGTTGGTCTGTCCCAGTATTTACACAAATAATTTCAGCAGCACTATTTTATTTCTTTTATAGTGCTACGCAACCCAATGCAGAGTCTCAGAGCTCTTTACGTAACATACACATTATACATTGAAAATAAATCAATGTACAAGATGAGTTACATGAGACAGGGTTACAAGGTGTAGGAGTCACGTGTCCTTCATAGCTCACTGTGCTATATTACAAGGATTACAATTTATGAACTGCAGGTTACAAAAGGATCTCTGTGTTAAAAGCATTGGCCCACTTTACCATTGACATAAAATAAAAAGCTGTCATCTGCATGGTACGTGATGTGCTTTGCAGGAGACACATTAAACTTATACTACTTTGATTCCAATCTGGGACTTCACAAAACACAATTATCTCACCATTGTTACTATTCCCTGAGATTTACTGGACACCTTTACAGCAGATGCCTTAACCCAATTAAATATTTTAAAATGTAGACTTTGCAACCAATTAAGCATAACCGATCTACTGACATGCTTCTCCTTGTTGCCAATTTCTTTGTGGCAGGGCGTAAAAAAAACATAAATGTATATGTTGAGGTGCAGATTTTGCATCAGGAATGCGCCACATTTTTGGTACAAACCGACGCTAAATCTCATTTGTTCATTCTCATAATGTGCTTAAATGTACACATGATATACCTGATAATCATATGTGTGAGGTCTTAATATCTGATGTCACTTCTTGTGATGTCACTTCCAGTGAGGTCACTTTCTGTGATGTCACATGCAATTTCACGCATCGTGACATCATGCGCTGTGATTGCACGCATCATTATTTCACTTGCATACTGCCTAACCTGGTTAGTACCCCCACTTCTTTTGTTACGACTTGTGCCCTGGTCTACATGTACTATTCATGCTAGTGACCCTTCACCCCACTGAGGCACAAAAGTGCACCTTAACAGACACTTCTTCATATGCCTTCATGTGACTGAATAATGTTTCCTTTGAAGTATTCAATGGAAAGTGTATCTCTCTCGCCCACTGTGCAATCGAAGGTGTATTGGAAAATGGACACTATGTATATGGAGAGGTAAAACGGTGTCAGCCACATGTATATAGTATCTGTGTCAAACTCTTTTACCCTAGAGTGTTTTAGTATTTATTTGCCCTACAACCCTTTACTGATGTCTTGCTTGTGTTGTGTTCCCTTAACCTGAATTACTTTGCATTTAGTTGGCATTTAACTGATATAGCCCACTCGATCCAGTGCAGACACAGGCCTAGTGCTCTGATGAGCAAAATGGAATAAAATTAAAATGCAAATGGTATGAGGAAATATTACACTGTTGATGTCCATGCTGCGTCAATATTTGTCTCGTACTATGCCCCCTCACACAATGTATGAGTTCGCCAGACAGCCCGGCCTTTTTAACGAAAAGCACTGTGATTCTTGCGATTTTTGACACCATACTTTCAATGGGTAACAGACAAACATCAAGTACCAGAATGCAACATGCTGTAGGATAAGAAGGGAGGACTCACAGTTTTGACACAGGTATGTGTATATGCATGTGTTTAGTCTATGCGCAATAGGGAAGCTCGCGTTGTTACCTTTCATCCTGTACCTGTGCAGTCAATTACTATAGCTTCGTAAATCATTTGTTGATTGAAACACCAACGTGTTTTCTTTCTACCGTTTCCTTTGATGTGTTCTCTCGTTTTTTTGTATCTTTCCCTGTGTTCCTGTTATATCTTATCCTTTTGGCATTTTTTTCCTTTCCCCTATTTTTTATTGTGCCTATAAGTGCAGGTACTCACCAAAACGAGGGTGGACTGGGGGTGGATTTTGGGGCGGGTTTAAGGGTATGGGAAGAGGTTGGGATAAGGGTAGGACAAGGGGCGGGGCTAGGTGTTTGACTTTTCCAAGCTTTGTATACAAGAAATTTGCATGATTGTAAAAATGTATGATGCATCTGTCTATGAATTATTACAACAATATAAATTTAAATAGCACTGACTAATATATGTATATTACTACCGGAAGGAAGATTCCTAACATATGTCTTGTAGTTTGCATGCAGCTCTTGATGCGGGCCATAACTCACTGAGCTGAATGACAATGAGTTTAACTTGTGACTGGGATCTCTGCAACAAAATCAGTAATCAACTGAGCTATCTACATAAAAAACAAATTTGCGATCTGTATATTAGATGTTGGCTTTACAGCGAGCACATACACCCTCTATGAAATTTGATGGTGAATCGAACCTTTGACTAGAAAGAAAAAAGATCCAGTTATTAATTAAAGTGATATTGTAGACAGGAACATGCTGGGTAATGAAAGATTTCTGTACCAGGTCATATTTTGAAATGCGTCCCATTGTGACCAAATTAAGTGTGCCAGAACACAGATACAGAGAGACAGAAATGTGGTTGAAATAGTCAAAATAGAAATTGAGGGGTAGGTACTTGGCGGTTTAGAGATCAGTGGAGAGCGAGTAAAGAAATGGGGAGAAGTAGAAGATCTGATGTCAAGTAAGGGTAGAGATGTGAGACAAAGATAGGTGAGGCAGAGACAGAGAGGTAGAATAATACAAGATGTCACATAAAACTAGTCCGAAAGAGGGTGAATGACTGGTGAGGGAGAGCAAAAGGGGGTGCAAATAAATATGCAATAAGAGAGGTTGTAGCAAAAGGTGAACCACAAAGACAGAGTTATAGAGAGAGAGGTAAGGTAAAAAGAAGGAAGTAAGGTGAAGAGTAAGTTAGAAGGAGAAAGACAAAAAAGCAGAGTGGTCGGTAAAGAAGGGTGATGGCAGATAGTGAGAGATGCTAGAGCAAGTGATGGGTGAGGAGAGAAAGAGAGATTGACAGAAAGGCGAAAGTGGTGAGACATGTATAGGAAGAGCAAGGTAAACAGAGATATGCTGTTACAGAGAAAAAAGAAAACAAGAAATAACTTTATCAGGCAGGACCCTGGGAGTTGAGGGCATTTGTAATTGCCCAAATCGCCCATTCCTTAAAACGTCTCTGGCTGTTTTCCTGCCATGCTAGGCTGGAGAGTGGGGAAGGTTGCAGAGCCATAAGAGCGTAACTCTAAGAAATTTGAATATACAATGAAAAATGTGTTGTAGAATGTACCATTTTTGCAATTTCCCCCCAAATTTTCTTGGGGAGATAACTGCCCCCCTCAAGCCTCTCTTGTTTTGGTCAGGCTCGCTCGCTGCGCTCACTCGCTCCCCACTCACCCGATGGGGGCTGGTCTGACAAAATTTGCCAGGGTTGCTTTGGGTTCCCAGTCCGGCCCTGATAGAGCTCTTCAGACATCTATAAGAGAGGATGCTGACAACACTTCTAAAGAGACCCTGTAAATCTGGTGTCAACGAGTTGATAAGCTTACGCCATTCTGCAGGACTGCACTCATACGTACACAACATAAGAAGTATATTCATGCCCCAACCAATTAGGTGCGGACAACAGATATTCAAATATTGCAAGAGAGCTACTTTGCAAAACATGGCTCTGTAGGTGACTGTCAGCCAGTTCCAATGATTTGCAATGGAATATTTATGTAATGTGTATTATGCTAGCATTTCCCCACAAAGAGCTCTCAACTTTGAACTCCAGAGAAACTGCTACCTGAGAAGCGACAGCATGATGGACTATGACAGGGCTGTGGATTTCCATTTTTCTATCCTTACAGAAAACCTATTTGTTTGTGGAGGGGTTTAGGGTACATTTACTCAAAAGCTCCGGCATCGATTATTTTGGCCCTGGTCCACCCACAATGAAATGAGATGATTTTTAAAGACCTTCTATTAGTTCAGTAGTTTTAGATTAACCAAAAGCACTAAGCTGCTCATTCAGTTTATAGACGAGGCAGGAAAAAACATGCTTCTTCCCTATCCTGTAAAAAGAAAAAACACTTATTGTATAAGCTGCTTTCACGTAATTTTTGGACATACTTGTTGGCACACTAGAAAATATATACTACTTTGTAGGCAAGTGTTAATTAAAAAAAATATTTTTATTAACAGTCAGTACTTTGATCAGAAATATTATATGGTTATGTAAGCACCCGCCTACGCATTAAGTTGCACAAGGTTAAGGCACATTTGAGAAATATGAAAGTATTGAGTGTTTTCCATAGTCCTCAAGAATTCTCAGTTACTGACCCATGCAGCTTCCAAGGTTATAGAGCAAAAAATTTATGTTGTCTGCATCAAGAGCAGAATGCTCCTCCCTGAGAACAGAAGCACTAGTACTACTTCTAACATTTTGAAATTATGCTTCTAGGAGTTCTACTGCTAAATTAGAAAATGATGGAGAAATCTGGGACCATTAATATTTTCTCCTAGTGAAAAAAATGAATCTGAAATGATTGTATGAGTCAAGACTCAAAAGTCTGTATCGGAGCAAAAGGTTTGAATTACGTTTACAAAAGGAGCACTAAACCCAAACATGCCAAGGTATAGTAAAAAAAAAAATGTAAAAAACGAAATCAAATGCCTTTTTTTCTGTCAATGCACACTACAGTAATTGGTGTACCACTAACTATGACTAAACCTCTTAAGGTAAAATATATGTCAGCAACCACCGCTGCATTTTTACTAAATACACAAAAAAAACTTGTGTACTATCTTTGACAACAAGTCCTCCACCTGGAGAGCAGAAATATGGGAGAATATTTTAAGGATCATTATAAGCTTTAGGAATAACCACATTTAAAGCTGCGTCCTTTGAGGTAGGTTTCACACATCTGTAAGTATCTCAGAGTAAACTCAAACCAATGATAGGGAATATTTTTCCAACAATATATTACAAAATTTGAAGGGGAAACCATGTAATCTAGGTGCTTTTTCCGGCATAAGAGACTAAGGTGTTATCAACATTTCTATTTCTGCAATCACTGCAGAAAGAACATCTCTATTTTCTCAAGCAAACACTAGCAAAGGAACCTAGCTAAGAAAAAAATTGAGAAATATTAGCAACAGTTGGACCACGTTCCTGAAAGTATAACTCCCAATGAAAGTCTGAAAAAGTCTTGTTAATATCAGCATTCCTTAACAAAATAGCTTTGTCCCTGTTTTTGAATTTTTTACTCAATATGTGTATCCTAATATGTTGTGTACACTGGAAAAAAAGTGTAATCATGTTCGTTAGGGTGCAGTAACAGCCAAACATCATATAGGTCGTAACAAAGTTTCAACTTCCTCTGTACCCTGTTGTACTTATTGTCATGGAGGCAATTGCTAATAGACCTGCCAATGCAAATTTTCAATATTGAAATG
The DNA here is from genome assembly GCF_964204655.1 of Triturus cristatus. Classification (NCBI taxonomy): domain Eukaryota; kingdom Metazoa; phylum Chordata; class Amphibia; order Caudata; family Salamandridae; genus Triturus; species Triturus cristatus. Next base: position 451,034,575 of record NC_140593.1, on the reverse strand, counting down.
AGCTCCCAGAATAAAGTTATTTACTATAAAATTATATTAAAAAAAACACCATAGCCCTTATTGCAACAGTAACACAATTGTTTATGTTAACCGCACTTATGAACTTTAACTAGCCCTGACACCATTTTCATGTGCATTGACCTGCTGTTCACTTTCGTATATTAATAAAAATCAAAAAACAGTGGAGAGGGGGACTGATGTATTGATACTTGATCTGAATATTTATAATATTGTTTCTGTATTTTTATGATGCGATTATCCATCTTATTTACATATATTTCAATTTTCCTTTCAGATGGATTATAAACAGATTTTTACAGTTCAGTTATGTTGCTTGATTGGGCATGGAATTTGAAAAGAAGGTAATATTGTTCATGTCACTGATTAAAAAAAAAATCCCACAAAGCAATATCAAAGAAGCTAAGGTCAGGTATAAAAAGAAAGCTGATAAACATTGAAGACCTGAACCTCAGTATAAGGTAGGAGATGGGGTTTTATTTGTACTAGCAGAGTGTTGGGGGAAGCCCCCATCTAGTATTAAGAGGGCATTACCATACCTTCTTCATTTGTAAAGTATCTTCCTGAAAGTGCTGATTTTGGAAGGTACCTCTCTATGCCCCATGCCCACGTTATTAGTTGTACTAACAGCATAATTTTTGACAGAAGTACCACGCTTGATTGGGCACGTGCACTTCACCCCCAATATGTTTTAACCTGAACATTGTGAGTAATCAACTCACGCGCTATGTTTGTAGGTAGCCTAAATTTCCTTCACTGAAAAACCTTGCCACCCTCCACGACAGAGGAAATTAAGCCATCTCTCCTGGCATGTCAGAAGCTTTAGGAGAGCCAGGGGCAAATGTTTTTCAGGGCCTCTCTCAGGTGTGTGATCCAAGAAGCAGCTTGCAATTAGACACACTTTAAGGAAAGTACAAATACAGTATTTGGCACAACTTAGTGACCTAGTGGTTTTGCCATGTTAGCTTCATCAAGTTAAGAGGTTTTACTATTCAAAACGTGTTTTAACAGTAGAGCCCCAGCCAACCTCCCCTCGAGACGGCCCTCCATCTAAGAACATGATTCTCTTTTCCTGATTTTATTGTCCATAGACCATGGATTTTGAGCATCCCCAGATTTACAAGAGCCTGTAAACCTGGGAATGCACCAAAACCTTACCCCTCCCCAGGGGAGGCGCAACAAGGAAAAACATCTTTATTTCGCCTCATTATTTCCTTGTTTTTTCCTCTTTCTATGTGTGCCGCATTCTGCAGCGCACACAGAAAGAGGAAAAAGCCTCCCAGGATTGTTTTTGTGCAGGAAGGTGCCCCTGCTTGCACCAAAACAATCCTGCCTACAACGCAGACACCTTGCACCATGGTGCAAGAGTGTGTTAGAGCGAAAATAGCGATTTTTCTGATTGAGACAAAACTACTGAAAACAACAATTAAATTTAAATGTGCACCGTTGAAAAACAATACTGAGAATGAGTTAAGTTGAACCATCCAGCACTGCAAAAGTGTGCTTGGTTAGTTAGAGTATTGTAGAGTCAATAAACATAGTGATTTTGATATTAATTTTATAACTGTTTACAGAAGTGATTTGTTAACATATATTGGTGCAAAACTCTTGTGTTACATGTTAGAGCTTTGAATTTTTTTTGTATAGATGCCTGATATTATATAGACTGTAGATTTATTAATTCGATTTTGGTTAGATGCCATAAAAAATATTTTGCATGCTACTACTTTGAGAATGCAGTAGTAGGCCAGAATCTCAGTTGCATTACAGAATGATATATTTGAGTGATTTTATAATGCTTTTTAACATAAACTAGGAGTTTTACACTAAATGAAGTATGAATGTAAAAGATGTTTGAATTAACTTTCTTTTTCGGCTGTGTCCTTTTCCATGGCCTGATGCAATGAACTTTGACACATTTTCAAATGTTGCTTATTTGTTCTGATCATGTCACATTTCTTAAAGGACAAACTGGACACCTTTTCTTAATTCTATTTCTTTTGGATTTCACGAGAACCTTACATTTTGACAGTGTCCATGGACAAGCAACAATGTTAAAGCTTTTTGTCGGCAAACTTGTGAGGATGCAATGTACTGTTCTCATGATTCATAAGGGAAAATATCCTCGAGTATCAATCTGTACCTGCTAAACGGAAGAGTGATCACATGGGATCACTCGAGACTGGACTGACAACGTCATGATGACAAACATGTACTATATAGGCTATTGTATTTAGGAGGAGTGAGATCCCCTGCTTCTTTGTGTTCTCGCTCCGTTATCGGTTTTGGCTGCCTGAGGACTCTTTGTGATGTTCTTGAGAACTGTGGCCATTGCCATTGTCCTGTCATTTCCTTGCCTCTATCCTGCCTGCCAAACTATCTTGTTTTTCCTATTGCCGTACGTTTTTTTTTTGATAAACAAGTTTTATTAGGTTTTGTAAAAATAAGGAACATTGAGCCGGACAAATCACCACTGTGCAAATACACGGAATTAGACCAATCTCCACCCATCTTCACCCAAAGCCTCACCCCCCGCCCCCACCCCCCAACACACCCACTCAGAATACATTGCCCAACCATTTCCCCCATACTCTGCGATATTTCTTGGGGCAACCCCTCGCCTGGTAGAGAGTCCGTTCCTGGGCCGCGCACAAGTCTACACCATCACTCCATTTGGCCAAGGTAGGCGGTTGTGAGTGTTTCCATGCCGCTGCAATATCCCGTTTGGCCACCATGAACGCAGTCATAAGGAACAGTTTCTCTGCGCGGGTACCCTGTAGACCATCAGTGATGCCCAACAGGGCGTGTCTAGGATTGTGTGGCACTTCCCAGCCCAGCACCTCAGTGAGATCAGTCTCTATGCCCCTCCAGTAATCCCCAAGATCCGGACAGGACCACACCATATGAATGAAGTCGGCCGGGTCAAAACCGCAGCGGGGGCAAGAGGCGTCAGCTGAGAGGCCCGCACGGTGTAGACGCGCCGGAGTAAGGTATGCTGTGTGGAGATAATATATTTGAATCAGCCGTAGCTTGGCTGAGGCCGTCACCAGCCGGGGGGCCATAAGGGCGTCCCGCCAGTCCACCTCGTCCAGGGGCCCCACCCACCCCTCCCATCTGCCCCTCAAGCCGTCCTGGACCGCGGGGGTGTTGTTAATAAGAGTACGGTGTATGCGGGAAATACCCCCCCTCCCTAGGTTCCCCAGCAGGACCTGAGCTTCCGGGGGACTATGGTCCGGCAACCGAACATCCAGGGGAGTGTAGGTGCGGATGGCGTGGCGCAGCTGGAGGTAATTGTGATGAGTGTAGAGAGAAGCGCGCCTGCAGCTCCGCGTAGGAGCACATGCGTCCCCCCCCGCCAGACGTCCCCCAGCAGGGAGATGCCGAGCAGGTCCCATGATCGAAAACCCTCCAGGGCAGCAACGTCCCGCAACCACGTCCCATGCCAAAGGGGGGTGGCGCGAGTCAGCCGCCTGGTCCACCGGGTGTGACAGAGTGCCGCCCGCCAGGCCAAAAAGATCGCTCTAGTGATGTCGGGGCAGGAAGTGGGAATGGGGGCACCATACAGACGATCCAAAATGCAGGGGAAACCCAAGGCAGTTAGTTCCACCCTGTAGGCCGGGTCGGACCATCCCCCTCCGAACCAATCATGAACAACGAGGAGGCGAGTGGCCAAATAGTAGAGGTAGAGATTGGTCATACCGAGCCCTCCATCGAAGGTGGGCAGGCGACACGTAGCGAGGGCCAGCCGCGGTCTCCCCCCACCACAGAGAAATCGGGTAGCCAGCCCGTCCATCTCGCGGAACCAAGGCCGCGGAAAGGACACGGGGGTGTTTTGTAGCACGTAAAGGAACCGGGGGAGGACCATCATTTTGTAGAGTGCCACCCTCCCCAGCGGATTAAGCGGGAGCGAGTGCCAGCGCGCCAGATCGGCCTTGGCCCTCTTGACCAAGGGGGCCACATTAAGGGCCCAGCTCAACTCTGGGAGAAGAGAGATCCAAATACCCAGGTATTTAAAGGACAGCCGGCGGAGGGGAATCCTGTCCTGCCAGTCAAAGCATTCCCGGGAGGGGTGCAGAGGTACTAGGACCGATTTGTGTGGGTTCAAATAGAGGCCGGACGCACGGCCGAAAAGGCCCAGGAGATGGAGCGCACGGGGACCAGATTGGGCCGGGTCGCTAAGGTACAGCAACACATCGTCCGCATAAAGGGCTATTTTGTCGGGCACAAGGTCCGGCCACTCCCAGCCCTGAAGAAGAGGATCTGCGCGGACCAGGGCGGCAAGGGGTTCCATAGCAAGGGCAAAGAGGAGGGGCGACAGCGGGCACCCCTGCCGCGTCCCCCGGCCGATCCGAAACGGCCGCGACAATGCCCCATTAACTAGCACTCTAGCACGAGGACGCGCGTAAAGGACCCGCACCATTCCGACAAACTTGGGGCCGAAACCCATCTGAGCCAGGACTTCGAATAGATAGGGCCACCCAACCGAATCAAAAGCCTTCTCGAAGTCGGCGAGTAGGAGCGTGAGATATGGGGATATGCGGTGGCGGTGAGCCAGAGCCACGTGGAGGCGACGTAGGCAGTGGCGAGTACCCCGATCCGGCATGAAGCCACATTGGTCAGGATGGACCAGGTGCGGCAAGAAGGGCCGAAGCCTCTGCGCCAGGACCGCCGCGTAGATTTTGATATCTGTATTAATGAGGGAAATCGGCCGATAAGCCGACCTATCACAAGAGGGTGGTGTGGACTTGGGCAAAACCACAATCGTGGCCATGTCGGCCTCTGGGCGAAAGGAGCCGCGTTTAACCGCCTCGGCATACAGGGCGTTCAACCGAGGTGTCAGAAGGTCCTTGTAGGCGGCATAAAATTCTTGAGGGAATCCATCCGGTCCCGGGGTCTTTCCCGCGGATGTGCGCCCTATCGCCTCCCCAATCTCCTCTAGAGAGATGGGTTCCTCCAGGCTCTCCCAATCACTGGATCGAAGGCAAGGAAGCTTTAAATTATGAGCTGCAAGTAGCGAAGCTAGGGACAGTTCCGGCGCCCGGGCGCGGTATAACTGCGCATAATATTGAGCAAAGGCGTTTGCCATGGCCACGGAGGAGGACTGAAGCTGGCCCTCCGAATCAGTGACCGCCGGGATAATACGCGACGCCACCGAGTACGTAACCAGCCGGTGTAACAGAGCACCCTTCTTATCACCCCACCCGTAGACCCGTGCCACCGAGGACTGCCAGAGGAGTTTAGCCGCGTCTAACGACCGCTGGCGAATCTCCTCCCGTAAAAGCCGCAGCTGTCTATCTACAGCCGGATCTCCATCTGCGGGTAGCGATTGCTCCAAACGCAACGCCCGGGCCTCGCAGGCAGTGAGTTGTTGGAGCTGCGTCTGACGGCGGCGCACCACCAGCGCCTTGGCGGCCCCCCTGACGGTGGCCTTACCCGCCTCCCAGAGGGTCCCAGCCGATGAGACTGACCCGTCGTTGTCGCCAAAGTACTGCACCAACGCGGATCCCACCCCCTTGCAGAGCTTCCGATCCTGGAGAAACCAGGCGTTGAAGCGCCACATCTGACGGGCCCCCTGGGGCGGGGAGCCCAGCCCCAGGAGGACAGGTGAGTGATCGGATATCCCTCTAGGAAGGATTTGGACGTCCTGGATGCCCGCACAGCAGGTGGAGGGGACAAAGATAGCGTCGATCCGCGCGTGAGTGTGGTGGGCGGCTGAGGTGTGGGTGTACTGCCGTGTGTGCGGGTGCCAAATACGCCAAGCGTCGCATAAGCCCTGAGCTTCTGCCCACCCCACCAGCTGCTTAGCCCGCGCAGCGCGGGGCGCCGATACCAGACCGGAGGAATCCATTGGCGGGGCGGAGACAGCGTTAAAATCCCCTCCCACAACTACCGCACCCGGTGGGAGAGCAGTCAACATAGATGCGGCTTGGGATAGTGCCCTAGACAACTCAATGGGTGGCGCGTAGAGTGACAGTAAATTGAGCGGCCGACCGTCCAGCGTACCGTTAATAGCGATCCCCATCCCCTGGGGGTCTCGGATCACCCGGGAAAGGACAAAGGGGACGGAGCGGCGCAGCAGGATGGCGACTCCCCGAGATCCGCGAGAGTATCCAGAGTGCCACACCCGGTCATACCCGTACCTGGCCAAGAAGGGGCACCTCTCACCCAGCAGGTGGGTCTCCTGGAGAAGGAGGACATCGACCTCGGCGCGCTGGGCATACTTAAGGACTGCAGTACGTTTGAGTCTGTCCAATAATCCGTTCACGTTCCATGACAGAATGCGCACGCGGGCCCTGGAGGTGAGATCACCCATGGGAATGGTAAGAGCAGAGCACTTTAAAGATGAGATGGCCGTGAGGGGCCAGGACCGTGGGCCCCACACCGGGGAGGAGCATTGCACTGCGCATGAGGGCGAGCGGCAGTGAGGCATGCGTGGGTGGGTGTGTGGAGAGGCACAGCGATGCACTGAGTGTGGTGTAGTAGAAGACGTTCAAAGAAAGACAAATCCAACCCAAACAGAACATTCCCCCAGAAAGAAACAACCAACAGGCCCCCAACCCCAGGCCCCCAACCTCCACCCTACACTTCGAAAACGGAAGCATCTGTCGCCCGAACAAACCCCAACAGGTACAAGACCCCAAGCTTAGATGCTCGGGTATAAGAGCGTAGTGGACCCCTCCAGAGGTACGGATTTCAGTGATACAGCCTAGGTAGTGGCAAGAAAAGCATAAGAGTGCAGAGTCTCCCGCCCCCCGCCCCCGAAAAAGTCCGTCTCCCCCCGTGGATACCCGGGGCAGACCACACATCACATGGCAGGACTGCGGGAAAGGTCAGACAAGTCCGACTGTACGGTGAGAGGGACAGGAGATCCCCCCGGCCTGGGCGACAAGCAACGTCGGGGTCCCCCTGCCGCCCTAGACGATGCGTCGGAGGAGGCCGACGAGCCCCTCACAAGTCTCTCAGAAGCGTTGGCGGACCGGGTCCGGATCGTCGCCACTCCTCGGCGCAGCCGGGACTGCGTGCGCTTCCTGCGCCGTGGTCGTCGGGTTACGGGCGCTTAGCGGCCTCGAGACCCCGCAGCGGAGGACACCCCCGCGGGTGGGCGCACAGGCCGTTCCTCAGTGATCCAAGTCCAGGCCGCCCGGGGGGTATCAAAGAACAGTGTCTTGTCCTGGAAGACAACACGAAGGCGGGCCGGGAACTGGAGCTGGTATTGAAGACCCAGGGAACGCAGCTTTTGCTTCACATCCATGTAGGAACGGCGCTGTTCCTGGACCTCCCGGGTGTAGTCCGGAAAAACCATAATGGTGTGGTTGTTAAAGGTCAAAGGCCCACGCACTCGTGCTTCCCGCAGGATAGCGTCCCTGTCCCGAAAGTTGAGGATCCGAACGATAAACGGGCGCGGGGGAGCCCCCACGGGGGATCTGGCCGCCAGCGACCGGTGCGCCCTCTCCACCACGAACCAAGTCGACAGCCCATTCTCCGGCATCCAGGACTTGAACCATTGCTCAAGGAAATCATCGGCACGGCCAGACTCCACTCCCTCCGGAAAGCCCACCAGGCGAAGGTTGTTGCGACGGGCGCGATTTTCGGCATCCTCTGCCCGCCTGTGCAGTTCCTTGGAGTGGGTGGTGAGCTCCCGGACCTGATCCTGCAGCAAGTGAATGTCGTCCTCCGCCGTCGAGATTCGGGATTCCGCCTCCGTAATGCGGGCTGTGGCGTTGCGGAGATCTTGCCGTAAAAGCGCGACATCAACCTTCACCTCCCCAACCATCCCCTCAAGGGAGGTGCGGGAGGCATCAATGGCTTGGAGGATGACAGTCAGGTCCTTATTCGGGGCCGAGGCCCCCCCCCCGCCCGGAGGGTCCGAGCTGGCGAACTGGTCGATCCGCGTCTGATGAGACGTGCCCGGCAACTTAGGGCCCTTCTCCTTGCCCATGGCGGACCAATGGAACACAGGCAGGAGAGGGGAGAGGGCGATGGGAAAGGAAGGAACAGGGGTGCAACCCGGCCACTCCGTTGGATCCGGGTCAGAGTGCTGTCGCCACAGCGGGGGGGGCCAGCAACCAGAATGTCCGCCCGCACTGGTGCCCAACGGTGAACTGTGGGGGAGGGCCACCGGGACGCCGGTGTGGTCGAGGCAGCAGGAGGTCAGGGGCCGACAGCCCAACCCCCCCCAGGTCCAAGGGGCAAGACGCGGCTCCAGAGAGGGCACGATGGGGAGGCCCCTCTCAGCCAGCCACGCGCCCGAGCCAGGGGGGCCACCACCGCAGTCCGCACCGGTCTACAGCAAGGGCACAGGAGGGGTCATCCCACGCCGGCCGCAGCTTCCGCCCCGGGCCGATCCACCCGCTGACAAGGGCCACACCACCCCCGGGCAGCGTCCGTCGAGCCTCGCCTCTCCCAGCTCACCTCAGAAGCGGATCAGCTCCTCCGATCACGGGGCAGCCGCCTTTCGCCTACGCCACCACCAGATGCAGCCAGCCAGGAGGTCGTCAGGAGAGCACGACGGGGCGGCCAGGGCGACCCATCCCCCGAGAGGCAACAGCAACACAAGCCCCCGGGCGGCCCCGGGCCGTCGAGGCTGAAGCGGGTCGGTCTCCCCGCCGACCGGAGCCTCACCGCCACCAAGTAGATGCCAGGAAGGAGCAGCACGGGCAACGCGTCCGCCCTCCGAGTCCAGAGCAGCCGATGAGGATCGTGCGGCCCTCGCCCCTCGTGGTGCGCCGGGGCCTCTCGCAGCAGATGGAGCCGCACAGGGAGCCTGAAGGATTCCGCCCATGCGCCGGCGCGGGCTGCAGGCCGTCCAACTCAGCCCCGGAGGCACCAAGACAGGCCAAACTCGCTCCGAGGGTCGGGCATCGGGACCTCCACACTCGGCGGACAGCGGATCCAGCCTAGGACAGCATCCGCGGATGTGGGGCGACTACGAGGGGTCCGGCAGCCAGGAGCCTCACACCATAGCGGCCATCTTGGCTGGCGCCACCTAGCGCCCTCGCCGTACGTTAATGAACATATCTGCTGGACTATTTGGAGCTGTATGGTGAGAATCTAGACCTCAACCTTTGATTAATGCACCATTCCCTTTTGCCTTTACTTATGGACTTTCTCCTAGTGGACTTTAACTTGAATCCTGTGTCCCTGTGAGAGATTTTCAATTGTACCATCCTTTACCTTGGAAACCATCCTTTGCATTCTTTTAAATTATTGACTAAATGTTTAGATTTTTGCTGCATGCATTAGTATGCATGACAGAGTTGCTAGAAATGTTACTTACTTGTATTCATTTTGAATCTCTAATACAATAATCCATTTATTTCAAAGATCTGTTGTACCATTTATTTGAGATTTAATGTTCTTTCTTTGAAACTGTGCTTAGGAGTTGTCTACCAATTAACCATCCTCATTGGGTAGACCAACAGAGGTTTATCCTAGATTCCACCCCTTACTAAAATGAATAAAGGTCCATCAGAGGACCAAAGCCTCTGTGGTAAAATATAGCAAGAAGATTATGAAGATTCAGCACTTCTATGGGCCAGGTGCTGGGCAACTGTTTTCTTTAAAAAGTGCTTCTGCAGCTGCAGGTGCCTGCATTGGCATTAGGCTGTCAAAACGGCGCCAGCACAGTGGTAAATGACAGGAATGCACCATATTGCATAGATACTGTGCACTCCTGCCCTTTCCTTTTAACACAGAACAGCACAGGAAGGTGCCCTGCGCCAAAAGCCCATAAATCTGGGTCTTTGGCCTTCTGAAAGCTGCAAATTTAATTCTGATATGCAGTAATTTTGTCCAGCTCGTGAGTTTCTGAAATTGCAGCAGTTTTTATCATGAAATAACAAAAAAACATTTTGCACAAATAAGCTCAACTCCTCCCCCCCAAATCAGTATTTTTGTCCCCAAATCACAGATTTTCACTTTTTGTCACCAATATTGTTTTCTGCCGTTATGGAAAATAAGTTTTCCTTTGTAGTTACTGTGCATCAGCACTCCTAGCACATAGACTGGAAGGCAAGTCCCAAATCAGCTTCTTAGGAAAGCAAATATGCAGATGTAGATAGAGACAAGAAAGGATGTCCACGCTAGGCCTAGAAAACGCTTCGCTTTTCCTTTTCTTATTTTTTAAAATTTCAGCAAAAATTATCTTAGGTGTTTAGGGACACCGTCAGGTCCCCGGAGTGGTGCAGATTGGGGCCTTACACCTCCAATCTGCCACCCAGAGAAAATAAAAAGCAGATGGATTTTGGAGGGTGACTAGAGGCACAACCTGTGCCCTAAAGCTAGGCTTATTCACTCTGTTTCTACTTTTCATTACACATGTTCTGATCCTTTGTGTGTACGGTGCATGTTAGCATCTCTGATGGAGCATTTCAGTTGGAAACACATTTAATCTGGTCCTGAAGTGGAGCGGAAATGAAGGTGATGGGTAGAGATCTGAGAGAGGTACACTTTGTGACTGGGATCAGGGCTCCTTGTTCCATTTCTATTTTTTCACTTGACTAAAAGTTATCCCTTCTGCCTGCCTGTCCTGGGGTACTTTAAGTCCCCTGGTTGGGAAACACATCCAATATGCTACCGCAGGGAAACTGAAATACAGATGGTGAGTATACACAAGAAAGAGGCATATCTTGTGCCAAGAAGCCCACTCTGTTTCTATTTTTTGTTTTGCTTGGCCAAAAATGATCATTGCAGTCCAGTTAGCATTTCAGGATCCTTGACAGGGGCAAGTCAACATCACCAATCTTCTCCCCCCCCCAGGGGAGCTGAAATGCATATGGTGAGTAAAGGCCAGAGAGAGGCACATCTTGTGCCAGGAAGCCCAGCTCCCCATTTCATTTAATTTCTATTTTGTTCGCTTGACAAAATGTTGTCCGTCATGTAAAGGGGGCATTTTGGGTCCTCAAGAATGGCCATATCAGGGGTCAACACCTTGATCTGTTCCTCCACGGGAACTTGCTTATGAATGGTGGGAAAAGGCTAGACAAAAATGCATCTTGTGCCAGGTAGCATGTCTCCCCAAATAGTGATGAGAACTTGGTTTCTCGAACACTCGTGACCAGTAGGCCAAGCCTTTTGCCTTGAGGAGAGCTCATTGGTCCCTGTAGTTTCATTTCACCCATATTGATTTCCAAGGGTTATTTCAGGGCCCAAGTGGAGCAGACATAGGGTTTACACCCCTAATAGGCCCCCTCAGGGAATTCAGATGGTGTTTAGAGGCATAGGGCTGTACAGCTGGTACCAGGAAGCGCAACTCCCCACTCTGTTTTTATTATTTTCATGTTGTCAAAAAGGGGGGTTTAAGATTGGCAAATGGGGAGAGAGTATGGGGTAATACCCCTGATCTTCCCTTGGGGCTCTGTAATGCAAATGCTGATTACAAGCCAGAGAAGGGGGAGTGTAGGGATAAATGTCCAGCACCACCACAGTGTCTTTGGCATCCCTACCATTTCCTTGTACATATATGTTTCCCTGGAGTTTAAGTGTTAGTGGAGAGTTTGTGGGTCACTTGATTCCTCAGGACCCTTCAAGTTGCAGATCTAGCACACCTTAGGGATTCCCATCGTGGGACCTGAGAATGGGGAGGACGTCTATTAGTTCCCTCACCTCTGGTCTATAGGAGTTAGCCCACCTTGTCCTATCCTTGCACAAGCCTTGGCTTGTGGCAGCTGATCAATATTTTGGAATCCCGAGGTGCAGCCAGGGAAGTTGCCTGCTGGCCTTTGCATTTTTTATTAAATCCACAGGCTTACAACAGTCAGAAGAACCCTTGGTGTTTATATTTTATGATTAAATGTAATGTTCTCGAATATTACATGCAGCGATCACTGCAGAAATAGATTGCAAAAATAATGTGTATGATTTAAAAAAAAACATTTTTTATTGATTTTCTTTTGAATAACAGTGCTTTGTCATCTCCTAAGGAGCCATTTCGAAGCCACTTTTAGATTTTTTGGTGAGACTTGAGAAAATGAGCTTATTAAATATCAATTGGGGAGTTCCCTTTGAAATACCTCAAGCAATGCAATATCACAGTAAGATAAGATGGATCATTCAGACAAAGTCACACACAACAACTTTGTATTCTATAGCTCTGGGTCAGCAGAGCCAAGCCTATGTACAGATGTCAATCGGTCAGACAAGGGGGGCCAGTGGCAGGTACAGCATGCAAGTAATTGGTGACATTGTCACAAGAGGGCGTAATCAAGACTCTGTGATCTTCTGAGGCATGGGGGGTGGAGAGCGGGTCCACGCTATGCATCCAGTACCAGTCATGAAGGTTTACATGCTGTTGCAAAGTTTCACCCACTCTCAGGGACCTTACGTCTGGTGATGTGAGGGATTACAATGTGAATTGGGAGCCAGATAGAAGCAACTCTCTCATCACTCATTGACCATTGAACCATGCCTTTTTGGTGCTCATGCCCATAGGACATGCCCATGAGTTCATCTCACCTTACCAGTTATCCGGAACAGTTGGATTGTGCACATATCAGGGCTATGTCTACAAATTGGTTCACACTAGACTCCTTAGGCTATTGGCGTAGGTTGCCCGCACCTTATCGGGATAATAGCTTGGGTACCAGACAGACGTCAGGACGTGGCAGGTTTATCGGAGCCAACACCCGAGCTATTATCCCGGTAAGGTGCAGGCAACCTACGCCAATAGCCTAAGGAGTATTACTCCTCCCCTATTAGGTGACAATCAAGAGTGGACTCAACTTTCTAGTGACAGCCTATACTAAAGATCCTTAGTTTATGGCCCCCACTGATCGCCCAGAGGGATAACCATTGTGTTGTGTCTTAATATGTAGCCAGGCAACATGTCAACATTCCTTCCATAGCAACCAGGATGCTTTGTTCTGAGTTGACTGGAAGAGGAGAGCTGGCAGTTGCAGAGAGAGGACCTGTTTGTCTAGGGGTTGTACATATGAACTTACAATAAAGTTCTCCTTACAAATATCTATCTGCGCTTCTTAAAAAGTGGTGACGAGGATGGGATGAATTTTCTATTGAGAGCAGACGAAATTTAAGCATCGAGTCATCAACCCCTAGACGAGTGACAATCATTAAATTATTAAGCAACGTGTTCCTTGAGACGTCCTTCTAAAGAAAATGTATCTGTTGAGGAGAATGGACTGCCAGAATACAGTGCAAGGTCAGTGAAATCCAATCAAGTTTATTGAGACCAGCGTTATCCTTGTAATTAACGTTGTGAGCTGTGAAACTGACTGATGACTGCTGGTGTTGCGAGTGCTAAGAAGACAAGCGGAAGCATGTTTTAAAAAAAACCAAATCCTGCACAGAAGAATGGAACTTGTTTTACAGAAACCTGCCTTGATTGCGTGACATTTATGTTGAATTACTAAGTACTGAACCAGGTACATATTCTGATTGAACTGCATACTGCACAAACTTACAAAACAACTTCAATTGCTGAAATATTCAATAATTGGGCATTTGAAAAACACGGATTACTTAAACCAGATCGTGTGGTATGCGTAACTCTCTACAAATAAACTGAGATCTCCGTGAATCTCACTTATGCGTAAGACTGGCTGGTGTTAATCACAGAAGGAAGACGATTGCGTTATTTGGAAGATTAAGGAAAACGTTTGGTTCTGAATAATTCTCGTTTTCACCAGTGTCGATAAAGCGACATCGTTTAACTTGCACGAAACACCATTATTAGTTTTTGAAAGTTTCGACTCACCGAGTGCTCTTGACCTCTTCGTTTACATCGTTCCTCATCGTCACTGTCTGGAACTACATTTGCGAGCTCAACGCGCACGGGAGAGTCAGAGTCGACGCGTGTGGGGACGCTAGGAACTGACGCATGCTGTAACGTAATACCCGGCCTGCCACAGCGTGTGGTTACCATAGTAACCTGATGCAAGCGCTGCAACGCGAACAAGGAAACCCACTGAAGGCAACATTTCCTGGTACAGCAGATTGAAGCAAACGCTGCAACACGAGCAGGGACAACAAGAGATTTAATGCAAGTTGAATCACAAAAAAAAAGTAAACAAAACACGAGGAACTATAATTCACAGTCTGCAATTACCGGAAACATTACAGCGACCAAATAAATGCTCAATTGTCATCGTATGCAATTTAAGGGCTACAATACTGACTAGACCACGGTGACTACGTTTATTTTGTTAGTTTATTTCTTCATACCAATTAATCTAATTTTTTTCAGGTACTTGGCAACGATTTGACAACGGTGATGACTTTTATTGTCTTAGTTTATTGTTTTCTTATAATCTCAAATAAGTAATCCAATGAATATTGAATGCTGTTGTTTTATATACATATATTTCAATCTCACATAGAAAAGAATATATAAGTGTATATTATCATCACTATTTTCATTCCTTGTCCTTTTACTAGTATATAAATTGGGAAAAGCTCCAAATGGATATGTCATCCATAACAGCTCCACCCACATTTTTGCAAAATCCAGGAGAGCCTTCCTTACCATGGGAAGATTGGATAGAATCTTTTGACACATATTTAGAGGCTATTGGTGGGGAGGATTTCGTAGCTTCACGCAAAGTGGCCATACTTAAACACAACATAGGCATTGAGGGCAGAAAAGTATTAAAAACTCTACCTATTAACACAGTAAAGAGACACATTATGACAAGTGATAAAACCAACGACAGTGAAGACGAAGAAGTGGTAGTATTTCAGCAGGACATAATAGATAGCACTGACGAATACATAAGTGCAGAGGATGTGATGTTTATCTCCACCATACTACATCTTTAATGCATGGATTTGAACAACACATTCTCGCTGTAATGGTGTGAAGTCCGTCTGGTGGTTGCACCAGAGAGATTCCCTTTTTAGTCCGTCATCTTGGGATGAAAGCGATGACTTTCCCGCGCAGCCCAAAATATATTATGTTCAATTAGGCACCGGGGATGGGCAATTTAAAGAAACAAGCATTGGCTTAGCCAATAGGTCTCGCCTTTGGGACCTTATAAGTATTTAGCCATGCAGCACATTATACTAGGTGCTACAGTATCTACTGCAGCAGTCAGGTGGCAACTCCAAACACTGTTTTCAGAATAGTGCAGTAAGCGTGCCCAACAATAGAATAACTTTCACCTGATGTCGTATCGTAAGGGTGAACATTGCACAGCTCTGGTTTTAAAATCAAAAGTACAATAAATTCAAGAACTCGTATGCCCCAAAGGCCACCTACGGAACAGCCCATAGACTATCTGTAACCAGTAGTTCACGGCTCAACCTAAAGAAATACTGCAGTATATAGGAAAGGATCCACTCACCACAATGTAGACGAGAGACGGGCACGCCTCCTCTTAGCCTCCCTTATTCAGCTGAGCACAGCAACTTTAAAATGCATCTCTCCTTGGACCACCTAAAATGCACGAGCCAAAGACTTGGCATTTTAAGATATGCAAGCTTTATTAGTCATCACAGTCTGCGAACACAATTGATAAAGTGAGTGCCCTCGCTCTGGACTTTCCCAACCTGCGCACACTCACAGGCCAACAGGGTACAGCAAGCGACCTGTACATGCTTGTACTGTGCAAGCCAGCTGGAAATGGCATGCAACATTCAACTTAGTCATCTGTGGCAAACGAGGACACCAAGTGATGTCCAGCCTTCTGCGCCTCCATTCATGTTAACATATCAGAGCCATTGACATATGGTCCTCCGTCTTCACCCTACCCATAATTAGCAGTAAAGCATCACAAGCATCACATTACCCTGGTCACCGCTCGCAGCAAGGCACTGCCCGTGATGTACAACCCTTGCAATTTGGGTAGGAAGGCCCTGCAAGCTACAATACAACAATCACCCTGGCCACCTTGTGTAATTAGAGTGCAAGTGAAATGTACCTCTCACCCAGGCCCTTCCCAGAGCACAAAACACAGACAAATATTTTTAAAGTACCCACCACGCCTCCAGCAGAGCTTCCTCCAAATAGGCGTGTGACAGGGGGAGCTGGAGTGCACAGAGCCCGCACCCTCTCTGATGGCTCTTCCCTGGGGACATTCTGTCTGTGCGAAGAGGGGCAGCAGGGGTATTGCTGTACACCAAACACTATTTTGAATAGCATGGGGCCTTTGCCTATGATCACCGGAAATCAATGGATCCCCAGAAGCCTCATGTACACAAAGAGGTGTTGTGGTGAATAACACGAGAAAGTCTTGATGGGTGGATGAGGGGGAGGCGTAGCTCACTTTGTGTGAACCGGTTGGGGAATCGAAAGGCCGTCAGCTGAGCTGAGTGTGTTTAGATGGAAATGCCTACCATCCAGAGCAGCAGACTCTGCTGAGATAAAAAAAAAAGAACACCGATTCTAGAAAATCAGAGACACAGGAAAAGAAAAGTCACATTTGAGTCTAAGAAAAAGAACCTACCATGCCTGAAGTGGAGACTCCTCCAAATAGGCCTGTGACAGGGGGAGCTTAGAGTGCATGGAGCCCACCCCATCACTGATGGTTGTTCCCCGGGAACATCCTGTCTGTGCGAGGAGGAGCGGCAGTACCAACACTATTTTGACTAGGTTGGGGCATTTGCTTACAATCAATGCAAGCCCTGCACACACTAAGAGGTGTTGCGGTGAATAAATAAACCAGCCAAGGAAAAAACCCTTGCTTATACAGACTCATTAATGCAACCCCACTCCACCACTTACAAAATCGGCCGACAACGTGCTTGGCTGAATTGTAGATCCACGTCATCCCCGCCAACACAAATCATCATGTGTAAAGCCCTCGCACCACTCTTTCAAACCAAGATTACCACTGTATACCCAGACGTCATCGATAAGTTTACCTGACCTCCACCGCCACTCTGCTACGCCACTTCATTCGAGGTGAAGAGATTCTTGGAGGTTGAGGAAGGTTTGGGGCACGTGACCCCATCACGTCTGTTAATAATTTAAAGTTAGATGTCAATGAGAGATATCGACAGGACGACTGAATTGTGAGATTCTGTGGCTGTGGTGTTTCTTACATAATTATAGATTTGGGCACTTATCACATCACATATTCTTTCATCTGCATAAATTCCAGATTTTAACAAACAAAAATGTTTCCAGCTTGAACAGATCAAAAGTTACTAAAAACACTGCCACCCGTGTTGTGTGCAGTGGTAGGTCATCTTTCAGTTGTATTTGGGTGTTAAACTGATACTAATAAGTTGAAGACTCT
Organism: Triturus cristatus; assembly: GCF_964204655.1. NCBI lineage: Eukaryota > Metazoa > Chordata > Amphibia > Caudata > Salamandridae > Triturus > Triturus cristatus. The sequence goes on along the minus strand of NC_140593.1, from coordinate 451,017,365 downwards.
GCCCAGACATTGTTCTTATGGGTAAAAATGACAAGATAAATATGATGCTAAGTGTGCTGCACAATGCCAGATAATTTGCCGTTTCTTGCCGAATAATTTAGTTGCTGCATAATTTGCTCCACCCTATTACATAAATCCAACCAGTTAGCGGGTTTGAACTGCCTACCAGCAGAAAGTATAGGTCTTGCGCGGACCTCTTCGTTTCTCCCTCTCGTTTGTTCCTTTTGCATAAGTCACTTTAAAGCCACTGCCAGATGATGATCATGAAATATATTATAGTACGGAATTCGTAATAAAGAACTAGTTTCCATGCAACACGCTCTCTGTATTAAGCAGTCTGAGTCGTTTGCACAATTTGGCCTCCAGATGTCAGTGTTCCTCCACTTTTGGACTATGTCGAATCATTTAGAGGAGCCGCTGACGGAAAAACAAACAAGCGGAGTGTGAGAAATAGAGAAAGAAAGAGAATGAGTTGCCCAGGACAGAAGGAAAAAAAACGAGAGGTAATGCAAGCAAGTCAAGTTAAAAAACAGTGAGAGTTGGAAAAACTAAATATAGGTCAAAATAAGGAAGAAAATGGAAACTGGCAGATCAGAGATATAGCGGAAAGGAAGGGAGGAAAGGCGGCAGCACAGGGATTAAATGGAACAAGCCTTGGCCGCACGGCCATGAAAGTAACGTGGTCACACGGCTGTGAAAGTGATCATGCGCTGTAAGGGTGCCCGACGAGAGTGAATGAGCCATGACGAGAGAGGAAAGCCAGAGGGCGCCTGTGCGTGTAACTGTGCGCGTAACCGCATACTCCAGGCCACACAAAAAGCGTGTGGTGAGCTTTTTGAAGCCCACTTACTAAAAGTCTCGCCAGAGCAGTGCATGCGCTGCCTCAGGCGAGACCTAAAAAAGTGGCCTGGCTTGGGGCCTCATCCCCCAACCCCTAGGGTCCAAACTCTCTTTCTGCCCCTCTGGTATTGGTTTGCTAATACAGAATGCCTGACAAATGGCAAAAATATGCCTACAGACACCCATTTTCCTCTCTCTTTCCACAGGGGATGATGGCAACATTTCAGTCTACGGTCAGGCGGCACCCAGGAAACCCTACTGACACTGGGCATTTTTGAAGCGCAGAGCCCAGGGCAATCCAAACTATGTATGCTCTCCTGTAGGGTAAACCCAAATGTGAGAGTGGCAAAGCCAGCAACTAATAGCTGAAGAGCGTGACTCAAAGCCCCTTTCTATATATTGTGTTATTATTTTTCATTTTAAAAATATTTGCATGTAGCTAAAGCTGTTTCTAGGCATGCCCTAAATAATGGAGTGACGTCACCCGGGCATACCTCTGGAAAGTTTTGTGAATTCCACAAAATCATAAACCTACAAAGATGCCAGGATGCAGACCTATAGGAGGAGATTTATGGTTTTGTAAATTGCGCCCCTATGTCTTTAATACATATATATATGCTTTCTCTTTGTTGGGAATTTTATTGTTATAAGTAACTGGGGGCGTCCTAGATCACTCTCTGGCACATGCATCAACAATGCCATTTGCGATTGCTTAATAGCGAAAAATAAGGATTCGCTAATAAGGAATAGCAAACGGCTATGCATGTAGAAATCGCTTACAAAATAGCGATTTCTAAACATTCCTTAATTGCTACTCGCAAATTGCGAGTCGCAATTAAGGAATACCTCCCCATTGATTCCTATGGGCCTAGAGGCCCATAGGAATGAATGGGAGGACTTTCTCAATTTGCTAATCTCAATTAGAGAATCGCAAATTGCTCATGCTATTTCGAGGGTGCCAGGGCGTCAAAAAGACACCCTGTTGCACCCCTGAAATCTGCATATGAATACATCTTGCACACACACATGCCCCAAGGGCATGTGTGTGTGTGTAAAATGGAACTTTGAAAAATGCACTTTAGTGCATTTTTCAAAGTTTTTGCAAATTACCATGAAGTTCAACTTCATGGTAATTTGCTCCCCCTATTAGCGAAATCGCTAATTTTTAAACTTTCATGCATTGCATTTAAGGAATCTCAATTTGGGATTCCTTAAATGCGATCGCAATTTAAGGAATCGCTATTTAGAGATTCCTTAAATAGCGATTTTTGCATTTGGGATGATGCATCCCAAATGCAAAAATACCGGTCGCAAAGGGGCAGATTCTGCTAATCTGCCCGTTTGCGAGCAGTTTTCTCGTTGATGCGTGTGGCCCTCTGTGTGTTGTGTGTTAGCAGACATGTAGATGACTCAGCTCGTAGGATGAACCTCCTCTATCTGCTTCTTCTCATCATCCAGCCAATCAACTTAAATCCAGGATGACAGTATCAAGAAAGATGTAGGGAGTTGTTATGAGTCTGCAATGAAGTCTCAGTGGGCATTACATCAATGTGCATGCTTGTATATCCCCTATGGCTGCATTAGACAGACATCCCGATGTGAGTACAGTATGTGGCACCTGAGGCGAGGAAAATATGGCAGATATTGTAAAAGTTCCCTGACTTGTCGATTCCCTGCAGCAAGATGGAAAAGACCTGTAGCACATCGCGTGTTGTTTTAGTGTGTCTGTGACTTATCACATTTTATTGTAGATGTATGGCTGTGAAATTAGAAGTAAGTGCCCAGTGGCTCTCTAAAAGGAGTGTTGTGAATCTAAATGCACGAAATACTTTTTCTCTCAGCAGGCATGGCCTCTGTCTCTATGTGTTTGTTAGGGCCGAAGTTATTTTTGATCACATACAGCTTGTTGCTCATTAGGTTTTATGTTCAATATTGTCTCTTTTCCCTTTCAGTGTAGTCTTTGCTCGAAACTCATCTCTCACTCTGGTTGCCTCCCAAACTGTTCTTTCCTTTGCACCTCTCATGTGTGTAGAGCATGAGTTACTAATAGCTTTTTATGCTCGTGCAGGATGGATTGCTATGGGTTGAAATGCTTCACTTCCTGATTTAAGTGAGTTTGGTGTGAGTGGTGCTACGCCAAACACAAATGATTTTGGCATCCGTTCTACTTGCATGTTTGCAGGTGCTTAGTTTCTGGAGGTGTGCTTTCTACTATTCAGTTGTGGATGTTTGAATACAATCTATTTTATTCTGCTGCTATTCTATTTGCTTTTGCTTGGCATTAATGTTTTAATCTGCATCTTTCTGTCCTATGCTTGATACAACAGTTGTTGGGATGGAAAAGTCGTTTGCATGGTAAAAGACGTGTACCCCTGCCATGAGTGCCCAACTATACTAGTGTGGATCCATAGTGTTGTTTTTTAGTCCTAGGCGAACATGTCTCATGGGTATGTGTAATGATATAGGCCTGTGTCATGGATTGCACTCTTGTTGGACCACTACCCTCATAGTGGTGGAAGGCTACTGCCTTCACCAGGAGTTAAGCAACACGAGGGCAGTAGTGGTGGCATACCTAGTAGTTATTGGGTGTAGTGAACAGGGTAACACTTACTGGGGAGGTGAGGGGAGGGAACGGAAGATGAGGGGAGTGGGGAGAGATGATAAAATGCAATAAAACGTTGCCCTTGGAGTTCAGAAGGAGTGGTCAATATAGATATCTAACGACGTAGATAGGATGGAAAAAGAACAGCAGGCTCATCACCAGTGCTTGGCCTTGGGGAGATGTTTTGCTGGTGGTGGGAGTAACTTACCCACAGTGCCCTGCGCCACTGCGATGGAGGTTTCGTCTTCCCTTCCAGCTAAAGACTACATTCTGCAGGCATAGACAGGCCCATGGACTCTCTCGGAATGCGCAGTGCACATGCTCTGGGGTAACCGTGCACACTCGGCTTAGGACCCTTGGTCGCTGCCTGCAAAGTTTGCGGGGCGCAGCATGTGCTGTGGTCACTTACGGAGTGGTAAGTGTACTCAGCATGTGCAGCGTGATCTGTGGCTTAACTGACTGCAGAGTTTAGGGGACGGAGCGCGTGCTGCGTGGAGGAATCCAGCTGTTTGGATAAAGACGGGGTGGCCCCACAAATAGGCTGTGGCAGGTGCACTGCTCCTGAGGTTTGCGGGTGTCTCCTTGATGGACAATACTACACGGGTTATGCTGTGTGGACAGAAAAAAGATGTGCAGCCCTACTTTGGTACGTGAATGTTTATTTAAAATTTTGTGCCTGAAGCAAGTTTTAAAGCATGCGGTTTCCTCTAACGTGTCTAGTAAAATCCATTGTCAATGCTAAACATTTCTCTGTCCCCCACCTTTTAAATTTGTTTTGTATTTACTCATTCTTTTGCGTTCTATCGCACCTCTTGGTGTTGTATAGAAACAATAACCCTGCTAGTCTTTTGAGTCCAGACTAACAGCCAGGTCACTAACTTCTTTGTAAATTCACCGTTCTTGTGGTATCTTGTAGCTGGAAAGGATGGGGCATTCCACAGCTATGGAGACAGCACAGAAAAGGACCTGCCACCCATTAGGCAAATTGGGATTAAATCTCACTGGTGCAATGGCACCACTGGCCATTGGCCATGGGTGGTCTGCTGAACACTGTTATTGGTGTGCTTTACTACACACCTGCGGGGGGCAGGCATTCTATTCTTCACTTCCACTAGGGCAGATGCCCCCTTCCCACGCCACACTTCGCAAGGCAAAAAGGTGGAACTCCTGGATGCAGTTAAGATTAAAATGTTAATTTGGTGTGTAGTCTGCAAAATGCTCAGGCATTTGCGCTTGCCAAATATCAGATGAATTACCCCATCCTCCCTTTTTACCTACAATTCTGAAGTGTGGAGTTTGCTATAGTCATTATAAATGCTGCACTACAGGCCCCAGAATGCAACGGAAAGCCTTGGCTGGGTAGAATGCTCCCATCTGCAGTGAGGCAGACAGGGCGTCTGATGTCAGCTTTCTGTAGCAGGTCATCTTTAGGGGCGAGAAAAACAACACTGGGATAGCCTTTTAGGGTTATAGGAATCGTTGCTTATTGAGTAGGCAGGGTGTATTAAAAAATAATGGTGGGGCAAACTTCACTACACCTCAGAATCAGATTTTTTGCTGAACTCCACACTTCGAGCAGAGCGCAGAGTCGCAAAAATCCACAAACTCCGCCACGGAACAGAGTTAACTGCCCACCCCTACTTATGAGTCTTGTTCACTAACCGGTATCTACACTATGCCTGAGGGAGTCTTGTTTAGTCGATCACAGCTACCACTGATAGTCAAGTGCAGAAGGGGTACTTGGCCCAGTTGCTCAGGATCCATAGTAGTTCGTGCCCCTGGACATCAGGAGTAAAAGGCATCAACTACCACAATTGGGTCCTCTGAAATAGGTTCTGATATTTGTAAATCGCATATGAAGTGTTTCTGATTGTATTGTGCAATAAATGTGATTTTGCTACAATTTTTACTGAGTTACTTTGCATTCTGTGTGTGAGAAGATAGTTTATTTGTGTATGAAAGTTTATGTAATTGCCATATGATCAATCTTTGTGTTTGCTGATTTCACACTAATTGTCCACACAAGGAATTCTTGTTAGATTAAGCCATTATTAAAAAAAATGCAGTTGTGCTTATTTATAGCCATAAATTCCTTTTGGGGATTTCATTAGCACCTTTTTTCACATTTGTGCCCTTGCTCCACTCAATGCAATGCAGATTACACTCTGTATTTTTCTTTACTTTTGTGAAAGGTGCCTATGCCTGGTAAAACAGAACAAGCACCTAATCAGCGTTCCTCTTTGCATCCCTAGCTGCATCCGTAATCCAATATATGTAATAATCTGATGGCCATCTGAGATTGTCTGACACGTTTCTCCCACATCAATATGTCTGACAAGTAAGCAGATATACAAGTGTCAAACACTAGAAATTCCTTTACACAAATGTCCTTTAAGGTTTTGTAAAGGAAGATATCTGGAGCTTAACTCACACATCAGTGAATTGTTTGATCTTCAAAACCCCACCACGTATTGTTGGGATGGAGATGTTCCCTGCATGGTGCCGGATGTTCACACTTCCCTGAGTGTCCCAGATGCAACGATATCCGAATCCCTAGTACTGGTTTTTGGTCTTTCCTGAACATGGACCATGCGTATGTATACGGTAATGCGGTCTGTTTCGACTGGAACTGCTGCCTTCGGGAAGGGAGGGTGCTACTACCCTTACCTGGTGTTAAGTGGCATGAGTACGGTGGTAGCCAAGTGACCGTTTTTATGTTCTGTAGAATCAGAAATGTGAATAGGCTGTGTATATTGGGTGAGGGAACGTGACACTTTAACATTCTCTAGAGAACGTTGTGCTTGTAATTCGGGGTTAGAATGTTACGGCAGAGCAGTGATGCTGGCTGGTAGCTCCCTTCTTGTTGCTGTTTAAGGAAAATTAAAGAACTTATAATTGCTCACACTTACTTCACGAGTAGATCTTTTCACTGGTGACGAGGATGGCGAATGTTGCTTAACAAGGAGGTGAGCACCCATTACTGGGGCAGAAACAGCTGAGTTGGTTAACAGCATCTGCCAGGATTTCTGGATGCAGTTGGGCCATGATTGAGGCAATGAAAGACATATAGAGGAGGCCAGGATTGCGAACTGCAAGTAATTTTTGTGGTAAATTCGGGCACGTGCAGAGGCAGTCAAATATTGAATATCAGCAGCCCTCAACTGCCGGGCACACGTAAAGACATTATCCGCGAGACAAGTCACACGGGACAATGCAGAAACCAATCGTCACTTAGCAATGGTTACTCTGTAAACATTGCATCCACGTGCTTCTGAAATGACACGTGGGCCACGCGACGCATCACACATTGTCTTCAGTTTCCTGCCAACTTATGCCATTCATTTCGTCTGAGGTATTTTTCTTGTAGTGGACTTTATGCTGCATGCCCTGTGTTGCAAAGAAATCTCTTTCAGTGGTTACATCTTCAAGTGTTCATAATTGCACACCTTGGTAATTCTGACATTTTGGCAAGTGTGTCTGTAATCTGTGTTCTTAGCCATGGAATGGATGATTACTCCAATACCATTTTTAAACTCTTCAGAAGAGCCCATCACAAGATGGAATAATTGGAAAGAGGGTTTTCAGACTCATGTGGAAACAGTGGGGCGGGGGTGACATTTATACAGCTTCTTGCTAATTGGCTATGCTCAAGCACTGTTTGAAGGCTGAAGGGCGACCCATATTGAAACATCTTCCACCTTTGCCTGAGGAGGATGATGATGAATCAGACTGGGATGACTATAATATAGCATTGATATCACTGGAACAGAACTATGAGAAGCAGAGGAATGATGTAGTAGAACTGCTTACATTTTTAAAAAGACCTCAACTTCCTGGTATATCTGGGGATAATTTTGTAGGAGCGGTGCGGTTATTGGCATCCACGTGCAATTACAAAAGCTTCTTGGATAATATGCTATGAGATCGGCTGGTACAAAAGGTGTATGACAAGAGGATACAAGAAAAACATTTAAATTCAGAGAATTTAACATTACAGAAGGCAACCGATATAGCAAAAAGGGCGGAACATTCTGAAGAAGGTTTAAAGGAAATGGCAGCTAGTGGCTGAAGAAGAGTGGAAAATGTATAAGGTGTCACTTGCAAAACGTCTGTGGAAAGAAAAGAAACATTAGGTTCTTCAAGGAAAAACAGTTTTGCAAAGGAGAAAAATATCTGCTGTTACAAATGTGGTTTGAGGGGTGGGTGCTGCTACAGATTTGTGTTTGCCTGCATTGGTATATGTTGTGTATATTTTAGATATATTGTGTATATGTATTTTTGTCATACTTTGTTTGATCAGTTCATTTATATTTATATTATGTCTTGTGTTTAATTTAATATGAATATGCATGTTTTTTGAGTCTCGCCGATAAAATTTATGAATAATTGTGTATAAAAAGTGCGCTTGCCCTGTTACTTATGCTGAACTGAAACAGTTGTTGATTTTATTTAACAGTGAAAATCACTACAGACTTGTTGAGGCACTGATGGTGCCGTCACAAAGTTGAATTAAGGTAAATATTTACTGAAACGATTAGGGTGTTGTTAAGTTGAAGTGCTGGATGAGAGCTGAGATTAAATGGTAACACGTACGTACACCTTCTCCTTTTTGATTTCTAGCTCCTTGTTCCAGGTCCTGAGGAGAACCCTACAAATAACTTAAGGGTTTGAAACGCGTAGGCCTTCTATTCTAAGCCAAACAAGTGGGGTCTAAAATTGAGAGTATCAGGTCTTGAGGGGACAAGTACCCTATAATGTCAAATGAAAGTGCTGCTTGAAGACCTGAATACAGTACTGTTTGGTTGTTACTGTCCTAGGGCTGAGTTGTTTTAACCCCTTCAGTGCCCATGACGAGCTGGACTCGTCATGGGCCGCGGTGGCGCTGTGCCCATGACGAGTCCAGCTCGTCATAGACCCCGCCCGCTAATGCAACGGCCGGCACTGGGCGGGGAAAGGGGCGGGCACTGAAGGGGTTAAAAAATAAAAAATACCACTACTAGTTCTTAACCCCACCCTGGGCTTAGTTTTCATCTCTTTTTTGTTTTGAGCTTTTCTTTATATTCTTTCCTTATTCTTCTTTGAAACTTGAGCTTTCTCTACGTTCTTTAAATACTTTCTTTAAATACTTTCTTTAAATGCTTTTAACTGTGAAATGTAATGAAAAAGTAATTTGTTGTATGTTTGTATTTTTTTATGTGGTCCGATGATTATTGATTATGTTCATTGAATTAATAACATGGACTGACCAAATTTGGAAACTAAAATTCCTAATTAGAAATTAATTTGTTTTCCTTCCAATCACTATGAGTGTCACGTGTGATTGAGATGAGTGATTAGTTAAATAGTGATCAGCATTGGCATTGTTTTTGTTGTGTATATTGTTGTATAGGCCTAGCCTTGCTGATTAGGGACCAGAACTCTTTATCGATTTAAAGAGAAATTTCCAAGCATTGTTAAAAACAGGTTGAGTTTGCTTAAGGGGTTTGAGCACAAAATGTTGTTGACAGAAGGTGAATTTCCCAAGGTGTGGAAACCATGCAGTGTGCCATTAGTTAGGAGAGAACCTTTGTGGAGGAACCTTCAGAGATTCTGTGAGGAAGACATCATTCAAGAAATGAAAGCCTCAGAGTGGTTGGCCCCGGTTGTTTTGGCAAGAAAATCCAACCGAGACTTACAGTTGTGTGTAGATCTTCATGATCTCAATAAGGCCATTTGGGTGAATAGACGTCCTCTCCCAACATTGGTCATACGCTGTTAGCAATTAAGGGGGTAGACTCTTCTTAGATTTGTTATCAGCGTGTCATCCGATTTCTTTGCACCGAGATTATAGGCCTCTAACACCATTCATTAAACCGGAAGGAGCCTTTCTGTTCAAACGCATGCCATTTGGATTGGCATCAGCTTCAGTCATTTTTCAGAGGGGAATGCTTCAGTTTTCAGGGAGGTGAAAAAAGTGACATTTTGAAGATGATATTCTGGTGCTCTGTGAAAGTGAGGAGAAACACAATAAAGTTTTACATTCTGTGTTGAAAACTTTGCAAGATGGTGGACTGACCATCAGATTGGACAAATGTAAGATTGGTGTGAGGGGTGTTAAGTATTAAGGACACTGATTAGAAGAGAATGGAGTTGCGCCTATGCTAAAGTTGGTGAAGTCCCCAGAGGCAACGATATCCTATTGGCACAGAAAAGGATCAATTGCAATCATTTTTGGGAATAGCAGAGTATTATTCATGGTTTATTCAAATGTTTGCAGACAAGACCAAGTTAATATTAAAGAATGCTAAGTTTGAATGATGGACAGAGTGTGAAATGAGTTTGTGCTATTGAAAAGGAGCATAGCTTAAAACCTTTTAGTCTAGTGAAACAGAACTATTATTAAATAGATTTTTTTTAATATGTTTTTATTGAGCATGGCATACAATATAATATATATTTCTTTTTTTTTTTTTTAAATAGATTGACGTTGTATATTTATGTGTTTGTATTGCAGATACCCTTGATGAAGGGTTCACCCCGAAATACATTAGGTTTTTAATAAAATTGTGATTTGTAGAAACACGTAATTCTCCTGTGTTGTTGATGAACTATGAACAACCCTAAGAATGAGTGGAATAAATTAATGACAGAGTAAAGCAAGAAGAAAGAAAAGGAACAGAGTAAAGTTTGAATGATGGACAGAGTGTGAAATGAGTTTGTGCTATTGAAAAGGAGCATAGCTTTAAAACCTTTTGACGCACAAGACAAGAGTGTTTATTTTTACTGATGCAAGTGGTGTGGGCTTGGGGTGGGCTTAATGCATTACAGGGATAGTAACAAAATAACAATAGCTTATGCTTCATGACCACTGAGAGGTGCAGAATTTACAGATTCCATGATAGAGAGAGAAGCTTTGGCATGTTGGTGGGGTATGAATCACTTCAGGAAATTTGTGTAGGGAACTGACTTTGTGATTCACACTAACCATCATCCTTTGGTGGATGTTTTCGCCAATAAAGGGTACTTGCCAGGCTTCCTCTAGGATTTCGAGATGGGTTTTAAAAATATTGGAATTCTGTTACAGAATAGAATATGTTCCAGGCAAGAAAAATGTTTTGGCTGATTGCCTGTCCAGGTCTCCAGCGAATTTTCATGGTGAGTTTGGTGGTATTCAAGAGGAGTAGTTTGTGGCGAGTGTAAGTGTACTTACTGAAGAACGAATATCATATGATGAGTGGGTTAAGGCTGTCAAGAATGATGTAACATTGCAGGAAGACAAGAAATATATGTCAGGCAGTTAGCCTGCTAAAGGGAAAGCATCTGATGGGGCAGAGTCTTTTCAGAATGTGAGTGCAGAGTTGTCAGTCGTGGGTGATGTAATGTTAAGGAGAGAGTTATTGGTTGTACCAGAAGATTTGAAAAGCTGTATTTTGAAGTTGCCTCATGAAGGCCACACAGGTATCAGCGCAACCAAACGTAGGGTGAGAGTTGAGTATTGGTGGCCAGAGTTAGACAGGGATGTGGAAAGAGCAATAAGAAAAATGCATGTATTGTGCTTGGAGCAACAAATCACAAAGGACTGTGGAGTATTCACTGGTAGAAGGTGAGAAAATGGATGCTCCATGTAAAAAAATTGGTCTGGATACTTCAGGTCCCTATAATGTTTTAGGCTCATATCCCTAATATGATATTGTAGTTGTTGACTAAATTCACTGATCATGTAGCCAACTAAGACATGATTAAGTTTCTGGAGAAATTGTGGAAAAGGGAGGAGGTACCAGAAATGATTGTGAATGGCAATGGTCTACAATTCATATCCCAAATCAGATTGTCCATATATTACCCTCAAAGTAATGGCCTTGTTGAGAGGTGGAATAGAACTCTCAAGGAGGGTTCACAATCGGCATTATGTCAAGGTAGTCAGTGGAGGAGTGCTGTGAGAAAATTGATGTGGGCATATCGTACAACACACAACAGTTTAACTGGCTAGGTACCTGTAGATGTTATGCAAGTAAAGAAATCTAGAGTGATGATGTCAAAGGGAGTGGAAAAGAAAAAGATAGTCGGAGATGACTGGAAGGGTGTGTCTGTAGGCATCAGGAAGACATTTGTGGTGGTTGAATGTTTGCGAGTACGAAGGGGATGGAAAGAAAAGAAAGGGTTCTACAGAATTTCTGAGCCATTTCAAGTGAAGAAAGTGTGTCCCTACACTGTGTTGTTGAGTGATGGAAATGTGTGGGATTACAAAAAGGTGGTGAAGGATGATGATTGTTTATTGGAGAAAGTGGATGAGGATGGAGGAATGGGGCTCCTTCCCCCTAAGTGGTTCATCCCCAAGACAACGTGCATCCTACGAGGTTATCTCAGGACTCACAGATTACCTCAATGCTGCTCAGCACACTTGGACTACCAAACCTATATGTAGAATACTGCTTTATTGTATTAACCCCAAGACAACGTGCACTCTATGAGGTTATCTCAGGACTCACGTACCACCTCAGTGCGGCTCAGCACACTTGGACTTCCGAACCTATATGTAGAATACTGCTTTATTGTATGAATCTTGCTCAAAAACTGTTGTGAAGCACTCCGATACCCTCGGGTCAGGCTAGCGCTATATAAAACTCCTTCATTAATACAAAATAAATAAATATAAATTTGAAGAAAGAAGTATTCCTGTGTGGAATGATCCAAGCCAAAAGAGTACCAGGCGTTCACCTGGGTGATTATATTGTGGGTTACTTTTATATAGTAATGTAGGTACTTTGATTTTTTGTTCATTGAGTACACCTTAACTTTATATTTTTTCTTTATGTTTCTTTAAGGAGAGAGATGTGTTAGATCCTGTGTGTATCTTGGGTGAGGGAATGGGACACTTTGACATTTTCTAGGGAATTTTGAGAAGGGGACTCAGGGAGTGGATGTTACAGCAGAAGCGCGTTGGTAGCTTGCTGGCTGGTAGCTCCCTTCTTGTTGCTGTTTAACTAAATACAATAAAATAACTTCTAATTACTCACACTTGCCTCAGGTGAGTAGATTTTTTCGCAGGCCTTTTTACCTGTGTTACTGGCCCACTCGTGTAAAGTTGTGTGGCTGTGTTCTTAACTAACCTTAGACCTGCATGGGTTGTGAGCAACAGCAGGCAGCGCATGGTATTTGTGAGTCCATACTGGCACACCATGTGATATTTGCCCTTGCATGCTGGGTTGCATGTCTGTACCTGTGGATGGCACATAACATAGAGGCCTGTGGGTTCTATTTTGGAAACACAGGGCATGCAGAGGCTTGGGAGGTGCGGATTGCAACACCCAGACAGGGGATGTGTATTACTAACATTCCTGAAGGCTGGGGTGGGACACAAACACACTGAAGGGGGAGAAGCAGAGCATCTTCTGTGCATATCAAGGGGCTCTTTGAATTTAGGAAGGTTTGTTGGTCAATGAGGCCTGAGAGGAAGGCTTAGTCCTTTGAAGCTTTGTGGGGCATATTTCAGAGAATACTGACAGCCACGTGTGATTCTCAGTTAATTCATTGGCCTGTGTTGTGGGTGACTCAGAAATGAAGCCACTTCTGCTGTGTTAGACTGTCCACTTGACAAAAGGTTTGGAGGAGAGAGAGCACTTCAAAGGAGCTGACACCCCAACACAAATTTCAAAATCACATATGTGTCTGGGTTGGTATTATAAATATGGGAGCCTTTTTTTGTTGAACAGCACTATTTCAACAAGAGAGGGACGATTGCCCAGACTTCCTGCTGCTGGAACCCAGATTGGAGACCAAAGTGTTGGTGCTTTATGAACTTAAAAGGCCAATAAAATGAATCAAGAGTATGTTGAAGATGACATTCCCAGACATAAATTACAAGAAAAACTCGAGAACCACATAGAAAAATCCAAAGATGAAATCCATGCTGGACAATGTTCAAGTACAAGTCATGAAACTGTATTAAAAATTTAGAAATCATTGCAGAAGGCAAATGGCATGGGTTTGTCAATTCAACTAAAAATACTCAAAATGCAAATAAATATTATTTAGCATAGACCGTGTAAGCTCAGCCCTATTCTAGTTAATTCTCAGACAAATAATGAGAAATATTGTCATAGGGAGTTTAAAAGTCAGTAGAAAATCATGAAATAAAGTATTGAGTCAATACAACTCTGAGACATAATGTGCCTTCAAGGGGAGCAAGATAAAAAAACTAATGCCTCACTTCCAAAATACAACGATTCTTATAACTGTTATGATTCTGCCACCCAGCCACTAGATGTCACTCATGAGGGCCCTTTGAGAATCAGGCCTTACACCAGTATAGGAAATAATTCATATCTCCACTTAGCATACTTAGTTTCTCCTCTCCTCCCAGTCCAGGTTTTTGTCTCTCTTCCCCGATTCATTATGGTCCTTGTAGTTCCCACTGTCTCCAACCCCTGTCACATCCTGGTGGTGGTATTCTATTCTCGATCTTGATTCCTGGATCCCACAGTCTTTCTGACCTCCTTATACGTGGATTCTGCACTTTTCACTCTGACCCTTACTCCATTTTTGGCTTTCCTATGCCCTGTCCTGTTTCTGCTGGTTTCCCTGGTCTACCCCTTTCCAAGTCCCAGTTCTGCCTTCCATTCATTGGTGGTTCCATGAGTCCTAGCACCTGCTTTACTGTTTGCGCCTGTCTTTCTCTCTCTGCACCTGTGCTACTCCCTTCAGCCTCCAGCTGTCAGCTCTGTGATTGCAGAGTGCAGCAGCTCCCAACTGGCTCTGCTGCTCTGTCTCCTTGCTATCTATGTGATCCTTCACCTATATTCCAGGCTTGCCTTTGCTTTCAATTTTTATTTCTGTTCTGATTCGTTGTTTGTTTCTGTTGCTAGTCTCTTGCTTATCCTGCCTTTTCCCCCCATTTGCCTTGACCCTAGATCCTGTCTACACACATCCAGACCTGTCTTGTATAATCAGATTCCTTCTTTTGTATTCCTGTGTTCCTGTTCTGACTGCATTTCCCTGTCCTAGTCAGTGTGCAGAATTCCAGTATACTCAGTGTTGTGTATTTCAGTCTTTTACTTGATCCCTTTTCCAGTTCAGAGTTTCCCAGAGCCCAGTTCCTGTCTGTGTTACTTCTGCTGTTCTCCTTTGTCTTCTTGTGTGTTTACTTTATATACTGAATTTTATTGCTTCTAAACGTGCCAGTTAGATTCCAAGGCTTGTGCCTTTGACACAGAGATGCACCGAACACTCCTTCCCCGTAGGCGCTACTGGGCACCTCCCTGAACTCTGCGAGATTAATCTGCTCCTTGCCTTCTTGTAAGATCGTTTCACCTCACCAAGAGATCAGTTTCAAAGGGCAGAAAAACTATCATGTATGATAGTTTTGTCTGTCGTTTCCCTGCTTTTACCAACCTGACTATACTTGTATTATCTTGATTGTTTACTCTTCAGACTTCCTATTCCAACCTGCTTCTGTCCTGTTTCCCTCCAAGCATGCAGGTATTCGCTTGTTTGTATTTAACTCCTTCACTAGAAATCCTGTGTCCCTGTATTAGAGCAAGCATCCCCATTGCACTGCCTTGTCCTGAAATCAGCTAGTCTCCTTGACAGTTTGCCCAGAACTAGCTAGATCCCCGACAATAACATTTCAATATCAATGGGCTTTATCGAATAGGACACGTTTATGTAAACTAATCATCATTAAGAAATTATATTGCCTAAAACAGGCTCACTCTAAAACCTTCCCAAACTTGATCAACAATTAGAAATGTTAGCCTGCATACAAAGGAGAAATGACATTGCATTACTAAACAATAGCTGCTTGAAAAAATGAGTGACCCACAGTTCTACTAGTGAAGATATAAACCTTGAACTTTTTTAACATTATTATGTGCATGTTCCTCTGTCAACAGCAAGTGAACTCGTACATATGTACAGCTATAAAAAACATTTTCACAGAATAGGGAACATTTTTGACTATTTAAAAAAGTAAATAAAAAAACACTGTAAGAACGAAATTATGAATGTGCAAAGTGCAACTTTTAAAACCCACATTTTCAATGTAATCAGGCTAAGGCCCAATATTAGTTTTGCGGCCCACTTATTCTAACCTAAAAACACAATTTATTTAATAATGAAGGATATTTTAACTCTGTGCATAAACAAAGAAACGAGAAAGCACATTTAAAATGTGCAGTGTATGACACTGCAAATAAATCTGAGGTCTAGTCATGTTAACTTTAAAATGCTTCATTATGAAAATACAAGAAGATCAGATGATGGATAGAATGCTGAACAAATCAAACATCCTCACCCCCCCCCCCCACCCCCTCCCCAGTCACAGATCTGGGCTAAATCCATCGTTTGTTTTGCATGCCACACCGTTCCAGTTTAGACCCATCCACATGTTCGCACATTAGAAGGCTAACTCCTCTCCAGAACGGTCTCATCAAACCAACTTGTCAAACCGTTAAGGCTGGATTAATTAACGTACGTTCCTTAGTCAAGCACAACACAGAAACGGCTAATCTAATAGAAACCCAAAAATTAGACATTATCTTCATTACTGAGACCTGGGCTGATGACGCCTCAGACATAGACTTATCACTAGCTATTCCAGAGGGATACTCTATCACTAGGTCGGACAGGAAAGGAAAAAGGGGTGGAGGCCTGGCCATTATCTCTAGAAATGAACTAAGGACCAAGAGATCAGACCAGGGCAGCAACTCAGATTGCGAAACCCTCTTCTTTCAGATTAACATCACAAAAAACTACACATTTAAGGGCCTTTTGATCTATAGGCCAACTAGGGCAAGAACACCACTGATACAACTGCTTAGCCCATTTCTGGAATCCAGTGTAAAAGGCCCCGACTTTTCCGTTCTGGGAGATTTCAACCTACATCTTGAAAAAAGTTCTGATACAGTCACAGCTACTCTGTGTGATGCATTGGCCAAGTTAGCTATGGTCCAGATCGTCAATCAGAGCACCCACACAGCTGGGCATACTCTTGACGGGATTTTTACCTCTAATCCCGACATTAAACTCCTAGACATCCTACCGGTTCCCTGGTCGGACCATAAGGCCATAACTTTCACTATCAATATAAGAGAAACCCGAAATACAGCCGCCATTCCTCCCAGTAGTATATCTTATTTTGACTGAGCCAAACTAGACTCCATTAAACTAAATGAGCAGCTCACTCTTACCATCCCTGAATTGGTACCTGACAGTAACATCGCCACACATCAAATCTCAAGATGGATAAAGGCAGCCATTAATGAACTAGTCCCTTTAAAAAAAGTTACTTCTAGGAGAAAAACCCCTTCTCAACCTTGGTTCTCGGACGCCCTAAAATCACAAAAGCAATATTGCAGAAGGGCGGAGAGAAGATGGAGGACCAATTATGATCCTCAGCTGAAAGGCGAATACAAAACCTCCTTGGCCTCTTACAAAAAACTAATATTAGAAGAAAAAAGCAAATACTTTGTTCGAAAAATTAACGAGGCAAAGAATTCCAGTAAAGAACTCTTTGCTACTGTTAAAAAACTGACAAAAATTGATGGCGACAAACAGGCAGCAATAAGATCTGAATTTAGTAACACTCTGGGCCAATTTTTCGTAGATAAAGTGACCACAGTTTACGAATCCTTCAAACTGTCCGATAAGGTCTCTTCCACACAGCTACACACAATTCCCGAAGACGTTTTACAACTACTAGAGCATAACCCCTGTTTCCGTTTTGTGCCACCATCTGTGGAACAAATTCTCCAAACAGTTAAGATAACTAAGTCCGGGAGCCTAACGGACCCCTGCCCTCCCAAGGTTATGCATCTTTTTTCCTGAGCTTAGGAGTGAACAACTAGGCAGTCTATTCTCTCACATAGTAAATTCCTGCCACTTCCCTGATTTATGGAAAATCACCTCTGTACTGCCACTCTTAAAAAAAACAAATCTGGATCCACAGATTCCAGCGAACTACAGACCTATTGCAAGAATTCCTTTCGCCGCAAAGGTTCTTGAGAAATTACTGAATAAGCAACTGTCCATGTTCCTCTCTGACACTCATGCCCTAGACCACTCGCAATTTGGTTTCCGAGAGGGTCATGGGACAGAAACAGCATTAATCACGGCAGTCGAGGAACTTAGGAACATCTTAGACGCCGGAGGGAAGGCCGCCTTGATTCTATTAGATCTCTCGGCGGCCTTCGATGTGGTCAACCATGACACTCTTCTTACCCGTCTAGCTGAAGCCGGAGTGCACTCGTCAGCCCGATCACTGCTTGCCTCCTATTTGTCTAACAGAACGTTTACAGTAGAGCTTGGAGAAGCAAAATCACTACCTTTCAGCTCTCCATGTGGTGTACCTCAGGGGTCATCTCTGAGCCCCACTCTTTTTAATTTGTATGTTGAGCCCCTAGCTGCAATCATTAGGAATTGTGGATTTCTGCCAGTCTCCTACGCTGACGACACCCAAATAGTGGTGTCAATTAAAAATAATGTCAGGGAAACGGCAGAAAATTTTCAAAAACGCATGATACAAGTTAATCAATGGAAGCAGAGTAACTGTTTAAAGTTAAGTGGAGATAAAAGTGAAGTTATGTTGCTAGGTACTGACATGGAAACCTGGTCCCCGGAGTGGTGGCCGCATAACGTAGGCCATTGCCCACTGCCAGTAAACAAACTGAAAAATCTTGGCTTTATACTAGACAACAAACTGACTTTTGATGCCCAGTCCAACAAACTTGCATCTACCATGTGGTACATTTTGAAAGTAATAAGGAAGCTCCTGCCTTTTATCCCCTTAGATTCCCGTAAAACGATGGTAACAGCTCTGGCCTTATCAAGGTTTGACTACGGGAATGCTCTGTTTGCTGGGATTCAGGCTCAACACCTAGCAAAACTACAACGCCTGCAAAATGCAGCAGCAAGATTGATTCTTGACATTCCCAGGTCTGAGCCGATCACATACAAACTGAGATCCTTACACTGGCTACCAATAGATAAAAGAATAAAGTTTAAATCCGTTTGCTTGGCCTATAAGGCCTTGCATGGGAATGGATCTCAGTTTTTAAAAAATCATCTACGACTGTATGAGCCTTCCAGGACTCTCCGTTCCAGCCAAGCGAAACTGATCCAGATTACAAGATACAAGCAAGTCAGGTGGGGGCGGAGAAACTTTCTGTTACATGCAGCAAGGGCTTGGAATCTCCTCCCAATCACAATCAAAAACAGTCCCTCTATCCTGTCATTCAGGAAAGAGGTAAAAACCTGGCTGTTTTCCTCCATGTAGACCAAGCCGTGACATTTCTCCGGTAGTTTTTGTCTCTGTATAGCGCCAAGACGCCCATGGGCATACGTGCGCTCTATAAAATTTTTATCAAATCAAATCCATCCATATGCAAATCAGTCTTGGCTTTGTTTCCCGTGGGAACAGTCCAGCCTGAACTGCCAGGCCAGGTCCTCCCTGGACCAGAGACAAGCATCATGGGACCGGTTTTAGCGTATCACCCCTCATCAGCCAGGCTAGCTTGAATCTGGTGGTGTAGCGAGCATGAGGTCCGTATCTGAGCATACCCTGCCCACTGAGGGCAACAAATGCCTTAAGTGAGCCGGTGCCCAGATGTGGGTCGGGGGCACACTGTGCCACTGGATTCATGCTAGCCTGGCTGATATGGGGTGATACCCCAAACCTGTCCCAGGATGCTTGTTTCTGGTCCAGGGAGGACCTGGCTTTGCAGTTCGGGCTAGACTGTTCCCATGAAGAGCAGGGCCACGCCTGATTAGCATATGGCTGGGTCTAAACTGGGGTGGCGTGTTGAGCAAAAGAACGATGATGGAATCAACCCAGATCTCTTGACTGGGGTGAATGTTTGATTTGGTCCATATTCCATCCATCATTTGTGTGTCTTTTGCTTTCTTGCCCTAAGTGCACCGGGTATGCCCAGACGTGGTTCCCCAAGCTCACTGTGCCACTGCATTCATGCTAGCCTGGCTGATGAGGGGTGATACCCCAAAACCTGTCCCAGGATGCTTGTTTCTGGTCCAGGGAGGACCTAGCTTGGCAGTTTGGGATGGACTGTTCCCATGAGGAGCAGGGTCAAGACTGATTTGCATATGGCTGGGTCTAAACTGTGGTGGCATGGTGAGCAAAAGAAAGATGGATTTAACTCAGATCTCTTGACTGGGGGTGAATATTTTATTTTTTCCACATTCTGTCTATCATTTATGTGTCATTATGAAAATACAGCACACTTAAATTATTTGCGTCTCATCCTTGTTAATTCAACATAAATCTTATTAATTATAATTTTGCTCTCTCAAAGGTCTACCGGGTAGGTTAGGTGTCATCACAGAGGAGACAAGAACACTTGTCCTGTGCCTGGAGCACTAGCCTTCTGCCTGCCTGCCAAGGCCAGTGTGCCCTGTGAGAAGGTAGAGAGAGCCCAGAGAGGATCGTGTCAACTGGATCCTGGTGAGCAAAGTATGAGGTGCCCAGTCCAGCCAGGATGGGTGTTGCAAGACAGCTTTCAGGAGTCAGTAGCTCTCATCAGGGCTGCTGTGAAGTTGTGGGCTGTAAACAGTTGCACTGACCTTGTTGGAGCCATCACCAACATTCTTGACCCCAGTGAGGCAGGAAGAAGGCCACTGGGATCATCGGGCCATTGCCTGTGCACCTGAGACTGTGAAACATCACCCCTGGAACTGAGACTTTGGGCTGTTGCACGTGCAACTGAGACTGAGGGCCATCTTCCGTGTCTGTGACCCCGTGTGCCAAGAGGATGGCAATGAGACTGTTAAGGCCGTCACTCAGAAGATCCAACCTGATAGGGACTATCACCTGCATCTGTGACCCCTGTATGACAGGAGGGGGCCACAAAGGAATTGGGGCCATCGCTGTGTCAGAGAAGTCCACATGATCTGTGAACTGGCTCGGGAACAAGCCCAGAAACTGCCTGCAGGAATTCTCTGCTTTACTGACTTATGAACAGAAATCACAAAGAAGAAAGAGCCACTTTACCTGGAAGCCGTTACAGTCTGTGACTGCCCCAGCACGCTAATCCCCCCGACCGCAGGAAGGGTGCTGTGTGAGCTGCCCAGTGTGAAGCCTAGGGCAGAGTAGCACCCCGGCTCCTTGACTCTTCTGAAGATTACAGTTGGGATCAAATGGAAGTAGGGCCGTAGGCCTGTGTAAAGTTGTTGGAATTGCCCGTAGACCGCACGTAGACCTAAGAAACTTTCAGGGTCAAAGCTAGACTTTGTTACTCATTGCTAGTGAAGGAAGCACTTGGGGTCACCTCCTAGAATCTACCAAAGAAGCAGAATATAGTGTGGAGGAGGGTTGCGGAGGAAGAGGATCTACAGGGGTCAGAGCATGGCCCTGACAAGAGTGCTAGTCTCGAGAGACTACTGTGTAGATTATTTAGTGTGCTGTGTTCAGTGTATGTAATAAATGTTTTTTTACACAAATTATCAGTATTGGACTGGACAATCATCTTGATGGAGTCAATGCGGATATTTGGGGTTATAAGCCCATGCATTTCTTGCACCTACCTCCCCCTGGAGAGCCTTGAACTTTATTATTGCAGAAAA
Source organism: Triturus cristatus (assembly GCF_964204655.1). Lineage (NCBI taxonomy): Eukaryota > Metazoa > Chordata > Amphibia > Caudata > Salamandridae > Triturus > Triturus cristatus. The sequence continues at coordinate 450,996,373 of NC_140593.1, read as the reverse complement.
TTGCCTATAAAATTAATCAATAATGATGTTAATTTGCTTTAGGTTTCAACATAAAAATGCATTTAAAAATTGTCGCACAGTAAATGATGCAGAATGCACGAAGCTGACATTCCTATTGCCAAGCCTCAGCTAGGCCTTTACTTTCTATAAAAATAGATGATTTTAGGAAAATGCTGAACTCTCCACAAGTGTATTCAGTAATTTGACCTTAAAGTGACTTGCTTAGATACTGTCATAACTGTAGAATGTGTCGCGTTAACAAAATGTATTATTTTCTTCAGCTACATATGCTCAATAAACTAGAACTGAACTTCCTTCTTTGTCATATGCTCATATAATATTGAATAGAGAATTAGATTTAACAATAAACTTATGCTTATAAGAGATTGACTCCCATTACCTAACAGGAAATCTGCAAGTAAATGTTTCTGTCTTTAGTGTAGTTCATTGTTCCTCAGTGAAACATTTAATAAGTAAGAGACTGAGCACTGCAATGTTCTTTTCTCAGAACCAAGGCTAGCTTGCCCAAGTTGTACAAATGTTAGCATGAGACAATACTTTTCTGATAATAGATCGTGAGCTTCACATGTTTGCCATGGGAAAGAAGGAATGAGGCCGCCTACAGATGGAGGATATCTTTTCATTGGATGAGACTGTCTGGCACTGGCGTAACGAAACTTGAGGGGGTCTACCTGCAAGGCACGTGGAGGGGCCCCCTCTGGGCACAATCAGGAGATCTGCAGCCAGAGTGCTGTGCTGAGGGGGCCCCCTGGAGCTTGGTGCCCCCCCCCGCACTGCGGGGGCTGTGGGGGCCTGTGTTACGCCCCTGCTGTCTGGAGATGCAACATTTTAATAACGTGTTTTTGTCTTTTATAATAGTGCGTGTTTCTCGTAAGTTAGCAGCCATTTTTCCCTGAGCACCCATTCGTGCCATTCTCCCTTGCATTTTTCTCTTGCCCATTTGCTGTGAGTTACTACTAATGGAGATTGCTGTTGTCTGACACTTTGCAGGTGAAAATTATTGTGTGCTTTTGCCCTGACGGGTGCAGCTACTGTTGTGTCTGTTTCCCTATTTTATTTGGATGAGCTTCATTGGATCAGTTGCTACTGAGACAGAATACTAATGCTGTTTGGAGAGATGAGACTCATGTGTTTCAAGAACTACGCTTTATGGGGAGTTTGACTTACTATAGACGTCAAGTTTGATGCTCCTTTAATCTTGCTCTTTTCCAGGAACTCTTTATGGGTTCTCTCAGGTTAGGGTCCTTTTAGATAGAATAGGGACTGATTCCTTTATAGAACATGCTGTTATTTTTCTATATCGATGACTAAAGCTCTCTCTTCCCAAGCGATCCTTACCAGAGCCTGCAGAGGGCGCTGTTGCACTTCCGCAGGCCGAACGAGTAGTGGCGACGGGCGGCGAGCGGAGCTGACCGGGCAGAGGCTAGGAGCTCGGAGCTCGGAGCTCGGAGCAAGGAGCGACCTAGGACAAGGCAGGGGGAGAGGTGTAGGAGGAACCACCCCGTCCATCCCTCGCTCGCAGCCAAGCCTTGTCCCTCGCTCGCAGCCAAGTCCTGTCCCTGGGCCTCGCAGGTCGCCGCATCAAGCGCCGTGCCCGGCTTCGATCTACGGCGATCTACGGTGTCAGGGGGGTTCGGAGCAGCAGGAGCCGTGGGCATCTAACGACCAGGCAGGTGAGTCCGCTGAGTCCACCGAGATCCCTGCCTCACCTCCAGCTGTTGCCCCACTCTCACTCCGTTTTCTTAATCCGCCCTTTGACCCTCTGCCTCCCGCTGTATTGTTGACAGAGCCCGACACTCGGAGTTCGTCCTGGGAGTCTTGGGCAACTGACTCCCACTGTTCTCACTGTTCCTCCTGTGGTGCTTCGGGAGTGGAGTGAGTCGGCACGCCAGAGGGTGGAGAGTGGCGGCGGCCAAAACAGTGGTTACATAAGAAAAAATCAGACTGTCCACAGCCTCCACAGCCTCCTTGTAACCAACAGCAGAAAAAAAAAAAAAAGGGGAAAAATATCGACAACACCAACAAAAAAGCACAATTTAACAACCCAGCAGACAACAACCCAGCAGATAACAACTAATGACTAAAGGTCCAACCAGCCAATTAAGGAAGGAAACCGGCGTATAATTCGTGCAAAACTACCACCACTTCCATCATTTCAATCTCAGTTTCAGTCTCAGTCTATTTCTTGGCTTCACCCTCAAAAAAAAAAAAAAAAAAAAAACGTAAGCACCTCACAATTAAAGTACTTACCGACCAAACAAAACCCTCCTGGACAGAAAGCTACCTAAAGTAACAGCAATTCAATTAACAAACAACAGAAGCCAGATAAAGGAATCCCTGAGAAATACAAAGTTTCCGCCAATCCACCAATAATCCTTTACATCAAAGGGAAACAAGAACCCTGAGCCGGCTGAGGTACATAGAATCCCCCCCCCAAAAAAATAAAATAAATAAATAAATACAAAAACCCAATAATTCCTCAGGAATTTGCGCCAAATTAAGCACGCCTTGAGGTCAGGCAAAATTAGGAAAACAACCGATAATGACAATGCACCTGCCAAACGACGCAGGGCCAACAAGCGGAAATTTAACACCGACACAGACACAGTCACTGTGCCGACAGATCAAGAAGACGCTGTGCTATTAGATTTAGCGCCAGAAACCATAGAAAGAACAGCCTTTAACAACAGCAAAACGGATAGAAAGAGCGCCCAACCCAAAATTTACTCCTTTTTCTCTTTTCTGAAAGAGCCCGGCTCTTACCTAAGCTCCACTAACTGCAACCTGAGGGGGCTGCCCTCGCCAATGGTACCACAAGGGGGCATGCAAACAAATCCCCCTGAAGGTACCGATGAGAAGCACGGTACAAAAACGTGGGTTTCTCACACATCCGAGGACAGAAGCGTACAATCTGAAAACACAAATAACCATCACAAGTGTGGGGACAAAACTACAATCACAGACGCCACCACCAAAAGGGGTCTCCCCCTGGAACCAAACATTACAATCCAGGTGACCGCACAGCTCCAAGATTCAGCAACTGGGAAAGCGATTAGCTGTGACGAGCAAAACCTCGTAAGAAAAATAGACCCATTAGGATCCATCAAGCTGAATATTCAAACTGAGCCACACCTAGAGCCCCTTAACAAGACCGAGAGAAAAAACAAAGCAGAACCCAACACAGGGAACAGTAGCAGCACCACGAGGTCCGAACAGGCTACACTTCGGGATCAGCACAACAACCTGGTGACTCAGTCAGACAGAGATTACACCGACCTGGGGTGGGACAGAGAGACAGAATCAAAACTGGAAGGGGAAGAAACCGAAGCAACTGAGTTCATGGTAAAAACCCTAACCCCTGGGGCGGTGCGGGCAACCAAGCTAGAGAAAACACAGATAAGAGAGCTAATAGAAGCAATCGATCCTTCGAAAATAAACAGAAGTATTGACATAAGCCAGGCCCTTACCCAACCTGCATCCTCCAACATGGAAGAGCACTCCCAGCTAACAACAGAAGAATGGGAGAGGCTGGTAGCTTCATACTCACCATCTGCCACACAGCCCGACGTCAGCACTCCAGAGAGAAAGCAAGATCCAGAGAAGAATCCATCAACTGATGACTCCGAGAAGATGCCACTAACAGACGACCTCCCAAAAAGCGCAGAAGCACTATGGTCATCTCTGCTAAACACGCTCCAACTATCCATAAAGGCCATGCAGTACCATTCGGAAAAAATGGATATCCAACTATCTCTTCTGAACTTTTTGGCCATCCATGTAGCCAAAATTGACAATAAGCTGGCAGACATGAACTGCATGATAAAGAGGGTGCAAGCAGAAACAAAAATAGAGCAGCCGAGCTGTGCATGCTACACAATAGTAGACAAACTCACTACCTTCCCCCAACTCCTGGGAGACATCTTAGCAGACCTAAAACAAAAAACGGATAACACAACTTACAGCATTCCAGGAACTGGGAAAGAGGGTCAAACTCAACAACTTACACTATCCAGAGAACACTTGGACACCACAAACACACTGAACTCATCAACCACACCAAATAGCCAAAAAGGACAAACTGAGCCAAACAGCCGAACCGGCCACGAAGTTATCAAACCGATCAACGACACCTATGCAGAGACACTAAGGAAATCCTTAAGGCAGTTTCCTGCCAACCGAAGGAGCGAAGCCCCGCCACAAACAAACACACAACCCGAACACACGTATGGGCAAGAACCTGACACAGCACTAATTGCCCCTAACGACGCTACAGGAAAGGCAAGCAAGGAAGAACCAAAGGCAGTAAATAAAAGATTACGAAAACAAAAAAGGAAAGGAAGAAACAAGACGACCAACATACAAACTTTTTTTCACAGGGCAGCCACCATTCTAGAAGCTGCAGCAGCAGAAACACCAGAAGTAGAAGCAGCAGAAGACACAGCAAACTCGCCCATAATCATAACAACCCCATCGTCCAGGAAGGCGGAAGAGCCACCACAAACAAAAAACCCCACCCTCACAATCTTAAGGGAGGGACAAATGGCAGATAGAAGTAAAGGCCCGCCCCCAAAAGAAGACTCCAGAATCATGGCCAATAAGATAATCCGGGAAGGGCAGGGGGAGGACCTAAAACCTGCCACAATACATGACATCCCACACAGGGATAAGGGCAAAAAAGACGACAATCAACGGGAGTCCACTCAGGCGGAAACTGATAGTGGCACAATACTGTTCATTCCAGACTACAAATCAAGAGGGAGCGGGGACATCCTCAACCGAGGCAACATCTTACTCCTATTATCTAATATTAGCAGTCTGACCGACATCAGCACAAAAGACCTAGCGGCAGTGGAATTTATCCATAATTACCACTTGTCAAGTTTGGAGGTCACAAAAACAACATGGTTACGGAACGAAACTGTGAAGAGAATCATGGAATCTGAGTCAACTTTTCTGTCTTGGGGGATACGCCTAAAAAGAATGGAAAAAACAGGCTACCCTGAACCACTATGCCAGGCATACAAACAGAGACAAACCTACGAGCCAACAAGCAAGCTACATCCAGGGAAAACCGAAAGCGTCCTAAAGGGGGCCAGAAGCCACTCAGTGCCCAGGACAAACAGGCAAGAGCATTGCCCAACTGACCCAACCGACTGGAATTGGATAGCGAGGACAATAAACACAAGGGCTGAAAAGCTTTGACAAAAAACTCAACAAAATCCAGCCATAAAGCAACATCTAAGATCATGTTCTTGGAATATCAATGGCCTAGGAAATAAAAAAGACGACCTTCAGCTACTTTCTTACCTTCAAACATTTGACATAATAGCCTTACAGGAGACCTGGCTAGAACAACCACATCACATTCAAGGCTACAACACATATTACCTCCCAGCGACTAGAATTACTAAATACGGCCATCCAAAGGGCGGTCTTACAATATACACAGCAATAAAGACCTTTAACGAATCAAAACACATACACGCGAAACAGGCAGGAAACAACTGCACCCTCACAATAGAACTAGAAGTGAGGGGAAAAGATTCAAAACAAAATCTAAGGCTGATGAACGTATATCTGCATCCCCGGGAAAAAAAGACAGGAATGATCCTCTTGGTAGAAGAGATCTCAAAAACACTGACAGAGTCAGCGAACACAAACCTCATAGTTACAGGGGACTTCAATATGTTTCTGGGAGGGCCTCAAACAAGGGACACATCGCTAGAAGAACTGTTCCTTGCATGGGAAATCCCACAACAAGCAATAAGCAAATGGGGTTACCAAAACCGGCTGTCAAACTCAAGCATTAAGGATCTTGAACACCTTAACCTGGCAGCACTAAATGGCCGCTTCGCAAACGACAGCCCCCCGTCAGCTACTTTTCACAATTCAACAGCCAGCTCCTCCATAGACTTCACATTTGTATCCCTGCATCTCTTCGCGAAAATCACGGATTTCCGAATTGGCACAATGACAGATAGTGACCACCAGCCCCAAGAATTTGGCCTTAACTTCCAGGGGGTGGCGCAAGCCAGACTAGCGACAAACTTGAATTGTTCACTGCTGGTGGCTCAAAAAAGAATCAAATGCAACACGTCAAACCTGGAAGGCCTTACAACCGACGCAAAAAGCCGGTGGGAAAAGTGCATCACAAACAACACTGAGTACCTAAACGCTTGGGAACACTTCACGAGGAGCCTGGGTCAGGCCCACACAAGGAAACCCAAGTCCTGTGGCCAAAGCTACAAAAGCCAAGGAAAGAGAATTGACTCAACTGGCAACTGCGACAAGGCCTTAAATCAAAACATCAAGATTAAGCACCTGAAAAGTAACATCAACAAACTGCTGCGCAAACTACATTGTGATGGACCGGACCCTATAATTCAACTGGAGATGCAAAACTTAAAACAGGAAAAAAAGAGAATAATCTGGCAGGGCAAAAGGGAAGAAGAGGACGAAATGTGGGCAAGACTTCTACACGACGCTAAAGGAACCAACACAAGCGGAAGATTCTGGAAAACAGTTAACTCACTCCAGAACGCTAGGACCCCGACCATCGTTTCTTATGTTTCCGAGGAAGCCTGGGCCAACCATCTTCAGGCTCATTTCAACACAGCGCCACAGCCCACACCTACCAGGCAATCGGACAAGGCCAAAAAAAGTCCAACACGGACGTTACAATTGGGCAGTAACGCATTTGACCTTATGGAAAAACAAATAATAAGCAGGATTGCGATGGGGAAAGCGGAGGGGGCACCAGGCCCCAACGGGATTCCCCCAATACTGTACAAACAAAACCCGGATTTCTGGGCAGCAGCCCTAGTCCCACTCTTCAAGCAGATAAGAGACACTGCAACAATTCCAGCGTCATGGAAAGGCTCTATAATAGCACCTATACACAAGAAGGGCAATATAAAGGATCCAAAAAACTACAGACTAATAGCCCTAATCGACAACGAAGCCAAATATTACGCTGGTCTTTTATTAGAGGAGCTTTTGGACTGGTCAGAAGAAAATGCAGTAATCCCTATTACTCAGACAGGATTCCGCAAACAAATGGGAACAACATCAAACATGCTAGCTCTCTCGCTCCTCATTGACGCCACAAAGACAGTTAACCTACCCCTGTATGTATGCTTCATTGACTTCACCTCAGCGTTCGACACCGTCAACAGAAACTTACTATGGTCAAAATTGGAAAAAAGGAACATCCCATCAGGTCTTCTCACACAGCTGATTCTACTCCACACGGACACATGGGTCCAAGTCAAGCTAGGGACAGGAGATTTCCTCTCAAGAAAAATAATGACCACCAAAGGCTTAAAACAAGGCTGTGTCCTAGCTCCAACACTCTTCAACATTTTCATGTCCGACCTGGCTCAACTGCTGGACGAAACTAACTCTCACGCCCCTAGCCTAGGCGGCCTTACTATTTCCAATCTAATGTATGCCGACGATATTGTCCTAATAAGCAGAACACCGATAGGGCTACAACATCTGATCACCACTACGTTCAAGTACTCGATAGACAATAACCTCACCATCAATCTCTTAAAAACCCAAACAATGAGGATTAACGCAAAAAGACCGCCAGTAGGATTTCACTGGCACATGGGAGGGTCCATATTGGAGACAGTAGAGGAGTATAGGTACCTGGGGGTAATTTTCGACGGAAAGGGCTCATTCAATCAGCAAAAGGACGCAATAAAACGGAGGGGCACCAGCGTAGGGATAGCACTAAGGAACCTCAAAACAAAAGCAGTCGGCCGAAGCTTCACACCCCTGCTGCAAGTGCTACAGGCAAAACTAACATCGGCCCTGACCTACGGTAGCGAATGCCTCCGAGGAAGGGACGCCCAGCAACTGAACAACACAATAGCGAAGGCCATGAGAATAACCTTCAGCTTGCCCAACTATACTTCCCAGGCACAAATCAGGCTGGAATTTGGCCTGAGAAACCAAATTCTAGAGCGAATGGGTGCCTATGCCAAAAGATGGCACAAGATACAGAGAGGGGAACCCACAAGCCTAAATTACCACCTATGGAAAGAGATGGAAAGTAAAAGCAAGAGCGCGGCTGCGCTATATCTTAATCACTCCTTAAATTCCTTGAGTCTTCAAGAAGCCTGGATGAGCAGCGGATCTCATAACACCTTTAAACTACTAGTTAACAAATCAGTCAGATCTACGTCGTTAATTAATGACAAAGCAAGCCTAGCAACCCGGGCCCATGGCTGGACTGTCATTCAAAGCTACACAACCAGCCTCTGCCAAAGCTACCTAGGAGTCGGGTTTACCAGGCGCACAAAGGAGAAGTTCCTACGTCTACGGCTGGGCCAACTTCCAGTACAAAACCATCTCCCCCCATGGATAAGACCCAAGGAAACTATCAACTGCCGAGTTTGTGGGACCTCAAAGGAAGACATCCTGCATCTACTATGTACCTGCAAAGGTCTGGACGAAGAGCGCAGATCCCTTCTAAAAAAGCACTTCAACAGGCTGGGCATAAGAACACGCCGGCAGGCAGTAAAGGCCTGCTTGGACGGAACGAACATTCAATTAGCATGCCACGTCGTCAAATTCTTGGACAAAGCAGAAAAGAAACAAGAATGACAGAGGGCGAAAACAGGCCGACGCCAACTAATGAAGTGAAACCCAAAACTGATAAGGAATCATTTCTCTTGACACGGGTAATGGCCCGACAACAGAACGGTAAAATAGGACACAATAAGACTGCAGGGGACTGTTATGCCCCAATAGACCCAGCTATAAATATTATAGTTCGGCCAACATCCTGGCGCAAATCAAATATATAATCTTTCTTTTTTTTCTGTATTCATTATAACTACTCATTTTTTATTTGAAGCCAACTTTGTTGTATATACATATCTGTCATTTTATCTTTTAAATACCAATTGTGTTTAACTTATGGTTTTTATATGTTAACAATTGCAATGGTTTTAAGTAACTGAGCAATAAAGACTTCTTCTTCTTCTTATATCGATGACTCTAACCATATTTTCTTGATGATTTCTGTAATAAGAATTGATTTACTAATTGAATAAAAAGGCGAATGAAAAGAACCCAGGAGTAAAAGGGTACAACCCCCATTGTTGGGCCCAGTAGCTCCTGCTTGCCCTGTGGCTGAAGGCAGCTATTCTATACTTTCACAATACTATCTGTGTGACTTATTTGGCTGATTTTTATTTTAACTTTCACCTTCAAGATCATTTATCTATTTTTCAGGGTTTTTGTATGCCTTCCTATTGTTCTCCACCCTCTTTCCTCTGCCAACAGTTTTGCATATCTCAATTTTAGTAAAGATGTGTGCCTTTCATTCTAGCTCACTAACATGGTTGTATGCCTTCGCTGTTAGCTATTGCTAAGTTACACCCAGCTAAAGCCCTGGGCCAGATGACTTTACGGCAGCCTTTTATAAATGCTTTGCCTCCTCCCTGCTTAGTCTGCTTCACAAAGTGTATCGGGAGACCCTCAGTCACCACAGGACCACACTCATCCCTGATGCTTCGCTATATCCTTAGACTCTGAACGTGGGCAGTTTTTGTGCACTTTTGGTGCCCTCTTTTGTTTCCAGGACTGAGACAATTCCAGCGTATCCCCTCGGGCTTAAAAGAATCAACACAGTTTTCCCCCTAAAAACCCTCTCCTTTTTCAATAAGACATTTTGTGATCGACTCCCTTAGTCACATTTTGGTTATTTTTCAAAAGCTCCTCATGTTAGCCTTATTTCTACGCCCACCCTGATTAGACTTGTGGGTAACAGAACCACCTTTCTTCATCTCCATGGGTTTTTCTGGACACTCTGGTGCTGTTATCTCTGAGTATAGCACCAAGCGGCTCCATGTAACGTTTCAGGGTGGCAGGGGACGGTATGGAACCCTTTAGGGTCTCCACAGGGGATAGGGATCTGTTACGACCTGGAGGTGCCCATGTGAGAAAACTGGTGTGGGTTGGAAAGGTAGGAGTACCAGTGAGAGACAATGCCAGTGAACTCCATTTGAGACCCCAGGGTGTGTATGAGGGTGGGGTGGTCAACTGTGCCGAAGGCAGCTGAGAGATGAAGCAGTATCAAGAGCTAGCGTTCCTCTTCATCTGTGGTCAAGATGCCTTCATCTGTGATGTGCGGTCTCCATGCTGCAGCAGGAGGTATAACGATGACAATAACCTAGAGACCTGGCAAGATCCAATCCAAAGTGTGGGGGGGGGGGGGAATATAGTGAACCATCCGGCTCCTGCTAGAGGCAAGGCTCACGTCATACGCACCCTCTACAATGAAAATGAGTCAATGCTTTGCGACCGCAGCAGCAGATGCAAAGATTTTTTAATACGTTCTAGTCAGAAGCGGGAGGAACTCCTTTCTGCCACTGCCTTTCACTTTCAGCTTGCACGGGTTTGCAAATTGCAATGCGTGCTTGGAAAGAGAATTGTGAATTACACTTTTTTATTTTTGAGAGACATTTTATTTTTCTTCTTTTGTGTACTTGACACGTTTGGTGTAAAACGTAACGTTTAAATAAAAAGAGATTTCTTATTTGAGATATATCCTGCTCTGAAGTGCAATTCTCTAAAGTAGAAATATGAAGTTCATCTGCGCACAAGAATCCAGGCATTTAGTGAGATAGAAACCTCCATCATGGAAAAGTAGACATATTTTCTCAAACTGCTGCATGTTTCCATTTCTCCGAAGGTTTAGACTCAATTGAAGTGCCTTTGTTTGTTATTTGTGAGTACAATGCCGCTGCTGTCTAAAGTCGCTCGAAGACAAAAAGGCTGTGTTTCCGATCACTGCGCGTGCCAACACACGAACGTGCCCTTGATTATGGTAAAGGCGCTATCCTTTATCAAGAGGGCGCACAAACTTGAACATAGCTGGTCAGCAGTGGATGGTCTACGGTGTTGGCCCGGTACACTTGTGTACAGACGGAAAATCAATCAACTTCGGACTTTAAATGCTAAGATGAGGGGTTTCGCATCATACTAAAGAAACTGTAAAAAGTTCAACGGCCAAGAAATAGATGTTAAAATCAATTGTTTGAATTGTTTGAAACATCAACGGTTGCTTTAAGCACTTGTAGAAATTCCTAAGAGTTCCGAGTGGTTTCTGTTGCCTCCAGTTATAGGGTTTGTATGGGTGTTGTTTCATTTGGTATATATGCTAAACTTCAACATTGGACACAGTTATTTTTAACATAATTCACTAGATGTCCAAAAACACATGGACCCATATTTCACCCCCTCTCTGCCTTCCCCAACCCAACCTACCCATTCTCCATAGGCATTGTCCCTCCTCAACCCTCATCGTGGCGATGCACAACCTGACTGCTGTACACCTATAGCGAAGCTCGATAAATGGTTGTTGAATTACCGAGTATACAAATTATTCCTTTAGGGTGTATGGTAAACTACTGTTCTACTCTCCCCTGCTTCCTTTGAATAGCTGGAGTACTTATGTACTCCTTATTTCGGAGAGTGCAGTTCTCTAACATTCATATTTAGTGGAACTTTACTCCATTAAATCTATCAAGTTGCTAGAGATTATCTATGTTCTAATTGTCTGGCCAAGATGAATATTTTTCAAGGCAGAAACACTAATCAAGCAAAACTATTAAGGTTCGCTGTATTCTAAAGGCTGTACATAAAGATGGTATCCAAAGGTTGCCCTGCCACGCTCTTTGTTAGCCTTAGCGACATCATACTCGGTGGTCCGCATATCATTTGTCGGAATTCTCTCTTGCACAAAAAATAAGTCAAAAGGAACAACTTTCAAAGTGTCACCATTGCAGTCTCCACTTACGCACACTCAACACAGCCTACCACAGAGGAGATCTCAGAGTATGGCTAGCAAAACCCTCAATTCAAAATGGGGGAAAGTCAGAATCAAGTCTACCTCAAAGCTTCAAAAGGAAAGGCATTGGTTACTCTGAGAAGTATCGCCAACAATGGTATTTCTACACTCGTAAAATATCACCTGTAGCTCGGAATGGAAGAACCTATGAAGTAACCAACACCCAAAAAGTCTTCAATAAAGGACAAACGAGGGACAGTCAAATACAAGTCAACACGTGAGAGGAAAATTCTTGCACACCTAGTTCACATTTTAGCCACAGTCTTTGTAGCTTTTCGCACAACATGAAGAGAAGAAGGTCCTCTGAAACTGTGGGAGAAAGATGATGCAGGCAGATTCTTCTGGTAAAAGACAGTAAGCAGAACAAGGAAATTGGAGTCAGAAGACGCAACCAATGGCAGCCGGCAGACCAAGTCAGGAGAAACCCATCCAGTCAATGCAAAATTCAGTTCAGAGAAAGTTACTCAGAGCAGAACATGTCAAAACCAACAGAGAAACTAGCCCAAGGCAGAATGCAGAGGAGGTCAGAAATGGGCTAAGTCGGAGAACACAGAGAAACGCCAAAGTCCAAATCAGCAGAAACAGGTCTTAGGCAGAGTAGGTCAGGTAAAGAACAGCAGCCAGGAACCAGGATCTGCATCACAATCCATCAGGTGAGTGTTTGGAGCACGGAATAGCAGCAGGGCCTGTCTGTTATAATCCTTATAATTAGCAGTACCCTTGGTTGCTGGTAGCCATAATTTTTCAGCAGTTAGCTCAGATGTTTCGCATCTGTACAGAAGTATCTGATTAGTGTGGGGAATAGTTTTGGCTTAGCGATTCCTTCCACGACCTCTGGTCATCCACCAACTCATCTTTGGCTAAAGACACAAAAATCTGCACACACCATGCGCACAGCAAGTGCAATAGCAAATGGGCTACCTCTGTCACTTGATCCACCAAGGACAACTCATTCCAATTAGGAGACAGACACATTCACTCAGGATCATTTTCCCTGCTGCGATCTGCTCACCAGAGTGACCGCCATCTTATCAGTCTGTCACCAGTAATGATAACAAGAGAGAGCGAGGGACATGGGCAGCTTAGGTAGTACATGGAATTCATGGAGCTACCAAGACAAGAGTGACTTTATCCCTGGTGTCACTGGAATGTATGCCGCAAAATCCCGACTTGCCAGTTATCCCGCTGGGACAGGAAATGTCATATGAAGGTTCTCAAAAAGGGTAGCTCAAGAACCCAATGTAATTTGGACCATTAGATAGCCTGGTTCATCTAACCAGTCTATTGTTGGCGCTTCCTTCTCTTTTAGGAGAGCCGTGAGATGAAGGTTGAAAGTGTACACCCTTCCTTATAGGAAAAAAACTTCACACACGTCACTCAAGAATCTGGATGAAAATAGCTGTTCTCTTGATGGCTAGAGTAGGGAGCTCTCCTAGATGATTGCAAAGGGGAAGGCCATCAGAGTCTGGGACACAGACGTGATGTCAAAATGCACCTTTGATACAGAGATAAGAGCACAGATTAATCAATCGACAAAATAGTAATGGGTTAGTATCCACATGATATTATGTCATCTCCCTGGCTACAATTAAGACTTTACCTAGAATATTAACAGGAGAAAACCCATTTATAAAAATGCATGTAGAGGGTCATCGTCAATGGGATGATCAATTATGTTAAATATTCTATTTATGATGTACAAGACAGTGGATGGTTATACTCCTTGTTCTTTGGCTTCAATAAAAATAGATGTAAAAAAAAGAGGATACTCAGTTGATCAAAAAGAGAGCACTGGGTTTTGTAAATCTTCTCAAGTCCCCAATCTGGTCAGAAAACACAAAAACATGTTTAAAACATGACCTGAATCTTGATGACATAACCTCTCATGACCATTCATGTAAGCTGGGAATGATTGCCTTTTTATTTTGCATTGTTTGCCTGTTATTGTTCACAGTACATTATTCATTCAGTAAAACGCAGTCAAATGAACGGAAGCTTCAAGCATCAACTTGAATGTGGTTCTGAGCATCAAAGGCTCTTCCTGATGAATCTGGCAATTCAGAAGCAAATGCCAACTGTTGAAACTGGCAGGGGAGCAGCAGGATGCGATGGAAAGACGTGTACTCATTGTGAAACTCTTGGCAACAAGTGGTCTATTGATCTGAGAAGGCAAGGAGATCACAGGATAGAGGGGCTAATTGGCTTTCTGGATCATTAAAAGCATTCTGTCTGGTAGACTGTACATTTCTGTGGTTGTATAGAAACGTATAGTTAATGCGAAGCTGTTTTCATGGAGGAGGCAAAATGAACATTTATGCTGATGATAAGGCCTTGTATTTTCCTGCAAATGCTAGCTGTATCCGTTTTCCACTTTCCTTGCATTAGAAGGGGTGACCGCTATCTTACCTTACCATCTTCAAATTGTGCTGTCTGACACATAAGGTTTTCTTTTACAAATTCTCACCTCCCCAACTTTCTTCAAGACTCAAACACTGCCAGCCGTCTAGGCAGCTAAGGTCCTCTGAAAAGGCTTTGCTACAGATTCCACGCATTCTCACAACCATATTTGGGGGTAGGTCCTTTTCCTATTTAGCCACATTTCACTGGAACAAATTGCCTCTCCATATCCGGACCTTCTCCGATTTTCGGGCTGTCAAGAAGGCGCTGAAAACATGGATGTATGTTCCGAATTCATCTGCCCTTGTCTGCATTGCTGAGATACTCCTTCAGGAGTGAGTTGTGCGCTATACCAGGTCCATAAAATAAAAAAATGATATGCAAATTGAAACCTTGAGTGCTACAACCCACTCACTGACATGTTGTGCGCTCTCCCTTGCTTCTCTCTTTCACTATAGCCTCATTGCCCACTAAATTTTCTCAGGGCCTGCTGTGATCTGCCCTTTCCTATCACTCTATCAAGTTCATTTGAAAGTGCCCCACTTTGTCTCTATTTCTTCATCTTTTAAATACTCATTCTTTTCTAGAAGATCTTTCACTTTTCCTGTCAATTCTCATGATCATTATTTGACACTTGTCTATCCATGTGATGGTCATGTTGTCAGTGGTTCTCTTTTTTGCTGACCCCTTTCCTAGTCCTATATTTCATTAATTCTCTTTGATTATTAATTACTTTGTCCC
The DNA here is from genome assembly GCF_964204655.1 of Triturus cristatus. Taxonomy (NCBI): domain Eukaryota; kingdom Metazoa; phylum Chordata; class Amphibia; order Caudata; family Salamandridae; genus Triturus; species Triturus cristatus. Next base: position 450,981,348 of record NC_140593.1, on the reverse strand, counting down.
CTCTTTACCCTACTTCTATGTGCACCTTTTGTTTGATCTGTTTCTGCTGGAACAAAGCTTTTGCTTCATTCCCTCAAGACCATTAAGATAGGTTCCAATGTATTATTTCTTTCGTTTTGCCCAGGTTAATTTGGTATGTGCCTGACTCAATGTGGTCACCGGCCTGGCGTTTGAAAACAATACTCGTAAAGACATTTATTACGCCAAGGAACCCTCACACACCAACACTAGATGTGCTCACACCCTTCCTAAGACCGCTACCTCCCTGCATCCAAGGAACCACAGTGGACTCTGTGGTTGACATATATTGCTAACCTCCTAGCTGCAATGAAGGTGGCAGATCTACTCTAAGTGGGAGATGAGAACCACATGATATTACTTACTGTAATGTTCACCGTATCAATGATGGAAATGGGGCATCAGTGACAATGAACCTACATTTTGCCCCCAACATCAATTCCAATAACAAGCAAAAATAAGGATTTGGTTGACTTTTAGGTATCTTGGATGAGGGACTTACATTCACAGCGGCAAACCAGAGAAAAAAATCAGAGCACAGATCAAGTAGATATGCAGATCTATCACGCCTTAGTAACAAATCCTTAGAAAATCCGCTATGTCACTAACCTGAACTTTTAGGACCGAGGCAATTCACATGAGATCAGGGCCGTAGCTATAAATATTGCAGTAGTGCAGCATGTGCAGTTGCACCATGGGACAGTGCCCGAGGGACCCACTGTACCCCCAGTTGCAGCTATTTTTCACTACGAAATCAGGGAGTTGAGGGCCCAGATTCCTTGCTTGCATTAGGGCCCAGGGCATCCTTGCTATGCCACTGCATGGGAGCAGCATTGAAAGCCACCACAATTCAGGAGGAGCCCGTGGATCAGACAAACAATATCACAGCCAATTAGGCCAAACACCCAAACATAGAACCAAGCACTGGTAAAAATCTAATAGGTCTGGCTTATCACTGGAAGTGTCTCTTTAACACTGATGAGATTAGCTGATTGATGTGTCATCGTCATACATGCACTCTGTCACAATAAAACAGACACACAAACTCAGTAAGTATACAGAAGATAAATTCAAAGAATAAATGTAGAAAAAAACATGCTGCTACCTAAACTTGAAGGGCATATGTTCACAATACAAAATAAACTGAACACCACAGTAGGCAGTCATCTTGCACAGCTTTTGTACACTGAGTATGTTGTTTTAAAGTTCCAACTCAGCTGTCATGTTTAGGATAGGGGCGGCTGGTGACATTTGAAAATGGCGGGGCGTAAAAGTGCTGGAGGAGTGCCCTGTAACATAACCTGGACACTAGCTTACCACTTTGGCGCAAAGGTGGGAGATAAAGCTGCCCTAAATTACACTACTTCGATCATCTTCAAACTCACTGGGACACTAGTTCCAGCCATTCCCAAGAATCTCAGTAAGAATTACACAAATCCATCCACTGGAAGGGGTACGACTTTTCACCCAAACACAAGCCCCCCGCAAACCCACAAAAACACCCCAAAATCAGCCAAATCTGGATGGAATTTTGCAAAACCACCCTAAAACCTTCCCAACACCATTATGCACGAACCTGAATCGGGCCCTGAGCCCTAGACTCCGGGAACCCTAGCAAATTTCAACCCTAAACCCTAAACACCACCCCAACTCTACCACCTAACTAACCCTAAACACCACCCCAACCCTACCACCAGCAGCGGGAGAACTGAATTAAAATGAAAACAAAAACTTACCTGACCGCCTCTGCTCCTGGTACGCGTTGGCGCCTCTGCCCCCTTCAAACCGGAACACCACGTCAGCACTGGAGTGGCTGTGCCCTCAGCCAATCCTGGCGCTGCTGCAGCACCAGGATTGGCTGAGGGCACAGCTTACGCTAACCCCGCCGCCTGCCCATTAGGAGACCGAGGGGCTCCTAATGGGCATGCGCAAGGCAGTAAAAACACAAGTACGCATGACTGGGCAGAGGCTAAAAATTACTCTCCATGCCCACTCATGCGCACTTGTGCTGCCTTTTTCCTGGCTTGTCTGACAATGCATGTCAGTCAACATGACGCTGGACCGCCCACGGTCCGACGTCATGCTGACTGACATGCATTGTCAGTTCTCCCCACCCTCGGCGTCTCTGAACTTAAGTAAACTAAGTTCAGAGACACCGAGGAGGGAGCTGCGGGCGCGGGCGGATGCGGGGGTGGGGGGGCAACGCCCCAACGCCCCAATGGACGCACCGCGCCTGGTTTAGGAGCGATGTGTTGGTCATCTTGGACCAGTTATAACAATGACAAACTATGTAAAATACCATTCCATGATATATGCTCAGTAAACATTGCACTGGAAGAACAACTTTGAATGCTAAAGTGTATAATGAATCACTGTTGTGCTGAACTAAGGTCTGCATAATGCTTCTAAAAGTGGTGACCATCTTGGAATGGTAAAACAATTATACACTACAGACAATACCATTCACGAATATCTACCCAGTTTAAAAAGGGTGGACACACATGATGCAGCGCACTGCAGATGAAAGAGTGGCAGGCTAACGCCCCAGTAAGACTACTTGGAAAGCTGCAGATTGCTCTTTAAAAAAAACAAGAAGAAGGAAATAAATTAAAGGAGGACTATCAGAGTTAAAAACTGAAAACTAAAGGATAGTCCACCAACCCAGATACTGAAGCACACTCATTTTCAGGTGGTTGTGCACATGTTATTGGACATAATGCTGCTACTCACAAGACAAAAGAGAGAATGACAGAAATGGGATAACCCATTGCTGCGTGCAAAATCTGTTATGGGGAGAGCAGAATGTGAATGATACTCAAACCGACAGAAGAGGGCTGACCAACAAACCCTCTATGTATGTGTATGTATGTAGAGTGCTTTATGTGTTTTTTATTACAAAGACCTGGCAGACAACTACACGTGAGACAAACTTAAAAGATTCAAGTGACGCACACCGGAAAAAGTATTTAAAAAATAATGCTATGTGATAACAGCTCACCTAGCTTGACTAATAAAGTGTGCTACTCAGTATTTGTGGGCTGCCTGTCCCACATCTAGAATTGGTAAAGTGGTTGATCAAGCAAAATGTTGCCTGAAGACACTGAATGCACTACTGGAAGAATGCTTTAACAATTCTACAGCAATACTTGACCATAAATGACACAACATTTAAACAATGTAATCACAAAAGAACCACAAAATCAAAAATATGAGCATAAAGATTTTCATTGTTTCACAAAACAAATAGTATCACATTGGAATCAGTCGATAATAACAATTACAATTGAATTAAATCATGTTATATGATTTACTCCATATGTGGTACAACATCATACAATATTGTACAATCTTCTTAGTTCGAGTTCCATTCAATTGTGTGATGCCCTATGCATTTCGGGACGGATCGTCCCTTCTTCAGGGGTCACTGTAAAGTGAACAGAAATGTAACCAATAATTACTGACACGCTGAAATAACCACTAACAATGGCTACCAAATATTTGCCACACTGCTGGGTTAAACAACAAAATGGGTGATAAATAAATCCCTGGCGTGAAGATCACCTGCATGCATATCAAGCTTCAAAAATTCAAGCAATGTATAACCGCTTCAACCAGTCACTGGTGTTGGATATTGAATAAATCCTACTGTCCCCCATATGGTTATAGGCAATGTTCCACTAGTGTCCACCATTACATGCAAAAAGTACTGGGAAAATGTCTGAAGCGAAATGTGACACAGAGAATTGCATAAATGTGCTAAACATTCCTGATGGGTCATAAACATGTGTTGTGTTAACCGAGTGAAAACAAATTTCTACCACAAACGAGTATTTACTGCTACACATAGACAGCGTATAAGGTATATATGATGGAATGGAGTCGTGTGACCCTGCAATCATAACCGAATATACGTGAAAATTCTGTATCATAGAGGTGCTAAAGAAGTCAAACTGACAAAAACAGTGCCGGGGGTAAAAATACCTTGCACTTAGGATAAGAGACCGCTGAGCTTGGCTGTACCTATGTGGCAGGAATAAAAAAAATGCATGAGACGCGTCGCTCTGGCATAGAATTACCGGAGTTTTATCCACTCACGGACAGAGCTTACCCAATCAGAAGAGTAATCTGTGATGTGTTTCAGAAAGATGAATGACTAAAGAGGTACAGATGGACCTTCTTACTTCTCTAACCCATTATAAAAAGCAACTTAGGTCAAGTTTGTCATTGAGACCCAGTGGTATCATTGTGTTACATTTCTTTCTCCAAAAAACATCTTTTTGTGACAATGTTTTGCTTGGATCTGATCCTTTCTAAAAGTAAAACCTACCTGGCATCTCGTTCCTTTCTGCTGATACGGACCTCGTTGCTTGTTCCTGTGGCCCTGCTGCTCCAAGCTGTTCCGATCTCCCGCCGCCGCATCAACACCTATTGCGGCCGCGGTGGGGAGACGGGACTACACGTCCCAGCAGCCCGAGCAAGACAAACCCAGCTGAGCCTTAATTGCGCGCCAGGAGGCGCTTAAATCAACGACGCTGCTCCTGCGTCGCGGGACCGCGCGCGGGTAGCGCCGGGACAAGGGCGGGACCGTCTGTGGCCGTCCGGGGCCGGTCGTGGCCGGGCTGGGCCACCCTCCTGTACAGTGAGTACATTTTGCGAACTTCTGGAAGACTCACTGCACAACGTTTGACATTTGCGCTATCCTGTTATCTTCTTTGGGACCCCACTCGCTGTGTGAGAAATGCCTGGAATGGGGAAACGTGTTGCGGTCCCTTCAACTGTGTCTGGCACCATGGATCAATTTATCACCCGAGCTGTCTCGGTACTCGAGCAAGAAATCGCTATTACCGAAAGACGCCTCTCTATCGATCCTAAGCTTGCCAGACGTTCTTCCCTGGGCCCGCTAGCACTTGTTAAGTCACCAAGCAAACATACAGACTACACACGGGGGTTGTTTCTTCCCACATAGAGATTGCATCACCACAAAACTCGCCATTACCTCCCGGGAGGTTATCACAATCTCCAGTGATGACAGATTTGGTTTCAGTGGCGGAATCCGTGGTAACATCCAAACCTAAAACAACTCGACCTCAGACCAGGGCAGGGGGAAAACCTTTTAGACCAGTGCACCACAAAAGGAAAAGGGTTGGGGTAATTGACGGCGACAGGCAGGCGAAAATTTCCAAACCTACTAATAATACCCTACCTTTCGACTTTTCTAACTCTCCAGCCTGTCTCACACCAGCCGACGCAATCGCACCCACTCCCTCCTTGCCTAATGGCAATGATATGTTTTCCCAGCTAGAACACACTGTTCGCTTCTTAATTTTACCTTTATTAGAAAGGATAAAAACAGTTGTAGAAAAGGTGGACAAACTTGAACAAACTATTCTGGACAATTTCTGTTCACTTAAGAATGTCGTTAAGCTAGCAACAAGGGACATTGATAAAAGTAATTGCCCTCACGGCATAAATCCTATGACCCCCATGCCGTCTCTAACAGACAAACGCCCCGTTATAACTGACCCAAGCATAGTCCTAGGTACAGCCCTGTCCTCACAACCTTCAAATACGTGTCAGCCCTCTGGGTCCTTTGGGCGGGAGGGGATGTCAGTTATCCATCAGCCACCCGGGCGGGAGGGTTGCATATGTAAAGCATTCCCGGTTACAAACCCTAAGAAATCTGTGGGCACGAGAACAGCTATTGAGTTACCTTCCCCAGGCATTGTGCCCAGAGCATCCCCAATGCAAATACATCTTCCCCCCGAATCACTACCTTATGTCGTGATCTTAACCGGCGTCCCTGAACTCTCCACTGGCAAAACTGAATCCTTCCACCAACTAAAAAATAAAACGAGTCATTGGCTGAATATGCACAGGCCAGTCCCCACTCACTTTAATGGGCGGATTCTATTTGTCAGAAGAGTACAATGGGTAGGCCTCCAACCTAAAACTACCCAGGGAGATTGCATCATCGTTAATTTCGAAGACGCACGTCTTCCAAGGTTTATTACGGAATACCCAACATACGGACCCAGAACGGGGATAGAGGCCCATAATTTAAACTTCTTTTACAACACGGGCTTCAATTACTGACAATCCCATTTTGTGACAAACGTTTCACCCCTTAAGAAGCCGAGGGCCAATGAAAGTATACTCACGGCCGACTATGATGTTGTCCCCCCAGATTTGATAGGACCACTTTTAATCCCCGGGGCCCCTTCGCCGCCTAAATTGAGGACGGGCGATAGGGAAAGCGCTCTAGGTCAGATCGTTCCATCCCACATAGCACCACTTAGTACCCAACAAGGGACCCTGTTGTCTTGGAATTTAGCTGGTATTAAGACCAAACTAGATTCACCGGAATGGGTTAGTTTTGTGAGTAAATATGATGTTTGTCTCCTGCTGGAAACATGGGCCTGCGAGGCTCAGTGTTTGTTGGGATATTTGAATTTCCACGTCCCAGCCACCCAAGGTCCATTCGGGCGTCCAATGGGTGGACTAATCATTTGGGCTCGCCAGGATTTATTCCCGAGCGCCGTTACGATTGATACGGGCTCCCCAGATATTCAATTAGTGAGATTAACTCTCGACCACAGGGGTAGTTTGGATATTTATAATTTATACCTCCGTGGCACAAGAGGGAAAACGTCAAGGGTGCTGGATACCTTGGTTAGCCTCATAGAAACTGAATCGTGTAACAGAGACTTGATTGTTGCTGGTGACTTCAATGTCACATTTGAACCCCTACTGGATCCCGACCTAGAAAGTGGCCTTGATCCCGAAGAGGATAGTTTATGGGGCATTCCAGCACTCTTACTTTCTCCCATTAAAAGGTGGTCTTCGGTAGCAGTGCAGGTAAATGCACTCTGCCTCGAGAGGGGCCTAAGGGCCCTGAATGGTAGGACCCCAGGGGATAGGATGGGAGCTTTCACCTTTGACAATGGCCGCTCAACGAGTAGGATAGATTATGTGCTCTGTGGCTTGAGCATGTGGCGCAAACTCATTGATATGGTGGTCGAGATAAGATTAGAGAGCGACCACAATCCTATTTGTGTCTCCCACAGTTGGTGGGGGAGAGATCATTCGAGGTGTGAGAAGACACCCATGGTTTCCACTGGATGCGTTCTGTCTAATGACATGCGGAGGTTAAAGTGGCCCCAGGTAATGAGCAATCCCACGACCATTGCTAGTATTGACACTGAGCTTACCGCAACCATTGTGAGGTTGGAGGACGCTTCGAACGACAAAGGAAATAGTGACCAAGTAACCAGAATACATGAATCCTTCTTTGAAGGCCTGCGCGGCTTTTTTCTCAAACCACTCAATAAGGGCAATAAGCCACTGCGCAAGCAATTGAGGTGGTATGATAATGAATGTAAACGCGCTAGAAGTACCCTTTCACTAGCTGTCTCTAGCGGAAACAAGGTATACATTCAGCAAGCCAGGTCCTCGTATAAGAAGTGTATAGATAAAGCTAAGAAAAGATGGGACGAATCTTTTTGGCTAGATCTGAAGGAGGCTTGTTATGCCAGGGACACTAGACTGTTCTGGAATGTGATCAAGTGGAACAGAGGTGGTTCCCCCGAAAAACCTTCAAACCATGTCACCCAAGAAGATTGGCTGGGGTATTTTAAACCCCAATATGCACGTGACCCCCTCTATAGTTGCTTGAGGTCCCAAGGACGTTTTAGCTGCTTTGGCTCGCGTAGCCGCCGGGCGGGCACCAGGGGTAGATGGGGTTCCATCTGACCTTTTCCTTAACAACAAGATACCCTGGAGTAAGTATATTGCTCTCCTGGCCAATGCTGTGGCTGAAGGTGCCCCAGTACCTAAATCGTGGGGGGGCGCCATTATAATTCCCATTTTCAAAAAGGGCGATAAAACCCTCCCAGGAAACTATAGGCCTATTAGCCTTATTGATACTATCCAAAAAGTTATTGGGAGGATGGTATTGAACGAGTTACTGGTCTGGATCGAAGATAATCAGATCCTTTCTAGTCTCCAAGCAGGCTTTAGAAAATTTACCAGCACCGTGGACCAGGTGTTCCGCTTTGAACAACTGCTTTGGAAGACAGTCACGCTAGGCAAAGGCAGTCTCTATGTCACTTTCGTAGATCTAAGAGCTGCCTTTGACCTCGTCCCTCGTGAACAACTCTGGTGGGTACTCGCAAAACGCGGCCTTCCCATGGAACTCCTGACTTTAATCAGGAGGCTCCACGAACCAAATTTTGCCAAAATACAGTGAGGAGGCCTGGGGGACACAACCCCCGAGTTTCCGGTTGAGCGTGGTGTGCGCCAAGGGTGTGCCATGGCACCCACACTCTTCTCTTTGTATATTAATGGCATAGTTGATTATATGCTTCAAACTAGCACCGACGCTCCAAAGTTGGCAGGAGTCCCTATCCCAATACTAATGTTTGCCGACGACACCCTCATAGTATCAAAAACTCCGAGTGGCATGCAAAGGGGTCTGAAAGTCTTTGAAGACTTTTGTAACAAACATGGACTGGAGGTCAATGTGACCAAGACCAAGCTCATGACATTCAACCCGCACCCAAGCTATAGAACAGGTAAACTTACAATGAATGGCCAAGTCCTCGAGGAGGTAAATAACTTTGCCTATTTGGGCATCCACGTGTCACACAACAATAAGTGGAATAGACACCTGGAGGTGTCTGCGTTGAAACTCACACAGATCACGGGAACATTGATCAAAGAGCATAAAAAATCCTCCACCAAGCCGGTCAAGCCCGTGCTCCAGGTTTACGAGGCAAAGGCCCTTAGTGCAGTGTTGTATGGGGCAGAGCTCTGGGGTTTTGACGTATTATCATCTCTTACAGTTGTTGAAAACAAATTCTTCCGCTGTATGACAGGTCTCCCACAAAGCACGCCTTTGGTCCCACTGCGCTACGACCTAGGAAGGAAGGCCCTCAAGGATTTGACCAAACTCCGCCCAGTCTTATACTGGAGGAGACTGTGGACTACGCCAGAGCTTCGGCCATATGCAATGGGTATTATGGATGTAATGCAGGCCGACAAGTTTCATAAGATAGGGTGGCTTAGGAATTTACGGGAAACCTTGGCAGATTTGGGACTGGCAGACTTATGGAGCGACCCCGCTACTGCTGGCTTTCCCGCTAAGAAACTATTAAAAATGCTTTATTGGGAGAGGGTAGATCATAGGGTGTGGAGTGACTCTGCCTCCTCTTCGATGACTAGTTGTTTTTTGGAGGCAAAGGCCACCCCACTTTTTGAACCCTACTGGGATTTGATCACCTCACCTAGAGACAGGAAACTCTATTTCCAACTTAGAGCAGGCTCCCTTCCACTCAGGTCCCTAACTAGTGGGTGGTTTGGCACAGGCAAAGACACTTGTCCTGGCTGTGGTGACACAAAAGAATCTATTGCCCACTTTTTGTTTGTCTGCCCTGTTTACATGAATCCCAGACGAAAGTGGCTCACTCCTCTGTGCAAATTATTGGGCACAAGGAGTTCTGTTGTCGCTGTTAGGATTTTAAGCACAAGCACTTTTCCAGTCCACTCAGTCGCCTTAGCTAAATACCTGGGATGGGCATGGTCCTTAAGATGTAATGTTATACGGGGAATAGAGGCGCCACTTTCGTAGGGTTCTATCTTGGGACGCTATACTGTCCAGTCTTTTTCTTCTTTTTAAATATTTTGCTTCATCTGTAGTCAGCTGATATGTTTAATTCTCAATTTAAAACTGTTTTTAACTATTTATTGTAAAATCTTTTATAGCCTTAGTGAATTGGATTTTATACTTTTGTCTTGTGTATATGTTTGTGTCTTGTATGAATTACTTTTAATTCGAATAAAGACTATGATGATGATGATCCTTCTTTTGGTTGGACTTTTTCCAAAACAAGAAATAGTACTTGAGCTATGTTATGACATTGCTCTAACCAATGAACTACCAAATTGGAATTGGTGTTCTTGGTTTTATGTTCTCCGATCCTTATTTTAATTTTTCTTTCGGTTTTCCCTTAGTAGAGTAATCCGCAGGGGCATTAAACACAGTAAATAACGTTAGTGGTGTTGCAGTCCGATGAATGTTTCAATGTGATCTTTTCTCCTGTTGTGGGATGTGTAATTAAGTTCTGCTGGGTCACATTAGTGCAATGAATGCAATTTCTGCGTTTTCTCATCCCAACATAATTACAAATGAGTTTTTCCTTTTTTGCAGATAACAACTCCTTCAAGTTTTTGCTTCTGGTGTAAGCAATTACCGGTGGTTCAAGAAATGATTTGCCAAAATCCGGTTCATTTTGCAGCAATTCCCCTCACTTGCTTATCACCTTCTTAATGCTTCTAAATCTAGTAGAGAATTTCGACACAAAAACAATGCGGTTGGTAACTGGTTTTTGTTTGATAATCAGTAACTCATTACGAGCAATGTTTTGAATGCGTCTCTCTGCTTTCTGCACGATATCTGAAAGGTACCCTTGTTGTGTAAATCTTTGTTTAATGCGGTGATATCGTGGTCGCATTTCTCCCTCGTGGAGGCAATCCTTTTTATCCGCATCATTTTGGGAGTATGGTAAATTCTGTATCAAATGAGGAGAGTGGAAGCTTTGAAACAGCAATGTGTTGTTACAATCAGTCAGCTTAACAAATACACTGGTGTTTAATCCTTGGTCATTTTTTCAACTAGGACATGAAGAAATGGTAGTTGGGTGTTGCTGATGGTGTGCGTGAATTGGATCCTACTGTTTTTAGTGTTTAACAGCGTGATGTTCTTTTTAAAAGATTCTTCTGTGTTGGACCAAATTAAAAATATGTTGTCTATGTACCGACAGTACATGACCAGAAGTTCACTCCATGTGGGATTTTCATTGATGTGTTCTTGTTCAAAAGCAGCCATAAAGACAACTACACATGCCAGGCCTTCCTAAGAGAGTATAGTAATATTTATCACATTGTAAATCTTCTAATTCCAGAGTTTGTCAAAGGAAGTAACCAACAGCAAAGTCTTTGCTTACTATGGTAATTTGTGAGATTCCATTTAAAAAAAAATGCCTGTCTTCTTGCATTAACACAGTGTAATTCCAATCTACGTGTAAAAATCTATTGACTTTAACATGTGGTTTTCATAATAAATCATGCCTACTACAGCTTGTTGTAAATTTTCATAATACACAATTCAAACCTTTGACATGCATGCCAATTATCTCAATTAAAACGGGAGTCCCTCAATTTATGAACCAAAAATTGATTTATTTTTAGCTGTATCCCACCTAAAATTGCCTCTGCTCCAATATATGTCAATGGGGAAAATAAATTCAAGTCTTTTCAAAATCTCCCACTTTACACTCTTAAAATGTTGGCATGTGTGCTATGACATTTAACACAATGAACCAATCAGGCCCATACCCTCTACCCTTGACTCATCAACATAACCAAATAAACTAGAAATATTTACAAAATTAGAGTTCTCAAACCAATATGGAAACCATCCTCAGAGGGTCCAACAAAAATCCTGACAGTGCAAATGTCCAATCCTAGGGTTTGATTAAAAAAACCTCGTATACCTGCTCAAATGCCCGTGCGGCCTGGTATATATAGGCAAAACTGAGAGAAAGATCAAAACCAGACTTAATGAACACAAGAGCAATATTCGCAACAAAAATATGAAATCAGTCGTGGCTACACACTTCATCAATCACAATCACAATATTAGTCAATTACGATTCCTGGTATGTGAAGTAGTGCCCATCAAAGAGGGAAGAGACAACCGGAAATTTTTACTTCAGAGAGAGACTTTCTGGATCAAAAAAATGAACTCACTAGTGCCGCATGGACTCAATGACCGTATTGAATTTAGTTGTTTTCTTTGAACATCATGTATGATCTTTGTACTGTTTCCAGTTACTTTCTCATTATTCTCATTATTCCCGTCTTAAACATGTCATTTCCTCTATGCACTCTTAATCTGTTAATTTTTTCAAATATCCGATTCCATCTTATCTTCACTTTCTATCATCTCCATTCTATTCACTCCATTGTCCCTATAATTCTTTATTTTCTTCCATTTACTTTCCATCGTGTCATGTTTTATTCATTTCTTTAACAGCTCTGTACACATTCTAACTTTGACACTGCCGTAGAGCCAGCACATTAAGATCGTTCATTATACCCATTTCAACATGGCGACCGTGTTTCCAAACCTTTCTCATAACACCCTTTTCACTTTCCACTTCATGCAATATATGGGGGTGGTCATGGCCGCCATCGGTTTGGACTAACCACGGGAGATTGTCATGGACTTACATTGATATCATCAAGGTACAATCATTTTTTGCTGCAACAAACATTACTCGACACGATTTTAAAACCACTGTGTCTTCTGTTGTATTTTCGGCACGTTTGTTGCTTTCGTAACCTTGTGGCACACACGGATGCCTTATTGAAATGTTCGCTCTTGTGACACCATGTTAGAACCGCTGTGTTTCTGGGCACACTTTCGATAAACTTTCGGCAAATTTGGGCCCTAATAATGATTTCTGAAACACTCGGGTGCTTTTACGATCTGGTTTTTACTCCTTTAAATTTGGCTTTCTTGAGCTGTTTTAATGTTTTGTGCACATTCGGGCGACTTCACGATCCTTTTCTCCTTTCAAAGACACCGTCCGACTCCTTCACCGTCGGACTTCTATTTTACGACGTGCACAAATTCCACGGCACACATCCACACATTTGGGTCCTTCACGATCCGTTTTCGTTTCTGTCACTTTATAGACACTGTTCAAACTTTTATAGCGGTATTATTTTGTCTTGACATGTTTGACACCACTCCACCTATGCACATGAGCATGATTAATTATTTAAGCATGCATAAGAGTTATTATCCACTCACACATTCAAAGATAAACAGGTCACTTGAATATCACCTATCTTTGTTTTTTTAGGAATACTCTCCCTGACGAAGGGTAGTTGATCTACCCGAAATGCATTGGGGTTTTCATCTAAAGGTCAACACAGAATAACATTTCAATGGATACTTTGAATCACGGACTTACTCATGAGTGAAATGAGTTAAAGTTACCGGAATATGTTCACAAATAAATTCTTGATCTGAACTTGGCTGAAATTTTGATTAGATCTACATTACGAATTGAGAAGAGTTCGCACATTATAGGCCGTGCATAAGGAGGGACACTACCCACACAGGATAGTGCAACTATTGCAACCCTAGGGTTTGTCACAGAGGTAATCCACACCAGACCCCTTGCCTGATATAGTAATCAACTAGAATCCATGTAGCAAAATACCGGTGTGATATCTGTGTCATAGTGTGATGCAAGCCAATTGATTTTAACACATTTTTTTAATAATAAATAAGTAAGACCTACTGCTATTTTTATAATAAGCAGATTAGGTCTTTAGTATCTGCCATAACTTTTCCCAATGAACCAATCAGGCCTAAAACCTTTTTCTTTGGCTTGTCAAATAAAGAAACTCAAGTCTACTGTATTTGAGCACAGGCTATGCCTGAAAACAACCATCAGTACACAGTAATAACATTACAAATAATGTGCAAAATTACAGCTGACAAAACGATATAGAACCCCTCATAAAACGGAAAGGATTCTCAAAGCTCATGTTTCACCCAGGGGTACACAAGGCCAAAGGCCTGGACTACTATGGTAACCTCAGAGATTCCTTGTAATAAAATACCTTGCTATAGTCTTTAACTCCATACAATGACAATACACCCTTTGTTACCTACTGGTGTTAACCTGCTGCCTTTGTAATAATGTTTCATAATACACAGTTCAGTACTATAACCTCTGACATACCTTTCCTAAAGGAAGCAATCAGGTCCATAACCTTTATTGCCGCCTTGTCACCATCACCAACTCATGCCTACTGTTTTCAGCTTAAGCTTCCTTACAAGGCAAGCCACCACACAGACAGTCAGCAAAATTACAAATATTTATAAAATTACAGTGGGAAAAGCAATATACAATCCATCTTGAGAATGTCTAATAATGATTATCATAGTGCAAATCTTCTATCCTAAGGGTTTATCCGATGGGATAACCCACACCAAAACCCTTGTTTACTAAGCTAAACTTTGAGATTCCATATAACAAAATACCGGTCTACAACTTTAAACACAGTGTAATAACAACCCGCTGCTAAATGCATATTGGCTTTAATAAATAGTTTTCACAGCAAGTAAGTCAACCTACTACCGTTGCTGTATGTTTTCATATTAAAAAGATCAGACCTTTGGCATCTGACAAAACGTTTTATGATGAACCAGTCAGGCTTATAGCCTTCATCCTTGGCTTGATGCCAAAACCAGCTGGGGCCTCCTGTGTTGACCACAAGCTGGCAATCATCACAATCATAAACTTACAAATATATACAAAATTTCCTTTGGCAAAACACTATACAACCCCTCTGAAAGGGGACTTACGAGGATTGTCACAACAAAAGTTCAACTGCAAGTGTTTGTCAGATGTAGTAACCAAAACTCCTGCCTGCTGCAGTAATCTGTGGCAGTCCATTGAACAATATATTTGTCTACAGCCTTTAACCCAGTGAAATGACAATTCACCCTTAAAGGCCTATTGGCTTTAATAAACAATTTGCACATTAAATTGGAGAGGTGTACTGCCTTTGTTGTAATTTTTTGTAATTAATGAATCACACCTTTGCCATCTGACATACATTTTCCCAAAGAATGAATCAGGCATATGGCCTTCAACATTGACTTGTCACCATAACATTTCATGACTGAGCTAGGTTTTAAAGATTGGAAATACTTCCTGTTCAACACTTTTAGATGTAACATCCAGATTCTTCCTATTAGAAGTAGGAGTAGTATTAAAAATATATTGTATAAGATCAAGTGTGGGTTCAAATAAACTCTCTGGATTTGAAACTTTTGTTTGCAAAGGTCAATTTGACAACCAACATCAATCTGAACATTCCCTTCATAGTATGTTATAACCCCTCAATTTCTACTGGTTCAGTGGGAACTATTTCCTTTCCCTTTTTATTTCTTATCAGCCCCTTTAATATTTATGTCATCATATCCAAAACATAGTCAGAACTTCCAACAAATGTTTCTAATAGATTTAAAATAGAAGTCACCATACCCAGCTTGGGCCTACTGAATTCTGCATAGGCTTTTCCACAAGGCACCCTCTGGCACACCCCTCCTAAAGGATTACCAAGGATTATCAAAGTGCAAATACTCGACGAACAGGGTCTGTTAGAGAGGGAAACCAACGCTAAAACCATTGACTACTACTGTGATCTGTGAGAATCCACCTAATGAAGTATCTCTACAGGCTTTGACACGGTGTAATAACAATCAACCCTTAAAGGCCTGTTGCCTTTACAACGTGCATTCATAATGAATATTCACGACCTTTGTCATAGATTTTCTTAATAAACAGTTTAAGCCTTAATCCTTGATCAACGCTTATCACCATAACTAATCAGTTCTGCTGTACTGAGCATAAATGCTCCCACATGACAAAATGTGTAATACAAGTCCTCTTTTTCAGCAGAAGTACAAAACATTTGCCCAAAGAAACTCGGTACTCAAGAAAATCAATATTTAGGTGGAATCAACACCCCTCTCTCAGTAGTGCTTTTTAAAGCTCTTTTTCTGTTGATCTCATAAGGTCTAGTGACAGTTGCGCTATTAAGCCAGACTAAAAAGGAATTTCAAAGTAAAAACGCAGGTATGAAAAGCAGCTATTGTACATAAATAGATCAATATGCTCGGCATACAGATGTAACAACTTCTTTGCCAAGTACAAACTAGTCCAGGAAATTGTGGAATAAATCACATCTAAGACAGATGTGAATCACTCCTACTCAGAATTGTTTTTGTAAACTGGATCCCTACATTTTAGAGGGATATTGTGCTCTAAGGGCTTAAAAACGTTATCAATAAGACCCTTAGTGCTACTACTGCCAGTCTGCACGCCAGAGCTGGAAAGTAGGTTTTAATAAATAGTTGAGAATCAATAGAATATTTAATTGAGATTTTGCATAGCGCCTATGGGGCCAGAAAGCTTTACATAAATGCATTGTAGGAACAGAAATGAAGTGCAAATACTTAGGGCTGATTAGGATGGCGGGCGGACTCTTGTTCGCCCGCCACCCTAACGGAGATGGGACCGCCCACCATATATGCGGCGGTCCCGTGGGGAAGATTAGGATGCACCCGCCACACTGTCGGGCGCATCCCGCATTTCTGACATTGCGGCGGGCGGTCCTTTCAGCAGCACCCGCCGCAATGGCAAAAAGGCATGTTGTGCATTTGCATGCACAACGTGGCAGGCACCGCGCGGTGCCTGCCATGTTGTGCATGCAAATGACCCACCATGTGCACCCCCCACCTCCCCAATACCCTGGGGGCCCGCAACGGGACCCCGGATGCAGTTACCGCATGCCTTTCCATGGCGGAAACGCCGCCATGGAAAGACATTTCACCGCATTAATTGTAATATAGATGGTGGTGTCTTGCAGACACCGCCACCATATACAGCCCCTTTTCCGCCCGGTCGACTCGTCGACCGAAGGAAAACCGGAGGACGGGCCTTCCGACCGCCGGGGTCCCCCCGCCATACTAATATGGCGGGGGGAAAGGCATGCAGGCAGATGACAATGTCGGGCAGATCGCCACTGCCTTGCGGGCAGTGGCAATCCGCCCAACATACTAATCGACCCCTAAGTGAGAAGAACATCAAAAGATAAAATAATAGGTAAAAAGTACTAAGAACAAAAAACACAAATCTATTAAAGGCTGCATTCCAGTAAAATGACAGTGATCAAAGATCTCTGCATCGATGTGGAGCGAAATACAAACAACCAAAATCGAGTAGAGAGTGAGGAGGGATATGGAGTTGAAAGCTTTGCTTGTTGGGGATTTAACGTTTCTTTCCAGTGGGCGATGAGGGCACAACAACCTAGCATACTGGTAGTGATTCAGAATGTTGTTTTTCAAAACCCTTAAGTCCTGTGTTAATGACGCTTCACTCTCCTAGTTCCCACCCCCACAAGACCAAGTCCTCAAAACAATTCCAACAATTGGAAAGGAGGGTCGATGTGCCAAGTGTTGTCAATATACCTTATCCAAGAGATATTTAATCATCTATCAAGTTTCAGGCAATAAGCAAGCCCGATTGACGGAGGTTTGACTACTAGTTCCGATCCGGAGCCACAAAAGTAAAGGTTGCATTTTTATGACATTTTTGATTTACCCTATCCCGACCCTATCGTGGCATATGAACGAGCTGGTGCTTTTAGGGACAGCTGGTGACATTTTAATAAAACAATTTTTGATTTTTTCACTAATGCCCCACCACCCTGCCCCATAAGAGACAACTGCACAGCATTTGGCTTTAAAAATGGCCATGAGTTCCTAATGGGCTTCTTGCCTAGTCTGTTGGCAAAGTTAATAACCGCCTCCACAGCTTTAGAGAAAGTTGCAGCTCGTCAGGTCTTCAGATAATAGTGGCATGTAACCAAGTCTTCGGTGGGCCTGTTGCTAGAAGAGCATTGAGAACATTGGTTAGAAGTGGGGCCCACAGTGGGGTATTGGACTTATACAAGTTAGAATAGATCCTATCTGGGCCAAGGGCTCTCCTGACCGAGCAACTGGCCACTGGCAGCATAACCTCACTCAGCTCGATCTCCGAAGCAACAGAGGATTTAACCAAAAACTGGAAGGGTGTAGGGCAGCCTGGCACAACCGGGGCATGTTGGTAGAAGTCTTGCCTGAGGGAGGGGGGCTAGCCCTGGCAACAGGGTCAGCAAAAAGGTTCTAGAAATGTGTGACCCAAACATCAGAGGCAATCACTGTGTCGATTCTAGGATCTTTGGTGTTCTCAAAGTAGTTACGATTAACTGTCACCCAAAAGGCTTTGGTATCTCTAAGCTTGTTGGCCTACAATATAGAGTAAGCATCCTCTCTTATAGTGTTCTTCCTAACTGTGGATATTTCTGTCCAGAGCCCTGCAAGTTCTCACCATTTCCTGGTCTTTGGGGTTTTTCTTAAGGGCCGCAAGCAGCTGGTTGTGGGCTTTGGTGCAATTTGCATCAATTCACTTTGCAGGCTTCCTGTTACCTGATTTGATTGGGACCAAAAGCAAATCAGGTGCCATGCTGCAGATCCTGTCAAAGCTATCAAGTAGCTCAAGTCCATCCCCCTGTTTGTGATCATCAACTAAACACCTAAATAAATCAGGGAGTGAGGAGGCCACCCAGCTTTGTTAGGAAAGAAGCTTTGTCTACCATGGACCAACACTTAATCTCCCCTCTATTCCTAGAAAAGTTTAACATTTAAATTCTTTGCAGTAGAAATGTTGCAGGCGAATAAGGCTTTGTTAGCAAAAAGAAGAAGGTCAGTAGATATTGAGGCGTGTGATACGTCAACTGGTACAAGGAGAACAATAACAAGATGGGAGAAGAGTTCTCATGGGAGAAGGAGACGGGACCAACGATCGCCAGGATAACGCTTCATGAGAATAACAAGATGGTGTGAAGAAACATATGTGTTTTGGTGGAATGGAAAATTATAAAAATGGATTTGTGGGACGTACTGTATATGCAACTGATGTTAGGATGCAATGCAGTGAGGGATAGCTAGCATTCTGGCTTAGGGCACTTTGGGGTACAGACCTCTTTGATTTTGGTGGTTTTATGCTACTTGACCCATGTTGGAGATTCGTTACAGAAGGCTTTGACGAATGACACCTTTTCGTTTTTAGGTCTCGGCTAGCGAAGGCTGCGCTTGCGCAGTCTCGCTCGCGAGATTTAATGACTTGGAGAAGAGGGGCTTGAACCCGCCCCTCTTCTCTCCTCTTCTCCATTGGCTGGCCTCTTAAATGCTGGCCAGCCATTGGAGAAGAGGTTTGTCTCGCAAAACAAGCCCCGTCCTTTTCGGATTCGGGGGCGTGTTTTTTGTCGATTTTTCTCTGGGCGTGTTGTTCGAGAAAAACACGCCCCCGAATCCGAAAACGCCGCTGCCTTTCTCCGAGGCATTTCTGCTTTCACCTCGGAGAAAGGCAGTGGTGTGCTTGTTTTTTTCTGGGAGTAAGCCTCTCTGTATTCAGATGCTGCCTGTGTGCCTGTTTTCTGCCTCGCCGTGTGCTGGAATCCAGAGTTCGTCCCTCGGGGTCGCGTCCAGATCCTTCCCCGTGCCTGAATGAGTGACATAACCGTCGCTCATGTAAGGCGCTACTAATCTCCCCGTGCCGAGATGTGTAATGAAAAAACTGTGCTATGTGGCGCGCTCCAACACCTTCCGGTCGAGTTCACGCTATACATTGCTTTGGCCGTCGACTAGACTGCCGACTTTTGTGCTGGAGACCGGAGTTCGTCCCTCGGGGTAGCGTCCACATCCTTCCCCGTGCCTGAATGTGTAACGTGACCGGCGCTCATGTAAAGCGCTACAAATCTCCCCGCGCCGAAATGTGTAAGGTAAATACGGTGCTATGTAAAGCGCTCCAATACCTTCCGGGCGAGTTCACGCTATATCATTACTTTGTCCATCGGCTACACTGCCGACTTTTGTGCTGGAAGCCAGAGTTCGTCCCTCGGGGTAGCGTCCACATCCTTCCCCGTGCCTGAATGTGTAACGTGACCGGCGCTCATGTAAAGCGCTACAAATCTCCCCGTGCCGAAATGTGTAAGGTAAATACGGTGCTATGTAAAGCGCTCCAATACCTTCCGGGCGAGTTCACGCTATATCATTACTTTGTCCGTCGGCTACACTGTCGACTTTTGTGCTGGAAGCCAGAGTTCGTCCCTGGGGGTCGCGTCCACATCCTTCCCCGTGCTTGAATGTGTAACGTAGCCGGCACTCGTGCGGGGCGCTCCAAATCTCCCCGTGCCTGAATGTGTAATATAAATACGGGGTTATGTAAAGCACTCCAATAACTTCCGGGCGAGTTCGCGCCATATAAATATATAACTCTGCCAGCTGGTGCTTTCGTTCTACTGCTGCCTACATCGGGAGAATAAAGGGGGTTAAGAGTGCTGGTTAAGTGTTGTGTTGAAGATTTGTGGTGGGGGTTATGAGCAATGCCAATAGCTCTAACTTTAACAATGCCGAGACCATTGCATTGTAAATGCTTGTTCCTATTTCTTCTTACCTAAATCTTGCTCTAGTTTAAGGTTGCTACTTTGGGTAGGGTAGAGTAGAGACAGACAGGAAGTCAATGCTTATCTTTAACGACAAATTAATACAATCTGATGCGAAATTCTGTTTCCTTATTACTTACATTGCAATTATTTAAATAGTGGTTTTCTTTTTGTTATATAGAATGAACCGCTTTTGAAGATTTGGCTTTATCTTGTCCGCATTGTACTTTTATACTTCTATGCTTAGAATAGTTCACATTAATTTGTTTTTTAATTTGAATCTGGAATAAAACTTACTAACTTGAGACTTGATTTTGAACTGGGTTACTGTGTAACCATATTGACTAACTGTATTTGGATGCTGCATTAAGATGTTTCCCTCCTCACCCTTCAAGTTGCACAAAACGACCTTTGGATGAGTGTTACTGAGTAAGAGGGTCCAGTCTTTATCAATAGTCCAACACGCGGAGGAGCCTAGCGCGCAACCAAGATGGCCGCATAGGCTTGTGGCTCCCGAGGGCCTCCGCAACCTCCCACGTCTATCCTGTCATAATCCTGATTTTTTCGACGGGCTTTTGTTTATGATCTTGCGCTAAGGTGCCACTCGTTTTCCAAATCGAAATTGGACTCCGGGAACCGGTTTTTTTGGCGATCTGAAGTTTGCGGCCTTCTCCGGCCTTGGTCCCGGACTCGGGTGGGTGAGGTGCCCGGCTGCGAAGTGAACAACAGCGGCATGCCAGGCTGGGCCTTGCCCGGACCCCGTACTTTCACTTTCGGTTTCGAGTTGATCTACTGAAACTGATGAGGAGACATCGGGAGAGCTGCGCCGAGTACGGAGTGCAAAGCCTAGTCTTGACCTGTAAACGGGCCTACTTCAGCTAGCGGCCCGGATCTCCTGGCCTTCCTCCGGGTGCTGGAGGGTGCTGACCCTGCGGATCGCTGACGATGACGACAAGAGTGGATGGCGACAAGCTGAAACCCAAATCTACCCGGAGGGGAGCCTATTCCCAGGCCAACAATATGGACCGCTATGCGCAGCCAAAGGGATCCCCTAGTGGATCACGTAAATTGCCTGAGCCGCCCAAGGAGGCCTCGGGCGCATCACCCGAATTGACTCTGCTGGATGTCATGGGGGCCATTGAGGAGATGAAGGTGAGTGTGAACCAGCAACTGGATACTCTGGCCAACAAATTGGACTCGGTGCTGATTGATGTCACCTTGGTCAGAGCGGACCTGTCGAAAACCTATGAACGGGTCGACTCGTTGGCCCAAGCGGCGTCGAGCCTAACGGTAGATGTGGCCGCCTTGCAGACGACGGTGCGGAGGTTGCAGCTCGCTAGTGACCTGACTGAGCGTCGCCTCGAGGACTCTGAAGGCAGGGCCAGGCGGAACAACGTCCGCATTATCGGCGTGCCCGAAAGATCGGAGGAGTCTGCTGTGGATCTCTTTGTGGAGGATCTAGTGGTGACTCATCTAGCACCTAAAGGGCTGAGCAAGTTCTTTGCTGTGGAACGGGCCCACAGGGTTCCAGGGGGTGCGCCTAAGGTGGGTGCCCCCCCGCGGCCGATCATTGCCCGACTTTTTAATTTTCGGGATAGAGACGCTATCCTGCAGGCATCGAGGGTGGCTGGGCCATTACGATTTGAGAACTCTAATGTTAGCTTTTACCCAGACTTTACGCAAGCGGTTCAAAAGCAACGGATGGGTTTCTCGGCCATCAAACGGCGCTTGAGAGACATGGAGTTCAAGTATGCGATGCTATTCGCGGCTAGGTTGCGGGTCGAGCTAGATGGTCGCTCACACTTCTTCAACCGGCCGGAGGCGGTGGGAGAGTGGCTGGATGCCCTGCCCAGGAGTCGGGAGCCGGAGGGTCGGATGGCGGAGAGCGGAGAGGGTTTGACGGAGTAGGAATGGAACTGTGATTTTGGCGCTGGACTGCACTGGTACCGTTTTGCACCTGTGGCTGCACTGGACTCCAGTTTGTGACACTTTGCCCCGTGGTGTTTGGAGGTTGCGGGGGGCTTGCTGGGGCCCTTTCCTCCTTCTGGGGTTTTCTTTTTTGTCCTTTCTGTAGTGGATTTTCTATTGGGGCGACAGGCACACTGCAGGTTGGGGGGGCTGTTCGGGCTCACGCAGGGGTGCAGGGAGGGGGGAGTTTTGTTGGGGTTGATGGGGTGGGGTTGGGGGTTGTTTGTTTGTTTCACAAGGCGGGGTACTATTTCATGCTGTGCTGCTATGATTGTGCTCCCCGGGAGGGGGATGTTTTGTGTTGGGAGGGATGGGGGGTAGGGGCTGAAACTTCTTTCCTGGAATATGAATGGGCTGGGGGACAGGATAAAGCGGGGGTAGTCCTGCAGTTCTTGAAACGTATTTCGCCTGACATTGTGTTCCTGCAGGAAACGCACCTCATAGGGAACTCTTTCCATGCCATGAACAGACGAGGGTATCGCCTTCTGGCCCATTCTGGTTTCACCTCTGGCTCGAGGGGTGTGGGCATTTTAGTCAGGACCTCTCTCCCGTTGGTGGTGGATGAGGTGCTCCACCACGACAGAGGGCGCTACACTGCGCTGGTGGGGAGGTGGGAGGGTAGGTTGATTACGCTGGTCACGGTCTACGTGCCGCCGGGCCTGCAGACGGCCACCTATGCTGATTTGGGATGCCTGCTGCTTGGGCTTCCGGGGGGGGTGTTGGTCCTGGGGGGGGACTTTAACGCTGTGGTTTCCGGAGTTGAGGATCGATACCCCCCTAGGGACCTCCCTCGGGCCCAGAATTGGCTGGGGGCTTTCTGGATACCCTGGGACTGATAGATTGCTGGCGGTTGAAACACCCTGGACAGGCGCAGTATACCTTCCATTCCGGGGCCCATGGTAGTCTTTCGAGGCTTGACTACATGCTAGTGCCTGCAGCCCAAGCTGGGATGATCGGGGAGGTGCGACATTTGGCACGCGGTATATCAGATCACTCCCCCCTCTTGTTACACCTAGATATCGCCCTGGGGGCGGAGGGGAGGGTGGCGCCGATCAACCCCTGGTACCTACGAAACCCCACGATTCGTGCAGACCTGGTTAAGTCTCTGGAACACTACTTTAATGACAACGTGGGGTCGGTGTCTTCCGCCATCTCCCTTTGGGAGGCCTTTAAGACGGTGCTCCGGAGCCAGGCCTTGTCTCTCGTTTCCTACACCAAAAAATGCGCTGCGCAGGAGGTTGTTCGGCTAGAAAATGAGATCACTGAGTTGGAGAGTGAATTGGAGCAAGGTGTTACGGATGAAAGATTGCATGTGTTGGAGCTCAAGCAGGCCGACTATAAGGCGCTGGTTACTGAATCTGCTAGGAGTATGAGCAGGGAGCAACAGGGGCGTTTGTATGATATGGGTGATAAGGCCGGGAAATTGATTGCTTGGTTGGATAAGAAGGAGAGAGCGAGTCGAGTGGTACCGGAGATTGAGAGGGTGGATGGTGTGCGTGTGACGGACCCCGGTGATATAGTTGATTGCTTTGCGGAGTATTTTCACGGGGTCTACTCTCCGGTCTCAGACCGCTCGGAGGAAGACTCTCGACTGCTGCTTCGAGACCTTACTCTGCCTTCCCTATCTGATGAGGATAAAGTATTGATGGATGCGGCCCTGTCGCCAGATGAGATTGCTTTGGCCATTCGCTCTATTGCCTCGGGTAAGGCCATGGGTCCTAATGGACTTCCCATCGAATTATACAAGTTGCGCCCAAATGTGATTGCGCCTTATCTCCGGGACATGTTCCTTGAGGCTAAGGCGGCGGGCTCCCTCCCCTCTGACCAACGTCTTGCTACTATTGTTGTTATCCATAAGGAGGGGAAGCCGCGGGATCGGTGTGCTTCTTACAGGCCCATCTCCTTGTTAAACGCGGAGCCCAAAATCCTCGCCAAGGTGCTGGCCAATCGTCTGATCCGGGTTGTGGGCGACCTGATTCATCAGGATCAATCCGGCTTTATACCCCATCGCAATACCGCTTTGAACCTGCGGCGATTGCATGGCGTCCTTGCTCGCGCGCCATTCATTCGTGAGCCGGCCATCTTGGCGTCCTTGGACGCTACCATGGCGTTTGATACCTTGGAATGGCCATACATCTGGGCAGCATTGGCGAAGTTTGGTTTTGGCCCGGGGTTTATCGGTTGGGTGAAATTGCTTTATGACAATCCACTGGCACAGGTGGTGGTCAACGGACGGGTGTCGGCTCCCTTTGCTTTGGGTATGGGCACCCGACAGGGATGTCCGCTGTCGCCTCTTCTCTTTGCGCTTTGTTTGGAGCCCCTTGCGGAGTGGTTGCGGTGGGAACCCTCGATGCGTGGCCTTAGATGGACGCCGGAATACGAGGATCGGGTCTCCCTATACGCGGACGATATCCTTTTGTATCTTGCATCACCGCGCAAATCGCTCATTGTGTTGGTGGATGTCTTGAGCTCCTTTGGTCGCAATTCCGGATTGGTCATTAACTGGGCCAAGTCCTGTGTATACGTTCTTTCCGGGGAGGCCCCCCCCCTTCCGCGGGGGTGCCCTATCCAGATTGCGACGTCGGGATTCACGTATTTGGGAATTTTTATAACACTGGACCCGGTGGCCCGCTACGAACGGAATCTTCTCCCCCCCCCCTTCAGCGCCTAAGGGCGGATGTGGCGGGTTGGCGGCGGCTGCCGCTCTCGCCACTTGGCCGGGCAGCACTGTTCAAAATGATGTCGCTGCCACGCTTTTTGTACGCCCTGCAGAACACCATGGACGTAGTACCGGCCCGTTATTTTCGGGAGGTGGAGTGTCTCCAGCGTCGATTGTTTTGGGATGGGCGGCCGCGGATTGCTCTTGCCAAACTCAACCTACCGTGGTATGATGGGGGGGTCGCCCTCCCTGACATTAAGCGATACTACTGGGCCTCTCAGTTGGCTGCCGTCAATCACGGGATGTATGGCCCTGCTTTGAACCCGGCTTTTGAGATGGACAAATTGCTATTGCCGGGCGGAGACTATAATCGAGCACTATACTCGGGGTCCCTTGATGCGTGGTTGACGGGCCCGACACGGGTCGCGGTACAGGTGTGGCATGCAGCAAATGCGGCGATGGGGTGGAGGGATCGCTTGACTCGGGCTACGCCATTGTATGCATCCCAGCGTTTGGGTTATCTGTATACTACGAAAGGCTTTGAGAAGTGGGATACGATTGGTATCAGCACGGTAGGGGATCTCTGGACGAAAGGGAAATTTAAGACGTTCGACATGCTGAAAACTGAATATCAGTTGAATGATAGGGAATACTATCGGTATGTTCAGGTTCATCATGCCTTGTGTTCCGTGTTTTCGGACGTGGCGGCTATTCCGGAGCATTCCCCGTTGGAGGACAGGATATTGGACGGCTATGTGCCGGATAGCACCATTTCGCTGATTTACAAGAAGCTTATTAATGATCGGATGGGTTTGCTGGCTTCATTGCGGGAGACATGGATTGCCGACGGTTTAGAACTGGACGACGAGGATTGGGTGTCCGCGGTGGCCTCCCCGAAAGAGGTGGCTATCCCGGCCCGATTGCGGTTCGTCCAGCTTAAGATACTCCATAGAGTGTATGTCACGGGGCCTGGTTTGATGCGTATGGGGTATTCGGTGGATGGTTTGTGTAAGCGAGGCTGTGGACTACTGGGGAGTTTCCTCCATATCCTGTGGGAGTGTCCGGAGGTGACTCGGTTTTGGTGCAGAGTGCATGCGGTGTTAGAAGAAGTCATGCATGTTGCCTTGTTGCCGGAGGCACGCAGATGTTTGTTGAATGTCTGGGAGCCGACTGATTACAATGCGACGCAGACGCAATGGGTGACTCTGGGCTATATGGTAGCGAAGCGTGACATTGCACAATTGTGGGGCTCCCAGAGGTCACCCACGGTCTCCGAGTGGAAAGAACACATGGACTGGTGTATGTTCAGAGAGAAAACGGTGTATGTGGCGAGAGGCAAGCCTGGGAAGTGGATTAAAGTGTGGGGTCCCTGGAACTCCTATCGTGGAGGTATATGCGCCCCGCCTCAGACGCGTGAGATAGATGCCTCTCTGTCTCCCTAGCCCGCGCATTCCTGTATGCTCCTGCGACATGCGAGTTTGGTTTCTTCGGCCTTGCCCCCCTCCCCCTCTGTTTACCCGGGTTGGTTTACTCCCTCGATACGAGGGGCACATGCTACTGCTATTAATTTCCTCTGCCTTGTGTGTTTTCTGTTTTTCGTTCCTTAAAAATATGAAACCTTTCTTGTTTGTTGATGGACTGCGGCTGCGGCCGACTGCGATGATTAACTACACTGCATTTTAGCGGCCGGCCTGTTGGTTGTAGGCCCATACTTGTATTTCTCTGAAATTGTAATAAAGGTTTTTCAAAAAAAAAAAAAATAGTCCAACACGCAGTCACTCAGTGTCTGTGAAAAAAAAAATTAAATCAATGTGACTAGGAGTGCTCCTCCCGGCAAAAGTGGGCGCGGTGACCAGTGCTGTAGTTAGGAAATCATCAGAGAAAATTAGGTTGTATTTTGCCAGGAGAAAGTTTAATTCAAAGTGTACAATGAGCAAAATGGGTGATAGTAACATCCACCAGCCCACAAGCATTAACTGAAGAGAACTGGGAAGGTCTCAAATTGAAATCCCCCAAATGTATCACAACATAACTCCCTTGTATGTTTCCAGCACAGTTATCAATAGGTGGATTTGAGCTAGCCACATCCACCTTGGTTGTATCGAAATCATTATTATAAACGTTTATTAGTAGCATTCAGGTTGTTGAACACTGCAGCAAAATAAGCTGATAGTATGCGGAACAGCTGCTTGATCATGGGACTCGGGCAGGGCTTGTAAGAGAGATAAAGGTGATGAGGCCCCCCCTTGGCCCTGCCATAGTGCTAAGGATAGCTGGTGTGAAATAGGTAGCATAACCATCTATAAATACAGAGTCGGGGAGCCACGTAAGCAGGTAACAGCATAGCGATCGATAAACTTATGGCAGTCACGGCTGCCCCGCTTGCACGCCAAACCAGCCACATTCCATGGGGCTATCAGTGATGGTTAGGTTTTACCAGGGGCGGCTTCTATGAATGAGCGAAGGAGTGTCGCCCCACAAACAAATAACCAAGGCTATGGCAATAAAGTTTATTTATTACCATTTTATTTTTCAGCAACCAACCCGTCCGGAAATGAGCATCAGGACGTGGCAGGGCCATTGCTGCTGAGTGGCAGCAGGGAGCTTTGTTCTCTTGAGTTTAAAATGCGCATGTCTCTTTGGCTGGCCGTCCTGAAACAAGCAGTAAGACATGCGGGTTTTAAACCTCTCTAACCAGGGGCGTAACACAGGTCCCCGCCGCCCCCACAGTGCGGGGGGCCCGAGCTGCAGGGGGCCCCCTCAGCACTGTACTCAGGCCTGACAGCTCCAGATTAAACCCAGAGTGGGGGCCCCTCTGTGTACCGTGCAGGGAGGCCCCTTCAACTTTCGTTACACCACCGTCTCTAACCGCCCCCAGTGCTTTTGTGAGCAATGAGAGGCCGCAACCACCAATCCTAGCTCTGCTCTCATGCTGCATGCTGCGTGAGAGCAGCACCAGGATTGTCTTGGGAGTCAGGAGCCGCCTGCCTCGAGGAGAGAAGGATCGAGAAGGACGTCGCGCTGCTAGAAAAGGTAAGTGCTTTTATGTTTTTTTATTTCCCCCCACCCCACCCACCTCACCACCCTCGGGACATGCCAGCCGCCAATGAGTTAGGACCCAGGCCGGGGAAGGCAAAGCCGGACCCAATAGAGGCCTAGGGTAAAACGCCGGCCGGCGGCGGGACCCCTCCATGCCACGCCCCCGCAACCAGGAAAACCCGGCTAAGCCGGAGAGGGCAGGATAGGCCCACAAACAAAGGAAGCTCCCCCCACCAATCGGGGGGTGAGAAAGGTAGGCAAGGGGGAGATTAAAGGGGGCCAACGGCCCGGGAAAGTCAATCACAAGGCTCCCCCTCGCCAAGAAGAAGAAGAAAATCGGCTGGAGTACCTGCGGAGAGCATCGGGCTTTCGCGCCCAACACCAGCAGGACAAAGGACCCCGGCAGGCTCCAGGCGCCTTTCCGGCCGACGGGCCGTGCCCCCACGCGAGGGGGACTGCAGAGAGCCTCCGCACCGGCCGGCACGTTCCGAGCGAGCGAAGGAGGCAGGGACATCGGGCTGCCCTCACCGGCAGCGGCTGAAACAAAGTGAGGTGTCCAGAGAGCCTCGCAGGGAATCGCGAAGCCAGTAGCACAGCTCCACGGCTCCGTTGGGAATTCGAACCTTTGGATGCACTGCAGCAGGTCCCCACGACCCCTGCTTAAGGTCGGGAAGAAGGATGGGATCAGCGGCATCGTGGGTTTGGCGCCATTGCAGGGAAGACGGAGACGAAGGACGCGCCATCGCACGGAAGGCAGAAAGTAAGGCCGGGGAAGCCAACCCGACCGGGGAACATTTCGCGCCTTTTTGTCAGAAGGGAAAGAACGCGGCGATCACCCCCCGCCCCATCTGTCGTCGAGGGACGGGCAGGGTCCACCACAGATGCAGGACTCACGGGCACTTGGAGCCAATACGGCGGTGCCCGGAGCAACAGGAGCAACGACTGGCGAATTCTGGCGAGCAACTGGCAAAACATCACGGCAGGACACGAAGCACGCGAGGGTCGGTGCGGGCGACGGTGCCCCCGAAAGGCGGAAGACTGGTGCGGGCGGCGGTGCCCCCATGGCGAGCCCAGAAGCAAAAGTAAGCGAAAGAGGTAAGAAGCGGGGCTACGCCAAGCTAGGGCTAACCAAAGTAACAGTAGGGAAGGGTCTAGTAATGTATATTTGGCGGGTTACATGCAGTTACGGAAGGAAAGTTAAGGGCTCACTAGTCGATAGTGGAACGTTAAGTTATAAATTCCAAGGAGCAGATGATGTCTCTGTTGGTTGATGTCTCTGGTCATTTTACGGCATAGGCAGGCGGTAATCTACTGGGTACACGTTTTTGGCGGCAGGCACTCACTTCGCCTAAGGCACACGAGTGTTAGAGACAATTGCGCGTTAAATTATAAAACCCAAGCATATGCAGTCTGTAATATACGCGGGACACGTCTTTGCAGCAGGCATAGTAAACCCCTGCACTAACTTCACCTGAGTCGAAACCTCAACGTTAGAAAGCGGTGAGCTCGCTCCATGAGGAGAATTAATCAAACGAGTTTTCTTGACAATCATGTGCGGCCTGGTAATGGCCGGCGGGACAAAACGCCGCGGCAGATGCTGCAAAGAGCTTCGGAAACTTTCAATGTTGCCGCCCACGCCCCTACTCCACCACGCTCTCGCGTACTAGCACCCTTAACGGCGACCAAGCCACCATAACCACACGCTCGCAGGGGTATTGAATTAGTTAGATAGGGCCTCCACAGCAGTGTGGGGGTCCGGGCACCTGGCATCACACACGCATGATGCAGTTACACAGCTGTGGAATATATATTGTTCAATGTGCTTGTGCATTTCTGTTGATCTCGCTGCAAAAAAAAATACTATATTTATTAATTTAGTAAGCACAGGCTTGTCTTTTAAAATATGTTCTCCCATACTTTAAGTTAAAGGGACGGCAACCATTATACAGATCCTGTGGTCTTGTTACACTACCTACCTCTGCACAACGACAACTCCAAAAACGATTTGCAATGAATGCCACGACAGGAAAAAGTTGTACTCCTGTTTCATGGTTATGCATGACATGAGGTCAAGGTAAATGGATTAGCCTAGCCCCCTGCTCGGGTAAATACAAAGAATTATTGGCTCTATATAAAAGTAAATCTGGAACAAACTGCACCTACCTTCTAATACTCACTGCTAGCAGAAGTTAAAGTCACATATCCCTCCTTTAGACTACTCCCTAGTGTAAGACCTTGGGAGTCAGAACAGCAAAACAGAAAAGACTCGAGAGCCATACGCTAGAAAGCCACTTAGAAACAGGTGGAGGAAAAAACACACAATAACACAACTAAAGTCGTGGAAACTAAAGAGAGACGACAGTTTATGGGGGTTGAGGAAATAAAAAAGAGACTGCCAACCCTGACCGGTGCAAACAAGAAAAGTGTCCGGTATGTCGAAAGTGGCGGCCATCTTGGTGATAATACTGTGAAGTCCGTGCACTTCTCTGCAGGGGCTCAGTGCTCTTAACAGGAGAATACTTGCACTTTTCAACAGGAAGCAGCCACTCTCATGGTGCGTGTCTACTGTTGTAGATTTTACTTTCAACCACTGAGTGTAGTATACCCAATCAGTAATAGATTTCAGAGAGCCCGGCACAGAAGTTAAAGACACGACTACGGTTACGTTTCGAGACTCTTCCCGATATAGAATATTTGCATCGCAATTCTCTGGTCTTTGGCTTTGTCCGAAATACCTCCCCATTAATTTTGATTCGCCCATTCGCTCATAGTATTACTCAGAGGGCGGCCACCGGCTGGAGCATTATTTGTCGTTGTAAGAACTTCCTATACACATAATCTGATTGGAGCACTATGGTGACGTATGCTCGGAGCACGAGGCATGGCGTCGGGTGTTGCTATGGTGAACCTTCGAGTTTGTTGACGCGCGACCCCGGCAGACTCGCTGCTGTAGACAAGCAATCGGACCCTGGTACACTATGTATTGTGTCCATGGGGTTATTCTGTTCCCCGAAGGGCAGCAATCCGAGCTAGTAGTGAGTCGAACTAGTAGTGATGTTCAATTACCGCAAACTCGAGGTGCTGGTAATGTGCTGTGCAGAAAGTAAGGCAGGGGTAGGTGTCCTTGAGATAGAGAGCCATCATATTATTCCCAAGGCGCAGCACTGGAATAGGCGACTGGTAGAGTAGTCAGCTGTGAAAGGTCTGTAGAGGGTCTGGAAAAAGGGATCTGTTAAAAGACCCGAGAGGGCGTGGATTGGTCGGAGTGTGCTGTTCTTTTTGGGAGTTTGAAAGAACAGGGAGTACACCCCCTGTCGTATTTGGGGCGGAGGAATCAGGGTAGGGCCGTCGAATCTCCCCGTGCACTGGCGCGCGTGAGTCACGGAGACGGCGACAGCCCCCTCCCAGTGAGAAAGATCCGCGCTTAAGGCGATAAACGCGCACATGGCGATTGCGAGGGCAGGGAATTGACTTTGAGGCCAAATATTGGTCGAACCATGAGGGGAGGTCTCCTACGCCTCCTCAGCAGTGCGCATGCGCACTAAGGGTTCACGAGGCGCAAGGGATGAGTTAAAAAAGGGGGGGTGAGGAGTGGCCTAACGAATGAAGCGTTGACAACTTGCGGGTCTCCGGGCAGAGCATGTAGTTTCCACGGGACTTAATAGACGGGCCAGGGTTCGGGCATGCGGAGGTGCCTTTAACCGTTGAACCCACTTGAGCCCACTTGAAGCTGTGTGATGACAAGGATTGATTCGTCTGACGGGAGCGGGTTTTTGGTAGATAGGGGACAAACATCCCCTGGCAGATGCAAGTTTAGAGGCGCCAGGAATGCGATCGTAAACTAAGACCTGTGTCTGGCTTGCGACAGGCGGGCTCCCAGAATCAAGAGTGTTTAGGTCGGCACTAGGCCGCGAGGGGCCCGCTCTGCTGTGCTCCAGCAGAGGCGCGAGGCCAAACCAATCCATCCACCTCCAGTAGACAAATAGCAGGGTTCAAAGGGTGGCCGGCTTATCAAGGCCAGCCTCAAGCACCTGAGATGGGAAGCTTGACAGCAAATCCCATGCTGGTTTAGCACAGCCACGACAAATGGCCCGACCACCCCACAGGTCCCAGTACCTTACAGATTACAGTGCAGAAAAGACTCAACCGGTACCACCAGATTAAGTTGCTCAACTAGCAGAGATAAACGCAATTACACGAAGTACACAGGGAGAGTTGGCTCCTGGGAGACCTTCCTTAGCTAGAACAAACCAGATGTATAGTGGCCAGCGGAGGTGCTAGCACTTTCCAGACTAAACAAAGATCTGTGAGTTGCAAATCCTTGCAGGTACAAGGCGAGTTGGTAAGAAAAGACAGAGCAGAATAAATAAATAAATAAAAGAAATAAATAAATATACGCATAGCGGCGGCAGCAGCAACAGTGGGGGCATACACAAAATGATAGTGATGTGTCCCGGAGGTGCGCAGGCCAACCCAATTGTTGCGGTCATATTAAATATCATAAGTTTCGAAAAGAGCAAAACCCGGACAGGGCAGTGCAAAAGCTACCCGCGGTCAGGGCGATGGTCAAGTTAAGACCCTGGGGAAGCCGCGTTTAGGCTAGGGGAGGGCCCCCCCCCAATCTCCCCAATGGCAATTACGATCAGTTAGCCCAGCATACCTGCGCCACGCAGCAAGCATAGTTAGAGGAGGCGAAGCCAGAGGGCATAGGTAAAAAGCCTGACGAGAGCTGAACACCATCAGGGACAAAGCGGGGATGTCAGGCAGCACGGGTGCATAAAACTGGCAGTAGCCAGGGCAACGTCTCAACGAGGGGGTTATACCACACGGAGACAGGAAGAGACAAGTTCACGCGATACATCGTGGGCAGATTCGAGCTAGGAGGTGGCGAGTAGGTAGCGAGGTTAGGCCGAGCTAAGGGGGGAGCTCCCTCCGATCGAAAAACCGTAGGGAGCGTGGCGGAGCTGACACGAGGAACCTAGTAGAGAACGAAAGTACTAGGAGATAGATGAAAGGCTCACACAGTGTCCTTGGATGCCTCACGCCAGGGGCACTGGGGGAGCCATTGGGCGGCGTGCCGCCAGAGAAAGAACAGAGATGACACTCCCGCAGGACCCCGGGGATGCCTCACGGCAGGGGTACAGACGGAGAAGATGACAAGGACCCAGCCGCAAGAAAATAGAGTAGATGCTCAAGTAAGGTCCTTGGGATGCCAAACGGCAGAGACCCCTGGGAGAAGGGAGGGCCCCGAAAGGATACAGGACGAGCGGGACGGCACTTGCAGCCCGGGCATGCCCAGAAAGGGACACCCTACAAATCGGTAGCAAGTTGAAGCCTAGACCCGTGAATCGAAACCCAGGGATTGGGGCCCCTCCCTCCCCTCCCGGGCTATTGGGGCGGCTGGGGTCCAGAATGTGAATAGAGAAAATAATGAACAATAGATAGAAGTGAAACATGGTCGTTGAAGGACTATGGTAAGACCATGAATGTTGAAATTGGAAATATGAAGATTTCCTGTTACAAAATGCTTGTTGTAAAAAATAAAACTGCGACCTTTTCAGGCACCAAGAAGTGGTCAAGTGCTGATTAAGGGAAAAGCGCGCAGCGATGGCAACAACCAGGGGGGAGCGGGGAGGGAGTGCTCGCCGCCTGGACGGGGTTAGGACCCAGGCCGGGGAAGGCAAAGCCGGACCCAATAGAGGCCTAGGGTAAAACGCCGGCCGGCGGCGGGACCCCTCCATGCCACGCCCCCGCAACCAGGAAAACCCGGCTAAGCCGGAGAGGGCAGGATAGGCCCACAAACAAAGGAAGCTCCCCCCACCAATCGGGGGGTGAGAAAGGTAGGCAAGGGGGAGATTAAAGGGGGCCAACGGCCCGGGAAAGTCAATCACAAGGCTCCCCCTCGCCAAGAAGAAGAAGAAAAAGCCCACCCACCCACACCTATGGATACGGGCGTCGCAGCCGTAGGGGGGGAAGGGTAGCGGAGCTGACACGAGGAACCTAGTAGAGAACGAAAGTACTAGGAGATAGATGAAAGGCTCACACAGTGTCCTTGGATGCCTCACGCCAGGGGCACTGGGGGAGCCATTGGGCGGCGTGCCGCCAGAGAAAGAACAGAGATGACACTCCCGCAGGACCCCGGGGATGCCTCACGGCAGGGGTACAGACGGAGAAGATGACAAGGACCCAGCCGCAAGAAAATAGAGTAGATGCTCAAGTAAGGTCCTTGGGATGCCAAACGGCAGAGACCCCTGGGAGAAGGGAGGGCCCCGAAAGGATACAGGACGAGCGGGACGGCACTTGCAGCCCGGGCATGCCCAGAAAGGGACACCCTACAAATCGGTAGCAAGTTGAAGCCTAGACCCGTGAATCGAAACCCAGGGATTGGGGCCCCTCCCTCCCCTCCCGGGCTATTGGGGCGGCTGGGGTCCAGAATGTGAATAGAGAAAATAATGAACAATAGATAGAAGTGAAACATGGTCGTTGAAGGACTATGGTAAGACCATGAATGTTGAAATTGGAAATATGAAGATTTCCTGTTACAAAATGCTTGTTGTAAAAAATAAAACTGCGACCTTTTCAGGCACCAAGAAGTGGTCAAGTGCTGATTAAGGGAAAAGCGCGCAGCGATGGCAACAACCAGGGGGGAGCGGGGAGGGAGTGCTCGCCGCCTGGACGGGGTTTTACTACAGCCCTTTTACTACAGCCCGAGTTGCTTGAAACTATTCCAGCCCATGCTTTTGCTTTGCGTTATTGCATTTGTAATCGTGGTTTTAAAATTGGATGAACTGGACTACAAGTCCCAGAACGAAATGATCAAACCTGGACTGGTTGCATACTCACGTTTAACCCTGGGAAACCCGAGAGCTCTGTTTCCAGGGGTCTTGAAAGCATGATAGACTGAAGATATAATTAAATGATGAAAGTGCAGTGCAAGCTAGACTGGCAGATTATAGGGGACATTGCCTTGAAAAGTGAAAGGCAGAGAGACCAGTAGCAATATAAATTCCTGTTATAAATATAGTACATTCCGTGCGTGGCTATTTTGGTGTTCTTGAATATAGGCCTGAGGCCACACAGTCTGAGTCAGCTAGAGTAGTAAAGGAAACACGGGCTGTACCACTTTCACTAGTTGGCAGAGGGAGTGCAGGCTGTTTTAGAATGAACTTGTTAAGTGGAAGGAAATCTGAGTCCAGAAATATCCCGATCGGTGTGACATTTCTTCTTAAAGGGTATAGCTGAAACTCCATGAATTGTTTTATTTTAGATTGTATGTAGTGTGTAGTTCAGGCGTCCACTGTTGCTAGTGATAAACGATGCCACAAAATCACAGTGTTACCAAGTGGCTCCATGTCAGGTTTAGCACATAGAGGATGTCGCGGGATTTTCGCATGTTGGTTTTTGAGTTTTAATTTTAACACTGCAAGTGACAGCTCGAACCGCCAGCCCGCAAAGCATTGCCCGCTTAAAAGCATGGGAAGGCCGAGGTGTCACAGGTGACATGGGGGCAGCAGAACAAACATTTACAGTTTTGTGTGGAGGATCCGCTATCCTCGGTAATGTGCAAGGACTTTTTTTTATTTCAAGCTCTGCATTTACGCGAGCAATCCATATTTCCTTTGTCATGTGTGAGAAGCTCGCCCAGTCCTTTCTTTCCAGAAATGGCACTTTGAATTCTACAGCATTACAGGGCTCGCAAGCCCATGTTTAGCACAGTAAACACAAAATTACAAGTTCCAGAATGTAAAGTGTTTGTGGTTTAAACAAGACAACCAAGGGTGTCACACATGAATTCCCTTTGCTCTCAAACTTCCCGGATCCAAGCCAGCTTTATTTTGTTCATCTTGTGGATTGTAGTCATGATTTTGTGACTACAATTCCCAGAATACAAAGCACAAAACCTAGATTGAATGAGCTCGGACGACGCAGCTGTACACGACAGGGCTGCATAGCCCATGCTGCATTTACGGAAGCTCCAGCTAGGGTCTGCATTGCATTCTTACCCACGGGGCCTCACTTTATTTTCACTCCAGGAGGAAGCAGCCACGCTTCCTAATCGGGCTGAGATGAGCTCGCAGGGCTCACCCTTTAAGATTCTACGAGCATGTTCAGTCTTCTAAAGAAAGATATTATCTCATGGCACAGGAAATCATGACTAATGCTGTTGCAAGTTCTGCTGACTGCAGCACAGACGGGAATTGGTCACCTCGCCCCTGAGTTTGAATTTCTAGATGACTCAGTTTCCTGTCTCCCTCCGATAATCTCCCACCCCCCCCCCCCCTCCCGCCCCGTAAACAACGCTTCAGTCCTCAAGCGCGCCGCAGTGCTTCCTATAGCACAGTAAATATTGTTATAACACGCCAAGAAACATACTGTAAAAAGAAAATCTTAACTATAAAGCACAGGCTGTATTAATGATTTACCAGTTTGCGTTGTCAAGCTTGAACTGGAAAACTGGTAAGCGTAAATCCCATAGGAGCGCCCTGACGGTCTCCTCTAATTTTAAAAATATGAAATATGTGGGTGCGCCTGCTCCTGACTACTGCAAACCGAGTAAGGTGACCTGCTCAGGGACAGAAACGTCACTGTGAGCTACAAAGTTAGATAATGGTGGCGTGGCCACATATGGCCCGGTACTGCCTAAGTCCCCTCTACTGCTAACCCACGACCACCCTCAGATGTTAGTGTACTCCCTTCACCGCTGAGGCAAGCATTTCAAACCACACTCTTTTGGAATAGGGGGAGTGACCCCCCCCCCCCCGGTCGTATTTATTACATAATTAAAAAATATTGATTAATAATTACATTATGTACAATTGATGCAGAAAGTACAAATACATTGATAGATACATGATGTCACTAGTCTAACCTTAACATGTTCCAATACGAAATCCACTCCTACCGTAATCTAGAAATGTATATACTTTACTTTCTGCGTGTCCCCTCTAGAGCCTACGGCAAGGTCAACGACTGGCAGCCCCTCAGATCCGGTAAACTACCAATTCTCCACCGGAGTAAGCTTGCGTAGGGGGTACAGCTTGTCGGACGGATACTTTCCCCCGGGCCTCCCCTACCGCCCTGAGCCTTAAACTCCATAACGGGGGCTGCAATTTTGCATACTTGCGCGTGCGGGGGTGGCCACAGGCCTACTGGAAAGAGTGACTCCCCTGGCCCCCGCTCCCCACACCCCGACAGCTTAGCGACCGGCTCTCACTGCCCCTGGAGTTACCTGGTGGTGGCCGCTAAGGGTCGAAGTCTATGCTTACCAATCATGACCTTACCGCTGACCAGGGACACACTACAGAATACGACAATATTTGTGCAAAAAAAAAAAAAAACAATATAACTGAAAATCAACATCTAATCATCTAATTACACTTTAATACAGAATTACCAAGATCAATACAATTTTAAGTTGAACATATCATTGGAGAATACCTGAAACAAAATTATGAAAATGACGCAACACACATTACTGCAACACACATTCGAACTGCCTGCATTAGGGGCTGGTGGGTGGGGAAAACCAGTTACGGGCCGCCAATGGCCCGGGTGCCTTTCCAGGGGGAGCGAAGGAACAAGACTGTTCCCGCTCCCCCAGCCTCCTTTTAAAGGGGGGGGGGGAGACACAGGGCAGCCAGTTGAATCTGGCTTTCCCCTACGACCGGTGATCGTGCAAACCGGAAGCACCAAAGTGCTTCCGGTTCAAGTCCACAGCCGACCATCCATTGGACGTACTTGCAAAAAAAGGGGGGGTGGAGGCGGGGGCACCGCGTCATCACCTGGTGCGGCGACCCCCCGCCTCTTCCTCCCCGGGGACCGGTGTGACCGCCATAATGGCGGCTTGCGCCATGTTTCACTGTGCCTTGCCCATATGGCCCGGTACTGCCTAAGTCCCCTCTACTGTTAACCCACAACCACCCTCAGATGTTAGTGTACTCCCTTCACCCCTTAGGCAAGCATTTCAAACCACACTCTTTTGGAATAGGGGGAGTGACCCTCCCGGTTGTATTTATTACATAATTAAAAAACATTGATTAATAATTACATTATGTACAATTGATGCAGAAAGTACAAATACATTGATAGATACATGATGTCACTAGTCTAACCTTAACATGTTCTAATACAAAATCCACTCCTACCGTAATCTAGAAATGTATATACTTTACTTTCTGCATGTCCCCTCTAGAGCATACGGCAAGGTCAACGACTGGCAGCCCCTCAGATCCAGTAAACTACCAATTCTCCACCGGAGTAAGCTTGCGTAGGGGGTACAGCTTGTCGGACGGATACTTTCCCCCGGGCCCCCACTACGCGCTGAGCCTTAAACTCCATAACGGGGGCTGCAATTTTGCATACTTGCGCATGCGGGGGTGGCCACAGGCCTACTGGAAAGAGTGACTCCCCTGGCCCCCGCACCCCGACAGCTTAGCGACCGGCTGTCACTGCCCCTGGAGTTACCTGGTGGTGGCCGCTAAGGGTCGAAGACTATGCTTACCAATCATGACCTTACCGCTGACCAGGAACACACTACAAAATACGACAATATTTATGCAAAAAAAAAAAACAATATAACTGAAAATCAACATCTAATTACACTTTAATACAGAATTACCAAGATCAATACAGTTTTATGTTGAACATATCATTGGAGAATCTGAAACAAAATTATGAAAATGACGCAACACACATTACTGCAACCCACATTCGAACTGCCTGCATTAGGGGCTGGTGGGTGGGGAAAACCAGTTACGGGCCGCCAATGGCCCGGGTGCCTTTCCAGGGGGAGCGAAGGAACAAGAGACTGTTCCCGCTCCCCCAGCCTCCTTTTAAAGGGGGGGGAGGACACAGGGCAGCCAGTTGAATCTGGCTTGCCCCTACGTCCGGTGATCGTGCAAACCGGAAGCACCAAAGTGCTTCCGGTTCATAACCACAGCCGACCATCCATTGGACGTACTTGCAAAAAAAGGGGGGGATGGAGTCGGGGGCACCTCGTCATCACCTGGCGCGGCGACCCCCCATCTCCTCCTCCCCGGGGACCGGTGTGACCGCCATAATGGCGGCTTGCGCCATGTTGCACTGTGCCTTGCCCATATGGCCCGGTACTGCCTAAGTCCCCTCTACTGTTAACCCACGACCACCCTCAAATGTTTGTGTACTCCCTTCACCCCTGAGGCAGGCATTTCAAACCACACTCTTTTGGAATAGGGGGAGTGACCCCCGGCTGTATTTAATACATAATTATAAAACATTGATTAATAATTACATTATGTACAATTAACGCAGAAAGTACAAACACATTGATAGATACATGATGTGACTAGTCTAACCTTAAGATGTTCTAATACAAAATCCACTCCTACCGTAATCTAGAAATGTATATACTTTATCTTTATGCGTGTCCCCTCTAGAGCCTACGGCTAGGTCAACGACTGGCAGCCCCTCAGATCTGGTAAACTACCAATTCTCCACAAAAGTAAGCTTGCGTAGGGGGTACAGCTTTTCGGACAGATACTTTCCACCGGCCCCCCCCTATGCCCTGAGCCTTAAACTCCATAACAGGGGCTGCAATTTTGCATACCTGCACCCTGATGCGCACGCGCATGCGGGGGTGGCCACAGGCCTACTGGAAAGAGTGACTCCCCCAACCCCCACACCCGACAGCTTACTGATTGGCTGTCACTGCCCCTGGAGTTACCTGGTGGTGGCCGCTAAGGGCCGAAGACTATGCTTACCAATCATGACGTTACCGCCACTGGCCAGCATAGTTGCCCGACTATCTGGCCTCCCCCTCAGCCCACTGGAGGGTCATGCCCTGTGTCTCCCCCCTCCAACCATGCAAAAATGTCCTCCATGAATGCCTGATTCCCTTTGGATGATAAAAGTGAACCCCGTTCTGCAAAAAGAACTGCTCACCCTGATGTACCCATGTCCCATTGACTTTAATGTTGGGGACCAGAACAGACTATCAAACTTATTGTTGATCCGCTTTACCGCATGATTCAACGCTCGCACTGACTCGCCCCCTCTCCACTGGAACCTTGGGATCATGTGAGACCAGATGATCATGGCATTGGGGCACGTCTTTGCTATCCACCCCACCTCGGTGAACAATTCCTCAACTAATACCCTTCTTCCCAGGCAAGCCAAGTCGTTATCCCCTAGGTGCAGGGTCCAGATTGCTGGTGGTCCCTTACTTTCCCTTAAAGCACGGTTCACCAGCTCCCTGAATTGCCCCACACACAGTCCACCCTGTCCATGAAACACTACTCTCGCTCCCAGCTTACGTGCCCTGGCCTCGTGAGCTCCGGAAAATAATTTTTTTAAACAACAGACATATGAATGACCAATGACCCAGAGCTCTTGCTGTTCCCGGACCCTGGAGAGAACTTGGACCATCACCTGTTCAGTTTGTTCATTGATTGTGGAGCGCCATCCCCTTGAGTGACAAGGTGACCTCTTCATATCGTGCCGGTAAACCGATGCAAACTTCTCCCCTGAGTCACAGGATGAAGAAACTGCAAGCAAATGCGGAAATGGAAAAGTCATCAGTGCATTGCCCTACTGAGAGGCTAAGACCACAAACTACTGCACATGATACTACGTAACGGTGTACTGGTGCAAGCTTCTCTCTGAGTCACAGGATGAAGACAATTGCCATTCACACGAAAACAGACCGATAAAAAACGGGCTAGAGCATGTGCAGCCGCACATAGCGCTTATAGCAGTTAGATGACCACCTACCGATCCTCTTGACCTGCTCTTCCCTTAGGCCCCTTGCTACTGCTTCGGTGGCCGCTCCAATCCTAAAGGAATGGGTCCCAAAATTAGCTGACACCAACCCGGCGTCTTGGATGGCCAACCCCATGACTCTTTTGAACTGAAAAATGGTGAGGGGTGACCCATCGTCATGTTTCAAAAGAGGATCTGCTCTGACCCACAACCTCTGTGCCATAAAAGCCTCCAGTCTGGCCACGGGGCAGCATGAATTACCTCTAGCCCTGTGAAGCACTATGCTCTCACCCCTTTCTCCCTGATCAGTTTTGGACCTATGTAAGGAGATCAGCACGGAGTCCCCGTTCATTTTTACATGTTACACCTGTAGGCTCCCCTGCCAATCTTGTTTGTTCCATGGCACCAGTTCCCCTACCCTGAAAGCGCCATAAAATGAGAGGGAGAAAGCCGCTTGAAACAACGTAACCACCTTCTGGGAGCTACAAACCCGCTGTAAAGCTGCCAACAAACTAGCCAATGTTTCCAAACCTATGGGTCTCCTTTCATCAGGTTGTGCACCCTGCAAATGTTGCCATCCTTTTAAAGCCTGGCGCACCACAAAATTATTTGTCGGATCCCCTTTACCCTTTGCTTTAGCAAAAAAAGAGATGGCCATAGTGTGCCGCGTCGCCCGCGCCACTGGGTGCCCCTTATCCCTCAGAAAACCAAGATAAGCGACCACCGATCCTGGGTCGTGCCAGGTTTGCTCCCAACTTCCCGCCAAGAACTGACAAAATTACCAAAACTCCCCTTCATAAGCTCTCCTCGTCCTGGGTGCTAGGCTAGCTGCCACGAGGTCCGATAGGTGAGGGCACCAAGTTGCCAAAGCTGTTCTGGGATAGGTGCT
Source organism: Triturus cristatus (assembly GCF_964204655.1). Lineage (NCBI taxonomy): Eukaryota > Metazoa > Chordata > Amphibia > Caudata > Salamandridae > Triturus > Triturus cristatus. The sequence continues at coordinate 450,939,907 of NC_140593.1, read as the reverse complement.
GGGTGCATCGCTGCTTCTGGGAGGTGGGACCTGAATGCCTGCATTTTAAAACTAGATAATGCATCAGCTGCATGATTCAATATACTCGGCACGTGCTTGGCTCTAAACAGTACATTCAATTTCATACATTGTAACACAATCTCTTTTAGAAGCCTCAGAATCATAGTGCACTTTGAAGTTTGATTATTAATGCAATCCACCACCGCCATGTTATCCGACCAGAATATTACAGACTGGTTTCTCAAATGTTCAGGCCAGACAGACAGTGCTACCAGGATGGGAAAGAGCTCAAGGAAGCTTATGTTACTTGTGAGCCGTGAGTCTCTCCACCAACCCGGCCAACGCCGTGCAATCCAAAATGGCACCAAAACCCTCACTACCCACCGCGTCGGTCATCAGTCCCAACTCAGGACTGGCCCTGGGCGGATTAGGCCACACCACACTACCAATGAAATCGCTCAGGAATGCCTTCCAAATGAGCATGTCCTGTTTGACCTCGCTGGATAGTCTGGTGTGATGGTGCTTCTCCTTGAGCCCCGACATTGCCTGCGCAATGGTGCGGGAAAAGGGGCGCGCCACTGGGATTATGCGCAGTGCAAAGTTCAGCTGACCTACTACCTGCTGTAACTGATGTAGAGTAACCTTTTCCTTCAAAAGACATTGCTGTAATGCCAATATGAAACCTTATCTGCTGGCAGTCAAGATACCCCTTCCACAGAATCCGGCTCAATCCCCAGGAACTCAATCTTAGTGCTCGGGCCCACTGTCTTACCTGGTGCCAGCGGCACACCAACCTCCTGCATGAGGGTACAGAAAATCACCAAAGCTTTCTTGCAATCCCCTATTCCTGGAGCCCCCAAAAAGAGGAAATCATCAAAGTAATGTAAGACCCATTGATGGCCTGAGTCCCGCCTGAAAGCCCATTCCAACAAGCATTGAAAATGCAATAGGCCTCGCCTTTTATTAAGTTAAAGCCATTTGCTTTGCTAATGGTATTATATAGCAAAGCAAATGGCTTTAACTTAATAAAAGGCAAGGCCTATTGCATTTTCAATGCTTGTCTTTCTAATGTTCCCTCTTTTCTTTCCACTACCTTCGTGCCCTCTCTTTCTCAGTCTCTCGCTCCCTCCCTCCCTCTCTTATATACTGTCTCTCTGCATGGACTCTCTCTCTTCCCTGGTTTTGATCTCTACCATGTCTCTCGTTCTCTCTCTCTCTCTCTCCTCTCCTGCTCTCTTGTCCCCCCACCCCTTTGTATTTTATGTGTGAATTTTGTTGTTTCTCTCCAGTATCAGGGAAGGCCTCTGTTTCATATGCAATTGTATTTATGGCCCGCTTTTCGAGATATTTTAACGGAGTAAGCCATGCTTAGTTGGGGGTATACGTGTCATGCACATGCGTGTCCGTCAGAACAGCGTCACCCTTTAAGCGACCGGAGTGGTGAGAAGTCTATCAAATTGAATAGTGTTAACGCGATGTCCCTTTCCTGTTTGATTTAATTAAAAAATGCACGCTTCTATAAATTACAATCTGATAAGTGTTCGGGAGACAGAATCAGACTCCCCTCCTCCCCACCAAGCAACCCCACGCCCCCTCCCACTCCACATAGGGGTTTCCAAAGGATTGACAGGGCTCCTTCACCTGGACAGACTCCCGTCCCTTCTAAATTAACTCTGGCTCAAGCCTTTGAACTCGCCGTCTACCCATTAATTTGTCTACGTGGAAAAGTGCTCTGCTCCCTCCATGTTTAATCCGCGGCAGTCCCCATTCACCCTCACCCCCTTATACCCCCGGCGTACACACACACTAGCCATTTCTCTCATACTGAATACAGACACATCGTACCCCAAATGTGAGCAGTAGACGTCTGAAAAAAAGCTGAAATGCCCATAACGGCAGCACAGACAGAAGATTTTTCAGGGTTCAGGAAGCGTGTTGCACATAAATTGTCTCAGCTTTTTACTTTCTGTGCCGTTTAAAGCTCGTCACCCCAATAAAACCCCCATCTTCAACACCGCGGGCGCAAATTATCAATGCATACGGGTTATGACGTTCCCAGAAAAAGCTCCCACGAAAATGATAGGTAACAACTCGAAACGTCCTAAGCTAATCACACCCCCAGGGATTCCACAGTATTTAGAATTTTGTGATCATAAATCATCGTTTAAATATAGTTCTAGATATCAGTGGCTTGCAAGTGCAGCAAAACGCGTTTTGTCGCTGGGTGACTGCACTTCTGCAAAACCTCATTAACTCCAGCACAACACAGTTCTGCACCCGTTGTGTCGATTTCTTCTGCATCGCAGCAATTGGGATTAACACCTCATTACAAAAAACCCCGGAAAAACGGTGTCAGTGTGAAAACGGCAGCCCCCATGCACGAGCCCCGCTCCCCTACCTGCAGGACGTGGACGCCGCCGGAGAGCTGCGCAGTCCATCCTGGTCGCCGCGCTTCCTTCCCTCGTGGAGGGAGACTCAACACATACGAGCTGGCAGCAGCCAGCAGTGTGTGCTTTCCAGCTGTTAATGGGTTTGGTCAGGTGATCGGTGACCTTGGCAGAACAGCAAATAGAAGAGTTTTTCTTACTGCAAAGTAGGCAAATGGGAACGTTTAGGAAATAATTTTCTGCAAAACCGATGCTCCGCGTTCAGCACCCGCCTCTAAACAAGTGATCTGTCCCTCCGATGACCCGCCCTTCCTCCCGCACAGGCGCCTGCAGAGCCCCCACTGCTCCCCAGTCCGCTTTCACTTTCGTCCTTTACGAAAGCTTTCTTGTCTATATGGGGCCATATGTTTGAAACACATGGCCCCATAAAGATAAGAAAAGCATTTACCACAAACGTAAAGGAACCGAGCCAGTCCAACTGGGACGGCTCTAAAAGAGAAAAGTTTTTTTCACTAGACGCTCTTTTCTAATGACTGGCCACCGTTTAGCATAAACGGCGATGCCAGCCAATGGAAAAGAGGGGCGGGGCTTAAAGCCCACTAGAGAAATCTCCTCTAAATCATTAAATCTCTCCAGCGAGACTGCGCATGTTTGCGCAGTCTTACGCCAGGCGAGACCTAAAAAGGAGCTACATTTCTCAAAATATGCACAAGAGACTGAACAACCCATTGGAATGCACTTGTCCACATAATACTTCCCCTGAAATTGAAAACACAGGAGGAGAAAATCCAGAGGGTGTACTGGCAATAAACGGAATGCTGACTCAATGTCAGATTTTGCCAGCAGTGTCCCTTGACCCAACACTCTTAGCATGTCCACTGCCTGATCAAAAGATGCGTATTTCACACTGCACATAGAGTCTGAAATTGCTGCCTCATTCACAGTATTTTTCCCTAGGCGCTGAAAGATTGTGTATCAAGCAGAACTCCCCCTCCACTTTCTTGGGAACCACCCCCAGAGGGGAGCAGAAAAAATCCTTCATTGGAATGTTGTCAAATGGGCCTGCCATTCTACCCAACCTAATTTCCTTCTCAATTTTTGCTGCCGCTATACCAGTGATGGAGCGGGTAAAACAAAATTTTGTATACCGCCTCTATTTTGCATGAAAATACTAACTATATAACCTACTTATTATAATTTTACTAACGGTTTGCTGTGTTAAAACTAAACCAACCATTTGCATACACCAATTACACGTAGGACTTATTGCATGGCAAAATAACTCTAATAACTAAAATATGTACGCATATTAATAGTAGTACATGTGGTAATAGGATACCGCATGATTTATGTTGTTTATGTGATGTTTGCGTTCCTGTTTGGATCCTAAAGATGAGTATTATTGCTTTAAATGTCGCTATATGCTACGAAAATACTAATACATAAAGGGATTAGGGAGGGTTTAACATTGGAATCTTCATTTCTTTGTATTAATTATTCTTTTGTGTTTGTTTCGCTTAAGTTCACATTTGGGCCTACCAAAATATGGCGTCCGAAATGGAGTTCAGAAGTGGCCACCGTCTTGTGAGCGCGATGCCTAATGCGCAGACTCGGATGGCTCCGTGAACTTCCCGACGAGCCCAATTCACAGTGTTCCTGGTTAAGGATAGGAACATGGAAGACTGCCAAACTTCAGTCAGTAAAATCTGGTCTAAATGAACAATTGGGACATACAAGCAAATCTTCAACAAAAAAAACATGATGCATAAGGGCAACACTGACAGAGGAAATGAACCAGCAAAATCCATGAGAACCTCATAGTGTAAAAATCGGACGTTCCCCAACCAGCTTCTTTCTTAGCCTAAAAACGTTTCATGTTATCCCGAAATTTATTATAAAAGAGCAGTAGAATAGGGAGGAGTTTGGAATGGAGATGGATTGAGGGAGATGCTGCCTTCCTACTCAATGACCACAAATCTCTATTGACCCCACAGGCGATGATACATGCTTCCACGATTTCTGGTCTTTTTGAGATCTTTGGGACTGTAACGTGCTGAGCAAAGAACTTTTGGACTTTGAGCTTTGGCCTGCTTTATTTGGAGAATTTAACGGCTCAATTCGGTTATGCAGAGCCAAATGAATTAGAGAAAAATCCTGATTGCAAGAATAGGTAAATATAAAATGTCATGCAATTTGTATTAATTGAATAAAATTCTAAACTTTGACTGACCATAAATGTGAATATTAATTGCAAATAATAATTAGATAAACAAATATGATCAACGGAAATTACGAGTTTGTGGTTTTTCAATGAAAAGAGTAGAGGATTCTGAGTCTTAAATGTGGTTTAGCTGGTTCTAAATCACCATCAACCAATCCAACTAATTGGTCCATCGACCAAGTGGTGGAGTGCCTTGATGTTTAGGATTAGGAATCTATAGGTGGTGAATGCTAATGTATATTCTGTAAACTAACTTTTCTTCCCTATAGGTAATAAGGTACCCCCCCACATGTCCAGCGCAAAATCATCATCCCTCCTGTGTGCAGACTCGTGAGTGGAAACGTGTGAGTGTTGGTGTTATGGGCCCCACCAATGAATGCGTGTGTGAATGAGCTAGTGTGACGACGGGTCTGCGACGCAAGAAGGGATAGTTGTAAATTTGCCTTCCTTCTCTCTCTTTTTCTTTCCCCCCCCTGGTCTCATGCTGGATCAGTTTTTCTGGTAGCAGAATGATGGTTTTATTGCATTTATAGATTAATTATTGCTTATTGATTTCCTATTTTGAATATTGATTATTGATTGCGGATGTTTGGATGAGTATTGGTTTATGTACTAACACTCTATGTTGAGTCGCGTTGCGTTCTATGTTATTTTTGAAGACTTCTGGGATGTAGGAAGTCGGATGGCCTGTGGCAAGTGAAGTCACATGGTGAATTGTTTGTTGCTCTATAGGTACACGGGGAATACGTGTGACGATTGAAGTTGCACCACGCATTGTCTGGGTTCGATTTGGTAACATCGTCGTGTGTTACCGTTAGGGACATTTCTGTGTGAAAGCGGTGTATGGGTAGCGAAGGACACCTGTGAAATTTTGGTCTTCAGTAACAGGAGTCCACGTGAAAACTGATTACGCTTATCACTGGAAAGGTAATAGGTGTTCCCTAAGCTTGATAGAAGGATAAAGTAGATGCTAGTTTATGAACGAATGTAATAATTCTGTAGTAGGGCAGACGTAAGTGCTGCTCTCGGGAAAGACAGGATTCTGTGTGAATGAACTACATTTTTCGTATGATTGTGTAAATGAAACGGCATTCGACTCAATTGTGAAACTCTGGTTTTATTTCTCAGGAGCAGTGCGTTTCCAACAGTTGTCTTATTTCCAGAGAAATGGTTAGTTAATGCTTGCTAGAAGGGTAAGGTAGAGGGAAGTGCTACTTTATCGGCGAATGTAATGATTCCATAGTAGGGCAGAGGTAAGCGCTGCTCTCGGGAAAGACGGAATTCTTGTGAAAAAGGTCAAGACTATCTCTTTTGTTAGCGAAACAAATAATGGTGGCGTTTTTATGTCGTTACTAACAGAATTTGAGTAAAAGAGAACGTAAGAAAGTTTGCAGATACATTTTGTAAATGAGGGGTCAGCAGAAGCAGGAGTAGCGAGAAAAGCTGACGTCAGAAAAGACCGTGCTGAGATTGGCCAGTCAGTAAGAAACGTAGACGCTCCTGATTGGTGCGTTAGTGTACGCCGCGCTAGGAGTGGAGAATTACAGGGTGACGTAGACGCTCCAGATTGGTGCGTTGGTGTGAGTCACGCTGGGACTGGAGAATTGCAAAAGTGACGTAGATGCTCCGGATTGGTGCATTGGTGTGAGTCGTGCTACGATTGGATAAAACAGCAGAATAATCGTAGGAGAAATCTAGCGATACTGAAAAGAGAAAATGATGTATTACGATCCACCAGAAAAAGAGAAAAAGTCCTGGTTCGGAAAGATCAAGAACTTATTTAAAAAAGGACAAACCAATTGTGACTAGAGAGGGACAGTTGCTTCCTCCACCAAAATCACCTGCATCCTTTATGGTTGCGAAATATGGCTATCATACATGTATTTGGTTAGACAATTGGGCAAAGTATGCAAAAGATGGAGTTTTAGCATTTCTGGAACATGGTTCATTCAATTTAGCGGTATTGAGGAATTTGAGAGAAAGAATGATGAAACTAGAACTGAGACCTAGACCTATTCAGTTTAAAGCATTGACAGAATGGGAAGATGAGATGTATGTCAGAGAACGACAGCGGAGTGGTGGAAGGTACAAATATATGTTTGGTAGACCGTGTGGACAGGAGAATCATGATGACAGAATGAGGAGGTGGCAAAGTGCAAATATAACTGATGGTATGTTCTCTATGAGAAGTGCTGAAGAGACTACTAGTAGAAAATGTACAGAAAAGAGAAATAAAACAGGATCAGAAGGTTATAAGTATGGTGTGCATGAGTCGGAGGATGATGTTCTTGAGGACATGTTTTATAAAAATCCCCCCGTATCAACCAAATTCCATATTATTGACACCAAGTGCCCCAGTAAAAGAATCACCACAGAATATCAAATTTGAATCACTACCACATGAGGTAGGAAGTAATAATCCCTTTAGAGAAACAGAAAATATACAACCTGGGAAAATGGCAAATGAAAATTCAGCTGAATTAGCCAGAACTACTTTAGAGTTAACTGAAAAGATTAGGGAATTGACTAAAAACATGGAAGCCAGAACTGTTCCTGTAACAATAGGACCCGTAATGCCTATTTTTGATAAACAAAAGGATAGTGAGCATAGTCTGACGATTCCTTATCACAGTAATAAACAAAATGAAATGCAAAGAAGAGGTTCAAGAGAAAATCCATGGGGACAAGCGGTAGGAATTTCTGAACAAAGAACTCCTAAAAATTTGACAATAAATCAGAGTCTAGCGAATAGAGCAATAATGACGACAGAATCAGTAACAGGGTCACCAAAAAGTTTAGAACAAACACGAAATGAAATAGTTCCTGTAGGTCCTACTTCTGATGAATTAAGTGAATGGTTAAGGAGTTTACAGCAAAAAGATGCTGAACCTCGACCTTTAGATGCGTCCAAATTAAAAATAGTTTTAGAAGAATTAATAGTAGGAACTATTCCCACAGAAAAGTTAAAAGCCTATCAGGATGAAGAATTAATGTTTCTATGCAAAAGTATAACGTGGAGAGCAAGAAATTTACATGAAAGACTGGAAGAAGTAGCAAGTGAAATGGGTATCGACTTTGAAAAGGTAAAGTCATTACAAAAACCATACAAAGTAGACTTTTCTGAAAAAGTATTGAAAATTTGAATACTGCAGGACGAACAACTTAGATTAAAGACTTAATTATTTTACTGAGAAAATGGGGCGATGTAGACAAATGGAAAAGTAGATGGTTTCGAAAACGAGACGATGCAACAGACAAAATGTTTGCAGCTTATCCAGTAAGAGAAAAATAATAAGTGGTGACTGAATGTCCCATGAGGGAGATTCCAGGTGGAGGCTATGTGCATGTCCCCTGGACCAGACAAGATATTTTATCATTCACCAATGATTTTCCTTGCTTGCGCGAGAAGCCGGTTGAATGGTACAGGCAGGTAGACAGGTTTGTAAAATTATCAAAAGTACTATGGATTGATTTGAATAGTTTATTTGACATAATGGTACCAGCAGACCTATGGGCAGAATGTAAAATTACAATAGGTTGGCCTACTCAAGAATACCCTAGAGATCCAAAAACAGGTGACCCTGATCCAGAAGTAATGAGAATATATGAACAAGTAGTTAACTTTCTGAAAAATAAAGTGCCTCCTAAAGAAACTGATTGGGTAAAAATTGATAGAACTTATCAAGAAGTGAAAGAGTCTGTACACGCATATTATGAGAGATTGTCACTAGCTTTTAAGAAATACAGTGGAGATGAAAATTTGAGTGAGAAGGATTTGAGTCATTTTGATTCGATTTGTGTATGGGTTGCGTCCTGAAGTAAGTGAAATGATTAAACAGCATACAGTAGATTGGCAAAATAAAAAGATAGATGAAGTACTGAGACATGCAAAATATTTTAGTGATGAGATAGAAGCACAGCAAAGTAAATTAAAAGAAAAAGCCATGTGGGCTCAAGTAAAAGTAGCAGGGAGACAGGAAGCTCAATTGATTGAACAAGCAAATGGTACGAGCATGAGACAAAAACCCAACATTGGGAAAGGGAAAGGACAGATTAGTCTACAAGAAGCCAAAAAGAAATGGCCATGTCATAATTGCGGAAGAATAGGGCATTGGAGAACCGAGTGTAAATTTCCCCCAAGTGCTAATGGTTATAATGCATCATGGAATCCACAGGTGCAGAATGATGGGAGTTGTCAACCGCAGCGACAGCAGCAGGTTGTTGCTCAACAGTGTCAGGCGCCAAAACCGCCTTTTCCACAGAGCGTAAATCCTCAGAAATACAGTATTGAGACAGGATTCTACAACAAAGAACAGGTAACTAAGATGCCGCGCGCTAGTGCTGTTTCGCAGTATTGGCTACAACGCGATGAGAGTGAGTCAGAAGAAAGCTATTGACGGTGCCGAGAGGAGGAAGTAGAGTGCGTACTTGGCGCAATGCTAGAAGTAGACCAGACAGGCCCTTTTGTGGATGGAAAGGTAAATGACGAAAACATTACTTTCCTAGTAGATACTGGTGCTACTCATTCAACTGTTAGGTCAGCTGATGTCAAAAATCTTCCTCTCTCGGATGAAACAATACAAGTAGTTGGAGTATGCAACAGACGAAAACATATCTCACTGAACCAGTTAAAGTCAAAATAGGGACATTTTCTAAAATGCACCGCTTTGTCGTGTGTGATTCAAGCCCTGTAAATTTGTTAGGGAGAGATTTGCTGTGCAAAATGAACTGCACAATATTCTGTACTCCGAATGGTATAGCTTTTGAGACTCCTGATAAAGACGTACTGTATAAAATGACTATAGCTAATATGGAACCTGAAGTTACCGAGGCATTTGCTGTATTTGACCCCGAGGAATTGCCTCAAGAATTGAAGAAAACAGTAAAAACTGAGGTATGGGATTTCACAGGAGAAGATGTTGGATTAATGAAAAATGTAGATCCCGTAAAAATTGCTGTAAAGGAAGGAGTAAGTTACCCAAATATTCCGCAGTACAAATTGACACCCCAGATAATTGCTGGAGTAATATAATAGAGTGAATGATTTAACAAGGTATTTTGAGGGAAATAATGAGCAGTCCATGTAATTCACCAATTATGGTTCTGAAAAAGCCTAACGGAACTTTTAGGATAGTGCAAGACCTGAGAAAAATAAATAAAATCGTTGTATCATGTTGTCCCATTGTACCAAATCCATCCGTGATTTTGTATCAGATTCCTCACGATGCAGAATGGTATACCGTGATTGATTTGTGTCATGCTTTCTTTTCCATTCCGTTGCACCCTGACAGCCAACAGATTCTAGCGTTCCGGTTTGGCGAACGTATTTTGGCATGGTGCCGAATCCCACAGGGGTATACAGAGAGTCCCTCGATATTTAATCAGATTCTGAAAAAATCTTTAGAAGATTTAAAAATGCCCAAAAGTTCGGTATTGGTCCAATATAACGATGACCTACTTGTGGCATCGAGAACTCGAGAAGCTTGTGTAGTGGATACCATTGCATTGTTGAATCATTTGGCAGATGGAGGACTTAAAGTATCCCCATCGAAATTGCAATTCTGTCAGAAAGAAGTGCAATAATTAGGCCACAAAATCGAAAAAGGATTAAGAAAAGTAACTGCAGATAGAATCAGGATAATAAAAGGAATGAGAGCCCCAATGACTCAAAGAGAAGTGAGAATGTTTCTTGGGATGGTTGGATATTGTCGTCAGTAATTTTTCCTTGATTGCAAAACCTTTGGTACACTTGACAAGGAGTGATGTAAAAGATCCCATTGAATTAAATAAAGAAGAGTTGAAAGCTTTTAAACAATTGAGAGAGGGGTTGTGTGAAGCACCCGCTCTTGGCATGCCTGACTATGAGAAAGAATTTGAGCTCTATTGCAGCGAAAGAAATGGATGTGCACTTTTTGTGTTATTACAGAAATACGGAAAATTGAGGAGACCAATTGCATATTTTTCAGCTATGTTAGACCCTGTAGCTGTAGCATTGCCTGGTTGTTTGAAAGCTGTAGCAGCTAATTGTAAGAGTCTGGAACAGAGTGAAGGAATTGTGATGGGATATCCTGTGAGAGTGTTTGTACCTCATGATGTGGCAATCCTTTTAACAAGGAGCCGCACTCAGTTCATGACGCATAGTCGTCTGACTAAATACGAGAAAGTCATCTTAGGTGCAACGAATGTGAGCCTTGTGAGATGTCTGAATGTGAACCCTTCAACATTGTTACCAGATGTTGAGAATGTGGAAGTCAGAGATGATGTGGATCATGACTGTTTAGAAGTACTTGATTTTTGTACCAAACCACATTCTGATATAAAAGATGTACCTTTGACAGAAAGTGACTATGTGATGTTCGTGGATGGATCATGCTTGAGAACAGATGAGGGAATTCTGAGTGCAGTGTATGCAGTATGTACAGTAGCAGCCGTATTGGAAGCATCTTGTCTGAAAGGAGTAAAACCAGCCCAAGTTGCTGAACTTTTTGCATTAACAAGAGCATGCAAGTTGGGGAAGAATGTGAGAGTGCCTGTGATAACCGATAGTCAATATGGCTTCAGTGTAGTGCATGACTTTGGGCAAATCTGGTCCCAAAGACGGTTTTTGACATTGAGTGGAACTCCTATAAGGAATGCTGAAGTGGTTGGAAAATTACTTGAGGCGATACAGCTGCCTAAGCAGTTAGCAGTGGTGAAATGTGCTGCGCATTCCAAGTCCGCTGATTATATTTCAGCAGGCAACCGATTTGCCGATATGGCTCAGTATTGTGCACGCAATCAGAACTCAGTGAATCGTGGGAGAAAAAAAGAAATGAATTCATGTCCCTTGTTGTTTACTAACACTGTGAATACATGGGAAGAAGTGAGGCAGTTGCAGGAAGAAGCAGGAGATGAGGAAATGAGACAGTGGGTAAAAGCAGGATGTGCACCACGGGAAACAGATCACGTGTGGGTTTATCGGGATGGAAGACCAGTCATGCCTGATAGCATGGTTTCTACCATGGCACGGATGTATCATGGACAAGCACATGTAGGAAGAGATGCTATGATCAGACTTTTCAAACAGACATGGTATAATGCAAAATTTAGACTTGTAGCTGAAAGCCTTTGTCAAAGATGTCTTATATGTCAGCAATTCAATCCTGGAAGAAAAACAGTGGTAAGTCTGGGAACGATCGGACGAGAAGGAGGGCCTTTCACAAGAATGCAGATTGACTTCATTGAAATGCCCCCCTGCAACAGGTTGAGGTATGTTCTAGTGATGGTTTGTCTGTTCTCTCGATGGGTGGAAGAATACCCAACTAGAAGGAGTGATGGAATTACAGTAGCCAAGCTACTATTGAGAGAGTTCATTCCTAGATTTGGTTTTCCAGTCACGATTGAGTCAGATAGAGGAAAACATTTCCATAATGAAATCATGAAATTAATTTGTGAAGCATTGAATGTGCAACAGAAACTACATCGTGCCTATCGCCCAGAGGCTTCTGGTGTGGTGGAACAAGTAAATGGCACCATTAAAACAGATTAGGAAAAATGTGTTTAGCCACAGGATTGAAATGGCCTGATGTCTTGCCTCTGGTGCTCATGACTATAAGATCTATTCCACATAGGAATACAGGCTTGAGTCCTCATGAGATAGTGATGGGGAGAGCAATGCGACGTGTTTTCATACCCGTCAACAAGCTATTTCCTATATCTGATGACTCGGTGTTGGATTATTGCAAGGGGTTTGCTGATTCCGTTCATTCTGTGTTTTATCAGGTTGGATCGGATGCCACCACTCTTGAAAAGAAGCCAGCTCATGATCTGAGCCCAGGTGACTGGGTGAGAATAAAAGTGCATAGACGAAGAAATTGTTTGGTCCCAAGGCGGAGTAAACCACGTCAGGTGATCCTGACCACGACGACAGCTGTAAAATGTGTAGGAGTGAAGAACTGGATTCATGCTAGTCACACCTTGCGAATTCCAAATCCAGTGGATAACAAAGAAGGAGAATACTTTGAAGAATCTGATACAAGTTCCGAATCAGATACTGAAGAAATAAGAGCAAGACAAACTCCTGAAAGGGGGGAGTCAGAACCAAGTCCAGCTATAGCACCAGAGAATCTTCCATTAAGAAGAAAATTGCAGATTTCTGACACCAGCTCACAATCAGACACTGAACCAGTACAAGCACATAAGAGTGAAAATAAAAATAGAGAATAGACTGTCAAAGAAATTCTTGATAAAGAAGTTCCGTATGAAAAATCAAGAGAAATCCACCTGAAATAACAGAAATAGATGGTAAGGTACCAGATACAGAGAGTGAGGGAAAGATTGTTGCGGAAGACCCCTGAGGAGATGTAGGGAGACCATACATCCAGGTAGAAGAAGGGACAGTTAGTCAGCAGGAAGATTGTGTGGTTCCGTAAATTCTGAACCCACTTAATGAAGGTTGTCGTGTCGTGATGGTTTTGGTATCAGCGTACCGCGACTGACAAGTGCGGTATGCGTAAGCGTTTTCGTCATGCTACACCGATTTATTCACTGTGTATTTGACGATCTAGGCTGCATCCTTGGGTTTCATTTTGTGCATAACCGCCATTTTGTGGTTGCCCTCACATAGGCTAATGACTACAGGATGACTGTGGCCAAGCGAGCCTCTAGGGACGCATACACCTTAGCTTGAATTCGTGTTGACTCCTGTTTGACCTGAGTCAACTGACCCTGTGCCCGAGGCTAAACTTGTTGAGCCAGTATCTTGTTAAGCAGCTGGTCAGATAGAGATCAAGGAGCAGGACATTATTGATTCTATGGCACACGCACACACCCCTCTATCTTGCTTCTCATCTGTTTCTGCTCCTTCCTTTTATGGCCCTATGGCCTAATTATTGATTTGGGTTGAGGTCTTTTATGATGGGCCCGTCCGGCCTGTTCGAGCAAGAATGCTTGATTTTTGCCTTGTCATTGGCGATGGGTTGGATAACTGAAAGTGGGTTTGTCGTTATGTGATGCCTCTGTAAATGTCATCCTCTGATTGGTCAAATTTGTAAGTAATTGATGCTAGCCAGGAACGTGTTTTTTGGCATAAAAGACGATGCTCCGCTCTATTATGTTGAGCAGTCTCCTGAGAACATACACCGTGTTGTACTTCTAGGACCTCTGTTACTGGCTGCAGCTAATAAATTTGATCTTTGATGTCACCAGAAGAATCCCGTGTCTCTGTACTCTAAGACAGGTGAACCCGAAGACTTCGGGCGTGTTCCCTGCGCCGCTGGGTTTAAATCCCGGTTCTTCAGTTGGCGCCCAACTCTGGGGCGACTTCAGCGGTACTGGTCCAAGCCTGAAGATCGTGAGGAGCTTTGTGTGAATTCTGGAGGGAGGCCTACCACTTCATCGACCCCTGTATGTCGTTGTGGTCCGAAAGTCTTTGCTGCGAAGTTCCCCGCATTCCGACGGCTACGAAAGACTGCTGCCCTGACTGTCGCCCTGTCTTGGAGCCCTTTGATGACTTGTAAAGCGAGACGATAGACGGGTCTTCTGGCGACGTCATCGATATTTCAGTTAAGTATGAGTGGAGCCTCTCTCAGTCCTTAGTTTGTTTTGGTATCCTTCGGAATCGCTTTGATTTGGTACCTGCAGGCCCCAAAGCCGAGGGACTTGTGTATTCACGAGGCTATCGTTTTGATATTCCCTTGAAGTTTGAAGCTAGACTAGTGAGCGAAGATGCCTGGTCTTAGCAGACTTGGAAAGATATTCTGGTATGGTTGTAATAGGGATTCCCGATTGGAGGACTCGTGTCCGGTGCCTCCGATCGGAACTCCGACCTATGAGCTCTATTTAAAACACGGCGTGGGCCCCATCACGTATAATGATGTATGGATTAGGTATACTAGGAAGGATGGTGTCCTAAAATGGCCCCAATATGATAGTTATGACACGGAGATTTTAGATAATTTAGAAGTTAGACTCTTCAAAAAGAAAGCCCGGCCGGCAATGTTTGACTCTTTCCGCCTTTGGCGAAAAGAAGCCAACCAGAAGGAAATTAACTTAGCGAAGCGAAATAAGCGTGCACGAGGTATGTCGATGGTGCAGGCTGCTATACCGTTTAAGGATAATGAGGAAGAGCAAGAAAGCGAACAGATGTTTAGGCAACGTCAATTAGCGGTAGACAAATGTTATCCAGCTTTGCCGCCTCAACAGCAAGAAGAAAAGAAAGATCTTGTGAAAGATCCTTTAATGTCGCATCTATTAAGTTCACCACCCCCTTATGCTCAGAGTGCTACCGCACCTCCGCCACTTGTAGTTGCGCAACCCCCGGTTGTTTTACCTCCAGTGGTTCCTCAACAGCCAGCTCTCCCTCTACTGGCTACTACTGCTTCGGCGCAGCCTTCTCAAGGGCAGCGGTCTTTGCTACCTCCTTCTTCTGCTACTCCTATACCTGGGTTGTCTGTTCCTTCTGTTACTGTTCTGACTTCGGTTCCTTCTCATTCTGCTTTGTCTCCTGTTCTTTTGTCACCTTCTCCTTCTGCTCGACGGAGAATGACTGATGCGGTTGCTAGTCTTTTTTCTCCTCTAATGGGTTCCTTGGGTATGTCTCCTGTTGTAGAGCGTAAGCAATTGCGTAGTCAATTGCCTGGTCCTGATGAACGGACAGTGTTGGATCACTTGGCGCGTAAATGGGTTACCTTTCCTTCGCACTATGATCTTGAGGGTGTTATGGATGTTTTCCATCAATGGGAAGCACCGAAACAAAGATACGTAGTTGATATGATGTGTTCTTTCCTTCGTGAACAGTGGGAAGATAGTGAGGTAGGGCAGACTCCGCCTGAGTTGTTCCGTGTGCGGTCCGAGTTTGCGAAAGGAACTATAGTGGGTCGTGATGTTGAAAAAGCAGTCGCGACATTGTTGTCGTTTAGGAGTGAGTTTCCTTCTAGGTCATTATTTGAGCCTGATTCTTCAGTTAGGAGAAAGGCGCGTCAATATCCGATGCGTGAGGTTCCTCCCGTTTGGAGACCTGGTGATGCGCAAACTAAGCCACCTGTTCTGCCGCATTTCCAGCGCGTTTGGGTACATGTTCCATGGAAGCGTGCCGAAGTCCTAGCTCTAAAACAGACTCTGCCTGATCCACGTAAAAATCCTGCGGGGTTTTATAAGGAACTATCTCAAACTGCGGGTTCATGTATTATGAATTTGGCTGATATAGATATGTTATTTGGGAATGTTGTTCCACAGCCTATATGGAGTAAGATTCGTCATACGGATCATGCGCAGGAATTAGGTGATACATGGAATAATCTTAGAACTGCAGATGAAAGACAAATAGGTGGTGCTAAACCCGAGAATGTGATTGCTGATCTCCCTGGTAGAATTATTGATTAAATGAAGACTTTGATGCCTGCTATGCGTGTCAATTGGGACAAGTTGTCTGCATGCAAGCAGAAGAAAGACGAAACTGTGTCCGACTTTTTCACTCGATTTGAAGAGACATTTGCAGACCTGCATGAGTGCAGAAGGTGGTCAAAGGTTGTTCGTTGACAAGTTTGTGCATAATTTGCTTCCCGAGTTGTGCAATAGGTTGAAGGATTCTGAAAGTGCCTGGGCTGTTTCTTCGTCAGCACAGATATTGGCTACTGTCCAGTACTATGAGAATAGAAATAAGGACGAGATAGAGAAAGCGGACAAAAAGACTAAAGAATTGAAGACTAAGGTTCTTTTGCAGCAAGCATACCCGCCTCGCAATACCCAGCGTGATTATCAGCAACCCCAACAATATCAGAGAAACTCGCAAAGGTGCGAGTCTTCTCAACAGCGTTTTTCTGTAGGCCCTAATCAGTGTGCGTATTGCAAAGAAGAGGGTCACTTCAAGAATAGTTGCCCGATTTTATTACAGCGCACGAATGGTGTTTCTGGTATGAAAGGTCGAGGTGTTCAACAAGCTCCGCGAGGTCGAGGACGTGGTATGTCTCAGATTGCGCGTTCCTTGCCTCCGCAGAATTCGATGAATTGTTTTGATCAACAGAATGGCGCGTCTGGTAGGACGGCTCAGTATTATGCGGACGATGATTACATTGAAGGAGAGGATAAGGAAGGTAATGATTGTTAGGACAGCCACAGACAAAGAGAGGGAGTCGTTTCAGTTCCAGTAGATCAGAGTGGACCTTATGTTGAAGTGATTGCATCAGGTGTGTCAGAGCCTTTTCTGTTGGATACTGGTGCCGCGAAGAGTTCTATCATGCACTCTAAACTCCCTGGCGCACCTTTGTCTGGCTTAACGAATGTCTCTGTAGGGTTTTCTGGCGCCCCGGTTAGAAATCCGATTTCTAGTCCTTTGTCTCTTTCTGTCGGACCTTGTGAACTCGAAGCACCCCTCATTCTGACGACAGGTTGTGGTGAGAACTTGTTGGGATTGGACTTGTTGAAGAGATTGTATGCGACGCTTTATTGTTCTCCTTCAGGAGTACAGCTTACATTGGGAAAGAGAGTGATCTCTCCGATGTATTTGGCTAAAGACCAACTTCCAGCTGAATTGTCTTCTCTTCCTGATTCTCTTTGGGCTACTGGTCCTAATGATGTGGGTCTCTTGGAGATTCCGCCATATGTTGTGACATTGAAGGCGAATGCTAGATTGCCACGCATTCCACAGTATCGTATCTCAAGTGATGGTGAAAGAGCACTCTTGGCGAACATTTTCTGATCTGATTGAGAAAGGTGTGATTGAGGAAATGAGAGGTAATGTGTGCAATAGTCCGGTTTTGCCTGTTCTGAAAAGAACCGATTCTTCTCAGCCTCCTGTATATAGGTTTGTGATCGATCTTCGTGAGGTGAATAAGATCGTTGTTCCGCAATTCCCTGTCGTGCCTGATATCACCGCTTTACTGACTTTGATTCCGGCCACAGCCACGTGGTTTTCGGTGATTGATTTGAAGAATGCTTTCTTCAGCATCCCAATTGCCGCGGAGAGTAGAGATATCTTTGGCTTCTCTTTAGGAAGCCGAAGTTTCCGGTTTAAACGCGCTCCTCAAGGCTATTGTGAGAGTCCATCGATCTATAGTCAAGCTTTGAAGACGCAACTTGATTTGTTGGTTTTACCTGATGGTGCTGCCCTTATTCAGTATGTTGACGATCTTTTAGTTGCTGCTGACAATGAAGAGACTTGTAGAGAGGCTACTCTGTCGTTGTTACCAGGCGCGTAGCTAGGGGGGGGCGGTGGGGGCGGACCGCCCCAGGCGGCACTGTTTTTAGGGCGGCCGCTCAGCACTGGTGGCCCGTTGCGGCTGCGGCGGCCTTTATAATTTATTTAGGGACAGATTTGACTGTCCCTAAATAAATTATAAAGTCAGCCGCGGCCGCAACAGCGCGCGCGGCCGGCGGCCCAGTTAAAAGTTAAACTTGTCTTCAAGCAGCGCGGTGAGCGCGCTGCGCACTGCACGCACCTGACGCTGACCAGCAGACCTACTTGTTTGTGGTGCGCCAGTGCGTCAGCGCCTGCTGCAGTGCTGCCTTGCCATCATGACGTCGGTCGGTTCCGGTTCGCCAAGACTAGAGCCAGGACTTCGTATTGGTCACCCAGCCTGCTCCAGGGCCTCGCGATGAGAACGTTACGTAGTGGTGACGCGTCACGCGCTTCACCACTACGCACTCGTGAGGACCCAATTCTGTGCTGCACAGGTCGGAGTCGGATTGTCGGAGAAAATAAGTTTGTTTATTCCTATTCCCCTTTCCTGACCCCTGCAGCTGCTTATCGCATCAGGCTGTGACACAGAGTTCGACTAGTAGGTAAGAGAATGTGTTACTATTTTTTTTCTTTTAAAAATATGTGCAGGCCCAGCAGGACACATACTTCTGTGCACGTCATTTAAACAGTTTTTATCCTTCTCATGGCCGATGCAGGACACAATATGACAACGCAATTCAGAATGCCCAGATAACGCTAGTGATTAATGATCCTGCTGGAGAGCAATCGTTTGTCTGTTGGTAGTTTTTAAGTGCAGATGAACTGTATTTTATGTGGATAGCTCAGTGGGTTACTGCCTTTGTCACAGAGATCCTTGTGTTACTTGCAGTTCAGAAGTCACAATCCTAACATAGGACAGTGACCAATGAACTGTCATCAAAGAGCTGCATACAAACATGAATGGTATCGGTTTTTTTGTTTTGTGATATAGTTAGAGCTTCCTCAGTCTTTCATCATTCTAATGTTGCTAAAATGAGTATGTTTGAGCAGAGATACATTTTTATCAGTAAAGCTGATCCCCATGGAATACTCTTTTAAATCCTAAGGTTGTGTTTCCCCAGACCAAATCCTCTCAAAATATACTGCCCACCAGTATGGATGACATGTGATTCCTACACCTTGTAATCCTCATTGGCTTATGTGACATTCCCTGTAGACTGATTTACATACTTGTATGATTGATTGTCTCTGTCTAATGTGTTTGTGGTGTAAAGTGCTGACACACTACACTACACTGATATGAGTAGCGCTAAACAACAAATGCATATGAGAGAGGGGCTACGGAGCGATGAGAGGCACTGGTGGAGGGTGGCAGTGAGGGAATCTGAGGAGGAGGTAGTTGGAGGGGCTGTGGAGCGATGAGGGGCACTGGTGGAGGGTGACTGCAGGGCTCGAGTCGGGGTACCAGGCGGGTGGACGGTGTCCCCTCACTTATTTTAACGGGAGCTCGATTACTGGAGCAAATGGAGCCACACATTTACTCTTTGGCCTCTCTGGGGCGAGATTGGAGCTCATTCAGAACGCTGCTCACGCGCTGGCTTCTCTGATGCAATGGCATCTAAGGGGTGAGCGAGGGGAGGCAATGAGTCTGATGGTGCAAGCCACTTTCGTGACATTACTTCCTGTTGTGACGTCAGCATCCCCATACTTCTTTTTTTAGGACTTGTGCCCTGGGTGACAGTGAGGGAATCCGAGGAAGAGGTCATGGTGTGGAGGGGGAGCTAGGGTGAGATGAGGAGCACTGGTGGAGGGTGGTAGTGAGGGAGTCTGAGGAGGAGGTCATGAGGGGGAGAGGCTGCAGAGAGATAAGGGGCACTGGTGGATGGTGGCAGTGAGGGAGTCCAAGGAGGAGGTCATGAGGGGGAGGGGCTATGGGGAGATGAGGGGCACTTGTGGCGTGAGGCAGTGAGGGAATCTGAGGAGGAGGTCACTAGGGGGGCCATGGAGGGACGAGGGGCACTGTTGGAAGGTGGTAGTAAAGGTATTTACAGAGAAAGAGGTTATTAGTGTGGCGCCAAAAAAGACTTTCGCATCAGCGCTAAAGCCGGCCCTGTCATGGCCTTTCTGTTTTTGTTTATTTAATTAGCAGTCGGGTCATAAGGGCTACTGTGGAACATGCTTTAAAGTGCTGCTAATTATATTTACTGCTATATTCAATGTTTTAAGTTTTAAGGTGATTTTACTAATGTTTTTACCGGGAAAAAGCAAAGTGGAGCTCGATAGTGCCTGATATGGGGCTGGGGCCCAAGGACAGCTGTGAGAAAAGGTGCACTGGAGAGAGGAGTAGTGGATAATCAAGCCTGTAAGGGAGAGCGTTGCCGAGTCCGGGGTCAGCTGGAGGTAGTAATGAAGAGGGATCCTCCATGAAGGCTCAAACAGATGGAGCCTGAGTAGTATCACTTGCCTGATACTCCCACCTCAAAAAAATCCTCTTCCCATCAAAGGAACATTACATGGAAAAAGCACTTTTTGTGAGTGATAATATTTAGAAAGAGATTTGGAAAAGAGTGAGTTTTACTGGTCCTTATAAGGCTAAGAAGAGATAAAGGAGGGCTCTGAAGCAGGCCTGCCCAGACATATATGCGACAAATCGAGCCCGCAGTGGCCCACCCAAATGCACCCTTGGCCCACCCAAATAAAAATTCCTGGAGCCAGGCCTGATGTGTGGCAAAAATATTTGTGCATGTTTGTTATGTGGCATTGCTCTGTGGTGGTGACTGTTTTTAAGCTGCCTCATCTGGAGGCATCCGACTGGGCCTCAGTGGGTTTATCCTGCTGGCTACGATGCATGCTAGTATTTTACAATGAACATTTATGTGCGATGGGGATAGTGATATGTATGGTTAGGGTTGAATGGCCACACAGTGTTAAAGATCCTCAACCCTTTACGTTCAAAGAATGGGTGAGCACAGCTCTAAACGGTTTGAAGCTGAAAGGCTCTCCACAGAGAAGAGGCATGGGGCTTCAAAAAGCCTTCCATAAGCGATCAATGACTGGGTGTATAATAATGTTAACAGACAAATCTTGTGGTTCCAGCATCTGAGCAGTACTTCCAAAATTAAGACCCATTACACACATTAAAATCTCACTCCACATTGAGGAAGAATGTAACAGCTTGGACCCAGGGGCTTAGTTGATCCTCTACCATTTACATTCAAACAATGGATGTCTGGAGCTGACAGCATGGCACTCCACAGAGCAGCCCTGCCCTGGCACTGCCTCCCAGCCCGTGTCTCTCTCGGCAGTGGCTCCCTTCCTGTGTCCTGGGTAGACTTGGGGGTAAGTTACAGGCTCAGCCCACAGGACAGGCGGCTCTCAGCTTCCCACCATTGGCTGCACTTCCAGCCCATTAGGAAAATGAAGACCCCTCTCCGGTTGCCCGAGCGGCTAATGCCGTTTTCTGGAAACCCTCCTCATTCTCTTTATCACTCCCTGGCCTCTCTCCCTCACACTGGCCCTCCTCATTCTCTTCCTGTCTCGCCTGTTGGTCGCCCCCCTAAGTATGTGCATCTACAGTCCCTCTACCAATTTGCCTGCCTCTACTCCTTCATTACCTCCCGCTGCTCTCTGACACAAGCCTGACCATGTAATTGCACGTTCTTTTTTCTTCCTGCATCGCGTCCTCTTCCATGAGGTTCCCTCCCTGTCCGGAGTGTGTCTTGCTGTGCATTGCCCTCCCAGGTTCTTTTGTGTCCTCCGTCCCCAGACGTGAACCAACCCCTGCCATAGAGACCCTGGCTCTGGCTGCCACCACTGTGGAGTGCTGCTGGAGGCTGAGTGAGGTAAGAGCTAAACGTTTTCAGAGGGGATATTTAGTGAGTGGCAGAGTGGCAGCATAGCTGCCAAGGTTTCAGATGTGTGACATTTTCTCATAACTTCAGTGTAATTATGATTGACATTTCAACGATTATGAGCATAGCTCCCAAGGTTTCAAATTGCTATGTGTGACATTTTCATAATTCAATTGTAGTTGTGAGTGACATTTCAACGACTATGAGTGACACTTCTTTGCGAGCAAAACTCAAGCAATGAAGACGAGGGAAACATATATATATATATATATATCAGTAATTACACCTATTTGAGCAATGAGAAACTCTAAGAAGACTAAAACTGGTACAAATGTCTGCGGCGGCGGACTCATAATTGCAATAAAATTATGAAAATATCACACCCAGCAATCTGAAAGCTTGGCAGCTATGCACTTTGAGGCTGCTATTTACCAACTGACGTTGGAACTACTCAAAACAACAATGTACAGTAGAACTCTTCTTACTGTGTATCATCTGTGACTTGTCCATGCACATCAAGGGTTGGATCTCTTTGGCAGTACCCCCATATAAGTCATATAGATTGCACAATTTTCTTCTCTAATGTATAATTCAGATGTAGCTTACTCAAATTATTTTAACTTATGTTGGTAATAGATTTTAATGGGCACATATAACAGGGGGGCACAGTAGTATAGCACAATACAGCCCATCCCATAATCTCCATGATTATCTCATGTACATCCAGGGTTCGATTCCCTGGCTTTACATCCCTTAATTTTCAGTTTGATTGTTATTGTCTTCTTTAATTTAGCCATAATGTATGTGTGGTATTAGTTTGGCAATATATTTAAATAGACACACCTAACAGCATCTCATGTAAGTTTAGCATAATGCAGCCTACCTGGTATGCTCAAGACTCACCTCTGTACATCTACTTCCTTTAATCTAGATGTATTTCACTTAAATTTTAGCAGCTGACAATCACACTTAACATGCTTGATGTCGTCTTTGTCTTGTATCTATTTATTTGCCCTGCACATTTCTTTATTTCGAAACATTGACCATTCTTGGCCGACATCACTGTGGTTTAATATTTCTTGTTTCTTCTGAATATTCAAGGAGTGCCGCAGCGCCGGAACAGTTTGTCCCGGGTCTTGGATAGAGTTGAACAAGTCCCCATGGCCCCCACAACTGTGTTTAAGGATTGTGATCATAATGTGTCGGCCCTCCCTGTATTTTAGCTTTGGGCCCCCAGGCAGGCTGTGCACCATGTGTGTGCTGAGGCTGCTGTGAAGGAGAGATGCACTATTACAAGCTGGTTTTGGGTACCAAGAGCACACGTCTTTTCATTCCCAGGGAGTTGGTTGCTGCTGCTTTGAAGTAATGACAGGGAGCGGCCCCTGGATGTTGCCTTTGGGCCACCAGAGTGGGCTTTGTATCTGGTCTGTGTTGGCAAGGTGGAGCTGACTGACCCCTTTGTGCTGCGTTTAGTTTTAAGGGCACACAGTGAGTCATTCCCTGTGAATAATTAATTTGCTGTTTTTGAAAGATAAAGAATCACAGGCTTCGACACTGTTAAGTTGGTTTTGGGTCCCCAGAGCACATCACGTTCGTGCAGGTCCCCACTGCTTTAATGGTGGGACCATGATGTATGGTCATTTAATGTCAGCTGTAGATGAAGGTTACATGAACAGTGTCATGTGTGTGCATGTTTGCATTGTGTTGAGGGGATTACCAGGTAATTGTTCACGCAGCTCTCTGATGGATGTCATATGAGGTTTTTCTGAGTCCCCAGATAGATCATGCAGTCTGTGTGTTCTCTTTTGTACTGCCAGTCACCGGTGTATTCAACTGTGTAGCCTTGGACCGTGTCATGTATGTGCATGCAACTTGCATGATCAAGGTAACTATTCGAGGCGATATTACGTTTTTTTCGGACCTCTTTGAAGTGCATGCCCTCCCGCCGGGGGGGGGGGGGGGGGGGCGGCAATCTGAGGGATAGCCCCGGGCGCCACAAGCTCTAGCTACGCCACTGGTTGTTACGTCACTTGTCTGATTTCCATCATAAGGTTTCTCTTTCGAAGTTGCAGTATTGCCGACAAGAAGTTACCCACTTAGGTCACCTCTTATCGAAGGAGGGAAGAAGATCGACCCCAGAAAGAATTCAAGCGATTGTGAAAATGAGTGTGCCTACGACACAGAGAGAAGTGCGTGCGTTTCTAGGTATTACATCGTACTGTAGACAGTGGATTCCTAATTTTTCGTTGCTTGCAAAACCTTTGATAGCTCTTACTGTTAAGGATACTCCGAATCCTATTCCTTGGACTGACGAATGTCAGAAGAGTTTTTCAGAATTGCGTGATGCGCTGTGTTCGGCTCCTGTGTTGGGTACTCCCGATTACAGTAAACCCTTCACATTGTATGTCCACGAGAGAGAGGGATGTGCATTGTCAGTTTTGACTCAACAGTTTGGCGATAAGCAACGTCCATGTGCTTATTTTTCGTCGACTTTGGATCTGGTAACAAGAGCGTTGCCGAGTTGTTTGAGAGCTACAGCGGCAGCGGCTGTTTCAATCCGACAGTCTGCTGGTTTGGTGATGGACAATACACTGATTGTGATGGTTCCACATGCAGTGGATACCTTGTTGAACCGTACCAAGACACAGCACTTAACTAGTGCTCGGTTGTCAGGTTACGAATTGACCTTGTTAGCAAGTCATGTACACATAAAGAGATGCAACACGTTGAACCCAGCCACGTTGTTGCCGATCTCAACTGAGACAGATGATACTGAACAGCATGATTGTTTTCTTAGGACTGAGGAAGAAACAACAGGGAGGATAGACCTTAGGGACACTCCTCTTGCAGAATGTGATGGTACTTTATGGGTTGATGGTTCGTGCTTCAAGCTTCCGAATGGTGATACAACTGCGGCATATGCGGTTACGACTTTGCATACGATTGTTGAAGCTGCTCGTATCCCACATAATTCAGCACAAGCGGCAGAGTTGATTGCATTGACAAGAGCGTGTGTGCTGTCGAAAGGGAAAAGAGTGACTGTGTACACTGACAGCCAGTATGCGTTCAGTGTTGCTCTCAGCTTTGGACGATTGTGGAGAGAACGTGGGTTTCTGACTTCGCATGGGACCAAGATCCAACATGGTCAATTGGTGAATGAACTTCTTGAATCTCTTACTCTGCCGTTGCAAGTTGCGATCGTGAAATGCAGTGCGCATAAGAAAGTCACGGATGATGTTGGTCGTAGTAATGCGTTTGCAGATGAAGTCGCGAAAGAGACTGCGAGTGATGTGATGAGTCGAATGTATGTTGCGGGTACGGTGAGATGGGTTCCAGATAGAAGTATGTGTGAAGATACGATTGAGAGTGTGAAATCCATCCAAGCTGAAGCTACAGAGAAAGAGTTGAATGAATGGAGAGAAAGCAAGGGGAAATTGGACTCGAATGGTTGTTGGGTTGAGTTGTCAGAGCATCAGCGATGGTTGTTGCCTGATAAGTATGTACTTCCAGTGGTTACGATGGTACATGGAATGGCCCATATCAGTGTGAAAGGGATTTGTAAGTTGTTGGCCCCAGTATGGCAAAATGCTGGAATTCCTAAGTGTGCAGAGAATTTGGTCAAGAACTGTATGGTTTGTTTGATGTACAATCCTGGTAAGGGAACTCCAAGCTGGTCATTTTGCTCCTCCCACGTATCCGTTTGAGGCTTTGCAGTTAGATTTCATCCACATGGAGAGGTGCAACAACCTGAAGTATGTCTTAGTGGTTGTTTGCTCTTTTTCTAGATGGGTGGAAGCCTACCCTTTGAAGGACAACACTGCCTTGTCCACAGCTAAAGCCCTTATTAAGGAATTTTTCCCTAGGTATGGGTTGCCGAGAATGGTCTGGAGTGACAAGGGGAGTGAATTTGTGGGTCAAGTGATGAAGAGAGTGTGTGATGGGTTAGGAATCCGGCAGAAGTTCCACGCTGCCAATCACCCCCAGTCAGCTGGTCTAGTTGAGTGCTACAATGGCACGTTAAAATTGAAATTGGCCAAAATTCAAGCGAGCTCTGGTCTACAATGGCCTGATGCTTTGCCGTTAGCCCTTCTGTCCACAAGAATGACTGTGCATTCGCAAATGGGTCGGAGTCCTTATGAGGTTGTGTTTGGTCGCCCGGCAAATATTTGGGGAGTGCCGCGGCCGACAAAATTTAGTGAGATAGAACACCCTGTATTGTTTGACTACCTGTACGAATTGACGGCTAAATTGCGTGTTCTGCATCAACAGGTTCATGATACTTTGCCACAGGTTTCTGAAGATCCAGGGCACACCATTGAACCTGGCGCGTGGGTGCTCGTGAAGAATTTTCAGCGAGCCAAGAACGAGCAGCCCCGCTGGACAGGACCTTACCTGGTGTTATTATCTACCCGTTCTGCGGTACGAGTGCACGGTAAAAAGAGCTGGATTCACGGCGTACATTGTAAGAGGGCCCCTTTGCCTCTGCCGTACGACCGGTGGGTCCAAAAAGGACTTCCTGATTCTGAGACTGAGACCGTGCCTCGTTTTCTGCCTTTCAGCGATGCCCGTTTGATTGGAACAAACACTGAGCCAGAAAGCGATAATCTTCTTCAAGAAGCTGTGCCTCCATCGAACCGTTTGAACACTGTTAAACCTGAGCTACTTTTCAGAGAACAGACATTGCCTGGCAAAGAGCGTTATAATTTGCGACCAAGAGTCGCGAGTTCCTTCTTTGCTTTTTTTTTTAAGGTTAGATCCCCTCCGAGAAACTATTTTGATTCTTGTTTTTCGAACCACCATCCGGGTTCAGCTGTAGGGTCGCGGTGCCAAGTCCTTGGAGTGCAAGCCGAAGACGTTAGGTCGACGGTTCTGGTTGGTCTAAGGGCGTTCCCTGGACCGACAGGCGCATTCCTTAGCACGGAACACCCATCCGCCGCGAGCAGCACGATTAGAGGATGGAGTTTTTCAGGATGGAGAGACCTACTAAAAGAATGAGCTTCAAGAACGAAATGTGTATAAAAATGAGTAGAAAACGTTTTTTAATATTATGTCTGTTTATACTGTTTAGTTTAATGATGTTTTTAATTGGATATGTGACGTTCTCTATTCAAGTAACATTCATGCCCACTGCACAACCCATGCCTTCTTCGCATTCTTTTCACCCTCTGCCCGAACATGAGTCCATTAGGAGAATGGAATTCGCTAATAATTCCTTTGTTCAGCTTCTGCACCAGCACCAGCTAGTAGTGAACACAACTAATTGTTGGGTGTGTGGCCTTATGCCCCATACTACTGATAAAGGTATTCCTTACCTGGTCCTGCCATTTAGCTACAATGGTTCTGTGTGGGCATACAGAACAATGTTCATTTATGCCCGTGAAGTTAACCCCCTACGTTCTGTGAAGGAAAATCCGAAGAATAGTGCTCTGGTCAAGGGAATAGTCGACATGATTAGAGGAATAGGTTCTTATGAGACTATCCCGAGAGATGAGACGCTAGCGTATATCGGATGGAACGTTACTGGATATGGAGCTAGTCTGAGTGGGAACCAGCGAGCGAAGAGATCCTCTCCGATTTGAATAGTACCCCATCAGGGTCATTACTGTCTGCAAGGTAATGGCAAGTATCCTAGAGCTCAGCTAGGGAAGAGTGTTTGCATTGAGACATATGTTTTTGCATCCCAGACTTCCCCACCGTTTCTAGCAGCTAAGGGTACCTACTTCATTTGCCATGACAGAGCGTATACATGGCTGCCCCCTGATTTCTCGGGCACATGTTTTGTCTCGTTCTTGTTACCTCCTACATTTACAGCTGCGGCAGATTACCACAAGATGAGAGTCGTTAGAGGTGTCTTCAGAAAGGAAGATACCGCAGGACAAGAATTGGGAGATTTCTTGAAGGGTTTTCTGCCGTTTTGGGGACCTATGGTTAACAGCAGGAGCATACAGCAATTGACGAGAGTAGTTGAGTCCACCATAGTCGAGACTGCCGGCGCCCTTAGTAACTTGACTGCTGAGCTCCAGTCGGATCGCCTTATGACTCTTCAGAACAGAGTTGCGTTAGATGTCATACTTGCAGATAGAGGAGGGGTCTGTAAATTGATCCAATCAAGCTGTTGTGTTTTCATTCCAGACAACGCTCCGACAGTTTTCCAAGCCATCTCCAAGCTACATAAGCTCTCCGAGTCCGTACATGTGGACGAAGGAGATTGGTCGTTAATGGGATGGTTCTGGGGATTGTTATCCTCCTGGGGATGGAAGATTCTGATGGTCATTGGGATGGTATTAGCTATCCTTTTCCTGTTCTGTCTTTGTATACAGTGTGCTCCTGCTATCTGTGGCCTTTTTGCTACCTCGTGTTCGAGGAGACCTGTCCAGAGAGAGTTACTAAGTACGAGGATGATGCTACAGCAACATCTTAATGATCTGATGAATATAGACCTGGACTCAGATTGACGTGAATTTAGGTTATTGCCTATGTAAGGGCAAAAGGAGGGTCTGTGGTTCCGTAAATTCTGAACCCATTTAATGAAGGTTGTCGTGTCGTGATGGTTTTGGTATCAGCGAACCGCGACTGACAAGTGCGGTATGCGTAAGCGTTTTCGTCATGCTACACCGATGGATTCACTGTGTATTTGACGATCAAGGCTGCACCCTTGGGTTTCATTTTGTGCATAACCGCCATTTTGTGGTTGCCCTCACATAGGCTAATGACTACAGGATGACTGTGGCCAAGCGAGCCTCTAGGGACGCATACACCTTAGCTTGAATTCGTGTTGACTCCTGTTTGACCTGAGTCAACTGACCCTGTTGCCCGAGGCTAAACTTGTTGAGCCAGTACCTTGTTAAGCAGCTGGTCAGATAGTGATCAAAGAGCAGGACATTATTGATTCTATGGCACACGCACACACCCCTCTATCTTGCTTCTCATCTGTTTCTGCTCCTTCCTTTTATGGCCCTATGGCCTAATTATTGATTTGGGTTGAGATCTTTTATGATGGGCCCGTCCAGCCTGTTCGAGCAAGAATGCTGGATTTTTGCCTTGTCATTGGCGATGGGTTGGATAACTGAAAGTGGGTTTGTCGTTATGTGATGCCTCTGTAAATGTCATCCTCTGATTGGTCAAATTTGTAAGTAATTGATGCTAGCCAGGAACGTGGTTTTTGGCATAAAAGACGATGCTCCGCTCTATTATGTTGAGCAGTCTCCTGAGAACATACACCGTGTTGTACTTCTAGGACCTCTGTTACTGGCTGCAGCTAATAAATTTGATCTTTGATGTCACCAGAAGAATCCCGTGTCTCTGTACTCTAAGACAGGTGAACCCGAAGACTTCGGGCGTGTCCCCTGCGCCGCTGGGTTTAAATCCCGCTTCTTCAATTGTGTGGAAGAACTACGAGGAGGGACAGAAGTAGATAAGAAAAAGAAAGTGGTGGAAAGAAGGACTACTGAAAGTAGGAGTCAAGTTGGAACAGAATTGGAGGACAGTGACAAAGAAGTACCAGAAGGTCGAGTCCTGAGGAAAAGAGCATGGAGAACTTAGAGAAATGAAAAGAGATGTAAGCAAAAAAGGCCAACAAAGTATGAAATTTGGCCAAACAAGATTAAGAGATTGAGAGACAGATTGACACGAGTAAATTCATCTAGAGCTGAACAAGCGAATGAGGTGTCTAGCCAAGAAAAATCAAAAGACGTTGAACAGACACCATCAGACGAAAGCAAGCGAACGAGAAAACCTAACCAGAAGTATAAGTCACCAGAATGGTCGTATGTGGCACTTCCTGAAGTACGAGAAGAGACAGACAGCCAAGGAGATCTAGAGGTGACTATACCAGAAGTGGTTGAGGACGACGAAGAATCGGAAATCCTGAGTTTCTTGTCCGACATCGGGTAAGAGACGGATGTTCAGGAAATTCTGAATCAAGATTGTGAAAGAAAAGTGAAAGACGATCAAATGCCAAGCTGAAGAGGACAAAAGTGCTCTAGAAGGAGAAATTTGAAAATTACTAAATAAAAGAAATAACAGAAAAAGAACCAAGTAAGTGCTTAGAGCCTTGGGTTTAGACAAAACTAGTTGTGAAGTAGACGTGGCTAAGTCAAAAGATACTCATCATTTTCCGAAATGGCAAACACAGAAAGTAGAAAATCAACATGTGTGTTCCTTCGAAGATGGTGCAAAATGTGTTTGTACAAGATTACTAATGCTTTTGTGGAGTGCGTTAGCTTTAATGGTCTCATTTAAGGTTACATTAGAAACAATAGAAGGTCATAGTGAGAATAAGACTCATGTAGAAAAGATTCAGAAGATTTATCTAACTAAAATAGATAGAAATTATTTACATAAAGATAGGTCCATAACTGATTTTTCTAACAATGTTTTTTCAAAATTATTGTATGAATATGTTAAAACAATGGATGTGAGAGACTGCTACGTATGTATGCAGTTGCCTGCATCGGTGTCTAAGGGAGTGACGTACCATCACCTCCCAGTGACATATGGAATAACATGTAGTGTATTAGCAAGTTTGTTTTACAAAATAGGGAAACTAGAATATTATTTTTCAGATGTAGATAACATATTTTCACAAGTACCTGTAGTCAATAAACTGAATAAAGTAAAACCTGCTAAAGTATTAGGTGATTTTTTCTTAGAAACTAAAGAATTAACATGAGAGTCAATATTCAGAAATAATCTAACTTGTAGCCTGAAAAGAGAGGAAAAGACTTTCTTAGATATGCTAGAGGAAAGGAGACTAAAAATGCAAAAGAAGGTACCTGAGGGAAAAGAAGAAAAGACAGTTTGGGGTGTTGAAAGAGAAAAACATTTGAAAGGAGAAGCTAGTCCAACAATGGCTCTAGATTGGCCTCAGAAAGGGAAGTTGTGTATTAGAAGAAATCAAACTGCATATGATAACTATTTTGTAGGCACAAGTGATTGCCATGATACTTATAGAATCACGGGTGGATGGGGATTTAAAGGAGGAAATGATCAGGTATTTCCTGGATTATATTTTATCTGCGGGAACAAAGCTTATTATCGATTACCTGACCATTGGTATGGTACATGTTATCTAGGCCTGGTTTTCCCAAAGATATTTCATGCGGGAAAAGGAAAAGATGGTGCACATGAGATAGGTAGACAACTAACACGTAGGAGAAGAGAATCTTGGTCAGAAATTGTAGGAGACATTTTTGGAGCGTTGATACCAGCAGTTGGAATATCTCTGAATGCACATAAAATTAGAAAATTATCAACAGTAGTAGCTCACTTGTCAACAAACACTGCTGGAGGATTTTTATTGGTAAATACCGAAATGGTTGCCATGCGAGCCATGGTGATGCAAAATCGACTTGCCCTTGATATAATTTTGGCAAAAGAGGGTGGAGTCTGTGGAATGCTGAAGGTTCAACATTGTTGTACTTATATTCCTGACGAAAGTCAAGATTTAAAGACGTACATAAAGAATATAACTGATTTGCATGAGGAGATTGTTCCACTGGAGTTTGAAGGTATTTGGGAAAAGATTGGAAAAAGGTTTTCTACTATTAAAGACTTTTTACTAAAACTAGGTAGTACCGTTATTGGTAAGATATTATTTCCAGTAACATGTGTGATTATTCTAGTATTAATTCTGAGATTAGGATGTCTATGTAGCAAAGGAAGGAAAATACGAAATAACATAAAAATAGAAACTGTAAAGAAAAGAGAGAAAGAAAGAAAAGAAAGAGAATTAGAAGAGGTAGAATTAGAAGAGTGGAAAGAGAATATGTATAAAAAGACAAGTGAAGAAGAGGCAGGAGAAACAGTCATGTGATCTAACAAAATATTGAGAGAACTGAATTCATTTCTACTTACAAATTTTATAAAATTTTAAGGTAGTGTGGTGATGTTAAAAATCACCAAAGGGGGGATTGATGGAGCAAGTAAAACAAAATGTTGTATACCTACTCTATTTCGCATGAAAATACTAACTATATAACCTACTTATTATAATTTTACTAACGGTTTGCTGTGTTAAAACTAAACCAACCATTTGCATACACCAATTACACGTAGGACTTATTGCTATTTGCATGGCAAAATAACTCTAATAACTAAAATATGTACGCATATTAATAGTAGTAGTAAATGTCGCTATATGCTAGGAAAATACTAATACATAAAGGGATTATTGAGGTTTTAACATTAGAATCTTCATTTCTTTGTATTAATTATTCTTTTGTGTTTGTTTCGCTTAAGTTGACATTTGGGCCTGCCAAAATATGGCGTCCGAAATGGAGTTCAGAAGTGGCCATAGTCTCGTGAGCGCGATGCCTACTGTGCAGACTCGGATGGCTCTGTGAACTTCCCGATGACCCCAATTCACAGTGTTCCTGGTCAAGGATAGGAACATGGAAGACTGCCAAACTTCAGCCAGTAAAATCTGGTCTAAATGAACAATTGGGACATACAAGCAAATCTTCAACAATGTTGCATAAGGGCAACACTGACAGAGGAAATGAACCAGCAAAATCCATGAGAACCTCATAGTGTAAAAATCGGACGTTCCCCAACCAGCCAATCACCTTCTTTCTTAGCTTAAAAATGTTTCATGTTATCCCGAAATTTATTATAAAAGAGCAGTAGAATAGGGAGGAGTTTGGAATGGAGATCGATTGATGCAGGGATACCATATAAGGTGCACCCCCAATACAAAAAAACCCTTTCTCTCCCATTGTTTTTCTATAGACTTTCCTTG
The DNA here is from genome assembly GCF_964204655.1 of Triturus cristatus. Lineage (NCBI taxonomy): Eukaryota > Metazoa > Chordata > Amphibia > Caudata > Salamandridae > Triturus > Triturus cristatus. The sequence continues at coordinate 450,907,554 of NC_140593.1, read as the reverse complement.
CAAACACAACAACTGACACAGAAGGCACAAGTAACAGACTAATTGGGGCAGAGACAGCTTTAGCTCTGGTGGTGTCCAGAGCAACATTCTTTTTTGGCGTCCCGCCACCCATGACCTCCTCCTCTGATTCCCTCACTACCACCCAGCAAAAGTTCCCCTCATCTCTCCATAGCCCCTTTCTCACATACATTTAATTTGTTTTAAAGAGCTTGTAAAGGCTGACTTAACTAAGCCACCCAGCTATTCACATAAAATACAGATATGTTCTTATAAGCTGGCATATTACCCTCTGCACTACTTTATGATGAGTCAAAACTGCCACTAGACAAAACTCTGATCTCTCTCTCTTGCAAGAACATTAATCACAAGAGTTATTTTGACATTTTTATTGCTGTCTGAAAGCTGGACGCACAAGGAACACTGCAGCAGGTGTTTTTAAATCGTAAGTTATTGCTAAACACAGCGTCGCCCCTAAGGTCAATGCCCCTCTCCAGGTCAACACCCAGTGCAGCCACACCGGTGCACCGCAATAAAGCCAGGTTCACCATCACAGTATGACCAGACGCAATTAAGCTAATGAGCACTATCTGGCACACTCACCCATCCCCTTTGCAATATACCCTCAGACACTTAACAGTCAATTTGACTACCGTCCCTGGAATGCTATTGCCCGGATTCTGAAGTTGCAATTGGCCGTGCTTAGAGACCTCACACTGAGGCAACACTCTCTTGAGATATCCCCAACTTTTTGTGAATGCGCTAGAATTGAGTATTCATTTGTACACAACCCTAAGGGACAACCACGCCCTCCAAAGCAGGCATACATTTGAGGGAATTACGCTATTTAGGAGAGGGTGAATTCTGGATCATCTACAAAGAACCAGCACAGTTGTTGCATGCTATTGGTTTTTAGTGTTTTATATACAGACTAGATTTTTAATCTATATTATCGAACTTGATTTTAGCTTCTATACCCATAGAGGGCATTAACCTATTCTATTCTGCCTCCCCTATTTCCCATCCGATTATACGAAATTCTTGTTCACGTGCATTGGTTGAAGATATCACACCGTGTTTGGACAAATACTCAATGTGATGTATACCACTAAGAGACCTTCTGGTGAATGTGCACTCTACAAGTGACCTATAACATAACTATCTAAAAGTATACTAGTTCCTGAAATGTGTTATTTTATGATCATGTATGCAACAATTGTTCTAATAGATACAACCCATGTGAAAAAGTGGATATTCCTGTTAGGTACAATTTACTATTCTATGAAAGGTTCAAATGAAAATTGAATAGTGAAAAATTGTAAAATGATTTGCTATTTCAGTGCACAGCGATAGGTCACGGCGGAAAAAAACTTAACAAATCTCTTATTACCTTCTTGGGCTGCAGAGACAAATGACGGCACAATTAGAACTGTCTACTGATGTTGATAATGGAAGTTTATTTCTGAACTAGGTAACTAGGTAAACTGAATACAGATGCATTGGCTAATAGTTACACCTTTTCTAAAGTGCTTGGAAAAAGCAGAGGAGCAAAATGAAGTGCTGTTTTCAAAAAAGTGTTACGTTGTGTGAGCATATGGGAACAGAGTAAGACTATGTGGGTGTGGTGAGAGTGTGAGCAAAGCTATCTATGGCAATATGTCCGAATCCATTGAGATGGTGTGTGAGAGCGGGTGCACCAATGTGACAAGGCGTGTGACGGACTTGAGAGAGGGAATGATAGATTGAGAGTGCATGATCCCGCTGGAAGAAATGATGCAACTGTAAGAAAAGGTTTGGTAGCTCTGCTGTCTTGGACTTGATCATGTAAGATTTCTGTATTTGAGAAACAGCTCTGCTGTCTAAAGTCAGGCCTTTAAAATCTGCGTAACCTGATGTTAGTCTCAGTCCGACTCAACAGACGAGAACCCGGTATTACAAACCTCGGCCCCAGATCCATCACTTTGGCGTCTTCAGTGTCGTACTCTATTTGTAAGCTCTGAGCCACCACACTGTATCTATTTAAACATATCGCTTACTACCCCTGACGAGGCATTGGAAGGCTTACCCCTCCCCCCAGATGTGAGAACATCTCATGGTCCCTCCCGCCGTTCCTTCATCCCCATTAATTTTGTAAACCAAGCCCTTTTTTGTGGTGTTGGAAGGGCGCATTTTATTCACCTCATAAGTTGGTACACACTTATCATGATGGCATTGGTCATCAATATGCTAATTTCTGTCTTATCTCGGATTACAACATAAGCCATCTCATAACAGGTTATGCAGTATACATCCTATACTTTATTCCATCTTAATAACCATAATTTGCCTAATCCTGCAATGCATCAACCTTACAGTCATGATGTCTCTTCAAGGTTGTCATAAATCAATTCCAACTACTGTGACATCTCTACTTCTGTCACTTGGTACAGCGGGTCGTGGCTTCAACTTGCTACCGAATGTGTGGCGTTCATGGCCCTGTGACAATACCTGGGCTGCAAGTGCTGTGTCCACCCAGCGTGGACCATTTTTACCTTATGACTCAAGTATTCCTGCTGTGAGGCATCTCAAGGACCTTGTCTGGGCACTTGTGTCAAGAGTCCCTGCCGTAATGCATCCCAAGGACCTTGTTCAGGCAATTGCACTTGTCTCAAGAGTCCCTGCCGTAATGCATCCCAAGGACCTTGTTCAGGCAATTGCCCTTTTACTTCCTTATGTGAAGATATTTATTGTTAAACCTCGTGACTCCCTGTCCCTTCGTCTCACTGCAGCTGCAACACCCGCATTCTCTAGTGTGGGTGGGATCAATTTCCTCTGGCGACAAAGCTGGGGACTGCTTGTCCCGGTCACCTATATGGCCATACTAGTGACCTCACCATTCTCACTTGATTGGGCCCTTTGAACCCAAACTAACCTGGTCATTCTCTGACCCTTTCTTTGGTGCACTCTCGTGCCCTGCTGCTACCATGCCCTTTGTCTGCCACCCACGGGGGAGTTATCTGCACTCCATCTAGGGTCGGCTGCTCCTCCTGGTCAGCGGTAAATCTTGTCGGAATGGTTATGCATGGTTGGGAGACTGTGTGCAGAGTGGATGATATCCTATTGAAGACACAGTGATGGCTGAACAATATGGTGGTTCCTCTTTCAGCTGTCTCTTTTGTTGTTTGTGGTTGCTACAAACTACAGATTGTTGTCTCAGGGGCTCTCACCCAATGACCCAGTAGATATCTGGCGAGATGGAGGAATAAGCATTGAGTCTCCACTATAGGTCTTTGGGTACTAACACATTGACTGCAACCAGTGTCAACATTTCTTGAAAAATGCCACAATGGGCACAAAAGACATGAACTAAAGAATTTGAGATGACGTCACCTAAACAGGACCGCATGCATGATTACTCTCATTGTCTTGAGAAGCAGTTGTCTTCCGTACAAGTGGAGAGTTCCTTTGAGAAGACTGAGGTGAATTAGAAAGAGAATGTGTTTACTCTTTTTATTCACAATAGAGCAGCTGGGTGAAGAGAAAAGGGAATTAGCTTGATGAGTACACATGCCTTACCTGTTATGAAATATTTGGTGGGTATTTTATTGTTTGATTTTGATTCATTTGGTGAAAGGGTATGAGTGTGTACTATGTGTAATTGTTCTCCTTTTATTCCGGGATTGGTTTGAACCCAGAACTGGCCTACACAGCCTACACATCACTTAGCACCCCCAGGTTAATCAGTCTAGGAAATCGTCTGCTCTCATTTATCCGAAAATTCATTCACACATTGGAACCTGCTTGTCAGATCATTCACTCACTCATCCTAGCACTTGGTAGTTTAATTGCTGCTTTAAAACAAATTCCCAAACTCATTTAAGCCCATCAGTGTTCCAATAGTTAAAAAGGTTTACTCACATGTCAAAATGGAAGCAGAAAACAACCTCTGAAGACCAAGTCATGCAGATTTGTAAAACAGACAAATTAATATGATATTATGTTTTTCACCACTTTGTGATTTGGTCTAAATTTGCCTACTTATTTTGTAGGTGTTCTCCCTGGTTCTCAGCCAGCCCAGGCCAGTCTAAGACCAGGCTGGGGGAAGGGTTAAAGAAAGAGCCCCTCTCTTGGTAAGTCAGGAACCAACAATACTTGTGGTCTTCTGTCCTTGCAGCTCAAAGTCCCCATTTCCACTTAAATGGCAGTTCCTGTCCTTCAGCTCAACACTCACACTAAATGCTCTCTTGCTCCTTGCAGACTCCTCATAGACTCATGCAGACTGACCGTCTGGCCGCCTCTCTTGTCGGGAGGTCACCTATATCTGTCGCCCTCCGTGGCGGCTCTAATGTAACGGTGCTAGGGGTGTGTGTGGCGGAGCAGGGGGAGGGGGCGAGGAGGATGAGGGCATGAAGGGGAAAAAACACTATCTGTCCGTCGCCGCCGCCACCGCCTCCTCCTCTCCCTCTTCTCCAGCTTCCGAGGGCAGAAAGCAGGAAACAGGAAGCACCTGGCTCCCAGCCTCCCGATAGCCAATCACAACGCTACAATGCAGTGTTGTGATTGGTCTGAGCACTGTGGATCAGCACTCAGCCAGAGAATGGGAGGCTGGGCATGCTCTTCATGCAGGCTGTAATGCAGCCTGAATGGAGAACATGCAAAGTGCGCATGACAGTTTGACCAGACCAAGACGGCCAGCCAAAGCGTCCTGCACACTTGGAGTTGGCAAACCATTCCTCGCCTGCCCTGCTCTGTAAGCAGAGCAGCCCCGCCCCAGCCCAGCTGAGCAAGGGGAAAAATAAAATGATAATAACAATTAGTTATTATAATTTTATTTATTCCTCTTTGACCTGCTCAGTGGGGCGATGCTCCTCCTACTTAGCAAAGGAGCCGCCAATTGTCTCCCTGATATATCAAAACAGGGGTTTTCTCTGTAGAATGTGGCCATGTTGGTTCATAAATCCTTTCACACAATGACCTTTTCCACTTGTAAGCTAACTTACCAGAACAGGGACCGCTGCACCATCATTTTTTAAAAACTCTTTTTATTGTACATTTTTCCATTTTTTATTTTTCTCACAAACAATTTAGTATGCAAACAGTGAACATTGTGGACAAATATCCATATCACTGAGTATGTTACATACATTGATATCAGGTCCAACGTTACAGAGACATGTATGTCAGCAGGTATTGGTGATGCATAGTCAGATGTACCTGAGAATATGTAGAGCTTACAATCATATAACCAATAAAAAGAGAAAATATTGCATAACAACACATTTTATAACTAGCCCACACCTGCACAGTATACAAGGAGTATGAATGTGTCAATAAAACACAATTATATGCAGCCGTTGGGCTCGGAGAGTAAGCAATAGCACACATTGCTTTTTGCTGTTATCAGGTAAGACTAAAAACCAGCAGGTGGAAGTGCGTTAAGGAGGGCGGCCATCCTCTCTCAGGTTAGCTCACAAATCCCCCAGCAATGTATCCCAATAGGGTATTTGCGTAGGTCCCTAATATCCTCCTGATGTTAGGCCAAGCTTTCAGCTTGGACCCAGGCATCCATTGAGAGCGCTAAGGCAGAGCATGCAGGAGGGTTGGGCGACTTCCATCTGCGAGTGATCAAGTGCTTAGCAAGGAGAAGGTCAGGTCAATGAATCGTACAACTGCTCTGATCTTTTAGGTCCAGCATAACTAGCAGATGCACCTCCAATGTGGAGTTTCATTTGCATTATGCTAAATGGTTTGTGACTTCTAGCCAATACTGGGAAACTTATCGGCATGCCCAGAGAATGTGAAGGATGTCGGCGTCGCACATAAGACTACGGGGGCAGGCAGCAACCATGCGGCGATAGTAGCAGTTGATTTTGGGTGGGATTAGATAAGCCCTATGTAGTGAGTAGTATTGCATTAGCTTAAAACAAGCGTTGTGAGACACCAGAGAAGGGTATGCCAGGATGGTTTGCCACTCTTTATCTGTGCAAGGGCGATCTAGTGCATTGTTCCAATGATGCTGCAGTGCAGTGAAGGGTATTGCAGCATGCATGCGTAGTGAACTGGCAAGCCATCGTATTAAGTGATGACCCATCTTCATAACATGTAAGTGTTGGGGTGTTGGCGTGTTAAGTGCATTGCATGTTCCTGTTGCATAGTGCCTCAATGTATTCCCATAGCCCGTATGAGGGAATTGTACAACAGAAATTGTCCCGAAGGGAGTCCAACTTCTGCAATGAGTTCCTCCATTGAGAGGAGAGTGCCGTCACCGTTCTTATCTCCTAGGCTGTGGAGCCCTACCTTGTGCCAAAGGCCTATCTCCCTAGGAAGTCACTATGTCACCCAGAGGTGTGGCAATCAGTGGCAGCTTTGGAGCACAAGGTGTCACCGATTGGGTGAGGGAAAGGCTTCTTAGGAAGCTGCGGTACGTGACCAGCATAGGGGGGAGTTTCACTTTGGAGAAGGGATGGAATAGATGCAGTATGCATGCTAAGTCCAACGGGGAGGAGGTAGTAACAGTGTCCCCTAGTTGGCAACCTGTGAACCGTCGAGCTTTCCATTGTTATTGGGAGGCCGAGTAGTGGTGTTCGAAATTTGGTACTCCTATACCATCTTGCTGAGTCGGAAGATAAAGCTTAGCAAGGGTCATCCTGTGGTGCGTAGCATGCCGGATAAAGTCACCTGTCAAGCTCTCTAGAAAGTAGAAGAATGGTTTAGTAACATAAAGGGGTAGATTAGCAAAATAGTACGGAAGACATGGCAGCATTACCATTTTTGTGAGGGCTATTCGGGCCACCACTAAAAGCGGCAGGGTCTTCCAGAATGACATCTGCGTTCGCAGAGAGGTCACTGCATGTGTAAGATTTTGATCCATTAGCCGGAGTATGATATATCCGTATGCCCAGATAATAGAATGTAACGGGCTGCCATGACAAAAGGTCACCATTTATCTGAAGAGCCAGGTCAGGCATTGTGTCAGTAAATGGAAAGAGGTAAGATTTATCCAAGTGGAGCTGAGGACATGCAGATTAAGTCCCTGAGAGACAGAGTGCAAGCACTTATGGATTTCTGTCACACGACTGATCACACTTTTGCAACAAATTTTCATCCTGAGACTGTATCAGTCATGCCTTCAAATGGACAGTCCCATTTAAAACCCACCAACCCCCTCTCACCCTCACTGACCAACCCATTCCCTACCTGGTAACACAGCCCCCGAATCCTCCATCAGTGGTTTATAACATTTGCTCTCAAGAGTATGTTTGTTTAAAGATGGGGGACAGGACTGTGGAGACTGCGTGAAACGTCTGCCGAGTGCAAACTAGATCAGAGGAAACAGGAGGTAAGGAGGCAGGCATGAGAAGATTAGCATGCCACTTCTGAACTTAGAGACTTCCGAGCCTTTTGAGAAGTGATAAACAGCCCTTTCTTTACTGATGAAAATCAGCCAAGAATTGAATGTCATATCCCTGAAGCGGAGTGAGTCAGTCACTTCTCTAAAATATTCGGCCACGACCTTCCACCCCATGTTCCATGTGAGGTTAGCCCCCCCCTTCTGTTGAAATCCTAACTCTAAGTGGTTCAATTGAAGTTTGCGCAGTAACTAGAGCTATATTAAAATCATCATCAGGAAAGGTGCAAGGGCCAGATGGAGTGCCCGTTGATATTTTCAGACAGAATCATAATTTTTGGGCACGCCTGCTAACAAATGTTTATTGTGCGGTGATAGGAGCTGATATCCCTAATTTCTGAAGAAGTCTATCATCATCACAAACTATAAAAAAACGGATAGAAATTGTCCAACCTGCTACCGACCAATTTCCCTCCTGGACTCCTCTGTAATGATCCTTGGGAGGGTAATCCTGCAAAAATTAGAAGATTGGGCTGTGGAGAAAAACTATTTCTCAGAAGTGCAATATGGTTTTCGGTCAGGGGTTGGTATGGTCGAGCAAACCCTGAATCTGATTTTGCTATATGGCAAATATATCCAAGCCAGGGGAGGAGCTCTCCAAATGGCTTTTATGGACCTCTAACGTGGTTGACAAGGATAGGTTATGGGTTATGGGCAAAGCAGGGATTGATGTAGCCCTAATTGACCTTTTGAAACATCTGCACTGTGGTACGATGGCTCAAGTCCGATTAAGGGACTAATGAGGAGGGCACTCCTGCCTTTAATTCCAGCAAAGGCGTGAGTCAAGGATGTATTCTAGCCCCCTTTTTATATCCTTTTTATTTTAGAGCTCTGGAGGCGCAGCTTGTGACAAGAGGCAAAGATCTCCCAATGGTTGGACGTCATCCAGTTCCCGGTTTACTTTACGTGGATGACGCGGTTTTAATCGCCCGCTCCGCGAATAGACTAAAGTGGCTATTGGATTCTTTTAATGATTTTATGGGGGGGTTACATTTGAGAATATACCACCAGAAATCACATATTATGATTTGTGAACTGAAAAAACTTGTTAATGCGCACACATCATAGATGGTATGACAATTCCCAAGGTGCAGAGTTTTAATTACCTTGGGGTCTTGCTGACAGATAATTTGTGATGGGACAAGCTCCTGAGCCACAGAACTTGCAAATTCGCTGGGGCTACAGATGCGATTTAAAAAATATATATATATTTTTATTAACGTTTTCAGTTACAAACATTGCTGCAATACCATACATTTTCTTTGTTGCATACATCACATTAAAGCTATATTTGGACCATGAACAGCCAGAAGTTGTCCATAGACATGTCGGGTTTTCTTTTGCACCCTCTTCATTATCCAACTTTATATACAGTGTATAAGCATCTGTCATGGATACAGTGGCTAGTCGGTATTTTCTGATAGTGATTCTTCATGTGGGGGATCACAAATATTCCCTCTATACGTATTCCACTCTCCCCACACTCGTGTCAATTTTTTGGGGCACCTCCTATGTATGTATACTGATTTTTCAGTTATCATTAACTCGTCCATATCTCGACACCACCTACCCACTGTGGGGGTCTGTCTGGCTCCCCATATTTGTGCTATATTTCTTTTCGCCAATGCCATACCTAGCGCTTCCCAAGTTTGTGCCGCATGGTTGAGGTCCGTCGGCTCCCAGATGTTGAGTAAACCTCTTTTCGGCACCAGTTCAATCATCATTCCTGTTGCCTGTGAAATTGTGTGCATGACTGCTTTCCAGTACCTGGTGATTTCTACGCATTGCCAAATTGTGTGCCAGAATGTGCCTTGCGCTCCACACTGCCTGAGGCAAAGTGGCGTCAGATGCGATTTTTAAGTTCCTCATGAAATTAGGTGATGACCCAATCAAGGAGCTAACGACTTTGTTTAAAAGCAAATGTTTTACTCTGGGAATTTATAGGGCTGGCGTTTGGGGGCAATACTTCACCTGGAAGCTTGCAATCGATTGAGAATACATTTATGTGCAGATTGCTGGCTTCTTCCAAGAGTACCGCCATCTAGAACTTGGACTTCTTTTTTGGAGAACATTGTTAAGGTTGCACCGTTGCTTCTTTAGGTTAAGATCTGGCGCTCGCCCCACACCATATTTACCCGATTGGTAATTGACGACTGCTTAAGACAAGATCGTTCGGACCTCATCCCCTGGTTGGCCTATGTCAAGGGGAATTTTTCCAAACTTGGTCTCCCAAATCTGTTTCTCTCACCTAATGTAATTGATAACAGCACAAAGAACCAGGTTAAATCTCTTTTTATCAACATGGAGATCAGGCTAGAATCTCTAAATGCTCATCTAGGAGTTTGGTCTACCGAGATATAAAACCTGCTGAAGGAATGGAACCATATTTATTGTGGATCTTGAACCCTGAAGAAAGATTTTATTTAGCCCGTTTTACATTAAGGACTTTGCACTTTCTGGCAGTTTATCCTCAGCAGTGCACTTGGTTCCCTACTCTACCCCATTGTCCTTGTGATAACATATCCAAGCAAACATTTGGCCATTTTATGCTCTTTTGTGGTTTTTATGCTTGCCCTCGATCGCAAAATTTATGTGCACCATTGCGTGCTTATGGTTTTAGATCATACATTTTAAGCCTGCAACATTTACGGCTTTTAGATTCAGGGCACTATTGTCAAGTTATACTTAACAAGAGCTCAGAATTGGAAAAGTGGAGAACTTTAATGTTTCCTAAAAAACATGAGTTTTGTCTCCCTGGCTAGAGCCCCTGCCTTTGTTGCACCCAGCCTTTAAAGTCCTTGCCAAACTGATTTTTTTCCTTTACCGTTACAACCTGGTCAGTTTTTTTGTGTCATCTGACTGTATTACGTACCCTGAGATATATATCATTTTTATTGTGATCTAATTTTCTTTATCTGTTTGTGTGTATGTGTTTTTATCTTTTTATGGCTATCAGCTGAATAAAAGTATTTGACTGAATTACCCTGAGGTCCTACACCTCCGCAAATCTGTTAAGTGTCGGCGCTATGGCTGTTGGGATGTCATGGATGTCTTTAAGATGTAGGAGCATATCATTTGCAAAGAGCAAAACTGAGTGAAGGCCATTGCTGAGCAGTATACCCCAGCACTGTCCCTGTTCCCAAAAGATCTGAGCCACGTGATCCAAAGCCAAGGAGAAGAGAAGTGGGAATAACAGGCATCCCTGGCGGGTGCCTCTGCAGATCAGGATCGGGTCAGATATAGGGCATCCCGTTTTTACTCAGGTAGGGGGGCGGGTAAAGACAAGTTTGATCAAGCAGAGAAAGCGGGTCCCTAGCCCATATTGAGTCATGGACCGAGCCATCTTGGACTTCAGACAACTTGCAAGCAGTAACTTTTCAGGGGCAAGGGCTGAGGGTACAATTATTTAATATCTACAACCCTAGTTCAGGAAGTGGCACTAATACCGTGCTAGAGGAACTAGATGTCAGATTAAAGCAGGAAACCGACCTTAGAAAAGGTGGGGAATACTCATTCGTCCTTTTAATGGGGGATCTAAATTGCCATCTTTGCTCACGCCTGATACCGGTAACTATAGACTGGGATCTTTGCCCACTCAGAAAAGGGCCACATTTTGAGCATAGCTCTGAGGGTACACTATTAACAAAATTAATAGGTAGTCACTCACTAGCACACACCATTGATTTGATAACCCCAGGACCAGAGGGCACTCAGATACCGACTTTTAAAGGAAGGGGATGTTCGTCTATTATAGACTACATTTTGATATCCACCTTTGCCAAACACTGGATCGGGAAGGTAAATACTAAATGGAGTCCCTTTAGTGATCATAATCATTTGTCCATGGAAATATTGTACAAGGGCTATACTAAAATGAATAAGCAGTTGGACACCATTTTACAACCTACAGATCAGGGAAGGCGTTTAAAATGGGCAAAAATCTATGCCCCTGAATTTTACACTGCACTGGTCGTAAAGGGGAGAAGGTGGGTGGAGGAATGTTTAGATTTCCAAGTAGAGGGAGTTGACCTAGTTGCCGCTTTTAGGGAACTAACCAAACTCGCTGACAAATTACTAGAGGCAAAAGGTCCTAGAAAATCAGGGACACATCCAAGATGGTTTGATGTAAATTGTGCACGAGCATTAAGAAATTTAAAAGCAAGTCTTAAGGCAAATCCAAGGGACATAGTGGAAGTGGCAAAGTGTAGAAAAATCTATAAAATTAAGACCAGAGAAAGGAAGTCCACTCTAAAAGCAGAACTATGGGCAGATTTAAGAGAGGCTGGAGAAAACAGGGACTTTACTGAATTTTGGAGGATCATAAATAGGCCCTGTTTTCATGACTGTACTACTCCAGTCCTCAGTACAAATATTCTCCCATAGCAATGGGTATCCCATTTTGAGAGCCTTTACAATCATTCTAAAGATTCTAAACAAGAAGGGGTATGGGTTGGAAATAGGAGTTGGGTGCAGGATTTTACACTCACTGAGATTACGCAGGCAATTAAACGGCTAACACCAAACAAAGCCCCTGGGCCCGACGGCACTCCCCCAGATCTGTACAAAAGCAATGTCGATCTATGGGCACCAATTTTAACGAGAGTGCTAAATGCAGCCATTAAAACAGGACTCCCGAGGTCGTGGTCCACTGCCCTAATTGTACCCATCTTCAAACAAGCATTTACAATGCAATGGTCTCGGCATTGGTAAAGTTAGAGCTATTGGCATTGTTATTTACAATGTCAATAGCTTAATCACTCTCAAATGCAAGACCTATTGCATTTGCACCCACACACAGAGCCACCTACACACACACTAATTAAGCTATTGACATTGTAAATAACAATGCCGTTTCTCTACAGGTTTTAAAAACAAAAACAAACAAAAATAATGTCATGAGCAATGCCAATAGCTCTAACTTTAACAATGCCGAGACCGTTGCATTGTAAATGCTTGTTTTTCTTCTCTGGGTAAGAAGGAAAAGACAGAGTCCTGTTACTTCTCTGCCGCCCGTCCTCGAACGCCAGGAACGCCGAGCTTTATTTATAGGCGATGGTAATTTCTTGCGTCCCGGGACGCATTTTCAAAATAAAAAATTAGGGGAACGGAATCCCTGGAATTGAAGAAGTAGGGGTACGCCGTGCCCTGCCGTTCCCCCCCACTTCGACCACTGGGTGTAAATAACATATTCACTCTTATTAAAGTGTAAGGTGTAGGGAAATCAGATTCATGTTGTGGTTTTGAGATATGTGACTGACCAGCCTCAACAAGAACAGACATACACTAACGCGAGCATTGCACCACTGAGAAGGGTCTCAAAGGAACAGAATCAAGGTGGGCTGCAAAAGGGTGAGTGGTTGAGATGAACAAAATGAGAACAACATTTTGAGGTAATATAATATACTACCATATAATATGATACGCACAGTGGAAATTGCTATTTATAGCGTTTTCACGTCTCAAAGAGCTAAAAGCAACTTTTTCAAAGAGATAGCAATGGGGCTTCCGCTTTTTAATGTTCCGGTAAAACAAATCAATTTATTTACTTTTTTTTTTTAAATTAAAGTAATTACCTTTAATACCATACTTGACAAAGAAGAGATGATGCGTGGTGCCTGCATTTTTAAAAATAGAATAAGCACGTTTCTCAAAATTAAGCTTCAGAGGAACGTCCTTTGGATGTAGTAACATTGGGCGGACAGAATGTTTTTTGTGTGAATCGAGGACAAATTTGTATATGACATATTAAAGCAAAATAGGGGAGAGGGAGAAAGTGGTCTGGGAAGAAGGTGAAATAACGCCAGTGATCACTGCCGATATACATATTTTCTATATAGGGTGCTTTGGCTGAATGCGCTACAAATGACAGGTGGTTCATATTTTTTAATGTCATGAATGACCATTTCAAGAGTCCATGCTACGCACTAAATTGTCTTCCTGCGATTGGTTGCAGATTTGACTGCGAAAGCTCCTGGTCATGGTATTTATTTGTTTGTTTCCGAAGGACTCAAATCTCTGATGGCACTGATCTGCGCAGCAGGCACGCAGACCCACTGGTCTGCTTTCCGCAGTTAACAGGAATATAATCACCCAGCAAACTGTTTGCTTACTTTATGGGGTAGGTGGCTTACTTTATGGGATAGGTGGGGATGAAAGGCTGAGCAGTACCACCCGGGATCGACCCTTTACAGACCAATCTCGTCAGCAAGTAAGTGAACCCACTGAGCTACCTTACAGCTACCTTACAGGGCCAGCTGGTCATGAGACCAAGCCTGGAGCAAGGGGCACAGGGTGATAGGCCGCACTCACCCCGGGGTGTCGTTTCATCTGCCTCCCCAGCGCGGAGAGCTTCTGGAGAATGTTCATGGTGTCTGGTGCCGGGTATCTCACGCCTCTTTTGTGTGGGTGCAACAGGCCTGTGGCCTCAGAGGAGGGGGGATGAGGAGGGCGCTGCCGGGCCTGCCTGCCTCCCTCCGAAGGAAGCAAGGCGGCTGGTGGGTGGATGTATCTGTGGAGTGCAGGGCCAGCTTAAGATAAAGAGACCTCCTTTCAGATGAGTGCATGGAGCCCCCTTATGGGCCACTTTTTCTGGTTGACATATGTTACGCAAACACTAATAAAATGTATAAACATTTATAAACAAATACTACAAAAGACAGGGAGAGCTGGGTCCCCTTTCGATTCAAAGGGGTGATATGTTCACACTCTGCCAGAGTGGGCGCGGTCACGGCAGGTGGGGTGGTTGGTGGAAGGGTATAGGTGATTGGGGGTGAGCGGGTTGATAAGAATGGGTGTAGTGTAGGGCAAGGTGTGCAATAAATACAATTTCGTTTTGTGTCATTTTTAGTGTGAATTATAGAAAGCAGTTAATAGCTTGTGTATTTGCTTGATGGATACTTGTGTAGTTTAGTGTATTTGAGGATCAATTCGTAGAAACTGCTGTGGCTGGAGTCCCGGACTTCCAATAGTGAAGTGGGGATCCACAGACAAGTTAAGAAGCACTGCTGTGAACTGTGGGTGGATACTGGTGGTGAGGTGGACAGGGTGGAGGATTAAGCTTATAACTTAAGCTACAAGCATGACGAGGGTTCTCTGGGTTAGGATGGGCGACCCAGCAACCAAAACAAGAATTGGTTTTAGGATACATTTTGTACCCTCTGCATTCGTAGTTTACTTCCCGCCCACGCGCCAGTTACCTGTTGAGCTCTTACAGTGTGTGGCGGCGTCATGAAAGTCATGGAGGCGGCCTCGGGGAGCTGGAATCCAAGCCCCGGTGCCCCTCTCTGCTTCCGAGTTGGGGCGTGTCCGGGCCAATGCAAATCTGCGCTCGGTTCCCGGTTCCCCAAACCGGATGTCAGCCATAGACCATGGCCGGGTGGGTCGGCGGGAGGCTGGTGATAGGCCACGGCTTCCGCGGGTCGCTGGAGGTCCGGGGCTTAGAGGTTTTGTGCCGATGGAATCATTAAGTGGCCATGGTTGGCCCGGGTGACTTCTTAGGCCGAATGCCGGCCTGTGCCCGCCTGCATCGAGTGAGGCAGCGAGAAGCCCAGGCACCCGCTCAGCCCCGGAGCACTTTCGGTTTCCATTCCCAGCTCTGCTCTCGTTTCCTAGTCTAAGGTTGGATACAGGGCGGAGTTATACTGGCCGGCAGCGGGTGCCATCTTGAGAGTGGAGGTTGTCGCGGGGCAGTCTCGGGTTTCAGATAAGGAAGCATCCCTCAACGTAATGTGGAGTTGTGAAACACACGCGGCATTTCATTGCGGGGCGTTACCAGTCAAGGGTTACCGGATCCGTACCGCGTGCGGATCGGTGTATCTGCTGGGAGTGACCAACTCCCCAAACAATTTAAACGGTAAACGGCGTCCGGCAGGACTCCAGCTTGTACCTGGCCAGTCAGTGCCAAACAGGACAGCAACCTACGCCAAAGGGTCTGGCAGTGCCGAGTAAACAATGAGAGATCTGGCGTTCCTGCCAAAACAGGTGACTACGGGTCTAGGAAACCAGGTTCGAGTCCCGGCGTCAGCTTTGCATCCTGGGATTCTGGACAACTCACTCAATCTCGCTGGGCTTAGAAATAAAATAAATAACACCCGATCTTGTGTAATGTAACCAGTGCTCGTTTAAAACGTTCCGATGCCCCAGGCAGAGTCTTCGTTCTATAAAACTGCACACCAGAAGCAGCGCTATTCACATGAAAAATATAGGAGCCTGCCGGTGTACCGCCAAGATAATACCCCTAATAAGCGCTAGCACAGCAGCCTTGACACTACAAAGGCCGCACTATAAAATCCTTGCCCAGGAGATCAGGTGAGGGAGCAACGCCGGGACACCACCGCCTTTCTCCGAGGCACAGCAGAAAATGCCTCGGAGAAACGCCACGTCCTTTTCGGATTTGGGGGCGTGTTTTGCTGTTGTCTCCTCCCTGAGACTTCTCGCAAAAAACACGCCCCCCGATCCGAAAAGGACGGGGCTTCAACGGAGTGACTGGACCTCTTCTCCAGTGGCTGGCCAGCATTTAAGAGGCCAGCCAATGGAGAACAGGAGAGAAGAGGGGCGGGTGCAAGCCCCTCTTCTCAAAGTCATTAAATCTCGGAGCGAGACTGCGCAAGCGCAGCCTTCGCAGCCGAGACCTAAAAAGGAAATAAGGACAACCCCCAATGCTACAGACCCATATCATTGATTGATGTCTCGGCCAAAATATTGGGGCGGGTGGTTTTAAATCGTTTAATGGCCTGGACTGAAGAGCATCATACAATAGTTGACACCCAGTATGGTTTCAGAGCGGGAAAATCGACCAGTGATCAATGCTTAAATTTATACCTACTGGTCGCCAAATATACTAGAGCAAGTAATGGTACCATTTATATGGGGTTTATGGACCTGGCGGCGGCCTTTGACAATGTGAATAGAAGCAAGCTCTGGGAAAGGATGAACTCTTTGGGGATTGACCGGGGACTGATAAACATCCTGAGAGAGCTACACTGGAACACTACAGCGAGAGTTCGCTATAGCATGGAGGGTGGGCAAACTGATTCCTTCCCATGTTCCAGTGGAGTATGGCAGGGGTGCATCCTTGCCCCCTTCCTATTCTCACTATATATTAACGACCTGGAGTCATCACTCATAGCCCAGGCAACTGATTGTCCCAGGGTAGGACAGCATCAAATACCAGTCCTTTTGTATGTGGATGACGCGGTCCTCCTCGCTCGGACACCGCAAAGTCTTCAAACATTGATCAATGGATTTGTAAACTTTATGGGAAAACTAGATCTTTCCGTAAATCTGAGTAAATCCTTTGCGCTGATCGCAGGCAAGAAACCGACTAAAAAAACGGTATTTAACATTGGGACACATACCATGGGTACTGTAACCACCTTCCCGTATCTAGGCCTACTATTTGATGGGAAAATCCAATTTGACACATTGCTGGAGGAACACTGTACCAAACTAGTTTCGTCATGTGGTGCAATTATGAATTTTGCCCAAAGACTGGGACGCTGGTCCCCTGAGCAAGTAATGAGCTTATATAGCTCAATAAGTATAGCCAAAGCATTATATGGAGCCGAGGTGTGGGGCTTCAGGGATGTTAAACAGCTACAATTAGAAGAAGATAAATTCATTCGTAGAATCCTGAAGATCCCACCCACAATACCAGCTGAAATTGCACATTCTGAACTCGGTATCCCATATATCGCAGATCAGGTTAAGATCAGACCAGTTTTGGCTTGGCTTAGCATCTGGGCTAACCCGGATGCTGAACTAAGCAAGGAAATTCTCACGGATTGTTTACAAAGGGACAAAGGAATGCTAATCCCATGGCTGAAATATGTTAAAATATCCTTAGAATCCGTAGGCCAGCATACCCTTTTTAGCACCCCTGCTCTAATCTCAAGAAATAGCAAATTACAAATTAAAAGATTATTGCTGGATAAATGGGAGATGCTCAGGGAAACTAAAGCCTTAACATTAAAACGTTCAGTTGTAGTGCATCGCCTAGTTAAAGACACAGTGGGTATGGAACCCTACCTATTCTTGCTGCATAATCAGCAGGAGAGATTTTTAATGTGTCGTTTTAGGCTCAATTTGTTGCATAATATTTTATCTTATCCGTCTGGTTTTACTGCAACTATTGAGCAGAAGGGTGCCTGCGGCTGCGACAATTTGTCTCCACAGGACACCCTTCATTTTGTATTATTGTGTCCATTTTATCGTTTCCCTAGGCGTATGTTTCTGGTCGATATTTTAAAACATGGAAAATTCCGTCATGCGAAAGTAGCCCTGTTGTTCCTACAAAGAGCAAATGACATGCATACTTTATGCTCAATAATAAGCTTTTTGAAAGCTGTAGTAAGATTAAGGAACACTAGAGACTAATCTATTTTTAATTCAACATTGTATTTTATAGGAATTGAAACAGTTTGGCCGATGGTTATTTTTATAATAATGAAATGTATAGATTATATGTGTGATTGTATTTTATAATATGTACTTTTTATGATGATTTTTTAAACCATCGAAATAAAGAATTTGAACTGAACTGAACTGAGGCAGCACCTCAAACAAATAGGCCCACTCTAGAAAGTCAAAAGTCGAGCACCAGACTCTGCATGGCGCCATGTGGAGGGGGCATTCTCCAGTACACAGAAGAATCGGCTTAAGTTAAGAGAGGTATTTCTGGCTGGCATAAATCCATTTTGGTCTGCGTGGACCAGCTGTGGAACTAAGGGAGCCAGACGGTCTAAGATCTTAGAGAGTATTTTATAATCTGCCTTTACAAGCGCTAACGGTCGGTAGGATTCTAACGCCTCAGGGTCCCTACCGGGTTTGGTTAATGATATGAGTAATGCTTTGCATAGTGTTGGTGGAAGGCAGGCAGCTTTCATGGCTTCGTCATAAAACATTTTCAGACGTGGGGCATGGGTCTTGTAGGTTTCGGGCGGTAGCCCATTGCGTTCTGGGCTCTTACTCATGGCAAGTCTACTAATCACCTCCTTAACCTCAACGAGTGTAATATCTCTGTTTAGTTACTGCCTCTGTTCAGGCGTTGCCTGAGGAAGGGTCACACTGGCTGCTGCACCAGCATGTGTACTTTGATCTCACTGCAGTGTGGTCAGTCAGTCTTGAGAAAGCCCACGTTTGGCCCTTTAAGGCTTCTGATTCACAAAAGGAGCTCCATAGCCACTCTGTGTCAAAAATAATGTTGTGGATTTAATATTCAGTATAATATTGAAGACCTGTGCCCTATTATTACATATCTAGGAAAGGAATGTTGAGCTCAGTTTTCACAACTGTATCATGCAGGAAATGCAGGATAAACTATATTAAAACTCTTTATGTGAGTAATTAACAAAATCTGCACAATATAGACATTGGGTCCAAAGGCTTCTACTGATTTTGGTTCACTTTGAATTAGAAAGAGGTATCATGAAAATAGCACTTTAATATATTAATAAACTCAATCTAGGTGGTAGTATTATAATATACAACCGCCCCTTTATCTGTGCAAAAATGCAAATTAGTTGGCACTGCGATAGTATACTTCTTTTTTTACAGCAGTGCACAACACTTAACATTGCCATATGGTAATTAGATGAATTTATGTAGATGGAAATAGTAATTAGCCTGTAAAGAAAAATATGCTAATCACATTCATTCTGGATTTCTGCTGAGCTCCTATTAAACTATGCCTGGGCTATAATGTTGCCCATCTCTAGTGACATAACCCAAATACCAGGGGTGTAACACAGGCCCCCGCAGTCCCCCGCAGCCCCCGCAGTGTGGAGGGCCCCCAAGCTCCAGGGGGCCCCCTCAGCACAGCATTACGGCCGGAGAGCTCCTGATAGAGTCCGGAGGGGGCCCCTCCAGGTACCTTGCAGGGGAGGCTCCTCAAATTTCATTATGCCACTGCCAAATACATCCCACATTCGCAGTGGCTCCTTCGCTATGGCGGAGGAGTATTGTCCCCCCCCTTCCAGCAGTGTAAAAAAGCAGGAAAAAAAAACGATAATAAACCCAGATTTTTTTATCGTTTTATTTGTTTCCTGGCTGAGTCCAGGGGGCAGGGATAGAGGGGTTGACGGGCATCAATGGGGAGTGGTGAGCACTGCTATCAGTGCGCATGATGGTTTGGTCAGCCATCTCAGGCCGGCCAAACTGTCATGCGCACTGAAGCTGTCTCCAACCCAGCTGCTTTGCTGGGTTGGAGACAGCAAAACAAAGGCTCCCAGTCTCCATGGGAGCGCAAAGGCCAATCTTGTAGCCAATCTTGTAGCTGCTCTAATGCATGAGAGCAGCTTCTGAATTGTCCGCAGGGGAATCTGGGAGCCTGTGCCTGCAGTGGAGGCACGAGAGGAGCAGAAGACTGGCGATGCGGTGAGATGCTGGCAGCAGGTAAGTTCTTCTTTTTCACCACTTTTTTGTTGTTGTCGTCACCTTTCCACCAACCCCCCACACCCCCCACCCCTCTCCTCTGACACCAGCCGCTCCTGACCATAGTCTCTATATTCTCTACCCCCAGAAGACGAATTTACGTGGATTGCCAACATAAAATTCCCAATCACTTTACAGGCAGGCCTTGGTGCACCAACTGCGGCTCATACACACTTGCATTTGGTGATTTAAAGGAATAAAGACCTAGCCAAATAGGAAAGAAGGATAGCATTTCAGGTTGCCTTGATGTACCTTATGACCAATAACCAAAATGCTCAGGATACAGCGATTTTAAGGTTTTCTGGCATAGCAGTCAATGCTAGAGTTCATTGGAACATGCCCTCATCTGTCCTCAGGACAGGACAGCCAACTCCCACAAATGCCTCCTGCTGGACTTACAAAGTGAGCCTAAATTATGCAAGTACTGCTCGCTAAATCTGCGCTTTACAAAAAACAGAGCCTGCTCCATTACCAACCAGGAAAGACCTCTACAGACATCAACATCTAAGACCTTTTTGGGTATGCTCATCAACGCAAGGTCTCTCATAAAACATAAAATAGAATTTGCTGAAATGATGACTACACAGAAGATACATATGGTCTTCATCACCGAAACCTGGGCATTTGGAACATCTGACCTAGATCTAGTTTTAGCCATTCCTGCGGGTTTCGCGATCCTCAGAGGAGATCGACCAGACAAACGGGGCGGGGGTCTAGTCATTATCTATAAAGATAATTTGGCAATTAAAGGATCCACTACGGGAAGTAGTCCAGATTGCGAAATGCTATCTTTCAGGATTACCCTAAGCAAAAATTACACGTTTAAAGGACTCCTGTTATGGAGACCCCCTGGCCCAAAAAACTGTTTTGCGAACGTCATTAGCCCCTTTAATGAATCTAGCACTGATACGGGTGATTTTGGGAGATTTTAACTATCACCTAGAAAAACTAGAGGACTATAAAACAGCCTCTTTAGTGGACATGATGATCAGCTTTTCTCTGAGACAGTTGGTTGAGCACAGTACGCACAATGAAGGACACACATTAGATGGCATCTTTACATCAAACCCTTCTTTGAAAGTCTTTGTGGTTCTGCTTATCACCTGGTCAGACCATAAAGCCATAATGTTTTCAGTAACCACCGCACATCATTTACCGCATCCCCACAATATTCGTAGTTCACTAAAAGGTCGTGATTGGAGGAATATCGATCCTCAGGCACTGCGGACATATCTAACCAATTCAAAGCCCAACCTGACAACTGAGGCTAACTCGGCTGCATGTAGATTTGCCGACTGGATCAAAGCAGCAGTTGACACCATAGCCCCAGAAAACTCTTTCTCCACTAGGGAAAAAAAACCTTCTGAACCATGGTTCTCTGACGCATTGAGAAGTCAGAAACAAGTATGTAGAAAGTCAGAGAGACGGTGGAGAAGGAACTACGGCATATTGGATAAAACCAAATATGCTCAAACGCTGTCTGACTACAAGAAAATGATAGTAGAAAAAAAAAGCAAGTATTTCTCGACAAAAATTCTTCAGGCTAAAAACTCTAGCAAAGAACTCTTTACAATAGTCCAAAGCCTAGGCAACATACCAGAACCAATCAGCATGGACAGCAGTGAGGAATTCTGTAACTCTCTAACACGGTTATTCAAGGATATAATGAAGACCGTGTATAGGTCCCTTACTGACAGATTAACAAAGAAGGGACAGTGGGCTTTTGGGAAGGTCAAACATAAATGCCCCAGGGAAAGTCAAGAAAAAAAAGTGTTATGCTGTTCCTACAAAGTGAGAGTCAGACAAAAGGAATATAAGCCAACCTGACCAGAATGGTTCAAAGTTGGAAATCCATTATATTGGATTATAATGCCCTCATGCACCCAGTAGGGTGTCATGCTTCATCATCGGGCTGCTCCTCGTCGGGTGGGCGGTGCAATACCCGACGGGCTCCCTATAATAGGGGCACTTTAGCGGAGATCTTTTTCCAACAGCCGTTTGGTGCCGTGGGGGTGAGGGTCATAGTAATTGTTGATGAATGAATATGTTAGGTGAGTATAAAATAGGGTTGGGAGTACTAGCGATGAGAACTTTAATCAATGGGTCTCCTACCCTAAGTAAAAACAATTAATATGCCGCTGTGCTGAGGTTATGTGTAAGGTTAGGCGCTCTTTTTTTTTTTTGTAAAACCGTTTTTATTGCAGAACAGTATTATCAGCAGCGTACATTCTTACTTTTCCTGCATCGCTTTTACCAGCGCCATATGTCTCGTGGTCATTTAGACAGCCGTACACAGCTCATGAGCCCACATCCCGGAGGCCGGGCAGCGACGTTCAGGGTACCATTATACTGAACTATATTTGAACTGTACTTGTGTCACTAACATGGTAGGGTGTCTACGTTCCGCTTTAGAGTTTTCCTCCCCCCCGTCCCCCTCCCCAACACTGCCCCTCCCCCATCCCCATCCCCTACCCCCCTCCCTCCCTCCCCACCGCCCGTGCCCACGCCCGCGACTGCGACTGTTCCCGGTCTTAGTGTTTGGTCTGGGGTACATTTCAGAAGTACATAACCATTCACTGTGTTTGTGTGGGTGGAATGCTCCGGAGGACTCCCTCGGGCTCGGATGGCGTCTCGTCCTCCTCCATCACGCTATTGCGCAGGGCCTGCACCAACCCCTCCCTGAGGTTAGGCGCTCTTATTGGTAAGAGGTCAACATGTTTCTCGCCAAGTGAAAAGTCTGTGGACAATTCGTCAGGACCAAGGCGGATTCTATCTACAACATAAAACTAAGATGGTGATGTGGCTCAACACTTACACCACCCATTCAACTAACTAGTTGAGTACCTGGTAGTATGGGAACTACCTGCTTGGAAAGAAAATATCACACTGGTTAGGGAGGTACAATATGTGCTGTGTGTATTCTCTCATATTCCCTGTGAATCTGACTCTCAAAACTCAGTGGTGTTCATAAAACCAGTTTAAAAACAAGGTGCCAACAGTGAATGCACATGGTGGGCTAGCGTGAACTTCGGCCCTTGTGGCACAAAACAAAGTTACAGAGAGACTCAGGACTCACCCTAATCATTGGATTTACCAGGCTTCAACAGTAACCAGTAGGTCATACACGAGGAGTTCCTCATGTACTGGAGCGAGTGAGTGGAGGAACATTTTTTTATATGTTAGCATTGATGAAAGGTGGAGACATCATACAGGTATAGAACAGTACAAAAGGAACCAGTTCACACCTATTGTATAACAGCCAATCTGTTCATGACTATCTATTTCACATTACAGTCGGTGTATTAAACTGAAACTTAACCGGCCCATTCACCACCAAGCATCCAGTGCCTGATCTCATATGTGTGCTGGCGGCCACTCAACAGAGAACAACCATCTGTTGATGTTGTAGTGTGTGCTAGAGGCTGCTCACTGTAGAAGATCCGTCTATGGGTTTTGTTAAGTTATGGTGGTCAAAACATAGTCACTACCTCATATGTGTGTTGTGACTACGCGCTGCTCAATGTTAGCCATGCACAGTGGAGGCATTAAGTTCAGCGGTGTAAATAGCGGGAGGAGGGAAAGGAATTCACTCATAAATGTTATCGAGTTATGCTGGCTCCAACCCCGTTACTACCCCGTATGTGTGCGATGGCATCTACTTTGCTATATGTCAGCAGCGTCCAATG
Source organism: Triturus cristatus (assembly GCF_964204655.1). NCBI lineage: Eukaryota > Metazoa > Chordata > Amphibia > Caudata > Salamandridae > Triturus > Triturus cristatus. Next base: position 450,884,055 of record NC_140593.1, on the reverse strand, counting down.
AAGGCATCAATTGCAACGGAAAGATAGGAGAGAGCGGTGCAGTAATTCAATACATTCCCAAAGGTGTGCAGGATATGTATAATCGCGCCTCTCTCAAAAGAAAAGGGGGGAGTTGGGGGGTTCCTTGCAAAAACCCCTTTTCCCGGTACTCATGTGTGTGCCAGTCGCACATTGCCTGGAGACCTACCCACTTCTACCTGGTCCGGGTGGTGTGGTGGTGTGAGCCCGCACCGAATAGATCTGTGTGGTTCAGTGCTTCCGGGAGGCGGGGTGCACGTTACGATGAGCACTGGTGCGCATGAAGCCAGTCCCAGTTGGCGGCCATATTGGAGGGATGAGTGTAATGAAAGGTAATGTGGGCGCCATTACTAAGTGGTGTAAAAAGGTTATGGTCCACGCATTGTATGTGTACTGGTGAGTACCCAGTGCCTATAAGGGACGTGTTTCTCCATTATTCCCTCAATGAACAAGGAACTTGAATTTATGCAGATACTTGTGTTAAAAAATTTCCCAAAATTTGCCCCATCTGTGCACAGCAGGAAGAATCTAATCTGAAGTGGGTTATGCCCTCAACGCACTCCAAGGTATGTCTTCATTTAATCCTTGGGTGTGTGAAGATAATCGATGTACCCATCTCTGCTCCTTCAAAAAAATAGCGTTTTTGGTAATTTTGGTTGATGCTTCCAGGACAACCCATTTCAGTGAATCAGGTGAATGGCGCTATTCCAGGAAATGAGTGATCATCCCTACATATTTTAAATTGCAGGGGCAAGTGATCATATAGATGCAGTTTGGCGTATTGCAATTGGTGTGTGACCGCAATTCCCAAGTAAAGGAATCAGAGACGGTTATGGTCTTTTGTACAGAGGTGAATGCGCAAGCCATACAAGACCCACAGGGGTAGTGGCCTTTAATCGGTGGTAGGTCCCATATGGTTCTTTGGACACCTACTGTCGGTGCCTTAGGCCTAGTGTGAATTAGCATGTCCTTCAGATTTCGTGAACGTTTAAAAGCGAAGCGTGGTAGCTCTAATTCCATGGAACCAGTGTTTAGTATGCCCCAATGTTTCCTGATCACTTTCGTCAAGCAGGTGTTAATGTGGTGACATAGGTGAGGGTATCTGTGGGGATTTTTACTCTCTGTTCCAGAGGCGCTTCACGATTATTGTTCCTTGCCCTCTTTTTGGACAGTGCTTTGTGGAGGATACTGGCGTACAGCCAGGTTTTTTGCTAATGTTTCTGCCTCAATTCTGTAGTCCTCAAGATTGCTGCAATTTCTTCTCACCCTCAAAAATTGCCCAAAGGGGAGATTTTCTTTTAAGGCGCATGGCTGGTGACTACTGAAGAGCAACAGACTATTATGATCTGTTGCTTTTCGGTACATAGTGGTAGTCAATTTGCCCTGTTCGAGTTTGATCGTAAGGTCTAGGAAAGGTATATGGTTGTGAGAGATAGTGCTAGTAAATCTCAGGTATGGATTCAGAGTATTTATCCAGACACAAAATTCATCACATGATGTTAAGTCACCTGACCAAAAGATGAGAATATCATCTATGAATCTCTTCCATAGACGTATGTTCGAGCGATAAGGATTGGAGTCATGGAGGATGAGCTGACCCTCAAAAGCTGCCATGTACAGACAAGCTACGCTCGGGGCAAAGGTACTCCCCATGGAAGTACCTTGTGTTTGATGATATATTTGCCCTTTGAACTCGAAGATGTTTTCAGTCAGCGCTAGGATAGCGCATTCCAGAACAAAGCTGGGTGGTGTCGGGGAATCCCAAGCAGCCAAGCTCAAGGCCTCTTCTATCACATCTAGAGTTGCTCTTTGTGTGATGTTAGTGGAGAGCGCCTCCACATCTAGAGTGATTAGGAAATTGATGTCACCCATGGGCTAGAATTCAGTCAGTAGGCGTAGCACATCAGTGGTGTCCTGTATGTAAGATGGTGTTTGCCTGACCAGTGGTTGTAAGAAATGGTCACAAAATTGTGACAATGGTTCGAGTATGGAATCGATACCCGACACAATGGGGCGACCAGGTACTGGAGTGGTACCCTCATGTATTTTAGGTAGAATGTAAAAATACGGGTTCCTGGGGTCTTTTTTAATAAGAAAGTCTGCTTCCTTCTTGCTTAACCAGCCCTGACTTTCAGCTGAGAAAACCAGCGCAGTTATGGTTGTGGTTAAGCGTGTTACAGGACTACTGGTAAACTACTGGTAATGGGAGTGTAGTATTGTCGATTACTCAGTTGTCTCAGACAGTGGTGGCCAAGATTACTGTGGCACCCCCCTTATCCGCTTGTTTGATGGTGATTGAGGTATCATTCGCCAGGGATGTGACAGCCGCCAACTCTCCTCTGGCGATGTTGCAGAAATGTCTAGAATTAGACTCCCCATGTAAGTCTTTGAGAACCGCCTGCTCAAAGGTGGCAACCTCGTGGGGTTCCATGCTGGTATTGGGGGTGAATGTGGAGGGATTATGTAGGCCTGAGTCGGTCACTTCTGGAGTAGGAGTCTTGTAAACAAAGCTTTTAGGCGCACTTTGCGAAATAATTTTTGCAGTTCACATTGTTGTTGGAACTTATCCACCCTAGGGGTAGGCACAAACCCCAAGCCTTTTTGTAGGGCTCTTTGTTCAGTAAGGAGCCTGGGAGATAGATTAACAATCAGATTCTCTTCTTGGTGTAACTCCGGGTTTCCACCACACGTTGCTGTGGTTCTTCCTATTGTACCCTCTTCTCTTGTTGATGTCCTCTTCTTCGCCCACGCCCTTTGCCCCAACCTCTGCCTAAAAAAGGTTGGCTCATGCCAGGTGGACAGAATGGTGGCGGGCCCTGAGGGAACATGGGGTATTGCCAGTACGCTGGTCCCTGATAATGGGGCATGGGGAACCCTGAGAAGCCTTGCCGGCCACCTCTCCTACCTCTCCTTGCCTGATTATTGCTCCAGTTCTCTGTGCTGGAATCACTATTACTGGATGAGCCCTTCCTGGTGGAATTTGAACTTGTGTCTGAAATGTTATTGGTGCCAGGTGGGACAAAGTCCTGTTTGAGAGATGGGTATATATTTTCCTTATCGAATCCACGAATATCTTTTTGTAGTTTCACTACTTTTTGTTTCATAAGATATTCCTTATGTTCTGCAATTTCATTATTCAATTCTGTTGGCTTGGATTTGAAGGTGGTCATTGGGACAGAGCTCTTCAGGGTGCTTTCTGCTGTTTGGATCCTTGCTAGTAATTCATCAGCTAGCCTTTTAGCTGTGCTGATTGTCAATATAAGTAAGTCCCACCTGCATTTCCACGACACTTGGGACCATTCTGTCTTGAATATACCATCATCAAGGAAAATGTGGTGAACGTTTTTAACAATTAGGCCATTGGGTGCTATATTGGCCCCCAAATATTCGCTCATTAATGCACCATGTACAGTTATCTATACTCATTCTCTCTTCATAGATGTAAGGGACTGCCAGTCCTCCGATTGGCTCTCTGTCACTGCACCACCTTCTGCTCCCAGAATGGATGGTGTCCACAGTATCTCTGCAGCTAAGTCATCTCCATAACTCAAACCCTGTCCCTCCATGTTGTAGAGGTCAGGAAATTGTGTAGGAGAAACAGTAAAAACTCGGACGCTTAAGGGACACAGACTAAAGTCTAGTAGTGTCAAGATGATCAGTAGGGGTACAAAACCAATTTTACCCACCATAAAGGTCCCACGGGGTTGCCCGTGCTGAAACCGATTAACAAAGAAGGGACAGTGGGCTTTTGGGAAGGTCCAGCATAAATGCCCCAGGGAAAGTCCAGAAAAAAGTGTTATGCTGTTCCTACAAAGTGAGAGTCAGACACAAGGAATATAAGCCAACCTCACCAGAATGGTTCAAAGTTGGGAATCCATTATATTGGATTATAGTGCCCTCACACACCCAGTAGGGTGTCATGCTTCATCATCGGGCTGCTCCTCACCTAACATATACATTCATCTACACTTACTAGGCCCCTCACCCCCACGGCACCAAACAGCAGTGTAAAAAGATCTCCGCTAAAGTGCCCCTATTATAGGGAGCCCGTCAGGTATTGCACCACCGACCCGACGAGGAGAAGCCTGATGATGAAGCATGACACCCTACTGGGTGTGTGAGGGCATTATTATTATTATTATTATTATTATTAACAGATTTGTACAGCGTGTAGCTGCCCCAGCAACGGGGCGTCCCAGCGCTACCCAAAAATACCCGTAAGTAGTGACAGCCCGGGAGGAGGAGAGAAAGTAACGCCGGGACAAGCCAGGTCTTTATGGCTTTCCGAAAAGCTAGGTGATCTTGGAGCCCTCTAATAGCAGTCGAAAGGAAGTTCCAGAGCTTGGCCGCCAAGACTTTAAAAGAACGACCACCAGCTCTGGCTCTTAAAACTCTGGGGGTGCATGCCAACCCATGGTCAGCTGACCGCAGGAGACGGCTCGGGATGTACGGTGTTAGCAAGTCTGCTAGGACCGGGGGAGCTTGTTGAGTCAAGATTTTGTGAGCAACGCATAGTGTCTTGAACTGGATTCTTTTCTCTACCGGTAGTGTCTTGCTCTTCGACTCCTGGGGATCGGATCGATGCTCAATATGGTCCACCTCTCGATAGCTTCAAGTCTGAGGGCTATTATAGCGCAGATCAGTGAAGCGATCGAGCGAGAGAAGGAAAGGGAGGGGACAGCGGGCAAGGAGACCTGAAACGACACAAGAAGACAACAACGTTATAATCCTAGCGTCCCCACTACTCTCCTTCTACCCTGACCCCGGGTGCAAGTGTTCTTGTTAAGGGTAATCACCTGTAAAGAAAAAGACGCATATGTGTGGCTCCTGGGTGCAGATCACGCTCTCTGCCCTAGAACCTGAGACCAGTCAGACCAGGCCTCTAGAACTCCAGTGCATACATGAAACACTAAGATGGAGAAAACAGCGTTATTACCAGGTTTTATCTGCGTAACCCCGGCCCCGTGTGACCCGTGCTCTTTATCTGACCTACCCAGATTTATCTCTGATCATACATCACTGGGGTTGTATGAGATTGTGTCATCTCACCCACAATCCCCTGTTAAGAAAACACAACAAAATAATGATTAGTTATCACTCATCCATGGAGATGAAATGGGACCATGCCCATTGGTTGACGAACAATTCAGGCGGAACACACAGACAGTCTTTGTTCATTCCACATCATGTTCGTTTCTCTCCCACACATTTTAAACAGCGTCAAACAAATATATTTCCTAGGACCAGGCACTGGTATCCCTTCTACTTGCAAGAGCCGACAAACGTGTGGCTCACCAACGAGGAGGAACACCTAGTGCACAGAACGGAATATCAGGCAATGAATGAGGCGCTTTCCTGAAGCCCTCGAGCCTTACACCCCCTCTGCGTTTGCAGGGTGTTTGAATGTCTCCCCCACGACCTTCACAAGCCCAGGGTGGCCTTTGAGAGAATCCCACTGGTGCACTGCACCCTTACCGTACCGGATCAAGCCTGCCAAATTAACATGTTCTTCCCGGCAACGCCTCACCAGAACTCTGAGAATGGCCGCTTTTCCTATGTCCCAGTGGGAAGGTATCCGCTTGCAATCACCGGAACAGACAAAGCGGGAATGGAACAAACTCTCCCGTCTCAGATTTGTTTGCGAACTCAGAATAATCGGCACCGCCGCCAGGGTGGAAGCGCTCTATGAAGCCTTCCGCTCCTGCGCGCATCTACCGTCTTGCCGCTCCTGCTCGTGGGAAGTGTAGTTCTTCCGCTGTACACGCAGTACCGCAGCGTGTTAAAGCGTATTTCTTCCGCGGACTCGCAAAAGACCGACAGGGTAGTAGGGATCCTGACAGGTAGCCAGTGTAGTTTAGGTAGAAACCTAGACACTGAACAAAGTTTCGGAAGCGCCAGTAGAGTACGTGCTGCTGCGTTTTGTATTCTCTGAAGGCGCTGAATACAGGATTTGTTGGCACCTAAATATAGGGAATTGCCATAATCCAGTCTAGATAAGATAGTAGCCTGTAAAATAGTCAGCCGGACTTTGGGCTTGAAAAAGCCAAGGAGAGGTTTTAACCCTCTCAGGAGCCCGAAGCAGGTACCTGCGACTACTTTGCATTGAGCGTCAAAAGAGAGACCTCTATCAATCCAAAAGCCCAGGTTCTTGACCGCCTCCTTCGGCAGGGGTGCTGGTTTTAGTTGGTCTGGCCACCATTGTTCTGACCACATATCTCAGTCTCTTCCGAACAGCAGAATGTCCGACTTACTGGCATTTAACTGCAAGCAGTTTTATAATCCAATATAATGGATTCCCAACTTTGAACCATTCTGGTCAGGTTGTCTTATATTCCTTTTGTCTGACTCTCACTTTATAGCAACAGCATAACACTTTTTTCTTGCCCTTACTGACAGAGACACCGATTCAATTATAAATACATCAACTGTTGCGTCCTCCACACCGTCTAATTTGTTTGCTTCCTTTGATCCACCGAATATAGAACAGATATCCCAGATGGTTGGACCATCAAATTCTGGAGCTACGGGGAGGAGCCTAGCGCTTGACCAAGATGGCCGCGTGAGCTTAGAGCTCCCGAGACCCTCGCGCCCTCCGTCGACTATCCTGTCTCTAATCCTGACGGTATGCATGGCACCGTGTTGCTGAGTTGTCAGGGAGGCGATTGATACTATCCGCGGTCGGATTGCCCATCGGGAACCGGACTTACGACGGGCGAAAGATTGCGGCCTAACTCCCGGAGATGCCAGGGGCTAGAGTTGGCAGGATGCCCGACTCCTAGTTGATCAACAACGGCCTGGTGAGGTGTGAACTGTCGGACGGAGGCCCTCGCTCTTTCACTTTCGGTTTCGTTCCCTTTGTCTGCCCGGACACTGTAGAGCTCTGGGTGGCTTTATAACCCCAGGGACGCTCGGCGGGCTACTCTGGCAGCACAAGGCGGACCTGCTCACTCCTTATTCCTCTCTCTGAGAGGGAGCGGTCTTCACTGCATTGGACTGCCTGGAGTCCATTATGTCGGGCAAAGCAGAAGGGGATCGGTTGAAGACTAAGTCCACCAGGCGGGGAACGTATTCTCAAGTCAACAGTATGGACCGCTACGCCCTCCTGAAAACATCGCCGAGTGGACCGAGCCAGGCGCCGGATGCCCAGAAGGAGGACTCGCCTGGGACACCGGAGCTATCCCTGCAGGATGTCATGGGCGCGCTTGACGGGATGCAGACCTCGATGGGGAGGCAATTCGAGGCCCTGGCGCATAAGGTGGATGCCATCCTGGTGGATGTCAATTTGATCCGCTCGGACCTGGGCAAGACAAACGAACGAGTTAAGAACCTGGACCACAAGACCACGGGCCTCGCTGATGATGTCGCGGATTTGCAGAACGAGGTCCGGAAGCTGAGGGCCGAGAGTGACCTCGCCGCCCGCCGGCTGGAGGACTTCGAGAGCCGGTCCAGGCGCAATAACGTGCGCGTCATCGGGGTCCCGGAGTCCTCGGATGAGGCTTCGACGGACCTGCTTGTGGAAGATTTGGTCCTCAATCATCTTAAGCCTAAGGGCCTTGGAAAGTTTTTTGCGGTGGAAAGGGCCCATAGGGTGCCGGGCGGGCGGCCCAAGGCGGGTGCCCCGCCGCGGCCGATTGTCGCCCGGCTCTTTCACTTTCGAGATCGGGACGCTATCCTGCAAGCTTCGAGGGTGACGGGCCCAGTCCCCTTCCAGAATGCGTCGGTGAATTTTTATCCGGACTTCACCCAGCATGTGCAGAGACAGAGGCAGAGCTTCCTGGGGGTGAAGCGGAGACTTCGGGAACTGGACCTGAAGTATGCCATGCTTTTCCCCGCCAGACTACGGGTGGTGCATGAAGATCGGACATTCTTTTTTGACTCTCCTGTTATGGCCGACGAATGGCTGGACACTTTGCCCCGGCGACGGACCGGGGACGACACAGCCGAGCATGGAGACAGTGGCCGGAATGGACAGGGCTGATATCTCAAAGCCGACCTGACTTGATTTAACCATACTTGAAGATTTGAACAGAGTGCAGTAACTGTGGAGGGTTGCGGGAGGACGAGGGGTGCTCTTTTCCTCCCTTAGGGTACTTTTTGTAGATTTTTGTTTTTGTAGGGCGACAGGCACACTGCAAGTTGGGGGGGCTTTTTAAGCTGCAGCAGGGGTGCAGGGTGGGGGGAGTTTTTGGGATTTTGAGTTTGTTGTTGGGGGGTTTATTTCTGCAAGGCATGATGATTATCCTCAGGGCTGTTCCATGGTGGCGCCTCGGGTGTGGGGTGGGCCTCTTTCCGTTTGAGGATGGGGGGTAGAGGCTTAAGTGTTATAAGCTGGAATGTTAATGGTTTGGGGGATCGCATCAAGAGGGGGATTGTGTTGCAATTTTTGAAACGCTCAATGCCAGACGTTGTCCTGCTGCAGGAGACGCATCTCATAGGCAATACGTGCTATGCCCTGAATAGGAAGGGGTATAAATTCATTGCACACTCTGGATTCTCTTCTGGGTCCAGGGGTGTGGGCATCCTCGTTAGAGCATCGCTGCCTTTTGAGGTGGACTCCACCATTGTTGACGATAGGGGGAGGTTTGTGGCGGTGGCGGGGCGGTGGGAAGGAAGGACTTTGGTTTTGGTTTCAGTTTATGTCCCGCCGGCCCTGCAGGCCTCCACATTTGCTGAACTGGGCAGGGCTTTGCTGACTCTCCCGGGGGGAATGCTGGTAGTGGGAGGGGACTTCAACGCTGTGGGTTCCGGACTGTTGGATAGATACCCGCCCAGGGACACAGGGGGGGCTCAGAAATGGCTTCCAGACTTCCTGGATACATTTGGTCTGATAGATTGCTGGAGGCTCCGGCACCCCACACGGAATCAATACACGTTTCACTCCGGGGCGCATGGTAGCCTCTCCAGGATTGACTACCTGCTCACTCTGGCCGCACATGCCTCGTTGATATCCGAGGCGAGGCACATGGCACGCGGTATCTCTGATCACTCGCCAGTGTGGATCCGGCTGGATCTAGGTCGGGAGGGAGGAGGGAGGGTGGCCCCCATCAACCCATGGTATTTCCGAGACCCCAAGATGCGCAGCGCCCTGGTAAAGAAGGTAGATGATTACTTTAAGGACAATCGGGGAACCGTGGACTCGACGGTGTCGCTGTGGGAAGCTTTTAAGACCGTGCTTCGGGGGGAAGCCCTTTCCCTTGTGGTGGCTGCCAAGAATCGGAGGGATGGCGAGGTGCGGCAGGTGGAGGAGGAGATTGCGGCCCTTGAAGGGGATATGGAGGAGGAGGTTACAGAGTCCTCATTGCATGAGCTTTGCCTGAAGCAGGCGGAGTATAGGGACCTGGTGACGAACGCCGCTAAGACCCTCAGCAGGGAACAACAGGGCCGCCTGTATGACGTTGGGGATAAGGCAGGGAAACTCCTGGCGTGGCTGGACAGGAAAGAACGGGTCAATAGAGTGGTGCCAGAGTTGATTGGAGAGGGTGGAGAGGCGATCGTGGAACCTGAGGGGATTGTGAAGGGTTTCGCGGAATATTTTCATAGGGTTTATTCCTCTGTGTCGGACAGGCCGCCCGAGGACTCGTCTGATCTCCTCTGAGATATCGAGTTGCCCTGCCTCTCTGACGTAGATAGGGACGATTTGGATGGTGACCTCACGGTTGACGAGGTGGCGGGGGCGATTCGCGCGTTGAACTCGGGTAAGGCCTCTGGACCGAATGGACTGCCGATCGACCTGTACAAACTGTTCCCGGATAGGGTCACCCCTCATCTGCGCGCCATGTTTTTGGAGGCGCGGGGGGATGGGATCCTTCCGTTGGACCAGCGGCTGGCGTCGATCGTGGTCATACATAAAGAGGGTAAACCCCGAGATAGCTGCTCCTCCTATCGGCCCATTTCACTCCTCAACGCTGAGCCGAAAATTCTGGCCAAACTCCTGGCTACCCGTTTGATTAGGGTACTAGGCGATTTGGTCCACCCGGATCAATCTGGCTTTATCCCGCACCGAAATACAGCATTGAACCTTAGGCGTCTTCATGGCGTCATCGCCAGGGCGGGCACGCTGCGTGAACCGGCTGTTGTGGCATCTCTTGATGCCACGATGGCCTTTGACACGGTGGAGTGGGCATACTTATGGGCCGTGCTGGCCAAGTTTGGTTTCGGTCGCGGTTTTGTGAGTTGGGTTCGGTTGCTGTACGAGGGGCCACTAGCGAATGTGGTGGTGAATGGACGGGCATCTACTCCGTTTCAGCTTGGTAGGGGTACCCGGCAGGGCTGCCCCCTGTCGCCTCTGTTGTTCGCCCTCGCCCTTGAACCGTTGGCTGCGTGGATACGTTGGCACCCGGATATACGGGGCCTTCGGTGGTCGTCTGATCATGAGGACCGTATTTCGCTCTATGCCGATGATATCCTGCTGTATCTTGCCTCACCTAAGAAGTCACTTATAGTGGTCTGTGACGTACTCGCATCGTTCGGTAGGAACTCGGGGCTTGTGATTAATTGGGGCAAATCGTACTTGTACGTTCTTAGTGGCGAGGTCCCACCGATCCCTAGAACATGTTCGATACAGGTTGCCCAGCAGGGTTTTGTGTATTTGGGGATTTTTATATCCTTGGATCCTGCTGTGCGCTATGAGAGGAATCTGCTCCCCCCCTTGGCACGCTTGAGGCGAGATGTGGAAGGTTGGCGGAGGCTGCCGCTCTCCCTCGTTGGGCGTGCGGCCCTGTTTAAAATGATGTCTCTTCCCCGCTTCCTCTACGCTCTCCAGAACACCCTGGACTGGGTACCGGCCAAATACTTTCGGGAGGTCGAAGGCCTCCAAAGGACGTTGCTGTGGGATGGGCGGCCGCGAATAGCTATTTCAAAGTTGACGCTCCCATGGTATGATGGGGGCATCGCGCTCCCAGACATCCGACGGTACTATTGGGCCACGCAGCTGAGCGCGATCAACCATGGGTTTTATGGCCCGGCCCTCAGCCCTGGGTATGCCATGGATAGGTGGCTGCTGCGCGGCGGCAACTACTACAGGGCGTTGTATTCGCGGTCCCTAGACTCGTCCCTCACGGGGCCCACAGGTGTGGCGGAGCGCGTATGGAAGATGGCGACTGACTCGTTGGGCTGGAAGGATAGGCTAACCCTCGCTACCCCATTGTTTGAATCGGAAAGATTGGGAAGACTCTGGCACACGAAGGGCTTTGATAAGTGGGATCTGATAGGTATATCCAAGGTGGGAGATGTACTGCATAAGGGGAGGGTGAAGTCTTTCGAGGAGTTGCAGACTGAGTTTGAGCTAGGGCCCTCAGAGTATTTCAGGTATATCCAGCTGCGTCACGCCCTCCGATCAGTCCTTGTTGAGGGTGAGAAGGTGCCGGAGTCCTCTCCCCTTGAGGACCGAGTCCTTGATGGTCATATGCCCGAGAGCACGATCTCGCTCATATATAAGAAGTTGATAAACGTCCGGGCAGACTTGCTATTGGGGCTGAGAGAACAGTGGACCAGGGATGGTCTTGAGTTGGATAATGAGGACTGGCAGTCAGCGGTTTCTTCGCCTAAGGAGGTTGCGATCCCGTCGCGTCTGAGGCTGGTGCAGCTTAAAATACTGCACCGGGTGTATGTGACGGGGCCAAGGCTGGTCCGCATGGGATTCTCGGAGGACGGCCTGTGCAGAAGGGGATGTGGTATGGTGGGCACTTTCCTGCACATCATTTGGGAATGTGGTGTCATTGTGGAGTTCTGGAGGAGAGTCCATGCAGTTATGGGGGAGGTGACGGGCATTGTGGTACAGCCGGAGGCGCGGTGCTGCCTCCTGAACGTCTGGGGGCCCACTGACCTCGATGAGGCGCAGACCCAATGGGTGACTCTGGGTAACATGGTAGCAAAAAGGGATACCGCGCGGCTATGGGGCTCCTCGGGATCCCCTACACTGACCGCATGGAAGGAAAACATGGATTGGAGCATGTTTAGGGAGAAGACGGTCTACTGCTCTAGAGGTCGCCCCCGGAAGTGGCATGCCATCTGGGGGCGGTGGAACCAATACAGGGGGGGAATATGTCTTGCCCCGGACCTGGAACCTCCCGAGGAACAGCTTTCCCCCTGACCTACTTTCCAGCACAGCTTGGTTTTAGTAACTGTTCTGGGCCTCTGCTGTTCCCCTTCTTCCTCCGTACACAGTCTTGTACTTAGTAGACGAGTGGGGTCCGGTCTCCCCTGGGGGCCTCCGCCATGGGCTCACAATGTTCTTGCCTTGCTGGGGTTTGTTGTTAGTTTTTTCTGTGTTTATTTAAAATTGAACCTTTTGCATTATTCTTTGAACTGCATTGGGGACACATCACTGTATCTAACTTGTAATGCTGCCGAACCTTCGGGCTGTCGGCTGAATAGCTGTGTCCTGAATTTTGAAATAAAGGTTTTCAAAATAAATAAATAAAATAAAATAAAAAAAAATTCTGGAGCTACATTAGATCCATGCCCCCCTAAAATATTTAATCTTGTTCCGGATCTCATCAGTGAACAACTGGACATGATATTCAAAGAGATCACCAGTTCTGGTGTCTTCCCTGATCGCTGGAAGACAGTCTTGATCCTACCACTCTTAAAGAAACCAGCTTTAGACTAATTTCCAGGATACCTTTCCCAGCTAAAGTTCTGGAAAAGATATTGAACTTCCAACTTCCAACCTTCATATCATCTGCGGATCTGCTAGATCCCTCGCAATATGGTTTCCGAAAAGGGCACAGTACGGAAACGGCCTTGGTCATGGCAGCTAAAGAGCTTAGGGCAATCCTGGACACAGGTGGCAAGGCCTCATTGATTCTATTATCTGCGGCCTTAGAAACCGTGAACCATGATATATTGATCAGAAGGCTTGCACAGGCAGGGGTAAAGGATTCAGCTCATAAATTGATCAAATCTTATCTCAGCAACAGGGTTCAGTATGTTCAGTGCGGAACATCTTCCTCAGAGCATTTTATGCTGCCCTGTGGTGTTCCACAGGGCTCTTCATTGAGCCCTACGTTGTTTAACCTTTATGTGACCCCCTTGGCTGGAATAATTAGGCAGTTTGGCTTCTCTGTGATATCCTACGCTCACAATACACAGCAAGGGGTGTCAATCTCTGGCAATATTGAGGAAACAGCAGACCGGTTCAACTGCTGAATAACCCAGGTGAACCAGTGGATGAGCTCAAACTGCCTAAAGTTAAACGGGGGAAAGACGGAGGTATTTCTGCTGGGTTCTGACCCTTCCTTCTTGTCGTACAGGTGGTGGCCAGCTGGTTTGGGAGAATCTCCGGTCCCAGTCAAGAAGGTGGGCATCATATTTGATGACAATCTAACCTTTAAACACCAGATCAGCAATCTTTCCTCCACCATCTTCTTTATTTTGAAGATGATTAGGAAAGTTTGTACCTTCATACTGATGAATTCCGTGAAAACTCTAGTGCAGGCTTGATTATGGAAATGCCCTGTATATGGGCTTGCAAAAGCACCATTTACTCAAGCTGCAACATCTGCAAAATGCAGCAGCCAGATTGCTGCTGGACATTCCTAAATTTCAATCAATCTCCCACGGACTGAGAAAGCTGCACTGGCTTCCAGTGAAAAAAAGGATAAAATGTAAATCCTTGTGCCTAGTGTTCAAAGCATTGCATGGGAACGGTCCTCAGTACCGGAAACAACACCTAACCTGGTATTTACTAAGGGTGGGCGTAGTGGGCGTAGTGGGGCTACGTGAAGCAGCACGTAGTGTGCCCAAATCTACGCACACTACGCGCTTCGCGTAGCCCCACTACGTGCCACCCACCTCCCGCCCGCCCTCCTTTTAAATAATATCAGCAATGTAAAATAAATTAAAGTAAAGCGACTTACCGTAAGCGCGGCGTCTCCGGGGCTCCCTCTTCTTCGTTTCTAATTTCTTCTGACAAATGCGCATGCGCGGACGCCCGCGCATGCGCATTTCTCTCAAGAAATGCGCATGCGCGGGTGTCCGCGCATGCGCATTTGCCAGAAGAAATTCGAAACGAGAAAGAGGGAGCCCCGGAGACGCCGCGCTTACGGTAAGTCGCTTTACTTTAATTTATTTTTCATTGCTGATATTATTAAAAGGAGGGCAGGCGGGAGGTGGGTGGCGGGTGGCAAGCAGCTACGCTTCGCCCTCGGCGTGTGCGTAGCGCTGCCCTGCTTCGCCTACTTCGGAAAGTGCGAAGCAGGCAGCGCTACGTACACTACGTGGGCGAAGCGTAGTGCTACGCCCGGGGTTAGTATTTACCTGTCAGAAAGCTAAGATCATCACAGAGCAAACTCCTAAAAAACCCCAAATTCATCAAAGCTCGTTGGGGCAAAAGAAGATTTATTCTGGGAACAGTGAAATCTTGGAATTCACTCCCAACTGACATAAAAAACAGCCCGATACTGCTCTCCTTCAGAAAGGCACTAAAAATCTGGCTCTTCATTAACGAAATCTCCACTCTCAGTCTTCTTCTGGCACCTTACCGTACAGCGCCAAGACGCCCTTGGGCATTCGTGCGCTATACAAATTATCAAATCAAATCCTCCAAAAGTACCAAGCCAGGGAGGCTCAGGAATTCTTCTTTAGAAATTTTAAAAGGGTAAACACCAATTTGGCCTGGCTACTTGAGAGGTGGAGACCATATAGTGACCCAATGCCCTCAGGAGATCCTCAGATTGCCTATCAGGCTGCCATTCCTCCAGAGTCTACAGCCTACGCTGAAGGCTGAAGTAAACAACGTGATATTTGAGAGACAGGGCAGAGAAGCTGAATCTTACCCGGTACACTTTCAAAAAGGAAAGTAGGAAGAAGGGAAGACACCTAGGCATTACACACTATGGATTCAGAGACTTCTGATCATATTTTATTTTCTAACCTACCTTAGTCTAATGAGTATAAATTAAACAGAAAAACATTGTTTAATGTTTAAAATGCACAGAGGAAGGATTTAAGGGAGCGTTTTCTTGCTTGATGTTAGCAACTGGGTTGGGTGCCTGTTATCAAGTCCATTTGCTTCTATGTACATTTATGGTTTGTTTTTAATCTACTTATTTCTTTCTAGATCTCATTTTCACATAATACTGCCACATTGCCTCAAAGCTACTTCAGAATGCTCACTCACATACTTGTGTAGTGAGTTAGTGATTATGAATTAGGCAGTGCACTAAACAAGTGCAGAGTTGTAAAATGCGTTGATTATGTGGGTTATCTCAGATAGCTACTGAAGAACATCTATGGGGAATGGGGTAGTTTGTATAAAGGAGGTCTGTGACTGATCTGGTCAGCTCCCATGAGGTTAATGTCTTCTGCCTTGCCCATGTTTCTGAAGTAGTTAGTGGACAGATAAATTGAAAGATTGTTTCGCCAAACGAACAGATGATTGTTAACCTCCTTGTTCTTACTGCATATTAGAGGTTGTGGTGCTCTAAATGTTATTCGGTGAAGGATTCTGTGTCTGGGGAAAATGACTGTTTCATTAATTATGCAAATCATTTGGACAGATAGCTTAACTCTGCTCCCCTTTTTTTCTTTTTCGGAGGAGGTTGGGGGGGCTTAAAGCGGTGGGTGCAGCCCTTCAAAGCAATTGTCAAAATGCCTGCTGAAGTGAAAAACAAAACAGTTATTGCTTACAACATAAAATGCTTCAGCGAGTTTTTTAATATATGATGACTAGGGGCACTTTTGAGATTTAAAATAGTCCTGCATGCATTGCAATGCAAGCGTTCATGAGTAATGAAACAGCCAACAGAATGAGGTAAAAGAGAGCGTTTCCCCTGTGCAAAGCCAAAACAAATCTATATTTTAAAGAACCACTTACAATAGGTCAAGTGCAGGGGTGGCTCCTCCACATGGGCGGAGAAGCGTTGCCCCACTACTTTCTCGCAGTGCGAGAAGCAGAAACATAAAATGGTATTTTAAATACCATTTTATGTTTCTGCTTCTCGCACTGCGAGAAAGCATAAGGGTATCCCTGGTTGGGGGCGGGTGGGTTGGCGGTCCTGCAGGAGCCCAGGGGAGGAGTGGCTTGCCCACTCTGAGTGAGCTGACTGTTTGGTCAGCCCCAGGGTCAACCAAACCAGTCATATGCACTCTGCATTTTCTCTATGTAGGCTACATGCAGCCTACATAGAGAAAATGGACTCCCCATAGACGCGTATGGGGTCGGCGTCCTAGCCAATAACAACGCTGCCATTGCAGCATTGTGATTGGCTTAGGGGAGGGGAGGGGAGGGAGGCTGCCTCAGAGTGGAGAGAGGAGGCGCAACACAATGCAGGACCGGAGGAGATGGTAAGTTTAATTTCTTTTTGGAAAAATGAAATTAACCCCCCCCCCCGCACAACCCCCTCCCCGCACGACCTCCCTGCCCCCCACCTGTGAGTCATGCCGGCCGCAACTGGTCAAGTGGACATCTGCCATATCAAGACAGTAGTAAAAACCGGTATTGCAAGCCATTCCTTGATTCTGGGAATGCAATAATACCTCACACAGTCCAAGCATACTGTTTCAATCGAAAATAACAAAGGTTTCACAATGAAGAAACTTGGCTCACTGTGATCTCAGAGAAGTGATGCATCCCATGAGCTCATATGAATAACTCGCACATGCCAACAGTGGTCTTTTTAAAAGTCTATTGTAAATCATTTAAAAATGTGTCTCGTGCATAACCAGACAAACACAAACTAAACAAGGATTTAATCACTGTAAAGAAACGCATTTGGTCAAGTATTGCTTAAAAAGACATTTTTCAGAAGCTGACACCATAAATCTTTGACAAAGAAGCTGTACTTTGAAAATATTTGTGTTGTCATGGAACTATTTCCATGGAATCGCTTCATCGCATAAAAATGTATGTGCCTAAAATAAGTTAAAAATAAAACCTATGCTGATTTTGCTTCTGAACTCTTGGCCCATTTCACAAACCTTTTTTCTTGATCTCTGCTACCAGAGATCTGGAAAAAGGTGCAAAATCACAAACTTGTGAGTGATTGAAATGGGACTCGCGTGAGCTAGCCAATTGAACACTTGCATCCAGTCTAGCCCAGTGCGAATTTTTTCATGCGAGTAGGAGCGGCAGGCAAAGAATCCTGCACTTTCCTCATTCACTTAAGGATGCACTGATATCTGTTGCTGCTGTATTCCCCCTTTTACATACAGCAGTCCTAAACTGTGGTGGCCCTAAGGGTGGAGAATCCTCCCTCCCCCCGCTTTTTTACAAACATAAAGAGGGACATATGTTCAAGGAAGTGGCTGAGTGAGGCGTTAGCCGTCATTGCTTAACGCCTCACTCCGCCACTTCAGAAATGCAAATCTGCACTATATTTACAAGGATATGGTGCAGCCTTGCCTTTCCCCCTGCGCTGGGGCTACACTTAGCAGTGTAGCGCCAACGCAGGCACCCTTGCACCATGGTGAAAGGGTGTCTGCATGCAGGAGAGGATTGTTTATGTGTAGGAAGGTGTCCCTTCCTGCACATAAACAATCCTGAAATGCCATTTTGTCTCTTCAATGTGTGCTGCTTAGTTACAAAATGTCATTGGCATGCACAAGGCAGCACACATGGAAAAAGCAAAAACAAGGAGAAATAAAGCATTTCTCCACATCTCACCAACTTAAGACCAGGATTTTCCTGGTCCTAATTTTGGCGCTGCCTCCTATTTACGCTGCCCTTGTAAATAGGGGGCAGCGTAGCATAGCTAAGCATAGCGTAGCGTGAAAGGGGCCTTATTTACAAGGCAGCGTTAAGTGGCTTAACGGTGCCTTGTAAATTAGGCGAGGCCCCTACTGCCAGCACAACGTTGTGATGGCGATAGGGGCTTGTACATATGCCCCAGATTGTCTATCAGGCTGAGCAAAGGTTAGCCTGACAGACACTCTTCATGTTCAGCTCAGGAATTCAGGTGCTGTGCATGCTGTAAATGAACAGGTGCCTGGTTGCCTGAGCTGATTTTTGTCAGACGATGGCAAAGCGGTTGGTGGTCCTCCCCCTCATGATGAGAGGTAATGTCACTGACTCAGACCTGGACGCTACAGTTTTAAGCCCTGAAGTGCCCAGGCGCTCATTACAGAGTGGGGTGAGGTCAGCAGCCTCACTGGACCCATCCTACTAGGTGATGAGGTAGGGACTGCCGCCTCCTCTCATTGGCTGACCGATAACAAGGTCAGCCAATTAGAGGAGGCAGCAGTCCCCATCGTCAGGAGTCACAGACACTTCCCTCCCTCCACCCCAAGATCACTGCTGTGACCCTGTAAGTTTTATTTTTTTAATGTTTTGCGAGTGCATGCTTGTATGCATGAATGTATGTTTATTTGTGAGTGCGTGCTGTGAATGGATCTGAGTATGTGTGTTCCTGCATGGGTGAGTGAGTGTGCATGTGTCCTACCCACCCCCTTGCCTGCTCAAATTACCGGCCGCCACTGGTCCTAAAAGGCGTAGCACTGGCGCAAGTTAAGTAACAGGGGACAGAAATACCCCATGTGTGCATTATAGTTCAAATACGGTTGGGTGCACATCTTTATTTCTGCCCCTAACATGAGGTTTGAAATGACGAGTTGATGTAGGTTAGGGGGCAGTAGGTAGGGTTGGACAAGCCTTTTATTCCACCGGGCATTTCCCCCGAGGGCTGGAGGCCGGTTTTGAAGGTCCAGGGCCGCTCCTGGTTCCTCTGTCACTCTTCCGAGCTACCTAAGGTTAATTTGCAGAAATCACAGGGAGGCTTCATGAGAGAGAGAAAGAGAGGGAGGGATGGGAAAGGCGAGAAAAAAGAGAGAATGAAGGAGTAAAAACGGATGGATGAAAGGAGAGAAAAGCAAAGCAACGAAGAGAGCAGGGCTGGTTTGGAGATTTTTATCCAGGGCTGCTTTTGGTTCTTCAGTCCAGCCTCTGGCAGCAGGCTGCTGATGTTGGCAAGCTCCAATCACCAAATGTATGTGCCACATTGTACCAATACATAGCAGAGCAATTGGCACATGCTCGCTGGTATGAAAATGTGAGGGCAGCGTCTGTGCTCGCTGCCCTAATCTCCCATTGCACGCAGGTCCATGTTGTGATTTGGGATCTGTGGTCTCAAAGCCCATACACTTTTTCACTGCAGATGTGTTAGGCAAATGCTGTGAATTTTCAGTAGATCTTGAATATAAAATATTAATACAAAAGTAATGGTGGGGGAATCTACTGTATCATAACAATAACTATAAAAGGAGACGTCTAGAATAATCCATCACGGTTGACTGGTCCCATGGTCTGAGAGTAATTTTAAGCCAGTCCTAAATTGTAAGCCCACACTAAGCATGCTAGAACATGGATGTCATGGTGGGATCGGCTCATTCTCACACCTGGTCATTTCGAGTGTGGGAACATCAAGCCATTCAGAATCTGTCGGGGGTATTCCTCCGGGGATCCTGCTCTGGATGATCTGTAATGTGGGCCTTCCTGTACGGGGAAGGAAAGGCAGGAAATAGAGGAGACAAAGGGCATTCAGGTATAGATCAGCTTAGAGGCTGAGTGGTGGGAGACAGAAGTAAACAAACTGCATTATATAAGACTGAGTGATAAAGAATAAGGGCCTGATTATGAGTCGGACAGTCCACCAACCGCCAGACTCACTGGGCGCGGCAGTAGCGGTCCAGCCACCGCCGCACCGGCAGTCCGCCTGCCCTATTACAAGTTGGGTGGTTGGACTGCAATTGCACCACCGCAACTGCCAGGGATCAGAGATAACTGGCAGTGGCGCAGCATTTTCGAGGCTGCAATATGCTTGGTGGGACTGTGTGGTCCACCAAGCATATTACGAGTTTCCTCTCCGCCACGGTTTTCATGGCGGTTCCTATTCCATGAAAACCTTTGCGGAGAGGAAACAAAGGGGCCCACCGGGCCCCATGTTGCCTCTAGGCCATGGGGTACATGCAGGGGCGCAGATATTGTGTCCCCCTGTGTGCATACACCCCAGTACCTGCATGGCATGGACTGCACCAGTCCATACTGTGCAGCTACTGCCTTTGACTTTCCCATTGCAGTGCCTATTTCATAGGCACTGCTGTGGGAACGCCAAAGAAATGCCCACCAATGACTTAAAAAGTAATAATCTGGCGGACGGTGTGCACATGGGTTTGGCAGTGGGGAAGCGTGGCGGCGGCATGGTGGTCCCTCTCCCACACCGACAAACTCATTATCAGGCTCTAAACCAGTGGAATACTAGTGTCAGCGTGATCATTTCTATTCATCATGTATACATATGAGAACAGAGAACATACATAAAATAGGAAACACAAACTACAAATCCTGTAACGCTAGTGTTGTTGGCTAAAAAAAACAGTACTGGCTCGAAGTCTCACCCATAATATGGAGCCGTGTGACAGTGGGGTGAGAATTTTACTCTCTGCCTTGCCAGAGGCGCACAGTTTAATTACCATATTGATAAATATCATGACACAAGGCTATCCAACAAGTAGCCTTCTCCTCTAGCTTGCAAGTCCAGCGGCCCTTTGTTGTGGTCTTATAGAGCTGGAGAGTCTTGTTGATTCTATTATAGAATCTGCAATGAAGCTGACAGCTCACTCATCAGAAGGCTGTTGGCTGAGGAGCTGTGCAGTTCTGTTACAGTACCTGCTGTGACCTTGGATTTCCAGAAAATAATGATGTACTGTGCTCCCAATTGCGAGTACTGCGATTTCTTCATGCAACACCCTTTCTGCCCTGCTCCTACCATGGTCACAGGGTTAAATAATTTTGAAAAGGAAATTCACCTGCGAGCAAAGAGGAAACTCCCACTAATATATATTATATATATATACACGCACACACATATATACAAACAAAAATACTGACAAAAGCACAGGTCACAGGGACGTTATAGTTATGAAATAGAAGTAAAAAAAACTTAGAAATTCACTTAAAAAGTCAAAGGTTACACAGACATTATAGTTAGGCTCACATTTAATTTGTACAAAACAAGTGAAATTCAGCAGTTATAGTTACCTGAGCTAACTATAACTATAGCCCCCACAATGCACGGCTTATGACCTCACATATTACCTTACTCATGACATGGTCAGAGACATCATCGATGACATCTCAAATGACATCACTGATGACATCATCCAGTGAATGTGCATGTTTTCTAAACGTTTGAGTGTTAAACATATATACCAAGGTACTAAAAAACTTAAAATATTATACTTTATGTACTACTGATGAGCGATATTATTTCTAACCTATATTATGCGAGTGGCTGTGTGACTGTGTGTATCAGTATGTGACTGGGTGTCTGAGTGCCTAAATGGGTGTGTGAGTGGCTGTATCGTTGTATAAGTAGGTATGTGAGTAGCTGCCTGGATGAGTGAGTGGCTGTGGGAGTGACTCTGTTGGTGAGTGAGGGAGTGAGTGGGTGTATCAGTGGCTGTATGGTTAAGTGAGTGGCTGTGTGAGTGTCTGAATGGGTGGGTGAATGGGTGTGTAAGTGACTGTATGGGTGAGTGAGTGGGTGTCTAAATGGCTGTATGAGTGAGAGACTGGCTGTGTAAGTGTCTGTATTGGTGAGTGAGTGGCTGTTTGGTTAAGTGAGTTGGTATGTGAGTGGCTGTCTTCTAAAGTAAGTGTCTGTGTGAATGGGTGTATGGGTGACTTCAAGGGGCAATACACGTGGATCAAAATTTTACAAAGAACACTTCTTGAAACCTTTTCAGGAAGCTAATGGGAGTGCCCCAAATTGTAATTTGACATGCCATGTTCTGCTCAAACACATTTTCTTTACCCAAGTAATTGGTCCATGCCCCAAGGCCTTACAACTATGCATGGTGCTGTCCTACAGAGCCGCATTACCTTTGATGTAGACGCATTTCACATTTAGTATTGGGCAGTTGTTGTGTACCCGGGCGGTACTGCATGGTGCTCACAATGGGGCAGGCCTGTGCTGCGCGAAATAATGTTACTGGAGCACAGAATTATGGGCTTGGTCCGGATCTGCAGTCATGAGTACAGCAATCCTTTTTATTCATTAGGTCACATGAACTCTCGCTCAACCAAAACTCTCCGGAATCCAAGGGCCTGACTTGAAACACCCCTCCTCTCAATGCTACAGACATTTTTCGGTTTGGCATGACAGCACCAAAATCGGTCTAAACCGCATTCTATGGGTTTGTTACATATTTTAGCCATAATGAACATTTGGAATGGCAGTATATAACATGATCCAGGCTAATCAATTCTTGGATTATTTTTATTACCCTCACATAAAAGCTCATTCTGATTGCTGTGGTAAAGATAGGGTTAGAGAAAGCGGCTGTCAGTCACAGCTCCGGTGTGTCTCAATCAGTATTTATATAGTGCGGCTTATCACCCCTGGGGGGGTATCTAGGTGCTGAGGAGTGGAGAGCCTTAATCAAAGAGCCAGGTCTTGAGTCCCTTCCTGAAGACGGCAAGTGAGGTTGAGGTTTGGAGGTGGAGCGGGTGGAATGGTGCGGCTCCGAACAAAATTCGAGAGGCCAGGACAAGGGAGGCAGATCGAAGTTGTCTGGTCGGCTGGTGGAAGATCATGCAGAGGTTGATATAGGAGGGTCCAGTGTTATGGAGGGCCTTGTAGGCGTGAGTCATCAGCTTAAACTGCCATCTTTCCTGGACGGGGAGCTAGTGAAGGCTTCTGAGATGGGGAATGATGCTGGTACGTTTGGGGAGTCAAGGATGAGTCTGGCTGAGGCATTCTAAATAGTCTGTAGTCATTTGAGGAGGCCGGAGGTTGGTCCAACATAGAAAGCGTTTCCATAGTACAGTCGGCTGGTGACAAGGGATGGAGTCACTGTTTTCCTGGTGTTGACGAGCATTCACTTGAAAAGCTTATGAAGCATGCACAGGGTGTGGAAGCAGGATGAGGCTACTGCATTGATCTTCTGCTTCATGGAGAGATTGATGTTTAGGATGATGCAGAGGTTGCAGGCGTGGTTGGTAGGGGTAGGTGAGGGTCCGAGTGTAGTGAGCCACCATGTGTTGTCCCATAGGGAGGTATTCTTACCGAAGATGAGCACTTCCGTATTGTCCGTGTTCAGCTTTAGGCAGTTGGTCCTCATCCAGTTGGCGACGTTGGTCATGGTGTTCTGGAAGTTAACTCTGGTGGCGGCAGTGTCTTCCGTGAGAGAGAGGATGAGCTAGGTGTAATCACTGTATGAGATGATGTTGAGTCCGTGGGTGCAGGTGATGTCAGCCAATGGAGTCATGTAGGTGTTGAAGAGAGTGGGGCTGAGGAAGGATCCTTGGGGGACTCTGCAGATGATGCTCTTGGTTTCGGAGGTAAAGGGTGGTAGGTGGAGTTTGTGTGTGCATCCTGTAAGAAAGGAGGTAATCCACTTGAGGGCGTTTCCTCTGATGCCAATGTGGTGGAGTCTAGTGATGAGGGTGTGATGGAATACGGTGTCAAAGGCCACTGAGGGGTTGAGGAGGATCAGGGCTGCTGTGTCACCATGGTGGAGGATGGATCTGATGTCGTTGGCTGCGGCTATTAGGTCGGTCTCGCTGCTGGAAAGGAAGCCGAACTGGGTGGCGTCGAGTAGGCTGTTTCCTTCCAAGTGGTCAGTGAGCTGTCGAGTGATGGCTTTCTCCAGGACCTTAGCCGCGAAGGGGAGCAGTCATATTAGGCGGTAGTTCTTGAGTTTGCTGGGGTCTAAGAAGGGTTTCTTCAGGAGAGGTTTCACCTCTGCATGTTTCCAGGCATCAGGGAAGGTGGCAGTGGTGATGGCTCAGCTGAAGATGTCAGTGAGAGTGCTGCTGATTTCCTTATGGCCCAGATTGAAGGCGGGGTGGCGACAGGTGTCTGGTGGTGCTCCGGAGTGGATGGAGGTCATGATAGCTGTGGTGATTGGCATGGTGAGTAGTGTCCAGTCAATGAGGTGGCTGTGGGAGTTGCAGGAGTGTGTCAGAAGGAGGCCGAGGTTGGTTGGCTGTGGGTTGAAGTTGCTGTGGATGTTGCCTATCTTGTTGTGGAAAAAGTTCGCCAGGGAGTGGCAGATGGCTTGGGAAGGTTGAATCATGGTCTTGGTGGGGGACGGGCAGGAGACCTCTCTGACAATTCTGAAGATTTCTTTTGTGTGATTGGCTTTAGCTTTGATACGGGTGGTTAGTGCATCGTTTTTGGCTTCCTTCAGGCAGTGGTGGTATTCGCAGAGGGTAGACTTAAAGGTGGTGAGGTCTGAGGGGTTTCTGCTGGAGTGCCACCATCTTTCCAGTCAGGTTTGAAGGCGCAAACTTCGGGGATGAACCAGTTGGCGTGGCTGCTGGGTTTCCTGGTGCTGACTGTTTTCATGGTTGCGATTGTGTCGGCACAGTTGGAGATCCAATCGGAGAAGTTTTGGACGGCTCGCTCCAGGTTGCAGGTGGTGATGAGGGCGGCCATCTCTTGAGTCTGAGTGACTTTACTCTGCGGTGGGCGGTGGTGAGGGTGAGGAGGTGGATCGTGGTAAGCCTGTGATGGAAGCGGACAATGTTGTGGTCTATCCAGGTAAGTTCGGTGGCGTGGCTGAATTTGATTCTGTTGCTGGTGGTTAAAGTAGGGTCCAGGGTGTGTCCTGCGCAGTGTGTGGGGGTGGTGACCAGTTACGTGAGTCTCTGACACCATATCATCAAGAACATTGTTTCAGTTAAAGGATTTTGAATGAAAACCTAAAGCATTCTAGGGGTTGTAGTCTTGGTTTGTTTCCATTGAATTCATTAGTCTAAAAACCAGCACTTTAAAATGTGCCAGTTAAACCTTTATGCTGATGTGGCAGGTTTGGAAGGGGGTAAGGATATGGCGGCTTTGTCTACCGGCCTCACTCTGGTTGACTATAAAAGCCTGGTAGTTAACTGTGATGTAGACAGTGTAACTGTTGTGCAGCACCTCTCCTTCTGTGCCACCACAACATCCAAGTTGTACACTTTACCAACTGCTTAGGCCATTACTTTGTCTCAGAGCTCATCAGCTGTTCCTACACACAGGGTTGGCTAAATTGTTAGTGATAAGAGAGCATCCGGAGACCGTAGGTGGACACTGGAACAGGCAGAGGGCCAAGAGAGCACCCGGGGACATCGAGGGAGCCTTGCCATATGTATTGTTACAGTGGGCCCCCAATGTATTCCGTTCTACCAGCTGCGCCCCCCCCCCCAATAGTCTAGGACAGATAACATGAGGCTGAGATCCAATATAGAAGAATCTGATGTCCTGTGAGAATCAAATAGAGTTTAAGCGCTTGAGGTTTCTGCTGTGGCAGTCGTGATGAAAATTGGGGTTGACACTGATGACAATTGGATAGCAACCTGGACTCAAGCCCAAAGAGCGGTGGAGGTCTGCGGTTGGAAGAGATGTATGAATGGGACCACTGGGTGGAGTAAAGTGGTGGTTGAATGAGCTCCTGCAGCAGGTGGGCAGTCAAGAAATGAAGGGCAGAATGTAACAAGGCATCTGAAAAACAGCAAGCCACCAGAAAATACTGTGAAGAAGCATAACCTTAAGGTATGTATGCATGTATTTGGTATTTCCATACCATGAACCCAGTCAAATGACAGTGAAGAGCTGTACAGGGTCCAAGACAAGAATAAAGTTAACAAGTGATAGGAGAGGTAGCTTGTTTGTGTACTGTTGATGTATTGCGATGTAGTGTTCTCTAAAGAGGTGCGTCTTCAACCATTACCTAAATTTGAGCACCTTTGGGATTGGTCCTTAAGGATATGTGGATGTTGTTTCAAATTCTGAGAGCAGACATGAAAGTAGTCTCTGGGGCTAATGGATCTGTTCCAGAGTGGATCACCTGTCCCTTGATGGGTGAAGTGATGAGTGAACCCCTCTGTGCCCTTTCTGGAGAAGCAGATGAAAATTAGAAAATGTTCACAGTGTCGGAATGATATGCAACTGGATGGGGAGGCCAGAGGGCTTCAACTTTCCCCGTTGATGGGGTGCAGTGGATCCACTCTGCTGCAGTGTTGCAGGGATTCGGCTCTGGAACAGAACTATACTTGGGATCATGAAACATTAGCATGTGGGGACTGAGTCACCAAACCACATCTGTAGCCATGAGCCCGAGTCCAAGCTCACTTGCCTTCCTAACCATACTAGAGAAACAAGGGAATTGGCCCCTCCAGAACACAACACCCTTGACACTCTCAGGGATCGCGGTAACAGGACACATCGCTGTTTCACTCGTACTTGTCCACAACAAAGAGACACGGAAGAAGTTCAGAATATTTATTCAAACTATCGTGCTCTGAAATGCAGAATACATGGCACAATTAGAAAACAAATGCATAATAAAAATACTGTTAGCATAGTCAATAACACATATACCATAAAAAGGGCTGTAACTTAACCCCCTCTCACCTGCGAGTAAAGCTAAATGATTATATAAAAGATTTCTGGGATTATCGGCATACACAGATGAATGATCTACATCTCAACAGACACAGCGCTCGTGTCGCAGAACTCTCATTCCATGTGTCTGTTCATGGCTCATGTACTCATCTATATGATAGTGCATTTGTGCACATAAACAACAGCTGCATTGGCATTGCTGTGTTATGTCTAGGTGCTAGTGCTTGGCCAGAAAGAATAACAAGGGACATTGTTGTTTGACCTTGTCAATGGTGTTCAGACTAAATCACAGGAAAAGAGCAGAACGCAAAAACATTTGCATGTTCCGTGTGAAAGTACAATATGGCACAAAGGCAAGCTTGTTTATATAGTAACGTGTGCAAAGGAAAATAAGGCCTACAACATATACCGTTAGGCTAACATAGGGAAAACTACAATGGGCTGTACAAGGAACACATGACAACAGTTTCTCGCCAGGCACTCTTTGAGCTTCTGAAATGGCAACTGGGGCAGGAGATAAGTCTTCAGGCCTGTAAAGAGCAGAAAAGGAGAAACATTTCACCTCATGAAGGATACCTCAAGCAGTGAGAGGCAGCCTCTGGCTGTAGGGTCATATACTTGTTTTTTTCTTAGGGTGAGGACCAGTGGAAACAGGTAAACCGTTGGGGCCTTGCCATTTTCTCTCTAATGAAGTCTTAATCCATCTCTGAGAGGTTGGGAGAATGCTAGTGTTTTGAGTGTGTAACTTGAAATTATTCAGGATTCTTTCTCTGTCCCATTTCATTGAGCACATCTCTTCTTATGAAGCCTATCCTGGTTCTGACCCTCTCCCAGACTATACCTTTATATAGATGTCCAAACCACCCAGGGAGCTTCTCTGCTAAACACCTGCATCCCTTCCACCAACAACGGCAATTGAGACAGACAATAGTTAACGCTACCCAATTCTGGGTGCCTGTGCTGACATCTGGGCCCCCATTAAGCGTACCTATGGAGAGGAAGTGTGGATATCTGGTGAGGCATTATCCCATGTTCAAGGAATCGCAGAGGGCTAGGGGATGGACTGCATGATGCCCTGAGCAACCAGCAGAGCTGAGGGCTTATTGGATCCTGGAGGGATCTGGGTTAGCTGCACTGAGACGAGATGGAGCTGAAGATAGGGTCTAGGGCCCCCCTCAGAAGACTGGTATACACAGAACTCCAAGAGGTGACCTGCAAGAGGCACGCATTCCATAAAGGTCCACCGACTTAAGTGAATCTTCAGACGTGTTGCACACTAAGCATCACACCACTCAATCAATCGATCAATAAAAGATTTCACATGGCAAATCATAAAAGCATTACATGAAAATCAATACATTACACACTTTATAGATAAATGTAATAAAAACATATATAAAGAATGCAGATAAAAATGCAGAAAAATAAAAATGCTTTATGGAGGCAGTATTGTTCGCTGTAAAATCTTTCTGCGAGTAATAGCCCATAGATAACATGACTTAACAATACAGGTGTAAGGCCTGCAACCTGCAGGGAGCCAGAAAAACCACATGAGACTCCCAAGCTCACCTTGCCGTCTCCCGCGCTCAAAAGTCAAATCAAGCCTGTTGAGGGTTCAGGGGTCCATTTTCACACCCGAGGCTTGCAGCATGAATGGCGGGCGGATCGCACCCGCCGGGCCGGCGGAGACTACCGCCGGCCCAGCGGGGGCGATCCGCCCGCCATCCTAATGGGGCCCTAAGTGTTAGTAGACCCTGGCAGTAAGGATCCTGTATGACCCTGAGCTTTAATAAGCAGTGATCTTTTTAGAGGGTGTGTTTAGTAGGGCAGGATTGCCTAAAATTCTGCTGACAACTAAACTCCCCTACCTGTCAATCAGCAGCTGACCTGCCATCCATGATTAACAATTTACAAAAGAAGACCTATTTTCCCATAGTTAAAAATAAATACAGATAGGAAAATATATGGTTTCTTTCTGGATTGATCTGTAAAACTCAGTTCAAATGGGAAACTGGGAGCCTTATTAATTACCAAGGCAGACAATTTTGAATTTGATTCTTGGCTCAATAGGTAGCCAGTGCATGCTGCTTACTATTAGGGAGATGTGGTTAAACATTGTTTTTCAGAATTCAGAGTGGAGTGTAATATGGCCTTTGAATGGAGTGAGCGAGGATTCAGGCACCAATGTTTACATGGCATTATTGGGATCTAATCGAGAACTGACCAACGCGCGACCGCCATTCTCAGATGCTTAGGTAATAGCAGATACTTACGTTTTTTAGAGAAAATATTTGGCTACTGCTCTTCATTTGATGAAGGGCACTCTTTACATAAAAGGAAACTAAGGATTCAATGAGTGAGGCAAGGGGAGAGATCTTTATTTTGAGTTCGTAGAAAGTGTTGAATCAAATTTGTTTTGAATCCATTGTGTTTTTCTTTGAGCATTACAAGGAGGAATTCTGTTTGCCTGTCATAGAACAGCAGAAAGTGGCCAGCCATCCAGAAGTAAATTGGACAGAGTAGGCACTAGAATGGAGACATGGGGAAACCCTGCATGTCATTCAGGGCCGGACGGGGGAAATTAAAGCAGCCCTTGCAAAAATGCTCAAACCAGTTCACTCCCTTCCTCTCCTCGCTCTTTATCTCTTGTTCTATCCATCCATTCTCTCTCTTCCCCCTTTCTGATCTCTCACCATCACCTCCTCTCTTTCTCTCTCTTGTGAAGCCTCCTGTGCCTGTTGCATTTGATGTTGGGGAGCTAGGAATGTGGGAGAGGCATCTGCATCAGCCCTGGGCTTTCAAAACTGACCGCCAGTGACTCCAGCCCACCAGGAAAATGCCAGATGGAATAACAAGCCAATCCTACACTGGCATTGCAGCTCTACATGAGGTATGAGTTCCAATATTCACCATTTATGACTGCCTGGAGGTGAACCAGCTCAGATCTTTGCAATGAAGGTCAATGTGACATTAAAGAATGAGATAAGTCTGTCAAGATCAGTTATATCAAAAGTGACCCAGTTGTCGGGTAAAAAAGAGATGGCAGAAGCCCCATTTGTCCCGAGTATGATACACATTAGCTAAGATTTTCAGGGTAGCAATTTCAAGGCTGCAGAATTGCGGTCAGCATTGGGTTTTTTCTTAGTGGGGTGATTTGATCAATTTTCAACACATAAGGGAAGACAAAGAGAAACATTTATTAGGGTGCAGCATGCTGAAGCAAACAGGTGGAAGTTAACTTTTGCTGATAAGGATATATGCCACTATATTGAGTAGCAACTACATTGTGGGAAAGTACATCATCGTGAGGGGAGACCCTGATTATACTCATTTAGAAATATATGTGTTGCCCCTCTTAATTAATTATCCCTAGCACTAACCCTACTTATATTAATAACCTTTAACTTTGTAATGTCCCATGATGAAGCTAGTGGTGGTGATGTTGAGCCTCATGATGTTGTGGACTTGATGTTGACGATCCAGACAGTAGTTGGTAGGACTGAGATGATTCATGCTCACTGTAAAAACTTATGTAGTGAAAGAGACTGAAGTTCTTTAGGTGGTGTTGCTATCGTGAATAGAATTTTAGGGCCTGATTTAAATCCTGACAGACAGCCCGTGGATCCACCAATGGTAAATTACTCTGTTACACTGGTGTAAGGACTGCCTGCCTGATTTATAAATGACCGCCAGGCAGGCGGTCATTTATAAAAGTACTGCCAGGAACCGCCATGACAGCGGCTCCTGTCAATGCATTTTACTCTCTGCTACGGGGATGCACCAGCAGGACAGAGCCCTGTGGCACAGAGTATTTTATTTTTATTTTTAAAAAGAAAATATAGAAACAGGATTTTCTTTTTTAAAGAAAAATATATTGCTTCCAAGGCGAGGGGAGCATTATAATGATTTTACTGCTCCTTCCCGCCATGTTTTAGCTGGTGATAAGAAACAGGTAAAAATGACTACATGTCTGGACATACAACTTGGGCAGGTGAACATGTAGCCATTTCTCTGATGCTCCATACTCCCCAGGGCCATCAGAGAAGTTTGGCCATGGTGGAGACAGAGAAGTCTTTGCCATGGCCAAACTGAAGCTCCGGCCACATTTAAATTGAGCAGACGGACGTTTATATTGGCAGTATGTATACTCCGTCGCTGTTATTAATATATATTAATAGATAAATTGTGCCCTTAATGACCCATCTCTTGAAATGGACTGTTGAAAACAAATATCTTTCATTGTTGAGGGTTTCTAGGGGACTGGAAGCAAACACTCAAACCAAATGCTGGCCCAGTTCAAAGTGGGAACTGGAATTCAAGTTTAGTCTTCAACTGTGATTTAGAAATTATATATATCTCTAGAACCGAGAGACAATTTAAATGGTTCTTGAATCTAGGCAACTCTCTCCAGCCATAGAGGTCCACAATAGTGCTAGGGGTAAGAAGGAACCACTTCTGTGTCTCTCTGGGGCTCAAAGGTGTCCGATGCAAGTATAACATGAGTACGGGTGGGTCAGGTATGATGCAGGCTCACAGCAAATGAAGACAGGAAAGCTTTGCTGCATCCAATTAACAAGAAGATTATCTTGTGTTACTTTGGTATTCTACCAAGGTAGGATGCAAGGATCTTGTGGGTCCTGGGGGACTTAGTCCATTGAGACAACATCTATGTACATATTCATACAGCTAGACCTTGTGCACAAACGTAAGCAGCATTTAAGCTCACTAATTCCACCTTCCAAGTTGCTACCTGTGACATTTTGTTGGATTTCCACTACATCACCACTAGGAATCATGGCAAGATCTAAAAACGTGCATGCCAATTTGGACATTTCGTCAATTGCAGGATAGTCAAACCCTGTAACTCATTCAAAAACAAGTTGAATTAAGTAGCAGGAACAATTGTTCACTTGTTTTGTTAGACCCTCACACACACTATTCGTGTCATGCTTCATCATGAGATTGTGCAACGGGGGAGTAAAAATATAAAAATACCTTGAGATAACCCCAATATCCCTTTATTATTGAGTCTCTCAGGTATGGTTAAAAGTTATGAACTGTAGGTGTCTATAGGGGGATTAGTATCCTCACATCTCTACTGTCAGCATGTTTCAGACTCTTCAGTTCACCTCTTAGGGTCATAGGCTTTTCATCAGGATTTTTAAAAAAATACACAGTTGAGAACTAATGTGTAGTTCTGTCCCTAATGTCTGTGTGAGTACAAGGCCAACAAATATATATTAACATGAGAACTTACTTTGCCTCATGAGTCGAGCATGTATTAGTGCCTGAAAGGATAAAGGGTAAAATAACTAATGATTCCAGGTACTGTTAAAATACTTCTATTGTGTCACCATCATCACATTCATTAGCACGTACATAGGGTATTGTTAGACCTGGCACCATTGGCGTGGGTCTCCCCTGCATTTTTTGCCAGTTGCCTCCTGTGTTTTTGACGTATGTTGGACACCGTTTTGCTGGTCTAGATGCTTTGGGCACTTTCCCACTGCTATTCAGTGCCAAAGTGCAAGTGCTCCTTTTGTAAATTTTTGTTATGGATTGGTGTGTCCATGATTGGCTAATTTGATTTACTAGTCAGTCCCTAGTACAGTGCACTGTTTGTGCCCAGGGCCTGTAAATGTAACTCTGGCCTGCCATTGTAGAGCCTGTATGCAGTCTAGTACTGCCATGTCGACTTGGCAAGTGTACCCACTTGCGGGGCCCTAACCTTCCATTTTCTTACATGTAAGTCACTCTTAAGGTAGGCCCAAGGTACCCCTGTGGACAGGGTGCAGTCTATGTAAAAGATAGGACATGCCCTGGTGTGTGTGGCATGTCCTGATAGTGAATTACTGCCATTTTCGTTTTTCACTATTGCAAGGCTACCTGCATTTAGAGTGGGGGAGGAGATTTCTTTTCACCTCAATGAGCCTGGCCTGCCTTCCACAATGCGGTCTCCACCTCCTGCCAGGAAGCTGCACCAGACAGGACAGAACCAGTTTTGACCAAGCAAAGGGATTCTCTGCCACCAGAGAATGAAGGATTTTGTAGTATAAATATTGGGGCCCAGAACTTTAGATCACTTCTGGGAATCAAGAGGAACCTTTGCCTAGAAGAAGAGCCGGAGAAGCTGAGGAGGAATACTGCCCCTGTGCTGTTTGCTGTCTGGGGTTGGCCTGCAGTGGCTACTTGCTGCCAAGGAAAGGAGGAAGGACTTTGCTGTTTGCTTTGGCCCCTGCTTGAGGAAGATCTCCAAGGTCTTGAAATTGAGCTTGCCTCCTGTTCTAAAGTCTCAGGGACACAAAGACTTCACCACCAGCTCCCCTGAACTGCCTTGCTGTGAGTTCTGACCTGCAAAGAGGTACTTGCTATTGTTTTGGACCTCTAGAGACAGTTTTCCGCTGGGAGCTGGAAAACTCAATGCAACACCGAGCAGCGTGATGCATCCGTACCTGTTTCTGACGCATCGCCAAAGAAACCGTTGCAGCGCCTGCCACGGCTCG
This sequence comes from Triturus cristatus, assembly GCF_964204655.1. Classification (NCBI taxonomy): domain Eukaryota; kingdom Metazoa; phylum Chordata; class Amphibia; order Caudata; family Salamandridae; genus Triturus; species Triturus cristatus. The sequence goes on along the minus strand of NC_140593.1, from coordinate 450,851,210 downwards.
AGAAATCGCTGCACGCCGCCTCGGGCGCAACGATCTCCGAAGTCCAAGATAACCGCACTAATTCCGACGGATGCCATGCTGTGCAGCTGCAAAAATCCACGGATCGTCCCGGAACGTCGCATCGAGGCGCCAAGTCTGTTGCATCGTTGGGGGATGCAGTAAGAAACCGACGCATCACCTCCCCACGCAGTAAGAAACCGTTGCATCACCTCCTCTCCAGTAACGGACCGACACATCACCTCCCCAGCGCAGCTGTAAGAAACCGACGCATCACCTCCCCCGGAGCAAGGAATCAACACATCACCTTCCCTGAGTGTAAGGAACCAATGCTTCACATTCCCTGCGGCCCTTTTTGCTTTGTGCGTGACGCATCCAAAGTACTTTGTGTGAAAAGTGTTGCATCTGCAACTTGCTTTGAACTGAACTATTTTTAACATCTGAAAGTCAGATTTGTATTACTGTATTGTGGATCTTTGTTGTTTGGTCTTGTTTTGGTTTAGATAAAGATTACTTATTTTTCTAAACTGTTGGGATGTCCATTTTTTTTAGTGTTTTAACTGTATTACTGTATGTGTTCACAAATGCTTTATATACTGCCTCTTAGATAAGCCTGTCTGCTCGTGCCAAACTACCAAGGGTCCCTATTTGGACAAAGGTACCTACCTCTGCCCACTAGAGACCCCCATTTCTAACAGGTATATAACCCTGGCATAGAACATGACAAATAACCGGAAAGTACAGCACTACATAGAGAGGAGACAGCGGGGCTCCGCAAATATCCTATTGCGCAAGGCTGGGACACATTATTCACTGCCCTACGAACTGGCAACACAATGGATGCAGATAATACCCTAACTGCTGATCTGTGACAGATACACTAGAGCTTCGCTGCTCAGCTAAGAGGAGCAGACACGCTTCAGAATGCACAGAATACTAGGTTACTGCACCCCCTGGTCCGTTGTGGATCATCACACATACCCCGTCTGTTTTTAGACATAGAGGTCCCCTTTGCTGGTTGGTAATTATACTTAGTTATGCGCACTGCCTCAATTTCCGACCGGATGTGCTACTATGTGGAAATGTACCAATAATACACCCTCATACCCAGTCATGTAGGATTGACTTTGTATTTTACAGATGGCAGATTTTCTTTTTATAAAATAAGTTACAGTTTAGTTTGAATGTTTTTAAGAAACAAGTGTTATTGGTATTCTTCAGTGTTCTATACTTTGTCATCATATAATTCCTTTTCTTTCGCAGTACAGTGATGATCAGGCCCGAATGGCAGGTTTTGTATGTTCATGACATATGTAAATAAGATCCTGTTATAACAGTTCAGGTTGGATGTGTCATAAGTAGGATGTGAATAGCAATGATTACATTTTATAGACCATGATGTAGCAAAACTGTGAGTAATGGCACACAGAAACCCCAGAACGCATTCTCACATAGGATGCAAGTATCTGTAACCGAGAATAGTACGCTTGTAACAATAACGTGCCGTTGCAATGGGTAATACTATTCCATATTTGCGTTCTGTATTTCTGCTATGCGCATTTGGATATTCTGTATAAAATCGTGATGACAGTCATGTTAAAATCAGAAAATACCAATAAAGATATTTAAACAAAAAAAATAGAACATGACAAATAACTACATCCATTACATACTGGATGATCCACGGAAGAATAGCGACTCATTCCATAGACATAAATTATAAGAGACCATCAATAGTCACACTTGATGCACTGCACTGCGAACTTGTGAAGGTGAGCACACTTGCAAATCAAGTGAATGTTTGGTCTCACCATAAATGTAACTGCCTATATGTCTCCTTTTATACAGGACCGACATGCCCCTGTAGTTAAACTCTATATTTGAAGAAGGTGTCATGGTTGTATAGTAAAGAGTCATTATTCAGTTCTGTCAGTTTCAAAATCGTGCAGGCAATACGTTTTTTATTGCAAAAAATACAATACTTACTGCGCCTCGGTTACCATGTCACTGATAAACCTACTTATAGCTTGCTGTCTTTCCGCTTGTGTAACGAAGCCTCGTACGCACATGGTATTTCAGTGGTGCCGAGCGTCTCCACAGCGTTGTTCCTACATGTTGGGATCATTTAAGGATCACTGACATATTGATGCATACCATATCTAAACACAAAAATATCAGAAATTAAATAACAATAACAAAAATATTGACTTGCTATACTTAACTAGTAAAATCACAAATATTGAGATCACAAATATTGTTGAGAAATATATCAATTTTTACGTATATCAAAAATATCATTACCTTTAATAAACATATACTATTTCCAAAAAATCGATTCACACAATATCAACTACAATATTATCGCCAAAATAATACAATTATAATTAATAAATATAACAAAAACACTTTTTACATAAAGCAATTGCTTCAAATGAACCCAAAACATTCCACACATATATTTAAATTAAATACAACTCTATTACATCATCAAAATATTTATATTCACCCCAATAAATTATATAACTAAAATACTAACAATACAACCGCAAAAAAATTGTGTTAACTACAAACATTTAAACACAAACTTAAAGATCAATAAATAAATATATATAAATAAATGTATATGCAAAACTATAAAACTATATATCATACATCAAAAATAAAACCTAAATTAGCGTTTACCTTAGAAGTACTCAGTTGATAAAAAAAATTCAAACTAAGTGCCTGATTAAGATTTAAGCAGACGGGTTACTACATCACAATGGTGATGGATATCCCGTCCACCGAAATCTAAATGCCATTGTTCTCAATGGGGTTTAGATTTCGGCAGGCAGGATATCTGTCACCTTTGTGACGGAGTAACCCTCCTGCCGAAATTCAGGCCATGAAACTAAACCAACCAATGAAATAAAAATATAAACAACTTTCACCAATAAAATCCAACAAACAATTAAACCAGCAATATAAAAGGCATACTAATCTAAACAACTAAATATTCCAAAAATGACAGACACTGCAAGACGAGGAAACTGTGCTGGATTCTTTCACCAAACCATTAAAGAAGAAATATATACATCTAAACAGCTACCTAACCAAGGAAGTAAAACTTATATTTAAACTAAAACATACTAAACTTAAAAACGAAAAATAGCAAATAAATATTAAAACACTCTCCAACTTCTATGTCTTTACAAAGACTTCCTAAAAGAAAAAACTACAACGTGAAAAATGATAAACTGCCAGAAAATAACATCGATCACAATGCATCAAAAAGATATAGGAAAGTAAATATACAAAAATTGATACAAAACTATAAACTCACCCAAATAGTAAATCAAAATAAACCTAATAACCTCAAACTTTAGAAACCACCAACAAATTAGCATTTACAATGAAACTTACTTTTTTTAGCCAACAGAAAAGAAATCACCTGCTCCACATTAGAACACCTCCAATGGAAAAGCTGCATAACTGTTGAAACCTCTAAACAGAGCACACAAGTAAGTATACAAAATAGAAGCAGTTGCATATTTTTACATGTTAATAACAAATGTACAAACATTATAATATTATATATATTTATACTGTTACTCTACTTTCAGTTACAATGACAGAAGCTGCAAAATACACCACTTCACAGAAAGGAAAGCAGTTATTAAATCCCATGGGCTATACCTATAGGTAAGAAAGTGCACCATCAGAAAATATAAACTGTAAACCTACTAAATATTATTATAATGTATGGCGGGTAACTACAAAAGATGATGTTGTATTTCATGTAAGAGACCACAACTACCCCCCAAAATGTGACAGAAATAGAAGTAAGGGAGATATTGCAGGATTTAAGAGAGGCAAGCTCTAGCACATAGGAACCCACAACCATAATCTTTAAAGATATACTACCTAAAGTCCCAGAACATATAAAACGCCAACTAGCACCTATCCCCACTTTAAAATGTTAAATTGCACAAACTAAAAACACCACCAGCGATACCCCACCTGCCCCTAGAACATAGCAAGATATACACATACCTGAACATTGAACAATTACACATAATTTGGAACCTTTTCTTTTACATGACAACCTAAATAATGAGAAACTAATCCTAATATTCTCCACAGTAGATAACTCAGTAAAACGTAGCAATGTCAAACATGGATGAGGGATGGGGCCTTTAAAATGTCTCCCAAACCATTCACTCAGATATACACCATATATGGTGAACATCACAGCACAAGCATTCCTTTCATATATTCCCTACTACCAAATAAACAAAGCAGCACTAATGACGACCTCTTAAACCACATGAAACATAAAACAAATAAATACCACCACCAAAAAATAATCATAGACTTTCAGCAAGCCATAATTGACACCATTATAAAGATTTACCCTCATACAGCTATACAAGGCTGTTACTATCATTTCAATCGAAATATAAGGAAACACTTCCAGAAATCTATAGAACATTCTACAAACAGCCAATTTGCCTGTTAAATTAAAAAAATATATATTATAGCACTAGGCTATGTCCCTGTCACTGAGGAAGCCAAGCACTACAATTTACTAATAGAAAGCCCAACAAAATTAAGAAAAATTTAGTCCCCTAATGGACTACTTCGAAGACACGTTGGTTGGCAGACTGCATCGCTCAGGACACAGATGCCAACCCAAATTCCAAATACAATGGTAGAATCTCTATGCCAGCACCTTGGCACAGGAAGCCAAAAAAAACAATGCATTGGAAGGATGGCACAATGACTTCCAATCCACACTAGGTAGAACCCACCCTCCACTCAAGAAATGTATAGAAGCATTACAAAACAAGCAAAGATACCAAGAACTGCGAATGGAACAATCTGTCAGCCAAATTGGCCTTAAACTTTGCAGAAAAAAAGAAACACTTCGGGAAACTCGAAGAAAAGGAGATGAAAGTAAAAAGCATTGGTTTATTATAAAACAAAAATAATTTCCTTAAAAAACAAATGTAGTATCTGCCATTTAATTGATAAGGTGCAGCGGTCCAAAGAGGAAGCCCTCCTGCTCGCGGACGATGCAGAAAAGGCTTTCGGCCGTGTACATTGGCCATATCTATTCGCTGCTCTCGAGCGCTTTGGGTTAGGGCCCAGGTTCCGGAGCTGGGTAGCAAGCATTTATAGGGCTCCAATGGCGGCGGTCTGGGTTAATGGCTTACTCTCGGATAACTTTGCAGTGGGGCGGGGGACGAGGCAGGGCTGCCCCCTCTCCCTGTTGCTTTTTGCTCTTTATATGGAGCCCTTGGCTCAACAGCTACGAGACAACCCTTTGGCACAAGGTATCCCATTCGGGTTAGATCACCACCTCATCAGCCACTATGCGGATGATGTCATTTTCTCGGTAGCGCACCCCTCGACCTCCCTCCCAGCCATTGTGGATAAACTCCGGACTTTCAGTCAGATCTCTGGCTTTAAAATTAACATGCAGAAGTCCTAGATCCTTAAACTTACCACAGCCCAGCCAACGGTCAACACTCTCTGGGCTCACTTTGCCTTTGACTGGGTGTCGGATGGTATTAGTTACCTGGGTCTGGTCCTCCACAGGAGCCTTGCTAAAACCGTGGAGGTGAATTACACTACCCTATTATCTTGCATTCGTGTGGACCTGGACCGCTGGAAGCGCCTCCCCTTGACTTGGTTTGGAAGACTGTCCGCCGTTAAAATGAATGCACTACCACGGGCCCTGTACCTGTTCCAAACGCTACCCCTGGAGCTCCCGTCTCACGTGCTACGCCACATTCAGATAGGGGTTGAGCATTTTGTTTGGGGCCCGCTCTTGCCTAGGTTGCAGAGGGCCCTGCTTCAATGCCCCAAGAAAGAGGGGGGGTCTCGCCTTCCCTAACCTTACCTGTTACTTGCAGGCTTCCCTATTATGATACCTTGTGGAGTGGAATCGTCCCCTTGGTCTTTATGGACCAGACAGTGGCGGGCCACCACATCTGGTGGGACGCATGGCTGCCGAGGTCTGCGCGTGCCTGGGGACTTTACTCCTCGCCGGTCACCCGCCCCACCATGCTCATGTGGGACAGGGTTGCTCAGCGGGCCAACTTAACTACGTTTTCCTCGCCTTTGACACCGATTTTCTCAAATCCAGCCTTCCCGCCAGGGATGGACAATAAGCTTGCTGTGCGCTGGTTGGAGGGGGGTTGTAAGCGTCTGGGGCACCTGTTTGATTTACAAGGTCTCATCCCCTTTAAGGAGCTACAAACAGACTATAATCTCCCCAGCACTGACCTCTTTCTACACTCCCAAATGACGCACTGGATCTCTGGGGCCACAACGTGCCCCCTAGCACATTGCCCGATGAGGCCGTTTGAAAAATGGCTAATCAGTAAGAAGGATGATCAGAGGCTGATCTCTGAAATATATTCCTTTCTTACTAGGGCAATTCCGACAGCCCGCACAGCGGGACAGAAACGATGGGAGGCGGAACTGGGGCGCACATTTACTGACAAGGAATGGGAGGACGTCTTCTATAGGCCTCACCACACAACTAATTCCACGGGTCATACCGAAACGGCTTACAAGATTGCATCATATTGGTACTACACCCCTGACCGACTAGCAAGGTGGCAATCCGGCTGTGATGGGCTTTGTTGGCAGGGATGCGGTAGCTCCGGAACACTACTCCATCTGCTATGGCATTGCCCCAAGCTTACACGTTACTGGGAGAGAATTTTGGACGACATTGATAAGGCTTTCAACACATTTATTTCCAGGCTCCCGGCTTACACTCTATTAGGCTTACCAAATGCACTGACCTTTCCCCCGCACTCTACTAGAGGGAGACAGGTGGCACTTGCAGTGAATGCAACACACCAGGTGATATTGGCAGGGTGGAGGTCTGACAGGGTCCCAGAACACATGCAATAGCTGCATCAACTCTGCAGTCTTCTAGGAATGGAGAGACTCTCAATGGCGGCTTTGGGGAAAGGCCAAGATTACGCTAAGACCTGGGCCCCCTTCATCACTATCCTCTCCACTGAATTTTGGGAACTGACATGCACTAAATATCTCCGTATATTGAAGTTAATTCCGGAAGACACGCCTGCCGCTCAGTGAGGTTGCATGTTGCCAGACTCCCGCATCCCTGTAGCATCTTGGAGTGTCACGACACATAGAGCGTATGGGTTGACCCCTATCCTTTTTTCGTTCTTGCTCACTGGGGAGGGAGGTTGGGGGAGGGATGGGATGTTATCTCTCCTTTGTTTTCTGTTCTTTGTTTACAAGCAGAATACTCTTAAGTTTCTATCGATCACAGGCGTTTGGCTGGCTATCGCCCTGAATCCATGGACTGCTGACTGACACGCCTATTCACTTGCAACATGAGCGGTCTGCTGTCCTCCCTCCTTTATACGCGGCCGGCCCTTCTGGGATGTAGGCGACATGCTGTGTTAATTATATGTGGGTTGGTACCTTCTTCTTTGTCGTGCTAATTTGACCGGACCAATACTAGCCGGCCCACTGGGTTGCAGGCGACATTGTCCTGTTTGCTTCGCCTTGTGTTCTGCCAATAAAAACAGATTTAATACTAAAAAAAAAATGTAAACTCACAGTTCCCATAGTACACAACTCATAGACAAAGTTCTGTAAAGTAAAATAAAAAACCCACCCACAAAACTCATTACAATTCCAAAAATACATATACATAAGTTAGTCATCAAAATATAGGTAACATAACACAATTTACCATAACATAGTGATACAATACCAAAATAATGTATGAAAAGCTAAAACTACAAACTAGTAGAAAGCAGTAATACTAATATATCTAAAAATATAAAGCACCCACAAACAACACTATAACTAATGTATAGACCTCCCCTCTAAAACCCTGTACCCGCAAAACCATTAAAAAATCTGTTAAAACGACTTGCCTGTTCTGTCGAACAGCAGCATCTTATCGCGACCTGGTTCCAGGAAAATAGACTAGAAATAACACAAATTGGTGACAAAATAGAAGGTAGTAGTAAAAAAGAAATTGCAGTTAAATAAAACTACATAAAAAGACTATCTCCCCATAGAAACAGATGGGAAATATTGTGAAAATGTTGAATACATTTATGAAAAAGTTTTAACAAATTATTAAATATGTAAAATGTCACAAAATGTTGTGATAAAATGCAAAAATGTGTAAAGTATAAATATGAAATATTAGTATAACATATATACAATTATTTACTATATACTGAAATGTTTTGTTAAAATAACGTTAAAAAATGTATACAAAAACGTTTTAAAGAATGTCAAAATCTGTTAAACAATGGAAAATAAAAGTTACAAATATACAAGAAACTATCGTTTTGAAATATAGGGGTCGATTCCGATCCTGGATTTTTTTTTCCCGTACTAATCGAATCCGTATTTTTTTATGTACGAATCGTACAAGTCCCGTACAAACGGCGAAGTACGATCCGTACGTGGAAAATACATACGAATCGCCATGGGAAAAGTCTACGAGATGTCCCCGGACAGTTTTACTTACAACTCGTAAAACTGAAGTCCGAGCACGCAAGTACGATCCGTACCGCCCGTCCGAAAACACAAGCGCATGGAAAAGGCCCCGTACGGAGCGAACTTTGTACGACCCCTACCCTGAGTACACTTGGGCCCGGGGTACGAGTCATACGGCCCCCCCAGCCTCCCACCCCTCCCGTGTACCTCCGCACCGTACCCCCCAACCCCCATATGTATGGACCGTACCCCCCACCCCCGTATGTACGGACCGTACCCCCACCCCCCATATGTACGGACCGTACCCCCCACCCCCCATATGTACGGACCGTATCCCCCACCCCCATGTATGTATGGACCGTACCCCCCACCCCTGTATGTATGGACTGTACCCCCCACCCCCATATGTACAGACCGGCCCCCCACCTGCGTATGTCCGCACCATACCCCCCACCCGCGTATGTCCGCACCGTACCCCAGGCGTACCCCAATCCTCGCGTATGCACATACGCGAGGATTGGGTACGCCTGGGGTACGGTGCGGACATACGCAGGTGAGAGGTACGCCTGGGGTACGGTGCGGACATACGCGGGTGGGGGGTACGCCTGGGGTACGGTGCGGACATATGCGGGTGGGGGGTACAGTCCGTACATACGGGGGGTGGGGGATACGGTCCGTACATACGGGGGTGGGGGGTACGGTCCGTACATATGCAATGTTGGGGTACGCACCATACATGATGACACGTACGATGTGGGTGTTGGCGTGTACTTCGCGTGGCGGGTCCCTTTTTCATCGTGCATCGCAGCGTACTTAGCTTTTCCGGCACTTTTTGGCTCCCGTAAAAATATAGCTGTGCGTGGTGATGTAGGTACGAATCGTACTTCCTGGTCCGTAAAACGCTGCCTGACTCCGTGCGGACGTCGCGTACGCGCTGTCCAGGATCATAATTGTATATATTTTTTAGCCGTACGGTGTTTTTTACGATTCGTACGGAAATGGTATTTCTGTACGAATCGTACTTGCTGGATTGTACGGTGGAATTCCCGGGTACGAGTCGTACGGAGAAAACGCTCCGTACGACCATTCGTACCCGGGTTTTACAGGATCGGAATCGGCACCATAATGTACATTTTTTTATTAATATAAAAAATGTTTTATTTACTTAACTTTAGATAAATGTTTATTTTTAATGAATTATATATGATTCAAAATGTAAATATAAACAATAAACAAACTTTGGAAACAAAATTAGAAAAATGTGTCACGTCTTTAATTATACAAAAAACTTAATTATTATTATCATTTGTTACAAACATACATCAAACTTTTAAAATTATATTTCTAATCCGCAACAATACTACTAAAATAACACAAAAGGGCTGATTAGGATGTCGGTCGGAAAGCCTCCAAACGCAGGTTGGAGGCTTTCCAAGCGACATCATGGTTTAAAGTCCGACCTCCTAATTACAATGTAGGCGGTCGAAGTTCAAACTGGCTGGTCATTCCGGCTGGCTCAAGGAGCCTGTCGGCCAGTCAGAACCCGCCTCATAATCCCTCACATACGGCGTTCCCGCCGTAGGGATTATGATGTCGGTTTCCGACAGGCTTTCCATGTCAGGCTTTCTGACATAGAAAGCCTGTCAGAAAGCGACTTTGGGGGCCCCTAATAGGGTCCCCTTTTCTCCGCGGCCTCCGGTTGTGGGCCTAAATCCCTGCAACACAGTGCTTGCCATACGGTGCAGGGATTAACACAAACTCCCATTTCTCTATGGGAGCTTGTGCTGCAGGCAGAAACCGCCAGCAGCACAAGCTCTCATAGAGAAATGGGAGTTTGCGATCGCACCATGTGCGGTCGCATTATAATATGGTGTGTGGAACCACCAACCTATCGTCAGTCGCTTCCCTCACCAAAATGGTGTTGAGCATACTTGAGTCCGCCCAACATCGTAATAGGGCCCAAAGTATTTCTACTACATACAAATAAAAGTAAAATATAATATTTCAGAATAAAAATCTAAATTTAAAGAATCACACTCCAACATGAATCATTTAAAAAAGTTGTTAGACAGTCAAAACCTATTTCAGGAAGCTGTTGGGCACTAAAGGGGTTACATTTACTATTCCCACTTCAATCTAAACCAATTTCGGGAAGGCGTAGGACACTAAAGGGGCGTCACTTACTATTTCCACACCAATCTAAACCATTTTGGAAAATGTGTTGGACAGTAAAAGTGTGACATTTACTATTCTCACTCCAACCTAAGCTACATTAAGAAGGTGTTGGACACTAAAGAGGTGGAATTTACAATATCCTCCTCAAAATATAACATTTTACCCAAGGTAAACCAAATTAAACATTTGAAATACAGGATCAATACGCCATACTCGCACACATTTTTTTTTACTATAAAATTAGTTAACATTTTATCTGAAAATACACTAACCAAAACTGCAAACCTATATATACATATTTAAATAATAAAATATTAAACAAATATTGTAACGACTATTAATATTTAATATAGTTTTCAAAATATTTACCACCATTCATAAAGTTTAAACAATAAAATGACAAATAAAATCATAATACAAAATTAACAATCATGAAAAAATGCAAATACATGTGATAAATTTAAAAAATTTAAATTGTAAAATTAAATGACAATTTTAAAACGAAAACATATGTGTATATTTCTAACATTGTATAAAATGTGTTACAAAATATTTAAAATGTAGACATTTTATGTAAAAATATTTAGCTTTATTAAAACTGTGTTACATATTTTTACATTTTATACTATTTATTTTATTTAATAACTAACATATATCTTCATTAATATCAAATTAAAATGTATCAAACTATTACTTTAACTAAATTAATTACAAAATTGTAAATTATTAATTTGCATATCTTTAAAATTATTACCGTATAATTTAATTTAAAATATAATTTTTTTTAAATCTCCCCAACCTTATCCTCTAAAAAATCCAATATCCTGCTACTAAAAAAATTAGATTAAACAATTACTTATATACATTGATGCAAGTAAAAAGTACAAATTTCAACAATTTTATAATTAAAACATTATAATACATATAAATAAAAAAAAAATATATATATATATATACAAGCAAACACACTACAATAAATTATATACTAATTAGCACTTACAAATGATGTCATACTATGATATTTTCTACATCTATATTTATTACGACAATATTAAAAAAACATTTGATACCTTTGATATTCCTGTTGATGATATTTTTGATATCCCGATATCCGTGACATAATGGTGCCGATTACGATCCTGGAAAAACCGGGTACGAACCGTCGGTCGGAGCGTTTTCTCCGTCCGACTCGTACCCGGTTGTAAAACTTTACAAACATGGAAGTACAATTCGCACGGAAACACCATTTCCGTACGAATCGTAAAAAACACCGACCAACGAAAATAGACATACGAATGTGATCCGGGAATGCTCCGACGTGATGTCGGGACGCTTACATGCAGCGTTTCACGACCCAGGAAGTACGATTCGAACCGACAGCAGTCCGGACGGCAATATTTTCACGGCACCCAAAAAGTGCAGGAAAAGCGAAGTACGCCGCGAAATGACCAGATTAGGGGGCCCGGTACGCGCCGTACCCCCCCCAGCCCCCGTGAGTACGCGCCGAACCCCCCGTGTATGTACACCTGTGTACGTGTCGTACCCCCCGTGCATGTACACCCGTGTACGTGTCGTACCCCCCGTGTATGTACACCCGTGTACGTGTCGTACCCCCGTGTATGTACACCCGTGTACGTGTCGTACCCCCGTGTATGTACACCCGTGTACATGTCGTACCCCCCCGTGTATGTACACCCGTGTACGTTCGAGTCGTACCCCCACCCGTGTATGTACACGCGCTGGGGGTACGCACCGTACATACAAGGGTGGGGGTATGACTCGAACATACACGGGTGTACATACACGGGGGGGTACGACACGTACACGGGTGTACATACACGGGGGTACGACACGTACACGGGTGTACATACACGGGGGTACGACTCGAACGTACACGGGTGTACATACACAGGGGGTACGACACATACACGGGTTTACATACACGGGGGGTATGACACGTACACGGGTGTACATACACGGGGGTACGACACGTACACGGGTGTACATACACGGGGGGTACGACTCGAACGTACATGGGTGTACATACACGGGGGGTACGACACGTACACGGGTGTACATCCATGGGGGGGTACGACACGTACACGGGTGTACATACACGGGGGTACGACACATACACAGGTGTACATACACGGGGGTACGACACGTACACGGGTGTACATACACGGGGGGTACAACACGTACACGGGTGTACATACACGGGGGGTACGACACGTACATACGGGGGCTGGGGGGGTGGTTAGGCGCGTACATACGGGGGCTGGGGGGGTGGTTAGGCGTGTACATACGGGGGCTGGGGGGGTGGTTCGGCGCATACATACAGGGGCTGGGGGGGTGGTTCGGCGCGTATGTGGGCACATGTCTCCATGGTTGCTATGGGAGTTCGGTGCGGACGGTGTTTTTTCCATACGTTTGTGACTTCGGACGCACGGGGTGGATCGTATTTGCGCGGTCGGACTTCACTTTTCACGTTTGTACGGTAAATCGTCCGGGGAAGTGTCGGACACATTTTCCGACCCGAGGACGTGTGGGGAATTATTCCCAATGCGACTCGTATGGAGTTTTTCCCATGCGAATCGTACTTGGCAGTTTGTACGGCACTTGTACGATTCGTACGGTAAAAAGACCAGACACGAGTCGTACGGAGAAATTTTTTCCAGGATCCTAATCGGCACCTCTATGTTTGAATCACAGTTTTTTTCCTCCAATATTTTGTCCAAATACCGTCATTAGAACCTACAGAAAGGTATTATCATTTTTTTGGGTACCTTAGGTGTAGTTTTGGTGTCTTCAATGCTGGCTTGCCATCAGTCAAGGCCTTAAAGCAGCTGGATTTATTTGTCACTATCCCAAGGAATTTATTTAGTTCCATGGAATTTCATCTGTAAGCCCCATTATATATGAATTTTCAATCTGTACACCTATTTTTGTTCCTGGGTCAGTAACCTTTATGTCATATTAGTGTTTGGAAGTATTTTTTCAGTGATTGTCAATCTTAAATCTTCTTCTGAGTACCCCAAGGCTAAGAAATGGACTGTCATTTTACCCAATCAATCAATCAATGAGGGGTTTATAAAGCACACTACTCACCTGTGAGGGTCTCACGGCGCTGGGGGCGGGGGGGGGGGGTGCAGCTCCGGATTAGTCAAAAAGCATGGGTGTTGGAAGTGTGGGGGATGCGGGGGACATATCCCACCCCAGATTTTGTAGTGTGGGTATGCAGGGGACAAGGGCTGGTGGGTCGAGGGGACGAAAGAATTTCCGCTCTCTCTTCTGTCTGTTGCAGGGCCATTGTTATGTCAAAGCGCGAGTGCTTTGACGTGCTAATGGCCCTGTACTTGACCTGTGACCTTCCTTTTTGTTGTGCTGCAAAAGCTACAGGAATGTTTTCACACCTCGCCGCCACCAATGCCTGCAGTCTGCACTTCCTGCACAAAGGAAGAGAGGTAGTTTGTTGATTGCTGACTGCAGGGCCGGCTTTAGAGTTGGTGGTGCCCAGTGTGACCATCTCGGTGGGCGCCCCAACAAACTTTTTATTTTGAGTTATGCGGGAAAACAATGACCTTCACGAAGAAAAGGAGCACAGATGCCCAGAGGTGATATGAATGGAGAGTGGCTTCTTGAGTGGGAGGATATGTTCTGTTGCCATGATTACTTAGCAGTAACATTTTGCCTAATAGCCTAACAGTCTGCCTGCTTAGACGACGCCTGGGTGGCAGGCCTGGTACTGGTGGCTAGAAAGCCTAGATTGTAAGACAGAGGTCCTGGCTTTCGAGGGGAAGTCTGGGCACTCAGGCATGTCTGAGGGTGTCCACCCACCATTTTACCCACTTTTGTATTTTTCATATCGCGCAAACTTGGCCGAAGGGGATCACAGTGCTTCATGTGAACACAAGATTATAGTACACAATGTCACATTCATGTTTTTTCCAGGTATGTGGAAATTAAATGCTTTGCCCAGAGTCACAGCATAGTGAGCCAACGCCGGGACTTTAACGTGAGTGCCCAGTTGCAAAGTCAGAAGCTCTATGCGTTAGGCCACATCTGGTATCCTGGCCACTTGAATTTGTCGGATGACAGACTGTATATGCATGGAAAGCGGCGTAAAAAAAAGTCCATACCAGACTGTACACACGATGACAGAAGCGGAAAACTGGTACGGGGCAGACTGAGCAGCAGTCTAAATGAAGACAAGCCACAGCAGTGTAAAGAGGGTAAAAAAATAGACTGCATATAAGGGATAGCAGTTTAGACACACAAGTAGGCTGCACACCAGAAGTGTAGCGTAAAGAGAGATGTGGGCATACTGTACACAGCACACAGGGGCGCTGGGACCCACTGGCCTGAAGGGCCCATTTTCTTTCTTGCACTGGGGTCCATGACACACTGATAGGCCTCTGGTAGCAGGAGAGCAGTGTAAATAGGCACAGGCAGACTGTCCACCTCTGTAAAGTAAGACAGTATGGATCAGGACAGCAGTGTAAAGGGGGCAGGCTGTAAAGTAAAAACATAGACAAGCAGACTGTTCACAATAAAAAAGTAAAGGCATGAAAAACGGCGAGACAAGGAAGGCTGGTACATACCAAAAGACAGGAGCTGTGTTTTCAGCCACAGTACTTTGCCTCAATTTTCAATGATGGACACTCGGATGAAGGCCAGTGCTGTTTCTCTCCTGTATCTGAGGGTTGCTCCTGCGAGGGCCCTTAGGCTTGTTGTCAGAAGCCCGAGGGTGCACGGCTGCTTAGACTAGCTGTTGTTGCACAGCACAAGCACTGGTACAGTGGTGGACTCGGGGCCCAGCAGCAGCACATGCTGCATGTGCAGCGGCAGAGAAGGCATCCTCAGAGAGTCATACTTATTGTTCGTGTACATCCATCCGCAACCACGTGAGCGCATTTGTCAATCTTCTATTTTCCCGATGTTGTGGAAATGGAAGAGGACAGCGCATGCATTTTGGTCAGAGGCAAATGACGCCCCCTGAGCTTGGTGCCCGGTGCAGTGGCACCGGTCGCAGAGCCCTAAAGTCGGCCCTGGCCGACTGCATACTGCCTCTACCTCATTTGACTGTTTCACACTGCAATTCAGCCAGTCAAAGCCTAATGTTTTGTTGGAATGTTTATTTTGAGCAGTTGAACCTTGCCCTGGAACATGAGAATAATTAGCATCAAACATAGTCTAAGCTACCTTGCATTATGTTGTGTCAGATGTGTTTGGTCTGTCCAAATATTTACACAAATATCTATTTAAATACCTCTATTTTGTCTTATTTCTTTCATAGCACTACCCAACCCAATCCAGGGTGTTGGAGCGCTTTAAATCACACATACACATTATACATTCACAATAAACCATATGTGTGTAAATCAATTTACAGGATTTGTGTTACATAAGATAGTGAGGGTTACAAGGTGTAGGAGTCACATGTCCTTTCCTTTATAATTCGCTCTGCTATATTATAAGGATTACAATTTATGAACTGCAAGTAAATAAAGGATCTCTGTGTCAAAATCAATAACCCATAAAAGAAAAATCTGTCATCTGTATATCACATGATGTGCTTTGCGTGAGACATATTAACCCTCTATGCTACATTGATTCAAAACTGGGACTAGGCAAAACAACTGTCTCTCCAGCAAGAGCATTCACCTCCAGACTTATCTTGGCTTGAGGAACATGGCGGCAGGCTAACGCCGGCCGGGAAAAGCTCCGTTCTCTCCGGATGACCACCCGGTTAAATGGATAGCCGTGTGTCCCGCATGGAGTTCCTTATCCAGAGCAAAACGGAGAGGAACTGATGATCTTCGTACTGCTCTCCCGTATACTATGTTTATCGGGCTTTTTTTTTCTTTCTCCTCATGCCACACTACGGCGGAGAAGAGGAAAAGATTTACCTGATTCCGGCGAGCACTTGGACCTGGGGGAAAAATAGTGGATGATTGTCCATGGGTCAGTACGCTCTACGCGGCTGGAGCAGAGTGGGAGGAGACTCGGAGAAGCTTCGGGAGCAAGCCGTCGCAGGAGCTTCGCGGGGGAGTGGAAGAAGATTACAGCAGCGTCTGCACGAGTCTACCCCCCTTCAACCCTTGGAGCGGTATATCATCGCTGCCCCAATGTCGATCAGGAGCGGTCGTGTACATGGCCGGTAAGGCGAAGGAGGGGGGGCGGGTATTACTGCCTCGGTCCTGTAGTAAAGTTAATACAGTCACAGGTGAGAACTCTCTGGCTGTTATAAATACTTTCTCCAGGAATTTCATACGCTATCATCAGAACCCGTGCAATGTCCAATCTATTGAGTGTGTTTACCCGCGACCTTCCATTGAGAGCATAGGGATGGACTCCGCAGCCATAGATTCTACCCCCGTCACTTTGGTTGCCTATTCCAGTAAGTCGAAGAACGGGGGGGGGAGAATCAACAGCCCCGTCTGGTAACTTCCGAACGGAAGGTGGGACAGAGAAAGAGGGTAGAGATCAAGGGAAGGGAGCCGGTTTGGCTCCTAGAAATAGATACCTATTACGTTCACTACCTGAGAAAGAACTTTCTATACTTGTTCAAGAAGCCACTGTAGTGCCCAAGACACCCAGGCAAAGGAAAAAAGACAGGAGGGAGAAGAATAAGACTGGTGACACTAGAAAAGGTGGGCTTAGTATTATAAAAACCACCCCATCATTGAAATCCTATTTTAAGATAATGGAGAAGGAAGCCTCCCTTAGCTCTGTACCTCTTAGTAGTTCTATAAAATGCTCAGAACCACATAAACCTCCTAGTCAGGATGTAGAACATACATCTCCACAAACCCCACAGAATCTTTCGAAGTCGCCCCACGTGGAAACCATTCTTTTAGCAAATAAGGTCACCCCTTTACTATCTGAACCAGATACAGATGTCGACATGGGGCTGTGAAATACATCACTGAGCTCAGAAGCTGGAAGACGCTTGGATGGGGTCTTGGAATCTGGCTCCCGCGAAGATAATATAAGTTGCAGTGGCAGTGAGATCGCAGAGAAATCCCCCTTAGAGGAACAACCTAGGGGTGACAATCAGTTGGACAATCTTCTTTTTTCCCTCCGTGAAGATTTATTTGCGAAACGGCTCCCTAGGTTCGAAATCTCCGAAGGGAATCAGAAGGTAATCTCAGAGAAATGTACAGGCCTAGAGTCAAAATTGGATGATATTTGTACTAGGACGGAGCTGCTCGAAAGTAAGGTAGACAATCTGGCAAAAAACTCTCAAAGTCATTCGGATACTATCTCTGATCTACAAACGCAGAATCGGGCTCTACAAGCTGATATCGAAAGATTAGAGATTCATGCCAGGAGGAATAATCTGAAATTCTTGAAAATCACAGAGGGAACAGAGAATGAAGATGTGAAGTCCCTGGTATGCAAACTGTTGAGAGAGGGGGTGCTAAAAGATAGACCAGACATCGACCTTGAAAAAGAGATTCAGCGAGCGCATAGGGATCCGTTCAGACTACATCCGGACAGGAAGGCTCCGAGAAATATTTTGGTGAATTTTCTCACGTTCACAGTTAAGGAGCTGATTCTAGGTCGGGCTCTGAAAGATACATCGCTGCACATCAACTCCACTAAATATCTTATACGCTCCGACGTGGGTAGAGCTACGGCCCAAAGACAATGGGAGGTGGGCTCTCGGATGTCTGACCTAAGAAGCCTGGGAGCACAGGTGATGATGAA
This sequence comes from Triturus cristatus, assembly GCF_964204655.1. Taxonomy (NCBI): domain Eukaryota; kingdom Metazoa; phylum Chordata; class Amphibia; order Caudata; family Salamandridae; genus Triturus; species Triturus cristatus. Next base: position 450,832,835 of record NC_140593.1, on the reverse strand, counting down.
ATTCCCCGCAGCATTAAGAGTGGTATGGAGAAATAAGACGCATAACTTCACCTCCATTCAGGAGGTCGACACTTTTATATCTCACATGAAGGAGGTTTAACAGGGATTACTTTATCAATTGTGACAAGTTGCAATAATACTGAATTGAGGTATATTGAGGGTACGTGGAAAAAAAAAAGGAAAAAATAAATAAATAAAAAATTGTTGAGTTGTAATAGATCATATAAATGATAGCAAGGTTATTGGGTCACTGGCTATGTAAGATGTACACAACAGTGAGAGGTGGGTTCCGAGTGGGGTGCGGGGCTTTTCAAAGGCGGTTCTTCATCGCCAAGGTTTTCGTAGGGGGGTTCCTCAGGGTGGGTGGTGGGGGGTGGTGGGGGGGGTAAGGTGGCAGGTAAAGGAAAAAATATTTTCTCATAGAGCCAGCAGGGTGAGCAAACCTATTATTTCATTTTTAGTATGTAAGATGGATCAGGTTAAGTCTCTCAATGGATATCGCATGGCGCATAGAACAACCTACTCCCTAGTATGATGAACTCCTCAAATAAAATTAAAATAATCAGCTGGAACGTGAACGGATTGAGAGATGGCAGGAAACTTAACAGAGTCTGTGAATTTTTGAGAAAATCAGGGGCTCATATATGTCTTCTACAAGAGACCCACCTTGAGTTTCAAGAATGCAAGACTGCCTTCGGGAAACAAAGTTGGGTTCAGGATCTCCTGTGCTCTTATCAAAGTGGAAGTACAAGAGGGGTCGCGATGTTAATCCGGGTAAACAGTAAAATTAGAATTGAGAAACATGTTACGGACACGTCAGGTAGATGGCTGTCCGCACTTTTAATGGTAGATAGTTTTTCCCTATCATGTGCCGTTTATTATGGTCCTAACCAAGACTGTCCAGAACATTTGGTCAAGTTAAAATCATCTCTTCTCGACCTAAATGCCCCCATTATTTTGGGGGGTGATTTTAACTTGGTTTTTGATAAAACCTTGGATAGGACTTCTAGGGCCACTATTACTCCCTTACCCAAAATGAAATTAGAACTTATGAACATAATGAAAGACTTCAATTTACTTGATATCTGGAGGACTAGAAATATTAATTGTAGAGATTATTCTTACTATAGCCACAGATACAGACATCATTCCCGGATTGACTTTTTTTTGATAGATCAGATGCTACTTCCCCGAGTAGATTCTTCTACGTACATTCCTGCTCTGCTCTCTGATCATTCGATAGTAGAACTAACAATTAAACCTGTAAAAGAAGTACAACTGAGAAGGTGGACTCTTGATAGGTCACTACTACAAATAGAAGAAGTAAAAACACGATTATCAATACATATGGAAGAATATTTTAGGTTTAACTGTGGGTCCGTGGGTGCTCAGACTGTGTGGGAGGCCTTTAAGCCCTTTCTGAGGGGAATAGTAACGTCACTCACGATTAAGAGAAACAGGGATAAAAGGAAAGCAGAAGCAGACTCTCTTATTAAAATTAAGTTGAAAGAACAACAATTTCAACTCGCTTCCCTAAAGCAATTTCCTAACTCTGATGTAATATTAAATGAGTGGAACTCTTTAAAGGCAGAATATCAGGCCCAGCTTGATAAAGCTATTAAGGAAAGATGGGATGCGAGTAGATTACATAATTTTTCTTACGGGGAGAAGTGTGGTCGTCTCCTGGCCTGGAAGGCCAGAATAGATAGAGCTAAGAACCAAATTGCGAGTTTAACCATACAAGATGCAGGGATTTTGACCTATGATAACGGCGAGATATTAGAGGAAGTCCAGAAATACATGTCTAGGATGTATGCAGAGCGAGGGGATTTTTCCCCTGAAAGAGCTGAAACGTGGCTTAATCAACTAGTCCTACCACATCTCACAGAAGCAGATAGGGTCTTTTTAAGCTCGCCAATCAAAGAGGGAGAAGTATATAATCAACTAAAGAGCATGGCAAAAGGTAAAGCAGCGGGACCAGATGGCCTCCCGGTAGGTGTGTATCAAATCAGTCCAGAATCAATCGTATCGGTCCTCACTACCTTATTTAATAAAACCTCCAGACTTATCTTACCATTATTATCATTATTTCCTGAGATTTACTGGGTACATAAAGATCACTGCACCAGGTGCCTTAACCCCATAAGATATTTTAAAATGCAGACTTTCTAACCAATTAAGCAGAACAGATATACAGCCATGTTTCTCCTTGTTGCCAATTTCTTTCTGGCAGAGTTTTAATAAATAAATGTATAAGTGGAGGTCTAGTCCTTGCACCAGGGTTGCATCATTTTTTGGCACAACTTTGACGCAAACTATAATTTGTTAAATATTGTAATGCGCTAAAATGTACTCATGATAGACCTGCTTAACATATGCGAGTTCTTAGAATCTGATGTGAATTTTTGTGATATCATTTTCCGTGAGGTCATGTGTTGTGATGTCACGTGCAATGTCATGTGCTGTGATGTCACTTACATACTGCCTAACTTGGTTAGTGCCCCACTTCTTTTTTTTAGGACTTGTGCCCTGTTAGGAGAAGTATATTAGAGAACTGGTGTTGTTGGTTGTGGGCGGCTGGCTTAGGATATGGTGCACATTCTCAGGAGTGATGCACCTTGCACTAATACAGGACACCCATATGGTGATTTTAGTGGTCTTTGATAACCATATAAAGCCCTCAAAGTGGTAGCTGTGGAGAGAAGCCTTCAGGCTTATCTTGAAGGAGTGTAAAGCAGCGTGCTTTACCACATTTAATCAACAGTGTAGATTAGATGAAAAAGAACCACACAGTGTTTATAAAAATTTTAGCTCTTCCGAATCGCAGGGATTATTATTATGCTTATTTTGCACAATATTTATCTAGATTTAAACCTGAATTACAGTCAAACTTTTTTATCAATAGTTTTGTGGATCTTATGTGTAAGGAAAGTCAGATCCACTCCCCTCTCTTAATTTTCAAATCTCCCAAATTGGTACGCTATAAGTGTCTCCATTGTTTTTTTACGAAACAACAAGCACTTTATAAAAGATACTTTATTCCTGTAATTAATTCAGCCTCCTTATTATCCAGCATTCTACCATTAGCAGGAATTACACAATCATCAGAACTTACTGCAAAATGGGCTTCGGTAGGTTTCTGTAAGGTCTCAGACTTTCTGAGGAATGGAGGATGGCTGACTTTGACTGAAATGTCGCAAGTAATTACTAATGATTTTATTCTTCTAGGGTCATATAATGTCCTCCTTAAATTTCTTGTTAAGCTAGATGCTTCTCAAATTGGCAAACAACATCAATTGGTTACTGAACTCCTAGAGGATACTTCTGGTAGGAATCCCGGGATATGGAGAAAACGTTTAGCCTCAATTAGGGGATTGGATCTTGGACAAAAGGCAATTAAAAAATGGAAGGACCATGAAGATTTTGAGTTCTCTGTTAATTTATGGTCGGCCGTTAATAAATGGAATTTTGGCACATTAAGAGGGGCGAATTGGCGAAGGATGTTGTTTTTTAGTCAATGGCAACTTTACCAAACCTCTCAAAAATCACTCAGCCAATCACTCAGCAAATTGCTTTCGCTGTAATATCCATCCCTCAGCCAACTGGTCGCATATTATGCTGCAATGTTCTAAGATTCAGAAGTATTGGGAGGACATTTTTTGTTATTTGGAAACTGAATGTTGTATCCAATTAGCAATGAACGATTTGTCAATCATTTTCGGTTTTGACCCAGACCTTTTTATCTGTGATCAATTGGTAACATTTTTATACATTTCAATGGCGGTAGCTAGATCATTGCTATTGCAAAGGTGGCGTGCTGATTTGATTTCCTCTGCCCTGGAGTGTGTTCATAAAATGCAAGCGGTTAGAAGAAGTGAACGTATTTATGCACTTCGGGTGGGGGGCTTAAGAAGTTTGAAAAAATCTGGGTCACATATTTTGATTAAGTTTGGGAGGGGTTATTGTCTTGCTTTGAATGTATTTTTCCCCGATATTTAAGTGCTTTAGGTAATCTCTGTGATATTTATACATGTTTGGAAATTTAATGATATGCCCAATTGTAACTCTCTTTTATTAAATGGACATTTCTGATTTAATGTATTGCAATAATTATGGACTTCAATAAAAAAAATTTTTTTTAAAAACAGTGTTTATAAAAATAAGGCTATTTATATGCAACACAATAACTAACACATTGGTATATCTCCTACCCAGAGATATCAACAATACACACAAGAATACTTCAAAATAATTAGGTAAGTAGCACAAAAATACACTGGTGTCCAGGGGAAGACCAAACCATATGCGAAGAAAGTAGAATGCAAACTTCAAGGAGAACGGGACTTGGACCAGAAAACGCATTGGAGATGGGGACACAAGGAACTACCCAAGGTAAGTACCCAGGAACCCCAAGGGGCTGTGTGCAGAGTAGAAACACAGCCGCATGCCCGATGGAAGTCATTGAAGAAGTCGTGGTTGCAGTTTTACAGAAGAAGGACCCTTCCCAGAGGATCCCGAAGAAACCCTTTGGAAGACGGGTGTTTGGAGAGTCATCCCACCCATGGATGCCCCAGGAACCAGGTTACCTGCAACAGGGAAGCCGGGTGCATAGGGGTGAATTGATTTCGGAACCTGCCATAGACGTCAAAGGAAGACTTCAAATAGGATGCCTCTGAAGAAGCATGTGAAGGAGTCCGGTGGAATCCAAGAGTGGATTCTTGAAGAAGAGAACCTGCAAGCAGAGGGTATAGAGTTTATGCCACTTGGAAGTGACCAGGAGGCACAGAAGCACAATCCCCACCGATGTTGGGAGGTTCAAGAGTGAAGACGGTGACCGTGTTGCTGCAGCTGCGAGGACCAGGAGATGCTGAGTAAGACCAGGAGCCATGCATGAGCTGTCCCATATTGGGTGTCGGTGTTCAGGTGGTCGGTGTCTAGAGGGAGGACCAACAAGCCTTGGTAGCCGCAAATGGCGTGGAAAGCAAAAAGATGCAAACATTGGGACCAGTAAGATCCAAGCAACTCACCAAGTGCAGGAGAGTCAGAGCAGGCCCTGAGCAAGCAGGGGAGCCCACTGAAGCAAAGGAAGACCCTCGAGAGGACCCACATTCCAAAGGCACAGAAGTCGCAAGAGGACCTCAGGCAGCTCACAAAAGATGGAGGCCCATGGTGCAGAGGATTCAGTGAGGATGCTGATCTTTGAGGGATGAGGTGCTAGAGGGTGAATCGTCTTGTAGCCCAAATATCTCTTGAGTGCAGAGCCAATACGCCTGGACAACGGCAATTCATCGCAGTGCACATGAGTTTGGTCCCAGCGGCTTCGATGAGCTATACTGTCCTCAATATTGCAGAGAAGACAGGTCAGGCCTCTAGGGGCTGTAGAACCACCACCTGTGTTGCTGGGATGCTTTAAGTCCGTTGGGTGACAGGAGCAGCAGACCGGTCAGCTTTGTTGCGGTGCCTGCAGATGCAGGTGAGTGACTCCTTCACGCCAAGGGAGATTACTTTGGATGCCCTTGATGCCCGCAGGGCTTCTGGAGAACTTTAGTGATGCACAGACACAGACGACGCAGAAGACTTGAAGAACAGCGAGACCAGGAACAGCAGGAGCTTTCCTTGATGCAGTCTCGGGTCCAGTCAAAGTCAGACGAAGTCCAAGTGTCAGAACGGTAGAAGAGTGTCTTGGTTTCAGAGGTGAGTCTTGTTCCATGAAGAATCTGAGGACCTACCCATGAGGGAGCCCTTAAGTGCCCTAGGGAAAGGGTTGGAACGACTTGCGGGTCCCTCCCAGAGGAGGGGCTGGAGAGAGGGGAGGATACTCCCCTTTTCTTTGTCCAGTTTTGTGCCAGAGTGGAAACCAGGGGTTCCTGAACTGTCTTAAACAGAATTATGCAAGGAAGGCACAAATCTGACCCTTCAAAGCAGTCTGGTGCCACTGGCAAACGCCCCCACCCCAGCCCAATACAATAAGTCCTGTCTGGCAGGTGGGCACACCTCCCTGTGAGAGGAAACCTATTCTTCTACCTTCCCTTGCTCAAGCTCAGCTCAGCGGTCGCAGCACTAGGTTGCTGGTAGACCCTGAAAGGCTGTTACTTGGAGTACAGGGGGGGTCATCTAATGAGCCTCCCAGTACTTGGGATCATTCTTCTAGCACCAGAGTCAGTGTTGGGGTATGATTCCAACACGTCTGATACAAAACATGACCAGGTCCAGTGCAGCCATTATTTAGTTAGACATCTCATAATAACTGTCCACTATATACACTAAAATGGCTGATCGCTCTTACACAGCCTGGAGGATCGACTCCGGGGTCTGTAGAGGTGTCCTGCCCATGCAGGGGCACCCTCACATCTGTAACCAAGCACCCTGCCTACCATAGGGGTGACATAGTTTTTAAGTGCAGTGACCTCAGATATAAGGAACTTATAGCTGTTGTGCGAGGTGCAAGCACCATCTCACACAGGCTGCAATGGCAGGCCTGTAGTCAAGTTTAAGTGGACTCCCACGGGTGGCACAATACATGCTGCAGCCCATTGGAGCCTCTCGTGTACCTATGCCCTGGGTACCTTAGGGGCATATACTAGCGACGTATAATGGTACACCAGTACCCAATTGTGGATGTACAAAAGTACTTACCAGAGCCAATTTATGGCAGAGAGCACAGTTGCTGGCGTCCTGATTAGCAGGATCCCAGCAGACTACAGTCAAAACACACTGACCACAGGCAAAACGTGGGGTTAACCATGAAAGCAGATCCTACTTTCCTACATCCCCCTCCCCAAACTTAAGGATGATGCTAACCTTGACCATTTGAGGTTTCATTTTCTTAGTGGAAATATCTGGAAAGTCCATCTTTGTTGGCATGGTTACTCCCAGGTCTATGTTCCCTTCATCTGTTTAAGTCATAAGAGGGGCTTATGGTCTGTCTGAACAATGAAGTGAGTGCCAACAGGTAGGGCCTTAACTTCTTCATGGTCCAGACCACAGCAAAGGCCTCTCTCTCAGAAGCTGATCAACGCTTCTCCCTGGGAGTCAACTTTCTGCTTATAAAAGCTACTGGTTGATCCTGGCCCTCTGCATTAAGCTGTGACAATACTGCACCTATCCCTATCTCAGAAGCATCTGTATGGACAATGAATGGTTTGAAGTAGTCTGGGCTTTGCAGAATTGGAGCAGAGCGCATTGCTTGCTTCAGGTCATCAAATGCCTTCTGACAGCTAAATGCTAGATATTCTGCACTATAAGCTTCCAGACCTGTTAAGACTTTATTCACCAGCCTCTGAAATTTTGTAGGTGCATTTTTGAAACCAAAAGCCATCACAATAAATTGATAATGTCCACTGGAGGTTGATAATGCTGTTTTAGGTTTGGCATCCTCATTAAGTCTGATTTACAAATAACCATCAGTCAGGTCAAATGTACTGAGATATTTGGCAGGGGCCAAAGTATCAATTAGTTCATTTGCCCTAGGAATTGGATGGGCATTAGCTCTAGTGACTGCATTGAGGCCTCTATAATCAAAAGAAAAACTCTTCTCTTTCTTGCCATCCTAGCTGTGAGAGTTTGGTACAAGGACTACAAGACTAGCCCTTGGGCTAGCCGAAGCCTCAATGACACCCACCTCAGGCATCTTTTGGACCTCTGTCCTGATGCAGTCTCTGACATGGTCAGGCTGTAAATTTTACTCTTCACAGGCATGCTGTCACCTGTGTCCACTTCATGGGTACACCAGGTGGTTTGACTGGGTGTCAGAGAAAAGAGATCAGAAAACTGAGAACCTGTCTACAATCAGCTTGCTGTTGATCAGTGAGGCTGTCTGCCAAGGCTACTCCTTCAACTGATCCGTCAACAGGGTCCTGAGACAGGATACTCTCTTCCTCTTGTCCCTCATCAGTGGCCATGAGCAAGCTCATGTCAGTCCTGTTAACAAAAGTCTTCGGGCGAATCACATGAAGTACCCTGTGGGGACTTCTTGGAGTACCTAGGTCAACTTGGGGCCACTCCACTTGTCTTAGAGAGCTGCTGGGGCCACAGGCCCCAACCCCCACACTTTCTGTCCTGGCTGGTAAACAGTAAGTACAGCCTTTTGGTCATGTCAATCTTGCTGAAGCTCCTGGCTGGCCTCAAGGATTTTGCTGGCTGCCTTCATATGCTCAGCCTTGTGAGAACGCAGGCCCAGAACATAGTCTACTATGTCCTATTTAGGAGGCTTGAGAGGTTGCGCCCATCCTGCCTTGACCATACATAATGGACCCCTAACTGGATATCCAAACAAAAGTTCAAATGGGCTGTAGCCCACCCCTTTTGAGGAACCTCTCTCTAGGGAAAGAGAAGGCAAGGTAGTAAGACATTCCATTTTCACATCTGCTTTTCTAGGAGTTCCATGACCATACCTTTGAGGGTCTTGTTGAACCTTTCAACAACCCCATTGCCCTGTGGATGGTGGGGTGTGGTAAACTTATAGTTAACACCACACTCTTTCCACATAGCAGTGATGTAGCTAGACATGAAGTTAGTACTTCTGTCTGGCAAGACCTCCTTATGGAACCCAACTCTGGAAAAGATTCCCAAGAGAGCCCTGACCACTACTGGAGCTGTAGTAGTCCTAAGGGGAATAGCCTCTGGATATCTAGTGGGATGGTCCACCACCACTAAGATAAAACTATGTCCAGATGCTGTTGGAGGGTTTAAGGGACCTGCAATGCCTATCCCTACCCTCCCAAAGGGAAACCTAACCACTGGCAGTGGGATTAATGGGGCCTTTGTAGTGCCACCTGACTTACCACTGGCTTGGCAGGTGACACATGACTGACAAAACTCCTTGCTGTCCTCAGACATGTGGGGCCAATGAAAGTAAGGGACAAGCCTACACCATGTCTTGCTTTGCCCAAGATGTTCTGCAAGGGGAATGTCGTGTGCCAGGGTCCATAAGAAACCCCTGAACTTCTTAGGTATGACCAACATCCTGGTGGCACCAGACTTGGCGTCTCTACTTTCAGAAAACAGGAGCCCTTCTTCCTGATAGGTCCTGTGGGACCTACTGAAATGTCCTGCTTCCTCAGCAGCAGCTTGATGTCTGAGTTGTTCAAGAGAGGGGCAGGCCTTCTGTTCCAGACTGAAGTCTTCCCTTGAAGGACCCCTGCCCCTAGTTGCTCTGCCTAGTCAGGCCCAAGCTCCTCTGGTACAGTCCCTTCACAAGTACTGAGATCATCTCCCCGAGGAGGCTGATTCTCATTGTAAGTCTGAGAGGAGGATACATCTTTATCCTTCTTGCTCCTTCTCTTGGGAGCTGGCTGGTCCATTTCCTCAGGATCCAGGGCTCCCTCAGTGCCTAACGTCTTGACCTCAGCCCTAGTGACAGCAAAGACACTGGCTGAAATTCCCATAATTTCTGCATGAGTCCTGAACTCCACTTCAGACCAGGCTGAAGTTTCCAAATGATTGCCCAGTAGACAGTCCACAGATAGGTCGGGGGATGCCACAACTCTCTTTGGGCCAGTTACCCCTACCCAGCTGAGATTGACATCTGCCATGGAATTATCTGTCCTGGTATTGTTAGCATTGGTCACTTGGTAAATCTGTCCAAGTAGAATCTGCTCAGTAGACACAAGTTTTTCTGTCACCATAGTGACACTGGCCCCTGTGTCCCTGTATGCCACAGCTTCCTGACCATTGATGAGAGGCTGTTGTCTGTATTTGCCCAAGTTAGTGGGACTGACAATAAGGGTGGCAAGCTCAGTGCCACCATCACAGACTAAAAAGCCTGAGTGGGTGTCCTGACAAGGCCAGAACCCACTTTAGTACACAAGGTTAACCCAGCTAAACTCTTGGGGGCCCTACTACTACCAGTGCTATTGCTAGGGGAACTAGGAGGTTTAGGAGTAGTAATAGCAGTATTGGTGCTAGACTTAGAGCAATCAGCATCCTTTGCCATTTTTCCTTTTTCCTTACACAAATAGCACCAAGGTTTCTTGGTAGAGTAGGAAGGGACCTACCCCCAGAGAAAGATTTTTGAGGACCTTCAGAAGACTCTTTTCTTTATATCTCTCCCCACCTTTCTCTTTGGCCTTAGAATAATCTTGCTTCTTCTGGTCAGCACCACCATGAGACTTTTGTTGCACTCTGGTATGGTCCCACTAGTCTGCCTTCTTTCCCAATACTTGGGGAGAGGTCAGATCCGAGTCCACCATGTACTGGTGCAGTTGCTGATTTTGACAGTTGTTAAAGATGTGCTTCCTCACAAGTAAATTGTACAGTCCCTCACAATCATGCACATGGCGCAAAGAACATTCAGTTTTTTCCTCCTTTTTCTTCCCATCTTTGTTTGCTTGGTGCATGAAGATGTAAGATTTAAAAACATGTTTTTTCACTTTTGGTCTAATTACTTTGTGAATGTAAATAACAATCAAAGCATACTTGCAAACTGTGACTACATGTCTGTGTTTATCAATGTTTCACTACAAAACTATGGAATTGTATTCTTTTAACGGAGTGTATGGTTCCCAGACAATGGTCGATTTGTATCGGGACACCGGAAAGTCCAAAAGGTTGTCCCTGTCCCCCCCAGAAATTTAGTGTCTCCTACACCCCTGTCAAAAAGCCAGGTCTTGCGAGTCCTCCTGAAGGTGTGCAGAGTAGAGAAGCGTCGGAGGTTGACTGGGAGCTCGTTCGAGGTCTTTGCTACGACGTAGGAGAAGGCTCTTCCACCTGCTCTGGTTCTGCGGATGCGTGGGGTCTCTGCCAGGGCGAGGCCGGCAGGGCGGAGGTTCCTTTTGGCTACGTTGAAGGAGACTCTTTCATTGAGGTATTTGGGTCTGATGTTGTGCAGGGCTTTGTAGGCGTGGGTGAGTAGCTTGAAGGTTACCCTCTTCTCAATGGGGAGCCAATCTATTCAGTTTATACATCCCACACCTTGTTTTTGTTTATGTCTGATTGGCCAATCAATAAAATTATTCTTGGACACAATTTAGGCATTTTTAACTATCACACACTCACTTGCACTTGTCACAATTAACACAATCCTGCTCTGCAGTAATCCTGGCGTTGAAGCACACCAGGGTGGCATTCGGCCTCTCCTGGTGGGGCCCAATGATGAAGCATGTAACCAACTAGGTTGGTGAGTGAGGGCTTTCTAAATAACCTCATTGGATTCTTCATGGGTGCTCTTCCTTTGGAAAGGCTCACTCTTTCGTTGTTTTGATGATATTGTCTGTGTAGCCATCAAACAAAACCCAAAGAGCAGATGAGGCTGCCAAAAGGGTATTGTAGACACTGAACAGAGTACCTTATGACAATATTGTAGGAAAGTAGGATCTGCTTTTCTGGTCACCCCCACTTTTTGTTGGTGTCACTCTGTTTTTCTGACTAGTCTTACTGAGTTCCTGTTAATCAGGACCCCAGTCACTGTGCCCTCTCTCTAAACTGGACTATGGTAAGTACGTTGGTACCTCCCTAATTGGCTACTGGTGTACTCTTCTAAGTCCCTAGTATATGGTACTAAGGTACCCAGGGCATAGGTACACCAGGGGTCTCCCATGGGCAGCAGCATGTATTATGCCACCCATGAGAGTCCACTCAAACTGTGACTACAGGCCTGCCATGACAGCCTGTGTGAGCTGGTGCTAGCACCACTCAACACAGATATATGTTTCCTTATATCTGAGTTCACTGCACTTAAAACCTATAAGTCACCTCTAAGGTAGGCCTTTCAATCCTGAAGACAGGCTGCTTGGTTCTAAATGTGAGGATGCTCTGCATGAGCAGGACACCCCCTACAAACCCAGGAGTCGATTCTCCAGGCTTTGTAAGTGCGGTCAGCCATTTTAGACATATAGTGGACATCAAGTCAATTACGAGATGTCTAACTGTATATTGGGTGCACCGAAACCAGTCATGTTTGGTATCAAACATGTTGGAATCCTACCCCAACACCAATTCCAGTGCTGGATGTAGGATCCCATGTACTCCCGATATCAGCCTTTCAGGGTATAACAACAGGTCAGTGCTGTTTCCAACCACAAACACGATTCTGCCCTCCTGCTGCTGAGTCAAGCTAGAACAGGGGAAGGTAGGACAATAGATTTCCTGTCACAGGGAGTTGTAACCACCTCCCAGATAGGACTTAGTGTATTGGGCTGGGGGGGGGGGGTGCTTGCCAGCGCCACCAGACTGCTTTGAAGAGCACATTTGGTGCTCTCCTTGCATAGTCCAGTTGGAACCAGTTCAGGGAGCTGTTGCGTGAAACTGGACAAAGGACATGGGAGTATCCTCCCCTCTGTCCAGCCCCTCCCCTGGGAAGGCTCCATGAATCGTCCCAACCCTTTCCTTAGGGTACTAAAAGGCTTACCTGTGGGTGGGTCTTCGAATTAGTTGCGGGACAAGATTCAGATCCGAAACCACTTCATCTTCAACCGTCAGGGCACTTTGGAATTCATTGGACTTCGCTTGGGAACCGAGAGTACATCTGGAAGACTCCTGCTGCTCCTGGTCTCGTCGGCCTGACGGTCTTCTGCGTTGTCTATGCCTGTGCTCCATACAGGTTCTTCTCTAGGCCTGTGGGCATCCAAGACACCCAAAGGAATCTCCCTTGGAGTGAAGTAGTCACTCCTCTGCATCTGGAGGCACCGCAACGAAGCTGACCAGTCTGCTGCTCCTGAGCTCCCACGGACTCTGAAAGGTTCAGCAACGAATTTGGTGGTTCTACAACTCCCTTGAAGCCTGCCCTGTCTTCACAGCAAGTTTGAAGTCAGTATCCCTCATCGGAACCGCTGGAGCAGCACCCCTGTGCACTGCATCAGCTTGCCGTTGCCAAGGCTTGTTGACTCTCTTCTCCAGAGATCTTCAGGCTCCAAGAAGCTCCAGCCTCCACCATCTTCTCCTACCAAGATCTTCATCCTCACCACATCACTGCACCGTGGGCCTGCATTCTTTGTGAGCTGCTTGAGGTCCTCTTGCGACTCCAGTGCCTTCGGCCTGTGGGTCCTTTTGAGGGTCTTATTTGACTTCAGTGGGCTCCCCTGCGTTCTTGGGGCCAGTTCTGACTCTCCTGCACTTGGTGAGTCCCTTGGACCTTGCTGGGCCCGACATTGCGCCTTCTTCGCTTTCTTTGTCTGTTGCTGCTGCCAGGGCTTGTTGTTGCTCCCGCCGGACACTGACCCCCTGGCTCTCGTGGGACAGCTTGTGAATGGCTTCTGGTCTTCCACAGCATAGCCTGGTCCTCACAGCTGCAGCGACAAGGTCACCATCAACTCTCCTGCATCTTCGTTCATCGGTGGTCATTGGTCTTCTGTGCCTCCCATTCACTCCCGAGTGGCATAGACTCTGTCCCCTCTGCTTGCAGGTACTTCTTTTCAAGAATCCACCATTGTATTCCACCGGACTCTTTCGCCTTCTTCGCCAGTGGCATCTTCACTGAAGTCCTCCATTGTGGTCTACAGCGGTTTCCGACGTCACTTAACACCTTTGCAATAGGCTTCTCTGGTGTAGGTATTCTGGTTTGTGGGGTTTCCACGGGTGGGGTGACTCTCCAACCTTCCATCTTCCATAGGGTTTCTTCAGGATCCTCTGGGAAGGGTCCTTCTTCTTGAAAACTGCAACTGCGACTTCCCCTTTGACTTGTATTGTGCACACAGTCGTGTTCCCACTCTGCACACGGCCTCCGTGGGGTTCCTGGGTACTTACCTTAGGTGGTTCCTTGGGTCCCTGGCTCTTCTCCGTCTTCTGGATCCAATCTCGACTTCGGTCGTGGTCCGTATTCCACTTTCTTAGTATATGGTTTGGTCTCCCCTTGGAGACCACTGTGTCTTTGTGCTATTTACCTGTTCTATTGTTGGAGTATTGTGTGTATAGTGATTATATCTTCGGGTAGGATATATACCAATGTGTTAGTGTATGTTTATAATAAATACATATTTTTATAACCACACTGTGTGGTTCTTTTTCACTTAACCTACACTATATGATGAGTACTGGTAAAACAAGCTGCTTTACACTCCTTCTGGACTAAGCCTGGAGGCTGCTCTCCACAGCTACCACTTAGAGAGCTTTCTATGGTTGTATAGGCCACTAAAATCACCATAAGGGTTGTCGGGATTAGTGCAGGGTGCTTCACTTAAATAAGTGTGCACCATATAGTAAGCAATCCTCCTACAATGATCTCTCTGGCAACAGACACCAGAGATAAGAGGTTGAATCTCAGTGGTCTAAGGAAAAACCTAGGAATCATCATAGATGCAGGTCTTTCTCCGTAGCCCCAAACAAAATATCCTCATAATCGTATGACAGACACAGACTTAAACAGGATTTCCCCACAGAGTTCAAGCTACAGCTACTATCGTACACTCTTGCCTGTCTTACACAATAATAATTTAATCAGGAATACCAAAATAAACCCTAAACAAATTACAACAGGTGCAAAATTTCAGTAGCCAATCTATTTCCACTTGAAACCCTGGGATCACATTTCCCCCTGCCAAGTGACTTGACGCTGGTTTTCAGCCTCTCACTGAATCACACTCAGGGCACTGTGACACACTTTAACAATGCTTGACTTGGAGTTTGATGCTCTCAGTCCAAGCCTGTAAAGTCTGAAGCTCTCTCACAATCAAAATCAGGGAAAATACTAAAACACCTTGCTTTCAGACAAGACATGCAAACATGTCTCTTCAGGCATCAGACACTCAAGTGATCCCCAGTCAACGCATAATATCTATAGACCACTTAACCACCACATCTGAAGGAAAGAGTAGTTCAACCTCCATGCTGGTGCAGAGACAGAATATCGAATCACAAATATCGAGTTGCACAAATATTGAGTTGTAAATATCGTGGGTCAGAAATATCGAAAGCAAAAATATCGGGGTCAATAATATCGACTTAAGGTAAGTAATATTGATTTTAAAAATATTGAAGTGTTTAATATAATTTGCAAAAATATAGTTTTTAAAAATATTGTTTGTTTATTAATGTTATGTATAATAGTGTATATTTTATATGTATGTGTTGTATTTTTTTTGTATAAGAATTGTTTGTATTCTTAATATACGTGTTACATTTTTACTAGTTATTTTTTGTGTATTTGAATTTTGCGTTTTTAGTTCTGTAGCGAGTTGTGGGTTTATAGGGGAATAGGGTGGGAAGTAATTGAATTATATTAAATGTATTGATTATTTTTTGTCTATTATTTGTTTAATTGAGATATATAATTGGTTGTTAATTAATTTAAATTCATTAATTGGTAATTAATTGTGGTAATTGTGTAATTAATTTTAGGTGTTTGTTGTGGTGTTTATAGGTTTTAAGGGTGGGAAGTAATTTATTTTTAATTGCTGAAATAATAATTTGATAATTAGTTTTAATTAATTCATTGGTAGTTAATTATGGTAGTTGTGTAATTGATTTTAGGTGTGTGTTTTAGTGTTTATAGGAGTAAAGGGTGGGAAGTAATTTGTATTTAATTAATTAATATATAGTTAATTAATGTTAATTATTTAATATGTATTTTGGGTAATTGTTTATTTTTTTGTCTGTTTTTACTTTTAAAGGGGTAAAGGGTGGGTATCAGAAACATTTTAATTACTTTATCATTAGTTGTTAATAGTAATAGTTTAATTAATTTACAAATATGCTTTAATTGTGTTTTATTATTTTAGAGTTTAATTTAGGTGTGTGTTGTGGATATCATAGTGTTAAAGTGTGTGTAGTCAATTAATATTATTTTTTTTTATTAATAATATTTTTTACATTGATTATTAATTATGTCAATTTGGGGGGGGGGGGAAATATTACCCCCTCCGCTATCCAACAGTTATTCTACTGTTGCATTCAGTGGAGTGGGAATAGTCATTTTACCCCTCCGCTATCCAACACTTTCCATATAGTTGCACTCTTTGGAGTGGGAATAGTAATTTTTTTCCCTCCGCTATCCAACACTTTCCCTACTGTTGCTCTCACTGCAGTGGGAATAGTAATTTTTATTCCTCCGCTATCCAACACTTTCCCTACTGTTGCACTGATTGTATTGGGAATTATAAGTTTAAATATTTTTTTATAGTTTGATGTTTCAATTTATTATAGAATGTTTTTTATATATTTTAAATTATTGATATATACATTTTATTTTTATATATTTTTAAAGTTTTAAAATAAATTAAAGATGATAGTTTATTAATTCTTTTAAAGTAAATATATATAAATTATTATGTTTGTGTGTTTATCTTTTTATAATTAAGTTTATTTGTTAAATTTATATATATATATATATATCATCCAAAGTCTTGTTCACAAGCAGGAGTGCACACAATGACAGGCAGACTCTCACTTTCAGAAGAGCCTTTTATTCTGCAGAAAAGCGGCAAACATGCAAATTCCTCAAATCCTCCCTACGCGTTTCGGAGCCGTTGCTCCTTGCTCACGGGAAACTTGCAGTCAGTAGATACGAAGGCACGTGTCAATTACCCTTTATATTACCCTCCAATGGGTTTCCTGATCCTTGGGCTTCTGGGACACGTAGTCCTTTCGTCACAATATGACCCTGTATGGGTTCTGCTGTCCGCAATATTACAGGCACGACTCCCACTGGAGCCTAGCATGTAAATGGCGCCTTTCAATCCACGCATTCCTGTCATCCTGCATCTCGGTTCCGATATCAAAACCACAGTCCACAGTCCATAGTGGTGGTGCTACCCGCTCGACCTGAACGGGCCGAAATATATCATCCAAAGTCTTGTTCACAAGCAGGAGTGCACACAATGACAGGCAGACTCTCACTTTCAGAAGAGCCTTTTATTCTGCAGAAAAGCGGCAAACATGCAAATTCCTCAAATCCTCCCTACGCGTTTCGGAGCCGTTGCTCCTTGCTCACGGGAAACTTGCAGTCAGTAGATACGAAGGCACGTGTCAATTACCCTTTATATTACCCTCCAATGGGTTTCCTGATCCTTGGGCTTCTGGGACACGTAGTCCTTTCGTCACAATATGACCCTGTATGGGTTCTGCTGTCCGCAATATTACAGGCACGACTCCCACTGGAGCCTAGCATGTAAATGGCGCCTTTCAATCCACGCATTCCTGTCATCCTGCATCTCGGTTCCGATATCAAAACCACAGTCCACAGTCCATAGTGGTGGTGCTACCCCCTCGACCTGAACGGGCCGAAATATATCATCCAAAGTCTTGTTCACAAGCAGGAGTGCACGCAATGACAGGCAGACTCTCACTTTCAGAAGAGCCTTTTATTCTGCAGAAAAGCGGCAAACATGCAAATTCCTCAAATCCTCCCTACGCGTTTCGGAGCCGTTGCTCCTTGCTCACGGGAAACTTGCAGTCAGTAGATACGAAGGCACGTGTCAATTACCCTTTATATTACCCTCCAATGGGTTTCCTGATCCTTGGGCTTCTGGGACACGTAGTCCTTTCGTCACAATATGACCCTGTATGGGTTCTGCTGTCCGCAATATTACAGGCACGACTCCCACTGGAGCCTAGCATGTAAATGGCGCCTTTCAATCCACGCATTCCTGTCATCCTGCATCTCGGTTCCGATATCAAAACCACAGTCCACAGTCCATAGTGGTGGTGCTACCCCCTCGACCTGAACGGGCCGAAATATATCATCCAAAGTCTTGTTCACAAGCAGGAGTGCACACAATGACAGGCAGACTCTCACTTTCAGAAGAGCCTTTTATTCTGCAGAAAAGCGGCAAACATGCAAATTCCTCAAATCCTCCCTACGCGTTTCGGAGCCGTTGCTCCTTGCTCACGGGAAACTTGCAGTCAGTAGATACGAAGGCACGTGTCAATTACCCTTTATATTACCCTCCAATGGGTTTCCTGATCCTTGGGCTTCTGGGACACGTAGTCCTTTCGTCACAATATGACCCTGTATGGGTTCTGCTGTCCGCAATATTACAGGCACGACTCCCACTGGAGCCTAGCATGTAAATGGCGCCTTTCAATCCACGCATTCCTGTCATCCTGCATCTCGGTTCCGATATCAAAACCACAGTCCACAGTCCATAGTGGTGGTGCTACCCCCTCGACCTGAACGGGCCGAAATATATCATCCAAAGTCTTGTTCACAAGCAGGAGTGCACACAATGACAGGCAGACTCTCACTTTCAGAAGAGCCTTTTATTCTGCAGAAAAGCGGCAAACATGCAAATTCCTCAAATCCTCCCTACGCGTTTCGGAGCCGTTGCTCCTTGCTCACGGGAAACTTGCAGTCAGTAGATACGAAGGCACGTGTCAATTACCCTTTATATTACCCTCCAATGGGTTTCCTGATCCTTGGGCTTCTGGGACACGTAGTCCTTTCGTCACAATATGACCCTGTATGGGTTCTGCTGTCCGCAATATTACAGGCACGACTCCCACTGGAGCCTAGCATGTAAATGGCGCCTTTCAATCCACGCATTCCTGTCATCCTGCATCTCGGTTCCGATATCAAAACCACAGTCCACAGTCCATAGTGGTGGTGCTACCCCCTCGACCTGAACGGGCCGAAATATATCATCCAAAGTCTTGTTCACAAGCAGGAGTGCACACAATGACAGGCAGACTCTCACTTTCAGAAGAGCCTTTTATTCTGCAGAAAAGCGGCAAACATGCAAATTCCTCAAATCCTCCCTACGCGTTTCGGAGCCGTTACTCCTTGCTCACGGGAAACTTGCAGTCAGTAGATACGAAGGCACGTGTCAATTACCCTTTATATTACCCTCCAATGGGTTTCCTGATCCTTGGGCTTCTGGGACACGTAGTCCTTTCGTCACAATATGACCCTGTATGGGTTCTGCTGTCCGCAATATTACAGGCACGACTCCCACTGGAGCCTAGCATGTAAATGGCGCCTTTCAATCCACGCATTCCTGTCATCCTGCATCTCGGTTCCGATATCAAAACCACAGTCCACAGTCCATAGTGGTGGTGCTACCCCCTCGACCTGAACGGGCCGAAATATATCATCCAAAGTCTTGTTCACAAGCAGGAGTGCACACAATGACAGGCAGACTCTCACTTTCAGAAGAGCCTTTTATTCTGCAGAAAAGCGGCAAACATGCAAATTCCTCAAATCCTCCCTACGCGTTTCGGAGCCGTTGCTCCTTGCTCACGGGAAACTTGCAGTCAGTAGATACGAAGGCACGTGTCAATTACCCTTTATATTACCCTCCAATGGGTTTCCTGATCCTTGGGCTTCTGGGACACGTAGTCCTTTCGTCACAATATGACCCTGTATGGGTTCTGCTGTCCGCAATATTGCAGGCACGACTCCCACTGGAGCCTAGCATGTAAATGGCGCCTTTCAATCCACGCATTCCTGTCATCCTGCATCTCGGTTCCGATATCAAAACCACAGTCCACAGTCCATAGTGGTGGTGCTACCCCCTCGACCTGAACGGGCCGAAATATATCATCCAAAGTCTTGTTCTACTGACTGCAAGTTTCCCGTGAGCAAGGAGCAACGGCTCCGAAACGCGTAGGGAGGATTTGAGGAATTTGCATGTTTGCCGCTTTTCTGCAGAATAAAAGGCTCTTCTGAAAGTGAGAGTCTGCCTGTCATTGTGTGCACTCCTGCTTGTGAACAAGACTTTGGATGATATATTTCGGCCCGTTCAGGTCGAGGGGGTAGCACCACCACTATGGACTGTGGACTGTGGTTTTGATATCGGAACCGAGATGCAGGATGACAGGAATGCGTGGATTGAAAAGCGCCATTTACATGCTAGGCTCCAGTGGGAGTCGTGCCTGTAATATTGCGGACAGCAGAACCCATACAGGGTCATATTGTGACGAAAGGACTACGTGTCCCAGAAGCCCAAGGATCAGGAAACCCATTGGAGGGTAATATAAAGGGTAATTGACACGTGCCTTCGTATCTACTGACTGCAAGTTTCCCGTGAGCAAGGAGCAACGGCTCCGAAACGCGTAGGGAGGATTTGAGGAATTTGCATGTTTGCCGCTTTTCTGCAGAATAAAAGGCTCTTCTGAAAGTGAGAGTCTGCCTGTCATTGTGTGCACTCCTGCTTGTGAACAAGACTTTGGATGATATATATATATATATATTCACTGAAAAAACCATAGGTTTCACACATGTTATAGTTAGCGGAAATTTTACTGATAAAAAACCAGTGAAATTCCCCCGTTATAGTTAGCGCAGGCAACTATAACTCACGCGACCGCAATCCTCTGCTGATGCTAATACTGTATTTAGACACTTATTTGCCCATGTCTTCTTCCATACATTTTTAGCTATACATATATTACAAATATTTTTTTTTCATAAAGACACATATGTCATCAGCAGAAGATTGCAGTCGCGTGAGTTATAGTTGCCTGCGCTAACTATAACGGGGGAATTTCACTGGTTTTTTATCAGTAAAATTTCCGCTAACTATAACATGTGTGAAACCTATGGTTTTTTCAGTGAATTTGCAAGGTTTTTTAAATGCTAATTCCTAACTATAACGTGTGTGAAACCTATGGTTTTTTCAGTGAATTAGTACGGTTTTTTAAATGCTAAGTTTTTTTCCCTTATAATAAGCCCTGTACAGGGGGTGGGGTAAGTGTGGATAGTGTTTTTTGCCCTTAACATAAGCCCTGTACATTTGGTGGCCTTCGGCCACCAAAAGCACAGGGGGTGGGGTAAGTGTGGATAGTGTTTTTTTTATTTTCATTTTTTTACCGTACACTTACGGTAAGCGTACGGTAAGCGTACCCCGCGAATTTGCCGAAAAAAAAATAAAACCGTTTTTGCACTTGGGGGATGTTTGGGGACTCCCTCAACATGACTATGTGGGAGGGAGTTGTCAAAACAGCCCCTTTACATGTTTTTGGGCTTGATATTTTAAAAATCACTCTCAGTGCGAGAGACAAAATGGCGGCCGCCGCTTCCTGGTTTCGGCCGATTCGAATGTTTACTAAGATCTAAGAGCCAATCAGAATCGCGCTCGCGCACGCCACCGTACGCTTACCGTAAGCGTACGGTAAGCGTACCGTAAGCTGGCTCAGATATATATATTGATTTAAAGGCTATTTTCTCAGAATCTACTGAACAGATTTACACCAAACCTACAAAAGGCACTTCCTTGACCTAGGGACTACCTCTCTGCCAAATTTTGAGTAATTCTGTTCAGCCGTTCGGGCTGTAGCTCGTTCTAAAGGTCCTATGGAAAAATGCATGGGAAAAACGCGTTTTGGGACCCCCCTTTTATCTCAGCCCCCGCTTGACGGATCCCCCCGAGACTTTCAGGGTAGGAGCGGAGCGTAGCGCCCCACCTATTTTGAAAAATTTGCGAGGATTCGTCGACCGGCGCCAAAGTTATTCAAAATAGAATGTTGAGGTTTTCCTATGGAAACGTGGTCCTAACTATAACTACCTACTGGCTATCGCCAGTAGGTAATATATATATATATATATATATATATATATATATATATATATATATATATATATATATATATATATATATATATTTAAATCGATCTTTTACATCTTAATTTTTTATATCGATATTTTTGATTCAATATTTTTGTACTTACCTGTTTAGGTATGGGAGTCTATATTTTTGTAGTCTATATTTTTTTTCTCTATATTTTGAACATCGATATTCTATCAGGGAACCCTTTATGCCATCACTCATCTATCAGGTATATTTGTTGCAGATGCATTGTTCGATCACCTTTGGCGCACCCATTAACATGAGCATGCATAACAACTGCAATATTTTCGCCAAGACATGACTACAACATTTATTAGGACATTACACACCACTTCCAACTCTACCCACTTAAAATATACCACAACCACAAACATCTCCGAAAACCATACTAGCCTGCCAGTAATTGCTTTGGACAATTGGGGTGCCATCATGCAACACAAGAGGCAATTAATAGCATGGTATACAAATGCTAGATAACAAACGTTTAGGATTTGGTGCACAGGTCCTCATCTGCTTCTCGGTAGCCTGTGAAAGAGCCTAACTGTACCATGGGTCCAACATGTCACAGTTGACATAAATTAACCTCCCATACTTTTTTTTCACTTTGCAAGTATCTGAGAATACATAAAACCAGGACTTCCAACACCTACATATGGATACTTCAAACACACCACATTAACGCATTATTACATTATGAGTATTGCAGTATCCCCTCACGTGATTTGAGGAACGCATTGGTGAAATTGACTGGAAATACAAGTTACCAACAAATTTAACAAAATTTGAGCTTTTATGGTAAGGCACGGAGGCCAATATTATACACTTCCTCTTTCATTACTACTCTCAGCAGCAATCAAGAACTTAGAACACCCTAGAATCTAGAACTCTAATAGCATGCATAATAACCTAGAACACGCAGCCCTCTTCCTCCTTTTGATGCTGCTCAGACGTTTTTTCAAATTACTTATGTGGGAAATGATTTGATATTGATTGGATGCAGATGAAGTATGTTTTGAGTATAAGAAGTTTAAAGTTTATATTCGATGTAGAAAAGGTGAGGATAGTTATTTGTAAATTATATTATAAAGGATGAGAAGTTCTTTAGTGAAACGCTAATTTAATAGGTTGTAGCTAGCAAAGGAAATATATATTTTATATTTAGAAAACGTTTGGTTTACATTCAGTTTGGTTTGGTAGGTTTTTTGAGTCGATTAAAATGGTTATTAAGAGGTGGCATTGAATTGGAGGTTTGAAAAACGTTGGAGCGAGGTAGCAGATTTCAAATAATGCTTACCGGCTCGAGCTGATTGTGAGGGGATCACGTGCCGCAGGGCATTCTGAAGCAGAGGCTCTGATGCAGCTTGTGACGGTGTCTAAAGAACAGCTGGTATGACGCACAGTAGAAGTGAAAGCGTGCATTATTGAGCGGGCAAGTGAAAACCTTTGGGCAATTGAGGCCGCCGTATGCGTAGCAATTGGAGGTTACACAGGAAAGTATTTTTGAATCTGGAGAGGAGATGTGGTCCTTTGGATGTAGATTTGTCTGCAGACAGATTAAATACCCAGTTAGTGAGATTTTACAGTTGGAGACCGGATCCGCAAGCTTTGGGAATAGATGCGTTCCTGCAGGATTGAGGGATAGGGAGGATGTATGCGTTTCCTCCATTCTCTATGATTCAGAGAGTGCTCATGAAAGTCAGGAGAGAGAGGGCGGAGTTGGTGTTAATAATAACTCCATTTTGGCAATCACAGGTGTGATTTCCGGATGTGATTGGTCTGCTAGTAGAGGATCTGGTGTTGTTGCCGAGTTTTCAGGAATTGCTGATAGATGCAGAGTTTCGGCACCTACTTTAGCTAGGTGGGTTACGGAAGTTATGAAAAAAGCAGGGATTGGTGTTTGTTTTTGGGGCGCATTCGGTAAGAGGTGCTATGGCAAATAAGGCTTTTGTAACAGGTGGGTGTTTAAGTTCTATTATGAAGGCTGCTGATTGGTCGAATGAGTCAACGTTTAAAAGGTTTTACTTTAAACCTGTGGAAAATTCTGTTCAAAAAGTTTTGAATGAGCTTTGAACATGCATAATATTGGCCTCTGTGCCTTGCCATAAAATGCAGATTTTCCACAGTTTTAATGGGTAGAAAATCAAGATTTTATTAAAGACACAGAGGCTAATATTATCCCTCCCTCTGTTGCCAACCCATTAATAAGTGTGTTTTATTACTTCTTTCCAGGACAAAGTTAAGAAGTTTTGATATGGAAGTATTTGGAAGGAAGAAGAATATTGGGAATTGCCGAAGATAGAGTATTTACGGAACTTTCTGAAGTTTGGTTTATTCGCAGTCAGAAAGAAGGATGACGGTTGCATGTTCTAGAATATTATGCATTTTATTAGAGTTCTAGATTCTAGGGTATCTAAGTTCTTGTTTGCAGCTGTGAGTAGTAATAAAAGAGGAAGTGAATAATATTAGCCTCTGTGTCTTTAAAAAAATCTTGATTTTCTACCCATTAAAACTGTGGAAACTCTGCATTTAACCTACAAACAGTTCATATGCAGGACGCCAATAAGCTAAACTTGTGAAAGAGGTATCAGTGATATATGTTTTGTTATCAGTGATGTAGATATCCAAGGGAACTAGCTACACGATAGAAGCTCCTAGTGTATGTTTGTTTTATAGAAAACACATTTGTTTTTTAGGAAGACCCTCAACCATCAACCTAGTTGGTGGCATGCTTCATCATCGGGTCCCACTCAAGGCACCTTGGGTGTGCTTAGACGCCTGGATGCAGCGGAGCAGGTTTGTTTGTGCAGTGAGTGTGCAGTGAAGGTGAGATCAATGTGAATTAAAAAGTTGTCCAGAGGGTCCCAGAACGCAAAAAAGACTATTTTAATGTTTGGGCCCATGGCAGTGATTAAAAGCTGAGGACTGGATATCCTTGGAGATTATTAATGGCTCCGATATCCTTTGCGGTCAACATGTTTCAGCCAGGTTCTCAGTATTAGGCTGGCTTTCATCAGGACCTTATGTGAGTGAATTTTAGAAGGTGGTTTAGAGAAAATGTGCTTGAGACCGTCGATGTGACGCACATACTAAGGTGCGGTACGTGAAAGAGGATGGTTTCCTCTAACGGCGATTTTTTTCAAACAAGAAAATAGTTACTGAAAACAGTAAGTAGAATACTTGACTATTATGTTTAGTTGTACGTAGGAAAAAAAAGAGAACAATACTTAATTATGTAGTTAGGATTGCCGAATTTTTGGAAAAAACATCCTCTGCTATTTTTAAACAAAATTCTGTCTATAGAAAGGGGACATTTTTTAAATGCTTCTCTGCTAGGTGCAGGTATCAATAGGCACTGGTTCAACTAAGAATGCTTTTTCAAAGAGGTTATTGCTTTAGTGATGTTACACTGGAGTGGAGGTGAGTATTTGCAAAGTTTTGATGCTGACATGCATGATCACTCCACCCTCTCCTCAAAAACTCAAACAATTGTCCAAATTGTCTGGACACCGGGACTGTCCTGGTAAATCCAAGCTGTCTGGTCAATCTAGCAGTAACTACTTTCACTTCATTTGGGTATGTTTAGGGTGTACCCTCTTTCAGCAGGGCAAGGCTTGGGTATCCATTCTTGAACGATCTAATACCTGTAGCCAGGTCCACTGACGAAAAGCGTACACAACCAAAGCCAATGTGACTGTCATTGGAAAGTCTGCAATTCGCTGATGAGGACGTGAATCTAAAAGTAAAGGTTTTAGCTTATGAAAAAGTAAAAATCGAACCACCTACGGTAGTGTGGCATTGATTTGCAAAAACAACCACAAGAAGAAAATTAACCATTGCAAAAATACAACACATGCAGGCTTGCCAAAGTCAGACCTGTTGACTTTAATGATGCTGGTTTAGTGCTGCTGTTTCTACATGTCATTGCTTGTTTTCAGTAACAATGCCATTGCAGGTACCATGCAAAACAGGTATGTGATTGGACATTGACTTTGAAAAATGTATTGCGTCTTTTGGTCAGGCAGCAGTGGCAAACTATGAAACAGAAATTATTTACAGTACTTGAGAAGCTAACTCTAGGCGCACACAGATAAGATAGGCAAGCGGATCTCGTGATACCATACAGACATCAGAGAATATAAAGGGTGCAACTTGTCGTCACTTGACTGCTCTGAAATATCTTTCTGGGTCAAAGAACTGTAATTAAAAACAAAACAAAACATGAAATGTAAGAGATTATCCCATCAGCCCAGTCACTGAAATGAACTACTGTTTGGAGCAGAAGCTCACCTATTCATGAGCAAAATGTCGTACTTTACAGCGAAGACAGCCAATGGCTGTAATGAGCCCATTCTCTTATGTTGTGTAATGTGGCAGGCATAAGACTGAGCTACCATGCACAGTGCTCTCATAAATTATGTCATATGAGATGTTGTGAGTGTTGCTACAAATGTTATGCTTTAATGTAGTATAAGTGATGTAATATGTAGAGGGTATAAGCTGTTCATGTAGTTTGGCTAGCGAGTTCACAAGACTGTGTATGGAGGTGCGCGAGTCATATTAAGTTTTAGGTGGGGCACAAATTATAACTTTAAGTTATAACTATAACTTTAGATGTACTAATGCATGTGTAGTTTAAGTTGGTTTTGTATACAAATTATTTATAAAGTTTTTTGATACAATTTATCCTGAACCTTTGGTTTTACCATTGAATATGTATATTTACTCTTATTTTGGGGGAACCCTAATACTGTCGAGCTAACACTTGCTTTGGGCACACCGAAACGAAAATGGTCAGGCGCAGCGGCACAGATTTGTCAAGCCCTAAAAAAGAGGACACCTGTGTCAAAACATGACTACCTGATTGCATAGAGTCTGTTTATCATACATATCAATGCTTCTGAGGTGGCCATGAGACTCCTGTTTTTTTTTTCCAACCCTCAAAAATTAGGTCATTTTCGCTTTTCTCACTTAAAACTACCTACACTTAAATGCAAGAAAATGGAGAAAATGAATTACTACATTTCCCCCAAAATATCCATTAGGCTTTCTTAAATGTTGGTTACAGACGTATGGTTTATTAAGTAGAATGTGTTTAGAACCGCTCTACGGACCTCTGGTACATCCGAACTTCGCGCTTTAAAAATGTATATAGTCGGAAAATGTTTTTTTATTTTTAATATAGCACCCCTCTATCTGTAACATATGCCTAGTGCACAGATTCAAAAGTGTGATGTTAAGTTTTTGGTTGCACAGGAGCAACATTTCAAAATTAGACACTGTTCTCTCTAAATCAGTGAAATATATTTACTCTGGGATACAGGCAGTGTGATTCATTGGAAGCGTAGACAAAAGCCCATTAGGACCCACACTCCTGCACATCCTGTCTGAATCAGTGCTACGCAGAGCTTATCAGTAACTGTTCAAAATGGGGGTCTCTAGATGGCAAGGGCTTGCACCTTTGTCCAAATAGGCACCCATCTTCCTAGTCAGGATAAGAGAGTTACACTCCTAAAAAAAACCCTGCCCACCCCCCTGGTAGCTTGGCACAAGCAGTAAGTCTGATCTTAGAGGCAGTGTGTAAAACATTTGCACATAACCCACAGTAATACAGTGTAAGCATTACAAAAGGACACCACACCAGTTTAGAAAAATATCCAATGTTTTTATATACTTAAGACAAGACCAAAAACGATAAAAATCCACACTACAGTCCTTAAAAATCAACAGTAGTCAAAATATGCTTTAAAAACAGTTCCTGTATGCAGATAGCTTCGTCCTTAGCTATCACAGCTTCGTGATCAAACAAATCCAAACAGTTCTGGCTGACTGCAGCGTCGCGGGCCACTTACGGTGTCGGGAAGATCCGCAAACAGTAGCTTTAAGAAATGCAGGGCATCGACGACCTCTCGTTGAGCTTCCGAAAGCACGGCATCCGCAGGCGTTGGTTCCGGAGGTCAGTGCAGAAGTCGTCGGGCCCTCGAAGTCACATGCATTGCAATCATCCGCAATCATCCGTCAAGGGTAAAGATAACAGCGTTCATTGAGAAACGACAACAGATTAACGTGCAGCACGAAGGCACCAGCAAAGTCACTGAGTGCCCAAAGAGGTGTCATGCTTGACAGTTTTTATAGGTCAAAACCGCAGACGATGTAACATCATCACATACGTTGCACAAATTAAGCATAGTTTGTTTGGCCAATTAACGAGGGCCTAGATATATGTATACCATTGAAGGACCGACAAAATACTGTTGCTAACTGCGTGACCCAAGCCTGCTTCTGGGACTTTCCACTGTAATGCAAGATATAAGTCTGGTGTTTTTCCAGTTAATGGTTGCAACATAATACAAATGACCAAGGCATATTGAGAAACGGGATAAACAAGTGTACGTGCTGAAGCGAGCATCTTCCTTTGTCACGCATCTTTTTAGAGCAAGCCTTGCGTTACTGAAGCTGTTTCTCTGAACCAGACATAGTGCCAGTATGCAGTTTGTCATGCTAACTTAACGAGGCCTACAGGCTTACTGCATTTGGTATCAAAAGAAGAAATTGGCTTCTACATTGCCCCATCTGATACCAAATCACCATCCTCTAGCCCTTTATCACCATCTCCTCTCCTTCACCCTCTTCATCCATATTATCCTTGGTGATATGTTCGTGGGGTCTACGCCACTTGTTACGATACCCGTGATGTGCAAAGCAGGACACCAGGGCGGTGCAACATTCTGGGCACACCTGACACATTACACAGAGTGTAATCAGTACTGCTATTATAACTATACCTACTTTCAGGATCCATGATCCCCAGCCTGCCAGCCATACCATCATATCTTCCCACATGCTCCCGGTATGTATGCCATGTGCTTCGTCCCTAATGTCTATAATCTTGTGTATTGCATCATCTATATTGCCGCTATTGTCAGGTATGTACGATCAGCATGTTTGCTTGATGACGTGGCAGACTCCTCCCTCTTTTGCCAGAATGATGTCTAACGCAACTCTATTTTGCATCACTACGACCCTCATGGCTGTGAGTTCTTCCGTAATATTTCCCATCCCTATGGCCGTGGATTCAGCTAAGTCCTCAATCATTCGTGCTAGCTGATGTATTCTCTCGGTGGTGTACATGACCCCTGCACCTGGGACCATCATTCCTAAGCCTGTCTTTGCATTATCCGCCCATTCTGGCGTCCTCCGGACCCGTCTCGGTAGTCTGCCCTGAAGTGTTAGCTGGCCTATGTCAGAGAAATGGGTCATTTTTGGTATAATAAAGGCCAGATAGCATCTGCCATGCCATCCTGGTGGTAGGTAGAAGTACGCCCACTGGCCACACACGAAGAACAACCCCTTATACCCTACTAGTCCCGGTGATAATTCTCCTTTCTTCTTTCTAATCCGTGACAGCCGTGTTATGTGGGTGCAACTACTGTTACCGACAAAAAATTGTCCCGCCTTTATTTCTTCGGTTCCCTTTGTTTCAATGCCCTTTATTTTGTTTATCCTATCTTCACAATCTAGCAGACCTTTGTCCCCTTGTGCCATTTCTGCTATAGTGCATCCAAATGAGATGCAGTCTTTCCACGCATCTTTCTGCATTAGTGTTTGTATTGTGCAGCTTTTTCCCTCCTGGGGCAATTTGGGTCGTCTTGTTGATATTACCACTTTGTTATTCTGAATACAGGAAGGGACATGTTAAAGTTGCTCTATTCTAAACCTTGGTATCTTCGATTTTCCTGCCTTCATCGTCCCCAGATTGTTCCACCCTGCCATTCCTTTCCATCCCTCATTTCTAGAAGCTTCATTCATTGTCGCCAACATTTCCGTATCCCTTGTTGCTGGTAGTATATTCATACAAGGCCCTTTCTTTCTCCCAGGTGTTTGCCACCCCTCTTTGTTGCCTTCATGGTGTCTGTTGGTGGTGCAACGGACACTGACATATTGTGTTGGGTGAGGAGCAGATCTCGCATTAATATACATCCCATATACTTGGAAACTGGTAGCACGTTATCGCTCATGCTGTTCTCTGTGTTAATTGGCAAGTGGGTACAGACATAACATCCGGATATATTCATTATGTGTACATACAATTTAAGCATTTCAACATATTGGTTCCCTGTGTATTCGTCCCATTGTATCTCGTCCCCTCCTTTATTGTCACCTCTTTCCAAAATTATTTCATTTTCAAACTTAAATTGTTCTGCATCGTTAGTCACATTTTTGTCTCCCTCATCCCCTTGTCGACCGTTGAGGAATGATATTTCAAGGTCGTCTGCAAATATGATAATCAATGCAGTCACTATTATCGCTGGTACTGGTGTCAATATTGCTACTATCACTGACGGCCACATTCTTTCTCGTTGTTTTGTTCTTGGCATTGTCTTTCTCTTCCCTGTCTGTTCAGATACAGTCTCTGATAGGGCCCAATCCGATATCTCCAATCGCATGTATTACGCAATTCAAGATGTCTAGGCGTATGTTTGCAATGTCTTCAGTTGTTGCTTGGGGCCCAAAGGTGGCGAACGAGATGTCTTGCAAAGTTAGGTCTCTCAGCCCACTCAACAGTGGAGGGTTTGGTACAGTCAGTTCCAATACACCAGTTGAACTTGGTCCTGGGCACAACAATCTGATGTGTATTATTAGTCGTCACTCTTCAATGCCTACTTGTATAGACCTAAGCCTTCCCGACCTGTTTGCTGACATTTGTCGTGGCTGTAGTCTTTTTACGCGTAGGCATGTCTTTGTTCTCGGAGCATCATCAGCAAATCTAACTAGCGGGCTCGGCATCTCCTAGGGGTCTATTGGTGCAGACACCAGTCAACCATTTAGAAGAAAATGTTGGTGCCTTGATGGTGTACCGTCAGAGGTTACTAGCACATGACAGTTGGCACTTCCTTGGAGCGTAGCTGGTACAGACATCTTTGGAGTGATGATACCCAGGGGCCTGGGTTTGTCGTGCGCAGTATGTTACTGCTTCTTGCGTATTCTGTTATCCGTTGGAGGCCTAGCCTGCCCCGAGCAGGTGTCTGCCTCTTGTATCTCGTTGGCCTTGCCTTGCGTCGTGGACCGAAGGTAGTACCCGCGAGGTGCCTCAGATGTCGCTAGTGGTACTAGTAGAGCTGGGTCTCTGACGTCTGGTCCGTCCTTTTTCTTGGTGTGGGAGCTGTGGATCCAGGAGGTCAGTCCTTGGCACTTTACTGCTGTTGCTGTGCTGAGGATGATCTGGTGAGGTCTCTTCCACCTTGGCTGAAGGCAGTGCCGTCGGGTGTGGGCCTTTATCCAGATCCAGATCCAGTCGCCAGGCTGCAGGCCATGTGGCGGCAGAGTTGTCGCTTCAGGAAGCGCCTGCAGGACCTGGCGGTGAAGATAACGTAAAGTCTCTGTTAGTTTCTTGCAATAACACAAAAGTAGATCATCTGTTACTGATAATGGAGCCGTGGACATATGGCCTGCAATGTTCATGGGGCGGCCAAACAGTATCTCATGGGGGCTTAGTTTTGTTACTCTATCTGGTGTGCTCCTCATTGCCAGCAGAGCTAATGGTAGTGCATCTACCCATGATAGTTCCGTTGATGCACATATTTTCCCAAGTTTGTTTTTCAACACCCCGTTCTTTCTTTCCACCGCGCCCGCTGCAGGGGGATGGTAGGCGCAGTGTAACTTCTGTGTGATCCCAAGTCCCTTACATATTCCCCCTATGGGAAATGAATGCTGGCCCATTGTCGGAGCTCAAAAGGGCAGGTATTCCAAAGCGTGGGATCAGTTCTTGTAGGAGACATTTGGCAACGGTATGTGCATCACAGTTCTTTGTTGGGTATGCTTTGGTCCACTTGCTGAACATGCACACGATCACTAACACACATTTGTACTTATGGGTGGGGGGCATGTCAATGAAGTCCATTTGGAGGCTTTCAAATGGTCCGTGGGGAGGGGGAAAGTGGCCGGGCTCAGTTTGTGTACCTTTCCCAGTATTGTACTGTGCGCAAACGGTGCACTGTCTGCAAAGTCTTTCTGCTATTTGGCGAAATTTGCAGCTGTACCAGCATTGGGCGAATAGTCTGATCATGCCGTCCCTGCCAATATGCGAGGGCCCGTGAAAGAGGCGGGCCATGGATGGGAGCATGGATGAAGGTAGGCATATTTTTCCATTCGGCCCTGTCCATAATCCCTCCTTCGTTTGCACACACCCACCCTTTACCCATTCTTCCTTTTCTTCTTTCTCCACTTTGCTCTGTATGTGTATGGGGCCAAAGTGTAAGGAATCATTGGTAGCCTCTATGTCTTTGGTGGTGCTTATCAACTGTACCATGGCTAGCTGACAGCCTGTCAGTGCTATTCTCCTAGCTTCCCCATCATTAAATGCATTTCCCTTCGACACATAGTCTTTTGCTAAAGTGTGCGCTGCACATTTGATGATAGCCACCTTTGAAGGTAGTAGCAGGGCATGGAGGAGGTCACTTATCAGTTGGGCGTGTTGTATTTGTTGACCTGCTGATGTGAGGAATCCCCGCATTGACCACAGCTGGCCAAAGTCATGGACCACCCCGAAGGCGTATTGGCTGTCAGTATATATGTTTGCTCTTTTTCCCTTAGCCAATGTACACGCCCTCGTGAGTGCCACGAGTTCAGCTGCCTGTGCGCTTTTGGCAGCTATTAGCCTCCCACCCTCCAGTAGCTTGTGGGCTGTGCCTACCACGTAGGAGGCCTGTAATGTTCCCTCGTTATCACGAAGACACGACCCGTCTACAAAGATGTCCCCGTATGCATCAGAAAGCGGGGTATCCCGTAGGTCTGGGCGTATCTTCGTGTGTTTGTCGATGGCTAACGTGCAATCGTGGAAAGCATCGTCTGACTCTAGATCGTCCAGCTCGTGCTCTGTTGGCAACAGGCATGCTGGATTTAAAGTGGTGCATCTCTTGATCATTATGTGTGGTGCCAGCAGTATCAGTTCATACCTGGTGAGACGTGCATTTTTTAGGTGTTGTGTCTTTGTGGACGTTAGTAGCGTGTCTACTGCGTGGGGAACATGCAACATCATGGTGTGTGCCAGCACTATGTTTTCTGACTGTTCTACTGCTAGTGCTGCTGCCGCCACCGCTCGGAGGCAGGGCGGGAGCGCAGAGGCCACTGGGTCTAGGGTTGCTGAGTAGTACGCTACTGGGCGATAGTAAGATCCGTGCTTTTGACTCAGTACCCCCAGTGAGCATCCTTCCTTCTCGTGGCAGAACAGGCGAAAATCTTTGCTGTAATCTGGGAGCCCTAGGGCTGGTGCTGCGCTCAGTTCTGTTTTTAGTCTATTAAATGCCTTGTCACAATCTGGGGGCCAAGGTACCATGTCAGGGATCTCTTTGTGTGTCAGTGCTTGCAAGGGTTTTGCAATAAGGGAGAAGTTTGGGATCCAGTGACGGCAGTATCCTGCCACCCCCAGAAATACCCGAACATCCTTTTGTGTGCGTGGTCGGGGAAAGTGGGTAATTGTTGAGATCCTGTCAGGTAATAGTCTCCTTGTCCCTTCTGATAGTTCGTGGCCTAGGTACTTTACAGTGGTGAGACAGAATTCTAATTTCTTTGGGGAAACTTTATACCCCTTCATCGCTAGATGGCACAGGACAGCTATGGTGTCCTGTATGCATGCCTCTCTCGAAGGTGAGGCTAGTAGTAAGTCGTCTATGTATTGGACAAGAGTTGAGCCGCCTTGTAGTACTAAAGTATCTAGATCTGTCTCCAATGCATTTGTATATATGGAGGGTGATTCTGTGAAACCTTGGGGAAGCCTACACCATGTGTAGCGTTTAGACCTATAACAGAAGGAGAAGTATAATTGGCTGTTAGGGTGTAGGGGAATGGTGAAGAAGGCTGAACTCAAGTCCAGTACTGTAAAGTGGGTCGCTGTTACTGGGATATTAGATAGTATTGTTGCTGGGTTTGGAACCACTGGGAAAGAGGGAACTACTATTTTGTTCAGTTCCTTCAAGTCTTGTGTAAATCGATATACAGGGGCCCCATTTTGGCCCTTCGAT
Organism: Triturus cristatus; assembly: GCF_964204655.1. NCBI lineage: Eukaryota > Metazoa > Chordata > Amphibia > Caudata > Salamandridae > Triturus > Triturus cristatus. The sequence goes on along the minus strand of NC_140593.1, from coordinate 450,799,384 downwards.
GCTTTCTTGACAGGGAGTATGGGCGTGTTGCATGGGCTAGAGCGTATCTCTCTTATTATCCCCTGCCTCAGGAGGTCCTGTATCACTGGTGCTATACCCTCCTCCCCTTCTTTTGAAATTTTGTATTGGGGTACTCTCGGGAGGGGTGCTCAGGGCTTCAAGGTGATCTGTACTAGTGGGTAATTTAATACTTGTCGTACGTCATTGGCGCTTGTTGCCCAGACCTGGGGTGGCACGCTGTCTTTTAGTTCTGGTGGGATGATGAAGTCGGTACAGGTCATGAAGGCCTGTAACATCAGCCCATTAGGCCTACTCTCCAGAAACACCCCTGTTGGCGAGCAGTGTATGGTGCATTGCATCTTGCAAAGTAAGTCCCTTCCTAGCAAGTTTACTGGACAGAACCTGCTGAGGATAAACTGATGATGGACAATTATCGTGCCTACCCTTAATTGTAATGGTTGTGTTAGGTATTCATCTATTGGTTGTCCTGTCATACCGACTGCCGTAATCTTTATTCCCGAAAGTGGTGCCTCCGGTGTCACTGACGCCTTTAGCATTGATCTTTGAGCTCCTGTGTCAATCAGGAAGGTCACAACTTTTCCCAACACTGTCCCTTCTATGTATGGGCCTGACTGATCCACTGCTATGGCTGGAGCTATTAGGCAGTCTGCCACTCTCGGGCACCCCTAGAATAAATTTTGGGGTGGCGGTGGGAAGCCATTGTCCTGCGGTCCCCACCCGTCCCCCCCAGCCCAGTCTTGCCGTGTTGGAGGCATGTTGTTGGGCGTGTATCCCTGCTGTTCATTACTTCTATACTCTGCGTGCTGGGCATTCTGCTGGTATTGTGGTGCATTTCTTTCCCTATTCTGCTCCTGCCCGCCGTCCGCGTACTTCTTTTTTAATATTGGGCAGTCTGCTTTCCAATGACTCGGGTCCTTACAGTAGAAACACGCAGTGCCTGGTGGTGGTAGGGAAGTGGACCTGTAATTTTGTGGTTTACCTGAGCCCCTACCCCTACCCCTACCCCTCTCTCTACCTTGCCTGTTCGTGTAGAATTTTTCCTGCGCCACCATCAGCCTTACTTTTTCCTTTTTTTATCTTTTCGGCTTCCATGTATTGTTCGTTGGACTGGTAGTCAGAGCAGTACCTTGCTGCTGCCAGCACCTTTTCTACAGGCTCTTGTTCCCGAACCTCAGGTCTCCGAACCGTGATGGAAGCTGGAGTCCAGGCCGCCAGTCCGTGAAATCGTCAGTGGTCTGGAAGCGGCATTCTCCACCAAATGTTGAATCCGAAATATAAGTAGGGAATGAATCCGCACAAAACAATCATCCGTCAAGGGTAAAGATAACAGCGTTTATTGAGAACCGACAACAGATTAACGTGCAGCACGGAGGCACCAGCAAAGTCACTGAGTGCCCAAAGAGGTGTCATGCTTGACAGTTTTTATAGGTCAAAACCGCAGAGGATGTAACATCATCACATACGTTGCACAAATTAAGCATAGTTCGTTTGACCAATTAACGAGGGCCTAGACATTTGTATACCATTTAAGGACCGACAAAATACTGTTGCTAACTGCGTGACCCAAGCCTGCTTCTGGGACTTTCCACTGTAATGCAAGATATAAGTCTGGTGTTTTTCCAGTTAATGGTTGCAACATAATACAAATGACCAAGGCATATTGAGAAACGGGATAAACAAGTGTACGTGCTGAAGCGAGCATCTTCCTTTGTCACGCATCTTTTTAGAGCAAGCCTTGCGTTACTGAAGCTGTTTCTCTGAACCAGACATAGTGCCAGTATGCAGTTTGTCATGCTAACTTAACGAGGCCTACAGGCTTACTGCATTTGGTATCAAAAGAAGAAATTGGCTTCTACAACTCCTCCCTGGAGGCCGCACTGCCACACTCGTTCTCCACATCAACATCCGTCCGCCGGGCCCACGTCGCTCCTCCGCTCCTCTATCCACCGCACCTCTGGGCCTCTGATGACGCTCTGCTGTCGAGGGACGCCTCGGCGTGGAGTTCGCGCTCGACCCCGGGCTTCACGTGGCCCACCGCGTGGGCCTCTGCCGGTCATGCTCGTCCCTGGAGGGGCCCCCTGGAGGCGTGCAGTCAGGTACGGGGGTGTCAAGGCACAGGCAACACCCCCACGAACTCCCCACATCCCGGCAGCCGGCCCCGCCACAGGGCCCGGGACTTCTCCGGATGTAAGGCCTCTCCTACTCCCGGAGGCAAGATGGCGGGCAGGAGCGTCCCGTTAGGCCCTCTGCTCTGTTTCAGGACAATCTGTGCAGCGGAGCCCCCGGTGAGACAGTGGGGATGCACAGGGGGTTGGAGAGACACTGTGGGGGGGTACCGATCACACTCCCCATGCCGCTGAAATCTTTGAAATGCCAACGGCCGGCCACCGGAGGACGGAGCTCACGCCGCACACGTCCTACTACATCGAAGTCTTGGCCATGCCCCCTCTGCTCCTTTTAACCCAGGGTGTAGCCACAGTCAGAAACACACATACACAAGCACGGAGATTATAGCACTAAGAAGGGTAAGCACTTCCAAATGTACTTCCAAGGCCCACCCGGAGATGGAAGGACCTTTCGCATGTAGAGACTGCCAATTTCACAGCTTATTATTGCAGCAGGCAAATTCTCTGACAGCGGCCACAGGCAAGGAATACCCTCAGTTGGAATCCAATAATCACCCTCTCCCCCTTAACCGTTCCATCTGTAATCCTAGCCGGGGCTGGCACTGCTTTCTGGCTAATGTCAGATCATTGCCCAAGCATGCTACTGAAATCTGGGATTTGCTTTCCTCAGTACTTGACAATATTTGCTTCCTAACGGAAACCTGGCTTAAACCTAGCTCCACCCCCGCGATCACGGTGGCGATCCCCGACAGCTACCACATCCAAAAATGTGATAGGCTGTCTAAGGACTCCATCAAGGTTACTACTCTAGAACAATGCAGTGACAACAAACTAGAAATTCTTGTATTCAGAATCTACTCCCAACCTCACTATTGTTGGAAAGGTGCACTTGTATACGGGCCGCCAGGCCCCCTTCAGGATTTTTCACTACAACTTATGGAACTCATTGCCCCCCACATTATCTCCACTAAACATTTCATATTATTAGGAGATTTATTGTACATAGCAAAATCTCCTCCAATGTGGACGCCTCAATGCTCTTGGGGGACCTAGCCACCTTGGGACTGGAGAAGATTAATACAGGCCCCACACATCTTGATGAACACACTTTAGATCTCATCCTGATCACCTCTCCCAATATCTGCTGTGAGGCCCCCTGCCCACTCACATGGTCAGACCACTCTTTACTCTGATTTCAAATAAAAGAAGTAAGGGTTACTCCCGCTTCCGCCAAAGCCTCTCGTAGTTTGCGAAGACAATGGCATAAAATTACGCCCGACCGCTTCGCGAATACATTCCCAACTAATGCCAATTTGGCACTAGATAGTATCGAGGATTGTTTGGCCAGCTACAAAAATATAGTAGAAACAACTCTAGATCAGCTGGCCCCATTAGAATCTTACCCTACTAAGACCGGACGAACGCAGGCGGCATGATTTTCTGCCGATCTACGGAAGGAAAAAAGCCTATGCAAAAAGCAGGAAAGACGCTGGCGTCTCTTCTGCGGGGCTACTGATAAAGAAACTTACAAGATTTCTCTTGCCCTTTATCATAAGAACCTAAAGAAGGCGCGCAAAATTCACATTGAGTCACAACTTAATCAGGCAGGAAAATCCTCTAAAGAACTCTACCGCATCGTCAACTCTTTCACGAATCTCAAGGCCTGCCATAATGAGGTAACTCCTTCACAAAAACTCTGTGATAAGTTAGCCAACCATTTTATCCAGAAAATTGGGAGTAGTTACGACAACATCACCAAAGATAGGTGCCCTCTGAATGACATCACTACCCTCTATCCCTCACACTCTCTCACTACACATTCTTTGGATTGCTTCCCCTCACTCACAACTGACACTGTGGAGTCTCTAATGAAAACAGTCAAATCAGGTTCCCCTCAGGATACTCTACCTGCTAAAGTATCCTCACTACTTCATAAACAGTTGGCACCCACTATCTGCTCGATTCTCAATTCTTACCTGAGCAAGGGCAATCTACCCTCCAAATGGAAGGCTGCCCAAGTAATTCCCATTCGGAAAAAACCTAATGCTCCTCAGGATGATCTGTCCAACTACCGTCCTATTTCCCTGTTAAATTATTTGCGCAAACTTCTGAAAAAATAAGCATCTCTCAGAGTACATTGAGGCAATAGGATGCCCCGACCCCTCTCAGTCTGGGTTCCAACCCATGATTAGTACGAAGTCAGCACTGATTGCAGTTACAGACAACCTTAGGCACTCCTTGGACAATGGACAAGCAGCAGTACAAGTGCTGCTGGATCTGTCAGCAGCGTTTGACACAATATCCCATTCCATCCTACTACACAGACTAAGAAATGTTGGAGTCCACTGCCTTGCCTTTGAGTGGCTGTCAAGCTTCCTAACTCAAACCATCCACCTTGGTGCCTTCTGCTCTCAAACATCGGAGCTGACTAAAGGTGTCCCTCAGGGATCCTGCCTTCAACCCACTCTATTTAACATTTATGTGGCTCCCCTAGCGGACTTACTTAGGGAACTGGGCTTCATCCCAATTTAATACGCTGATGACAGCCAGCTCCTGATGGCATTTGATAATAATTCTCCCAATACCCAGTCAACCTTCTCTGAAGGCATGATAGCCATCTCGGCTTGGATGAGGAACAATTACCCATAGCTAAATGCTGGCAAAACAGAGATTATGCTATTTGGAGAAGCGCCCCTACTCTGGTCGCCAGATTGGTGGCCCACTGACCTGGGTGCTGCCCCGGTCCCGAAAGCAGTGGTAAAAAACTTAGGAGTACACTTGGACCAGAAACTTATGATGAAGGAGCAAGTTACGACCACCATGGGCTCCTGCTGCCACGCATTAAACCTATTGAGAAGGATCTTCCCTTTTCTCCCTATGACAGTCTGTAAAACACTCCTTCAGCCATTAGTAATAAGTCGCCGTGACTATTGTAATGCCCTCTTGATCTCAGCCAATGAATCCTCTCTTAACAGACTTCAGGTGGTCCAAAACACTGCGGCCGCCTATTTTCCAACTCCCCTGCCAGTACCGCCTCTTTGCCGCCAGCTACTCCTTGGACTACATTGTTAGCCTATCCGGAAGCGGATCCGATTTAAGATCTGGCTGCATAGTACACAAGGCAATACATGGCAATGGCCCCAGCTATCTAGCAGTTCGACTCATCCTATATCAGCCCTCCAGAACTCTCCGGTCATGCTCTAAATCGCTTCTCTTGGTGTCCCGTGTTAAGAAATCCTGCATAGGCGGGAAAGCTTTTTACCATCTGGCCCCCTCCCATTGGAATCAACTTCCAGGCCATCTCCAAAATAGACCCGACTACCTACAATTCCGTAAGCTCCTTAAAACTGAGATTTTCTGAATTCCTCTTCTTCTCCTACTGTAGTACTCCTGCTGCGCTGAGATACCCTTCTGGGGGTGATACAGGCGCTTTACAAGACAAATAAATAAATGGGTGCCACACAGCTGAAGACGTAGGACTAGTCTTCTTCACCTGGGGAATTCATGACCTACAGGTGAATCATCTACATGAGCAAATCCCGAAGATGTTTCGAGGGCTCGTGTAGAAAAGGAGCCCCAGTCAAAATACACATTGATAAAAAAATCCAGGCGACAGCCCTATGGCACTGCCGATTGCCGTTCCATCTTCGTATCTAGGTTGAGGAAACTGGGGAAGCTAGAACAAATGGGCGTAAAAGAGACGGTCACAGGACCCATATCGTGGGTGTCACCCCTGGTGATAACAGAGAAACCAAAACAGCCAAGGCGATTCGTCTCTGCGTAGACATAAGGCTTCCCAACTGGGAAATCTGCAGAAAGCGCCACATTACCCTCACAATGGACAACATCATAGCTGACCTCAATGGCACGAAATGTTTTTCAAACCTCGATCTGAATGCTGGATGTGAGAAGGTGGCCTGATATATGCTGTCCACTAGTTCAAGTGGGCACCTTGTATCAGTCGAAACAAACCCTTATGGTGAAAGGTTAAAGACAACCTTTATTGAAAGCTATCCTAGTGGTAGCTATGGAGAGCAGCCTTCAGGCTAAGTCTTGAAGGAATGTAAAGCAGCTTGTTTTACCAGTCTATAATCTCTTGAATGATCAAATGAAAAGACAACCACACCAGGTATATATTCAAAATATATGTATTTAGGATAAAACACACCCCTCTAGTCCTAGTCTCTTTATGAGACTGGAGTTCGAAGTACTTAGTTTACAAGTCAGCAATTATCAGTAATTGCACAAATACAGGTTTTGGCCCTAGGGGCGTACCAAACCATATACCAAAAAAGTGGTATAACAACCATGACTGGAATAGACACTAGGCCTATAGCCTGTAGAATCACTGGGACCCCAAGGAACCACCCAAGGTAGTGACACAGGGGACCCACGGAGACTGTATGCAGTGTGTAAACACAACCGCGGGTTCCTGTTATCTTCTATAGGCAATGTCGCGGTTGGAAATTTAAAGATTAGGGATACTTCTAATCGAGTCAGGACCAAACACTTTTGGACCTAAGAAGTTCTAGGGCTAGCACCCACGAGAACATCGGAGTAATCGAGTAACCTCACCCAGGGAAGCCGGGTGCATAGGTGCCTTTTGGTGTCGGGTTGCGTCGTCGATTTCAATGGAAGCCTGCAAAGAACTGCTGCTGCCGTAAAGAGGAGATGTGTCTGAAGAGATCCAAGCCTGGATCTAGGATGGAAGGAACCTGAAAGCAGAGGTGACAGAGTCTGAGTCACTAACCAGTGACCAAGGGCAGGATGGACCAATGCCCACCTGTGCTTCAGGTGAGTTGATGGGTGTCTTGACTCTTCAGCCACGAGGTCCAGGAGGCGTAGACGAAGTCCATGAGCCGGATTCGAGCTGTCCCACAAAGTCTGTCGAATGCTGCGGTGTCGGTGACCAGAATGGACCCAACAAACCTTGGCAACGGCAAGTCACTGGAATTCAGAGAAAGGACTGCGGTGCAGACCACCAAGGTCTGAGGGACTCACCCAGTGAGGGTAAGTCAGCTCACGTCTGGGGCAACCAGGAACGCCTAATCCAAAAAGGAGTTGCCTTCGTGGGGACCTGCTAGCCAACGGGCTAGTGATCGCGAAGGAGCCTCAAGCGGTCGCACTTGAAGCTAGCCCACGGGTCACTCGTAGAGTGGAGGCCTACAATCTTCAGTGCAAAAGGGGCTCAAGGCTGGGGCTACTCAGAGCCCAAAGCACAACTTCGAGGAGGACCAAAAAGATAGTGTCGCTGCAAAAGTTCACGGTGTCCAGGGGTCACGGTTCTACGTCACCCACGATAGCCACAGGCCTCAGCTTTGCTGTGAACTCAGGGTAGCCTCGGGGAAGTCTGGAAATCCACCTCTGGTGTTGCAAAGACTTCAGCGTCCAGCCGGAGCTTCAGCGATGCAGACCGGTCAGTTGCTTCTTTGGTGCCTGCCAAGCAGGGGAGTCACTCCTTGACCGCAAGGGAGATTTCTTCAGTCTTCTAGTCAGAATAGAACGTCGAATGTCCAGGATATATGTTGCAGAGTTTCGTCCAGGGTAATCTAAAGTCCTAGGGACTGGATTCCTATACTTATAGTAAGTTTAAGGGATGGACTAACTCTAAGGCCCCACCTATGGGTGGGCTTGGAAAGAGGGGTGGTTACACCCATTTCCTTTGTCCAGTTTCGTAACAGAGCAGGGGCAGGTAGCCCCTGCAACCGGTTTGAACTGGGCTATGCACAGGGAATGCAAACGTGCCCCCAGTGCAGGACTTCAAAGCACCAGAGAGTGCTCCCGCCCAGCCCCAATACACATCTGCCTGTCTGGGGAGGTGGTCACACCTCCCTTCAACAGGAAACCTATTGTCCAGGCCTCCCCTGCCGGAGTTTCGGTCAGCAGCAGGAGGCCAGACCCGTGTCTGTGGCAGAGGCATCCATTTTGTGATGCCAGGGCTCAGGAAAGTCCTACCGGGTTTAGCCAGTGTGAACTTGTCTCTCCCTCTAGAAGGGTGGAATGCTACCCCCGCCGCCAGAACTGGCGGGGGTAGTATTCCAAAGTGTTTAACACCAAACACGACATGTTTGGATGCAGCCATTCCAAAGTTAGCATTTACCGCGAGGTTATAATGCACTTAAGAGTATATGGTATGGCTGTATCACAGAACAGCCATAAGGAAGTATTTCCGAAAGCTGCAGAGGGGCTCAGCTCATGCTTGGGCACCCTCTCATATAAAACCAAGCACTCTGCCTTCAGGATTGTCAAGGCATGCCATAGGAGTGGCTTATAGGTTTATATGTGTCTGTATATATGTGTGGATATAGGTAGCCTAGACCACTGTAAGGGGTGCAAGCACACCCTTACCCAGGCTACAGTAGCAGACCTGTGGTGCTATTTTGGAGTGCTTCCCAGGGGTGGCATAATATATGCTGCAGCCCCTGGTAGGCCTCTGAGGTACCTATGCCCTAGGTACATAGTATACCATACACTAGGGGCTTATAAGGCACTCCAGAATCCAATTAGATATAAACCATTTTAGAGAGGAAGCAGCTAGGCTGTGGTCCTGATTAGCAGGGCCAAAGCTAGACTAAGGTAAAAAAACTGTGAAACACCAGCAAAAAGTGGGGGTACCCATGTGAAGTAGATCCCACTCTCCTACACAACCTCCCCAAACGCAGGGACATTAAACTAACCTTGACAAGTTGAGTCTTCAGGTTCTAAGTGAAAATATCTAGAGAGTCCATCTGCATTGGCATGGTTACTCCCAGGTCTATGTTCCACTGTAAAGTCCATCCCCTGTAGGGAAATGGACCACCTAAGCAGTTTGGGGTTTTCACCCTTCATTTGTTTTAGCCATGAGAGGGGCTTATGGTCTGTCTGAACAAGGAAGTGAGTACCAAACAAGTATGGCCTCAACTTCTTCAGAGCCCAAACCACAGCAAAGGCCTCCCTCTCAATGGCTGACCAACGTTTCTCTCTAGGGGTCAGCCTTCTGCTTATGAAAGCTACTGGCTGATCCTGACCTACATCAATCTATTGTGACAGTACAGCCCCTATCCCCAATTCAGATGCATCTGTTTGTACAATGAACTTCTTGGAGTAGTCAGGACTCTGCAGAATGGGAGCAGTGCACATGGCCTGATTCAGGTCATCAAATGCCTTTTGACAGCTAGCTGTCCACTGAACCTTTTTGGGCATCTTTTTAGAAGTTAAGTCATTCAAGGGTGTCACTATTGATCCATACCCTTTGACAAATCTCCTTTAGTAGCCAGTCAGGCCTAAAAGCCAGTCAGGCCTAAAAAGGTTCTCACCTGAGTCTGGGTAGTTGGAGCAACCCAGTCCATTATGGCTGGATTTTGCTCTGCAATGGTTGAACCTGGCCTCTACCTACAAGGTGGCCCAGGTACACAACCCGACTCTGCCCTATCTGGCACTTAGTAGCCTTGATAGTTAGGCCTGCTTATTGCAGGGCCTCCAAAACATTCCTTAGGGGGACCAGGTGATCCTCCCAGGTGGAGCTAAAGACAGCAATATCATCTAGATATGCTGCACTAAAGGCTTCCAGACCTGTGAGAACTGTATTCACCAACCTTTGGAAACCGGCAGGTACATTTTTCAGACCAAAGGGCATTACCACAAATTGATAGTGCCCACTAAGGGTTGAAAATGCTGTCTTTGGCTTTGTATCATCAGCTAGTCTGATCTGCCAGTAGCCAGCTGTCAAGTCAAATGTGCTAAGGTACTTGGCTGAGGCCAAAGTATCTATAAGCTCATCTGCCCTTGGTATTGGATGGGCATCAGTCCTAGTGACTGCATTGAGACCGCTGTAGTCCATACAAAACCTCATCTCTCTTTTTCCACCACTGGTGTGAGGTTTTGGCACAAGGATGACTGGACTAGCCCAAGGGCTATCTGAGGGTTCAATGATACCCAAATCCAACATTTTCTGGACTTCTGTCCTAATACAGTCCCTGACATGGTCAGGTTGCCTATAAATCTTATTTTTAATAGGCAGACTGTCCCCAGTGTCCACTTCATGAGTGCACCAGGTAGTCTGACTTGGAGTCAGTGAGAACATGTGTCTGAACTGATTGAGCACCTGTCTGCAATCAGCTTGTTGCTGGGCAGTGAGGCTGCCTGCCAAGGCTACGCCATCAACTGATCCATCATCAGGGTTCTGTGAGAGGAGGTCAGGCAGTGGGTCACTCTCTTCCTCCTGTCCCTCATCAGTAGCCATGATCAAGCCCATGTCAGCCCTGTCCACATATGGCTTTAGCCTGTTGACATGTTGAACCCTGTGGGGACTCCTGGGAGTTCCTAGGTCTAGTAAGTAAGTAACCTCTCCCTTCTGTTCAACAATAGTGTGGGGTCCACTCCACTTGTCCTGGAGAGCTGCTGGAGCCACAGGCTCCAACACCCACACTTTCTGTCCTGGCTGGTAAATAGTCAGTACAGCCTTTTGGTCATGTCAGGCTTTTTGCAGTTCCTGGCTAGCCTCAATGTTTTTGTTTGCCTTTTTCATGTACTCAGCCATCCTGGAGCGGAGACCAAGTACATAGTCCACTATGTCTTGCTTTGGGGGCTTGAGAGGTAACTCCCATCCTTCCTTCACCAAACACAATGGGCCCCTGACAGGGTGTCCAAACAAAAGTTCAAATGGGCTGTAGCCAACTCCCTTTTGAGGCACCTCCCTGTATGCAAATAAAAGGCAGGGCAAGAGCAGGTCCCATTTTCGCCTAAGCTTCTCTGGGAGTCCTTTGATCATGCCCTTTAAGGTTTTGTTGAATCTCTCAACTAAACCATTGCATTGTGGGTGATAGGGTGTGGTGAACTTGTAGTTCACTCCACACTCCTTCCACATAGCAGTCAAGTAACTAGACATGAAGTTTGTACCCCTGTCAGATACTACCTCCTTAGGAAAGACTACTCTTGAGAACACACTCAAGAGAGCTCTTGCCACAACAGGTGCTGTAGTGGTCCTTAGGGGAATTGCTTTTGGATACCTGGTGGCATGATCCACTACCACCAGTATAAATCTGTGCCCAGATGCTGTTTGGGGATCCATGGGACCTACACTATCAATCCCTACCCTTTCAAAGGGCACCCCCGCCACAGATAGTGGTATCAGGGGGAGCTTTGTAGTGCCACCTGCTTTGCCACTGGCTTGGCAGGTTACACAGGAGCGACAAAACTCCTTTGTGTCTTCTGACATGTGAGGCCAGTGAAAGTGAGGAACAATTCTGTCCCAAGTCTTGTTCTGGCCTAGGTGTCCTGCTAGGGGAATATCATGGGCTAGTGTCCATAGGAAACCCCTAAACTTCAGCGGTATAACCAACCTCCTGGATGCACCAGGCTTGGGGTCTCTACTCTCTGAGTAAAGGAGTCCATCACCCCAATAAACTTTATGGGTGCCGCTAGCATTCCGAGCAGCCACATCAGCAGCTTGCTGTCTGAGGGTTTCAAGAGAGGAGAAGGTTTTCTGCTCCTGGCTCAGATCAGACCTGGAAGGGCCCCCTGTCCCCAAGAACTCAACCTGGTCAGGTTCAAGCTTCTCTGGGACAGTTCCTTCTTCAGGCTCAAGATCATCTCCCTGAGGAAACTGATCAGCATCCTGAGCCAGGTGGGAAGGCTCTGCCTTAACCATACTGCTCCTCCTCTTGTGAGACACCTGGTCCATTATTCCAGAATCCAGGGCCTGTCCAGTTTTAGACATTTTAGCCTGTGACCTAGTCACAGCAAAGACATGTGCAGGGATCCCTAACATTTCTGCATGTGTCCTGAGCTCCACTTCAGCCCAAGCTGAAGTCTCTAGATCATTGCCAAGCAAGCATTGTACTGGTAGGTCTGCACTTACCACAACCTTCTTAAGGCCAGTTACCCCTCCCCAGGAGAAGTTAACAACTGCTAGAGAATGGTCTGTTCTGACATTGCTAGCATTGGTCACTTGGTACATGTCACCAAGAATAATCTGCCCAGGATCCACAAGATCTTTTGTCACCATTGTGACACTTGCTCCTGTGTCCCTGAATGCCCAAGCTTCTACTCCATTAATGAAAGGCTGCTGTCTGTATTTGCCCAAGTTACTGGGACTCACAAAGGGGGACATATCCATGCCCCCATCACTGACAAGCACAGCCTGAGTTGGTACTCTGACTAGGCCAGAGTCCATCTCAGAACCCAGGGTCAACCCTACTACACCCTTATTCTGTGTGTTCCCACCACCAATCGTAACTGCACTAGGGGGAGCAGGTGCCTATGGGGCATTGGTGGTGGTTGGAGTATTTTCTTTGTCCTTGGTACAGTCACTAGTCCAGTGAGTTTTCTGTTTACAGATTTTGCACCAAGGTTTCTTTTGGTCTTTCCCTTTGTTAGCCTGTGAATCCCCACCTGAAGAAGATGTTTGGGGCCCTTGAGAAGACTTCTGGTCTTTAACCTGTCCCCACCCTTGTCAGAGTTTTTGGAATCTTGCGTCTTTGGGTCACCACCTTGGTTTTGTACCTTCCGCCTCACCCTGGTTCTGACCCATTTGTCTGCCTTCTTTCCCAATTCTTGGGGAGAGGTCAGATCAGAGTCTACCAGGTACTGGTGCAACAGCTGATTTTGACAGTTATTAAGAATCTGCTCCCTCATTATCAGATTGTACAATCCTTTGAAGTCACACACTTTACTGCCCAATAACCAACCTTCCAGGGCCTTAGCAGCACAGTCAACAAAGTCAACCCAGTCCTGATTGTGTGCTTTTTGGGTGTCTTTGAACTTTAACCTGTATTGTTCAGTGGTTAGGCCAAACCCATCTATTAGAGCACTTTTCAAGACTTTGTAGTCATCAGCATCCTCTTCTCTTACAGTGAGGAGCTTGTCTCTACCTTTGTCTGCAAAGGAGAGCCATAAGATTGCTACCCACTGACCTTGAGGGACCTTCTGTACTTTACAGGCCCTCTCCAAGGCAGTTATCCATTTGTGGATGTCATCCCCACTCTGGTAGGGAGGGACAATCTTACTCAAGTTTCTATGGTCATAAGACCTCTCCCTATCTCTAGGGAAATTGCTGCCACCAAGGGACTCTAGTCCCTCCTTTTTACTAGCTCTGTAGAGCTCCAGGGCTTCCATATCTAAGGCCATCTGCTGCTTTCTGAGGTTGAACTTGTCTTGCTCATACTTCAGCAGTCTCTCTCTCCTCTCCTGGGAGGTTTCCCTCCCTCTGTGAGAAGAAACAGAGGTTCCTAAAGAGGAGTTAGACTGGATAGATCCCCCTTGACAGAGATCTATCCCTTCTAGCCCTGTTGTCAGGCCTACCTGGAGGAATAAAGGAAGTGGCATTATTGTCATCCTCCTCATCCTCATCCAGGAGGTCTGGGTTCACCAGAGTCTGGTCATTGTCACCTGTCTGGTCAGCATTAGAGGTAGGGTCAGGGGAATTATTACCCCTAGGCCAACCCTCACCTGCTGCCCCACCCAAACTATCTACATCATCAGGCCCACTGGGCCCTGTGATATCATCCAGCTTAAGTATCTTTATGAGATGCTGGGTGGATGGACTTTTGCCTGTCTTCAGCTTCCTAATGGAACATAAGGCCCTGAGCTTATATTTATAGGGAAGGAGCTCACTGGTTCCTGGTGGGGACTCACTGGTTCCTGGCTGGTTAGACATTACTAATGTGGTGTGGTGTATTGCACTACCTACACTAGTGTGGCCTACTAAACTCTCTTGGGTTGTAGAAAGGATGTGCTATCCCTTAACATACAACTCTAAGTTCAGTAGAACTTACTGTAGCTAAACTTGATATTATATGTACCTCAGGTACCTTTAGTGATTTTCAGTTGATCAATTCAATTGAGATTATCTGGTAAAACAATAGCAAGCAGGAATCCCACACGCTGCACACCAATGTGAGAAGGTGGCCTGATATATGCTGTCCACTAGTTCTAGTGGGCACCTTGTATCAGTCCAAACAACCCCTTATGGTGAGAGGTTAAAGACAACCTTTATTGAAAGCTATCCTAGTGGTAGCTATGGAGAGCAGCTTTCAGGCTAAGTCTTGAAGGAATGTAAAGCAGCTTGTTTTACCAGTCTATAATCTCTTGAATGATCAAATGAAAAGACAACCACACCAGGTATATATTCAAAATATATGTATTTAAGATAAAACACACCCCTCTAGTCTCTTTATGAGACTGGAGCTCGAAGTACTTAGTTTACAAGTCAGCAATTATCAGTAACAGCACAAATACACGTTTGGGCCCTAGGGGCTCACCAAACCATATACCAAAAAAGTGGTATAAGAACCACGACTGGAATAGCCACTAGGCCTATAGCCTGTAGAATCGCTGGGACCCCAAGGAACCAGCCGAGGTAGTGACACAGGGGACCCATGGAGACTGTATGCAGTGTGTAAACACAACCACGGGTTCCCGTTATCTTCTATGGGCAATGTCGCGGATGGAAATTTAAAGATTACGGACACTTCTAATCGAGTCAGGACCAAACCCTTTTGGACTTAAGAAGTTCTAGGGCTAGCACCCACGAGAGCATCGGAGTACTCGAGTTACCTCACCCAGGGAAGAGGGGTGCATAGGTGTCTTTTGGTGTCGGGTCGCGTCGTCGATTTCGATGGAAGACTGCAAAGAACTGCTGCTGCCGTGAAGAGGAGAAGTGTCCGAAGAGATCCAAGCCTGGATCTGGGATGGAAGGAACCTGAAAGTAGAGGGGGCAGAGTCTGGGTCCCTAGCCAGTGACCAAGGGCAGGATGGACCAATGCCCACAGATGTTGGGGGCTTCAGGTGAGTTGATGGGTGTCTTGACTCTTCAGCCACGAGGTCCAGGAGGCATCAACGAAGTCCACGAGCCGGATTCGAGCTGTCCCACGAAGTCTGTTGAGTGCTGCGGTGTCGGCGACCAGAATGGATCCAACAAGCCTTGGCAACGGCAAGTCACTGGAATTCAGAGAAAGGACTGCGGTGCAGACTAGCAAGAACTGAGGGACTCACCCAGTGAGGGTAAGTCAGGGCACGTCTGGAGCAACCAGGAATGCCCAATCAGAAAAGGAGTTGCCTTCATGGAGACCTGCTAGCCAATGGGCTAGTGATCGCGAAGGAGCCTCAAGCGGTCGCACTTGAAGCTGGCCCACGGGTCACTCGTGGAGTGGAGGCCAACAATCTTCAGTGCAGGAGGTGCTCAATGCTGGGGCTACTCGGAGTCCAAAGCACAACTTCAAGGAGGACCAGGAAGATAGTGTTGCTGCAAAAGTTCATGGTGTCCAGGGGTCACAGTTCCACATCACCCACGATAGCCACGGGCCTCAGCTTTGCTGTGGACTCAGGGTAGCCTCGGGAAAGTCTGGAAATCCACCTCTGGTGTTGCAAAGACTTCGGTGTCCGGCGGGAGCTTCAGCGATGCAGACTGGTCAGTTGCTTCTTTGGTGCCTGCCAAGCAGGGGAGTCACTCCTTGACACCAAGGGAGATTTCTTCAGTCTTCTAGTCAGGATAGAACGTCGAAGGTCCAGGATATATGTTGCAGAGTTTCATCCAGTGTAATCTAAAGTCCTAGGGACTGGATTCCTATACTTGTAATACGTTTAGGGGATGGACTAACTCTAAGGACCCACCTATGGGTGGGCTTGGAAAGAGGGGTGGTTACACCCATTTCTTTGTCCAGTTTCACGCCAGAACAGGGGCAGGTAGCCCCTGCAACCGGTTTGAACTGGGCTATGCACAGGGACAGCAAACGTGTCCCCAGGGCAGGACTTCAAAGCACCAGAGAGTGCTCCCGCCCAGCCCCAATACACATCTGCCTGTCTGGGGAGGTGGTCACACCTCCCTTCGACAGGAAACCTATCGTCCAGGCCTCCCCTGCCGGAGTTTCGGTCAGCAGCAGGAGGCCAGACCCATGTCTGTGGCAGAGGCATCCATTTTGTGATGCCAGGGCTCAGGAAAGTCCTACCGGGTTTAGCCAGTGTGACCATGTCTCTCCCTCTAGAAGGGTGGAATGCTACCCCCCCCACCAGAACTGGCGGGGGGGGGTAGTATTCCAAAGCGTTTGACACCAAACACGACATGTTTGGATGCAGCCATTCCAAAGTTAGCATTTACCGCGAGGTTATAATGCACTTAAGAGTATATGGTATGGCTGTATCACAGAACAAAAATATGAGGGTAGACAACCTGCACTCCTGGTTATGTGTCAATTGGTGGAATCAAGTATTACAATTGATGAAACTTGAGTAATCAAGGGTGCTGCCTTTGTGAAACCTGTTCAACCCCGAACAGGCTATGTAAATTAAGCACAAAATTATTCAAACCGCAGTCTGAACAAAGGCGCACTATCCACCCGCCCTATAAGGTGCAAAAAGGTAAATAACACGTTCTTACAAAATCATATTATAAATTGTCTTATGCAAGAAACACTTAATGTCAGTGTTGAATGTGTACCCAATGGTAACAAAAGCAAAAAGCGTAATCAAACATAAACATACTAGTGAAATACTGTATCGAAATTGAGTTCATGAGTGCTTGAGAGATGTCAATGAACTACAGGTTGAACAAACAAGATAAATATAAAACAATGGTCAAAGGTCTTCTTTTCTGGTGCAGAAAGTGTTTATTTTTCAGCCCAGCATCATGGCATTCCAATGCATTTCGGTTGTAAAAACGTTCATCAGGGAAAAGCTGAAAAAATATATGTATACACATAAGTACTTGTAATTCCTATACAAATAATATCTTATGAAAATGAAAAACAATTCAACAGGTAAAAACATATATGGTGTTCATATGTGATTTTATCAGAAATAGCATCCAGTCTTTTTAACCAGTGTTTTAAACAACCAATGTCTTAAAGCAGTCAGAGAATCCAGAGACAACCAATACCCACAGTTAATAATGACAAATCTGAGAACTTTCATGATGCAAGATCAAACAGCACCAAAGTCTGATGCATGATAGAACGTATACAGGTATTGCAGAGAAAGCACCGAGACCCTGTGAACATCAGCCAAGTGAAAAAAACGAATGAGCGGTAATCAGGAGTGTAACGAAAATACTAACCAGCCACCTATAAAGGTAATAATCACCGTGTACAAAAAAAAGTGTGCAACAAGATGTGCAGAACCAAAGGCTCACCGCCAAACTTCTCTGTGAGCTGATAATATCGATTTCAAATTATCTTTATTGAAATTTTATGCAGGAGCAGAACAGGAGCCGGTAACGAGGTCTAGAGCCACAAAGTACATGTAATGGTGTTACAACTGATCAGCAGACAAATGCCAGCAATAGACTTACCACTTGACAGTGAAATCGCCCCTTAATCACCAGCTCCAGAAAGAAGAAAGGAAAGAATGAATAAAGGGAGAAAGTGAAAGGAGAAGCCGAAAGGGGAAGAGAAGAGAGAAGAGAGAATTATCTAGCGCCTCGAGCCACATACATAATATAGCATAGTACAACTAATATCCGGCCAGGACAGTTTTCGTAGATGTGAAGCCCACATGGGAATCATCTTCCAGAAAATGAAATCATGGCGGCTTATGAGAAGCAAAATAGTCATCCAGGGTAGACCATATGTTCCTCGTGGGGGTTTTCCAAGGTGAATGTTGCAAGACAATGTTGTCTGCCCCGGCCTTGCTAGTATCCTTCCAATTGGTGAGTATCATTTTAACTGCAGAAATCAACAGTAGATCAAGGAGAGCTCGGTCCCCTTCCGACTGCAAATCCACCTGTAAAAAAGCAGTTACCACAGCCGGTAGGGTCCTGGGGAGTACACAGTTAAACACATTATTCAAAAACAAGTAGACCCTATCCCAGAAGGGTTTCACAACAGGACAGTGTAAAATAAGGTGAGCCAAATCTCCTCTGTCTTGATTACAATTCCAACACACATCATCTTCCCGGATCCCCATGGAGAACAGCCCAGCCGGTGTCCAAAAGGCTTTGTGTAATAGCCAGAATTTCGTTTGGGAGAGAACTGGGGAAATCTTATTACGTGTAACTGATCTCCATAGCAGGGACCACGAATCTTCGGTTAGCTGATTAGCCGAAAGCACCTTCCAGTAATCTACTACCTTAGAATTAAGCTTGGAGGATTTTGGGCGCAGAAGTTGGTAAATCTGGGAGACCTGATGGCCAAGCCTATTAAGTTTTGATGCAAACGTGAGTAGCGATGGGGGACTAGGAGACATTCTGGATTTCGTAATGGCAGCCCTCACTTTCAGAAAATAATAAAATTCGACATCAGCCAAATGGAAACGAGATTGAAGTTCCCTGAACGTCAATGGGTATGCATTATTTACCAATTGATGGGGAAAAAAGATACCTTTTTTGCACCAGGAGTCAAGGAATAATGGATTACCATTATAAAGGAACCTGGAGTTCAGCCAAAGCGACTCCATATTGGAGCCCCTCATACTGACATCCATGGACCTATCTATTTTTAAGAGAGCTAATTTAGTATTCTTAAAGATGGACCTAGAGTGGGTGGCGACAAGACGGTTAGCCGTGAGAACCGACAGGGGGTGTATGTTATTGATTGATTGATTGATTGATTATTGAGGAGGGCCCCTTCCACTTCCAGCCACACTGGTATATAGTGATCAGGAGGAGAAACCCAAAGCAGGCCTTGCTTCGCCAAAAAGGCATATTGGTAGAGACGAAAGTCAGCCAGGTTAACGCCTCCCATTGTCTTATCAAGCCTCAATTTTCGAATGCTGATTCTGGCTTTTTTACCGCGCCAAAGAAAGGATGTTAAAAGAGTATCTAATTTATGGTGAAAATCGTCAGTTAATATCAGTGGCAGCATACTTATGAGATAATTAACTAAAGGAGTAACCATCATCTTGATAGTCTCAATTCTCCCCCACCACGTGATGAATTTTGGGGACCAGGCATCCAAAAGTGTCTTAATTTTCTGTAGGAGTACCTTTTCATTTTGATACAGGGTGTCCAAAATATTAATACCAAATTCAATCCCTAAGTATTTAATAAAACTCGACTGCCATGTTAACCCAGAGTCCCCCAACATTTCGCTGGTACAAAACACATTTAATGGTTTAACTTCCGATTTATCTCTATTGAGTTTATACCCGGAGTGTAAAGAATATAATGCAATCGTTTCCATTAGGGCTGTAATGGAGGAATCCGGACGTTCTGTAACTATCAAAATGTCATCCGCATACGCGGCCAATTTGACACGTACACCATTGATGTCAATACCCGCAATATCCTCGTTGAGCTTGATGGCCTGAAGAAGAGGTTCCAATGCCAAGAGGAAAAGTGATGGAGATAGAGGGCATCCCTGTCTGGTACCCTGATAAAGAGGGAAGGACTCCGAAAGTGACCCACTGACAGCTATACGACAAGTCGGCTTTAAGTAAAGTGACATAACCATTTTAATAAAGTCCTTACCCAAACTAAAGAAATGCAGGCAACGTTCCAAGAACGACCAAGAGACTCTGTCGAAGGCCTTCTCGGCGTCTAACGTAATGGCAATCGAGGGTTCAGATTTAGTTGCAGCATTTTCTAACACATGGCATAACAGACGTGTGTTATCATTGGATAACCGGTTCCGGAGGAACCCCACCTGGGAATTGCTTATTAATTTATGAAGGACCAAATTTAGCCTGACCGCAAGAATTTTGGCGTATATTTTGCAATCAACATTTATAAGCGAGATGGGCCTATAATTTTTTGGGTGTACAGGGTCTTTCCCCTCCTTGGGAATAACAACAATGTTAGCTTCGGTCATCGAATCAGGTGTGTGTCCAGTGTCAGCAATATGGTTAAAAACCTGTTTCATGGCAGGACCTAATTGGATTAAAAAGGATTTATAGAAGGATGCCGTGAAGCCATCTGGCCCTGGCGCTTTGTTTTCTTTCAAGGACCTGACCGTCTATTTCCGAGCTGTTGATTTCCATACCTAACATGGCAGAGTCGTCTTCTGAGAGTTGTGGCAGATTAAGATCACGGAGGAAAGCAGTGCACTTCTCAGTGTCAAAAGTCTGATTATTTGAGTATAGGTCCTGATAAAATTGTTTAAAAGTATTGAGAATGCCCTTGTGTGTTGTATGGGTTAGGTTATTAGTGTCCTTGATTGAAGAGATAACATGTTGATTTTGTCTATGTTTAAGATATGAAGCTAAAAGTTTCCCTGCCTTGTTGGCCTCACAAAGATTCAGCGCTTTAAATTTATTAATCCACACCCCCGCTCGTTCACTCAATATCTTATTGTACTCATACTTCTTCTGTGTCAAAGTCAGCAGTAGAGTAGAATCGTTTAAGGAGGCAATGTGGGCAGTCTCTAAGTCTCTAATTTCCCGTTCTAGCTGGAGTAATCCCTGGTTCAGGCGTTTATTTATTTTTGTTTTTATAGCAATGACTAGCCCCCTTATAGTGGCCTTCAATGCATCCCAGTGTGTATTTATATTAGTATCAGACACCTTGTTGTGACTAAGGTATTCTGAAATGGCCTCCGCAATCTTCTTTTTATCTTCAGGGTCTGATAAGACATCATTGTTAAACCGCCATCGTTTGGGAGTTTGTTCCTTGTGACTTCCCGTTAGGCTAAGAGAGATGCAAGAGTGATCAGAAATCAATCTTGAGGCAATATCAGAGGACTCAATGAGGCTGGTGTATGCCCCAGAGACCAGGATATAATCAATCCTAGTGTACGAGTTGTGAGGGGCCGAATAAAAAGTATAATCCCTTGTGTCTGGGTGCTGGAGTCTCCAGGGATCTTTGAGATTAAATTTAGAACAAATAGTGGTGAGCGCAGCGTGTGAGCTCGTAGGTTGGTAGTGGCAGTTGGACTGCCTGTCAATTATCGGGTCCAGGGGAAGGTTGAAGTCCCCTGCCATTACTATAAGATCCTCCTGAGGGATACTGTCTAACCTGTCAGAGACGCTGGACCAAAAGATGGGGTCATCCGTGTTAGGCCCATAAATATTGATCACATGTATTAAATCTTCGCCTCTCCTCAAGTGAGTGATCAAAAAACGACCTTCATTGTCGTGTGTGGAGGATTCTAGCGTGATATTAGCAGATCTCGAAATCAAGGTTATGACCCCTCGTTTCTTCTTAGCTGCTGGAGAGCATGCCAATTGCGAAATCCAGTTACATTTAATGAGGTTATTGTCCACTTCGGAAAGTTTAGTCTCCTGTAACAGCACAATGTCACTTTTGGTCTTGGCTAAATACTCTAAGACCTTACGTCTTTTCACAGGGTGGTTAAGACCTTTAACATTTAGGGAAACTATCTGTAAATCGCTCGAAAGGACACTTTGTTTGTTAGTGGCCATTAAGAACGGTTTCAAATGGTGAACTCAATAAGTATGGATCTTGACATTGGGACAAATGCGAATATTTTAAATACCACAGAGCAGGCCCAATATGGAAGTCAATAAAAGCATACATCGGCAACAGCATTATACCCATGGAAGCCGGATAATCCCATCCCGAAAATTGCATATGGGACATAGGACACCAGACATGTCTAGCGAGTAGGAGACGCCAGATAAAGAGAAGAGTTAAGGAGAAGGAGAAAAGGAAAGAAAAGAGAAGACAGAAAAGTAGAAGGAGAGCAGCTGAGGAAACAACTATGAAAACCATGAAAACGGTTATGAACACGTGGACGCTCTAAACCCAATCCCCCCCCTTTCCCACCCACCCCACCCCTACCGCAATACTTAGCATGTGGGAGGTGCGACGACAGAAGTGTCCACCCGCACTCCGGAGGAAACAACATGGTCAGAACATATACATACCTTCCCAATACCCAACTTTCAAAGATCCTTCGGTTAAAAATGCAAGCCGAAAGAAAAACAAATACCGTCATATCCAAGAATCAAACCAACCAAGAAAGGACCTGTACAATTCAACAAATTACAAATTACAAATTACATATGGGACAATACAATGCACCGGGACCTCTGAATAAGACAATGTTAAGAGGAGCAAATGAATCAGTGCATGCACTACCCCGGGCCTGGTGAGGACTTCCTCTTACTGGCCAAGAGCTGTGATGAATCCATGTCCTGAGTAGGAGGGCCTTCTAGATAGGTCGCAAGGGCTCCGGGGTCGTTGAAAAAGAGGTGTTTCCCCCCATCGGTGATCTTGAACCTAGTAGGACCGACAAAGGAGAACAGGATACCCTTGATCCTCATTTTGTCCCTTAGATTTAGGAAACCCCTACGTGTATCAACAGTAGGCTTCGAAAAATCTTGGGTAAAAATGATTTTGTGACCCTTCCAAATGAGATGGTGGTTTTCCCGGGCATAGCCAAGTATTGCTTCTACCTGTCGGAATCGCAGAGGCTTACAAATGATTGGACGGTCCCCCTGCCGTGGTGAGGATTTAAATGAGGGGATTCTGTGAGCTCTGTCCAATTCAAAAGGTTGATCGAACGATATGCCAGTGAACTTAGGGATCCAGTCCTCCAGAAAAGCTAAACAAGAGCCCAGAGCTTCCTCCGACCCCTCCGGAACACCAAGAATTCGGATGTTGCCCCTACGATTGCGGTCTTCCAACTCGGCCGTCTGTCTCAAGAGCATAGATGACATATTCTTCAGGGCATTTGTTTCCTTACATGACTTGGTTACGATGTCCTCAACATCACTGATCCTCTGTTCAGCTGCAGAGAGTCTGTTATTCACAGCATTCATATCCGCTCTAATGGCCGTTATCTCCAGCTTTATAGTGTCTGTGGTTTGTTTGGTTGACTTGGCCAACTCATGGACATCAGCCAGCTTTTTCAGAATTAGGTCCAAAGTGCTGTTGATATCTGGTTTCACTTTGATGGGTGAGTCTGACTGTGAGGGTTTACCTTTATTTCTCTTGTGCACCAACTTAGATTCGCGGTCAGCCATTTTGGAGGTCGTGGTAACAGTTGGATAATTAGTTGGTTTTACGCTCGGTTAGCGAAATTGACTAGTGACTTCCAAAAGCGCCGTGCTGGGAGAGACAGGATGACTGCATGGACCTTATGTGGGTGGTTTATGAAGATCTAGTGGGCCAATCGACCACAACCCTTGCAGCTTGCCGTCAAATTACCTAGGTGTGGTAAGATTAGCCGCCAGAAGGCCGTGTGGCAAGGTTGCAGAGAAAAGGTAGTGGTCCTAGCAGGTAGCCAGTGGTATCAGGAGTTGTAGCAGCGTGGGTAAATACGCCCGGCTAAGAGACCAAATCTACCCCCAGCTTAGTGATCAAGTCTTACCCTCCACAATTCGCACACGGAGCGCACAGGGCTGAGCGTGGTAGAGCTTGGTGTACGGCTCCTTCCCTCCGTGAGTCGCCACACCACGATTGCACCAGGGCCTCAGGGGTCAAAGACAGGATCTCAGCCGAGAGGAGATAACAGGAGTGCCCAGGCCGCTATCCGCTGGGTGACACAAGCCATGCGTAAATGAAGTGGCATTCAGGTGTTTGCACAATGCTGTATGGGAGAATCCATCCATTCTCAGACAGACCCATGGCATGCACTGGGCTCGCGCTGGTAACTTGGAAGAAGCAATCTCTTTGGCTGTCTGAGAGTAAGGAGCGCTAGCAAAGCGTGGAGCCTCTCCGCATCGCCGCCATCTTGAGGTCAGGCATGCCGATGTGTTAACAACCAGCTCGCAGAAGCAACAGAAGGCGCTGAAAATACTTTGTCAGCAAGGCGCCATCAGCGTTAGTAAGCAGCCAAGAGCGACGGGCAATTGAGTACCTGTTGTGGACATCGGCTCAGCCGGACGGGGACATCTCGTTCGGACTATCAGGGAGGCGCCATTTTGTATTTTCTTCGCAGCGCGTCGCGAGGCAAAACCCTCCGAAAAGTCGACTGTGCAGGGTCCACCGTCAGGTTTAGAGGGCTCCTCCTGCGCCAGACTCCTCACATAGTGATGCTCGCACTACCAGAGGCGCGAACAGTCAGTTGCAGGGCACGGGAAGGGCAGCGTTTTCCCCCGGTCCGACGGAGTGACTGAATCAGGCGGCCATCTCCACTGCCGTCCAAGCCACGCCCCCCGTGAGCTGATAATATCAATGAGGTGAAAGATGACCGTACTAAAAAGGAGAAAAAAACGGTTACATGAAGTAAACTGGCATCTCCAGTAACCTGTGGATAATATTATGAAGACATAGAAAGTGAGCCGTACTGCCACTTACTTAGTGGGCGTGATCAAGAGCCTGCAACGAAAACAGCAGCGACATTGAGGTGTGGCGTCCTAGTTCAATCAATGGCTGTTAGAGAAAGTGCAATAATTGCATCAGTCACGAGTTAGCCAGCATAAGAATAAAACTCACGAAGTGAAACGTTTTTGGGCATTAAAGTTACCTTCTGGCGAGCCGCCGTGATGTGCCTCGAAGGAGTTCACTGTTTCAACAGGAAAAGCGTGGGACTGTGTAGGCGCCATGTCCGTTTGTTTATAAACCGGACCACGTGATTTACGTGCTGTGCGTGCCTATGTGATTGATGTGGAAGATAGACTATCGCCGAGGCGTAATGCAAACAGTGCTGAAGCCGAAAAGTGCAATAAAACGAAGCGCCCGTGCAATAAAGACGGAATGTAACGTGAGTGCTTCATAAAGAAGTCAGTGATATGAAAGAAAGGACAGGAAAAAGTGCACTAAGATAGTAATAAAGTAAACATATAAGTGGGGAAAAGAACACAAGAATGAAAATAAGAGAACCAATGGTAGAGTGCAACCTATATACAGACATGCTAACAATGATTTGCGCGAATACCACTAATAAAGCATTATTGAAAGTGAGTTTCCATGCTATTCAATAAACATCTAATGTTGTGCAATCCAAATTGTCACAGAAAATGAATAAGTTCAATTTTATCATTCAGCCCACAAGGGATCATGGTTTGCAAAAAACGTATCCAATAGGTCTCTCTTTGAGCCAGATATTTATTGGGATCAACATGTGGTGGTGCCGACACATGTTCAAGGATTGTGAATCGGAGTCTCTCAAGCACTCATGAACTCAATTTCGATACAGTATTTCACTAGTATGTTTATGTTTGATTACGCTTTTTGCTTTTGTTACCATTGGGTACACATTCAACACTGACATTAAGTGTTTCTTGCATAAGACAATTTATAATATGATTTTGTAAGAACGTGTTATTTACCTTTTTGCACCTTATAGGGCGGGTGGATAGTGCGCCTTTGTTCAGACTGCGGTTTGAATAATTTTGTATCACAGAACAGCCATAAGGAAGTATTTCCGAAAGCTGCAGAGGGGCTCAGCTCATGCTTGGGCACCCTCGCACATAAAACCAAGCACTCTGCCTTCAGGATTGTCAAGGCCTGCCATAGGAGTGGCTTATAGGTTTATATGTGTGTGTATATATGTGTGGATATAGGTAGCCTATACCACTGTAAGGGGTGGAAGCATACCCTTACCCAGGCTGCAGTAGCAGACCTGTGGTGCCATTTTGGAGTGCTTCCCAGGAGTGGCATAATATATGCTGCAGCCCCTGGTAGGCCTCTGAGGTACCCATGCCCTAGGTACATAGTATACCATATACTAGGGGCTTATAAGGCACTCCAGAATCCAATTAGATATGTACCTAATGTACATGCAAATCATTTTAGAGAGGAAGCAGCTAGGCTGTAGTCCTGATTAGCAGGACCACAGCCAGACTAAGGTCGAAAAACAGTGAAAACACCAGCAAAAAGTGGGGGTAACCATGTGAAGCAGATCCTACTCTCCTACACTGGATACCATCGATTGGTGCTTTATCCAGACAGTCGCTACATCACAACATTCTCAACGCATCTGTGGACACTGAATTTTGAGATCTCTTTGGCTGCGTAAGTGTTCCGAAATGCAATCAGAGAGACATTCTTAGGGCTCGAAGGGGTCCTCAAGATTAGTGATGATATCTTAATATATTCCACTACATTGGCTGATCATCACAGACTCCTCAAGGCCACCCTTCAGAGGCAGAAAGATAGCGGATTGACACTACATAAAGACAAGTGCTTGTTCTTCGAGTCCAAGATCGAGTTTTTTAGATTCATATTCTCAAGGGAGAGGCCACAAGTTGACTCCCAAAAGTCTGCTGCAATCAAGGAAGGCCCTGCGCTGAAGAATGCACCAGAGTGTTCTGGGCATGGCGACCTACTGTGGCCTATTCCTGCCCAATTTGGCCACCCTGTTGGAGCTGCTCAAGATGCTTAAGAAAGCTGTAACTAGATGGTCATGGGGCCCACTGGAAGAGAAGGCTCTGGACAAAATAAAGGACGCTCTCTTAGCACATGCTACTTTGGCCTATTTCAAACCTGATGAGGCAAAGGAGGTGGTGGTGGACGCGCCTCCAAGGGCTCAGAAGCTGTCTTGACGCAGGAGCCGGGGGTGTAGGCCCCTCTGGCGTTTCTTAAAAGAGCACTGGCGACCATGGAAGCACGCTATGCACAAATTGAACGACTGCAGTCCCAAGTCTATGAAAGAAAACCTGAAAGGCAACTTGATCCAGCAGGCACCATGCCTGGCCATACTGGGAAAAGCACAAGTCACTTACAGCTAAACCTCCACGCAGCAGGGTGAAAGTTGGAGGAGAGTTGTTGGGCCCCTTTTTTAATTGACAGGAGTGGGTTATAATCACAGTTAGTCTGCACTTGCATATATGTATATTGTGTGACTAATATATGAAAATAAGAAAGAGGAATGCAAGATGTTTAAGTATCCTCATGATTAATGCAAATCTTATGTGTGCTTTAGAGATATTACTCACAAAAGTGTGCATTAACACTTTTTAAGTGATAACAATCTAAATGTGTTTGTTGATTTGTTTAATATTTTGCTCATGACACTAATGTGTATGGGGTTTGCAGCTTGACTGTCGAAGTATGCCCTGAAAGGATAACTTGCTTGTAGAAGGGCGCACATGATGTAACCAGTGCATTGTTAATTTAGCCTAATTGTAGGCCTGAAATGTATTTCACTGTATTTTTCAGCTAACATTTGAATTCGCATTTTGCTTGCACCGTGGAATGTTGATTGCATTTTGTGTTCCCACTGCAGGTGGACCAGGCTTCATTAGTTGAGAGAGAGTTATTGTTCTTAGTAGATAGAGAGGCCTGAGAAGAAGAAATGTGTTAACGGATGTGGGACGAGTTCTCATGGAAGAAGGAGATGGCACGAAAGATGTATGAAATATCCAAACGTGTGAACATGTGGGCGGAGAATGGAAGCAGGAAAATGCTGGGATACTGAAAAAATACCAGTAACACTTTGGGAGGTGCCTTAATTCAGCAGTTGCATATGGTGTAACGTAGTTAGGGACAGTTGACACTTCTGCTTTAGGACGCCTTGTGTTACAGACCTCCTATTTGGCTTTATGTCATCATGCTACATGACCCAGGTTGGAATACTTCTTAGGAGGGCTCCAACGGCTGACACCTTTTCTTTTTCCACTCTTTGCTGAAACTTTTGTTAGGTTAGGATTTTCACTTTAAGGTAGTGTAGGGATAGTCAGGGACTTATTGGGCTTATGCATGGAATTTTGATGCAATCCCAGAGGCGCAACTAGAGCCAAATTTCGGGGGGGCTGAGCAAACATTTCGGGGGGGGGCTGAACTTTAAGCAATAGGCAGAGTGGAGCTGCAGGGGCTCTTAGAAGGGGTGAAACAACAGCAAGGCCTCATTAACATGCAAATGGTCTTTTAAAGACATGTGAAGTGCTCGGTGTGGCTGCTTTTTTGACCGGGAAGGTGTCTCATCCCGGGCTGCCACACACGACGGGGGGGGGCTGAAGCCCTGTGAGTCCAATCGGTGTTGCGCGCCTGTGCAATCCAATGTGCATTTTTGACTCCTTATACAGAACAGGAGCATCCCGTGGCTTAAGCATGTTTCTTCTTGGTTTTGGAAATTCGGTCTATCTCATTTTTGGGAAGAACCGACTCAGTTGACATTACTTTCCAGGAAACTGTTAAAATCCACCTTCTGAGCTTATATTCAAAATAGTGTGCTACATAGCTCGGACACTGGTACACTAACAACTAAGTTCCTTCTTTTTAAAGAAGTAGTAAGCTTTGAGTCTTTCTTGGATGAAGTAAGCCCACAACTAGCCAAATCTTTATACATGAAGTTTAGATATGGTGTGCTACAAATGAATGTGAACACATCAAAATGGGCTAGTAATTGTGATGGAAATAACAATGAGTTCTGTGTATTATGTCAAAATGAGACTAAGGAAAATGACTTGCATGTATTATTCTTCTGTCCCGCATATGGCAAAGCCAGGAACAAATGGTTCAAACCCATTCGTAGAAACATGAATACTAGGTTTTGCCTAGAGGCGGAGAGAATATTGAAAACAGATACATCCCCCAAAAAATTTTTCAGTGTTAGCAGATACTTATTTAATGTGAGTTTCATAATAGGGATGAAGTTTTAACGATTTACGAATATGTGTACTTAAGCCTATGGTTTTAAGTGAGCTATGCACGTGCACTTTATGACTCACTGTTGTTACAAGGTAATTTTGTGACATTATTATTTGCACTAAAAAGTATCTGTAGTTTTTAGAAGATCATGTAAGGAATTGCATTGAAAGGTATAAATAATGGAGGACAAGCTTATTATTATTGAGTAACTGATACTGATTCAAGCGCTCAATACAAATGATTTTATAAAACAACCAATGCATAGTTTTAATGTATTTATTATAATATATAGTTTAATTGTTATATTGCAATTAGGTCATTCCATTGTCCATTCTTACTATTGCCCCTTACCTTGATGAAGTGTTACTAATTGAGGTTAAGCTGTATCAATTGTACTTAAATAACTTGTATGTGAATATTTTACGATGTATCTTTTATGTCTTTAACTGAACTGAAAATAGAAATTAGATTTTGACTCCTTATACCACATGTTGTGGTGATAGAGTTAGTTGTCCTCTTTTTGTTATATAGGTTGAATCGCTTCCGGAGATTTCGTTTCCTCTTATTCAATTTGAATTTCTACACCATAATGCTTAGATTTGTGTACATTAACCAGTTTCAGAATTTTAAATAAACAAACTAATCTGAATTTAGTTGTCAACGTGCGTTTTTAGTAGATTGAATGCTTTGAAATTTAGAGATAGTGTTAAGAGGATATGACCTCTTATGCTGCATAACAAGAACCATCGACCAAGATTATCGAGGGGTAGGGGTTCCAGCTTTTCTGGGCCACAGTGTGAGTGGGCGCGAGAAAAAAGCTGCACAGAGATCGTTATCAACATCAGTTGGTGCCGATATCGATTTTGGCAGACGGCCAACGTGTTACTTGCAAAGTAACATTGACTGCTGCCTTCTGAAAGTGACATGTGTAACTCATCAAAGTACAAGCGCCGGTTGGTAGAGGCCTGCAGGGTCATCAATCTTTTAGTCTCGTTTGCTGCCCTCGCGCTCAGGTCACGGACGAGGAATGCGTTTCCTGCGGCAGGGGTGGGCCCTCCGAGGTAAACACAGGGAGAGCGGTAGTTGTGGGGAGTGTCTGTCAACGCCGTCCAGCCAAGCAGCGCGTCGAAGCTGTCCCGGGACATTACGTACCTCTGCCGGACCGGGGTTCCGCGGACCGAGACGCCTGTTGCCCCACGCTGGAAATGCCGCTGACTCCCAAGGTGAGAGCGGGGGACTCTGCCAGATGCCCCCTCCCAAACTGCGAAGGATGGAAGCGGGTGGCTGGCCCATTGTCACCAGTGGGAGGTTTTGCATAGTAAGAAGCAGCTAGGCAAAACGTTTACACCTCTTCTTCGCCAACATAGCGGACGGTGCCGTGAAATGGAGATGTCACGACAAATTGGTGTGGTCCTCCCGTGTGGGAGGTTTCCGTGGCGGCGGCCCGGCTGGAGTGGGGATATCGTATCTGCGGATGGGGTGTCAGTGTTATCTGACTTGGCTCGTGCGTTTTCAACCTTGGAAAGGTTGTGTTTGTTACGCACTGTGGTCGGTGCATGCACCGCCTTGGGGGTTGAGTATCTGTACCGTGTACGGCTCTATCCGTTCTCGTTTCTTATTATAAGGGACGGGGGCTACCACTTACTACATGTGTAGGCGAATAACTAGGATTTATGCCGGCAACAACTAACAATGTGACTGAAATTTAACCTAATCTGAACAATGAACCTTTAACAGGCGACAGGTAGTGTGGAGTGGACTGAGTATCGGGGGTATTCAGGTTAATTTTCAAAGAAACCCATCAGGTGTTTGTTGAGTCGCCGGGGAGCACCATGGACCCCTGCAGAGATTCGTTGGTTTGAGGGAGCGTCACCGCCGCTCGCGGCATGCAGGTGCTGTGAGTCACAGTGACCTCCTGATCTCTCTGAAGGGTGGTGCAGCAGCCCGACCCCTGAGGTCTTCATCCTGACCCTGTGTTTTTGATGACGTCGCCCGGCGGCCAGTGTGAGCCTCAAATCTGGTCCCAGGGTGATGTGGTGTCAATGCGAACTGCTTTTCCCATCCTACTGGCGGCTCAGTCTCGCTGTCCCCCTCCCGCTGCCTAGGCACATCCCAGGCTTGGGCAGGATCCATAAAGAAGTAAGATTTTTTATTGGTTGCTGAAAGCAACAGGGAGCAGTAGAGCCCCATTTCGTGGAGCCGGCGGTTGATCCCTGTAAAAGAAGTTTGCTGGTGCTGCTCTGCCAGGGTGTAGGCTGGAAATATAGAGATATTTTGATTCTCCTCCTCAGGTCTGCCTGCCAGGCTGCTCATAAGATAGAGTCTTGGACCTTAAAGTGAAGAAAATGAGCAACCACCGGGTATGGTGCTGAGCCCAGCGGTGGCCTTTTAGCCAGGTATCTATGAGCTCTCTCCAATGTGAAAAATGGGGACAGGCTATACTCTGATACAAAACTCTGAATCCAAACTTTGAGGAAGTCTATCATTATTCGTCCCTCCAAACCCTTCGGTAGACGAACAACCCATCTATGATTTAGGCATGCCCGGACTTCAGCATCTTCCGCTCTTCCTTCAGAAAATCAGATATGGTGTGTAAGGGCCAATTCTTGTTGCGGTAGTTGTGCCGTTTGTGGTGGTTGTAACTCCCGTAGAGTTTACTCCGAGTGCGCCTCTATGCTGGTAAGTTTACTGTGATCATCGTTCAAGAGTATAACATCTAGTAACGCTGGATCAATCTTAGTCTCTAAGGATGTTCTTGACGTTTCTATTACTTATTGGAGGGTTTCCAGCTTATGGACGGATCCTGACAATCCTTCTTTTCCCGTCTCAGACTAATCGCCGATGACTGTGGAGTGGCCTTTTGAACCTAGCCATAGTTGTTGTGGGCTGCGAATGCAGTAGCTTTTGCCAGCAAGCAGGGTCCCTTACCTTATTGCTATGCTACAATGTGACCCCAGTAGGTGCAAGCAGTTGCTGCTGGACACAGCACTGGGGAATCTTTGCACTAGCCCACATGCCCTGGAATCCCTATGTATCAGGTCAGGTAGTGAGAGCAGCTCAGCCGAAGAGTAGGGATTGGTGGGCTTTCCTGGCGCCATGACATGTAAGGGACCCAATCTCCCTGAAAAGACAGCTCGATGCAAGGAGCTGCAGAATACTTGGGATCAGAGCTACAAAGATGCAGTCCCTAGTGAGGAAGGCAGTATGGTACCAAACCCCCGATCCAGTTAATCCCCAAGTTACTCAATAATGTAATGATTTGGGGGGGGGCTGGCTCATGTAGCAGAGTATCGATGCGGCCTACCTCAGGAACCTCTACCTGTGGGCAGCAGATCCAGCAGTTGTCTCCCTTGGTGTTAGTCGGAAAATCAAAGGCATTGGGAGGCTAGAAGGCTAGAAAGTGGTACCCCCCTGGGTACTGTTTGCTTATCTACAGACCCACGCAGATCCTGCCGTTAGATCAGACAAGGCCGTGCCAGGTTCAACCATGCAGCAAAGCCTCCTTGCCACTGTGACTAAGGCACACAGCAAAGTCTCCTTTGAGAGTGCCCCAAGTATCTGTGGAGGTGCCACAGTTACTGACCCAGGAGGGGTCATGTCGACCGGGTTGTATCCCAGCCTCGAGGGCCTGCAAAAAGCCACTCTCGACCCAGAAGCCCAGCCTCAATTTCAGGGGTCTCTGCCAATATCCCATGATGTAGGTTGGACACAGTAGCTGTCGGAAATGGCTCGCCACATGTAGTGACAGTCCCATGCCTTAGGTCAGGCTCCGTGCCAGTTCCCCGGGCAGCGTCCATCAAGGCAATCTGTCAGGTCACCCGTCTTTGCTCAAATGTCATATGCCACCAGCGTATGGCCACAATCCCATCAGTATTCACTGGATAGGAGGGTGCGCGGGGTGGCCGGACAGGCCTGCACCACTGCAATCCAGTAGTCCCAGGCGCTCACAGCAGTAGTCACCCATACAGAGCTAACAAAAGACAGCAGCATCAGTACAACCCTGCCAGCCAGGATGCCATGAGGTGTAGGCCCCGGGTCAAGAACCAGAGCAGCTGGTACTCGCGGGCTCCGGACCAAGCGACTCCATAAGGAGTCCGCCCTGGTCACATACAGAGGTGCCTTCGAAGTGAGTGGATGGTGGATCGATAATGGATCATCCTGGATTCAGGGCCTCCTCCGTAGGAGCTCTCTCAATTCATGTCCACCATCTTCAATCTCCTGGCCACGCCCCAAAACATTCCATTAATGGTGGTTCTTCATTCCTGTTATTGGAGATTTCTATCATGATATATTATCTGCTGCAGATTAGAATAACTATAAAAAGAAGGGTTAAGAGAATAATAACTCCTATCCATGGTAAATTAAACATTTTTTATTTTTGGTCACGTTCTACTCACGATGACTCATCCTATGGGGGAAAAGTACAGAGAGAAAGTGTACCGATGATGACAGATTATCCCAAAAATTGTTAGCAGTATATGGAAAATATTAAAGGTTTAATCAAAAATGTTTTTCTCTGATAACTCTCAAAAGAAAACAAGGTAGAAAGCACCTTTTTAAAGGGATATGTTTCAGATTAGTCCTTACTTATAACAAGGTTTAAGGTGATTTGTCTGAAAGATGTTTATTTATTTATTTTATAGCACTATGAATTACTAGCAAAATTGTCAAGAAGAGAAATTAAGAAAGAGAGGATAGATGGCTCATTATTTGGATATCGCAACTTTCGACTATTTTTTCACATTAAGAATTAAGGGCCAGATGTACAACTCATTTTTTCGGACCGTTTGCGACCGGTAAAATGCTTTTTTCTATGTACAAACCCTATTTTGTGAGTCGGCAAATAAGGTATGTGTAATGAATGTGCTTTTCTCTAAAAGGACACACCCAAACCCTGCATTCCCACTTTGGAGGCAAATATATCACTGCACCTTTAAATAATACACTTTGAGCAGCACCCCCTAAAGACGAGGAAAGGATGCAACACTCCCGTTAGGCGAGGCAAGAAAACAAATTCAGGTGCATTTTAAAATAACACCCACAAGTTTATTAATGCAATGTTTGGAACGGTAGGCCAAATATATCAGTAAATGAAGATTACCAAATGTCAAGTGAATGACAAAAAGAACAATTGAAATAGAATGCAGTATATACAAGTAGCAAAGAGTAGAAAATATATATATAAAATGGTTAGGAACACCTCACTGATTGAATTTGCATCATCCTTGCCAACTCAAGCTGGGGAAGCCCTTCAACAGCCCAGGAAGGAGTTCAATCAGGACTCAATTTCCATCACCTCCACAGCAATACTTCTATTCTGTGGTGAACCACTTGGCCCCGCAGGTTCCCAGCTTTAATACTATTACTCAACATGAGGTGAAGCTTCCAGAAAACCTCGCCCCCTTCTCATTAGAAAAAACCGAGCTGGCTGTACCCGTCTGCGTCAAGGCCAAGACGTAGGCTGGTCAAGCTCCCTTATTTTGACTCCGAGGCACAGTTGTACATTCCACAGACACTTCCCACAACATATTCCAGTTCACTCTGGTCGGTGAGGTGCGAAAAACAAGTGAGGAGCAGAAAGACTTTGAATATGAATCGCAAAACAGAAAACAAAATGACATGAGGCCACGTCAAAGCCTAAAGTCCAAGTCAGAAAACAAGATGACGTGAGGCCATATAAAAGCCAATAGTCAAAGTCAGAAAACAAGATGATATGAGGCCATGTCAAAGCCAATAGTAAGCACTTATAATTCTCATAACAACTTGCAAGCACTGCTGTGCACGCAGAAGTAAGGCAAAGTCAGAAAACAAGATGACATGAGGCCATGTCAAAGCCAATAGTAAGAGCTCATAATTCTCACCAATGTACAACACAATGCACATGTGTGCTTCACTGCCCACAACACTGCACTTCGAAACCAAAGAGTACATTCCACACCTCTCCCTCTCACGCTTTCAAATGCACATCCCACATCTTCTATTCTTGGCAAGACTATTCTACTCCGTGGCAGCTTCCACTGAAAGGCAGCAAGATTACAAGAAATAAGAGAAGCAGGCATATACAGGACCGTCCTACATTAAGGCTAGGGTAAAATAACACACTAAAGTCAGTTAAAATGATGGTAGTTGGAGGCCATCATAGGGTGCCAAACCACAAGAGTACCTCTTTCATTACAGTATGCGAGTAGCTATTAGGAAGGGGCATGCCAAGGGTTCGCAGAGGGATGTACGATTATTTTGCGACTGGAATGCTGTCACAAAAAAATTGCAGTTTACTATCTACTTCAGATAGGTGGTAAGCCAGTCACAAACAGGAAGGGGTCCTCAGGGGGCCCTTTCCCCTTTGTGAATGGTAGTGAAACCAGTAGCAGCTGCAACTGGACGCGGTGGTGGAGCGGGTGGGGGCAGATAGCGAGGGAATGAAAAAAAATTGACTTACCTGGAACGGCCGTCTGGCCACCACCTCTCCTCCATCCTCTTCCTTCTTCCTGTCTCAGCGACAGCAAGAAGCACCCAGGCACACAGGCTCCCCTGAGCCAATCACAACGCAGGACATGGAGCCTGTGCATTATCCTCACCAAGCTGTGTAATGCAGCCTGGTGGGGAACATGCAAAGTGCGTATGTGAAAGTCGGTAGGATTGCACTGCTTGCATGTAATAGTCCCATTACCCCATAGCGTCTTGGTAGTTGTAGTTCAGTTTTTCACAGAAAGTTCATATTATTTTTCAGCTAGTGCTGTCTTTCAAAATCGTATCTCTAAACACCAGTGTTTTTCGGGATTCCCCCCTCATCAGTCGAGAATATTTGCGGGTTGCTGGACATGCTGCCAATTTTCTTAGGTATAATCCAACTCATAGCGTGCAGGCGTTCCAAAGGTTGTCAGCTTGGGGGTGGCTCATGAGAGCCTTTTATCAGTGAAAGTGGGTAGGATCACACTGCTTGCATGTAACAGGACCATTACCCCATAGCATCTTGGTAGTTGTAGTTGCTGTCACATGCAAGCAGTGCGATCCTACCCACTTTCACACGCAAAGTGCGCATGACTGTTTGGTCAGCCCAACACGGCTGGCCAAACAGTCATGTGCACCTAGGGAGTGCAAACCACTGCTCCCCCTGCTCTGGCCAGCCTCGCCCCGCCACTGACTTAAATAGAAACAAGCATTTGCAATGCAATAAGTCTCACATTTGCGAGAGTTTCAGCTATTGGCATTGTAAATGATATTTCCTTTTATTTATCTGTTTTGATAATTAACACATAAATAAAAGGCATTGTCATTTACAATGCCAATAGCTCAAACTCTTTTAAATGCGAGCCTATTTAATTTCAAAGAAGCGGTCGCCATTGTCCAGGTCTGCTTGGAAAGTGAAATTGCGCATGGCACGCTGAATGTTGCAAGAAAACCATGTCGTGCCTGCAGTAGGAGAAACTCATTAAAGAAAATAGTGCTTACAGACTAAATAAGACATACCGTGTAACAACAGAAGTAAAAGGGCCAGTCCTCAAGGGAGGTTACAAATGAAGACAAGGTGATACTAAGGAGGGACTAACAAGCCTATTAACGAATCAGAAGCCAGTGTTCACGAAGGACAATGACACAAGCCAATGAAAAATATGTGCTGAGAGTGGGCGAATCTTCAAGTCCATACTCGAATACAGCATGCCTCAAAGAGCAGCGCATGCGCTGCCCAGGCTCGACCTAATTATCATTTTATTTTTCCTTTTGAACAGTGGGGTGAAGCTCCTCCGCCTTAGCGGAGAAGGCACCACTGGTGAAAATGATTTTTAAGAGCAGGCAGTGGTCCCACGGATCACTGCCTACCCTTAAAAAATGAAACAGAAACATTTAAGTTTTCTTTTTGAACTGCATCCCATTTTCCTTTAAGGAAAACCGCCTGCAATTAAAAAAAAGTTGCTTTATTTTAAAAGCAAACACAGACATGGTGGTCTGCTGTCCCCCAGAGGCCATCATCCCTGTGTTGTTGCCCATTCAAAATGGGTCGCAAATTGCGACCTGCCTCATAAATAATGATGAGGCAGGTCAATTGCGACCCATTGGAAATCGCAAATGTGTCCGAGACACATTAGTACATTCCATTTTGTGAGTCTCTAAATGCGAGTCTCAAAAAATCGCAATTAGAGACTTGCAAAATGAAATGTTCGTACATCTGGCCCCATGCAGCTTCATTGTGTCTAATATGAGTTTCCCAATCTTTGCTTTTGTCATTAGGTTCTTGGATTTGGTCTTCAGCTGCTTTCGTTTCGTCCACCATGGTAGTTTCTTGTTCTTCCAGAGTGGCTGTTGTCGTCCCTATTGCTCCCACTGTGCTGCCCAACTGGTGAACGTGTTCTCAGCAAGCGTAATAGTATCTTCAGTTCCTGGAGGAGATCTATTAATTTGTGTCTTAGGTCCACTTTCCATTCTTTTTTCAAGTCTTAGAAGAGCCCAGTCATTTTTAGCTAGCAGTGTGTCCAACAAGATTTGTGGGGAGGAACAGGACCCTACATTTTCTATTAGAAATCAAGAGATAGCAGCTCTAATTTGTTTCACTGAATGACGTTTTCGCAGATTTATCTTGTGGTTGTATTTACAATTGTACAGGGAGATGCACGTGTGATCAGACGCCAGCTTTGGTTCAATAAGTGTATGGTCCACAAGGACTAGAAGTGCATTATTGGGATAAGATAGTCAATTATTGAATAACTTTGATGGGAGATGAGGAGTACGAGACAAGCCAGAGTTCTTTAACCTAAGGGTACTGAATCCACCTGGGTCTATTAAGCAGTACTGTTTGCTGTTTTTAATGCAAATTTGTAAAATACGTTTACGTGATGTGGTCGGATGTAACTTAGAGTGACTCTTTATTTAGAGCTCAATTGTTTGTTAGACTGAGGTCTTTGCCTTGGATAATGTTAGTGTCTGGATGTATGAGGTCTGATGTTTTTACTGAGAGTCTTCCCAAAGTTAAGATCATCTGCTTTCGGTGTGTATATGTTTATTACATAGATTTCATGCCCATCCGTTGGTTTGAGTGGGATGAGCCATCGTCCCTTGTCATCCAACTCTGCAGAGATGGCAGTCATTTTAGCTTCTTTAACTGGAAGGGTAATGCCCCTGTTTTTTTTTTAAACAGAGAGAGGGTGTGCATGTAATTCATAAGTTACCCAAGCCTCTAACTTTGCTTAATCAAGTTGCGTCTCTTACAAGACTACAACGTCCCTTTTAAATTCAGAGCAGTAATCAAAGATTTTACTTATTTTAACTGTTGATTTAGACCCTGAGTATTTAAAGAGTATTTTAATCTTTGCTCATGCTATAAGGGGTTACATCATTTTGAATGTACTTGATGAGAGTGTTTGTGACAGTAACAACAAATGTGGGTAAGATGCAGACACCTGGTTAGCAGCATTTCTGTACGGTACTATCCAGATTTTCAGGGTGTTTGATGTATTCTAGAGTAGAGCTCTCAATATTCAGTGTGGGCACACAGGTATACTATATTTTTTAGGGGACAAGCATTCCAGTATAAAACCTCACTGGAAGATAGTCCAGTTCAGGAGTAAGAACAAAGGGAAAAAAACATGGTAAAAGAACTAAAAGCAATAATGAAGAATAACACTGATCACTCTTGTACTTACCAATTCTTACCCCCATCCTCCCTTTTCACAGGACTGTAGAGAGTACAGGAAGAACTGGCACACATCTTTTCACATTCAGGACTTAGATGAAAATTTAAGGCTTGGAGAACACCAAATGTGACTGAATTAGTAAACCAAGGTTGGGGTCTGCCATCTAGCAATGTTAAATTAAGGGGGGAGGGAGGGAGGCTGCCTAGTCATGATATTTGATGGTTCATGCATGGTGGTGCAGACACACTGTGAGAAGTTGGCCTGGTATATGCTCCACTAATTAAAGTGGAGACCTTGCACCAGTCCAAACAACCCTTATGGTGATTTAAGAGGTCAAAGATAACCTTTATTGAAAGCTATCCAAGTGGTATCTGTGGAGAGCAGCCTTTAGGCTTAGTCTTGAAGGAATGTTAAGCAGCTTGTTTTACCAGAATGCAACCTTATAGTATTGGTTAAATGAAAGGGGAGACCACACAGTAGTTATAAAAATATGTATTTATTAATATAATACTGTCTAGCACATCACATGGAGATAATCACACAATACACAATACTGTGGCAAAGAATCATCAGTAAGTAGCAATAATATACAGACGGCCTGGGGGGGGCGAACCATACACTAAAATAGTGGTATAGGAACCATGACTTGTGTCCAGACAGTGTCTAGTACACGTAGAATCGCTGGGACCCCAAGGAACTATCCAAGGTGAGTACATAGGGACCCCACGGAGAAAGGGTGCAGTGTGGGAAAACGACCGCGTGCTCCATAAAAGTCTATAGGAGAGTCATGGTTGAAGTTTTAGTGATTACGGACCCTTCCCAGTGGATTACGAAGAAACCCTTTAGAACATAGAAGGTTGGAGAGCTACCCCACCCGTGGATACCGAAGTACTAGAGTTACCTAACCCAGGGAAGCCGGGTGCATTGGGCTGAATTGGCGTCGGAAACTGTTGTCGATCTCAATGGGAGTCTTCAAAGAAATGCCACTGCTGGAAAGAAGAAAAGTTACCGGTGGAACCCACAGGTGGATTCTTGATGGAAGGAACCTGAAAGCAGAGGGGACAGAGTCTGGGTCACTCAGGCGTGACCAGGTGCTCAGTAGACGAATGCCCACTAATGTCGGGTGCTTCGGGTGTGAAGAAAGAGACCTTGACTCTGCAGCCACGGGGACCAGGAGATGTCGAGGATGACCAGGAGCCGGATACGAGCTGTCCAGCAAAGG
Source organism: Triturus cristatus (assembly GCF_964204655.1). Lineage (NCBI taxonomy): Eukaryota > Metazoa > Chordata > Amphibia > Caudata > Salamandridae > Triturus > Triturus cristatus. The sequence continues at coordinate 450,760,042 of NC_140593.1, read as the reverse complement.
ATGTTGAGTGCTGAGGGGTCGGTGTCCGGCAGGAGAACCAACAAGCCTTGGCAGCGGCAACCCACAAAGAAGGTTGAGTAAGGTTACGTTCTGGCCCAGCAAGGACCAGGATACTCACCACAGCAAGGGGAGTCAGGGCAGGCCTGGAGCAACCAGGGGAGCCCAAGAAAAGCAGTGTTGTCCCTCAAATGGACCCACAGGCCGGAGGCACAGGAGTCACGAGGGGGCCTCTAGCAGTTTCCCAGAGTAACAGCTTGCAGGGCACAGAGTGTAAGGAGACCAAAGTCCTTTGCGCAGAGGTTGGGGCTATCGAAAGCCCAATGCACTTAGTTGGGGAATGCCAACAAGCATATGCACCTGCAAAAGTACGCGGTGCACAGGGGTTCAGGTTATGCGGTTCCCACGAGGGATACTGGCCTCAGACTTGGTGAGAAGGCAGCTCAACCTCAAAGAACGTTGAAACCCACCTCCTGTGTTGCTGGAGCCTTCAGAGTCCGCAGGAGCTCAGGATCAGCTGACCGGTGAGTTGCGTTACGGTGCCTGCGAATGCAGGGGAGTGACTCCTTCACCCCAAGGGAGATACTTCAGTTGTCCTTGATGCTCCACAGGTCCTGCACAGAGCCTGTATGGTACACGGGCACAGACGATGCTTTGGACGGAGAGGGAGATGAAGTCGGGCCCAGTCGAAGTCCAGCGTGTCCAGACGGTCGAAGGTCAGTGTCTTCTTGTTCAGAATCTTGTCCACGTCAAATCTAGGGTCCTACAGCCAGGTAAGCCCTTAAGTATCCATGGGAGAGGGTTGCACAGATTCAGGGGACCCTCCCACAGGAGGGTCTGGACAATGGGGAAGGTACTCCCCTGTCCTTTGTCCAGTTTTGCGCCAAAGCGGGAGCCAGCAGCTCCCAGAACTGGTTTTAACCGGACTATGCACAATGACACCATGTGTGCCCCAGATGTAGACTTTCAGGCACTTTGGAAGTGCACCCACCCAGCCCCAATACACTAAATCCTGTCTGGGAGGTGGTCACACCTTCCTGTGACAGGATGCCTATTGTCTTGTCTTCCCCTTCTCGAGTGTGGCTCAGCAGCAGGAGGGCAGAAATGTGTCTCTGGTTGGCAGCAACCACTTCGTGCTGTCCGGGTCGGGAAGGCTGGTACCGGGAAGACCAGGGACCCCACGAAGCTTGCTTCAGAAGGGTGGAATCATACCTCCCACACTGGTTACCGGTGTGGAGGTATGATTTCAAGGTGTTTGATACCAAACATGACATGTTTTGTTGCAGCCATTTTCGAGATAGCATTTTACGCGAGCATATAATGCACCTCTACCTATATGTCTGGCTGCATCACCGACAACCCAAGAGAATGGTCTCCTAAGGCTGCAGGGGTGCTCTGCTCATGCAGGGGCACCCTCTCACGTAAAACCCAGCATTCTGCCTTCAGGATTGTCAAGGCCTGCTAGAGGGATGACTGATAGGTTTTAAGTGTAGTGACCTATAGATATAGTAACCCTATATCTAAAGTAAGTGCTGCATACACCATCTTACACAGGCTGCAATGGCAAGCATGTAGATCCATTTTGCATGGCCTCTCATGGGTGGCATAATACATGCTTCAGTCCATGGGAGGCCTCTGGGGTACCTATGCCCTGGGTACATGGGTACCATATACTAGGGACTGATAAGGGTACCCCAGTATCCAATCTGGAGTGTACCTAGTACATAACATAACCAATTTAGGGAGAAAGCAGATAGACTAGGGTCCTGATTAGCAGGATCCCAGTCAGAGTAGTCAAAAAACAGCAAAACACCATGCAAAAAGTGGGGTTAACTACCTTCCTACATACCCCCCCAAACAAAAGGCGATAAGGCTAACCTTGCGCAGTTGAGACTTTATATCCTAAGTGGCCATATAAGGAAGGACCTGCACTAGCATGGATACCCCCTGTCTTATGGACCACTAAGGAGTTATGTTATGTTATGTTATGTTATATGGTTTATAAAGCGCACTGTTACCCAAGGGTGTCCTGGCGCTGAGCACTGTCTACCTGGTACCCCCCACCCCTGAGCCCAGACTGAGACTAAGTTGAAAACATCCAGGTCTTCAGACCTTTCCTAAATGAAGGGAATTCCGTAGCAGACCTTAGATAAAACGAAAGGTCATTCCAGGCATTCGTGGCCCTAAGGACAAAGCTCTTTCCACCCCAGTTAGCCTTTTTCGCCCTAAGAACGGCCACCCGCTTTGCTTCCATTTAGCACAGCGTTCTCCCAGGGACATACCACTGAATGCGTTTTTTTAGGTCTTCAAGGCCAGTCCCCATCAGGGACTTGAAGACCGTACAGAGAGCCTTGAATTGGGCTCGTTGTTTGATTGGGAGCCAGTGAAGGTACCGTAGGCCATTTCTGACCGACACAAACCTCGGAGTGCCCGTAAGCAGCCTGGCTGCCGCATTCTGCACCATCTGTAATCTGTTAAGATGTTTATTATTAATGGTCAGATACAGGCTGTTACAGTAGTCCAGACGGGACAGAATGAGGGCTGAGATAACTGTTCAGAAACTTTCTTCCGTGAGGAAGAGTTTTATTTCCCTCAGGGTTCTCAGGATAAAAAAACTTGTTGACACCACTCCGCTGACCTGGTCCCCAAATGTGAGGATGTTATCCACGATCACCTCCAAATTCTTAACTTTCCATGCCAGGGGTGGAGAGAGGCCCATCTCACTAGGCCACCATGCTGGAGACCAGAGGTTGGGGTTATTCCCAAAAATAATCACCTTTGTTTTGCATGCATTCAACTTCAGGCAGTTGGCAGACATCCAGCCAGTTATTGCTAACATGCAGTCATGGCAGCTGGGGGCCTTTTCTGCTTCTTTGCCACTCTGCAGGGATAGCACGATTTGAGTATCGTCTGCGTAGGAGGTTAAAAATATCCCAAAAGATCTTATAAGGGCAGCCAGCGGTCTCACATTTATATATTTAAAAGTGTCGGGCTAAAGGAGGAAGAACGGTTTTGATCGGTCCCCTCCTAGATCTACCGTTTGTACTCTGACGGCCAGGAAAGATTTCAGTAGATTCCAGGCCACACCCTGGACCCCCACCTTCGATAAATGACCCATCAGCACACTGTGATGGACCGTATCGAAGGCTGCCGAAAGATCTACCATGATCAAAATGGCTGAGCCTCCCTGGTCCACCGCCTCACGAACCTCCTCTGTGGCTTTGATCAACGCTGACTCTGTACTATGTCCCGCGTGGAACCCATCCTGAGAAGGGTCCAACGTGTTGTTTTTCTCCAAGTACAAACTTAATTGCATGTTCATGGCCTTCTCCAGGATTTTAGCAGGTAAGGGGAGACGGGAGATAGGTCTATAGCTATTAGGATCACTGGGCTCTAGATTAGGTTTTTTAATTAGTGGCAGAATTGAGGTAGTTTTCCAAGCTATAGGGTAGTGACCTGCCCCCCTTATGAGGTTAAGTAAGGAGGTTAGGGTGTTAGAAATGACTTTCGAGGAGATTTTAATTACCGCAGCCAGAGAAGGGTCCTTAGGGGAACCAGATCTGCACCCCATGAGCAGATTGGTAACCTCCTTGTTCACCAATGGGGTGAAATTTTTGAACGTGGGGGAGTTGTTGGTTACCATTAACCCGGTTGCCAGATCACTGGCCTCAACCTGTTGATTGCTGAAGGAGGAGAAAATGACCTCAACTTTGTTCAGAAAAAAAGAGGCTAGGGTATCACAGAATTCTGGACTGCTGTTCTAAAGAGTTCCTTCGCTGAGGATTTAGCTCCAGTGATCTGTTTGGAGAAATAGACCTTTTTTGCTTCCTGAAGTGATTTTTTATAAGTTGTAAGACTAGCTTTATAAACTTCCTTGTTGGTCAAACTGTACCCCTTTCTCCAGAGCCGCTCCAGCCTCTTACAGTCTGATTTATGCTCCTGTAGGTTCTGAGTAAACTTGGGGGCGGAGGCAAGACCACGTCTGGGGGAACACCATTTGACAGGGGCCAGTTTGTGACAAGCGGCATTAATCCAATCCGCATAAGCCGCAGTGGCTTCCGATAATGTTAGAGGGAAGATTTGGGACCGAGTCTATCAGGGCTTTATCAAAATTAGAAGTCCCAACCCTGAAGGGTCTTGGATTCTCTCTAAAATTTGGGATGACTACCTGTAGTGTGTTTTGGTAAAGAAAGAGGCTGGTGGGGTGCCTGGGTAGGGAAGTGAGTCCCTAATAAGGTTGGTCTCAGCTTCCTCAGAGCACTGGTCACCATGGAGGCCTTTCTTTCCATGACTGAGTTATATCTGGCTCTAGGGGTCAACCTCTGGCTGCCTACAGCGGGGTTTGAGTCCCTATGGTTGGAACAATGGACGGCCAGGGAAGGTTTGGGACAGCCATGGCCCAAGTTTCCCTTTGCCCAACAGAGTCCATCTGGGGGATGTCACTACCTAAGGGTAAGAGGGATCCCTCAGAGTGTTGAGTAATTTCCACCTGGCTAGTGTTACTAGACTGGGTGTCCCTAATCTGATGATGAGGGGGTTCCTCTGGACAGTGGGCCCTTAGGGGTCCACTGACATCCCTGACCTCAGTTGCCCTAGGCTGACTGAGGCTGGGTAGAAAGGGGCAGGCTACCTGCTCCAGACTGGGCACCTCATTGGAAGGGTCACCTGCCCTCAGTAGTTCTGCCAGGACAGACCTGACCACCTCTGGGGCAGTTCCTTCACAAGGGGTAGGATCAGTTCCCTGAGGAAGCTGACCCTTACCTATAGTCTGGGGAGAAGAAGACTTTTCTTCATTCCCTCTGCTCGCTGGTGGAGCAGAGTGGGCCATTGTTTCAGGCTCTACTACTCCAAAATTTTCCTGTGGTTGTACTGAGGCCATAGGGGTCCCACCAACTCTCTCAGGGAGGCATAACATTTCCAAATGGGCTTTCAGTTCTACTTCAGCCCAGGCTGAAGTTTCTAAATCATTGTTCAAAAGGCAATCTACAGTCAAGTTTTCGGGACACTGCCACTCTTTTTAGACCAGTGACCACTCCCCAGCGGAGATTGACTGTAGCCATGGGATGATCTATCCTCACACCATCAGTGTTGGTCACTTGGTACTTGAACGTAGGTAAAAGCTGAAGTGGGGGCACTAGGGTTCTTGTTACCATGGTGACACTAGCCCCTGTGTCCCTATATACTACAGCTTTCTGATCATTGATCAGAGGCTCTTGTCTGTACTTGCCAAAGGAATTGGGACTGACAGTAAAAGTGGCAAATCCCATGCCACCATCACAGACTAAGCTGTGTAGGGGACCTTGCTAGGCCAGGGTCCACCTCAGTTCCCCTTGAAAACCCAACTAAATTCTTGGGTGCACTACCACCACCTGGGGGATTACTACTTGTAGTACCAGGAGGTGTGGAAGTAGTGTTTGGAGGAATATTTGCCTTATTGCTGACCTTTGGACTATTGGCATCATTTTTACTGGGCCTGGCTTCTTACAGACAAAGCAATAAGGCTTTTTGTCTGGGGAGGGAGAAGGTTGGGACCCACCCCTAGAAGATGACTTTTGGGGCCCTTCAGAGGACTTGTCTTTAGATTTATCCCCACCTTTCTCTTGGGCTTTGGAGGAATCTTTCTTCTGGTCACCACCACCCTGATTCATTTGTTTCACCCTGGTTCTGACCCATTTATCTGCCTTCTTTCTTGTGGAGAAGTCAGATCTGAGTCCACCACGTACTGGTGCAAAAGCTGGTTTTGACAATTATTAAGGATCACCTCCCTCCCTTAAATTGTACAATCCTAAATAGTCATGCACTTTGCTGCCATGTATCCAACCTTCCAGTGCCTTTGTTGCACAATCTACAAAGTCTACCCTGTCTTGGGTCTGTGTCTTCTGGGTGTCTTTGAACCTAATCCTGTACTGTTCAGTGGTTAAGCCAAACCCATCAATGAGAGCACTCGTCAGGACTGAATAATTGTCAGCATCCTCTTCTCTAACAGTGAGGAGCTTATCTCTACCTTTTTCAGCAAAGGAGAGCCACAAGATAGCTGCTCACCGCTCTTGAGAGACCCTCTGAACTTTACAGGCCCTCTCTAAAGCAGTTATCCATTTGTAGATGTCATCCCCAACATGGGAGGGAGGGACAATCTTGCTCAGTTTCCTATTATCAAAGGAATGTTCCTTAACTCTAGGGACACTGTTACTTCCACCATGGGACTCTAGTCCCAACTTTTTTCTAGCTCTCTGGACTTCTAGGGACTCTTTATCCAGGGCCAATTGCTCTTGCCTGAGCCTAAGCCTAACTTTCTCAAGTTCAAGAAATTAGTATTTCCTGTCAAAAGAGTGGTCCCTCTTGCGGGATACAGAGGTCCCTACAGACTATCCTTAGTGATTACTCTTTGCAGAGGGAGATCTAGATCTCCTTGGTAAACTCTGCACAGGAGTAAAGAGAGGCCCTTCATGGCCTTCTCCATTCTCCTCTTGAAGATCTGAGTTCTCCAGGTGGGAACCTTCTGGTTCCTCCTGGCCAGGGTTTGAATAGGTCATAAAAGGTGTCACCTCCTGACCTGTCCTCATTCCCTGTCCCACCTACTCTCTCCTGTTCATCTGACCCAGGGGTCTTCCTAAGGTCATCCAGAAGTAACATCTCTACTAGACGATGAGTGTTGGCACTTCTCCCTGTCTTCAGATTTCTAGAGGCACACAGGGCTTTCAGTTCTTGGAACGAAAGTTCACTGTATCTAGAAGGCAGAGAGCTACTGGCATCTCCTTTAGTAGACATACTAAGTGTGCTGTGGTGTGTGCACCTACCTAACCTAGGGGGCAACTAAACTTTCTTAGGTTGGAGATATGGTGTGCTAAACCTTTGACTTACCCAACCCCAAGTTCAGTAGAACTTACTTATCCAAGCTAGTATTATATGTACCTAGTACTAGTGGCTTTTTAGTTAATCAATACAAAGATTTATCTGGTAAAACAATGCAGTCTTGAATCCCAACCGCTGCACACCAATGTGAGAAGTTGGCCTGGTATCTGCTGTCCACTAATTAAAGTGGGCACCTTGCACCAGTCCAAACAACCCTTATGGTGATTTAAGAGGTCAAAGATAACCTTAGAAAACTATCCAAGTGGTAGCTGTGGAGAGCAGCCTTCAGGCTTAGTCTTGATGGAATGTTAAGCAGCTTGTTTTACCAGAATGCAACCTTATAGTATTGGTTAAATGAAAAGGGAGACCACACAGTAGTTATAAAAGTATGTATTTATTAATATAATACTGTCTAGCACATCACATGGAGATAATCACACAATACACAATACTGTGGCAAAGATCATCAGTAAGTAGCAATAATATACAGACGGCCTGGGGGGGGCGAACCATATACTAAAATAGTGGTATAGGAACCATGACTCGAGTCCAGACAGTGTCTAGTACACGTAGAATCGCTGGGACCCTAAGGAACTACCTAAGGTGAGTACGTAGGGACCCCACGGAGGACGGGTGCAGTGTGGGAAAACGATAGCGTGCTCCGTACAAGTCTATGGGAGTGTCGCAGTTGAGGTTTTAGTGATTAGGGACCATTCCCAGTGGATTACGAAGAAAACCCTTTAGAACATAAAAGGTTGGAGAGCCACCCCACCTGTGGATACTGAAGTACTAGAGTTACCTATCCCAGGGAAGCTGGGTGCATAGGGCTGAAGTGGTGTCGGAAACCGTTGTCGATCTGAATGGGAGTCTTCAAAGAAATGCCAATGCTAGAAAGAAGAAAAGTGTCCGGTGGAACCCACAGGTGGATTTTGGATGAAAGGAACCTGAAAGCACAGGGGACAGAGTCTGGGTCTCTCAGAAGTGATCAGGGGCTCGGTAGACGAATGCCCACCGATGTCGGGTGCTTCAGGTGTGAAGAACGAGACCTTGAATCTGCAGCCACGGGGACCAGGAGACGTCGGTGATGACCAGGAGCTGCATTCGAGCGGTCCCACAAAGGATGTCGAGTGCTGAGGGGTCAGTGTCTAGCGGGAGCATCAACAAGCCTTGGCAGCGGCAACCCAAGAAGAAGGTTGAGTAAGGTTACGGTCTGGCCCAGCAAGGACCAGGAGACTCACCACAGCAAGGGGAGTCAGGGCAGGCCTTGAGCAACCAGGGGAGCCCAAGAAAAGCATTGTTGTCCCTCAAATGGACCCACAGGCCGGAGGCACAGGAGTCACAAGGGGACCTCTAGTAGTTTCACAAAGTAACCACTTGCAGGGCACAGACTGCGAGGAGCCCAAAGTCCTTTGTATGAAATGTGCGTAGAGGTTGGGGCTAACGATAGCCCATTGCACTTAGTTGGGGAATGCCAATAAGCATATGCACTGCAAAAGTATGCAGTGCACAGGGGTTGGGGTTATGAGGTCCCCACGAGGGATACTGGCTTCAAACTTGGTGAGAGGGCAGCGCAACCTTAAGGAACATCGGGACCCACCTCCTGTGTTGCTGGAGCCTTCGGAGTCCGCAGTAGCTCAGGATCAGCAGACTCGTCAGTTGCATTATGGTGCCTGTGAATGCAGGGGAGTGACTCCTTCACCCCAAGGGGGATACTTAAGTTGTCCTTGATGCTTCACAGGTCCTGCTTGGAGCCTGTATGGTGCACGGGCACAGACGATGCTTTGGACGGAGAGGGAGATGAAGTCGGGCCCAGTCGAAGTCCAGCGAAGTCCAGAGTGTCCAGACGGTCGGAGGTCAGTGGTTTCTTGTTCAGAATCTTGTCCACGTCAAATCTAGGGTCGTACAGCCAGGTAAGCCCTTAAGTACCCACCGGAGAGGGTTGGACAGATTCAGGGTATCCCCCCAGAGGAGGGTCTGGACAATGGGGAGGATACTCCCCTGTCCTTTGTCCGGTTTTGTGCCAGAGCGGGAGCCAACGGCTCCCAGAACTGGTTTGAACCAGACTATGCACAGGGACACCAAGTGTGCGCCAGATGCAGACTTTCAGGCACTTCGGAAGTGCACCAACCCAGCCCCAGTACACTAAATCCTGCCTGGGAGGTGGTCGCACCTCCCTGTGACTGGATGCCTATTGTCCTGCCTTCCCCTGCTCGAGCTTGGCTCAGCAGCAGGAGGGCAGAAATATGTCTCTGGTTGGCAGCAACCATTTTGTGCTGTCCGGGTCGAGAAGGCTGGTACCGGGACGACAAGGGACCCCACAAAGCTTGCTTCAGAAGGGTGGACTCATACCTCCCACACCGGTTACCGGTGGGGAGGTATGATTCCAAGGTGTTTGATACCAAACACGACATATTTTGTTGCAGCCGGTTTCGAGATAGCATTTTACGCAAGCATTTAATGCACCTCTACCTATATATCTGGCTGCGTCACCGACAACCCGGGAGAGTGGTCTCCGAAGGTTGCAGGGGTGCTCCGCTCATGCAGGGGTACCCTCTCACATAAAGCCCAGCACCCTGCCTTTAGGATTGTCAAGGCCTGCTAGAGGGGTGACTGAAATATTTTAAGTGTAGTGACCTATAGATGTAGTAAACCTATATCTAAAGTAAGTGGGGCATACACCATCTTACACAGGATGCAATGGCAGGCCTGTAGATCGATTTTGCATGGCCTCTCATGGGTGGCATAATACATGCTTTAGCCAATAAGGAAAGCCTCTGGGGTACCTATGTCTTGGGTACATGGGTACCATATACTAGGGACTGACAAGGGTACCCCAGTATCCAATCTGGAGTGTACCTAGTACATAACATAACCAATTTAGGGAGAAGGCAGATAGATTGGGGTCCTGATCAGCAGGATCCCAGTCAGACTAGTCAAAAACCAGCAAAACACCAGGCAAAAAGTGGGGGTAACTATGCAGTCAGATCCTACCTTCCTACACACACATGTAAGTCAACATGATGTGGCTGCTGTAACCGCATGAAACATATTGGCGCATACACTTTATACACACATTACAAGGCATTAACAGTCCTCAACCCAGCTTCTTCTCCTATTAGTTGAACAGCATCGTCAAAGCCAAGAATAGATTAAAAGGCGAGGCCAATTGGCTTTGCCAATGCTTATTTTATGTTCTTTCCTAAATGTTTAAACCCAGATTTGTTGACACTGTTTGCTCATTTTCTGTTTAGTTGAAAAATTGTGTGCATTGTGTCATCTAGGTCAGTTTTTCTTAAACGTTTGCCTTCTGGGGACCCTCAGTTAATCATTAATGGAACCCGGGGATGCCCACTGAAACATTATTGGAGTCTGTGGACCTCCACAGAGTAATTACTGGAAGTCGGGCACACCGGCTTAAACATTTTTGATAACTTGAACCACAAAACAATACAAAAAAAATACAGAAACAAGCGTTCATCACACATATATACAACTGATGAAATATTCTGCTTAATTCACAGATAAGTATAAAAAATCTTCATTTGATTGGAAAGGTTGGAGCTTTTCTAAATTGAATTGAGGACATTCATTGTTCATACTTATTCTGTTTGATCCACTTGCAGTGCTCCCATGAATCAATCTGAGGGTACTACCTTAATTTTAGCTTCCAATTATAAATTCCTTCATATTTACAGAAGGTTTTAACATTTTCAATTGCACATTTTGCTTCTTTATTTATATACATGTCATTAATGCTCTAATATTATTTAATTTTCTAAGCTAACCAGCAGCAGACCCCATGAGTAGGCTTAGCGGCCCCGTGGGGTCCCCGGACCACATGCTTAGAACCACTGATCTAGGTAGTTAAAAGAGGTGAATATTCTAAAGGTTTTTGGTTGGATTTAGGTGAGGTGGATATTTTAAAGATTCTAGGCAGAATTAGGGAGTGAATGTAAAGGGACAAGCTGTAGCTGTTGAGGTTCAACAGGGTCCTATGTGAGCTACTTTTTTTGGCTGAAATAGGATTATTACTCCTGTTGTATCTTACCTATTCAGGGTAGTCTCAAAGAGGCTTCTGCGATCTGTAAAATGGTTTTATAAAATTTATTGAGAAGATTCTTTCATTGTCATAATAAAGATGGCACATTGTTCACCATACTCACACAGGTATAACTGTTACACTGAGCACCCACAAGGACAGGATGCAGTTTTGTAGCTTTTTCTACTTCTTAAAAAAAGTATTTGTGAGGTGCCCTGAACAGATTCACAGATTGCCACCACTTTAACAATCTAATTGGACTTGCTGCGTGGTCAAACCTACAAGAAAGTGATAAGTCATTAGATACATGGTGTTGAAAATGAGTGTTTGTAGTTAGTAATGGCTGCTTAATGAGGTTTAATAAGTGCATCAATAACTTTTATTTTTTAAATCATAGGGTTATCCATAATCTTTTTGAATCTAAATACATTTTTGTGAATCTAATTGCATGTAGTCCAAACGGTGCTTCTTTCTGAGGCAAACAGTGTATTCACCAGTTACTTTCAAAAGTGTGATTACATTATTTTCAGTAGTTCATATTGCATAATGGCCAGGACAGTTTCTAGCCATAGGCTAAACAGTTCTTCCCGTGTGGCGCCACCTAGATGGCGCCATCCTCGCTGTTGTGCTGAGAAAGCACATACTGTTTCCTGCCTCCTAAAGAGTTGGGGAGCTCACTCTCACTGACCCAATTTGAGTCCGAGAAAGAGATGGGCTCCAGATTGTGAGTGACAGTGTGGCAGAGCCACAATGAGTTGACGGAGATGATACACAGAAGAGTCAGGCAAGTGATAGGCTTCAGGCGCTGGTCATTGCGTTATCCCAGCAAGAGCAAGATTCTCAGATTATTCCACATTATCCATTACCGAAGGGTGTGGCCTGAAGAAGCTGTTTGAGGTGGAGGTTCCAGTTAGCTTTTGCTGCAGGCAGTGGTGCTCACGCTGTCTTCCACTCTCATGCTTGTCTGATTTGTTGAAGGCCGCAGAGCCCCAATCTAGTAGTCATTCTTGGTTCAGTGACCCCTTTATTCTTGAAGGACTCCCCAAGACCTTAAGGTAGGCAATACAGCACTTGACAAATCTTTGAAACCTTATAACACTGATGGACGTGGCAGACAGTCCAGTGGGTCCACCATTGCATAACTTGCTGCCTAGTATATGCTATTACCCACAACCACGCAAATTCTCATCCCTCTGAGTCAGATCGGCACTAGTAGCAAGCCACATTGGCAACTGGTTCAGATGGGCTATTCTTTTTTTAAAGTGTTGTATTGCTTAGCTGGTGTTGATGATGCATGTTTCTTTTTGCAGATTCGCGTACTATGTCTCTGGAGCCCCTCACCCCAGCAGCATGACATAATACCTTCAACATGTCCATGCACCCTAGATTTTTGCTTCCCATGGACATGTTGTCCGCCGTCTGTTTCATGGCTTCCTTTCCTTATGTACGCGCACCATAACAATATCACAACCCTGTACAGGGGTGTGGAATACCTATTGCCCAATGCCTAGGACATGTTGTTTGCGGTCAAGGACATCAAGTTTTCATGTTTATTTTGTCATTTGGACAAGCAGGCTCAACCCCCTGTACAGGGGTGTGGAATACCTATTGGCCAATGCCTAGGACATGTTGTTTGCGGTCAAGGACATCAAGTTTTCATGTTTATTTTGTCATTTGGACAAGCAGGCTCAACCCCCTGCAGCACAACCCCTTTGGCTACCTGTTCACAGAACAACATTATGTCTCTGTGAAAGAGCAACTGTCTGCTGTTGAGGTAAGATTTGTATTCATATGTATATGCTGTTTGAACTTATATTTATGGCTCAATAATGCAAAGCCTTTATTAATAGGGTAAGTGTTCCAAGGAAATGTTGTGAGCTCAGCTTGCACCACTGTCTGTGGTCCCAGGAAAAAAATATGTACACATGTTTGCAGAGTTTAAGAATTTGAGGCTACCTATAATGCTCTTGGAATGCTCGCTGATTAGGTGCAAATACTTGCTAAGCCGGAAATCAAGGTGGATGATTTTTGATTTCAAAGTAAAAAAATATGTTTTGCTAAATACTGCAATTTTAGGAACATTTTTTTTGAGGCATCATTTAGTAACATTGATTTCATTCATGCTAGTATTTGCCAAAAATATTAGTAATGGAAAATTAGTATAAAATCAGTTTTTGCAAGAATATGGGAAACATGATACCAAACAAGCTTTGGTAAAGACAATAGGTCTGACGGTTGTTGCCAGCATTTTGGCTTAGTCAGTGCGTGTTTTGACATCGTTTTTGTAAAATTGTATTGTTGAGAGTCGTGGGGCCCTCGTTAGTGTAACAAAAACATTAGCTAAAAGCAAAAAAGGGTTTTTTTGTCTCAAAAAGTACAGATTGCCACAGTAGTCCCTGGCACTGAAGGAAACTACTTTGTGCGCTGATGTGCTCCTTGTGAAAGAGCAGAAGTTAAGAAACATGGCTAGGATAGCCTTGGTGTGCAGAGATACCACCAACACGTAGGCTTTAAATATTTTGGAGCTCCAGGTTGGTGGGTAGATTCATCTGTTCTCCATTTGGGTAGAGTTAAGAGGGTGGTGTTTATGTTACACACGCAAATATAAATTGGTGGCTGAGAGGAGAGTGTTACTTCCTCATGCAGCCAAAATAATTTTCTCAGACATGTCACTGCTTGTCATTTTTGCATACTACAGTGCTTCTGTTTCGGTCAGCTGGATATAAATTTGAACATCTGCTTCGCTACCTCTTACTGTGAGATTCGAGCCATAAATGTTGGCCTGCACCATATTTAAATGTTTTTAGAACAACAATTGGGAAAGCCAGAAGGTCTAGCTTTGGCAAGATAGCACGGTCGTTAAACCTCTTGTTACTTTGCAAAAGCTGAATCTAGCACATGCCTAAAGATAGATAATTCACTGAATGTATATTTGTTTAGTGTATTGAAGTCGCAAAAGAGCCAGCTTGAATAGCAGACGTAAAACTTCTACCAAGGTTGGGGAAAAAAGTGGATGAAGAGGCAGATTTTCGCAAGAGCAAATCTACACAACATGCATGTTTGCTTGTGATAAAATGCAGTTCACAAATATTTTCTAGAACTACGATTTCTTGACCTACTTCTGTAAATTCTTGTGAATTCATGAAAGCCGTAGATCTGCACTAATGCAAGTACATATATCTTGGGTGCACTTTTGAAATTTCATTAATAATTGGGCCCTTAATTAGGTCTGGCGTTAACCAAGACCTTTTGTGTTTACTAAAATTCTATCTCTCTGTCTATCGATTGGCTGGCTTCACTTTGAGTAACAGCATTCTGCTCTTTCACAAGGAGCATATTGACACACTAAGTAGTTTTGTTCAGTGCCAGGAACTAATGTGGCAATATGTGCTTTTTTAGACCAAACTTCTTTTTGTTGCTTTTTGCCAATGCTTTTTATAATAGTGAGGGCCTGGCAGCTCCTACGCCAATAAAGTTTTACAAAAGAGCAATTGAGTGGAATATTTATTTGTTTGGTAATTTTGAGTCAAGGGAGAAATGTACTTATTCAGACTCGATGTGCTCCTCCTATTCCCTAAAGACCTCATAACGAGTATTTGTTGGATTACTTTCGGATTTTACTTTTGTAAAACGTTGAAAGTCAATTCAAATTGGACTGCATGAACCCTTTTCTTTTTGGAACCTGTGTCTGTAGGAAGCTGGCTCTGTATTTACTATACCAAAGTAAGGTGTAGTGTGCACAGAGTCCAGTGGATCTCCAAAGGTAGGCAGAGATAAAGTAGATAACACCTTACTCTCTATTTGTGGTAGTGTGGGCGAGCAGTAAGGCTTTACCAGAGGATAGTGTTTAGCATTTATTGTACACACGCAGACAAGAAAGGATGTCACACACTCAAAGACTGAACTCAGACTAATTTGTTTGTATAAAAATATTATTTAGTTGTTTATTTTCTAGAAGCTAGGCAGGCCTGGCACAGGTAAGTATAATAACACTTTGCAAGAATAATTCTGGTAAATACAGTTTGAATACAGTTGTATGCAATTGGATTGGTTACAGGTAAGTCACTTGTTAATAAAACAATATACATTACTTTTCATTTACTTTTCAGGTTACTTTGTACATTACTTTTCAGATTCCTTTTTAAGTAACTTTTTCTACTCAGTGTGATATGCCTAGATAAAATACTGGGACATTTCCTATAGGTAAAAGGTAAGAAAATCAGTTTTTGTACTTTTGCAGTTTCTTAGGGTTCATACAAATCAACTCCACACTTTGAACAATTTCCACAAGAAAGCAGCCACTGCAGTCCTATGAGAGAAAACAATGTTATCAACTTAGGTAAGTAATTCGGTTTGGAAGTTGGTTTTCTGGGGTTAGAACCAGGGTTCCCCCAGGGTCAAGGATGCAATCTCAAAACACCCTCAGCGGCACTAGGGCGGCCGGTTGCAGCCTGCTGAGGCCCAATGTTATCCAATAAGGGATAGGGGGCCTCCGGTTGGTGGCTGCTCATGAGCAGGCCACAAAGTTGTGGGAGCAAAGCTCCTGGACTTAGGCTCAAGGCAAAGGGGGATCCGATTTAGCACACAAGGTGCCTCTACAGCGGCACAGGGGCAGCTGGGTGCAGGGTGATCTTTTGGCGTCGGGTGCCCTGTTGTTAAAAGGGGATTCTCTGGTTGAAACAAACACTGCTGGCTCAGGGACGAATATCTTCTGGAGGCGACCACTGGTTCAAGAGGTAAGTTGAGATGTCTTGGGATGCAGGGACCCAGGATGTGCTTTGTTTCAGGACCCAGAGAGCGGCAGGCTCTCGACCCAGGGGTCCAGAACCATGTCCGGTCGTGACAGCTGGTTAGCAGCCACTCAGCCAGGACAGTAGAGCCAGGTCATTTTCAGGGGGCATCTTTAAGATGCCAACTGAGTGCATTTTTCATTAAATCCCACACTGGCATCCGTGTGGGTTTAATGTGCTGAGACATTTGATGCCAAAATTCCCAGTTTTCAGTAAAGCCCTTATGGTGCTGTGGAGTTCGTAATGACAAGCTCCCAGACCATACACTCTTCCTGGCATTACTGCACTTACAATGTCTAAGAATTGACTTAGACACTCCAGGGGTACAGGGCTCATGCACCTGTACCCTCACCACTGGTATAGTGTACCCAGCTAGAGTGGTGGCTTACCTATGCCAGGGCAGTGGATTGTTGGCATGTCACATAGAGATGTGTTCCATGTCGACTCTTCACTTTGTTCTGCACCAAAACACGCAGCCTGCAATGGCAGTGTGTGTGTGTGTGTGTAAAGGTCCCTGGTCACAGTGCACTTTGTACCAATCTTACATTTTTAAAGGGGCTTACATGTGGCCAGAGAGTTGCCAGTTGGGTTTTTCAACAGTACAGTTCAGGGAAAGAACATAGGCCTTGGGTACATGGTTGGCAGGAACCCAGGGCACACTCAGTCAAAGTGCATCAACATCAGGCAAAAAGTGGGGGCCACCATGCAAACAAAAAGGGGCACTTTCCTACAGTGTCTATTTCCACAAATCTGATCTAATTTTTTATTTTTATTTTGAAGTTGTACTTTTTATTATTTGTTTTGCGGCAGTAGATCTCAATTTTCCTCCTGAGGAAAGATGGAGCAGTGGCTTCTTGGTCACCAAACGCAATTCTGTGCTTCTTGTATCAGAAGCTCTGGATATTACGCTTCCCTCTTGTATTTGGTGTTTTTTTCCTTTATGTGCACTTTCTTCATGGCCACACAACAAATTACTTAGAGCCTAAAAAGTAAACACAAACAATCTGATGAAGTTCGTTGATGTTAAGTACATAAATGTGTGTCTGTGTTGGGATTTGTAGGAACCTATCTATAAAGTAGTTAAGCGCTGATCTAGCTTTTGACTATAAAATGAAGGCTGGTTCTGGAAAATAGCTGTGCCTTACCCCCTTGAAACTGTTGAAGTGTTTTTTATAATTAATTGACATGTTTAAGAAACAATGTTTAAACACTCTTTAGTGCTTTTTCACTTCAACGCAATAGTAAAAGTTTATGCTCTAGCTAGTAGGTTTGCTGTTGCATATTTTTGGGGGGAATTGCTGACTGTGAATTTAATATCTCTTTCCGAAGATGAAGCGTAAGGAACTCGTAAAACAGCTTTCGCTCAAATGTCTATTGTGTTGCACAGGAAGCCTGCTTATCCTCACGTCAAGCTTTTAAAGTGAATAGAATGCATCCAAATAAGCACACACCTTGTTTTGTAATGTTGAATATATGATGATCTGCAGCAGTGCTGGCTTTAGTGCGGGTGGCGACCTATGCGACAATCATTTTAGGTGCCCCCCATGACCGCCTCCTCGGATTCTCTCACTTCCACAGGGCAAAAGTGCCCCTCATCTCTTCAATCATAAGTTATTGCTCAATACAGCACCCCCTTGAGATCAGCGCCCCCTCCAAAGGCCAGCGCCCAGTGCGGCCGCACCGGTCACACTGCCCTAAAGCCGGCCCTGCTGTGCAGCCTCATGTCTTGTCAAGCATGAACGGGACTTCAGGTTGCAGCAGTCTGTTTCCACACTGCCACCTAAGTGGCCGCGGGGTACCACAACAGGACAGGAGCAGGGCTGGACTGGGAACCAAAACCGGCCCAGGCAAAGTGCTCGGCAGCCCCCCTCCCCCCCCCCCTTCCCGGGGGTTCCGCCGAGCTCTTTGCCGGGGCTGGTTTTCGGCCGATTTTGTTACAGGGCCAAAACGGCCCTGTAACAAAAACGGCCCCCAGGGGCCAATACCGGCCCCCACCCGTGCGGCGCACCGGGGGATTGCCCGGTGCCCGCTACGGCCAGTCCGGCCCTGGACAGGAGTCACTCCTGAGTCTGGAATTCGCCACCCTGGGATTTCAGAGGATGGGACTAGGAGACCAAGCTGCACCGCTAACAGATCAGTGACTGAAGTTTCTAGCCCTGCATGGGAGCGGGAAATTTTACAACTGTGTTGAAGGGGTCCTTTTAAAGCATTTTCTCCTTCTTTTGCAAAAATGTTCGTCAACGTCTCACTTGACATAGCTGGTGAATACAAATATAAATAAAATGAGCAGTGTTGCAAACTGGCATGCTTTGGGACTTTGAACAGCCCCTCCATGTTGCCGCTGCTGACATCAGCAACCATCTCTCTGTCGATCTGTTGATTATATGTGATGCATATCAAGAGAATACATTGTCTGTGATAGCTAAACTATGATATGTTTTGAGATAATTCACTTTTCAATACTTATATCGTTTCAACCCAGTTAATTTAACAATTTTTATTTTTCAGATGGCCTATAAGCTGACCTTCATAGCAGTACTCTTTTGTTCTGTTTCGAATGGACTTGTACTGCAAGGTACTGAATTTTCCCTTTATCAGGGTGGGTTAAGTAAAAGTGCATTATACATGGTAGTATTAGGGTATGTTCTGGGCTTTTTTTATTATCATAATTGGATATTGTTTAAAAAAACTAACATGTGCTATGTTACATATTGTCGTATATGTTGAAAAAATAAGTACTATGGTTCCTTAATAGTGTCGCCTCTAGCAGGTATTCTGTGTGTATTGGGCCTTTACAAACTAAGGGTTTTTAACCTGAGCATTGTAGGTAGTGTCTAAAGAAGGTTACTGTTGCCTAGGGGCAGCGCTCCCCGCCTTCTTGTGATCACCTCTCTTCCATGGAGGATCTCATGAGGGTGGAGGGGCCGAGTGATTTGAGTGAGTTGAGGGTCCCAGGAGGAATCGGGAGAGGCCTTCGAAAGTTAGAGATTTGTCCTCGGGGGGGGGGGTTATGAGGGTTCCAGATCAAAATTCAACATCCGCCTAGCGCCCTCAGCCTTAGTTGTGAGCGAAGGAGGCGGTGAATGTGCATTTAAGGAGCTCTTCTGCCTGTACGAATCCCTTGATTGACCCTAATCCACCTTGCCCCATGGGGGGGACCGCCCTAGTAAGGACTTTCTGAGTTTAAGGCTGTTTTGGAGTACAAGGGGGTACCCCAAAGGAGCCCCCAGTACATAGGATCATACTTCCAACACTGGAATCGGTGTTAGGGTATGATTCCAACTTGTTTGATAGCAAACATGACTGGATTCGTTGCAGCCACTATATAGTTAGACATCTCGTAATGACTGATATACACTATATGTATTAAAATGGGTGACCGCATTTGCAAATCCTTGAGAATCATCTACGAGGTTTGTATGGGGTGCCCTGCTTATGCAGTGGCACTCTCCCACTTATAGCCAAGCACCCTGCCTTCAAGCCTGAAAGGCCTGCTCGAGGGGTGACATAGGATTTAAGTGTAGTGACCTCAGATATAAGGAAACATATTTCCACACACACAACCACACACAACCACACACACACACACAACCACACACACACAACCACACACACACAACCACAACCACACACACAACCACACACACACACAACCACACACACACACAACCACACACACAACCACAACCACACACAACCACACACACACACACAACCACACACACACAACCACACACACAACCACACACACAACCACACACACAACCACAACCACACATACAACCCCACACACTACCACAACCACACATACAACCACATACAACCACACGCACAACCACACACACAACCACACACACACACAACCACACACACACAACCACACACACAACCACACATACAACCAAACACACACAAAACCACACACACACACACAACCACATGCACACATACAACCACACACATAACCACCCACACAACCACACACACAACCACACACACACAACCACACACACACACAACCACATACACACACAACCACACACACACAGCCAAACACACACACACAACCACACACACACACAACCACACACACAACCACACCAAGCATTGGCATAGCCAATAGGTCTCGCCTTTGGGAACTTATAAGTGTTTAGCCACGCAACAGTTGATGTGGTTGCACCAAGGATATTGTGCTGCATAACTAAATACTTAGAAGGTCCCAAAAGCGAGACCTATTTGCTATGCCAATGCTTGTTTCCCTTAGGGACGAGATTTAGAGTTTAAGTACTTTTTCTTCTAATCCAAAAAACAAAACATCCAACAAAACTAGAAAATTAATCTTCAGACAAGCTGTCTTGCGCACACCTTCCGTTAAAAATAACAGATCGTTGGGTGAGGCCGCAAGATGGGTGACAGCTTTAGAATCCTCTAGCTGGGGTCACGCATAAATATCCTGTAGAAAACCTTGCATCAGATAATTTTTATACCCCTGCAGAACTGTAGAGGCTATCCTGAGCTGCCTCCATGATGAGTTGAGGCTGAGACTCCTCAAGGGGAGTACAATGACGTGAAAGGAGGACCCAGCTGACTGATGGAACTTGCCAATAAACAAGTTACTGTGTTGCAGATTCTGGAAGGCAGTGTCTGGATTGGCCACTACCTGGGAAGGACAGGCAGATCTATAAGTTGCCAGCCTAGTGTAGACTGGTGGAATAATCCCGACTTGTCCCAGTGGCAAATCTCCTTTAACATGGCGAAAGAGAAGGCTGAGAAGATTGTGCATACCAACAAGCTTGCCCACTACCTATATCTATAAATGCATATAATTGAGTATGTTAATGGTAACATGTCTAAGACAAAGTTGGTTCAGCACAATGATGGTAAATTATTTTATTTCCTTGTGTGGGTTCCTTTTAATGTGACATATACTGTCGTAGTCCATCATTACTTAGATTATATACAGTTGTATTTTAACAGTCTCATTTTCATCTGTCGGTGCTTAAAAGTTGAACACATACTTTTTTCCCTTTCCAAAAATAGATGACAGCGAGTGTCTAAAAGCGAATGCAAAGTCGTGTGGAGAATGTATACAAGCAGGGCCAAACTGTGGCTCGAGGGGTGACATAGGATTTAAGTGTAGTGACCTCAGATATAAGGAAACATATTTGTCACAAGAGGTCCTAGCACCATCACACAGGCTGCAATGGCGGGCCTGTAGTCACAGTTTGAGTGGTCTCTCATGGATGGCACAATACATGCTGCAGCCCATGGGAGACCCCTTGTGTACCTATGCCCTAGGTACCTTAGTACCGTATATTAGGGACTTAAAACGGTACACCAATAGCCAATTGTTGATGTACAGAAGTACTTACCATGGTCAATTTAGGGAGGAAGCACAGTACTGGGGTCCTGATTAGCAGGATCCAAAACTCCTGATTAGCATTCTCATTCGTATGAATATATTATATTATAATATATATATATATATATATATATATTTATTTATTTATATATATCGTCCAAATACTTCCCGCTTCACAGTGAAAGAAATCCAGGACTCGCAAAGGTGCTGTTTTGAAGTTTTATTAAAGGCAAGGTAACGCCTCACCAACGCGTTTTGCTAAAAGCTTGGTCACGGTTATATATATATATTACCTACTGGCGGTCGCCAGTAGGTAGTTATAGTTAGGACCACGTTTCCATAGGAAATCCGCAACATTCTATTTTGAATAACTTTGGCGCCGGTTGACGAATCCTTGCGAATTTTTCAAAATAGGTGGGGCGCTACGCTCCGCTCCTACCCTAAAAGTCTCGGGGAGATTCGTCAAGCGGGGGCTGAGATAAAAGGGGGGTCCCAAAACGCGTTTTTCCCATGCATTTTTCCATAGGACCTTTAGACACAGCTACAGCCCGAACGGCTGAACAGAATTACTTGAAATTTGGCAGAGAGGTAGTCCTCAGGTCAAGGAAGTGCCTTTTGTAGGTTTGGTGTAAATCTGTTCAGTAGATTCCGAGAAAATAGCCTTTAAATCAATATATATCTGAGCCAGCTTACGGTGCGCTTACGGTACGCTTACCGTACGCGTACGGTGGCGTGCGCGAGCGCGATTCTGATTGGCCCTTAGATCTTAGTAAACATTCGAATCGGTCGAAACCAGGAAGCGGCGGCCGCCATTTTCTCTCTCGCACTCTGAGGGGGGAGCTGATAAACAAATGCCAAAAACATATAAAGGGGCTGTTTAGACAGCGCCCATGCACATAACCATGTTAGTTGAGTCTTCAAAGATCCCCCAAGGCAAAAAACGGTAATTTTTTATTTTTCGAAAATTTCGCCGATTACGCTTACCGTACGCTTACCGTACGCGTACGGTAAAAAATTATTAAAAAAAAAAAAAACCACTCTCTCCACCCCGTGTGCAAATGGTGGCCGAAGGCCTCCATTTGTGCATGGCATATAAGAGCACAGCATTTCCCCAAAAAATTTCAACAGATTACCTATCACAAGGAAGCGCATAATATGTCCTCCATGTGCGCACGGTGCGCGAAGCGCATCGTGCGTACATTGCCCATCTAGCGTAACGTGGGCACGCGGTGCGCGTAGCGCACCGCGTGCCCACCGTGCGTGCACGGCACTAACTGCGTAAAGTGGGCGCGCGGTGCGCAAAGCGCACCGCGTGCTCACTGTGCGCGCACGGTGCGCAAAGCGCACCGTGCGCGCACGGAACGAACTGCGTTAAGTGGGCGCGCACGCCACGAATGGCGTAAAGTAACTTAGCATTTAAAAAACCGTACAAATTCACTGAAAAAACCATAGGTTTCACACACGTTATAGTTAGGAATTAGCATTTAAAAAACCTTGCAAATTCACTGAAAAAACCATAGGTTTCACACGTTATAGTTAGTTAGTTAGCGGAAATTTTACTGATAAAAAACCAATGAAATTCCCCCGTTATAGTTAGTGCAGGAAACTATAACTCACGCGACCGCAATCTTCTGCTGATGACATATGTGTCTTTATGAAAAAAAAATATTTGTAATATATGTATAGCTAAAAATTTATGGAAGAAGACATGGGCAAATAAGTGTCTAAATACAGTATTAGCATCAGCAGAGGATTGCGGTCGCGTGAGTTATAGTTTCCTGCACTAACTATAACGGGGGAATTTCATTGGTTTTTTATCAGTAAAATTTCCGCTAACTATAACATGTGTCAAACCTATGGTTTTTTCAGTGAATATATATATATATATTCACTTAAAAAACCATAGGTTTCACACAAGTTATAGTTAGCTGTACATTTCACTCGTAAAAACCCAATGAAATTCCACGTTATAGTTAGATCAGGTAACTATAACTTGCGCCCCCGCAATGCACTGCTGATGACGTCACATATTACATCACTTATGACATGGTCAGTGACATCACTCATGACATCAATGATGACATCTGAAATGACACATTGTGCATTGCGGTCGCGCAAGTTATAGTTACCTGATCTAACTATAACGTGGAATTTAATTGGTTTTTTACGAGTGAAATGTACAGCTAACTATAACTTGTGTGAAACCTATGGTTTTTTAAGTGAATTTGCAAGGTTTTTTAAATGCTAATTCCTAACTATAACGTGTGTGAAACCTATGGTTTTTTCAGTGAATTTGTACGTTTTTTTAAATGCAAAGTTATGTATTTATTTTTAATTTTTGCGCGCACTGTGCACTTCGCGCACCGTGCGCGCGCTTTAGGCACTCGGTGCGCTTTGCGCACCGAGCGCCCACATTGCGCATTTCGTACCGTGCACGCCTCTCCATTTTTTACAAAATATCAATTGTTTTTTTCTCCCTTCGGGGTCCTTAGATTTATATATTAAATGTGATTGTTAATTCTATTTTTTTTTTTTTTTTTTTTTTACGGTACGCGTACGGTAAGCTTACCGTACGCGCACTCCGCGATTTTTTTTTTAAAATTATTAAATTTATTTTTCATACTTTTTGGTCCTTCGTGAACCCCCTGACGAACGCTAGGGGTTCTGCAACTCTCTTCGTTGCCCCCTTTTCATGTTATCAACCTATGTTTTGCAGTGCGAGAGACAGAAAATGGCTGCCGATACTTTCTGATTTCGACCGATTCGAATGTTTACAGTCATGTAACCACCAATCAGAATTGAGCTCGCGCACGGCACCGTACGCGTACGGTAAGCTTACCGTAAGAGCACGGAGCGCGCTTACAGATATATATATTGATTTAAATGCTATTTTCTCAGGACCTACTGAACATATTTACACCAGACCTGCAAAAGGCACATCCCTGACCTGAGGACTACCTCTCTGCCCAATTTCAAGTAATTCTGTTCAGCCGTTCGGGCTGTAGCTCGGACTAAAGGTCCTATGGGAAAATGCATGGGGAAAATGCGTTTTGGGACCCCCCTTTTTTCTCAGCCCCCGCTTGACGAATCCCCCCGAGACTTTCAGGGTAGGAGCGGAGCGTAGCGCCCCATTAGTTTTGAAAAATTTGCGAGGATTCGTCAACCGGCGCCAAAGTTATTCCAAATAGAATGTTGCGTATTCCCTATGGAAATACGGTCCTAACTATAACTATCTACTGGCGACCGCCAGTAGATAATATATATAAATATATATATATAGAGAGAGAGAGAGAGACAGACACACAGGGGATTTCCACAGGTCCTCTTTGTCCAGTGATCTGTTGTGACAGTCATATTTTTCTACCACTCACTACTTCATATAGCAAGGGGCACTCTGTCAACACACTTTAGTCTTTGGCTAACTTCAATGTGAGTGACTGCATTCTGCTCTTTCATAAGGAGCACAACTGCACACAAAGTAATTCTCTTCAGTGCCAGGATCTACCGAGCAAATGTGTACATTTTCATACTAAAAGTTTTCCCTTTTCCCCTTTGTTGTTTTTAAATATTTGTGAGGGCCTAGCTGTTTTCCCAAAAATAAGTTTTTTGAAAACACATGACAAAGCAAACTCAGCCTTGAAAATGCCTAAACCTTTCCAGGAAATGATAGAACTCTGGGGTTTGCCAATGTTACCATATGACAGCTACCTATCTAGCTCCTTTTTCTTTCCCTTTCTGCTTGTTTCTCCTCCTTTCTGGGTCTCGCCTGACCCAGCGCACGCGCTGGTCTGGCGAGACTTTTTGTGAGGGCTCAACAAATGCTACCATGGCCAGCCTAGAGCTACAGTGCATGTGCGCGGGCGCGCGCTTAGGAGCAGAGGCTGGCAAACCTCGTCATGCTCATTAAGCGCCCGCGATCCCTTTCACTTTTGCCCGCGATCACTTTCGCGGCACCCCTTTGATTTTCTCGTTCAAAGAACATCAAACATCAAAGTACATGTTGTGTTAATGCTTTGCTGTGCCCGTTTGACGTACAATGTGCTTTCTCTTTCCACAAACTCGACGTTTGTGTTCCTTTATTTTGAGATGCTTTTAGTATTACTGTTTTGTGACTTAAAGAACATTAAGGAAATGTTACTGTGAAACTGGACAACGTTCACAGTGTTTATTTCTGATCGCAGCGGCTGCTTCATGTCCGTTGCACCATTCAGGGAGTCCTTTCGTTGGCGCTTTCATGAGGACATGATGAGGAAGCTGGAAACTTTTGGCACATTTTCTTTCAAAGCACAGCATGTTGGCGACTGGTTAATCGATTAAACCTATGTAGCACTTTAGATCTCAAAGCGCTATGGTGGGTGCAGCAGTTACAACTCATGTAATATGGGGTGCAACTCACAAGGAAGGGGCAGGTTTGAGTACACATTGGCTGTAATCGAACTCTTAAGATGATGGGCTGTGTGTATCCATTATCAGCACTCAGTCTTCGCTAAGTGATCTTGTTTGTTTTGTTGTTGTGTTAATGCCTTGCTGTGCTCGTTTGACTTACAACATGCTTTCTCTTTCCACAAACTCGATGTTTGTGTTCCTTTATTTTGAGATGCTTTTAGTATCTGTCACACAACCACCACCACACACAACCACAACCACACACACAACCACAACCACACGCACAACCACACAACCACACACACACACACACAACCACACACACACAACCACAACCACACACACAACCACACATACAAGCACACACACAACCACACACACACACACAACCACACACACACAACCACACTCATACACACAACCACACACACACAACCACACACACACAACCCCACACACAACCATGCACACACACACAACCACACACACACACAACCACACACACACAACCACACACACACAACCACACACAACCACAAACCACACACACAACCACAACCACAAACCCAACCACACACACACAACTACATATACAACCACACACACACACAACCACACACACAACCGCACACACACAACCACAACCACACCCAACCACACACACAACCACACACAACCACAACCACACACACACAACCACACACACAACCTCAACCACACACACAACCACACACACACAACCACACACACACACAACCACACACACACAACCACACAAACACAATCACACACACACACAACCACACACACAACCACAACCACACACACAACCACACACACACACAACCACACACACACACAACCACACACACAACCACACACACAACCACACATACAACCCCACACACTACCACAACCACACATACAACCACATACAACCACACGCACAACCACACACACACACCACACACACACACCACACACACACAACCACACACACAACCACACACACACAAAACCACACACACACACAACCACATACACACATACAACCACACACATAACCACCCACACAACCACACACACACATAACCATACACAACCACACACACACATAACCATACACAACCACACACACAACCACACACACACACAACCACACACACAACCACACACAACCACACATCCACACCCACAATCGCACCCACACACACAACCACACACACAACCACACACACACAACCACACACACACACAACCACATACACACACACAACCACACACACACAGCCAAACACACACACACAACCACACACACACACAACCACACACACAACCACACCAAGCATTGGCATAGCCAATAGGTCTCGCCTTTGGGAACTTATAAGTGTTTAGCCACGCAACAGTTGATGTGGTTGCACCAAGGATATTGTGCTGCATAACTAAATACTTAGAAGGTCCCAAAAGCGAGACCTATTGGCTATGCTAATGCTTGTTTCCCTTAGGGACGAGATTTAGAGTTTAATTTGTAATATTAGTTGAAGTACTTTTTCTTCTAATCCAAAAAACAAAACATCCAACAAAACTAGAAAATTAAGCTTCAGACAAGCTGTCTTGCGCATACCATCCGTTAAAAATAACAGATCGTTGGGTGAGGCCGCAAGATGGCTGACAGCTTTAGAATCCTCTAGCTGGGGTCACGCATAGATATCCTGTAGAAAACCTTGCATCAGATAATTTTTATACCCCTGCAGAACTGTAGAGGCTATCCTGAGCTGCCTCCATGATGAGTTGAGGCGGAGACTCCTCAAGGGGAGTACAATGACGTGAAAGGAGGACCCAGCTGACTGATGGAACTTGCCAATAAACAAGTTACTGTGTTGCAGATTCTGGAAGGCAGTGTCTGGATTGGCCACTACCTGGGAAGGACAGGCAGATCTATAAGTTGCCAGCCTAGTGTAGACTGATGGAATAATCCCGACTTGTCCCAGTGGCAAATCTCCTTTAACATGGCGAAAGGGAAGGCTGGGAAGATTGTGCATACCAACAAGCTTGCCCACTACCTATATCTATAAATGCATATAATTGAGTATGTTAATGGTAACATGTCTGAGACAAAGTTGGTTCAGCACAATGATGGTAAATTATTTTATTTCCTTGTGTGGGTTCCTTTTAATGTGACATATACTGTCGCAGTCCATCATTACTTAGATTATATACAGTTGTATTTTAACAGTCTCATTTTCATCTGTCGGTGCTTAAAAGTTGAACACATACTTTATTCCCTTTCCAAAAATAGATGACAGCGAGTGTCTAAAAGCGAATGCAAAGTCGTGTGGAGAATGTATACAAGCAGGGCCAAACTGTGGGTGGTGCACAAATTTGGTGAGTTGTTTATATTTTTAATATATACATTGTATTGCTGTCATGTGTTGAATATTGTACCTTACAAAGCATCCCCTATATTTCTTCGAACAAATCATCTGTGTAAGTGTATGCATGTATATTATAGTCTGCAAGATGCACTATGTAGTTAGGCGACAGTTGCAGTTAAAAGGAAGGCAATTTTAATGCCTAACAAATTTGATCCCAATTTACCAAACTTGGTCTAACTTTTCTAGAATAGCGCCTTCAGCCACCTTTGAATTTTTGAAAGAGTTTTTGGAAGCAGGAGAGGTGGAGGCGAATGGGTTTTCAATTGAGATGCCTAGACGTTTTTTACGAGTACACAGCAAGATTTGCTGGGCAGGATCAGATCAAACCCAGGAAAAAGACAACTCCCTCCAACTTTGCCTCCTTTTGTGGGTTGATATAAATCTTTACAGTAGTTTTTGACATATTCAATGAAAAAGAAACAGTACTATTTATACATAACTGTATTGGTCCTCGAAGCTCAAGAAAACAAAATGCCTGGGTTGATGGGGTGACCGGGGGAGCACATCTCTCAGAGTGGTGCAATAACAAAAGGGACAAAAGGGACAACACAGTGAGTAGTTCTCAAACTTGCTCAAACTTGCTCTCCCAGCTTGTAAATCATCAGGCATCAACCGTATTCAAATGTCCCTGTACCTTTTTAACGTAGGTGAGTGGGAAGTTGCAGTCACTAGTGCAGTGGGTAAATGGACTTTTGAGTGAACCACATAACAAATTCATGGCCTTTGTGAATACCACTGCAGCACCATTCCTAATGTACTCCCTTTACCCTGGAACAAACTTTGCTGCTGCCTCTTCTGGTCTTCCCAACTGGATGATATCACAGCTAATACCCTAACGGTACCCTTCACCCATGTGAGGGTGAAGCAGACAGGACATCTGACAGCTGTCGCTGGATACAACACCATCATAGTAATGGTATCAGGGGTCATGAAAGCTGCTGGGTCCACCTGCATGTAGGTGTAGTGCTTACACATATGCTTAAGTAGTGAACTGACTGGATGCAAGACTTGACTGTATCCCAGAGCTGCGTACAGCTGAACTGGACATAGCTGGGACTGCTACAAAATGTAAACTGTATAGAGAGATGAGAGTTACGTTGAAGCTTAAGTCTGTATTTGAAGAATGATGCCATCTGTACAGCATATCTCTTTTCTCTCAAAACAATCCCTTTTGTTTATGCTTATATATCGCTTCCAAATGGCTTTTATTGTGGCTTCAGGTGACGCATTTCGACCATCTCGTGGTCTTTTTTCCCCATCCATATATAGATTTTGGGTGGCATTGACCATTTGGTATATTGTCCATTCTTCAGTATTGGAGTATCGTTCATAGATTCACATGCTTGAATCATCCCCGTCATTGAGGTGGGAGTCCCACTGTATATTCTAAAGCAGTAGCAGTAATTAACATAGCATACAGTGGCAAAAGACATTTAATTTAATATCTTATCCACTTCAATTAAAAGGTTCCAAACTCCAGCCAGTCAGATGCCAGCACCCTTTAGAATGCTCAGAGCAGAGGCATCTTCCCTCAGATTTCTACCGCATGCTGTGTGTTACGGAGTCTCCTTTAGCTCTGCTCAGTTCTTCTGATTTTGTTATTCCAGATTACTTTAGCTGTGTTCCAGTATTTCAGAACTCATGAAGAAAGTGTCAGGCTCACCTGAGGTCTCTGCAGGGGCAGGAAGCAGGAGCCAGATGATAATTCCCAACTTCCCTCCACCACTCGCCCGCCCAACAAGGTCAAAGCAGAACAAGTGAGTGGGGGGAAGAGGGGAGACAAGGGAAGCAGAGACAGGGCAGGTCCAACGCACCTCCAAACACCATGAAAGCCTCACTGAGATCCAAAAGAAGTCCTGCAAACAGAAAGCTATGTTAGCAAATAGTGAAGCTTAGCAGACAGTGAGGCTAGATCTTAAATAACAGAGCTAAGGATAGGTCCAATTATCTACCTGAACATCTCCCCTCTTCCACAAGTGTCCACAAAATGGTAAAAATGGATGACAGATGTGATGTTCCTAAACATAAGAAAGATATGTGAATATCTAACCGCTCTACATTACAATAAATATTTTATGTAGTATAGAAATGGCTCATCTTACCCTCTCAAACATTTGTCGAACATGTAATGTATCGTGGCTTCAAAAATAGCATGGGTTGTTTATAGCACAACCTCCCAGTAATCAAACGAACATACAATATACGAAAACACTATATCGTGTAGGTTGTTTTTTCAGCACAACCTTTCTAATCTCCACTGAGCATATTGTTTGCCACTACTCACAATAATCAGCTATATATGTAGCGCTTAAAGGAAAAGGAGTTTTAAGGACTACTAGTCTAATAGCGATCTCCAAATTCGACATACAAGACAATACGACATAAATTATATGCGAAGAAAGGGGGTGATGCTTTGCTTAATTGCTAAACATATAATGAAGATGCAGATGCCAGAGCGCCGTTGAAATGAGCCCCTACATAGCCAGCAATGGAGCCTTGAGGAAAACAAATGCCAGAGCGCCGCTGAATTAAGCTCCTACATGGCCAGCCACAGGAGCTTTGAGGGAGGGACAGGACCACCTGACTACCACTAGCGCGTTACCGCCAGACTGGGGAAATTTCTTCTGGAGAGAACGATAGAGGCAGAGAATGCCACTGACGGTTCTCGTGCCGCCGTCAGCGGCGTCAGGTCAACAACAGAGAAGGACTCCCGACACGTCCCGAGAAGGAGGAGGCAGGAATCAGACGTGACGCATCACCGCTGCAGAGCGAGCCCCGGAAGCGGAGGGGCCGACCCGGAAGTGACGTCTCCTCACACGAACAACAAGAACACAAAGCGCTCGATGTTTGGATGCTTCGTGTTTTATACCAGCGGAAACCTCACCCCTTCTACCGCGGCGACTCCGGCTTGGGCACAAGTATGACAGAAAGGACTCTTTAGACCTTGTGGTACCTGCAGAAAGAAGAAGCTGCACTCGGAAAGTATACCTACTGCCTTCATCCCACCCAGAAGGTGAAAGACTGTAAAATCTGCAGGACCTTTTCTACTAAAACTGTCAAAGATCATGAGGGAAAACTTTTGATTTGGCATAATTTCTGAGGAAGAAGATATAGAGAGATCTGTTTACTCAAAGAAACACAAAAAGAGGGGTCACACCATGAGTTGCCTCAGGGACACAGAAAAGCCTTAAAAAAGTCCCACCATAGGTCTACAAAAGGCTCCTCTCATGAGGGAAATAGAGAAAGGGCTTCTTCAGACTCTAAATCTGAACCTATTACTCCATCTGTAGCCGTGCCATTAAAGCCTGACAGATCCTTCTCTGAACCAGTCATTGGAAAGCACAAACCGACTAGAAAAATATTGTCGACGACAGCAATGCCCCTGAAATCGTCGTCGACTGCAGTAAAAACTAAGGTGTCGATGACTGCTGCCATAACGTCCAACATCGTCACAGCTACGATCACCATACCATCGATAACGTCCACCTCACTGACGAAGACCAACTTGGTGACAAAGACCACTTAGTTGACAACCACCACCACCTCATTGACAGCAACCGCCTTGTTGACGACAACAGTTACATCGATGGGAACTGTACCGACTCCGTCAAGGACCACGTCGACTAACACGTAGACCAAGACCTCTTCAACAAGACTGTCGACGATGAAGCTCACTGAAAAGTTTTCTTCGTCTGCGTTGAAAGCAAAGTCTAAGAAACCACATATGCTGATCTTGACCACACCATCGAGACTATTATCATCCCCAGATAGTGTTCTCCCAGAGTTTACATCATCTAGCAAGGTGATGTCAGAACCCTTGACACTCCACAGAGACAGTTCTGGTGCTGACCCCAAAGCCCACCCTCCAGTGACACCAGCCTGAATTCAGTCTAGTGTCACCAGCAAGGGGGAAAGGGAAATGGGACAGAGAAGAGACAACTTCTGCCTGATTGCTGGACTCCCTCGGACCAACCTCGTCTGTTACACTATGTCTTCTGTACTCTATGCTGTCTTCTATGTAAGGGAATACCTAAGGTATACATTATAACAACAATATGATCAATATTCTTAAAGAATAACAATTCTGTTTAATCTGTATATTAAACTGACACCTCTTGCCTAACTTTTCGGAGGTATTGCCTCTCTTCTGAAAATAACTTAACTTGTCTTTTATATTGCTAATGATAGACTCAACAAGAGTTCACATTTCTGTAGCCTTTTAGTCTTTTTCTTTTGCAACTTAGATCTTGTGTCATAAGTTCTTTCTTGTGCAACGTAGATCTTGTTTCATATATTCTTTATTTAGGTCTTTAGGCTGTAGTCAACTTGTCCCTTGGAACTTCTGTTGTATTGTGGTTTGCTACAATTATTTACAAGAGTATGTCTGAACACCTTTAATCCTTAACTATTAGGAACAAGGAAGGAATGAGAGGAATGAGAAAGACTGGAAAAACGTGCCGCAGGTATTTCTACAGGGCAACCGTTGGCAGATAACTATGTACAGAAGTCTTTGAACGAGTCTTTGCTCTTAAAATTTCCTCTTGGCTTTTCAATAATGAAATTGCTGAGTACTCAAAAAATATGCCTTGTTCACCTTGAATGATGTTGGTGGCTTCAAATTCATGACTGGTAAAAGAAAACTGAACTTACTTGACCTTCCTGAAGCTACGGTTCCCTCTTCAAAGAATCAGAGCCGCCGGTTGTCACTCAGAGTTGAGCTCTGCCCAATTGACAGAGTTTCTGAAGCGGCTGCGCAGGTCTAGGACGTTACTTCAATGAATCACTCTCAGCAAGATGTCTGTAGGCTTGAAACTGAGGATGCGCAGTACTCGAACTCTTTTCTGCCATCCAGGAAAAGCTCAGAGACAGAAGTAGAAAGGGAAACCCTTCCCTTAAATTAATCTCGGATTTAATTTAGGAGATTACCGTTGAGACATCTATCTCCTCACAAGGTTAAATTGAAGTGCGCAGTTTAGAATTCCTACTAAGCTGGACCAGAAGATTCTAAGAACGTGAGTAAACCAGATGCCTCATATTCATGAACTAAAATGGCGGCCATCTTACACTACCTTTCAAATTCACTAACCGGCTATGGTATTCCAGTGATTGATCATTGGACATCGGAAACACAGCTTACTTTTCTGACTCTGCCTCTCCTCTTTCCTTGCCTTAACAAAGTACCAATATTTGCAGTCCTGACAGGTGTCGCCATTACCCCCAAGCCACTTGCTGGATTTTGGTGATTCAGATGAAGATGATCAGGGACTTTTTGATGTAGCTCATAGTCCTTCTAAGTTGCACGTTAAATATCAAGATGATGAAGATAAACGGGATTATTACGAGCCCATTTCTCAAGGGCAACAATATGCAGAGCAGTACCACCACTTTGCTCCTCCTTCAACACCACAGGGTATGGTTCAAGTTCCTGCTGATTTGGTCCAGAATTTACACAGCATGCTCCAGGACTACTACAAGTGCTTCCCAACACCAGCCGGAGCGCAACCAAAAACCTACAGGTGCACCAACTCCTGAACCCAAGTCTCCAGACCCTATTCCGCCTCCACTTACTCCAAGGATGACCCCAAAGGCCAACATTGCCCTGTCTACTCGAGATGACCCATCGTCTACAGATGATTACAATGAAGATAGGGAAGAAGGAGAGATTCCAGACAACCAAACTATGACCAATGAATGTGACGATTATCTTATACCACCGCCAGCACCGCAACCAGTAGATTCTCCGCCAGAGGACATTTGTGTGTTCCACACGCTCATGGAAAGGGCGGCTAAGCTTTTTCAGTTCCTGATCACTGTCAAGCAGTCGGATTGTTTTCTGTACTACTTTAAAGAACAGTCTAGAAATACGATAAGGGCAATCCCTATTGTTGATTACATTTGGGAAGAAGGAGTAAACATAATGAAGACGCCAGCAACCTACATGCCAGTTCTTCCCAGAATTGACAAAAAATATAAATCGCCCGAAGTTTCGCCTGGTTGTCTCATAGGACATCCGAAACCGGACTCGAAATTACACAGGCTGCACAATGCCGATCAAAAAATCCCTCCACTACAATCTGTACTCCGTGTGACAGAGAGGGCAGGCAACTTGATAATATTGGAAAGAGAATTTTGGTAATGTTCGTGCAGCAAATTCTCTGGCTATTCTGGGCAGATACGACCGCCAGATGTGGTCGGACATCATCACATATCTGGATTTCTGGCCAGAAGACAAGCAAGCAGAAACTACAAAGATTTTACAAGAAGGGGAAAGATCTGCCTCAGAGATAATACACGTTGTTATGGACATTGTGTCAATTGGATTCTGGCAACTATCAGGATCAGCAATACTCAGACACCAGGGCTGGCTCAAGGCTACATAATTCCGGCCTGAAGTTCAGACAAAGATTTTGGACATGCCCTATTTGGGAAGCACGTCGATGACGCCTTGCAGGCAATAAAATTAGATACTAAGACAGCTAATTCCCTAAGAAACCTCCAGTTCCGAAAAACACCCTTTTATTGAGTTTTTCGGCGAGGAACATATTCTTATCGAGACGGATTCCAGAGGCAGAGGTATTAACAACAATCCTTCCAGCAGTCCTTTTGTTCTGTCTACCAGCAGCACCAGCAGTATTGAGCAGTGGCAGCCTACTCTAAGCAACAACCAAGGAGAAAGCTAACAGCTTCAGCCAGAAACACCCTCAGGAAGCAAGACAATGTAATAGTGCTGGTTACACCATCTACAGAAGATCATCGTGTGGGAGTGAGAATTTCACAATATGTCCATCAATGTAGGAAGATCAGTACAAACAAATGGGTCCTGGACCTCTTTGCATATGTCCACGCCCCTGGAGTTCATCCAAGTTCCACCTCCTACTCCACTAAGACAATCTATGCTATCTCTTCTTCATCTTCACAAGGAACTGTAGACTATGTTGGCCAAGGGGGCCATAGAAAAGGTTCCACACTATCAGAAAGGAATGAGTTTCTACTCACATTTTTTCAAGAAATCAAGAAATAAGGGGAGTGGCGGCCCATTTTGGATCTCAGGAAGTTCAACACGTACCTGAAAAAGCAATCATTTTGTATGATCACCCTCCAGGAGATCCTGCCTCTCCTCAATCACAGATATTTCCTGACCAGCCTCGATCTCTAGGATGCCTGCTTCCATATTCCCATCCATCCCAGGCATTGCAGATTCCTCAGTTTCATAGTAGCCAGCACTCATTACCAATTCAAGGTGCTCCCATTTGGTCTCAGATCCACTCACTGAATATTTACAAAATGTCTCGCCCCAGTGGCTGCCTACTTATGACAAAAAGGCCTTCAAGTTTTCCCATACCTCAACGACTGGCTGATAAAGGCATCATCCTTTCGCCAAGCGTTGATGTTTACAACAACATTCCTATAAACGTTCCAAACTCTAGGGCTCATAGTGAACTACCAAAAATCTCTCCTTTTTCCTTCAACAAGGTTACATTTTCTAGGAGCCACTTTAGACACATTATAAGGCAAGCCATTCTTGTCTGCAGACAGACAAAGGAAACTCCCAGTGCTAGCTCACAGTCTTTCAAGAAGGAAGTTCACTACTGTTAGTCTCCTCAAATCTCTTCTGTGCATGATGTCATCAGCCATTTTTCTAGTACCTCATGCTCATCTGAAAATGAGACCTTTCTAGGAGAAACAAGATGCACAACGGCTTCAAGTGGAAGGACAATTCAACAACATTATCCGGATCACACCAGTAATGAAAACAACTCTTCCTTGGTGGATAAGCTCTGCCAGTCTCTCATCAGGATTGACATTCCTTTCTCCACTTTCCCTTCTCTAGAAGGGTGAGGAGCTCATTTACAAGATCTTCAAATACAGGGCAAATGGAGTATAGCACAGCCAAAGATCCATATCAACTTTCCAGAGCTCAGAGCGATCTCGCTGGCTCTCCAAGCTTTCTTATCAAGGATTCAGTGATCATTGGTGTTGATAAGAATGGAAAACACAACCAGTATTCATTACCTCAACAAACAAGGGGGGTACAAGGCTCAGGTCTTATCACAGGAAGCGCAGGACATGTGGAAATCGGATTAGCTCGTCAAGTGATCATAAGAGCAGACTTTCTGCTGGGGATCAACAACTATCTGGCAGATACCTTGAGCAGAACAACCCAGACTTGTCACGAATGGGAACTGAACCAATCCATTCTGGACATCATATTCCATCGATAGGGCAAGCCAAAACGGGTTTTCTTTGCACCTCAAGAGAACAGGAAATTCCAGTTTTGCGCAAGCTGCTACCCTCATAAAGGGTAATACGTAAAGGGTAAGCCCAATAGACCCTTGAGGGCTTAGGCAGATAAATTGGTATGGTG
Source organism: Triturus cristatus (assembly GCF_964204655.1). Classification (NCBI taxonomy): domain Eukaryota; kingdom Metazoa; phylum Chordata; class Amphibia; order Caudata; family Salamandridae; genus Triturus; species Triturus cristatus. Next base: position 450,723,816 of record NC_140593.1, on the reverse strand, counting down.
AGATTGCCAACAAGGGATTTTACTTGAGGTTACTTAGTTCTATTTCTTTATAATTAAATTTGAAAGTGTACTTTAGATCAATTATACACATACAATAAATGTTTGTCAAGAACTTATCAAAGATAAAAAGTACACACACGGGATTTGTTGTGAATAAAACACAAGTCTTTTTATATATCAATCAAAATCAAGATAAGGGGGATACAAAAAAGAACAATAAATTTAAAGCAATGTAGCATGAAAGATGGGTTAACTTAAATCCACATTTCATCAAAAAACATCTATTTCCAGGTGGTTTTAACAGAGATTAATTTCATGAATGAAAAGAAATCAACTGTAATTATCAAATAATGCGGAATTAGATGATGGTGTCAACGTTTCGGTCTTGGTGGTTCAATCAGGCTCGAAAAAACTCCGCCGCAGTCGGGAACGCCTGACTGCGGCGGAGTTTTTTCGAGCCTGATTGAAGACTTAAAATTAGAAAGATTTGAAAAGGATATCAGAAGAAACGAGGATCTCTCCTGTCTGAATCTCCCTATATGAGTTACTTTGTCAACAATTAGATTCATCTAATACGGTTTGGCAAAAATATATAAAAACGAAGATTAAGCTGTGTGCTTTTCCCGAATTCACAAAGGGTTTTTTGTGCAATTATTAACTGTCCTGAAGATGGTCTAACGGACTTCTGCCACCAAGACCGAAACGTCGACACCATCATCTAATTCCGCATTATTTGATAATTACAGTTGATTTCTTTTCATTCATGAAATTAATCTCTGTTAAAACCACCTGGAAATAGATGTTTTTTTGATGAAATGTGGATTTAAGTTAACCCATCTTTCATGCTACATTGCTTTAAATGTATTGTTCTTTTTTGTATCCCCCTTATCTTGATTTTGATTGATATATAAAAAGACTTGTGTTTTATTCACAACAAATCCCGTGTGTGTACTTTTTATCTTTGATAAGTTCTTGACAAACATTTATTGTATGTGTATAATTGATCTAAAGTACACTTTCAAATTTAATTATAAAGAAATAGAACTAAGTAACCTCAAGTAAAATCCCTTGTTGGCAATCTCACCATACCAACCCTCATAAAGGGTCCTGGGGAAATGAATTGTTGATAGTATGGTCAGGGATCCATGTGTAAGCTTTCCCACTGATCCCTCTTATTCCCAGGCTTCTCAGGAAAATGGAAAAGGAACCATGCCATCTAAAACTCATAGCTTCAAAATGGCCCTTGACGGAACTTGTACTGTTGTCGGAGGACAACCACATCCAGTTGACACACCAGATTCACTTGCTGTCAATGAACAACAAGCAGGTCCTTCATTCAGACCCGATTTCTCTGCATTTATCAGCCTGGCTCTTGAACACCATGAGCTCCAACACTTAGATATTCCAGAGAACTGTATCACCGCAAAAGCCAGGGCTGACACCGACAACAAAACATATAATTTGTAGTGGAAGTGCTTCTGTATATGGTGCGAGAAATCTAAAGTTCATCCTATCTCATCGCCTCCAGAACAAGTGTTACTGTATCTCTGATTTCTAGCCAACTCCAGTCGGGTGCACTCTTATATTAAAGTGCACTTAGCTGCTATTTCACGGTATAGAAAAACTTTGGGGTCTCATTCCCTGTGCTCTAACAGGCTAATAGTACAATTTCTTAAAGGATTATTCAGGGCATTTCCCTTGTTAAAGTCGCTGTCACCAACATGGAAACTTAACATGATGTTATTTCACTTGATTAAAAAAATCCCTTGCAAACCTATTCACAGGGCAGAACTCATGTTTCTCACATGGAAGGCGGCTTTGCTCCTAGCTCTTACTTCCGCAAGAAGAGTGAGTGAACTCCAAGCATTCACAATAAAGGAACCTTTCTTGCAATTCAAAGATAGTATGGTAATTCTATGAACTAATCCCAAGTTCATACCGAAGGCTCCCACAGATTTCCATCTCAACCAACCCGTAATGCTAAAGACTTTCTTTTCGAATCCTCAAACAGAAACAGCTCTACACACTCTCGACGTGAAAAGATGCTTAAAGTTCTACTTACAATGCACAAAGCCTCTACGTACTACAGACCCACTTTTTGTGGCTTATGGAAACAATAACAAAGGAGGCCCGGTTTCCAAACCCATCATAGCAAGATGGTTTAGGAGAGTGCCCCTTTTTGCATGGTTACCGCCACTTTTAGCATGATTCTGATGCCCTTTGAGTGTGCACTGGGTCCCTGCTAAGCAGGTTCCCAGTGCCTGTGTTATTTCCCAAAACAGTACCTTTGGTTCCACAATTAGCACACCTCTAGTCCACATATAAGGCCCTTGTAAAAAGTACCAGTGGTACCAAGACTCTTGTGACCAGAGAGGGTCTCTAAGGGCTGCAGCATGTATTGTGTCACCCTTGGAGACCCCTCACCAAACACATACACACTGCCACTGCAGACTGGGTGTTCTGATGCAGCTAAAACTGAAGCGAGTCGAATTGGCATACATCTCTGTGTGCCATGCCAGCAAACCACAGCCTGTGGCATAGGTAAGTCACCCCTCTAGCAGGCCTTACAGCCCTAAGGCAGGGTGCAATATACCACAGGTGAGGGCATAGCTGCATGAGCAATATGCCCCTACAGCGCGTCCGAGTGCATTCAAAGACATTGTAAGTGCAGAGAATCCATATTGGATACATGGGCTGGAAGTTTGTCATTACAGACTCCACATCTCCAAGATGACTTTACTGAATGCTAGGAAGGTTGGTATCAGACTTCTCAACACAATAAACCCACACTAATGCCAGTGTTGTATAGATTGTAAAATGCACTCAAAGGGCATCTTAGAGATGTCCACTTGAAAACGATCAGTTCTCTAGTGTGCAGCTGACTGGTCTGCACCAGCCTGCCACTTTCAGACATGTTTTTGACCCCATGAGGTGGGAGCATTGTGCTCTCGGAGGTCAGAAACAAAACCTGCTTGAGGTGGAGGTGCTTCTCATCAACCCCCAAGCAGTCAGGGTGGTGAGCCTCAAAGGCTTCCTGCCCTTTGTTATGTTAGCCAGGGCCTCTCCAGCTAGTGGAGATGCTCATCCCCCGACCAAGCCCAACTTATGGCGGCTAGGTCGGCAGGAAAATTAGTAAGCAGGAGAGGTGTGTCCCCTCTCAGTCAGAACCACTCCTAACGGGTCCTGAGCTGAAATGACCGCCTCCTTAGAAAATCCTCCATATTGGATAGAAGGAGTTTAGCCAATAGGCTTAGGGGGTTTCCCCTCCCCAAAGGGAGGGGACATACAAAGGGGGTAGTCACCCTAAAGGTCTGCAGTCCATTGTCTACTACCTGACAGTAACTGTAACACCCCTAAATTGAGTATTTAGGTGCACCACTGAACCTTGATCCTTAGATTCCTGGTGACCTAAAGAAGAAGAAGGACCGCAGAGCCAAGCAGCAGTGAAGACTCCAGGCGACAACTGACATGACCCTAGCCCTACCAGCTTGTCTGCAGCCCTCGAAGAAACCTGCTCCAAAAAGCAGTTCGTCCTGCAGGCCCATCAGTGCTAAGAAGGTTCCCCAGCAGTCCTGGGCTCGAGTCAATCCCAGAGGGGCCTCTCTTGGACTCCATGACGACACCTACAGCCTCAACACGAAGGGTCCCCTAACCGCAACCGGTAAAAATCTTCCGACCTCAAAGTACACCCCTGCAGCTGCAGCCCTCTGACCTTGGGGAGCCTGACCGACAGTGCCTACGTGCCCTTCAACATCTCAGCTTACCTCCAGGGCCATTGGTTCTCTTCGTCCAGCCTCCTGGTCCGAGCCTAAAGTAATATTTATACAAACAATTAGGTCCGGATTTAGTCATTGAGTGTGTGTAATCCTTTCTTGCCTGAGTGTGTACAGAAAATGCTTACACAGCCCTCTGATAAGCCTACCTGCTCGACCACACTACCAAACAAGCATTGGCATAGCCAATGGGTCTCGCCTTTGGGGCCTTATAAGTGTTTAGAGAGAGCTATTGGCTTTGTTAACGTATCTAATATGTGTTGCAGAGCATTGTGAATGTTGTGTAGCATGTTTAAAAGTTATAAGTTATAAAAAAAAAGTGTTATAACCATTTGTCACCTTATATATAACCTAGAAAACATTATATACAACTGAAGTACCCTAATAATAACCAGAATTAGCACCAAAAATGTGTTCTAGTTTTTTGTTTATGCAATGCTGTCAATTCTTCACTGCCTGCTCTAATGCTTTTTTGTTATAGTTTTTATTGTTAGGTGTGGGCAGTTCATCATAGTAACATAACATAACGTGTATTTGTAAAGCGCACTTTCACCCACAAAGGGGCATCTTGGCGCTGAATAACAGACGTCTATTGGTTACCCAACTTAATAGTATTCATTTTCTCGACCTCAGAAAGGATGAAAGGCTGAGTGAATTTGCGGGGATTTGGACCTGTGACCATGAGGTCAAACACAGCCCCCTGCAGTCGGCACAAATACATGTAAAACCCGGGAAACATGGTGTAAGTTGAGCAGAGTGCATGTACATAGCCAATAGGTCTCGCCTTTGGGACCTTATAAGTGTTTAGCCATGCAACAGTTGATGTTGTTGCACCAAGGATATTGTGCTGCATAATTAAATACTTATACGGTCCCAAAAGCGAGATCTATTGGCTATGCCAATGCTTGTTTTTTAAAGTGTTGATCCTGTACAGTGTGCCACGATGTACATCGCCCGACCATGCAGCGCTGCATCAATCTTGTGCTGAACAAAAGCAGTTGAATTTCCTGTGAAGGTGACGAAGAGATTCAGTCCTCGATAACTACCGGTTTCTAGAAGTGCAGGAACTAGGACTGCAGCAGGTCCCGGCTGAGAGAGGCCACTATCATTGGAAGGGCCAGCAGTGACGTTCCTTATCGAGGGCAGGCCGGGGTGGGATAAAATCAGTGTTATCAGCTGTTTGTCAGCCCGAGCTCTCTCCTTTGTACAATATTACACCTGAATCATTAGTATGCGCACAGTGAAGTGAGAGGGCCATCAAGCGCCACTCAAACTGAAGAGGCACTGGGCGCTACATTCACTATCTGCCCAGAGCAGAGCTTGGGTCTTCAACCATGCACGTGTCCTAGTGGGGGGTAAAGGAGCTCAGTTTGGGGAAGGGCGTGTGGCCCCCAGATGTCACCTCCCCTTGTTTCCTAAAGCCAGGAGAGTTCCATAGATACGGGCCTCTGAGGGACATGTGAACGCTGAAGAGATGTGTAAAAAAGCACAATGTGCTCCTGTTCTAGGGGTACCAAAGACTCCCTAGTGGAATCGTGGTTCTTCCTGCGTGAGATTTGGCGCCCCCAAGTATTCACTAGGGGACGTTTTTTTGCCCGAGCCCAGGGCGCCAATCATCACAGGGGGGGAAAAGAACTGTCCACCTAAAGGTCCTGCAGACAGCAACATCCGCTACCTTGGCTCCAGTGATTCTCTTTGAAGTGCTTGTAAACGTTTTTAATGTGCTGCAGTCGCTGTTCTTTTAGCACCCTATCAGCCCCCCACCTTGCCCTTCCATCTGCCTCGCAACCCCCTGAACCCCCCTGCCACATATCAACACACCCTCCCTCTCCCAAAAACCAACTTAGAGCCAGTATGTGGGCGTTACATTGTAGGTGATTAGGGTGAGCTTGGGGGGTGCGGAGATGTATGATCTGAGGAAAGTCCCTGTTTTGATTTTGCCAGGCAAGGACAGACCTGTGAAAAATGGCTGCTGTCTCTTTGTTGTTTATTCACCAGCTGTAGCGAGGGAGGTACATTTCTCTCTGGCCAGGGCACTACTGGAGCAAGGGCCGGTCATGTATGCACCACCAAGACAGAATATCCATCCCCCCCCTCCCCCGACACCCGTAGTTGGAATCGGAGTGCAAAATCGCTTCAACTGCGTGTCGTTAATGGGATGCAGAAAGGTCTTAGAATGATTACACAAATCTTTAACATATCTCCTTGATTCTTTGATGTGAGAGGCAATGGTCCTGGTAGGAGCAGGAGGAGTGGAGGAGCAGCCGGGTCTCCAGCGGGGTCATTCTGCAGAGTAAGGCGGCATTTCTTCACATTCTGATGCGGGGGCAAAAGAAAGCAAAATCAAAAGACGAGGCGTTAGGAAGAAACTGCGTGCGCATCACGAGGGGGTTGGGGGGTTGGGGTAAGTCCTTGTTCATGAAGCCAGCCAAGGAGAAAGGTCACTAAAGGAGAAGAGGGGCGACCTCCGAGACAGACATCCCCCTCCCTGATACACACTGCCGAGCTCAGTCCCACCAGGGGCCGGTGATGGGAGCATTCTTTCATTCCACATAACATCACACTTCTGGCAGACAGCAGCTCTGGCACAGCTCACACTTCGGATATAGCCATGAAGTCATCACACCCGCAGGAATGAAACTGTGAAAAATACCACAACACTGACAACTCCAGAACAGACTGAGAGTGTAAATGCGCTAAGACAGGACGGCATCTCTCACAGCATGAAAGCACCACCACCCTCCCCACATCCATACCTCCATCCATCCGAGAGCGGCGGTGCGAGCATCAGTTCCTTCATTTACATAACTTGTCCCTTCAAAGCCACTGGAACATTTGAATTTAGAAAGAGCCCAATCAAATCTATTATTATGCAATATTCCATGTAAAAAGAATCAAATTCCTTCCTCCAGCACTGGTGGCGACCACTTTAGGGAACAACAGCGCTATTAAGCATTTTATAAATGCTATGATAAAACTATATATCATGCTTTTCAATCTCGCAGGCCTGAAGCAGAGGTGCATGTTAAAGAAAGTGCTGACCACCTCCTAAGTGACAGAAACAATGAAATAAAAGAATCTCATACATGGTTGTGTAGCATAATAGGCTGAGGCTGCTGTCATGGAGAAGCGATTCACTGTACAGTGCACAAGAACAGTACCACCGCCCTATACCAGTGGAAGAGGCCAAACTGCACTCAGAAAAACAAGCATGGATGCGAAAGCACTGTGTTTGTTTAATTAATAACATGAGCCAAGACAAGATAAGGATAAGGGAGGAATGCAGCTGGCACAATGCGTGCCTCTGCTTGTTTGTTCCTGAGACCCCTAGGCCTTGGGAGTGAATGTTTAGAGGGAAGGCGGGACATGCACCCGTCTTTGGCCATTTGCATGCTTTCATTATTGAAATCCACATGCAAAGGCCAATGGAATGTGTGGGAGGAGGCCAACCCACATGGAGAAGTCTCTTGGAAGTCTGAAGTGATTCCAAGAGGCCCTATCCAAGAGCAGCACATGCGCGCTGCGCTAGGCGAGACCTAAAAAGAGAACATTTAGTATTATCTACTTTAGCCTCTGTTAAACCTCTAGGGATCCACTGGACTTTGTGCACACACTACCTTGCTTTGGTATAGTATATGCAGAGTCAGCTCCCTACATATGGTTTGCAACAGCCCTACAATTCTGCCATTCTAAGGCTGGTAGGCCTTTAAGACAAAAGGCTAAGGCACACTCTACAAAAGCAGCCTCTACAACGGTGGTCTTGTTTGCTGGTGTGCCTACTGAAAGTATATCCTGTGCTGCAGCCTGGAAAAGCTGGCACACTTTCACCCAACATTACTGCCAAGATTCGGTACAGAGCAGTAATACAGTGGTGGGTTAAGCGGTACTTCAGCAGCTTTTCCAGTTGGGTGTGCCTGGTATCATAAAACTTTTAATGTTGTACCCACCACCCACTTCTGTATTTATGTCTTATTTTATTATGCATGTATTTAACTGCTAGGTGTTCTGATTTGAGTATGTGAATCTATTAAAGATACTGCAATACTGGAGAAAAAACTTGTTACTTACCTGTAACTCTTGTTCTCCAGTATTGATATCTTTCATAGAGTCACATGTGACCCACCCTCCTCCCATTAAAGGATCCCCTTCTTGGTACATTGTAACTGTTGCCACTAGTGCTTGAAAATCTGAGGGAAGATGCCTCTGCCTGGAGCCTTCTAAAGGGTGCTGTCATCTGTTTGGCTGATTTTGGGTCTTTTTAAATGAAGTGGATAAGATATTACATTCGATGTCTTTTGCCATTGTAAGCTATGTTAATTACTGCTGCTGCATTAGAATATACCTTGGGACTCCCACCTTGACGATTGAAATGATTCAAGCATGTGAATCTATGAAAGATACCAAAACTGGGGAACGAGAGTTACAGGTAAGTAACAAGTTTTTACTTCTGTGACATCAGTCGCTCGCCCCAGAAGCCCTTTTGCCTGGTTGTTATCTTCAGATTATTTTTTCAGAAAGAGGACACAGGAGGTTGATAGATAGATAGATAGATAGACAGACAGACAGACAGATAGGTAGATAGATAGATAGATAGATAGATAGATAGATAGATAGATAGATAGATAGATAGATAGATAGATAGATAGATAGATAGATAGATAGATAGATAGATAGATAGATAGATAGATAGATAGATAGAGGTTTTGCTTTGACACAGAGAATCCTGAAGGAAAATCAAAGGTAGGGTCAGGACGTCAACTGAGAAAAAAGCTTTGAAAAATAACAACTCCTCTTTGGAAGGACATTGGCCACGTGTGTCTGTTGGATGGACATCGTGGATGGAACATGTTCCCTTTATTCTGCCAGAGTGCCACCACAAGTTGGCACAGGATGACAGCTACAAGATTTGTACTCTTTTTCTACTGAAGAATCACTGCGTGGAGGGCCAACTTCAGAATCAGTTCCCTCCCTGGTGCCACAAACCACACCGGACTGGAATCCACTGACCCCAATGTTGGTGCCATCAACTCCGGATGACTGCCAACCCATAGTGTTGCCTGTACCTGCTTGAAGGGCTCATGTCCTTCTATAGTTATTTGGCACAGACTCCAATAATGGAAGTTATGAGGCTGGGGATAAGATTGCTCAGCCTTACCTAGAGGACAAATGGTACAAGGTCCTCCAAGATTGCAGTGATCTGGATACTCCCCAGACATTGTGCTAGTTTCCCCTCAGGGCCTGCCATGGAAAACAGTTCCTTCTTTACTCTGGTTATGCCAAGGGTGGCAGATGTTCTTGATCTCCAATTCCCACCCTAGAAGATAAAACCAGTGTTCTGATGAAGCTGTTGCAACCTGACCAGTCTACTTCTGAGCCCCTACTTCCATTCAATGAGGCTCTTATAGATATGCTCTTAAGTACTTCAGTCAAATCCTACTAAAGGTCACTTATTCATCGCCAGATACCATTGCCCTGCACTGGGTGATCTAGCTTTCCTCAACCAGCACCCAACTCCTGAGAGCCTTGTGGTTTTGGCCAGTAGAGTAAACCCAAACTCATTTCCCATTACTCCTCTCACAGGGAATTGAAGGGGATAGCTGCCTTTTTCTCTAAACGTTTGGCCCTTCTCTTGGTGAATTCCAGCTGCTTTTAAGGTTGCTACTCTCAAGCCTTGTGACACTCTGTTGCCCAATTATTACCCATGCTCCCGGAAAAAGCCTGCTCCATATTTTTCCAGGACGTGCAAGATGGTCGCGATACAGTCAAGTTCACCATCCACTGCAGAATGGATAACTCTGACTTCCTTGACAGGGCACTTCTCTAGGCACACCTAGATGATGTCCAGTGGCTTTTCTAGATATGTTCAGTCCAATCTTATGGACATGCAGTTCGATGGCTCCCCACTTTTTGATAATAAAGCACACTCTGTCCTCAAGCTTTTCAAGGACAGCAGAGCCACAGCATGCTCCCTGGGCCTTTCAGCTCCAATGCGCCAGATGCACCCGCAGTTTCGTCTCCTCCGTGGCTATAGTAGGGGCTTCCAATATTGCTACAGCCCTAGCAGGTGCAGCAATGACCCCATACTTTTTGTGGCCATGGTTCCCAGAGGAGAGTGCAAAAGAGACAGCATGCATCGCTGGTCTTCTGCTCCTCCAGCAGCCACCCTACCACTCTTTCTGACAGGATGTCAGGCGATAGCTTTGGACGAGTGGGTACTGCAAATTGTTCAGCAGGTTACGCTTTACCATTACTCGAGACCCGGCCGCACCATCCACCATCCCCAGACTGGCTAACGGGGACTACCTGTTGCTCTTGCAGTAAGGAGTGCAGGCCATAAAGCCATAAATATACCGATGCCAGAAGTTGGTTGTGGTTGTTATTCCCACTACATCCTGCTGCTGAAAAAGGATAGGGGATCTCCGTCCCTTTTTAGACCTTTGCCCGCTCAATGCCTCTCTGTGGAAAGACAAGTTCAAGATGCTCAGCCTGGCACTGGTCTTGTCTGCTCTCAACCCCGGAGGCTGGATGGAACCTCTGCGCCCTCAGGACGCTTATTTCCACATCCAACCCACAGACGTTACCTGCAGTTCACAGTAGGCCGTGAGTATTTTCAGGTCACTGTGCTCAATTTTGGCCCTAGCTGAGCCACTAGGGTGTTCACAAAAGTGATGGCAGTGTTAGCAGCACATTATCAGAGGTCTTTACCCTACCTAGCTGACTGGCAGTTGAAGTTGTTTTCGCCCCAGGCAGTAGTCAGCCACCTCCAGTCTACGACAAACCTCCTGACATCCTTAGGGTTGACTATTAATGTGGCTAAGTCACACCTGAGTCCTTCATAGACTCTCCCTTTCATTGGAGCCATTCTAGACACAGGGTAGTTTCACACCTATCCCCAGAGCGGACAGTCCAGAATGTTCGGGCTATGATCTCAATGTTTTAACGTCTCTCCTGGATCTCACTGAGGATGACTCTGAGGCTGCTGGGACTGGAGGCCTCCTGCTTGTCAAGTACACCAGGTGGCATATGCAGGCTCTGCAGTGTGATTTGTCCCAGTGGGTACAACACCAGGGAGATCTTTCCAATCCGGTCAAGATTTCAGAGGAGACTTCAAAAATTTGCAATTGTGGCTACATGAGCGCGATAGTCAGTGGAAGACCCTCTCCTTAACCCACCTGGAGCTCACAGTGGTTACCCATGAATCACTTCTCAATTTGGTAGGTGAAAATCAGAAGTGTCTGTTCTCTGGCAGAGGCCCGACTCCATATCAACCTTCTGGAGCTGAGCACCATCCCCTTGGAGTTGAAAGCCATCCTGCTCTCTGTCAAAGGCAAGCTGGTGCAGGTGCTAATGGTCAACACCACCATCATGTGGTACTGTAACAAGCAGGTCGGGGTGGGGTCTGTGGATGTGTCTGGACTGTCAAGGGATTTTTCAGGTGGCGCACTACCTGGCAGGTACCCTGGATTCCGGAACGGAAGAACTAATCCGTTGACATCTTGCAAATCATGAATGGCAGTTACATCTAGAGGAGGCGCAGGGTATTTTCTGTGTGTGGGTAGCACCCTGGCACAAACATTTCGCCAGTTGCCAAGAATGCTCAATGTCAGCACTTTTGCCCATTGGAGTTTCCAAGGTATATCTCGCTTGGAGATACGTTTGCATAGAGTGTGCCTCATGTATGCCTTTCTGTCAATACCTCTCCTGCAGAGAGTTCTGAAGATCAAGAAAGACCAGCCAAGTCATCCCAGTGGCTCCGGATTGGGCATGGAAAGTATGGTACACCAAACTCCTGGGCAAGAGCATCTATCCTTTGATCTGGCTGCCTCTTCGGGAGGATCCCCTGTCGTAGCTGCAGGGCCAAGTTCTGCATCTGAACCTGTGTATTCTACACCTCCAACCTTCAGGTCTTCTATGATTCTTATGTGTGCTGGCATGAGGCCTTACCTGGATCAATCTTGATACTTGCCTCCATAACTAGGCCATATATAAACTTGTGGAATCTTATCACTTAAGTTTTTTTTTTGACACACATGAAATTCAATTTTCAAAAGTTCTTTCAAATTTGGAGGAAACTGGTATGAGTGGAGCATTAGTAAAGTACCACCAGAAAGAATGAGACCTAGCAGGGCGAGAGACCACCCGTTTTCAAAAATTCAATACAGACTGCGTTGATGTCATGATGCTTCAGTATGGGAACTTCTCTGCAGCACTTTAAACCTTAAAAACACTGTCAGGATGGAAAGGGCTTCAAACCTTTTAGTTGACTGCTCTCCCATTTTTCCCTTAGGGATTCTTGTGAATGTGTGACCCTGGAGTTGCCCTCCTGTTTGGGGTGCCTGTCTCTAGTTGGGGTTTTATACTACAGAACAGTATTGATAGTGTGTGCTGATGCCTGTGCAGTAGTAAATGGCGCACTAATGATGGCCCTGCCCTGCTTGCACTCCTGTGGCCTCTGCTGTGCCTATTTAGTGTGCATGAGGGGTGTTTACGGCACTACTGCCAGTAGATGTTTTTTTCTTTATTGGCATTTTGAAGAGAAAACACAAATGCAGCAACATCAAGGTGGGGAAGGCGGGGGAAGACGGGAGGGGAGGAGGCACGACGTGAGAGCATGTTAAAGAACAAGGAGAATCAACACATTGGCCCACAGGGGAGGAACACATGTACAACAGCTTCAGCATAACAATCGCCACAGAAGTGTAGTCCATGGTCTGACCAGTGACAGGTTGGCGGACTATAGTGGGTTCTTCAAACCTCCAACACTCAGACATCGAGGGGCTGGTGAGCGGGTGTGGGCTTGGCGTCGGGGATGCCCGTGGTTGGTGCTTGCCTATTATACCGTCTACATTTAAGGTTTGGAAGATGGGCAGGGACATGCACCACTAAGCACCATACTTGTTGAGAAGTCTTAAAATTTATCCTCAGAAAAACACCCCTTAAATTCAGTTGTGAAATGTTGGCCTTACTCCTCGTCCATTGGTAAGCACAGAGGTTACATCACCTCATGGTACCCTGACAAATTCTTTTCTACCTAAGAAGGGCTTGGGAGAAAAAAGTTTGAAGACGAGTGCATTACATTTGTGGGTGCTTTCTAGTGTACGACATCCCGTGGTATATTTCTCAGGGAACACTGAAATACAGGTTTTATCATCACAGTAACAGCTCTCGCTTTACCATTCTTAGGGCTACTAAGTTTGTGTGGCGAAGGAGGCCAAAATGTGCCGCAGGGTTTTGTAAATTATGCAGCATTCAAAGGCAAGTTATGTTGCATTCTCTGCAATACTATTTCGATCCAGTTGAGCTTGTAACAGTTTTTGTGTACATCTGCATTTGTGCGACAAATTTTACAATTTGCTGTAAGCACTGCAGCCATAGACTCGTATCATTTCCTTATCACTGACCATTATCCATTTGTTTATCGACAATTTATTCATGAAAGGTAAACAAAACTTAAACGTTCTAATTTTAGTCAGTGCCCTTTGTTAAATGTACATTGAAGAAATCAGCTTTAACAATATTCCCCTTATATAAACAAAACGTTTTCGTATTTCAAAAACGTCTATTTCAAGCTACCCCATAATAAACATGTAATGTAAAACAATACATGACTGCTAACTTGTGTAACATGGTCCTAAATTGCCATGTTGGGCTTTTAGTGACCTTTACAAACCACTTGGCCTTGTAATTTATGATGTCATTAGAACCCCTTGATGGCAATATTGGAATAAATTACACACTTATCGTTATGTATACTATATATATTGATGTGTGCATGTATGTGTGCGTGTGTATTATATATATATATATGTATATATATATATATATATATATATATATATATATATTCACTGAAAAAACCATAGGTTTCACACGTTATAGTTAGCTGGACATTTCATCTCGTAAAAAAACATTGAAATTCCACCGTTATAGTTAGTTCAGATAACTATAACTCGCGCGCCCGCAATCCAGTGCTCATGACGTCACATATTTCATCACTCATGACATGGTCAGTGGCATCACTCATGACATCACTGATGACATCATCCTTGTGATAGAGTGGCGGTCGCGCGAGTTATAGTTATCTGAACTAACTATAACGGTGGAATTTCAATGGTTTTTTACGAGTGAAATGTCCAGCTAACTATAACATGTGTGAAACCTATGGTTTTTTCAGTGAATTTGCAAGGTTTTTTAAATGCTAATTCCTAACTATAATGTGTGTGAAACCTATGGTTTTTTAAGTGAATTTGTACGGTTTTTTAAATGCAAATTTTTTTTTTATGCTAATTTTATTTTTATGGTTTGTCACCCGCGATTTAAAAAAAAAAAAAAATTGTTTTTTTCATCCTTAGGGGTCCTTCAGGGACCCCCTGACAAAGGCTAGGGTGTCAGGAACTCTCTACCCTGCCCCCTTTTCACATTCGCCACCTCTCTTTTTCACTCTCACACCGACAACAAACAAAATGGCGGCCGACACTTCCTGATTTCGACCGATTGGAATGTTGATTGTCATAAATCCACCAATCAGAATTACGCTTGCGCACGTTAGGGTGCGCGCACGGTGCGCGCACGGTGCGCGCCTATAGTTATGTATGTATTTTTAACTGCAATTTTCTCAGGAACCACTGAACAGATTGACTCCAGATATTCAAAAGGCACATCCCTGACCTGAGGACTACCTCTTTGCCAAATTTCAAGTAATTCTGTTCAGCCGTTCGGGCTGTACCTTGGACTAAAGGTCCCTATGGAAAAATGCATGGGGAAAACGCGTTTTGGGACCCCCCTTTTTTCTCGGCCCCTGCTTGACGAATCCACCCGAGACTTTTAGGGTACAAGCGGAGCGGAGCGCCCCACCTATTTTGAAAATTTCACGAGGATTCGTCAACCGGCGCCAAAGTTATTCAAAATAGAATTTTCAGATTTCCTATGGAAACACGGTCCTAACTATAACTATCTACTGGCGACCGCCAGTAGATAATACACATATACATGGTATGCGTGTACATCTAGTTGATGCAATATTCTGAAATATTGATAGTTATTCTGTTACAAATTATGTGGCGTGGCTTCCATTAACTCCATATAACGTTTTGATTTTTTTAGTGCAGTGTAGACAAAATAATTTTGAGCTTTCTTGTGTTTATATGATTATGTAAATTTGTGTTGAAAAAGCTTTGTGTGTTTTCCCAAGCTGTTGGCTTAATGCAAACATTTCTAAGAACTGACTGCCTTAAATTAATAATGTATGAAACAAAAGTAGTTTAGACATTTGAAATGCTCATTCTACTTTCTAATATTTGCAGGAGTTTTTACAAGAAGGGAAACCAACGTCAGCAAGATGTGATGATATAGCAACGTTACAGAGTAAGGGATGTAAAGAATCAGAAATTGAACATCCCAGCGGTAGCCAAAAAATGCTTCAAAACAAACCATTGACAAACTGCAGAAAATACACTGCAGAAAAACTGAAGCCAGGTGACATCACTCAGATCCGACCTCAAAAGATGGAATTAAAACTTCGATCAGGTATAAAGATCTTTTGCATTTAAATGTATAAAACGGTGCAAAACAAATACTGTTTCTTTGCAGCACTCCGACTCTTCCAAACTTGCCTGGAAATATACTGATGCCCTACGTTCTTAATCAAAGACAGGAGTCTGCATCTTCAAATGGATCTGAATCCTCTCCAGATGAAGGAAGGTTGTCCGCTCTTTCACCTGATCGTATAGTTTGCCATCACATTGCCCTCCACACTTGGAAAGTATCTAGGGCCATATGTAGATAATTCCTATTTACCGATTCCTAAATACCGAATTTTACCGATTCGGTATTTATGAATCGGTAAATAGAATGTAGGTAAACATTCGGTAATTTTTACCAATTCGGTAATATTCGTTATTACCGATTCGGTATTTACCGAATCGGTAATAAGGAATACCTTCCCATTCATTCCTATGGGCCTGAAGGCCCATAGGTATGAATGGGAAGCCATTCACTATTACCGATTCGGTAAATACCGAATCGGTAATAGGGGGAGCATATTCAAGGGTGGCAGGATGTCACATTGACACCCTGTTGCACCCCTGAATCGTGCATGTGTGCACATGTGGCGCACATCTGCCACATGGCACCTTGAAAAAAGCAAATTATTGCTTTTTTAAAGGTATTCGGTATTTACCACCAACTTGTAGTTGGTGGTAAATAACGAATCCTGAATGCAAAAATGCACTCACTTGAGTGCCTCCTACATACCTTTTAAGGATTCGGTATTTTACAGATTCCTTAAAATAAGGATTCGGTATCTTACCGATTGCTTAAAATAAGGAATCGGTAAATTACCGAATCCTTAAAACCTGCCTCCTATATTAGAAAGGGCTAAATACCGGTCGGTAACGGGAAAATTACTGATTTTCGGCCGTTACCGACCGGTATTTACCTACCTACATATGGCCCCTAGTGACGGAAGCTCGCCACCAAATTCTCCATTAGGTCACAGTCCTGCAGCAAAATATAGGTCCAAACATTGCAGCAAATTGCTTTCCATATGTGAGGCGAAGGTTCCATCCCACATGTACATAGGTAATGAGCTCTCATTTATGATGGTCAAAGCTGTATTGTTATTAAATGTGCAGAAAAAGTGTATAGTAAGAAATTGTGAATTCTTCTTTTCTAAAGCAATCAGATACTTTTATTGTGTAATGGCCTCTGGATCTACTATCCTGAAATCTCTTCTGGGACGAAGGCTGTGCTGCCCCTTTCCTCATGTTGATATTGAGAAGGTCCATGTCAATATGAATAACGCTACATTCATGTATAGGAATGAAATCATATCTCTTTTGATGAATTCGCCCATTATGAACTCCTGGTCAACCCTGACTCAGAAGAACGTGGTTAGGCAGGCCATGAGATCCAGGCCAGAAGACACTGATTGACGGATCACAGGTGGGGTGGCATTTAGCTGGCAGACAAACACGTGAATAGGAAATCCCAGATCTATCCCAGATAGGCGCAGCGACACCACAGTGGTCCAGGGAGATTGGCCCCAATAAAGCACACATGGCCGGAGGAGTACTCGCGTTCCTGAAACATCTAAATATCATCATTTGCGTAGCATGGAGGATGTGGCAATCCTCTGGGAGAGCTTATACTTATGCATCTGTGGCACACAAAACGTTACAGAGAATCGATCTGTTCTGGCTCCGAACTGCGGATTCTCTCCTCTCTAGGCAGGTTCAGATCCTTCCTCGAGGCATCTGCAATCATGCTCCTCTTTTTGTGGAAATAGGACCTCTTCTGGGACCCCAATTGCCTATGTGCCGCCTTAATGCCTGGACCTCGTAGACTGTGACTGTACCGCATATGTAGAGTGTAGAGGAGAAAATCAGAGTCTTCTTCGAACTTAAAAGTAGTTCTATCACCTCACCCATAACACTGAGGGCAGCTAGTAAACCCACCCTTAGGGGTGTGATCAAAGGATACATTAGGGGCAAGGAAGCCCACCAACTGAAACATCATCATCATCAAAATACTCTATTTCGGTCACATGACCAACTGAAACAAGTAACAGATTTAGAGGCCCAGATCCTCTCGCTGGAACGACAGGTGCTCCGTCACCTGTCTGGGGAGATTGATCGCAAACTGAAGTTAGTGAGGTCTACCCTGCGACAGATTTCCCTGGAGGAAGCTAAGCGATGCTAGAGAGCGTCAACCCAACGGGTTTATGAACTTGGTGACAAATCGAGCAAGCTCCTGTATTGGCTAACCACAAGAGACACAACATCCAGGATTGTCCCATCCATCTGAGACTCTCAAGATGTCCTTCATGAGTTTATGCCTGAAAACATCTAAACCTTTGCTGACTGTTACCGAACCTTATATACGCGGCGCCTCTATCATCTCAAGAGCTCATGTCCCCACTATTGGATGAGATACCTTTGCCCTCAATCCCCTCATCTCTATCCCGAGACCTGGACCATCCGAACATGGCTGCAGAAATTAACAAGGCCATATCAGACCTGAATCCAGGTAAAACATCCGGCCAGATTGGTTTCAGATCGAGTTTCTGAAACACTATCGATCACTATCGATCCCTCTCGCTCCCCCACCTCTTGGCTCTCTATCCTGAGGTGGCAGAGCGTGGTTCAATCCCTCCCAAATTGGATGTCACACCCCTTGTTGTATTACCTAAAGTAGATCTGTCTGCGACATGTACTCCTTGTATAGGTCTATCTCCCTTATAAATACTGATATCAAGGTATATTGTAAGGTCCTGGCTACTCGGCTGAGTCAGGCCCTACGACACTTAGTCCACAGGATCAATATGGGTTTATACCGGAAAGGAGTACCCGTCAATACATCCATAGAGTGCAAATTGCCCTCTCGCAGGCTCACCAGCTGCACAGCCTAGTGGCCTTACTCCTGATATATTTTAAGAAGGTCTTTGATACAGTTGCATGGACCTTCTTGGAGGTGGTACTGAAATGGGGTGGCTTTGGGTCCCTCTCCTGTAAGCTCATTGCTCTCTTATACACAGCTCCCACTGCTCAAGTCTGAGTGAATGGGGTATTATTATCGCCTTTCCCAATATTCATGGGGCACCAGACAAGAATGTCTCCTGTTGCCACTATTCTTTGCTCTGGAAATTGAACCTCTGGCACACCTCATCAGATGCAAGGACATGAGGAGTGCATAGCTCTCTATGCAGACGATGTCCTATTGTTTCTTGGTGATCCCTAGTCATCAGGCCCAAGATTCCTTGAGATCTTTTGGCTCTATGGGGAGGCCTCAGGACTAGAGGTCAATATGGCCAAGTCCCAGTTAATACTGATTACAGGCGGACACTTTTGTTGTCCCACAATCCTGATATGCCATTGCTTGTCAAGTATTTAGGTATTCATATTTCCTGCCTCCCAGGCACTTCATTTTCAACCCCTTCAGGCGGCTTGACAAGAGACCTGCAGAGGTGGGGTTGTTTACCTCTAAATCCGTTGGGACGGATAGCTCTATTTAAAATGATGTGTCTTCCTTTCTTCTTGTATGTTCTTGCAAACTTCCCGCACCCAATCCCAAAAAGGTTGTTTCAGAACATGGCATCAAAGATCACCACCTTTTTCTTGGTCGGAGGTAGCCACCAATCCCAATATGACAGTGGACTGAGAATGACGGACCTCTATGGCTACTAGGCTACTACTTCGCGGCACAGCTTGCAACGATTAATTGGGGATGGGACAACCTTGCTTATCGGGCAGAGTTACACTTCATTCGGGCTGGATGGTCTCTTGGGTCTGCTATATGGATACCCGATTCCACAGTCTCTTCCTGACTACACTTGCGTAATGTTGCTTTGTTGGAGAGTGGTGCTCCGATTGTTCGGTTTGGATCGAAAACTCATCAGTTTAATGCCCTTGTGGCGTGACACGTGGCTACACCATGTATTGAGTTTAAGGGGATTCTTGTCCTAGGATAAAATAGGGATCACTTACCTGGGGGACATCTGCATTGGTAGTGCCCTGATTACCGAACTTTATATACGGCGGCACCTCTATCATCGCAAGAGCTCATGTCCCCTCTATTGGATGAGAGACCTTTGCCCTCGACCGAAGAAATTGAGAAGGCCATATCAGACCTAAATCCAGGTAAACCACCTGGCCCAGGTGGATATCGGATCAAGTTTCTGAAATGCTATCCCTGCACACAATTCTTCCTTCTACCTTCAACGGCGCCATGCATTATTGGTCCATGTCCCTATCAACGCAACGCTTCTGGAGTTTAACATCCTTAAAGCTAAGCTCCTAAAGGGAGCACTGCGAAAGGGTGCACTCTCTAAGATCTAGCTTTCATTAATCATTAACACTCCAAACCGATTCTCTGCCTTGCGACAAAAATGGAAGGTAAGGGTAGGGGGGCTGGCATAAGGCGTGTCTGGCCCCTAAAGAGCTGGCCATCCCTGCATGTCTTCGAATGAGCCAGCTTAATCATTTATATATGGCCTACCTGACCCCCAACCGATTGCAGCAAACTGTCTGAACACCCAAAGCTTGTTGTGCTCGATGCTCTCTGATTGGAGGAGATTTTTTCTACATGACATGGATCTGTCTGGCCGTGACCCCCAACTGGAACTCAATATGACGTGATCTCTCTTTGGTCATAGACCGGCTATAGAGCTTACACCCAGGATTGCCTTGCTGTGTCTGTTGGAGGAGGCTGGAGGGGTGGGGTTGGAGAGGATGTTTCTCAGATTAGCCACCCTGGTGGCCAAGAGAGACATAGCCCGGGAATGGAATTCACTGGAGCTCCCCTGCTGATGGGGTGGCAGAGAGGCATCAACTGATGTGTTCGACAGGAACAATCAATTTCTGAGGCAAGAGGTTGCCCCCAGAAGCATGACAAGATCTCGTGCAAATGGTGGACATATCATGGACAGGATGTGGGATTTCAATAATAATGTGTTTGCACTGCAGGTGTTTTCGAAGCTGGGTAGTGTGGTTTTGTTTTACTGTCTACTGCTACCACTGAAAATTAATAAAACTGTGGTTATCAAAAAAAGATTATCATTTGCATCTGAAATCTTTTTTCTTCTGCCTCTATGGAAATGTAGACCTGATTCATATTGGGATTCTGAGTATGATTAGAGAAAATGGGACACCCCATGTCCCACCTCTTTGCTGACTGCTTATGACAGTACTAAAGTGAGCTATTCTTGACAAAATCTCACAAATTTTCTGCCTCTTATATAGAACTTCAAAGAGTATGGTGTCTCCTTTATTGTGCTTGTCCCAAGTGGTGGTTTCTCTCCAATTACTGTTATCGTCAATTCCATGCCTGATATTTACATCTTAGATGGACAATGATGGACAATGACCGGGGCTTCTTTGGACAAACAGAAGGAAGCACCTGCTTTGTCACAGACTTCTCACTGATTTCAAAAGTCTGTCAGAGACTCAGACAGGTATTGAATTGCATTTTATGTACTCCAATCCCTGACGGGCCACTCATGTATCTTTCTCTTAATCTCGTCCAACTCCTTAAAAATGTGGTGTTTGACTGGAGACCACTTTTAATGTAGCTGAGCCCAACCTCCTGTCAACTGATGGCATATATGGCGTAGCGTTTGGTATTTTAATTTGATTGTTCTGGGCTTGTGCTTTCCACAAATCTTAAGCAGAGCATTCTTCTTGGTTCCTTGACAAAAACTGGTCATAGATACGGGCTTTGTTATTGCGAAGGAACCGATGATTGCATGCTAGTCCAAAGTTATATGGAGTTCTTTCAACAGCCTTGGACCATCAAGAATAAAGAACCTTGAAAAGATCAGATATTTGCCAAATTCTCTATGGGTTCTGCTCAGACTTTGACCTTTAAACCCACTGCCATCGCAATGTTGAAGAACTTCTGTTACCCCTTCCCAACAGAATTCTCTAAAGATTTTCTTCACTTGTACTTGAGACTGTAGTCCTGGCTGGGTAGTACTGCTACTGGGTGTTGTTGAGTAGTGGGTCCACATTGCAGACTTGTGGAGCACTGGTCTGTGCCAGCAGGGTTTCATTAGAAACTAGTGTGGTTTAACACCAACAATGAATTGGGAATAACAAGCTGATCTTTCCTGACCGGTGATAGCAAAATATGCTCAGCATGTTCAAGCGGAAAACTGCTATTACAGTTAATTAACTAGTTTATTTCAGCACACATATCAAAGGTTAATGCTACTGACTCTCCCTTACTGCTTAATATATCCATGATCCATCTATCCATGACAAAATATGCAGAAAAACTGAAAGGAAGATGTAATTGTACTTGTTCCATTGTGCTTTTCAACTGTCTTAAAATGTAGCTCTTACCATCCTCCCATTTCATGTAAGGGCATTTTTAACAGTCTACCGAGAGAATGAAGCTAATTAGATAATGTTGTAAGTATTGTGCATATTGATCATCGTAGCCTTATGTCACAGCATTTATTTTCAACCAGTTCTAGTTTAGGCAAACCTAATGTTTCATTCTAAAATTCATAGTTTGGCCTTTTCCCATTATAAGAATGGGTCTGCAAGCCCCACGATGAAGTACATAGATGGCTCTCCAAAAAGTGAGAAGTCGCTCAACTAACATGGACCCTCCTATCAACTATCTGGATATATCTATTTTTTAAAGCAGTTCTATATGTTCCATCACAGACTTGTTCTGTCCTTTAAGCATAAGGCGTCATGCAGAGCTCTCTTGAGATCCTTTGTTTCCTCATTCCCTGATATTCATATTATATGAGTCTCCTTGCTCAGGTGCATTTCTCCATATCCGTTGCTGTTGGATAATTGGACATTCAGCTGTACAATAATTTGTTAGACCGTTTTATGCAAGCAGGTATCGATACCCTGTCAATAATTGATGAGCAAACGCTAGGGGCAAAAGACTAAGGGCCACATGCATTAACGAGAAAACTGGTCGCAAACGGGCAGATTAGCAGAATCTGCCCCTTTGCGACCGGTATTTTTGCATTTGGGATGCATCATCCCAAAAGCAAAAATCACAATTTAAGGAATCTCTAAATTGCGATTGCATTTAAGGAATCCCAAATTGAGATTCCTTAAATGCAATGCATTAAAGTAAAAAAATTAGCGATTTTGCTAATAGGGGGAGCAAATTACCATGAAGTTGAACTTCATGGTAATTTGCAAAAACTTTGAAAAATGCACTTTTGTGCATTTTTCAAAGTTTCATGTTGCGCACACACATGCCCTTAGAGCATGTGTGTGTGCAACATATATGAACAGATCAATTTCAGGGGTGCAATAGGGTGTCATTTTGACACCCTTGCACCCTTGAAATTGCATGAGCAATTTGCGAGTACCTACTGGTACTCGCAATTTGCTCATGCAATCTCCAATTCATTCCTATGGGCCTGGAGGCCCATAGGAATGAATGGGACGGCATTCCTTAATTGCGACTCGCAATTTGCGAGTCGCAATTAAGGAATTTGTAGGAATCGCTATTTTTATAGCGATTCCTACATGCATAGGCTTTTGAAATTCCTTAATTGCGATTCCTTAAAAATCGCAATTAAGGAATCGCAAAAGTCTTTGTTGATGCATGTGCCAGTAAAAGACCCCAGGACAGTCCTATTCATCTTCCTTTTTAGTCTGGGACTCATAACTTCCAGATTACAAGGGTACATCACAGACCTACTGGATTGTGTGTATAATTTTCAAGGGAGATCTCACTTTTGTCTCAAAGATCAACTTGTAGCAATCAGATGGAACTGACAAAATGTCTGGTTGCGGTAGACTTGCACTACTATATTGGGTTCTTTGAGAGCCTGCTATTAAAGCTATCAGAAAAGCTCACAATACAGTTTTCAAGTCGAGGATGATGCTGCCAATACGTGTTTGAACTTGAATTAACATGACAATGTCAAATCAGCTCTTAAAGCGCCAGCTGGAGTCTGCCGGAACCCTGAATCTCCTTTTTGACTGTATTATACCTATGCCTGTGGGAACATAAAGCATGGGAACCTGCTTAAGCAGGTAACCCGTTCCATCTCAGTAAGTAATCTCCAATGGTCAACTCTTGCATAGTCCAGAGTGGTTTGATTGGTCTCTGGGAAAGTAGGTTCCCTAATCCTGGAATGCTCTTGATTTGGGTCTGAGGGCAGACGTTTTAGGAAACTTCAAAGAACACAATAGTTTATATTGTCATTCAACGGAAGGATTTCTGTTGTCACAGTGACAGAAGAACGTTCGGGTGAGGTTTCCCTGTTATTGGTTTGGACTCCTAACTGTACCTGCTAAATTACTTTCTCTCTTCTGTGTAGATCAGAACTGAAGTGGTCATGAGACAACACATAGCAAAATTAATGAGTACTAGGCCTGGGCGGTAAACTTTTCTCCGTTTGCGGAGTTTGCGGAGTTTTCTGCACTCCGCGGAGCTCGTGGAGTGCAGAAAACTCCGCTTCATGATGTGCAGCGGGGTTTTCTTCCCTGCTGGCGATCGTGAACAGTAAGTTTGCGAGCTAGAGCTGCCGTTTAGGAAGAATTTCTACCCGAGCGGCAGGAATACCAGCACAAACTGCAGTTCGCACTGCACTCAACCACTCGCAGAACTTCGCTGAGTTTTTTTGTAACTTCGCGGAGTTCCGCATAGCAAAACCCCTTGCATTAGAAGTGAAGGATTTTTTTTAATTTGCTTATCTATTTATTTATGTATTTTTTTTAATGCATTAGGCAGGTGGAAAATAGTTTCGCAAGCACCTTCCGTGAATTATTTAATTTAAAAAAAAGTGAAGAGCACGCAGAATGCCTGCAGCACAAGAATCCTTTGTAATGTATTCCGGGCAGTGTATTTCCTTAATGTAAATACATTAAGGTTAATTCATTGGACTGTCCCTCAAAGTGTGCTGTGCGTTTTTCTCCTCCTGCAAAACAAACCTTACCTTAATCGGAAACAACCCCATAATCTGTTGTGCATGTAAGAAAAAAAGTGTAACTTTTGCCTGTTGCAAAATTCACTCGAATATTTTTACCAACGCTACCTTGCACGATTTCACCAATTTTCAGATTTGGATTGATATGAGTTTTCGTGTTTAAAATACTTGCACTTAACTTTTTTTTTACATTTTAAATTAAAAGGTGCAGTGCCTTTTTCTCTCCGTGAAAGTAAAGGCCTTTCAGTATTTTGTTTCCTATGTTTGTTTGATTTTGTTTTTCTTTAACTAGGAGAACCACAAACATTTACTTTAAAATTCAAAAGAGCTGAAGAATACCCAATTGATCTGTATTTCCTGATGGACTTGTCGTTTTCGATGAATGATTATTTAGAGAACATGAAAAGTCTTGGAACTGCTCTCGTGAGTGAAATGAAGAAAATTACCTCAGATTTTAGAATTGGTGAGTGTTGATGCAGGCAATTTTGGTTAATAGCAAACTGCTGTCTATGCTTCACATAGTCTAGGATTTGTAATGTCATTCAAGGTTAAATTGTGCAGATGTTATCTTAACCTTTCTGAATGTTTTGTAATCTCACAGAGATATGGAGTTTAACCCTTAACATTTAGTCCTAAAAATTAGAAACGTGGCTTGCCTCTACTTCAACAATCAAGTCAAAAGCTTAGGGGCTGCCTTGTACTCATTGAGGGAGTATGTAATGACAACACAACATAGCCTCTTCTAAATTGATTGACTGAATGCACAGTTCCTAATTATTTCAGAAAATATAAAACCTAGGCTTCCTTCACAACAGACCGAACTCCATTCAATAAACCTAAAGCTGCTAACAGTGTTCAAAACTGGTTTAACAAAAAAGTACAAAAATGGAACTTAATTGGTTGGTAAATTCCGAGTTTTATCAAAAATACTGGCATAAAGATGTGCATAAATATTCAAATTATGGCAGTTAGCAAATCTTCAGACGTACAAGTGGCGCAGAATTATAGCAAAGTGTGCAAAAAAAGTATGCAAGTTTTTCTCCTCTATAAAGTGGTAAAGAATAAATGTAGTATTTAAAGATAAATAAAGTCGCATCTCACAGCCTGTAATTGTCAACGTTTTTCCCCTGTCTGCTGCATCGGGGTCTAATTTAGCCCGGGAAGTTTTAGCACATTTTGTATTTCGAAAAAACAAATGGATTCAGATATCCTTCAGCAGCAAAATGAAAGGGGCATAGCAACCAATTAGAGAGTGAATACATGTTCAAATTAACAAATCAGAGCACTGCTCTAACAGATCCCTACTAGCGGATGGTGTTTTGAGTGTCCAATAGCGGTGTGGAATGCAGAGCAGAGAGTATTTGTTGTCATTATACATATTGTGTCATTTTACAGCGTATTTTATTTTAATCTGCAGTGCAAACTCATTATTCTGTTTCCAAGTAGGAAGGTACCCAAGTGGCATCAACAGGTTACCTTTCAACTTCCTGTCTTGGCTTCTTGTACCTGCTTTTTCGCACCCTATTTTGTACGGCCGATTTACATACATACTTCTTGTACAGTGGAGTCTGGAACAGGTTTAGGGATGTGTCTCAGTGCAGTATTCCGAATTTAGCTCTGTTGGCATAAGTGTGCTAATTGGTCATCCATACCAGATCATTTCTAGGTCACGCATGCGCTGAATAGGAGACCTTTAGCCGTCATGCAGCTCTTTTTCAAAGAACATTCTCGTGCTTGGGGCGGCATACGCCTTGCGGGAGTGCGCAGCCGCGCGCCACAAGCACGAGTATGTGCTTTGAAAAAGAGCAGACTTCTCTCCCCAGCGCGTGCGCACCACTCGCGGGTGCACCCCTCCGCCTCTCTCTCCCCCTGCAGCCTGCAAGTACAAGCAACTTGCTCATAGTGTCAATCAAGTTACCTGCCTTTCCCACGCCACATCACGGCACCCAATGAAACAACCGTTCGTTCCCTTAGCCCGCCTACCCATCGGCCAACAGCCTCTGCTGATAGACTACGCGCGGTGCCCTTCAACAGCAGAGTCATGGCGTCACTTGTTTTCAGGATGGGGCTTGCAAGTCGCAGGAGCTTCTCGTGAGTTTTAATATTTGACTGACAATTGTGGGCGGAAGTGATGCTTTACTTTACCCCTGATATTGGCCTCGCCTCTCATACTGTTAAATCTGCGAAATACTGTTAAAGTGCACAGGGTCGCAGTGTAAAAGCAGTTTACGACAATCTGTTTACACTGTACAGTGCTTCAAGGGGCATGGTTCTAGTTCGCGCTCCTCTACCCTACAGGCCGGGCTACGGCTCACGCAGGCTTCGTCAAAAGACCAATAGAATAACCTTTAATGTAGATGACCTGAAGCTGGTGTAATTTGCAGCAGCTGCACTCAGCACCACTCAGGGCCACCACAGCATCACGCATCACCTCCACAGCATCACTCAGCAGCACCACAGCATCACTCAGGAACACCACAGCATCACTCAGAGCCACCACAGCATCACGCAGCACCACCAAAGGATCACTCAGCGAAACCACAGCATCACTCAGCACCACCACAGCATTACTCAGGGCCACAACAGCATCACTCAGTGCCACAACAATATCACTCAGCACTACCACAGCTTCACTCAGCTCCACCACAGCATCACTCAGCGCCACCACAGCATCACTCCGTGTCACCACAGCATCACTCAGCGCCACCACAGGCTCACTCAGCGCCACCACAGGCTCACTCAGCACCACCACAGCATCACTCAGGGCCACAACAGGGCCACAACAGCATCACTCAGCACCACCACAGCATCACTCAGGGCCACCACAGCGTTACTCAGGGCCACCACAGCATCACTCAGTGCCAAAACAATATCACTCAGCACCACCACAGCATCACTCAGCACCACAACAGCATCACTCAGCACCACCACAGCATCACTCCGTGCCACCACAGCATCACCACAGCATCACTCAGTGCCACAACAATATCACTCAGCACCACAACAGCATCACTCAGCACCACCACAGTATCACTCAGCACCACCACAGCATCACTCCGCGCCACCACAGCATCACCACAGCATCACACAGTGCCACAACAATATCACTCAGCACCACCACATCATCACTCAGCACCACCACAGCATCACTCAGCGCCAACACAGCATCACTCAGCGCCACCATAGCATCACTCAGCGCCACCACAGCATCACTCAGCACCATCACAGCATCCCTCAGGGCCACCACAGCATCACTTAGGGCCGCCACAGCATCACTCAGTGCCACAACAATATCACTCAGAATAACCTTTAATGTAGATGACCTGAAGCTGGTGTAATTTGCAGCAGCTGCACTCAGCACCACTCAGGGCCACCACAGCATCACGCATCACCACCACAGCATCACTCAGCAGCACCACAGCATCACTCAGCAGCACGACAGCATCACTCAGGAACACCACAGCATCACTCAGGGCCACCACAGCATCACTCAGCACCACCACAGCATCACTCAGCGCCACCACAGCATCACTCAGCGCCACCACAGCATCACGCATCACCACCACAGCATCACTCAGCAGCACCACAGCATCACTCAGCAGCACCACAGCATCACTCAGGAACACCACAGCATCACCACAGCATCACTCAGTGCCACAACAATATCACTCAGCACCACCACAGTATCACTCAGCACCACCACAGCATCACTCAGCACCACCACAGCATCACTCAGCGTCACCACAGCATCACTCAGCGCCACCACAGCATCACTCAGGGTCACCACAGCATCACTCAGGGTCACCACAGCATCACTCAGCGCCACCACAGCATCACTCAGCGCCACCACAGCATTACTCAGTGCCACCAGAGCATCACTCAGGGCCACCACAGCATCACTCAGCACTACCACAGCATCACTCAGGGCCACCACAGCATTACTCAGGGCCACCACAGCATCACTCAGTGCCAAAACAATATCACTCAGCACCACCACAGCATCACTCAGCACCACAACAGCATCACTCAGCACCACCACAGCATCACTCCGCGCCACCACAGCATCACTCAGGGTCACCACAGCATCACTCAGCGCCACCACAGCATCACTCCGTGTCACCACAGCATCACTCCGTGTCACCACAGCATCACTCAGTGCCACCACAGCATCACTCAGCGCCACCACAGGCTCACTCAGCACCACCACAGCATCACTCAAGGCCACCACAGCATCACTCAGCACCACCACAGCATCACTCAGGGCCACCACAGCATTACTCAGGGCCACCACAGCATCACTCAGTGCCAAAACAATATCACTCAGCACCACCACAGCATCACTCAGCACCACAACAGCATCACTCAGCACCACCACAGCATCACTCTGCGCCACCACAGCATCACCACAGCATCACTCAGCGAAACCACAGCATCACTCAGCACCACCACAGCATTACTCAGGGCCACAACAGCATCACTCAGTGCCACAACAATATCACTCAGCACTACCACAGCATCACTCAGCGCCACCACAGCATCACTCAGCGCCACCACAGCATCACTCCGTGTCACCACAGCATCACTCAGCGCCACCACAGCATCACTCAGTGCCACCACAGGCTCACTCAGCACCACCACAGCATCACTCAGGGCCACCACAGCATCACTCAGCACCACCACAGCATCACTCAGGGCCACCACAGCATTACTCAGGGCCACCACAGCATCACTCAGTGCCAAAACAATATCACTCAGCACCACCACAGCATCACTCAGCACCACAACAGCATCACTCAGCACCACCACCGCATCACTCCGCGCCACCACAGCATCACCACAGCATCACTCAGTGCCACAACAATATCACTCAGCACCACAACAGCATCACTCAGCACCACCACAGCATCACTCAGCACCACAACAGCATCACTCCGCGCCACCACAGCATCACCACAGCATCACACAGTGCCACAACAATATCACTCAGCACCACCACAGCATCACTCAGCATCACCACAGCATCACTCAGCGCCACCATAGCATCACTCAGCGCCACCACAGCATCACTCAGCACCATCACAGCATCCCTCAGGGCCACCACAGCATCACTTAGGGCCGCCACAGCATCACTCAGTGCCACAACAATATCACTCAGCACCACCACAGCATCACTCAGCACCACCACAGCATCACTCAGCACCACCACAGCATCACGCAGAGCCACCACACCATCACTCAGCGCCACCACAGCATCACTCAGCATCACCATAGCATCACTCAGCACCACCACAGCATCACTCAGCAGCACCACAGCATCACTCAGCAGCACCACAGCATCACTCAGGAACACCACAGCATCACCACAGCATCACTCAGTGCCACAACAATATCACTCAGCACCACCACAGCATCACTCCGTGTCACCACAGCATCACTCAGCGCCACCACAGCATTACTCAGTGCCACCAGAGCATCACTCAGGGTTGCCACAGCATCACTCAGCACCACCACAGCATCACTCAGGGCCACCACAGCATCACTCAGGGCCACCACAGCATCACTCAGGGCCACAACAATATCACTCAGCACCATCACAGCATCACTCAGTGTCACCACAGCATCACTCAGCGCCACCACAGCATCACTCAGGAACACCACAGCATCACTCAGCGCCACCACAGCATCACTCCGTGTCACCACATCATCACTCAGCGCCACCACAGCATCACTCAGTGCCACCACAGGCTCACTCAGCACCACCACAGCATCACTCAGGGCCACCACAGCATCACTCAGCACCACCACAGCATCACTCAGGGCCACCACAGCATTACTCAGGGCCACCACAGCATCACTCAGTGCCAAAACAATATCACTCAGCACCACCACAGCATCACTCAGCACCACAACAGCATCACTCAGCACCACCACCGCATCACTCCGCGCCACCACAGCATCACCACAGCATCACTCAGTGCCACAACAATATCACTCAGCACCACAACAGCATCACTCAGCACCACCACAGCATCACTCAGCACCACAACAGCATCACTCCGCGCCACCACAGCATCACCACAGCATCACACAGTGCCACAACAATATCACTCAGCACCACCACAGCATCACTCAGCACCACCACAGCATCACTCAGCGCCACCATAGCATCACTCAGCGCCACCACAGCATCACTCAGCACCATCACAGCATCCCTCAGGGCCACCACAGCATCACTTAGGGCCGCCACAGCATCACTCAGTGCCACAACAATATCACTCAGCACCACCACAGCATCACTCAGCACCACCACAGCATCACTCAGCACCACCACAGCATCACGCAGAGCCACCACACCATCACTCAGCACCACCACAGCATCACTCAGCATCACCATAGCATCACTCAGCACCACCACAGCATCACTCAGCAGCACCACAGCATCACTCAGCAGCACCACAGCATCACTCAGGAACACCACAGCATCACCACAGCATCACTCAGTGCCACAACAATATCACTCAGCACCACCACAGCATCACTCCGTGTCACCACAGCATCACTCAGCGCCACCACAGCATTACTCAGTGCCACCAGAGCATCACTCAGGGTTGCCACAGCATCACTCAGCACCACCACAGCATCACTCAGGGCCACCACAGCATCACTCAGGGCCACCACAGCATCACTCAGGGCCACAACAATATCACTCAGCACCATCACAGCATCACTCAGTGTCACCACAGCATCACTCAGCGCCACCACAGCATCACTCAGGAACACCACAGCATCACTCAGCACCACCACAGCATCACTCAGCGCCACCACAGAATCACTCAGCACCACCACAGCATCACTCAGTGCCACAAAAATATCACTCAGCAGCACCACAGCATCACTCAGCACCACATCAGTATCACTCAGCATCGCCTTTTCACTAGTATACCACCACATCATCATCACTCAGCAAGACCTGAGTATCATTCAGCATCACCTCAGCATCGTCTCCGCACCAGTCACCAGTCACCACCACCACCACCACTACCACCTCAGCATCACTCAGCACCACCTCAGCCTGCTCTCGGAATCTGGCATTTGTTGATTCTCCCCTAGCGTCTATCCGCTCTTAGTGTTATAATACAGGTACTAATTCCCAACCTTCACCCACCGATTATTTATGCCCCCTCAAAAAAAAGCTTTAACAAACAACCATTGAAATAGGCAGAAACAAGTTGCCAGCATTGCAAGAAAAAAAGAAAACTGAGGAAATGTTTTATTGTAAATACTTTTTTTAATATGGTCGTTCAGTTGTACATAATACCTTCTTGGTCATATATAAGGTAACAAAAATGCTTCTGACTCTTTTTTATTATAACTTATCAGCATGCTGCACAGCAGCCACACTTCTCTACAGCACAGCTTGAGGACATTGGCAAAGTCAATAGCTCTGGCGAAACACTTATAAGGCCCCAAAGGCGAGACCTATTGGCTATGCCAATGCTTGTTCTTATTATTTGTCTGATAACTGAAATGGGTGCTTGCTAAGATAGATTTCCTTCATTACTGAGTAGCTATGTTAATGAGGAAGAAAATATGAGAAATAATAATGTAATTTGGTCATTAAATCTTCTTATAGATCTCAGATATAGAATAATTAAGCGACAGTCGGGGGACCCGAAATGTTTAGTAATTGTTTTGTAGCTTTCCAATTTCATTAGAGCAGCAACTCATATTTTGGGGTTAGTGAGGTCAGAAATTCTTATAATTCATGGCACCTTCCCAGCATCGCTGGTTTCCATTTTTCACTACCACAAGGATCCTACGGATCATCATAAGCCTTTTTTCTGGAGTTTGTTTGCTAGGGTTCTCTCATTTTTATTTTTTTTAAATATTTGTTTATTGGGATTTTACATTTCGTATTACTTATTGACATCTTTACATTATTACAATGTATTGACACACAATTACAGTTGGGTGTGGAGTAATTGTAATCATAAGCATACACATTGTTACTGATGCACAACCATTATAATCGTTAGACATTAGAGAGAAACATTTGGGATGGGGCCCTCCAGTTGATTTGTGCTTTTCAGCGGTAGCGTCTCATGTTCTGGTTGAGTTTGCCATCGGTGGGAGGGTTCACTCATTGTTTTGTTGGTTTTGAACTGGTCTGCTGTTTCAACCTTTGTGCACCCCACTTTGTTTTACTTCATTAGCTTATTGATGGTTGTGCCTTTCCTCCTTGGAGGTCCGATTTAAAAAAAATATATTTATTAATATTTTGCTTCCGATTATATGTGCAATTGATACCTTCTTTAGACACACTCTCTAAACCTTAAGGAAAATGCTGATTCCATTCTAAATGTAGGAATCATTGACTTGTGTCAAGTGCAATGTATTGATTTTTCTTTTTTTCTGGAATTCCACTAGGAGTATGGAACTCTGCAAATTACAGATTTCCGGCCCCATTCCCTGCCCCCATTCCCTGCCACCATTCCCTGCCCCCACACGTAGTCTAGTGTGGTCAATCAGCTGAAGTGTAAATGACAGTAAAGTGCAGAATAGCTTTTGTTTCTCCTTGAGGAAAAAATATCCACATGGCGAGACCATTTGACTTGACTTTTTGAGTGCAACCTTTTCATTCCAACCCTGGTAAACCACATTTTTCAGAAATAAGTTTGTGTTTATTCTCAGGATGCAAAACAATCCGAAAACCTTTTTAAAGCATATTGCATAGCACTTTGCGGGAAGCATAATTTGTACTGCTGTTGAATGATTAGGAGTTGGTGTCTGCTTTAGTGGATGTTTAGGGATTAGGATAGTTTGCATATGTGTGTAAGGGATAAGAGTGGGTAATTCGGGTTGAAGATAAAGCACAGTTACCCTAGTAGAAGTTACCAAACCTAAGACGAGGGGTCGCTACAAACGCGGCTTGGGTAACCTGTGCTGTTTATAAAGCAAACTGAAAACCACATACACCTAAACCACTAATTTAAATACATGATTTGCTTAGCTTGTAATTAAATTCAATCTTTTTGATGTGCAATATAATTGTATGGGTAATCAATGAGTATCTCAATAAGTATCTGAAAGAGGAGCTGTATAAGTTGCTTGCCTGTTTATATAATCAAATGTAGGGCCTTCAGTAAAAATCTACTCATTAAAACATAAGGTTTATGGAAACTGATTGGAGAGCTGGTGGGCAGCCAGCTTGCATGCAGCCTTTGTAAATATTAGATCATTTCAGATCGTGTTCCCAATATATTAAGCTCTGCTCTATTATCTTTATTTTTTAGGTT
Organism: Triturus cristatus; assembly: GCF_964204655.1. NCBI lineage: Eukaryota > Metazoa > Chordata > Amphibia > Caudata > Salamandridae > Triturus > Triturus cristatus. Next base: position 450,690,340 of record NC_140593.1, on the reverse strand, counting down.
TTGGTTCATTGGTGGAGGAACATGTGATGCCTTCCATCAGTACCGCCACTGCTAAGCTCCTGGACCTTTGCACTGATGACCAAAACTGTACTAGCTTGACCTTCAAAAATGTGCTTAATCTTACGAGCGATGGCAGTCTGTTCAATGAGCTTGTAGGAAAACAGCACATTTCTGGCAATCTGGTTTCTCCTAAAGGTGGATTTGATGCCATAATGGAGGTTGCTGTTTGTGGTGTAAGTAACATTTTCCATTAATATTTTATGATCAAAGGTTACAGAATCACAATTTAAATGCATCAGTTGCTTTCTTTGACTAATTTAAGCAATTCTAAAAATCTCTTTAGGCAGCAGCTCACTAGAGATGTTTTATTAGTCTTGCTCGTGACATTAGCCATACTATTTCCTTCCTCTCAAATTACATATGGATTGGATTGGGTAGCTATAGCATGTTTTGGCTCAGGATTCCTGAAATTGTTTTTTATCAAAGTTGCAGCTTTGGAAGTGGTCAGACCATCATGGGCTCACGTTAAACCACGCATGTGTGGGTGTACAGCAGAGTAGGAAAATACACTTCTTTGGTAAAGCAAATTTAATCTAGCAAGGTAACTCCTTTATGACACATTCTAAAATGCCTTGATCCTAGCAGCATTCTGTAGATGAATCATAAGAAAATTCTTGGTCCAACTGACTAGTGCTATTGAGTCTTGGTGAGAAGCATTTTAATTTCCAGCATTTAGTAGGGAATGGGAGAAAAGTGAATTCCATCGATTTTAGTTCACATGACGAGATAAACATCAGGGCCAGCTAGGTTTAAAGACCATAGCTCAGTCCTTCAAAATTGTAGGGCTCTAAGAATATCTGTTCACTACATAAGCTGATACTTTTTAATTTCTAGCTATAAGAATGCTCCAAAACAACCGCTTAAAAGTGCAGGTCTTCTTGGATTACTTGCTAAAAGAGAGAATTCTAATCATTATTCTGCCAAGTTGTGGATTCAGAACAGGAAAAAGTGGACAATCCTGGTAAAGTGGAAAAATACAGAATCAAAACTATACATTGAAAGTTATTTTTGAGTTTTAGAAATGTTGCCATCTCAGTTCAAAACACCTCCATAACAATACAACTTTTGAAAAAAAAATCTACCTTGTTAAATTTCATGAATTGCTTTTGATATCATCTGAACAGACCAGCTAATTGTTCTTTGCTTCCCCTTTAACAAGGAAAAACCATATACATTCACTGGCAAAATATAACACTATTTGCAGTCTTACAGGAATATTTGGTCACCCCAGCTCATCTGCCACAAGAGTCGAGGTTCTCAGTGTTATACAATTTTGTAATATCAGTCCTGGTTTGTTGATGCATTCTTTCTCACAAATAATTGCCCTGAAAATGAGTTGAGGGAAAATTCTGATCCCTGTGCAAATAGGGACTTGTTCAGTGACTTGAACTCCGAGTTTTGCTATACTTATTGTGCCTTAGCTGTTTTCTCTTGACAGTTTTTGCCAGCTAAAAGCTGGTGAAATTTAAAAGGTGAAAAAGCCTTGCAAAAAGTCAAAAGTGTAAATATTGGTGCAGTGAATACCAAATATGCATGTTATGGCTCATTACTCAGTCCACAGGCCCGATGAGGGACATGCCCAGATGATGAAGCATGACACCTTTCGGAGTGTGGGAGGGCACTTGCTCCTATTGGAGCATATTCCACTGACTTGATATTTCACTAGTACTTTACCCTTGTCTAAGAAACTGCACACTCCTGTATTTCAGATACCTCACTATGATAACATACAGAGCTAAACCAAAAAAATATGTTTATACCACACTTTGGCATTTTTCATAGAGGTAGCCTATTGTTCCTATTTTTTGTGCTTTCACCCTGCTTTCAGTTTGTGATGCAACACAGTGTGAAACCCATGGGTAAGTAGCGAAAATTACTAATTTAGCAATGGGTCATATGTGTAGACCCCTCAAGGTTTTCTCAAAGAATAAAGAATTATTGAAAACAAGTATGAAAAACAGCTATTAGTAAAAATGTTTTCATCTGTAACTTTTTGTCAGGATTTTCAATTTACAAAAGCAATGTACCATTACGTTCGCTAGATCCTTTTGGTTGTGGGGATATATGGGTTTGTAGGTTCACCAAGAACCTGAGGTGCCCAGAGCCAACAACTAAGCTGCACCGTACAATGCTTTTTAATTGTTTACGGAGTACAGACAGATTTATATGGTGAAATATGTAGAGTGAAAAATAAGTATTAAGGCAACCTGTGTATTTTTTAAATGGTAACAAGATATGGAGTTTAGGAGCAGTGGTTGTTTGTACAACTCAGAATTTGTGGGTACTCGTACAAGCATATGATTTAGAGGTCAATGGGAAGCTCGCGAATCGACTCTCATTGAGAATGGTTTGATTTGTGTCTGTTGAAGGCACCAGGCCAAGTCACAAAAGTGGGGTAGCATTTTTATTGGGACAAGTGGGGAAACGCTGGGTTGTAGGAATTTTGTGGATTCCTGCTGATTCCGAAAGTTTACATCGCAGAAATGCAAGGTAAATGTGCAATTTTAGGCAGGGTTTGAGGTCTGCATGGCATTGTGGCTAAGAAAACGTTATGCGGTCCATGCGAGGCATACCACCTTGGACTCCCTGGGTGTCTAGTTCTCAGAAATGTCTGGGTTTGGTAGGTTTTCCTAGGTGGCAGCTGAACCTAGTCCGAAAGTGCAGACATTCAGCATAGAAGTAGGACACTTTGGGGACTTAGCTCAACTCTGCTATCCATATGTATTTAAAAAAATGCCCAAAGTAAAAATGCTCTTTCTTGTAAAAAAACAATATGGGGATGTTTTAGTCCCCAGGGGGCAGAAAGAGTGTTAGGGGTCATATTGGAGGTGGAGGCCAGTCCCGATGTATGAGCCTGTAGCAATAAAAATCTCCCTTGTGTCCAGTGGGCTTTGGAGTTAAGGACTTTTTATCTGCCCCCTTGGGAGGGGCAGAAAGACTGTTGTATCCTTTGAGAGGTGGGATTAGGCCCAAAGCCTAGGCAGGCCACTCCCACTCATTTCTCCACAAACAAATCAGCCCTGGTGTCTAGTAGGCTTTCTGCACCTCATTGGGGGCAGATAGGGGGTAACAACCTCCAATATACCCCTGAGGGGGCAAAAAAAGTCATTTGGGCCCGAGGGTAGGAGAAGCATTGGCCCAATGCCTAGGGGGGCTGGGGGCGTCCCCCTCCAAATATTATCCTTGGTGGGGATAAAAAAACCCTGGTGTCTAGTTGCCTTTCTGACTTCCCGGGGAGGCAGATTGGAGGTAAGAACCTCCAATCTGTCCCTAGGGAGAGAGAGCAGGGGGGAGACAGAAGGACTTATGGACCTGGGTGAGGGGGGCACTAGCCCATTGCCAGGGGACCGCTCCTCCTCCAAATATAATCCTAGGTGGTTTAGAGGGCTATCTGTTCCCGCCAGGGGCAGATGGGAGGAAAACACCTTATATGCCCCAACTATTTGATTGCCTATCATCGCCAAAGCAGTGGGTGAAGTGAAAACTAACGGCGGCAAACTGCAGCACACACCCCTGGGTATTTTGGGCAGGGTAGCCTCAGGCTCTGTGAGGCACACACTTGGTTGCAGCCCACCAGCAACCGCGAGCCTGCAGCCATGCCCAGACCAGATTGAACTTCAGCAGTAACATTGCAAGCAGCTGATCACGCACTTACAAACAAATTGTACTTAACACACTGTTTTTTGACTTACTTAAGCTTGCAAGGCCGTGAGCTGTGGCGATGGGTTAATTACTGCGGGGGCAGGCTGGCCAGGCCGAAGTCCAGTCCTGGCCTGCAATGTCACTCTTGCTGCAATTCGAGGTAGGGTGACGGACATCATGATTAAGAATTAAAATTTACTGCAGCCATACGGCGGTGAGCCGAGCAGCACTGCCATGATTTGCCGCAACAATCAGCCACTCACAAACTGCAGCAGCCAGCTCCGGCAGCACTAGCAGAACGTGACATCTGACCCTGTATCACACAACCTCCTGAATTGGCTAATGATGTTGCAGCCATTGGGACGACCTCACCACGTGACATCAGTCAAAGAGTGGAAGAGGTGTGACGCAGCGGCCAGGGCGCCTGACTCCGGACCACGGGGAACACGGTTCGATCCCCGGTGCCGGCGGCAGGTTAGTCCAGCATCATGGGGCTCTGAACAATATCTCACCTAATCTTCCCGATGGCCCCCAGCGCCTTGACACCCTTGGGTATTTGTGCGCTTTACAAATACTGCATTTCATTTTAAGGCAGCGCTAATGGCTTGACAGCTGAAGCGATATGCCAGTAGTGTGTGGCAATGCATTTTCAGTGCGGTGATGCGGAGCACCACACTGAAACGCATAAGTCTAATGCCCGATACGTAGTACTTGGCAGGACTGGGGCAGGGTGCTTAGTTCTAAGTGTGTGGGTACCCCTACATGAGCAGAGGTACCCCTACAGACCCCAGACTCCATTTTCTGGGCCTTTTAAGTGTAGGACAGTCATTATAAGGTTTGGAGTGGACACTGGTAAGTCGAGATGTCTAACTACATAATGGCTGCCCCGAACCTGGTCATGTTGGTATCAAACATGTTGAAATCATGAAACTACACTGATTCCATTAATAGTTGCATGATACCATGTACTGGGGGGCTCCATAGAGGACCACCCAATACCTACTTGTGTAGCCTTACAGGGTCTGACTGCTAGCCCATGCTGCTGCCGACCCTAGACAGTGTTCTGCCCCCTGCTGATGAGCTTCGCTTGGGCAGGGGAAGCTGAACAAAGGATTTCCTGTGAAGGAGAGGTATGACCCCCTCTCCTTTAGAATTAGGTAGAGTGAGGGCACTTCCGAGTGCCACCAGACTTCATTGAAGGGCACATTTGGTGCCCTACATGCATAAACCAGTTTTGCCCAGTTCCGGAGCCCTTACCTCCCGCTCAGGTGCGAAACTACACAAAGGACTGGGGAGTGACCACTCCAGCTTCTTCCTAGGGAGGTGCCCAAAGCTCCTCCAGTTGGCCACTTTATTCTGCCATGTTTAATCTTGGCCCCTGGGAGCATCTGACTGGCTATGACAGCTGAGTAGCACCAGAGAAGATGTCCTTCCCCTTTTTTGGGTTACTTAAGGGCTCCCCTGAGGGTGGTCCTTAGATTCTTCCCAACAACAACTTCTGGATCTGACTGCCATCATCTGAAGATTGTTCAAAGACTCTTCTGGTGGTGGACACTGGAACTCTGCTGTTCTTCAAGCCAGGACCCATGACAAGACTGCAACTGGTAGGAAGAATCCTGCTGCATCTTCGTCCCCGTGCTTTTCCAAAGATCTGCAACTCCATGGCCGTGCATCCTCCAAGTTACCAAGGACTTAGCCTGCATCCAAGCCTGAAGGAATCTCCCTTGAAGTGAAGGAGTCACTTCCCTGCATCTGCAGGCACTTCAACGTCGACAACCGGTTTGCTGAGCCTGTTGTCCCATGGACATCGCCTGGCTCTGCAACACATGTGGAGATTCTCACTAGAGGCCTGATCAATCTTCTCTGCAAGTTGTGGGACTGCAATCCCTCTCTAGCCAACGTGGATCGCCTCCCTGTGCACCGCATCTGTTTGTCATTACCAAGGCTTGTTGGGTTTCTTCACCGAAGATCTTCAGGCTCCAAGTAGCCCCTGCCTCCAGCACTACGCAGATCCAAGCACGTCGTCGTGCCAGCATCCTTAGCATTGTGGGCCTTCATCTCCTGTGGGCTGCCGGGGTTTCCTTGTGGCCTCCTGTGCCTGCTGCCAGAGGGTCCTTGAGGGGGCTCCACCTATTCCTGCTGGCTCTCCATCGTGTTGAGGGCCGGTCCTGACTTACCTTTGCTGGGTTAGTCCCTCAGACCTTGCTGGTCTGCAGCTAAGCATCTTCTCCTATGAACCGTTGTTCGCGTTTGCCAAGGCTTGGTGGTGGTCATGCTGGCCACTGACCTTCCTGCACTCGTCGACCAGTGTGGGACAGCTCGTGAAAGGCTCCTAGGCTCCTGCAATGTCGCCTGGTCTCCACAGCTGCTGTGTCTTCTACTTCAAACCACACCAAGAACCTTCAACCAGGGCTGGTATTGTGCTCCTGTGCGTCCTAGTCACCTCCGGGTGGTTTGGAATCTTTCCCCTCTGCTTTCAGGTTCTTCTCCTCTGGATTCTTCATCCTGGTTCCACTGGCCTGGTCCACGAGATGCAGCAGCTTCTGTACTTCCACGATCCTCCAATGGCTACTATGGAGGTTTCCAACACCACTTCACTCCTATGCACCTGGGCTTCCTGGTGCAGGTATGTGTATCTTCTTAGTTTCCACGACTGGGGTGGCTCTCCTTGATCTAAGTGTTCTCCTGTGTACTTTGGGAAGGGTCATGGAACTTTGGGCGCCTTGGGGTCCCTGGCTACTCACCTTGGGTGATTCCTTGCGTTCCCTGGGGTCCTCCAACCTTGGGTACTAGTCCCGTTTTGGTACTCACCTCGCATCCTACTATTTTAATATATGATTTGGCCCCACGCTTGGGCCCTATGTGTTTTCCCATGCTATTTAACTCTTTTCTAAGTATTCTTTGTGTGTAATTGATATTTCCAGGAATGCGATATGCCAAGTTAATGTCTAGTGTGTAGTAATAAATATAAAGTATTTTTCTACTCACCTGGTGTGGTTCTTTCTTGTGTGAAAAGCTCAGTGTCTGACTATAGTGGTACATGTAACTGCTTTACAACCTCCTGGATAAGCCTTAGCTGCTCTCTACAGCTTGCCCTTGGGAGCTTTGGTTTTCAGGGACCTGAACAATATTACTAAGAGTTGCCTGGACTCTGCACACAGTGCCTCACATTGGGTGGACACTATATACTGAGTCAGCCTCCTACAATCAGTGATGTCATAAATAATGTCTTAGAGCAAGTCATGAGTGATGTAATATGTAAGTTCCTAAGCAGTGCATAGCGGGTGCATGTTCTGCTAAGTATAACTGGTGAATTTCTGTGTTTTGTTTAGGTTTTGTTTAGTTCAAAACCGTTAGAAATGGGGGTCTCTAGTTGGCAAGGGTTTGCACCTTTGTCCAAGTAGGGACCGTTCTTCTTAGTCAGGGTAAGGGAGTTACATTCCTAAAATAACCCCTGCTCACCCTCTTGGTAGCTTGGCAAAAGCATGCAGGCTTATTTCAGAGGCTGTGTAAAGCATTTGCACATAAGCAACAGAAATACAATGAAAACACTACAAAAGATCACCACACCAGGTTAGAAAAAAATAAAATATTTTTATATATCCAAAACAAGACCAAAACGACAAAGATCCAACATACAGTACTTTAAAATTATGCACTTTGCAAGAATACTTTAAAAACACAGTCACTTGAGATCGGTAGCTCCGTCCGGTGCCACCGCAGTGCTGTAAACAACAGAATTCAACAGTTCCGTCTGACCACGCCGGTCAGGTGCGTCAACAGACTTGTAAACAGTACCTTTTGTGTTGCGGTGTGAAGCGGAGCGGTGCAGCGCGCGGTGCCTTCAAGTCGCAGTGCAGGTAGAGGCTCAGTGATGGCTGTCCAGCAGAGTCGGTGAGACCAGGGCTGCGGTGCGGAGTGAAGGCGGTGCTTGTTACGTTGCTGACAGATCATGGTTCAGGTGACAGAGCCGGTTGCGGGATGCTGGCGTTGGTCGGTCCGGACTGCGGTGTGGGACGGGGCGGTGCGTCATGTGACTTATGAGCGGTACGCCCAAGCCACGATGCGGTCACTGAAGTCGCTGTCAGCGTACAGCGACGGCATCGGTGAGACCAGGGCGGCGAAGTGAAGCGAGGTGGTGCCCACAGTTCACGGTGCAAGCAGCCGCTCGGTGTTGGCGGCATTGGTCGTCATCGTCGGTGAGACCAGGGTTGCAGTGCGAGATGCAGCTTTGCCCTCTGCGGTGCCTTCAGGACATGGAGCCAGCGATGGAGTCAGTGGCTGAGTCGGTTGCTTTTCCCTTCCGAGTGGCAACTGAAACAGCGGTACCCAGAGGTTGGTGAAGTCTTTGCAGTCCCTGAGACTTCAGAACAGGAGGCAAGCTCTACTTCAAGCCCTTGGAGATACTCAGCACAAGTAAAGAAAGTTCAGTCCAGTCATTTCACTGCCCAAGGCAGAAGCAGCAACTGCAGGCCAACCCAACAGAGCAACAACACGGCAAAGGGGCAGTACTCCTCCTGGCAGCTCTTCTTCTTGGTAGGTTCCTTGATTTCAGTGAGTTCTCAAGTTCTGGGGTCTGGGCCCCACTTTTTGTAGCACAAATGTATTTGTTCTCTGGTGGCAGAGAAACCTTTTGCCCAGCCAAAACCAGTTCTGTCCTCTCTGGTGCAGCTTCCTGGCAGGAGGTGGAGACAGCATTGTCCAAGGCAGACAGGGCCTATTCAGAGGCAAGGGAAATCTCCTCACACCTCTCTAAATGCAGACCAGGCCTATTCAGGTGCTAGTGAAAACTCCTCCCCCACTACTCTGAATGCAGCCCAGGTCTATTCAGCCCAGCCCTGACTCATTCAGGAAAGGCAGGACACACATCAATCCCGCCCCCCTCAGTGGCCGTCTGAGTGAATGCACATCCCCAGCCCCTGTCATTCCAAAGCCAGACAGTCAATCCACACACAGGATGGCTAAGCAAGAAAATACCCACTTTCTAAAAGTGGTCTTTTCAAACACACAACATAAAAATCATCTTTACTAAAATATGTATTTTTATATTCAGGCATACTAAACTCCACCTTTCTATCTTGTCCCAATGAGAAGTTATATTACAAGATGTAATAAATAAACTCCCAGTCTATCCTATGGGGCAGATAGCTTTTCAATAGTGAAAACCAAAATACACTGTATTTGACTATCAGGACATGTCACACACCTCAGTACATGTCCTACCTTTCACATACACTGCACCCTGCCCATGGGGCTGCCTTGGTCCTACCTTAGGGGTGTCTTACATTTAAGAAAAGGGAAGGTTAGGGCCTGGCAAGTGGGTGCACTTGCCAGTTCGACATGGCAGGAAAAACTGGGCGCATACACTGCAGTAGCAGGTCTGAGAATCTTTTTCAGGGCTGCTTGTGTGGGTGTCACAACCAGTGCTGCAGGCCCACCAGCAACATTTGATTTATTACAGGTCAGGGGCACACAGAGTGCACTATACTAGGGACTTAAAGGTAATCAAATAAGCCAAACATGGAAATACCAATCCATAAACACAATTTACCTGGAGAGCATGTGCACGTTAGCACTGGTAAAGTGCCTAGAGTCCTAAAACCAACAAAAACAGGGTGAAAAACAGGAGGCCAAAAAGCAAAAGGTCTGGGGGTAAACCCGCTGAAAAAGCCAAGTCTAACAAAAATGTTAATACCAACCCTCCACACGGCCTTTGGCCGTTCCAGGCAGGGGTTGCCACAGGACCTTATGTTTTTTAAAGGGGAGGGGGGCGTATTCTCCCCTCCCCAAGCCTTATTGGGCCCTGGAAACTCTATCCATGGGTCCATTTTTAACAAAATTTTAAAGAGAAGAGGGTGCTGTATGTCCCCCTCCCTGAGCCTTTTCCAGCCCGGGGACTCCATCCCCCAGGGGTACTACTAGATTTAATAGGTAGGGGGCAAAGTGACCACTGTCCCCGATTTTTTGTCCGGACGCGGCAGCTCGCCCCCACCCCTGAGCCTTTTCCAGTCCCGGGGACCCCATCCCCAGAGGCCTACTTTTCATAAAGGAGGGTGCCCATGTTTTTCCTGAATTCCTATGCCAGACATCTCCTTTTATTCAAATCAGCCCCTTGTATTCTGAAGAGCCCGAAGGTGACGATAATGTGTTAAGTATCTTCAACAATACATATGCAAAGCAACATCCAGAACCTTAAATGCACCTGGGATTGTGTGCCGTCTGGCAGATGCTAGTTTCAGACCTGCTGACATTCCCATTCACTGTTCTCATTTCATGAAGCAATTGAGTCTAGACAGTAAAGGAATCAAGCAGATCCTGTGATGCTCTTCCTGTGTGGGCATCTAAACCATTTAAGGTTGAAGCCCTTCGTTGTTACAAAAGCAGTCTACATGAATATGCTTACCTAAGCTATTAACAATACCAATTTGAGCATGATATAGCTAGCCCCTATAGCTTTAGGGGGGTAAAGCTTGCATGCTATGATAAGGGGTATTTGAACTTCTAAAAGTGAAATATATGTACATATGAAACACTAAGTCACCACTTATAGCACTCAAAACACTTTCTGACAAAAGGTAACTAAGAAGTACTTCAGTGTTAATGTTAATGTTTAAAAGATTTATAGAGCGCATGGCTACCCTAAGGCTTCCCAGCGCTAGGCAAGAGGACTAATGGAAGCAATAGCGAGAGAACAGGAGATTGGTTACAATCAGTGAACATCCAAGTTTTCAGTTTTTTCCTGAATGTTGCCTCTGAGGCTGTAAATCTGATCTCCCGCGGAAGTGAATTCCACAGCTTGGGCGCCAGGTGGGAAAAAGCTCTCCCCCCCCAGCTGGCCCTTTTGATTCTGGTAGTTTTTAGCAGGCGCTCAGAACCTGACCTCAGACATCTGATTGGAAGATGTAGACACACCAAATTCCTGATCTTCCTGGGCCCTTTATTGTTTATAGCTCTGTGGGTTAGGGAGAGTGCTTTGAACTTAATTCTCGCCTCGATCGGGAGCCAATGTAGGTTTCTGTGATGAACCAATGCTGATTCTTTCATAGGGATTTTACACAAGAGTCTAACCAATGCATTCTGGACTACCTGTAACTTGCTGATAATATATTTAGGTGAGCCTAAAAAGAGCGAGTCACCGTAGTCCAGCTGTGAGGTGACCAAGGAATGTATGACCGTTTTCCGTGGCTGTATAGGGATGAGCGCGAGGATCTTACGGAGCATTCTTAATAGTCCAAAGCAGGTGCCTGCCACCTTCCTTGCTTGGGTCTCCATAGTCAGCTCCTTATCCTTCCAGAAGCCAAGATTCTTAATGGCCGTACTGGGAACAGGGGCACTCCCTAAGCAGCGTGGTCAACTTACTTGAGGCCTGGGTTTCCCTGCATTACCCAAGACCATCAATTTGGTCTTGTCTCCGTTTAATTTCAACAGCTCCCAGTCATCCAATTAACTACTTGTTCCAGACAAAGAGTCAGCTGACCTGACTCCCCATTGGTCCTGGAGTCCAGTGACACCACCAGCTGTGTGTCGTCAGCATAGGAAATAACGGAGATACCATATTCCTGCACTATCTCAGCCAGCGGCTGCATATAAATATTAAACAATGTGGGGCTTAGTGACGAGCTGTGAGATACGCCGTAGGTCAGTGGCTTTCTGTCAGAAACGAGGTTGGCCTCTATGACTTGGAAAGACCTCTCCTCCAGGAAGGATCTTAACCATTCCAATGCTTTGCCCTGGATGCCTATTTCACTTAGTCTGTGTGCCAGCGAACCATAGTCAACCGTATCGAATGCTACACTTAGATCTTGCAGGAGTATCGCAGCTGGTCCCCCCCTGATCAAGAGTCATCTTTAATTCTTCAGTTACTGCTAGTAGGGCAGATTCCGTGCTGTACTGCGGGTGGAATCCCATCTGTGTAGGGTGTAACCGAAGATGATCTTCCAGAAATTGATACAAGATTTTATTAACATGCTTTTCCAGGATTTTGCTGTTAAATGGGAGCATTGATATTGACCAGCCATTCTCTGGTGAAGCTGCATCCAAGTTAGGTTTCTTTAGCAGAGCTTTGACTATTGCTTGTTTCCATGCCGCGGGGACTCTGCCTGTTTGAAGGGAAAGGTTTAGTATATCAACTATTGATGGCAGAAGGGCCTCCATGGTCTTTGCAAGGAAATGTAGGGGTGCCGGATCTAAAGGGGAGCCTGATCTAATCTCCTTGATAATCATTTGAGCCGTGTCAATGTCCAGATCTGGGAAATGGGATAGGGCAGGAGTTACGGCCACCTGATGGCCCAATTCTAGAATAGTAGCATTGTTCGATTTCCCCTGTAGGGAGCTATAGATATCTGCGACCTTTTATGAAAAAAGGTGGCTAGCGTGTTACATTTCTCCTTTGAGGCTTGGTGGTAAGAGGTGTGTTAGGGATTTTACCACTCTAAACAGCTCTTTAGAAAAATTCTGCGCCTGTATGATCTTTTTCTCAAAGAACCCTGCTTGAGCCTCTTTGATTTTCATATGGTAGGTTGGGAGAGGAGTTGGCGTAACGGCTAGGGCGGTCGACCTCGAATCTGGGGAACTGGGTTTGAGTCTTGGCAATGACGCTGAACATCCTGTGATTCTGGGCAAATTACTTAATCTCCCCATGCCTAACAAAAACAATTAATGTGCCCTCATGTAATGCAACTGGTGCTATGTAAAGCTCTCTGATACCCGATTCGGGTCAAGTCCGCACTATATAAAAGTCTGTAAAAACAACCAAAAAAAACGCTTGTCTATATTTCTCTTTGAGTCAGGGGTCAAAGGTCTTTCTCCAGTCCCTTTCCAATTTTTTACAACCTTTCTTCAGCAATGCTAGCTGATCATTGAACCAAGGAGACTTTTTGGTACGGTTGGTTGAATTTGAATTCGTAAGAGGGACGGCTTCCTCCAGTGACCAGAGGGCCCACCTATCCCAATTAGCATAAGTCAGCACATTGTTTATAATTATAATGCTCAAAATCCACGCCAAGTTTGGTTATTTAACGATTGACATACAAGAAGATGGACTTTAGCAACATGAGCTGGCAGCTGTGGGGGATGCAGAGGTATGGGACAGACAAGGGCAGGGCGAGGAATCTGTGGGCGACACGAGTGGAAAATGGCATTAGAACTCGAATGAGCAAAGAGACAAATAGCTGGGGGTGCCGCTGTCAATTACCATTTAAATGAAAAGATAACTTCATCAGGCGGCTGATATGAAATGTGTCAACATTGCCAATCCTCTTACAATCAAGGGAAAGTATATTTTCAGTGTCCAGTCTAAACGAAACCAGACAGCTAGGTATTTCCTATATTGCTATAAGGACATTGCACTACAGAGAGGGCACACTGTGGGGGACTTCAAAGACAGCATCTCTAGCGCCAGAGGAGGTGCCAACGAAACGCTCACTGCCCAAGCCCTTAAAAATGTGCTTGCTTCACCTGCAGCGCAGGACATTGCATTTAAGTGGGGGTACTTCAAAGACCAGCATTCCTAGTGCCAAAGGAGGCGCCAACAACACACCCACCTCTCCATCCCTAAAAAACTTGCCTGCTTCTCCCGCAACACAGGACATTGCACTACAGTGTGGGCACACTGTGGGCTACTTCAACAACCAAAATCTCTAGCACCAGAGGAGGTCCCAATGACAAGCTCACCGCCCCAGCCCTAAAAATGTGCCTACTTCTCCCAGAGCACGGAACATTGCTCTATAGTGGGGGCATGCTATGGGGTACTTAAACAACCTGCATCCCTAGCACCATAGGAGGTGCCAACAACACGCCCACCACCCCAGCCCTCAAAACCACGCCTGCTTTTCCTGCAGTGCGGGACACACCTGGGCCAAGGGTCTTTTATTGTATTTATTTAGCTTGTATTTTTCTCGATGTTGAAGTAGAGGATTATACTGGGTCCTCTCTACCTCTTCAAGGGAGGTAAGAAAGACCCATGTAGCCCCCTTCACTTTTCTGTTAAGGAATTACTGTAGAGATAATTGAGTGTTACTAATCCCAAATAATGGGCAAAGGAAGGTGACCGAAGGGGCACAGGCTTCTAGTAAAGCCAAAAAGTCCCTAAGATCGGCTGGTGATAACTATGTAATAGACAGGATTGACAATTTACTTGCTGAATGTAATAAAATTGTTAATTCTTCTCCTTCAGTGGCCATTACTGCAACCTCATTTGCCCCTGTCCATCCACATGTAACAGCAATAAGCATATCCCATTAATGCAGGGATGTGGAATGTAATAAAATATCTACTTGTCCATGGGACAGTTTGCTTCATAAATCTACTTACCCTGTAACAAAATCCACTTGTCCTTTTGATGCCATATAGTGTGGCGACAAATTATGGCAGCAATCTCATTATATAAAAGCTCTAATAATAACCTTTTTGATTATGCCAGAGCTCACACCATAGTGGGGTTTGAATTCTAGCAATTCTCTTATTTTGCCACCTTTTTGCAGATCTACAAACTGGGGCTGAAGGTAGCGGCAAACAATAGTTCCCCATGGTTAGAATGCTCTTTTGAGTCTGTGCAAACCTGCTAACTTGTATATTTTATGGGTTTTCATCAGCTCATCTTTAATATTTTCCAATACATAGAAAGGCTGGAAATTTACTCTTGACAAGGGCAGAAGTAAAACTTCTTAAACCTTCTTCCAGAGTTGGGGAAAAAAGTGGTTGGTGGGAAAGTGGACTTGTTACGGCTCAACACATTTTCGCATGAGCAAATCTACGCATGCACATTTGCCTGTGCTAAAATGCAGTTCACAAATATTTTCTAATGAATACGATTTCCTGACCTACTTCTGTATATTCTTGTGAATTCATGAAAGCCATAAATCTGCACTAATGCAAGGACATATACCATGGGTGCACTTTTGTGACTTTCTTTAAGAATTGGGCCCCTATTTAGGTCTGGCGTTCACCAAGACCTTTTGTTTTTATTAATATTCTATCTCTCTCTATCTACTGACTGGCTTCACTGTGAGTGACAGCATTCTGCTCTTTCACAAGGAGCATTTCAGCACGCAAAGTAGTGTTGTTCAGAGCCAGGAACTACTGTGGCAATGTGTATTTTTTTAGACCAAAATTATTTTTGCTTTTGCCAATGTCTGTTATAATGATGAGGGCCCGCAACTCCCACAACAATAGGGCTGTGCTAAAACCATGTCAAAACAAGGCACATATTGACAAAACCAGAAGCCTGAGCACCAATGTCCTACCTATTGGCTTTGCCAGTACTTGTTTATTTTCACGTTTTCTATAATTTTGTTGAAACTCGTTACACTGATTTTTCTATTAGGAGTATTTTTGGGAAATACTTGCATGTATTAACACATTTTACTAAATGATGCTTCAAAGAAATGGTACCTAAAATTTCACAGCAGCTTAGCAAAATATTTTTCCAGCATTGCATTTTTTTAATGAACATTTCATTTTGAAAGCAAAGAATCATCAATCTTGCTTTCAAGCTTTTGCAAATATTTGCATCTGATCAGAGAGCATCCTTAAAGCATTATTTTCGTAGCTTCATATTCTTCATTTCGCAAACGTGTGTACACATTTTTATTATGAAACCACTGTCAGTATTGCCGTCTGAACTCACATTTCCTTAAAGCGCTCATCCTAGTAATAAAGGCTGCTTTCTATTAATGAACCATTAATACAAGTTCGAGCAGCATTAACATATGGAAACAAATATTACCTTAACTGCAGACAATGCCCTTTCCTGATCCATAATGTGGTACTGTAATATAGAAGCCAAAGGGTTTATGCTGCAGGGGGGTGGGCCTACTTGTCTTAAGGACAAAATAAACATAAAAACTTATTGTCCTTGACCCCAAACAATATGTCTTGGGTGTCCGCCCCTGTAATGTTTTAGAGAGTAGCAACTCCTGCTGCTACAAAAACCCTAACTAGAAGTCCCAAGAAGACTGGGACTTATATGTTTGGAGCAGGTGAACGCAGTAGTTGAGTGTCATAATCACTACTCAGGAGTAGGTGGTGATGAAGTAAACAATGAGAGGAGGAGTGAGAAGTTTGGCGATAGGAGGGTAGGAGTGAGAAGTGTGGTGATAACCAGGAAGGGCAGTTGACGGTTGAAAGTTCTTTGGACATAATTTGTGGGCCAAGAGAGGAAGTTTTCTCCCTAAAAAAAGTTGTTAAAAGCCTGGAAAAGAACTCTGAGCGATATCAAGGGAGAGATACAGGAGGGAGCTATGGGAAGGCCATGCAAGTGTGTGGGAAAAGGGTCCTCGAACTCGACATCTAAAGTACACTGTCCCATAGTCCAAAAGGAGCCTACATCCCCAAAGCCTCCCATTTTAAAATCACCCGTACATAACCCAGTCGAAGCACTGAGACATGAAGGAGATTTTTTTAGGAATCATGGGACAGGTATGCAAGAATTGACCCCAATAGGTGGGTGGAGAGGGGGCATGGGGTTTCAACCAGAGAAGATATGCTCCTGTGAGACTGCATCCATAACCCCCACACTTATTGGGTACTAGGGTGAGGGTATATGAAGGGATCTACTCCAGAAATCCAGGACAGGCAAAATAAGCTGCTCTATACCTAAACAAGGTCCCATGGAATGTAGCCTGGGATAAGAAAAGAAAAATTGAAACAGATTAGGGGTAGTTTATAGATGCCCTTGAAATCTGTCTCTTTCCAGAGACATGGTGCATTGACCCATTTATAGGAATGAGTTTAAATCTTATTGCACTAATGCAGTACAGCCAGTTAGGGGAAGCCCATCGGGGGCCTTGCAATCTGGGTCAAGGTATTGCTCCAATGTGTAATCAGTCCTATATTTATGGATTCCCTAGACATACTAGCAGTTAGTGTGAAGCTTGCTTTGGGTATGATCCTTAAGATCTGTAATGTATACAGTCGGGTGAAGGCCTTTACTGCAGGATCTAGGGTAATAAACATGTTAAAGAACACCTCTTCTAAGTTATCCGGACATATCTACGTAATAGTTGCTGGAGATTTCAATATTATCATTGAATCATTAATAGCAACCGTTCCCGATTTGACATTGGGATTAGAAAGCCAATGGAAAGTTCCACAGCTAGATCCTCCCCCGTGAAGTGATTATCCAGAGCAGCGCAAGTGTTGGCACTGACACTCAACTTCGATCTTAGATCGAGCAGCCAGGCCTCCAACGACGAAGGAGTGGGTTACGAGTGTAAGGTACTGTACGGCACAGTTGACAAATTATTGGGAACTCCTGCCGGCCAGATCTCGTCCGAGAGACATATGGGAGCCTTATGTTAGTTGGCTTAATTCTGTGGCTGCAGATGAATAAGAAAGCAAAGATTGTATGATATGTCTCGGGGGGCATGCCCCAAGATTGTAATGTATAGCGATGTCCTTGGGAAACTTGTCGAGGTACTATACCCCTGATGTATATGTTGATTGACACCTTGTGTTACAGGAACTGTGATGAAACCCGCCTAGTGGGGCAAAAGGTACTGGTATTCTGATATGACTGGTAGACTCACTTATGAATATTCCACTGCACTTTGTGTTATTGTTGAACATGTTATGAAAACGCAAATAAAAATAAAAAAAAGTTTTAAACTTCCATCTTTGACCAGCCAATGGAAGGACCCCTTCAATAGGTAGGGCAGGATCACCTTTAGTAGACCAGGACATTCAAGCAGAATCAACTACTTCCTAATTGATTTAAGCCTTTGGCCCTTCCTAAAGTATATTGTAGTTTTGAATGGGACAGACAGCGACCACAAAGCGCTGTCTCTGAAACTAGACAGTAGCACTGCAGTAAAGTCCTGATTAAAGATTGACCGGATATCATGGACATTTCATATGCATGCAACGGTAAAGCTATTCGGTGAGACTGGGTTGTTAAACCTCCCAGTGTTTTGGAGGTAATTTTAAGGGAGGCAAAGGAGGAAGTGGAGTATCTAGCTGTCCTCCCCTCTGAAACAAGAATAATGATACTTCAGGAAAAGCATGAAGTGCTCTATACACAGATTAGAGAATCAGTAGCTACTGAGAAACGAAATTAGAAAAATGGTCCAAAAGAGGTGGCCTGGTTTAATAAATTATGTCGGGAAGGCAAGCTAGAGTCTCTAGTAGCAGCCAAATCCAAGTGTAGGATTGACTTGGCATGGTGCAGATCTTTACACAGGAGAGAATTGGCAAAGACTAAAAGAGAATGGGAGAGTTCTCTGTGGGAAAATCTTCATGGTTCACTGACAACTCAAGATAATAAATCCTTTGGGGAAATTAGATACAGTTTGCTCCAAAGGACCTAAGAAGGTTTTGGAGTATTGTGTTCAACCCCAAGAATGTGTCATCCACTTTAGCTACTTATACTCAGGTAGTAACGATCAAGCCCAGGATGGTGTAGACCCTTTTTGGATTATGAATGCAGTAACCAAAGTAACTTAAGCAAATTATAATTGGATCTTAAAGAAACTCTAGCAGCAATCCATTATTGTCATGTGTCCCGAGCCCCAGGACCTGACAAGATCCCAAATTAAGTATATATGGCTAACGTGGAAGTGTGGGGTCCATATATTAATCTTCTTTCCAACTCAGTCCTGTCGGGTATGGAGATTCCTCCCTCTTAAAAAGTGCAGAGATAATAGCAATCTTTAACAAGCATTTTCAGTGCAATAGGTCTCGCATTATTAAAGTTTGTGCTGTTGGCATTGCTAATGATAATGCAACACCAATAGCAGCTCAAAGATTCAGTAATGTGAGACCTATTGCATTGCAATTGTTTTTTTTGTTTTTTTTATATAGCACGAACTTGAGTGAAAGGTGTGTATTTATGTTGCAGTGAGTACAGTGTAATTATGTGTTGTGTTATCATGTGGCACAGAGTGGTATTGTGTGGAGTGTATTTATCTTGCATTAAGTAGAGTAATTATGTGAAGTGCAATTATGTAGTACTGAGTGGTATGCGGAGTGTATTTATGTTGTATTGAATACAGTGTAATTATGTGATGTGTAATCACACAACCACACACACAACCACAACCACACACACAACCACACACACAACCACACACACACAACCACACACACAACCACAAACACAACACACACACAACCACAACACACACACAACCAAACCCAACCACCCAACCACACTCACACACAACCACAACCACACACACAACCACACACACACAGCCACCCACACAACCACAAACACACACACACAACTACACACACAACCACACACAAAACCACACACACAAACACACACATCTCATTATCCATTCCTACCTTTTTAGAAGAAGATGTTGCACTCAAATGATGTACTTGACGATCGTTTAATTAATTCTCCCTTCCCTTATTTTATTCCCTAAGATTAAATGTAAAGAAAATTGTTGTTTGTTCATTGTAAAGTGCATTAACCCCATTTCACAGGTAGAGTGACACTATATAAAATGTAAAATTAAAAAAATTGCACTGGCTGACTACTACTAATTTTTGGCTCCCCAAACGTGAAAAAGCAGCCTGGTCTTCATGTGATTTATAGAAAGGTAATTCCCTTGAGATTATGTGTTTAGAGTCGGTACAGTCTTCCTTGAAGAGCCAAAACCATAGGTTCTAGGTCAGCTCAACTTCAGAAGCGAGGAATCAACTGATAGGTCACCTGCATAAATCACAAAGAGGATCAGTGCAATGACACAATCTCTACTCACTCCCCTGCTGCCTTGCTAGGCTTTTGAATATAGTGCCCGCTCAAGTATCTAGGCCAAAAATATTCTCCTACAATGCACTGGGAATGCCAGTCAACCAGGAAGGCCTTGCCATCTTGGCCAATAAGCATCCTCTCTCTCCATCGTATGCTACATTGTCCAGTGATTCTATTCCCTGCCTAAAGCCTGTCTAGGCCGAAGGAAAGATGCCTAGGGTGTGAACCCATTCAAGGAGATGATGGGTAAATCTCTCAGTAAAGATAGCAACTGAGCATGCGGGCTAGCATCGCTGTTAATATATGGTTCTCATGTAAAAACACAAGGAATTGCTCTGGTCCTAAGAATTTCGGGGAAAACTATTTAAAATCAAATAGTCAGCGTCCCTGCATCTCTGAAGCCCTTGTGTGTCAGATTCTTTCAGATAACGGACAGCAAGAGAGAAAAGAACATTTCACCAAAAAGGATTGGTGGGAAAGGGGTCTTCAATTTAAAGGACAGTGAGGCGATTCCATACAGAGATCCTGCTGCACTTTCTGTGATAACTCTGTAACTGCGTCACACTTGGAAAAATCTCATTGACCCTTTAAGGGAAATAAAAGTCCCACATCTCCCACGAATGTGAGAAAATCACAGCCAGTATATAAATGGAACAAAAACTAGAAACATAACGATCTAAAGCATCCTGATCAACTATTAAGCAACAGAGTGAGAGCCTCCCGTGTTCTCAGGTTTCCATCTTGGGATCTACAAAAAATAGCGGTCCAAGAGCACCTTTAAAAGTGCTGGTGCACCTCAGTTTAGGTAATATAAACTCACCAACTACACATACTTCTATCTCCGTCTGACTCTAAGAGGTGGGGGGGGGCCCGAGGGGACCAGGACAGTGCCCTGATGTCCTGTAAATTCCAGGTGGCACTATATACTATGTGAACAAGAGGCGTCAAAGACCCCGGTATTCGCAGCCAGTGACACTGAATTCACACCATTCAAGCACTCCAAAGCCCCCATCCCCATTTTCAAACGCGCTCGACACTCACTTTGCTGTCCAGCAGATTCCGTCCCGGTTCCTTGTTCACCAATTCTGATGCAACATCAACAAAACGTGTCCGGAAGTAGACCTTGCAGTTTCCTGGTCACGGACGGTATCCAAGCAACCATGGGACGCACATTAAAAAAGAGTTAGGCTCGCTCCTTGTCAGTGCTCTGCACTCGTGCCCACTGCTCCGAGAGCGGTAATATGGCAGTTTTCAGAACAGCTTCTCGGTGTGGACGCTCAGAAGAGTGAGAAGGCGCTCTGCAATAGAACGCTACGGCTGAAGGCGGTACATGCCAATATTTTATAAAAACAAAAACACATAAGCCGCGCGCAAGAAAATACAAGCGGCACTGAAGAAAAAAAAACACGCCCGCGAGTGGTGCGCGCCCCACTGCAAGGCATATGTTTTCAATTATCACGCCCGTGTCTGGGCACAATAATTGAAAACATATGGGCTTTGGTGCGCGTAACAGACACCAATAGGCCGTGGGCGAAGCAATGTTCCCGCCTTTGGCCTATTGCGTGCTCTGTTGAAACAAAACACGCACTCAAAATCCAATTACAGACCCCAAAACAGAAAACACACGCATGAGCGTGTGCGATTCCAGGGACCATTTCTGAACCCCGGACAAAAGGACTCTCGCCTGCGCGAGCACTGCTGCGCAGTGCAACGCAGGTCGCGAGACCTAAAAAGGGGCATCGCAAAATCCTGTCGATTACAAGTGCTTGCCCATTTGCAAGAGTGAATCCATGAACATAATGTGCTATCAGAGGTTCAGGGGCCGCATACATGCAGTGCATTTTCCTTCATTGCACTGGGAACACCTTTTAAAAGGTCCACCCAGCGCAAAGAAGGAAAATGTGCAGTATTATGATGAATGCGCTGCCCTCAGGGCAGCCGTAACTTGGAGCAGCTGCTGCAAAGCCGCTCCGTGTTTTCACAGTGCAGGCAGCAACCCGCCTGCACTTTGAAGGGAGATACCATTGCAGATGGGTGCAGTCAGTGACTGCACCCACCTTCAAGGGGGTGTCTGGGGGTTCATGGAACCCCCTTCCCCTGCCAGAGGACTGCTCTCAGGGGGTGCACTGACAGTGCGCCATCTTTTAATTGGCGCACTGTCAGTGTGCCTCCTGAAAGCCGCTTTGCCTCTGCGCCCGCGTCTGTAATATGGCGCAGAGGAAAAGGGATTCCATCATTTCCATGGGGCACGTCCCCATGCAAATGAAGCAACACCACCTGAAGATAGTGCTGGCTCTTTTTGTTCACCAGTGTAATTGGCATTAGAGAAGGGGCCGCACAAGCATCTGCAGCCCCTTCTGTAATACCAAAGTGCCCTGGGGGCACGCAAAGCAGCCACAAATGCCCGTTATGCTCCCAGGGCACTTCTATTATACAGCCCCAGTTGGAATTTAGGAGCAGCGTTAGCACTATAGACCAGAGCTTCCGTTTTACATGTATATTTTAAAAGATGTCGGTAATCATCAGATTTAAGTTATGGAAGGTCCTTTATGAAATGGGTATCCTGCAAATTTACTGAACATCTAGGTGGGTGCGGGTACACTCAGAAAATTATGCCCAAGTGAGGTGGGGTGAAAATGGGCAAGTGACAGAACCTATTAGAATAAAACGTAGAGTTAGACAGGGCAATGTTCTAGCCCCAACCCTGTTCTCACTGTGCATTAATGGGGTAGTGGATTATTTGAGCAAAGGTGGGTGTGATTCTCCAAGGGTGGGTGGTCAGAAAGTGATAGCCATACTCTTTGCGGATGACACTCTGCTGCTCTTTTTTAAAACCTTTTTTTTTTATTGAGTGTCACAATAAAAATTTCAATAGAAATACAGTACAGCTTGATGTTTAGGCATGGTACAGCGTTGAATTCAGGTAAAAAAAAAAAAGAACAGGCAGAGGTCTACAAGGCTGTCATGAATTACAACAATCCTGTTTGATAAGGGGGAGGAAATCACATGTGTACAAGCACTATGGCGTCGGCATCTGCCCAGTGGAACCTGGTGATTCCCTGTTTATCCCGGTACCCGTAGGGGTGCATTGCTGTGGTGGGAGAGTGTCACCGGTATCCTGTGTAGTCAGTAAATAAGCATGGATTGGCTGCTATATGCCAAGCAGCTGGCAGCTGTAACAATGCATATGTGTCGCTGTTCGTGTTGCAATAGGCCATGCTGCATAGCCATGTCTTCAACGTGGCGTGTGCTTGCTGCCTCAATTAAGGGCAACTTCTCTTTTTGGCAATGAGGAGCGCAATGGTGACAAACCGTCACTTGGATTTGGGGAGGTCATGTGTGTACCCCATAAGTCCCAGCAATGGTGTGGGTGCAAACTCCATCTCTATCATACAGGAGATTTCCCCAAAGATTACCCTCCAATATCCTGCTATCTTATCACATGTCGTTCTAATGTGTGCAAAGTCTGCTTCTGGAGTGCAGCATCTAGGGCAGGAGTGTGGATGGGATGGGTCAATATGGTGTAATGTGTTTGGCGTCATGTAGGCCCTCCAAAGGAATTTAAAATGCAGCAGTTTGTGCCGGTGATTAGGGGAAACTCGGCAGCAGCAACTCCACTGTTAATCAGAGACGGGATGGCCCAGGTCTCGCTCCGAGGTTGCCCGCACCCCAGAGTACCGGCTGGGAAGCAGAGCCACAGCAGCCCTGTATAGTCTGGACATAAGGTGACTCCCACTTGTATCTTTGATAATGCCTGTCATCAGGGGGAATTTGGGATGTTTGAGCGGGTAGCCAAAAATGTTGGCCCTCAAAGCCCTCTGCAGTATGAAATGATCCATTACTGTGGCCTCTCTAAAACTGGGTTCTTCTGTACATGAGAAGATATGGCCACTGGGGAACAGGTCTCCAAACGTTTCCAAGTGAAATTTTGCCTTTTTACCAGCGACTCCTGCAGGATGGGGATCCAGCCATTACCCGCTAGTGGTAATGCGGAGGAGTATAGGATGCGGGAAACAGTTATGTTGAGTAGTCTGCGCCAGGCCCAGCTCGTTGTGGAGAGCGTCTGGATATATTGTGGGTCCTGCGGGAACCCAACAGGTAGTAGCGTATTAAGGGACGCTGGGAGTGCCAGATCAGCCTCTGGCCTGAAGTATGGAATCCTGGCATCCACGTGATACCAGTGCCAAGCAGAGCTTGCCTGTGTTACCAAAGTAGTAAATGTGGACGTTTGGCACCCCGAACCCTCCTCTCTCATGCGGCAACATTAGGGTGTCCCAACTAACCCGTGGTTGTTTACCTCCCCATACTAGCTGGATCAGGTGTGTTGGAGGGTGGAAAAGAAACTGCTGTACAACGGAATGGGGATATTTTGAAATAAGTACAAAAATTGCTGGAGTACCACCATTTTGACAATGGCAATCCTCCCTGCTATAGTCAGGGGCAGTGTCAACCAGCGCTCTATGTTGCGTCCCAGCCTCTCCACCACCAGGCCGTAATTGAGTTGCAGCATGCAATCCGCATCTCTGTGTATGTGGATATTGAGGTATTTAACGTAGTCTTCGCACCACGCCAGAGGATGCTCCACTGTCCCGCTACAAGGTGCCGCGGTCAACGGAAAGACCTCCAACTTATCCCAGTTTATGAAAGGCCTGACAAGGTGCCGTACCTGGTAAGTTCGCGTAGAAGCAATGCAAGTTTGTCGTCCGGTTGCCGAACATAGAGTATGATATCGTCCTCGTACAGTGTGAGGAGTAGTGGACCAGTGTTAAACTGCAGGCCCTGATGGCTGTGCCCCTCCTGCAGATGCCGCACCAGGGGATCCAATGCCGGGATGAACAACAGGAAGGAGAGTGGGCACCCCTGATGTCTTCTCAGTGTAAGGAAAAATGCAAAGGTTAAGGTGCCATTGAGGCAAATACGCGCCATAGGTAGTGAGTATAGTAGTTTGACGACTGCTAGGAACCGCTCCTGCGCCCCAAGACAACCCAGTGTGGCGTACAAGAAGGGCCACTCGAGGGAGTCAAAAACCTTTTCCGCATTGAGCAGAATGGCCGCCGCCGGGATCACACGTGATGTTCTGTGCAGTATAGCGAATAATGTATGGAGGTTAAGGGCAGTTGACTTATGGGGGATGAATCCCAACTGGGCAGGTGAGACCATTTGGTCAACAATCAGGGCAAGCTGCATTGCCAGTATCGTAGCTAGAATCTTGTTGTCAAAATTTCAAAGCAAATGTAGTCTATATGTGCCGCATTTCAGTGGGTCTTTACCGGGTTTAGGAAGAAGTATTATAACCATCTTCCTCAGTGTGGGGGGAAGCACTCCCGACTCTACCGCCTCCTGATACATATCTATGAGGTATGGGGCAAGGATCGCTTTGTACTTCTTATAGAAGCATCCTGTGAACCCATCGAGCCCTGGGGCCTTGGAGCCATCCAGTGCATCAATGGTTTCAATTACCTCGTCTTCGGTAAAAGGTTCGGCCAGGAATTCCTGATGCGCTTTTTCAAGCCAGACAAGGGAAATCTCATCCAAATAATCCCTGTATGCCATTGGGTCCCCCACAGCTCTGGATGTGTATAAATTAATATAATAGTTGAGTACCTCCTCGAGGACGCCTACATTGCCGGTTATCCGCGTGCCCTCCTGCCCGTGTAATTCGGCCATATACGTCAGTTTGCGGGTTTGTTGCATCAATCTTGCAATGGTTCTACTCGGCCTTTCCCCCTCCCCATAGCACCTGGCCACTGCATACTTGCCCAAGTAGTGTGCCCCCCACTCTGCTGCCTCACAAAACTCTGCCATAAGGGATGCACGACATTGTAAACTGGGGGGGGGGGGGTGAGAGGGCGGCGTCGCTCTTATCAATTTCCACCAGCTGCATTTCCAGTTGTGCTAGTGTGCGGCGTAGGTCCCTAAGTACTCCAGAGCTCTTGGAGATGCACACTCCCCTGGTGTACACCTTAAAAGCCTCTCATAGGGTGGCCTTCGAGCTCACAGAGCCAACGTTAAGAGTAAAATACTCCAATATCGCATCATGGAGTTCTGACACAAATACGGCGTCCCTCAAGGTCATGTCAGGGAATCTCCATGGTCTTTCAACACCCCCTGCACGCAGGATTCTTAGCTGCATCAGGACGGGGGAGTGGTCCGACAGTGTGCAGGGGAGATGACTGATGGTGCTGACCCACAGAGCCGCCCCTGCGGTGAGGAGCCAGTAATCTTACCGGGTCCATGTGTTGTGCGGGGCGGAGTAGTGAGTGTAACCGTCTTGACTAGGGCAGTGGTATCTCCATGCGTCTACCAACCCATATGCCTCACTAATGTCTGACAGCGAGTGCCTGGCTCTAGGCTTGGGATCTGAAGTGCTTGCTGTGCTGTCTCTCGCTAGGTCGAGGAGTAGGTTGAGGTCTCCACCCAAGCAAACCTGGTCCGCCGCAATGTACTCAATTTGTGCATGAATGGATTTAACCCCTTCAGTTCTCATGACGAGCTCAGCTCGTCATGAGTCACAGTGGAGCTGTGCTCATGACGAGCTGAGCTCGTCATAACTGCCGCGGCTCGCCCATGCACGATTAATTCCCCGCCTGTGTGGGAGAATTAATCAGTGGGCGGGGTCGTGACGAGCTCAGCTCATCATGAGCACAGCTCCACTGTGAGTCATGACGTGCTGAGCTCGTAACAAGCACAGCGACGCCGCGGCCCCCCCCTGCACCGCGGGGGAATTACCCCGCAGGGAAGGGGTTAAAAAGTCAGGATCATCAATATTTGGTGTATAGACATTGACAAGCAATACCCAATGCTCTAATAAACATCCCTGGGCCATCAAATATTGCCCACCTACATCTCTATACACTGCCACCTCCCTAAAGGGTACCAGCCTATGAATCAGTATTGCAACACCCCTGGCATAGAAACTGTAGCCTGCAAAATATCTATGTGCTCCCGAATTAGCGGCCAGAGTGGACCGGGCAGAGGGCTCCAGATGTGTCTCCTGCAGGAAGGCAACGTCCACCTGGTGACGTTGCAAGTAATTGGATACTTGCCTACATTTACGTGCATTATTGAGACCCCTTACATTCCAGGTCATCATTGTAATGTTGGCTTCTGGTTATACCCTGTTAACCATAATCTAAAACAATGTTACATGAATTGCCTATACCTGTGTAGTCACTGCTGCACTGCAAGAGGAAAGTATGAAGGAACCACATTGCGAAAACTTGCTTGAAAGCCCCATAACCCTCCTCCCTCCTCCCATTCCCTGCACCAAACTTCGGGGGAAAACCCGGCCCACAACTACGAAATTCAAGCGTACATGAGAAAAAAGCATTCTACAATACTGTGTCAAACATAGTAAGTGCATCTGCACTAGTGGGGTGGCAACGCCACTCAGTTTCCCTGGTTCTGTTGGCGCCATAGCACCTGTGTGGGTGTAGTATAGTTCACCTCGGGCAGCAGCTACCGCAACATTAACATAGAAGTGAGAAAATACTGAAGCGGCATTGATATATGCAATGGGGCACAGACCTCTGCCCTTGGCAATGGCATGTTCATTTTAACTGGCTGTGAAATGATCCACGCATGCACCAGAGTCAGGGATGTTCTGGGAGTGTTGAGGTGCGGGTGTTCCCCGCTGCCGCCCTGATCTGGAGTAGGCCTGACAAAATTCCTGGGCATGGTGTGGAGAGTCAAAGACACGTGAATGGCCATCCACGTCCACCTTTAAACGGGCAGGGTATATAATCCCATAGCGCAGTCCTAGCTTACGAAGGTTCGCTTTCACCCCTGTATACTTCCACCTGGCTTCCTGCACCATTGCGGTGAAGTCCGGTTATAGGTATATGGATGACCCCTGCCACTCGAGGGTGCCCTTTACTCACACCATCCTCAATGCAGTGTCCCAGTCCTAAAAAATTTAGCAGGCGGGCTATGATTGGTCTTGTCGGGCAGCCTGGGTTGGGGTGCGGTCCAAGGGTATGATGCGCGCATTCCACAATTAAGGTAGAGGTAAAGGACTCCTGTACAAAGAGGTTTGTTAACAGCGTCTCCATGAACCCGTCCAGTCACCCTGTGTTAGTGGACTCGGGTACACCCACTACCTGTATGTTGTTGTGACGCCCCCGTGCCTCCAATCTTCGTTCTTAATGGCGATGGACTCCTGTACAAAGAGGTTTGTTAACAGCGTCTCCATGAACCCGTCCAGTCACCCTGTGTTAGTGGACTCGGGTACACCCACTACCTGTATGTTGTTGTGACGCCCCCGTGCCTCCAATCTTCGTTCTTAATGGCGATGGACTTGAGTACTTTCTTCATACGCTCAAGCTTTTTGGTGGTTTGGACGGAGCCATCCTCCACGTCGGAGATCCTGCCCTCTGCCGTTGTTAAGCACCCTTCCTGCTGGTCAAGCCTGATGCCCATGGTGTCCAGCCTCTTATCTAGGGTATCGAAGCGGGAGTCCAGAGCTTTAAAGCCTGTCCGGAGTTCCATCAACATGGTGTCGGACCTAGCCACTGCGGCCGTTTGTGCTCCACCTCCCTCCGCCATGCGACTTGCTGTGTTTCTGTGCCGCGGACGTGTGTCTTTAAGGTATGTTTTCTTTGTTTGGGGTCCCTCCGGACCATGCCCCAAGCCTGGGTGACAAACTGTGCACCTGTATGGATTAATTATTGCCAACAACACTGCGTTGGTGGAGGTGGGATGCGCCAAAATACGGACTCCGACTACGCCCCTAGAGTCACTGGCGTTAGGCCTGTATCTGCGGTATCTATTTAATGTGTCCCGGTCTGAGAAGTTGCTTATGTCGCAATGCCCCTACTTCAGTTACGGGATATGGGGCTAGAGGGGTGGGGGCCAGGGTCATGCGGTTACCCATCCAGGATTGCGAGAGGCGCGGCAGCGGGGGGTTCTGATTTAGCCCCACAGCTCCAGGTTCAATGACCGGCCCTCAGGCTCACCTGTGGCCCCTGTCACCACGGGGCCTCCGGGGTAGTGTCTGTGGGGCTCACTGGATTTGTAGCTGACAAACTGGGTGCCCCCACCGCCACCGCTTACCTCTCTGC
The DNA here is from genome assembly GCF_964204655.1 of Triturus cristatus. Taxonomy (NCBI): domain Eukaryota; kingdom Metazoa; phylum Chordata; class Amphibia; order Caudata; family Salamandridae; genus Triturus; species Triturus cristatus. The sequence continues at coordinate 450,661,879 of NC_140593.1, read as the reverse complement.
TGTCCAGCCAGGTCAGCCGCGGCATGCTGACCCCACGATCGACTCCCCTTGGCCTGTCTAGAGCGCCCACCGGCTTCACTTCACTCCAGCTCCCGGCTTCTCACATGGCGGCAGGCCCCTCCTCTCGCAGGCCTACCACATCGGTACTGGCGCAATCTGCCTCTACCGCTTCTCATGCACCATCACCATTCTCGTTGTTGTGGCGCACACCGCCCGGGCGGTCGGACGCTGAAGTGTTATGGCGGAGCTCCAAGCCTACGCGGCCATTACGGTAAGCGGCTTGGCCATGCCCCACTCTGCTACTTTCAAAATTTCCCCAGGGCTTCAACAGCTGTTGTACAAATTCGATGCATTTTGTATTGAGAGGGGTTTGGAATTTTACAGCTAGAAAACAAAATTTATGGTATTTAGCTCGGCAGGGCAAAAGAGCTTTGAGACAATTATATCAGTGGGTAGTAATTCAATTGATCAGGTTCCTTACTTTGATTACCTTGGGTAGAGCTTAACGGCAGACTTAAATTGGGTCCACCAACTCTAGAAAACGCGTACAGTATTAATACAACATACAGCTACTGTAGCACAAATCTATAGACAAACAATTTCTAGGAGTGCTGCACCAGCCCTAGAGATTTATAACTTAAAGGCTCTATATGTGGCTTTGTATGGTTCCCAAAATTGGGGATTGTGAATACTAAAATTTTAACATCAGAAAATAAGTGTATTAGATCTCTCCTGGGACTGCCAGTGAGTACGCCAATGACTCCGATATGCTTAGTCTTGGCACATAGACGTATTTCCCAGAACGTTGAGTGTAGGCTCCTGACTTATTGGTATCGACTGTGGACTATGTAGCTTTAAGCCCGTATCAGGTGGGCTTACAAATGTCTCCCGCTTGTGTCCTCAAAATCCTGTGGCTGATCTCGGTAAGATTGCTATTGGGGAAGTTGGGTATGGAAACATTTTGAGCTTCACCTGAAGAAATGTACTCAATCTCTAAATTAGGGCTAAATGAAACACACTGGGAATGTGTAACTACACAAACTATAACAGATTCCAGTGGTTCCTTGACATACACATTTTTGGCTGTAAAACCGTTCCCATTTTATGAGTCAACAATAGATTAAACCACCCCCCATGTCACGCAAACTGTTTACACAGTTTAGGTATAAGACTCTCCCGACAAAAACATTTATTAGTAACTGGCCGAGAGCCATGCCAGGGGGTGATCTTTGCCCTGCTTGTGCAGAGGCCCCGGAAACAATAATGAATGCATATAACGCATATCTTATGTTTTTTGCTCAGCATACCGGTATCAGAGAGCAAAGTGGGTAGCCCCTCTTTGTAGGAAGCTGGGCATTGGTCGGTACAAGGAGGCTTTTAGGATCCTCTGCAAAGACACAAGTATATTAGTGGTTTACTCTATTGCCAGATCCCTTATGTCAGCTTGGATCTGTCGCTGTAAGTGCACCAAAGCTAGCGAATAGCTGGTGCAATCCGATACAGCATGAAGGTGGTTTGTGTTTTGACATACCACAGTCTTTTTTGTGCCTGGAAATAGTGAATCCTCTGCTGGTTATTTCTCATTTATTTCATAAAGGTTGCATTGAGTATGTATATTTAATTGTTGCAAAAAAGAGTCTCCTGCTGTTGATTTCAGCTGATTCTTTTTTTCTATGGTATAATTTGTTTCTCTTTATGTCTCTTTATAGGGTATGGCACACTCTGACCCCACTGTAAATATGATATTTGGGGTCCTAAGCGGGACACGTCATAGCACTTTATTGTTCTGGGGGGTACAGGGGTACGCCCCGTACATACGGGGGCTGGGGGGTACGGGGGTACGCCCCGTACATACGGGGGGCTGGTGGGTACGCTCCGTACATACGGGGGGTTGGGGGGGGTACGGCGCGTACTGGGCACTTGTTTGGACATCTCCATGGATGCTATGGGAGTTCGCTCCGGACGGTCTTTTTTCCATGCAGTTGTACAATCGGACGGATGGGACGGATCGTAATTGCGCATTGGGACTTAAGTTTTCCCATTTGTACGTAAAAATGTCCGGGGACGTGTCGGAGACTTTTCCCGACCCGAAGACGTGTGGGGGAATTTTCCCAATGCGATTCGTATGGACTTTTTCCCATACGAATCGTACTTGGCAGTTTGTACGGCGCTTTTACCATTTGTACGGAAAAAAGTCCAGATTCAATTGGGTTGGGGAAATTTTTTCCAGGATCCTAATCGGCACCATGATGTGCTGAGGAAAACCATCGAAATAAATAGCCAGAGATTACCTGTCTTTTGAAGAAAAAAAAGATGGCACCTAGTACTTCATCAGTTCTGAAACTTCTTGCCGCTAGTCCATTTGTCATAGATTTTATAGGGAACACATCTCCATGAATCCCCAAACTTCCCATAGTACATACCGTGACATTTCTGCGAGGTCCTCTCTTGGTGTTCTGCGCAGTCAGGGGTTACTGGGTAGTATCCTGTGTGGTATTGTCATTTACCACTGTCATCTCTATACTATTGTAATCCAGTTGGATCGCCAGGTTATTTCCTTTGGTTGCTTAACTTTGAAGGTGAAGCAAGGTGAGCTGCCAAGGTGTACTCTGATGCAGCAGGACACAGTAAGCAGCACTCAAACGTTCTTCAGTCTGTGCCATGATATGAAAAAATAGGACCTAATCGTGCAGTGAAAAGTCCAGTTAAAACAAGGAGGTGCACAAAAAACCAGAACGTGCTATCATGGTCTTGAGCAGGAATATGGCCCCAAATATTTTTAAGCCATTCACTCACTAGACTTTAAGTAACATATCTGATAGGGACATCAAGCCAAAGTTTCCTTACCTTTGAACTTCCAGATGTCAGGCTGGATCTGGAAGATTTTGCGCAGCAGTACTCCTGTGCGCTGGTAGGTGGCGTTGGTCGACTGTGTGACGTTGTGTTTGTCATCGTCGTGACATCCACATCGTCAATATAACCGCCACTCTGGCACGCTGACGTCAGTTAATTTCTTTCCGCACCAGTCAGCGCAGATCTGTCGAAGAGAGCTTAACCCCTGTTATATCTTGACAGACTTTTCAACCTTTTTGTCGACTCCTTTTGGTGTGCTATGGATATCTGCCGAGAAGAACTCGGGGTTCAAGCCGTGCGGTGCCTGTCACCGTGCCATGCCGGTCACGGACCTCCACTTGATATGTCTTTGGTGCCTGGAGCGCGACCACGACACAAAGTCGTGCTCCGATTGCCTGGTCATGGTGCCGAAGGCTTTGACAGAGCAGCCCATCGGAAATCGCCCCGTCAATCTTGATCCTGGTTGAGAGGAGGTCCAAGCACGCACTGCTCCAGAGGATCGAAGTCCTTTTCCTTCAGGTCATCACGGTCAGGTAAGAGGCATCACAAAAAACACAAGAAGTCAAAGTGTGCTCCGACTTTGCCCCGTCCGTCGCGCAGACAGAGGAACCTCGGCAGTCGAGGCCCCGCTCCATGGAGCGGGTGCCTGAGTCGGCTCCGCATTTCCCTCCCTTCCCGGGGCCGGGAGTGAGCCCCACTCAACTTAAGGAGTTTTATGACGCCATGTTTGGGCGGCCTGACCCTGCCGACGAACCAGCAAGCCCCGCAGGCTCAGATGGCGGAGTCCCCATGGGTTCCACACCTTTTGCTCTGGCACAACGGCCTCCTACTGGACCCGTCACCAGTCGCACCTCCACAGCGACCTTCCCTGGCACTGCATCCGCCGCCGAGGTCCTCGGGCACCGGCGACCCCTCCCCAATCCTCATTCGTGACAACACGGGTCCTGTCTGGCATCCACCGACACCAAGATTGGCACCAACAGAACCGTAGGGCTCCATGCTGTTCAACCTGCCCTATTGTGATCGGTAAGGAATGGATTTAGAAGATTAGGAGAGGGGGCAGGATCCCTTAGAAATCTGGCAACCTCAAGACATTAACTAGTATGAGGAACTGGGTGATGCCAGTGGCCTGGACACTTCCCTAGATTCTGGCATGCTGTCTCCCTCTAACCTGGTAACGTAGGGGGGTGGTGCGTTGGGCTGCGAGGGTCCTGGGCCTACAGTGGCAGTCAAGACTAACGTCCTGCAGCCTGGTATCCACTTCAGAACCCTTGCTGCCTTTCATTGAGGCCTTGACTGACATTCTTCTGGGCACGAGGTCCAAGCCCAGCACTGGGGCTTCTGTGAACAGAACGGTTGACCGCCGCCATTGCCTTGAACCAGGTGACCCAGCTTTCCTCACCGTCCACCCCACCTCACAAAGCTTGGTGGTTCAACACACCAAGAATCCAAGAAACTAGAAAGCTTTGGAAAGAAAATGTTCTCTTCCGCCAGTCTTGCATTGCGGTCGGTGAACACCGCATGCCTTTTGAGCCGTTATTCCCATTCAATATGGGACAAGGTTGCGCAGATGCTGACCAGAGTCTCAGAGGAGGACCGGATTCTGCTCTTCCAGGCTATTGCAGACTGGAGAGATGCAGCGAAGTTCACCATCCGATGTGGCTGCAACACTTTTCGACGTAAGTGGAGCTCAGGCCTCCTGTACACCTTTCTGCCCATACCACTCCTGCCCATAGTGTTCAAAAAGATCAGGAGCAACCGGGCACAAGTCGTTCTTGTGGCTCCGAACTGGGCATCTGGGCATGGAGAGTCCTGTATTCCAAGCTTCTGGCAATGAGCATCGATGCTCCGACCAGGCTGCCCGTTTGGGAGGATCGTCTGTCGCAGCAGCAGGGGAGGGTACTACACACGAGCCTGTCAACACTCCAACTCCTTGCATGGTGATTGAGCAGCGACAGTTGACAGCTTTTGACCTTCGTCCAGAAGTCTGCAAAGTTATACTGGCAGCCAGGGGTCCCTTCACGAAATCGGTCTACGCCTGCCGATGGAACAAATTTCAAAAATATTGCACAGAAAGGTCTATTGACCCCTAGTCTGCCTCTCTGTCAGATGTTCTCCTGTTTATTCTTTCTTTGGCACAGTGGGGCTCTGCTTTAGGCACCTTGAAGGGCTACCTTTCAGCCCTGTCAGCTTTTCTCCGGCTGCCAGATCAGCCTTCACTTTTTAAATCCCCTCTGGTGCAGAAATTTTTGAAGGGATTAACCCACTTATTTCCGCCTTCTCCTTTTCTTATGCCACAGTGGGACCTTAATTAGGTCCTTACTTTCTTGATGTGTGCCCCGTTTGAGCCGCTGCACAACTGCCCTCTATGGTTGCTCACTATCAAAACAACTTTTTTGATGGCATTTACCACTGCCAGGAGGGTGAGCGAACTGCAGGCACTGTCATCATAGCCTCCTTACCTGACCGTCTTTCCAGAAAAAGTGGTGCTCCGAACTAGGGCATTTTTTCTTCCCAAGTTTGTAACACCCTTCCATCTGGAACAGTCTGTTACTCTGCTCACTTTCTATGCACCTCCGCACCCTTCTAAAGAAGAGGAGCGTCTCCACCGTCTGAACCCAAAAACAGTGTTATCGTTCTACCTTGATCGCACCAAAGAGTTCCGGGTGGATGTCCAACTCTTTATAGGGTACGTGGGAGCAAAGAAAGGATGTGCTGTCCAAAAGAGGAACATCTCACGGTGGATTAGCCTCAGTATTAAATTATGTTACACCTTGGCAAAGAAGCAGCCTCCGGAAGGCCTTGGGGTCCATTCCACCAGGGCGAAGGCAGCCACCACAGCCCTCCAGCTTGGTGTTCCCATTACTGATGAGGTGCAGCCGGCATGGGTCGTGGCTGGGAGGGTGGACAGGGGGTCGCGGGTATGTCTCGCGGGGTGAGTGGGCATAGTAAAAAAAAATAATAATAACTTTCCTTGCTACCCGGGTCCCAAGTCGCTCCTGCTCTCCTGGAACTCGAGGAACAGGAATCAGGTCCCACTGACCAATCACAACGCTGCAATGCAGCATTGTGATGGGTAAGCACCCAGGCTCCCTGAAAATTCACAACGCTGCGGTGCAGCGTTGTAATTGGTCTAAGTGTCCTGGTTCAACGCACAGCCAGGGAATGGTGTCCAGGGCATGTTCTCCATGCAAGCTGCAATGGAGCATGCATGGAGAATGAGGAAAGGGGGTATGACTGGTTTGGGTGACCCGAGAGGGCAGATCAAACAGTTATTGCACACTTTGGAGTGGGCAAACCACTCCTACCCTGCCCTGCTCCATGAGCAGAGCAGCCCGATCACCCACCCGCCCGCAAAGAGGCAGGAAACATAAAATGAATAACTGAAAGTTATCATTTATGTTTCTGCTTCTCGCACTGCTTGAAAGCAGTGGGGCGATGCTCCTCCACCATAGCCTAGGAGCCACCCCTGGTACTGATATCTGATAAGGAGCCACATGGGCGTCTCTGTACACGTTCGCCAGACAACATTGCCTGGATTCTCAGATTTGCTGAGAGGGCCTGTTTAGCCGCTCTGTCCTGAAGGATTTCCAGGCTTAAAACTTTTCTGCAGTCCCACCTCCGGGGAAGGTATTGCTTGGGTATCTGTTCAAAGGTAAGGAATCTGCGACTAGATGTCTCTATCAGATGGATAAGTTACTTACCTTCAGTAATGTCTTATCTGATATATACATGATCTAGCCGCAGATTCCTTACTGGCCCACCCATCCTTCCTACAATGCTGTTCAGTTTTTAGTGTCAGGGCTGTTCTGCTTTACGGCCTTTACTGTCTTTTTTAACACACCATGGTCAGTTACTTCATGGCTCAGTGCTTCTGGCGTGCAAAGTCATGAAAAGTACTGATGTCAGGGCGCCGGTGTGGAGGTTATATTGATGACGCGGACGTCACAACAACGACGAACACGATGCCGACAACATCATGCTGAGTCGACCGATTCCACCTACTGGCACGCAGGGTTACTGCAACGAAAAATCTTCTGGATCCATTCTGACGCCTGGAAGTTCAAAGGTAAGGAATATGCAGCTAGATCATGTCTCTACCGGATAAGGCATTACCGAAGGTAAGTAACTTGTCCGACATACATTGCCAATCAAATTTTATCCTTTGAATCAATGTTTGTGAAATCTTAGTTATTGTTTAGTATTATTTTACTTCAGCTTAACTTAAGGAGTGACAGCAAGGTGGATATAAACAACTGTCCCAGCATTTATGTCCTACAGATCATGGGGCAAGCCTGCCCAAACAAAGGCAGTAAAATGAGAAAGACTTACAAAGGAATCTGGCAACATATGTCTGGACAGGATGGTAGTTGAGGGTATTTCTCAAAGCTTGAGACATTTAAGGATTCATATATGTAGTAAAAGGTTAATGTTCCCAGTCTGATTCTACCTGGTATGTGTCAGTGCAGAGAATATCTTCCAATAAAGGCCTGTAAGCTCATCTTTAGATTGCTTAAATCATGCAGTGTCCCTGCTTGTTTTTTTTTAATTGAAAGATGGTTTTGTTGTACCGTGGATTGAACCAGATTCGCAAACAGACATTTTGATTGAGTCAGGTGCAATAATTCACACTTTCTATGGTATGTGGTTAGTTCTCGATGACTGAAAGCATGCTACATTCACATTGTTCATCCTCATCAAACTGTATTCCTTTTTGTTGAAGGGAACATCTTATTCCAGTTTGTGGTGCTGCAATAAATCAGCACTGTACATGTTCATAAAAGGTTAGCATTTGTCTGTCCAGTGTATGTCAGAAGGACAAAGTGATGTGCTTGGATTTAGACACACAGTTTGAGAACTTTGTCACCAACAGCATATCAAGCTCTTCATCTCGTCTTTAACAAACTGCCTGGGTTAATAAAGGAACAGATTTTCTGAACCTGTGATTGGCAGCATCCTTAAGCCTAGGCGTTCAGGAGAAATCGACTAGATTTGCACAACTATAACGGAAAACATACGAAGTGCGAGGCAACTATTTCACACCTCATACGAGTGGAAGCTCAGACTGGAGTTTGAAGTTGTCTGGCTTGTTTTGGTAAAACATTTATAGTGCATAATATTTTGTTTGCAGTAAACTGAATTTACTTGCTTTGAGCAATTCTTTCCTTAGTTATACTTTTTATCATTTCTTTGATAAGTATTTGTTCATTATTTCCACAAAACTTAAACATTTACTTATTTTCTTCATAGGAACAAATCGGTTGGAGAAATGTTACTCGTTTGTTGGTATTTTCCACTGATGCTGGTTTTCATTTTGATCACGATGAAAAACTTCGTGGAATTGCTTTACCTAATGATAGCAGATGTCACCTGGAAAACAACATGCATACAATGAGCCATTATTACGTGAGTGATGCCCTGGATTTTATATTCTTAGTTGACCTGAGTAACTGAGACAAGAGCAGAGGCATTATGTAAACTGCATATGTTGGCTAATTTATTTAATGCTGAAGCATAACTTCAACAGTGGTGTTAGAACTTTATTGAGCTATCTAGTACATTAATAGTGTGAGGGTCTGTTGTTTCAAATCAAATGGAAGACCTTCAAATTACGTACAAATCTCGAATGGCCTGCTTACCAGTTGAGTTCTACTTAAACTGATTGGTTCCTTCCCCCTGTTGTTTCACAATCACCGCTTGCAAAATTATAGGTCTTCCTGTACATGTTTTTGTTTCCATATTCAACTAGAGTTTACCTTACAAGTGACTCTACCCTTGAAGGTGCTCTGTGTGTACTGTCATGGAGCGGTAGAGGGGATACATTCTGTCTTGTAATTTGCATCATGAGGTGTACCTTTTTTGATATCTCCTGGGCAACCCCCCTCCATAAGTTTGAGGTTCAGGGGCCGAGTGGATGTAAGTTGATTTCTGGTTGTAGGCCCCATAGTTGAGATACCATAGTGGGTCTCTTCAAAGGAGCATGAGGACGAGTGCGAACAAGATGGTCCCGTAGACTGTGACCTCTTTTATGTGCAAACTTTAGTTTCTCTTCCATTACATAACTTGCATTTCTCATATCATGTTGCACTGCTCACTAATGGTGAGATGAAAATTGGTTTCTAGGACAATGTATCCAGAGAACCGCGATCGTTATCTTTTCTCAATGATTCATTGTAGGTGCTTTTCTTTATCCTATAGGTACCCAGGAAATGTGTTAAGTCAATAACTTGCACGAGTAAATAGACTCATTTAAAAAAGTGTTTATTTATACACTGAGTATAGGATATTGTCCCAGTACTTGGGAACATAAGGGACAGGTCCTAAGGAAAGCCACAAGACCCACCGTGGGCCTAGTTGGCTGAAACAGGGGACCGTGACTGTTTGGCAAAGCAGCGGATCATTAACTTGCCTCCAGTTAACCTCCTTTTTTGTTTTTAATCGTACCCAAATTCCCAGAAACATTATAAAATTATGTTGGGATAGTTGAAGTAATTTTAAATACCTCACTCAGATCCCACTGACAGTTTCACTTAGATGTGCACCCTTTCCAAGGAGGATAAGTCTACTCAGTCACACTAGGAGGCCCATTAGGATGGCGGCCGGATTTCCGTCCACCCGCCAACCTAGCGGTGCTGGGACCGGCCGCCAGTGGCGCGGCGGTCCCGCACTGGCAATTAGGATGCAACCGCCACCGTGGCGGTGGCATCCTCCATTCCCAGCATTGTGGCGGGCGGTGCTGTGAGCACTGCCCGCCACAATGCTGGGAATGCACTGCGTGCATTCTCATGCACAAGGTGACAGGCACCGCGAGGTGCCTGCCACCATGTCCATGACAATGCAGGGGGGTACCATAGATACCCCCCCTGTGCACCCTCCACCCCCCCAATACCCTGGGGGCCCGCAACCGGCCCCCGGAAGAGAATTCCACATGCCTTTCCGTGGCGGCAATGCCGCCACGGAAAGGCATGTTGCTGCACCCATGCTAATATGGATGGCGGTGTCTAGCAGACACCGCCACCATATTAAACCCTTTTCCGCCCGGTCGACTTGTCGACCGGGCGTAAAAGAGGCGGACGGTCTTCCCGTCCGCCGCAGTACCCCCGCCATACTAATGTGGCGGGGGTAAATGTGTGGCGGGCGGGGAAGGATGTAGGGCGGATCACCTCCGCCATGCAGGCGGAGGCGACCCGCCCTACATCCTAATGGGCCTCTAGGTGTCTTGAGTATCGACCCACTGGTGAAACATGCCACTGGTGAACTCTAATAGGTAAGGGTCTCTTTCAAAAACAAACTAAGGAATTCCTGGTTTGGGAAGGAGTTATTGGGATTACAGTCCACTTTGATTTTCCATTTACTGCTGCACGTTGAGTGGTTACACCCTTAATACATCTACTCCGCCCCCTTTTGATTCTTATTAGCAATTCTATTCAGCCATGTTTTCTGTATTGGTGTCTAATTTCCCCTATAGAAATTACATGCTTTACTGGTAAGGGGCACCCTTCTCCCTCACCTAGTCAACTACTACCTTGCCTTAAATCCACCCCAGTCCATCAGTTGGTTCTGAAGGATTTGCAGCAACATTAGACATGTGGCGCTGCTGCACCTCCAGCAATTAATCTGTGAGGTGTCATCACTGTAAGTGACAAAGTGGGTCTATAATGGTATCTCTGTCTGTTCCTATAGAGCCTGGTTTTGGAGCACATCAAGTTTTTGGGCAAAACATTTCATATCTTTTCAGCTTTGCAGCCATGTTTCCATCAAAAACGTAAGGATTTAAGCACTTTTTAAATTGTAGGCCTTTTTTCTTGTGGTGTTTAACTTATATAGTGCTTCATACACTTCATGGGGTTTCAAAGAGCTCCAGTTTGCATAGAGATCAAGGGCACCCTTTCAGAGTTCAGGGTTGTTTGTAGTTAGATGTGTATAAAGGAGACCCTGTGTGAAGTGCTTCAAATCTGGAGCCATACTAAAACAGGGTGAAGTGATGGCGCTAAGCATAACGATTTGAACGATAGTGTCAGAATAGACGCTTTGCCAATGCAGATACCTGTGTTTCCATTTAAGACTTAATAAAAATTTAGTGGTTATGAATGTGGGAACAGCCATGTTTGTAGTGCTCTCCAAAATTCAGGGTTGTTATAAATTTATTTTTATTGCAGGCAGGCAATTCCATATCATAGTCATTTAAACTGAGAAGGGGTTTTGGCCAGCACAAGATTTATTGAAGAAAGGAGGTGAGAGGCTGAAATAGAGCCAGTCTAGTTTTCAGAGTTCTGGATTGTTAGTAGGTACAGAAGTGTTTTTCTGAAGGCATGGATGACCTGAGCCGTGATTTGCACGATGAATTAGGCATACTGTGTTACAAGTGATATATCTAGCCACAAGTAACCAGGAGTACAGGCGAGATGTGAGACCTGCTATTAGTTCTCCAGCATTAATCTTAAATACAGCCATATGCTTGAATCATTCCCGCCATCAGATTGGGAATACTCTGTGACTTTAAATAGCAGTAACCAGTGTTAAAATGTTGTTAGTTCTCAACAACTGTGTTAGTTTAGTAACATTTCCATCTCACTTGAAAAAACCCGAACTTCACCCAATGAGGTGGAAAGTGATGCGCTCTCCACCCACCATCCTCCCCAAGAAACCACCATATCTCAGATTTCTACTGAGTGGTCTGTGTGTGAGTTCCTGAGACAAGCTCAGCTCCATCTTGTCTTTGACCTTACATTGATTACACTTTCAACCTTAACTTCGATTTTTTCATACTGTGAGTTGTTTTAAGGGGATATCTGGCATTTTCACCTCAGTCTACTGTCACCAAGTGGTACTATAGATGAGGCAAAAGAGAACAGATCTATCCTAGTCCTGCACAGTCTGTAGACAAAAGATGTATACTGGTGAGCCTTATGATCGGTGCATTTATTACCTTATCCCTCTCATGAAGTGTCTCACTGTGACATCTTTAAGGACTAGCCTTCAAAGACTCCTAAGGACCTAGAAAGGATGTGGAGTCTGTGGGGGCGCTAGAGGGCGCACACGCAAGATGGCCGCACAAATGTGAGGCTCTGGCAGCCCGGTGATTCAATTAGTCATGTATCCTGCTCAAATGGATACCTGCCTGCCAAGGAACGTGGGTTTCAGACGCGTCTAGGCCCACTGAAGACTCGCTGTGAACCACGGAGCTGAGGGGCGAACTCTGCCTCTGCACGGACCACTCGAACATTTGACCGGGCGCACGGACGGAGCTGCGCGGTGCCCAGGAGCGGCCTCGCCTGCCACGCGAGACAGTGGTCGTACATGCGGAGCCCAGGCCCGGAGGTGCGGATCGGCCAGCGCCTGGGGGATCGATGCGGGGTGCGATGTGAGGCGGCCTACCTTGAGGTGAGTCTCTCTGCTGGCTGCAGCATCGGCGGGGGAGGCATCGACCTGCGCTGTGGCGAGGGCGGAGAGGCCTGCTGAGAAGTTGTGTGGGGCGCCGGGAGAGGACGAGGCCCGGAGGACCGCCGGAGGCGGATGGAGCTTGGAGCCCAGACGTGCGCTGTTTGCCCCCCTCGTGATACACGGGTGGTGAATATTGTGCCATTACCTGAACTGGCGTAGGGCCCCGGAGGGCGAATCGAGCCTCGGTGCAAACCCGCGAGGAGGTGGAGGGAGGCGACGGGTGCTGCTGGGGGGCGGCCCGCCGGGCCGGTGTGGCCCTTGGGCCTTTCGCGGTGCCCTCATATTGCAATTTGTGGCCCGCCGCGCCCCGCCACCAATTCTGCAGACCACCAGTGGCCCCTAGCACAGCAGGGGAGAGGGGACCTCGGATCCCACGCTGCACAGAGGCGCGCGCGCCACACTGGAACTGAACTTTGGTATACCCCCCCAGGCACGGCGGGGGGTGTTCTGAAGCCGACTGGGCTGGTGACTTCTGTGGGTCCTGCGGCCTCACTAATCTCTGGGCATATACAGGCATAGCGAAACCTGGCTGCGGGTCTTGTGGGGACGAAGCTCCTGGTGGCATAGCTCTCTCCCTGGAAGCAGCGCGCAGAGCGGGGTAGATCAGGAGCCTGGAGCTGGCACGGCTGGTGTTGCAGGAGGGAGGAAGCGGAGGCCCCGTGGTGGTGCTGGGGTGGTCCCCCTGGTGCTTGGTGAAGTGAGCGTGGGGTGCGGTGAGGAGCGCGGCCGCGCCCAGCAGACGGAGGACGGTGTGTGCTGACAGATTGGTGGTGCATTCCATCGCTGCCGTTCCCTACAATAATGGGCAAATCGGACACCAAGCAGCCTAAGCTGAATTTTGAAGCGGCGATGAAAACCCCGCGAGATCTGCCGGATGAACGCGACAGTGACAGAGAGACCGAGGGACCGAGGCCCGGGAGGGGGCGGCGCCACCCAATTTGGATGTGTAGAGTATACTGCAGGAGGTACGGCAGGGCTTCGCCACCATCGTCGATAAAGTGGACAGAATGTCGACCCGCATGGACGCCATAGCACATAAATTGGAGGGGCATGATGACCGCATAAAGGAGGCGGAGCAGCGTATCTCCGACGCAGAGGACACGACGTCCAGCCACACGACGCAGCTGGCCCACATGGATAAGCTTCGTAAGCTTATCGCTGCAAAAAATGAGGATTTGGAAGCGCACAGTAGGCGCAACAATATTCGCGTGATGGGTATTCCCGAGTCCACCAACACAGGGAAAATGGAGGAGTATGTAGAGAAAATGCTGTTATCTGCAATCGAAGTCGAGTCCCTGTTCAACCAGTTTATTGTAGAACGGGCTCACCGATCCCTGGGGCCTCGCCCCCCACCTGGCGGCATACCGAGGCCCATCATAGCGCGATTATTGAATTATAGAGACAGAGATACAGCCGGGAGGGTAGCAAGAAATAGACAGACTCTGACTTTTGAAGGGAATGCGTTTACCATCTACCCGGATTTTACACCAATGGTTCAGGAGGAGCGGCGCAAGTTTGTGGAAGTGAAGGGTAAGCTGCGGAAGGCACAAATAGACTATGCGCTACTCTATCCTGCGTGGCTCCGTGTCACTCACCAAGGTAAACAACACTTTTTCACTAAGCCACAGCAGGTGGAGGACTTCCTCAGGAGACTCAAGCGTGGGAGTCACACAGAGGGAAGGGGGGAGACGCCGCGACGGTCTCTGCCGCCCGGAGCCGGAGAGGCCTAGAGGGAACATTGGCTCCTAGGACACACTTGTGCAGAGCGAGATATGTACGGTACAATAGGGAGAGGATTCACAGGCAGAGACATGAATCTTTTGCTGATATTCAGGCAGGGACTCTTTTCCTTCTTTTTGAGCAATAATAACGATACACCAGGCGCCCTCCACCTGCACGAGCCCTGAATGATGGCCAGCGATGGGCTCTGCGGGAGGGAGTACCTGTGCCACCATCTAACAACGACCCCCTGCGGGTGTACCCCGAGGAATGTACATTGCAGGATGTATGTGGGGGTGTTAGTGTTAATTTTGTATGCATGGAGTTTAGGGGGGAGCGGGCGGGTGAGGTTGCTTCAGTGGGTGGGGGAGGGTAAGAATTGGTTGTATTGGGCTATTTGTTCGATAATCTCTACACAGAATCCCTATTTAGAAGACTTAGAGATGTCACTTGTTGGATTGAGCTGTGAGTCTGCTATACAATGTCAGAGATTGGAATATAATTGTGAACAGAGCATAGAGGACTATTTGGATGATGTGGTACCAGAAGAGAGAGAATGTCTCGAAACATGATGGATTGTGACTTCGGAATGTTAAATGTCATCACATGGAATATCAGAGGCATGGGAGACCCTAGGAAGAAAAGACAAATATTAGCATACTTAGACAGGCACAAAGTGCACATTGCCATGTTGCAGGAAACGCACCTCGCTCCCCAGCGTCCGAGCAACTTTGCGCTTCGATGGGTGGAGTATAGGATTTTCTCCTCCTATTCCACATATGCAAGAGGGACGGCAATCCTTATTAAAAAAACAGGTGCCGTTTCAATTAGCTGGAACCGCTTGTGACCCGCAGGGACGATATTGTTTGGCGTGGGGAAGATTGGGTCCGGTCTCGGTCACACTCGCATGCTGTTATGGTCCGAATGTGGATGCACCAGATTTTTTCACTTCACTATGGGCCAAAATATTTGACATAGGTTCCAGTCACATAATCTGGGGAGGGGACTTTAATGTAGTGCGCGATCCTAGTCTGGATAGATCTCATTCTGCGCCTCATCATTATTACTAAGGACACCATGGAAGCCTATCACCTAGTCGATGCTTGGCGGCACACTCATCCGCATGCCAGGGAGGGGACGCATTACACAACACAGGCTGCGTCATGGGCACGGCTGGACAATTGGCTGGTATCTATGGGTGTGGGTCCAGCGATAGTACAAGTGCAACATTTGGCTCGAACTTACTCGGATCACGCCCCTCTTAAGCTCACAATGGCCTCGTCGGCATTTTATGTTCCTCGCGGGGCTTTGCGCATGCACGCTCCCATCTTGCTGGACACAGTTTTCCAGACTGAACTGCGAGACGAGATAAAGGACTTTTTTGTTCGGAACAAAGTCTCAGTGGATAGTGTGGAGAGTATTTGGGAGGCATTCAAGACTACGCTCCGAGGTTTCTGTATTGCGAAAGGAGCTGGAGTGTTGAAGGACATAACCCACACATTGAATAGATTGGAGGTGAAGCTCCGGTCCTGGGAGGCACAATTAACCTCGGACCTGAGCGCAGATGCCCAAATCAAGTTTCGGGAGACGCTCACGGAATATATGGACGTAGCACAGAGGGAGACTCGGTTCTGGGGTAAATACTGGGTGGCGCGCTGTTACGGGGAGGGTGATAGGCCTGGTAAAGCTTTGGCACAGATGGTCAGGAATTCTCGCTACTCTGGCTACGTCATGGAATTGGAGGACACAGATGGTAAGGCTTATTGTGACACTGGCCGCATCAGGGAGGCATTCACACAGCATTATCAGCAACTATACACCACCCAAGGGAGGGACAGCTTGGAGCTGGAGAGTTTTTTGGGAGATGTGGTGCTAGGCTGGCTGAGCGATAGGCAGCGGGACTTCTTATGTGCGCCATTTGAGACTGATGAGGTCAAGGATGCTATCATGAGCATGCAATCAGGGAAAGCCACAGGGTCGGATGGTATCTCGTTAGAATTCTATAAAACATATATAGATCTAATGGCCCCCATATTGCGAGAGGTATATGAGGAATCCCTTGAGGTGGGCAGTTTGCCTGCATCTATGAGGGAGGCTATTATTGTCTCTCTTTTGAAACCTGGGAAGCCGCCCCGGCAGTGTGACTCTTACAGGCCGCTTTCACTCCTCAATTGTGACGCGAAAATTCTGGCTAAACTAATTGCTACACGCCTAAGTTTGCTCATGGAAAACTTGATTCTCCCAGATCAGTCGAGCTTCGTGCCCGGGAGAGCCACCTCGCACAATTTAGGAACGCTCTTTGCCAAACTAAATAACGTGTCACCAGAATTGCCGTTGGCTGCAGTGTTTTTAGATGCCACCAAGGCATTTGACTCCATTGAATGAGATTATATATTTGAGGTGATGCTAAGGATGGGCTTCCCGCCCCTATTCTTATCCTGGATTAAACTCTTATACCATTCGCCAGTAGCTAAAGTGCTCATTAACGGACACACATCTCCGGCCTTCCAAATTACCAGGGGCACCCGACAGGGGTGCCCCTTATCCCCATTACTGTTCGCTCTGGCTACGGAGCCCCTGGCGGTAAAGCTGCGGCAGCATCACAACGACAAGGCTTTGCGATGCAACATGCGGCAGATTCTCATATCATTATACGCCGATGATATTACGCAATATATACGAAACCCGCAGCAAAACCGGAACCCGGTACTGAGAGAATTTATAACATTCGGGGTCCTATCGGGAATTAAAATTAACTGCGGGAAATCGTGCATTTTCCCGTTGACGGCGGCGACACGCTTTCCGCTGGACTACACCTTGGAGTGGTGCGAGGATGAGCTGAGGTATCTGGGCATTCAGGTCACCAAAAATAAGGAGGAACTTATGCGCTTAAACTGTTATGTCTCAGATATCGGACAATATTAATCGCTGGATAACACTACCCCTCTCCATGGCGGGGCGGGCCTCCCTAATTAAAATGATAATACTTCCCCAACTGCTCTACTTGTTTTTAAACATCCCGTATTATCCAGGGCTTTATTTTTTCAAGACGCTAAGATCAGAGCTGACGCGTCTTGTGTGGGGAGGGAAGCAGCCGAGACTACAATGGAAAATACTCGTAAGACCGTATGCGCAAGGTGGGTTCGGAATACCGAACTTCGAGCTCTACTACCTCAGCGCGCAAGCTTACTTTGCATGGTTCTGGGTGAAACAGCCAAGATATATGCCGCAAGTAGCGGCTGAACACTGGCTCGCACATTCTACCCCATTAGAGGGAGCGATGCATGACCTGATTACTCCCAGGGACAGGAGCCCGACCACAATCACATGCACAGCGAGGGCCTGGCAGCGCATCGGGCGCTTGTTAAATGTCGCCCTACTTTATTCTCCCCTGCTGTCTCTCAGCTCCCACCCGAGTATACCCCTGCTACAAGAAACAATATTTCTTCGTTTTAAAAAGCACACCAATATTAACACTTGGGGGGACCTTTTCAACAATGGACGCTTTCGGTCTCTCGACCATGTCTTTCAGGGTCTGCAACAGACCCCGTTGAATGTCTTTCTATATATCCGCCTTCGTCTTGGAGTTCGGTCTATAGTTTCGGACTTTCCGGAGGAGCCGCAGGCGCTAGCCCCGCTACACCTAGGTGCCGATTCCGATCCGTTAAAAAAAATTATCGTACGACTCGTATCCGTATTTTTTTACGTACGAATCGTACAAGTCCCGTACAACCGGTGAAGTACGATTCGTACGTGAAAAATACATACGAATCGCTTCAGGAAAAGTCTACGAGACGTCCCTGGACAGTTTTACATACAAATCGTAAAACTGAAGTCCGAGCGCGCAAGTACGATCCGTACCACCCTTCCGAAAACACAAGCATATGGAAAACGTCCCGTACGGAGCAAACTTTGTATGACCCCTACCCCGGGTACACTTGTGCCCGGGGTACGAGTCGTACGCCCCCCCAGCATCCCCCCCACCCGTGTATGTCCGCACCGTACCCCCACACCCACGTCTGTCTGCACCGTACCCCCACACCCGCCTATGTCCACACCGTACCCCCACACCCGCATATGTCCGCACTGTACCCCAATCCTCGCGTATGTACGGTCCGTACATACGTGAGGATTGGGGTACACCTGGGGTACGGTGCAGACATACGCGGGTGTAGGGGTACAGTGTGGACATACGCGGGTGTGGGGGTACGGTGCGGACATACGTGGGTGGGGGGTACGGTGCGGACATACGCCCCGTACATACGCACTGTTGGCCTATGTACGGTGCGTACCCCAACAGCACGTATGTACGCCCCGTACATATGCAATGTTGGGGTACGCACCGTACATGATGACATGTACGATGTGGTTGATGGCGTGTACGTTGCGTACCGGGCCCCCTTTTCGTCGTGCATCGCAGCGTACTTAGCTTTTCCGGCACTTTTTGGCTCCCGTAAAAAAAATAGCCGTGCGGAGTGCTGTAGGTACGAATCGTACTTGCTGGTCCGTAAAACGCTGCCTGACTCCGTGCGGACGTCACGTACGCGCTGTCCAGGATCAGAATAGTATATATTTTTTAGCCGTACGGTGTTTTTTACGATTCGTACGGAAATGGTATTTCTGTACGAATCGTACTTGCTGGTTTGTAAGGAGGATTTCCCGGGTACGAGTAGTACGGAGAATACGCTCCGTACGACCATTCGTACCCGGGTTTTACAGGATCGGAATCGGCACCATAATGTTGAAAAATACTTCAAATAAACGCTTGGTCTCCCTGATATATAGAACGGTGCATGCGCAGTATACTGCTTATGCAGCAGAAGCAGAGACTCAGGATTTATTCACTGATGGTGAACTAGCGGTGTTTAGTTCTTAGCAGTTCGACCATCCAAATCACCTGGATTTATTTCCAGGCATTGCTGTTCATTGAAGTTCAAGACACAACCCCAAAGAATTGCGGTCTATGGTGTCCACCACTCTCTATGACTGTTTGTTACCGCCGAGGAGTTTGAATCCCTCTCTCTCTGACGACCTTCGGACGTCTTAGAGGCCTGTCCTCCGACAGACATGGTGCCCACGCTCCCTTTGTGTTTATCCCAGTCCTGATGAAGACCCCACTTCGTAAGGTTGCATCCAACACCTACAACACTCAAGGGGTCGAAACGTCGACTTAACATCTTTGGCCAATATCGTCAATAGTACATGATGCACTGTGATCGTCTTTATATGGCATTATTCAGAATTGTGGATATTGTGATTATGATTTAATCTGTGTATTAAATACGGCAGAGATTCAAGTATGCCGTTCAATTTGAGTGTAATTTAGTATATTTACCACTGTGTTCACTTCCTTTCAAATTCTGCACTAATTCACTCACCCCCCCATCCCTCTCTTTGGGCACGTGTTCTACTTTTACAAATTGTTGCTTAAAATTGCTGACTCCATTTGAAACATCTTAACATATTCGGTGTGATTAAATGGCATTCGAACTTTTTTGAGCTGTTCGTTTAATTGTGTCTCTTTAATGTTTTGCTTTAAATGAACTGTATGCTGGGACCACTTTTCTCTATACTGTTCTCTACCCAGGTCCCAGTGACTTCATATGGGTTGACCCTTTATGTTTACTACAAACTGAAAGGGTCTCAGCCAGCAGCAGGCTCCGCATACTGCATTATAAGTATCTCCATAGATTATATTACACCCCAGCCATGATGCACAGGTATAAGCTGCGAGACTCAGATAGATGCGATAGATGTCGCGCTCCTGGGGCGGATTTGCTTCAGCTAGCGTGGGACTGCCCGGAGGTGCATGAGTACTGGGGCAGGTCTTTAACGCTTTGACTCTGATGATGAATACACGCATTGAACCTACACCGCTGATGGCATTGCTTGGATACGTCAAACCAGTGCAGGCGGTACACCGTAAGTACGTTGCCCTTGCACTACTTATGGCTAAGAGGCGGGTGGCCTGCCGCTGGGGCAGGGGTCGGGCACCCAAGTTCAAGACCTGGGTTGAGGATTTGGTGACCTGCCAAGAAAGACTTACCACATATGCTGAAATGCTGCCCAGGGCCTCTAGACCTAGGGATATATGGGCCCCTTTGACGTGCTACTTACTGTCGGGTGGGCAGGGGTCAGCGTCCTCTGACGCAGAGGCTTCCTCCTAGAGACTCTGCTCAATACGTGGGAAAGGACAGGCGGGCTTGCGAAGCGATACTTATCCCTTAACCGGACAGACTTTTCCCGAGAAAGTGCCTGGGATTGGTCGGTGTGAGCTCCTAATTGATGATATGTACGGATGTGATGGAGGCGCTGCTGGGTTGCGGGGTGAAGGGAGGAGACTAGGTGTAGGGCCGGAATACATAGGTCAGAATGATGGTCCTTCTGCTATACCTCTCAATATGGTGCAGGAGGCGTAGATCATACCGAAGGTGTACAAAGTGCTGGATTCCAAAAAAAAAAAAAAAAGGCTGCCCTGCCAGCATTGGAGGGAATGAGAGGCTGGCAGGGAAAGAAAATGAGACCGTGGAATGTGGTGGGAAATATTTACTTCATGGGGGGATGCCAGTATAATGTGATATATTGCCATACCTGACAAACTGGTTTACTTCTATAAGTGGTGGTGAAATAAATATGCTACTGTAATGATGATCTATGCTCACAATGTTAGTTGGAATGTTCTATGTTTGTATGAAAACAATAAACGGAATTTTTTTAAAAAAAAGGATGTGGTGTCTGTGCATGCTAGAAAGAAGAGAAGCTCCTCTTCTAGATTAAATAACTCCTCCTCTGGGCAAAATTCTGTGAAACATGCTCTACCAAGCCTTTGCTCAAAGGTGGTGCAAAAAAAGCAAGTATTTCAATCAATCACATAATTTGTAAAGCGCACTACATACCCGTGAGGGTTTCAAGGTGTTGGGGGGGGGGGCTGCTGCTATTGGTCGAATAGCCAGGTCTTGAGTTGTCTCCTGAAGGTCAGCAGGTCTTCGTTTTGTCGCAGGTAGAGGGGGAGGGTGTTCCAGGTCCTGGCGGCGCGATGGTAGAAGGATCTGCCTCCGGAAGTAGTTCTCCGGATGCGTGGGACCGTGGCCAGGGCATGGTCAGTGGAGCGGAGTTTCCTGTTGGGTGCGTAGAAGGAGAGTCGACTGTTGAGATAGGCTGGGCCGGTTTTGTGGAGTGCCTTGTGTGCGTGGATGAGGAGCTTGAAGGAGATTCTTTTGTCGACGGGGAGCCAGTGCAGGTTCCTCAGGTGGGGGGTGATGTGGTCGCGGCATGGGACGTCGAGGATCAGACGTGCAGAGGCGTTCTGGATTCTCTGTAGTCTGCTGATGAGCTTGGACGAGGCTCCGGTGTAGAGGGCGTTTCCGTAGTCGAGTCTGCTGCTGACTAGGGCCTGGGTGACTGTTTTCCTCGTGTTTGTCGGGATCCATCTGTAGATCTTGCCCAGCATGCGGAGGGTGTTGAAACAGGTGGAGGAGACTGCGTTGACTTGTTTGGTCATGGAGAGTTTTGAGTCGAGGATGACTCCCAGGTTGCGTGCGTGGTCGGTGGGGGCCGGGGGGGACCCCAGTGACGTGGGCCACCAAGAGTCATCCCATGCGGAGGGGTTGGACCCGAGGATGAGGATTTCCGTCTTGTCTGTGTTCAGTTTGAGGCGGCTGTCCTCCATCCAGTCTGCGACAGCCTTCATTCCCTGATGGAGGTTTGATTTGGCGGTGAGGGGGTCCTTGGTGAGGGAGAGGATCAGCTGGGTGTCGTCAGCGTAGGAGATTATGTTGAGGTCGTGCCGTCGAGCGATGCGTGCTAGTGGTGCCATGTAGACGTTGAACAGCGTCGGGCTGAGGGAAGATCCTTGAGGGACGCCGCAGATGATCTCGGAGGCATCGGATCGGAACGGGGGGAGGCGGACTCTCTGAGTTCTGCCGGAGAGGAAGGAGGTGGTCCAGTCCAGGGCCTTGTCTCGGATCCCTGCATCGTGGAGGCGCGTGCTTAGTGTGCGGTGGCAGACGGTGTCGAAGGCGGCAGAGAGGTCTAGGAGGATGAGGGCCGCCGCCTCGCCGTTGTCTAGCAGGATCCTGATGTCGTCTGTGGCGGCGATGAGGGCGGTCTCGGTGCTGTGGTTGCTGCGGAATCCTGATTGGGACGGGTCCAGGATGTTGTTGTCTTCGAGGTGACGGGTGAGCTGGGTGTTTACTATCTTCACGATGACCTTTGCTGGGAACGGAAGCAGGGAGATGGGTCGGAAGTTCTTGAGGTCGCTCGGATCCGCCTTTGGTTTCTTCAGTAGGGTGTTGATCTCTGCGTGCTTCCAGTTCTCAGGGAAGGTGGCGGTCTTGAAGGAGAGGTTGATGATTTTGTGCAGGTGGGGTGCGATGGAATTGTTGGCTTTGTTGAGGATGTGGTGCGGGAGAGGGTCGGACGGGGATTCCCATGGTCTTGATTGTGTCCTCGATGCTCACGTTGGCCCAGGTTGTCAGGGTGTCGTGGGCGGTGGGGTGCGGTGGGTTCAGTGCGGTGTGGTCGGCAGGGGTTGTCCGGGGTCTGAAGCTGTCATGGATGTCAGCGATTTTCCGGTGAAAGAAGGTGGCGAGGGAGTCGCACAGGGCTTGCAATGGTGGGATGTCGTTGGCGTTGGAGCGGGGGTTGGAGAGTTCCTTCACGATGGTGAAGAGCTCCTTGCTGTTGTGTGCGTTGTTGTCAAGGCGGTCTGTGAAGGAGGTTCTTTTGGCGGTCCTGATGAGGTGGTGGTGGTTGCGGATGGCATCTTTGTGGGCAGTACGGCTGTCTGGCGTCTTGTCGCTGTGCCATATGTTTTCTAGTTTCCGGCAGGTGCGTTTTGAGTCGAGGAGTTCCGGGGTGAAACAGCTGACTCTTCTGCTGGTGTCTCTGCTGGTGGGGTTTTTCAGCGGGGCGACGGTGTTGGCGCAGTCGTTCATCCAGCGTTCGAGGGTGAGTGCACCTTCATCTGGGTTGGTGGGGTTCATCGGAGGGTTGAGTGCGAGGCTTGTCTGAAGTTGTTCTTGGGTGACTTTGCCCCAGCAGCCGTGAGGGGTCTGTAGTGTGCGGTGGTGTGTGAGGGGTTTTCGGAAGGAGAAGTGGATGCAGTGGTGGTCTGTCCAGGTGAGTAAGGAGGCGTGGCTGATGGTGACGTGAGGGCTTGAGGAGAAAATGGCATCTAGCGTGTGGCCGGCGATGTGGGTCGGCATCGTGACGAGCTGTTTCAGTCAGAGGTTGGCGAGATTGTCGATCAGAGTGGAGGAGTTGCTGTTGTTGTTGTTCTCCAGGTGATAGTTCAGGTCTCCGAGGAGGATGTAGTCGGTGGAGGTCAGTGCGTGCGTGCTGATGAGGTCGGCGATGGAGTCGCAGAATTGAGGCCGGGGTCCTGGTGGTCTGTAGACGAGGGTGCCTCTTAGGGTGGTCTTGGGGTCCGTGTGGATCTGGAAGTGTATGTGTTCGGCGGTGCTGAGGGTGTCGATGGTGTTTGTTGAGACCCTGATGGTGTTTTTGTGGATGATGGCGATTCCTCCTCCAGCCCTGTTGGTGCGGTCTCTGCGGGTGATCTTGTACCCGTCTGGGATGGCTATGGCGATGTCTGGCGAGGAGGTTTCGTTCATCCAGGTCTCAGTCAGGAATGCGACGTCCGGTGATGTGGTGTCGAGTAGGTCCCAGAGTTCGACGGCGTGTTTGTGTGCGGAGCGGGTGTTGATCAGGATGCATCTAAGCTGGTTGGGTTCCTGCGTAACAGGCGTCTTGGCGCTTTTGAGGTTCCGGCAGGTGAAGGGACCGTGGGTGCGCTTCGGGGTGGCCTTGCAGCAGGTGTGGGTTCTTCCTGGGTTGAGCGCGACGAGGGTGCTGGCGTCGTAACGGAGGCGATCTTCATGGCTGGTGCGGGCGGGCGCAGACGGGCTTGCCTTAGGCACGCCTTCAGTGCGCCAGCAGCGCGCCCGCTGCGCGCGACCACCATATATGGGGAGGTGGGGAGGGAGGAGCAGCTGGGAGGCGGGAGGCGAGGAACGGGTGGAGCGAATGCCCACGGAGGGGGCGGGGCCGCAGGGGAGGCGGGGACGGGGGAAAGGAAACCAGCGCGGGGCACGGACTCGAGCAGGGGCACAGAAGTACAAAACAGCACAAGTTCAGAGGAGCACAGAAGTCAGTGGTACAGAATGTAAGGGGGCACAGAAATACAAAAACAGCACAAAATCAGAGGGGCACAGAAGTCAGTGGTACAGAATATAAGGGGGCACAGAGGTTGGCGAGGGGTACAGAATCAGAAGGGGTCACGGGATCAGAGCGCCGAGCGGGGGGCACAGAAGAGGAGCGGGCAGACAGGCAACACAGCGGAAACGAACCTTAGGCCACCACTGGCCACCAGGGATGAGGCGCAGGTGGAGCCTGCGTGTGGTGGAGGGCCTCGAATCACCGGCAGCGGCAGGAGACAGCGGGGTGACGGCGGAGCTGCAGCGGGGGGTGACCTACCAGAAAGGTCAAGGGTCGCTCTCCTCACCGTGCAGCGGCCGCCATATATGGGGAGGGAGGAGCAGCTGGGAGGCAAGGGACGGGTGGAGCAAATGGGCGCGGAGGGGGTGGGGCCGCAGGGGAGGCAGCGGTGGGGACGGGGGAAAGGAGACCGGCGCAGGGCACGGACTCGAGCAGAGGCACAGAAGTACAAAACAGCACAAGTTCAGAGGGGCACAGAAGTCAGTGGTACAGAATGTAAGGGGGCACAGAGGTTGGCGAGGGGTACAGAATCAGAAGGGGTCACGGGATCAGGGGGGCACAGAAGAGGAGCGGGCAGACAGGCAACACAGCGGAAACTAACCTTAGGCCACCACTGGCCACCAGGGATGAGGCGCAGGTGGAGCCTGCGGGTGGTGGAGGGCCTCGAATCACCGACGGCGGCAGGAGACAGCAGGGTGACGGCGGAGCTGCAGCGGGGGGGGGAGCGACCTACCAGGAAGGTGAAGGGTCGCTCTCCATATGGAACTCCCTCTGCTGGAGTTTACTTCAAACGCATCCACAACCACCTCCTCCAACCAGCAGACAAAGCCTTTCACAGAAAAGGCACAAAGAAAGGGCAAAGAACAATTTAGGCAAACATTTTTAACAAAAAAACAGCGCTTCTGTCAGTGGCTTTATTTTAGGATCAGGCTGTTGCTGATCAGCTAGGGTGCGAGGCACTGGATTGGTTGCACATGTGTGGGCAGCGCGTGTGAGACTACAGTCATGTGCAGCCCAGTAATTATGCACAGGTAGCCTTGTGTGGAAGGGACTCCACAAGGATAAGTGCTAACCTGAGGTAGGTCATATAATATTTGTGAGCATTCATAGATAGGTTAGTAGGGTTTACTTGAAAACCTGTCGTGCTTTTACTGTATTATACGTATAGGTGAAATCTGCCCTAAAATGCAGGTTCGCTCCACTAAGGCCAACACAGTCCAGCAAGGTGTTGAATGGGGGCAAAACATGCATGCAGAGTATGAATTTGGGGTTCTGAACACACAAAATCAATGTCTTATGAGACTTCAGGATTTGCCATATTTTTCTGGCTCGGCTCCTAATTAGATTCCCGGACATTCTCGTCTATTCACCCCCCAGCTCCCGCCCTCACATTCTTCCCTTACTGGGCCAAGTGACTGACAGTCTCATTGTAATGTTGTCTTTATCCTAGGCATAAATGAGTGGAATGCAAGATTTGTATGTATTTCTGCATTAAGACTCTTAAGGACGGAGAAAGGTTGGCATTATTTCTTATGAAGAAAGAGAATAGACCTCCTGCTAAAGGAGATGCTCCTCTTCAGGGGAAGGTTCCATGAGAATTGTGAATGCAGAACACAAGAGGAGGCTTATACAGTTTCCTGAAAATGATCTGTTTGGTACAGTGCTTGCAGTCACCTCCTTTGCTAAAGTCTAAGCACTACAGAGACTCACCTGTGAGAGAAAAGATATCTTCAAAGGAAACCTCGTCGTCGTCAATATTTTCAACTCCATCCTCGATGACGAAGATGCTGTTGACGACGACGCCCATACCGTCCACGACACCAATACGGTCAACGGCATGAAGGCTGGGAACCATGTAGTGAATAGAAAACATGGGAGGAAATGTGTTTTTTAGCTTTAAGGGTGATGGATATGCCTCCAGTACAATTATTGCAGCCAATCAAGAAGAAGAGGCTAGTGATTATGCCTTACTGACAGCTTACAGCCCAACGCAACTGGATGTGAGAAATGTCCCAGATTTTAAAGCGGACACAATGGACAATGAGGCGTCCTAGAGTGAATATGTGCATCAGCAGGAGTACTAGTCTGGAAGAAGTCGAATGGATTTAAGACAGAAACCACCGAGATATTATAGAGAGCCAGTTAGAGTCCAAGTGACAATGGCCTTCTTATCAACGTTGCAACAAATAATGGATACTTTTACTATCTGGAATGGTGAGCAACAAAACGATGTATTTAGGCCTAGATCTCTGTACTGGGTTGAATGTATGACACTGTTCTGCATTCTGTCCATCAACTGTTGTTTTTGCATTTGTCACCCCGAGTGGGACGGGTATGCCCAGACGTGGGTCCCGTGCTCTCCACGCCACTGGAATCAAGCTATCCTGGCTGAAGAGGGGTGAAACCCCGAAATTGGTCCTAGGATGCTTGTTTCCTGTCCAGGGAAGACCTGGCTTGGCAGTTCGGGCTGGACTGTTCCCATGAGGCACAGGGTCAAGACTGATTTGCATATGGCTGGGTTCAAACTGGAATGGCATGGTGAGCAAAAAACGATGGATTTATGCCCAGATCTCTGTACTGGAGTGAATGTATGACATTGTTCTGCATTCTGTCCATCAACTGTTGTTTTTGCATTTGTCACCCCGAGTGGGATGGGTATGCCCAGACGTGGGTCCCGTGCTCTCCATGCTACTGGAATCAAGCTATCCTGGCTGAAGAGGGGTGAAACCCCAAAACCGGTCCTAGGGTGCTTGTTTCCAGTCCAGGGACGACCTGGATTGGCAGTTCGGGCTGGACTGTTCCCATGAGGCACAGGGTCAAGACTGATTTGCATATGGCTTGGTTCAAACTGGAATGGCATGGTGAGCAAAAAAATTATGGATTTAGGCCCAGATCTCTGTACCGGGGTGAATGTATGACATTGTTCTGCATTCTGTTCATCAACTGTTGTTATTGATACTTTTACTAAGGCATTACCGCAGCAAACAACTAATAATCCTAACATGGGATTTCCTGCTGCTCCCATCCTTAATCTCCTCAACCTGCTCCTTAACCTGTTTCACCTCCTAGGCAGCCATCACCGCTACCACCTCCTCCAACGCCAAGGGAATTGGTCATTAAGAATACACGGATGATGTTTGCGCTAATGTTTCTACCTATTCTGATATTTAGAGAGGAAGGTGAACTAACACAAGATGATGGTGGAAGAGAAGATAATAGCAGAGATCTTGTTGTTCCAATTGGAAATGATGAGCAATTCCACAAGATGGGTGCTTCAGATGAATCACTGACACAATATCAACTACAAGAATATCGACGTCAACAATATCGGAGGCGAAATATCGAGATCCAGAATATCGACATCCTATCTACATTATGGTAAGTACAAAAATATCGAAAAATATATATCGCCGTTAAAAATATCATTGTTAAAAATATCGTTTGTTATTTATGTTTAAAAAATAATGTAAAATAAAGTAAATAATACATATAATTAAAATAAACATAGTTAATAATTTTTTTAAATGTTTAAAAATGATAAATAATATATATATAATGTAAAAATAAATTAAACATATACATATAATATATAATATATATACTTACTAATAATGTAATAATGATTTTAATAACTTATAAAAATATATATCATATATATTATAAATACATCTATACACATTAAACAATAATATGTATATATATATATATCAAATTAAAAAAATATTTATTTTACTCTTTTAATATTATTTATATACTACATTAATAAAAATAATATAAAAATATTAGATAGCAGAGGTAATGAAATTACAATTCCAACTAAAAACAGTGCAACACTAAGGAAAATGTTGGATAGAGTAGGGATAAAAATTACTATTCTCACCCCAGTGAGTGCAACATTAGCGAAAGTGTTGGATAGCGTAGGGGTAAAAATTACTATTCCCACCCCAGTGAGTGCAACAGTAGGGAAAGTGTTGGATAGCGTAGGTGTTAAAGTTACTATTCCCACTCCAGGGAGTGCAACAGTAGGGAAAGTTTTGAATAGCATAGGGGTTAAAATTACTATTCCAACTCCAGGGAGTGCAACAGTAGGGAAAGTGTTGGATAGCTTAGTGGCTAAATTAACATACTTATTAATTAAATACTTTTTGTATAATAAATAACATATTAAAATTAATTACCTAAGAAATTAATAATACATACCAATAAAATTAAATTACTAATTACTTGCATAAAATTAAATTACTTCCCACCCTATTCCCCCATAAACACACAACCCACTTCACATAAAAAAGAACACAATTAATTTAATTTGCCATTAATCTATTATTAAAAATTAATTACCAATTAATAATAAATTAATTAACAATTACAAAAAATAATAAATTAATTATACTTAATATAGTTATAAATTATTCAATTAATACAAATTACCTACTCATTAATAATTAACAATAAATTATTTATCAATAACAATAAATTAACAAATATTAATTATTTTATAATTATTAAATTTCTTCCCACCCTATTACCCTATAAACCCACAACCCGCTACACATAAAAATTAACATAATTAATGTAATTATCAATTAATCAATTAATAAAAATTAATTAACAATAAATTAATTAAAAATAACAATAAATAAATAACATGATAAATTATTTATAATTAATATAATGATAAATTAATCAATTAATAAAAATTAATGACCGATTAATATTTAATTAACAATACATTAATGATCAATAACAATAAATAAATATTAATTAATTAATTAATTATAATTAAGTTACTTCCCACCCTATTCCCCTACAAACCCACAACCCGCTCTGATACTAAAACGCAAAATTTAGTTAAAATAATTACCAATTTCTAAACATTTAATACATATTTTTAGAAATAATTAAAATACATTACATAACATTGTTAAGCATACATATAAAATACATACTAAAATACATAACACTAATGTAAATATCGATATTATTAACAACAAACTTTTTGCTTACGATATTACTTACTTCGATATTACTAACTTCGATATAAAAAACAAACGATATTACTTACCTTATGGTCGATATTCTGGTCACTGATATTCTTGACATCGATATTCTGTCCCTATGATATTGTGAACTCGATATAATTGTAGGTCGATATTCTAACTTCGATATTTTGACTGCCCACCGCTTCAGATCCAGGTTTTCGCCAGTTGGCAGGAGGGACTGTGCTAAGGCAGCAAGGCTTGTTAAAATCCATAGCCTTCCCTATTTATGTCCAATCTAAGATCTTAAACATGGCTTTTGATGTCCTAACTCTTCTCTGTAAACATGTTGATGAGGCTCTGCAAGGTGTTAAAACCAACACTGATACTGCAAAGGTGTTAGGACATTTGCAGTTTTGCAGATTGGAGTGACTAATTTTCTTCACTCACAAAGATCACAACATTTCAGAGCAGGATTCAGTCAGTACGGAGGTCAGGGACGATCTTATTATCCTCAAAGACAGTCTGGATATGATCAAGGAAACTCTTTCAATTGGAGCCAGAGACACAATTATGGAAGGCTTTCAGGAAGGAAGAGAAGTTCCTCACAAGCACGAACCAATGACAATCAGGAAAGAGCTGGACTCCCGGCTCAACCTCCTTTTTCCATCTGGTCCTCAAAATTTGGGGGGGGGGGGGGATAGGATTTCCTCTTTTTGCTCCCTCATTGAACAAGATAACATTAGACAAATTGTTGAATTGGAGTTCATTCAGAGACCCCCAGTTTGTCCAACAAGAAAGGAATATCTTCATTTACAAGAGCTTCAAATGGACATTATCATGGTTCTGTTCAAAGGATCCATAGAGATTGTCCCTAAATAGCAAAGGAATCAAGTATTGTATTCCAGGTTTTTCCTAATCCAAAAGAGGACAGGTCAATGGAGACAAATTCTGGCTCTGAGAGAGCTGAAGTTGAGGTGAACCTATATACCCAGCAGTTGCGGGTACAGTCACCTTTTCAAAGAAGAGGAATCAGCAGCAACGATGGTTCCGTATTTTATCTTCAATTTATGTTAACTCACATTTCACTATAAGCAGCAGCATCTTCTAGGTCCTGACGAAAGCATTGCCTGATTTCAGGCTATGATGGCTGAAACATGTTGATCAATACATTTCATCACACACATGCGGTTTAAATCCATACCGCAGGTGCACTGTTTTTAATCCTGGCAGCGAGAACATACCAATAAAGCACTCTATGTGTCCTCTCTAGCTAGTTTTATCACCACTTCCCCCACATTTAGTTTTTGTTTGTGCTGCACCTTCACTCACACTATAGTGTCTCATTTAGTGGATTTAGAATATCCGTGCAGAGTAGGCATCAAAACATCCCTGTGCTCCTCCCTCTGAGGGGGGTGAGGGATTTCGTCCTTAAAAGGGAGCATCCCACAGCTCAGTCTGTGAGATATAGTCAGTGTCTTCTTCTTCTTTTCTCATACGAGAGCCAAGGATTCTACTTGTTGTTCTGTTATATAATACTGGGATGCAATTCTATGCAGGTCTTTAAATATTTTCCCTAGGACACTCCCGCTAAATCTTTCTTTGTGTTGCATACGCTTATCAAACCAGCTATTTGTCTCATTTGAAAACCATGAAAAGGTCAAGCCCTGTCAAAACAGTGATAGCACGTTGGATCTCACCCTGTACTACTTTCAGTCATGCCAAAGTCAATCGTCCTCTCCAGTGAAGGGTGAGGGCGCATTCCACTAGAGGCATGGCTTCAGCTGCAGCTCTCTATGCTGGGGTACCTTTGAGAGGCATCTGCCGTGCAGCCATCTAGGGGATCAGGCATACGTTCACGAAGCATTACTACCTAGACGTGGACGCAGACGCTGACACAGCAGTGAGACGGGCAGTCATGAGAAACCTGTTTCACTAAAGGTGCGCCTGCTTCCCGCTTTGTAGAATTTGATAATGTGTACTGCTTGGTAACGTGATTCAAGCACGTGAATATATAAAAGATCCAATGTTGAAGAAGACATTAGTTACTTACCCGTAACTCTAGGTCTCCAATACTGGTATCTTTTGTATATTCACATGCGACCCTCCCTTCTCCCCAGTCAGAGGCTTATTGTATTTTATGCTCACATTTGTGCTTTGAAATATGAGCTATGCTGGTCTCTAGGGGGAGTAGGAGTGCTTAAGCTTCCACCTCAAAGCTGAAGTTTGGGTTCTTTCAAATGAAGTGGATGTGTTATTAAACATATATTGTTGTTTCAGACCTATGGCCATTTTACATCATATAGTGAAGGATGTATATTTTTTACACCGTATACCGCTATTTTAATGTACCCGGGATTCAAAAGACTGATGATGGGTAATGATTCAAGCTTGTGAATATATTACTACTTGCTTAACTGATGAAGAAGACGGTAAGGCGACACTTAATTTTTTCATGTAAGGCCTCTGAATTCGGGCTGTTTTTCCAATTTAATAAATGAAAAAGTGAAGAATGTGTTAATTTGTTAATCAGGTAAAATATCTTTAGTAAGGACTTGGTAAGTGTGAGGAAATGGGGTGTATTATATGGTATGGTTGTGCAACCTCACCGCCTAATACCCTTACCATCCCCTTTGCAACTGGTAGTTTTTGTTTCTTAAGCCTTCTAGTTTATCCCTGTGTAGCTGTGGCTCTGAACAGCAAGGCTTACACAAAGGAACGAGTCCAAAGCATTTAAGCAGCACCAAAACAATTGAAGGAATCTACAAGACGCTCAAAAAATCCAACACCAATTTATAAAAATAGACTGTATTTTTAGACACCACAATGAAAAAAAAACACTGGAGGACTCTGGAGATATAGCAATTACTAGGTACAGTAAATATAAAAGTTTTCACTTAACCACGAAAAAGCATTGGCAGCTTCAACAAATTTGACACTTGGAAATGTTTTTAGCAAACAATTTGTCTAGTTCGATTGCAGTCTGTTAGAGTTACTTTGGGTGACCAACTCCGGCAGGGAGCAGTCAGAGGGCCAGCAAGGTAGTCAGAAACAGTTACCTCGGCAAAATTCTTCAGGCAGTTCTAGGCACTTTTATTCCATGCTGTAGGTTCCTGTGGAAGTGGTCCTGATGCAAGGGATACAGGATGCTGAAGATGCTCAAGGATGCTGTGGACGCAATGGTGTTGACGGGGCTCTTCCTGCAGCTACTCTTCAGTTCCTGAGAAGAGTGAGGTGTTCCTGGCCACAGGGTTCGATGTCCCTCGATGCCCTCTCTGTCCTGGCTGAATTCTATTAGTCACTGGGCTACCAGTTGCCTAGTATCGTAGTTTCAGCCAAATCCTTTAATGTGTGTGAACTTGTGTTCTGGGTGACCAAGGTGTACCCCGAGTCTCCTGGGTTGATCGAGCTTGGGTGCAACTTTGAGTGTCAGAGCTTGGTCTGTGGTTCTGCACGGCAGTGGCTGGCAGTGTTGTGAAAATCTAGGCTACCAACTTTCCCCAGCAGGCTTCTTCAGCTGTTGTGGCGCTGTGTTGCAAACAGGAGGTAAGTCAACTGACTCTTGCTTAAGACGACTTCACCTTGAGCAGAACACAGCAGGCACAGTCCCTTCTCCTTTGCTAGACACCAGATGCAGCAGGTGCAGTCCATGCCGAGGCAGCCTCTCTTCGCCGGGGCCTTGGTGCATCGGGGCAGTCCTTCAGTCCTTCTTCTAGTCCAGTCCAGTCAAGATCTGAGTTGTGGGTGCCAAGGGTAGGACGTGGTTGGTAGGCAAAGGGCTACCGGGTTCCCTCTCACCTGTGACCACTTCCTGTGGAGTGTGGCATCTGGCTATCCCAGGATGCACTATTCTGTCCCCTCCCAGCATGGCTGAACCCTTCTCTCGGCATCCAAATTCCCTATCCCAACCCAGAGATGTGGCCATCAAGGGGGCTACATGCCCCTGAGAAACTGGTTTGGCAACTGTTTTTCCCTCTCCTTCCCGAGTGCCATACTGTCTACCTAAACAATAGGGCAGCCCTCCTTCCAAGTGTTCCCCATTGCTTTTCGAAGCGACTTCACCTTTGAAGCTCGCCTTTTGGGCTAACACCTGTGTGGCTTCCTGCCAGGGGGTGGTAACACCTCTTTCCTGCGCAGGTTTCTAGTGTTTCCTTTCCTGGGGGGCGTTGGCAAGTCTCTCCTGGAGGGCAGAAAGCTGTCTCTAGGACAAACGTTGTGCAGGAGCACATGGGAGTTTAGGGTAACAAAGTGGTAACTTTGTCAAATTTGCATCCCGCCTCAAGTTACTTTAATTTCAACTTGGGCATCAAGTCGGGCTTATTATAACAAGTTGTTTGATGCCTTAGAACTTTAGTAGTCCAAGTCAGCAGTTATTGGGGCTGCCCCATTGTTGAGGTAGATAGGCTGCCACAGGGAGCACAGAGGGGAAACCAGTGGCCAAACCGGTTTCCCCGGGGGCCTGCAGAACTTAGGTACCCACATCCCGGACTGGACTAGTGACATCTGTACACCAGGAGAGGGGTCTTGCCATCATGGGAGTGGGCAGAATTGTGCATTCTGGATTAGCCGGATGCCGCACTCCACAGGAAGTGGTCATCAGGTGGGAGGTAACCTGGTAACCCAATGGCTACCAGCCACATCCTGCCCGGAGGGTACTTTCTGAGCATAAAGGGAGCACCTAGACATCAGATCTCAACACCACCTGAGAAGGAGGACCGAAGAAGGGTGGGATCAGCAAAGAGAGGCTACACCGAAGAGGACTGCACC
Source organism: Triturus cristatus (assembly GCF_964204655.1). Classification (NCBI taxonomy): domain Eukaryota; kingdom Metazoa; phylum Chordata; class Amphibia; order Caudata; family Salamandridae; genus Triturus; species Triturus cristatus. The sequence goes on along the minus strand of NC_140593.1, from coordinate 450,627,899 downwards.
TGCTGCACCATGTGGCTAGTGAACAGAGGGTCTGTGCCTGTTGTGTCCTCCTCAAGGAGAAGCAGTCTCCACAGTACAGTCAAGCCAAGAAAACTGACAACAGCTGACTGGCCTCCTGTTTGCACCACAGGGACACAACAGCTGAAGAAGCCTGCTGGGGCAAGTTGGTATCCTAAAGTCTTCAAGCCGATACCACCGCCGCCGTGCAGCACCGAGGACCAAGAACCAATGCACAGAGTAGCCCCCGAGTTTACTGAGCCTGGCAGTGCTGTTGGAGAGTTGTTTGGACCCTCAGAAAGCGAGTTATCGGCTCAGGAAGGACAAGCCTGTGACCACAACAACAGGCAACTGGTAGTCCATTGGCAACTGGACTTCGGCCAGATCATAGAAGACTTTGTGGGTCATCAACCCTACTATCAGGACCTCTTTACGATCTTCGTGGACCGAGGAATCTCTGCGGGAAGACCTCCATTGACCGCTTCGCATCCACAGCATTCTTAGAGCATATTCTGTATCCTTCAACCCTTGCATAAGGACCACTTCATAGAAATCCATTGCAACACAGATAAAGTGCCTTGAACTGTTGAAGGACTGCTTCTCCTGTGAAGGTAACTGTTCTTGAAGACTATGCTGGTCCCCCTGACAAGCTCTCTGCCGGAGTTGGATGCCCCAAGTACTTCTAACCGACAGCATTGACCCCTACATTTTCTTAGAAAAAGTTTCCAAGTGTCCAATTCGTTGACTTAGCCAATGCTTGTTTGCAGTTGAGTGAAATTACACTAATTGTATTATTGCTTGTTAAATCTGTATCTCTGAAACCCTCCGGTTGATCTTTTTCGTTTTAGTGCCTAAAATACAACCTATTTTAAAAATTGGTGTAGGATAGCTGGAGTGTTGTGTTGATTTCTTCAATTGTTTAGTGCTGTTTAAATGCTTAACACTGGTTCCTGTGTTTAAGCCCTGCTGCTGATTTGATTTGATTTGAGATTTGTATAGCGCTGCTAATACCCTGGGGTGTCCAGGCCCTGCCTTTGATAAATACTGAGCGGAGGGAAGCAAAAAGAAGGATATATGCTATAAACAGCCATGTTTTTAGGCCTTTTCTAAAATTGCGAAGATTGGATTCTCTCTTCAGAGAGGTAGGCAGGGAGTTCCATAGGTTGGCAGATGTAGCCACGAAACTCTTTCCTCCCCATCTAACCTTATTGACTCTAGGGACAATCAAGTTTCCCAGTTTGGCAGATCTAAGGGCTCTGGTTGGAAAGTATGGCTTTAGAAATTTCTTCAACTGTGTGGGCCCCATATTGATGAGGGTTTTAAACGTAATACATAGTGATTTAAATTGAATCCTCTTGGCCACAGGTAGCCAGTGGAGTTTGGCCAGGGCAGTGGGGACTGAGTCAAATTTAGGAATGCCCAGCAACATTCTCCCTGCTGCATTCTGGGCCATTTGAGGTTTGTTAATACTGCACCTCTAAGAACTAGCAAAAAGGGTGTTGCAATAGTCCAGTCTTGAGGAAATCAGCACTTACACCACCGTCTTCCTTAGTTCCAAAGGTATTCCTGGGAGAATTTTCCTCAGTATTTGCATGATAAAAAAACAGGCAGAAGTGACCAAATTAATTTGTGCTTCGAAAGACAACATGGTGTCAAAAATGACACCGAGGTTTTTAGCCTTATGCACTGGGTCAGGTAAGGGGCCGAGATGAACCGGCCACCATTTATCAGTCCAAAATGGTGGATTATTCCCTAGCAACAGGCCTTCGGTCTTTGAGGAATTACATTTCAAACAGTTGTCTGTCATCCATTTTTCTATGTGGCTCATACAGGGCCCGATTCACAAAAGTAATCTGAGATAAAATCCTAATTTTACGACTTTCGGTATTCATAAAGGGCATCTAGGAGTAGTAAAGTTAGGATTTTGTCTCAGTTAAACTCAAGTCGTCCGCGAAAGACACAATGGCAAAGCGATAAGTCTTACTAGGCTAGCAAGAGGAGTAACGTAAAGGTTAAATAATGTCGGACTCAATGAAGAGCCCCGGGGAACCCCGCAAGGTAGTGTAAACGGAGGGATACCATGTTCCCCAGAGCAACTTCCTGAGATCGCTCAGACAAAAAGGTTCCTAGCAGGGACAACGCCTTGCCCTTGATACCAATGGAACTTAACTGATCCCGCAGCAGCCCATGATCAATAGTATCAAAGGCCGCTGACAGGTCCAGGAGGATCGGGGTTACGTTCCCCCTGCTGTCTAAGATCTGTCTGAGGTCCTCCGTAGCAGTGATGAGAGCCAGCTCTGTACTGTGTTGAGCATCGAATCCAAATTGCTCAGTGCCATAGCTACTTAGGGTTGAGCTGAGGGTTTGCAGATTAAACCAACCGGACCTTCAGGGGTTTGTTAACTGTATTACACAGTGAGGTTGCACTACCACACCATATAATACAACCTTTTTCCTCACAGTCCGCCATCCAGACCAAACCCTTTACAAACAGACCAAGAAAGGCTCGAACTTAGGTCTGTGTATTTGGAGCTTCTCAGGCAAGAATTGTCTAGATCTTCGGTAGGAGAGGTTGTACATGCCCTCAACTAACTTGGTGGCCCATGTACACAACAGAGTCCTGCCCTATCTGACACTTGCTTACCTTGTCCGGGCTACCTGCTGCAGGGCCTGAAGCACTTCCTTGAGGTGAACTAGGTGATCATCCCAGATGGAAATGAATACAACTATATCATTAAGATGAGCTGCACTGATATTTTCTAGGCCTGAAAGTACTTGGTTCGCCAAACTCTGAAAGGTAGCAGGTGCATTCTTCAACCCACTCACTCCATGTCCAACAGTGTGCAGTATTAAACACTGCTTTGCAGTCTATACACACCACAAGAATCTAGAATTGGGTTCACGCTGTAAAAGGAAAAGGTTGCTTACCTTTTCCAGCTGTTCTAGATGCACATTTACATCAAAGCATTACGCATGTCCGAAACATTGATAGGGAAATTACAATGTGACAATATTGTGTGGGCATTAAGCTCTTTCGTTTAACGTCATTATCTCTAAGATTAACTTCCAGAAACATTTACATCTGTAAATAAGATGCATTTCTGTGCTCAGACATTAGATGGCATAAGGGTGTACATGTGAATCAGAAATGACCTCACAGCAAAACCGAAAATTATGTTTATATATTTTTATCCCATCAGCTGAGTTATATGGCACATGACTCTAAATGGATTGAATGGTGAAAAAACTATTTTTATGCATTCTAAAAAAGTGGAATTTGGAAAAATTGCTTTAAGCCTTCTAGTAATTAAGTTACCCATAGTAGTACACTGCCATCTCCACGCATTAAGTTGATTTGAATTATTATCAAGAAAAGATTATTGAAAACTCTAATCTTTTTCTTTGGCATTGAAGCTGGTTGACTTGCTGGTTTGTTGAATTAATCTTTTGCTTCGTTTAACAGGATCATCCGTCCATTGCTCATCTTGTGCAGAGGCTAAGTGAAAACAACATTCAAACCATATTTGCGATTACAAAAGAATTTCAGCCTGTGCACAAGGTAAAACTTTTTTTATTTTTTATCATGCGTTATTAGAACAACAAAAATTACAAAGAATAAAAATGGCAGCAGTCGTACAGTGACATTGCATTCCCTGTAGAGTAGAGGTCTACAATATTGTGGAGGTCCCATGGTTACCCAGTAGTATAGCATTGTCAATCTCATCCTAAACTGCGATTTTGTAGTTCTACAGCAAGTGGTCTACAGGAAACACATCAAACATCATGCATATTTCAAAATACCCAGAAAGAAGAAGACCATGAAGAAATAAGGGAGGAAGGAAAGTGAGGGGGGCGGGCAGCGTGCGCTTTCCCAAAAGATATTCTGGTGTTAGTGGCTATCAAAATATGCAGCGAGACGTCATTATGTGCGTGAGTATCCTGCTGTGTGTGTGGGGGTCCTTATCTAAGAGTATCAGGCGTGGTGACGTTAGCGGGGCGTACAAGGTAAATATAAAACAATCTCACATAGTAGTTGCTAAATTATGATCAATAGTAATATTTAAATCGTTGATACATGCTTATTTAACAGCCAGAGGATCTGGGTTGTTTCTGGCATCTTAACTTTGTAAGGTAAATCAACCAATAACCACGCATGCTGTATTCATATTTCTTTCTCGAAGAAAACATTTGTTTTCCAAATTAAACTAAGCAAACCAACAGCTGACTTTAAGTGACTTAATATTACAACTTGTACATTCTTGGCCTTTCAATACAGGTCATCCATTTCCCTTGGTTTTTAAAATGGGAGAGTTATGGGGAAAGGCTCCACAGATACATAGAATAAAAATTCACATTGAAAGTTTTTGCATGTTCTGGGTCAATGTCTCTGCTGTTTAAAGATTAGTTGTGCATTCTCAATACTTTTGTGAGATCTCATGCTTTTTGGACACTCTTGTTTAACACTGGTGTCCCTGGTCCATCAAGGATATTGCACTCCTCATCGAATGTCATATTATTTCACTCTCCAAGGGGGATCCACGCCTACCAGTCAAGGCTTTTCATCATGGGGTTGTATAATTCAATAAACAGGTCCTGCTAGTGATGTTTTTATTTTAAGATATATATATATGATTTGTATTCATAAGTAAGTAGAAAGAGCATTTACGCATTTACCAATCCGATGCATGAAGAAAATCAGGGTATCGCCCGAGTCTAGTACACAGATTTACGCCCAAACATTTTATAGCTTACATTTTCTATTATTTAATCATTTGTCTGGACTTTAAAGAGCACCTTCACACACATTTTAAATGAGATGTTTATGAAAATGGAGCTTTTGTTTGTTGTAGACCTCGTTAAGATTTTGGAATAAACTCTTGCTTGGGCTATCCTTGACTCGATGATATGACTGAACAATGGAAGCTGTGCACTTACGCAAGGAAAGAAGCACGTATAGGCCTCTCAAGAAGCAAGAAGGCCAGAGCAAGGCCCTACTGACTGAATATCTGTGTAAATATGGTTTCAGTGGAACTTGCTGCCAGGAACCACAAGCAAGCGTAATTGACCGGAGTCACTTATACAACCAAAAGTAATCAGCTGGGGTCAGGTATAGTCAATGTGACACCTTTCTGCATCTGGTTGTGAGCCTGCTGTGTCCCCATCCTACACTGTACTCTTGAGGTGGCTGCCCAAACCCCAAGAGACCGTTTTATCACTCATAGCTTGTACTTTGATGGGTTTTCAGCAGCCAGTCATTCAAGTTCTGAATAGGTTTGAATCATCGCTCTAGCTGATTTCAGTGAAAAGTAGCGATTAGATTGTAACCCCTTGAATCTTTTTCTGGATTCACATGCTGTGCATTATTCCACAATCTAGTGATTCGGTCTGGAATTCTTTGTTACTCCCCTTTTCTTCATCTGTAGACATTGGGTCCTATGCTCATCCTCCTGTGATGACAGACCTGTGCCCCAGAAGACTCTGTGTGTGGTCGACATATACAGATTCTTTTTTTCCTGCCGTTCGGTCTGGAAGCATCAGCCAAACCTCAGTGGATGCCGATGAAGAGAAGGACAGAGGTTCGGGTAGAGAGAATATCCAACACGTGGCACATCTGTGAAAGAGACAAAACACTAAAAAACACCAACCAGCACCGATAAGAAGGTGCACCACCAGGAAGGGTGACCACGGGCAGTGGGAAAGTGCACCGACAGGATAGCGGACCCATCAAGGGAAATGGAGAACTCTCTTTTTACGTTCTGTCCCGAATGCCACCACAAGTTCACCCAGAAGGACAGCCATCAGATCTGTAGCCTCAACTTATTCAGGATCAGTGGTGGCTCCTCCGTTAAGGTGGAGGAGCATCGCCCAAATGCTTTGAAGCAATGTAAGAAAGGAAAAATAAAATGATAATGACACGATGTTAATATTGTTCTATTTTTCCCTTCTGAGGTAGTTTTGTGGGGCGGGGATCAGCTGCTCTGCTCACACAGTAGGGGTAGGAGTGGTGGCCGCTATGTTAGTCTGTATGACGGTTTGGCCAGCCTTCTTGCTCCGGCCAAACAGTCATGCGTACTTAGCATGTTCTCCACCAGGCTGCATTGCACAGCCTGGGTGGAGAACATGCACAGGCTCATAGTCCCCGTCTGAGCACCTAACCACAGTGCTCAGACCAATCATAACGCTGTTGACAACAGCGTCGTGATTGGCTTTGGGGAGCCTGTGTGCTTCCTGTCCGGCCGTACTTGTAGAGATGAGACGTGGAGAGACGACGGAGGAGTGATGCGGTGAAGAGGTATGTGTAGTTTTTTACCTTCACACCCTCTCCCCTGCCCCCCGCCACCTCTGATCCGTGCCAGCCACGGATCATAATGCCAAGGGCTGCAAGACATGTGTCAAGTTCCTCTCAAAATGCGGAGGACTAACGCTAAGTATAGACAGGCCCACTATGCCACCATGCAGGTTTCGAAGAGGGGGAGCACATCCCTAAGAGAGCTTGGGCTTTCGAGCAAAGAAGACGATAACGGGGGCATCAAAGTGCCACAAGCCGATGGGTCGAACGCTGTGCTAGAGGTTGTTCAGATGGGACCTGGTCCCTTGAAGAAACATAAAGAGGGAGACCCCCACAAACAGGCCTCAGGTTCAGGGAGAAAAAGCAGGAGGGAGCTGACCAAAAATCAACGGACTCCTAGTCCCGAAAGGCTATCCGAATCGCTAAGATGAGTCGACCAAGGTGAGGTCAAAGCACAAGGAGCACCATGGGCCCCGACACAAGGATATCAGTGGAGGTTAAACCCACCCAAATTTGGTACCCCCAACCCCAGATTTGTCCCACTCCCCTAGCCCCCTAGAGAAGTGTGTGGCATTGAAGTACCAGCAAGAGAAAGCTAAGAAAACAATAGACCTTGAGGCCCGTCTCTGAAGAATAGAATGCTGACCATGATCAATGCCATCGAAACAGCTGGTCAGGGTCGAAAGAAAGAAAGGAAAAAGCACCTTGAGGCCAAAATGGTAGCAACCATGCAAAAGAAAAAACAAACAAAGGCTCTACCCCGATGTTATAAGCATCGATGAGTTGCAAGACATTTGAGCCGACTCACCAAAAGAGGGAATCGACTCCTACTCTTTGAGACCATCCCCTCCAGACAATATTGCAACATCCAACCAGTGGTAAAGAGGGCAACAGACAATATTGAGTATAACTTGGGGAGGAAAATGCACAGACATGCTTTCTCCTCAAAACTCTAGTGCCCTCACAGAGCAGAAACTGATATCTTGTGATGCTACTCAGCTTTCTGGACCAGGAAAGAGGGCCTTAAGAGAGCATGCAGCCTACAAGGCTGTGACCCCGAGAGTGGAGAAAAAGAATAAACACTCCTCCAGAGACACACTGTATATTAGAGGGAATGCTGCTGCAGACTCCATAATTGTGGCCACAATACGAAAGAGAGCCAACATCCCCACTTCCACGGGCCCTCTTCCGGAGAAAGAGAACAAGAGGTTGGAGATGATGGGATGCAAAATGGGGAGAGGAGCAGCAACACAGTGGTGGTTAGCAAACTCCAGTGCCCTCCTTAGCAGGTATGCCCATCAGCACTGGGAAGAAATGAGTGAACTCATGAAGTACCCTAAAGGCAGCCGCGCTAGTAGAAGAAAACAAGATTATCACCAATACGTGTCTGAAATACGCCCTAGACTCCACAGACAAGGCCAATAGATGGATGGTCATAGGCACAACATTGATTAGAGACATCGTGTTACAGGTGCCAGGGTTCAAAACCAAGGTGTAGGGAAACATCATTAATACTCCCTTCACGGGAGAACACCTCTTTCGCACAGCAGTAGATAAAAAACTGCAACAGTTAAAAAAAAAAAAGATGACATGGCCAAGGCAGCATTAAAGTTTGAGGACACCCACAAAGAGGGGCAGCACCCCTAGGAAGAACAGCTGGTGGTGCAAAAGTGGAAGCTGCAAATAACTTAACACCAATCATTCTGTTGTAGAGCAAGAGAAAGAGGACAGCTCTTCAGTAAGTGACTCCACTTACCAGCTGCCTCGTCACACAGCACAAGTGAGAGGACAGGATAAAGGCCCCCTACACCTCCAGGTGTCAAACCAAGAAAGAGAGCACACAAAAGAGGAGAAACGCTGCCTAGAATACAAGGTGCACACCCTATTGGAAAAGGGGGCGATAGTGAGAGTGCCAACAACAGAAATCAAGGAATCTACTCCGCATACTTCCTCGTCCCGAAATCAGACAAGTCACTCAGACCAATTCTGGACCACCGCCTTTTAAATTCATAAAAACACAAAAATTCAAATTATGCACGGTAAAAGAGGTACTGCTGTGGATGCGGATAAAAGACTACATGGCAACCATAGACTTAAAGGACGCCTACCTACACCCCGTCAACCGCAAGCACAAGAAATACCTGTGGTTCATCGTCAGCCAAGACCACTACCAATTCAGAGTGCTTCCTTTTGGAATCAAATCCGTTCCAATGGTATTCCAAAAATGTCTAGCCACAGTGGCAGACTACTTAAGAAGACGGGATATACATATACTCATACCTGGACGACTGGCTGGTAAAACTAAACCCCTTTCACCAATGCAAGACAAATATCAGAACTGTCATGGACACCCTCCACAGACTAGGTTTCAGAATCAACCTAGAGAAGTAGTCCACAAAACCGGAAAGGACAAAGAGATTTTTGGGGACAAGGATCAACTTGGTGGAGGGTGAAGACGTTTCCTATCCTCAAGAAGGTTCAAGCACTCATAGAGCAAGCTCACCGTTACCTCAAGCGTCAGTCTTTGACAGCAGGGAATGTGGGTAGAATGATGGGAATATTGGCCTCATGTGTTCCCCTTATACTGCACACAAGACTACACATAAGACCCCTTCAAGAGTAGATCCAAAAACCAATGGTCACGGGCAACAGGGAGTTGGGGGGATCTAGTGGTTTTAACACACAAAAAAGTGCAGAAACAGATGAAATGGTGGAATACGGGCAACATAATGATGGGCAGACCCTTCACCCAGGCAACTCCAACATTCAGCACAGACTGATCCCACACGGGCTGGGGAGCATACATGGGGAGCTAAAAATCAGAGGGCTATGGAAAGCAGAGGAAGTGATCCAAAGCATAAATATACTGGAGCTAAAGACTGTCTTCGTGCCTTTCAGACATAGGCGAAGGAAAAGAACACTGCAAATACAAACAGACCACACAACCACATGTTTTAGCTGAACAAGCAAAGAGTAACAAAGTCACACATGCTGTCTAAACTAGCCCAGGAAATATGGGCAATTCAGACAAGAATCAACCTTAATACCAAATACACCTGCCAGGAGTACAAAACAGAGAGGCAAACAGACTAACCAGACAAGCATCCATATCATACGAATGGGAACTAAACGGATAGGTGCTTCGAGAGCTCTTCATGCACTGGGATACCCCAGAGATCAACCTTTTTGCAACACCAGAAAATGCAAAATACCCAGACTTCGCATCAAGGCACCCACAACACCACTCCAAGGAAAATGTCCTGTCGATATAGACTGATCAGGGACATTTGTATACGCTTTTCCACCAATTCAAACAGTCGCACATGACGATGATCCTCATCGCCCCACAGTAGGAAAGACATACATGGTTCTCGGACCGAGGGGAGATGGCACCAGAGAATCGTAATAAAGTTGCTGACAAGGCACCACCATCTCTCTGAGTAAGGGAGAAGAGTCCACCACCCGGAAGTAAGCGCCATGAGCCTGGTAGCCTGGCTCCTGAGGACATTGAGTTTGCTACCTCAACTTCCCAAAGCGGGTCATGGACATCCTAAAAGGGACAAGAAGGCGTAGCACAAGAAGGTGCTATTCAGCAAAATGGCAGAGATGCGTCCTGTAGTGCATGAATAGGGAATTGTTCCACTGCAGAACGAAGGACACTACAGTAATCTGATACCTCACATACCTGCTCGACGACAACCTAACATACGACTCGCTAAAGTTACACTTAGCAGAAATAGTAGTCTACTCAAGAGGACACCTAGAAAGAAGTCTCTTAACTGCACCAGTAATTAAAAGGTTTTTAGAAGGGGCAAAGAGACTAGCTCTACCAGGTCAGCACCTTCACCAATGGGGAACCATAATATGCTAGTGACACTACTAATGAAGACACCCTTAGAACTGCTGCACAAGGCAGAACTGCAGTTCCTGACCTAAGGAACTGCCTTCCTAATTGCGATCACATCACTACGAAGGTTAAGTGAACTGCAAGCTCTAACCACCTAGTAACCCTGCTTCAAATTCCCAAAGACAAGATTGTTATGCGGACAAACCCACACTTCCTATCAAAAGTCATATCACAGTTCCACGTGACTCAAGCGATTCATCTTCCAGTCTTTTTCCAGCAGCCAAAAATGCAGGCGGAAAGAGTCCTACACACACTAGACTTATGCAGGCCAGTGATGTACTACCTGGAAAAAGCAAAAAGCCTCAGAAAGGGAATACAATTCTTCATACCCTTCGCAAACTCAAGCAAAGGATCACCAGTAGCAAAGGGCACCATTGCAAGATGGGTAGTGCAGACAAAACAGCGCTGCTACCACTAAGCAAGACCTAGAGCGCATTTCACAAGGAAAAGTGGTGCACTTTGGAATTCCAAATAAACATGCCGAAAAGCGATATATGCATGACAACTACATGGTCATTAGTCCACACCTTCACAAAGCACTTTTGCATGGATGCCAAACTGAGCAAAGAGTCACAAGTGGGACAGAGACAGCTGAAGCACCTATTCGCAAACTCAACCTCATGTTTTTCAACACCACCTCCAAGAGGAACAAGAGATACCACTACAAAATAAATGCACACCATGTGAATCTAGGAAAGGATTCATGCTGCAAAACAAAAACGGTTACTTACCAGTAGAAGTACTTTTGCAGCTTGAAGAGTTTTTGGGATTCACATGTGACCCTCCAGAAAATGAGAAGGCTAAAAGGAGGGTTTCATACTGCGATACCTTTAATCATAAAGAAGCCAATACAGACCAAGGGTTAAAAAAAATATATCTTAAGATGGCGACCACGCACAGAGGCTTCTGGGGTGAACGTCTGTTGTAAGGGGAGGATGGGCATAGCACCAAATGGTCAGACAATGCCCAGCAAAAGACAAAAAGGTAAGAGAGTGAAGAAAAGAAGACTAACAAAGAATTACGGACCCAACCACTAGATGGTGGAATGATGCACAGCATGTGAATCCAGAAAACGTTTCAAGCTGCAAAACTACCGTTGCAGTACAGTTCCTTCAGAGAGTTTGGGAACTTCATGTTCCACACCTTTAAAGGGAAATTTAGATATAAAAGTATGTTTATTAAAAATTCAAACCAAGTGTCATAATTAGATGAGTCTACACCCCCTCGTGTAATACTTTGGCAATAGTTCTCCAACACTGGATATTTTATATATTTACTTGCTTAAATCATTCCTCATCATCAGACTGGAAATCCCCAGTACATTAAAATTGCAGTATACAGTGGAAAAATATACAACATACAGTATATAATGTAAAATGGCTTTAGGCCTGAAACAACATATTATGTTTAGTAACACATCTACCTCATTTGAACGAACCCAAAAGTCAACCACTGAGGTGGAAGCTTACTCAAATTTCTACCACACGTTGTGTGTATGGGAGTGTAACGCCCTGAACGTCTCAGGATCGTTTAACAGACACGATAATGAGAACGCAACCACTTGTGAAGGTTTAGTTATTTTAATGAAGGCAAAAATAATACAAGGAATAAACAAAGGTTATAGTCACTGGAATCCTCCAGGCTAAGTACGTTACCAGCCCACAGCACGGATGGTCCTAACCGTCCTCTGCATATACGCCGATCCCGGCGTATGCCAACAGAGGGCAGAAATGAAATGGCCGACAATGCCAATCGGTAGGCTGTGAGGGGCACGAAGAGTGTTGGGGAGAATCGAGGAGTCAGGGAAACACCCAGCCGGGGTCTCTACCTGAAGGGAGCAGCCGCTCAACCTCTTCCTCAGACTGCACCGGGACGCGGAGTCACCTCCTGGTGATGCGTCACCGATACCCCAATCACAAGCAAAGAAGACTGAACCGAGAGCAGCCGCTCGATCGATCCTGTGGACTTCCGAGTCTGTAACGCGGCAAACACCTCCTGGTGTGCGTTACAGCTGGCAGTCCCTGTATCTCTGGTCGGGCTGGGAGTTACGACTCCAACCAGCAAAAGCGCCACTGCGCTTTGACTCAGCCGAGTCAAAAAGCGAAGCTCAATGGTTATCCGGTAGAGCTTCCGGGTCCTTCACAGGTGACGATGGGGCAAGACACGGCCCAGGGAGTAACGACTCGACCTACCTCCGTTCTTGCCTTACTGGAGCACCACTCCGGAACACTGCTCTTCACTAAGCAGGTACGTCGGTGTAAACACAATATCCGACAGCGTTGTACCTCCCGGTTCCTCCCTTTATAGGGCGTGTTTTCCTTGAGTTATGTAACAGCTCTCCTGTTTACATAAGGGCGTGTTTTCCTTGAGTTATGTAACAGCTCTCCTGTTTACATAAGGGCGTGTTTTCCTTGAGTTATGTAACAGCTCTCCTGTTTACATAACCTCTCAACCGCTAAGCATCCTGGGAGATGTAGTCCGTTTTCGCTGGTTACCGTTTTCCTCCCCTCGCATGACAGGAATTCTTGACAGGGAGTCCCTAGTCAAAGCTCATCTCTAACCTTTCAGTGAAACTTAAACTGTGTCCATTTTGGTCTGCCCTGGATTTTAACTAGCTCTACCTTCACCACTACTGTAGTACAAGTTGTTTCTAGGGAATTTTGTTACAATTTCTGGACCAGAGAGATCTTTTTGGTCTGACGAGTAACTGTCACCATGGCTGACAACAGAGGAGATCTCTTTTCAAAACCTGTTTATCTTGTGGTAGCAAGAAAATTTACACTGATGATCCACACTATCAGTGTATTAATTGTCTTTAGCCTAAGAATTAGCGGTAGGCAAGATATGTAAGTCTTTTTCCTCTAAGAATCTTAAGGACAGAGAAAGGAGGTTGACATTGTTTCTTGTGAATAAAGAGACTTTTGCTCTTTCTAAAGGAGATGCCCCTTCTTCAGGCAATGATTCCATGAGAAGTGGCCCCCCAAGCACGTCCATGAAGGCAACACACAAAAGCAGATGTTTACAATTTCCTGAGTTTGATATATTTGGTATAGCACATGCAGCCACCTCCTCCTCTGACAAACCAAAGGTTAAGCGTTAAAGACACTCATCTGTGTCAAAAAAGAAGTCTTTAAAGGAAACCTCTTTGAGTACGTTAACTCCATCATCGACGATGAAGATATCATCAATGAGGACGCTATCGAGGAGACCTTTGACATCGAGCATGCCGTCGATGACGACCATCATAACGTCGATGGCAGCACAGTTGGAAACCATGCGGGCAATAAGAACATAGGAGGAAATGTTTTTTCACCTTTAAGGCTGATGGAAATACCTACAGTACAATTATTGCAGTCAGATCACGAAGAGGCTAGTGGTTATGCCTCACTGACTGCTTACAGTCCAATGCAATTGGATGTAAGATATGTTCCAGATTTTGAAGAGGACCCAGTGGATAAGACAGAAACCACTTACATATTATAGAGAGCAAGATAGGGTCCAAGTGCCAGTGGCCTTCTTATTAACATTGCAGCAAATGATAGATACTTTTTGTAAGTTATTGCCACAGCAACCAACTGATAATGCTAACATGGGTTTACTTACTGCTCCCATCCTTCCACCTCCTCAACCTGCTCCTCTACCAGTTGTACCTCCTAGGCAGCCATTCCCGCTACCTACTTCCACAATGCCAAGGAGATCGGTCCATGAAGGAGACATGGATGATGTTTACTCTGATGGCTCTACCTAGTCTGATATTGTGGAAGAGGAAGGTGAACTACCACCAGATGGTGATGGAAGGGATACAAATAGCCGAGATTTTGTTGTTCCAAATGGAAACAATGGACCAATTCCACAAGATGTTGCAGATGATATCTCTAAATTTCATGCATCCATTGAAAGAGTGGCCAAGAAATTCAAACTAACAGTGACTCTGTAGTTCATCCAAGTTTCTTTATGACTTTAAAGAACTACCTTGAAAATATGTTAAATCCATAACAATCCTTGATTATATGTGGTCAGAAAGTCTGAAATTAATTAATACACTTGCTACAGTTCCAGCAGTGATAGTTCATCTGGAAAAGAAATACAAAGCCCCGAATTTAGCACCAGCTTGGGTCATTGGTCATACTAAATCATATTCAGTAATTACTTCAGTGGCTCAAAGAAGAACCAAGACCCCAATAGTCCACCAGACAAGGATAGCAAGCGTATTGACAATCTGGGCCGGAGGATATCCTCTATGACAGCGACCTCGATAAAGAGAGCCAATACCCTGGCAATTATAGTTTGTTATGATCGCCAGATTGTGCCATGACATAGCTCCATTACAGGGGCTTATTCCTGAGGAAAAGAGGGAAATTGCAAGAGCTATCCTAAAGGGAGGAGAACTAACCTCCTCTTTTATTACTGATACGATGATTGATGCGTCAAATATAGGTTTTTGCCAGTGGGTGAGGGACTTTGCTACGGATTCAAGGCTGGTTAAAATCCACAGACTTCCATACTGATCTTAGATATGCCATTTAATGGCCTGGCTATTTTTGGTAACCATATTGATGAGGCTCTTTAAGGCCTTAAAACTGATACTGCAAAAGCGTTAAGACGTTTGCAGTATCCCAGATTCGGGATGTCTAATTTGTGTCCCTCACAAAGATTACATAATTTCAGAGCAGAATTCAATCTGTACAGAGGTCAGGTGCGATGGTATTATCCTCAAAGACATTCTGGATATGATCAAGGAAACTCCTTCAGTCGGAGACAAAGACAAGCTTATGGGAGGGCTTCGGGAAGGAAGAGAGGTTCTTCACAAGCAAGAAGCAATGACAATCAGAAAATAGCTGAACTCCCAGCTCACCCTCCCTTTTCCATCTGTTTTTCAAGTTTGGGGGGGTGGAATTTCCCTTTTTGCTCCCACATGGAACAGCCCGATGATGAAGCATGCCACCAAGGGTCCTTTTGGTGGGTGAGGGTTTTTTTAACAAAGCTGTGTGCTCTCCCAGAGAATAGGAGTGATACACATTTAGGTCACTGGAAGGACACTTTTCTCTTGGATCTCAATAAGGGCGGATCCTTGTGTTTATTTCATGCTGATTGGAGGAGGACGTATCCACCTCTTATTTCTTGCTCTACCTCTTCACTCCCCCTTTTGTTTTTTGTATACTTCCTTTTTGTCTTAAGATAGCGCTGATATATGGTGATAAGCTTTAGGAATTACTATGTGGCTCCCCCGTTCCTGAGTCCCTCCCACCTATGACGAGGGTGGTCCGTGATTGCGGGAATATCGCTCTTCGATGGATGGATGGAATGGTGTGTTGATTTGACTCCAGAAACAATTTTCTGGCAGGACACCTGGCTCCAGCATGAAGCCAAATTGATGGAATTTGAGATGTGGGGTTACATAGGAATCTTGAAATTGGAGGTTGTCTGAGAGGGAGACTGCATGAAATAATTTGCAACACTATAGGGTGAATTCAAGCTCCAAAAGTCCCAGTTCTTCAACTATGTATAGTTAAGATGTGCCCTAAAAGTCCACCAAACAGGGATATTTTCCATATCCGAATAGATCTCCTTTGAGGCCTAGCTGATGTTAGAGCACAACAGAGATTTTTTCTTTTCCTTGTCTTATTCTCCCGATGTATTTGTAGCATTAAGATCTGAATACCAGAATGATATATGTCCACTGGAATCAGTATCCTGTAGAGCTGCAGAGATGCCTCTTTGTAGGCTTGTCATATCATCAAGGCTGCACATGCTACAACTGTACAGGACTTAAATCTCCTCTTAAAGATTGTGGAAGATGAGCAGGATTTATAGTGCCGCTTCACAAACAGGTGATTTTTATTTTCTATATGGTATTATCTTGTCACCAGGTTCAACCTTACTGGCATGGAGAACAATGCCATTGGCTCATTGACCCTTCCCCAAAAGTGTTATTCTTGGAGGTGATGAAGGAGTTGTGTGAGACCTGAGGGGGGGAACACAAATAAAGAGTGACACATTAATAGGCGCTCTACTTGCCGAAAGAGACGTAGTCAAACATGGGCTATCAGAAGCTGCCTTGATAAGACCAGAATGGTTGAGGGGCACAGAAAAATGTTCCCAAGTAGAAGAACCGATCTATCAGGCAAGAGGCTTCCCACGCAAACACAAGAGAATCTTAACTCATGGTGGGAATAGTTACATATGTCTATTACTTGTTGACATACATCCACAATACTGATGATTTGTAATAAATGTAAGGTGCCATACAGGGACTTTTGTTTTTTTGCTAAACTCAAAATGCACCATGAGGATTTTGGTAGTGTTTTGAAAATTCAATTGAAAAGTTAAAGAAAAAACAGTAACATTTGCAGAAGAAATTATACATTGTATTTTCCTCACGTCTTTGAAAGTGAAGCCAATGAATTTAGTATTTATTACTTGGTGTGTAATTTTATTAAGATGTGTGCTGGGACCGCAAACCTGGCAAATGTCCAACAAGGGTCCAAGACATCACCCCTTGCACTGGTTTTGCATCCAATTGACCTGATTCCCTGATTCGCAGACCTCATGGGAAGGGGCATTTTAGCACCAGAGGAGGGAGTCCATTCTGGCTGAGGCTCAAAATCTCTGAAATCCTTAAACAATGGATTACAGTGCAAACTGTATCTGATCGAAAGCAGATGCTTTACCTTAGAATTATCCACAGATGTCAGTCTGGATCCAGAAAACCTTTGTGAGCAGTACCCCTGCGTGCCAGTGTCTGTGCTGAAAGTGACGTGCGCGGTGCCCAGTGACGTTGATTAGCTGCGCTGGCCATTGTCTGTGCTGAAAGTGCCCATATAAGCGCAACCCCAGCATGCTAACATCAGTTATTTTCTTTCCATACCAGTCAACGCACGTCTGGAGAGAGCTACTTGTTTTTCTGTTTTTTTTTTTTTAAATCTTTATTTTCCAGTTTTATTATACAGCAAGAAATAAACAATATCAGTGCGGTGCATTGTCAGTCGTTTCATCACATAGCAATAATACACAATAATATGTAAATCACAATATTAGGCAACACTATTGGAAGAATAGACCAAATAGTAAAAGAATTCAGCATCCTCCAAGCCCCCGGTTTGTCCTATCTGAAAGTTACCAATATGTCAATTTGTCATGCAATGTAGTAGTACCCAATTCCTCGTCTATTCCAACCAATGATGCGTGCACATAATAGAAAGGTGAGTTGAGGGCGCATTAACTAACCGGAATCTCATGCAATACTATAGCTCATCACCTCACCCCCTCTGGTACTATACCGCTCTCAAACTGTGTGGCGGAATCCCGACACCTCTCAGCAATATATGCTCTATACGGGCCCCATATATCTCTGGGGCGTGAGGAGCTCGGCATTAGGGAAGTGTAAATTTCGCAATTTACATTACAATATGCCAGGCTACGGAGCCAGGTGAGAGAGAGAACTACTTGTAGGAAAGTGCACTTTTTTGTCATGGTCATCCCTACTTTTTTGCCACTAGTATTGATGTTTTTCGACTGATGTGCTCAGGGTCCCGGCTAACCAGGCCCCAGCATTCTTCCCCAAAAACAAGGCAAAATGGTCTAATTGGGTTACAATTGGCACACACTTTAGCACCCCTGGTAAGTTCCTAGTAAATGGTATCCCTGGTACTTTAGAATGAGTACTAAAGAGGGTTCCTAATGGCTGCAGCATATATTATGCCACTCTAAGGGTCCCCCATCCAATTTGCATGCAGGCTGCCATTGCAGGCTGCATAACATGGTGCAAACCATGAGTGAAAACACAATATGGCACACTCACTGTGTGCCATGCCAAAGTCACTGCATATAATATATGTAAGTCATCCCTACAGCAGGTCTTACAGCCCTGAGGCAGGGTGCATCATATTACATGTAAGATCATATCTGCATGAGCAGAGATGCCCATTTGCTGTCTAATTCATTATCTAGGTAGTACAAGTGAGCTGGGAAGCCACCTTAATTATATGTACTGAGCACAGGTCATTACGAGTTACCCAGCTACAGGATGGCTTTACTGAAACCTATGGTGTTTGGTATCAAACACCTAGGGGCCGATTACGATGTCAGGCGGAAAGCATCTGCCCGACTCGGAAAGCCTCCGATAAGTGGTTGTTGACCTTGTGACCGACTCGGTCTGTTTAGTTTCTACCTGATCGGTCTTTCCGAATCGGTTCCAACGGACTAGTGGAGTCCGCAGACCACTCGGAACCGATCCGTACTGCTCTATGGAGGTTGTTTCTGACCTCCGTATTACGATGTCAGGTTGAGACAGCCTTTCCGAGTCGGCCTATATGAAGCGAAAAGGCTGTCGGAAACTGACTTCAGGGGCCCATAGCAGGCTCCCCTTCATCCTGAGGTCTCCAGTTGGGGTACATGGGGGTACCCAAGAGACCCCCCCGGTAAAACCCTGCACCGTGTGGCAGGCACTATGGGGTGCCTGTGACAGGGTGCAAGGTTTTCACAGACGCCCATTTTTGGCATTGGAGTCTGTGTTGCCGGTCGGAACACAGGCTCCCATTGGAGTCAATGGGAGTCCTTTCGAATGGTGTTCAGAAGCATCGTAATTGGTTGTGTGGAACCGCCGACCGCGAGTCAGTCGGTTCCCTATTCCGAGACGGTGTTGAGTGGAATGTTTACGCCCGACATCATAATCGCCCCCCATTGTGTTAATACATCTAAACTGTTGCTAGTACTAGATTTATTATGATATGCACCCAGAGGGCACCTTAAAGGTGCCCCTTGAAAAACCTATCCGTATCTAGTGTGCTGGCTGAATGGTATCGTCCAGCCTTCCACCAGCCTTCCACCCTGCAGGTGAGAGACCATGCTCTCTCAGGCCAGAAAGCCTGCTCTGGAGGAAAGTGTTCACACCTCCTCCAGCAAGATGTCTTCCTTTGATATGTGACCAAAGCTTCCACCACCACCTGCCGAGAGGCCCACTAGGCACAAGTTGGCCTAACGGCTAGGGCGGTCCTTCTCGAATCTGGGGAACTGGGTTCGAGTCTCGGCAATGACGCTGAACATCCTGTGATTCTGGGCAAATCCCTTAATTTCCCCGTGCCTAACCAAAAAAATGAATGTGTCCTCATGTAATGCAACTGGTGCTATGTAATGCGCTCTGATACCCGATTTGGGTCACGTTCGCGCTATATAAAATTCTGTAAAATAATCTTTTTTCCACTGGGAATTGAGGAAGGATGAAGAAGGACCAACAAAGCAATAACAGAGGACCTGCA
This sequence comes from Triturus cristatus, assembly GCF_964204655.1. Lineage (NCBI taxonomy): Eukaryota > Metazoa > Chordata > Amphibia > Caudata > Salamandridae > Triturus > Triturus cristatus. The sequence goes on along the minus strand of NC_140593.1, from coordinate 450,608,449 downwards.
CCATAGATTGGTGCCAAACCCTGCCAGGCTGCTTGCCCTCAGCAAACTCAGGGACTGACTAATCCAAAAGCTGCACATCCTCCCCAAACCCTTGGAAGACTGTCCGGCAACTCAACAACCAGCAAAGATCTCCCTTGAAGTTGAGATGCCGCTTCCCTGCAGTCTGCAGGCACCAATAAGCATGTGCCCAGTCCACCATGTTGCTGGCCATTGGGCCCACCGAAGGAGCAGCTCAACAGGAATAGGTCCATTTGCTCCAGAAGGTCAGATCCATCCTCTGCCAAGTTGGGAGATACCAGGCCCTCCAGGAGCCGCCCACCACTAATATGCCAAGTACCGTAGTAGTTGCAGCAACCAAGGCTTGTTAAGTGTCCAGTCAAGACACCAACCCTGCCAAGAACGACCTACCAGTGAGGTACATCAGCATCACCGAGGCCAGCAATGAGAGTGGCCCTGCTGTCCTCTTCTGCCCCCATCACCAGGTGGACCCCAACAAGTGAGAGCCTCTAACTCACCAACCCGCCGGACAAAACATCTCTGCACCCAAGCCTCCCAGCCCGGGCTCATGTAAACAGGCGGCGTCGCTTGGTCCTGAGACTCTCAAGAGACAAGCCGCCATTGGGTTCTGCCAGACTGGTCCCCCACCGCCATTTGCAGCCTTTTCTTACAGCTACTTTTCCCCATTGACTTTCAGGTGTAGCATTCAAGGCTACCTCTGCTAAAATCACCACTGCACCCAGACACCCCAGGGCAAGTAAACGTCTTTTTCTACTGGTTTACTGTAAAATTTGAGAACGTCTTAAGTATTTACCTGATTCCGATGATCTTGGTATCTAAAATTATTTTAAAATGTTATTTTTGTAGATTGGTCTCGAGTTTCTTTTTGAGTGTGTCTCATTTATTGACTCTGAGTGTGGAACAAATGCTTAACATGACCCTCTGATAAGCCTAAACTGCTCGCCCACACTGCCACAAAGAGAGCATTTGGGATTATTAATTTAAGCCCTGCATGCCAATAAGGGTTGTCTGGACTTTCGACATAGTGTACCTCATTTTGGTGCACTACATAAAAAGTCAGCTTCCTTCAGCTACCCCTTGTTCAATTTTTAACTCACTTTTTTCAATGTTTATTCGAGTGTTTTTGAGGATTTCCCTCATGGTGTGGCAGCAATGTCCTCCAAGAAGGCCGGCTTCAAGCCCTGCAGCATCTGTCACCAACCGATGTCGGTAACAGACCCGCATCTTATATGCCTTTGGTGCCGAGAGCACAACCACGGTCAGAAGGTCTCCTCTGATTCTGTTCTATGAATCCGAAGGCCTTGAGGGAGTGATCCCTCAAGCTTCTGGTGGTTCGACAAGCAACACCGCAATGACCTCAATGCTGCTCAAGAGGAAGGTCCTGTGAGCAGTCATGGAGTCCAAAGTCTTCATTGCACTCGAAGTCGTCAGGCTAGTCTGTCATTGCAAAAAGATGAGCAAGAAGTCGAAGAGGTCGTTCATCGGCCGACGAGGGAGCGGTGGCATTCGAGGCATGGCTCTGCCGTTGAGCCAGCACCTGGGTTAGCTCCGCGCTTCCCCAAGTTTCCAGGAACCAGTGCAACTCCACTCAATTTCATGAGTTTTATGACGCCATGCTCCTCATATTTCACCGGCATGCCTTTGGGCCCTGCAAGATCCGAAGGGGTCCCTGCTAGATCCATGTCATCAGCTCCAGAGACAGAAGGTCCCTTGGATCCACAGATGGATCTGGACTGGTGCCAATTGTGCCACCTCAACCTTCCTGATGCCTGTCCAAATAGCGATGCTCCCGGCACCATCCCCATTCTGATCCCAATTCCGAGATGGAGTTGGATGTGCGTCACCTGACGCAAGTGCCAACTAGGGCCATGCCCTCCAGGCTAGAGTCTGAGCCCTTTTCCTATGGGCTAGGACTCGGGAGGATTAGGAGGAGTTACTGTACCCTAAAGAATACCAGTCCTTTGACCCTAATATGGACTGGGGATTTGGCAGCTACAGGCATGCTTTCTCCCACTACCGTGGCTATAGAGGAGAGAGTGCCTTTCGCTATGGCGCTGAAGAGGGCGGCCAAACCACTGTGGCAGTCCAGACTAACACCTTGACAGAGGTGCATCAGCCAGAAGTGTCCCCTTCAGAACTGGTTCTCCCCTTTAACAAAGCCCTTTCCCACGTCCTGCTTAGGACCTTTTCTAAGCCCAGCACAGGGACTTCTGTCAACAGGACGATTGCCCGCCCCCACCATACAGCTATAGGGGACAACAACTTCCTCACAAAAAATCCTACCCCAGAAAGCTTGGTGGTCCAAGTTTCCACCCCCCATGGTGTTTTCCCATCCGAACCCCTGAATAGGGAATCCAAAAGGCTGGACACCACAGGGGAGAAGATGTTTTCTTCCACCAGCCTGGCACCCCGGTCGGTGAACACCGCCTGCCTTTTAGGCTGCTCCTACCATGCTCTGTTGGACACAGTTACGCAGATGCTGCCGCCGGTCCGGGAAGAGGCCTGGGCTGTCCTCTCCGTGGTTGTTGCTGACGGGAGAGATGCAGCCAAGTTCACCATACATTGTGGACTGGATACCACCAATTCACTGGTAGAGCAGTCATCGTTAGTGGCCTTACGGCACCATGCCTCGTTAAGGACACCTTGCTTTTTTGGGCATGTCCAAGCGTTGCTTATGGACATCCCTTTGATGGCTCCAATCTCTTTGGAGACAAGGTGGATTTAGTGCTGGAGTGCTTTAAGAGCAGCAGAATTTCAGCCAGGTCCGTGGGCCTTTCCATGGCCCTTCGTCACCCCCAATCTGCCTTTTGCTCCTTTCATGCCCAGTGAGTAGGCTTCCAGCCACATCCATACCCGCCCAGCCACCATGGCAAGCAGCCTTCACAGCCTCTGTGTGGCTGAGGACGTAATATCCACAGACCTAGTGTGTCGGCAGCCAGCGGTCAGGCCATTCCAACACCACCTGGCAGCAGCAGCCTCCATGCCCTTAGTCTGCCCCCTAATCATCATGGGCACCCAGTCGGCGGCAGGATCCACCATCACCTGCACTATGGCGGTCTATCACATAGGACCAATGGGTTTTGAATATTGTCTGGAGAGGCTACTCCCTCTCCTTCGAGACTACCCCTCCACCCAGGCCACCCGCTTGAGACAGATTGACGGAGGATCATTTTTCTCTGCTCCGTCAGGAAGTCACAGCTCTTTTGGCCAAGGGGGCCTAGAGAGGATGCCAACGCCAGAGGTAGGTCATGGTTGCTCTTCCCGACTTTCTGGTGAGGGACGGAGGCCTTCATCATATCCTAGACCTGCACCCTCTCAGTTTCTTCCTCAAGAAAGAAAAGTTCAAAATGCTCACGCTCACTCAAGTCTTGTCTGTCCTGGATCTGGGAGACTGGATGGTAACGTTGGACGTGCAGGACGCGAATTTCCACATACCCTTCCTGTCTGCCCACAGGTGTTTCCTGTGGTTTATTGTGGTCCATAAGCCTTTTGGCCTCATCAGCCCCCCTTGGGTGTTCACCAAGTTGATGGCGGTGGTTGCAGTTCATCTGCAGAGATCAGTGGTGCCTGTCTTCCCCCATCTTGATGACTGACTGTCGAAGGTGGGCTCACTCAAGGCTGTTGTCTCCCACCTGCATCTAAGGCGAACCTCCTGCATTCGCTGGGGTTCAATATCAACGTTCCGAGGTCACACCTGACTCCCTCTCACACGCTCCCTTTCATCTGAACTGTTCTAGACACTGCGGTTTCGGGCATATCCTCCCAAACAGTGAGTCCAAGATATTCAAGCTATGATACCAATGTTTCAGCCCCTAACTTGGATTTCGGGGAGACTGACTCTGAGGCTGCTGGGCCTCATGGACTGCTGCATGCTGCTTGTGACATGTGCCTGCTGGCATATGCGGGCTCTGCAGTGGGATCTGAAGTTCCAGTGGGTGCAGCATCAGGGAAATCTCTCCGATAAGGTCCAGATATCAGAGTGAACTACACAAGATCTGCAGTGGTGGTTAATGAACGTCGGGTGGGTCTGCAGCAGACCACTCTCGCTTCCCCACCAGATCTCACAGTAGCGACAGATGCATCACTGCTGGGCTGGGGCAGCCATCTGGGAGAGGTGGAGATCCAGAAACTGTTCTCCACATCAACCTTCTGGAGCGCCGCGCAGTCTAACTGGCATTTAAAGCCTCCCTACCCGCCATCAAGAAGCTAGTGCAAGTGTTCACGGATAACACCACCGCCATGTGGTACTGCAGCAAATAGAGCGAGGTGTGGTCGTGGAACCTTTGTCAAGAGCCCCAGCATCTCTGGACATGGCTGGAAGAGCAGGGAAAATCCCTGATGGTTCATCATCTGGCAGGCTCTCTAAACACCAGGGCATACAAACTCAGCAGAAGATGCCTAGCGGATCACGAATGGCATCTCCATCCAGAGGTGGTGCAAGGTCTCTTTCAGCAGTGGGGAGAGCCTTGGTTAGATTTGTTCACCACCGCCAAGAACATGCAATTTCAGCCATTCTGTGCGCTGAAGTTTCCAAGGCAGTTCTCCTCAGCGATGCTTTTCATCTCCAGTTGAGCTCAGTCCTCCTGTAAACCTTGCTGACCATACCCCTCATGCGCAGTGTTCTCAAGAAGATCAAGAATAACTGCACCCAAGTCATCCTTGTGGTTCCGGACTGGACTCAGAGAGTTTGGTATCCCAAGCTGTTGAGCATGGCCATAGGACCTCAAATCCGGCCGCCCCTTTGGGAGGATTTTCTGTTGCAGCAACAGGGTAGGGTTCTCCACCTGAGCCTGTCATCACTCTGCCTTCTTGCGTGGAGTTTGAGCGGTGACAGTTGACAGCCTTTGGACTTCCGCCTGAAGTCTGTGATGTTGTTATGGCAGCCGGGTGTCCCTCCACCAAAACGGTGTACACATGCCGTTGGGGCAAGTTTTGTACTTGTGTGCAGAAAAGCAGGTTGACCCCCTTTCTGCTACTCTTTCTCAGGTTCTTTATTTTATTCTTTCCCTTGCCCAGCATGGGTCTGTTTTGGGCACCTGAAAGGGTTATCTTTCTACTATTTCAGCCTTTTTGCGTTTGCCTGCTAAGCCATCCCTCTTCAAATCTCCTATTGTAAATAGGTTCTTGAAAGCTTTGCAACATGTTTCCACCTTCCCCCTTTATCGAGCCTCAGTGGGACCTTAATCTCATCTTGGTGTTTCTAATGTGTGCTTCCTTTGAGCCCTTGCATAACTGTCCTCTCTGGCTGCTTACCATCAAGACGGCCTTCCTGTTGGCAATAATATCTGCCCTTAGGATCAGTGAGCTTCAGGCTTTCTCATCCAAGTTTCCATACCTGAACATCTTCCCAGACAAGCTATGAACTAGATCTTCCTTCATGCCAAAATTCATCACTCTCTTTCGTGTAGGCAAGTCTATCACTGCCTCTGATTAACGCTCCGCCACATCCCTCTAAGGTAGAGGAGCTTCACTGACTGGACCCAAACAAAGCGTTGTCGTTCTACCTTGACTTCGCGAAAGAGTTTCAGGTGGATGACCAACTCTTCGCTGGGTATGTTGGAACAAAAATGGTAGAGGCTGTGCAGAAGCGGACCATCTCCCGAAGGACCGTGCTCTGCATTAAAAACGGCTATGCATTGGTCAAAAAGCAAACCCCTGAGGGTTTGCATGCTCATTTCACCAGAGCCAAGGCTGTGGCCACTGCATTAGCATGCGGAGTCCTGGACATCTGCCAGGCAGCAATGTGGGCTTACTTTCACACATTCACAAAACACTACTGCCTGGACAGTATGGCCCATCAGAACAGGTACTTTGCCTGTTCAGTCTTGCAGGACTTTTTGGTGTGAAATTGTTTTGCAAACCCACCTCCGGGGATGTATTGCTTGGGTATCTATTCTAAGGTAAGGAGTCTGCGGCTAGAAGTCTCTATCAGCTGGACAAGGTACCTACTTTTGGTAACTCCTTATCTGGTAGAGACTATCTAGCTGCAGATGCCTTTCCAACCCACCCATTCTCCCCACTCAGCAAACTGATTTCTATGGACAGGGCTTTCCCTTTTTAGGTCCTTAGTTTTTTACATCAGTGACCAGTGTTCTGCGTATCTCCACTCTCCTGGCATGGAAAGTCTCTAAATGTAACTGACAGCGCTGGGGTGGCTTCTATATAGGCACCGCTCAAGTCACTTCCGGCGTGGACGACACCATGTGGAGCTGATTGACGCCTCCAACCGACACGCAGGAGTACTGCTCACAAAAATTCCCCGGATCCAGTCTGACACCTGGGGATAATTCTAAAGTAAGAAACATACGGCTAGATGGTCTCTGCTAGGTAAGGCATTACCGACGGTAAGCAACTTGTCCAACCTGTACCTACTACGTCATGAGATAACATCACATATGACATCACCAGTGATCTCATTGATTGCAGAACTAACGACATATAAAGGAATAACAAATAATGCCCTGATGCTTTATACATGATTCTCTAAGAATAACCACTGAAGGTAAACTCCGGACACAAGCACAATATGCCAAATTCTTTACATTGGTATGTAGTTTCTGCAGTTATTGCATAATATTATCATCCTCCATGACATCTAAAAATGGTCTTTTGCAGGTAAGTTTATTGACCCTGTAAATCGTGTGCATTGTGCATGCCTTATTTTTATTTCAAAAGCACAAAACCCCTGACCTCGTTAATCGTGTTCTTTGGAAATCTAAATTCTTCCTTAGTGACTGACTTAGGGCGGTATTTTTAAATACTTATTGAGCTTTATTTTAATATTTTTGCACCATTTGGTAATCACCCTTTTAAATAATAACTTTTTGTATTTTTGAAGGAGTTGAAAAATCTTATTCCAAAATCTGTCGTGGGAACGCTTTCATCAAATTCCAGCAATGTCATTAATCTGGTTATCGACTCTTATAATGTAAGTGGGTTGCAATCTGCAGCTTTATGTTTTGATTGTCGTAAAAAAATAAAACGACTTGCTTGTGTACCTGTTCCCATATTCCACTAATAAGTGCCTTAACCATGTTTTAATTTATATATAACTTTGTTGATTGTCTAGATTGGGCCTTTTATGAAACATACATAGATGCATCTTAATGGTTCTTAAAAAATTAAACTTGCAGTCCTCTTCTAACGAGGGAGTTTCTAAATCAGCCGCTAGTTCTGCACCCTGAGCTCCAGGTTCTGAACTACGCAACGTGTTTCCACCTAGCTAGAAAATAGACTTCTCCAAAACTGTAGTGTCCCCTTAATGGGTTTTATACGGGCTGCACTTTTTATAAGAAAATTAAGAGTTTTAGGTGAGATTTCTCTACTAGGTAATCACTTAGATTCACATGAATTAAATGGATCCTCTGCCTGTAACAATATGATAGAACATTGTTTAAATTTGTTTGGCTTTCAACCCAGAAGTAGTTATTTTTTAGAGAAATTATAAAAAGTCTTTATGATCCTTAACTCGTCTCTGCCCAGTGCCATTTTTCTGCCAACTCTGTGGGTCTCTACTAATTATTGTATAGCGTTTTGTCTCCTTTAGAGTTAAACTAATCAGGCAGTTTCTTCCTGTCTCCCAGATGGATTGTTTATGTCAGCCTATAGTGATATCCCCTGCCACCCTTCCCATCAAGTGTTTTCACTTCTTTTAAACTGGACCATGGACTGCTTTGTTTTAAATTAATGACCAGCAATAGGTATGCCAAATACAGAATGTAATGATGACTTTGTGATATTGCCATCGGTGGTCACACAAATGTGTTTTAGAGACATTGGTATCTGCATGTAAAGTGTACCTGTGAATTTTTCAATTTCATATCATGTGTAATGTTTTTAATTCTTGTGCTGTTTTCATGAGCCGATAAATAGACATGGTGTAAGGAGTGCTGCCAAGTTCTAATAGCATTGTGTAGAACTGTGAAGTACTAGGCATTCTCTATTTTAACTGTTTACTCCATTGATGCATATGGCCCACTTCTCAGGCTCCCTTCACCCTCTCAACACGTTACCCCCTTCTCCTGTTTCAGAATGCTCCATAGGCAGAAAAAACCCTGCAGCATGATTGTTTTCAATGACACGCACGACATGCAACATTTTTTTGCCATTCCCTGAGAATATGTAAAAAAAAAATATTATTGATTCTTGGTAGAATATCCGAGACCTATCATTTCAGGACTGAATATTATTAGTTAATTTGATCTGGAGGGAATCTCAAGGCATGGGCTGCTATTTCTGAATGAGTAACCCATTTTAGCTTCATTTTGAACCTTGATATCACAATTGTATGCTTAATGAAGAACTTTAACAACCTAATGAAAAAAAAATGTTATGCAATGAAAACCTATAGCTGTGTTTCGTATTATTTGTAATATATTTTCTTCCCATGGATTTGACAGCTGATCTTGAAATTAATTAACAAAATGGTTTAGTCTTTATCTTCAGAGGTCATTTTGGAAAACAGCAAGCTTCCGGAGGGTGTTACCATAAGCTACAAGTCATTTTGTAAAAACGGTGTGAAAGGTATTGGAGAAGACGGAAGAAAGTGTGCGAACATATCAGTTGGAGATGAGGTAAACCATTGCTAACTTTATTGCTTAATATTTTTTGCTTTCCTTTACAATATCATGCAAGTCCATAATCTATGGAGAAATGTTAAAACATTTGCTGTGAACGCAGTTAACCTTTTCAATAAATTCTTCAAGATCTAAAATACTCTAGCAAAGGGTGTGTGACATATTATTAAAAGCATTCCCAATTTTATGTTTAGACCCTCAAGGTTGTTCACTATGGCATATATGGTTCTGAAATTTTAAAACTAAAATGTGTAAAGCCGTATAAAAAGACCATTAATGCTCTTGGTCCATGAAGGTAAAGGTGCTCCTGAAGAGCTAATGTGAGGAGTTCTGGGTATATCACTGAACAGCTGTATTTAACAACTGGTGCATAGCTACAGAAATTTCGAACACTTTATTTCATTTATCTTTTGCCTTGTTTTGCCATACAAAATAATGGTCAATCTGTAAAAAATGCAAGAAAGGCATTACTCCATCACTCCTTGTATGATCTCCATTCATAGTCTGATACTTGATTTCTGAAGTTTTGTTAACAAGTCAGTAGTTTGGTTGTGCTCTCCTGGCAGGGTCAAAGGAATCTGCCTGTTGGCCTTTACTCCTTGGGATCAAGCCCCTAACTCCATTACATGTCACAGATGATCTGTATGTTAGCCAGTTGAGGTTCCTTAATGTTACGTAGTGAATGTTGAAAGGTGAAGAGAGTATTGTCACAGCCAAATATGGTTTGTTGGCCGTAGAAAAGATGCGCAAGCAAAAATATATCAGCAACAGTTTTAACAGATAGGATTTTGCTTTCTTTAGGAAGGTCTAAAGGTTAGAAAACTCCACAGGAAGAGACTTCCACAACAGGATCTACAATAAGAACTGACCAGCTTCCAAACAAGATCTTCTTAAACCTGGAAGATCTAAGCACACTAAGGGCTTCAGTCCAATTCCCATACTAGAGAAAACGTGAAACTTTGTTGTAAAAAAGAAAATCATTAGCATAGTAAGTGAGAAGTGCAATTGTGAGAAACTTAAATGGAACTCTTGTAGAGAGAGAAAATGTTAATGAGCATATAAGAGTATGGCATAGTGAAACCAGTGAACTGTGCTAACCGCTGGTGAGGAAGCTACTCTAACTTGAGTCAGATGAGAAATCTCTGTCCAACCTCAACCTCATGTCCTAAATGTAATCCACATGAGTGGGACATTTACCTTTGGTAATGGGAATTGTGACTACAAAGATTTTCATTACCCACTCACAACCCTAGCCTCAGTTTTACTGTTCTTCAGCTAAACTCCACAACATCCCCAAATCTCCCCTATATACTTCACGGAAATAATTTGACTATGACCTTTAGATCCACTAGAATTTAAAGAGGACATTTGTAATGTCGGCACACATGCGACCGAAGCATCGATGGAACTAGATGAGGTGGGTCAGCAACATAAAATAAATGGAGACAAGGTAGAGAGGTAGCAAGGACTGATAAGATACAATACCAAATGAGTTGATAAGACAAGTAAATTAGTGGACAGGCACTGCCTATTGCGAGCCAGACAAAAACACTTGAAACTGCTGCGGAGCATTGCCAGAGATCCCAAGTATCCTGGGGAGGTTTGAAGAATACCATGATTGACTAATTTGGATACAGTCAAAAGGTTGATTGATGGAAGACAACTAACATTAGCTAGCCATGTGCCTCAAGTGGTCTTGAACAGCAAGAAGGGATGAAAGCCTTTTTGAAAATGAAGTGTTGCCTTGTTTTTCAAACAAGCCTAAGACAATGCAGCCAGGGTATTCCTCAAAAGTTTAACTGGACAAAGCAGTGGAGCAGGATGATGAAAATTTGTAGGATACGCTAGCAGACTTGATCATATGAGATGCATTAGCTGTCTCAGTACAGGAGTGACTGCTGCGTAGACAAGAGGGAAAAGAGTCAGATGATACAGAAATATTTATTTAGAGTGGATGGACAATGTAGAAAATGTATGACTATTGATTATTGAATAATCAAAAGTTTCTTTTGTTTATTTGTTATTGGCATTCTTGTTTCTACCTCAATAGTAACTAGCTGTAACACAACAGTTCTCTGTACCCGGGGTCCCTGCCAATCAGGCTCCCAGGGCCTGTGTACTTTCCCCAGACCTAACCCAATTGGCATCTCTGGCCAGCCCCTGGTAAATGGTACCACAGGTACCCTGGGCACTGTGACCAGGAAAGACCTCTAAGGGCTGCAGCACTTATTGTGCCACCCTTAGAGGCCCTGTACCTTTACACACACACACTGCCTTTGCAGGCTGCGTGTTTTGGTGCAGAACAAAGTCAAGAGTCGACATGGCACACATCCCTGTGTGCCATGCCTGCAACACACTGCCCTGGCATAGATCAGTCACCCCTCCATCTGGGTGCCCTATGCCAGTGGTGACAGTACAGGTGCATAAGCCCTGTACCCCTACAGTGTCTAAGTCCATTCTTAGACATGTAAGTGCAGTTCTGCCATTAAGAGTATATGGTGCTGGGAGCTTGTCATTACAAACTCCACAGCACCATAATGGCTACACTGAAAACTGAGAAGTTTGGTGTCAAAGCACATTAGACCCACACTAATGCCAGTGTGGGATTTAATGAAAAATGCACACAGAGGGCATCTTAAAGATGCCCCCTGAAAAACGACCATCCTCTGGTGGGTTCCCTGACTGGTACACACCAGCCTGCCACCACGAGACATGTTTCTGGACCCCTAAGGTGGGAGCCTTCGCTCCCTGAGCCCAGAAACAAAGCCTTTCCTGGGCGAAGGTGTTCACACCTCCCCCAGGCCAGGAAGAGCCATCTGTGGCAGGGGAGCTTCAAAGGCCCTGCAGTCTTTGTAATGCGACCCCCAGCCTCTCCTGCTATCAGGAGCAGGCCCCCTTCCTGTCTCCCCTCCTTTTCGGCGGGAAGACAGGCGGGAAAAACTAGCCAGCCCAGAAGGTGTTCCCACCTCTGCCAACTCCACCCCTCAGGTGGGGGAGGTGAGGTGAAGCCCTCTCTTCAGTAGTCGCCATCTTGCAGAGCGCAGGCACTCCCCAATCAGGATTAGGGATTGTGCTTACTCCCCCACGTGGGGTGAGTACACCAAGGGTGTAGTCACCCTAAAGTCAGTAGCCCATTGGCTACTGACCTCAAGACCCCTAAAACGCCCCCTAAATACTGTATTTAGGGGGCAGCCCTGAACCAAGGAGGCGGATTCCCGCAATCTAAGAAGGAAAAGGACAAAGGAAGACGCCCAGCAGAGGAGACTGACTTGACCCCAGCCCTACCTGCCCGTCTGCAGTTTCCGGAGATCCTGCGCCAAAAATCGTCTTGTCCTGCAGCCAGCGACCTCCAGAACCCCAAGGAGGACTGACTGCCTACAACAAAGACTGGATCTCCTGTGAACAGCAGCTATGTTCAAAAGAAACACCAAACCAAAGACTCAGAGCCTTCTGAGGAAAAAGAAACCCCCACTGCACACGTCGCCTACCGCCCGAGTTCAAGTGTCCCACCAGACCCAGTAAGGTCCCCCAGCACTCCAGAGTACGAGTCCACAGTGGGTTGACCCCTCCAGGACTCCCCGACGTCGCCTGCAGCCTCTGCACGGAGACCCCCCCAACCGCAAGTGGCCCGGTAAGGTGAAATCCGACCTCAAAAGACACCCCTGCATGCAGTCGCCCTGCGCCCTGGAGAAAGGAACCCAAGGTGCACCTACCTCCCCGAGCCATCCAACTTACCTGCCCAGCTGTTGGTTCCTCCCGGAAGTCTTTCTGGACCAAGCCTGCAGCTAAAAACCCAAACCGAAAATCTGCATTTAAAACAACAGGATGCCTGACGCCAAAACAGCACCCTGCACCCAGCCGCCGCTGCGGGTGCACTTTGTGTGCTAAACCGGATCCCCCTTTGCCCTGAGCCTAACACCAGGAGTTTGGCTCCCACAACATTGTGGCCTGCTCGCCAGCAGCCACCAACCGGAGGCCCCCTGTCCCTCATTGGATAACATTGGGCCTCAGCACTCTGCACCCGGCCGTCCTAGTGCCGCTGAGGGTGTAACGTGAGTGCATCCTTGACCCTGGGGGAACCCTTGTTCTAACTCCAGAAGCTCAACTCCAAAGACCGATTACTTACCTGGTAACCATTAACTTCATTTCACTTCATAGGAATCCATTGACTGTTTTTCTCTGAAAAATGCTCAAAGTGTGGAATTGATTTGTATGGAAACCTGAAAAATAACAATTGTGCAAAACTGATCTTACTTACATTTTCTCCAGGACATGTCCCAGTGTGATATCTAGGCATTTCACACTGAGTGCAAAAAGTATTCTAAAAAGTAATCTTGAAAGTAACGTAAAGGTAACTTACCTGTAATTTTCATTGCAAAGTCGATACAAAGTATATGTACAGCATTTCACAGTATTGCATTACCAGTAATTCAAACTGTAACCATTTCAAAGTACATTTACAATTGCATTTCAAACTGTATATTTACTGCAAAGTATTTATCGTCTTACCTGTGCCAGGCTTGCTTGGTTCTAGAAAATAAAAAAACTAAAAGAATATTTTTATACAAAACCAATTGGTCTGAAGTTCAGTCTTTGAGTGTGGGAAATCATTTGCTGATTGAGTGGGTACAACAAATGCTTAACACTGTCCTCTGATACTGCCTTACTGCTCGCCCATACTACCACAAATAGAGAGTGAGGTGCTATGTAACTTTACCTCTGCCTTCCTTTGGGGATCCACTGGACTCTGTGCACACTATACCTCACTTTGGTATAGTATATACCAGTGTTCTTCAATCTGTGGGGTGCGCCCCCCAGGGGGGGCGCTCCACCATCCCAGGGGGGGCGCGCACTCCACACGAAAATCTGATGGCTGATATTCGGACGTAACGGAGGTTTTGAACACAGCGGGATGGCAACCCTCACACCTTCAGCCCTTGATGAGCTGTTAAGAGGTGCTTGAAGGTGACTGAGAGGGAGGGGCTGCAGCTTCAGGCGCAGGGGCATATATTCAGATGCAAACAGCCCTGAATGCGTCTCTGCAATTTATAGGGGCCTCACACATTCCCTTTCTGACCAGGGCCCCAAACATCCTAGAACCGGCCCTGAGAGGCAGCACGTGGTTCTCTTCACAGAGCTTAATTACTGTCACTAAATTGTAAGCAAACCTCGGTTCTGCAAACATGCAGTCTATAATTGGAATAAAATAAAGAAATGGCACAATCGCACCCACACTGATTAAACAAAGTATGGAGGACAATCAGTTAAATTAGTTCTCTTGGAGTATCTCCTTTAAGTACTGTACATCACAGTGGGGGATGGCAAAACTAACATTTTGGAAAGAGAGCCTGTCTTCTCGTTGTCTTGTCCAGGAGGGGGTGAGGAGCCCTCCCTGGAATACTTGAAAACTGCATGCCCACCCCTGTGCCCACCCTGGTGGATCCTGCCCCAGTCCTGGAATGGCTCCTGCAGCGAGGGTGAAGTTTTTGATGGGCCTCTTCTCAAAAAGGCTCAGCTCAAAATTAATATGAAAAGGTGGGCGAGTGAGTGAAGGGATGGGTGGATGGCTGGATGAATTAGTGAAAGGGTGAATGGATGAATGAAAGATTGAATAGATGGAGAATGAGAGAGGATGGATGGATGGATGAGTGAGTGGAAGGATGGATGAGAGAAAAGGTAAATAGCTGAATGTATTTGTGGAAGGGTAGCTGGATGGGTAAATGGGTGGATGGATGAGTGAAAGGATGGATGAGTGAAAGGATGGATGAGTGAAAAGGTAGATGATGAGTGAGTGGGTGGATGGATGAGTGAAATGTTGGATGGATTGATGAATTGATAAGTGCAAGGGTGAATAGATGGAAGGATGAGTGAAAGGGAGGATGTAAGGATGGATGAGTAAGTGAAAGGGAGGGTAGATGGACAAAAGGATGAATAGATGAGTGAAGGAGTGAAAGGATAGATGGATGAGAGAAAGGATGGATGAGTGATAGGGTCAATGGATGGATTAATGAGTGGATGAGTAGATGGATGGGTGGGTGGATGGATGGAAGGAAGGATGGCTAAGTGAAAGGGTCGATGGAGAGGGAAAGGGAGGATGGATGACTGAAAGGGTGGATGGGTGGAAGGATGAGTGACTGGGTGGATGGATGAGTAAGTGAAAGGATGGCTGGATGGGTGAAAGGGTAAATGGCTGGATGGATGAGTGAATGGATGGGTAGAAGAGTGAATGGATGAGTGTACAGATGGATAGGGTGAAAGGGTGGATGGATGGATGATGGATGAGTGAAAGGATGGATGAAGGAATGGTTGAGTGAAATGATAGATGGAAGGATACGTGATGGATAGGTTTGCAAATGGTTGAATATGTTTGGATATGGCTGGGCTTACTTATATACTATGGCGTGACCTCCTCTGATGTGTCTGTAAAATGTACCTATTGTCCTGAAGTTTTGTCCTGAATTTTGACCTCCTGTCCTGAATTTGTGTCCTGAATTTTGACCCTTTGTCCTGAATTTTTACACTCACCGTCGGCAGTAGCAAAAATCCATCCACAGATTGACCGTCTCGGTGGTGAAAAACAGGCACACCCGTCACATTAATGTTGGTGGTGTTATTATCAATCTGTGATGTGTAAAACAAAGCATCCTAGTAAAAACAATTTGCACACATTTTATCTTGGAACATTTTGTTTGTTTTGAGCTGTGTAATAAGCCTGTCATTAACCACACCCACTCACAAACCTACAGTTCACTAAACTCCCATTGCGTTGAACATTATTTGCCGGATATGGCCCGGGATATGCGGGTGGCAGTCAATTATGTAGTGTACAAGATACCAGAAATTTCTGTCAGGTGGTGGGGGGGCCCGACATTTCAAAAAATTCAGTTGGGGGGGGCTCAACCTACAAAAGTTTGAAGACCTCTGGTATATACAGACCCATCTTCCTACAATGGTACATTGCATTGTTATGTAATCCTTTGGCTGCTGGTTATTTGGATTGCAGTCCTTTATATCGATTCATTTTTTTTTTTTTCTTTTTTCTTTTTTTGTTGAAAAAAACCTTTATTATTTGCAGTTGCTTCATCTTACAATGTACAGTCACCGTCCAGGCGGCGAATCAGTTAAGCAAAGCTCACGTTTCCTGATGGTGGGACACAGCCATTCAGCCGGCAACCCGGAGGTCCGGCGGCGTTGTGCAGGGTAACATGTGTACAGGAATGAGATGCGTACATTGTTAAAACAACAGATACATGGGGTTTTTCCCTTTTTCCGGTGTAGTTTTGTGGTGTTCCTGATGTGTGCGACAGAGGATGGCGCTGTGGACCAGCCCACTCCACGGCTATGTCGGTGGCTGCCTAGGCCCTGATCTGGAGTCTTACAGGACATCGCTATCACCCCAAAATGTAAGGTCCTCCGGGCTGCCTAGCGTCAGCGTCGTGCGCATAGTGTAGGCTGAAGCGCGACAAGGATGCTGTGGTATAGCTCACTGCGACATATATGACTACGTGTAGGCCCTACTAGTGTGAAGCTTCGTAGCCCATGGTTATGAGTGTGCTACGCGGTGCGCATCCGTCCCCCTGCGCCGCGCCTCCCAAGCCGCCAAGTGCCGGCATGCACCCGGCATCTGTAAGCGGGGTGCGCCAGGGAGAGCAGCTCCCCGGGGGGGTGTCGCGCGACGCATCTATCATTCGTTTATCTGCGTTGAAATGAGGATTCAATCTGGGAACTTAACCTATATATAAACTATTCCCCATGTATGTGTGGCAATAGGGGGTGTCAAGGTGAGGGTCGTAAACTCAGGTGGGGTCAAGGGGAAGGGGAGAGGAGGGAGGAGGAGATCATGTCGCGAGAGAGCAGGGGGGCCATCATCCGCCAAGCGGAGCACAGTGGGACCGCGCAGTGTGTACGGGGAGCCGCAGGCCAGGGGGGGGGGGGGTGGAAAGAGGGCCGTCGAGAGGGCAATAGTCCCAGGGCTGCCGCCATCCCACTAGTAAGGGAGTGATAAGCCCCAGAGATTCATGTTATCCCTTGGTCCTGGCAGGCCCTCTGAAACGCTGCGAGGAGGTTATCCCAAAGCCGGGCGATGGGGAACTTCCGGAGCCCTGCAGTCTCCTCGCGGAGAAGCACTGCGCTCTCCGCCTGCGCCCAATTGGTAAAGGAGGCCCTCCAATGCCGGATGTGTGGGGGGGCAGTTGCCTTCCAACGCTTGGTGAGCAAGCGTTTGGCCGTTATAAGACCCATGTCCCAAAGGCGTGCCTGTACTTTGTTGTCTTTTGTGCGCCTATAGAGCCCTAGTATGCCTGCTTCCCATGTGCGCGGGAGTTGTCCCTCAGCGCCGCGCGTGAGCAGTGTTAGTACGTCGTCCCAGTACGGCTGTACAGCAGGGCAGTGCCAGAGCATGTGTAAGAGGTCCGCTCCCGGCAGTAAGCATCGCTGGCAGGTCGCATCTGCCCGCGCAGAGTACCTGTTGATTTTGTCGGGCGTGAGGTATGCGCGCTGCAGTATGTAGTATTGTATAATTTTAAATCGGGGATTGCGCGGGACTTTGGTCGGGCCGGTCAGTATCAGTGCCCATTCCTTATCTGTCCAGTCTCGTCCCCTGTCTGCTGCCCAGCGTTCCCTTAGCGCTGATGTGGATGGTTGCGAGTGCGCCTGCAGTGCCTGTGCCAGCCAGTGCACAATGTGTGCGCCATTCCCCATCACATGTAGGTATTGTATGAAGGTATGCACCGGAGGCTCCGCTGCCATGTCGGCCCAGGAAGCAGTGAGTGTGTGCAAGAGGGAGGCGTGCAGGAGGAACTGTCCCGCCGGGAGAGTCGTGTCTTCAGCCAGGTTGGCGAACGTGAGCAGTTCGCCATCTGCATACAGATCGCTCAGCGTGTCCACCCCCGCCTGTTCCCAGCTAGCCAAGTGGGCCTCCGTGAGTGGCCCCGTCGGGCCAGGCATACCCAAGAGCGGTAAGCTCGGGGCGTATGGCGTAGTTGCTCGTGTGAGACGTAGGCACCGCAGGAAACATCTTCGCGCCACTGCCAAGTAGATCTGGGAAGGGCAGGTTGTGTGGGTTATCGGGTGGAACAGCATATTAATTTGCGTGCGTGACCAGGCAGCCTCGTGCGAGGCAGTGTCCTCAAGTTGCTTGCCGCTCAGCCATCCCGCCACCCACTGCATTTGTGCCGCGAGATAGTACAATTCCAGATTAGGGACTGCCAACCCCCCGGAATCCGTGGGCATGTATAACTTAACCAGCGCCACTCGCGGTCTCCCCTTGTTCCAGATGAGGCTGCGCAGCATCACCTCTAATTCACGGAATAGCTTGGCGAGAACATACAGAGGCATATTCGCAAAATAATAGAGTAGGCGAGGCAGCACAATCATTTTGGTCAGTGCCACGCGGCTGGGCACGTTAAGGGGCAAAGTGTTCCAGAAGCCAATTTGTGCTCGAACAGAGGCGATCGCTCGACAGAGGTTTCCCTCCAGTATGTCAGCCGGGGTTCTGTAGATCCGTATCCCTAGGTAGCGGAAGGTGGTGGGATGCCATTGCAGTCTATCTCCTCCCAGCCGGATGTCGCATTCAGGCGTGTCCGGGCTAAAGGGATATGCCCCCGACTTGGCCCAATTGACTCTCAGACCCGACATCCTTTCAAAGGTGCGGAATATGTCAGTGAGGGAGGCGGGGATGGCAGTTATGTCCCTGACGTACAGTAGCAAATCATCTGCATACAGCGACACCGCATGTATACCATCCGCCAACGGTATTCCCCACTCCAGCCCGTGCGTTCTGAGAATCGAGGCCAGCGGCTCCATGGCCAGCGAGAACAGCAATGGGGACAGAGGGCAGCCCTGGCGGGTGCCCCTGCGGACTCGGATGGCAGCTGAGAGGAGGCGGCCCGTACGGACTCGGACTGTCGGTTTGGCATAAAGCAGGTCTATCATGGCACAATATCCCCCCCCCCAGTTGGTACTTCTCTGTAACTGCCCGCAGGTACGGCCACTCGACTGAATCGAAAGCTTTCTCCAGATCCAGTATCAGGCATCCCGCCCTCGGCCACTGTTGCGTAGCGTATTCCTGTACGCGGAAGAGGCGGCGTATGTTGTGGGAAGTGTGGCGTGTGGGGACAAATCCATTTTGGTCGCGGTGCACCAGGGTGGGTACATGGGGGGCCAGTCTCCTAGCCAATGTAGAAGCCAGGATTTTATAATCCGTATTCAGTAGCGCCAGTGGGCGGTAAGAGCCCACCCGCGTGCTATCCTTGCCCGGTTTTAGAATAGAGACCAGCATGGCCTCATGTAGCGTAGGGGGCAGAGCGGCATCTTCCGCCGCCGCGTTGTACATTCTCAGCAGTTCCGGGACGAGAATGTCCGAGCCAGCCTTGTACAGCTCCGCCGGTAGCCCATCCGGGCCCGGCGTTTTGCCATTTGACAAATTAAAGATGGCTTCCCGGAGCTCGTCTGGCTCCAGTGGGGCGCCCAGCTCGTCCTGCTGCGCAATAGTTAGTTGCGGCAGTGGCAGAGGGGAGAGGTAGTCGGCTATATCAGGATGGGGGACTGGTAAGCGGGAGCGATACAGCTCGTCGTAGTGGGCAGTGAAAACATCGTGGACACCAAGTTGTGTGTATATCAGCTCTCCGCCCCCCGCCTGCACGGCCGCCACCGGGGTCAAGCGGTTTTCTTGAGAGATCAGCCACGCTAAGAGTTTGCCAGGCCTGTCGCCAAGGTGATGCGTTCTTGCCGAGTGTGCAGCATAATTGACGTTTCGGAGTCGCTCTAAGAGGCGTGCATATTCCGCGCGGGCCTCGTGCAGCGAGTCCTCATCGCCGTCCAGAGCCCCCTCCTCCCGCGTCAGTAGGTCTGTCTCTAGCCTAGTTAGGTCCCTCTCCAATTGGTGCCTCACGTGCCCCTGTGTATGCAAGCAGTGCCCCCTGAGCACTACCTTGAAGGCGTCCCATTCCATCTGTGGAGTGGATGCCGTGCCAACATTTTCCTCAAAGTATTGCGCGGCGCATGTAAGCAGAGTATCGCGGAAAGCCGCGTCCAGCAACAGCGCAGGTTGCAGGCGCCATGTGGGTACAGGGGGGTGCGGGCGTGCCCAGGCTATGGACATGAAGTGTGGGTTGTGGTCTGAGTGCGTGCGGCCCATGTATTGTGTGTCCGTCACGTGGGGTAGAAGGGCAGTAGATGCCATGAATCGGTCCAGTCGGACATGTAAGTCGTGAGCACCAGAGTAATAGGAATACGTCCGTATCCCCGGGTTGCGCAGCCGCCAGACATCGTGCAGATCCCATTGTGTGGCCCATTCTAGTAATGCTTTCGTGGCTCCCCGTGTAGAGGCGTTAGCGGGGGGTGGGAAGGAGCGATCCAATGTTGTATCTAGAGTGTAATTATAATCGCCCCCTATTATCCACGATGTTGCGTGCCAAGGTGCCATGGTCGCTGAGAGCCGCGCCAGGAAGCTTCCCTGTTCTACATTGGGGGAATAGAGGGACACTAGCGTGAGAAGCTGGCCATCTAGCCTGCCCTGCGCAGCCGTATATCAGCCCTCCCGATCTACTACTACTTCTGTGGTTTCCCAAGGAGTCCCAGGGCGGACCCATATCAGTGTTCCGCGAGCGTAGGAGGAATACTCCGTTGCATACAGCTGCCCTCGCCATCTACGGCGCAGCGCCCGCACCTCGGTTCCGTTCAAATGGGTTTCCTGGAGCAGCGCTATGTTGATTTTATGTCGCTTTAGGTATGAGTATATATGATAACGTCTGGCCGGTGTGTGCATTCCCCTGACGTTCCAGGTGCACAACTGTACACTAGCCATAGCAGTCGTGTGTATGCGCGCCTCCTCCCCCCCCCAAGGCGCGGCCCCCAGCTCAAGGGTCCCCCAGCTCCAGCAGTCCGCTCCCACAGTGCAGTCGTGATAAGTGTCGTGTGCGCTTTGCCATGATCTCCAACAGGGTAGGGGGGTAAGGAAGAAGGGGTATACATAAAGCCTTAACATGGCAACAAGTTCCAAAATACCAAAAGGTCGGCCGCACAACAGGTCGCCGTCCAAACACTCAAGTGAGCTTGCAAACTATACAGTCTAAGGGGGTTCTTGTGGTTTATAGGCTAACAGTAACCAAAAACAGTGCAGTCTTGGAGGTTCCCAGCTTCTCTCCCGGGTGTGGTATGCAAGCCTCCGCTGGCCGGCGGACGTCTAGTGTCTATTGTTCAGTGCCGTGACAGTCGTGCGCCCAGATATCAGCCAAGTGCGGGCAAAAGTACCAGGGGGGGGGGGGGGCGGGTCCACCTCCAACCAGATCACGGTGCAGCTGAGTGGCAGTAAAACGCTGTGGGGCACACCCGTGTCCCTGCAAATTGCGTGGATGAGTCACGTGTGTATGAGTAGAAAATGTACTTACAGTAGCCAGCTCCATGCTCGAGCTCCCCAGAGCAGCAACAGTGTGGGTGCCAACAGGCCCGAGGCAATCCCATGGACAGGCGGGGCAGCTGAACAGGAACTCAAGTGGGCTCATGTCACGCGGCAGCTGACAGTCTGCTCCCAGGCTCCGTCAGCCAAAGAGATCTACCGTCTGCGGCGTGACCTCCGGGGGCCCCCCAGAGCTCTGCGTATCCGGGATGCCGTAGATCGCCTCATCGTCCGTGGAAGACGCTGCCGGGCTGGCGCCCAGGCGGAGCGACGGCGCCGGGGAGTTGCTGAGTGCCGCCACCCTGCGCAAGGCGTCTTGTTGGTCCTGGTGGACTAGGGCTGCCGGTGGGGAGCGGCTCACTGCCTCTCGGGCTAGCGGTGGCGTAGGTGATCTTCGACGGCGTCGCCTCCCTGGTCCCCTGGGCCTCCCTGTTGTGGCAGCTCCCGGCGCTCTTCGCGGCGCGTCGGGCATTCCTCCATCCAGCCAGGCCTCCGCTTCCTCAGGGCTCGCGAAGAAATGCGTTTTA
Source organism: Triturus cristatus (assembly GCF_964204655.1). Taxonomy (NCBI): domain Eukaryota; kingdom Metazoa; phylum Chordata; class Amphibia; order Caudata; family Salamandridae; genus Triturus; species Triturus cristatus. Next base: position 450,586,931 of record NC_140593.1, on the reverse strand, counting down.
TCACTTACCACCACCCGTAGTTTGGCAGGGAAAAGTAACGAGTACTTGAGGCCCGCTTCGCGTAATCTTCGTTTTACAGCTAGGAAGGAATGCCTCTCTCTCTGTACCCGTGCCGTGTAGTCCGGGAAGAACATCACCGCGGCGTTGTCTATGGTTATGTCCCCCAGGTTCTTAGCTTCGCGTAGTATGGCGTCCCGGTCTCGGTAGTTGAGCACTCGAAGGAGAAACGGTCGGGGGTGAGAACCCGGGGGGGGCGGCCGCGTGGGTACACGGTGGGCTCTCTCCACCACAAAGTAGGGGGAAAGCGCGCCATCTGGCAGCAGGTCTCGTAGCCAGTCCTCAACCCTGCGGGCGGGATCTACTCCTTCCCACTTCTCCGGGATGCCCACTAGGCGGATGTTATTTCTTCGTGCCCGACCTTCCGCATCTTCAGCCCTGCCCTCCTATAGCTCCATTCTGTTCAGGAGGTCTTGCACCTTTTTGTCCGTCTGCACCGCCCTTGGTTCGATCACTGCTACCGCGTCTTCCAGGGCCGTAGTACGATCCTGTAGCTTTTTGTGATCGGCTCGGAGGTGGGTCAAATCTATCGCCACGCCGTCGATTCTGGTCTCCAGAGAGGTGCGCGTCTGTTGGAGCGATTCCTCCATCCGTTCCATGACCGCCAGGACACTGTCCAGCTTCGCCGCCACCTGCTCGGCGTCCATCCTGAGTGTCGCTTTCACTTGTTTTCCCCTCGCCGTTGCAGTTCCCGGTCCAGTACGTGTTCGCGCCCCTCTAGGCATGGAGCTGGTGGCGTGTGTAAGGCAGGTTCTCCTGCAAGTGTGGGGCGGGGGCCCGTCGCTGCGGGTCTTGCGTCGTCGCCAAGCGCCAGGGCTCGCCGCTCCGGATCGCCGGGTCACACGCACTGCGTCCCGGCCGTCGCGGGTCCAATGTCTCCGAGCAGACCGTCTGAAGGCTCCCTCCAAAGGGTCAGGGCGTGTTCGCGCCTCTCGTCCACTCCATGCTCATGGGTTGTCGCCGCAGCGGTCTGAGGCGCAGTATTGATGTTGCACTGGTCTATGGGGTCGAGGTCCACATCCTGGTAGCGCTCTCTGTATCCTCAAACAGCGGCGGTAAGCGCCGCAGGCCTCAGCAATGTCGCGTCTCCTATCTGGGGCGAGTCCGCTCGCAGTGTCCGGAGGCGGGCTGGAGATCAATAGGGTAGAGGCCAGACCCCAGTGCAGCAGTAGCTAGGCCAGAGCGGGTGGGGGAGGCGTAGCCTCTGCGTCCCGTCGCGGATTCCGGGACTCCTATCGCTGCTGTGGATGGCCGCCTCTCCCCAGGGGCATCGCGGTCTTGCAGTGGATCGTGTGCATTCACTTGTAGGCAATAGCGGCTAGGCCTCGTCGGCGCTCCGGCTTCACCCCACCGCTCCCAGGGCCCCCATCCGTCAAACCACTGTGCGCTGGGTGTCGCAGCCGGCGTCCACGCGGCCGCTCCAGGCCGTTCCCGGCTCGCCCGTGGGGGAGGGGCGGGGGGGGGGGGTCTCCAGTCGCCTCCTGTCGCTATTCCCGCTCCGTGCGGGCTCTTCCGCAACGGTCGCGGGCTTCTTCGCAGTGCCGCGAGGCGTGCTCTGTAGGCCGCAGCTCAAGGCCCGGGGAGGCATCCAAGGCCGCGGGCTCGCGTAGTCCGTGTCCCCAGTCGCGGGCTCAGCAGTGCGGCCGCAGGCCCGTCGTCGGTGTCGGTGCGGGGCTCCACCACCGATGGGCCTCAAAGTCGGCCAATGCAGGCAGCAGGTACCGGAGCAGGTCCGCCGGCAGTAGCGGGCCGCGGGGAGGATTTTTTAGCGGAGAAACGACCCGGGGTAGGGAGGCTCAGACGGGAGCTCTACCCGGGCACGTCCGCTCTCATTGCGTGTTAAGCCACGCCCCCGTCCTTTATATCGATTCATTTATCATTTCATGTCTGATAGGCCCAATTTAATTTTGCTTTTCCTCAACATTCACCTGACGACAAAGACAAACACACTATGGGCCATATGTAGGTAGAACGTGATTTGCGATTCTCTAATTGCAATTTTTAGGGAATCGCAATTAGAGAATTGCAAAACGGAATGTAGGTAGGATTAGCAAATAATTTTGCGAATCCTACATATTCCTTTATTGCGAATTGCAAATTGCAATTCGCAATTAAGGAATACCTCCCCATTCATTCCTATGGGCCTGAAGACATTCTCAATTTGCGATTCTCAATTAGAGAATCCCAAATTGAGAATGCAATTTCAAATGTGCCAGGGTGTCAAAAGGACACCCTGTTGCACCCCTGAAATGAGCATGGGTGCACATGTGGCACACATACATGCCCTAAGGACATGTGTGTGCACCACATGCCACTTAAATGCAAAAATATGCATTTTTGAAAGAAATCGCAAATTACCACCAACCTGTAGTTGGTGGTAATTTGCGATTCCTTAAGGCCAAATTGCACTTTTTTGGTGCTTCTTACATTGCATTCAAGGAATCGCAAATTTAGCGATTCCTTATTTTGCACGCAGATTTGCCTTCCTACATACCACTTAGCAAAATTGCGATCGCAAACCCCGAAATTCGGCGAATTTCGGCGTTTGCGATCGCAATTTTGCTTTCTACATATGGCCCTGTGTGTCCAGTATGACACCCAGCTACGCTAGATATTTTCAACCATTGATATTTGTCTCCTAAAATTTTGCCTGGAAAATATTTATTACTGAATGTGCCTAAGTCGTTTAGACACAAAGGGCGACATAAGCTTGCGTATGTGCAGCAAATTGGATGATCAATTACCAGCTCCATTTAATGAAGAATGTCAAATTCCTCCTGCTGTTTTCTAATGACTTTGGATTAATTATGGAGTGCAAGTTGTGTTTCATTGCATTTGGTCTGTTTAATTCTCTTACTTTTCCGTATGATATAGGATTTGTTAGCGTTGAATAATGTCGGTTAAGAAAAACAAACTGGAAGAAAAATAATGATGAAAACTCGTCTTTTAGTGAAGTAATCATTAGAAATCCAAAATACATAGAACGCTTAAGCCTCCCCAATCCACTCCCCCAAACTTTAATGTCACCACACTTTTCAAACGTATTTGGACATCTTGTTTTATCCAGTTCACAATTAAAGGCAGTTGCTTCCCTTAGCATTACCAATCCATATTTCTCCCAGAAACAAATAAAAAGGATAGTATTTTTGATTTTTCTGGTGTGAAAACACCCTCACGGGTTCTCAACTTGCACACTTCTTAATTGCTTTCACAATCTCATGGGACTCCGCCATACCACCTGTGTTCCACGGTCTTTTTTCAGCACCCCTTGAGCCATATCACATGAAGTCTGACCACAATGCTTACATGTTAGATGAAACCATTTTCACCAGAGAGTCCTAAATATATGTTTCGACTAGGGATGTTAAGGGAATATCTGACATATCCTCATGGGATCCTCATAGGTATAAGATGTACATATTTATATAATTTTTTCTTATCAGTTCAATGCCGTAGGTGCAGTTATAGGTGACTATGCTGTTGTAAATTGAAACAGCAATATGATTAAGCATTCACTAAAGACATTAATCCTTTTGCTTTAGATCATGTTTTCTCCGTTATGTTGACCGAAGTTTGGACTCCATTTTGTATTATCATGCTGCCACGTGTTCGCCACGAGGCGAGTCCGACCTCTGTGTTAGTTGCTCTGTAATCTGCTTAGTAACAGTTTATAAATAGCTCTCTTGTCCATCTGGCGCATGCCCAGACTTAACCACATCTGTTATAATTAGCCTTGCTTGACCATGTGTTTCGCGGGCCCAAGGAGTGTGTTGGCTCCGCCCATGTATTGATTCAGTATTGAGAATGACCATAAATGGTAATGTTCTTCGGCCTCATGTTGTATCCACCCACTTATGAGCCCCTCTGTTGTGTATAAAAGGGGACTGTGTACGAATGTTCTTTGTGCTACTCCATGCAATACTGAAGGGTGTTGTGTGGATTGTAGGACCACCCTTAAGGGTTAATAAATGCTGTTTTTGTACTTTGCAGTTTCCGTGCCAACTTCCTTATAGATTCCGTTACAGGAGAGCGAACCCTTGTGCCTTGCGGGCCTAGCTGGGGCCTGTATTCATCAATTGGCGCCCGTCACGTGGGGCTCATCGGCGACTCGGATGCTCGAAGGACTGGTCGCGACGAAGGTGAGGAGTTTGGCCGGGGACGTGATCACTGCCAGCGGCGTCTTAGCCCTGGCATCCCGAGGTTTTTCTTCCTTCCCTTCCGAGCTGACCGTCTGGGTGGCGCCGGTCATCGACTGAGACCTCTTCTGTCGGACCTGCCGTGAGAGCCGTTTGGGCGATTGTGGAGCTTGGCAGTTGGAACCTGGACTCTTGATTGGTAAGAACCGTTGTACGGTACTTGCTCCGAGTTTTTGAAGCCTGGGTTGGCTATTTGAGTTTGATTGATGATGACTAGTCATATTTCGTATTTGTCTTTGTGAAAATATATGCGTTGCAACACATATAGGCAGGTAATGTGGAGAGATTTCTCCAGAGCTGTGTAACTCTGCACGGCGCGACGATTAAGCGCCATTTTTTTTTTATAATATTGCATATTTTGCATTATTTCTGAGCATGCCTGCTTTTAGCGCACTCCGTAAGTGGTGCTGCTGCTTTGGACACCGGTTGAACCTCGAGGAATCTGCTCCAGCTCCCCCAGAGGGGACGCCTAATAGGGATATGTATGTGAAGCATGGTCTTTCTTCCATAATGTACAGCACAGTATGGAGGAAATACACGAGGAAGGATCCTGAGTTGCGATGGCCTTTGTATGGATCGTTTGATATTCGTAAGATTGAGTATGTGGAACAGTGTATGTGTAAGCGACGTGCTCGTCAGGATATGTTTGAATGTGTGCGATTATGGGTGAAGGAAGTGCGTGAGCGAGAGAAACGTGAGAAAGCGCTGTTTGATAAAGAGCAACGGAAGAATGATCATGTGCGAGCGCAGGAAGCGAAGCGTCGGGAGGACAGAGAGCAGACGGACAGACAAGAGAAAGAGCGTAGGCTACAAGTTTCGGGTCAATATGCTGTTCGCCAGCCACTTTATCCTGTCCTTAATAATCCTGATGATGATTTTTATTTACTAGATCGCTCTCCGCCCCCTTATGTTGGCGCATCCGCTCCGCGGCCGCAAGATTCTGGCCCGGCTTCGGGTAAGGTAGACACACGGTCCATGTTATCGGCCGAGCATATGGCTGAGCTTCGGAAACTTTCCCTCCGTGCACTTAAGGGCAAGATGTCTAAGGAGGAGTTGTTCCATACTTGGGGGTTGTGGCAAGATAGAGAGAGGGTGTATTTTCTGTCTCATTTCGCGGATGAAGTAATTGCTGCTTTCCGAAAATATTCTAGTGTCCTTGAGCCTGACGAAGTGTCTTCGGAGGCCGGAGCATTACGTAATGGTGTTTTTTCTCCCCCTAAGGCTCCTGAGGCGGCTCGGCGGCTGTTCGCTTTGCGGGACGAGGTGCTGGCCCTTAGAGAGAAAGCACGCCAACAAACGGAGGAGGAGAAGCAGTCGGATTCGTCTGCAGCAGGGGGCCACCCATCCACCTCCCAGTCAGATAAGGATGACGTAGTGCATGCTAAACCAATGCGAGAGGCGGCGCCTTTGTATGTTCCTCCTAAAGGAGCGGGGACTAGCTCGGACATTACCTCCGCCGATGCTAAGGGATACTTCGTGTATAATTGGGTTTATACTCCGTGGCATAGGGCTGATGTTATGGCATTGAAGAATGCATTGCCTGACCCCCGCAAGAATCCAGCGGCCTTCTATGAAGAAGTCGAGGGGGCCTTGAATTCTTGCGTTATGACTTTAGCAGATATAGACCTGTTCTTTGGCCTTATTCTACCACCGGATATGTGGCGATCTGTACGAAAGGTAGATGATATAGTTGCCTTTAAGGCCCGGTGGTCTGAGCTTGAGGATGAAGACAGGGAGAGGAAGCCCGCGCAGAAACCGCCGCAGAGTATTTTAGATCTCCCTGCTGCTATTGTGACTAAGTTAAAGACGATTATCCCCCCTAAAAAGATTGACTGGAATATGTTAGCTGCATGTAAACAGAAAGTTGACGAGTCAGTTGCAGATTTCTTCACGCGCTTTGAGGAAACGTTTCATGATTTTAGTGGCCAGTCGCTTACTGACGACACGGGCCGCCACCTTTTCGCGGACAAATATGTGGCTAATCTGCTACCGGCAGTTGCGGCCCGTTTAAAAGCGAGCGAGAGTTCCTGGTCCTCCGCGACGCCGACGGCCCTTCTGACCATCGCCCAGTATTATGAGCGTCAGGAGCACGAGGCGAAGGGCCAGGAAGAGAAGAAATCGAAAGACCTCAAGACTAAGGTGATGTTAGCACAAGTATATGGCCCGCCCCGACGGGGTAATAATAGAGGAAGGGGCGGATCTTATGGTCCCCCTTCGGGCCGATCTGATTTGAATAGGAACCAGTGTGCATATTGTAAGCAATTGGGCCATTGGGCCAGGGATTGCCCAGTGTTGCGTGCTTCACGTCAGGGGCATACTCCGGGTGGCCCGAGAGGTAGAGGGGGTTCCTCGAACTTTAGAGGGAATTCCAACGATAATGTCCGTTTCGATACTGCTGGGCAGCACCGAGATAGCTCAAATGTTTTCGATCGCCAGCATCAGTATCACGTATCGGAGATTGATCGATCAGGATATCATGATTCTCAGCATGCATAGGAATGCGTTGGATGGGGGTCTGAATCAGTTGAGGTGCCGGTCGATCAGACGGGTCCTTATGTATCGGCTGAGGTTTTAGGTTCTACTGATCAGTTCCTAGTAGATACAGGAGCGACACGTAGTGCATTGTCTAGGTACTTGGTTCCGGGGGCTCCCCCATCCGGCTCAGTGGTTACATCGGTAGGGTTTGACGGTACACTCTCCCGAAGCCCTCTTTCACAGCCCCTTACATTTAAGGTTGATTCTTTTTCTGCGCCCTGTCCGTTTCTGCTTGCTCCGTATACACCGGATAACATTATGGGCCTTGATATGTTAAAGCACTTTAGGGCTACGATCCGCTGCTCCCCTGAGGGTGTGAGGGTGATCTTAAATGACAACTACCCCCGGTCTGGGCGGATGTGTACGATATCAGAGGATGCGTTGTTGGCTACCCTCCCTCGTGCTTTATGGGCGACTTCGGACACAGATGTGGGACAAATGGTGATTCCTCCGGTCCACATTAGTGTCCAGGAGGGGGCGGTGTTACCACGCCTCCCGCAGTATCGTATTTCCCAGGAGGGCGAGGAGGCTCTCATACAGATTGTGCGAGACTTGATCGCAGTAGGAGTAGTGGAAGAAGTTCCCTATAATATCTGTAACAGTCCGATTCTCCCTATTCTGAAAAAGGACACGGATGCAAAGGTCTATCGGTTCATAATTGATTTGAGGGAGGTAAATAAGATCGTGATACCTCAGTACCCGGTGGTTTCCGATATCACGACGTTGCTTACCTTGGTCCCGCCTACGGCGACCATGTTTTCAGTGATTGATTTGAAGAATGCCTTCTTTTCCATTCCCATTCACCCTGATAGCCGATTTCTTTTTGGGTTCACATTAAACAATAGATCTTATCGTTTTTGTAGAATTCCCCAAGGCTATACAGAAAGCCCTAGTATTTACAGTCAGGCTTTGAAGCGACAGTTGGATTCCTTTGTTTTACTCGAGGGGGTCGCCCTCATTCAATATGTCGATGACATCTTGTTGGCGGCTGACACCCTGGAGTTGTGTGAGAAAAGCACGTTATCCTTACTTTCCTTTTTAGCATCCCACAATCATAAGGTATCTAGGAAGAAATTGCAATTCTGTAGACCAAAGGTGACTTATTTGGGTCACCTTTTGTCTAAGGAGGGACGTGCACTCACACCAGATCGTATCCAAGTAATTTTGGACACACCGAGACCATCCACGCAGAAGGATGTGCGTGCATTTTTGGGCCTTGTTTCTTTTTGTAGACAGTGGATATTGGGGTTTTCACACATAGCTAAGCCATTACTAGCTCTTTTGACAAAAGACACGCCTATCCCAATCCCTTGGTCAGATGAGTGTGATGCTGCTTTTCAGCAACTGCGACAGGCCCTTTGTTCAGCACCAGTGTTAGGGACCCCTGATTATGCAAAACCCTTTTCGTTGTATGTGCATGAGAAAGATGGATGTGCATTATCAGTTTTAGTGCAGATGCATGGCGATAAGCAACGCCCTTGTGCATACTTTTCGGCTGTACTTGATCCTGTCGCCCGAGCATTGCCAGGGTGTTTTCGCTCGGTTGCGGCGACAGCTGTGTCAATACGGCAAAGTGAAGGAATTGTGTTATCTCATAAGCTGTTGGTATTAGTCCCCCATGCTGTCGATGCCCTGCTTAATCAAACAAAGACGCAGCATTTGACCAGTGCCCGTTTAACGGGATATGAGTTGACGCTTTTGGCTCCTCATATTACTTTGAAAAGGTGCGTGACATTAAACCCGGCCACATTGTTGCCATACCCCGAGACCCAGCCTGAGGCGCAGAAAGCGCATGATTGTATTCTTGTGACTGAGGAACAAACAAAGGGTCGTATTGATCTCCAGGATACGCCCTTTCCAGATGTAGATGGAGAACTGTGGGTGGACGGATCATGCCTGAAGCTACCAGATGGTACGACTTCAGCAGCGTATGCAATTACCACATTACACACGATAGTGGAGACAGCACGTATACCACAGAAATCAGCTCAAGCAGCGGAACTGATAGCATTAACACGAGCATGTGAGCTCGGTACAGGATTATGTGTGAATGTTTATACAGATAGCCGCTATGCCTTCGGAGTAGCGCATGACTTCGGCCTACTCTGGAAGGAGAGAGGGTTTTTAACGTCACATGGAGTACAGATAATGCATGGAGAGTTAGTTCATAATCTTTTAACTGCATTGACATACCCAAAGAAAATTGCTATCGTTAAGTGTAGCGCCCATAGGAAAGTGGTTGATAAAGTTGGAGAAGGGAATGCGTTAGCGGATCGAGTAGCACGGGAGACTGCGATGCAGCCCGGTACTACTGCCATGTATGTAGTGAAGTCACAGGTGGAGAGATGGCGTGATGCGAAGGAGGAAGTGCGAGAAATGCAACGGACCGCTTCCGATAAAGAGCGGGAGCAATGGGCTAGCGAGGGAGAACTGGATGATGAGGGTTGCTGGAGAAATAAGCAGATGGATAGATGGAAATTACCCACGGCCTTTGTACAACCTATGGTTCAGATGGCACATGGGCTAGCACATGTTGGAGCTTCCGCAATTGTGAAATTGCTTACCCAAGTCTGGGAGCATCCAGAGATTGCTAGCACAGCAAAGAGGGTGGTGCAGACCTGTATGATCTGTCTGAAGTATAACCCAGGAAAGGGTACTCGAACCCCAGCAGGAGGATTTGCGACACCCACTGCACCCTTTGAGGTTCTGCAGATGGATTACATCCAGCTTGAGCGCTGTAATAATCTGAAGTATGTCCTAGTAGTGGTCTGCGCTTTCAGCAAATGGGTTGAAGCGTACCCTACGAAAGACAATACTGCAATGACCACGGCGAAGCTACTGCTAAAAGAGTTTTTCCCTCGATATGGCGTCTGTAGACTTCTGTGGAGTGATAATGGCCCTCACTTTGTAGCGGATGTTATAAAGTACGTCTTGAAGGGTCTAGGCATCACCCAGAAGTTCCACGCCGTGTTTCACCCCCAGTCTGCAGGACTAGTCGAGAAGTATAATGGTACACTGAAGCTTAAGATAGCCAAAATCCAAGCTTCAACATCTTTGACTTGGCCAGACGCCCTGCCACTGGCGTTATTGTCAATTAGATCAGTGCCACACTCTCGAACCGGCCTTACGCCATATGAGATAGTATTTGGACGCCCAATGAACATTTGGGGTCCACCAAGGCCTAAGGCTGTGTATGATGTACCTTGTGTAATGATGAGCGATTATCTGGCACAGTTAACGGATAACTTGGTTTCTATTCATCAACAGGTCCGAGAGGCGCTCCCTGATCGGTCTACCGGCGAAGGACATGGTCTCCGGCCTGGGGACCATGTCATGGTGAAAGTCTTCGACAGAACGAACAGTTTGGAGCCGAGATGGGTAGGACCTGAGCAAGTCCTCCTTGCAACGAGGACGGCTGTGCGAGTCTCGAACAGGAAGAATTGGATCCATTCCTTGCACTGTCGAAAGGTACCGCCCGGATTGGTGGAGTCTGCCGTGCTGACCGATCAACGAGAAATCCTGGCAGCAGAGACAGGCCGTGCTGCTGAGCCACGAGACACTGAGGAGCTCTTTCCGGACCACGCGACTTCTGGAGGAAGGCGATATCATCTTCGACCCAGGAAGTGAGGTTTCCAGTACCGGGACATACTGTCAGAACGGCCCTTGGGTTAGTGAAACGGAGAGCCGATGAGGCAAGGGGGGGGGATCAGCCCTGCATTAGTGTAGTGACACCCGTCTTGGCCCGCTGGTGAAGAAATCAACCGCTGCCCAAGGGGAAGAGTTCTGACAGACCTTCTAGTTTCAGGAAGATATCAGGGTATTGTTTCTTTTGACATGGAGAAGAAGAGAATCCTTTGTGCGTTGGGGTTCATGCTAACAGTAGCTATTGTTGGGATAACCACATGGTTTGTGGAGGAGGTAACTCCTGCTCGGAAAACACTTGTGTTGACAACTCCGGTGCCTGAGGAGCACTACTTTTATACCTTACCGTATCAAGAGTTGAAGCATCGACAATCTTACTTGAACAACACTTTCATCCAGATGCTGCATCATACCCACGTTGCTACGAATGCTACGAACTGTTGGATATGTGGGATGATGCCAGCCCATCAGAAGAAAGGAGGAACGCCATTTATACCACTTCCTTTCTCTCATAATGGCTCTTGTAGAGCATGGTACACTTTGCTTTTTGCCACTCGGAAACCGACAGTGGGACGATTGCTTTTTAGACTTAATAAAGAATGCCACCAAGACAAGAATGGGTATCCACAAGCGAATGGGACAATTTGGGAGTGGGAAGAGTACCGACCAGACAATGAATCCATCCCCTACATCTTTACGAACACAAGAGACACTGTGGGAAGAGATAAGTTTGTAATTCAAGTAGCACAAGCTCAAGCGGACTTGTGTGTCCAGAGTGTGGGTTTCATCCCTGTTGGTGTCAGTGATTGCCTTACTGTTCTAAACATTGATGGGTTGAACAACAGTACCTTTTTAGCCTCCCATAATACGTACTTTGTGTGTGGAAATAAAGGTTATTACCGTTTGCCGGCTGGGTGGTCTGGGGTATGCTATGTATCATTCCTATTACCTCCTGTATTCCTAGCACCTGCATCGTATCATAAAGACTTGAAATTGTTGAATAATGTGACTGTGAATAGGTATAAACGTACTTTATCGATTGATGATGTGGATCAAACTGATACCAGCTTGCAACAGTATATTGATTTTAACTTAGGACTGTTTTTCTTTGTTGGAGCCGCCTTGAATAGTAGGAAGATCCGAAGATTAACAAGAGTGGTAGAAGCTGTGACAAATCAGACTGCTGCTGCTCTTGGGAATCTTACGGAAGAGTTACAAATAACTAGGATTGTTGCATTGCAGAATCGTATGGTATTAGATGTAATGTTAGCTGATCGAGGTGGAGCTTGTAAAATTATTGGAAGTAGCTGTTGTGTGTTTATCCCTGATCATACGCCATCCGTTTATAACGCCATTAACAAGTTGCATAAAATAGCAGCTGAAATCCACACAGAAAACGGCACTTGGTCCTTTTCTGGATGGTTTTGGGCATTGGTTACTGCCTGGGGATGGAAGGTCTTAACTGGTCTCTGTATTATTATAGCAATTTTGTTCTTTTTCTGTATGTGTGTTCAATGTGGACCATTGTTCTGTTCCGTATGCATTTCATTCTGCATCCCGGATAAGAAAGCTATTGCCGATGTTGCTCATCAGAAGCGTCTAGCCAAAGAGGTTAAAGGAATGATGATAATTGACATATATGATGATTTTTGGAAACCGGATGTCTTCAGTAAATGCTGAAAGGGTCGTCTGTTGTAAATTGAAACAGCAATATGATTAAGCATTCACTAAAGACATTAATCCTTTTGCTTTAGATCATGTTTTCTCCGTTATGTTGACCGAAGTTTGGACTCCATTTTGTATTATCATGCTGCCACGTGTTCGCCACGAGGCGAGTCCGACCTCTGTGTTAGTTGCTCTGTAATCTGCTTAGTAACAGTTTATAAATAGCTCTCTTGTCCATCTGGCGCATGCCCAGACTTAACCACATCTGTTATAATTAGCCTTGCTTGACCATGTGTTTCGCGGGCCCAAGGAGTGTGTTGGCTCCGCCCATGTATTGATTCAGTATTGAGAATGACCATAAATGGTAATGTTCTTCGGCCTCATGTTGTATCCACCCACTTATGAGCCCCTCTGTTGTGTATAAAAGGGGACTGTGTACGAATGTTCTTTGTGCTACTCCATGCAATACTGAAGGGTGTTGTGTGGATTGTAGGACCACCCTTAAGGGTTAATAAATGCTGTTTTTGTACTTTGCAGTTTCCGTGCCAACTTCCTTATAGATTCCGTTACAGGAGAGCGAACCCTTGTGCCTTGCGGGCCTAGCTGGGGCCTGTATTCATCAATGCCATAATTTACTTTAGCTCTGCTAAAAGCGATTTTGCACGCAGATGCCCAAATCACATCTGTATACAGAATGCTTTACTGGTTCCTGTAAAACTAGAATGAAGTTCAGCTTGAATACTCACCATACACATTTATGCATACTCTCAAAATAAGGCATTTTGCTTCATGCTTAGCTTCTCAGAAAGCTGAAAGAGTGGGGATCCAAAAAGTGATGAGAATGGAAACCCCTAAATTATAGATTCAACAAAGACCAGCCTTCTCAGAAATGCAGCAATGATTTGGAATGCTCTGCCATCTGACCTTTTCACAAAAGACACTCTCCAGCCATTTCTCAAAAATATCAAATCCTTCATGGAGTGTTCTCATACCCCTTGTCCATTGCGCAGTACAACCCAAGCACCTTTTAATCCTCAATGCTGAAAATCCCTAACAGTGAATTTTAGTTGCATACTGCGGGAATCCAGAACTCATTTGATACAGCAACTAGGTTGGATTTGGAAAAGGTAGATGAAATCAGTACTGTTTATCCCTTAATTTGTTCGCACAAGGATTGAACGTTGGCGTTTTAGTTTTTTTTAACATTAGTTTTGCACCGTGAATTGTTTATGTATTCAGATGCTGTGCATTATTCCGCCATTTAGTGGTTGGTTCCAGAACTCTCTTCGTGTATATTAGTCCTTCTTCTCCTTCCTCGCTTTCTTTTTTCTTTTTGTTGTTGGACATCATCTGTCCTCACCATTTGGTGTTTAGTCCAACCTCTCCTGTTGTCAGATGCCCCTCCTCTGAAGCTTCCCTGCATGGTTACATCTTCAGATTCTTTTATCCGCCGTTGCGTCTGGAAGCATTGCTGAAGGCTCTCCAATGGCCAAAAGAAGAGTGTTATACCAAAGGTTAGTCGAAGACAACGTCAAAGTTCCAGAGAGAAACCGTTGATACCATGATCCAATTTGTAGAAAATTAAGTCTGGTTTTCCCACCCTGCAGACAAGTAAGGGGAGTGTGGGGCTACACGTCATAGGAAGACGGGAGAATGACCGGGCAGGGGCTCCCCTCCTCAGAGTGTTATGGAGAACATGTTTTTTCACTTTTGCCCAGAGTGTTGCCACAAGTGTGCCACAGAAGGAAAATCGTCAGGTGTGCAACCTTTGCCTACCAAATGACCACAGCACCAACAACTATAAGGTCTGCGTGGAATTGAAACTAAAGGGAGAAACAAAGACAAGCACACTACGCCATGCAGTGGCAGATAGAAACTCCGTTGCTTAGAGACCTGGTTTTATCAAGCAAAGAGTGGGGACAACATCGCCAAAGGAACTGCGGGAAAGGACTCAGATGTCAAAAAGGAGGTCATCGACATTGAGCGAGAACACCGAAAACCTGAAGAGGAGCAGCCACAGGTAACGTTAAAGAACCAGAGTTCAGGGACCGTCTCAAACAAGGGACTCTAGGGTCGCAAAAGCTGTCTCAGCGCCAACGTTCTCGATGACAAAGGCAAGCTGAAGTCGAAAGAGCCTCTCGGGTCCCACAACAAGGATACAATAGGCGGGGCACGCCTGAAAAGATGCCGGCATTAAAGGATGACTGAAGTGAGAAAAGGCTATGAAAGGGACCACTGAAACACTGACACCCAAGGTCTCAACGTCAAAAATGAGATGGATGCCCACCGTCAATGCCAAAGAGCATGAGATCGAACAGAAAAAAAGGATTTCCATCGAGCACACACAAGAGGACAAAAACGTTGGGTAACTGGAGCCTCCAATGACACCAGAGCTTCAGGAAGAAGAGGATCTGGAGATCTCCAATGAGGAAGAAGACCCAGAGTCCCAGGGCTTGTTTGAAGATACTGAAGGATGGGAATTCCTTGAGACCAGCCGTGGACTGAACAGGTAGGAGCAGTGGGGGGGGGGGGATTTTGATGGATGATGACAAGGGAAAAATAATTATTTATTTAATTTTTCCTCGTCATCGTCCGTCGAAATCCCCCTCACCGGGCACAACCGCCTTTACCTGCACAAGTTGCGGCTGCTTGAGACACAATGGCATGACCTCGATGCCGATTCCCCAGAGGAGGGTATAGACACGCTTTCCCCTCTGGACGATATTGCCATGTACAACCAACTAATAAAGAGAGCTGTAGACAAGTATGATGTTCAATTAGAGGTGAAGTCGCAAACATGTTTTTTACTAGAGACATTACTACCCTCACAGAATAGTATTCAACATTTGCCCATGCTCCCAAGTATAGTGGACTAGGGGAGGGAGGTCTTCAAGGAACATGCAACCTGCAGCTCAGTGACACCCAGGGACAGAAAGAAGTACAAATACTCCTCGAAGAACCCTGAATTCATTAGAGATAATGTGCCAGCAGATTCCATTATTGCAGCATCCTCCAGGAAAGGGGCAAACATGCCAACTCACTACAGACCGCCTCCGGATAAGGAGAGTTAGAGAATGGATATGGTGGGGAGCAAGTTTGAAAGGGGAGCAACAACTGAATGATGCTTTGCTAACTCAAATGTCCTGCTCAACAGATATGCTTGCCAACACTGGGAAGAGATGGCAGAGCTAATGAAACACATACCGGAGCAATATCAAAGGAATGCAGCATCCCTTGCAGAAGAAGGGAAGAATATTGCCAATGCCTGTTTAAAAGCAGCAGTAGACACTGCAGACACGGTGAGCAAATGATGTCAGGAAAAACCCTAAGAAGGTATGCCTGGCTGCGGGTGTTGGGCTTCAAAAATGAAGTTCAAGCCAATATCATTAACGCCCTTTTCAACAGGCAGCATCTTTTTGGGAGCGCCGTGGACGATTCCCTGGAGCACCCGAAGAAAGATAATGAAAAGGCAAAATCAATGGGAGCCCTGCAATTCAGAAGGCAACAGACAAGAAAATACACCTGCTAGCAGACCAATGGGAAGAGGGGGCTTTTAAAGTGCTACTACACACCAGAGCTTTCAAAGTTCAAGCCAAGTACAGACACCAACACAACAGTGGCAGTACCAAGTGCCACAGAGGCAGCCCTTTCACAGGCGGGTGTGAGGCAGGGCACGCCATCGAGAGGGACGGCTGCCCCAGCTAGCAAGTGACTTAGAAACCCAAACCCCCCAACCACACACAACTCTTGGGCAGGTCTGGAGGGGGGGGGGGGGGGAAAGGAGCCTTCTTCCAGGAGTGAGGGATACTCAACATCATCCAACACGGCTATTGCATAGAATTGGTCAAACCCCCACCAGGACGAGGACTGAAGAAAAACACCCATACAAAAGAAGAAAAGACCTGTTTATGATGAGAGGTGAAAGAATTGTTGCAGAAAAAGGTAATAGAGAGTGTGCCCCGGAAGCAGATCAACCAGGGAAACTGCTTGCCATACTTTCTGATACCAAACACAGACAGGTCGCTATGGCCTAAACTAGACCTCCATTTCTTAAACAAGTTTATAAAGACACAGAGTTTCAAAATTACAACTTTGCAAGATCTCATTCCCTAGCTTCAGCAGAGAGACTATATGACAACCATAGATCTACACATCCCAGTGAACCACAAGCACAAACATTTCTTACACAAAACACACTACCAATTCAGGGTGCTGCCATTCACAATAAAATTAACACGCAGAGTGTTTCCAAAATGTTTAGCAGCAGTTGTGGCACACCTGAGAAGTAAAGGAATACATATAAACCTTTACCTAGATGACTGGTTGATAAAGGTGAACTCACTACACAAGTTCAGTAACAGTATTAAAACAGTGATGACGACACTCCACACACTGGGGTTTTCCGTAAACATGGAAAAATCGTCATCCACAATAGAACAAGTGAAGCTCTACCTGGGAGCAAGAATCAACACAGCAGAGGCGAAAGCGTACCCTTGCTGGAAGAGAATACTGGCGATAACACAAGAAACTCGCCAATAGCGGAAGGGTCAGCCTCTGCCAGTGAGGACTGTAGGGAAGATGCTGGGAATGATGGCTTCCTGCGTACCTCTACTACCATATGCAAGGTTATCTATGAGACCAATACAGGAATGGGTCCAGAGCCAGTGGTCACACGCTACAGAGAGTTGTGTCACGCAAAAAAAGTACAGGAGGAAATGGTTAGTGAAACAAGACAAATATAACAGGAAGACCCTTCTTATCACCAACTGCAACAGTGACCATCACTACAAACACCTGGCATATGGGATAGGGAAGCTCAAGATCAGAGGGATCTAGCAACCACAAGAGGCAATATAAAACAAAAAACTTAATAGAGCTAAAAACAGTGTTCCGAGCCTTAAATGCCTTTCAGAAGCAGCTGTGTGGAAATTGAAAACAAATTCAAACGTACCATTCAATGACTGTTCTACCTCAACAAACAAGGGACAGAGGGCCATATGTAGGTAGAACCGAATTTGCGATTCTAAAATTGCGTTTTTTCACGAATCGCAATTTCGGAATCGCAAATTCCGATGTAGGCATAATTTCGCAATAATTTAGCGATTCCCAAAAAATCGCAGAATATAATTGCGATTACCCAAATAGCGATACCTTAATTGCGAAATCGCAAATAAGAAATCGCAAAAACGGGAATCTGCAATTCAGGTGCAGAATGATGACATCACACCCAGGAAGTGTGACTGCCCATGCTGCACCTGATTGCCTGCAGCTGTGAGTGAGCCAGTAGCTGAGTCAGAGCCTGTGTGGAGAGGAGAACAGTTTTGCACAGCTTTTGGAAACCAGCCAAATGGAGTCCCAGGGGCCTGAGAAGCAGCATGATGAACCTGGAAGGAAGAGGAAACATAAATTCAGTGACAGGGAGCTGGAGGTCCTCACACAGGAGGTTGTCACCAGCCATGATCTCCTTTTTGGGAAAAGTTCCCTAAGAGTACCAGAGGCCAGAAAGCGCAAGATATGGAGTGACATCCAAGAGAAAGTAAATGCCATTGGTGTCACACACCGCAGTGTCGAGGACCTACGAAAAAGGTGGTATGACATGCGGCAGAGGTCAAAGGAGAGGGTGGCCACAAGACTTGCAGAGGCCAAAAAAACCGGTGGGGGGCCATCCACTGCAACAGACCCAATGCCCCTGGAGGAGCTGGTGGAGGGCACACTGCAGCCTGAGAGTGTGAGTGGAGTGGCTGACCTGGACAGCTCAGAACACACAGACGGCAGACAAGGTAAGATGCATGCCAAAACACCCTGATACCTCCCAAACCCACCCCCAACCCCCATAAGGCAACCTGACTGCAACTCCAGTACATGTCACACAGCACACCTAGAAATGCATTATGGGAGACGTAGTCACATGCACTGATAACTGTGCCAGTGAGACACAGCCAGGTGGAATAGGGAGGACTCCATCGTGCAGATAGTGACAAAGACAGATAGTACCCATGTGAATTTATTGTGTAAAATTAATGCATTACAAATGCCACACAGGACACAGAACTAATGTGTGCCATTCAATCCACAGCACCACCACCAACACAGGATAGTGAGGCTGACTGCGAGGCAACAGCTGAGATGGAGGACGAGGCAGGCCAGGAGGAGCAGGGCGAAGTCAGAACTGCAGGCACAGCACCATGCAGGCGCCGCAATGTCGTTCCACCACTACCACTGTTGGAGGCACAGGCACCAGACACAGCAGAGGAGCAACAGCCAGTGCACAGGCAGCGTGCAGAACAGCACCAACCACAGTCCCCTGAACACTCCAGAGTAGGGAGAGGGATGAGACGCATGGCACGCCCGTCCACCAGCACTGCTCCTGGTGAAGAGGACACGGTGTTCTCGGGCCTTGAGGGCAGCATGCTCAAGCAACAGCGCCTGCAAGTAAAGGGGATACGGTCAATCCAACGCCAAATGGCTGCACATAACCACAACATGACCGAGTTGCGCGCAGGTGTAATGGCCATGACTGGTGCATTGGAGGGCCTGTGCAGGGAGATTGTGAGGGACAGGGCAGCCCGGCGCCGGGAGAGACATCGCCTACACACACGGCAGGACCTATACACCAGGGCAGTGAACCGCCAGTCAACCGCCACATCCCTGCTGGCCAGAAGATGTGTCAGCATGCAGCACGAGATGGCCCACTGCTGCCAGGACGTTGGCAGGGTACTGGTGCAAGTCACACATACGGTGGACCAGATGCGCGCAACTGCCACAGGTGGCATAGGCACACTTGGTGCCTTGGACACTGATGAACAATCAAGCAGGAGCAGCATCACTCCCCCAATTCCACAGGACAGACGCCGGAGTGCACGCCAGGGCAGAGTGGATGATGACTCCAGGGAGGGCAGTGCGCAGGCACAGCGAGGCTCAACAGGCCGTGCACTGAGGAGGTGAAGGGACACAAGGGACTAATGGCCATGTGTGACGCAACACAGTCAATGATGACTCAGTGGCTGATGGTAGTTAGTGCACTGTGACACAAACAAGTGCATGCAGGGACTATAAAGTCACAATGTATGATACCTTCATTCCTGAAGATAAGGAAATAAACATCCCTGTAAGAAAAAATACAGTCGCATTGTGTCCTCATTACTCACTTAGAAGTAGTTTTGTGTGATCTCATCTCGCCTCATGCGTCCGGCAGCAGCACCATCACCACCTGCCGGACCGCGATGTGGTGCTGGTCCATCCTCATCTGATGATTCAGAGTCTGTCAGGTCCACTGGGGTTCCTTTTTTGGTAGCGATGTTGTGTAGCATAGCACAGGCAACCACAATTTTGCAACATGTCTCCGGGCTGTACTGTAGCGCTCCTCCACTCTTATGGAGGCATCGAAAACGGCTCTTTAGGATTCCAAAGGTCCTCTCAATGGCACAGCGTGTGGCTCTGTGTGCGTTGTTGTACCTCCTCTCACCTGCAGTAGCTGGATTCAGGTACGGTGTGAGGATGTAGTCTCGTACAGCATACGCACTGTTACCTGCGGGGCATAAGCAGATTCAGGGTCAATAGTGTCCTGCCACTGCAACACTCTACTGCCTCTGTGTGTGTTTGGCATGCATTTACCTAGCAGGTAGCCCTCTCCAAAGTCACCATTTGTGAGTCTTCGATGTAATGCACAGTGGCGAAACATAAATGAGTCGTGTGTGCTTCCAGGGTATTTGGCCACAATATCAGTGATTATATGTTGGGCATTGCACAATATCTGGACGTTCAGGGAATGATATGACTTCCTGTTGCGAAATACATACTCATTATGTGATGGGGGAGAGATTGCGACATGGGTCCCATCTACGCAGCCAATGACATGGGGGAATTGGGCAATTTGGTAGAAATCCTGCTTGGTCTGATCTAGTGTCTGTGGTGTGCTAGGAAATTGTATGTGGTGATGCAGCCTCTGTACCATTGCATCCAAGAAAGCGTGGAGGAAGCGCGACAGTGCACTTTGCGAGACACCACCTGCTGTGGCAATTACCCCCTGAAAACTCCCTGATGCCAGGAGTTGCAGTGAGCACAGCACCTGCACATGGGTGGGAATGGAGTGTGCCCTGCGTGTGGGGTGTTGAAGTATGGGTGTCAGCTCCTCTATTAAATCCAGGATGCTGTGTGGGTGCAGCCTGTAGTTCACATGTATCTCCTCATCGGTCAGTTGGAAGAGGGTGATGCGTGTCCTGTAGATCCTTTGCTGGCGTCTCCTTCTCTGCATGGCATCCCTGATTCGCAGCCTCCTGGCTATCACGTACAGCCCAGCCATGGTGTGAAGTCCCTGTGGCACTGTGGGCCTGTTTAAATAGGTTGCACTTGGTTACCACCTGCTCAGAGTTGGTGGTAATTGAGAAGTGCTAAATTGCGAATTTTGAGGAATCGCTATTTGCGATTTTTTTTAAAATCAGATTTAGCGAATACGCAATTTGCGATGTCGGTAACTGCGATTTCCGCAAATACCGCGATGCAGACTGCGATTACGCAAAATTATTCACAAACTGAGCTTTACGCAAAGTTGCTAATCGCTAAATTACCGAATCGCTACTTTTTGATGCCGACACATCTCCTACATAGGTGCAGTCGGTTTTGCGATCGCAAACACACAGATTCTTGCGAATCGCAGTGTTTGCGATCGCAAAAGTGTTTCCTACATATGGCCCAGAGTCCTTTGCCTTATCGAGGCTAGCACAAGAGATGTGGAGATGGGCCATCCAGAGGCAAATACATATAACTGCAATACACCTACCAGGAAAAGAGAATGTTGAGGCCAACAAGCTGAGCAGGCAGGCATCCAGCTCACATGAGTGGGAACTGAATCAGACAGGAATCAAAACAGTGAACAGGAGGTGGGGACACCAGAAATAAACCTTTTCGCAACACCAGAAAAAGCAAAATGCCAATCCTTTGCATCCAGACGTCCACACCAACACTCCCTGGGGAATCCACTGTTGATGGACTGGTCAGGGAGATTTGCTTAAGTTTTTCCCCCGATCCCACTGTTGCCATTAGATGATCAACAAATGCAAAAAGTCGCAGATTACTTTAATACTCATCGCTCCACAGTGGGTGAGACACACCTGGTTCTCAGACCTAATAGAGATGACACACAACAATGTGCAGAGACTACCAGTGTTACAAGATCTGCTCTCCATGCAAGGGGGAAGATTCTCCACCCAGAACCAAGCACACTGAGTCTAGCAGCATGGCTCCTGAAGATATGGGGCCTGATTCACAAAGGTAAACTGAGATTAAGATCTAACTTTAGGACTTTTGGTATTCACAAAGGGTATTTACTACTCGTAAATGCCTTTTGTGAATACCAAAAGTCGTAAAGTCAGACTTTCGTCTCATTTTACCTTTGTGAATCGGGACCTTAGAGTTTGGACACCAAGGACTTCCAGAAAAGGCAATGACGGTCCTCAGAGAAGCAAGAAGACTGACAACAAGGAAATGCTACACAGCCAAGTGGGAGAGATACACACGGTGGTGCCAGACATCTGGCCTCTTTCAGGACAAGACAAGAGACAGTACAGTTATCAGATACCTCACACACCTGCTAGACAACAAGCTCACCTATGCGTCACTAAAGGTGCATCTTGCAGCGATAGTGGCCTACACAAGGGGATACATAGGAAGAAGGTTTTTCACTACACCAGAGATCAAAAGTATTCTGGAAGGAGCCAAAAGAAGAGCCCCACCAAGGAGTGCGCTAACATGAAACCTAAATGTAGTGCTGACTCAACTGATAATAGAACCTTTTGAACCAACTCCACAAGGCCATCTTAAAATTCGTCCCACTTAAAACACCCTTTCTAATTGCAGTGACATCTCTCCTTAGAGTGAGCGAGCTGCAAGCACTCACCATTCAGGAACCATACATGTAAGTACACAATGACAAAATAGTCATGAGGACCAAACCCACGTTTCCTACCAAAGGTCATATCCCAGTTTCACATAAGCCAGACAATCCAAATACAGAGTGTTGCGCCCTCTGGATGCAGGATACCATCACAGGACACAGCAGGTAAGTTTTAGCCTTTTATTCATCAATCAATCAATCATGTCATTTGTATCGCGCACTACTCACCCAGAAGGGTCTCAAGGCGCTTGGGGAAGGGGGTCTGCTACTGCTCGAACAGCCAGGTCTTGAGCTGTTTCCTGAAGGCGAGGTGGTCCTGGGTCAGCCGCAGGTGGGTGGGCAGGGAGTTCCATGTCTTGGCCACAAGGTAGGAGAAGGATCTTCCTCTGGCGGTGGCTTTCCGAATGCGCGGCACGACGGCGAGGGCGAGGTTCGTTGAACGTAGCTGGCGGGTGGGCGCGTAGAAGGTCAGTCGGTCGTTGAGGTACCTTGGGCCCTGGTCGTGGAGGGATTTGTGTGCGTGGGTGAGGAGTCTGAACGTGATCCTCTTGTTAACAGGGAGCCAGTGTAGGTCTCTCAGGTGGCTCGAGATGTGGCTGCGTCGGGGGACGTCCAGGATGATTCGGGCGGAGGCGTTCTGGATGCGCTGGAGTTTCTTCTGAAGCTTGGCTGTGGTTCCGGCGTAGAGGGTGTTTCCATAGTCCAGTCTGCTGGTGATGAGGGCCTGGGTGACCGTCTTCCTTGTCTCTGTCGGAATCCATTGGAAGATCTTGCGGAGCATGCGGAGTGTGTGGAAGCAAGATGAGGAGACTGCGTTGACTTGTCTGGTCATCGATAGGGAAGAGTCCAGGATGATGCCCAAGTTGCGTGCGTGGTCTGTTGGCTTGGGTGCGGTGCCTAGGGCTGGCGGCCACCAGGAGTCGTCCCATGCGGCGGGCGATTGTCCCAGGATGAGGACTTCCGTCTTGTCCGTGTTCAGCTTAAGGCGGCTGTTGTTCATCCAATCGGCGACGTCTTTCATCCCTTTGTGGAGGTTCGCCTTGGCGGTGTCGGGGTCTTTGGTGAGGGAGAGGATCAGCTGAGATGATGTTCAGGTTGTGATTGCGAGCGATGGCAGCGAGGGGTTTCATGTAGATGTTGAAGAGAGTGGGGCTGAGCGATGAGCCTTGCGGGACCCCGCAGATGACTGTGGTGGCCTCCGAGCGGAACGGCGGGAGGCGTACTCTCTGTGTCCTTCCGGAGAGGTATGAAGTGATCCAGTCCAGGGCCTTCCCTTGGATGCCGGTGTCATTGAGGCGTTGGACTAGGGTGCGGTGGCATACAGTTTCGAATGCAGCGGAGAGGTCTAGGAGGATGAGTGCCGCTGTTTCACCGTTGTCGAGCAGGGCTCGGATGTCATCAGTGGCTGCGATGAGGGCGGTTTCGGTGCTGTGATTGGCTCTGAATCCAGACTGCGATGGGTCGAGGGAACCGTTCGTCTCGAGGAAGGCGGCCAGTTGCTTGTTGACGACCTTTTCGATGACTTTGGCCGGGAAGGGAAGGAGCGAAATGGGGCGGAAATTCTTGAGTTCGGCCGGGTCCGCTGTTGGTTTCTTCAGTAGTGCGCTGAGCTCGGCGTGCTTCCAGCTTTCCGGGAAGGTGGCTGTGTTGAAGGAGGTGTTGATCATGTCTCGGAGGTGGGGTGCGATGGTTGGGGCCACTTTGTTGAAGACGTGGTGGGGGCACGGGTCGGTCGGAGATCCGGAGTGGATGGTGTTCATCGTGCTTGTCGTGTCTACGGTGGTAACCTCGGTCCATGTCTGGAGGATGGCGGCTGGGTGTGTGGGTTCGATCGATGGGTGCGTGGGTTGAGTGCCGAAGCTGTTATGGATGTCGCCGATCTTGCGGTGGAAGTACGAGGCGAGGGAGTCGCAGAGGTCCTGTGAGGGGGTGATGTCGTTGTTGCCTGTGCTGGGGTTGGAGAATTCCTTGACGATGTGGAAGAGCTCCTTGCTGTCATGGGCGTTCTTGTCCAGTCGTTCCTTCAGAGATTTCTTCTTTGTGGTGCGGATGAGCTGGTGATGTCTGCGGGTGGCGAGTTTGAGGGCGGTCATGTTGTCGGCGGTCTTGTCGAGGAGCCAGGCCTTCTCGAGGGTGCGGCAGGCTTTCTTGGAGTCCTTGAGTTCGTCGGTGAACCAGGGAGCCTTCTTGCTTCTGGGCCTGGTGATTGGGTGCTTCAGTGGGGCGAGGGCGTCAGCACTTGTGGTCAGCCACTGCGTGAGGTTGCGGGCTGCTGTGTTGGGGTCAGTTGTCCTGACGGGTGGGTTCTGGCTGAGGGAGGTGGTGAGTTGTTCGGCGGTGATCTTGCTCCAGTTCCTGTGAGGAACCTGCTTCGGGTGGTGGTGGACCGTCTTCTTTGCGAAGCTGAAGTGGACGCAGCTGTGGTCGGTCCAGTGGAGTCCGGTGGAGTGGCTGAAGGAGACGTGCATGCTGGAGGAGAAGATAGGGTCGAGCGTGTGGCCGGCGTAGTGGGTGGCGGTGTTGACCAGCTGCTTGAGTCCGAGGTTGGCGAGGTTGTCCAGCAGGGCGGTGGTGTTGCGGTCGTTGTTGTTCTCCAGGTGGAAGTTGAGGTCCCCGAGGAGGATGTAGTCGGTGGAGGGGAGGGCGTGTGGGCTGATGAAGTCCGTGATGTCGTCGCAAAACTGTGCGCGCGGTCCCGGGGGTCTGTAGATGAGGGTGCCTCTGAGGGTCGTCTTGGGGTCGGTGTGGATCTGGAAGTGGAGGTGTTCGGCGGCGCTGAATGTGTCGATGGAGTCAGTCGAGATGCGAACGGTGCTCTTGTGTACGATGGCGATGCCTCCTCCGATCTGGTTGATGCGGTCCTTCCTGATGATCTTGTAGCCGTCCGGGATGGCAATGGCGACGTCGGGGGCTGAGGAGGCGTTCATCCAGGTTTCTGTGAGGAAGGCGACGTCTGGAGATGCGGTGTCGAGGAGGTTCCAGAGTTCAACGGCGTGGCGGTGGACGGAGCGGGTGTTGAGCATGATGCACTTGAGGTGGTTGTTGCTTCCAGTCCTGGTGGGTGTGGTGCATGTTCGGAGGCAGGAGAAGTTGCAGGATCTGCAGACTAAGGGTCCGTGGGTGCGTCGCGGGGATGCTCGGTAGCATCCGGGGGCTCGGGCGGTCTTGAGTGCGATGAGTGCGGCGAAGTTGTAGGTCCTGCGGGGGGGCCGGCGGACGCGGGGGGCAGGGGGTCTGGCGCTGGGCGCGGGCCAGGCGCGGACGGGCGCAGACGGGCTTACCTTTGGCGCACCTTCAGCGCACAGTCGGCGCTCCCGCTGCGCGCGTCCGCTGCGCGGTCGCTGAGGTGGCGTCATAAATAAGGAGCCGGGAGGGAGGGTCAGTCAGGAGGTGGGAGCGGGGTGGCCAATGGGCAGGGCGGGGAGGCGGGACTGCAGGCGGGAGCAGGAAGGAGGAGACCGGGGCAG
This sequence comes from Triturus cristatus, assembly GCF_964204655.1. NCBI lineage: Eukaryota > Metazoa > Chordata > Amphibia > Caudata > Salamandridae > Triturus > Triturus cristatus. Next base: position 450,561,477 of record NC_140593.1, on the reverse strand, counting down.
CGGCGGCGGGAAAAGCGGAGGGGGCGTGACCTGGTCAGCGGCGGTGGTCAGCGGGCGTGAAGGGGAAGCTGCGGCAGGCAGAGAGCGGCAGGCGGTACCTGCGAGGTCGCAGGCAGCAGGCTGAAGGCGGCGGCGTGGAGGAGGTGAGTGGTGGTCTCCAACCAGCGCTAGGCGCTAGGCAGCGGTAGGCAGTGCTAGGCGCTAGGCAGCGCTAGGTGCTAGGCAGCGGCAGGCAGGTAGGCGGCAGAGCAGTGGAGTGGGAGCGACCGGCTGTGGGGGCACAGGGGGTCACACTGACCAGCCCGCCACGGCCCCCTTAAATAAGGAGCCGGGAGGGAGGGTCAGTCAGGAGGCGGGAGCGGGGTGGCCAATGGGCAGGGCGGGGAGGCGGGACTGCAGGCGGGAGCAGGAAGGAGGAGACCGGGGCAGCGGCGGCGGGAAAAGCGGAGGGGGCGTGACCTGGTCAGCGGCGGTGGTCAGCGGGCCTGAAGGGGAAGCTGCGGCAGGCAGAGAGCGGCAGGCGGTACCTGCGAGGTCGCAGGCTGAAGGCGGCGGCGTGGAGGAGGTGAGTGGTGGTCTCCAACCAGCGCTAGGCGCTAGGCAGCGGTAGGCAGCGCTAGGCAGCGCTAGGTGCTAGGCAGCGGCAGGCAGGTAGGCGGCAGAGCAGTGGAGTGGGAGCGACCGGCTGTGGGGGCACAGGGGGTCACACTGACCAGCCCGCCACGGCCCCCTTAAATAAGGAGCCGGGAGGGAGGGTCAGTAAGGAGGCGGGAGCGGGGTGGCCAATGGGCAGGGCGGGGAGGCGGGACTGCAGGCGGGAGAAGGAAGGAGGAGACCGGGGCAGCGGCGGCGGGAAAAGCGGAGGGGGCGTGACCTGGTCAGTGGCGGTGGTCAGCGGGCGTGAAGGGGAAGCTGCGGCAGGCAGAGAGCGGCAGGCGGTACCTGCGAGGTCGCAGGCAGCAGGCTGAAGGCGGCGGCGTGGAGGAGGTGAGTGGTGGTCTCCAACCAGCGCTAGGCGCTAGGCAGCGGTAGGCAGCACTAGGCGCTAGGCAGCGCTAGGTGCTAGGCAGCGGCAGGCAGGTAGGCGGCAGAGCAGTGGAGTGGGAGCGACCGGCTGTGGGGGCACAGGGGATCAACAATCCACCGCTCCTCTCTTAACAGGCAAGAGGCCACAACTGACAGTAATAGAATACCTTACACAAGAGTGCTATGGTAACACATGAAGGTTCTAGGTAGAACCTCAAACAAGCACAACTAAGTACAACATATTACCTCTTTTTTTTATATAAACAGGCATATTATAAAGAGACAATAAGAACAACTCCCCAGATGAGGAGCAACAGCAATACAAACAAAAACAAAGAAAAGAAAAGAAAGAAAACTTACAAAAGTAAACAAATAACAGCATGAATGTAAAAAGAAATAATATATTAGGAAATACAAGGAACGCAGAAATTAATTAAAATAAACAATAATAGATTATCGTAGTTTCCAAGGAACATGTCTAACTCGACTAGACCTCCTTGGTGCTACACTTGGCACAGAAGAATCAGAAGTGGGAGAACTTCTCCCTGAACAGTTCGAAGAGCCAGGATCTCTATTGGCTACTGCTTGAACTCTCACAACTTTGGAAGCATTCCACGAATGCCCAACTCGTACCATAACAGCACCTCCAGATACTTTTTCAACACAAACAGAATCACCAAAGGACGCACCACCCTTTTTTTCACAAAATTGGTGTTTCTGATAAGAACCATGTCCCCAGGATGCAAATCAACAGGCTTCGCCGACTTCTTTTGATTATATCTGTTGGACATCTTCTTCTGTGCAACTTCAATTCTGGATTCCAAAGTAACATGATCGACCCAACACGACACTTTGTCACAAACAGTTCTTAAAAGCCAAGCAGGGTATAAAGCAGAAGTGGGTACCCGACCTCTTAGTGACACATAGGGTGCTACCTTGATGAGACAATGAGACGTTGTACGGTAAAACCACAGCATGGATCTGACCGCACCCTCCACATCATATCCATTGTGTTTTGCCCACATAATGCATTCCACAACAACCCTGTTCATACTCTCAACCAGACCATTGGTTTGAGGATGTACAACCGAGCTTCTTAAATGTTTAACACCAGACTCATTCAAAAACTCACTCATTTCCTGATTCACGAACTGTCCACCATTATCAGAGACAAGCACTTCTGGAAAAGATTCCCTCATAAAAATCTCTTTAAGGAAATGAATCGCACTGCTTGCAGTTGGAGAAGCACAAAACCAGACTTCAGGCCACTTGCTGTGAAAGTCCATTAACACATACGCAAAGCGTAGATTGTAAGGAAGGAAATTGAACGGACCCACCAAATCAATCCCCACCTTAAGCCATGACTTTTCTGGAAAAACAATGGGTTGCAAAGGAGGTGTGACAACTTTGAGACCCTTCTCCACTCCACAGCAAACAACACACTCCTTGACTCTTATCTCGATGTCATTGTCCATAGAAGGCCACCAATAGTGCAGTCTGACATGCCTTTTTGTCATGGTTGCCCCTAAATGTCCATCATGTGCACAGTCAACCAACTTGGTATGTACAGTAAGAGGAGGAATACTCCTACCATCCCTCATAATGACCCCCATCTTCAATGGACAGTTCGTCTGCAACTTTCCAAAAAGGTTGTATTTCATGAGACACACATCTCTCTCTTGGCCAACCTTTCACAATATATTCCTTAACTTTAACAAGAATAGAATCTTCACACAACCCCCTCTTCCATTCACTCTCACTGCAAGCCTTATTGTCTACCGCATCAACAAAAGCAATAAAACAGTCCTCCTTGTCCTCATCCATATCAAGTACATCATCATCACTTATGGGAAGTCTGGACAACAAATCAGCTCTGACATTTTCCTTTCCTGGGATATGCTTAACAACAAAATCATACTGTAAAAGTTTTGTCGTCGGCCGTGCAATGCGAGGCGTGGCATATTTGAGACGTTCCCTCCCAGAATGTAAACAAGGGGCTTAAGGTCAGTTTGAATGACAAATTTCCTGCCCCAAATGTAAGTCCTGAACTTTTCACATGCCCAATAACATGCCAAAAGCTCCTTTTCGATCACAGAGTAATTTAGCTCTGGATCGCGCAGAACTCTGGAAGCATAACTGATGGTAACTTCACTCACACCTGAAAATTGGGTCAAAACTGCCCCTAAACCATAGTCACTAGCATCGACAGTAATGGTACAGGGCACAGCCAGGTCATATGCACTAAGTGTTTTAGCATTAACCATTTCTGACTTGACCAAATCAAAAGTCGCTTGACAGTTCACATCCCACTCAAAAGTGACATTTGTCCTTAACACATTTGAGAGGACCTTCATTTTACTGGCATAATCAGGTATGAAACGTGAATAAAATTCACACAACCCCAAAAAGGAGCGTAACTCATCCTTGTTTTTAGGACATGGACATTCAACAACAGCTTTCACCAAACCTGGCCTTGGGCTGACACCTTTTGCAGGAACCAGATGTCCCAAAAATTCTATTTCTCTTTTCCAGAACTCAAACGTATTTTTTTTTTTTTACAACAATTCCCTTCTTCTCAAAAATACCTAGTACTGTCCTCAAAACTTTGCATTGTTCTTCTAACTGTTTAAAAAAAATAAGCATATCATCTTGAAAGATGACTACACCCCTTACATCTTGAAGCACTGACTGCATAATACGTTGGAACGCGGAAGCCGCAGAGTCATGTCCAAAGGGCATCCTACAAAACTGAAATGAACCAAAAGGGGAGTTAAAAGCAGTATAGTGGCGAGACTCATCATCCAGCAAAACTTGAAGGTACGCAGAGGCAAGATCTATCTTTTAAAACCACTCTACGTCCCTCAGTTCTTCCAAAAGATCACCAATTTTCAGAAGAGGGTGTGAGTCAACCCAAATTTCTTGGTTAAGACTTCTCAAGTGGATGTACAAACGTATATCGCGATTCCGTTTTCCTGCGACAACTAAAGGACTTAACCACAAACTAGATTCTACAGGTTCAATGACCCCACGGTTCTGCAATGTATCCAATTCCATCTTTAGATCTCCCCTAAGGCTAAATGGCCCTGACCTGACCTTGTGCTTCACCGATATGGCATCTTTTTTGATCTTTATCTTATGCTTGAATCCCACTATCTTTCCAAGAGAGTCAGAAAACACATTGAGAAACTCATGTTCCAAACTGAGAGACTCAGGATTGTCTTTGATTACCAGTACCTGCTCACTTGTACCAGGTCTTAATACCATGCCGAAAAGCCCTTGATGATACCAGCCAAGGATGTTTAATCCACGAACCGCCACATAGATTTTCTCTGTATCTTTTGCCCTTTGAATTCTAAGACATCTTCAATTAACCCCTCCAAATCAATCTTGCATCCCTCATAAGAGACGGGTGCTCTGTCAGGAGGAAATAGAGACCTGTCCCCCCAAGAGCCAAAGACTCAGGCAGAAAGAGCGCTACATACACTAGATGCCAACAGGCAATAATGTTGTATATGGAGAAAACAAAGCCAATCAGGAAATGAAAACAACTCTTCGTATCATTTGTATCATAGCAAATGGGGAGGACAATCTACGTCCAACAACCAAATAGAGTGAGGAAAGAGAAGAAGGAATAATATACAAGAGGAGAGTTCTGGGCCCAACCGCTAGGTGGTGAAATAATGCACAGCATGTGAATCCAGAATCTTCTTCAACTTGCAAAACTACTCCTACAGGTAAGTAACCATTTCATTACATTAACATTTGTTCATAATGGAGTCTTCATTTGTATGCTATTAAATGTTCCTCTTTTTAACCCGTTTAACGCAGCGGTAATTTCGCCGCGGTGCGGGGCGTTCCATTAAGTGGGCGGGGCCGCGTCGGCCAACGGACGTGCACAGCACTACCAAGGTAGTGCTCGCGACGGCCGTTGGCCGACGGGCGCAACGAAAGGGTTAAATATGTTGAGAGCATGCATCATATTTTTAATCTGAGACTGAAATAGATTATGCTGTAATTATTCTGACAAGACAAGGCATGGTGACATCCATACATTCTCCTCTGTTACTTCATATGGGATAGATCGGATTCTCTGTTGTTCTTTCTCAATTCCACTGTACTTAGTCTCGTCTAATTAAAATTGTCATCCCATACAACAATTGTACTAAACTCTTATTACTGTTATTGGGCATTTGTTATGGTGAGATGGTAAGCCACTTTATAGAGAACCAAACATTTTCCATACACCCACATTGCAGATGTACCGCCAGCAGTTTTATGTTTTGGAGCTTCTGATCACTTATTCTTGAAGATAATTGAAACGTATCTGCACTTTCTGACTTGTAAACAATAACCCATCAAGCACTTTCTTGTACAAGTGTTAAATATTCATTAGGGAAAAGTAATTATTAGCAGATTTGAGTAAAGCAAAATTAATACAGCCTGAAATCTTTTGTACTGAAGTTGATCTCCGTTTTCCCCCACTAAGTAAGGAAACTCAGTCTCTTAGGAAAGAGTTAACATTTGGGGCAATGAAGAGGCAATACAGAGTTGGTGACTGATACCTTACAAAATGTAGTCACTTGAAGTAAGGCTCCTGAGCAAATGAAAGTGGTGACTTATTTTACTACTTGTCATTTACGGTATTTTTTTTTTTAATAACTCTTTTTATTAAACAGTCATCGACATAAAGCAAATTATACAAAACGATTATCGTTATTGCAGGCATAACTGAGAAAAAACAGAATAGCGTTTACGGCATACACAGTTAGGACAAATCAAGGGGTGCGCAAATCATCCAGTTCAATGTTAAGTGGGGACTGACATAGGTCCCCACGATACGAGTTCCATGCACTCCATATTCGGGACCATTTCTTGGGGCAGCCTCGAGCCACATATACTGTCTTTTCCCAGTACATGCACCAGTCAAAATGTGTTTCCCAGGCACCTATCATGGGTGGTGCAGCAGCTCCCCAGGCCTGAGCAATATCCCTCTTCGCTTTCATAAGCCCCAGAGTGATCCATTGTGTTTGGTGTGTGTTAAAATCAGAGGTTTCCAAATATTTAGAAGACATCCACGTGATTCCAGGCGAATAGTAATTCCAAACACTGCACTTATTACCTCATGTATTACCCTCCAGTACGACTGTATATGTTCACACTCCCATATAATATGCATAAAGGTGCCTAGTTGCCCGCATCCCCTCCGACATTCCCCCTCGCTTGTAACTCCCATTTGCACCAAACGGGGGCCCGTAATATATGTCCTATGCAGAGTTTTGAGCTGCACTAATCTGAGACGTGCTGGAATTGCTACGACTCTGGGGGAGGACACTGCATCTTGCCAGTCCTCATCATCCATTTCCATACCCCCTGCCACCCATTTATTTCGTAAAGCTAGAAGTGGGTCATCCATATTGCATATTCATTTTTTATAAATTAGGGAGATGGCATTCTCGGGAAGGTGGCCATCTAATATCCTGTCTTCCAGTGGAGATGATTTCGGAGGCTAGGAACCCACTGGGAGCGCATGACAAACCTGGGCATAGCGAAAATATTCAGTGTTAGCTAGCTCGTGTTGGCGTTGGAGAGCAGCAAAGGTTTTCACTTTTCCCTTGTCCCACAAGTCTGCGATCCGAGAGATGCCAATCAGGTCCCATTTGTCAAAGCCCTTTGTCTTCCACAAATTACCTAGTCGCTCAGAATCCCATAGGAGGGTAACCAGAGTCAACCTGTTCCCCCACCCAAGGGCTCTGTTTACCACATGCCATACTTTAACAGAATGACCGGTGGAGCCTGTTAACTGAAATCGGTTTGGCTTCGAATATAGTGCTCTATTATAGTTACCGCCAGGGAGAAGCCACCTATCCATACGGAATCCAGGGTCTTCCGGGTTACCGTAGGTGCCATGATTAATAGCCGCTAAGTGACCAGCCCAGTAATATTTCTTAATGTCGGGAAGGCTGATGCCCCCATCGTACCAATTTAAAGTGAGTTTGCCAAAGGCAATACGTGGTGCGCCATTCCACAATAAGTCTCTCTGGAGACTTTCAATTTCCCAAAAATATGACGGTGAGACTGGATCGAGTGAGTTCTGCAGGGCATAGAGGAAATGAGGGAGGGACATCATTTTAAAAAGGGCGGCCTTGCCCAGGATGGAAAGGGGAAGCGATTTCCAGCTAGCGATATCCCGCTTCAATCTCAATAGGGGGGGGAGTAGATTTCTTTTGTAACGAATTGACTGATCTAAAGAGCGGAATATGCCTAGGTATTTGAACCCTATGGTACTGATTTGGATCTGGCATCCTCGGGGCAGTGCTGGTGGCTCCCCCTGAAGGGTATACAGATGGGACTTAGTTCAGTTGATAGCGAACCCCGAGTATCTGCTGAATATCGCTAATATATCTAAGACTGTGATAAGGGATCATCTGGGGGAAGCCAAATAAAGTAAAACATCATCTGCGTAGAGTGAAATTCGGTCCTCCCAGCCGGGAGACCAACACAGGCCCCGTATAACCGGATCCCCTCGAATCCATGCTGCGAGGGGTTCCAGCGCTAGAGCAGAGAGGAGGGGGAAAGCGGGCATCCCTGACGAGTTCCTCGACTAAGAGTAAATGTATCAGACTTTTTATTATTAACCACAACTTGTGCTAAGGGTCTCTCATAAAGGAGACGTATCCATTGGAGGAAACCCGGTCCAAACCCCATTTTCTGAAGTACAGCCATAAGATAGGGCCATTCAATTGTATCGAATGCCATGGTTGCATCCAAGGATACTAGTATGGCTGGTTCCTGTATCATTGCCGCTCTACCCACGACACCATGGACTCTGCGTAAGTTTAGTCCCGTGTTCCGGTGTGGTATAAAGCCGGATTGATCTGGGTGGACAAGACTCGATATGATTTTAACTAATCGATTGGCCAGTGCCTTAGACAGAATCTTAGGTTCGGCGTTAAGGAGTGAAATCGGCCTATATTAGGAACAGACCGTTTTGGGCTTACCTTCCTTATGAATAGTGACAATGGTAGCTATTCGTTGATCGTGTGGCAGTTCCCCCCTCTCTACGCTCTCTTCAAACATAGCTTTTAAATACGGGGCTAATTTATCCGGTCGGAGTTTGTATAATTCGATAGGGATGCCGTTAAGGTCTAGGGCCTTTCCTGAACTCAAGGACCGTATTGCCTGCGCAATCTCATCCACTGTGAGCGTGCTATCTAACAGCTGTTGATTGGTTTGAGAGAGGGACGGAAGCACTATATCTCTTAACAGTTCGGAAGAATCTTCCTTAGTATAGGGTGCCACCGCGGTTGATATCCCAGCGAAGTGTCGAGCAAAACAACTCACAATTTCTTGGGGGTCTGTCACACACGTATTGCCAGCGTCTTGCAGCATTGGGATCAGCCTGTTCGCCCATTCCTTTTTATCGAGCCAGGTTATTAACTTCCCTGCCTTGGCTCCCAGATCGCATATCCTATTGGGTTTGTCCCTCTCAAAAATGTGGGCTTTGTTGGTCGCCAGTGCTCTATATTCACCATGTTTAAGGCTGAGTAAGTGAAGTAATTCTGGAGTGTGTGGATTCCAATTCCTTTTCTAGGCGATAGATCTCATTTTCTACATCAGAGATCACTTTTTGCCACTCTTTCTTCTGTCCAGATATTAGAGATAAAGCCTCTCCTCTGATTACGGATTTAAAAGCTTCTCAAAGTGTTTGGGAGGAGGTTACTGTGCCCTTATTCACACCAAAATAGTTATCTATCGCCTCGATGAGGGCCTTTCGGGTCTTGGGGTTGCGGAGATGCCAGGGATTGATAGGAGCAAGACTACCCACTTTCACCTGATCTAAGAGGATATGCGCCCATACCGGTGAATGATCGGAAATACCCCGTGCCAGATGTCTGATTTCATGAATTTGTGAAATTTGTGAGCTGGGGACCAAAATATAGTCCAGTCTGGAGAGGCTGTTATGGGCCCCGGAATGAAAGGTATGTTGTATTTTCTCAGGGTGGTATGTACGCCAAGCATCTGCCAACCCCAAGGCTTTGAGGAAGTCTGGTAGCCATCTAGTGGCGGATCCTATCTCCCATGGGGGATGGCGATCAAGTTTACCCGATACCACGGAATTAAAATCACCCCCCAACAGTAATAGCCCTTCCTGCAATGAAAGAAGAACAGTGCGCAGGTCCTGAAATGTGGTGGCTTGAAGGCCGGGTGGCACATAAACAGACAACAGTGTAATGGTGCGCCCCCCCCATGTTCCTGTGAGACCTATATAGCGGCCTTTATCGTCTGTCCAAGTAGAGCCCACACTAAGAGCAAATGTATTTTTTACCAGGATACCTACTCCTCTCGAGCTAGATGTGAACCCCGCATGTGCTACTAACTTATATCCCCATCTGCACAATGCTTTGCATGAGTGCCCTATCCAGTGTGTCTCCTGAAGAAGGACAATGTCAGGGGCCTGCCTTTTGATATATTGGAGTACTATACTGCGTTTGATCTTGTCGCCTAGCCCGTTGACATTCCAACTCAGAATTCTGGCACTCTTATCCCACTGTAAATGCATTACAACCATTGAACAGCTTCATAGCTTCCATTATGCCTGTGACATAGATGGTCGATGAGAAAACTGCTACAAAAAACAACAAAAACAAATCTCCCATCCAACAACCCCCCTCCCTGCTGCCCTGCCCTTTGGGCCTTAAACTGCCCATATATAACTAGCAGAGTGCCTGTTGCCCTAACTGTTACTGAAAAGAAGAACTGTGTGGGGCACCACGCTCCGCCGCCCTTTCCCTTCCCCATTAGAGCGATGTGATTCCCCAGACAGAGCCTCGCCCCATCGTGAATATGACAGATATAAACGTGCACCTCCACCCAGCTGCCCCCCAAGGAGTGTCCTAGATATCTGTCCCTTTGTAGCTGTATGTCTGTCCAAATCTACTGGAGTGTTTTCATGTAAACAGGGCCATTACTACAGGTGCCCGGGGGAGGCCTCGCAGCCGCTGCCCCTGTTGTCGGATTGTCAGCCTAACCGGCTCTCCAGCCAGTCAGAGGCCACCTCGGGTTGTTCGAAGAACCAGGCCCTTCCGTCCACCTCAACACAAAGTTTTGCCGGGAACAGCATTGCATATTTAAAGCCACCTTCTCGCAGTTTCTTCTTGACCCCTAGGAATGTTCGTCTCTGTTTCTGCACCTCCTGCGTAAAATCCGGGAAGGAGGTGATCTCGGCATTGTCATATCGAAGTGGGGGGTTTGTCCTTACATTCTGGAGGATCACGTCTCTGTCCCGGAAGTTGAGGACTCTCGCCAACATTGGCCGCGGGGGGCCCTGGCTTTGGGCATCCGCCCGGGACCCGATGAGCCCGCTCTACTAGAAAGAATTTACTGAGACCTTTGGGTTGTTGATGATTCAATATTAGGTCTTCCACAAATAGATCCACGGTTTGCCCTTCCGCCTTTTCCGGCACCCCTAGGATTCGCACGTTGTTCCGTCGAAGACGCCCTTCATAATCGACCAGTTGTTGCCCCATGAACTTGCGGGATGCTTGCAGTTCGTGCACCTCACATTGTAATTGAGTGACATCGCCAAGTAGGCTTGAAGTCGTGATTTCTACTTTCTTGACCTTTTCATTCATTTTGGCGAGGTCTGCTCTAATGAGGTTCATGTCAATGGAGAGAGAGTCCATCTTGTGTTCTTTCATGGTTTTGATACCAGATATGGCGTCCATGACGTCTTTTAAAGTCAGTTCAGATCTCTCATCGATGGGATCTGTTGCAGTCTTGGTCTTAGTTTGTAGGTCGTGTAGGGCGTCCTTGGAAAGGGCATAGCGGTCTAATTTATTTGTTTGTGTAGGCTTGGGTCCCTTCGCCCCAGAAGATTTGGGTTTATCCATGTTGATCCTTTGATAGGTCAGGGCGTTGGTGGTCCGCTAATACCCGATGTGGTCCTCGGTGAGACAATGAGCAATGTCTATGTTGGGCCTGGTTACAGCGAGCGGCAGGAGCAACGTGGGGAAGGGAGTTTCTTCACTGTTACTTCAGGTAGCGAGAGTCCCCTGCGCTGCTAGGCCCTTATAATGTGGATAACTTTGCAGCACGGATATGGATAATAACCCACACGCACTCAGAGCATCGCTTCCAGCGCTTACCCCAATACGTCAGGGATCCCTGTGCAAGTCTCAGGGTAATGTCCAGGGTGGGGGGTAGGGCATGTGAGACACGTCCGCCACCACCAGGTCTCGGCGTTCCAGCGCCTCCGCAGGGTCACGATCAAGGCGAGGGGGTGGGGGGGAAAGGCAGTCAGGCAGATATCAGTGCAATTGAGGATGTGGCGGCCATGCGCCCTCGCCTCCACCCCTCAGTGCTTCCCAGCTCTGGGCGCTGGCGCCACCTTGATGAAGACGCAGCTCCACCATACTCTGCTGCGGCGTTGCGCAATTAGCTGCTCTCACTCTGCAAGCGCTTCGCTGTCGTCGCGGGAGCAAGAGAGGATCTCAGCGCACATCGCCGGTCAGACCCAGGAACCGGGTCGGAGGAGGCCGCACCCCGAAGGCATCGCCATCGGTCAGGCCAGTACTCCAGTCCCCAACTGCAGAGTTTGTGCGGGCCGCAGGTGAATGGACTCCGTAACACTTGTCGTACACCTTCCAGAGCACTGGGGGTTAGCTGGGTCGGTGCCACTATTGTTCCGGAGCGTGTACATCCACTGGGGGCCAGATCTGTTTAGCGGATAGTCGTTACGGAGAAGGATTAGGCGGAGCTGTGGAATCAAGCGGCCATTGCTCGTCGCGGCTCGGCCACGCTCCCGTCATTTACGGTATTGAATTTACTTTAGGTATAGAATTTGCTCTTTTGATACATCACCTTTTTGCAAGCAGTTTCTATTCAAACCTTTGGTGTGTGATGAACTAACCGCACCACTACACCTCACAAAAGACAACTTCGTAAATTCTAATTATAGACAACTATTTCAAACAAAATTATTGATGTCCAGTTATTTCCTCCTGCAGTTTGATATTAGTCTTCACTTGAATGCAGTTTGACATTAAAGGACATTTTAGGTGCCATCTGAATCAGCCTTTAATAAAGGTAAGGAAGAGAGTGGAGTAGGGGAATTTGAGTTGTGTAACATAATTGTGAATGCTTTGAGATGTGTGAATTCAGGTAATTTTTTAGAGCAAAAAAACTGTACAAGTAACACAATATGCTTTAAAGCACACTAAACGCTTTTGTTCCTTCTAGGTGCAATTTGAAATTAGTATCACTGCTCACAAGTGCCCAAAGAAACGTCAAGATGAAACTATTAAAATCAAGCCTCTGGGATTCACTGAGGAAGTGGAGGTTGCTCTTCAGTTCATATGTGAATGTGGCTGCCAAAAAACAGGCATTCCAAATAGTCCAGTCTGTTCCAATGGGAATGGAATCTTTGAATGTGGAGCTTGCAGGTACACAGACATTATTTTTAATGGACTTGAAAATAATTTAAATTGTAAAGTTTTACGCAGACCATAGCCACGCTTTTGCAGTATTGAATAACCCGATGGACCAAGTTTTGGTGCTTTTTTTTTTTGTATTGGCTATTTTCCAATACCATTAAGAGAGTGCACATTTTGCACCCAAGCAACAGATGGGTGACGGGGTGGAGGCAGGGGTTAGTTGGTCTGTTAATTCGCTACAGGGGCGCATTGGCGTAGAAGCTCACAGGAGGTGCATTAGCAGAGCCCCATCCAGGAAGTCACATTCATGCTCTGTTTTTAAGGCAGCATTGAAACTGTTGAGGCAGCTTTGGTCTGCCTGAAGTAAAAGTCTGAGAGGCGGTTTGAAGCCACCAATCCATCTTTCACTGATGCATCTCTCAAACCCATAGAAGTTTGCACCTGCTTGCAATTGTGCCATTTTGTAATTTATCTCGCACACAGCTCTTGTCTATAGTGGGTTTGAAATACAGCGGAGGTTCCATACATATGTAAATTGTATTATTACATCCATTTAATTTGCTTTGTTTCTATTGTAGACCTATTAGGTCTTCACACTGCTTCCCTGTCACATCTTAAATCTCATCATACATGAATACTATCACTTCATGCAGTTGGTTAGTTCTTGCTTTTCTTTGTTTACTTGCTCAGAGTGGCATGCTTATGTGGTATTCCTTTGGAGACTGTTGCTTTTGTTTTCTGCCTATCCATAGCCTCTACTCAGTGAGTGTTTGTACTTACCTTCTTTTACTATTTCCATTGCGTGGAATTTGGTTGTGCAGATCTTTAACTTCTGTGCAGTCATTCGTGGAGTAGGCAGAGAGAATATTATCTCACAATACTTGATTACATTCTTTATTTCTAGATGCAACGAAGGACGTGCTGGTAGAGACTGCGAATGCGCGACCGACGAAGTGGATGGTGACGATATGGATGCTTTTTGTAGAAAAGGCCCAGCTTCGGAAATTTGCAGTAATAACGGAGAGTGTATTTGTGGCCAATGTATATGCAAAGAACGGGAGAATCCAAATGAAATTTACTCTGGAAAGTTCTGTGAATGTGACAACTTTAACTGTGATAGATCGAACGGCTTGATTTGTGGAGGTGAGCATTAAAGTTTAAATATGCCAGAGATTTAGAGAAAAGGTCAGAGAGAAAAAGAAATTCCCTTTATAATTCTTCATATTCTCAAATAACCACATGGGACTTTCAGCGTCTCAAATTAGGCAAAATATAATGCATAGCGTGATTATTGATGGCAGCTGACAGAACTATAAATGGCGAAACGATATTATTTTTCAGTTGAACATTTTTCTGTCTCCAGTTTAAAGTTACTCAGAGTTAAATTTAGAGGTCAGGCTGATTGTGTAGTTTGTCCGTATAAACCACCACTTCGTGCAAGTTTTTAGTATTTAAGAAGTTAAACTGTCACTAAGTTAAGCATTCTGCACATTGTGCAAATTGTGAGTTTTGTAACATTTTCAAACCAAGTGAATTGTTTTTGTACTTCTTTGGCGTAAAACATAGATTATTTTCTCTCCTAGGAAATGGAATTTGCGATTGTGGAGTATGTAGGTGCCTCCCTAACTTCGCTGGTAGTGCCTGTGACTGTGCACTGGATACAACTAGTTGTATTGCAAGTAATGGCCTAATTTGTAATGGCCGTGGTATCTGTGATTGTGGACGGTGTAAATGCACAGATCCAAAATTCAAAGGAGCCACCTGTGAGGTGTGTCAGACGTGTCCTGGTGTATGTGCGGAACACAAGTAAGTTTTTACAGCTTACGAAATTTGTTCAAAATGAACTGTGTATTTTATACTTTCTTGTAAGACGAGACAGTCAAACTAGTAAAAGTAGAAGCATTTCAAATGGAAGTTTTACACATTTTGAAAGAGAACCTGTTCACAATGTTGACACGAATAATGAAATTAATTTAAGTAAGTACCCTAATGCCTTGGTTCTTTTCTGTACCCAGTCAGTAAGTACCATATGAGTGTCTCGACTTTAAACTGATTCTCAAGTTTCTTGACACAAACCTTTGTGCAACATGCACCACTGCCTATGCATGAAAATGCATTGGTGGGAATACCCCCTTTATTAGGTCTCGCCTGGCGAAAGCAGCTCATGTGCTGCTTTCGCCATGAAGAGGACCTTTTGGAATCAATTCTCCCCGTGGGCTTACATGCACGCGTCTGCACGGACAAAGGTGGCTGCTCTCGCCATCTGTCCAAAGCAGACAGCATGCGCATGTCCGTACGGACTGTGGACAGTCCGACACCATCTTGCAAAGCTTTCATTGTCATAGCAACGAAAATGTCGCTTCGCGTATGCAGCTAGAGATGCAGCACAATTAGGAAAGGACCAGAATCATTGGGCGCCTGCAGGGGGCAGCAGCGGACGGAGAATGCTCCTGCTGCGAGATACAGAACTCTCCTTCAAATCACAGACTCAACCAAGGGTCTGTTGAAACTCAAACAGGACGCGGCTGGTCAATGACGTAGGAGGCTAGTATGAGAAAGGGAAAATGTGACCAGGAGGTAACATGATAAAGAAAGCTGGGCGATTGTGGGTGTTTTTGTGCTGTAAACGCAATTATTTTATATTGTCTTATTTTGTATAGATAAGTTCCAATTTCTTATCAAAAAGTGACATCTTTATAAATAACCTTGACACACCATAAGCAAACGAGAAATTTTATTGTTGCTCAACTGAACAAAAGTCTATCATCGACGAGCATAGAAAGAAAGGCTGAATTCGCCTCATCCTGAGCGCATGAGAACCAGGCCAAACACAGCTTTGAATATACTATATAGATGCCAACGTGCACTCAAGTTAAACGTTTTTTGTGAATATTAGTTCCTTCTGTGCTCTAAACACCAAGACGATCATCCAAAGCGTCACATAGATGAATATAAGCGAAAGTGCATGAAGAGAAGGCCTCTCCTGCTGGTGTGAGCACTGTTAACACAGCAAACAAGTTGCTAACACTCAGTTGAGCCAATATTTGAGTTCAGTTATGAACGCTCATAAGCGAGTATTCAATATTTCAAAACTTTTTATTGCATTAATTCCATGCAAGTATGATTCATTTGGAATCAAGTAGTGTGGAACAATCGTAAATCATCTGAAAATTACATTAATTCATCAAAACCCAATGCATTTCGGGTCAAATCCGGACCCTTCGTCAGGGGTCATTCATCCATACTGAAAATAAACAAAAGAGGCAATTTACCAAACGGTCCTCAAAGTTTCATACATCATAGTATATGACTATACTTACTACTAACCATTATCAGCGTTGATGTGTGCATAGAGATACAAACATGCCTTTTATGGACGTTTGAATAAGTGGTAAGAAACACAATAGCGTGATGTGACCTTACAACTCGGTGAACAAAACGTGACTAATAAAGATAGCGTTGTTAAAAAACACGTGGAAATCACAAAGAACAGTGACTACAATGTAGAAAGAGCACGGAGTGTATAAGATTAATTGCACGATGTGAAGAAGGTGATTACTACTAGAGCTCAATCGTCCTAAATACTGTGCGATTCGCGATCAAACTACCAACTCGCCAAGTGCAGTAAAGTTACGCGCCAAGATTTAAAGAAACCAAGATTTAGAAATACACCAAGATTTTAAAGAGCGCGCAGCGAACTCACCAAGTGTAGTAATTGTGCATGGCTTCTCAGCCAGGGACGTTTCCGTAACGTGAACAACGTGACTATTTGAAGATCCCATGACCATGAAAATAGAAAAATAAGAAAGTTTCGTCGCAATACAATAGATTATAAACTGGACGAGGTCTACATCTGGGCTGAAGTGTACAACCAACGCAGATGGCAAAGACCATAACAAAAAGCAGGGTCTTCTGAAGAGAGTGTTGTTTCCGATACAGATTTGGCTCAGAATAGACCACCTGTACACAGATCTGAAATTCAAACTGATACTCAACCTAGCACATCAGGTAGCACACACAGCAAGAAGACATCTTTTTTAGACACCAGTCCAGCAGCCAATCGTCAACCAGAAAAATCTACACAAAAACAAGGAGAAGTAAAAGAAAAAGCGCCAATGAACGAAACAGAAAAGAGACCTCTTCGAAGCAAGACGAGAGCAACCTAGTGGTTAATATCTCTAAAGTTGACTTAACAAAAGCACAAATTGCAGTCTTGAATAAAGGCACATCATATGTACCCACGTACCACAGTAACATTGCAGAGAGTGAAATTGCTTTTTTCAAATTTGTCAGAACGCTGAAATTGAAATATTTCTTCAGCACCATTGAATCTCCCACATCCACAATGGAAGATAGTTCATTAAAAGAATTCAAACCCAAAAGTTCCTTCTGCTCCCCGATTTCATACAAATCTATTGACACTTTTGAAAGATTGGTTAAAGCGGACATGAACAAAATCAATTTTGGCAAGAAAATCAAACAAAATTTCAGTAATAAAGAATGGAGCACTCTTAAACAACTATCCAACAATCAAGCTCTGACGTTTTCTAAAGCTGACAAAGGAGGGGCTCTTGTGGTCCTTGATACAGATTTTTATGAACAAAGCGTAATGGAACATATCACTGACAGTGATACATATACCAGACTTGACCATGATCCTACTTTGAGTTACCAAGGTCTTCTCAACCAAATTCTCACACAGGCGTCAGAGATGGGCTGGATTAACCATAAGACCAAGAAATTCCTATACACTATGTATCCTAGACGTCCAAAACTTTATATGCTGCCAAAAATACACAAAAGTTTGACAAAACCGCCTTTTCGACCTATAGTGTCAGCATGTGGCTCACTCTCTGAACCCATTGGTAAATACTTGGATTATTTTCTACAGCCTATCGTGCAACACCAAGAATCGTATCTCAAAGACACAACTGACCTTTTGAATACTCTTCAAAACCTGAACCTTGAACACATCAATGAATGGTACTTATGTACCGTGGATGTCACCGCTTTGTATACTTCCATACCACACAGTGATGGACTAGACGCTATTGAATGGGCATTTTTGCAGCACGGCAATATTAAGGCTGAAAAAGTGTTTTTTTTAGAATTGCTGCATTTTGCATTATTCCACAGTTATTTCGAATGGAAAGGCATATTTTATGCCCAGAACAATGGTACATCTATGGGCTTTACGGGGGCACCCTCGTACGCCAATATCTTTATGTCTAAACTTGAACATGATTACATTTTGAACAATGAAACATGGTCTCAACATCTGATCTTATACAAGCGGTACATTGACGACATATTGATAATTTGGAAAGGCGACCCTAATCTTCTTGAAAACAACATCGGCGATCTAAACCATATTCATGATCGTATTAAATTCACTTATTCGATCAACAAATCTCAAATTAATTGTTTAGATGTATTGATTCAAATTCACGAAGGACACATCAAAACCAACGTATTTATCAAAGCCACAGACAGAAACAATAGTTTGCACTTCAGCAGCTTTCACCAATTCGTGCTTAAAAAGCACTTGCCATATTCTCAATTCATTCAGGTCAAGAGAATAACTTCTGATCCCCAAGATACTGTAGATATCATTCATAAATTTTCCGATAAATTTCGAGCAAGAGGATATCCAGATCACATTCTTGAGCAAACTTGTCAAAGATTGGAAACCGTTGGTCGCACTGATTTATTAAAATCCACTGAGAAACCATACACCAATCGTCGAGTTTGTGTTTTAAAACATTCAACACAATCGTCATTGATCAAATCAACCATCATAAAACATTGGGATATCATACAAACTGAACCAGATCTTAATCATCTCTTTCCGCAGCGTCCGATTTTTGCCATGCAACGATCAAAGAATCTCAAAGAACTCTTGTCAAAACAATCAACGGATCCTAAAAAAACATTCAAAGGCATGCAAAAAAGCATGAATTGCATACACTGTAACAATGTAATGACAGGTGCCCTTTTCTATCATCCAACTAAAGGGTATAAAATTAATCTACAGCATTCAAGCACTTGTGATACCATGAACGTGATTTACGCTTTGAAATGTCCTTGCGATAAGATTTATGTAGGTCGAACTGAAAGAAAAGTTAAAACACGAATAGGAGAACACAAGAGGAACATTCGTTTGATGAATGAGAAATCATCAGTAGCACTGCATTGGAAAGAAGCAAGGCATAACATAGCGCAACTGCGTTTCACTATTTTAGAAGCGCAAAAACTCACAGGAGATCACGATCCCGCTGAATCATTAGCACGTTCTGAATTCTTTTGGACCAAAAAATTGCAATCTCTCCAACCAATGGGATTAAATGACAGGATTGAATTCAGTTGTTTTTTGTAAATAGAACTTGTATATGACATACATTTTATGAACTCTTTGCTACATTTTTCATGAAGAATTATTAGCATCTTTATTATTTTTAGGCTGTTAGATTATGTTTTTCTGATAAGATTATCGTAGTGTTTTCATTCATTTCCGCTTTCTACGTTCATTATAAGTCACGGTGATCCGTTTTCTATTTTCATGGTCATGGGATATTCAAATAGTCACGTTGTTCACGTTACGGAAACGTCCCTGGCTGAGAAGCCATGCACAATTACTACACTTGGTGAGTTCGCCGCACACTCTTTAAAATCTTGGCGTATTTCTAAATCTTGGTTTCTTTAAATCTTGGCGCGTAACTTTACTGCACTTGGCGAGTTGGTAGTTTGATCGCGAATCGCACAGTATTTAGGACGATTGAGCTCTAGTAGTAATCACCTTCTTCACATCGTGCAATTAATCTTATACACTCCGTGCTCTTTCTACATTGTAGTCACTGTTCTTTGTGATTTCCACGTGTTTTTTAACAACGCTATCTTTATTAGTCACGTTTTGTTCACCGAGTTGTAAGGTCACATCACGCTATTGTGTTTCTTACCACTTATTCAAACGTCCATAAAAGGCATGTTTGTATCTCTATGCACACATCAACGCTGATAATGGTTAGTAGCAAGTATAGTCATATACTATGATGTATGAAACTTTGAGGACCGTTTGGTAAATTGCCTCTTTTGTTTATTTTCAGTATGGATGAATGACCCCTGACGAAGGGTCCGGATTTGACCCGAAATGCATTGAGTTTTGATGAATTAATGACATTTTCAGATGATTTACGATTGTTCCACACTACTTGATTCCAAATGAATCATACTTGCATGGAATTAATGCAATAAATAGTTTTGAAATATTGAATACTCGCTTATGAGCGTTCATAACTGAACTCAAATATTGGCTCAACTGAGTGTTAGCAACTTGTTTGCTGTGTTAACAGTGCTCACACCAGCAGGAGAGGCCTTCTCTTCATCATCATGCACTTTCGCTTACAAACACAGCTTTGAAACAGGTACGTTAACCCACTCAGCTACCTCAGCAGACCCACAAGGACTAGAATGGCATTTCTCCTATTGTGCTGCGCGGCGCTGACGTCAGGACAGTTGTCGCTGTAAGGTATCGTTTTTTAATCTGAAAAACAAAGGCTGCAAATGGTGAGCGATTCTACCTGGGGGACGGGCAGGTGTGGTTAAGGAGTTCAGAGTCATCTAGAGTTACGTTTCAGCTTCTCACTGAGCAGACACAGTGTGTGATCTCAGACAGCCCCTGTTAGATTTTATGCGTTTCATTACATAAACAAGTGAAGAAGTGCCTTTGTGTCTATACACCAGGGGGGTACCTACCATTGGTCAGCATGTGAAGTGGCTCAGGGGTCTGGAGTCCTCTGGGGCACACTGAACCCTGAAAATGCCGCAAGGTACCCCAATAGCACTCAAATGGGCCATTTCCCTGGCCCATGGCATCCTTGAAACGCTTTTGGTACACACACGGGTAATTATTGCGAATTATGTCAAATCTAAGTAATAAACATATTTACAGAACGTTCCGGAGGCGGGGGCAGGGGGTTATAAACACTGTTGAACAGCAACAGAGCGCGCAGAGACATTCCAATGGGCAGTTAGTTTGCATGGTCAGTCACTGAGTGACAAGGTGTGCTGCCTTTCGTCCACTGTGTGACCTTTCTAGGACAGGGTCACGGAGGGGTCAGCCCCCCAGTGTAGAACGCTGTCCCTTCCATTGTTCTGCTTATCTCTAATGTCCAGGGGAGAGGGAGACCCTCGCCTTGGGGGAGGACAGTGAAGTTAGCAGCCAAGGACAGGGCACGTAAGGTCACGCTAGGGCCGCAATGACGATAGGTTGGTATCGTAGAGGAAGTTCCCATTCTTTAACCTACATTCGCGGTGTTGTTTGTCTAAACTTTCATGATTAAGAAAGGCTATACATAGGTGTGGAAACTAAAATGTTTTTCAGTTTGATGGAAGACCAGTGATGCAGACCACTGAGAAATGGGACTTCCTGTCGTTGATTATGTGCCTTTTAGCCATCAGTATTTTTTTGGTCTGGGGCTACAATATTGCTGGATTTTACATTGGATTTTCGCGCGGTACTTGAGTTCCCAAAATGTAGCCTGGCCTGCTTTACGGATGACTGCAGTGTGTCGAAGTGGTCCTGCCTGAGGAGAACTGTGGGTTTCTCCAATGGCATCTGAATGTGAGAGCACGTTGCTTAGCAACTCATCAGCGAGGCTCACCCTCCCTTGCTGATGCTCCCCCGACTCCGTGGCTGCCTTTAGCCGTGCCAAAGAGAACACACAATGTCGGTGCCTTATTAACCCTCCAAAAAATAGCAGCACAGCGTAGCTTGTTAACTTCTAGCCACTCCTGTGCATGGGACTCGCGCAGAAACCATCATACCTGTGATGAAACCGCAGCAGTGTCAGCCAGCTGTCTATGCCACCACAGCAAGAGCAGTGTTCGTCAATATAGCCCCAATTAATCGCAGATGGAGTACTTAAATCAGAGTATTATAGTGACTGAGAATGTTTAATGTCCCATTTAAATCAATACTTTGATATTTCTCTTGTGTGACAAAATCGGTAGTGCCATATCATGCTCAAGCGCTGCAAGCGGTTAATTATGTGGAAGAAGTTGCCGGGTAAGGAAAAAAAACTGAACAAATAACGAGAGTCTACATAGTTAGTTAAGATCTATTTGGGATATTTGGTCATGATTAACTGCAAACACCATGAGAAGAAACATTAAACATTGCCAGAAATAAGTAAGAATCAAAAGTTAAAAATCCATTATTTCTAAATAGCAGCAGACCAACTAAGCCATTACTAAGAAGTTTTTAGATTCTAAGCTTTCGATATAACATATCATTGCCTTCATCCAGCTTTTTAGCTCTTGAAATGTGCTCTATGTGATAAACCTGCATGTCTTTTTCTTTTTAAAAGATCTTATGAATCCACGTCTTTATCTTTTATAAAATACTGCCTGCTCGCCCTACCTATACCTCTGATCTGACCATTGTTTTTTATTTACAGGGTTTTTTTGGACAGATGACTGGTCTGTCAGTGATTACGACTGACTGACATGCCCATTATACAGTTGTAGGTACTGTTTCAGCAGCATTGATCTCTAACTTCAGAATATTTTTTTTTTGGCAATGACAGCTCCCAGAACCAAGCCAATCCCTTAGATGAGGATGGGCTGTTTTCCTGCCAGCAAGACATCGGGGTGTGTTTGACACAGTCATTCCTAGCGGCCCCTCCTTCCAAACAGCCACGCCCTCTTTAAGCACTGAAGCCACGCCTATCTTTCCTAACAGTGGGTAATAAGACCCAGTCAGTGACCCAGTTGCCAAAAATCTGACCTACCCACCACCAGCCCAACAAGCATTAGCAAAGCCACAAGGTCTGGTGTTGGCCACCATCCTTTTGACTTTGGCATTCCTTGTTTTGTTCTGTCATGGTTTTTGCAAAATGTTATTGTTTGGGAAGCTGCCGGGCCCTCATCAATATGAAATAGCAACAATCTGATAAAATAATGGAAGGTCCAAAAGGAATTTACACCATCATTAGCAGGAGACAGGAACTGATAAAGTTGAAATGTGCCCTGTGCTGTGAAGAGCTGGTAGAAAGCATCCTGCTATCACATTAGGCTCTAAACACAAGGGCAACATTAAAGTAATAATTAAGTATACATAAAAACACTGGCACTGGAAGGAACTATCTTTTGTGTGGATGTGCTGCTTGTGAAAGGGCAAAATGCAGTCACTTAAAGTAAAGTTAGCGAGTGGCTGAAGTAGGCTGACCCACTGCCTCTTGTTGTATGCAGTAGCAGGCTTAATGTGAATGACACAACAGATCAGTGGATGAAAAGAGCTGGTTGAAAACCTATATAAGTAAGTATATTATACATATGATTTTTGTAAAATCAAAAGGTCTTGGCTAGCACCAGACCTGACAAACATTGGCATAGCCAATAGGTCTCGCCTTTGGGACCTTATAAGTATTTAGTTATGCAATACAATATCCTTACTGCAACAACATTAACTGTTGCATGGCTAAACACTTATAAGGTCCCAAAGGTGAGACCTATTGGCTATGCCAATGCTTGTTTTAGCTGTTGCGCTATATTGTTCGGCCCTGCTCTGAAGACTAATCTGCTTTCCTCATGCTCAGCAATTCTGAAGTACCTTGATTTTTTTCTGATTTTCTTGCAGTTCGCTCTTCTTTTTTCTTCAGCTCACGCAACCTGTCCCTGAACATGTAAGCCACTTGTGAAGTTCCACAAGCAGTTTGGACAAGTCAATGCCTCATCTATATCAATGATTTAGAATCCCACCTGACAAGGAGAGGGAAGGATCTCCCTAGAATTAAGACAAGAGCCCTGCCCGTGCCGTTGTATGCAGACGACGCCGTATTAATGGCGAGAATCACTAAAGGGTCTCCAGCTTCTATTAGACTAATTTTACGGGGGGGGGGCGCCTCGATCTTAAAACAAATTTACAAAAATCTCTTATAATAAGCCTAGGCCCTAGAAATGTGAAGACTAGGACTTTCTTTTTTGGGGGGACAGAAATCCATAGAATGAAGTGTTTTAATTATCCAGGTCTCTCTTTTCATCAAAGCCTAACCTGGCAGAGCCTACATCAATCCAGGGCTGCCCTTACTTTAAGAGCTGTAGAGGCGGTGTTCTCATTTGCGAGAAGGCTGGGCAACAAACTGGTCAAAGAACTGATGGAGATTTATCGGGGCAAATGTGCCGCTATGGCGACATATGATGCAGGGGTCTGTGGCTATAGAGGTCCTGGGCCAATTCAGCAGCTACAAAATAAGTTTGTTCGCAGGCTGCTGCCCGCTCCCCAATCATGCCCTGCTTTTATGTGCCTTTCAAAGCTGGGCCTAACACCCTTAGGAGACAAGATAAAACTGCCAACACTACTCTTCTGGCTGAAGATTTGGAGGAACCCTGACGCCCAACTCTAAAAGGACGTACTGGAGGATTGTATTTCTTTGGACAATGTTCTCACCATACCTTGGCTCAAATATATAAAAAAAAGAATTCTGAGAGCTGGGTCTGCAGGATTACGTCGAAAATCCTGCAAGTATTGACTCCAGGGCTATCTCCCAGGTAATGGAGACTTATCGGTACAGGCAAGGCATAGCCTAACAGGCTGCCTTTGATAATCTGCTTGTAAGCTGCTCTTACAATCCAATCAACTTGATATGTGGGTGTGCACCTTTCCTCTCCTGGCTTCCATATGCAAACCTCAGGTTATATTTAACAAGACAACGATAGCCTATTGCCCCTGATAGTTGCTTTTCCTCAGAATATAGTCTGGGGAGAAGCACTGTATAGATGCCCGTGCAATAACACTGCCACTCAAAGCACATTGCACTTTATTATATTTTGCGCTCTATATGCTCATGCTAGGAAGACATTTCTGTGCCCTTTGTTTCGCTACTTTAATATGAATTCCTATAAGGAGGCTTGTGAGAGACTGCAAAGGCTGAAGAATGAGAAAATATGCATGGCAGTGGGAAATTGTGTCTGCCTTTCACTGGGGGTTAGAAACAAATATGGCTCAATGTAACATTTCTATCCTTTCATACCAGTATTTTAGGATTTGGCTCAGTTTTTAACTTTGTATTTTTTTATCGTTAATCTAATTTAGATATCTTTTTATTGCCATGTCTTCTATATAGTGTGTTTCATGAAACTAACTGTATTTTTATCCCCTAACCTCTGATTAATTTTTATCTCTCTAATGCTTCTATATTTATGAAACGTTTTTATCATGTGTACTTTTATGGCCATGATTGGCCAAATAAAGTTTTGTAACTTACTGACTGACAAGTCAGATGTTTAACCATTCAGTTCATGGTTGTGCCCTCTGTTGATAATGATCTTGGTTGAACCATATGAGCAAATGGACTCCATAATATGCAAGTTGGATTTTGGGATGAAAGCCATCTTACTGGTTTGAGAAAGTTGTGGTGTTCTTCCTTAACTTTTTGTTAGACTAGCCCACCGTGCTAAACTCATAATCATGCAATTCTACTGGATGTGCTTTGTTTTATTTTTTTATACTAATGTTGAATTGGGAAACAATCAAAGTGCGTTCCTAAAGTGTATCCCTTCATGGAGATTTCGAAACTCTCTACCTAGTTAAAGGTCCATCCAGTCCCCATAGCAGGATTCTGCGGTCTTTTTTGAGTGTGTGGAGGTAGGTGTTTTAATGGTACTGAGTGAACAATGGGGTCAATTTTCGCCATGCTTGGCTGCACTTACCTTTTGCCTGGTTCTATTTCCTAAAACATGTTGTGTCAGGTCAGTTGGGCTAGGATACAAGGTTGTCCTGTTTGTTAGAGCAGGTTTTGCAGCATGAATCATTTTCTGAATTCACATGCTGTGCATCTATTCCGCCATCCAGTAGTTGGGTCTGGAATCATGTCTTGTTCTTATTTTCTTTTTTCTTTTTTGTGTGTGTGTATGTGGTCGTTGTCGACTACCAGCTCGTGGTACGACCTTCCCCTGTGCATCCAGGAAGTTCCTTTCTGTGATGGCCATCTTCAGATTATCTTTTTTTGCCATTGGGTCTGGAAACACTCAGGAGGAGCTCCAAAGCACTTATAAGAATTGCCAAAAGGAAAGACATATTAGTCCAATTGTAGGCAGGCAGTTTAATAATTAGGGCTTCAGTGATCATGTGAAGAATAAGTGTCACAAGTAAACCCCGAACCACTTGCAAAATAAAATAAAGGTCACAAGTGTTCTGATGATCAGAAAAAGGCTACTGGTCCCACAAAGAGTTTTCCTTTTTTGACCCAGTGCAATCAGGAGCAGTTATTATCAGGTAACTAGTTTGAGTTCGTCAAAGTACTTAAGTAGATGCCACTTCCATAGAGATGACTGTCGTTAGAAGCTGTTTTAGTTTAAAGAGTCTTACCCGCAAACCAACGCAGAGAGATGAAGCCGAGGGGGGTAGCCCGCCCTGCCTCTTCCTGCCGCAGATGAGCCTGCTACCAAATCTGGTATAGCAATTCCACATCATCCAAAGCACCCACTTGTCAGCTTTTTTCCAGAACCCAAAGTCGCAAGCCAAAAGGGCACTAAACACCTTAGATGTGTGCAGTTCACATACTACTTATAGGAGAAGAAAGAAATTCCAAAGGAGAACCAACTCTTTGTCTCCTTTGCCAGGGCAAGCAAAGGTATGCCAGTAACCAAGTGAACAATTGCCTGATGGATAGTGGAAACTATCCAAACCTGCTATACAAAAGCAGGGAAAATTTTACCCACAATCCCGAGGGCACACTCAACCAGCAAGAAGGGTGCAACCCTAGCATTCCTCGCAAATGTATCCATTAGTGACATCTGCATGGCTGCAACTTGGTCATTTCCACAAACCTTCACTAAAACACTACTGTGTGGACCTCCCGATAAACAAAGAAGCACAGGTGGGACAAAGAGTGCTACAAAACCTGTTTGCCAACTTGCCTACCTTTCCTTTTTCTTCTTTTTCTTTTTTTCTCCTCATATGCCATCAGACACAATGGGTTGCAAACTGAGAGGTGTCCATTGACAGTCTGCTGCAATTTATGCCTAATCCAATGGTGAAGGACACCTTCCAACCCCTAAATCAGCAAATCTGGCTTAATCACAGGACCAAAAGAAGTCAGGGTTGCATTCTCACCATACAGTATTGATTGACCAAGATCCTTTTATCTGCCCACTTCTGCTACAGTCACAATCTATTTTGCAATTTCGTTCCACAGCTTTGATCCGGTTGCTTAAGGTGGTTGGAATTACCTTCAATCCGTTCACACCTATCTCTCTCCTTGCCAGCAAAGTCAAGTAACAAAAGGCTTTTCTACCTGTGAGATGTACGCAAGTCATAATGAGCATCCATGCCAAACAACATCAGGAAGGGACTTACCTTGATTTCACTCCTGATGAAGTCAGAGAATACCTTGCTTACACTGTCCCTAAAATTAGGCAGCCTAGGCCAGGAGACAAACATATGTATATTGTTAGCCTTGTCCTCCCCACACTTTTTGCAAAAAGGGACAGGGCATTTGGCAGACTTTGTCAACTTCCACGGGGTCAGGTATATTGTGTAAAGTGTAAAGAAATAGTTTTTCCTGAGAGGTGGTGACTTGGCAATTGAGTAGAGGAGGCGTAGGAAGATCTGCTAAAGGTTTGGTTGATCGTCTACTGGCAGGTCCCCTTGCTGGGATAGATGGGGATCTTACCTCTTACATCTTCTGTCTTTATTCATTCTCAAAACCAGATGGATAGTTCCTTCTTTAGTGGCTTAGGATACTGAAGCCTGTCTTCAAATTCCCAGCCCTCCCCACTTTCCTGTCTTTGCCTTGATGCCCAGGAAGCCAGTTGCATATACTTATAACCGGAAACAGTGCCCTCAGTTTCCTGCCTCAGGGCCTCCCACATGATTACTTTGGAACTAGCATGTAACTGCCTCCAGCATTTAATTCCTGCATCAATTAATGAGATACTCAAATTATCCTCTATAAAGTGGGAGGTACATGGAGAATTCCAGATGGGGAGAACTTAGAGTAGTAATCTATACCAAGGATTTTTCTGATACAGCACCAGATCTACAGAGAAGCCTGTAACACCTTCAACTGCACCTTCTTAAAAAATCTGGGATCAGAGGGGTGTGGCCAAGATGGCGGCCGAGTAGGACGTGCCTGCTCGCCGCTCCGTCCTGCAAACCGGGCCCAGCCTACATAGCTTTGCCCAGAGTGGCCCTGGCCGTATCTTTGGTCCATATAGGGGTCTGGATAACGCACCGGCACCTCTGACCTGCTTCTGGTGCAGCGTAGACCCTACACGGCCTGCGCCGGAGCCTGAGCACATTGGGGCGGTCGCGGCCCGCAGTCCGTCTAGCGAGACACCATGAGTGGGGCCGTCCTCCGAGCTATGGGGCCAAGGATTGTAGCGGAAACCGGACCCAGCAGAGGAGAGAAGAGAGGAGGGGCGTACATATCGGTGGGAGGCCGGACATCATCACCCGAGCGAGCCCGGCAGAGCAGTAAAATGGCAGCGACGGCCTGACTTCCCACATACTGGCCTATGCGAAGCGGATGTGAGCCTGCCTGTGGGGTGCCCCGACTGCTGGTGCGGCTGTCCTGCGGCGCCGCCCTTCTTCAATACCACCGCCGTTGCTGGGGGATCGCGCCACGCTTTGAGCTGGTGTCGTCTGCCCGGGACCGGAGCGAGGGCCCTCGAGGAGTTGCGCCCGGTAGTCTGTGGCACGCCTGGCCGAGAGGGAGCAGGGACTGGTTGGCCCCAGGGGGACTCTGGAGATAGCTCCATCACAGCACGCTGCCCCGGAGGAGACAGGCCAGAGTCCCCCGGGACCTGCGGCCGTCAAGCACTGAGCAAGCGACCAAGAGAGGTAGCGGCGTGGCCGGCTGCGCACCCTCCTCCAACAGCACCACAGCCATCGGGAAGCCACGAGACTCAGTAGCAGGCCAGGCCACATGAGCGGCCCAGAGAGACAGTGTCAACAGGCCTGAGATTTGGCCCACTGCCCAGTCCACGCACTCTTGAGGAGAAGCGCCCTAGGCTCCCCAACCCGAGGGCAGCGGAAGGAGTAACAAGGAGTAGACGGTGAGGTGAACCTCTTTTGCTCGTTGGGAGTTGGTGGCGGACATCGGGCGGAGTGGGGCCCCTTGTTCCTCGCCCATCCTCATTGACGCGGCCCCGGAGACGGCGGGGTTCTCCTGTTGGTGGGGGATTGGAGGCCTGCCTCGCAGCGTGGACGGGTTGGCTCAGCGCACGATCTTCCTACCCACAGGCCGGCCCACTGACTATTAGTGTGGAGTGGTGATCTCTTCTGATGGCCGCTGCCAAGACCCATAAGAACCGGTCCGTCAGGGACCTACTTCTTAAGGCTGGGACCGAGGGTGCTGAAGCGACACTGCAGGGCGGTGCAGCGGACCGGCGTGGGCCGGAGGACCTGGAGGGGCCTGTCACATGCAGCATCTTGGAGTCCCTCTTCGCGGACCTTACAAGAGAATTTCAGACCATGAAGAAGGACCTCACAGCTGAAATTAGAGAGATGCGTAAGGATATCTACTCAGTGGGGGAGCACGTGGACGATCTGGAGAATCAGACAGCTGCCTGAGATGCAGAAGTATCCCAACTTCAACAGGAGGTTCTACGACTTGGGGATCAGCACTTCAATCTTCAAGCCCACGCGGAAGATCTTGAGAATTGTTCCCGCCGCAACAATATACGGATTCGGGCTGTGCTTCCGGGGGCTGAAGAACAGGACATTGAGGCCTTTGTTATGGACTTGTTCCATCACATTTTGGGAGGCTCTCCAGACCAGGAGATCAAACTTGACCGGACGCACCAAGTGGGACTTAAGAGATCACCAACGGCTCCCCCGCCTGATATTTTGACGTGTGTCCATGATTTTAAGCTCAAAGAACGCATTTTACGGGAGGCACAGGCCAATCACCCCATTGAATTCCGCTCCTGCAGGACCCTTCTCTTCCAAGACTTGGCAGCCTCTACTCTGTAGAAACTGCGTGAGTTCCACCCTATCACCGCATTTCTACACTTCAAGGATGTCTCTTACTCCTGGGGGCACCCATTTCAGCTCATCTTCAAATGGGAGGGCAGGCTCTGCCAGATCCGCTCTCTCGAGGAGGCGATCACTCTCCTCCGACTTCCAGAGGTGGATTGCAATGGGCCGGAGAAATCTACCTCTGCCGGTCATTGAGCTGACAATAACCGATGGCAGCCAGTAGGAGCTTCGCCGCTGGACTCGCGCCCAGATCCAGACGCTATCACCAAAGAACGCTCAGAAGTCCTCCAGGCTTTATCAGAAGACTCAAATGCCGCAGACTGAAACGTAAAGATGGAGGTGCCAACTCTTGCTTTCCTAATGGGTCTTGCCAGATTTTCTAGGCCGAGCCTGGGGCAGGAGGGAGCGGCGGGAGTTCCTGCTATCCATCTCGGGCCTCACTACGGGCGGACTGCCCGGGACATTTGTGGACTGTACACATAAATGTTTGCTATTCTTTGTTTTTCGTTTGGGGTTTTGGGGTTTTCTCCTCCTCCTCCGAATTTTGATAGGGGCCTGTTATTTGGTACTTCACCACACCTCCTATTCCAATGGGACCAGGGGCACTTCTCTATAGCACACATGGGTTCCCACTCTTATGTCCTCTGACGTTAACATTGTGTCTCTAAATGTGAAAGGGCTGAATAACCCTACCAAACGGCGAGCCCTCCTGCCCTATCTTGAGCGGTCGGACGCTCATATATGTCTACTTCAGGAGACACATTTGCTTTCCATTGATACACACGGGTTGAGGTCCAGGGCGTTCCCCCACCAGATGTTTTCCTCTGCTACCTCCAAAACCGCTGAGTCGCTATTCTAGTATGCTCCAGGTTCCCTGGCCATATAGGCAGTAAACAGGCCGAAATCAAAGGGTGGCTCCTGGCGCACACCTTCACCTTAGATACACACACATTCACGATAGCTACGGTGTATGTTCCCAATAGTGGGCAGGAGAGTTTTATTAAAACCGCAATCCAGGAGCTCACAGGCCTTCCGGATAAAACGATACTACTGGGGGGAGATTTCAATCTGGCGTTTGATGGAGACATGGATCGCACCGTACAGAGATGGGGACAGTCAGGGGCCCATTCCAATACGGGGAAACGTCTGCTGGTGGAGGCCGGACTTACGGAGGCACCATTATCCCAATACTAGGGCATACACATTTTACTCGCACCCACACAAAACGTATACCAGAATTGACTATGTCCTCCCTTCCGACCCCCTGACACGACTGGCGCGAGACGTAGAGATCCTCCCCTGCCCCTTGTCTGACCACTCCGCAATACGACTCTCTCTGACCCTGCCCCCACGGTGCACCTCTCGTCGCTTCTGGCACCTTCGTGAAACCATGCTCCAGCGTCCCTCGGTGGTGCAACAGATTCAGAAGTGCATAACAGATTACTTGGCCATTAATGACACAACTAATATCTCCATGACGACCTTATGGGAGGCGATGAAAGCGGTGGTCCGTGGGGACTTCATAGGCATAGCGGCGGCTGATAACAGGGATAGACGGGAGAAACGGGACCGCCTAATGGGTGAGGTCGCCGAGCTGGAGCGCATCCACCAGAGAACCGGAGCGCACGGTGTCTGGAAGCTCCTCAAAGCCGCCCGCGCACAGCTGGCGGGGTTGGATATTGACCGGGCTGAATACGCAGCTCTTTGTCTCAAACATGCTTTTTATGTGGGGGGAGATCGATGCGGGTGCCTTCTTGCAAATCGTCTTCAGGCGCAACTACAGGCCCACAGAGTCGTTGAAGGGAGGGATCCTGGGGGGAGAGTGTGGAGATGACCCGGAGATTGTGGTTCTTTCAGACACTTCTACGAAACACTATATGTGGCCCAAGTCCTGCCTGAGAATGGACCGGCCCATTTTCTTCGAGATGTGGCCACAGCCAAATTATTTCCAAATCAGGCAACTGATCTGGAGGCCCCCATTTGGCTGGAAGAGGTTGTCTCGGTGATCTCCCGCCTAAAACTTAACAAGTCCCTTGGCCCGGATGGGTTCACCTCGTTTTTTTTTTAAACATATTTTATTTGTCGATCGCATATATATTACAGCACCCTGGGTATCAGGGTCATCAATGGAATCACATTTCATTATGTCACTAAAGCAATCTATTTGTATGCCTGCTATCCAGCAATGCCACAAAATTATATCCCGAACGATAACAAACCGCCCCCAACACCCCCCACCCTGTCCCCTGCGTCGCACCATGTCCATATATTCCCCACCACAGCCTTAAAGTCCTGCTGACACGTCATATCTCGATAAGATAGATCCTTCACCTCCGTTTTTTTATAAAAAGTTTTGCGCAACGCTGGCCCCGCTTCTGGTGCGCAATTTTAACTCGATCGGGTCGACGCCGACTTCTTCCTTTCCGCCCTCCATGTTGGAGGCCTTAATAACGGTGATCCCTAAGCCAGGCTAAGACAAGCGCCTTTGCAGCTCCTATTGCCCCATATCCCTTCTTAACGTAGACCCAAAGATCTTCACAGGAATACTGGCGGCCAGACTTTCTCGCTATCTCCCTGGGTTGATAGATCCAGACCAGTCTGGCTTTGTCCCGGGAAGCCAGTGCTCCGATAATACCATACGGCTTTTCCACCTGGTAGACTGCTTGGAACGCTTTCCGGCTGAGCGTATGATCCTCTCGGTCGATGCCGAAAAGGCGTTCAACAGGGTCCACTGGCCGTACCTTCGAGCGACCCTGGTCCATTTTGACCTACCAGACTGCTTTATCGATTGAATCTTTCAGAGCTATGCGAACCCTACGGCTACGGTTCAGGTGAATGGTGTGGCGCCAGCGGCCTTCTCTATTCATAGGGGGACTAGACAGGGGTGCCAGCTATCGCCACTTCTATTTGCTCTTTATATGGAGCCCCTGGCCCAAAGAGTCCGGGACGATCCTGCTATTAAAGGAGCGCGCTTCGGGGGCTCAGAGCACAAACTCTGCTTATACGCAGATGACGTGGTGGTGACATTGGAACACCCTAGGGAATCACTGGCAGCTTTTTTAGATGAACTGGACGGGTTTGCGCTCGCCTCGGGCTTCCAGATCAATTTGCATAAGTCACAAGTCCTTAATTTGTCATTAGAGCCCGAAACGCTGGAACTCCTACAGCGCACTTTTCAGATTCAGTGGGCCCATGACTCAATCTCCTAGTTAGGGTTACAGGTGGCCCCTACCATCACTGCCACCAGACAGTCGAACTACACAGCGCTTTTGAAACAGGTCCGTGATTCACTCCGAAAGAGGAGGCCCCATTTCCTTTCTTCGCTGGGCCGGATCGCGGCAGTGAAAATGGTACTATTGCCCCAG
Organism: Triturus cristatus; assembly: GCF_964204655.1. Lineage (NCBI taxonomy): Eukaryota > Metazoa > Chordata > Amphibia > Caudata > Salamandridae > Triturus > Triturus cristatus. The sequence goes on along the minus strand of NC_140593.1, from coordinate 450,528,673 downwards.
ATTCTTTACCTATTCCACACTCTCCCGCCGACGCCACCGTCTGGGGTCATACGGGCATTGCAGCGGGACATTGAGCGCTTTATCTGGTGAGACCAGAGGGCTCGGTTGCGCCGTGAACTTACCTATAGAGACCTGGTTGAGGGTGACTGGGTATCCCTGACCTCCTGGCTTATTGGCGGGCGGCTCAGATGAGGCCGCTAGTGGAGTGGTCGCGCCCTGAATCTGAGAAGCACTGGTTGTTTATGGACAGGTCCCTTGCTGGCCAGCCTTTATGGGGAGTTCCCTTTCTCTCGCGCGTGGGACGCCCTCGCAACTTGTACCTCTCGGTGGTAACTCGACCCATATTGATGGCATGGTATTAGACTGCAACTTCCAGGGGTCTCACGACGTTCCCATTCCCTATCACACCCATTGCACAGAGCCCAGACTTTACTCCCTGAATTTCACCACTGGACGACTGAGGCCTGCCGCTCCTTAGGCCATTTCTTTGATCTCTCGGGACCGCGCCCTTTCGCTGAGTTCCGCACCGATCACGGAACGTTACCGATATCTACAGATCAGGCACTGGGTACTCCACAGGGAAGTAAGGGAGTGTGTGGAGAGGCTGCTCACTCTATTTGAGAAATGGTCACTAACACGACACAGCGATGCACGATTGACATCGGACTTGTATAAATTCACTCGAAGCACCTCGGATGCTGGGAAGTCCCCCGGGCAACTGCGCTGGGAGGGGGAGTTGGGCAGGGAACTCACACCGAAGGAATGGAAGGATATTTATTACCGGGCTCGCCTCACAGCAGACAATGTTGCATCTATTGAAACGGCCACGAAACTGGCCACCTATTGATATCTAACTCCGGTGAGGCTTCATAGGGGTAATCCTTCACATATCCCGCTGTGCTGGCGAGCCTGCGGTGCACCAGGCACCCTCACCCACCTACTTTGGGAATGCCCCTCCCTGGGGACATATTGGCAACAAATCCTGGACGAGGTGGACTCTCACTTTGATACCCAGATTCCTAGCTTTCCGGTTTACGTCCTTCTGGGCCTCCCCAATGCCATCACCTTACGTCCAGGAGGGGCAAACAGATGGTGCTGGCCTTGGGCGCGGAGGTCCCAAATGTTCTGATGCATTGGGGTACCAAGACAGTCCCTACACGCCAAGGCTGGCTCCATAGACTATGGACCATTTTAGGGATGGAGAAGGTTTCCCTTTCCTTGACTAATCCCGGGGCTTCTTTCCATGATTTGTGGGCGTCGTTCCTTGCACTGTTGACATCTGAATTTACGGAGCTCACCTGCCCCAAATACCTTAGACTTTTGAGACTTGCGGATCCTCCCTCACAGCTTGCCCCCACTACATCCGCCACTTAGCATGCTTTGGGAGGCTTCCCTCAGGGGTGTCGTGCCTTCTTTGGGAGGCTTCCCTCAGGGGTGTCGTGCCTTTCTTTACTTTATTGGGGTTTTCTTTTCGAGGAGGAGGAGGGCGGGAGGGGGGTTGTTTTCCTTCTTATTGGTTCATGTCTGTCACACGTAGCAGCGAATTGCCCGGTTGCAACCCGATGATTGTTGAGCACACTGGCTCGTCTGTTTCTTCCTTTTGCAAAACCAATAAAAGAAATGTAAACAAAAAAAAAATCTGGGTTCTCCAGACTCATACAAAAACCCGTCCTAGCCAATCAGGTTCAGCATCCCTTCATACATTCTCCCTTTACAAGAGTGGCGGGAGAACCAGAGGTAGGAGACAACGCCAGACTGCTAAGTTAAATCATGCTCATCAGGGTTGGCTAAATGCATTCTGCAATTCCTAAATTAGAAAGCAAGATAGTACAAAAAGACTTCCGGGAAATCTATCCACCCATTTCGATCTTCCTTCTTAATTTGTTCCAACTGTTTCTAGAACTCTTTTTCAGCCCAAATAAAACTCCCTAATCTCCCCTATATCTTGCCTAGACCATCCTTGGCAAACGATAGGGGGATGTTATCAAACAGGTAGGTCAACTTGGAAAAGATTGCCATCTTTACAAGATTTACCCTACCATAGAGTGTTAAAGGAAGATGCACTCTCCTTGCTAATAATAGTTCTGTCTCCATGACCCTACTTAAATTAAGCTTCGGCACCTTCTGTAGATCGTGCTTAACTGTAATACCCAAATACCTGATTTTGGTTTCAAGACACACCCCTGCGCAATCTAAGTTCCAGACCATTACTTCTGTCTTCTCCTTGTTTACTGAATAACCTGGAAAGGCTCCGAATGCTTCAGTGATTTCCTCCATATGACCCACTGTTTTCCAGGGATTCTTTGTATGCAGGATGATATCCTTTGCATAGAGGCCAACCTTTACCGTGTGATTCTGGGACTGAAAGGGATCTATCTCACAGTTTTTCCTGAAGGCCTGAGCTATAGGCCATATATATATATATATATATATATATATATATATATATATATATATATATATATACAGATCGAAGATTAACGGGGAGAAACGGCAACCCTGGTGTGTCCTCCCTGAGATATTGACTCTCCTCATCAGATTCCCATGGACCAAGATCTGGGCTGATGGTACTGTATATAAAGCCTTGACGGCAGCAATGAAACCAGTGGGGAGACCAAAGATCTACAGAGCCTCTCATAGGTACACCCATCTAACCCTTTCTGATCCGAGTGCACTATACTACCTATCATCGTGGAGAGTCACTTATAACCATAATTTAACAGGGAAATGGGCCTATACGAGTAGACCGGATTGGTATTTTTATTAGGTTTCAGAAGTAGGGTGTAGTAAAGTATAGGGCCGGTTCACACTGTCTTTGGCATCGGAACAAGTACGGTTTTATTGGGTATAGAAAACAATAAGAAAGTAAAGCAGGAGTTGAGCTCAGTCTTTTCTTTGGATGGCTGTACTTGGCAGGGTCTGATCTTCTCTCTTCAAAAAAGACACATCTCTCAGGGCATCCAAAGGTAAATATGGTAAGGAAAAGAAACCCAAAACAAGGAATTAAAAATGAGTCATTCCTTTAGGGGACGTTCACCTAAGTGCCACTTCACCAGAGCAGGGAAATGTATTCACAGTGGGGGTTTGTGGTGGGGAAGGTTCCGTGATAACACCAACCAAACATACGCATGCACCTCCCACATGGATAATATGCATCACTTTGTGGTGCCCCACGAACTCCACCAAAAGTATCAGGTACTATGCGGTACTTGCCTCTGACCATGAACCATCTCCTGGATCTTGGTGTTGGAAGCTGGGGCATCTATCACACTTCTTGGGTCGCCGGGATCGTAGCTGGCAGAGCCAAGTGGCTTCCCTCCGAGGTCCTCTGCTTTGGTCTCTTCAGCATACTCCTGCACTCCCGTTGTTGTGTTCTCGATGTCGGGGAACACCTCGACAGAAAATTCTCTTGGCCCCTCGTCTGCAGGCGCCGCAGTTGTCTTCTCCGACTTCCAGTTGCTCGTGTCTCCATTTCTCTTGGTGTTCTCTCCGAAGCCGTCCTCGCACGCTTCCAAAATCAAACACCACTCCTCCTTCTTGCGCTCCCTTTGACCTACAAGGGGGCGTGGTCTCTCGTCTGCTCCAGGAAAGGCTGGAGTGCTCTTCGCTTCCTGGGCTAGGCTGGGAATGTCGGCCATGTTGGATTCCGGACCTTTCTCACATAGGGTTATTACTGCCTCATTCCATAATGGAGGGATTGCAATACCTCCTACCAGCAATGCATTAAACAAGTCCTCTCATATAGGAATTATGATCTCTTTCATTGCTTAAAATTCACCTGGCAGAGCATCTGGACTGGCAGCCTTCCCATTGCAAGTTCTATTGATTTGTGCAATGATCTCTTCCTCTATGATATTTCTCAGAAGATCTTGTTTATACTGGGTGTGTTTTTTCTGCTAACCATTCTCTTATGTCTGATCTCCTAATACCACTCCCCTCTGAATACAGATTCCTCAAATGATTGGAGGAAACACTTTTCTATTCTGTACTTATCCTCCAACATGTTGCTGTCCTCATCAACTATCAAATATCCCCCCTCTCCTGAGGTGGACAGCAAAAACTCTCTTTCAAATACCCCAATCTCTCCTTCAAATATCCTATCTTAATGACACTGTTTCCTAATGTTGATGAACCTTTGCTTACGGAGAATCCCTTGGGCATCTGCTTTAAAGGAGTCCCATACTATCCCCAAAGAGGCTGACCTGAGATTCGCTCTAAAATAAGAGACCAAAGAGGCTGACCTGAGATTAACTCTAAAATAACAGCTGCCCTCCTCCTTTAATGCTTTCAAGACCTCCTGATCTGTCAGTAATACCCTGTTCACTGTCCACCTGGGGTTAGTCAGTATATTGGGAAATCTCACCTCCAATAGGATTACAGAATGATCGGAACAATGAATTGGAATGTGTCTACCTCTGACATTATCATTTAACAATGATCTATCTGCTAAAAAGTAGTCTTAGTTGACCTCCGATATCTGATGCTAAGGAAAGTATATTCCCTCATAGCGCCTGCTTTTTTAAGTCATAAATCACACAAATTAAATTCAAGAATTAGATTTTTCAGGGACTTCCTAACGTCAGAAAAACCCACCACCAGCCTACCTGATGTTCTATCTAGTTCTATGTCTAAACAGATTTTAAAGTCGCCCCCCAATCAATCAATTATTGCCAAAGTCTCTAAGGAGGGAGATATTGTCAAAGTTCGGACAATAGAAACTCACACATGTAAACATATACTGCCCTAGAGTTAACTTGCCTATGACCCATCTACCCCAGCAATCAGTTTTAAAATCTGTGATACATATACCAACATATACCAGCATTATGCCTACTGACGATTCCAACTGCCTTAATGGATAAGGTTTGGCTGGTGCAAGCCACCTGGTAGACCCATCCTTACCCACAGAAGAGGGCCTCACACTCTGGTGTGGTCAAATGTTTCTCCGGTAGGATTATAACCTGGGACAAACTCGCTTGTAGATATTGACATTTGCCGCTTTCTAGACCAGAGGCTATTTACTTTCCACGTCCGTATCCCAATCTTCTTCTCTCCTTTGCCCATTTTGTCATGACTCCACTGGCTCATACTCTATATAACAATTATCATACAAAAGGAAACAACCACATGTTAAAGAGAAAAGAGGAGCAGTGGTTATAATATTTAAGATGGCTACGAGGACATTTTCTTATTTTTATTTTTTACATTTCTTCCCAAAATGCTCCCCAGCGCAAGCACACCCAACACCTTCCTGAGGAAAAAAACCCAACTACTAGTTGTGGCATATTCCATATTCTGTGCAGAAACCAATAAAATCTCCTTGATCCAGTGCACACTGACCTCCATGTTCCAGCTTTAGACCCCAAGAAATATAGCCAATAAAGACCACATACATTTCCTCAAAATTTAAGGAGTGCTTGCGTGTTTAAATTAAAAAAAGAAAAAGGTGACATTATCGTGTCCCTGTCCAGAAGCAAGAGCTATCCAAAGTAGAAAATATACTAGCCTACTTGAGCCACTGACACAGTTGTTTGGACACCATGGGACTCTAAGCACTAGCGCAGAGAAAACATACAGCATGACGTTTGGTTGCTGTGCTCTTAGGAGGGTTGTGCATTTTACTTTTTTGAATTAGGAGCTGGACTTTTTCTCGTAGGATGAGCCAGCCTGATCATATGATCACTTGCACAAGACCAAGCTAACAAGTCTTCACAGAGGGTGTCTTAACTGACCTGTTCACAGCCTGACCAAAATTAAAAAACAAGAACATCATCTAAAATGTGGAGCTGCAGAGTCACCTGCCTTTTGGCTAGTGAGCCTGCACCGTCCATCCCATATCCATAGGGTGCTCATATCTTTCTTTCTGCAGTCCTAGCAAAATCAAAAGAGCAGCTGCTTTCACACCCTCATGTCTAACAAATGGCTGCCCTATTCTGTAACCTTTTGAGTTATTTTTATAGCCCATGCTGTGCCAAAAATATCATCATTAATAGTTGAGGAGAAGTTAAGTTCACCTTGGGACTGGTAATGCAAATGGATCGCTTTGATGTCCCACTGTTGGAAGGTTTCAACTGTCATGTGAGATTCTGAAGTTTGGTTACCCATGGGCACAACAATGGTTTCTGTCCCACAAACTACATCTGTCGCTGTTGAAAACAATTAAAAAACTGTTGGATTCTTAGTAGATTGCTTGGTGGCAGTAAACTGTCTTCTGTACAAAAAAACAGTGACCAGAACCCAGTTCACTATTGACTTGAACTCATGAAGACTCTGACAGCAAGGTTCCTAGGGCACCCTGGCATTCAGGGGTTACTTGGCTCCAGTTGCATCAATTGGAGTGATTTTCCATTTGTGTTCTGGGGCCACAGTACTACCGGACCCCAAACCAGATAGCGAAGTACTCCTCTACAGCACTTCACTCTCTCAGGGTAGTGAGACAGAGCAGTACAAGATTTACTCAAGGAGGTGAGGTGGATTAGACTTTCAGAATACAGTTTACACTGTAATACCAGCTAATATGATCAATGTCCAGTAAGTGATTTACTTTATAAAAGAAAAGTACTTTAATACACACACAAGAAAAATATACCACACATAACACTAAGATACTCAGTGAAAACCAGAAGTCTCTACAACACTCTGGGCCAGAGTTCTGACCCCAAACAGCAATGTAGCTCCTAGGCACTAAGCACGATCAAGACAGAGTTAACATTGCATTAAACAGATCACATTCCACATGGTTACTCTTCAGAGCTAAGCAATGGTACCAATACTTGTATTACAGTGTTAGCGTTTCAACAGTTGATATGAAGTAAAATGGCCCTGGTCCATCCACTACCACACTACCCAAAGCAAGAGAAGTGCCCACCCTTGACAAGGACACTGCTCTTGGGGTGCCAGGGGTCTGGGTAGGGGTACCACACACAAGAGAGGGGGAGGAGGGGGGACTCCTACTTCAACCTCCTCTAAAACTAACCATTCACACAAAGAGAAGTAGAAGTGGACTAACAATCACTTAAAGAACCTTATGGCAAAGTTAATGTGTTAGAAAAACTGCCCTCACCCACGAAATTGTGGCATGCTTCATCATTGGGCTGCTAAACAACACCCCTGCGTAGACCGACGCATGGGGTGGAGCAATAGGTTGGGGGAAAGAATACAAATAAAAGAAGAAGAGTAGGGATCAAGTAAAGAAAAAGTGCAGAAAATCAGATGTTAAAACTAGCTCAGGGATATCCAATTCCCTCTTTTATTCCTGGACTGCATGGCCAGGATTAAAAAGGTATAACGAACCAGAGGATGGTGTGGAGCAGGGTTAATTATGAACCATTCACCCCTCCTCTCTGCATACGAGTCGACATGTTTCAGTCGGTTGTAGCATCTTTTCCAGCTTTCGTCAGGACAACTAGATCCCCGTTGTCTTACCCTCCTTTCCTACCTTATTATAGTGGATCGAGGACTACGCCAAAGCGTATGGATAGACATTGCCTAGAGGCCGGATGACTCTGGAGCACCCTCGGGCTCCACGTGTCCAGGAGGGTCCCCTTAGGGTCTTCTGCCAACAGGTCCGCCCTTGGCCCCATTCAGGCACCAGTGATACAGTGACGGATTGCGAGCGGCGCCGACCTTCCCCCAGGGGCCAGCTCCAGTGCCCGCGCCACTGACTCCCAGCAGTGGCGCCACCGCATCATCATTCCCGACTCCAAAATAGAAGCGGTGGGTGTCATCCAAAGCCAGCTCTGGGGCTGACAGGGGGCAGACTTCCCACATCAGAGCCAGTGCCTTAATTCTATGACAGGCCTGGATTGGGTGATGATTTAGAGGGGCCTATGGACCCTGACCTGGTCTCTCCCCCTACCGTGGCTGTGGAGGAGGGTGCCTCATTTGCAATGTTGATGCTGAGGGCGACTGAGGTCCTAGACCTTCCGCTACCCTCAGTAGCAGTGAATACAAATGTCTTGACTGAGGTGCTTCAGCCAGGAGTTGCCCCCTTCGCAGGCCTGATCCAGGTCCTGCACAGAGACCCCAGTGCATAGGACAATTGCCCGACGCCATCGCCCCGCCCTGCGGGACCCCAGATTCCTCTCTGTGAGGACACGAGGTATATTATATGGTGTGATTATGCAACCTCACTGTGTAGTACACTGACCAACCCCTTTAGGTCCAAAATGTTTTGTCAACAAAATACTCAGCTCAACCCTGGATCGCTGTGGCACTGACGGATAAACAAGTGTTAAGCATTTAAACAGCACCAAAACAATTGAAGAAGCTATTGACTCGACACTCCAGAAATCTGACACCAATTTATAAAAATAGGGTGTATTTTTATAAGACTTTAGACACTAGAATGAAAAAAATCCACTGAAGGGTTCTGTGGAGATAGATTTTACAAGTGATAATAAATCAATGCAGTTTCACTCAACTCGTGTCTTGGTCCTCGGTGCTGCACGGTGGCAGTTATAGCAGCTTGAAGACTTGGGGCTACCAACTTACCCCGGCAGGCTCTTTCAGCTGTTGTGTCCCTGTGCTACGAACCGGAGGCCAACCAGCTGGATCATAGAGTTCTGTTGGATTGACTAGGCTTTGGAGAAGGCTTCTTCCATGAGCAAGACACAGCAGGCACAGTCCCTCTCTTCTTTAGCCACCATGTGTAGCAGGTGCAGTACTGACCAGTGCAGCATCTATTTGCTGGTCCCTTGGTGCAGCAGGGCAGTCCTTTTTCAGTGCTTCTTACGAGTCAGTATAGATCTGAGGTCTGGGTGCCAGGGGTGCCCGGAAAGTGCCCTCAGGGCAGGATGTGGTTGATAGCCAATGGGCTACCAGGTTCCCTAGGACCTGGTGGCTACTTCCTGTGGAGTGTGGCATCTGGTTATCTCAGGTACACCATTCTGCCCACTCCCAAGACGGCGAGATCCCTCTTCTGGTACACAGACCTCACTAGCCCACCCCTGGATGTGGCTACCTCAGGGCTACACGTCCCTGGGGAAACTGGTTTGGCAACTGGTTTCCTCTGTCTGCTCCCTGTACCCGTCTGTCTACCTCAACAATGGGGCAGCCCTCCCCCTGGTGTCCCACATCTTCGCTTCAAAGGCGGCTACTCCTTTGAAGCCTGCCTTTTGAGGCTAACACCTAAGTGGCTTTCTGTAGAAGGGGGGTGACACCTCCCTGGCCTGCAACCCTTCATTGTTCGCCTCCCTGAGCGTTGTTGGCACATCTTTGCAGGCGGGTTGAAAGCGGTCTTGTCGAGCATGCTCCATGTGTGCCCTGTAAGGCACATTAGTTTTAAAGGCAACAAAGTAGCAGCTTTGCTTAAGCTGCACACTGCAACAAGTTACATTAATTTCGATTTGAGATACAAGTCGGGCTTAATGTAACACTCGCCCAGCACCCCATCCCGGAGAGCTTGATGTTCCAGGCCTCTAACTCCAAAATCAACCCTGGCGCATTCCCTACCTCTCCACTTGATAGGGAATCCAAAAGGTTGGATATCTTCGGGAAGAGGATGTCTTCTTCTGCCAGGCTGACTCTGGGCTTGGTGAACACCGCATGCTTCTTGGGCCGATACTCCCATATGATCTGGGGCTTGGTTGCACAAGTGATGCCCATGGTCCTGGAGTAGACCCTAGCCATACTCTCTCAAGCAGGAGAGGCGAGAGGATGTAGCCTTATGACTAGAGCGGTCGACCTCCAAGCTGGGGAACCGGGTTTGAGTCTCGGCAGTGATGCTCAGCACCCTGTGATTCTGGGCAAATCACTTAATCCCCCATGCCTAACAAAAATGAATGTGTCCATCTGTAACGAAACCAGTGCTCATGTAAAGCGCTCTGATACCTGATATCTTCGGGTCGAGTTTGCGCTATATAAAACTCTAAAAAAAGAAAGACAAAAAAACAGTTGCTGAGGGGGGGATGCAGTTAAGTTCACTTTAAGATGTGTGCTAGACACCACAGAGTTGCTGGGTAGAGCAATTTCTTTCTTGGGGGACTTAAGGCACCACGCCTGGTTGAGAACTACTGGCTTTTTGAGGGATGTCCAGGCATCGGTCATGGACATGCCCTTTGATGGCTCCCGTCTGTTTGGAGAGAAGGTGAGCTCAGCACTGGAGCACTTTAAGGTCTGCAGGGCTATGGCTAGGTCATTGGGCCTTTCAATGGGCCCTCGCTAAACCCAGTTCCAACAGACCAAATAGGACAAGCAGCCAGAAGTCAGGTCAGTCCACTACCGCCCCTTCATTCAGCAGTCACAGCCTCTAAATCCCTTTAGTTTGCCCTCTGATCATCATTGGCACCCAGTGGATGGCAGGATACGCCATCACCTGCCCTATAGGAGGTCAGTAACATCCGACCATTGGGTTTTGCAGCTTGTCCACTGGTGGTTAACGAGCGACAATTGGGTCAGTGGCTGCCCCATTCCCTTCTCCAACCGGAACTGACTATGGTGACCCATGTGTCATTCCTGGGCTGGGGCAGCCATCTAGGGGAGGTGGAGATCAGAGGGCTCCAGTCTCCGGCAGAATTTGGGATCCACGTCAATCTGTTGGAGCTTCGAGCTATCCCATTGGCATTAAAATCCTTTCTTCCTTCACTCAAGGGAAGGCTAGTGCAGGTGTTCGTAGACAACACCGACACTATGTGGTACTGCAACTTTGTCAAGAGGCTTCGCGTCTCTGGACATGGCTGGAACACCAGTCTATATCCCTGGTGGTTCAACACCTACCAGCTGTCTGAACGCCAGAGTGGACAAACTCATCTGTGGATGCCTAGCAGATCACGAATGTCATCCCCATCTGAAGGTGGCTCAGTGTCTCTTCCAGAGTGGGGAGATCCTTGGTAGATCTGTGTTCCTCTGCCGAGAAGGCACAATGTCAGCAGTTTTTCACGCTGGAGTTTCCAAGGCTGTTCTCGCTCAGAGACCCTTTTCATCTCAAGTGAGGCTCTAGCCTCCGGTAAGCCTTTCCGCCAATACCACACCTAACCAGAGTTCTCAAGAAGATCAGGACTTCCCTGGCCCAAGTTATTATTGTGGTGCCGAATTGGGCATGGAGAGTCTGGTATCCAGAGCTGTTGAGCAATGGCATTGGTCTTAAGATCAGGCTGTCTCTTCAGGAGGATCGTCTGTCGCAGCAACAGGGCATGGTTCTACACCCGAACCAAAAAATGCTTCACCTCATGCGTGGAGATTGAGCAGCTACAGCTGACAGCTTTCAACCTTCCGCCCGAAGTCTGCAATGTTATCTTGGCAGTCAGGCGTCCCACTACCAAAACAGTTTATGCCTACTGTTGGAGCAAGTTTGTGAAATGGTCCACAGACCGACATGTTGACCCTTTGTCTGCACCCCTTTCCCAAGTTCTTCTGTTTATTCTTTCCTTCTGTTTATTCTTTCCTTAGTCCAGCAGGGCTCTGTGAAGGGCACATTGAAGGGTTATTTTTCTGCTATCTTGGCATTTTTGTGTCTGCCTGACCAGCTATTCCTCTTTAAATCCCTTATTGTACATTAGTTCATAAAAGGCCTCAACATATGTTTCCACCAGTGCCTTTTATTATGCACTAGTGGGACCTGAGTTTGGTTCTAATTCCTGATTTGCTCTCCCTTTGAGCCGCTCCACAACTGTCCACTGAGACTCCTCACCATCAAGATCATCTTTCTGGTGGCAATAACTTCTGCCGGAAGAATCAGCGAGTTACAGGCACTGTTTGCACATCCTCCATACCTCACCATCTACCTAGACAAGTTGCTCATTCGGACTCCTGCATCCTTTTTACCGAAGGTGGTAACTCTTTTCACGTAGGCCAATCCATCACTCTGCCTACTTTCTACTCTCTGCCTCACCCTTCTAAAGAAGAGGATAGACTCCATCAGCTTTATCCAAAAAGAGCGTTTTCATCATACCTTGACCACTGAAAAGAGTTCTGAGCACTGTTCCCTGTAAGGTGCGGGCGCGCGCACCTCTGTCCCCCCGAACATGCAGTACCATGTGTGAAGCGTGCACATACAACTCATCCCTGGGGAGCGTTTGTGCTGCCAGTTTTAAAACGCTCCTGCACTTGCTGCATTTCTTTTCTAAATAGAGCGCATCTGCAGGGCTGTTTTTGGGCCTTTTGAAAGTATTTATGTTAAATTCTGCCCATGACGAGCACTGAGATTAATATAAATACTTTCTCAAAGGCCCACAATCAGTCCCGCAGCTTCGCTTTATTTAGAAAAGAAACTCAGCAAGTTTGAAAAGATTTGGGTTACACTGGGCTGCATGGTGGTAAAATGAAATATTGCCAGAACATGGAAGGGAGGAGTGACATTGAAACATACTGATTGGGAGTCCGATATGGATTGGTGTATGCAGGCGGAGAGGGCGGTGTACGAAAGCTGGGGGTGCCCGGGGAAATGGACCAAAATATGGGGCCCATGGAATGAGAGCAGAGGATTTCTTTGTGCCCCATTTGAAGATGCAACGTCAGTATTGATAGACACTGTGACACTGTAAAGGTGCTTTCTTTTGATCCAATGTGTTGCGTGATTTTAACTGTAATTCTTTTTACACTGGTAATTCCTTTACGTTTGGAGACTGCATTTGTTTTGTTTGTGTTTGATTTATTAAAAAAAAAAAGAACCACAGCAAATCTACAAACACGAGGTGTGCTTTCAGAATCACCTGAGAGCACACGTTCGTGCTTTTAAACTTGATGCATTTCCATTTCTTAACCCCTTCAGCGCGGCACGGATTTCCGCGCCGCGCTGAAGATTCCGTGCGCGGGCGGGGCCATGACGGAGCGGTTCCATCATGCGCACAGCGCAACCGACGCACGTGACGGAACCGCTCCGTCACAAGCGTCGAAGGGGTTAATAGAGCACGGCTGCGGGCTGATTGTTTGCCTTTTGAAAGTATTTATGTTAAATGTAGCCCATGACGGTAGCTGTAATTAACATAAATACTTTCTCAAAGGCCCACAATCAGCCCGCAGCTGTGCTATAAGAAAAAAATGCATCAAGTTTAAAAACACGACGTGTGCTTTTAGATGATCCTGAAAGCACACGTTGTGTTAGTAGAAAGTCATGGGCTGCATTTAACATAAATACTTTCAAAAGGCAAACCACCAGCCCCGCATTTAGAAAAGAAATGCAGCAAGCTTTATATAGTTCGAACTCAACCCAAAAGTATTGGAATACTTTACATGATTTAGTATTTTTTTTATTTTTTGGGTGTGCATGGGGAGATTAATTGATTTACCCAGAATCAAAGGATGTTAAGCTGCCCGAGACTTAAAACCCATCTCCTAAGTTGGCAGCTCAAGCATTAAGCCACAACCTCTACCACAAGAAAAAGCATTTTCAATATTATATACAACTTTATGCAAAAAGCTACCATTGACAAAGTCAATAGTCCTGCCTTCATGTAGGTGTAATGTAACTTGTATTATATATTTGGATGCAATGACAGAAGCAGCTAAATATCAGTCGGGTGTCACACTATGCGACGCACAGATTTTTAGCTTAATTGCTTTTAAGACACACCCTTAATTGCATCGGTCACGCCCCTTTGAAAGACCCTCTAATTTTTTCATTCCTCTTAAAGCCCTGGTCTACATGCACAGTCGGGTTCTTGGCGCACATCGTCTTGGCTGCAGCGCACAGAGCACTTACTCTGACACATACAGAGGAAACAATTTGAGGGAACATTGGCTCTGAGTTGATGATCAACTCTTCATCGGGTATGTCAGAGCCAAGAAAGTGAAGGCAATGCAGAAGCAGACCATCTCATGATGTATAGTGTTCTGCAGCAAGATCTGCTACGCATTGACCAAAATGCAGCTTCCAAAAACTTGCAAGGTCATTCTACCAGAGCCAAGGCTTCGACCATTACATTAGCTTGCGGAGTTTCTGTCCTGGATATATGTCAGGGGGCAACGTGGGCTTCCTTGCACATGGTTATGAAGCACTACTGTCTGGACAGTCAGGTTCGTCGTGACAGTCACTTTTCCCATTTGGTCCTACAGGACTTTTCAGTCTAATCCGTATCACAGCTTCACCTCCGGGGAGGTATTGCTTAGGTATCTAGTCTAAAATAAGGAATCTGAAGCTAGAAGTCTCTATTTGATGAACAAGTTACCTACCTTTGGTAACGACTTCTCTGGTAGAGACCATATCTAGCCGCAGATTCCATACTTATCCTCGCCGCTCTATGAATGGATTTTAGAGTAAAGAGTTGATTCCCCTTTTTAAAGGTCCTAGCTTAGCGCACCAGTGGTCAGTGTTCCTCGCAGCTCTGTGCTTCTGGCGTGAAAGTGGTGACAAGAACTTGATGTCAGTGCATTGGGGTGGTGCCTATATAGCTACCATGCACGTCACTTCCAGTGTGGATGACGCAGATGACACCAAGCAGTGCCGAACAATGACATCTACCAGCATGCAGGGGTACTGCTCATCAAAGGTTTCTGGCTCCAGTCTGACGCCTGGGGAATATTCTAAGGTAAAGAAACGGTGGCTAGATAGAGTCTCTACTGGCTAAGGCGTTACTGAAGGTAAGTAACTTTTTTGAGATTTCTAAAACAGGAAGTAGAGGAGCTCCTTCGAAAACAGGCAGCAGAAAAATGTACCACCAACCAAGGTCAACCGGAAAAACTACTCCACGTACTATCCCGTAACAAAACCATTTCGGTGGAGACTCTCTCCATGGCAGCTACAGGGCCAGTCCTATAAAATACACATTCATAAAGCACTGACGAAATACGTTACTCTTAACATCAAGACAACCTCTTCCCCAGAAATACTGTGGGAGGAGATGAAATCCACCATTTGTGGGGTAGACATCAGCTATTGTACTGCGGAACATCAGCGCTGCACACACAGATTATTACAATTGAAGGCCGTATCATAATGCTGGAAAGGCAGGGACAGGGTGATGGAGCACATGAGAAACGTAGACAGCTTTGCTTAACCCAACAACAATACCAAGGTGAGATGATGGAGGAGGCGTGATGTGCGTGGTTGGCGTCTCAAAGCAAAATTTACCAATGGGGATAAGTCAAAGAAACTCCCATATCGTCTTTGCAGACAAGCCACGACGCCGGTCCTCCTCCCTGCAGTGTGCGATATACCAGAAGCAGTGATTACTGACCCAGTCGAGATAGTGCACAGCTTTGCTACTTTCCATGAGGCCCTATACACACCCAAAGAGACTATTAGTGCCTCTTTAATTGAGAGTTTTCTGGAAGATACACCTCCGAGAGCCGTGTCGAAAGACGCACAGAATGCCTTGGAAGCACCTATCAAACTAGAAGAACTGACTACGACAGTGTCGGAGATGCAGACTGGCAGAGCACCTGGCCCTAATGAGTACCCTTGTGAATTTTACAAGGCCTATATGTCTCAGTTGGGACCCCACTTCCTCAATGTCACCCGAGAAGAGACCAAGGTGGTTCCACTGCCCCCAGACTGGAGACACGCTGAGATAGTGGTCTTCCTCAAACCGGGCTGACCCCCCCAAATAGCACGCCTCTTACGCCCGATATCCCTCCTGAATATAGAAGCAAAATTACTGGCCGAAATCCTTGCAAACCGGTTAATATTACATATGCCAGATCATAACCAACCAGATCAGGTGGGCATTATGCCCCCACGCGGCACCCGCCATAACATCAGGAGGGCCCACAATCAGTGCTTAGTTTGTAAAATATGAACTCCAGGTGCTCAAATATTGGTCTGAGGCCACACCCACTTTCACCTGGCTCCGCCCATTTCCTCCACTGGCTCCACCCACTCTCTATTGGCTCCGCCCACATCCTCAACTGGCACTGATGAAAGGCAGATGAAATACCCAATCTGAATTTCAGCAAGGGAGCCTTCCTCCAAGTAAGGTTTTGATAGGAGGTTCCCCTGCCCTTTGAACATTTTGAAAAAGATTAAATTAAAAGTGCATTTAAACCACAATTTTGGAATAAATTAGCTAAAATGACTAGTGTATTGAAAAGGGACATGTGATATGTGCCACTTTTAGGGAAAGGACAATACTCACATGCATTATAATGCCTAGCCCTGGCATAATGGTGGCATGACACGGTGGTGGCCAATGTTCGGATATTAGCATCATTGTCAAATTGAGGTAGCCACATGTTGTATAGTGATGGCCAACATTGACAAACGAGGGCCCTTGAACTTATGGTGCCACCCTTATTACCGTTTTAAATATATTTTGGGCATCCATAGTATTAATGGTGTCTAGACCTGACACAAAGGTGGCAGTCACGCAATGGTGCCCATTATTGGCCTATTGTGTTTTCCTTGGCATTATGGTGGCCATCTCTGGCATTTGATGGTAATATCTATGCTTGTGGGAAACAATGTGTGCTCGATTAGATCGCATGCAATTTGGAAGTCAAATATACAGTATTTACCAACATGAAAACTGTACTTTATGGCACAGTTTGTGTTTCTCAGACAATTAAATGTTTTTGTTTGGCGGAAGTGAGTTTGTGTATATTTAAAGGCATCCAGCTGAGCTGAGGAGACTTGGATCCGGTGTTACTCCATTGATGCCACAGAGCATTTGCTGCTATGACAGGTATTAGTTCTGTTTTTGTGAAGGGAATGCAGATTCAATCATGCGCTATGCAAGGGTTTTGAAGCGTCCTCCAGCACGGACTTGCACAACTTAAACGAAAAAACAATGAAGATTGTCTACTGGTATCCCCGTTTTCATTGGAAGGCGCAGTATCTTTTTTGCCCTAAGCTGTGTGGCTAACAAATAGTTATGATGCACGGCGTTATTTTCGTTCTCTTGGCAAACATCAACCTAGCTGTTAGGCCGGCTTTCTGAGACCATCAGAGCTAAAAGCCTGCTTCACCTCGCACCTTGCACAACCGTGGGCATATAAATAACCCCCATTACAATGGCTCTAACCCCATCGCAAAATAAAGTATGTTTTGGCAATTTTTAATGGAATTATTGCTGTCCCTGTTTCGTAAACGCAATTTGCAGTGTTTTTGTACCTAAGAAGCACATAAAACAGGGGCCCCTGAACCCGCAGGAACCGCCGTCTATGGACAAGAAGGCTGCACAGGCCCGAGCGTTACTGCTGGCCGGGTGGCACTTCACACACAGTGCAAATCACATGATGTGATGATGATTTACAGAAAGATAATCACACCTTTTTTTATCCAGCTTGCGCTTTGGCTGTCATGATGGATTCCATTTCATTTGAGCAGTGGCTGCAAGTACGTCAGAGTCAGACACTTTAGAGTAGACAGACAGGGGTTAAAATAAATTAAGCAAGGGCAAAGCCCTGCCCTTCCGGCAGCCTCGGAGCATTGCACTGCACCCGGTGCCCCGCCCAACGCCGGTGACATGCTTGCTGGAGCCTCTGAGGCTCTGACTAAGTTCAGGTGACCGTCAACAACATGCACCAGTAAGAGCAGCATTGTTTTTAATTACTCACTGCGTGGTGGCACTGCCAGGACTGCAGGGGTGCCTTATTAAGAGGCCTGCTGCTGCTCCACGTCATGCTAACTGGTGCTGCGTGCTGGTAACTCGTGCAGTGCGTGTGTGCTGCGGTGTGTTCCACTGTCCCTGGAATGAAAAAAGGTTACGCACGGCATGCTGGGGCAGCCCCCTACCCCATAGAAGAACCAAATACAGCCCAATCTTCAGCCCGCCCACCAGCAACACTGAAAACAAATTGATTCGCAATTGCATCATGGAGATGGATTTATTATCTGGCTTCCTCTCTCAGCACTGAGTGCAGCACTGCACAGCAGCACTCTTTTTCACTGAGGGACTCCGGAGACAAAACAGGTGTGAAGTGAACAACACTGCAGGAAGGCAATTATATATCATTTACTCTTTGACGCATGAAGTATAGACTGCAATGCAGTCCTACAGTTGATGTAAGTTGCAGACCCGACCCTGATAAAAAGGTGCTGGTGCTAAGCACCGGCACAAATTAAGCACTGCCCACAATCCAATAGCAGCGGTTGACCGATTAGACAGGCAAGTTGCCTTGTTAATGGCGGACATGGACAAGGTGTTTGACTCGGTCAGCTGGACATACCTTTTCGCACTGTAGAAACGGCTGAACCTTGGCCCGCTCTTTCTGAGATATATTCGCCTACTAAATACAGACCTAACCACATCCGTACGGGTAGCTGGTAGTGTTTCACCCCCCTTTCCAGTCAGGCGTGGTATAAGACAGAGGTGTCCTTTATCTCCCCTGCTTTTCGTGCTGGCAATTGAACCCCTCGCAGTCTGGGTCCGTAAAGATGCTCTGGTTAGAGGCTTTGAATCGACAACGGAACTCTCAGATCACATTGCATTATATGCGGACGATATTTTATTCTTTCTTACAGACCCGCTTAAATCAGGTCCCAGAATCCTGCGGATAATGTGTCTCTTCGGTGAAACATTTGGTCTCCATATGAATATTCATAAATCAACTATATGGCGAATGGGGGGAACACTTGGGAATAGTGGATAGGTGGCAGACCTACCACAGGCCTCAGAGGGGCTGCAATATCTGGGGGTCTTCTTGTCAGATATTCAGAGGATATCGTGGGACCGCAACCTAGGCATCGCGACCGAAAAGGTACAGACAGATATAAGTTCCTGGATGGGATTGCCATTATCCTTATACGGGAGATCTCCCATATTCAAGATGATTTCCCTCCTGCAATTACTTTATCATCTACAGAACAACCCCTATCCAATCCCGCTGTCTTGGTGTTGGGACATCCCAAGTGGTGTTACGCATGTGCTTCCATTCCACATACTGTGGTGGCATTGCAGCTGCGGATGTCCAATCCTATCATGCAGCCTCAAAGACCCCACACAGATTTCTTACATATACAGTAGGTCAGATGTCCTTGCCCTGCCACCCCCACTAGAGTAGTGATACTTACATGGCGCAATCGCTCCGCCGGATGGGCTGGTGGGGTTGGATTACACGCCAGACATCGCTATGGCGGAACCGACTACTGCTCTACCTAGCAGATCTCCAGGGTTTTCGTGGGTGGAGTCAGATAGGGATTTCTACTGTTGGAGATGTAATGCACTGCCTCACGCCCAAATCATTCCAAGTGCTAAGAGAAGAATATTCAATGCCCCATTCCCAGTTCTAAAGATACCTACAATTCCGCCAAGCCATAACGCCATACATAAACACTATCAAGTCGCTCCCAGACTTCAATTCATTGGAGGGTAAGGTTTTAATGGGTGACTTAAGCGAACACAAAATATCGAAAATATATCAATCTCTCATTACACATAGCAACACCAAGCTCAAGGCCCTAAAGACAGCATGGCAAGCAGATATAGGCCCCCTTGATACTGATGATTGGAGAGAGGCCCTGAAGTACCCCCGAGGGGCAGCCATCTCATCCCGTCTAAGGCTGATTCAATTTAAGTACTTACACAGGGCCTACTACACACGATATAGGCTGTGGAGAGCTGAAATAAAAGAATCCCCGTTATGCCTGCTCTGCCGGAAAGATCGGGGCACTTTCATACACACAGTGTGGACATGTACAGCTTTAGACAGATTCTGGACAGAAGTGTTAGCGGGCCTCGCAGAGGTCCTGGGGTAGGAACTTCGTAGGTCCCCTAGGTTAACCCGCTTCATATCACCAACGAGATTTTCAGTAATAGGTATAAGCGCTGTCTACTATGGCTAAGTCTAACACTCGCTAAATGGGATATGGCTAGATTATGGAGGTCCGATAAACCACCCTTGGTGAGTGCATGGAAAAAGGGGATGCATTTCTGTATGGGGTTGGATGGTTCCTGTTTTTCAGCCGTGTGGGTGCCCCCAGAAACATACGAAGATATGGCGGTGATGGACTGACTCCCGAGGTCTTCTCCTAGAACGTTCAATGTTGATTGCCAATGCCATAGATATTGAAGTGCAGACATAAGATCCAGTAGACAAAACAGAAAAAGGTAGTGGTGGATACAGGGGTCGCACCTCAAGATTACTGTATGTATGGGCTATAGAATAAATTTAGGTAGTAACCACACAAGAAAGAGTAGGAACGGTGCCACTCAGGGTAAAAAACCCCACTACCTAAGGTGTAGAAAACTCAAGTGACAGCTGTGACTTGTGACAAACTTACAAACAAGGAAACCCTGGCATTATATTAATGACAATATTCTGTCAGCCTAACTCAAGGAAAGCACAGAGAAAGGTTCTCTTGACACAGGAAACACGGAAAGTGTATTTAACTAAATACTCATTAGTTTATTTCATAGATAAAATATCAAGCTTTAATACAAACATTTACAAGGACTCAGACACTTCAGTCTGGATAATACAGTCAGAAAATCTCTACAATGAAGGAGATTGGAGTCCATTCCTTGTTGCAAGGAACATGAAAAAACAGCCAACACGCGTTTCTTCACCACCGTGACTTTCTCAAGGCTTAAAGTTGTGACAATTTTTTGGAGAAGTTGGACGGCTTGACAGACGTAATAAGAATAAGTCCGTAATAATCGTATACAAAGTCTATTAATGGTATCTAGGCCATTTCCGGTCTCCGTTGCCGTAGATGGCACATTTACTCGTATGTTGATAGAAGCCTATTTGTAAACTATATGATTGATGCACGTCGTGACTTATAAATCAAAATATTCTTTGAAGAAAAATATAGACGATGAATGGGCACTATGATAAGTCCCTTTACTTCTTCGTCGATCTCCGTTAAAGGCAGTCTCCTCCCGTCCGTGCTCCCATCTGTGCCAATCCAGTAGAGTGATATATGTAGCAAAGCACCATTATAGAACCATGGACATCGCCTGGGGGAAACCTAGTGCGACACAGACAAGTAATATCGCAGCAGGTTATAATGTTATAGTTTTGCTATTATTAATATGCAATGCAATGCTATTTTATGAGAAAAAATTATTTGTATATATAGCCCGTCGGGCTGTTTGAAAGCACGAAATGCAATAAAATTTGTTATGAACAAAAAAAAACACTTAATGAGCTAAATTAGTACTGTCTAGGCTTGCTGCCAAAAGATATTTCGTACTCCTTGCTTGGTTCCAGGAGGCCCCTCATCAGTGTGTCTTGATGTTTGCCCATTTATCTGCAAACCAACATTCCAAGTGAGGGCACCCATCAGCCGAATCAGGAGGGTGGAATATTAAGCGTGCCGGAGGGGAGATGCACAGCTACCTGCAGCAAGCCTCCCTACAAAATGGAAAGTAGCACATTGCTCCCAGCTCCAGTAGGAAGATCTTCCAAGATCCTCAGGAACTTTACGGCTAAAAGATACCCATGTAATGATACTTTTTGAAGATTGTCATTAGAAAACAGATCGAATGGCATAATGAGGGGATATAAATGTATTGCTTCAGGAATAACTGTTCCTCAGCCAAATGTTCCCAAAGTAGTGCCATCAGTTGGAGAGGAAAAACGTTGATGCGCTCTCTCTATCTTTTGCAGTAGTTTGTAAAAATCAGCTCAGAATAGAGGCATATTGCCCCCTGTAACAATATTTCAAAGCTTTGCAAGGATGTCAGATGCTTAATGGCTAGATCAGTGGTTCTTAACCTTTTGACTTCGGTGGACCCCCACTTAATCATTACTGGAACCCAGGGACCACCACTGAATCATTATTGGAATCTGAGGAGCCCCACGGAATAATTACTGGAAGTCGGGACCCCGGCTTAAACATGTTCAATAATTTGAACCACAAAACAATACATAAAAAATACAGAAACAAGCATTTATCACACATTTATACACCTGATGAAATATTCTGTTTAATTCACAAATAAATTTAAACAAATCTAAATTTGATTGGAAAGGTTGGAGTATTTCTAAATTTAATTGAGGACACTCATTGTCCATAATGATTCTGTTTGATGCATTCGCGCTGCTTCTATGAATCAATCTGACGGTACTGCCTTAATTTTTGCTTCCTGTTTCAAATTCCTTCACATTTTCAGGCTTTAAACTTTTCAATTGCATATTTTGCTATTTATTCATTTATACTTTGTAGGGAGCTGGCTTTTTATGTAGTGGGCCAATATAGGAGCACACTATGAAAAGAGTCCATATGATCCTTATTGGTTTGCAGGGCTTACATTATTAATCCCAAATGCTCTATTTGTGGTAGTGTGGTCGAGCAGGTTAGGTTTATCAGAGGGGAGTGCTAAGCATTTGTTACACGCACAGAGTCAATAAATGGAACACACACATAAGAAACAATTTGAGACCAATTTAGAAAAATACCACATATTTTTATATGATTTTAGACACCAAGATCATCAGAATCAGGTAAGTACTTTAGGACTTCGCTATTGTACAAGAAAACAGTAAAATAGTCAAATAGCGGTTTCTGAGGTATGAGCCTCGAACATGGTAATGTTATCCTATGGGAGAAACATACACTGCATACATATACTTGTGAACGGTTGTTGAAGGTGCCTTTTAGGACTTAAGGTACTTAGGGGCCAAGGTACAAAGAATCACCAGCAGCTCCATTGTACCTGCCCTGGTGTGTCCAGGTGCAGAGGTGCTGGTTGTGTCGGTAGTCTCAAGCGCTTCACATTAAGTCAATGGAAGTGTACCTGTAACAAAAATAAATGCTGCAATCGGGACAAGTCTGGCAGAACCCCAGGAGGGGCTCGGCTCGTGAGGGTCTTTAGAGCAAGGGAATGCAGTCAGTTTCCGTGGACCCGGGCTGGGGGGCTCGGGTGCAGAGTTGCTTTGTCCGGTGGGTCAATTGAGTTAGAGGCTCTCACTACTCTTGGGTGACCTGGAGAGGGGAAGAAAACAGGGCAGAAATGCCACTCTTGGTGTGGGCCTCACCTGTCCTGAAGCCCCTCGTCGACAGGTCAGCTTTTGCGGCAGTCGTGTCCAGACTGGACACTTAACAAGCCTTGGTTGCGGCAAATGCTCCAGTACCCAGGGTATTGGTGCAGGGAGGATCTTGGAGGGTGTAGCGCCGTGGTACTTGGCAGCCCGCAGACATTTCGGGTAATGTACCCATGGCCCCCCAGAGAGAGAGAGAGAGAGTAGGGAGAGAGAGAGTGGAGGGAGAGAGAGTGGAGAGTAGAGAGAGTGGAGAGTAGAGAGTGGAGAGAGAGTGGGGAGAGAGAGAGAGAGAGAGAGAGAGAGAGAGAGAGAGAGAGAGAGAGAGAGAGAGAGAGAGAGAGGAGAGAGAGAGTGGAGAGTGGAGAGAGAGAGACTAACTGAGATACAGACTGACTGACAGAGAGAGACTGAGAAAGAGACAGACTGAGAGAGAGACTGCTGAGAGAGAGAGACTGGCTGAGAGAGAGAGAGACTGACTGACAGATAGAGAGAGAGAGAGAGAGAGAGAGAGAGAGAGAGAGAGAGAGAGAGAGAGAGGCTGACTGACAGATAGACTGACTGACTGAGAGAGAAACTGGCTGACAGAGAGAGACTAACTGACAGAGAGAGACTGACTTACAGAGAGAGACTGACTGACTGAGAGAGACTGACTGACTGAAAGAGACTGAGTGAAAGAGAGACTTACTGACAGAGAGAGACTGACTGACTGAGAGAGAGACAGACTGAGAGAGAGAGAGAGACTGACAGAGAGAGACTGACTGACAGAGAGAGAACCTGAATGAGAGACTGACTGACCTGGAGAGACTGACTGACTGAAAGAGAGACTGACTGAAAGAAGGACTGACAGATAGACTGACTGAGAGAGAGACTGACTGACTGAGAGAGAGAGAGAGAGAGTGACTGACTGACTGAGACTGACTGGCTGACTGAGAGTGACTGACAGAGAGAGAGAGAGACTGACTGACAGAGAGAGAGAGACTGACAGAGAGAGAGAGCGAGAGAGAGAGAGAGAGAGAGAGAGAGAGAGAGACTGACTGACTAAGAGAGAGAGAGAGAGAGACAGACTGTGATGGAATCGATGTCAAAGTGTGTATAAAGCTTTGCAATGCCTCTTAAGATTGATATTGTTTGCTAATAAAAATGTGTTATCAAAATGTGCTCTTTGTAGTTACATCTGCTTTTGAAATACAGCATTGTCGCAATGTCTGTTTTGAAATGGGATTGACTTTTTTTTTACTTTAGCCCCACCCCCTACTTACCCCACCCCTACCGGTGCAGCCCTCAGCCACAAAACACACTGTAATTTTGGCCCCCGAGAGAAAGTTTGTGAGTAACCATGGTCTAGCGTCTCAAAACTCACTGGAGAGATGGGGTTGACCTCTTGGAACCACGGTGACCTCATCCTGATGAGATGCTCCCTCGTTGGGCCCTATGGCCAGCAAAACGAAGTACTAGACAAGTGCAGTCGGTGCCTGCAGATACAGTGAGATGGCTCTTCCACCCCAAGGGAGATGCTAAGTGGTTGTTAAAGCGCTGGACAGTCCTCCAAGGGTTTGGGGAGGATGTTTAGCTTCTGGACGAGTCAATCCTGCAATTGTTGAGGTTACCAGCAGTCATGCAGGGTTTGGTGCCCATTTCAGAGCAGGTCCTTTGTTCTTAGTCCTTCTTCTGTTCCCAGGTAGACACATCTGTCTGTCTGGTGTCGAAGTGACCCCCAAATACAAAATTAGGGGAGTGTAGGGTAGTAGCCAATGGGCTACATACTCTACACCCCCTATATGACCACTTCCTGAGAGGAGTGGACATAATCCTGACCCAGAGTTTCTAGTTTCACCCAAACCAAGATGGTGAAATCCTTCTTCGATGGTCCACTTCTGGTGGCCCACCTTAGGGGTGTGCTGAGCATGCAAGTGTGACATGTCTTCTGACTAGCTAATTTCTCGCCTGTTCTGGTGCCAAATGGGCCCCAGGGCGGGGGGGGGGGTGCCCCAGGTCTGGGGGAAGCCAGGGTCACATATTAAAGGCAACAAAGGCTTTGAAGCCTCTGACATTGATATGCTAAATCACTAGCCATCCTGCTAAAGGAGGTGTGACCACCTTCCCCCAGATCAGGCATTGTTTCTGGCCTCTGAGACCAAGGGCTCTCACTTATAGGGGGTCAGAAACTTGTCTGTTGTGGCAGGCTGGACGATACCAGTCAGCCAACACACTAGAGGACTAGTAGGTTTACGGGGCACCTCTAAGGTGCCCTCTGGGTGCATGTCACAATACATTTGATACTGTCAACAGTATAGATATATTGAGACAAGGTGTTTGATACAGAACACCATTATGTTTTGTGAACCCATTCAGTAGCTGGGTAACTCATAATGACCAGTGCCCAGTACATATGTTTAACATGGCTTCCTGATAACTTGCAATGTCTTAGAAATTGAATTAGACATCACAGGGGCATATTTGCCTATGTAGATGTGCCCTCACATGTAATATAATGCACCCTGGCTTAGGACTTTAAGGCCTGCTGTAGGGGTGACTTACATATAAGACATGCAGTGTACTTGGGCATTGCACACAGGGAGTGTGCAATGTCGTGTTTTCAGAATGGCTTGACCCACGTCACCATCCTGCAATGGCAGTCTCAATGCAGTTTTTGTGTGGCTCCCTTTGGGTGGCATAAAAAAATGCTGCTTCCCAAACGGACCCTTTTTAGTACCCATGCCTTAGGTACAATAGGTACCATTTACCAGGGACTTACAGGGGTGCTAAAGTCCTTACCATTTGGATTACAATTAAACATGATGCAGTTTTAGGAGAAGAGCACTGGCACTGAGACCTGGTTAGCAGGGACCCTGTGCACATCCAGTCAAGAACATCAGTACTAGTGGGCAAAAAGTGGGGGTGACCATGTCAAAAGGAGGCACTTTCCAACACACTGTATTAATGTGTTAATATTTAATTTTCTAAACAAAGCAGTCGAGGACCCCTTGAATAGGCTTTGCAGACCCCCTCGTGTCTCCAGGCCACCGGTTAAGAACTACTGGGCTAGATTATTCAACAGACAAACTGAGCAAATTGGGAAAATTGACTGAGCATCATCGGACGAGATCTTTGCTCTACTTATGACTTAGACAATAGATCTTGTAGAAAAGGAAAACCTTATATCTGGTTGGCAAATATAGTTAATCGGAAGATCTGACAAAACGAAAATACAAAGTTTGCAAACATTAAAATGTCATACTACAAATTATGAATGATGATACTAGAAAAATTAAGATTAATTTTAAGCGAAGCAAGGTTATTGCCAGTTCCATGTAACGGAACCACTGATTCATCTCCTCTCTTCACTTGTAAATCCCGATAAAGCAGTGGAAGAGCATTGACCCCAGCTTAGCGATCTCAGAAGAGATGGAGAGAACCAGAAAGATAGGATTGGAAGTAAGCAAGTGGGGAAAGCTAGCACCTGAGGATAATCCATTAACTGCCCAACAAAAGCACAGTGGATATACCTACCACAACAGTATTTACCTTCTGCATAATATACCTGTGCCTCTTAATTATCAGAGACATAGGCTCCTAGCCCACCACTGCAGAAACGTTCATTCTAAAGGCATCAAAATGTTTAATTTATTTAATTGATGCAGGGCAGTTTCAGAAAATCTTCAAACATGTCCATGAGTAGGTAGAACTTTAAGGGCAGATAATCCCCTCCATGGTGACTTCCACAGAGAACCGTCAAAGGCAGACCTAATCTTGACAACATATCCTAAAGAAATAAATTCTTGTCTTGGTGGAACAGTGAGGTGAAAAAATATCCTGAAGGAAAATTTGCACAAAATAGCAGTTAGCCCCATCTTATCAGACTACCAAAGAAATTATACACATGCTTCACAGCATAAATACGTTACAGGTCCAGTGTAAGCTAACAGAAAGTCAGTGTATCCATTGTCGAGCAGGGGCCGTATTACAAAAGGTTCACCAGGAGTGCAACGGGCATTTGCGCCCGCTTTGCGCGCACCCTGGGTACTTTGGTATTACAAAAGGGGCTACAGACGCTTGCGCGTCCCCTTTTGTAAAACCAATAGAGCTGGCGCATGTAAAATGCCAGCACTATCTTCAGAGTGTGTTCCCTCATTTGCATGGGGGCCTGACCCCATGCAAATGAGGTAATCCCTTTGCCTCTGCACGGCGCCATTTTATGGTCACGGGCGCAGAGGCCAAAAAGCTGTCCAAGAAGCTGTCAGGGGCGCACTGACAGTGCGCCACCAAAAAGGTGGCGCACTTCAGTGCGCCACCTGAGAGCAGCCTTCTGGGGGGGTAAAGGGGGTCCTATGGACCCCCCAGACATCCCCTTGCAGATGGATGAAGTCACTCACTGCACCGGCCTGCAAGGGGATCTCTAATCCCCCTTAAAAGTACAGGCGGGTTGCCGCCTGCACTGTGAAACATGGAGCAGCATAAGTTTGCGGCTGCCCTGGGGGCAGCACATTCTTTGTAAAAGGGCGCACTTTCCCTGTTTGTGCCCGGCATTCCTGTTTTAAGGTGTGCCGGGTGCAAACAAGGAAAGTGCGCCCTATACATGGGCCCCAGGGGTGCTTTTTGCCCTGCTCCTTTTTTACTTTATATACAAAGTACAGTCCAGTAAGCAATACCACCAAGTACAAGCAAGTACTTTAGGGCAAAATGAGGTAAGCAGACCTCTCTCCTTTTTGGCTTTGTCCTTGTGGTATGCACGCCCAATGTCTTTGAAGACTGCAATGAATGAAAATAACATAAGAATAAGTCCCTACGTGCTCAGGCAAAGAGAAGAAATGTCATTTTGCAACTGACCGCAAAATAATGAGTTTTCCCTACCTTGGATAAGCATTTGCAATCCCATTTAGCCTTAATATTCTCAGAGAAGATGCTCCCAGTATATCTGTAATGGCAGCACAGGGAGTATAGTGGTTTGTCTGGTAGTATAAGGCATACATTTGGACATACATTTCAAAGGTCTTGCAAGTAAAATTTTAAAGCACCCTGTTCAATCGTGCTGAAGTGTTGGAGTTGCATTCTCCCTCACTAATGGTGTCTAGAAGCCTCTGGAGATGCAGCTTGTAGATACTACAGACAGCCCAAATCTATGTTTTTGTTTAACACTATATAAACTGCAACTTAGTTGAACATGTACTGCAAATTATATCAGAACAAATATATACACCTTCACAACCACCCGACATTCCACTCAAAGTAAAAAATTGTATTCTCACTCATACATGTGCCAGTCATACTTCATCCATTCCTACTCTTTCAGCCTGAAACACATTAAAAACCTTATGACATATGGAACCAGACCATATCGTAGGGTGTGGGGTATATTCCCATACAGATTTTTTTAGTACAATACATTGGAACTGGCTATACTGAACAGCAGTAGCATATAGAAAACAATGATTAGCTTATCCAGTAGTTTGTCATTACAATGATTATGAGTTTTTCTGGTTCCGATTCAGGTTATAGTGGTGCTGATGCACGTTTCGGTGCACGACCAAAATGCAGTACCACCTTCTTCAGGGTGCTACATGGTCAGAATTAAAACAGGCTAGAAAGGGAAGGCGGGGGTCCTTGACAGTAACTTTGAAACATCTATCACAAGTTCACAAAGGTGTATGTGGGGGGAGGAAAGCACCCAAATAGCCTTGGGAGCTAAGCAGGTATCAACCAAGGGGCCAGACAGGGCCTTTCAAGGGGCAGCGCCCTCTAGAGATGGGGACTGGTGTGCCATATGATGTACACTGGGTATACTAATGAGGTTAAATTCGCAACTGACGATGAGGTTGATGACACTCCCCAGTCGGTGGGCACTTCAGAGGTGGATCACCGGATGTAACCTAGCCTCTATGGTGAACTTCAACAGTGGTACTCGGAGAGAATCAAAGTAGCATCACAAGTCATAATGCCAGATCCTGCTCAGCACCAAAAGCGGTACCGCTGTGGCTGAGATTGCGGCAGTGGCGTAGGAAGGGGGTGCAGTAGGTGCAGGGTGCCTCGGGTGTCATCACTGAGGAGGGTGACAAAATGGCAAAAATATGTGTTTTTAAACACATATTTTTGCCATTTTGTCATTTTCCGCACTGGGTACCACCTGACTATGCTACGCCACTGGATCGCGGGAAGTCTCCAAGAACCGTTTTATATGTATTTCCAAAAATGCTTTTAGGCCCTACATACATCTGTACCTGTAGCCTTGTGCTCCATGCAGATGAAACTACTGTTCCAATCCCCCTAAGCAGCTTATACACGCAGGTGCATCACCCGCATCTTCTCCAGAAGCAATCACCAGAACTGGCCCTGCTAGGCGATGTTAGTCTCTATTATTTTATAAGCGGTAGATACTCCCCTAGTCTTGGAGCATCTTCTGCTGGTGACTGGATAACCAACAGATCCAATTGTCCCATTCGCTTCATCTTTTGTCTGGCCGTCGAACGTGTTGGTCAAAAGTTAAAAGTGGAAAAGAGATGTTCCCAATTTGCCTTTGTGATTAGTTAATGTTGAAATGAGTTTTTTTTTTTCCAACGGAGAAAAGCATAAAAATGTTATAGTCTGCTTCTGGAAATATATAAAATTTATACCAAACATTTTTGTAAAAAAGTGCATTTGACTAAGCTTTTTTCATTGCTCCCTAAAACGTCTACAGATTGAGATTACAAGTGTTTCAGCAATGAGGACTGCAGTATAATAGTTATGCTTACAGACAGCATGTACACATCTCTTGCTGTGCATACTAATTAAGTGCAGCCCACACTGAAACTGTGCCGGTGGCTCTGTGTTTTGTGATTTCCACACTAAGTTCTATTGAGCCAAAAACACATTATCCATTCCTTGAAATAGTAGAGTTTCAGACTGTACTGTAGCACTCTTCTAATCACCCATTGCATGAGTTCCATACTTTAGGCTGGTACCGTATTTTGAAGTACATTTTTAAGCAAATCTACGCTCTTGTGATACTGATATTAAATGGCTATTTACTCGAGGAACGTCTGCGCTCTGCAAATAGACCCAAACAGTGTTGGCTTTGAAGTAGTGTGAACATGCATTTGCAATGCAGTAGGTCTCGCAATTGAGAGATTTTTAGCTATTGGTATTGTAAATGTTAATGCCTTTTATTTATGTGTTTAAACAAGTAAGAAACACCCAGGGCAAGGTGGACAGAGGCACGTCTGTGTACGCAAGGACAGGCACAACCCGATAGACACACCTCAGATAGACAGCTGCACAGGCAATGGCATCAGCGACGAACAGAAACGCAGATGCACAGAAAAGGTGCAACTTGTAAATAGCCAAAGACAGCACCAAAGCCACAATCAGCACCTATGAAGACGCACAAACCACCACCAGCCAAGGACAGATGCGCAGAGATGTGTTGCCTCTGTTAGGCCAAGCACAGCCCGAGAGGCAAACTAACAACACACCAGAGACAGTGCCTATTTGCAGACAAGCAGTGACACACACACACACGCACAATCAAAGTCTAGAAACAGAGAAGAGCAGACTCAAAGCTATAGGTGTTGACTATGAACATCCAAGGACGGTCGTGCACATTATGAACATCCAAGGATGGTCGTGCAGCCAGAGGCACCACCTATGGAGGGCCATCAACAGCTTAGGTCAGCTAGCAACAGGTAATATCTGTTGGGCCAAAAGTACGCACCTTCTGTGAACAGAAAATTTAAGTTATGGGAGAGTCAGCCAGACATAACAATGACAAACTTTCACACCTCACAAATATGCTAATGACATTTAAATTAACAGTCTCTGCACAAAGTTTTTAAAAAAGCCCCAAAACTGGGCAAAATCTGCAGCAATGGCCAACGTCTGGGTGCACATTTCCCCCACCCTGTAGTTCTGGTTTGCACCAGACATTGCTGGTATGCGCCTGCCTGCGTAAACTAATAATCAAGGCCGTCCTGCCAGTGTGACAATCTATTTCAGGAAATAGAAATACTAGATCGAGGTTGGTACTGGAGTGGGGGATGAGAGCAGACAACGCCAATTTGCACCACATCTGTTGTCCCCACAATTGCCATATCAGTGTTGTGTCATGCTATACACATGTGTGTACTGCGCATAACGTTTAAGAGGTTTGGCAGGCCGTGTTTTTGTCATACTATGGTCTTCTCTGTATTCATATTAATTTCTACATATTTAAAAAAAAAAAAAAAAGAAAAAAAAACACACAATGACTTGCTGACTCGCTTTTCTGTTTGATTATTAATGCAACAAATCCTCAGTGCGAATGAGAATCATCTCCAAATCCCGCAAAAGCGTCACCCCACTACCTCTCGCACAAGCTTCCTTACGAAACCCCAGCTACAATTCCAGGAAACGAAGAAAAAACCTATAATCTCCACAGCCGCTTGTTCAGTTCAGCGCGGAGGAGTCTCAGCCCCACTCCCTCGAGCTCCCAAAACAGGTCAAAGACAAGCATTTACAATGCACATACAACAAGTAAATAGTGCTCACCCACTAGATTAAGCATGCTGTGTTAGGGGTGAAGTAAAAGGTCCAATCCTTATGAGCAGTACCAAATTGAGACAGGGCACCAAGCCGGGACTAACTAACCTCATAATGAATCGGAAGCCAGCGTTTATGAAGGACAATGACAGTAGCCAATTACAAATATGGGAGGAGAGTGTGCGAGGCTTCCACAGCATACTCTACTTCAGCATGCCTCGCAGAGCGACAAGCGCATGCGCGCTGGTGCTAGGCTCGACCTAAAAAGGGTCTCAGTTCCACACTGGATAATGGGGCAGTGGGGCAAAAGCGCCAAGACTAGGTTCTGTGCCCTGTACAACATCATAAATATCTGTGCAGGTTGAGAGCTAGGCCTTACAAGGTAAGTGTATAGATACTGTGTTTTTTTATAACACAAAATGATTATCAAGCCTATCTCGCTTGTCTGTCCTCCCACTTGCAATCCTACCAATTCGCTCTGCCTTACTTTGGCAATTACCCACAGATGTCTTCTACTGTTTGCATGCAACGCCTTCTGAAATTGTTACTTTGTGTCTTCTTTTATGAACAGGGAATGCGTGCAGTGCAAAGCTTTCAACAAAGGAGAAAAGAAAGATGTGTGTGAACAAGAGTGCAAGAATTTCAACACTACAATTGTAGAAAGTCGGGACAAGTTACCACAGCCAGGACAGGCTGATGCTGTGACGCACTGTAAAGAGAAGGGTGAAGATGACTTTTGGTTCTACTTCACATACTCTGTAAATGAAATCAATGGAGCAGTTGTCCACGTGGTAGGCAAACCAGGTATTAAAAAATTAAATTTTGCTTTCACCTTTTTTTAAATTGTTTTTATGTTGTATATTTTTTTTCAGTGAATACAGACATATAGATTAAATGACTGCACAGTCATGAAAAAGTGATCGCTTCTCGTAGTATAGCTGTATATAGCTGTATATAATGTAATCAAATATGTTCAATCTCATCTGCATAGGCAGTTGCTTACAAGAATTAGGTTACCAAAATAACCTACCTAGTGACCAAGTTTGTGTGTGATTCAGTGTAGTTGACGGTTTCTCACAATTGCAATCGTACATATATAGTCAAGCCTGCGAAGCCTCCCCTTCTGGCTCACTAGTCTCTTTCCCTACCAGATATGTACAGTATGTTTCCCATATATTTTTGGGTCTGTTCCGCAGGGGGAGCAATTCGTTATATGCCTAACTTGGGTGTTACAGTAGATCATATCTCTATGCCACTCCTCCAATAAGGGTGTCGGGCCCCTGGCCCATCTCATCACCACTCGCCATTTTGCTAATAAGAGCCTGTTAGAAATGGGGGTCTCTAGTTGGCATGGATTTGAACCCTTTTCCAAGTAGGGACCCTTCTTCCTAGTCTGGGTAAGGGAGTTACACTCCCAAAATAACCCCTGTTCATCCCCTTGGTAGCTTAGCATGAGCAATCAGGCTTATCTCAGAAGTTGTGTGTAAAGCATTTGCACATAACCAACTGTAATACAAAACACTACAAAAGGACACAACACCAGTTTAGAAAAATATCCAATATTTTTATATATCCAAAACAAGACCAAAACAATAAAAATCCAACATACAGTACTTTAAAAACATATACTTTGCAAGATATCCTTAAAATTGCGAACTACCTCAAAAACTCAGTTCGCATTAGTCGGTGGCTCCCTCCGGGTCTACCACGATGCTGAAAACAAAAGAGTCTAACAGCTCCAGCTGACCACGTCGGTACGGGCAGCGAAAATGCAGACAGACTCAGTAACAGAACCTTTCTCGTTGCGGCTGGCATGTTGGTGCGAGCCGGTCGGGGCAAACGTTGCATTGCAAAATGGAAGCGATGCAGACTGCTGTGCCCTTCTCAATGCGGTGCAGGCAGCAGCTAGGTGACGATCGTCCAGACGGCGTCGGTGAGACCAAGGCTTACGGTGCAGGGTGAGGTGGTGCTGGATGCGGTGCTGGCAGGTTGCGGTGCAAGCGACAGAGCCGGTTAGCAGGAGCTGGCGTAGGTCGGCCCAGACTGCTTTGTGGAATAAGGCGGTGTGCCGTGAAACTTACGAGTGGTGCCTCCCACCAAAATGTGGTCACGGGTGTTGAAGTCAGCCGCAGCAACGGCGTCAGTGAGACCAGGATGGCTAAGTGAAGGCGAGGTGGTGCAGAGTGCGGTGTCCAGAGGTCACTGTACAAGCAGCGGCTCGGTGGCGACGGCGTCGGTCGTCATCATCGGTGAAACCAGGGTTGCGGTGCAAAATGCGAATGGTGCCTTCTACGGTGCCATAAGGACACAGAGCCAGCGACGGAGTTGGTTGCGTTTCCCTTCTCTGTGGCAACTGAAACAGCGGTTGCAGGAGCGGTACCCAGAGTTTGGCGAAGTCTTTACAGTCCCTGAGACTTCAGAACAAGAGGCAAGCTCTACTTCAAGCCCTTGGAGATACACAGCACAAGTTAAGAAAGTTCAGTCCAGTCCTTTCACTGCCCAAGACAGAAGCAGCAACTGCAGGCCAACCCAAAAAAGCAAAAACACAGCAAGGGAGCAGTACTCCTCCTGGCAGCTCTTCTTCTTGGCAGTTTCATTGATTCCAGCGAGTTCTAAAATGTTGGGATCTGAGTCCCAATATTTATACTCAAAATCCCTTTGTTCTCTCAGGCAGAGAGTGTCTGTGCTTAGTCCAAACCAGTTCTGTTCTCTCTGGCCTAGCTTCCTGGCAGGAGGTGGAGACCGCATTCTGGAAGGCAGAGCAGGCCCATTAGGGTGAAAGGCAAAAATCCTCCCCCTACTCTAAATGCAGCCCTGGTCTATTCAGCACAGCCCTGACTCATCCAGACTCTCTGGAGACACTGCATATACCCAGCCCCTGTCACTCCAAAGCCAGACAGTCAATACACATCCTAGCAGAGGCACACTGGATGGCTAAGCAAGAAAATACCTACTTTCTAAAAGTGGTATTTTAAACACAGAATGTAAAAATCACCCTCATTAAAAGATGCATTTTAGCATTCTGAGTTCAGGCATACTAAACTTTATTTTCCTACCTTGTTCCCAGGAGTAGTTATGCTTATAAGATGTTATAAGCAAACTCCCCAATCTATCCTATGGGAACAGGTAGCCTTGCAATAGTGAAAAATGAAATTGGCAGTATTTCACTATCAGAACATGCCACACACACCAGGGCATGCCCCATCTTTCACATAGACTGCACCCTGCCTACAGGTGACTAACATGCAAGAAGAGCAAAGGTTGGGGCCTGGCAAGTGGGTACACTTGCCAGGTCGACATGGCAGTTACAAACTGCACACAGACTCTGCAGTGGCAGGTCTGAGTTACCTTTACAGGGCTACTTCTGTGGGTGGCACAATAAGTTCTGCAGGCCAACTTGTAGCATTTGATTTACAGGCCCTGGCACTCTCGGTGCACTTTACTAGGGACTTACCAGTAAATCAAATATGCCAATCATGGAAACACCAATCCATAAAACAATTTACAACAGGAGCATTAGCACTTTAACACTGAACAGCAGTGAGAAAGTGTGCAAAGACGCTAAACCAGAGTCAAAACTGGGAGGTCAGAAAGCAAAAAGACAGGAGAAACACACCAAAGATACCAAGTCTAACACATGCCCGCTCCAGCTGGAAGTAGGGAGAACTAGCCAACCTCCTGGGAGTTCTCTTCACTAAGGCGGAAGAACCTGGACAGACCATCAGCGTTGGCGTGTTCTGTGCCAGGGCGGTGTTCCACCGTAAAGTCCATTCCCTGTAGGGAGATGGACCACCTCAACAGTTATGAGTTGTCACCCCTCATTTGTATCAACCATCTGAGGGGCCTGTTGTCTGTCTGAACTCGGAAGTGAGTCCCAAACAGGTAGGGTCTTCGCTTCTTCAGTGCCAAGACCACAGCAAAAGCTTCTCTTTCTATTGCACTCCACCTCTGTTCCCTGGGGAGTAGCCACCTGCTAAGGAAGACTACAGGCTGGTCTAGGCCCTCTTCATTCAGTTGTGAGAGCACCGCTCCCACACCATGCTCTGAAGCGTTAGTCTGCACTACGAATTCCTTGGAGAAGTTGGGTGCCTTGAGCATGGGCGCCGTGCACATGGCTGCCTTCAGGGCATCAAAAGCTTTCTGGCAGGACTCAGTCCAGATCACCTTCTTGGGCTGCTTCCTGAAAGTCAGCTCTGTTAAGGGGGCAACAATGGTCCCATAGCCCTTAACAAACCTCCTGTAGTAACCGGTGAGACTTAAGAAGGTTCTCACCTCTGTCTGGGTCTTGGGGGGCTCCCAAGCCAGAATGGTGTCAATCTTGGACTGTAGGGGCGCCACCTGGCCTCTTCCTACCTGATGTCCCAAATACACCACAGAGCCCTGCCCGATCTGGCACTTACTGGCCTTGACCGTGAGGCCTGCCCTCTGCAGAGCCTTCAACACTTCCCAGAGGTGCTGCAAGTGTTCTTCCCAGCTGGAACTGAACACTGCATTGTCATCCAGGTAGGCGGCACTGAAATCCTCCAGCCCAGCCAACACCTGGTTGATTAACCCCCGAAAGGTGGCAGGGGCATTCTTCAATCCAAAGGGCATCACCCGGAATTGGTAATGCCCCTCTGGGGTCGAGAATGCTGACCTCTCCTTGGCCTCATCGGTTAAGTCAATCTGCAAGTACCCAGACGTCAAATCAAACGTGCTGAGGAACTTGGCAGCTCTCAACCGATCAATGAGCTCTTCAGCTCTGGCAATGGGGTGTGTGTCAGACCTGGTGACGGCATTGAGCCCACTGTAGTCCACACAGAAACGCAGCTCCGGGGTGTCATCGGTTGCAGCAGCCTTTGGGACCAAGACCACTGGGCTGGCCCAAGGACTGTTGGAGGGCTCTATCACCCCTAACACCAACATCTTAGAGACTACCTCTTTGATGCTGGTTCTGACACGGTCAGCCAACCAGAAAATCTTGTGTTTCACAGGAGGGCTGTCACCAGTGTCTACGTCATGGGTGCAACAGCTAGTAACACCTGGGGTCAGAGAGAATAGTGTGGCGAACAGTCCCAACAACTGGTGACAGTCACCCTGCTGCTCTGGGGTCAGTGTAGGGGAGAGGATCACACCTTCCACTGACCCATCGTGTTCCTTGGTGGACAGGAGGTCAGGGAGAGGTTCACTCTCCTCTTCCACCCCATCATCTGTCGCCAAGAGCATGCTCACTTCGGACCTCTCAAAGTGCGACTTGAGGCGGTTCACATGTAGGACCTTCAAAGGGTTCCTGGGAGTCTGCAAATTCACCAGGTAGGTGACATCACTTTTGCGCTCCACCAACTCAAATGGCCCAGTCCACTTGTCCTGCAAGGTACAAGGTTCCACCGGGGCCATGACCCACACTTTCTGACCAGGCTGAAACTCTACCAGAGTGGCATTATGGTTGTACCAGTGTTTCATCTCCTCCTGGCTTTCTTCCAGATTCGCCTGAGCGAGTTTCCTGAAGCGGGCAGTTTGGTTCCTGAAGGCCAGCATGTAACTAAATAGATCCTGGGGAGTTTGCCTGGGAGCTGCCTCCCAGCCTTCCTTGACCAAACTAAGAGGTCCTCTCACAGGGTGCCCATAGAGAAGCTCAAAGGGACTGAACCCTAGAGATTTCTGTGGTACCTCCCTGTTTACAAAGAGGAGGCATGGCAAGAGGATGTCCCACTTACGCCTCATGGGTTCTGTTAGAGCCTTGATCATGCCTGTCAAGGTTTGGTTGAATCTCTCCACCAAACCGTTACCTTGTGGGTGGTAAGGAGTGGTGAACTTGTAGGTTACACCCCACTCCTTCCACAGGGATGTCATATACTTAGATATGAAATTAGATCCACAGTCAGAAACCACTTCTGTAGGGAAACTCACATGGGAAAAGATCCCCATTAACGCCCGACCACCACTGGTGCTGTTGTCGTCCTGAGAGGGATTGCCTCCGGAAACTGGGTGGCATGGTCCACCAAGACCAGGATGTAACCGTTGCCCATGGCTGACTTGGGATCCAGTGGCCCCACAATATCCAGCCCCGCCCTTTCAAAAGAGGTTCCAGTAACTGGAAAAGGTTGGAGAAGATCCTTACACTTCCTCCCACTCTTACCACTTGCCTGGTAAGTTTGGCAAGACCTGCAATGTCCATCTGACTGCCTTCGCATTTGGGGCCAAAAGAAGTGGGTGACAAGCCTGTCAAAGGTCTTGTCCCGCCCCAAATGTCCTGCCAAAGGCACGCCGTGAGCCAGACCCAGTAGGAAGGTCTTGAAGCGCTGGGGTACCACCAGCACACGGGCTGACCCAGGCTCAGCAACCTTAGGCTCGCTGTACAGGAGACCATTCTCCCAGTAGATCCAGTGTGATCCAGACTGATCACCAGCGGCCTGGTTTTCAGCCTGCTGCCGCAAACCTTCCAAGGAAGGGCATTCTTTCGGCTCCCTGCAGAATTCCTCCCTGGTGGGACCACCTTCTTGCTGCCAATGGGTCAGCTCAGATAAGTCCCCCAGTTCAGCTTCCTGCTCCCCTGTAGGTACTGGGGCGTCCCCCTCAAGTTCAGCCTCCTCCCAGACCGTGGGAACCTCAGGGGTGGGTTTCCCGAGCCCCTACCCTTTCTCTTGGCAGGATCCTGGGCCACTGTTTCAGCCTCCAGGTCCTTCTGATCACCCTTTCCGGTCGCCATTGACCGAGTGGTCAAGCATGCCCACACTGGCAACCCAAGCATCACCAGGTGGGACCTGAGCTCAACATCCCTCCACAAGGACTGCTCCAGATCGTTACCTAGCAGACAATCTACAGGCATGGTAGGGCTCACAACCAACAACTTTTGCTTTTGTCACCCTAAGTGGGAAGGGTATGCCCAGACGTGGGTCCCATGCCCACTGTGCCACTGGATTCAAGCTAGCCTGGCTGATGAGTGGTGATACCCCAAAACCTGTCCCAGGATGCTTGTTTCTGGTGCAGGGAGGACCTGGCCTGACAGTTTGGGCTGGACTGTTTCCCTGGGGAGCAGGGTCAAGACTAATTTGTATACGACTAGGTCCAAACTGGGGTGGCGTGGTGAACAGAAAAACAATGGATTGAAACCAGATCTGTGATTGTGATTGGGGGGTGAATGTTTGATTTGTTCAGCATTCCGTCCATCATTTGTTCTTTTTACCACCCTCAATGCCACCTCTATGACACTTCACTTGACGATACTCCATTCGACGACACTCCTCTGTACAACACTCCACTCCACTGTATGACACTCCGAAATACTCTATGGCACGCCACTTAACTCTGCACCACTTCACTCTAGAAGACTCTACTCCACTACTCCACTGTGTGCCCCTACACTCCACTCTACTTATTTCTACGATGCTCCACTCCACTATATGACACTTCACTGTAGTCTACGACACACCACTTTACTGTACGTCACACCACTCTATAAGACTCTACTCAACTGTATGTCCCTCTACTCTACGCCACTCTACCAGACTATACTGTACAACACACCACTCTACGATACTCCACTCTATCACACTCCTCTATACTCTATGTAGCTTCTCTCCACTCTGTGCCTCTCCACTGTACTCTAGGACATGCCATTCCATTCTACATCCCTCCACTCTAGAACACTCTACTCCACTTTATGCCACTCCGCTCTATGGCGTGCCACTCTACAGAACCCCATTGTATGACACTCTCCTGCACTCTACATTATCACACTCCACTCCACTCCACTCCACTCTACAACGTTATACACCAGTATGTCCCAATCGACGACGCGCCACGTGAAAACATTCTACTCAATGATTTGAAACAAATAATTATAAAAAATATTTAAAAAATCAAATTCACTGAAAAAATCCAAATGTTAAAGCTTAGTTATAGTTATAAAAACATTATTTCTTTTTTCCATCCATACCCAACTTAAACTTCCCAAACCTTAGAAAATCATAAAGTTAGAGTTATAACTTAATTATAACTTGTGCCCCATCCAAAACATCCTATACCTCGCACACCTCCTTACACAGTGTTGTGAACTCACTAGGCTCACAGCATTAACTGTAACTCAGCACTCTACCATGCACAGTGTTCTCATAAATAATTTCATTACAAGCCATATATCTTGTTAGGAATCCTATCATTTAACATGCTATAAGTGATGTAATATGAAACGGTATAAGCAGGAAAAAAATGCTTTAAGTTTTACAGTTTTGATTCCATCAAGCTGGCTTCAGGTATGCCACAGTTGTGCCATAAATACAGAATGTTAGCAGTCTAGGTGTTCGTTAGAACACTGTGGGAAGCTGCAGCAGAACACAGGGGAATCAGCTGACAGGCTGCTGCTGGAAGTACATGTTTTACTCAGAACATCAGATTTTATCCTCACATGGCTGCAAAAGATAGCGTCAACTTATAAAAAATGTGCTCTCAGTTTACTTTCCAGAGCTCTCTCCATAACCTCTATGAGAAAATCGTAATAGAAAACAGTTTTCTCTCAAACATGGTTGATCAAGTTCCAGCTGAGGATCAGCACTTTTCACAGGGTAAAGTCACCTTAGAACACACCACAATTCCTAAAATTAGTCCTGTATCACTACCAAATTACTAAAATCTGTCATTACCATTTATATGTGCACCTCATTTTGACCCTGAAAGTCAGCCTTAGGCTATATGCATTTTAAAGGGGACTATGTCTCCAAATCCTGAATGGTTGCCACAACATGTTGTCCATGTTGTGAGCCGCCATTCAAGGGAAGGCAGGTCCCCTTGAGAACCCCTCCACCGCGACATGCACCTTGACATCAGGGTGGGCTCACCCTATCCCCTTATATATTTTTTTAATTCATTTTCAGGAAGCAGGAACCATGTCTCAGAGTCCTTTAATGGCTGCCTCAATATATTGCTCAGGCTGGCAAACCAATCAGGATTGACTGTTCCCCTTTAAAGTGGTTAGATATCTGGACACCAGTTTATCAGATGTTAGTGATGTGAACATTCCCCCGCCAGCACACCTGGCCATCTATCATGACCCAACTTTCGTTACAATTCTGAGTATCCATAGCCACAGACGGGTAGAAACACCTTTGGGCGCGGCTAAGATTTGTCTATTTTGACACTGGCACCTTAGTTCTGTTGCCTTCTGTGAAAACTGTCTAACAGAGCTTTCATGGGTTGCTCTTTGAGAAAAAATAATGCACAAAGTGCACAACCAACTGGATGTCTTTACTCACGCCTGGGTGCCTTTACTTTAAAACACAGCAACTGACACAGAAGGCACAACTATCGGGGCCGATGGAGGATCACCATCACAGTATGACTAGACGCAATTCACCAAATGAGTACTATGTGGCACACTCGCCCTTCCCCCCTTGCAGTTTACTCTCAGACAAGGACTTAACATTCGATTTGACTACTGTCCCTGGAATACTATTGCCCCCGATTCCAAAGTTGCAGTTGACCATGCTTAGAGACCTCACACTGAGACAACATTCTCTTGAGCATTGTGTACCTTTTCTGAATTAACACAAATCGAATATTCATTTTTACACATACCCTAAAAGACAACAATACCCTCCGAAGCAGGTATACATTGGAGGGAATTGCATTATTTAGGAGAGAGTGAATATGAGAACCATCCCAGCTGTTGCATGGTGCTTGTTGGTAGTGTTTTATTTACAGACTAGGGGCCACATGCATTAACTTGAAAACCTGTTGCAAAAGGGCAGATTTGCAGAATCTACCCCTTTGCAAACCCGTATTTTTGCATTTGGTATGCCAAATGCAAAAAACGCAATTTAAGGAATCGCAAAATGTGTGATTACTTAAATTACGATTGCATTTAAAGAAGCGCAAATTTCGATTCTTTCAGTGCAATGCATTAAACAAAAAAAATTGCAATTTCGCAAATATGAATCGTAAAATACCGTCATTCTAAAGTTAATGGTAATTGGTGATTTCTTTGAAAAATGCATTCCCATGTTACACACACACATTCCCTTGGGGCATGTGTGTGGGCAACATGTGGATAAGTTGTAATTTCAGGGGTGCAACAGGATGTCCTTTTGCCCCCCTTGCACCCTTGATATTGCATGCGCAATTTGCGAGTACCTATTGGGTACTCGCAAATTTGCCTCTAGGCCCATAGGAATGAATGGGAATCAATTCCTTAATTGTGACTCGCAATTTGCGAGTCACAATTAAGGAATGTGTAGGAATCGCACATTTGTTTGCGATTCCTACATGCATAGGCAATAGCGATT
Source organism: Triturus cristatus (assembly GCF_964204655.1). Lineage (NCBI taxonomy): Eukaryota > Metazoa > Chordata > Amphibia > Caudata > Salamandridae > Triturus > Triturus cristatus. Next base: position 450,487,121 of record NC_140593.1, on the reverse strand, counting down.
CTTTAATTGCAATTCTTTAAAAATCGCAATTAAAGAATCGCTATTGTCTATTTTGATGCATGTGCACCTAGATTTCCAATCTATATTATCAACTTTGATTTCAGCTTCTTCACCTGTAGAGGGCATTAACCTGGTCTATTCTGCCTTCCCTATTTTCCATCCGATCATACGATCTTCTTGTTCACGTTCTTTGGGTGAAGATCTTCCACTGTGCTTGAACACATACTTAATGTTAGCTAAAAGTATATACTAGCTCCTTAAATTAGTTTTTTTCTTATAGTGCGTGCTATTATTATTTTAATAAATGCCACCCCTGTGAAAAGGTGGCTACTCCTTTTAGGTATCATTTACTATACTATGAAAAATTCTTATGAAAATTGAATAAAGAAACTGCTATCGAGCAACGTGCGCAATGATTTGCATTCTCTGCTGCAATTGAACAACGTGCCTAGTACGGCTCCTGCATTAATTTGCCTTTCAGCTGTCCCCTGTATATTAAGTTCATCTATCTTTTCCTCCTTCCTTCTTCTCATGGCACCACCTCATCCTACGCCCCTTCTGGTTATCCCTACCTTCGGTTATTTCCGTCACTCACACCCCCACTCCGGTAAATTCCCTCACCTTCAATCCCTCTTACTATTATCTTTTAGATATACACCGCTCTCCCCCTCCGGCATAAGTTTATGCTTCAATGCACCACACTATGCTATTACCCACAACTCCTTCACCTTTCCTTTTCCCGCATTTTTAACTCCCTTTTTTCTCCCCACCCCCCCTCTTCCTTACCCACCCAGGCTCACTTTCCCAGGCATTCCATTACCTTGTTAGTCCTGAAGAGATCCCACCATCAAATTGGGGATCGAAACGTCGTCGACCTACATCTCTAATCTCTTGATGTTACACTGGAATTTTCTATTCAGAGTATGAGATGTTTCTCAATTGTGACTTTAAATAATCTTTATTTCAGATACACCAAAAGTCACTTTTTAAGTCACTTGCCTGCGGTTAGGAAATCGGCTGATTTCCTTTACTACTCACGGGCTGCTCACTTATTTCACCACGTGCATACTTGTTCTTAGCAACTGTATTATATCTTTAATTCATCTTCTGAATAAAACATTAAATCCAATTTTTGATTGGAAAATTGTGATATTTAAAATTGTATCTACTTTTGAATGGGACCTTGTTTCTTCTAAATAGCCATTCAAGGGAAGGCAGGTCCCCTTGAGAACCCCTCCACCGCGACATGCACCTTGACATCAGGGTGGGCTCACCCTATCCCCTTATATATTTTTTTAATTCATTTTCAGGAAGCAGGAACCATGTCTCAGAGTCCTTTAATGGCTGCCTCAATATATTGCTCAGGCTGGCAAACCAATCAGGATTGACTGTTCCCCTTTAAAGTGGTTAGATATCTGGACACCAGTTTATCAGATGTTAGTGATGTGAACATTCCCCCGCCAGCACACCTGGCCATCTATCATGACCCAACTTTCGTTACAATTCTGAGTATCCATAGCCACAGACGGGTAGAAACACCTTTGGGCGCGGCTAAGATTTGTCTATTTTGACACTGGCACCTTAGTTCTGTTGCCTTCTGTGAAAACTGTCTAACAGAGCTTTCATGGGTTGCTCTTTGAGAAAAAATAATGCACAAAGTGCACAACCAACTGGATGTCTTTACTCACGCCTGGGTGCCTTTACTTTAAAACACAGCAACTGACACAGAAGGCACAACTATCGGGGCCGATGGAGGATCACCATCACAGTATGACTAGACGCAATTTACCAAATGAGTACTATGTGGCACACTCGCCCTTCCCCCCTTGCAGTTTACTCTCAGACAAGGACTTAACATTCGATTTGACTACTGTCCCTGGAATACTATTGCCCCCGATTCCAAAGTTGCAGTTGACCATGCTTAGAGACCTCACACTGAGACAACATTCTCTTGAGCATTGTGTACCTTTTCTGAATTAACACAAATCGAATATTCATTTTTACACATACCCTAAAAGACAACAATACCCTCCGAAGCAGGTATACATTGGAGGGAATTGCATTATTTAGGAGAGAGTGAATATGAGAACCATCCCAGCTGTTGCATGGTGCTTGTTGGTAGTGTTTTATTTACAGACTAGGGGCCACATGCATTAACTTGAAAACCTGTTGCAAAAGGGCAGATTTGCAGAATCTACCCCTTTGCAAACCCGTATTTTTGCATTTGGTATGCATCATCCCAAATGCAAAAAACGCAATTTAAGGAATCGCAAAATGTGTGATTACTTAAATTACGATTGCATTTAAAGAAGCGCAAATTTCGATTCTTTCAGTGCAATGCATTAAACAAAAAAAATTGCAATTTCGCAAATATGAATCGTAAAATACCGTCATTCTAAAGTTAATGGTAATTGGTGATTTCTTTGAAAAATGCATTCCCATGTTACACACACACATTCCCTTGGGGCATGTGTGTGGGCAACATGTGGATAAGTTGTAATTTCAGGGGTGCAACAGGATGTCCTTTTGCCCCCCTTGCACCCTTGATATTGCATGCGCAATTTGCGAGTACCTATTGGGTACTCGCAAATTTGCCTCTAGGCCCATAGGAATGAATGGGAATCAATTCCTTAATTGTGACTCGCAATTTGCGAGTCACAATTAAGGAATGTGTAGGAATCGCACATTTGTTTGCGATTCCTACATGCATAGGCAATAGCGATTCTTTAATTGCAATTCTTTAAAAATCGCAATTAAAGAATCGCTATTGTCTATTTTGATGCATGTGCACCTAGATTTCCAATCTATATTATCAACTTTGATTTCAGCTTCTTCACCTGTAGAGGGCATTAACCTGGTCTATTCTGCCTTCCCTATTTTCCATCCGATCATACGATCTTCTTGTTCACGTTCTTTGGGTGAAGATCTTCCACTGTGCTTGAACACATACTTAATGTTAGCTAAAAGTATATACTAGCTCCTTAAATTAGTTTTTTTCTTATAGTGCGTGCTATTATTATTTTAATAAATGCCACCCCTGTGAAAAGGTGGCTACTCCTTTTAGGTATCATTTACTATACTATGAAAAATTCTTATGAAAATTGAATAAAGAAAAGGTGCAAAATAATTGGCAAATTCAGTGCACAGAGACAGGTCATGGCTGAAAAGCTAAACAATCCTCTGGTCACTTTCTTGGGCTGCAGTAACAAATGACTGAAGCCAGAAGTGGCAAACATTGTTGATAAGGCAAGTTTATATCTATACTAGGTAAACTGAATACAGTTACATGAGGTAATAGTCACACCTTTTGTTAAGTGCTTAGAAAGAGCAGAACAGCAGTTTGAAGTGCTGTTTAAAAAATGTAACAGTGTGTGAGCATGTGTGACAGAGTAACACTATGTGGGTGTGGTGAGAGTGCGAGCAAGGCTATCTATGGCAATATGTCCGAATCCATTGAGGCGGTGTGTGAGAGCGGGCGCGCCAATGTGACAGGGGACTGACCGCGTGTGAGAGGAGGAATGATAGATTGAGAGTGCATGATCCAGCTGGAAGAAATGAGGCAACTCTAAGAAAAGGTTTGGTAGCTCTGCTGTCTGGGACCCTATCATGTTCGATTTCTGTACTTGAGAGACAGCTCTGCTGTCTAAAGCCGGGGCCTTTCAAATCTGTGTAACCGGATGGTCACTGAGGTTTGAGGCCCTGCTCTGTGAGAGAGCCTGTGGGATACCTCTGTGTGTAAACAGTTTTATCTAAAACAAACTTCTTATGAAAACCCAATAAAACCTAATTATAGCTACCCAATCAACATGTATAAAAAACCGAAAAATCACGAACTTATGAGACTCAACAGACGAGAATCCTTTATTTCGAAACCTCGGCCCCAGATCCATCGCTGTGGGGTCCCCACAGTGTCGTCCTCACTCTGTATTTATTTATATATATAGCGCTTACTACCCCTGACGAGGCACTGGAGTGCTTATCTTGTCGGAATGTATAGATTTACTTGATGCAGCAGCGAACATCCTTGGAGAGGAAGAATGTCTGCTCTCTCTCATTTTCAGGGGAGTTTTTCCATTTAGAGGACAAATATGTTGTCTACAGGGTGGCGCATGTTGATGTAAGTGAATTTACATGTCGGTTCATTTCTCATGTTGATCTAATCGCCCACTTAAAAAAGAACGGGAATGGACAGGACTATTTTAAGTCCTTGAATGAGCTGTTGTGGTGACTGATTATATATGTGTCGGGGTGTGGTTTGTTAGTTGAAACCAGCTGACCAGATTCCTGGGTGTAAGCCAAGATTTTCGTACGTTCTTGTTCAGGTCACTATTTCCCATATGTGCCTCAGTCACTGCACTGAACATCTGAATTACTTATTGTTCTTTTTTTGTATTTAACATTTGTTTTTTTTGTTGCGCTCATATTTCATTGTGGCAGCTTCGATGTGGTTCAGAGCAGAAGTGATGGAGAGAAGGGAGAGAAGGGAGGAATCAGTAATAAAGAATGGGGACTGTTCATTGGATTAATGAGCCAATAGAAAATGCTTCTGCAATTCGATGGGTTCTAAAATGTTGGGGTGGATTGAGTTTAACATTTGCACATTGTGTGCGTTTGCCCCATAAATAGCACTGGATCTACCAAAAAATCATAATAATGGGTCTGCCTGTATATTAGCCTCAAAGTAGTATGTAAATCTCGAGGCAGGTAGTGCTTCCAGTGCTTCTACCGGACAGGGTCATTGGAATTATGTGGCAACAGATGACCATATTGTGCTGTAGGGTTTACTAAATAATGCGGCAAAGCATATGCATATTGATATGATTAAAGGGAAATCATGTGTGACACTTTTTGGCATTATTATTAAAAAGTTACCTTATAGTTACAGAAAATGATAGGTTTATACACATTCAGCAGATCCTTTTAAAAATCATATTCCCTAACTATTCACCTATTTCTTAACACGACGTTCTCTTCTTCCGAGAGTAAAATAGCTTGTGTAAAAATTGCACTCAGAAGAAGAAAATAGCACCACAACCTCTAATACACAGTAAGAACAAGCAGGTTAACAATCATTCACTTGTTGGGATAGAGAAACAATCCTGCTTTTTTATCTATCCACTGACTATTGCAAAGAAGTGGGCAGGGGTGAATGCGGTAGAATTTGTGAGTGAGCGAAATGGGATGAGTTTGAGCAAGCCATTTTGAACATTTGCATATTGACTTGCCCAGTGCAAATATTTTGAATGCCAGGAGGTGTGGCAGGAAAAGATTCCTGCACTTTCCTGGTTCACTTAACGATGCACTGAAATCTGTTGCTGCTGTGTTCCCCCTTCACATACAACAGCCCTAAACAGCGGTGCCTGAAGGGTGGAGGGGCCCACCCCCCACCTGTTTCCAAACATGAAGAGTGTCTGTCTAGCTGAGCAACGGTCAGACTGGCAGACACTCTGCATGCTCAGGTCAGGCAGCTAGGTGTTCCACATGTGCTAAATGTGCAGGTGCTTGGCTGCCTGAGCTGAACTATGCCAGGTTGAAGATGGCCTCCTCAACCTGGCAAAGCGCTTGGTTGGTCCGCGTGATGAAAGGGGAGTGTCACTGATAGGCTCAGACCTAGGGGCTACAGTTTCAAGCCCTGAAGTGCCCAGGGCCTCGTGTCTATTGCTGATGCTCGTCACAGAGTGGGGTGGGGTCAGCAGTGTCACTGACCCCATCCAACTGTGCGACAAGGTAGGGACTGCCGCCTCCTCTCACTGGTTGGCCCATAACAAGGTCAGTCAATGAGAGGAGGCACAAAGTCCCAATCGTCAGGACCCACTGACACTTCCCTCCTTCCACCGAAATTAATGCTGCAGCCCGGTAAGCTTTATATTTTTTTTGGTGTGTGTATGTATGCCTGTGTGTTTGAGAGTGCGTGCTGTGAATGGGTAAATGCATGGTTGTGAATGTGCATGTGTCCTGCCGCTCCCTCCGGTGCTCAGATTACCGGCCGTCACTGGTCCTAAAAAGTTCAGGCCTGGCGCAAGTTTAGTAACAGGAGAGATAAATGCCTCATGTGTGCATTGCAGATCCTACAGAGAAATGCAGTTGGGTGCACATCTTCATTTCCACCCCTAACATAAGGTTTGAAATGCAGAGGTGATGTGGGTGAGGGGGGCAGTAGGCAGAGTTAGACAGGTCTTTTATTCCACCAGACATTTCCCCGGTGGGCTGGAGTCCTTGGAGGCTGATTTTGAAGGCCAAGTACCACCTTTCCCCAGGAACCCGAGGTTAATTTGCAGGAAGCATAGGTAGGCTTAATGGTAGAGACCGAGAGGGAGGGGTAAGGTAGACAGAAAGTGATCAGAGAGGGAGAAGAAAGGAGAGAATGGAAGAGTGAAAATGGATGGATGGAAAGAGAGTCTGGCCTCTGGCAGTAGGCTTCAGATATCTGCAAGCTCTGATTACCAATCGTATGTGGCACATGGCACCAATATATAGCAGAGCTCGCTGCTTTGTTATGCATGGGACTCTGGGAGGAAAATGTGAGGGCAGCGCATGTGCTCGCTGCTCTATTCTCACAGTGCTAGCAGGTCCATGTTGAGGTTCAGGATCTGTGGGCTCAGAGCCCACGCACTTTTGTACTGCACACGTGTTAGGCCAATGTTGTGAATTTTCATAAGATCTCGAATATAAAATATTAATACAAAAGCAGTGGTGGAGGATTCTTTTGTATCACAACATTGACTAAAAAAGAACAATAAAACCTAGTTTTAGAGAGGACTCCCAACGAGGGGGCAGCATTTTCTGTTTTTCTTTTCAAAAAGGAAATCCTGCTGCAGGATTTTCATTTGGGGGAAAAAGCAAAGTTTGGTGCGGGGCTCCATCATGTTGCAGCACCTTGCACCAAACTGTAAAAAGCATTCACCGGAAGGGCTGTGATGGTGGTTCCTGCTAATGCTTTAGAAATGACCGCCGGCTTGGCAATTATTTCTAAATTTGCCTGGCGCGGTAATCTAGGCCTGGCAGACATTGTCCTCTGCCGGGCCAATGGAGATTTTTCCATCCGCCAAAATAGAAATCATTCCCTAAGTCTGCACTTCCGCAAGGTCTTCAAATCCCATAGCTCAGACCATATTCTTAAAAAGTTTCAGAAAATGTATCACACCCAGATAGTCATTGCAATGAATCTTTCATTTCTTTCTTCATCCATTATGGTAACTGCTTATACCCTGGCTGGCTGCTAAGCAAAGTCGAAAAGCAGCTGGAGAGGATTTTATGGAGCCATCTAAAGTGCTATTTTGGATGCCAGAAGAGAAGGGAGAGTGGTGTTCAATGCTGTTTGCATTGCACATAACTATTAGTCAGAGGTGGATTATCAAACTTTATGTCCAGGGTCTACAAACATAGACAGGATCTGCACTTGTGCACAACCAGTCTATTGGTGGCCTCTAAGTTGAAAGGGAGGAAACAATTGCTTATCAGTATGTGCTGCCCATCAGACCAACCCATTGGGGGCATTGTTTCACCACCAGTGAAGCACTATATAAAGTCAAGCAGGGGACGAAACAGGCCTCACTCATTGGAGGTAATGTCAAGCCCCGAAAAAGTACTATCTGGAGTCCATCCTCCAGCAGCGACAGAGGTCACACACCGTGTAGGCAATGTTAAGCATGCAAGAGAGTACTACATGGAGTCCACCTAGGAGCAAAGAGCATCTACCCCTTGGGATATCATGTAACACAATAAACCTGGTAGACTAGAGAAATGATTATAAAGATATTGAAAGTTGTTGCGGAATCCTGTGGCTCTCCATAAGGTTATCCCAAATAATGCTTGAAATCTCATGATGGAAAATTCTTCAAACACCTTGCTCCCTGGTCTCTGGGAGGGAGTTTGCCTGAGCTGCGGCCACAAATGCGTTGAAATCTGAGGAAGGATTATTATGCACTCTATTATACTGGTGCAAGGTTGTTGTAATGAGTCACTTGTTCTCTACATTTCAAGAGACAAAAGTAATGGGCATAGCACAAAACATTTACCTCCTCTTGCAACAAAACATAGCCGAACAGCTGGCGGCGTAGAGCACTGAATATGAGTTTCAGGTTACATGTATCAGAAGGTGGAGCTGCACAATATTCACATGCCTGTTCCATTCCTCTCCAGGTAATACGTTGTGATAAATGCTGTTCAAGGTATTTGTTGTCCCTTAAGTAGAAGCCATTGCTTTAATGCTATACTTGATTCATTTATGTGAACTCATCAGAAAGGCAAAAAGTTCTTGTAGGGGCTGTGACTGACTGACTGCTGACTGACTGAATTATTTATTAAGCGCACTATTGCCGAGGCGTCTTGGCGCTGAGCGAGGATTAGGAGAGGCTGCTCCTGAACTAGGATTTTATGAAAAGCCAAGTTTTTAATTCCTTTCTGAACAGGGTCTTGTTAGCTTGCAAGCGTAGCTCTGTAGGGAGGGAGTTCCATAGCTTTGCAGCTTGAAATGAAAAACCCTTGCCTCCACATCGGGCTCTTATTATCTTAGGGAGGCAGACCAGCCCAAGACTGCCAGATCCTAATGCGGGTTGGTACATACCATGGAAAGAGAGATTTGATATCCGCTGCACCTCCTCTGTACACAGCTTTTTGAACTAGGCATAATGCCTTAAAGTCCACCCTTCGTCGGATTGGGTGCCAATGTAGCTGCCTTATGCCACTAGACGTCGGGTGATGTTTAGGAAGTCCCAACAATATTCTTACGGCAGCGTTCTGCAATGACTGAAGTTTGGAAAGCTGTCTTTCCCCTGTTCCAACATACAGTGCATTGCAGTAGTCAATTCACAATAGGACCAAGGCTCCTACTACAGTTTTTCTAAAAGAGAAAGGTATAAACTGCAGTATTTTTCGCAGGACCCTAATTGTAAAAAAACAGGCCGAGGTAACTTGATTAGCTTGTGAGGAAAGTGTTAAGTCCTTGTCAATCAAAAAAACCAATTTCTTTGCCTTTGGCACAGGGATGGGACAGGTGCCAGCTTCTGGGGACCACCATAGATGATTCCAGAATGAGGGTTTTTGACCAAATTCTACTACCTCAGTTGTCTCTGTATTGAGCTTTAAGAAATTTGTGTTCATCCAGCCCATCACACTTGTGAGGCAGTTTCGGAGCCGTTCTGCTGTAGCTTCGACACTCTGTGTAAGTGACACCACTAACTGGGTGTCATCTGCATATGACACCAGTGTCAAACCTTGATCTTTTATCAATTTGGCCAGTGGGGTCACATACAGATTGAACAGAGTGGGAGATAGAGCTGATCCTTGAGGGACTCCGCATGGGAGAAAGAATTCTCCGGATTGAATTCCGTCCCAGTACATTTGTTGTATCCTGGAGTCCACGAAGGTCATAAGCAATGTTAAGGCTGTGTCCTTTACACCCACGGCTCTAAGCCGCTGCAGTAGGACAGCATGATTTAAGGTGTCAAAAGCGGCCGTTAAATCTAGTAGAATCAAAACAGCTCTACCACCTTCATCCATGACCTTACGGATCTCCTCAATTGCCATTATCAGAGCAGATTCTGTAGGGTGTCGTGGTCTGAAACAATGCTGAGAGGAGTCCAGGATATTATTAGAATCCACGTACTCCATCAGCTCCTGATTCATGGCTTTCTCCAATATTTTTTAAGGCAATGTCACACCCCATTCGGATGGCCACAGGGCAGACGGGGGGGTACTGGTTTCCAACTATGGCGGTTGAGGCTGCTTGCCACTGGAGTCATGGGGCCCATTCTACTGTGCCTCTGCAAAATGTGGCAAGCAAAACCTGTGATCTCTTGACTCTCAAGGTTAAGAGGTTAATAAGTCACAGGCTTCTCTGGGAGGTAGTCTGGGTGATAAAAGCTCAGAACACAACATTGTGTCTGGTGGTTGACACAACAGTCAACCAACAGACACAATGTTATACGGTCCAACTCAGTGCTTATCTTTTATGTAACAAATGGTACCTTAATCACATAGCAGAACAAAGTACTGGACAGTTCAATTGGAAATGCTAGTACAGGGTCATAATTCTGGTTACAATCTCCAGCAAGCTTTACGCTACACCTTTTGATACCCTATCTGTGCACTTTCGATTCTAACTGACATCGGTCCTGATCTACTGTAGGTAGAGGCATGAGTAAGGCACAGGTGCAGATTGCTTCACTTTTAGCCTCCACTGGTTAGATGTGCTGGTGTTGCATTTTGTGTGGTCCAGCAGGCACAGATGATGTCCCCGCCCTTCACAGAGGAAGCTGCTTCCTGTGGGACCTCGTGATGGCTTCCCTTTGGAACCAGGAATCACTGGATGAGATGAGCATGGCAGGTCCTGTCAGCGCAACTTGAGTGGCTATGCAGCTCCTCTTTCTCTGGCATCAGCAGTGACCACATCAGCTCATTGACCCTCAGTGACTGCCGGCGAGCACAGTGGTGCTTCTGCTTGTAAAGTATTTTTGCATTTAACAACAAGAATCCCTAAGAGAGACTGGGAGAAAGGAAGACACTGCTTTTCTGGAAAGTGACATCATGGATAAAATTACCAGGGCTGCAATAAATAGTATACAATCCGCAAAAGCAATGGGGCCTAATAATCTCCCAATTGAATTATTTGAACTTGTAGCCACGAAAATTGCACCGTACTTACGGGAAATGTACGAAGAGGGCAAACAACAGGGGCACTGGCCCTAAGACCAATGATTAGCTTCCATCGTAGTTATTCACAAGCAGGGTAAGCCAGCGGAACTTTGCAGCTCGTATCTCCCCATATCACTCCTTAATGCAGAAGTAAAAATCTTAGCCAAACTGATCACTCCTTAATGCAGAAGTAAAAATCTTAGCCAAACTGTTGGCAAACAAACTCATTCCAGTTATCACGAGCCTGGTTCACTTAACGATGCACTGAAATCTGTTGCTGCTGTGTTCCCCCTTCACATACAACAGCCCTAAACAGCGGTGCCTGAAGGGTGGAGGGGCCCACCCCCCACCTGTTTCCAAACATGAAGAGTGTCTGTCTAGCTGAGCAACGGTCAGACTGGCAGACACTCTGCATGCTCAGGTCAGGCAGCTAGGTGTTCCACATGTGCTAAATGTGCAGGTGCTTGGCTGCCTGAGCTGAACTATGCCAGGTTGAAGATGGCCTCCTCAACCTGGCAAAGCGCTTGGTTGGTCCGCGTGATGAAAGGGGAGTGTCACTGATAGGCTCAGACCTAGGGGCTACAGTTTCAAGCCCTGAAGTGCCCAGGGCCTCGTGTCTATTGCTGATGCTCGTCACAGAGTGGGGTGGGGTCAGCAGTGTCACTGACCCCATCCAACTGTGCGACAAGGTAGGGACTGCCGCCTCCTCTCACTGGTTGGCCCATAACAAGGTCAGTCAATGAGAGGAGGCACAAAGTCCCAATCGTCAGGACCCACTGACACTTCCCTCCTTCCACCGAAATTAATGCTGCAGCCCGGTAAGCTTTATATTTTTTTTGGTGTGTGTATGTATGCCTGTGTGTTTGAGAGTGCGTGCTGTGAATGGGTAAATGCATGGTTGTGAATGTGCATGTGTCCTGCCGCTCCCTCCGGTGCTCAGATTACCGGCCGTCACTGGTCCTAAAAAGTTCAGGCCTGGCGCAAGTTTAGTAACAGGAGAGATAAATGCCTCATGTGTGCATTGCAGATCCTACAGAGAAATGCAGTTGGGTGCACATCTTCATTTCCACCCCTAACATAAGGTTTGAAATGCAGAGGTGATGTGGGTGAGGGGGGCAGTAGGCAGAGTTGGACAGGTCTTTTATTCCACCAGACATTTCCCCGGTGGGCTGGAGTCCTTGGAGGCTGATTTTGAAGGCCAAGTACCACCTTTCCCCAGGAACCCGAGGTTAATTTGCAGGAAGCATAGGTAGGCTTAATGGTAGAGACCGAGAGGGAGGGGTAAGGTAGACAGAAAGTGATCAGAGAGGGAGAAGAAAGGAGAGAATGGAAGAGTGAAAATGGATGGATGGAAAGAGAGTCTGGCCTCTGGCAGTAGGCTTCAGATATCTGCAAGCTCTGATTACCAATCGTATGTGGCACATGGCACCAATATATAGCAGAGCTCGCTGCTTTGTTATGCATGGGACTCTGGGAGGAAAATGTGAGGGCAGCGCATGTGCTCGCTGCTCTATTCTCACAGTGCTAGCAGGTCCATGTTGAGGTTCAGGATCTGTGGGCTCAGAGCCCACGCACTTTTGTACTGCACACGTGTTAGGCCAATGTTGTGAATTTTCATAAGATCTCGAATATAAAATATTAATACAAAAGCAGTGGTGGAGGATTCTTTTGTATCACAACATTGACTAAAAAAGAACAATAAAACCTAGTTTTAGAGAGGACTCCCAACGAGGGGGCAGCATTTTCTGTTTTTCTTTTCAAAAAGGAAATCCTGCTGCAGGATTTTCATTTGGGGGAAAAAGCAAAGTTTGGTGCGGGGCTCCATCATGTTGCAGCACCTTGCACCAAACTGTAAAAAGCATTCACCGGAAGGGCTGTGATGGTGGTTCCTGCTAATGCTTTAGAAATGACCGCCGGCTTGGCAATTATTTCTAAATTTGCCTGGCGCGGTAATCTAGGCCTGGCAGACATTGTCCTCTGCCGGGCCAATGGAGATTTTTCCATCCGCCAAAATAGAAATCATTCCCTAAGTCTGCACTTCCGCAAGGTCTTCAAATCCCATAGCTCAGACCATATTCTTAAAAAGTTTCAGAAAATGTATCACACCCAGATAGTCATTGCAATGAATCTTTCATTTCTTTCTTCATCCATTATGGTAACTGCTTATACCCTGGCTGGCTGCTAAGCAAAGTCGAAAAGCAGCTGGAGAGGATTTTATGGAGCCATCTAAAGTGCTATTTTGGATGCCAGAAGAGAAGGGAGAGTGGTGTTCAATGCTGTTTGCATTGCACATAACTATTAGTCAGAGGTGGATTATCAAACTTTATGTCCAGGGTCTACAAACATAGACAGGATCTGCACTTGTGCACAACCAGTCTATTGGTGGCCTCTAAGTTGAAAGGGAGGAAACAATTGCTTATCAGTATGTGCTGCCCATCAGACCAACCCATTGGGGGCATTGTTTCACCACCAGTGAAGCACTATATAAAGTCAAGCAGGGGACGAAACAGGCCTCACTCATTGGAGGTAATGTCAAGCCCCGAAAAAGTACTATCTGGAGTCCATCCTCCAGCAGCGACAGAGGTCACACACCGTGTAGGCAATGTTTAGCATGCAAGAGAGTACTACATGGAGTCCACCTAGGAGCAAAGAGCATCTACCCCTTGGGATATCATGTAACACAATAAACCTGGTAGACTAGAGAAATGATTATAAAGATATTGAAAGTTGTTGCGGAATCCTGTGGCTCTCCATAAGGTTATCCCAAATAATGCTTGAAATCTCATGATGGAAAATTCTTCAAACACCTTGCTCCCTGGTCTCTGGGAGGGAGTTTGCCTGAGCTGCGGCCACAAATGCGTTGAAATCTGAGGAAGGATTATTATGCACTCTATTATACTGGTGCAAGGTTGTTGTAATGAGTCACTTGTTCTCTACATTTCAAGAGACAAAAGTAATGGGCATAGCACAAAACATTTACCTCCTCTTGCAACAAAACATAGCCGAACAGCTGGCGGCGTAGAGCACTGAATATGAGTTTCAGGTTACATGTATCAGAAGGTGGAGCTGCACAATATTCACATGCCTGTTCCATTCCTCTCCAGGTAATACGTTGTGATAAATGCTGTTCAAGGTATTTGTTGTCCCTTAAGTAGAAGCCATTGCTTTAATGCTATACTTGATTCATTTATGTGAACTCATCAGAAAGGCAAAAAGTTCTTGTAGGGGCTGTGACTGACTGACTGCTGACTGACTGAATTATTTATTAAGCGCACTATTGCCGAGGCGTCTTGGCGCTGAGCGAGGATTAGGAGAGGCTGCTCCTGAACTAGGATTTTATGAAAAGCCAAGTTTTTAATTCCTTTCTGAACAGGGTCTTGTTAGCTTGCAAGCGTAGCTCTGTAGGGAGGGAGTTCCATAGCTTTGCAGCTTGAAATGAAAAACCCTTGCCTCCACATCGGGCTCTTATTATCTTAGGGAGGCAGACCAGCCCAAGACTGCCAGATCCTAATGCGGGTTGGTACATACCATGGAAAGAGAGATTTGATATCCGCTGCACCTCCTCTGTACACAGCTTTTTGAACTAGGCATAATGCCTTAAAGTCCACCCTTCGTCGGATTGGGTGCCAATGTAGCTGCCTTATGCCACTAGACGTCGGGTGATGTTTAGGAAGTCCCAACAATATTCTTACGGCAGCGTTCTGCAATGACTGAAGTTTGGAAAGCTGTCTTTCCCCTGTTCCAACATACAGTGCATTGCAGTAGTCAATTCACAATAGGACCAAGGCTCCTACTACAGTTTTTCTAAAAGAGAAAGGTATAAACTGCAGTATTTTTCGCAGGACCCTAATTGTAAAAAAACAGGCCGAGGTAACTTGATTAGCTTGTGAGGAAAGTGTTAAGTCCTTGTCAATCAAAAAAACCAATTTCTTTGCCTTTGGCACAGGGATGGGACAGGTGCCAGCTTCTGGGGACCACCATAGATGATTCCAGAATGAGGGTTTTTGACCAAATTCTACTACCTCAGTTGTCTCTGTATTGAGCTTTAAGAAATTTGTGTTCATCCAGCCCATCACACTTGTGAGGCAGTTTCGGAGCCGTTCTGCTGTAGCTTCGACACTCTGTGTAAGTGACACCACTAACTGGGTGTCATCTGCATATGACACCAGTGTCAAACCTTGATCTTTTATCAATTTGGCCAGTGGGGTCACATACAGATTGAACAGAGTGGGAGATAGAGCTGATCCTTGAGGGACTCCGCATGGGAGAAAGAATTCTCCGGATTGAATTCCGTCCCAGTACATTTGTTGTATCCTGGAGTCCACGAAGGTCATAAGCAATGTTAAGGCTGTGTCCTTTACACCCACGGCTCTAAGCCGCTGCAGTAGGACAGCATGATTTAAGGTGTCAAAAGCGGCCGTTAAATCTAGTAGAATCAAAACAGCTCTACCACCTTCATCCATGACCTTACGGATCTCCTCAATTGCCATTATCAGAGCAGATTCTGTAGGGTGTCGTGGTCTGAAACAATGCTGAGAGGAGTCCAGGATATTATTAGAATCCACGTACTCCATCAGCTCCTGATTCATGGCTTTCTCCAATATTTTTTAAGGCAATGTCACACCCCATTCGGATGGCCACAGGGCAGACGGGGGGGTACTGGTTTCCAACTATGGCGGTTGAGGCTGCTTGCCACTGGAGTCATGGGGCCCATTCTACTGTGCCTCTGCAAAATGTGGCAAGCAAAACCTGTGATCTCTTGACTCTCAAGGTTAAGAGGTTAATAAGTCACAGGCTTCTCTGGGAGGTAGTCTGGGTGATAAAAGCTCAGAACACAACATTGTGTCTGGTGGTTGACACAACAGTCAACCAACAGACACAATGTTATACGGTCCAACTCAGTGCTTATCTTTTATGTAACAAATGGTACCTTAATCACATAGCAGAACAAAGTACTGGACAGTTCAATTGGAAATGCTAGTACAGGGTCATAATTCTGGTTACAATCTCCAGCAAGCTTTACGCTACACCTTTTGATACCCTATCTGTGCACTTTCGATTCTAACTGACATCGGTCCTGATCTACTGTAGGTAGAGGCATGAGTAAGGCACAGGTGCAGATTGCTTCACTTTTAGCCTCCACTGGTTAGATGTGCTGGTGTTGCATTTTGTGTGGTCCAGCAGGCACAGATGATGTCCCCGCCCTTCACAGAGGAAGCTGCTTCCTGTGGGACCTCGTGATGGCTTCCCTTTGGAACCAGGAATCACTGGATGAGATGAGCATGGCAGGTCCTGTCAGCGCAACTTGAGTGGCTATGCAGCTCCTCTTTCTCTGGCATCAGCAGTGACCACATCAGCTCATTGACCCTCAGTGACTGCCGGCGAGCACAGTGGTGCTTCTGCTTGTAAAGTATTTTTGCATTTAACAACAAGAATCCCTAAGAGAGACTGGGAGAAAGGAAGACACTGCTTTTCTGGAAAGTGACATCATGGATAAAATTACCAGGGCTGCAATAAATAGTATACAATCCGCAAAAGCAATGGGGCCTAATAATCTCCCAATTGAATTATTTGAACTTGTAGCCACGAAAATTGCACCGTACTTACGGGAAATGTACGAAGAGGGCAAACAACAGGGGCACTGGCCCTAAGACCAATGATTAGCTTCCATCGTAGTTATTCACAAGCAGGGTAAGCCAGCGGAACTTTGCAGCTCGTATCTCCCCATATCACTCCTTAATGCAGAAGTAAAAATCTTAGCCAAACTGATCACTCCTTAATGCAGAAGTAAAAATCTTAGCCAAACTGTTGGCAAACAAACTCATTCCAGTTATCACGAGCCTGGTACACTCACATCAATCTAGCTTCATGCCAGGAAGAAACAAGGCATTAAATCTGCGACGTCTCTACGGCGTACTGGGCAGAAATTATACCATTAAAGAGGCGGGTGGAATACTATAGCTTGACGCCCATATGGCATTCGATACCATCAAATGGCCATAGTTATTTGCGGTTCTGGAGCGACTAAGCTTTGGCCCCAAATTTATCGCCTGGATTAAGCTACTGTTCGCAAAGCCCCGGGCCCAGGTGGTAGTAAATTGATACACCTCACACCCCATCCCCCTCAAATGAGGCACAAGACAAAGGTGCCCACTTTCACCCCTGATTTTCGCTCTAATGCTAGAACCCCTTGCAACTTGGATCAGAGGAGACCTACTAATCAGAGGTCTGCTGGGGACAGAGGGATGGGAGGACAGAATCTCCCTATACGCAGATGATATCTTCCTATATGTGACATCACCTCAATCCTCTATAAACAGGATTATGCACATTTTCACAAATTTTCGGAAATGCACCTGCTTCACCATTAACTGGTCAAAATCAGTATTATTTATCCTTCAAGGCCCCAATCCAAAAGTACCAGCAGACTGCACAGTGACGATGACTGAGGGAGGAGTCCGCTATCCTGGGATCTATGTCACAAGAGATCCTTCGCTCTTTTATACACACAACCTCCTCGGCCCATTAAAATGACTGCAGAGCGACACACAAACATTGGAAAACTTTGGCAATGTCTCTTATTGGCCGTGCTGCCCTTTTTAAAATGATGGCATTGCAGAGGTTTCTGTATGCCCTACAGAACACACTGTTCCCCATTCCAGATAGATACTTCTCCCAAATTGAGAGTGAGATAAGATCACTACTGTGGGAGGGGAACCCCCTGAGAATAGCCACACGTAAATTGGTGAAATGTTGGCACAATGGTAGTATAGCTCTCCCAGACATCTGATTCTATTATTGGGCAGCACAACTATCTGTAATCAACCAATGGGTATACAGCCCACAATCAGATCCTGCATATCAAATTGACGGATTCCTGATGGGTCCTAGAAGTTACAATTATGCATTTCATACGCATCCTAAACTGCAGTCGCTAACAGGGCCAGCACACAACACAATTCACCTCTGGCACGCAGTGACAAAACAGCTGAGGTGGAGAAATAAAATGACGCAATCCACACCATTATGGGATACGGGACACCTTGGAGAACTGATCAAACATCCGGGCTTCGATAAATGGGACATGATAGGCATCTCAAAAGAAGGTGACCTATGGGCAAAAGGCAAGGTCAACTCATTAGATGAGATACGGGAAGAATATGAGATGGCAGAATCCGAGACTTATAGGTATCCACAAATTAGACACACACTAATGATAGCCACCCCGTCAGTAGCAGACCTCCCAGAATCAGCCCTGTTAGAGGACAGACTGTTGAATAACCAAATTGAGGGTAAAGTAATATCTCCAACATACAAATAATTGCTAAATGCTATGCCTGACCCCCTGATAAAGCTACGAGAACGATGGCAGGTCAACCTAGGAGAACTAGAAGATGAAGATTGGCAGGAAGCACTACCTTCACCTAGAGAAGTGCCATAAACTCAAGGCTAAAATTAATACAACTCAGAATCCTACACAGATCTTATTATTCCTGGAACACTATGACAAAAATGAAACGGAAAGATGGCTCCACATGTAGACTTCAATGTACAGCAGAGGGCACATTCTTCCACATACTATGGGAATGTCCTCCCATTCAGACATACTGGAGGGCGGTGGTAGCACAACTACACACAGTGACAGGAAAGAAAATCCAACAAACAACACATCTGTGTGAGAAGTTGGCCTGGCATATGCTGACCACTAGTTATAGTGGGCACCTTGCACCAGTCCAAACAACCCTTATTGATGATAGGTTTAAAGACAACCTTTATTGAAAGCTATCCTAGTGGTAGCTATGGAGAGCAGCCTTCAGGCTAAGTCTTGAAGGAGTGTAAAGCAGCTTGGTTTACTAGATTATAACCTTTTGAATCCCTAAATGAAAGGAGAACCACACAAGGTATATATAAAATATATGTATTTATTTCTAAACACTCACTACTAATCTCTTTATGAGATTAGAGTCCAAGATACACAATAATACAGTTCTAAAACGACCGTAAATAGCACAATATACAATGGGCCCTAGGGGCGGACCAAACCATATATTAAGAAAGTAGTGTAAGAACCACGACTTGACTAGACACAGTGCCTAGAGCACGTAGAATTGCTGGGACCCCAAGGAACCACCCAAGGTAGTGACACAAGAGACCCACGGGGGATGTGTGCAGTGTGAGAACACAGCCGCGAGTCCCGTACTATTCTATGGGAAAGTCGCGGTTGGAATTTTAGAAGTTAAGGACACTTAGGAGAGGACTTTGAGCAAACCCCTTTAGACTTAGGGGGTTCTAGGGCCAGCACCCACGGGAGCACTGGAGTACTCGAGTTACCTCACCCAGGGAAGCCGGGTGCATAGGTGTCATATGGTGTCGGGAATCGTCGTTGATTTCAATGGCGATCTGCTGCAAAGTGCTGCTGCCGGGAAGGAGAAAAGTGTCCGGTGTGATCCAAGCCTGGATCGAAGATCAGAAGAACCTGAAAGCAGAGGGGACAGAGTCTGGGTCACTTGCCAGTGACCAGGGGCACGATAGACGAATGCCCACCAATGTCGGGTGTTTCAAGTGCGAAGAGGTGAAGCTTGACTCTGCTGCCATGAGGACCAGGAGGTGTCGAGAATGACGAGGAGCTGGATTCGAGCTGTCCTACACAGGATGTCGAGTGCTACGGTGTTGGTGCCCGGATTGGACTCAACAACCCTTGGCAACAGCAACCCACGCAGGAAGAGAAAAGATGCTTCGGTGCGGACCAGCAGGGTCCTGGGGACTCCCCAAGCAATGGAGAGTCAGGGCACATCTGGAGCAACCAGGTAAGCCCAATTAGAAGTACAGTTGCTTTCACATGGACCCACCAGTCGACGGACTAGGGATCGCGAAGGGACCTCGAGAGAAAACACAAAGGGCCAGCTCACGGAACACTCGTGGAATGTAGGCGGCCAATCTTCAGTGCAAATGCTGCTCAGGGTCAGGGATACAAGTAACCCAAAGCTCAGCTGCAGGAGTCTTTGGAGAGCTGATGCCTCTGCAAAGTGATGCGGTGTCCAGGGGTTCGGGTTGCACGGTCGCCACGAGGGATACGGGCCTCAGACTTGCTGTGGGCACTGATCGACCTCTAAGACCATGGAAACCCACCTCCTGTGTTGCAAAATTCTTCGGAGTCCGGCGGGAGCTTCAGAGATGCAAACCGGTCAGATGCGTCTTTAGTGCCTGCCTTGCAGGGGAGTAACTACTTTACTCCAAGGGAGATTCTTCAGTCATCTGGTTCAATGTAGATTGTTGAAGTTCCAGGACTCAGTATCAGAGTTTCGTCCAGGTGTAATCTAAAATCCTGTAGCCAGGGGTTCCTTTCTTATACCCAAGGAAGGGGTTGGACAAACTCTAGGGACCCACCTATGGGAGGGTCAGGAAAGAGAGGTGGCTACACCCATTTCCTTTGTCCAGTTTCACGCCACAGCAGGGCCTGGTAGCCCCTGCAACCGGTTTGAGCTTGACTATGCACAGGGACACCAAATGTGCCCCCAGTGCAGACTTCCAGGCACTCTTGGAGTGCACCCACCCAGCCACAATACATTAAAGCCTGTCCGGGAGGTGGTGACACCTCCCTGTGACAGGAAACCTAATGTCCAGGCCTCCCCTGCCAGCGTTTCATCCAGCAGCAGGAGGGCAGACTCGTGTCTGAGGCTGGCAGCATCCATTTTGTGATGCCAGGGATCTGATAGCTGGTACCGGGTATACCAGTGATGTCATGTCTCTTCCTCTAGAAGGGTGGGATCATACTCCCACAACAGTTACTGGTGTGGGGGTATGATTCCAAGGTGTTTGACACCAAACATGACATGTTTCCGTGCAGCCATCCCAAAGTTAGCATTTACCGTTTGGTTATAATGCACTCAAGAGTATATGGTTTGGCTGCATCACAAACAACCCCGGAATAAAGGTTCTGGAGGCTGCAGAGGGGCTCTCCTCATGCATGGGCACCCTCTCACATAAAACCCAGCACCCTGCCTTCAGGATTAGTAAGGCCTGCCATAGGGGTGGCTGATAGGTTTATATGTGCAGTGATATGGAGAGATATAGTGAACCTATATCTCAGTAAGGGGTGCATGCACCACCTTACCCAGGCTGCAGTAGCAGGCCTGTGGTTTCAGTTTGGAAGGCTTCCCAGGGGTGGCATACTACATGCTGCAGTCCCTGGTAGGCCTCTGGAGTACCTATGCCCTGGGTACATAGTATAACATATACTAGGGACTTATAAGGGCACCCCAGAATCCAATCTGGAGTGTACCTAAAGTACTGGCAATCAATTGAGAGAGGAAGCAGCTAGACTGGGGTCCTGGTTAACAGGGCCCCAGCCAAACTAAAGTCGAAAAACAGTGAAACATCAGCAAAAAGTGGGTGTAACTATAAGAAGCAGATCCTACTCTCCTACAATCTATGCCTGCTCAATATATCGGGACCGACAGATCTTAATAGCAAGGAACGCATCCTGGTCACTCTAGGTTTTACTATAGCTAAACGGAACATTGCACGAAACTGGGGCGTGGATGACCTGCCCAAAATTACAGAATGGGAGAGGGACATGAACTATCAATGGTGGCAGAAAAGACAGTCTATGGAAGGAGAGGGTGCCCCAGGAAATGGGAACAAATCTGGAGCAAGTGGAATATGCATAAGGGACAGATATGTGCCCCAACTGTATCTGAGAAACACAAGACCACCCAGGCAGAGAAACAAATAGAGGGGCAAACAAACTGTAACAAACCCAACGCAAGAACTATGTCGGTAGAGGATATCGATGTGCGAGATGTGATGTAATGATGTCAACTGTTGTAATAATTAAGTGTGTGCAAATTCGAACAATTAAAAGAGTTTTAAATGGACTGGGAGACCTCCATGATATGGGTCATTCTTGGCTTTGCTCTCTATGGCAGTCCACTTTCTCTGGATGCTCCTCCACTGGGAACAGGTTTGTCTCCTCCTCCTGGAGGCTCACTTCTTTTGGAGGGCCAGGCACTCTCCTTCCCTCTTTCAGGAAGCAGGCAGATTCTAGGCACTAGGCAAAACCTCAGCTGCTCCAGCAGAAAGTTCAGAGTTCAGATGATGTCCCCACGTCTCTGGAAAGCAGACTATGAGGTAGACACCAGGCCTGGTCACGTAGTAAACCTTCAAGTACTCTGCAGAGCTTTCGCTTCCTTGGTCATAAAGAACTCTTGCAAAGTGGGTTTGGATCCCACTTGTATACACTTTTTCGAGGCAGGGGGTGTGAATGCGCTGTCTGTGGTTTCAGAACAAGTGTCTCTAGATTGTTCTCTTTCAAATGTCATTTTCAGGCTGATCTCCAGAAAAAGTGTTTGTGAATGATAGATTCCTCCAGCAGGTAGCAGTGACGGCTGGCTCCAAGCAAGGGTATCTAAAACATAGGTACAATAAAGTGTGAGTTGTCTGCTCCTGGCCGTCATTATTCTTCCTGCAGCAATCCGAGATAAACAAAATGGTAGGCTGTAACTACAACACCAGTCCCGCCCCTCACCTGTACTACACACCAGACGGCAGTGCTCATCTAATCAGCAGTCCTTTGCTCCAATGGCCCTCATTCAACTTCTTAAAGAAGCTCTGTCTCTGTTCTTTTCATTTCAGTACCAGGGTCTCCATCCTCAAGCGACACGAATGCAAGCAATACACTTCTACTGTCTGGAAGAAGCTGTTATCATCCTCCATTTCACGCCATGGTAAACCAGAGGATTCAGTAAGACCCCACTGTCCCCAGAACTTGGGCTCACAAAACAAAGTGCCCTACTACAATACATGTGCTATTCACACATTGCACACACACACACTAGAGATACTAGAAATCAGTGCAAAGTTCTGAATTTCATATAATAGTGGTGCTAGACGCAAAAGGGTTCAGTAGACCACCCTCTCACTGGCAAAGTCAAAAAAATCAGGTCACACTACAAATTCACAAAACAGGGTATGTTGTTACCACCACTAAATGTGATACACCCAGAGCATGCAGAGTAGTCCACTCTTTTCTATGAGGGTGGTGCAACCTTCCTGGCCACAGGACAGGTCCTGGACCTTGGACTGTCATGGGCATGCCTAGATTTTAGTGCACGTGCTAGGTTAACATGATGCCAGGGCCAAAATGAAAGTCAGGATACCAGTTTCACATGGAGTTGGACACTCAGGGCAGGGGACCACTCTGTTTACCATGCAAGGGACAGTCCTGTCCCAACAGGGGGAAGATGGCCTGCGGCATATTTTATATGGATCAGTGACCAGTAGCTCACAGGTGCTGACTCCAGGCCTTTGAAGCCAATCACCAGCTCTACTGAGGCACCAGAGCATGCATTAATAGTAACAGAAAGCAGAGTTCTTCACTGTTCACAAGCCTGTCCCAGTGTTCCTCAGGCAGTGCATTGTGGTACATGTAGTACAAGCCAGTCCTTCCTCACAGTGTTTGTTGTTGCTTGAGTCTTGATGCACAGCAGCTGCAATATACCCTTTGACACTGGTATGATGTTCTTGTAAACTTATCAGAAGGGACCAAGTTCCATTGGAGGAAACATGACCTGCCGCTCACTTTATATGGATTAGCGGCCAACAGTACTAATACGCTGTATGGTAACATTTTCACACAAAGGACTTGAACGTTATGATCATTCAGAAACAGGAGCAAATATATCATGCACAGTGCTGGCTGTCCCACGAGGGCACTGAGTACTGAGGCCCACCACTTCTGACAGCCACCATTGTATTTGGTAGCCATCAGTGTAATTGCCTACTGGCTCATACATTGAATTACCCTCGATGGGGTTGGGGGGGGGGGGCGATCCTCTTCAAGATGCTGGGAGCATGAAGCAGCACTGGGGAGATAAATGGAGTCGCCTCGCTGCAGGCAAAGGACATATCTCTTCCTTGACTCTTCATTAACTCAGCCTGAATGCGTCATTCCACAACAAAAACAGCCGTAGACAACGCAGACGTAAATAATATCTAAAATAGCAATCCGGCACTATTGAAAATGATAACAGCTGATATAATATATCTAAATATTGAAATGAGGCAGACACGTTCCTTAAACCACGTTTTTTTTGTTTGCTTGTCAGCTACACGGATGCAGTGAAGATAGCACTCAATCAAGTTAGTTTATTTTTGGACAAACTGGTAAGGAGCATAAACTTAGCACTTGCAAAAACTTTTTGCAACAGTTTCAAACGGCACCGCTGACCTCACTACCACCCCCATACAACTTGCTTCATGTACTGAACTATATACGTGGATCAGCATTTTACAAAGAACACTTCTTGAAACCCTACAGGAAGG
Organism: Triturus cristatus; assembly: GCF_964204655.1. NCBI lineage: Eukaryota > Metazoa > Chordata > Amphibia > Caudata > Salamandridae > Triturus > Triturus cristatus. Next base: position 450,463,163 of record NC_140593.1, on the reverse strand, counting down.
CATGGGAGCGGCCCAACTTGTAATTTCGCGTGCCAAGTTCTGCTCAGACACGCTTTCTTTTTCCCAGTAATTGGCCTATGCCCAAGGCCTTACTACTACAGATGGTGCTGTCCTAAAGTGCTGCGTTTCCGTTTCTTAAGGCTCGCTTCACATTTAGCATCGGGCATTGACCTCACATTAAACTCATTCCGGGTTTCTGTGGTACAGACCGGGTTAGACTCGAGAAAGCTGCTGTCACTCACAGCACGGGTGGCTCGCCCACTCCATATCATCAAGGACATTGTTTCAGTTTCAGGATTGCGAGTGAACCTAATGTACACTGGGGGCTGGAGTATTGGTTTGCTTCCACTAAATTAATTGGTCTAACAACCAGCACTTTAAAATGTGCCAGTTAAACCTTTATGTCGATAGGGCAGGGTTGGGAGGAGGTAAGAAGATGGCGGTTCTATCAACCGTCCTCACTCCGGGTGAGTGCAATAGCCTGGCAGATAACTGTGATGGTGTAACTGTCGTGCAGCACCTCTCCTTCTGTGCCACCACAGCATCCATGCTGTACATTTAACCAACTGCTTAGGCCTTTATTTTGTCCCAGAGCTCATCAGATGTTGCTACACTGGTGCTGGGAACTCACTGCAGGTCCTAGTTCTGGTTTAGATTCTCTGCATGCACCAGGGTTGTCATCTTTGTGTTATGAACAACATCCTGGCTGGTGCAGATGCCGTACCACTGTGTTGTCTGCCTACTGGAATAATTATAATAGGGTTTCTATATTGTTGTCTAGAGCCCCCAGTCCTAGTCTCAGCTGTGCCTGTAAAGTTCCTCTCACGATGATACTTTTCTATCTCCTCTCCACGCAACAAGGCATTCACAAGAATTTAGTCTCTTCCCAGGGCTCTGAATTCCAAGAGTGCATCCAGAAAATAATTTGGCCCTGGTGGGCTTTAAAGGTTAGCAGGATGGCGGATACGGAGCTTGACGTCCATCTTGCTGTCCTCACTAGGGGTGATTGGCTCAGCAATGATGGACAACCTTAATCAAGAGGTAGTAAGGTGTATGGGTAAGGATAACCTCTATAAGGGGAGTTTGCACACGGTTCCCTACCTTGCTGATGGATATGAGTATACCTCTCTTAGGGGTTCAGATCCTCTGTGTGTGTTGGAGAGGACAAGATATGAACCAGTAGACCACTAGCCACAGAATAGTGCACTATACATAATAGCATAAACATTAATTATCAAACACGTAAATACTGTAACCATGAGTGGAGCTTGGCCAAGCAAGATGGCCGATCGTAAGCTCTATGGGGAGGCTCCGTTAAAACCCCACGACATCCGTAGGAATCTTGTGCTCCCGGACATTGAGGGCCACCTGAGGATGGGGGCACCAGCTTGCCACACAGTGGCACAGGTCACGAGGGCTAAGCCAGGCCTTGCAGCACCGAACAATACTGTAATCATGCATAGGCATTGGGGCTGCAGAGCATCTAACATGGTGGACAGTGGGTTGTGGGACATGTAGTTTTTCAACCGAGTTCTAATTTGTTAGATTTCTTCTCAATGGCAGTACAAGCCGAACTCGGGGAAATTACTGGGAGAAGCATGACCGATCTTTTACCCTAGACAGAGAAGAAAAGGGAAGGGAACAAGAAAAGCATGGCAACTCCGCAGACAGAGAAAGAACACAATCTTGTCAGAAGAGATGAAATGACAAGATATTGGCAGATAATGTGATCAAGGGGGAGGAGGCGGGTCAAATTTGGTTTCACCTAGAGGGCTCTCTAAGCAAAGGCCAGCTCTGCATGGAGATACTACTGTCTTAATGAGAACGTGTTGCTGATTGACGACTGGGTGACTAGTTCAGTGAGTGAATGATGTATGAGTGCTCCCTAAGGGTAACACGCCACACTACTATTGATGTAGTGTTACATAGTCAGTCAGTCAAAAAAACCTTTATTTGGTTTATCACAACCATAAAACATACAATAAATAATTAAAAAACAGTCAAGTTTAAAAGAAGGGTATTTCCAAAAATGTAATGCATTGATAAAATGTTTACATAGAAACAGCAAATAGTCTGAAATGAAGCTTTCCCTGAGGAAAAGGGGATCTCACAGAGAGGATGAGGTGCGTCTTAGGAGAGTATATCAAAATTAAAAAGTAGTCTCTCATGACTGCAGGAAAACTGTTGCCAGAGGATGCAATGAAATATCCCAGTGGTTCTTACCTTATGGTCCGGGGATCCCTGGGGTCCACAAAGCCTTATCACAGGGTCTGCTTAGAAAATGAAATAGTATTAACAAATAGATAAAGTGTATATAAATAAAGAAGCAAAATGTAAAATTGAAGTTTTTCAAATGTTCTGGAAATGTGAAGGAATTTGAGGCTAAAATGTAAGTTAGTGTCCTAGGATTGATTTATTCAAGCAGTCCAAGTACAACATACAGAATATAGTTTGGCTATACCTCGATTGAATGTAGTCAAGCTCCAACTTTTCCATTAAAATTAATATTTGGATTTTTTTGTCAATAAAAATATTTCATCATTTATGCATTTGTTTGATTAATTCAGTGCCTCAAGACCCTAGAGGTGAATTGACAGGCTATATAAATGTATGACTGATACCTTGTTTATGTATATTGTGTGTGTGTTGTTTTGTGGTTCGAATAATCAAAAATGCTAATTCCAGGATCTCCGGCTTCCACTAATGACTCAGTGGGGGTCCCCGGTTCCAGTAATGATTAAGTGGGGGTCCACAGAAGTCAAAAACTTAAGGATCCCTGGCACACTCTGTATATTTAGGTCTACTGAGTAGATGAGTGTTGGGGAGACATAAGGAAGCCTACTAGGGTTGTGGAAATCACATAGAGAACTATTAATGTTATAAAGAACCCCACAAGATCAAGGACAGATCAGTTTATTAATGCTACAAACCCATTCTGTGTGCAAGAAAAAGGGTAGTGAAATGTCGAAAGGATTGTGAGACGTCCTTGGCAACAATGAGAGGATGCTGCTGTACAAAATAAGGTGAGCATCTGCTAAGAGGTGTAAGTGACTTTAGCCAAAGAAATAACGCTCTGTTGCGTGACGATTCATGAAAATGCATAGGAATTTCTAAAATATATTCATTTGGTTAGCAACCACAGAGTGAAGAACCCTGTCCTAGGTCTTTTGGTGAATTGATGACATGTCATTGTAAACTCGTTGCAATAAAGCACTGTATTGGAGTAGTTAGTGAAATGGAGACATAGAAAAAAGGTGAACCTTTAAAACAATCAAAAGGTGTAATTCACCACTACCATTTTGATGCTACTTAGGAAAAAGAAGCACCTAGGTGTGTCCACTTTATTAGGTTCGTAGAGTGTAAAGGGTCCTGGTGAGATGCTTAATGATTTAAAATGTGCTGCTAATCATGGATTCAAAATCCACACACTGGGAGTAAATAGTTGAATTTTACTCTTTTTATTGAATTTCATTAAAGAATATAAATACAGTATCAAAAACAGCAGTGCCGCAAATGAATTGAAGGTACAGTATCATCATCCATCCGGACCCCTCTCCACCCGCATTAATTTGAAGAAAAACCTCCCTCACTACCCATTCATACCAGAGTAATAACTTTAATTGAAAGTTGAACAGTGAGCATCACATTACAAGCCAGGTTCATTCAGGGAGGGGAGACCACGCATTAGACTTGTAGAACTATGAGGCGATAGCTAAACAGGGTCCCCAACCCGCTATGGGGTGTCGCTCTGCAAAGCATTAGCAGATCCATCAACAGGGTTTGTCAGTGGCGCTTGTAAGAGCAGATAGGTGCACAGTGGATCTCAAATGTCTCAAGGTCCAGACATGGGAGGCAACAGTTCAGCATAAAGAACAATTGTTCATTACAATAAATGAGGTCCATGATCCAATCCTTGAATTTCAGCGCTCTCCCACGCCTCCCAGCGACTGGCAACCATTTGTTTGGCCGATAGAAAAGCCAGCACCTCATATTTACTGTTACCAGCATCAAGGTCATCTGTGTATCCCAATAGTGCCAGAAGTGGGGTCATTGTCAAAGTCTGTCCAACCATGGTTGTAAGCGCAGTGTTCACCTCGCCTCAGAAGGCCTGTATCGGCCTACAGGACCACGCCAGATGGAGGAGGTCTGCCCCAGCCATCCCACATCTGGCACACACATCGTCTGGCCGAATTCGATAGTGATATAGTCAGGGAGAAGTATAGTATATCTTGTGGAGGACTTTATATGGGATGATGCTGAGCCTGCTTCTGGGTACTATCCGCCCCGTTTGTACACAATAATATTTCCACTACTTATCCATGAAGGTAACCCCTAGATCTGTTTCCCATTGCAAACGCACCTGCCTTTGAATACTAGGACATTCAGCTTGCGCAGTGCAATATAATCGTGAGACTTGGAGGATGGTGTGGAGGGTATTAAAGGTGGGAGATTCAGCTGGGAAATCAGGCATGGCCGCCTTGACATTATGACACAAACAAATGTATGGGAGGATGTCTAGTGGGGATACCGGTTTGTTGCTCAAGAAGTCTGCCCGGGAGAAAAAGGTGCCGGCGCAATAGAGATCTCCTCACCGCCGGATCCCACGCCTCTGAAGTAGCAGTCTGCATGAAGACTGGTGAGTGACTGGCAGCAATGGGTGAAAGGAGGGAGTGGAAACATTGGAGAATATAGGAGTGTCCCATTTTGCGACCCAACCTATGCCAAGTTTTCGAGGTGCAGGATTCCACGGAGTCAGCAATAGAGAGCGAGCTAGAGGAGGAGCCCAGAAAAGAAGATGGAGGGATCTGGATCATGTAACCCTGCTCCACCAACAGATGAGGGAGAAACGGAGTAGGTTTATACCAATGAATGGCATGTAGTACTATTTAGGTGCTCAGGTGAGCCTGAGTACATAAATAGTACAGCTCCATGTCTGGTACTTCAACCCGCCTAACCCCCCCCCGCCCTTGGAAAAAGGCAAGGTCAGAGTGTCCCACAGCAAACAAGGTTGTTTTTCTACCCACACCAACAGTATCATCAGCGTTTTTAGCATTTGAAAGAAAGATTGGCTCAGTGGGAGAGGTATGTTTAGAAAAAGGTATAAGAATTTGGACAGTACCACCCTTTTGATTAAAAGCGACATTGCCCGCCAGCGACAAAGGAAGTGAAATCCAGCGAGTAATTAGGTCAGTGATGGCAGACAAGCCAATCCATAGTTAGATTGTACCACTTCTTCCCGATCACGAGTTATCACAATCCCTAAATATTTGAGGTCTGACTGACACCACGTAGTGGGAACTCCAGGATGAAGAGCTTGGTGGCCGGTGTAAGTGGAAAAAGTTGCACTTTCTCCCAGTTTATCTGTACACCTGATAACACATCGAACCGGATGAACTCTCGGAGGACAGCATTTAGCCTAATATGAGGGTCGCGCAAGAAGAGGATCATACCGTCTGCATATAGAGATATCAAGAGATGCCTGGTAGGGCAGCGAAGCGCATACTCAAGGTGGTGTTGTCGCAGCTTGGCAGCGAGTGGCTGTACCACAAGGGCAAAAATTAAGGGCGATAGTGAACAGCCCTGGAGAGTGCCTCTCATAATGACAAAGGGAGAGAAGACTGATTCATTGACACAAACTTTAGAAATTGGGCTTGAGTAAAGGAATGCAATCCAGGCCAGGAAAGGACAAGGGAGCTCCATCCGACATTGCACAGCCATTAAGAAGTCAGACTCAAAAGAGTCAAAGGCCTTGGTGGCATCTAAAAAGACTGCCTTCGCAGGTAAGTCTGGTTCTATGTCCTGCAGTACTGCGAACAGGGTCTGCAGATTGTAGGAGGTGGATCTACCAGGGATGAATGGTCTGGGCGAACCAAAAACGTCATAAGGAGGGTTAAGCAATTAGCAAGCACTTTGGTTAAGATCTTAACATCGCAATTAATAAGAGAGAGAGGCCTGTAGTACTCGCAGGGATTAGGGGGTTTGCCGGGTTTGAGCAGGATCATGATCATGGGTTCGTGCATAGAAGGGGGGAGTTGACCCACCTTTTTTGTCTCCTGAAGTACAGAAGCCAACACGGTCACCAAGATGTCCACATAAGCCTCATTTATAAAAGTCAGCAGGGAATCCCATCAGGCCCCGGGGACTTACCAGCCTGCATTTGCTGGATCGCGTCTCTTATCTCATCAACAGTAAGATTCGGAGTCGGGAAAGATCTCTGGGCATCGCTTATCTAGCCCAAGGTCACGTCCTCCAGATAAGAGTCAGCATCAATGGGATCTTCCGTTTTGGATGTACAAAGAGAGCTATAGAAAGAGGAATAGGTTTGGAGGATGCCAAGTGTATCCAAAGGCAGCTGTCCCAGGTCAGCCCAAACTCCCAGAATGTCACTAGCAGACAATTGTCGCCTAGTCATAGAGGCCAGAGTACGTCCTGGAGGCTCACCCTACCCAACTACTCTGACAGTTGCATACTTGCCACGGAAGTGGCATTCTCTATCGGCGATTTCAGGAAATTCAGACAATACTGTCCTGATCTTCTGAGTTAATCTGGAATTGCCCGTGCCACCCAGTTGGGCTTCTAGCTGCTTACGTTCACCTTCCAGGCAACCTAGAGGTTAGCGCAGGTTGCGCAGTACTCGCTCACTTTTTCCAAGGCACAGCCCCCTAACAATGGCCTTAAACGCCTCTCAGATGGTTCCAATCAGTAACACAGAGTCCGCGTTTCTTGAGAAAAATAATCAAAGATTTGTTGCCAAAGTTTCACCACCCAAAATTGATGATCCAGAGGCAAGCGTGGGGAAAGTAGCCAGTTTGCACCAACGGGAGTCTGCGTAGGAATGGACAGCATAAGTAGGACTTGAGTGTGATCAGAATATGTGCATGCAAGATGAGAAGCCTCACACACCCAAGACCCCAAACCCCTGGAGATCAGTCAGTAATCTAGCCTAGAATAGTGGAAAGTGCCTTCTATGGCCATCAGGTGATGTGTTCTCCAAGCATCAAGCAAGTCATGATCCTCCATGATATCTGAGAGATGATGGACAGCGATGCTGAGGTAGGTGGGCGGGACATGTGAGCGATCAATATCCAGGCACATAACTGTGTTAACGTTGCCGCCCCACAATAACAAAGACGGGCCTATGGATGTAACTTGGCCCCAGAAACATTCTCAGAAAGTAGTCATCTGTGTTGGGACCGTAGCAAGATGATCATGTAGCAGCCTTGCACATCACATAGGGACCCCTGCGCTATGTACGGTACCCCCTTGCATAAAAGGACTATGTGCAAAATAGTCTGTGGGAAGCCCACCTGTCCACGAAGGATGTACCAGTGTCAGCACTCAGATGAGTCTCTTGTAACAAAGCAATGTGAATGCCATGTCTATCAAGACAAAACAATACGTGCGTTGTTTGCGCGGATTTCCCAACCCTCTAAAGGTCCTTGTGATGCATTTATAGGATACTCGGGAGAGGATGACATCAGCACTGCTCATGTTGGTCATTCTAAGATGGGTAGAGGGAGCAGATGTGGCAGTTGGCAAGTGGTAAGCTAGTGGAAACAAGAAAGCAACACTGTCCAGTGATCATTACAGAGCAATCGGCACAACATAAAATTACAAATAACAATTTGCCGCCCCCCCACTGATGGCCCAATCTCGCCAGGAATATATTCCATCCCCAATAATACCCCCTAAAAGACTGAACTAAATTACAAAGCATGGATAATCTCTAACAGATCCACAAGCAAGAACAAATCAAAAAGCAAAGGAAACAGAAGGAGAAAAAGGAAAGGAAATAGTAAGTGCAATCAGGGATAACCTGCAGTGTACATCCAGAGAGGCTACAGGGGTCATTCTAGTAAAGACGAGGGTGTCTCCAGACACCCAGCACAGTCTCATCCAGATCAATGTGATGATGAGACAGGAGTCTCATTGGACTAACAAAGATGCCTGTGAGGGAGGTCACTTGGCTTAGTGTTGGCAGAGCACAGAACAAGCAGTATGACAGGAGCCTTATAAGGGGAGGAGTATGGTCATCCCACGTCGGAAGCTGGAGACGAAGCACGTGGCAAGGTGGCTGGGGTTTTTACTGAAGACATAGGAGTAGAGTGGCAGCAAAGGAAGTCGGTGACTAGTTGAGGATTGGTGAAAAAGTGATCTTTACCCTGAAAGGAGAAGCAGAGACGGGCAAAATAAATCATGGCGTATGGAATGGAGGCCTTTCTCAGCTTCTGTTTGATCAGAACGAATTTGCACCTTGCCTCCAGGACCTCTAACTGTGAAGACCGGATACGGTGTCATTTCATTACCATCGAACTGCAGTGGGCGTCGTTCTCTAGCCAGCCATAGAGTGGGGTTGTGACCCCTATAATTAAGGATTCTGCCGATAATTGGGCAAACAGGGGCACCCGAGAGTGGTTGGGCACCAAAGGCATTATGCACACTTTCTACCATGAGGAGTTTAGGGAAGGAGTCCGTGCCAAACAGAGTAACAAGTAGCTTCTCCACATAATCTTCCTTCTTTCCTGTATTCGCAGAATCTCGCATCGCTAAAATACGAAGATTGTTGCGGCAGGACCGTGTCTCTAGATCTTCGTTCTTTGCTGGAATGACCTCAGAACTTTTTCCATGTTGAGCAAAGTGTCGCCATGAGATGAGACAGTGTCCTCATTGGTGGAAAGGCGTTGTTCCACCTCCTTCAACTGACCTTAATGTTTCTCAAGTTTGTACATAGGAGAGCTGAGGGAATATGTAGCCCTCCAGAAGCTGTTCAACATTAGCCATTTATATAAAATGTGAGTGATGGTTCACAGCGCCCTAATCTACTTCCAGTAAGCCACTGTGCGAATCTCAACCATAATGTGAAAGCAGGCTGGAAAGTATTGCGGCTCACATAAAAGTTTAGCAAGGTTTCTCTCGAGTCTACATCAGTATTTCCCAAGCTGCTACCCACTGGTGGGTTGCCAGCTGATTTTTGGTGGGTCACAAAATTCCATGCAATAAATGAAGAAGCCTTTAAATTCTGTGTATATCTTGTCACATTTTCTGCACTTCAGAGACAGAAGTCAAATGTCAGACTTTGTCTTCTGACAATTTGCTACCTTTTTTTTTTTAACATGGGGATCGGTGTTTACAAACTCTTTTCAATTTGGTGTCAGAGAAAGAATATTAAAGTGAATTATGTGACAAGCTTCCTGGGTTACAGGAAGAGTGAAAGAAAGGCTGTATAATGTCATTTTTTTGTAACTAGCAACAAAATGTAAATACCTATAAAATGCAGACTGTACAAGTTCAGCAGTTGTAAAAGCAAAAATGAGGCACATTTTTTGTAATTTTGAAGAGTCAGGAAAACAGATTTTAATAGGATCAAAACAATCAAGATACTTTAATTGGTGACGCACAAATGATAAATATTCACTGATGCCCAATTTCCACACATTATCATTTGTGTGCAATATAGTTTAATCAGTAAAACTGTAGATCTGTGTAAATGTAAAAGTAATTTCAATGGAAGATGTGCTGTCTGTAAATAGCAGTGCGCTACCAGATGATGCCTTAGTTACATAAAAAAAACGCCCACCTCATGCCCATTAAAGCTAGGCCAGTAGCAAACATTTGTCGTTCTAAAAAGTGAGTCATGGTTCTAAAAGGTTTGGGAAGCACTGCTCTATGTGCTTTGCAAAATTACAAGCTCTGAATGGAATTTCATTCCATTGGTCCTTGTCTAATTTTATTCCCAACTCTTTCTTCCATGCTTTCTGAAATCTTCACTTGGCATGACCCTGTGGGATGAATAATTTGTAGGAAAAAAAAATTGACTAAGAGGACAATCTTTGAAAAGTTGTGGGAAGTATACAAGGCCCTTTATTTAAGAGGCATGTTTAACCCAACACCTCACTTGCATATAATTGAATATGATTGCTATTGACAATACATAATCTGCCTTCATCTGTTTTGAAAGATCAGATTGTCGGGCCACAGTCATTAAGAATATAACCATGTATTACAGTCCATCTCCCTTATCATGCAATACACCCTCTGCTTTGAAACTATAGTTGCTTTCTACCAAAATCTTAATCTCTCTGAAATTACTAAAGGACTTTGATATCCAACGATATCCCTAACACTCAAAAGTGAAATAGGCAAAGAACCTGTTTCTCACAAGTGATGATTGTTTCTCTGTCCCTTCCAACTGGTCTTTCTTTGTTGGTTGAGTGTCCCTGCCCTACCTCTATCCCTGATCTTCTCTTTACTTTTTACATGTTCATATCAGGTTGCTTATCTCAAGCGTTCTTTGTATCATTCATAAATAGGTTTGTTCCTGATTCATTTAGCCTTTTGATGTGTGTAGATGTTAAATTGAGAGCAGGGGTGTTACACAAAAACAGTTGAGAAAAACAGATATATCCTGAGCATATTTCATAGTTCGTCAACGTTCTTAATCAATCAACACCAAGTGGTCTTCTTAATCTTCTTTTATTTCTTAAGTTTCTTCCAAAAGCAGTCCTAGCCAACACATGTTTCGTCTTAGTGTGGTATGAACCACAGACTTCCTCAGGGCTAGAAATTTTTATACACACAAAAGAAACTGTATTACAATACAAGTTCTATACAATGTTCAGTTACGCAACAAAAGAACCTGATACATGGCTTTAAAACCAGAGTTTAGAAGATTCTAGTTAGATCAAGAGGCGAAGAAAAAGGACTATTCCATATATAAAGTGCGGATAGATAACAAAGCAAAAAATGATATGTGATATATATTGACTAACATTCCCAATAGTGTATATACCAATGTGAATAGAAACATTTCTTCAAACCAACAGTCATAAAGACTGTACGATTTTTTTAAAAGACTTTTTTTTATTTAAAATTGACAATCATTATTGGAAATGTTACTCTATATATATCACATATTATTTTTTTGCTTTGTTATCTACTCACACTTTATATATCATCATTAGAAATGCCAGGGAAATTTGTGAGAAGTTTTGGTGGAAGTGCAATGTAGGGGTTAGTAGTTCATTTTACATATCTTCTTATTTAATCTGTAATTCATGTAAAAACTGAGAAACATTTATTGAACCCTAAAACATATAATTTGACTTGCAATACTTTATAATGAGCTGTATTATGTTTTTTATTTCAGAAACAATGCAGAAACACAGGGACAATGAGCAAGGCGAGTTAAGTGTTTAAGGCTGAAACAAATGTGAAAAGGAGACAATGACCCGAGCAATACCAGGAGCATGAGTTGACATTTTTGGGATTCTGATATCATTGTCACAATGATTGAACAGAAGACAGTGATTATTAATTTACTTTGCCCCAAGTGCTTTATGAGAATAGGGAAACAGTATTCATAAAAGGTGTTAGACAGTAAAAGATTTTTCAGCACAAATAAAGCTGGTAAATCCTGATACAATTCATTGTACAATTTAAACGTAATTTCCCGGTTATGTCAAAATACCTTTTAAACACCAAGCAAAATTCCAAAAGGAAGTTAATCAACAACGGTGTGCTTTATATCGCATATAATTCATACAAAAAATAACAGCACTAGAATTCTGAAAAAACAGAAAGATACATATACAAAAAATGTCTGGCCTCAACCTATAATAATCCGTATGAAATTAGAAAACAGATTAATTCTTTTATGAGAACTTAACCTCACAACCATTAGTTGTTGTGTCTGCAATTACTATTTTTCTAAATCACACTTTTATACAAATAAATGTTTTGCCACAAGTGGTAAGTTTATGTTGTAGATCTTTGCACTTTGCTATAATGTCTTTACACATAAATGATTGTCAATTCAGCTGCTCTTTACAATGGGAAACACCCAGAACCTCTTAACATGGTTATATAGATCCATCAATATGACTAACCCTGAAGTGACAGGACTTCAAGAGAAGTGGGAAAATACTCTTAACAAGACTTTTACTGACAGGGTGGAGTAGGATTTTGGTGCACATGCAGGAAATCTTTAGGAATGTAAGATTGAAAAATACCCAATTCAATCATCTACATGACTTATATGTCCCCTAGGCGACTGAATCTTATCCGAAGATCAGCTGACATACACCTCCCCAGATACAGTTGTCATGATTCAGACTTTTCCCACATGGTGTGGTTATGTATTAAGGTGCAGGTATTCTGGAGACAAGTGCCAAGACAGTTAGAGGGTCTACTCAATATAAAGGGATTACATGCCCCTGAGGCCTGCTTGCTGGGCGAATATCCAAGACCTATGCTTCGTAGAGCTGGAAGTCATAGATCTGGCCTTGGTTCTCGTTAAAAAATGCATAGCTACACACTGGAGGACTCAAAATTCCCCATTTCATTTGATAAATGGCACCACTATGTAAGCCAATGGGCTAGATGCAGGAGCCTTACATTACATATGGTATAGTTTAAGAATTACCATAGCTCCTCTTTGGGACGAAATGGATTTTGCTTTTGGTAACCCTGGAATGGAACACAAGGAAGAACTGTCCAGCGAAAATGAAGGATAGGTTTATAGATCTGTTGCCCCTATCTCACAGCAAAGTATTAAATGTGAAAAATGTGCATGTCCTCTTAAGTTGTGTATTAGAACTACCATTTACTTATGGAATCACTGAGACCTCTTTGGTTAATTGTTATTCTTATTTCACTGTTATTTGACATTCTGGACCGATAACTTCTTGCACCATGCACAGAGATGTTGATCCTTTTTTAATGCAATTATCTCCATGAAGCTTATGTAATAGAGAAAAATGTTATTATTTTAAATGTAATTATATATTCCAGGCATGATATACATGCATGGTCAATCGTAATAAATAAAACAAACTTAATAAACAGAATTTTGTTAAGAGACATAAATGATTATCATATAGTTTTCCTTTCTTTGTCACATTTTACTTTTCTCTCACAACTGTTTATTGTAAGCAATACCTGTTGACAAACCGTCATCCAGCTGGCTAAGCATGTCGTTTATATCCGTAATGCACTGCATTATTTTATACAAAGCTATGTATGTGTCTAAATCTACTTAAAATAAATTAGTTCATTGGAAATGTATTATGTGTCATGCAAATTTCACAAAAATGTTTGTACTTTTTTTAACAGCCAGCCAATGTAGAGATCCATCTTAAGATACAAGAAACACCAAAGTGATTGGTGGAATAGTTGCTAAAATCTTAACTACTGTTAGACAATCAATATATACTTTATTCGATTTAAAAAAATAAAATCAGAAAAGTCAAGCACTGTATGATAGATTTCATAAATATTAACATCGGATAAATTACAATTTGATTGGCTTTAAAATACCAGTAAGATAACAAGATAAAAAATAGCAGACTGTGTGAGTGGTTTAAAACTGGAGGAACAATAGTGCAGGTCCCACTTGAATAAAATACATGGGCTTCAGAAGTGGACATATGTATTTAGAACTTAAATAATTATATGTCGGACAGACCATGACTATGTGTAGGTTATCATTAATGGAAACATTATCACAGTCACACAAAGGTTAACCTCGAGTCCATAAAGCAACCATGATTGGAGGGCAATAGCTGTGGGAATAAATTAAACCTAAAAATTTCAGTAACCGTTGCTGGTGGCGAAGCATGTCCAAGGTAAGTTATGGCTCCAAGCTACTTAAAGTACTACTTAAAGTATTCAGTAAAAATGCATGACGTGCTAAAAGCTTATTTAGTGCTGAAGCCTCTCAATCTGCTGCCATCTTATCTCTATCAGTTTAGACAATACCACTGTCGTGTGGTTCCTATAAACCTATATAGGATCTGAGCGTTTAGACAACATAAACTGTAGGATCGGTGTCCGGACTAATTCTAGATGCCCCTACCGGGTATGTTAGCCTGTATACTAGCTAGCTCACAGTGCCACTAGAAACTCCTCTTACCAAGGAGGAAATAGTTATTGGCAACTATCGAACATGACAACCCTGATCCCTCAGGGATCGTGGAAACAGTGCTTCTTGTCGCTCAGTCACTCGTGCTCACTTTGTCTCAAAGAGATACACAGAATAAACGGTGGGACGTTTCTCAATAAGCATTTATTGAACATTCTAGTGTAAAATAGGTGTGCTGAAACAACCATTAGACAGTAACAGATATAAATGATTATAAGCACTAACAGAGTAAAAGGATGGTAGATTCCAACCATCGTGCTAAAACAATGAATACAGGCAAGTATATCAAATACATGACAGTAATAAATGCGTACTCCTACGATGCGATCCTAACTAGATGTACCTAGCATGTATGTAGGTGTAGAAGCCAAGAATCCCTCTAGGATAAATTCGACCCCATTACCTGAAGTGAGAGACTGTGGGACCCAGTCTTGGTCTCGAGATAGACAACCCGCAAGGGATGTCAGACCACTGCGAGCTGGAGGCTTCTTGAGTCAGTGTGTCAACATGGAAGTCCTTTTCTCCTCTGACTACCTCAGCAAGATATGGTGTATATATGCCCAAAGTGGTACACCCTGGGGATATACCTTGCTGTGTCATGTCAGACTAGGATGACGGAAAGAATGACCCTTGTACATAGTTATTATGCAGGAGATGGTTGGCCCACAATCCTGCTGTTATTCCAAGAATCCTCATGCATAATGCATGAGGCTTACGCTTTTCGAAGAAAACCCCATGTCATCTTTAGGCATTACCGTAACTAGGCAAAAGGTCAGTACTAAGAACCGTTATGCAGTGTAATATCAGGGGAATGTAGGTGAAAGGTGCATTCATTACCTGAGCCGATATTGGGGTCCCTATATGGAACAAAACACCCATTCCTCATCCGACTGGACGACATACTAAAAACTTCTAACATACGGCTAAATGTTGTACGCAAAAAAGTCCATAAAAAATAGTACTTTAAAAATGTAAAAGTATAAGAAATGCTAAAAATCATACATTGCAGGCAATAGAAGTCAGTACTAAATTATGTCCGTATATATAGCTAGAACAAAGAGCGACTGAAAGTCATGCAGTTTAGACAAAGCGTCTTGTTTAAAATTCCAAATTTGTTTGTTTTTGAAAAAGCCGAATTTTCCCAGCACACGATGAGCCAAATGTTTGTGTCCTGGCTGGGACGACAGTCCCTGCAACACCTCGCAGAACTGGTCAGTCGAGCACAGATGTTCCTCCGTATTCACCACAGCCGCTGCTGGGGATTTATGAGTGTCATCCAAGGCCTGAGTATTTGTTGAGGAGCAGTTATCCTTTCCTACAGGAGCTGAAGCATCCTGTGGTGGCTCTAAGAATGGTGACTTGGACGTCCATTGCGTAACAGAAAAATGACAATCAGGATACCTGCTATTAGTAACAGGATCAGCGGAAGCCTTCCAAAAAAGCTTCTGAATACAGAGTGTATGAAGTTGGGAATAACTCAGAGGATTGTCTGAAAGGTGCTGAACAGTACGGAACCTACGGTCTTAAATAGGTGGACAATACCCATCGTATCAGACATGTTAAAGATACGTTGTACCATTTCTGTGATATGGAGAGGGCAGTTTGTTCGTACTAGTGCCTGTATCTCAGCTAAGGACCTTGCAACTTGGAGATCATAAGTTTCCTGGGCAGAGATTAAGGGCACGGTTTTCTGTAAAAGCATGGCTTTCATTCGGCTCAGAGTATCAAACTGTATAAAGGAAACATTCAACGAAGGCCATAACGGCGCCTCCCTGATTGTGTGGGTTGGTGGAAACAATACTTGCATACAGCAAGTAACCCTGGAGCTTACAGTGACAAGATATGTGATGCCCGGGAGCATCCCACATAAAACTTGATCATTCAGCATTAAGTAACTCCCATTTGAAAATACCTTGAACACCGGATTAATCACGGCAGCTGGGGTCCCTTTCAAGTGACAGGATAAGTTTGCAACTGAATCATTACAGGCCCCGTGAAGCATGATATCCTGGCATATGAGAGATCCACTTAAAGAGTTCTCACAGTTGGTACCGCTAAGGAACACTTCTATGTCCCCATTCCTGCATCGAAATCTATATGGTAATTCCCAAGATTCCTTGATGAATTCCCGACCCATCGCTTCATATCTGCCTGCCTGTTTTTCTAGGCAATATTGAAACTGGAAAGTTGTGACTGGTAGTGTTATATGGCCATGGATTAACCATTCTGTGGATGGTGATTCTGCCAGAGTAAAAGGTAACTTGTCAAGTTTTTCAATATGCAACATTGTATATTTTGCTCCCCTTTGTGCCATCGTAATCTGTTTTTCAGTTAGATTGTATGCTGAAAATAGAGACATACTGTTGATAAATCGCCAAGGCACATAGCCAGCACACAATGATTGCAGTGTCCAGCTTAACAACATAATGGAACGCAGTTGAGATTGTCCGTGTTGTAGTATGGACAAGTCCTGTTCTAGTATATCAATAGCAGAAGATACAATGTTGCCCAGTGAATTAATCCTGGATGTTAATGTAGTCATACCATTGTCAACTACTGCTAACGCCTTTGCTAGGTCAAATCTGTCTATTTCACGAAGTCTCTCTGCTGCTTTTTTTGGAAGAGCTTCCAGATATCATTATAGACAGCGTAATAGAAACGTTTCTGACGTGGCTTTCGGGGACCTAGTAAAAAATCCATTAGGTCCACCTCATCTGAGAATAAGCATAAGTGCTGTTTCACCTGGGACAGTGTTGAGGTTTTTAACCAATCGAGGCACAACTTCCCAACACTGTATGATGTCACCACCCCCGGATGTTATCGTGGGTCTGGCCTATCGATACTAAACCCTTCGGTGGTACCCCTGAATCTTGATTGACATCTATTTGTGTCTGTGGGCCAAACTAACCTTCCCTTCCAATTGGGGTCTGAAGTATTGTACTGAATGATGTCATCTAATGTATCCCCTCCACGTGATGTAAAATGTTGCCACCCATCAAAGTGTGACTGTGTTGGAATCCGTGGTGTGTTCAAATCCTTGTTCTTGGCTAGTCTAAGACAGGATGTCTGTTGCACTGTCATTCAAAAAGATGATCTGCTGTGGGATGAGGCACACCCTAAGTAGTGCTTCTGTTCCCTGAACTTGCCATTCCTTAGAACCCCAGACTGATTTTGTCTCTATAGTCTACTTCCATAAGTCGAAACCTTGTTCAGACAGTTGGGCAATAAAGGAGTAAATCTGTTTGGTGTTAGGTAGCATATTTTTTTGAGCAGTTGTTGGTGCAACCTTATGTCGGGTAAGAAGTGTTAAGCCCTGAAAAATATGAAAATTTCGGAGCAAATGTTTTTGATGTTCAAAGGTTTTTATTGGTTGTTTTCCAACAATGAATACACGAAACATACATAATATAATGTAAGACACAATGCTACTATATAAACTATACATATTATGCACATTAATCTAAAATATACAAATTATGCACATTAATCTAAACTATAATATAGAATAAAAATCCACATCTAACAACACTACAGAAAAACTTCTACTTAGTTATTGCAATGACATAGTATATATGGTTCCCTGTGGAAGGAAATAGGTAGCAGTCATGTGTAGGTACGGCTATGGAGCGCCCCTAAGTCTCCCTATATCCCTGGGATTCAGTTCACGGCGGTTTGTGCGATTCAAAATATGTATCAAGGCTATCCCACATGTGTCTGAGGGCGATTGTGTCATCGCCCCTAAGGTTGGAGACCCAATTCAACCAGCATGTAAATGACGCTTTATGTGTGTCCTTCCAGTTATTTAAGATGACTTTAACTGCTGCCATCAAAAGAAGATCCAGAAGGGCCCTGTCATTATCACTCGGGGACTGGACTCTGAGGAAGCCAAATACCAGTATAGAGGCTTCTCTCTTAAGGGAGCATGAAAATAGTTTGGAGACAAAATCAAAAAACCTATCCCAGAATGCTGTTACGCACTTGCAGTAAAACAACAAACGTGTAAGGTCCCCTGTTTCCTCTCCACAATTCCAGCAATTGGGGTCCTCCCTGATCTTATGTAGGTGTAGGCGAGCTGGTGTCCAGTATGCCAGAATTTTGTCTGCGATAGAGCTGGCAAAATTTTATCCCAAGTGACTGAGTTCCAAGTTTTAGACCAGATCTCTCTGGGGATCGCAGAGGAGGAAAGCGATTCCCAATAGTCCGTGACCTTCTTGTTAAGGCCAGATTGCTTGGGGCGAAGGGCTTTGTATATCCAGGAGACCTGGTGGCCCAATTTATTTATTTTCTCTATGTATTGTGGGAGAGATGGGGAGGAGTGTTGTAGATTTGCTTTTGTAATTGCAACCTTTATTTTTAAGGAGTTATAGAACTCCAGAAGGTCGAGTTTAAATTTAGTCTGTATGTCGTTGAAGGTAAAGAGGGATGTTGTGTCTACTAATTGGCGAGGGAAGAAGATACCTTTGTCGATCCATGTACTGAAGTAAATCCTATTGTTGTCCTACAATGACTCCATGTTCGAATGTTTTATGCTAACCTCTAAATTTTTTATCTAGTGTCAATAGAGCATGTTTCGTGTATTTGAATATAGATTTTGAGCAGCAAATGTTTGTGAGTTTGGAGGTAACTAGGGCACCTGGGGCCAGGTTGCTGAGTAGCGCTTTTTCAATTTCTAGCCAGACCGGAGTGTATCCCACTGGAGGAACAAACGAATAGGAGCCCTGTTTGGCTAAGAACGCTGTTTGGTAGAGTTTAAAGTCTGCCTGGTTTACTCCTCCAAGGGATTTATCCAGCATGAGTTTTTTCAGGCTTATTCTGGCCTTTTAGCCTTGCCATATGAACTTGGAAATGAGGATGTCCAGCTTCCTATGAAACTCCTCCGTCAATGTGAGGGGGAGCATGGTTATTAGGTAGTTCACAAGGTTCATGAGGTGTGACCATCATCTTGATGGTTTTGATTCTACCCCACCAGGTTATGAATCTAGGGGACCATGTGTCTAAAAGTTTTTTAATTTTCTCTAAGGTGCTGGCTTCGTTCCTTTGCAAGGATTCCAGTAAATGACTGCCGAATTCTATCCCTAGATATTTAATAAAGCCCGGTTGCCAGGCGAGGCCCGAGTCTCCTATTATCTCTCTAGTGCAGTAAATATTAAGGAACTTGACTTCCGACTTGTCTCTATTCAGCTTATAGCCAGACTGGGATGAGTAGGTTTCTATGGTTTGCATCAAGGCTGTAACAGAGGAGTATGGGTCCTCGGTGACAATGAGAATGTTGTCCGCGTAGGCGGCCAGTTTCACTTGAAGGTCTTTAAAGGATACTCCCTTTATGTCAGGGTTCTGTCCTGGAGTAATGGTTCAAGGGCTAGGAGAAAGAGAGAAGGGGATAAGGGGCAGCCTTGTCTAGTGCCCTGCTCTAGTGTAAAGGCATCTGATAGGGTTCCATTAATCGCGATACACGCGGTGGGTTCTGAGTACATTGCCATGACCATATTAGTGAATGAGCTTCCGAGGTTAAAAGTCAACCATGAGACTCAGTCGAACGCCTTTTCTGCGTCTAAGGTAATCGCAATCGTCGGGACAGTTTTCTGCTTGGCTTGTTCCAAATTATGGCTGAACAAGCGGGTGTTGTCATTAGACATCCTGCTTTTAAGGAAGCCAACTTGGGAATTGCTAATAATTTTAGGAAGGACCACATTCAATCGTGTTGCTAATATTTTGGCGTAGATCTTCCAATCCACGTTAATTAGTGAAATTGGCCTATAGTTCTTGGGTAAGAGTGGGTCTTTCCCCTCCTTAGGTATGACAATGATCGTGGCTTCCTTCATTGATTTGGGTGTATGTCCTTCCCTGGCTATGGAGTTAAAGACTGTCAGCAGGGTTGGTTGTAGAGAGTCGCTAAATGATTTGTAAAAGGCCGCCGAGAAGCCATTCGGACCCGGGGCCTTATTGCTTTTCAGGCATCTAATAGAATTCGCTAATTTTATTTCTGAGAAGGGTTTACCCAGAGAATCACCATCCACCTTTGATAGGTGTGGGAGATTTAGAGTTTCTAGGTATCTGGTGCACTCTTCCGAGTCTATTGTTTGTTTATTTTTATAAAGAACTTCATAAAAAGATTTGAAAGCACTCCGAATCTCCTTTTGTTTAGTATGGGTAGTGATAGTAGAGTCTTTTATCGAGGGGATGGTAAATTGTCTCTGCTTGTGCTTAAGGTAGGAGGCTAGCAGTTTCCCTGCTCTGTTTCCATCGCATAGTTTTAGAGCCTTAAATTTGTTGATCTACACCCCGTTTTTTTACTTACAATCTTGTTGTATAGATATTTTTTCTTTACGAGTTGGTCAAATATATCTTTATTATCTATGGCATTGACATGCGCTGATTACAGGGCTTTTATCTCTTTTTCTAAGGTGCTGAGTTCTGAGTTTAATTTCTTGTTAATTCTTGCTTTAATTCCATTGAGTACCACCCTGATGGTTGCCTTAAGGGCATCTCACAGTGTGAAAGCATCTGTATCTGGAAGATCATTGTGAATAATGTAGACATGGATCGCGGTCTCTATCTGTTTTTCTATCTGTTTTTTATCGGTTGGATCAGAAAGTACCTCCTCATTAAAATGCCAGTGTATGGGTGGGAGAGTTGGATGTGTACCTGCTAGTTTTATCCTAATACAGGAGTGGTCCGAGACCAGTATAGGAGCGATGTGGGTTTGGTCAATGAGATGGGTAAAGGAGGCAGGAATTAAAATATAATCGATCCTAGTGTAGGAGTTGTGTGGGGCTGAGTAGAATGTATAATCGCGTGTGTCTGGATGTTGGAGGCGCCAGTCGTGTTTGAGGTTGAATTTTGAACAGATTTTGCTACGGGCTTCATAGGAGCGGGTTGATTGGTACTTACATTTTGATTGTCGGTCAATTATGGGGTCTAGAGGTAGATTGAAATCACCTCCTACAATGACGAGCTTGTCTTGGGGGATGGTGTCTATCGTATCTGATACCTTTCCCCAGAAGCTAGGTTCATCCGAGTTAGGGCCATAAATATTGATGACGTGTATGTTATCCTCCCCTTATTTTTAGGTGAGTGATTAACAGTCTCCCTTCATCATCATGTGTGTGCGAAATTTTAGAGGTATTGGATTTTTTGGCAAATGTTTTTGAACTAACTTTCAGTGGTGTTGGACAATGTTCCCACTGGTGGTATGTGAACACATTCCTCAGGATACTGGATTTGTGTAAAAAGTGATTATCATAATGTTGATAACAGTACATGCTATCAAAGTCACATGTGTCCTCTAAAATTTCAGTGTTTGAAAATGCAGGGAATTATTCCAAATCAGACAACATATTATTTACAGTTTCAAAATTCTAATTATCAGAAAATGTACTGGAGGTAATGCTATCATTTAGAGAAATTTTAAATAATTGTGGTATTTTAAAAAGTTCAGTAGGGCCAAATACATCATAATCAACCTTGTCCCAAACTATACCATCAGGAATTGGAACAGCTGTAATGTTCACGAAAAACAAGTCTCTTTGTTCACGGTGAGATGATGTATGAGGTTTCAGGACCAAGTTCACAATAGATACTGCAAAGCGTTCTGTGAGATATTTTCCATTTATGAGTAAGCAAAAGACAGTTAATAGGCCAATCCAGAACAGAAAAAACAATATTCCAGTTATTATCCAGAGCTGGAGCCAAGGTGATACTAAGTACGTTTTTTTCAGAAAAATGTAGAAATCACAAAGTTGTTGCTTACGAGAAACTGGTGCTGGCGTTGTCTCTGGTTCACTGGGATCAAGAGAGAAGGTATCGAACTTGATGAAGTAGCCAGATGAAGTTCAATCTATTTTCGGAAACTCAGCAGGTTGTGTTGAACTGGCAGGTGTCTCTTGTTGAGGCATATTGATGTAGACTTCGGTGTCAGGCCGAATTGAAATTTGTCTTTCATTTGTAGTTTGAAGTTCTGTTTCCAGAGGAACAAGTTCCATTTCATTGTTGGAAATTCCATCATTTCGTATTGGTGACTCTTCGAATGTTATGAGTCTTTCTGTCTGAACTTCCTATATGGTAGCGAGAGGAGAGCGTCGGCTACCCAGGAGTCCACGAGGCCTACCATTCAGTATCGGGCACATAGTGTGGTTTGATCAGATCAATGGAGACAAATCTCTTTTCTTTTTTGCCAGTAAAAGGCGGAAGAAGTACTGCTCTTGTTCCTTTGACAGCCAGGACAGGTACAGGCTTTCTGTATGATGGCCCAAATTCTTTCTTGTCCTCGATCTTTTCTTTGACCAGATGCCTGACTTTTGGTATCCAGGCAGGTCTTGCCGTGACTGATTTAACTTCCCCAGTGGCGGTGCATTTTACTTGCACGTTGCTTAGTAGTGCTCTGGATTCATTCAGATCCTGTAAAACAACCAAACGTTTATTGATGTCAAATGGTTTTTCATCCGCCACTGTGCTTTCACAATCAAGATCAGGTACCCACATTCTCGTCCCAAATAGGACCCCGTAAGGAGTGACACCACCGAGAGAACTTCTTGGCATGTTGTTAAGGGCTCGTTGTACCCCATATAAGTGATTGACCCAACTACCACCCAAACCTAATACTCTTGCTGTTACAGATTGATTTAAGTCTCGGTTTTTCCTCTCCACGACCCAATTTCCCTCAGGATGGTACAGAGAGGAGTACCGCAATGCTACACCCAAACCTTCTATGGCTTCCTTGTAAGCCCTAGAGCTAAACGCGGTGCCATGGTCAGAATGTAATGTGCCAACTGCCTATGTCCCTATGAAGACTCACAAATCTTTAATAACAGTTCGAGCGTCAGCCGAGCGCTGAGGTCATACCCATAGGAATCTTGAGCATGAATCCACTGCCACCAAGATATGCTTGTAAGGCCCATCTGAGTGTAAGGGGCCTCAGTGGTCCAAATAGACACATGTGAGTGGTCTCTCTGATATTAGTAATGTTGTCTGCGCTGGACGTGCTATGGTGGGACCCTTCATCTGCTGACAGATGTCGCACAAAATTCTTTGTCTGTTTAGTTAACCCAGGCCACCAATAGCGCGGTTTCAATAATGAAACTGTCGTGGTAATCCCTGCGTGTGCAGAACCTAGACCCTCTTGTGCACCTAGTATTAAACCTTATCTGCGATCCATGTTTGATATTACTCTATCCCCCACTCCTGGAAATTGAGCATACGGAATGTTGTTTGCATCTAACTTGTAGGAGTGTTTGAGTGGAAAGCCTTTCGGTAAAGCCGGGCTGTTTTTGAGTGAAGCAATGACAGCTACCATTATTTGTCCATCTATTCTCGTTTTTGAACAAGTGATTGCGGCTACGGCAGCAGTTCGTACTGCCCCTTTTGCAGCTTCATCAGCCAATGAATTCCCTTCAACGTGAACGCCATCACGTTGATGACTCAGCGTGTGTATCACGTGAGCTCTTGGTAGTTCGTTTTTCAACTCAGCTACCTGGTCCCATAGCATTTTATGCTTAATTGTGCCACCTTTGAAGTCCTTAAACCCATTTTGACCCCAGTAGTGTAGCTATTCGTTGTATGACTGGACACAATAAAAAGAATCGCTCGTGATCAGTGTGGGGAATTCTCGATCCGTGTTTATTAGTGCCAGTAATATGGCTTTCAGTTCTGCCAGCTGAGCTGTGCAGTCTCCAAGAGACTGTGTCTTCGTACTGCTTGGATTGAACTTGCCATCCTGCATTTGACCCTTTACAATCTTGCATGCAGCACTGCATTGCTGCTTGCTTCCTACGGCTGGCTGAGCAGATCCGTCAGTGTAAATGATATATTCATACTGATCTAGAGGCATTATTTTATTTGGTAGAGGATATTATTGTTCATATTGCAGGAATGCTTGTGTTTTTAAACTAGAGTCATACCTGTATTCTACATCCATTGCAGTTGGAGAATTAGCCCATTGAATCCATCTTGGATGTAAGGCTTTAGCATTTGGAACGCTTGCCTTTGTAGCAGCCTCTAAGCTGCTACAAAGCACAATAACACAATTTACATAACACAATTTAGCATAACATTACTATAATAGTGTACAAAAAGCCCAAACTACAAACTAGAGATAAACAGTAACACCAATGCATCTAAATATACAAAACCCCACAAACAACACTATAACTCGCTTGTAGACCTCCCCCCAAGCTCCTCCTACCCTATCCAGGCGAATGCTGAACGCCACCTGCAGGAGCCGACCCCCACCAGGAAGCGTGGACCAGGACTGCACTCGCCCGCCAGCTCCACCTGCCACCCGGGCGCCGCCAGGAACGAAGAGAGCCCACCCGGATGAGCACGGGCTCCTGGGGGAGAGCAGAAACAGCGCTGACAGAGACCAAAGCACGGGGTGCCGAAGCGGCAAGTAGAGGTCAAAAAAGGGCCAGGACGTCAGCGGTAAGATCAGAGAAGGTCGGAGAAAAAACTGCGGAGCTCACGGCTGAATTAGCCAGCGGCCATATTTCCCCCACATGACCCTATCAATAGATAGAGACAATACTGCAATCCTGGGTGGGTTGGGGTCACAAGTTGAGTTGTTTAGTTTAGTAATTCACCGGGTTGGGAGCATACGGGGGAAAAAGAAGAAAAAAAATCCTAATTCATTTGTTTGGAAATCTGAGGTCAGAAGTGAGAGGGAGGAGAGTTGCGGCCAAGCTGGAGGCAATATCATGGAGGGGCAAATAATGTAATGCCTGATTGTAGAGAACATGCCCCAATAAAAATTCTAAGAAGGAATGTTAATGGGCGCAGAGTAGCGAGTAGAAGGAGGAGAATTTTCCAATACTTGAGCCAAGCTGAATACGATATCATACTTTTACAAGAGACGCATTGAACGCAAGACGAGTGGGAGGCCACCCAAGCTAAGCAACAGTGGATTGAAGTGTCTGTCAATACAAACCAATCATGTTGCACTGAAGGAGTGGCCTTATTTATTAAAAAATATGCTAAAGCTACGTTAGGGGCCTTTAAAGTTGATGTTAAGGGGCATTGGATTATTGCCAATGCTAAAATTCAAGAATGAATGGTATGCTTTAGCAGGTTACTATGGGCCTAACATTGATGATGATACTCCTTCGAACTCCCTTTACCACCATCTGCTTGAGGTCAAAGCCCCTATTGGTATGGGAGGTGATTTTAATATACTTTTGAACCCCAATCTTGATAAATCCACTAAAGGGATGGGTGCAGGTTCCACCAAAATGAGACGGTCTATCAAGGTGTTGATGGAAGATTTAGGTCTTATAGACATTTGGAGAGGTAAGACTAAGGGGCAAAGTGGCCCTCACAACTTTACCTTCCATAACAAAATGCATGGGCCTGCCTCTTGAATTGATTTCTTTCTAGTAGACTCCAGGCTGGTCAATAGTGTTAAAAAGGTGACACATATCCCCCAACATCTCTCAGACCACTCCGCTGTTCCATTAGAGTTACAAATAGAATGAGGGCCCACTAATGGAAGATGGACTTTTGATAGATCATTCGCATATAGCGATACCTGCATGCCATCGCCTAGCAGTATGCCCCCTTGCGTATGCACCCTTATTGACTCCCCTAGTGGCGACATTGCAAGCGCGAAGAGAAGAGGGGACAGTGGGAAGCCTTGTCTCGTCCCTCGTCGCACTGGAATCACCTCCGAGATGGGCCTGTCTTTACCCTTACCACTGGGTTTGTGTAAAGCAGTCGGACTAATTGCAAGAAGGCTGGGCCTAGCTTGTACTTATCTAGAGTGGTATAATTCCACTCGAGGGAGTCGAAAGCTTTCTCAAGATCAAGCACAAGGCAGCCTGCCCTCTGCCATACGTTTGTGGAGTTTGTGGCTATTCGGAAGAAGCGGCGCAGATTAAGTGAGGTGCTGCGAGCTATTACAAAACCATTTTGATCTGCGTTTACCAGTGCAGGAACCACCTGTACCAGCCTGTCAGCGAATAACTTCACGAGCAACTTATAGTCGGTGTTGAGTAGGGCAAGGGGCGTGTAGGTGCCCATGTCAGTTGGGTCCCTATCGGGTTTGGGTAGTGAAATCAGGTGCGCCTCGCATAGCGAGGGGGGGGAGCCGTCCCGCATCTTCAGCAGCTGCATAAAGGACGTGCAGCTTTGGGCCGATCGTCACCCGATACGCCTTATAGTACTCTGCCGAGAGTCCCCGTGGCCAAGGACAATATCGCTTCCTCAACCTCCTTGAGTGATATCGGCTCATCTAGCATGTCACTGTACGTTGGCTCTACCTCAGGCAATTGTATGCGGTTTAAAAAAGTTGTTAGGGCATGTGACTCACAACTGCAGTGGGACTGATACAGTTGGCTGTAGTGCTGTGTCAGAGCCTCGTGGATGTCTCGTTGTGCGTGTACTAGTGCCCCTGTGTCGGTTCACAGTGCTTCGATGGGTTTGCGGGCGTGTTCTTGGCGAATTAGCCAGGCTAAAAGCCGACCTTCCCTGTCAGCAGTGGCGTGGGTGCGGGCTGTATGCGCTGTGTAATTATGACAGCGAAGGCGCTCTAGTTGCTCCGCGTGCTCTGTGCACAGCGTTTCCAGGCGTTGCTTGTCTTTGCCCTCACCTTACCCCTCCACCTCATACAGCAGCAGCTGCTTTTCTATTTTGCTTAAGTCAGAAGATAGTTGCCTACGTATGTTCCAGGTCATAGCCATACAATGCCCTCTTGTTGTGACCTTGAAGGCCT
The DNA here is from genome assembly GCF_964204655.1 of Triturus cristatus. Classification (NCBI taxonomy): domain Eukaryota; kingdom Metazoa; phylum Chordata; class Amphibia; order Caudata; family Salamandridae; genus Triturus; species Triturus cristatus. Next base: position 450,436,548 of record NC_140593.1, on the reverse strand, counting down.
CCCATTCCACCAACGCATCCTCTGCTGTGTTTTCATTAATCTCAAAATATGTGAGTAGGGTCGTGCCCAGTGAGGAGCGGAATGTGGAGTCCTCTAGCGCAGCTGCTTGGAGTCTCCATGTGGGGGCAGGGGGGGGCCCAATATCCCAGGTTAGTTGTAATATTTGCGGGTTGTGGTCAGAGTGTGTCCGGCCTAAAAATTCTGCCTGGTATACCAGGGGAAGAAGCTCTGGGGATCCCACTATTCTATCCAGGCGTACATGTAGGCCATGCACCGCTGAGTAGTATGAGTAGACCCGGGTGTTTGGGTTGATAGCACGCCATATATCTTTTGAGTGCCCAGTGCGCCAGTTTCTGAAGGCCTGCGCATTGGATGCCGCTATGGTTTTGGACAGGGGCAGGAACGATCTATCCAGATCTATGTTAAGTACAGAATTGAAGTCTCCCCCAAGGAGCCAGGGCATTCCGCTCCACCCGGCTAATGGCTTTGTGAGATTCTCCAGGATGGTCGACTGGCCTACGTTCGGGGCATAGACGGAACCAAGGAGTATCGGTTGGCCATTAAGTCTGCCACTGACTAGTGTGTATATACCTTCAGGGTCAATTAGTGCTCGTTCACTTGTAAAGGGAATCCCAGCTCTTACCCAAATGAGGACGCCTCGCACGTGAGCCGAATAGCTCGTGCCGTATACTTGGCCTCTCCATTTATTGCGCAAGCACCCCAGCTCCACCTGAGACATGTGTGTTTCTTGGAGCAGCGCAATACCAGAGGATTTGCGTTGCAAATATGAGTAAATAGAGTACCTATGCGCCGGGGAGTGTATGCCGCGCACGTTCCACATTACTACGTTGAGTTGCACCATACTTCTTTCTTGGGATGGTCAAAGTGGCAACAGGAGGGTAAGGCATTATAGTTTCTGATTTGTGTGAGTGTGCTCCAACTCAGTGTTTTCAATGGGTATCTGTTAACTGAACTATACATAACTAAAAACAACATTGAAAGCAAGATAAAATATAATTCCATAAGGGCGGATCCCAACCGGGGAACAACGCAAACTATTGTGCCTGAGTGAGGCAGTTAACTTGCTGTCATTGATTGACTACGGGGGAAGCTAGAAGTAGGAACGGGCCTGTGTGGTCTATCCCCCGTACATTTGACAATATAGAAGTGTAATGTGTGGAACATTGCCTGTGTCTATCACTTTTGTGGTGTGTGTAACCTCAATTAACGGAGGAGAGGAACCAGGAGTGAGCGGGAGGGAGAGTGATGTGATGTCAGTCCACCTATTGCAGTTAGTTGTTAAGAGCTTGTTCACACATCATTGTCAAATGATTTCATCTGATTTCTGGGGAGTGATGTCCGGTAGAAGAGGCGAGCTGGCACTCGAAGACCATCCGGAATAGATTCAGCATCTTCACCGGATTTCGTTAGGGATCCTGCAGGGCCAGCCGGTGGCGTATGTTTCGTTGGATGCAGTGCAGCTGCCACCTGCAGCACCTCCTGGTGTTACGCTCTCATCTGTTCAGGGTTCGGAGCGGTTACAGGAGATGATTTTGACCACGAGTCTCTGCCTCTACCTATACGGCGGTTACGCTGGGACTTCTTCTGTACTTGGAATTCGTCAGAAGGCCTGGACATCGTGCTAGCCCATTTTCTTCTAGCCCGTCCCATGCCTCTGTGGGGGTATCGAAGTACCTAGTGTTGCCGTTGCGAACAATGCTTAGCCAGGCAGGAAATATGAGGGAGTATCGGAGGTCAAGCTCTCTCAACTGTCGTTTAATTGCCTTGAAGGTGGAGTGTCTCCTCTGTACCTGGGCGGTATAGTCGGGAAAGAATGCAATAGTAACGTTCTGCACTCTTGGGCCAGGATGTTTCCCCACTTCCCTCAGTATGGCATCCCGAAAATTCAGAAGACGAAACAGAAAAGGGCGTGGGCTAGCTCCTGGAGGGGGCCGGCGGGTGGGAACCCTATGTGCACGTTCCACCACAAATTGTGAGAAAAGCAGTCCGGGGGGCAGTAATTCTTTCAACCAGGATTCTATGTAGCCTTCCGGGTTCGAGTCCTCTGCACCTTCTGGAAGGCCAATTACACAAATGATGTTCTGTCGTGACCTCCCCTCGGCATCGTCTAGCTTCTCTTCCAAGGTGCAGACACGGTCTATAAGGGTTGCTGTATGATTATTAGTTCTAGGTTGGAGGTCAGCAAGGGCGACTTCATTTTCATGTACACGATCAGACAGCTTGTGGTGATCTGCTCATAGGAGCGTAAAGTCTGACGTGATGTCATCTAGTCTGCTTTCTAGGGAGCTACGGGTCTGCTCCAATACCGCACCTATCCTTTCCACTGCTAACAGGACCGTATCTAATTTGGATGACAGACCTGGGTGATCTGTTTCTGCCGGCTTCCCCATGCCCTCTGAAACTCCCTTGCCCACGATGAGGGATGGATTTTCCGATTGATTAGTCGAGCGTAGGCACCCCATAACTATTTGCTGCACACTCCGCATGCAGATCAGGGTATGCGATGAGCTCGTCCGAGATCAACTGTACTTTCACCGCGTTCCTCCTTAGCACTCTCGGGTGTTGCAGGAGGCACCCCTTTTACCACAGGATGCCCCCACCACACTGTGTCCTAGGTTAGAGTCTACATTCGCTTTAAAGGGGCCGGGGGGGAGAGTGACCAGAGTCCAATCTCTCCTTACCCACGTACCCAGCCAGTGATCTCCCCTAGCCCAGGGAGAGAGAATGAAGGCCAAGGCAATGGGACTACCCTATGCACTCAAGGGGAACTGGTACAGATAGGACAGGTTTTGCAATTGAGTCGGGGGTGTCTACAAGCTGCCTGCGTTAATGCGTTCAGGCACCGTCCGCCTCAGGGGAAGGACTGGCTGTATGCCTGTCCCGCAGTTTGTGTTTTATGTCTAAGACAAGGCCTTGAGTCTATGAACAGCTGTCTTAGTAGCACCGACACAGGCACAGGCACTTGCAGAGTTTGCAACCACGCGCGTAGCTGCAGGGTACTCCTTCTCTACCTCCGTGGCAAGTACAAACAGTCTCCACAGAAAATGGCAGCGCCCACAGTCTAGTTTACGGCCCGACCCAGACCCATCAAGCCCCGGGGTGCTCTAGCTTTACTAACAGTGACCCCACGCTACGTTCAAGGGTCAGTGAAAGCGGTCAGGAAGGGTGAGTCATTCTCTGTGCAGTCCAATACTGCGTGAAAGGAGGCCCAGGCCCGGCCGACCCCGGAGGCCCAGGCCCGGCCGACCCCCGGGCCTGCCTCCCACTGGGCCTCAAGCTGCCCACAGCCAGGGAGCCGCAAGTTTTCCCACCTCAGGCGTGATAGTGTTCCTGTGAGGAGAGGTCCCGCTCTCTGGGCCAGTACGGGCGGCAAAAGGGGGTCTCTCCCTCCAGTGCCAGCAGTTCTAAATGCAGCCTAATCGAGGTCCAGATGTCCACTTCTGATCAAAGAGACCAGGCCCCTGGAGGAGTCTAGGCACGACCAACCCCTGGATCTCTCCCAGGCCAGCCCGTCCCTGCACAGTCGCACTCTGTATTACGACAACAACAGGGTCGAGGGTCCAGGAGCAAACGACTCAACAAAGCTGTCTTTTTCAAGCACAAAAGCTGCAGCCTTCGCGTGAAGGGAACAGGACACCCCACGCCCACGCCCACCCCCGTGGTGAGTCGAAGCAGTCACACTTCTGGAAGGCAGTGCCCTCTCAACGGTTCGACGCCTGATTCGGGCCCGACCAGCATCTGGGTACTCTGGCGTTTCTTTTGAATACCCCTGCAGAGTTCCAGGGCACGATTAGATGGGAGGGTTCAGGGAGGGCAAGTGTCACATAGTTTAGCACTAGCATAGCCCAACAGTATACAAGGGGAGGCCTAGGCCCGATCCAACCCCTGGACTACCCCTTCTTGAGCCTTACCCCGGGCAGCAGTCATGCTCTGACTCACCAGCTGTCCCCGTAACGCCGGTCTCTCAGTCAGAAAGCCGCGAGTCTCCCGCCTTAGCTGAGTCAATGCTACTGAGAGGAGGGATCACACGCTCCGAGCCAGCACCAGCCGCAAACCTGGATTCCCCTCCCTCCCATGTCTGTGAAAGCGGCTTAGGTCCAAACAGGATCTTGGCATCTGCCTCAGGGTAAGGGGACCGGGCCCAAAAGGTAGTCTAGGCCCGACCAGCCCCAGGACCTCCCCCAGGGTCAGCCTGCCACTTCTTCGGTGCTAGAACTCACACGCGCAGCAGACATCAAACGTGGGACAGTTTAGGCCCGAGCCGGCCTCCGCACTGTCCACCCTCGCAAGCAATCCGTCTCAGGTCACCAAGTGCCCAGCAGCATTACGTTACCGGAGTTCAAAGAGGGCCTGGGCCCCACCGACCCCCGGACCCCTCTTCGCCTCCACCAAACGGCAACCCTCGGGCTCACCTGTGTCAGTGGCTCCCCAGCCGTGGAGCAACCAGCCTCACAGCGCTGCTTCACTCTTGCCAACAGGGGCCTTCCCTCTGGACGTCCGGATGGCAGACAGCAGTTGCCCCGCTGGATATATGGTTTTCTTCACGCTTTGCCCCTGAGTGCAGCAGTCATCAGCGGCCCCGGACGCACCAGGCTATGAGCTCTAGGAGAGATGGGGGGGGCTCAGCTCCACGCAGCATCCGCTGCCTTTTTCGGAAAGTCGCCAAATCAGCCGTGCCGCAGGCCTCACCAACAGACCGCTTCTGGTAGCACGTTTGGCGCAGCAAACCACTCCGCACCAGCCACAACAGGAGATCCTCCCTACGGGGCAGCCCCGAGGGGGAGCTTGCAGCGGGTTTTGCCACGATGAGCAGGATAACCGGGGGATGGGACCCGGAGCTCCGTTAGCGCATGTCCTCCATCTTAAGTGCTTGGCCACGCCCCCCGGTAAGAATTCTATAATATGCAAAATTATGAAAAGCATCAGGCTTAAAAGACCTCCTAAACCTAAATACGAAACACTTTGGGACGTAAAATTATTACTTGACCTATTTTGTAACTGGCCCAATAATAATCTGCTAGATAGTAAAAAACTTTCCATTAAACTAGCTTCTCTCCTACGTCTAATATCTTGTCGTAGGGTTTCAGATGTCAAAGCACTGGAAATAACCAATAGATTATATGAAGCCTTCGGTGTCATATTTGAAATTATCAAAAGAACTAAAACCATGTCTGACATGATTTTTTACCCTATGTTTGACGCTTGCCCAAAGTTATGCATTGTTGACTGTATGAAGGAGTATGATGCAAGGATGAACAAACATCGCACTGCTGGTGTAAACCAGCTTCTTATTTCCTTTGTCAAACCCTTCAAACCCGTCTCATCTTCCTCTAGCTAGATGGGTTAAACTAGCTATGCAAATGGCAGGCGTTGACCTCCAAAGATTTAAAGCACGTTCTTTAAGAGACACTATGGCTAGCCAATCTTTTTGGAAAGGAGGTAAGCTAGATGAAATTTTTAAGGCGGCTGACTGGTCCAGTTCCTATACCTTTTCAAAACATTACTACAAATCTGTAGAACATATGTCTGATGTAGCTTTACTAGACCACCAACATGCATAATGGTAGCCTCCGGTCTTGTAATGAAATTGCGATTCTCCGACCGGACCGTAAGTAGGCACCGCCACAACTAGTTCAGCAGGACTACGTATAGTGGCAGTACCGAAGCTCTTTCACATGCAGGCAGGAGTACGGTTGGGGTAGGTGCACAAGAGCCAGCACCCGAGCAAAACTGTAAATAAAATTGCACCGAATAAGGATTGCTGGAGGATGTTTGAGCTACACGATTTAGACCGCACGTTTACATGCCAGCGTTAGATGATACGGACGAGTGTGTTTATTTTATACTATCTCCTGTCTAGCCCGGTAAGGTGCGGGTGCTCGACTCCTACTAGCCTATGGAGCAACTCTCCCTTCATGTTTAGGTAAGACTGGATGTGAACAGATCTCTGTTATCAGTGGTGTGGTATTGCGGCTGCAGCAAAGGAGGGCTACCTATCCCTGTCATCAGTCACCCTGTTTGGCACGCCACGTAGCACACCAGTAAAATAATGAGACCCAACTTGGTGACATTATCATTGGTTTTTAAACAGGAGTCTGTTGGGACTAGCGGGTGACTCCCTGAGGGTCAGTGGGACCGCATACGCCAAGGCTTCTCTGCTTTCATGACGTGTGTGGTACCCTCCCGTCACTCAAAGTTGAGACCCCGCATCCCAGCCGATCTTGGAAAGGTACGTTATAATTCATGTCTAGTTCGTACACAGCCTTTTCTTGTTCTGCTTTATTTTAGGACAAGCTCTGGGGCAATGTTGACATTCCCCCCGCAAACTTTGATGCAGTTTCTTTCTCTTTCTTGTCATTTTTCACCCTGGCAGTATCCTGGAGCGGCTAATACCTAACTAGCTGTAGCAGTTAGACTGCAGGGTACATTGAGACCGTGCACGCGCGGATACCCATTGAGGGTAGTATCCCTCAACTCACTTTCACTTGCACTACACTTATCGAAACGATTTGCTTGGTCCTGAGGAAGCGCCACGGATCCGGTTTTGACCATAGGGGCGCAAAACATGTCGACCTCTTTTAGTTACCTAGGGCCCATCTAGCCTACATAGGTAATGCCAGACCTACTGGTTTTTTAACCTGCCAAGGGTGCACCTCCTCATTAAAAGTGCTCTTTGGGCAACCCTTAGACAGTTTTAGATTCACTCTGCATGCACCACTGCACTATCTTTTTAGGACCCACACCACACACCTTCATGCACCATACGGCGTTTTGTCTCAAAAGATCTCTGCCAAAGTGACCCTTCGGGGGACCCGTATGGCATTGCAGCGCCAGCTCGACGAGGAGCAAAAACGCCCGATGATGAAGCATGACATCTTTCGGGGTGTGTGAGGGCATTAAGAGACTAGACTTGCTCTTCCCTTCCACACGTGGGCCACATAAAGGCTAGGATCACTTGTACTTTCCTCTTTCTCTTTAGTAAGTGGGTTACTACCTGCATCCCCTGTATGGAACAGTGCCCCCTGTTTTGATTAATACGATTCTCCTATTACCATGACCAGAGAATCTGGATTTCATTAAAGACACGGAGGCTAACATTATCCCAACCCTCCCCTCCCGGGAGTGGTCTCTTATTATAGCATGTTATTAATTTATTGTCATTTACTTTATTGCATTTGTTTGAACATTAGAATTTAAAAAAGAAAAAAAAGGGTAATGTATAATGAAGAAACATCTCAATTATTTAATACACTTAATTTTCTCCCTTTTAATAGAGCTTATTAGCGCAATTTTTAATAATTTATCCTTTCTCAGATAATTCAACGTAATTGGTTCCTCCACAAGATGCAGGATCCCACCTGGAGTTCTAAGATTTCCTCCCCTTCCCTCCAAGCAAGTCTTGGCATTGTACCTTTTGTTCCTTTGGATTTCATCAGTTCCTAAAGAAGATCTTTTTCATAATACTTGAACTCTGACTTTCATTGCATTTAAAAGAGGCAGATCTAGCTAGCCTTGTTGCCAATTTAACCTATGAGTATTCTAGAGCTTTGCTTTGTGATGTATTAACTTTAAAATGGCTGCTTGAAGTTACATTAAAGGAATAATGCATAATGTTAGCCTCTGTTTCTTTAATGAAATCCAGATTCTCTGATCATGGTAATAGGAGAACAGCAACTTCCGACTCTTATATGGGTACTTCAAACAGACCACATTAACACATTAGTAAATACTAATTATTGCAAAATCACCTCATGTCATTTGAGGAATGCACTGGTCAAATTGACTTGAAATACAAGTTACAAACAAATGTAACAAAACTTGAGCTTTAACCTACAAACAGGTAATAGTCAAAACTTCATTACGTAAAGCTTAAGAAAGAGTTATCAGTGAAATTTGTGTTGTCATCAGTGATGTCATCAAATATGTTATTTGAGATGTCATCGTTGATGCAATTTGTGTCATTTCCATTGTAGGTCCATTGCAGTGAATTGTGGGGCTTGAATTATCGTTTGTGTAGCTATATAAATCTACAAACTAGCTAACCATAACTAGTCACTTTCAGTGTTCTTTTGGTATTTGTTTTGTAACTGTAGATTCACCTAAACTGTGTCATTTTCAGGGAATGGCTGAGTTTTTTAACACATACATTAATGTCTTATGGTCGAAAGAAAACATAACTTACCCTTAGCCAGTTTTGTTTTTCTGAGAAATGTTGGGGTTTTCTGACGATTCACTACATCCAACCCCTGTGTTTTTGTATTCTGCTATTACCAATTATCTGTGCAACCAATGGCCATGCACTTAACACACATTAAGTCAACCCCTGATGCCCGCAGCTTGTGGCCATGTGCAGCAGATTTAAAGGTAGGTTCTAGAGCCCTGCCATCAGAGACACTCTTATCTGCTGTGCATGTGTTGGCCGCAGGGATTGGCATGTGGCTATCAACCAGGGTGACCAAACCGCACACACATAGCCTTATACCCTGTGTCATCTCCAAGGACCCTGAATCAGCTGCAAATGGCTTTTAGCAGTACATAGCTGATTCGGGGCAAAGGCCAGGCCCTTTGCTAGTCTCCGAGTCCACAGTGCTCATTGCCAACAGACTTCGCCATTCCCACATACTCTGTCATTTTTTGTTATTTTAATTGTACTTCAGTGTTTGAAAATAAATATTGAATTAAAAGAAATTGCATATCTACCTGCAAATTTGTAGAGGTGAATTTAGATCCACCAATCCTGTGAGAAAAAGGGGGATTATATTTGTTGGGGCAGTATCTGTCTCTTTCTGTAAACCCACTCACACCTCCTTTCTAGGGCCAAGGGATGCTCTCCCATCCTCTTTATGTCCCTTCTGTGACTCTTGGTCAGGGTGCAGGTTTCGGTGCCTGTTCTATTGTAATGGCTCCTGAAACAAAAATAATCAGCTGCTGTCAGCTAATCAGATTGCCCAGATCATCAAATCCATCAAGGACCCAGGAATATGGTTTGTTTTTAAAATGTATCATCCTTTGAAGAGTTGATGATTCGGTTCTGCAAATAATCTGAGGATAATCTGTTAAAGTAGATAAAATTATCTGTCTGATTGACCTTTTGAAATTCGTCCAGCATGTTTTTGTAACACAAATCTCAAAATGTACTCAATGGATTTTACAGCCAGATCACACAAATTATGTCTTCTTAATAAAGTTCTAGTTTCAAGCACAGATTGTTTTAATTTCATTCAGCAATTGTTGCTCCAGCAGTGAACAAAAATCCCATGTAGCTAAAATTGGAAACACTTTTTCCCCATCCTGTAACTCCCCGGGCAGGTATTTACACAAAACTTAACATGCTGAAATGTACCTGGAAAGACTAAACATATGTCTAATTTCATGCAGATTTGTTAAATTATAATCCAAGCAAGCATGCGTTTTCAGTTGAAATAGAGATTTACCCCTACCTACTAAAATGGGATACATAACAGGTAACTATTTACCATGGTCCTATATTGCAGGAAGGAGTTGTTGACATAAACTACAAGGCCAAAGACCAAGGGCCATATGTAGGAATCACTTTTGCGATCGCAAACACTGCGAATCGCAAAAATCTGGGTGTTTGCGATCGCAAAAGTGACTGCACCAATGTAGGAAAGGTGTCCGCTGCGCTAAAAAGCGAATCGCTAATTTAGCGATTAGCATTTTTGCGTTTCGCAGAATCTGCGAATAAAATTGCGTAATCGCAGTCAGCGTGCCATTATTTGCGAGAATCGCTATCACCGACCTCGCAAATTGCGAATTCGCAAAATTAGATGTAGGAAAAATTCGCAAATAGCGATTTTACGAAATTCGCATTTTTGCACTTTTCAATTACCACCAACTCTGAGCAGGTGGTAACCAAGTGCAACCTATTTAAACAGGCCCACAATGCAACTGGGACTTCCCACCATGGCTGGCCTCTACGTGATAGCCAGGAGGCTGCGAATCAGGGATGCCACGCAGAGAAGGAGACGCCAGGAAAGGAGCTACAGAGCATGCATCACCCTCTTCCAACTGACCGAGGAGGAGATCCATGTGAACTACAGGCTGCACCGACACAGCATCCTGGATTTAATAGGGGAGCTGACACCCATACTTGAACATCCCACACGCAGGGCACACACCATTCCCACCCATGTTCAGGTCCTGTGCTCACTGCACCTCCTGGCATCAGGGAGTTTTCAGGGGGTCATTGCCACAGCAGGAGGTGTCTCGCAAAGTGCACTTTCGCGCTTCTTCCACGCTTTCCTGGATGCAATGGTACAGAGGCTGCATCACCACATACAATTTCCAAACACACCACAGGCACTGGATCAGACCAAGCAGGAATTCTACCAAATAGCCCAATTCCCCCATGTCATTGGCTGCGTAGATGGGACACATGTTGCAATCTCACCCCCATCACACAATGAGTATGTGTTCCGCAACAGGAAGTCATATCATTCCCTGAACATCCAGGTAGTGTGCAATGCCCAACATATTATCACAGATATTGTGGCCAAATACCCAGGAAGCACACACGACTCATTCATGTTTCGCCACTGTGCATTACATCGCAGACTCTCAAATGGCGATTTTGGAGAGGGCTACCTGCTAGGTAAATGCATGCCATTCAGACACAGAACCAGTAGAGTGATGCAGTGGCAGGACATTATTGAACATGATTCTGTTTATACCCTGCAGGTGACAGTGCGTATGCTGTACGAGACTACATCCTCACACCGTACCTGAATCCAGCAACTGCAGGTGAGAGGAGGTACAACAGCGCACACAGAGCTACACGCTGTGCCATTGAGAGGACCTTTGGAATCCTAAAGAGCCGTTTCCGATGCCTCCATAAGAGTGGAGGTGCGCTACAGTACAGCCCTGAGACATGTTGCAAGATAGTGGTTGCCTGTGCAATGCAGCACAACATCGCTACGAAAAAAGGAACACCAGTGGACCTGACAGACTCTGAATCATCAGATGAGGATGGACCAGCTCCACATCGCAGCCCGGCAGGTGGGGCTGGTGCGGCTGCCGGGCGCATGAGACGAGATGAGATCACACAAAACTACTTCTAAGGGAGTAATGAGGATACGACGCCACTGAATAGTGTTTTACAGGGATGTTGATTTCCTTATATTCAGGTATTAATGTATCTTACATTGTGACTGCACAATTCGTGCTTGCACATGTTTCTGTCACAGTGCAATAACTGCCATCAGCCACTGTGTCATTATGGACTGTTGTGGCGAGGAGGCCCGGACAGACGAGGATGGGTGCCTACCTCTTGTAAGAGAGTACGTGAACTATCCCCTCTCCCCTCTCTCCCTTCAGCAGCCTGAAGCCTGGAAAGCTGAACTTCAAACACCAGCCGTGGAAGAAAAAGGGGGCCCGTGTTTCTTTAACTGGGCCGAGTTCTCATCATACCCCGCCTACACCGGTGACGTAGGAAAGGAGAGGAGCTCAAATCCAGGAAGTAGGGGAAGTCGGAGGTGTTCCTTTACCAGCGATGACGAGAACGAGAGACAAGAGATTCCTGGGGACGAAAGTGAGAGGGAGGCAGACGACGGAGGAACGTGTGCGAAACCGACCCCGAGGATACCGGAGGCAGGTGGTCAACGACTCTGCGACTCGCCCAGCCACGTTTCAGGAGAAGCGTGGCTCAAACAGGTACGATCACGTATTTCGGGTTGGGCGGGTCGGAAGGGGCTGACAAAACCGTAAAAGACGTGTTTCGACTCCCCTTATACCCCATCCCGAACACCACCGACACCTAGAAGTTTGGAAAGAGCACTGTGAGTCTCCTCACTACCCTTCCGTCACTTAAATCACGAAGTGGGCACCCGACTGATTACAGTCTCCCTTTTCTTTTTTTTTCTTTTACGCCGCTTTACTGAGAGCTGTCCTCCGGAGACGACGTCATCCTGGAGCGGACCAGACGAGGAAAGGCATTTCCTAGAGGCCGTGTGTCCCCGGAGCAAGAGTCGGACTCCCCCATACCTTACTATAGACCGGCGAGTTACAAACAAAGGGTCTTAAGACCAATAAAACCTTCGTTACCAGCTAAAACTCTCTCTGTGTTTCCATCGGCCCGCCACAAGTGGTGGAGAATGCGGGCATAACACGAGCCATCTGTAACCCTAAGATGGATGAATTACTCCAACACCTAGTAAAGGGACAAGAACAACTCGGATGGGTGGTGGAGCAACAACTTACTTCGCCTGAAGCGGACAGAGACACCTTTAAAAAACACGCATCGCCCCCCTGCAGTCCCTTTACAACCTCTCCCCATTATAGGGACCCCTTTCGAGAGAGTGGGCCTAGATCTAATAGGACCCTTACCCAAAACCAGAAGAGGGAACCAATACGCTCTGGTCATAGTGGACTACGCCACTAGATTCCCCGAAGCCTTCCCCTTGAGAGTCCCTACCTCCCGGGCTATAGCCGAGAAGTTCATTGAGCTGTTCTCCCGGGTGGGTTTCCCAAAGGAGATTTTGACCGATCAAGGCACCCCGTTTGTGTCCAGATTAATGAGGGAGGTGTGCAGACTGGTGGATCTCAGACACATTAGAACATCGGTATATCACCCCCAAACGGATGGACTTGTCGAACGTTATAACGGGACTCTCAAGGCCACGATAAAGAAGATGCTCTCCGTGAGCGGGAAAGAGTGGGATCTCATGTTACCTTTGGCCTTGTACGCAATACGGGGACAAACTCAGAGCAGCCTCGGATGCTCGTCTTTTGAGATGCTGTATGGGCGCCAACCCAGAACCCTACTCGAAATGACCAAGGAAGCATGGGAGAAAGACACAGGCTACGAACGGGGTATTCTTGAATATACACAGGCTCTAAAAAGCAAACTGGGGAAATTAAGGGAGCTGGCCTACGTCAACTTGGAAAAAAGTCAAGAACGACAGAGGACTTGCTATGATAAAGGGAAAAAGTGGAGGAAATTGGAAGTGGACGACTGGGCCTTGGTACTGTTACCCTCCTCTACCCGAAAATTTCAAGCAGAATGGATGGGTCCCTATAGAGTCGTCGCGACCATCGGGAAGACCAGCTACATGATCCAGGTATCCCCACGAAAGACTCAGGTCTATCACATTAACCTTCTGAAGAAGTGGATCGGTCCTCCACCACAGAGCGCCCATCTCTCCTTACCAACGGGTTCTCCCTCACCCTCTACTTTGGGGGACCTAGTGGTGAATGACGACCTCAGACAGCAAGAGAAAGAAAGCCTACATGAAACCTTAGTACCTTTCTCATCCCTGTTTTCGGATGCTCCTGGGAAAACCTCCCGCCGTGTGTGTAGGCGATATCTCTCCCTGTGCCGGGCTGCCCTGTCCCGCACAATCTCCCTGCATAGTCCCTGCATAGTCCCTCCAATGCACCAGTCATGGCCATTACACCTGCGCGCAATTCGGTCATATTGTGGTTGTGTGCAGCCAGTTGCCGCTGAATTGACCGTATCCCCTTTACTTGCAGGCGCTGTTGTTTGAGCATGCTGCCCTCAAGCCCGGAGAACACCGTGTCCTCTTCGCCAGGAGCAGTGCTGGTGGACGCCCGTGCCCTGAGTCTCATCCCTCTCCCTACTCTGGACTGTTCAGGGGACTGTGTGTGCTGCTGTCCTGCACGAAGCCTGTGCACTGGCTGTTGCTCTTCTACTGTGCCTGGTGCCTGCGCCTTCAACAGTGGAAGTGGTGTGACAATGTTGCGCCGCCTGCATGGTGCAGCGTCTGCAGTGCTGGATTCGCCCTGCTCCTCCTGCCCTGCCTCGTCCTCCATCTCAGCTGTTTCCTCACATTCTTCCTCAATTTCCTGTGTTGGTGGTGGTGCTGTGGATTGAATGGCACACATTAGTTCTGTGTCCTGTCTGGCATTTGTAATGCATTACATTTTACACAATAAATTCACATGGGTACTATCTGTCTTTTTCACTATCTGCATGATGGAGTCCTCCCTATTCCACCTGGCTGTGTCTCACTGGCACAGTTATCAGCGCATGTGCCTACATCTCCCATAATGCATTTCTGGGTGTGCTGTTTGACATGTACTGGAGTTGCGGTCAGGTGGCCTTTTGGGGGGTGTGAGTGGGTTGGGGATGTATCAGGGGGTTTTAGCATGCATCTTACCTTGTCTGGTGCCTGTGTGTTCGGAGCTGTCCAGGTCAGCCACTCCACTCACACTCTCAGGCTGCAGTGTGCCCTCCACAAGCTCCTCCAGGGGCGTCGGTTCTGTTGCAGTGGAAGGCCCCCCACCGTTTTTTTTGGCCTCTGCAAGTGTTGTGGCCACCCTCTCCTTTGACCTTTGCCGCATGTCATACCACTGTTTTCGTAGGTCCTCGACTGTGCGGTGTGTGACACCAATGGCATTCACTTTTTCTTGGATGTCACTCCAAATTTTGCGCTTTCTGGCCTCTGGCACACGTAGGGAACTTTTCCCGAATAGGAGATCATGGCTGGTGACAACCTCCTGGGTGAGGACCTCCAGCTCCCTGTCGCTGAATTTATGCTTTCTTTTCCTTGCTGGTTCTTCATGCTGCTTCTCTGGCCCCTGTGAATCCATTTGGCTTGCTTTCAGTGGCTGTGCACAACTGTTCTCCTCTCCACACAGGCTCTCACACAGCTACTGGCTCAAACACAGCTGCTGGCAATCAGGTGCAGCATGGGCAGTCACACTTCCTGGGTGTGATGTCATCATTCTGCACCTGAATTGCAGATTCCCGGATTTGCGATTCCTTTTTTGCGATTTCGCAATTAAGGAATCGCTATTTGGGTAATCGCAAAATAATTCTGCGAATTTTTGGGAATCGCTAAATAATAGCAAAAAAATACCTACATCGGAATTTGCGATTCCGAAATTGCGATTCGCCAAAAATCGCTATTTCGGAATCGCAAATTCAGTTCTACCTACATATGGCCCCAAGTAGCTTGTAAATATCACTAGAACCCTTGGACAGGACAATTTTACATGATTTTTTTTATGTTATGTGTTTATTTTGTGGCAATTTGCTTGAAAAAGGGTGGGGTTTTTTTTCAAACAAAGAAATGTTTACTGAAAACAGCAAGCAAAATATTTGATTATTATATTTAGTTGTCCGTAGGAAATAAAAGAGAGCAATACATACTTTTGTAGTTAGGATTGAAGTATTTTTGATAAAAAAACATCCTTTGTTATTTAAAAAACACATTCTGCCTGTAGAAAGGGGACATTTTAACCCCTTCAGCGCGGCGCGGATTTCCGCGCCACGCTGAAGGTTCCGTGCGCGGGCGGGGCAATGACGGAACGGTTCCGTCATGCGCACAGCGCAACCGACGTGCATGACGGAACCGTTCCGTCATGCGCGTCGAAGGGGTTAAGTGGTTCTCTGATGGGTGCAGGTAACAAGAGGCATTGGTTGAACTGAGAATATTCTTTTCTTTTTTTCAAAATTTTTACTGAAGCTTTTAAGATTTTACTTCATCAATAAAGAAAACAAACATGGGGAGAGAGAGGGCGCACCGAGCTGGGACTGAATCATACTCAACAATTCATCAAAATACATGATCAGACTTACGACTCGACAGGCAACAACATTACATAGAACATACGAGCAGAAATCACATCATAGTAAATGTAAAGGCTATAAGAACACACATAACTAATACATATCTTGAAAGTCTGAGGCTGCATAACACCCCATGTAAATGCATCACTGCGATCCAAAAGAAAGGCAGATATATAAATCTTCAAAGAGTTAAAGCAGCCCACCCATGCAATGGAGCCAATAACCAATTCATCTTATCAAAAAGCGCTAAACTCGTGCATGTGCTAAACCAATAAAGTGCAAAAATTGTGCATACACTTAGAGCCTTAGTAAGACGTCGGGACACTGTTGCGGAATCGGGACCGACCTCTGGTCGAAGGTCCTGACCGCAGCATTACAATGCGACCACAAATGATGCGGTCGCATACTGCTATTTCTCTATTGAAATAGAGAAATGGGAGAACCTGTTAATCCTTGCACCGTGTGGCAGGCTCCTTGAGGTGCCTGCCACACAGTGCAGGGATCAACAGGGCCCCCCCCGGACCTCAGCTGGAGTCCGCAGAAAGAAGGGGGCCCGGCTAGTGGCCACCAAGGTCTCTTTCTTTCCGACAGGCTTTCTGTGTTGGAAAGCCCGACATGGACAGCCTGTATGAAACCGACATCTTAATCCCTACTGCAGAAACGCCGTCCATAGGGATTACGGTCAGGCCTCCGACTGGCCAACAGGATCCTTGAGCCCATCAGAATCCAGCCGGAATGACCGGCTGGTTTCACTGTTGACTACCTGCATCATATTGCGACGGTTGAAACTGAAACCTGCAAAGAGACTCTGAGGCTTTCGGAGTCTCATCATAATGAGATCCTTAGTCTCAATCATATTCTACGAAGGAACCTGAGGCTAGCCAGCGAGCATAAACCCAGTCTGACAGGGGCCCCCAGATTTTATTCCATTTCAGCCTGAGCTTCATTCCTTTGTGCTCATAAAGTGCAGATTTCAAGTTAAAGATAAACTAAAAAACGCCCTTGCCGTTGCTTAAATGAAGGGGAACTGAAGCATAATTTTGTGGGGTCAGAACAAGATTGGTTCCGAGGATTTCCCCCAGAAATTTGGAAAACTCAGATCTGAATACATCCATCTAAGGGCATGTACAAAACATGCAAATCAAATCTGCTTCCAAAGCTCGACACCGTAGACAGTGTACAACCTCCGTACCCCCCACTTGGCAATCTTCGATGGATCGAAGTATAAATCAAAGACTGTTTTGTATTGCTGTGCCTGCAGGCCCAAAGAGTGGAGTAAAGTGCGTGTTAGTTCCAGGGACTTATAAAAACTGAGATCCCTGGAGTCAAGTTTCTGCTGCCATTTAATATTATGTTTCTCCAAATTCTCCAGAACGTGGGATACCAAGGTTGCATACAGCTGGCTAATCATACAGTCATCATTGCCTAATAGCAGATCTAGCATAGGTGCCCTGGAAAATCCAGCAATGCCCACAGCTTCCCTGTGCAGAAAGTCACAAACTTGCAAATATTTGAAGAAATCCTTAGGACTGATGTTTCCTTCCTAGGACCGATGGCCCGGAGCTCCTCAAATTATGCCAGATGAGGTCCTAGAAAACAATCCCCCAATTTCACAATCCTGTGCCTCTCCCACCTTAGCAAACAGGAATCATCGAATATCCCGGGGAGATGCAAATTGCTCTGTATGGGTGTGTGTGTAACAATTAAGCCTGCCTAGCCCAACCTTTTTCCGCCAATCAACCCAGTTCTGAAAAGCTGCAATTATAGTCTTCAACCACATTATTTTATAATAACTAGGTGCAAAGATTTTTAACACACAACCCTTGGCATCCTCTCCAGTTAAAAGCTCATAAATAAACGGCACATACTCTCCGGATCCTTGTACCCCACCGTAGCTTTCTACAAGAGGACACACGTATTATAAGGCGGCGGCTAGTTAATACAGCTTGAGGTTAGTACAGCGTGAGGTTAGGGAGGGGCCAACCCGGCCCACCACGTACCGGCTGAGGTTAGAGATAGCCCCCTCTCTCCCTGGGTAGGGACAGATACCTGCTCGGCCTCCTTATTTTACCATAAGACCAGATAAATCTGGAGATCATGACATCCATTATTTTAAACCAGGAGTTTTCAAACCTCAGCGGGATTGTATGAAAAAGATACAAAACATTCGGCAAGAAAAACATTTTAACAATGTTACACTGACCCACAATCTATAGGTGCAAATTGTCTCATCTAGAAAAATCCCATTTAGCTTTCCCATTGATTGGGGTAAAACTGATCTTAACTATCTGATCCGGTTTTGCGCTGATATGGACCCCTAAGTAAACTGCCTGCTCAACCACCTGTGGAGTATGAGTAACGATTTGGCTGTTCACCACAAGTTCCTTTTTATTACAGTTCAGCGAGTAGTCCGCCAGCTTGCCTCCTCCTCAATTATGCGCAGTGCTGCATCCAGATTTGCAGTTTTCACTGCGATATCGTCTGGATAGGCTAAGATTTCTGTCTCCAATCCCTGTTGCCTAACTGGCGAAATGGCTGGATTAGGTTCAAGCGTACAAATAAATTGGTTAATATAGAGTGCAAAAAGAAGGGGGAACAAGGACATCCTTGCCTGGTTCCCCTCTCAATATGGATTGGCCCAGATTGACTCCCTGTAATTTGCAACCGGCCACTGGGCTGTGACATATTGCCTGGACTGCCTTAATGAAACATCTGCCTAGACCGAACGAGCCCATGACTTTCCAAAGATAGTCACAGACAACCCTGTCAAATGCTATTTCAGCATCCAACAGGGCCACAGCCATGGGCTTGTTCGCTACATATGTTAAATCAAAGGGCGTAATCACCCTTTGAATATGGTAGGTGGTTCCCCTCCCAGGGATGAAACCATGCTGTTTTGTAGAAAC
Organism: Triturus cristatus; assembly: GCF_964204655.1. Taxonomy (NCBI): domain Eukaryota; kingdom Metazoa; phylum Chordata; class Amphibia; order Caudata; family Salamandridae; genus Triturus; species Triturus cristatus. The sequence goes on along the minus strand of NC_140593.1, from coordinate 450,418,071 downwards.
CAATTTAGAAATAAGACGGCTTAGATATAGCTTTGCATCGCAACCTATTAGCGTTATTGGCCTATAAGAGTCCGCATCACAAGGAACCTTCCCTTTCTTTAAAAAGATGATAATATTCACAGTAGCATAATCATAGTAAAGTTTGAATGTGCACAAGCGTTTTGATATGGGATTGAAAAGTTGTCGTGTGCCTCGGAGGTATCACTCTCTGAGCCTAGGAGTGTTGCTAAATATGAGAAGTTGGCCTGGCATATGCTGGTCACTAGTTATAGTGGCCACCTTGCACCAGTCCAATTCGACTCTTATGGTAGATAGGTTTAAGACAACCTTTTAAAGAAAGCTATCCTAGTGGTAGCTGTGGAGAGCAGCCTTCAGGCTAAGTCTCAGAGGAATGTAAAGCAGCTTGTTTTACCTTATAATCTCTTGAATTACCAAATGAAAGGACACCACACAGGTATATATATCAAATATATATGCATTTATTACTAGACACACTCTACTAATCTCTTTATGGGATTAGAAGCCAGGTACACATTCAAATGTCAACGTTTCACAATAAATTAAGCACAAATATGGCTGGAGCCCTAGGGGTGTACCAGACCATATACTAAATAAATGGTATAAGAATGTCGACTTGCAAAATGACAAGGCCTAGGGCCTGGGGAATCGCTGGGGCTTCACTGCTGCAGTGTTAGCAGGTAAGTAACAGGCCCACGGGAGACGTATGCAGTGTGTGAACACAGCCGCTGGTTCCCTATTGATTATAATGGTGCAAGTCGCGGTTTGATTTTTAAAGTTCTAGGGTACTTCGAGGAAGTCTACAAGCAAGCCACTTACAAGGTAAGTACTTCGAGGGCCAACACACACTAGGGCACCGGAGTGCACGAGTTACCTCACCCAGGGAAGCCGGGTGCATAGGTGTCTTTTGGTGTTGGGTTGCGTCGCTGTTTTCTATGGAGATCAGAAAAGACTTGCTGCTTGCGTCGACTGAAGAAGTGTCCGGTGGAATCCAAGCTTGGATTCAAGATGGCGAAGACCTGAAAATTGAAGGGACAGTGTTCAAAGTCACTTGCCAGTGACCGGTGGCCAGGAAAATGGAGAGCTCGACGATGACCAGCAGCTGTATTCGGAGTGTCCCACAACATCTGCGCCTGATTTTTTTGTTTGAATATCTTTTATGAATACATTTTTCTGTATAATTTCCTGATACATCATGTCTGTATTTGGTATTTATTTATTATGCATGATTAATTAAAACCGTTGCATATACAACAATAAAATTCCGCTCGTTCCATAATAAAATCACTATATACAAAAACTTATTTCTCACAGACAATACAATTGTTGAGACAATCCAGGTTTTTTAGTCTCTTTGCGGTAATGTCAAGGAATTTAATCAGTCTACAATTAAGCTGTACCCGATCTGGGTTAAAACACAACATTAATGCTTGTCTGCATGATCTGACACCATATTGTATGAAGACGGGTTTTAAAAGGGTACACCTGATGTCTTTTAATTTCTTGCAAATACATATAATATGGATTGCATCTTCTGTACCATTACTGCATAGCCGGCATTGCTCGTTTTCGTCTTTTCTCTCCCAGGGAGGCAGGAATTGATTGAAGGGGTCTGCCCCCAGTCTTAATCTGAGGAATTTTTCCTTTATAATAATTTTCAAGCCCACTTTCAGGTAGGGTTGAGGTGTTAATTTATTGTAGGTGTGTAAGACCATCCAGCCATGGGATCTGTTAGCTAGGGTTTTTTTATCCTCTATTGCAGATAGAGTTCGGGTTACCTTTGTGACTGATTTTTTAAAAACTTGATGGTTATTCTGAATTTCCCACAGTTCTGATAACCCCAGCTGTTTGATCGCTTCTTGAAAGTATTAGTTTGCCGGTGTTTTTCTTGGGGAGGAAAGATCTGTCCAGAGTAGCTCATTCAGGGTACCCTTGTCATCGTGTTTAATTTTATGCAAGCATTTCACATAGGCTCCCATACGTTCTAAATACTGTTTTTGAAGTCCGAATTCTAGTCGAATTTGGGCAGGGGAGGCCGTTCTAGGGAGGTGGAAAATTGCGCAATATGGTTTAGATATTATGTTATCAAGAGTTGCGGCATCTTTTCCCTTCAGCGCTTCACTCCCATAGAATATGGTTGGCTGAAATTTTGCTTGCATAATCCTAAGCAAGGGATCGAGTGACATATCCGGCAAGAGCTTTTTAAGGGGTTTAATTGTTAAATATGTTGTTACCCCCTTTCTCCGCACGGCTTCTAATTGTGGTTTTCCTGAGTTATTTTGATCCAGTATGACCCCTAAGTATTTATAGCTGGTGCCTTGATCCAGGCGATGACCTTCTAGGAACCAGTTAAGGTCTTTTCTCTTGTGGTAATTGACCGCCATGGTTTTTGTTTTGTTATAGTTTATTTTTAAGGAGTTTTCTTTTGTAAATTTTAAGGTGGCATTCAGTAGGTGTTGAAGGCCAACAGGGGTCCTGCTCATCAAAACCAAGTCGTCCGCGTATAACAGGCAAGGTAGAGGAACGTTTCCTAGTTTGGGTGCGTGGCCTGCGCTACTGCTCAGTATCTCTGGTAGGTCTGCAAGAAACAAGTTGAATAGCATGGGCGCTAAGACGCATCCTTGTTTGAGTCCTTTTGAGGTGGGAATTCTTCTTGATGTTTTACCACCGTTTGCAAGTTTTATCTTAACCCATGTGTTAGTGTGCAGATTCCTTATTTGGGAAAGTAGATTGGGAGGAATGCCCTGGTTGTTGAGTTTTTGCCAAAGCTTGGTACGATCAACGTGGTCGAAGGCTGCTGTAAAATCTATAAAACATAGAAAAAGCGGGTATTTTCCCTGTTTGGCAGCGTCCATGAGCAGGGTCAGTGCCATTATGTTGGTTATAGTTCCTTGCCTTTTTCGGAAACCAGTTTGGGTCATAGGTATTACCTTATTTTCTTCAGCCCAGGTAGATATATCTTTTAGGAGGAGCCCTGCAAAATATTTGGCCTCTGTATCAATCAGGGTTATTAGGCGATAATTTTTTGGTTCAGCCCTAGCCCCTTGTTTGTAGATTGGGCTTATTATTGAGCCTCTCCATGAATCTGGAATTGTGGAATTTATAACTGCATATTGAAAGATGGGCTCCAGTGCTTTGCTCCAGAAAACCGGATCACTTTTGAACAGTATTGGAGGTATCCCGTTAGGGCCCGGGGCACCTGATGGTCGGCCCTTTGCTATTTGGGTCATTATCAGTTTGGTGGCTTGGGCCGTATTCTCTCCATTTGTGGGCAGTTCTGCTAAGGGTTCTTTAGGATGCTCTTTGTATTGGTCTGGAGCTATTCTCATATAATTATCAGGTGGTGCTGGTTGATTTTTGACCTTGTTGCTACTCTCGAAAATTTGATGTTTGGGGCGGCTTATTGGTTCGTCGTTATTGTTGAAGTGGTTGAAAAGAAAGTTTGTCCAGGCCTCTTCGGAAATGTTAGAATTAATTCCGCAATGCTGTGGTTGCTGCAATTTGTTTATTGATTGCCAAAATTTAGCGCTGTTTTTTTGTTTGGCATCGTAAATCAGTTTGACCCAGAAATCATTGTTCTTTATTGTTTTTCTTAGCCAGCTTCTCTTTTTTAGGAGGGCTTTAGTATCACGTAGAGAGTTTCGCAGGTTTTGGTTACCAGGTTGTCTCCGTATCTGTCGAAGTGTGTGATTTATTGTTGTTTTCAATTTTTTTGAGTCAGGACTAATATTTTTCAAATTTGGCGGTACATTTGAGTATTTTTTTGAGCTTTTATTTACAAGAAGTCTTTTTCTGAGAGAGACAATGAAGGTCTCCCATATTTCCAATGGGTGAACAAGATTGACTTGTGCTTCCTTCAGCGCGTCTTTAGCCTGTGCTGATACATTTTCTATGTTTGTTGAGTTGCACCTAATACGATGAAGGTTTAATGTTCCCACAGGGACAATGGCTGTTTCAGCCTCCTGATGTACTATAGCTGTGGAGTGAAGTACCATCTCTTGCGGCATATGATCGCTGTGGGTACTACTGCCTATTCGAAACGATGCAATTTTGTTGAACATAGTTAATGTAGTAAAGGTATAATCAATCGTCGTTGATGCTTTAGGTGAGTGGTACGTTGGTGCTGGGGGGTTGTCTTCTTTGAGGCGACCATTGATTGCCCTCAGGTTGAGATGTTCAAGTTCTGACAGAAGGAGTATTGAGCTCTTTGTTGATTTATTTACCAAAGGGATGCCTTGGTTTGGGACTCCCCAGATGCCAGTCAGGTCAAGGCAGAGGTCGTCTTCCTGTGTTGTCCCTAGGAGGTGCATATTAAAGTCTCGTGCCAGGATGACTTTGTCGGTGTTTTCCTCTTCCATTATTCTTGATATTTCTTTAACCACTTCCTTTGATGCTTGTATTTTGTTTTTCGGGTGGAGGTAAATATTTATCAATATTATCTTTTGGGTTTTCTGGTCAAGAGACATTTTAATTACTGTGGCTAGTATGCAACTTGGGGAAGTAATTTGGATTGTTAACTGGTGCATCTCACCGAGTTTAAGTATAGAGGAGAGAAGGAGTAGGCCGCCCGATCGGCGTCCAAATTTGGTATTCTTTATTGCTGGTTTGTAAAATGAGATGTATCCCGGGAGGTCAAAAGGTGTGTCCTCCCAGGTCTCCTGAAGCAAGATAATATCAAACGTTTTGAGGTAATTCAAAAATTCTGGATCACTTTGCTTGGAATTTAGGCCATTAATGTTCCAGGTGATTATTTTAATTTCATAAGGGCCCTTGTAGGTGGGAAGTGTAGGCAATGTCTTTTGTCAGTTTGAATTTGTTAGTAGAATGGTCCGGTGCAAGCCTTGCCTTTCATTCGTGACCGCAGAAACCTTTGGGGCGAGTTGGTTGACTATTGGAGTGCAACTTCTAGCGCCTCTTAGGATTGACGTCGTTGTGCGGCATGGACTGTTTAAATTTAGGAATGGGGTTGGGTATTGTGGTTTGGGGACTGTTGTTAATGCAACCCCCCAGTGTTGAAATATTGTAATTTCGTTACTAATTCTAGATGCTATCTCCGATGTTTTCCAGGTTGTTTTGGAGGCTTCCGTGTTTGTTGAGTTGTAATTTGATAAGAATTCAACAGACAGTAGGTCAGAGCTATGGATCGTCGTTAGGGATGGAATAGCTTGCAGCAGGCGTAGTATATTCCCTCTGTTTGGGATGTCCATCCGGCCTTGCGACTTATATTTGGGGATGAAAATAATCGTTTCGGAGGCCTCTGCTTCGTTGGAGTCGTCAATTTGATGTTTGTTAAGGGAGGCCGCGCGTCTGTCCTGGGGTGGAGAGAAACTGTCTTGTGCAGGGTTACCCGGTCTGCTTTTTTCATTTTCTTTTAAAGATTTGTTTTGGGGGTACAACCCTTTGTCTTCTAAGCCTCCGGGTAGGGATGAGTTTTGGGTTTTCGAAGATTCGTAATTTTGAGTTCTTGCCATCGACTCTTGGTCTTGGGAGCACTCATTTACTTTATTTGGTATTTGGACCTTTATTTGCTTGATTGAAGGTTCCTTGTTGTCATAAGACTCCGGGTTATAGGCATTAGAGATCTTTCCAGTGTGGAGCATTCGTTGATCTTGTCGTTGTCTATTATGCTTGCCCCTGGGTGGTTTGTATAGGAGCAAGTTTGTATATCGTTTTGCGACATTTTTCCAGTTAAAGTAGGATTACTTGTGGTGGTTTCGTCTGGGTGGATCGTAATTAATTTTTGATTAGATGTTGTTTTTGATTTCGTTACTCCAGGATCTTTTGACAGCCAGGTAAGCAGAGGTTGGGCAGGAGGCGCGTTCCTCTTTTTTCTCCCCTTCCTTTTGTTTTTGCGACCAATGTTTTTTCCTGTGTTTTCCTTGCTTGGGGACAGTTCGTTTGTTGGCGCTATCCCTAAAGGGGAGACTTCAAGGGGTTGCAATTCCCTGCACTCCTCTATTTCGTTCTGCTTAGTTGGTGATAGGCTCTCAGTTGGAGATAAACTCTCCAGATGTTGTGATGTTGTATTTGTTTTCTCCTTTGCGAGTAAGGCTGGACTTCCTCTAGCTTGGGATGCGACGACAGCTATAGACAGTATGTCACTGAGAAGTGACGGTAGCATGGAGAGTTTGTCTATGATTGGGGCACAGGAACAGTCTTGACGAAAGAGTTTATCGTTGAGTGCTGCTTCCTGTCCTCTTCTGATTAACCCATTTAGGTCGGCCAGCTTTGTGTCAATATCAGATGTGAATTCTGCTAGGGTTTGAAGAACTGACAGCTGTAGGTCCATTTTATGCGACTGGTAGTTTAAGGCTTCTGTTGAGTATTGCATAGTGCAGAGAATTGTTTCCCAGAGTACATCATTAGGTTGTTTACAGTTATCGCTGGCTTTTGCCTTTGTTCTGGTTGTATTATTTTGGGGCTTGTTGTTATATGAGGCTACTAGTTCCTCCCATTCTTGGGAGGCTAAAAAGGACATATCACAGTCCGAGTTATGGGTGGTCGCCGGATTGGTCCTCGATAAGGGTTTTATGGCTCTTTCACATTCCTCTTTCTCTGGGAGTGTTGTATCTTTTTGGAGCCAGTCTCTATTAGTTTGCGTATGTCTCTGCCATAAAATTGAGTCATTTCCATCTGGTCGTACTTCACGTACTTGAGCAGCCGGTCGTTGTGGTTGATTGTTGGGAAATTGCAGTTGGGTAGTCCCTAAAGGGCGAAAGTCATCAGTTGTTTGATTTTTGCATTCTTTGATTATTGAGCTGTCTAAAGGGGGGGGGGGCTAGCAGGTGAGAAAAGAGATTGTTCCGAAGTTTGGTTGAGTCGATACTCAAGGACCTGTTCGTTTGCCTGATTGATGCTTGTGTCGGCATTTGGCAGTTGTGATGGTAAGTTGCGTGTAGGTATAGACTCCGGGGAGTGAGGGTCCTTTGGTTTAGTGGGGAGCTCATAAGGTCTGGTTATTGCTGTATTTATTAGAGGATCTTGCTTTAGCGTTGATAATAAGATTTGTTTTCCGTTTATTGGTTGCAATAGGGAACAGTGAGATTGTATTTGCTTTTGGTTTTTATCGATTTTAGTGGCGAGGACCGCTATTTCCGCGTTACCGGGTGGAGTGCGGACTTCTGTTGCTTCTACTAGACCTGAGTTTGAGTCTTTTGCCCTTTCTAAATTATCAAGGTTTACTAGATCACGTTCTTTTGTAGGCAATGCGTTATATAAGTGCCTGTTATCTGATTCGTTTTGTTCAGGTTCTGTTTGTAGTTTTGAGTTGATGTTTTGTGAGTCCGTTGAGTGGATTTGTACCACTGTTTGCTTTGGGTTTAATTTTATTTCGACTTCAGAAGTAGAATTTGGTTTAAAGTTACTTGGGTGTAAGGGTGTTTGCAAGCCTTTAATGTCACTTGTCTTAGAGAATATTATGGATGCTGGATCTTTCAGAAACGCAAACTTGGTGAAGATCTTGGGTTGGAAAGAATACAAGTTCTTTTGTTTGGGGGAGTCCTCTATGTTTATTAAGCTCTTGTTTCCAGGGTTTAGGCGTAGGCCAACCATATGGGAGGACGGGTAAGTAGTTGCTGTATTTAGCTTTAGCGTTTCGTTTAGCGATGGCGTAGCTAACTTTGAATAGGTTTTGGGGGGGGTTTGACCTGGATTCCAGTTGGCTATCTGATCTTCCGGTAAAGTTGTTATATCGCTTGGATTTAAATGTAGTATAGAGTTTCTGGTGGTCTCTAGCTTTGCGTTTTTTGCTTTCTGGATGTGCGATTCGTCATTGACAAAAACCTCAGGGCAACATTCGTAATTTCCATTGTCTAGCGTTTTTTTCCTTTTTGTTGTTTTTTTTGCTTTTTGTGCTGGTTTGGTGCTAGGTAAGTCTTTTCTTGTCCTACCGGATCTCATGTTTATCCCTGTTGTGGGCTTTTGGATTAAAATCCGATGAGCACTATATTAGCTGGGGAGCGGGCTGTGTTAATCTTGGCCAATTGATCCTGGCCTTAGTTTAGCTTGTTTGCATGCCAATTTTCTAGCGTCCAGTAAAGTCAGCGCCCAAGGTCTACGCTTAGCCGTGGCCCAGGCCCTCCTCATGTCTATTGTCTAGCATCAACAAGCATCACTTTCCATATAACATTATTTGGTCTCTGACTCTGTAAAGAGCCGCCAGCGTACATATCTTTCGCATAACCTTGGTGTCGCCGTTAACCATTGTGTATGGATGCTTGTCCAGCTGCCAATTATCCTGGGCGTTAACTGCCCGCACATTCTATCATCTCCAATCGAATGCAAGGCTGGGAATGTTCAGTTTGTCCATTACCAGCAATATTCTAGAGTGCGACAGAATTCAGGTCATCTGAACAATATTTTCAATACTCAACAATAAAACCAAAACAAACAAGAGATGTCAGTGTGCTAAGGGAATACACCTTCAGTGTCTGATGTGTTCGCCATCTTTGAGCGGCCGTGTCTCAATTGGTGTGTCATTAGTGAACATGCGGAGCCCCTACTATTGCTGTGGCGGGTGTGTAGCCGTCTACTAACATTTAACATGCTTAAGGAATGTAAGGTTTCGGTTTGCTCCAGTCAGTCTGGGCGAAATAACCCACAGTCGTGACTCCTTCTCTACTATCTAGCACCGGATCAAGTATTAGGCCCCACCTGTTATGTGGGCAACGGCTGTTGTGAGGTACCGGGGCATACCAACTGCTTAAGCATGTCATCCCAAGTCTGTGCAATGGGATGCTTTCTCAACCCTGCCGCCTCCTCTCTGTGTAGGGTGGTGCTCTCCGCCTGTGCCCATACTTCTAAGGACTTCTGCCAGTGTGAGATCTCTGGCGGGTCCTTGTGTTTCCATCGTTTGGTTATAAGACGCTTCGCCGTTATGAGTCCCCGGTCTCTAAATCGGAAGCTCGCTCTATGCTGTTTGTTTCTTTTATAGAACCCCAGGATGCAGACCTCCCAGGTGTCGTGTACAACATCTGTGCCTGATGGCGGTGTCGGCAACCGGATTGGAGCCAACAAGCCTTGGCAACTGCAAGTCTCGTGTAGACTGAAGAAAGTCGATGGTGCAGACCAGCAAGGTCTGAGGGACTAACCCAGCGAGGGTAAGTGAGGGCAGGCCTGGAGCAACCAGGGGAGCCCTTTGAGTCGATAGGAAAGTCTTTGGGGGACCCACTAGCCAACGGGCAAGTGATCGCGAAGACGCCTCTTCAGGAAATGCTTCACAGGAGCCCACGGTCACTCGGGATGGGGTAGGCCTCTGATTTTCGCTGCAAAACCTGCTGGAGGCTTGGGCCACAAATGATCCAATGCACAAGTCCGTAGGACGTCGTGAAGGGTTTGCACTCGACAATAGTGCCCGGTCCCCGGGTATTGCTGTTCCTCGTCACTCGTGGGGTCCACTCGCCACAGCTTTGCTGGGGACTCACAATGGCCGTCGGGAAGTCAGGAAATCCACTTCCGGGGCAGCAGGGACTTCGAACTCCGGCGGGAGCAGGAAAGTTTGCAACCGTTGATTAAGGTGTTTGGTGCCTGCCAAGCAGGTGAGTCACTCCTTGACTCCAAGGGAGATTCTTCTGTCTTCCAAAGGTAGTGGACATCGAAGGGCCAGGATTCTTCTTTGTAGAGTGTCCTCCAGGGTTATCTGTTTTGCAATGGCAAGGTGTGCTATCTTATAGTGAAGATAGGGGAGGGACTAGCTCTATGACCACTCCTCTAGGAGGGTCAGGGGAGGGGGTGGTTACACCCACTTCCCTTTGTCCAGTTTCGCGCCAGAGCAGGGACAGGTAGCCCTTGAACCGGTTTGAGCTGGCATATGCACAGAGGAGCCAACTGCTCCCCCAGTGCAGGACTTCAAAGCACTCTAGGAGTGCACCCACCCAGCCCCAATACACTAAATCCTGTTTGGAAGGTGGTGACACCTCCCTGTGACAGGATGCCTTTTGTTGGGCTTCCTTCACTGCGAGATTTTGTGATGCCAGGGCTCTATAGGATTTCTATTGTTTTACATGTCGTCCCCTCTAGAAGGGTGAGCTCATGCTCCCACATCATGGACTGATGTGGGGGTAAGATTCCAGGTTGTTTGACACCTAACACACAATGTTTTGATGCAGTCATTCCAAAGTTAGCATTTTAATGCACTTAAGAGTATATGGTTTAACCGCATCCAAAAACAGCCATAGAGAATAGACTCTGGCAGCTGCAGAGGGGCCCTGCTCAGGCAGAGGCACCCCCTCACATTGTAAACCAAGCACCCTGCCCTCAGGATTGATAGGGCCTGCCATAGGGGTGGCTGATAGGTTTATATGTGTGTGTATGGTGAGACATAGAAACCTATATCTCAGTGAGGAGTGCTAACACTACCTCACACAGGCTGCAGTAGCAGGTCTGTGGTGTCAGATTGAGAATGCTTCCCAGGGGTGGCATAAGACATGCTTCAGCCCCTGGTAGGCCTGTGAAGTACCTATGCCCTAGGTACCTAAGGTACCATATACTAGGGGCTCATAAGGTACCACAGTATCCAATCACTAGTGCATCTAATATGCACACCAAGTCGTTTAGAGAGAACAGAGAGACTGGGGCCCTGATTAGCAGGGACCCAGCCTGACTACAGTCAAACCGTGTGATGAAAGTTGAGGTTATTCTTTATTCCTTTCATAAAGATGAATTCAATTCCATTTGAACGGTAAGGAACAACATCCTGATGCGATTATCGGTTTGCATAACACGGTTTGACTCACCTTTTTGATTGAACTTTTCAACCAACTGAATTTCGCTCATGCGATTCACACTCCGTAGCGCCCAGAGGGACGTTATCTAATGGCAGATAACGCATGAAAGCAATATTCACAGTAGACCATGAGTCAGTGAGCTTTTGACCTTTCTTCACCTGGAGAAAGAGCTCATGCATATCAGAAAATAGCACCATAACAAATACCTTATACAATTCTATAGGAATTTAGTCAGTCGACACTGCTTTCCCAGAGGAGAGTCCTTGGAGAGCTGCCTGTATTTCAACTGATGAAAAATCCGCCCCCAGAAAGTCTTGGTCTTCTTGCGTAACTTTATCCGAAACCACCAGATTAAAAATTGCTCCACGTTTTCTTCCCCTGCGGGGGACTGGGCTTGATATAACTTGCCATAATACCCACAAAAGACTTCCCGTATATCTTCGGGATCCAAAACTAAGTCACCTGGTAATTTTGTATTTCATTAATAGAGCCTGCTGCCACTTTTTGCTGATTCTGAATTGCAAGGATGTGCCCAACACGTTTGTTATATCATTAACATTCCTGTCTTCTGGCAAGGTATTTCTCTGCTGACCTTTTGGCTGTGATTTCCTTGAGTCCCGCCTTGGCTATAGCTATCTGGTGTTGGGCAAAAGAGGGGTCCACCCCAGCGGTTACTGCCGCAACCAGCTGAACTTCGGCTTTACTGAGTTCTTGATATAATTTTTAGATAAGTGATTGACTCAGCTTCTGGTGATTTAGGCTAAACCTGAGAGTTTCTCCCCCAACTCCTGCTTTGAAAGCGTCTCAGACCACCCCAGCTGAGGCGCTTCCTCTATTTAAGTTAAGAAACTCAGGAATCCATTCATTCATAAGTTCTATATAAGGTGGGTCGGCTAGGAGATCTCTCTCAAAGGACCAACACTGAGTGCTCCTTGTAAACCCTTTGAGAGCTAATTCAAATATGAGAGGGTTATGATCGGACATCAATCTAGGGAATAGCTCTATTTGGCACCCCTTTAATAAATCTGGTGTTAGTTACATAAACATAATTGAGCCGAGCTAGAGAGCCTTTGGGAGCCAAATAGTAATTATAGCTAGGATCTGAAGCTTTTAGTTTGGTCCAGACATTGACCAGAACTACCTCTCTCTCAAGACTCGAGGGCTCTAAATACACATGGTTTATGCCCAGAATAGATGCCCTTTGTACCCCCAGAAGTGCTACCAGATCCATTGAAATTGGGATCACCATAGAGCATGTAATATACAAGCCAACGCGCTAGCTCTGCTGAGATAAAATTGAAAATGCCTGGGTCATCCAAAATTGGGCCATACAATGAGCATAAGGTGAGGAATCCTGTTCCATACCGGAATTCTTTAATTGCCCACCTACCATGTTTGTCTGCAAAATTACAGCCAAAACACATGTCTTACTCCTAGCAAGAACAGCAACCCCTCTAGGCTTCATATCCTGCGTAGTACACATTATTAAATGTAAGTCTAAGGTTTCCAGCAGATTCCTACTAGCCATGAAAATATGAGTTTCTTGAAGGCAATAAATATACGCCTTCAGAACTTTCAGATTCTCGGCTGCCCTCCTTCTTTTAGCCCGTCATTCAAGCCACATATGTTAACAGTAGCTATATGTAGGTTAGCCTTGATGGAAATACCTGCAATAACCCACTCCACTGAGACCCGCCACTGTCATACCCATAGTGATTTCTGGTGGGCCTGGTTTAATTGCACAAGTGTTCATAAAAGCCATCTCACATCCGTTGTCTCTCCCTGAAGATTCCCTGCTGGTACGCACCCACCTCCTCCTTCCATTCTTTGAATCCAAACCCTCAGCTCCTCCCCTATGCCTGTCCCTCCCATCTACCACACGCCCCCTCCTCTGTCCAACACCCCCACAAACCCCACGCCTCCCCCAACCAACAGCTTGTGGCCTGGGTGATGGCTTCTGTGTGCACCCCCTGCCAGCTGTCTATCTTCTGTGCAAAAACCCTTGAATATCAAGCAAAACATGAGTGAAGAAGATAAGGATGGCAAGTGACCCCGCCCAAAAAAGAAAGGATAAAAGAAAAAAAAACTATTTGCAAGCATTTCAAAACCATTACCAACAAGCCTACCGTTGCCACACATTTTTAGCCCCCATCCACATTACAGACCTCTAAAGCATATACCATCTAAGGCTTAACCTCATGTCTGTAACATCATGTATTGTTCACCTAATCTATAAGGAGGAAAGAAACACCCTCCTCTGTTCACTGTACCCTCACCCAACCACCATTTGACCATGGAGCACAGTCCACGCCCGTTAGGGCTTCTTCAACGAAGTGGGGCGAGCCCATTCAAGTACTCCTTAGCCTGTATCTCAGAGGTGAAGGTTCTAATCTTGCCCTTAACAATGTTTTTTTAAGCGGGCTGGGGCTAATAAAAAAGCTTCCATACTAGACTCTTGGAATGACATGATCATTTGCCTTAAACGGCACCTGCGCTCTACAGTGGTGTGGAAAAAATCGGGACACACACAAAACGACATGTCATTATAACACCTCTGGTAATCTGGGCGTGCATTCTCAGAAATAGCCTGCCTGAGTACAAATTTTCCAAAATAAGACAGGACTGCCCTAGGTAGAGTTTCCAATGATCTATCCGAGCGCCCCTGCTTTCTGATCATTAATGGGAATCTATGGACCCTCTGGACCTCAGTCTCCCAGTTCCAGGCCGAAAGCTCCGAGAAGCTACTTTTCAGGAGATCTAACATATATGCTCTAATATCATTCCCTTCAACCCCCTCTTTTATCCCTAGAAATCTTAAGTTAATCCGCCTTTGATGGTTTTCAAAGTCTTCTATTTTCCACATGATGTCTGTTAACTGTGACTACTGGGATTCTACCTGCCCCTTCAGGAGCCCCATAACAGCTTCAACTGTTGTACATTTCTCTTCAATGACGTTAAGCTTTTCCCTGATCTCAGTGCAAGATTGTACTACTTTCTTTAAGGTGCCTTGTTGCTGTTTAGTTGCCGCCGGCCCTTCTGCTTTCAGCCCGGGTCCCCACTTGATGTTCTTTTATCGAGCCGTAGATAAGTTTCAATGAGGGCTCTCTGGCTTCATCTGTGATGTTTATATGGCTCGCGTCTTTAGGTGGCGAAAAACTCTCTTTCCCCCCTTCTTGGTACATTAATCGAGTATCTGAATAGTCCCATTTTTGTGCTGCTGTTACTTGTGGTTCTTAACCTCTCTTTGTTGCAGAGACAACAGTTCTTTCATTTGATCTCCTCTGATGCTTCCGCTGCTTAACCGTAGTCCCTAGCACCGTGGAAGAACTGTTTTCGGCAGTTTTTGTTTTGCTGGTTTGAGAAGTCCAGAATCGTAGTGCCTTGCTGCCTGTCAATGCCTTCGGAGAAGTTGCTCCTGGACTTGCCATTTGCACACACATAGATCCTATCATGGTCCATTCCTGGGGGCCCCCATTCCACTAACCTTCCAGAGGCAACAGAGCCTGTGGTTAAGGTTTGAGCTGGTGGGGCAAGTAGGTGAGCAGATGATTGTGCATTCGAAGTTAGTTCTCCCAATAGGGCCGAGTCTGAATCACTAGTACAATTGTTGTTGCTGCCAGAGGCAACAGGCCCTCTCTTTTCTTCAGGGTCACTCTACTCAAAAGCTCTGCAGTTACGAGAGGGCCAGATTCATAGGGGCAGGCAGCCGATTGAAAAAATGCTGCGGGCCTCGTGCTGCAAAGCCAGAGCGGACCAAAGGTAGTTAACTTTCTTTCAAGAACCCCCCGGCAGTCCCATTATGTTCTTAACAGGGCCAGGATTGACGCGCCTACCTGCCGCCGCCTCTGCTCTGTCGCAGGTGGTTCTGGTGTACTTTGGCACCATGCATGCAGAGAAGCCTCCAGTGGCGATTCACCCAACACACCGAAGAGCAGCCTTTCGTTTATAGGCCAAACCGGCACAACAGCGAGACACCTCTGCCTGAATGTTTAAATCTTCATAATTGTACATTTTCACTATTCCTGCTAAATCTAACCAGACTCAAATGCAAGATAATAGAGAAAATGTATTACTACGTTTTCCTCTAAATATCCATTAGGCATTCTTAAAAGTTGGTAAAAGATATAGTATGGTTCATTAAGTAGAATGTAGATTTTCCACAGTTTTAATGGGCAGAAAATCATGATTTTATTAAAGACACAGAGGCTAATATTATGCATATCTACTTGATTGCCCTCACACACAGCAGCAACAAAGAATCTTAGAATGAGTTTAGAACATTCTTATAACTCTAGAACATTAATAACATGCATAATATCTTAGAACACGCAGCCAACTTCCTTCTTTTCTTGCTGCGAAATTTTCAAGTCCCAAAACGAAAAAAACCCATAAAATATTCATGTCTGTCCACTGTCTTTTAATCAAATGTCCTCTTCTTCCTGGACTCTCCACCAAAAAATACCTTTAACTATGGCCTGAAAAAAAAATATCACAAATTAACAACTTTGATGGGTTGGGTTCAATAGGGAGGGATAATATTAGCCTCTGTGTCTTTAATAAAATCATGATTTTCTGCCCATTAAAACTAAACTGCATTTTAAGGCAAGGCACTGTAAAGTATGCTGAATAGCAATCAGGAAAAGAAGAGGAGTCTTCAAGTAAGTTTAGGCATATGTTTATTCTGTATGATGCAGCTTATCACTGGAGTACGTCTGTCTCGGTTGAAGCACGACAGCTGAATGGTTAATTCAACTGCTGAGTGCTTCAACGTAGGACAGTACCACGAGCGATGCATCCTCAAACATAAACATGTTTGAAGATGCACGTGCCAGCGGTGTAGAACACAAAGATGAAGTGCGCGTAGTACAGAATGTTAACACTGAAGTGAACAAGAAAGAAAGACTAACAATTACAGTGGAGGAAGCCCTTTACATCATCTCCCTTTTTATACAACAAAAAAGAAACCTGTGAAAATGAAAACGTTAAATTAAGACATATAATAATCCTTAAACCTTGTTGGAATTGAACAGTTGCGAGACGATCTATGTGAGCTTAAAACAGATAGTAAAATAGTATTGGAAATGGCTTGATTAGTTGATATAGATTCAGCAAGGTTGTTATAACAAATATAACTATTATTAATTGAAACTGAAGGTGTAGAACATGTGGAGGTTGGTTGATCCATAGAAGTGTGATGAATAGAGTTAGAGGAGGTATCAGAAGAAGTTCCTAAAGGAAAATGTGAACAATCATAATTGATAGAAAAGCATTGTTTCGAAGTGAGGGTTTTGTTAGCCTGTTCAGGTGATAACTTGACTAAAGCTCTCTTATTCCACCACCCTTTTTTATCTAGAAAAAGTGAACCTTTTGTGGTTTTAAGAACCTGCGTAGGCAAAGAAAATTTAGAGACACCCGTCGCAACTTTTTTGTGGTTTTTAATTAAAACCCAGTCTCTAATTTGAAAATCAATTGAAGAAGCGAAAAATGGATCAGCATGTTTCTTCTGTAGATTTTGTTGAATGGGAACATTTTTCTTTAAAATAAGTTTGTCCTGACAAGATAAACAAGAGTTATCATTTTTCTTAAGGAGTTTAATCCAAGTTGGACAAATGTTTCCATTAGGATCTCTCTTTTTGAGTAATCTGAAAGGCGAAATACCCGTAGTGGAATGTAGAGTAACAAGGTATGACCATATTATCTTTCTAAGGAAAGGTTCAACAGCAAGATTGCATGTGAGAGCTGATTGTACCCCTTCCTTAATAAATCTGTTCATTCTTTCAATGAGGCCATTAGAAGAGGGTGAGTATAGGGCAACATTGAGATGTTTGATTTCATGTGCAGTTAAAAATTCTTGCATTAGGGAAGAACAAAAGTGCGATGCATTATCGGTAACAATTTCTCTAGGTGACCCTTCACATTTAAAAACTCTAGAAAGAAAATGGATAACTGAAAGGGTATTAGGGGTATCACATAAATCAAAATCTACCCATTTAGAATGATAGTCAATGAGAGCAATAATGTATCTTTTGTCTTGCGGTAACAACTCAAAAGGACCAGCAAAGTCAATAGCGAGTTTGACCCAAGCCTCTTCAGGTAAAGGTACAGTATGTAAAGGAAGTTTGGTGGCCTTCCAGTGTTTGTCAGAAAGAAGACAGGTATTACAACAATTAATACATTGTGTTACATCTCTATCTAAAGCTGGCCACCAATTATGTTCCTTTAATTTTCTAGAGGTGGCACCAACGCTTAAATGTTCCTCATGTGCACTTTGAAATAGTCTGATGTGAAGAGATGTGGGAGGAATACATTGATCACCTCGTAAAATGACATTGTTGAGAATGAAGATCATCAGACACTTGGGCATAGGACTTTAAAGGGGCAGGAAGAGAACGTATTTTGGGCCATCCTGAACTTATCATGTTTTTAACAGCTTGGAGGGTGGAGTCATCTTTATATGCCTGAATCCAATCAGATTACAAAAGAGTGGAAGACATTAAGAAAGAATCTTCAATAGAAGCAACCACACATTTTATATCATCAAATTTAGAGTCAGACTGATTGTCTTCCAAAGGTAATCTAGAAAGGCAATCTGCCCTAATATTGCGTCCACCAGAAATATGTTGTATAGCAAAATAATATTCATGTAGTCTGGATAATATACGAACTAGTCTTGCAGATGCTTTGCCAGTGCCGTTTCCATTGAGTAAATGAAGAAGGGGTTTGTGGTCAGTAAAAAGATTAAAATGAGAACCTCAGATAAAACTTTTACATTTTTCAACGGCCCAAGAGCAAGCAAGAGCTTCTCTTTCTATTGTGCAGTAGTTCTTTTCAGCATTAGAAAGCGCTCTGGACGCGAAACCTATGGTATGTTCTTTTGAACCAAACCACTGGCAAAGTAGTGCACCTACACCATGTTGACTGGCATCAGAGATATGACATTTAACACTTAGAGTAAAAGAAGATAATGCAGGAGCTAAAGTGATGACCTTTTTGATGAGGTTGAATGAATCATTAATTTGTGGAGACCAAACAAATTTGTCATTTTTCTTTAAAAGAACACGTAAAGGTTGCACAATTTGGGAGTAACCTTGAATAAACCTCGAGTAATATTTGGTGATTCCCAAAAATGATTTCAAGGTATCTTTGTTTTTGGGAGTGGGAACTTAAAAATAGCTTGAGTTAATGAACATTTCGGTTTGATTCCAGAAGAAGAAATTGAGTGACCTAAATAGTCAACCTCTTTTTTGAAGAATTTACACTTATCTTTACCTAAAGTAATGCCAACATCTTTAAAACGGGATAGAACCTCTTTAAGGGTGTGCATATGTTAATTCTTGTTTCTTGAGAAGATCAAAACGTCATCTTGGTAAGCTTGAACTGACTTAGGGCCATATGTAGGTAACATACTATTTACCGATTCATAAATACCGAATTTTACCGATTCGGTATTTATGAATCGGTAAATAGTATGTAGGTAAACAATCGGTAATTATTACCGATTCGGTAAATATCGGTATTTATGAATGGGTATTTACCGAATCGGTAATAATGCATCCCTTCCCATTCATTCCTATGGGCCTGGAGGCCCATAGGAATGAATGGGAAGCCATTTACTATTATCGATTCGGTAAATACCGAATCGGTAATAGGGGAAGCATAATCAAGGGTGGCAGGGTGTCACATTGACACCCTGTTGCACCCCTGATTCGTGCATGTGTGCACATGTGGCGCACATACATGCCCTAAGGGCATGTATGTCTGCCACATGGCACTTTTAAAGCAGCCAAATTTAGCTTTTTGAAAGGTATTCGTTATTTAACATCAACCTGTAGTTGGTGTTAAATACCGAATCCTTACTACTGAAATTCACTCACTTGAGTGCTCCCTACATATGATTTAAGGATTCGGTAATTTACCGAATCTGTATTTTACCGATTCTGTATTTTACCGATCCCTTACCGATTCGGTAAATTACCGAATCCTTAAATCATGCCTCCTACATCTCAAATGCCTAAATACTAGTCAGTAACGGGATATTTACCGAATTTCGGCCGTTACCGACCGGTATTTAGCTACCTACATGAGGCCCTTAATGTCTTTTAATAAATAATTCATACATTTTTTTAAAAAACACTGGCCACAGGGGCTAGGCCATACGGTAACCTTAGATATTTAAACGCTCCAAAAGGAGTGATAAAAGTTGTTATATCAGTGGACTGGGGTGACAGGGGAATTTGATGATATGCACTGCAGAGGTAAAGTAGGGTGAAATAAGTGGAACCACTTATGCCTGTTAAAAGGTCTTGAATTTTGGGGATGGGATGACAATCAACAATTTTATTTTGGTTAAGTGAACGAAGGTCGGCACATAAACGGATACTGGAATCCTTTTTTCTTACAATCCCATTACTGACCCATTGTGAAGAATCAGTATGTTCAATTATTCCTTCAGAAATCATCTTTTCAAGTAATTTTCTAAGATCCTCCCTCACACTTAATGGAACGGATCTAAGCTTGTGTGTAACAGGTAATGCATCAGGCTTAAGTTTAATAAAATGTTCACATTTCTTTATTTTTCCTATACAATTACTGAAAACTTCAGGAAATTATGAGTGGTTGAAAACCCTCAATACCTGAGGAAATTGAAACCTCATTAATTTTAACAGGGTTTTCTGACCTGGGAACCAGTTTCAAACCCATCATGGTGAGATCTTGCCAACCAAATATGTTTTTTCCTTTTATAGCAACATACATTTTGGTGTTAATGCATCTACCAAGACAAGTTATATTTGAAAAGAAGAAACCCAACATATCTATATCTTTGTCTCCGTAGGCTTTAGGAATAATGTCTAGAGATTGTAAAGCAACAGAAGAAGACCAATTACGTGCAGGAGGCGGATCTATATGGTTTGATCACTCGCAGCTTATGGGAGCAAATGCCTGACATGGTTGCTTGGTTGGTGAACATAAGCCGTACCAGAGGGTGAACTTGTGGCCTAATTGCAGACCCAACACTGTGGAGGAGCTAGGAGACGTGGGAGGACCGTAAATACGGGTGATTACAAAATTACAAAAACGAAACAGGATACACAGTAGCAAAGCTGCCTGAAAAGACGTGTTTTATATAGCGCGAACGCGACCCTAATTGGGAGGAGTCAGGTGAATCTCAGGACGCGCCCGGGAGTGTGCCTGGGCCAAAACCCGGCCTGTCTTCACCCATCATTGGCTACCCCTTTTGCTATCTGGCTTAAGTTGTTCCAGCGGAAATTAACCACCTGACCACTATTCACCTTTGCGCAGGACCGTCTGGTGAGTCCGGGGTAGACAGACAGACATCGACCTGGGTCTTTAGGTCTCAGTGAAACGAACTCACTTCGGAAAAAACTGTCATCGTTTTGTCTGCATTTGGAGTGAAATACAGCTGGAGAAAGATCTGAACGTGAGGTGGCCGGCCGGAGAAACTCCCACTCGACCGAAGGCTCCGCAGCCAAGAAGGCAGGACAGGCCTCGGCGGCTTTTAAGGGGCAGGAGCCCCTGCAGATTAAAGGGAGTTTGAGCCAAATAAGCAAAAGCTGAGCATGAGGCGGTCAGCCGGAAGATCGATCATTGAACAAAGGGCTTGGTGACCAAGCGGGTCGGGGCAGGCACCCGGCGGCTGTCAAAGGGGGCAGGAGCCCCTTGTGGATTGAAGGGGATTGTTGTTCTGCCTGACTGGAATTTGAGAAGACACCAGGTGGCAGGACACGGCAAATCGGAGGTAATAACACTCGAAAAAGGGCTCCGTGACCAGGCGGGGCAGGCAGGCAGGCACCCGGCGGCTAGTAAAGGGGCACGACCCTTCGTGGTTTAAAGGGGGTTGCCCTGCTGAATTGCTTACATCAGCCTGAGCTAAGTGAGATCTCACTGCCGGTGAGGAGCCCGTACTTACCTACTGCGGGCAAAGTGCTGCTGCCTTCACACCAGGGTCACCGCTGCTGGGGTTGTGAAGGGGCCCGCCTGCCGCCACTGCCTGCCGCCTGAGGTGGACTCCATCTCCCACCATCCTTCGCGGTGCGCACGTCGCGCATCGCATCACCAAGCGCCGGGAGGCGCTGAAAAGGGGGCGAGGGCTCCTGCGTCAGGGGCCGAAAGAGGCCGGGCTGGGCCACACCCCTTAGTCCAGTCTAGGAGAGAAGGTACTGTGACATCCGACGTTGTATACGCACATGGACTGGGCCCACTAATACTGAGTCAGGATCCTAAAAAGATCAAACCTGGTGGAGCACAGGGACAAATCTGAGGAGGTCGGGTTGGTATTGTTTACTATTTGGGAACTGTGTCTTGTTTGAGTTTTTGCGCAATTTACAATGAACAAGCGAAAATCTCTTACTGGTAAGGGGGTGGTGGGAACTTTAGACGTATTTTTAACAAGGACAGAGTCAGCACTAATTCATGAAATACAGCTTACTGAGCGTAGGCTCTCATTGGAAACACAGAGTCATACAACCAGCCCTGTAGACTTTTTCCCAGTTTCAAAAAGCCCCTACAATAGTGACCTATGTACAAACTCAGCATCTCAGTCGATTTTGGAGGTCTCAGAGGACGTGGCCTTAATAGAGAACCCAGAGAGCTGCAATAAGATGCCTAGAATAAATGTGACCACTGATTGTGATAGTCTTACCCCCCCCCCCCCACCCAAAAAGGGAAAAGGACAGTTTGTAAATAAACAAAGAAAACCTGTAAAAAGCCAGGCCAATAAAAGTAAGCCCGCGGGAAAGATATCACAACAGCAATTGGATCAGGTTCCAACTACAAGTGGTCAAGAAAGTTTACATCCTGGTCATCAGTCAGATACTGGGCGGGAGGACTTTTGGTTAAAACTTGAATCGGTTGTGGGGTCTATGCTGGACCCATTAAAACATATGTTAACACAAATTGATATCAGGCTGACAGTATTGGAAAGTCTAATGAATACTAATACAGTGGCTAGCAGCCGCTGTAGTCATGTAGCCCACCCCAGTTTGAATAGAGTGACGTCGGGTAATCATCATTTAAATGAGAATGAGAGTGGTATTGTCCGACAGCAGCAGATACAGCCAGTTATGAGCACCATAAATGTCCAGATTAGCTCAGAGTTGCAGAGAGTAAGTGCATCAAACACTTCCCATGTTCAATTACAGGCAACCAATTCCAGACAAGGCACACTACCGGGTACAGGGAAAGAGAGGGGGGTAGAGGATCCAATGCAAACAGCTGACGTGGCCAGCAAGCATGCAAACATAACAGGTAACGCAATATCAGGACAAAATTGTCTATTAGAAATTAGGAACTTGCACCTCCCGCCCGAAGCAACACCATATACGGTAGTCTAAGCGAACGTCCCCCCACTTCCAACTGGAATAGTAGAACATTGGTCTACTTTGAGAAATAAGTCGCTTGATCTCCTGGGAGCAAGGACTGGGCTCACTAACATCCTATTTACTGAATTCAAAATGGCTAGAGGAATTGCCTGGGTGGGAGGGTCTGGTAAATCCTTGCCAGGAGACTGCATAGTCCTAACATTTGGTTCACCTAGCCTGATTCAAACGATATTGGAGAGAGCTGAATCCAGGTATGTCTCTACACGGGGAATAAATATTCTACCATTGGGTTTTTTCTATCAATATTTCAGGTGCCCGTTGTATCCCGTGGCGACAGAGAATTTGTCTGGGGGGGGTCAACAAAGAGGGGAAATTGACTGACTGAATGCGGGGGTGTATCAAAATATTGAGGTAGGAAGGACCATCAGGGAGGTTTCTACAACACCAGGGAGAAGCAATAAGGTGCTCGAAGTTAGTAACCAGCAAAGATCAGGGGGTGAGACAGCGAGGGGCCTAGAGTATGGTAATGAGGCATCCTCACCTCCAAACTCCGTCCCGGATATGCAGACACTAGAAACGATATGCACTGGTGACAGTAATAATTCCAGGTATCCTCAATCGCCCCAGTTATCGAATGACGACGTGCCTACCTGTGATATCATCTCCTGGAATATTGCGGGTCTGCAGTCGAAAAAGGATGATCCAGAATGGCATAAGTTCATTCAAGATAGAGACATAATAGGCTTACAGAAAACCTGGACCAATGAACCATATCATATCAGCGGTTTTAAAACCTTTAATACACCGGCAGTGAAGGGCTTAGGGGGCAGGCTTAAGGGCGGTCTGAGCCTGTACATCTCCGACAAATTGGCAATTACTATAGTTCAGGCACTCCTGAGGAGTAGTTTTTATCAGATAATAAAGGTATCTATAACCACGTACCAATGTATAATACTTGTAAATTTTTATAATAATGTGATCCCAACAGAATTAAGTCAGGTTTTAAAAAATTTAAGTGATCCCTCACGTACAAAAATTAATACACCATACCCCGGACCCCCTGCTGGCACTGAGGGAGAAATGGGGTAGAGACGGACTTGAAATAGACGACGAGGAATGGCAGGAGGCCTTGTACTCCCCTAAGGAAGTGGCCATATCGGCAAAACTGCGACTGGTGCAATTGAAACTTCTCCGCCGGGTTTATTTTTCCGAACGCCAATTGCTACATATGGGGAGGAGCGCAGACGGTAGGTGCAGGAGAAAATGTGGCCAAGAGGGTACCTTTCTACATACGATTTGGGAGTGTCCACTGATCCAAAATTATTGGGGGAAAAAGGAACATTGCCAGGCACTGGGGAGCGACAGCGCCACCAAAGGTCAGTGCCTGGAAACAGGACATGGACTGGTGTATGGCAAGGGAAAAAACGGTGTACGTGGCCCGTGGATGTCCTCAAAAATGGATATAGTTATGGACTAAATGGAATGTATACCGTGGGAATATATGTGAACCCCCACTGGCCCCCTCCCTAGAAGAACAAGCAATACTTAGCAGTCCCAGAACTGAGACAGGACAATAGTGTGAATACGCTGTTACACAACTGCTATAATTTGTGACCAACACTGTACCTTGCGGGAAGAAAATGTACGCTTGTATGCCACTGTCTTGTTATTTGTTTAATAAAAAGATTTCATTAAAAAAAAAAAAAAATGTAAGTGAGGATTTAAAAAAGAATTGTAATGCTAGTCCTGCTAATACTACGATAATAATGATGGGCGACTTTAATTGTTCAAAGTGCCCTCTGGATGATAAGAGATTATGTGGCCACTTATATGAGGAACCAACTCATTTAACTCACTTTGTCACTCCCCGGCAGGAGAATTGTTTAATGAACTTCTAGCTATAAACAACTTAGGTTTTGTGAATGAGTTTATGGAACCCCCAGTAACGATGCCATATACTTATAACGGAAGAGGTATATCTACAATCGATTATATACTAGCCTCCCATAATCATGTTCTAAGACTACTTTCCTTTGGGGTCGACCAGATTCCACTTAGTGAACACTTTCCTCTACACTTGGTTGTTGCCCTACTCATAAAGAAGGCACTTATTACAAATAAGGACAGTGAGGAAGCAGGTGAATTGGATTTACATAAGACTAATGGGTATTCACTTAAATGGTCAAAGGTGGATCCCACTGAAATCACCAGATCCCTTGTGGTTAACTGCAAATCAGCAATTGATATCTGTCTGACTGAGTCAGCACCTGCTAAAAGTATAATAACATCCTATGCTGAAATATCGAACACCCTCAAAAAATTACTATTAGCACAGCATCGTAAGAATAACAAGGAACTAGGCTGGTTCAATCCAAGATGCACTCAAGCCTATTCCAATTTAAAAGCAGAATTACATAGGCAACCTAGACTAATCGATAATGTTAGACTTGCAAATTGGAATATCGTCAGGCAATAAAGGAAAGGAAGAATACCCTGAAAAACGAAGCTTGGGAAGCCCTTCATACAACTGCAGTAATGAAGGATAGTGCAGCTTTCTGGAGGGCAGTGAAGACACCATTGTTAGTCACACACGAGGGTCCTTCAATAGCCATAGCTAAAACAGAGGAGGAATGGATAACCCACTTTGCACAGCTATACAACGGTATTGAAACTTCCTATAGTGGGTCTGACGATGATCTAGAGAATGACCACTTAAATATCAATTTAAATTTTACCTTAGATGAGGTGATCAGAGCACTTCACAGGAGTAAGACTGGTAAAGCACCTGGCCTGGATGGCATCCCTATAGATTTGTTTAAATTCAATATTGCACTGTGGGGGCCCATCATCACGCAGGTTATCAACGCAAGCTGTCAAACAAAATTGCCTGAAACATGGGGTGGGTCAATAATAGTGCCAATTTTTAAAAAAAGGAGATCGTCAGAAACCAGGCTGCTATAGACCGATCTCCTTATTAGACTCAACGGTGAAAGTGGTGGGCCGTGTGATTTAGAGCGTTTGCAGGGTTAGTCAGAAGAATATAAGATCTTAACCGACCTACAATATGGTTTTCAGAAAGGACTTGGAACCACTGAGCAGTGTTTAAATCTGGCCCTTCTTATTGGAAAGTACACGAGGGCAAAAAACAGTAGATTGTGTACATGGTCTTTGTAGACCTAGCTGCAGCTTTTGACTCGCTAAAACATGCAGGATCGTGGGAAGTTCTTGAGGACTTAAAAGTAGATCCTCAAATTATTGTCTTCTTAAGGAATCTTTATAGCAAGGCATCAGCTTGTGTACGTTTTGGAACAGGGGTGGAACGTACAGCTGACTTTCCCGTTAGAAGGGGGGTGAGGCAGGGTTGTCCTGGCCCCCTTTCTTTTTAATCTATATACTAACGGGCTAGGAGAAGCATTAGTTAAAACAACACATGACTTTCCCCATGTCACCGGCCGACCCATCCCGGTACTTCTTTATGCGGACGACGCAGTTATGTTGGCAAGAACCCAAATTGCTCTCCAAAGGGTCCTCAATGGTTTTTGTGTTTTTATAAAGGATCTAGGCCTCAGTATCAACATCTCAAAGACATATGTAATGAGATCTGGCCGTGGACCCATGCGAGTGAAGGACATCTTTGTCGAGGGGCAGAAATTGAGCTCAACTAAGAGTTTTTCATATTTGGGCATTATGTTTAATAACAACGAATCATGGGCCCAAACTATAACTGCTAAAAAACTGATGCTCATCCGGACAACGAATGCTTTGGTGAGGTTTTCTAAGAAACTGGCCAGGAAACCCCGGTGGAGCTGATACAAATCTATAACGCCTAGGGATTAATGATATTTCTATGTTCTGGTGACGAGAAAGATTAATTATCTCCTCCCTTGAGTTATTTTATCCTCAATGTAAAACTATGTTGTCATTATTTTTAATGATCATACACGGTAATTCCAAACCAACAATGAGTATACCTTTCCTTAGATTTGCGTCTAAGTATATTTATTGTTTTGTATTTCAACATCAATATATAAAGAGATTAATCTTTCAGACATATATACAAAAACATTTATAATATTTACAATCTTTACTTATAAGAAATCAGAAATCAAATGAACATATACATCAATGAAACCCTATATTTCAATTCGGATGCTTATAGGATTAATCTACTCAAGCATTCCTTTCTACTGAAGGGATTGATGATTTGGGACCTCATGAAATAGCCTCTAGAAGCAGTACGCTCTGAAATATCTGCCTTGATAAGAGATATTATACATCTTAAGGCCATACTCCATTCAGTTGATAGAGAGGCCTGATATGCATATATATATCGATATGAGCATATGTACAATATACCTCTATCTCTCTTAGTAATAGATAGAACCGGTACACAGTGGTGTTAGTGCACTATGAGGTTTATGTTTATCTCACTTAATTTTGGTTGTTTGGCCCGCCACTTCAGTGTTTCTCTTGGAATGTAATTTTTTTGCAATTGTTTGGTCATATGACCCGGTCCTATGCTCCGATGTGTATATATAGTGTAAATAATGTTATATGTTTGTATTATATTGTATATATAAAATTAGTAATACAGAAATATTGAATTTGTATCTATAGGTGAAATTTGAAGAAATTATATATACATGTGCCCTAGTCCTGATGAGGCCTTAAGAGTTTTGTGGCTGAAACGCGTCGACAACGATTTGGAAGACATTCTGTTGAATTATTGATTAGTTTGGATTCACTTCAAAAGAGTACTTTTATGAATGTAGAGATCATAATGAAAAAAAGATCTCAAAAGTTCTCGAGTAGGTTTGATCTTCATTAGAAAGGAATGCTTGAGTAGATTAATCCTATAAGCATCCGAATTGAAATATAGGGTTTCATTGATGTATATGTTCATTTGATTTCTGATTTCTTATAAGTAAAGATTGTAAATATTATAAATGTTTTTGTATACATGTCTGAAAGATTAATCTCTTTATATATTGATGTTGAAATACAAAACAATAAATATACTTAGACGCAGATCTAAGGAAAGATATACTCATTGTTGGTTTGGAATTACCGTGTATGACCATTAAAAATAATGACAACATAGTTTTACATTGAGGATAAAATAACTCAAGGGAGGAGATAATTAATCTTTCTCGTCACCAGAACATAGAAATATCATTAATCCCTAGGCGTTAGTTTTTTCTTTACACTTGTTTAAGTACCCAGATGCCAAAGGGTTATTATGGGTTCCCCCCTTTCTTTCAAAAGGTGATACAAATCTATAAGGCAAGGTGTATCAGCTCCACATTGTACTGAGCTGGGGTCTGGGGACTAGCAAATATTTCACAGCTGCAGCAAGTGGAGAATTCCTTTCTAAGATTTATATTATCCATCCCCCCGAGCACATCAAGTTTTGTATGTCACGAAGAGCTGGGCGTCCCTTTTTTATCTGACCTAATTAAAATAGAACCAATACTATTGTGGCATAGTATTTGGATTAAGGAGCAGACCCAGTTACACCAGGATATACTCGCTGATTGTCTCAAACTAGACGGAGCCTTAAAAATACCATGGATCAGTTATATTCATGATTTTATGACTAACTTAGGGCACCCTGAGTATTTTATAAACCCGAGCTCCTTACAAAAAATCTCACGGGAAACATTAAAAAGAGAGGGGCTCTGTATGTTAGAAGAGGCTAGACTCGCCAGCGAACTCATTAAGCCCACTGTTAGCCGTCATCAAATGATTTTAACGACTTTTGGAATGGAGCCATACCTGTCTTACGTAATTGTTAATTTTGACAGAATGTTATTGGCTAGATGTAGGTTAAACACATTCCATAGAATGGTGTCGTGGCCCAAGATGAATGATTGGTCGAGACAACTCCCATTGTGTTCTTGCGATAACCAATCATGCCAGACTACAATTCACACCATCCTTTTTTGTAAATTTTATTGTGAACTAAGAAAAGTTTGGCTGATCCCGCTTCTAAAATCTTACGGGCTAAGACAATGTCGTCCTGCTTTTTTACAACTTCAATTACTGGATAGTGTTCATGTAGTATGGAGACTTGCAATGTTCTTAAAGAGAGTATTCTTTTTGAGGAAAAGCTTAACTACCACTGACAAATTATAACCTCTGATCGAATGGTTTTTAACTTTTTATATAATAACATTTCACACTCTATGAAAGCATTTTGCACAACATGATAGCTGCTAGTTTGTAATCTCCATTTTTATTGAATATAAATGTGAAAATATTTTTTAATTTGTGCTTTTATGATTGTAAATTTGTAACAATCGAATAAAGTTTTATGATGATGATGACCAATTATTTTCAGACAAAGTGTCAGATATAATGGTTACAGGTGTGCCCGAACCTGCCATCATATTAAGACACTTATTACCAATTAAAAAATTCACACATGGAATCCTTAGCACGTTCAGGGTTAGATAGAACATCATTAGAATCAACGAATAAAACTACCTTATGAGGAAGATCTTGAGATATTAAATCTACTGTATTAATGTTAAAATTCTGTAAGGAGTCACCGAGAGAAGTGATATTGGAATCAGGATGATCCTGAGAGGAAACTGAACTAACTTGGACCTTCTGTTTGCTCCTACAAACAGTGTGAAAATGTCCTATTTTGTGGCAATTAATGCATTTTTTACCAAAAGCAAAACACATGGGACTATTACCAAGGTGAGACTTGGAACCATATCTATAACATACGGTGTTTGTTCTTTTAAGAACGGGCTTAGTAAATTTGTTCTTAACAGCAATAGCATAAACTGTGGTATCATTTTGAATTACATTAACAGGTGAGAAAATTTCATTTGAAATACATTTCGATGATACGACGGCTCTCTCAATACTCTTTGCCATGTCAATAACTTCGGATAAGGTGGGATCTCTGCAACTGAGGATACGCTCCTGTATCTTTTTATGAAAACAACTATAAACAAATTGGTCTCTAATATACATGTCAAGAGAAGCGCCAAAATTACAGTCAGCAGCTGAACTCCTTAGAACTGAAATGTATTCTTCAACTGTTTCATTGCAATCTTGCTTTCGCTTCATAAAGTTAAATCTTTCCAACATTACGTTAGGTTGTTCTAGAAACTTCTTATTAAGTCTTTGAATGGAGTCTGTATAAACATTCCAACCTTCACCAATTCCAGCAGGTGGGATTAATACTGGAAGATTATCAAATACTTGACATCCAGCACTACACAAATGACTGTATAATATGGCTAATTTACGTTTGGGTGAATATTACTCTGCATCTATGGCAATCAAGTAACTTTCAAAATTACGAAATCATATTTTCCATGACTCTTTTGGTTTGCCAGGAGTGGGAAGAAAATGATTCAAGTGAACATTTTGTTGATTTGAAGCCATGTTGAAATTGTTGGTGAAAATAGTAATTTAAATTCAAGAATAAATATGCAGTTGTAAATATGGAAAGTCAAAGGAAGTGTAAGTCAAATGAAGGGGAATCCAAGTGAATTGAAATAAAAAAAAAAAAAAAACAATTTTCAAGAAAGGTAATAAATCCCAAAAATACCTTTTTATTTTTAAATGTAAAGAAAGCAGGATTGAAAGCTGTGGAAGCAGGACCAATCGTGAAAACGATTTTGAAATTGACACGCTGGAGTACACAAAACTATTAAGCTGATGATCGTGTGGGAATAAACGATTGGTGTGTGAAGGATTATGCAGAAAAAATGGCTGCCGAGACGTGGAAACGTGAAGACGTCATATAAAGACTAGAAGGGGAAATACAGGTTGAAATTCAATAAGGCCACTTATGATGTATGAATCCAAGATGACCGCTTAAGTTGCGTGATATGTCATCACGCTCTGGAGGTGCGTCGATGTGTGATCACGTTTGGGGTAAACGTCAGACCCAGTGATCACGTGAAAATTGACAAAGAGCTCAAAATTGCGCTAAAAGTGAAGCGAAGGTCAAATCCGCTCCGGAAAAGCAGGAGTTGTGACAGAGAGAAGCATCTGTCAATCATCAAATCTTGCAAACGAGACGTGAAACTTCTGCCATCAAAGCAAGATTTGTCGAAGTTGCTGAACGCCAACACCACGTACAAAAATTGTGAAAAAGCCGCTCCAGTCGTCGCCAAATGTAAAGTATGCTGAATAGCAATCAGGAAAAGAAGAGGAGTCTTCAAGTAAGTTTCAGTGTAGCTTTATTCTGTATGATGCAGCTTATCACTGGAGTACGTCTGTCCCAGTTGAAGCACGACAGCTGAATGGTTAGTTCAACTGCTGGGTGCTTACACGTAGGACAGTACCACGAGCAATGCATCTTCAAACATAAACATGTTTATGTTTGAAGATGCATGTGCCAGCGGTGTAGAACACAAAGATGAAGTGCGCATAGTACAGAATGTTAACATTGAAGTGAACAAGAAAGAAAGACTAACAATTACAATGTAGGAAGCCCTTTACAGGCACAGAGGCCAATATTGTGCATGTTCAAAGCTCATCCAAAATCTTCTGTACAGAATTATCCACAGGTTTAAAGTAAATAAATGTAAACGTTTACTCGCTTAACAAATCAGCAGCCTTCATTATTGAACTCAAACATCCTCTGGCTACAAAAGCCTTACTTGCCATTGCTCCTCTAACTGAATGTGCCCCAAATACAGACACATCAATTTCTGCCATCTTCATCACCTCCTTAACCCATCCTGCCATGGTTGGCGCAGAAACTGCTCTAAAAGGCTGTCTATAAGAAATTAACAACTATGAAATCCCTTGCTCTCTTAATCCCTTTCTTCTGTCCTCATACTCTTTCAAACAACGTACCACACACAACAATTCATGCCCCTCCATTTTAGGATAGAAAATGGTCCTTGACAGTGTTTGTGCCTTTGAGCAACACAAAACACACTCCCTCCAGCTGATAGCTTCTAGCACTTACCTCCAAAGCTCTTATATCAGACACCCTCCTAAAGGACACTAAACACAAAAGGACACTAAACACAATAAAACTGTCATCTTCCATTACAACAACTTTAAGAGCATCAACGTATTCTCTCCCCATCTCTCCAACTCCTTCAATAATAAAGACACATCCCATAAAGATGCATATCTAGATTTAGGAGGAACCTCCATACGCACTCCCTTCAAATTTCTCTTAACTATTGGACGTTGCCCAACAGAATGCCCATCCACCAGAGCATGCCCTGCCGATATAGCAGACCTGCTCATATTCACCGTATTGTACGCCAACCTGTTTTAAACAATTCTGATAAATAATTTACCACCTCCACTACAGGTACTGATATGGGATCCAAAGTCCTTGCTGAACACCAACTAGACAATCTTCTCCATACCAACCTGTACGCTTTTAAAGTTTCCGGAGCCCATGATACCTTAATAAGCTCCAAAGCCTCCTCCGATAGCTTGACACATGTCATACTCTCCTGAAATCAACCATCCTATCAGATTCATCTGACCTCCTGTTATCATCTCGTGATAATTCCCTTGGGCATCCACTAGAAGCTCTGGAAAACATGGTAACAACACCAGATCGTCCACCAACAGATTCATCACTTCTGGGAACTACACCTGAGACTGCCAAAATTGAGTTATCAAAACCAACTCCTCTCTCTCCCTCCTTACTTTCATGAGCACTCTCTGAATCAGAGAGAAAGGAGGGAATGCATACATTCTCCCATTCGACCAATCCTGAAGGAAAGCGTCTATCCCCAATACTTCCGGATCCGGTCGCCAGCTGAAAAACCTCTGTATCTGGGCATTCAGCCTGTGCGCAAAAAGGATCACTTGCAATGGACCCCATCTCTTTGCTAATCTCAAAAACACTTCTTTGTGTAACCTCCAATCGCTGGCAACTCTGCCTCTACGTTGTTCTTCCCAGGTATATGTTGTGCTTTTACCATGATCTCCCTCTCTAAGCAGTAAGTCCAAAACTTTTTTGCCAATTCCGCTAACCCCTTTGAATGTGGTCCCCCCAACCTGTTGACATACTGAACTTCTGATATATTGTCTATCCTTAGCAACACACAACACTCCACTTGGTCATTTACAAAACTCTACGCAGCAAACGACCCTGCTAGTAATTCCAAACAATGTATTGCATTTCTTCCTCCTTCTCTGACCAACGTGCCCCAGTCTTTACAGATCCACATCTTGCTCCCCAACCATATAGACTTGCATCTGACTCTATCACCATCTCCGGAACCTCCCCGAAAATAGCCCGTCCGTACCAAGCCTCCATATTCAACAACCACCAATCCACCTCCAGCATTGCCTCCTTGCTCATCTCCACTTTCTGTGAATATTTTGCTCCCATTCTGAAGTGCCCTGTAATGCAGAGGTGCTGGAAAAATTGCATGGATTGACGCTGATAACAACCCCAACAATCTTGCAATCTGACGCAGAGATATTCGATCCGACTTCCTCATTCTTCTCAACTCCTTCCGAATTTTCTTCATTTTCTCCATTGGTAACCTCATTACACCCTCCAAGGTATGAATCTAAAAACCTAAAAAATTCATTTCCTGCGCTGGGATCAAGCAAGACTTCTCCCTGTTCACTGCAAACCCTAGGTCCTCTAAAGTCCTCACTGCTAACTCTGTCTTTTCTACAGCCAGTATTCTTTTTTCCACCATTATCAACACATCGTCCAAGTATACTACCAATCTGATCCCTCTCAACCTCAACCAAGTTATTGCCGGCTTCATAGCTTTTGTAAAACACCATGGTGCCAATGTCAGACTGAACGGCAAGCTCTTGAACCTCCACCTCTTCGCCTTCCACCTGAACTGAAGGCAATCCCTTTGTTTTACACATTCTAATACTGTAAGATAGTCATTGTTTAAATCCAACCTTGTTAACCAGTCCCCTATCCTTAATAAGTCTCTTAACATGTGAATTCCTTTCATCTTGAAATGATTGTAACATGCCCAACTGTTTAGTTCTTTAAAATGTATCACCGGCCTCATTCCCTTGTTGTTTTTTGCCACCCAAAAAATATTGCTTACAAAACTCTCTGGGGTTTGATCTGCCCTCTATATGGCCCCTTTCTTGAAAAGTACATCTACCTCTTGAGTTACCAAAATCTCTTGCTCCTTTGAAAAATGAAGCAATCTTGGACAACGCTTCTGCACTGTAATCCCTACAAAATCTATGTGATATCCCTGTACAGTAATTATCACCCAAGGATCCTTCGTTATTTCTTTCCATCTCAATGAAACTGGGCTAGTCTGCCGCCCAGCTGTACCAGGGTACATGGACGGTTGTTTTTTAAACTCACCTGTTCCACCTCTTGTTCTCCTCTCACTCCGCGAACCACGCATCCTTCCTCTTTGTCTTTGAAGAAAAAATCCTCCCTGATAAGCTCTACATCCATATCCATACGGTCTAAATCCTTGTGTGAATGCACCACGAGTAATCCCTTGTCCACAGCCGGGGAATCGACCTTGCATTCTCCCGGCCTCTCCAAAAACCTTATGAATATCTTTTTGCACCTTCTGTAAAGAATTGAATGCCCCAACGTATATGGACATGTCTTTTACAAACTCGTCCCCAAACAACATGCCATTGCACTCCTCCCCAAATTCCATATTAGCTAATTCCGCCAATTTTGGGTCTATTTTCATCAATAAACTTTTGCGCCTTTACACGCACAAAGCAGCGTTTGCATTACCTAGCGAACAGTTTGCTCTTTGTATCCATTGACATAATTCAAAAAAATCCACAACTGTGTTATTGGAATGCGCCTCTTCACACAAATCAAATACCTTTGTTAAAGGTCCTAGAATGTCGAAAAGTCTATCTTGTCATCCCTTCAGTCCCTTATCTAACCCTTTCATAGGGTCTCTGCCACTTTTGTTCAAAAAGGCTAGCATCTTCGTATCTAACTCCGGCGTATAGCCCACCATTGAGTGCAATGTTGGTCTTGGACATTCTGATCGTAACCTTGTATTTACCTCCTTAGGGATCTCTTTATTAATCCAATATGAGACATATTTTGCCACATGCTCTGCGGGGCTCCACTAAGGTGACAAAGTATGCTGAATTAAAAGAGGATCAAACATCTCCCCACCATGAGGATCAACAAAATCAGCCATTTCCAATGTAATCCTCTTACTAAAATGTATTTTCTTACCTCTGTCACTCTCGTCCTCCATCTCCTCAAAATCAGATTTGCATGTCAATACAACATCTCCACTAGAAGACGATTCATCACAAATTACTATATTATGGGTCTTTCTTTTCACCTTTATAGTGTCACCTTTGGCCTTTATAGCACTTCCCACCTCTGGTCCTTACACCCAGCCCTTTTTGTTTCCATCAATACTTCTGTAAGTTTTCTCTGAAGTGTCTTTTTTGTATTCACCGGCCTTGAACCACGAGCCACTGGTTCACCTTCTCCAATTTAGAAAAATACCTCATCCTCATTATTAACCATATCTCCTTCATATGCCTCTCAACACAAGTATCAATTTTCTTATCAATATTATCCACTAATTCCCCAAATATTTTCCCATATACTGTTTCATTTTATCATCCAATGATCCACCCTTTTCCTGCTCCATAACTAAAACTTTATGCCAAAAACCACCACAAAAGTACTTTCCCTTCGCTTTCTTCAACCTAACAGCTTATCTGTAACTGACACATACCAATCAAAGCTGCGATGCCCCTATTCTCCTCACATCGCGATCGACAAATGCCCAAAAAGTGGCCATTATACTTCTCATTTAAAGGGAATGTTTCTTCCCAATCTCCTAAAACGGCCGCCATACGTAACGTGTACAGCGGGCCCAACTTGACAAAACTCTGTTCTAATTACATGCTCCGTGCGCTCGTTCTCTCACAAGCTCATAATGAGTCCTGCCGCCAACAGAGAGCCTGTGAGAACCCTCTCTTGAGCCCACCGCAAGCACGAGATCGGTAGGAACACGTGTAACCTCTCACGAGTCTACCGCAAGCGCAAGATACGGTAAGCTCTATTCAAATAAAAACCCGCCTGGCTAACGGACCCCTTCGGCCTAACGAGCTTTCTTAAAACCACATATCTGCCTCACACAAAATCCTTATTCCAAACCAATACTATTATATAATCAAAAATCAAAAGAAAAAAATACAACTAAGTAAAACGAGCCTTCCGAAGTAAATCTATAAACCTGCTATTCCTTTACAACATATAATCATGCCACATTCAAAACCTTTTACATTTTCTATACTATTTCATCAAATACAAGACCTAACTACACCTCTAAATCAATTAATAGTAGTAATCAGACTATTTACAAAATTAACTGTTGAAAATAATGATTTGTAAACATAAATAAAAGATTCCCCAATCAAAAACTCAAACTCTCTTCAATTATGATCAATAATACACACAAAAACATACTTCAATCACACCAACTACTACGGAATCTCACATACTATTATAAGTAATAATAAATTAGTACTTATCTGTGTATGAGCAGCAACAAAATGAGGCGGTGGGCTTTGTGTTCTGAGATATTATGCATGTTCTTAAGGTTCTAGAGCAGAGTTCTTCAATCTGAGGGGTGCGCCCCCCTGGGGCAGCGCGACGCCATCTCAGGGGGGAGCGCCCTCCACCCAAAGATCCCACCTTCCATTGTTTCACAATTAATGGGGCACGAAATGCCCATACTTTTGTAATTTTGAAAGAAAGCGAATTCCGAGAGATGAAATGCTTCAGCTGTAGTGGGAGGCAGGAGTCTACCATGCTATGAAACCGAAAGCGAACGGACAGTCCGTTCCTTTGCTTTCGGTTTCATAGCAGAGGAGAATCCCTGCCACCCACTGCAGCTGAAGCATTTCAGCTCTCTGAATTAATTTTCACATAAAGGAGGCAAAGTTGCTCCTTAAATTACACATAGCTACCAAGGTTTCAGAGTGCTATATGTGACATTTCCATAATTTTTGTGTAATTATGAGTCACATTTCAAGGGCTATGAGTGACATTTTCTCGTGAGTAAAATCAAGCAATGACGATGAGAGAAACATTTAAATATTCATAAATTACACCCATTTTAGCATCGAGAAACAGTGTTACTTTAGAGTAACTGTTGTAATGTGAAACACACTGTACGACCAGCACCCACAGACTGCAGGCAGCAGCCTCATCAGGTGCTGCCAATGAATTTAAATGAGACACACACTCGCCCGCTGGTGTCTTAGTGCACTGTACACTCTCTCACTACTTACTTCACCTTTTGAGAAAGCCATCTATCTCTATGCCTTGTGGTGTCTGGCCTCACTATTTGCTATAAGGCTCACTGTGATATACTAGGGGCCAGCATTGTCTGATGGAAGTGTTGAAGCAACTGCAAGAGTGAGGTAGCCGGCATCAGCCCCTCTTGTAGCACAACAATTGCTCCAGGCTCAGAGTGGCCTGATGGTGAGAGGAGCCATGATTGTTGCAGAGGGCCTCCCTCCCAGTCAGTCAGCCAGTTCACTGGTCAAGGAGGGGAGACAAGTAGCTCCGAAGAAGCAAGGAGGCCCAATGATGGGGGCTCCTTTACCAAGAAACTGTCAAGAATTCCTGTCATGCGAGGGGAGGAAAACGGTAACCAGCGAAAACGGACTACATCTCCCAGGATGCTTAGCGGTTGAGAGGTTATGTAAACAGGAGAGCTGTTACATAACCCAAGGAAAACACGCCCTTATGTAAACAGGAGAGCTGTTACATAACTCAAGGAAAACACGCCCTTATGTAAACAGGAGAGCTGTTACATAACTCAAGGAAAACACGCCCTATAAAGGGAGGAACCGGGAGGTACAACGCTGTCGGATATTGTGTTTACACCGACGTACCTGCTTAGTGAAGAGCAGTGTTCCGGAGTGGTGCTCCAGTAAGGCAAGAACGGAGGTAGGTCGAGTCGTTACTCCCTGGGCCGTGTCTTGCCCCATCGTCACCTGTGAAGGACCCGGAAGCTCTACCGGATAACCATTGAGCTTCGCTTTTTGACTCGGCTGAGTCAAAGCGCAGTGGCGCTTTTGCTGGTTGGAGTCGTAACTCCCAGCCCGACCAGAGATACAGGGACTGCCAGCTATAACGCACACCAGGAGGTGTTTGCCGCGTTACAGACTCGGAAGTCCACAGGATCGATCGAGCGGCTGCTCTCGGTTCAGTCTTCTTTGCTTGTGATTGGGGTATCGGTGACGCATCACCAGGAGGTGACTCCGCGTCCCGGTGCAGTCTGAGGAAGAGGTTGAGCGGCTGCTCCCTTCAGGTAGAGACCCCGGCTGGGTGTTTCCCTGACTCCTCGATTCTCCCCAACACTCTTCGTGCCTCTCACAGCCTACCGATTGGCATTGTCGGCCATTTCATTTCTGCCCTCTGTTGGCATACGCCGGGATCGGCGTATATGCAGAGGACGGCTAGGACCATCCGTGCTGTGGGCTGGTAACGTACTTTGCCTGGAGGATTCCAGTGACTATAACCTTTGTTTATTCCTTGTATTAATTTTGCCTTCATTAAAATAACTAAACCTTCACAAGTGGTTGCGTTCTCATTATCGTGTCTGTAAACGATCCTGAGACGTTCAGGGCGTTACAGAAACAAACAGACGAGAGCATAGACCGTCACCCGCTCTCCTAAGGCTCCACCGAGAGGAGAGATACCCGAGGCAGCGGACCAGATGCACGTGGGGGCTCAGCACCTCAACTCGGCGCACATCAACCTCTCTCTACCACTGGCCACGAGGTGATAAAAATACAAATCTCACTGCCCTGACTCAGAACACGGACAGCAACGGGCATCAACTCCCTACTAGCCGCAAACAGCGACTGTGCCTAGTACTGTAGTTGACTGTCTCCCGCAGCAAGCTCAGACATCCCTGATGGCACCGGTGGGGTTGGGCCCCGGTAGCAGCAGCCAGATACAAGCTCTCCCAAAAGAAAGCAATAATTGTGTGCCACAGCCAACGTGGGGTCGGGCCCAATGTAGTATGCGTGCGAGCTGTGCTGCCTGCCATAAATAAATCCATGATTGCCAGCAGCCAACTTTAAACTGTGAGGCAGCCCACCAACTCCCGCCACAGGAAGCAGGAGCCAGACCCGCCTAAATTCAAATGTCAGGCAACTAACTCACACACAATTGGTAGCAATTGGGCTCTCACCTGTCCAGGCTCCTCTGACATCAGTGATATTGCAGCGCTGTCGGGTGTCCTTGTAACTTGTACAGCTTAGATGAGCTATAGCTGAGCCAGAGAGCCCCCAAGCCTGCCGGAACTAGCGTGCAGTGCGCGCTGCCAATGCAGCTAGTATGGTGCTTTATTGTAACAGCGCTCCCAGCTTGAAAGATGAGGATGCGCTATAATGCGTGACTTTGCATTTCAGTGCGGTGATGCAGATCTTTAGTCTAATGCCTGATGCGTGGTACTTGGCAGGGCTGATTACATAAGGATGGGCATGTGTCTGAACTGGGGTGGCAGAGTGAGCTAAAGAATGATGATGGATTAAACCCAGATCAGTTGACTGGGGGTGAGTGCTTGCAATGTTCAACACTCCGTCCATCATCCCTTTTGCTTTTGCTTTGCTCGCCATATGGATGGGCATGCCATACACTCACGGTTTTCTTTCAAATTACAAAAGTGTACATTTAATGTAGCCATTTTTCATGCTTGATTAATACATCGTTCTCATAGAGAACAATTTTAAGACAGATATTTATGTATAATAGGCTGAAAACAAATGGGTTAGGGGACAAATGAAGGGCAATTTGCACACGCGGTTTTGCAGCTGAGGTTCCAACACATGAGAGAGTATAATCAATTAAGCAACTACCATTCTATTTTTACTAAGTGAATAGAATTTAAGTGGAAATGGTGCTGGGAGCCTCAGAAAGCAAATAAAAGAAAGTGAGAGCTATGAAGAATGCCGTTCTCATCACTGACATGGTTGACATCCTTTGAGCATGTGTCCCTGAACCTAAATATTCAATATTTTTTTTAGCATTTACATGTACTGTATTGTGCCATGCTCATTTTGTGCCAGCAGCAAAAGGGCAGTTATGTTAATTGCAAGTGTGGCTAGTTCGCACAATTTGCTGCTGTCTCATTTTGCACCCAAATAAACGCCTCATCGTGATTCCGCAACAAAGTGCTTGAAAGGTACGGTGTCTCCAGTCTTGCAGAAAGGCAGAAGAGAGCGTTTGATGATGGGAAATTTTTGCAGCCTTCCCATGCCTGTGTCGAACAGAAGGCTTTCTTGCAATATACGCAACTCACGTCTTATATTTATTTCTTAATTTAGGACCTCTTTAAAGCGCCTCTTGTCGCCTGACTAAATAATGTGCACACTTTATGCGGCGTACAATTATATAGTAATACAATCGAAAGCATAAAAGCAATAAACATAAATGACAACATGATTAGCGTTGCAGCACCTAGGCGGCTGTGGCAACTGAGCCAAGGGTGGTTCTGGGGCAAAGGGCGATCTTACGAACAGTGCTTCCAACCAGTCTATTCCTGACCTGACTCCACATGTGGGCAGCTTCCTTTATATTGGAGGTGGGAGGTGGTGGCCCCCGGTACTTATTTTTAGAGACCGAGATTTTTTTTTCAACATCCAACTTTGAGCAAGAGAGAGCAAAGCAGAATAGGGGGAAAGAAAAAGGACACGAAAGCTGTGAAAACAGAGACAAAGGGCTAAAGCCCGAGATGAAAAACCACCTGCAAGAATGAGACAGAGGAAGGAAAAACAGGGTTGAGGAAGAAGGTGTTGTGTGTTGGTTTGTTCAAGACCCGGCAGTCCTGGTATACCGCTGCACTGGGAAGAGCCAGCGCTGGCAGAAGTGATGTGATAAAAAAAAAAAGCCCAGGGGCCGAAGCATTTATTAATTAAACACTGCCTTTGGCATCCACCATAAACCCTTTCAGCATCTAACAATCTTTTCTACTCTCTGCCTAGACCCACTTCCTGGAGGCTCACACATCAGTCGCGGCTGGTGCAGGTAAGTGTGGTGGGGTGGTGGAGCAGGGCGGGGAGATGGAATAGGTTTTATATATTTATTTAATTTGACCTATTCTGTTGTTTGTCAACTTCCCCACCCCACCGCTGCCTCTCCGCGCTTACCTGCGCCGGCCGCCGCTGCATTTAAATGCACTGCAATGCTGCCTGTTCACTGTGCAGCTGGTCCCAGATCCATTTGATCACCACAAAGTCTGTCAGACAACATCGCTCTGAAATAAAATAGGCATCATCATTCAGTTTTTATTAGTTTTATTTTTTTAAACATAAGCCTGACCTGTGTCCTAAACCCCCACTCAGAGCACAAGTACTAAAAAAACAAGCGGGGGGACTAATTAGCATAATCAATGAGCATTGGTGTCACATGACATCACAGGAAGGGATGTCACCCCCTTGTGAGAGCCTTCTTTTTAAAATAAATGTGCTAGGCTTTCCTTCCTTGCTTGCTATGGCCAACTCCTTTGATAGTTACCCACATTTTATCACAAAGCCTTCAATTGTATTAGTAACGCTCAACAATTTGAGAAGGTGCAACAACAAGTCTGGGACTGAGTTGCTCACTGCCATTCAAAATGTTTATGAAGAGGTTGGTAGGTATTTGCCTGACTTGTGGGTAATTATTTAGGAGGTGAAAGGGCTGCTCCTGATAACACTGTCCCATTATGACTTAACTGCATAAGTAAAAACAATTTGCGCACATTTTATCTTGGAATTTTTTTATTTGAACTATGAAATAAGACTGTCATTTAACGACACACACTCACAAACCTGCAGTTTACTAAACACTTTTACTGTGTTTAAATTTGTTGCAGGATAAGGCCTGGAATATGCGAATGGCGGTCGATTATGTAGAGTACCAGATTCCAGAAATTTCACTCAGGTGGAGGTGGGGGGCCTGACATCTAAAACAATTTAGCTGGGAGGCTCACCCCAAAAAAGTTTGAAGACCTCTGTTCTAGAGTTATAAGAATGTTCTAAACTAATTCTAAGATTATTTGTTGCTGCTGTGTGTGAGGGCAATAAAGGAGATATGCATATTAGTGGTCTCTGTGCCTTGACATAAAATGTGTTCAGAAATACCGCTGTAGAGAGCTCTGGCACATCCAAGGTTCGCGCTCTAAAAATGTATTTAGTTGTAAATGTTTCAATTTTTTTTTATATATCACCCCACTAACATATGCCTAGTGCACAGATTCAAAAGTATGTTGTTTAGACTTTGGTTAAACTGGAGCAAAATTTCGAAATTAGAGACGCTGTCCACTCTAAATCAGTGAAATGTTCTTTAATCTGCAATACAGGCGGCGTGATTCATTGGAAATGTAGACAAAAACCTAGCTTGGACTCACGCCTGCACATCCTGTCTGAATCAGTGCTAGCGCAGACCTAATTAGTAACTTGTGGACTAACCAGACTCTTACTTCCGGTGGGATATCTACGAACATCGGAAGATACAGGTCTAGCAGGCACAGACATACACGTGTAAGTAGAAATCTCTACATATACCCAGTGCATTTACCACGGGGGAGGGCATAATAGTATACAGTACT
This sequence comes from Triturus cristatus, assembly GCF_964204655.1. Taxonomy (NCBI): domain Eukaryota; kingdom Metazoa; phylum Chordata; class Amphibia; order Caudata; family Salamandridae; genus Triturus; species Triturus cristatus. Next base: position 450,376,437 of record NC_140593.1, on the reverse strand, counting down.
TTAGTGATCATTTAGACGAAGGACTAACATGTTAGGGAAAACGACCAACATGTGTAACGTTAGCAGCCATGTTTGAAATGCTAGTGTTATTGTTTAATGCTACATATAATACATGGGTAATAAATGATTACTGTAAACGTTTGAGTAATATTCGATAAGTAGTCCGTTTCTACAATCAAAAAATGAAATACATGATTTTAAACAAACAGTCTCAACTTTTTCCTTTAAGGACAGAAACGCGGAATTATTTAGATAGGAACTAGAAGACCTTACCCGTATAATTGCTTTTCCTGCATACTTACTTTAATTGTATGAGGTACATTAATTCCACTGACGACTGAAAGTCTGGATTGATTGTACTACTTTGCTTGGTCGCTCAGCGGCCCGTTGGTTAGAAGCCTGCAGGGTCACTCTTCCACTCTCGCATGCTGCCCACGCGCTGACGTCACGGACGAGGAATGTGTTTCCTGCGGCAGGGGTGGGCCCTCCGAGGGTAAGCACAGGGGGAGGGGAGCGGCAGCTGTGGGGAGTGTCAACGCCTTCCAGCCAAGCAGCGCGGTGCAGCCGAGACTGCGGGTATACTTCGTACCTCGGCCGGACCGGGGTCCCGCAGACAGGAAAAGCCTGTTGCCCCGCGTTGGATGTTCCGCTGCCCGCTAAGGTGAGAGCTTGATCCATTGTGAAGAATGGTAGATAACTGCGGATCTTATCCCAAATATTACCCTCCCAAATTGTATTGCGGAAGGAAGATGGTGGTTAGTCTGTATTCACCAGTGGAGAGGTCTTCCGTAGCAAGAAGCCGGGAGGCAAGAAGCCTACACCCTCTTCGTCGTTGTGCCCCAAGACATGAAAACTGAGGTGTCTTATCAAATTGGTGTGGAGCTTGCGTGTGGAAGGCTTGTGTGCCGGTGGCCTAGATGGATTGTGGCTATCGTGTTTGCCGGTGGTGTGTGAGTGCAGTCTGACTTGGCTTTGCATTTTTAGCTTTGGAAAAGTTGGGAGCATGTACAGCCTTGGGTGTGGGGTGTCTGTACAGCTCTGTCCGTTAAGTGTATGGCGTTGGGGTGGGTTTTACACTCCTTTAGTCTGTCTTGTCAGCAGCGTTGGCGTGGGTTGTGCTTTTTAACTGAGCGCTTGTGCAGCCTGAGTTGCCAGGTGGTTGTGTATTTGCAGACCAGTGTGTTCTATTTGCCATGTTGGTGTCTGGGTTGTTGGCATACCCCACCGACGAACTGCCGTGCTCTGAATAGGCAGTGAGCGCCTGCGCTAGGAATGGGGCTGCAGGCCCCGGGCGGGGCTCTGCTTCCTGCTGCTTCTATCTTGCCTGGGAAGCTGCATCCGCTGCGAGTTACAGTAAAGTATCCGGCGCCCATTGGCCGCTCGCCCTCTGCACTGGAAGAGCTGACTGTCTAGCCTCGGCAATAAATAACTTGTACTAAAGACGAGGATTGTGTCTCCGTAGATATTTTCCGCTAAGTTCCTTGCTTCTTTTTGTTGGACGATTTCTAACTACTAGAGTATCTGTATTTTCATCCTTCCCTTTCTTAAATTATTTTGCAGTTTTATAGAGCGCGAACTTAGTCCAAGGACGTTAGAGCGCTTTACAAGGGCACTAGATTCCATGACGTACGGTTGGGTTATTTTTTTTTGTTTTTAGGCCCTGGAAAGTTTAAGCGGTTTGCCCAGAATTGCGGGATGTTGAGCAGACGCCGGAACTTGAACCTGTTCCTGCTTTCCCAGTTCCACAGTCGACGACTCTGGCCACATCTCCTCGCCTTCCCGTTGAGCCTTAAACTCCGAATTCAGTTTAGGCCAGGGGTCTTCAACCTTTTCTGTGTTGAGAGCTACTTCTGCTCAAGGGAATTTCTGCTGAGTTACTAACTAGAATATGTTATCACTGTAAAATAGTGGCAACATGTGTTAGCATTACACTATGACCATTCTTAGCAGGATTATCAGTAGTGATCCCCCATGCATTCCAGACAAGGTTACCAGCAGAAATGACTGGAAAACATATCTCACTATTAAATGCCACCACTTTACTAATTAAGTTGCATTCAAATTATCAAATGCTCTGCGGCACAAAGGACAGAACTAGAGCAGTAAATTCCCCCCAACTCATCTTGAATTATCATTCGGCTATCAACTTTCAATGTGTTTTGGAATCAAAATAATATGTCTTCACCTTCATATTAGTTTTTGAAAATACACATATTTATTTATATCAAATATCATTTTCCATTTTGGGCAACCAAACTCAGTTTCCAGAATAAAAACCTTTTCTAAAATAACATTTTTGCCATTAAAATATCAGTTATCATCTTTAGAAAACACACAATCCATAAATATCAGTACTATCATGTAAAATGCCTCACATAGACCGATTCTGCTTAAAGTGCCCAGATATTGCTATCATAGGTAATGGATGTTCACCGTAGCACCAAGGATGCCTATGTTGTGCGAATAATGGCCACCATTTTACCAGCGTCAACGTACCAAAGCTGGATGCCATAACATCCAGGATGCCCAACGCATATTAGTTATGGCCATTATTATGTGCGAAACATACATCATTCTGCAAGGGGTGACCAAAAGTAGGCCAGTCATGCTCTTAATATGTCAATGATGGCAGCCGGTATGGGAAAACTACTCTTAAGTAATACACGTAATAGTCAAGGATGACTAATATTACACCATGGGCACTATTATGCAGTGAACGGACCCAATTGCACCAAAGATAAAAACCCTTATAATGCGGGCCAGCATAAACGTTTGATGGTCCTTGACTCTAGGTGTAGCTTACAGTAAGCAACACTGTTTATTAGGGAGGGATACCATGTCAGACAGACATACACATAAATGAATGCAGATGAAGCTCTTATTTTTTCTTTGCTCTGGATCCATACTCTGCTCCTCTCAGCTCTTGGGTTGATCATGCTCCTAACACATTTTCTCTGTGGCTCCTACAGTCCCACACTTTGGTTGGTCAGCACGGATTACTACTGTCATTCTTTGATAGTGCATTGTTCACATATGTGCTGTGACAGATAGAGCGGATGCAGACAGTCATGTGGCAGACCCTGTAACCAAACTTTGTATTTGAGTGTTATTATAAGGCTCTGCTATTGGTTTGGTTGGTTTCACTCCAAGTGTTTTGAGATGAGCAGTGCTGACCTCTTTAATATGCATAGACTCTCTGAGATTGTCTTGGCTTGTCTTCAACTCTGAGAACCACTTTCAGGGTGCTGGTGAGCTACCAGTAGCTCCCGAGCTACTCGTTGGAGACACCTGGTTTAGACAACTTCTGTAAGTCTTTGTGGTGTTGCGTTGAAATTTTGCCCGAAGGTGCGAAACTTAAGTGGGCATAAGTCACATGATCCCGCTTCATCTACTCTTCTGTGATCCAGCTTGATGTGGTATCTGTCACCGCCCCACTCTTGGTTTTTAACCTACACCCCAGAGCGTGTTTTTTCCATTTACTTTTGTCTAGACTGTGTGAAAAGATGATATTGTCGGAGTGTCTCGTTTTAATGGGCCACGGGAGTCTGATTGAGCGATCATTAGCGTTCTTTGTGTCATTCTTTTCATACCTCTCGTTTTCCCTACTGAGTTTGATATAGTAGGTTAATAACACTTCTATTTTCAACCTATATTGTTCTTGTAATGCATTATATCGAGGGGTATCACTTTACACCAGTTTGAAACTGGTTTAGAGCATCCCCTTATGATTGCCACCTTTCTGTATTGTTTTAGAAAGCGGTGTGTGTGTGGTTGCATATCTATCAGGCTTGTGTTTTTAGATTCAAGTCTTGCAGTGAATGTGAACTCCGAACTAACGCCAATTAAAAGTTAACTTGGAAAGGATAACATTGACCGTATGAGTTCTTTTGTGGGGTTTGAGCTGATTTGAGTTAAGTAGATTTTTTACAGGAGTCGGCCTGTCTTAAGATGTAAATTCACTTACCACAGCGTACCGTTCCAAAATTACCCCAGTTAGTTCCCAAGAATATCTCCTCACCACAGCTGCATACGCGTATTGTACTAGATTTTTTTTTGAATGGGAAAGACCCCTTATCGAGTCTCATTGTATTAGATGCTCTTCCATCAACCATACAGTGGACTTTATATTTTCTGGTCTTTCTCAAAATGTTGAAGATATCTGTACCTCTATTTTATTCTAATTCTGTTGTATTTTTTGTGAAGTTTTAGATATTTGGGTACCCATTTCTACTCGTAGCAACTCAAAGCACTGTAGCTTAATGTGTCACAGAAGTACATCAGCCTGATTTGGTTGAATTTTGGAGCACATGGCCTGGTGTAGCAGGGCTGTGCAACCCAGGATGAAGTAGACAACACAGAAACATTGGATTTCTATATTCAACAAAGAGTCTGTAGCCAAGAGTACTGTATAAATAGCCCATGATTCAGGTCGCCTGTGCAACTACACAACTGACAAATACTACATTAGAACATTCTGGACTGGAGCAGTGTCATATCGCTGTTCATATCACACCATTCAAGCATGTACTGCACTTCTTACTGCTAAAGGTGACTCATACATTCACATTATTGATTGTAGCCCTAATGATTACTCCTACCTAGATTATAGCGTAATTGATCCATCTAGATCTACCGTTTTGTCTTTCTTTCAAAACCACACACATTTTCTTCCACAGTTCTACATTTTGTACTTTTACAGTATGCCTATACATTCCAGCATTATCCTTTGTTCCACCTTTCCATGGCTTTTTGGAGAAGATTAGTATTTACTATATTCTCTCTTTCGGAATTTTTCCCACAATAAATTAATTGCCATGCAATTTTACTGTAAAGAGCCTATGGCAGAACAAACTGGCAGGGCACCTGGATGCCTTTAACTCGTAAAACCGTTTTCTTCAACTTAATTCCATGAGTGACCTTTTGTGCAACATTTTTGCTAGAGCTTAATTCCTGGTGGAGACTATTGGCACACATTTAGCAATTTTTTTTGTTTGTAACTTTATTTATTCACCATTGAATATGAAACCATACAAGACCATATGACAATGTACAATTAGCAAATAGATGCAGCTTGGTAGAAGGCAGGAGAAGCTAGTCGAGGAACATGAATACAGAGTAACAGTGCATGTTTACAAGAAGAGTGGTACACATGTTCGGACGTATACAGATCACAAAACACAAGCGAGGTGTAGTCGGTGGGTTCCAATAAATTTTGCAATTCTTGCGTGATTAGAAACGCGCCTCAGTTCATGCTTGCCTTTCGGTTGTGTAGCATCTAATGCAGCCCCTAGTAACATAGACTGTGGTTTTGTCATCATTCACATTGCTGCTCAAAATCGGTGTTTCCCAATTATTTTTGTATTTGGGAAACTAGACACGTTTTGACTGAATTCTCTATAGCTTTCCCACATATTAATTCGGATTTCAAGAAGGCTCTTATAAGACAGTAGTTTCTCTTAACCCCTTCGGTGCTCATGACGGAATGGTTCCGTCATGACCCACGGTTGAGCTGTGCTCATGACGGAACCATTCCGTCATGACCACACCCGCGCAAGATTCCGCCAGCACACTGGCGGAATCTGAGCAGCATCGAAGGGGTTAATTTCTGTTTGATGCACTACGTGTGGGATAGGGTCTTAAAAATACTGTACTTTAGCCAATTTACCCATCACTTCTTGGGTCGAGTTATCTTAAATCAGCACATATCCTTAACTCACAATCTTAATTGGCAAGCAATATATAGGAAACCCAGGACGTGAATTCACGCCCAAGGGCTCATATAGAGCCATGCAAATTTTCTCTGAAATGTTTGAATGGTGTCATTACACCCGATGGTACATTACTTAGCTTGTGGTGTTAAGTTTCTTTCTTGTGTGAGGGAAAAACCCTGCATACATCTTCATTGTCATTTCTTCAGTACTGAAGCAATTACAGTGAGTACTTGCTGTTTGTCACAAGGACCAAGGAGTATGCTCATATTGTGTTAAGTGCATCTGTTCAGTGTATGCTGACCATCTTTTACTGCACGTAGTTTACCAGTTGTGGGTCTTCCGTAAAACCCTCACTGCTTATTCCATCAGTATTATGGCTCCTTTGCTTTAACTGTCTGGTTCTACATTTAATGTTTAAAGGCCCAGCATATGACCACGTTATCTTGATTCTACTATCCATCAGCTTTAAATGTGTAGGAGGATAGCTGTGAATCTGCTCTGGACTTTCATAGTGCACTTACTGGTTAGTACCTCCTTCCTAAGGTCCGTACCAGAGTTCTTATGTCACTCTACATGCTTTATTCTGCACAATATCAGGACTTTTAACTCCTGCATGATTTCTGTTGTCTTATATGCTAGAATGTCATAGGGACTCTTCCAAATGTATATAATTTATACCCAAAATTCATATTGAATGAGATGTGCCAAAGGCCAGGCAATAACGTGTCACAAAGCAGCCGATCAAAGCACACTTGCTGAGCCTAAATGAGTGAGTGCATTTACAATATGCTTTGTTTTCATTAGCCTGAAAGCTTGGTGACCCCGCCCCCAGCCTTAAAATAAGAAATCTGAGCATCGTATTCGACCTACTGTAATGGTGTTTCCAGGTCTCCCCCAAAAATGTATGACCGGGTTATAAAATCGTACAGCTAGACAGACAGTACGTAAACCTCCTTAGGCGTGGTTGTGCAAAAGAAGCGTAGAAATCACTCTTGGTTCTCCGTGGACCCTAGAACCGAATTCGAAACACACTGCACTATCCATGGGTCAATTTGGATCATAAGTCCTATTTATTTGTAAAAATTGCCCCCTCAACACTTCAGTGAAGGACGCCTTGTCAACTAACGTGCACGTAATTCACGAAGACTCTTTGGAAGTCCTTCCAGTTAAATTGTTCTTGTGATAGCATCAGGGTATCACTGATGTGCAATAATTAATCTGAGATGGAATTCATCCTGCTTCTTGTGTGTGGACAATTGTAAAAAAAAAAAAAAACAAGGAATGGGATGCTTAAGAAATCTACTTGTCATGTAAAACAAAAAAAAAAACGCTTGTCCCCTTTGATGCGATGCAGTAATTGAGGCCAAAGTGTGGCTGCCCTCTCTTTATATTGGATATTTGATAATGGCCCAGGGCTTGTATTACATCACGGTATGGATGATAGCATTGCAAGTCTGATTTTTGTCACTGTTCCGCAACTCTGTATACAGGAGCTGGAGGCAGGCTAGATATGGTAGTTCCAGGGTTGGAGTGCCCTGGGAGTCCACTCGCACCCATAAACCTGAATATTTAAGGGTATTTACAAAACTCCCCAGAGAATATCCCCCCCCCCCCCCCCCCACACCATACCCAGATAATCTCATACAAGGACGAAATCCATACAGCATTACATCAGTGGCATTTACAGTGGACCAATGTCATACATTAGTATCCTAGCATAGAAAGAATAGGATTGAGTTGTGCCCCCCGCCCCCTTCCCAGTAGAAACCCCCATCATACCTGCACTGTGATTTCAGTATACCAATAATCTATGGGGGAAGCTCATCTGGTGGTGTCAGTAGCACTGCAAGCATTGTGTGCCCTCGATCGTACATACTCTAGTTTTTCATCTTCATGTGTGTTTCTCATGTTACACCTCGCAGCATTTATCCATTCTGCCCTATCCCTTAGCCAGTCTTCGATTTTCGGCTGTTTTGGAGCCAACCTTCCTATTACAATCCTACGTTTCGCTAACGTCTGTCCCAGGACAAGGAATCTTCCGCTTAATTTTTTTCTTCTTTCTAAAGTGAATGAGTCCCAACAGGCATTGACACATCTCTCTGGAGATCCCCCACTCCGTGACCACATTTAGTCTGGTCAACACTGATTGCCAGTAATTATCTATGTTTGGGCATCTCTATAGTATGTGTAAGAAATCGGCAGCCCGCCCCCCACAGCGGGGGCAATCCACTGAACATTCTTGAGTTCCAAGCGTGTAATCTACTGGGAGCAAGATATACATGGTGAATCACGTTATATTGCAACAGTTTGAAGCACGCATTTGGTGGGAGTGGCTTTACCTTCTAGGCTGTTGCCGAGGGGATGGCGTCCTGATGTGTGCCTCCCATTTATGTTGCACCGATAATGTATCTATGGGTGCATCCTTCCTCAGGGGGATATATCCCTCCAGCCATGTCTAACAGGACTTCCAGTGTCCGGGAGGTCTGCGGCACCTCAGGAAACATTGGCCAAACCTCTCGCACTGTTGCTGCTATTTTAACGAATTGTAGGAACTGAAGCTGAAACACTTCTATGGCGTCTGCCAGGGTAATAAACGTATTGTTAGATATAGATCTAAAGTATCGCAGCCGCCTTCGCGCCATTTGTGTAGGGACATGGATCGTTCAATGTTTTTGAATGGGCACAATGCCCAAATACTCATGTCTGGCGCATACAGAGCCCTTTTCAGTTATGCTTTAACCGCTCGCTCCCATGCCCCACTGACCATTCGAACTGCATAGGGCAAGGTCGCCGGGGCCCACGACCCCATCATCAGAATTTCAGGCAGAGGATACCCAACACACATGTGCCCCTCAACTGTCTACTTTCCCTATTGTCGTCTTCATCCAGCCAGTGAACTGCACGTTGGAGCTGTGGCCAGATAATATTCTAAGCAGGGCAATTCTAGTCCACCCCTCTGCCAGGTACGTTTCAATATGACGCTAGGCTATTTTCCTCATGGTATCCCACAGTAGCTCCGCTATCAGCTTATCCAAATCTAGGAAGATCCATCTATGTATGGCAAACACTGTTCCCTGGAAGATGTATAGGCATCTGGGGAGTATTACCATCTTTACCAAGGCAATCTTACCCACCAGGGATAGTCGAAGTGTGTTCCAAAATTTTATAGCACGTTTCAGGACGTCCAGTTCCCCAACCGTGTATCCTTCCTCGAAGTCCTGAACCCCATGTGTAATTCGGATTCCCAAATACTTGGCTGTAGGAAGCTGGCTCTGTATATACTATACCAAAGTGAGGTATAGTGTGCACAGAGTCCAGTGGAACCCAAACGGTAGGCAGAGGTAAAGTAGATAGCACCTCACTCTCTTTGTGGTAGTGTGGTCGAGCAGTAAGGCTTTATTAGAGGATAGTGTTAAGCATTTGTACACACTCAGTCAGCAAATTAATTCGCACACTCAAAGACTAAACTTCAGACCAATTGTTTTTGTATGAAATATTCTTTCAGTTATTTTATTTCCTAGAACCAAGCAAGCCTGGCACAGGTAAGTGATGCATACTTTGCAGTAAATATACAGTTGTAACACAGTTTGGATTGAAATTGTATATGCACTTTGTTTAGATGTACAGTACTATTGTTGAGAAATGCAATGCTTTGTAAATACAGTACATATACTTTGGGGTTTTTAGTAAAATGACCAGCACATTACTTTCAGATTACTTTTCTTACACAGTGTTGTATACCTGGATACTACACTGGGACATTTCCTGTAAACAGGTAAGTAAAAGCGTTTTTGTTATTTAGTACAGATTTCTTAGATTTTCCAACTCCACACTTAAAAACTTTTCATAGAAAAATAGTCAATGTTATCCTATGGAGGAAAATCGTGTTATCGGTTCAAAGGTAAGTACTTTGTTGTTGGAGTTGGTATTCTGGGGTTAGACTCAGGGGTCCCCCAGGGTCAAGGATGTACTCTAGTTACACCCTCAGTGGCACTAGGGCGGCTGGGTGCAGAGTGCTGAGGCCCAATGTTATCCAGTGAGGGCTAGGGCGCTTCCGGTTGGTGGCTGATGATGAGCAGGAAACTGGTTTGTGGGAGCAAAGCTCCTGGACTTAAGCTCAGGGCAAATGGGGGTTTAGGCCAGAACAAAAGATACACCCTCAGCGGCACTGGCACGGCCAGGTGCAGAGTGCTGTTTTGGCGTCTGGTGCCCTGTAGCTTTCAATGGTTTAGGGACGTTACAGGTAGGTTAAAGGTTGGGACCAATAGGTCCCTTCCTTGGGGTAGGTACACCCCCTATTATACCACCCTCCAGAGGGAGGGAGGTATAAGCCTTTCTTTGGTTGGCTGGGTCCCCCCATCTGCAAGATGGCGAGGACTGAGAGTTGTGCTTCACCTCGCCTCCCCCACCTGAGGGGTGGAGTTGGCAGAGGTAGGCACACCTCTCTCTTCCCCACTTGTTTTTCCCGCTGGTTCTCCCGCCCAATGTGGGCATCAGAACCGGTGGGGACCCTGCCCATCCTGGGGGAGGAGGCTTGGCACCTCGTCCCAGGATGTGCATTGTTTCCGGTCCCCGAGAGCAGCAGGCTCTCGACCCAGGGGTCCAGAAATATGTCTGATGGTGGCAGCTGAAAGCAGCCACTCACCCTGGACACTAGTGGTAGGTCGTTTTTCAGGGGGCATCTCTAAGATTCCCTCTGTGTGCATTTTTTATTAAATCCTACTTTGGCATCAGTGTGGATTTAATGTGCTGAGAAGTTTGATACCAAACTTCTCAGTTTTCAATGCAGCCATTATGGTGCTTTGGAGTTTGTAATGACAAACCCCCAGCACCATATACTCTTAATGGCAGCACTGTACTTACAATGTCTAAGAATGGACTTGGACACTGTAGGGGTACAGGGCTCATGCACCTGTACCCTCACCACTGGTATAGGGCACCCAGCTAGAGGAGTGGCTGATCTATGCCAGTGAAGTGGGTTGTAGGCATGGCACACAGGGATGTGTGCCGTGTCGACTCTTCACTTTGTTGTGCACTAAGACACGCAGCCTGCAAAGGCAGTATGTAAGTGTAATGGTACAGGGCCTCTAAGGGAGGCACAATAAGTGCTTCAGCCCTTAGTTGTCTTCCCTGGTCACAGTGCCCTGGGTACCTGTGGTACCATTTACCATGGGCTGACCTGTGGCCAGAGATGCCAATTGGGTTTTGTTTTTAATGTAGGTTTAGGGAAAGAACATAGGCCCTGGACACCTGATTGGCAGGAGCCCAGGGCACACTCAGTCAAAGCACATCAGTAGTTCAGCAAAAAGTGGGCGCTACCATGCAGAAAGAGGGCACTTTCTCACATTGACCATCTTCGGTTCCCAGGGAAGATCGAGGGGTTGCAGATTCTGTTCCGGCCTTCCTGCCAGTACACCCAAGGGAAACAATGTGGGTGTGTTGCAGTTCACGTGCAATCCGGTGTGTTCACCAAACTCGTCTAGAACCGCCAGCATGATGGGGACCGAGTACATTGGGCTTCGCAAGTATGTTATTGCGTCCTCTGCATAAAGGGATACCACATGGGTGGCCTCCCCCCAATATGGATTATCCACTCTCATAGCGCTTATACGCGGCAAGCCATCAGCTTCATGGCCAAAGCAAAGAGCAATGGCGATAAGGGGCACCTCTGTCGGTTCCCCAGACTCAGTGCAAAGCTCTACGATACCATTTTCCCTACTCACACCCTAGCCATAGGGGCACTATACAGTAGTTGTACCCATCTTGTGTAGCTTCCCCCAATGCCTACCTTACGCAACACCACCCACAAAAACTGCCATGATAAAGAATCAAATGCCTGTTCGATGTCGAGCAGCGCTAGCGCATACTGGTCATCCTGCAAACTGAGCGAATGCAGTATCCGCAACAGATTTCTTAGGTTACACAGCGTATTTGTATTCAGGATGAACCAGCAATGGCCCTCGCTATCAGCTGAGGTAGGTATGCCAGCAGTCTCTCGGCCAAAATCTTATTGAGGATTTTAACGTCTGCATTGATGACGGTAGGAGGACACCGCCGATCCATCCCTATCCGGCTTAGGCAACATCACTATAAGTGCTTCCCTCAGGGATGCCAGGAGCAACCTCCTTTTTTATATGCCTCCGTTTAAACCGCCAACTGCTGCTCAACTATGTCCCCTATTCTAGTATAACTCATCCAGTATGCTGTCTCTACCTGGGGCCATGGCCTATTTTAATGACTTTATTAATGCCATTATCTCATCCTTAGTAATGGGGGCCTCCAGACTGTCCCTGTTATCGCTGGTTAAAGTTAGCATCTGGATCATAGCCAGATACGACATCACTGCTCGTGGGCACTCTACACTTTGGCCTGTATACTCCTCTTGAAAGTGTTCCGTAAACACCTCAGAAATATCCTTTTGTGAGGATACCATTTGTCCCTGACAGTTACGGAGCCCTGCTATTGGTGCACATCCATTTTCACCTAAGATGAGCATGGCAAGCATTCGGCTAGCCTATGTAGCCTCTTCCTGTAATGTAGACGTTCAAATTTGTGTACACATTTTTATATTGAAACCATTGCCAGTAACGCTCACGCAGTGATGCATTACTGAATTGGGCCTTTCTCGCGCTGTGTTTTACAGTCCGCCTGCACAGTCCGTGTTCATGCGAGTCTTTATTTTTTATTTTTTCCTTATGATTGCAGAATGATTTCAAACGTTCAAGGTAAAGAAAGATAACAAAATAAATGTCAGTTGTCGTTATCATGAGGTTTTATCAGTGCCCTGTAACCCAGTAGTGCTCGACATCAGTGACTTGGCCGGGATTAACATAACGGCACCAAAAATATTGCCATAGGTTGATCTAAACTTTCCAAAGGGGAAAAAACAGACGTGTCTATTAGTCTATCCACTCCACGTCAGCTTTAAGCTAACAGAAGTCTCCATAAAGGCGCCAGTTCACAGGGTGGGAAGGTGTTTTTGGTCAACTTATCTACTCACGGGCTGGAACTAGACAAAGTGGTTGTTTCAGGCATGGAATGCCGTGTAAGTTTGTGACTATTTTAGCAGATTATCTAAAGATAAAATGCCTATGCTACGGTGAAATTTTGTGTAACGTTCTCGGTAACACTAGTTCCCCCAATTAGAACGACTATACCAGGCAGCACTAGAAACAGGATCCCTTCCCCCCACTACACGCGTTGGTTACGTCCCTCTCAAAACCGGGTAGGAAACCTACCGATATGGCAGGATATCGCCCCCTTTCATTATTAAATGCAGACTACAAACTATTAAGTAAAATATTAGCAAATAGATCACTTCAATACTTACCAACATTGATACACAAGATCAATGTAGTTTTGTGCCTGGTGGGGGTACTGCCCTTAATATCCGGCGATTACATCAAGTTTTGACATCGGTGGCGATTAATGGTGACGGGGTAGGCTGTGTGTCACTGGACTTGAGACAGGCATTCGACACGTTACATTGGAATTATATGACAAGTCCTCATGAAGTTTGGAATACCAAACTAATATGTGAACTCGGTAAGATTGTTGAATACGGACCCCACAGCGCGCGCTCATACTGGAGCCCACATCTCGCGGCAATACCGGATAGCAAGAGGCACTCGTCAGGGATGCCCACGCGGTCACCCTTGCTCCTTGTGTTGGCGCTTGAACCATTGGCCATCAAGATACGAGCAATGGCAGCTGATGAAAGTCTTAGAACTGTGGCTGCCACTCACATTATTTCTGCTTATGCAGATGATATAATACTATATCTCTGAACGATCTCAAAGGAGACCACGAGCCCATCCCCACGGTGTTTCACAAATATCAAGTATTGTCAGGATTGTCCATAAACAAAACCAAATCACATGCATATTACTTCACAAACACGGCACAAGTGGATCCTATTCGTTTTGGCCACTGGACATTCCTTACGGCACCTGTTACTTTTAAATATCTTAGTATACAAATCTATAGGGAGGCACGCGATCTACTGGATGCTAACCTGGTTCGTGCAATTAACTCGCTTAAAACCCAGGTAGCGTTCTGGACTTCTTTGCCAATTTCTGTAGCTGGACGGGTGGCCATCTCTAAAATGGTCATGCTTCCTGGACTACTTTACTTTTTTTATTTATTTTTGTACCAATTTACCAATATCGATCCCTACACATGTCTTTGGATACACTTTAGGTGGAATTGATTTGGGAAAAGGACATAGAGTAGGACTGGCAAAAGTACAACTAGACACGGACCGTGGGGGCTTGCGAGTCCCGAATTTCAAAGCATATTGTTATGCAAGCCAATTACAATGGCTCACTTATTGGATTGCAGGTCACCATCGGCAGGAGATGGGTATGTCACAACAGACTTGGGAAAAGGGAATTCTCCATGCCCTGTTACCAAAAAGTAGGCCCCAAATAACAGTATCTCCACTATTACAAGTGGCGCTAAGTTACTGGAAAAAAGCACTCTGTTATACTAACTGGGTATTACCTTACGCGCCTAACATCCCAGTGCTGGGGCTCCCCACGCTGACCAGGACGGTCTCTACACAGTGCATATCCAAATGGGCGGATGAGTGGGTTGATACAGTGGGGATGCTGTTCGCAGATAACTTGTTGCTGAACCATGACATAGGGGACAAAGTGTTCCCAATTCCTTATTTCCTTCATGCTAGCATTAGCAAATATATAAATACTTGGGCTCCAGATGGAAAAGAACCCCCGACTCATGAGTTGGTACACATGCAATACCCAATGGGTAATGGGAGACACTTAACCAGGTGGCTGTACAGAGGTATACGTACACACGCAGCGGCTTCATTACAGCCACTTAGAGACAAATGGTACTATGGATATGTACCGTGAACTAACAGATAAGGAATGGGGAAAGATATTGGAACACCATAAGAATGCCACCCCAAATTTAAACTTCAATACATGTTGATACACAGGGCTTATTTGACCCCGCAACGACTAAACAAAATGTTTCCAGATACGGTAGATACATGTCCCCGCTGCTATGCACAACAGGCGGATTTAATACACATGCTGTGGACATGCCCACGATTAGTACACTTTTGGGGAAAATTTCTCAAGGAACGCCGCTCGCAGAATGCAGAAATCTCACTAATATTAGATAAATCATGTATTTTGTAATTTCCAGTTGCGGTTCAACATGCGGATACACGCCTATGATACACATGATCTTTCCTCCTATGTGCCGTGGCTAGATGTGTATTTTTTTTTTGTGTTGAAATTTTTTATTGAATTTTTATAAAACAAGTACATCAAAGCATAGACAACTGAAAATGAAGAGAAAATAGATCCATGTTGAAAGAAATAATGATGAAATATACATATGAATAAATATGATATAAATAAGATATAAATATGCATTTAAATAGATAAATACTAATTGAAGTAATAATGAAGTCAAGGCATAGGATGATACATTATAAAGACATAACCTATAAGGAGAGGAAAAGGGAAAAAGCTTAGACAATGGAAATGCGGGAAATATAGATAGAAAGAACAAAGAGAAAGTAATTAAATAAAGACAGAAGAACACTACAACGAATAAAACAAAGGATACAGAAGGCAAAGAAAAGAAAAGAAATAAACAAAGGACAAGAGAGGGTAAAAGCTGATTAATGTGTTTGGGTAGAAGTAGAAGCAGGGGAACTAGCTGTATTTGATTTAAGAAATGGAGACCAAATTCGGAGAAAGGTGTCAGCTTGATCCTGAAGGTTATAGATAGTGCGTTCATGTGAGGCAGTCTGAATCATCGCTACCAACCAATCTTCCTGAGAGGGAGGCAAAGATGATTTCCAATGACGCAGGATACATATTTTAGCAGTAGCAAGTGAGGTATGAAAAAGACGAAGTTGTGGTTTCGAGAGCTTTGGGGAGTGGCGTAAGTCATGCAGGAGAATGTTAGTTGGTGTAAGTGGCAATTTTAGGGGCATAGTGGAATTCAAAGTAGTACCAATGTAAGCCCAATAGGATTGGATACTAGGGCATTCACAAATGATATGAGTAATATCGCAACCTGAATTGGTACATCTCCAGCAGTTAGAATGGGAAAGAAGACCAGCTTTGTGCAATTTGACTGGAGACCAATGCCAATCGTGTAGTATTTTGAAAAGACAAAATTTGAGCCTTGATTCACGAGCTCCCTTGTTCAAATTCTCTAGAATCAAATCCCATTCGGTGTCGGAAAAGGAAATTGAGAGGCGAGCTTGCCATTTACGCTGAAGATCGTGTGAAAGAGATTTAGAGAAAAGATGGGACGATAAAATTTTGTATATACCGGAGGTAACACCTTTAAATTTCCCCCAAACGTGCAAATAGGATAAAATAGGGGAGTCTTGTAGTAGCCATGGCGGTGATCCCATATGGGTCTTCAGACATTGCAGGAGCTGAAGGTATTTAGAAGAATGATGTAGGGGAAGATCAAATTCTACCCTTAGCTGAGAGAATGGCTTAAAATCCCCATCATGTAGAAGCTGATCCGGATAGAGGATACCTGCAGCACGCCAATCAGGCCAGGATAACATATGACCATTGATACGAATGCCCGAATTATTCCATAGGGGGGGCCTTAATGTGAATTCTTGGATTCGAACCTAGCAACCTATGACTTCTCTGCCAGGATTTATGCATGGCAGATAATATCGGATTCTTCGGGTCAAGACGACTAGTGCCACTACCATACAAAGGAGTAAGATTCGATTCCGAGGATAGAAGATGTCGTTCTATTTGGACCCATTGTGGCAAGTCTTTAATACCGGGTAAAAAATATGAGAGTTGGGAAATATGTAACGCCAAAGAGTAGTGTTCAATGGATGGAAGACCAATGCCGCCTGATAACTGATGAGCCTTCAACTTGGTTATGGCAAGACGCGGCTTAGCAGTACCCCAAATGAAGGTTTTAATCTGGGCGTCTACTGACCGGAGTAAGGATAAGGGAATCTGTAGGGGAAGCATGCCCAGAATGTAAATGAATCTCGGAAGAGTAACCATTTTAACAGCCTGAGCCCTACCCCAGAGAGAAAGACCCAAAGCCTTCCATTTATCAAAATCCCGACGCATTTGGGAGATAAGAGGAGACAAGTTATCTGTAACCATATCTTGTAACCCTTTATTAACTAGGACACCCAAGTATTTGAGGCGTGAGGACTGCCAATGAAAAGGAAAACCAAAGATGGCTGCTTTTGTGGTACCGTTAGAAATAGGTAAAGCCTCACTTTTGTCCCAATTAATCTTATAACCTGAAAAGGAAGAGAAATCATTAATAATTTGAAGAAGAGAGGGGATCGACCGAGGAAGACGAGTAAGAGTGAGTAAAATATCATCAGCGTACAGGTATATTTTGGAATGTCCAATAGGGAGGGGAATACCAGAAACTTCATCAGATTGACGGATGGTAGCAGCTAAAGGTTCCATAGCCAAAAGAAACAGAAGGGGGGATAGTGGACAACCTTGGCGTGTCCCTCTCTTAATTGTAAAGGAATCACCACAATTCACTTGAGCAGAAGGATGGTTGTAAAGTAAACGTACTTTATCAATAAATTTTGTACCTAAGCCAAATTTTTCCATGACCGTGAAAAGATAATTCCATTCGATGCGATCAAACGCTTTTTCTGCGTCAAGTGAGAGGGCTAACGCATCATCTGTGAGATGTTGAGCCGACCACAGTGCATGGGCCAGAGAACGCAAATGGTTGCGGGAAGAGCGTCCCGGTACAAAGCCTACTTGGGAATGGTGTATCAAAGAAGGCAAGACTTTACGTAAACGAGACGCAAGGATACTAGCCAGGATTTTAATATCAGAGTTCAACAGGGAAATGGGACGATAACTACTGCAAAGCTGGGGGTCTTTGCCTGGCTTTGGTAGCACAACAATAATAGCTTTGTTAGAAAGGGGACCCAATGAAGATGCAGCATCCGCCTCCTGGAATGCGGCATGTAGAGTGTCAATAATATTGAGACCTGCCCAACGATAGAATTCAGGAGGAAACCCATCCTCACCAGGGGCCTTGTGATAGGGCAGGGCAGCGATCGCACTGGAAACCTCATCCCTAGTTATTTCACCCTCAAGGATGGCCTTACCATCCGCTGAAAGAGAAGGGAGATGCACCTTCGCAAGAAATGCCGTCATCTTATCCGAATCCATTCGATTATCAGAAGTATAGAGGGATTCATAAAAGGAGGCGAACTCATTGACAATGTCTTGAGGTTTTGTGCATAAGTGTCCTTGCGCAGATCTGATGGCCGGGATGGCCATAGATGCCTCCCTTTGACGCAACTGTGCGGCTAATAACCTTCCCGCCTTTTCTCCTTGCTCGTAGTGTCGACCTTTCATTTTCTGTAAGGCGTATTCTGCCTTAGATGTAAAAAGACTGTTTAAGGCCATTCGGGCTTGTTCAAGCAGTTTACGATTTTGTAAGTACGGAGAAGTGATATATAGGCGAGAATAGGTTTGTATGTCATGTTCGAGCTCCACTTGTTTCCTCGCATTTTGCTTATTAGCGAGTGCTGCATCACTCATTAATTGTCCCCTTAAAGTAGCCTTAGCTGCAGCCCAAAGAGTCCTGCTGGAGGTCACGGATCCCTGATTATTAGAAAGATAAGTTTGAAGGTGTGACTGCAGTTGGGATTTACCAACAGGAGTTCTGTGGCGTTGGATATTCATTCGCCAGGGCTTACGTCCAGGACTAGAAAGTCCCAGTTCTAGGGAAAGGAGAACCGGAGAGTGGTCAGACAATGCCGCTTCCAGAATACAGGAATCCGTGACCAACTTAACTGCATTCTGTGAGATGAGGAAGTAGTCAAGACGAGAGAACGTACCATGAGTCGACGAAAAGAAAGTATATTCCTTATCCGTTGGGTGACTGATACGCCAATGGTCAACCAACCCGATATCTGAGATAATGTCACCTAGCAAAGCTCTATCTGAAGCATTGCCCCGATCTAGTGGACCAGTTTTATCTAGAATAGAATCTTGCGTCACATTCCAGTCTCCACCAATCAAATATTGCGATGCATTAATTTCGAGCAACAAGCGGGATAATTGAAGAAAGAATGTTTTCTTGGTACCCGTAGGGGCATATACAGATCCTACACAGACGTGAGAATCACCAATTTTAAGTTTAGCAAAAACGTAGCGGCCATTTACATCTGACCATGTTTTAGAGACAGTGACCGGAAGGGACTTGCGAAGAAGAATTGCAACTCCACACTTGCGAAGGGGACCTGCGTCCGTGGATTCATCCTGTTGAATGCTGCTATGTATAACCTTACCCACCCAGTCTCTACAAAGTTTGTCTGATTCTAGAGCATCCAAATGGGTCTCCTGAAGCAAGGCTACATCTACATGCTTAGTCTGAAGATAGGAAAGAACCTTCTTCCGTTTTATGTAATGGGTGAGACCATGTACATTCCAAGTAATTGCATTAAGAGAGTGTGTTTTTGCCATATTAGAACAACGCAAATATCAGAGACAGGAGAATGAAACACAAAACAACGTACTGAACCAAACAAAGGAAAAAGAAAAGAAATGACAAAAAGAAGGGGAAACAAAAATAAAATAAATGGAAACGAAACTTTGATTTAAATGGAATACATGAAAGAAGCGATCAGAAGAATAATAAAAGAAGAAAAAGGGAGATGAAATTTAGAGAGGTGATACAATAATATGGAAAACTATAAAATATTGGGTAAAAGCAAAGAGAGATCAAGAGACCGTAGACTGTTACCCGCGGGTCTGGGCGCACTAGAGCACCGCCACGGGAAAAGACCCCACAGAAAAGAGAAAAGATTAGGAGAGTAGCAATGGTATAGAAGGAAAGCCCAGAAAAACATTGTGAAAAAGAACCTAGGTACGATAAAAAGGTAGAAAGAGCAAAATAGAGATTCAGAAGCAATATTGCTTAGAGGGGGGAGTCTAGTAATAATTAAATGTAAAGTAACCTAATATCATAAAGCATACAATGCGTGTATAAATAAACATAGACCAACATGCAATCGTGCAAGTAGAATAATAAAACTGTAATTAAACCATTAGACGCCAAGGCGCCCAAGTAAATGCAAAATTAGTAAGAAATATTTAAGCAATAAATTGTAACAGGAGAAGCAATGAATATAAGAAGAAGAAAGAGTGATATTATTAGGCAGAGAAATAACAGTAAGCAGACTGAAGGAGAAAAGAAATAAGGTAGAAAGCTAGGAAGAAAGAGGTAAAAAAGGACAAGCAGATATTATAAGAACAACAAAACATGTGAGAAATGTGGTAAATAATTAACAATAGAAATAAGACTTCTCAAGAAAAGAGAGTCTATAGTTAGCTGCCAATAGTATTAAGGTCAGCAACTTCCATAAGTGAGAGAGTTATTCAGTCCGCATCCGAAGGAGTTTTAAGAGGAGAACGTGACTTGTCTCTCTGCAGATCTTGTGAAAATGTAGCAACCGAAACCGATTGTATTGCAGATTTCCTATCTTCTTGTGAGCGATGAAGACGTTCAAGATCCCTACCCCGAGGTCGGGGGCTGCTAGGAGGGCGCCTGTTGCGATCTGGCAATGTAGTGGAAGACTTAGAGGATGAATGGGGCTGAACTTGCTGTGAGGGTGTTGTGAGAACCTCCATTTCTTGAGGATGAAGACGGTCCAGGAATTGCTGAAGATGCTCGGGGTCAAAAAAGTCCTTAGAAACTCCATCTTTGGTAACGCGAAAGCGTGCTGGGTCAAAAAGGCCATATTTGATACCTAATTGACGTAGTTGAGGTCGCATGGAGAGAGAGGCTTTCCGCCGCTCGTTAGTTTCCTTGGAGAAATCAGCTGCCATAAAAATGCGATGACCTTTAAAAGAAAAGGAGCCTTGAAGCCGAGCCGCAGATAATATTTGTCTTGTTTGTTCATGACGAAGAAGACAGGCAATAATTGGTCGTGGGCGTGCGGCAGGATCATCACGTGGAGGACAGATTCTATGAGCCCGTTGTATATCCAGAGGTGGATTGAAAGGAATACCAGTTAGCTTTGGGAGTATACGACACAAAAATGCACTGGAACTCTGCCCTTCAATGCGCTCTGGAAAGCCAAAAAAACGGATGTTGTCTCTCCTACTTCTGTCTTCCAAATCAATGAGTTTACTATGGAAGAGTAAAAGGTCCCGGTCTTGATTTGGAAGAGATTCCAATCGATTCTCCACTGCCAGAACTCTAGAATCAAGGGATTCAAACTTCGTATGAAAGTTGGTAATTTCTGTCTTAATTGATTTAGTCTCCTCAGCTAGTGATGTAATTGTAAGGTGCATGTCATCTAATCGACGACTAACCTCGGAAATTTCGTGCAGGATACGTTGCAAAGCTGCCGCCGACGCCTGCCCACCATTAGAGACCGAAGCCTGAGGTGAAGCGGAAGGAGAGGAGGCATTGCCTTTTGTTGGCATATTGGTGGACTGCTTGAGGGCTTCTGCAAAAAGAAGTGGTTTAGAAGCCTGGTTTCCTTGCTTAGAGGCAGACATTTGAGGAGAATGTTTGATAAAAACTTTGAAAGTACGTAAAGCCGTCTTGCTGTTGAGGAATGCTTATATGTAGTTGCAGAAGAATACCAAGACATGCAAAAGAAACACTTAGTAACTGTATATGTATGACATTAATAATCTAAAAGAAACTTATAATGCATTTCTAAACAGTAAAATGTACATCATTGCTTAATGACCCCCACTACTTACACTTGTTAATATGATAACAACTGCCGCTATATTCAAAGGCATGTAAATAGAGGTAAGATAAAATGAAACATCATATGCGCGATTATGATAATAATAGTAAGCACAGCTACATGCACCGCAAGATGAACAAGGCTGTAGAATGCAAGGTAATCATAGTCAAAGCAGAAAAAGCACAGCCTAACTGAAGGAGTTGACCTGGGCACTATAATGGCATTGGAAAAAAGCACACTCTTGTACAAGACATATAGACTACGCTAAAGGAGGCCATGAAGCGTCGGCTGTAACCAAAGTCAAAAGGCGCGAAACTGTGACTGTAGCAAAGAAGTTCAGCTTGGAAGAACAGTTTAGCGTGATGAATCGCAAATTAATTGCTGACCTGATAATACGCTCATTGACTGGATGAGATGAGCGATATAAGTGCCACAACAGGATTATAGAAGGAAGTAATCCTACCAGTAGCTGAGCGTCGACACGTCAAAAATGCTGACTCCTGTCAGGCGACATTCCTGAAAAGAAACATTACAGCAGGCAATTTGAGAAAGGCGCGGTTTCATGAGGAGATAGATACTTGTCAGGAGCAGCGAAGGCGCGGCCTCATGAGGAGGCGGGCGCCCGTCGTCAGCAACGAAGGCGCGGCTCCATGAGGAAGCAAGCGCTTTTCAGCAGCAACAGAGGCGCGGCTTCATGGGGGCAGGCGTTCTTCGCAACAGAGGCGCGGCTTGAGGAGGAAGAAGAGGCAGAGTAGATACGTCAGACAGGCCCCGCCAGACACGCAGCTCCACACAACCCTGTCATCGAGGCAGTCAACACCAGGGAAGCTTCGCCGTCACATCGTCGAAAAACTCGCCCAAATCGTGCCCACCACCTTCCGGCTGTCGCAGGGCACAAGAAGAAGACTCCAAAGCCGCTGTGAGGTAGGAAATATCCGTTAAGGGTCCATCCCGTGACGGAGCTCACTCGTCAGGCGGCCATCTTCCTGCGTGGCCAGACCACGCCCCCGCTAGATGTGTATTAATTTCAAGTTAAACACTACATTGTATTGTAACTTCCCCTAATGGGTTGTGATCATTCTTAAACATAGTTCTGTTTATTTCGATGCAGAACTTTACTTAATATTTATTGTTACAAGATGGCGGTCATTGTGGATTCCGATCTTTCGGTTACTTTTTCCATCATATTTGCCCTGACTGCATTAGTCTAAACCATCTTGGTGCCCTGTTCAGTGAGATTCGCTTACTGGGGAGATTTTGAATCTTTCCCGGGTGAGAATGTTGTGCCCTATTATTGCTGATTGCCTGACAACGTGGACTATTTCCCCCATCTTTTTCAGATAAAATAGTCAATCCTCTGTTTTTATGAAGGGACCTGGTAACAACATGGGATATGTTAAATTTATCATTCCGTTATGTACAATCAATGTTACTTAAATCGATTTAGTCAACACTCGCCTCTTGAAATATCCAGATCACTGAAATTACATTTACAACACACATTAAAATGTAAATTGTAAATACTTTCCAATGTTTCTCTTTTGACCTAGGTCGGTTAAAGCACTGTGCAATTATCGTTGCACACCCTTTATTTCCCTAACCTGGGATTAGGATTTGACTTGGAGTTATCACATTCCCGCTCGTCCAATGTTTTTATTCTAAGGCACTAACCATAATAATTTTTAATATAGTAAGTATTGGTCTCTATACTGACACCCATCAATATAGTTGCCCCTTAGAATTCAGGGATTTTTAACCCATCTATTTCTTTCAATTTAGATATCATGGATGACGGAAGCATCTTTTATATCCTTACTTGATGGCATACCTATCTAGATAGACATTATAGTAAAGATCAGTTTGGTAGGTATTATTGTAGGTTTGGTTCATATATGAACTGGGATTTTGGCTTCCCCCACTGTTTGCTTTGATCGTTGTTGTAGTCTATGTAAATGATACTTCACAGCCCTGATTTCTTTCTATCCTTTATTTGAATGGCGTGATTTAGTCTCTCTACCTTATTATATATAATTTTCTCTGCTCTTCAGCTTTCACCAAGTATCTTGCTATCCTTTCGGTTTCCGCATGTACACATTAGTCCACAATATTTGAATATGAAGATGTTTACTTCGTCAAACATTACAATGGTATACAATAAACCATTATTGGTTTTTATGTCTAGGGAATAATTGTAAATAGCCTGTGATGTGTTAACTGTTGACATCTAATTTCCATTTATATATACTTATGAACGTATTTATGTTTGTTGAATTAACAGCCCTGAAGAAGTCCTTCTGATAAGGGCAAAACGTGTCGGCTGTATCTCAATCACCCTGCCTATGTTTTAAAGACTTCACTGAATAAAGGAAGACCTTTTGGAAGAATATTTTGTGCACATGTATTCTATATAATCCGTTGTTATGTGGTGCACCTGTGCTAATGTGTAAAAATTGTATAATTCCTATATGGGTGTTATTCAGTGTGCACACTCGTTTTCTGGATAATTCCACACCCCCTATACATATGTTAGAGATAGCGGGTTACGTGCAGAGGCCTATGGGGTTCCACTGTTCAGCCTCTTTCTGCGCTCCACATCTTGTTTAGCTAGTGCAGGGGGGGATGGTCCCTACAACTAAAGTAATTTTGTTCAGTCCTCATTACTACATGAAGATTTTCAACGGAGTCACAGAGGTAGGAAAAAAACAGGAAATCTGTCTGTGCTGTCAGACTACATTTGTCTTCAACGTCTCTCTAACTCCCACATTTTTTCATAGCTTTACATTATAAATGGACAATTCGCCATCCAGTAGCGTGAAATCCTGTCCTTTCTGTGGTCTGAGATTGGCGACTCTATATATATATATATATATATATATATATATATATATATATATATATATATGCACTGCATAGCTAAACACTTATAAGGTCCAAAAGGCAAGACCTATTGGCTATGCCAATGCTTGTTCTAAATCTGTTTGAGAGTTCATTGTCAAATTTGATCAGTAAATCAGTCCCTAACATTTCTGGTATATCTGGGTTGGGTAATCAGTCGAACTATGAGAGGGCTATTTTTACTTTCAACAAGATATACAACTCTCCAGTTACCCGTCCCTACATAGACTGAATTTCTGCATATGGGCGTGGCCTATGTGGGAGCCCGATAGTATAATCAGTGACATTTCTTTATCCAGTTGTTCCCAAAAAATTGGCATGACCCAAATCTTAATTGTTTTTATTATTCCCTTGAGACGCCAAAGAAGTTTTGCATTGTCCTTTCACATTTGGCATCTAATCATAGGAGAGGTGAGAAAGTGTTAGCCAAAATTAGATAGCAGTGGGGTTTTGACAGAAGTTAAACTTAAATTTATCAGCTGGGGCAACTAAGTCTTTTTCCATTGGTACCACAGTGTGCTGGAGATGGATTGTGAGAAAAAGCACTGGCTACCCTTTGTGCTGAGAAAGACTGTCTAATGTTTGTGAAAGATAGTTACGTGGCCTCCACCTGCGTGTTCTGTAGGCTCTTTCTGGCTTTTCAATGTATCCCACAGGATTAATGGTATCAAGATTAAATAAACCATCGAGCACTTCTCCATCTATGTAACAATTTGAATGGTCTCCACCCTACCCCTCAAGAAATGTCACTATTCCTCCGGGATGCCAGAGATTTTATGTAAAAAAAAAAATAAAATAAAAATCTATATAAATTATAAACAGTTGATTCTTTAATATCCTTGTTAAACCACATTCCTGGCTACCATATGTATTTGTGCTACTAGTTAAGTCCTGTGTTATCTAGTACATCATGTGCGCAGTGAACATTTGGAGGTAACCTCTCAGTTCTGTCTTTATTTAATGTTTTTCCCGATATGCCTGCATGTTTATGGATATTGTGTAGTAGTGCCTGAATTGCCTCATCAGCCTGCGTAGAGAAGGCAAGAATATAGTCTGTTACTTATGTGCCACACCCTTTATTGCAATCCCTATAGGGGTTTGATTGCTATTACCATAGAAGCAATAGGGGCTAGCCCTGTCTTGTGCCTTGGAATAACTTAAATGAGGCTGGCAAAGTTTTGTTGACTCACACATTGACAGATGGTTCAGAGTAAAGCGCCGTAATTAAATGAACAAATATCTCGCCAAATCTAATGAAACTGGCAGTCGGGGAAAGGCCATCTGACTTTTCGAAAAGCCTTTTCTGCATCCAAGGCAATTGCAGACACTGAGAGGGAATTAGTTTGGTTTTCTCAGATAAGTGGCAGAAAAGGTGGGCCTTGTCAGTTGGGTTGTTTACCTTTCATGAAGCCAGTCTTTGTTGAGCAAATTAAAATACATTTTAACAAAGTGGTTTCAATCTTTAAAAGTTGAATGGGTTAGTAATTCTTGGTATGCATCAGGTCTTTAACATCCTTGAGGTTCGTGGTTATTGTTGCCTCCGTGACTGCCTGGTACTTTCCTTGAATTAGTGTAATGATTGAATAGAGATGCATGGAGGAGTCTAGTTGTTGTTCCGTACATTGTAGATATAACAGGGCCCCAAAGTAGCCTGGTCTAGGGGATTTGCCCACTTTACACATCTTGATGTCATTATGGGATTCCAATTGTATTTTGTCCAAGTCTCGAACTTTTAGCAGGTAAGTGCAATCCAAGAATGCCCTACATTTGTCAAAATTTGCTGTGTGGTGGAGTGTATAGATAGAAGCGTTTTAGTTTCTAAAGGCTATGTTAATTTTATTGGGTTTTGTTTGTATAATATTTATCCTTGATTGCTGAAACATTCATTTTATTTCTGTTTTCGTTTAAGAAGTTTCCTAGATATCTACCTGCCTCATCCCAGGAACATAATTTCTTGGATTTTTGTAGGGTTTCACTGGAATATGCCCATCTGTTAAGCATATGGTTCTATTCGTATTTAAGATTTGTTACTTTTGTAGTTCACATTTGCCCTCTGTGTGGAGGTATCAGTATTCAGCTTTTCAAATCACGTTTTCAGGGTTTTGTAGTTACGTATTACACAGGGGCGGTTTCTCCATTAGTGCTCTGGGTCTGTGCTTCTGAAATTCCTACACGTTCACCTCCAGATACACAATTGATTTATTTAGAGATACAATTGTATCTCTAAACAAATCGATGGATTTAAGTCTGAGCTGTCTGTCCCCGGCTGCCTGCCCCGTCTCACTTTGAAGCCAGAGGCAGAAGCCAGGTAGTAAATCTTTCTGCAGTGTAATGCATGAAACATGGCTTACCTTTCTAAAGCCCTTAATTGCCATTGTAGTCTATGGCAGTATCCACTGTAGGCCAGTGTCGCTATCAGCATTACTGTTTCGGATGTCGAGTCTTCATCCCTGTGAGGCCAGGCGCCCGTCCTTCACAAGCATAGATTCCACCCTTTCCCATTGGTCACATGGCAGGATTGAATGCAAGCATTTGATTTGGTGCCTTATCCTCGTTTATAACGATAATGTTGTGTTATGTATATTGTGCTGAGCCACCAGATCACTCTAACCTCCCTCACTGTGACACCCGGGACCCTGGCTGCAGGTCGCTGAAACCTTTAGAAGTGGAGCTGCCGCATTTGTTCGCACGCGAAATTGGTCCAAAACACGAAGTTGATCTAAATATCGGAGTCCAGTGCAAAGGGAGAAATAAATATGTGCTTATATTAAAGACCAGTTACATACCGTTTGGCGTTAAACCTACCCCTATCTTCATGCCCAAATCATTAATGCCAAAAACATGGATTGATATACAAACAACGAATGTTGAACACATATGGTTGTCAGCAATTTAGTTCCTCTTTTATTTCTCGTTTAACTTAATCTTGCATTCCCCAAGAGTGTTAGCTATTTCATCATGTTTCTGTACTTTAGTTTTTTGCATAGTTTTTCATAGTGTATAATTTGAGTTGTGCCCAGTGTTTGAGGTACTTTGTTTGAGATCTCTGAGGTTTGTAGGCAAAGCAAAGTGCCGGTCAGTGGGGTGGCCTCTCTGCAGAGTGCCCATGGTCATGTATTCCACTTGCTATTGAAATTCTATGGAAATTTGTGTGAAGGGGGTACACAGATGTCAAAATATAAACAAGGTAAAAGAAAATAAAGTGCTCAAATGTGAGTGTGTTCCATGTATGTTTGTGGCTGGGGAATTGAGGGAGATGCCAGGAGGTGCATTCGGGGAGAGTGAAAAGAGTGCTGAAGGGGGAAGAAGAGGAGAGTGAAGATGTGCAGATGGATGAGATGTCAGAGAAAAAGGGCTTGCATATCTAACTCAAAGTGGACATACCTAAAGGCCAATACTCTTTCTACAGGCCTCAATAATATTTGTCTCCCAATTTCAGAATTTAAACATTTACAATGTTAATTATTTTTGACAAATCATTGTTACTCATTTATTTTAAATAGCTAACGGCCATTTACAAAGCCAATAGTACAGGCAGGTTTTGATGCGTCAGTTGTGTGTTATACCTGGATGCAATAACCTCTCAGAGAGGAACCAAATTACTGGTCGGGTGGTACACTATATGATACACAGAAACCTATTCTACATGTTCCCTTTTAGAGAGCCCCCACATTTTTTTTCATACAACATAAAGGCCTTCCAGCACATGTTTCTAAAGACTGGTTAGAGCATTTTCTCCAAAGTCACGGGCAAACACACACTTTAAAAGGCTTGTAGTCATTGCGCAGTACAATTTGCACATCACAGTAACAAACATAATAACCATGGGTGTGAATTCCTATAGTCTGACTATCAGGACATACTCTTTGGGTTCAAGGACAATACGTTTTCATGTTAATTTTTGTCCTTGCGACAAATAGTCACAACACCCCCACAGCACAAACCCTTTGGCTACCATTTTACAGTAGCACATTATGGATCAGTGAAAGACTTTTGAGTGCAGTTAAGGTATTATTTGTGTCCATTCTTTAATGCTGTTTGAACCTGTATTTATTGTTCATTAATGCAAAGATTTTCTTATAAGGGTGAGCGATCTAAGGAAATGTTGTAGGCTTGGACTGCACTACTGACAGTGGTTCCAGTGTAAAAATGTGTACATGTGTTTGCAAAATGTAACAATATAAGGCTACATACAATGCTCCCAGAATGTTCTCTAATTGGATGTGAATATCTGTAGAAGTTTGAAAGCTAGATTGGTGATCCTTAGCTTCAAAATTAAATGTTCTAAAAAAAAAAATGCAATTAGGAAATGGAAACGTTTTACAAAACTACTGTGAAATTGTAGGTAACCTTTCTTTGAAGTGCAATTTAGTCAAATGTATTGATGCACGCTCGTTTTTCCCAAAAATATTCATAATGGAAAATCAGTTAAACCAGTTTCAACAAGATAATGGGAAACCTAAAAATAAGCAAGTATTTGCAGAACCAATAGATCTGATATTAGTGGTCAGCCTTTTGGTTTTCCCCCCCCCGAGTGTCTTGTTTTGAAATGGTTTTTGTGTAATACTTTGTGGGAGCTGTCAGGCCCGTCACCATTATAACAGCCATTGGGAAAAAAAGCAAAAATATCTTTTGGTCTCAGAAAGCACACATTGCCACAGTAGTCCCTGTCACTGAACAAAACTACTTTGTGTGCCGATTTGCACTTTGTGAATGAGCAAAAGCCAGTTGATGGATGGATAGATGGGTAGATAGAGATACCACTTTAATAAACAAAATGTCTTGGTTAACTCCAGGCCTAATTTGAGGCCTAGTACTTAGAGAGTCACAAAATTGCACCCATGGTATATGTCTTTGCTTAAGATCAGATTTGTAGCTGTCATAATTTACAGAAGTAGATCAGGAAATCTTACTCCTACGAAATATTTGTAACTGCTTTTTAGCATGAGCAAATATGCAGGTGTAGGTTTGCTCATGCAAAAATCTGTTGAGCGTTTACAAGTTCAATTAACCTCCACGCATTTTGTCCCCAACCATTGGAAGAAGGTTTACTTATGCCATTGTCAAGGGTAAATTTCCAAACCTTTTCAGTATGGCGAAAGATTATAGAAGAGCTGGTGAAAAACGCTAAACATGCAATTTAGTAAGTTTGCACTGACTCAAGCATTACAGCCCTAGAACTATTTCTTAACTCTACCTCCAACCCCAGTATGCATATCTGCGTAATGGTGGCAAAATAAGGAAACTGCTAGAATTCAAACCCTACTATAGTAGTATGAGACCTGACATAATCAGAAAGGCTAATATCAGAGATTTCATATATTAAAATTGCTGCCATTAGTTGTCCGTGCACTATATGGCACCAAAGGGATTTTTTTCTTTTTTTCAGGATGAGTAGATTTATGAAGCATCTTGTCCCATGGACAAGTAGATATTTTATAAAATTCCACACCCCTGTATTAATGCAGTAAGATATTGGTCAGTTTTTAATGTGTCTCAAATCTCAAGACTGTGCATTCCCACTGCTTTAAAAACCTTGCTTACTCCCTAAATTCATCTGCTTTAAAATGCACCATTTACAAATCTTTTTTACATTTTTTTTCTCGAGACACGGGAACCCTCTGGATTCCACGTTCGTCAATTAAGCTTGCTTGCTGCAAAATTCCTATCTAACTTTTATGCCTCACCAATTTCAGCTGCCACCGTTATTATATTCTTGATTTTATTTCTCTTTGGGCTTGAACCCAATTGGCATGTCACGTAGTGTGCCATTTAAGGCGTCCCACAAGATTCATTGAGAAGAGGAGTCTTCATTTTCTATTAGGAATGGAGAGGTAGCATCTTTAATTTGTGTCACAGAATGACGTCTTTGCAGATTTTTTTGTGGTTGTATTTGATTTTACAGTTATTTATGATAAGGAGATACATACACGTTCGGCCTCCAACTTTGATTCAATAAATGTGTTTTTCACAACGAGTGCACTCTTGGTGATAGGGTAGTAACAATTTTTGAATAACTGATGGGAGTTATAGAAGAACTTGGGAGTTATAGAAGAACTTGAATTCTTTAACATTAGGCTGTTGAATTAGCCATGCGTCTTTTTAAGCAGTATAGTTTGCAAATCTGTAAAATACATTTACGTGATCTGGTCTGATGGAACTTAGTATGACTATTTCGTGTTCTATTGTTAGTAGCCTGAAGTTTGCACCTAGGATAATGTTAGTGTCTGGAGGTCGGGTACATCATTTTTTACTGAGGGTCCTACCAAAAATAGGATAATCTGTTTCCAGGGCAAAAATGTTAATGACCTAGATTTTCTTTTATGGAAAGATGGTGAGCATGTAATTTTATCAGCTCATCATCAGCTTATAAGTTACGCATGCCTCGAACTGTGCTCAATCCATTTTGTGTTTCTTAAGTTCAGAGCAGTTATCAAATATTTTATCTTTTAACTGGTTGATTTCAACTCTTAGTATTTAACTAGTATTTTACTTTTGTTCACGTTCTAAGGGGGATACATTTGTGTTATTTCATATGTAGGTGATAATGGTGTTTGTAACAGTACATAAAATGTGGGTAAGATGTAGCCACCTGGTTAGCACCCTTTCTTCCTGATAGTGTCCAGATCATCAGGGTTTTAGATGTAACACAGGATAGAGCTCTCTTCATTCAGTTTGGCATATAGAGATATTATATATTTGTTTTAGGGGAGTTGCAATACATTATAACAACCTCACTGAAAGATAGTATATTATCAGCAGTAAGAGCAAAGAAAAAAGGCATGGCAAAAGAAATAAAAGCAATAATGAGGAATCACACTGATCACTCTTGTACTTACTAATTCTTACCCCATCTCTTCTTCCCTCTATCCCTCATCATCCCGCACTCCCTTTTCACACACCAATACTGGACTGTGGACAGTAGAAGAACTGACACATATTTTGTCACATTCAGGACTTGGATGAAAATTGAAGACTTGGGGAAAAGAAACCGTTCACTAAATTAGTGGGCCATGGTTGGTGCCTGCCATCTAGTGGTAAATTTAGGAGCTAAAAATGACTGTCATGATATTTGATCCTGCATGCATGGTGGTGTAGACACACATGCAAGTCAATATGTGGTCGCTGTAGCAGCATGATACATGTGTGCATACACATGTATACGTACATCACAATGCATTGACTGTCAGCAACCCAGTTTCCTCTCCTATTAGTTGAACAGCATCGACGAAGCCATTAAATCAACATGCTGGGCCAATTCGCTTTTCCAATGCTTACTTTATGTTCTTCCATAAGTGCTCAAGCCCAGATGTTATTTTGCACATTTTCTATTTAGTTTTAAAAATTGTGTGCATTATATATCATCCAGGTATTTAAGAGAAGTGAATATTTTAAAGGATTTTGGCAGGATTTAGGCACTGTGGATCATTTAAAGGTTCTTGGAAGAATTAGGATGTGAATGGAAAGGGACCAACTGTAGCAGTGAAGGTTCAACAGGGTCTCGTGTGAGCTACTATTTGCTGGAATAAGAGTATTACTGATGGTCTATCTTGTTCTCTGTAGTCCCAAAGAGTCTTCTGCGATCTGTAAAATGATTCTATTAAATATATCCATTAGATTGTTTTATTGTCTTAATACAGATGCCAAGTTGTTCACCATCTGATATAATTCTGTTACACTGAGCACACAGGAGAACAGGTAGCAGATTTTTCTTCTGACTTTTTCAACTTCTTTAAAAATTGTCAGATGCCCTGAACAGGTTTACAGATTGTTTAAGTGGTGGAGCTCTAATTAGAATCTATTTTGCACGTGGACTTGCAGTATGGTCAAGCCTAGAGGAAACTGATACATCTTTATATACATGGTGTTGAAAACAAGTGATTGTAGTTTGTAATGGCAGAATAATGAGGTCAGATAAGTTTATCAATAACTTGTTTCTTTTTTAAATCCTAGGGTCACCCATAATCTTTTTTTGGATCCGAACACTTTTTTGTTACTCTAATTGCATGTAGTCTCCCAACAGTGCTTTCACCATTTTACTTTGAAAAGTTTGATTGAATTACTTTCAATAACTGTTTCTAGCCGTGGGCTAAACAGTTCTTCCCCTGTGGCTCCTCCTAGATGGTGCTATTTTCTCTGTTCTGCCGAGAAAGAAGGACAAAAGCCCTGCCTTTTAAAGAGTTGAGAGCTCAATCTCACTGATCTAGTTTGAATCACAGAAAGAGATGGGCTCCAGATTGCAAGTGACAGTGTGGCAGAGCCACACCAAGTTTGACAGTTGATACACAGAAATGTCAAGCAAGTGGATAGGCTTCAGGAGCTGGTCATTGCTTTATCACAGCAAGAGCAAGATTCTCTAATCATTTCACATTCTCTTCTGCTACCGAAGGATATAGTTCGAGGAAGCTCTGTAAGGTTGAGGTTTCTAATAGCTTTGGCTGCAGGCAGTGGCGCTGCACACGGTTTTGCTGCCTCCACTCATGCTTTTCTGACTTGTCGAAGGCAACACAGCCCCAGTTTAGTGTTCTTCTTTTGCTTCTGAGGCCCTCTGGTTCTTGAACTCTGCAAGACCTTATTGGCTATACAGCACTTCACAACTATTTGAAATCTTGTATAACAGATGAACCTGGCAGATAGTCCAGTGTATCATCCACTGCTTAACGAGTTGCCTAGTAGATGCTACTACACACAGCCACGCAAGATTGGCATGGTCAACTGGTCCAGTTAAGTGTTGGATTGCTTAGCTGGTGTTGATGATACATGCTTCCCTTTGCAGACTCACTAGGTCTCTTTACCCACTCACCCCAGTAGCGTTGAAGGTATTATGTAACCTGTTCATGTTCTTTGGGGGGGGGGGGAGGGGTGGCATAGGATGTGAACTGTGGCACTCTTGGCGGAGCTCCACCATCCTGCACAATAATTAGCCAAATTTGCCCAGACTTTAAAGGGACTGGGCCTGCCTGTCATGGTGTAAAAGTATATATGCTGGACCTTGCTGGATCGATTTGCTGTACTTTGTGGGTCTGTCAAGGTCAGGAAGCCCTCATGGCTGAATTCTAAGATGGTGGCCCGGCGCGAAAAGGATGGTGCACCCTCCGGCTACTGATTCCCTGGTCCGTTGCAGAGCAGAAGCAAAGTTTCCAGTGACGAGAGACACAGGGTGCCTGAGGACTGGGACTGCACAGTGAGTGGTCGGGCATGCAGAGCACGGCTCCTGTGGTGGCCCGTGCGGGGAGCGGACAGCTATACTCGATGGACTGAGTGTGGCGAACGAAACAGAAAGAAGACTGAAGCAGTTAGTGTCTACCTTGCAGATGGCCTGGAGGAGTCCCCATCCAGCGCAGTGACCAGGCCGTGCTGCAGGTTGTTGTCCCCGCCTTCCTGAACCAGCCAGGGGTTGCCGGACTCGCCTGCTTGTGGACCATAACTGTTGGGGACCTCCTGCAGAGGCCGGAGAGCACTTTTTGTTTGGCGTGCCACACTGCAGTGGCCAAACTCCTGTGCACCGGGGGGCTTCCTGGGCCTCACAGGCAAGGGGCCTGCTGCTGCATGACAGTAGAGGGGTTGTCCTCCTTTGTTGATTGTGTGGGTGAGACTGCTTCCGGGTAACGAGTGCAGGACCTACTGGAAACCTACTTTGTGCCCTCCCTTAGCACCAGCCGAGGAAAAGCAACTGTTTAATATTGGAAAGTAAATGCATGGAAGTACTTGTATGCAGCCATCTGCAAGGTGATTGAACTCGGACAGCACGCTGAACTCGGACAGCACGCTCGCAGAGGAACAAGATTGACCAGTGTTGAGGGGGCGGCTTGAAACTCTCCCAGCCACCCTCACTAGATCAGACACTTTAGGACAGCAGGAGGCCATTGTATACAGCCCCTCTAGTGAGTCCCTGAATGCGTACACACCCATGAGTACTGGCTTGCGCGAGATACATGGTCCCCCCCCCCCCCCCCCCTCCCCCTAATAACCCCCATGGTATACTACCTCCCCTGAACCAGTTGCAATCATGAGACCTTAATAAACAGACAATTGTAAGGAGTCACTGAGCGGACACCAGTGTCACAACTGCCTTCTACTTTAGCAGCGCCATACGACACGGTGTAGACTGCCTGAGTTGGTGCTGGGGACCACGCTCCTAATCAATGCTTGGAAGTTGGAGGATTGCATTCACATTCCCCTCAAATCCCTGCTGTAGGGGAACCCGTGCTCATCGCTGCATAACGATACTGAGTTGCAGCCATGAGCTGACGCCCCCTCTTGGGACGATGACTCACTTCCGGCGATAGAACATTGCAACCCATGCCCCCCTGGCCTGGAACACTCTGGGTGATACAAGCATCTCTAATCAACCAGTGTTGGCTATAGGCCGTGACCACGTCCTGGATGGAGCTAGAATGAAAGGTGACATCAAGGTGGAGAATCGACGGGGGTGATATTCTTGAATTTCACCAGGAAGGTCCAGAAACAGCGAGGCTCCTTTATGGAGGCCAATAAGCATCTTAAAACACTGGGGATCACGTACACTATGTGATTCCCTGCTAGATGAGAGTGACTCATGGAGACTAGGTGCAATCTTTCATATCGCTCCTTGCAATGAAGGAATGGGTAGATCGCCTCCCCCGGATGGGGGAATGCTCGAATGGGGGGACCAGGGTGCACCTTGGAGATCCATCAGGAGAAGGCCAAAGAAGAGGTCTGAAGCTGTCCCACTCGGGGACTCTCCATGAGCAACAAAGGGTGGTGGAGTTGGCGGTGCCCATCAGTGGCACTAGCTCTCCACCCCCCCCCCCCCCCCTTTCCACCGGTGATGGAAGAGGATGATCCGAGAGACAGTGACCTGACTGTTCACGCTTCGCTCTTCACTCATAGCTTGGTGCTGTCTCCCCTTGATCACGCCTGGCACATCGGGTGAAATCATCTAACTGGATTAGTATCATCGCTCTGGAACTGGGATAAGTGTGCACTGTTACTGAGCACAAACACAGCCCCTACGCTCCTGATCCATATTTACAAGGTAAATTGTGGGTTCTAAGTTTTTCATGAACCCATGGATGGTTTGATGTGAAGCCCCCCTGTGTGTGTTTTTGTGAGTATGATGACTGCAAGTGAGTTGAGAGCATCTTATTTGTAAGTAATGTCCCTTCGTGGCGTTCACCCTAGCTTATAACTTATAGTTGGAACGTCCGGGCCTTAACAACATTTCCAAATGGTACAAAGTATATTTGTATCTAAGGAGTGGGGCACACTGCCTCTGATTGGGAAGCAATTTGCAAGAGATGGAGGCGTCCGGTGTATGCAACTTCACGCTCTACCTTTGCTGGGGTATTTTTGCAGGTGTACCGTTCCAGAAGAGAGACAAACTGATTGGCCCAAATAGGAGGTACATAGTGGTGATGGGGTGCTTAGCGGACCATGACCTGACCACAGTTGGAGTTTACGCTCCTAATGTGGACCTGGGGGATTCCTGGCTGACCTGTCTTGGGTTTTAGCTCCATTTATGGCACCGAATCTACTACTGGGCGTGGACTTCAATTGTGTGTCAGACTCTATTCTTGACAGGTCCCCCCTGCTGCTCTGGGACAACCCTGTCCACCGACTTGCATGGACCTTCTCAACCTGGCAGAGTTAGTGGACTCCTGGAGACCGTAGCAACCCAGGATCAGGGACTATTAATTTATTCAGGCATGCATGAACTCCACGTGTCCCTTGATGCCTTCCTGTGCTGCGGGGGTGATGTGGGGTGTCCACGGGACGATATGCAGTGTTGCGTACCTGTGTCAAACGATGTCTGATTACAGGCCAGATGTGCTCTTCCTCCATTGGCATAGGTGACAGCTGTGCATCCCTGACTGGTGCCTCAAGGTAAAGGCACTGGAGGACCCAGTGTTCCCCCCACAACAGTGGCAACGCCATACACACTTATCTTGAGTAGAACAATGCCTTGGCCACCTTGCCTGTGAATGAGTGGGATGCGTTTAAACAGTGTTCAGGGAGCAATGTGTCGCTAAGGTAGTAGCATGCTGGTAGTATGCTGACGTACACTGGTGGGGGAAGTTGAAACCCATGAGAAAGCAATATGGGACATGGAACAAGCCAGGCCTGGAAACCCCGATCTCAAATAGCTACTCTTAGACGCAGAGGAACGACTGGCAGTTCATATTGAGAAACTAAGCTGCTTCAACTACAGAGAGTATAAAGTACGCATATATGCCGAGCGAGATAAGGGGGTGGCACCTTCTTAGCCTGGCTGACTAACCCCACATCTTGGAGTGCCACAATACTAGACCTAGACTCTGAAACGGGTGACCGCTTATATACCCAGTAGAAGATGATAAATAGCAGATTAGCTTTATACTATGTCATTATATGTCCCCCCGCCCTCCACACAATTGCCTGCTCGGCTAGTAGATGACTTTCTGGCCCCCTTATGCTCCTGACTCTGGAGGAAGCGGATGCCCTGGTTGGGGGCATCACGCCGAGGTAAGGTCCCACGGACCTATGGTCTACCAGGGGAATTCTATGCAGCATATGCTGAAGAAATGACGCCCAAATTAATCACCCTGTATGCGGCGGCCCGAAAACTGGGGCGCCAGCCTCCGGTAACGGAAGAGGTGTTGGTTGTCCCGCTCCTGAAACCGGGTCCACCACCTCACGATATTGGAGCATACTGCCCCCTATCCACGCCAAATATGGATTATCAACTTCACAGCCGTATATTGGCCAATCGTCTCCTTCCTCTTATGACCAGATTGATATATTTGATACACCAAGCCTGGTTCATACCATATTTATTTAATTATTTGTATGCGCCAACATTAATCCGAGAGGATATTATGGCGCTAGGAAAGCAAACGCCTAAAATGAGAGTACGGTAACGTTAAACTGTAGCTGTTTAATTAAACCCTAGGGAACAAATGGGTTTGTAGCTTTTTTCTGAATGACATATAGTCATCGGTAAGACGAATTTCCAGCGGAAGTTCGTTCCAATGAGTTGCTGCCAGATGAGAGAGAGAGTGGCCACCTGCTCTGGCCCTCTTTATGCGTTTTGTTTTTGCCCGCGCCTGATTGCACAACCTTAAATTCCGAGTTGGAACGTTGAATTTGATTTTATTTTGCAGGACTCTAGGGCCATGATGGTAAAAGGCCTTGTGAGCATGACCCAGGAGCTTGAATGACCAACAGACAACCAATGAAGCTCCCTCAGACATTCAGAGGCTGAGCTGTACCTGCTTTTGTTACACACCAGCTTGGCAGCCGCATTCTGAATCGCCTGCAGACGTGAGAAGAGATAGTCTGCCATGCCCACATAGAGCGCATTCCCGTAGTCCAGTTTACTTATAAGCAAAGCCTGGATGATGGTTTTCCTGCACTCCAGGGGGATCCATAAGAACAGTCTTTTTAGAAGTTTTAATGTGGCAAAGCTTCTCCCACATAGTGCGCTAACCTGATTCTGCGTGGTTAGTGCATTGTCAAATGAAAATGCCCAGGTTTTTTTAGACCTGTTTGGGTGCAGGTCCAAGTGATTGGGGCCACCAGGTTGCATCCCAGATAAGTTGGACTCCTCCGAAGAGTAGGACCTCTGACTTATCAGCATTTAGTTTTAGATAGTGGTCTGACATCCATACCGCCATTTCTGAGAGACAGTTAGTTAGTTTAATCCTGGTGTCCTCAGGCGTCTCTTCAAGGGCTATCAGCAGTTGTGTATCATCCGCATAGGAACAGATACTAAATCCCCATTTTTTGCTGATTTTTAGCCAGAGATGATACGTAGGCATTGAAAAGCGTAGGGCTCAGGGAAGCTCCCTGTGGGACGCCATAGGTAATGGTTTTTGGGGTAGAAGTGAAAGGTCCCATTTGTACTGTCTGTGTTCGGTTACTTAGGAAGGAGCAGAACCACTGGATGGCCTTGCAGTGTATTCCCTTTTCATGTAGGGTGCTCAGCAATAAGTTATGCGATACCGTGGTGAAGGCCGCTGACGGGTCCAATAGAATCGGGATGGCGGCCTTACCCTGGTCAATTTGGGATCTAATATTGTCCAAGACTGCCAGGAGGGTAGCCTCTATGCTGTTGGTGGCTCTAAAGCCAGTTTGCGAGGGATCCAAGAGCTCATTGGATTCAAGGTAATTGGACAGTTGTTTATTGAACAGCTTCTCCATTACTTTGGGTAGGTATGGGAGCTGAGAGATAGTTTGGTATTTGCCAGATTATGAATGTCCGTGCCTGCCTTTTTTTTTTTTTTTAGTAATGGGACTACCATGGCTTTTTTCAGGTCTCTGGCAATACAGCAGTATCCGCTGAATTGTTAAATAGGCGGGTTACGTGAGGACATAGGGTCGGTATAATCCTAGAGAAAATAAAATGTGGACAAGGATGTAGCGGGGACCCTGACTCGACTTCAGCCATTGCTTTGGCTACCTGTTCTTTTGTGAAGGGAACAAAATTACTGAGGTAGGAATGAGTTTCAGGGTGAGGATTCAATGTTTCCCAATTGATAACTTTTAAGGGGGGATGGTTGCTGAATGAGGAGTAGATCTCAGAGATTTTATCAGCAAAGAATTTGTTGATTTTCTCACAGCAATCTATCGATGGAGGCAGGGTTTGGGACAGACTCAATGGTTTACATAGCTCTTTCACTATTTTGTAGAGCTCTTTGGGTACGAAATATGCTGCTAAATGTCTGCAGGCTTCTCTGTGCTGGTGGCGGAGATCCCAGACCAGCAGAGGGCGGTGGTAGTGGCAGTTGACATAGAGAAAGCTTTTGATAGCTTCTGTTGGGACTTTCCCTACCAAATGGTGCTGAAGATGGTCAAGGGAGAAGAGTTTGTCCTCTGGACCAAGTTGCTCTACGCGGCGCCTACACCCACAGTTCGAACTGGCAGGCACATATCTGAAGCCTATACTGTGGAGAGGGGCACCAGGCAGGGATGCCCACTCTCCTCATTGTTATTTAATATAGCGTTTGAATCCCTTGCTAATAGTGCACAAGCTGGGGTGGCATATCGGGAACTGGACATAAGGGCCAGGTTGCATCATCCTGCCCTTTATGCAGACGACATGCTCATTTTTCTGTGGGATGTAGCTGAAGACCTGCCGGGAGCAATATCCGTACTATGGCTTTTTGGATGAGTCTCAGGCTTCCAAACTAACTGACCGAGATCTAATTTATTCCCTCTTAGCAAGGTATGCCCCCACCATGAGAACTATGGGGCCTGACATGGGAGGGATCCTGTTAGAAATTGAATTTTTGGTAGGTGAGGGCATGTGCCAAAGCTAGGCAGAAACCACCAATCTAGTCAGGATAAGGGAGTTAAACACCTAAAATAACCCCTGCTCACCCCCTTGGTAGCTTAGCACGGGCAGTCCGGCTTATCTTGGAGGCAGTGTGTAAAGCAGTTGCTCATAACCAACAGTAATACAGTTTAAGCACTATAAAAGGACACCACACCAGTTTAGAAAAATAGCCAATATTTTTATATATTTAAGACGACCAAAAACGAAAAAAATCCCCAATACAGTACTTAGATATTTTCAGTTATCAAAATAATCTTGAAAAACAGTTCCTTGAAGTCGGTAGCTCCGTCTGGACTTATCACGGCATCGTGAACATACAAATCCAAACAGTTCTGTCTGACCGCGGCGTCGTGGGCCAGCTACGGTGTCGGGAAGACCCACAAACAGTACCTTTCAGAAATGCAGGGCGTCGGCGACCTTGTTGAGCTTCCGAAAGCACAGCGTCCGTGGTGCCTGTTCTGGAGGTCGGTGCAGGAGTCGTCAGGGGCCCTCGAAGTCACACGCATTGCAGATCGAACTCCCCTCTGTTGAATTCAGCAGTGCTGGCGGTGGCAGGCGTTGGGTGCTGCAGGGCAAAGTGCCGCGTGCGGTGCCCTCTGGTCACGGTGCGAGCAGCGGCTCGGTGGCGGCATGAGATGGTGGCGTCGGTAAAACCAGGGTCGCGGTGCAAAGTGAATGCGGTGCTGGCAGGTCACGTGCAAGCAGTGACGTCGTCGCTGATAGAGCGATGGCGTCGGTAGGCCAGGGCTGCAGTGCGGGATGAGGGCGGTGCGTCGTGTTACTTTACCAGTGGTGCCCTCGAACCACAGTGCATGCAGCGGTGTCTATTTTGGTGTGTTATCGGGGAGGCCAAGGCGTCGTCATGAGGCGGTGCAGTGTGCAGTGCCCACAGGTCACGGTGCAAGCAGCGGCTCGGTGGCGGCGTCAGCAGGCGTCGTCGGTGAAACCAGGGTCACGGTGCCCTCTGCAGTGCCTTC
The DNA here is from genome assembly GCF_964204655.1 of Triturus cristatus. NCBI lineage: Eukaryota > Metazoa > Chordata > Amphibia > Caudata > Salamandridae > Triturus > Triturus cristatus. The sequence continues at coordinate 450,335,829 of NC_140593.1, read as the reverse complement.
AGGACATGGAGTCGGCAGCAGCGTCGTTGACTGCGTTGGTGGCTTTTTCCTCTGTTGCAGCACAACACACACAGTCCACAGTGCTGAGGGCAAAAGAGCTTGAAGTCTTTGCTGTTCCTGAGACTTCTTGAACAGGGTGCAAGCTCTACCTCAAGCCCTTGGAGAAACTCACAAAAGTAGATTGCAGAAAGTCCTGTCCTTTCACTGCCCAAGACAGAAGCAGCCACTGCAGGCCAACACAGCAAAGTGGTAGTTCCTCCTCACAGCTTCTCCAGCTCTTCTTCTTGGCCGTCTTCTTGATCCAAAAGAGTTCTAAAGTTCAGGGGTCTAGTCCCCAATATTTATATCCCAGAATCCTTTGATCTCTTAGGCAGAGAGTGTCTGTGCCCAGTCAGAACCAGTTCTGCCTTCTCTGGTGTGACTTACTGGCAGGATGTGGAGACTGCATGGTCGGAGGCAGACCAAGACCTTTGAGGTGCAATTAAATCTCCTCCCCCTTCCCCAATTGCAGCCCAGGCCTATTCGGCCCTTTCCTGACCTACCTAGACTATCTGGAGCCACTCCTGCTCCCCAGCCTTCTGTCATCCCAAACCCAGCCAAGCAATCCATATTCCAGCAGAGGCATGCGGGATGACTGAAATAGATATCTACTTTCTAAAAGTGGTATTTTCAAACACCGAATGTAAAAATCACCATCACTAAAAGATGCATCTTTTAGATTCTTAGTTCAGGCATACTAAACTTTTATTTTCCTGACTAATTCCCCGAGGCCAGTTATGTTTATAAGATGTTATAAACAAACTCCTCATTCTCTCCTATGGGAACAGGTAGCCTTGCAATGGCGAAAAAAGAAATTGGCCGTAATTCGCTATCAGGACATGCCACACACACCAGGTCATGCCCTACCTTTCACATACACTGCACCCAGCCCACAGGGGTACCTTGGGCCTACCTTAGGGGTGGCTGACATGTAAGAAAAGGGAAGGTGAGGGACTGGTAAGTGTGTGCACTTGCCAGGTAGACCTGGCAGTTACAAACTGCGCGCAGACTCCGCAATGGCGGGTCTGAGTTACCTTTTCAGGGCTATTCACATGGGTGGCACAATCAGTGCTGCAGGCCCACTAGTAGCATCTGATTCACAGGCCCTGGCACACTCTGTGCACTTTACTAGGCACTAACAAGTAAATCAAATATCCAATCATGGAAACACAAATCCATAACACAATTTTCACAGAGAGCACTTGCATTTTACCACTGATCAGCAGTGAGAAAAGTGCGCAGGAACACTACTCTAGCAAAAACAGTCTGAACCAGGAGTTCAGAAAGCAAAAACTCAGGGGAAACATGCCAAAAGTTGCCAAGTCTAACAGATCCAGTTTGAAATATCTAGGAGTTTGGGTTTACCATGGCCCACAAAACCTTCTGGAGTGGAATATTGAGCCGGCCCATAGGAGATTCCGGACCAATGTAGACTTTTGGGAAGCTCTACCGCTGTCGCTGGCTGGGAGAATAATGGTGGTGCTCCCTTGCCTATTGTACTTATTCACCACACTGCCAGTTATTGTCCCCGCTGGTTGTTTCGAGATCTGGATTTATTGTTAGGTGAACTTCTCTGGGGATCAAGTAGGCGCTGAGTGGCATTAACACAGTTGCAATGCCTGAAAACTCAGGAGGGCCTGGCCGCTCCGGATTTTGAGGCCTACTATCCAGCGGCGCAACTGCAATGGTTCAAACAATGGATTTTCTTGCGACTATATCCTGGCAGGGAGGTTGAGGAAGCCATCCAGAGTACCTCCACGCTATTTCATATGCTATTGAACCATAAGAGTTAATTGTTAGAAGGCTCCACGAAACTGCAAGTGGCTCGACATTGTAGGCGATGCACCATACAATACACCTGTACAAAAGTGCCCTTCTGATCTGACCTACCGCGGAGGGCCTTGGAACACACAGACTCAAGAAATGCATTTGGAGGGCTGGTAGGATGGTCCCCATATAAACTGTCAAGGGTGGGAGATCTTTACGGAGACGGGCAACTAATTTCCTCCGAAGAAATCTACTCTACCTTTGAGATACCCATAGGCCACTTTCTCCTCCACAGAGCAGTAGTAGCAACCCTGCGCAGACATTGAAGGGCTGGCATGGCCGAGCCCCCTTCCATGGCTCTTGTCAAGTGCTATGCACCACAAATGGCCTCATCAAAGTGGTGACAAGCTTGTATTGGGCCTGCGATCCAACATCACACCATTAGTGGGCCTAAGAGGGAAATGGGAGTAGGAAATTGCACTTCAAATCACAGAGGTGGCCTGGGTGTTAATACTGGCTGACACCTACTCAGTATCTCGGAATGCCAGATTAAAATTAATTAACTTTCTCTTTTTACATAGAGCATGCCTCACCCCCGGCAAGAGTAACCGGCTTTTCCGCACGCTAGGGCAGTGTTCCTCAGATCTGTGAAGCGGGGTGCTGAGTTCTACACATGGTATTGTCATGTCCTCCTCTGGTCGAATATTGGAAATGACTGTATTAACGAGACCACCTTGAGGTCCATTCCTTTTATTCCATTGACCTGCTTACTAGGGGGATTCACTCATCCTAATATGCATAGAATTACTACCAGATTTGTGGATCTGCCCTTGGTTCTGGCAAAGAGGGTAATCACCATGCATTGGTAGGCTCATCGTTGCCCCAGATTGATTAAATGGAGGGAGGCGATCACTCTATGGGTGGGTTATGAGAGTGTGATTCTATACCGGAAGGTGCGCAGAGGTCACAGTCCGATGGATGCGGCCAAGGTGTGGGATCACCTGGTTGATTGCTTCAAAGAGCCTGAACCAACCACCCTTGGCAGTTCCCAGTTGACAGATAGTGAGTCGGATAGGGGACACAACTAGAGGAGACTGTTGAGGGCGGGAGAGGATTTATACTGAGCAGTTTACTGGGACAATGACTGAGAGCTACGGGTTAATATTGTTACTGGCCTTACTCTTGCACTGGAATACAAGATGTGGCAACTGGGGTGGGGGTTAATGTTTGTACCAGGGAGGGTTACCTTCAATACTCTATGATGTGCCTTGATGTATATCCTTTCTACTACTGTGTTTACTTGATATTGTTAAGTTACTCACCCAGTCATATTTGAAGTAATATTTACTGACCCTAGAAGAGGGTGTCTGTATTGTTGCAAATTTCAATAAAAATCTGTTAAAAAAAAAAAAAGTCCATGTTCCCTAGACTTTTACTTACCCGTACATGTTGTTCACCATCTGTTCCATGGCCCCCTTTCCTTTTGTGCCCATACCATAACATTATCACAGCCCTTTACAGGGGTGTAGAATTCCTATTGCTCGATTCCCTCGATATTTTGTTTGTCATGGGCATCAAGTTTTCATGTTTACTTTGACACATGGACAAGCAGGCCCTTTGGCTGCCTGTTCACAGAACCACATTATGGATCTGTGAACAAGCATTGTCTGCAGTCGAGGTAAGGTTTGTACCCATGTGTTCACTGTACGAAAGCACCCCTTTTTGACATGGTCACCCCCACTTTGTGTCTGGTATCTGTTGGAATTCTGACAGAAGTGCACTGGTTCCCTGTTATCCAGGTTCTTGGTGCCAGATCTTTTTCCCTAAAATAGTACAATTGTTCCCCCAGTTGGCATTTCCTTTAGCACCCCTTGTAATTCCCTAAGTAACTGGTACCTAGGGCAAGGAAGCTGAAGAGGGTCCCTAAGGCTGCAGCACGTAGTGTGCCACCCTAAGGGACCACTCTGCACCAACGTGCAAACTGCCATTGCAGGCTTCGTGCCATGGTGCAGAGAAAATTGAAAACCTGACATGTCATACCTTCTGTGTGCCATGCCTGCAGACATTGCATGCAGTATTGGTAAGTCACCCCTACATCAGGCCTTACAGCCCTAACGCAGTTGCACTATACTACATGTGTGGACCTATCTGCATGAGCAGATATGCCCCTGTGATATCTAATTCAATTCTTTTGATATTACCAGTGAACAGGAAAGCCATTTTAAGAACATGTGCTGGACACTGGTGTTCACGAGTTACCTAGCTACATGATGGTTTCACTGAAACTAGAGATGCTTGGTATCAAACATCTCGTATTAATAAACCTACACTGATTCAAGTGATGGATGTGATAATACATGCACCCAGAGGGCACCTTGGAGGTGCCCCTGAAACCCTACGGACTAATGGTGTGCAGGATGACTGATGTAGACCTACCTGCCACAACAGACTAGTTTCTGACCTCCCTGCAGGTGAGCCGCTCTCTCTGATGGCAGAAACTTCATCTGCTCCGGACGGGGGTGATTGCCATCCTGCTTGGAGGAGGTGATAAGTGATCAGCATATCCAGGCAGGAGGCCTCAAAGACCTATGCTGCTTTTTATTTGCAATTCAAGGCTTCCTCGGACAGTGGAAATACCACCCTCTGCACCAGGACATGCAGGAAAATTAGCTAGTCAGGAGGCGTGTCCCCCTTCAGGCTAGTACCACCCCTGAGGCAGCCTACCTGATATTGACACAACTTTTGGAATTCCACTATCTCCGTTTTGGCGGCATTAGGCTCTCTGGGTCAGGGCTCTGCCATTTTCCCGCAGGCAGTGGTCATATAAAGGATGAAGACACCCTAAAGATAAGTAGCCCATTGGCTTCTACCTGTCACGTAATGCTCCTAAATGTAATATTTAGGTGGCATCCCTGACACCAGGAACTTGGATTTGACAGATCAGGAAGAGAGGACAAAGAGCTATGAGAACAGAAGAATGCTGTTGACTCTGACGCCAAAGCCTGCCTCCACCAAGTCTTGACAGCCGTGACCAGCGACTTGTCCTGCAGCTGACCAGCTTCCAAGAACCCCTGGAGACTGCCAGCCCTTCACAAATTGCTTGCAAATCTCCCTTGTAGTAAAGGAGCTACTTCCCTGCAGTATGCAGGCATTGAAACGCAAAGTCCGGTTGACCAAGTTAGCACTCCCCAGCCAGCCCGATGCAGCAGCTGCTCAGGACGAGAACCCTGTGCTCCTGATGGTCAAATCTATCCCCCACTAAGTGAGAGGACACCCAGACCGAGCAGAGCTGCATAGGACCAGTACCCGGGGTACCAGACCTCTTGCAACAAGCCCAGTCCGTGAGAGTCAAATTTGGATTCTTACTGCACCAAGTTCGAGCAGCTGTCGAGGGACGTTCGTCAGCACTGCAGAGACCCACTTCCAGTGGCCCAGCAGTCCTGATTTTTGCAACCGCAACCAGTGAGACAGACTACCTCAAGGCTCCAGGATGCCCAGAGCCTAGCCCACCTTTCTACTCTGCATCCGAGTGCCCCAGCCTGTGTACCGATTAACCCTCTGTGACCCCTTGTCCCCTGGACTCCTGTAATCGAAGCCTACCGTTGGGAGCTCCCGGACTTGTCACCAAGTCCTCCTCTGCAGCCTGTTTCTAGGTGCCCCCCCCACACTTTACTACCAGTGTAGCTAGAACAGCTACCAACCTGACGAGCACCTCTGCACCCAGACACCCCAGGTCCGGTAACAAGCAACTGCTGGTGGTACTTTGGACCCTGGCCTCCTACAACCTTAAGACCTGAAGGAGACCACCAGAAGCCGACCCTAAAATACCTGTATGCTATCCATGCATTTTCTCCCATAGTAAAGCATTGTGTGTAAAGGTATTGTATTGTAATTGCATTTATATAGCGCTTACTACCCCCGATGAGGCGTCAAATCGCTTTTTTGGCAAGTAGCACGCTACTCTGGAACCCGAAAAGGATTAGTGTTGAATTAGTATATTGAAATATGAAAGTAATTTGAGTGGTGGATAGGTTAGTCAGTTATTTGGATTCGGAAGGATAGCGTGCATTTAAGTAACTTTTATTTACCTGCAAGATTGAAGATTTTTTAAAATATTTACTTGGTAACAAAGTTCTTTATATCACAATTTATAATGGGAAAATGCAACTTATTTTTCTAAATTTGTCTTGGATTTATTCTTGAGCTTGTCTCATTTAGTGCTTCTGTGAGTACAACAGATGCTTAGCACTACCCTCTGATGAGCCTAACTGCTCGTCCACACTACCACAAAAGAGCATTGGTGCCTCTGTAAACCAATTGGGGTTTGCCTAGATTCTTCACACAGTGTACCTCGTTTTGGTCCTCTATATAGAAAGGCAGCACCCTGCATTCGTGCAGTTTAAACTTAGAATTATGCTTCATTAATGTTAAGTCTTTATAGTAGAGTCAGTGCTTTAAAGAAATGCTATGAGCTCGGCTTCCCACAGTCTGCGGTTCCAGTATAAAAATGTTTGCAGACTTTAACAATTTGAGGCTACCTATAATGCATTTAATTAGATGCAAATACTTGTAGGCTGAAAGTAAGATGGATGTTTTTCGCTTTCCAAAATAAATTTGTATAAAAATATAGCCACTACAAGAAAAACGTTTTGCTAGAGACTGCAGTTTTAGATACAATTTCTTTGAAGCATCATTTTGTAAAATTAATTTAATACATGCTAGTATTTCCAAAAAATATTAGTAACGAAAAAGTAGTATAAAACCAGTTTCAGCAAGATTATGGGAAACCTGAAAATAAAAAAACATTGGCTGTGTCCGTGTGTGTTTTGACGTCGTTTTGGGAGAATTGTATTGTAGTGAGTGCTGCTGAGCCCTCATCAATATAACAAAAACATTGGCTAAAAGCAAATATTTTACACTGTAGGAAACTACTTTGTGTGCTGATGTGCTCCTTGTGAAAGAGCATAAGTTAAGAAACATGACTAGTATAGCATTGGTGAAAAGTATACGACCAACAGGTAGCCCTTAAGTGTTTTGTAGCCCCAGGTTGGTGGCTGGATTCATCCGTTCTCCATTTGGATAGAGTTAAGAGGGTGGCGTTCATATTATACACACAAAAATATATTGGTGGTTGAGGTGAAGAGTGTAACTTCGCCATGCAGCCGAAATAGTTTTGTAGTGCTCACTGTTTCTTGGACATGTACAGGTTTGTCACTGCTTGTTATTTTTGCTTACTACTCCTTTTGTTCTGGTCAGCTGGATATATATTTGGACATCTGCGAAGCTACCTCTTACTGTGAGACCCTAGCCATCAGTGTTGTCTAGCACCATATTCAAATATTTTTCAGAACCAGCATTGCCAAAGCCGGTAGGTCTAGCCATGGCAAGATGATGCGATTGTTAAATTTCTGTCTCACCACAATCCTCCCTCCCTTTGGTACTGCCATTTATTTCTTACTACCAAGCATGCTAGGGATACTACCACAGAGCATATTTGGTTGAGTTGCTACTCTGTACTCGTATTGACTACGTACTACTGCTGACACCATTACTCCTGCCATTTACAAACACTTGTGTAAATGATCTACTCTACCAATATTGCTGATGCAAGTTCAGTGCACCACCTTTCACATAGCTAGCACCTCTTCTGCGGTATGGTACTACTTTCAGTAATGCAAGTATCAGCGTGGCTGCCAGTGCTGCGATTATTGCGACTTCTCCCTCCATACATAAGTTATAATTCATGCTTCAAAGTTTACAGTTGCTACAATTATTACTACTACTTACAGTACTACTAACATCACAACTTGCATAGCTTTTACTGGCTGAATGCAAGCACTGTTGGACTAGTGAAGTAATGGTAAGCCTTTACACAGCCAATTCTTTCTGCTGTACAGCACTGCATCAGTGCTAGTGTACCAGTTTGACAGACCTGAAGTGCAATACGTGTGAGTCATTGCAAATACCGCTACCATTACTGCAGGTCGTGTTGAAATTTCAGACCAAACGAAGGATGGCTGCTGTGGAAAGGATACATGATGTGCAGTATCCGTAGCAGTGGACAACTGTAAAATGCCCTCTGTTTTTCACCTACAAATGTATTACTGTTGTAATTCTTTAACTTGTACTAACCCAGTAAGTGGTTAGCAAACCTAATTTCTCTCACCCCCCCCCCCCCATGCCACACTCCTGCGCTCTTTTATTATGTTGGAGTCAGTTTGTGCCTATACTCTCATAACATTGTGTTGCACAAAAGGTATTCAGGACCGATTTGCCCCCCCCCAATTGGGGATTCTAAAGGTACCCAGGGTGCTTGGATGCCCCTGGATGGAAACAAGAGCCTAACCGAAAATAAGCAACATTGCAATTTGTGATGGAAACTGGTGTGAACCCATAGATTGACCTGGAAATCAGAAAATTTCTTAAAAATAGACAAAATTCTGAGTTCACCATGGGGGGTCATATGTGAGGTTTGCCCATGAAAATAAGTTAAAAAATAGAAATAGTTGACAATGGTTTGTCTGTATTTATTTATTTTTCGCCCGAGTGACTAAACTACAAAAGTAATACTTCTGTTGCTTCCGTCTTTTTTGGTTGGAAGAATACATAGTGTCTGTTTGTCCAGAAACATGCGATACCCAGATCCATCAACTGGGCTGCTGCTTATGAAGAGTTTTCATTGTGTTCCAACCATACATCAATCGATATGGTAAAATCTAATAAATAAAAAAATGGCTTTGAAGGAATCCGATGCATTTTTTTTTTTAGATGGTCCCATGATAATGAATTTAGAAATGCTTAGAAGCCAAACGTGTTGAGAAATTAAATAGTAAATAGAAATGTTCCATTATTCTGTCTCTCCCATTTTCCCCTGAATGAAAATGGTACCCGCTTGTAGTACTGGGCTTCTAGCCAGTGACGGGGAAAAGTCCCAAAATGCGACCTAGAAATATCTTATTCTGGTGATGTGGGTAGATGTGGTAGTTGGGCCCAGGCTCAAAAGGCATTGGTTGTATTAAAACAAAGTGGTATCCTGGGTTTGACACATTTTCAAGGTCTCTTCCACCCCACCCGCCTAGTAAGTTCTATGGTTGATTAGGACGGGACTCATGCTTGGATTCCAGCACTGTATAGCATCTATCCAGTGGCTGTCTTGGTACTCCGTTTTGATGTGTTTTGTGGTATGTAAGTGTATTAAAATACAGTGAGCCCATTTCTTGTTTCTAGACTAGTATTTAAGGTGATGGGAAGAGCCAGCATTTGATAGCACTTCTGGAAGGGCAAATGTTTTTAGGTCTTGCCTAGGCAGCGCGCATGCGCTGCTCTAGGAGATGACCTTTAGAAATTGGTCCGCTCTTTTCAAGCACTCGTGCTTGTGCTGGCATCCACCTTGTGGGAGCGAGCAGCAGCGCGCGCGGCCACGCTAATTGAAAACAGATGGCCCGCATGCCGCTGCTCGTTCCCGCAAGGTGGATGCCAGCACAAGCACGAGTGCCCAGATATCTTTGTTGCAGCTCCAGCGTTCTCATGTGCCACCCTCATGATGCCTAGGTTTGCCTCCACACATTTATGACTGGTTTTGAAATATGTGGGGTGCCGTTGATCGTGAGCGCGTGGGAGAGGGCCTTCAGTCCCACATTAACACCTGTGACGACCCCAGAAGCACTGCTTGCTTCCCAGAAGTCCGTGCGGTTGTCCCTGGTCGTTAAAGAGCAGTACGAGAAGCCCCCGGTTGTTGTAAGTCTTGTCGCGCTGATCGGGGGGAGGGGGGGAATGACCGCATCAGATGAGCTCCCGCGTGGGGGCAGAGAGTCCTAGAATCAACACGCTCCCTTATGATAGGTCACGAGCTGGCACGCGCTGCAGGGACTGAGGCCTTTTCAAGTTGAAAACTAGTCTGGTCGTAACATTTGCTGCTGTTTTGAAGGTTGCTGCCTGTTTTCGTGCAAGTGCTTCTCAAACTCCGCTACATCACTAAATGTCTCTGGGCCAGGACAGGATGATTCAGAGCTCGTGAAGTGGGAGCACCAGTGCTACATTTGTCAAATTATAAAGTGCCAGAGACCAAAATTTTGATCAGGAGCTCGAGGCCAGTGCTGTGAAGTCTTAATCCCATCTAATGCCTCTTTAATGCACCTTCATACACTCTCTGCCGCTTTATTTCACTCTTGCAGGTTTTGCTCTAGATCGCAGATTGCTGAGGACAAATAATGCTACCATCGAGTTGGGTAACAATAAACATCTGTTATTCAGCGCCAAGATGCCCCAGGTGAATGTTCGCTTTACACATACACTATGTTATGGTATGTTATGATATGATTAGAGCTAGTCTCCAAGAAGGAGTGCCGGCGGGCACCTCCTACAACCACCAGCTCAAATTAAGCACTGTGGGTATCCTATAGAGGCTGCAGAGAAAGAACACATTCTTGGCTACAGAATAAACTTGAGTGAAGAGGATAACTCGGTGTCTGCGATTACTCCATTGTTTTTGACTGAATTCGGGTTGGAGAGGTGCATTTTAGAGACAGCAAGACCACACTGGCTCCCTCTCTCTTGAGGGAGAGTCTCGGGTCTTTCAGGACCAATGACCTGCAGCTCCGTTTTTGTGCTGGCCAACCACAGTCCAGTTGTTGTCATCCATTTCGTGCAGATGTTTGAGGTGTTCATTTACTTCCCATCTATTTTCAGGTTTTTTGGTGTTATTGATGGATATGTGGTAGCTGACATTATGGTTTTTGAGAACTAATGCGAGGAGATTCGTGAGCGTGTCGAAGAGAATTGACATTTGATCTACTGAACATGTCAGCTGATAAAATCAAACCATGTCAAATCAGCCTTTATTCGGCTACGGTCGAGGCACAAAAAACAAAAGTATCAGCTACCCTTGAGGCGGAAAGCCGGCGGTGTTACTCTTTTTAAACTTGTTAATCGCACTATTTTGCACATTCATTTTAAATTGCTGCATTGGCTTCCTATCGCTTACCTGTGCTCTGTGGTCTCTGGCTGAGAGGACACTCCCCTACACAGCTGACATAGCGCTATTGGGAAGGCGAGTTCTCGGACGCCATCGGCCCCCACGAGACACTGGGCCACGCCCCCTCCAGCTAGCCACGCCCCCTCCTACACCGTTTAACCATGCACACTTCTCGGAAGCGCAGCGGACGAGTGCAGCGGTTGCGCCCTCAGCACGCCGAAGACACGCCAAAGACTAGCCCGTCTGGGCCCGTCCGGGCCAGTACGGGTCATGGGGCTGAGGATTATGCTTCCCCAGCCCCCCCCCCCGCCCCCCCCCCCCCCCCCCGTCCAGAAAAAGCTGGTAATATCCCCAAGGGAACTAAGAGCCTTACGCCCAACTATCAACGCTAGATGCACTACACTTAATCTCCACAAAATAGGAGTTACCTCCTGTAAAAACTGTAATCTTACCACCACCATTCACCAACCACATCCCGATGCTGCAGGGAGACACAGGAAATATAAACGGCCCCTCAAAGCTGAGGCACAAAAGCACGTACTTTACAGCACTAACTGCCGCTCACTACCGAAACAAACTTGACATTTTCAACCTACTTTTGGATGATAAACCCAGTGCTCTCTTCCTGACAGAGACATGGCTGCACGAGAGCGCTGGTCCGGATATCGCTACTGCACTCCCCGCTAACTATGCTATCACTAAAATTGACCGTGATAAGCAGCTAGGTGGGGGAATAGCAATTATTTTCAACAGAGACGTGAAATGCTCACTAGAACCAATTGACATCCCCGACTGCGAAGCAGGCTTTTTTAAAATCTCCCTGAATCCAAACTTTACAATGTCAGGCATATTGATGTACCGGCCCCCCGGAATTTCTTCCAAATGGGCATCTAATTTAGCTTATTATATCACTCCTTACCACATCGCATCTTCCAATTTCTCACTCATTGGTGATTTAAACTTACACCTGGACGACCCCTCCATTCCTTATTGCTCCAATCTGTTAGAGGACCTGAAGGCTCTTAACTTGACCTTACTCAATACCGGACCAACCCATAAAGGGGGCCATCTGCTCGACCCCATCATCTCTAATATTAACGAGCTAAAATGGCACAACTCTACTCCCACTTGCTGGTCAGACCATCACCTAATAAAATGCAGCATAACTCTTCCCTCCACCTGTAACACGCAACCGGATATCTCAGCCACGTCTAGAAAAAATTGGAAACTACTAGACTTGGCCGAACTCAACTTTGTACTACTTGATAACCCTCCTAAGAACAGCCAAAATTTGGAAAACGTGGCGGCAGCCACTAACAAATGGCTTAAGGATGCCGCTGACCTCTGTTTACCTACTACGACTACCAAAGTAAACAGACACCGCTACCCTGCCCCTTGGTTCAATGACCTTCTAAAAATTGAAAAATCTAAATGTAAGGCATTGGAGCGCAAATGGCGTAAAGACTACGCCCCTGACGCTAAAAAAACTTATCATGAAGCCAGGAAGTTATTTCACTCTGCCTGTGCTAAAACACGCGCCTCTTTTGTATCAAACACGATTACGGAAGCAACTAACAAGCCGAAAACCTTGTTTAATTTAGTCAAGGAATTAGCTGGCGCCCATACCACAGCCTCGGCTCCCCCTCTGGATACTCCACAATGTCAAAATCTGGCTTGCTTCTTCTCTGAGAAAGTTGTGAAAATCATTAGGGACATTAACACCAACAATAACGTACCACCTTCCCCCTCTGTCCCAGAACAGACCTCCTGTGAAAATACCCTGGAAGTATGGCCTCCCATCTCAGTAGAATCACTGAAAATTATACTTAAAAACATCAAATCTGGCTCTCCCAGAGATCCCATCCCGATTAGAATTATCAAACAACTGGATGATTTTTCCCTTGGAGTCATCGTTGACACACTTAACGCCTCATTTGAATTCTCCACAGTCCCTTCCTGTTGGAAACACGCCATGATTACACCACTGCAAAAAAAGCCCACACCTGACCCGGAATGTCTGGCTAATTACAGACCTATATCCCTTCTTCCCGCCTTCTCTAAATGCTTGGAACGTCACGTCCATGCAGTCCTATCCACCTTTGTAGAAGAAAACTCGCTCTTGCACCCCTCTCAATCGGGTTTTCGAGTAGGTTACTCGACAGAAACCACTCTTCTCGGAGTTACGGAACACATCCGACGTCTCCTCGATAATAGCCAAACGGTCGCGCTCGTGCTTTTAGATCTGAGCGCGGCCTTTGACACCATATCCCACGAAATCCTCATCAAGGCATTATTCAGAAATGGCGTACGTGGAAAAGCGCTTAACTGGTTTCAATCTTTCCTAGAGGAAAGGACCTTCCAAATAGCATCCTCATCGGCGTGCTCCGACACCTTCAATGCCCCTCACGGCGTGCCACAGGGATCCATATTGAGTCCCCTACTCTTCAATCTTTACCTCAGACCCCTAGCTGATTTAGCCGAAGAGTCTGGACTCACCCTTGTGACCTACGCTGACGACTCCCAAATCATCTTCTCCCTATCTGAAGCCGATCCAACATCCCCTTCTCCCCTTAAATTAGGGCTTCAAAACATCCTTAACTGGATGACAAGAAACCAACTAAAACTTAACGGAGATAAGACAGAGATTCTACTCTTAGGGAAACATCAAGATCTTTGGACTCCTTCACACTGGCCCGACCAGATGGCCACTTTCCCTACCCCAGTGACACAAGTTCGCAATCTGGGAGTCATCTTGGATAGCTCCCTGTCCATGAGCCAACAGGCAAATAAAGTCGTGGGTCTATGCCTCACCATCATCAAATGGTTGAGGAAAGTAATTTGGATGTTGCCCGTTTCCACCCAAAAGACCGTTGTTAATTCCCTCATAACATCACGGCTGGACTACGGCAACATCCTGTACCTCGGTTCTAACAAAACGGTAGTCAATCGACTACAACTTGCCCAGAACGCTGCTGTTCGTCTACTTTGCAGAATCCCTAGAAACGCCGGGGTCTCAAGCTCTCGTCGGGAACTCCATTGGCTCAGGGTGGAAAGCAGAATCCGCTTTAAAGCCCTGAATTATATGTTTAAAATCAAAGCAGGTACAGCTCCAAAGTACCTTCAAGACCTGGCCCATCCTTACATTCCCAAACGTAATCTTCGTTCGCTTGCAGCGTCTAACTTCTGTGTACCAAGATTTAAACTGGCAAGAGTGGGGGGCAGATCTTTCACCCACCTTGGACCATCCATCTGGAATACACTCCCCCTTTTCATCCGAAAGGAAGAAAACCACGTCAGGTTCCGAAACTTTGTTAAGACCTGGCTATTCGAACAATAACATGAATAGTTTGCAAATTTTCTCCTGACAGGTCCTGCTGTACCTATGCGCCGGGAAACCCTTTTTGAGTAGTTGTTGCGCTTTACAAATCTAAAAAATAAATAATAAATAAAATAATAAGGAAGCTCGAATAAAATATAAAACTATGGAACGTTGATGCTCAGAGGGAAGCTTAAGTAAAAGAAATGCCTCCTTGTAAGAGAGAATAATAAAACATTGAAAAACTGGCAAAAAAAGCTTTTCAGCGGAGATATATATGCATAGTACATATGCATAGTACAAAATAGATCATGTAAAGTGATTTGTGCTGACACTATCACACAGACATGGGGCAGTGCTTAATTTGAACTGGTGATTTCTGGTGCTCGGCACCAGCACTTAATTACCAATACTGCACTTATAATAGTTGTCACATGGTGGCGCTGTTTGTGTAATTTAAAGTTAAGCAGAACAACAGTTAATTCCGTATACATTAAAACCAACTAATACCTGCTCCCATGCCATTGTTAGAGCTGTGGGGGCCTCGAACAGTCTGAATTGTCACACTTATACGAGTGTGACACAGTTAGTAGTGTTGGTACTGTAACTAGCAGCGGCAATGGGTGGTGCAAGCTGGTGTTGCCTCCTGACAAGGACCACGGCGCTTAGTTTTAGGTCGGTCCTAGCGCAGCGCAAATGCGCTGCTCTAGGAGAGGGCATCTTGAAATCACTCCAGACATTCAGACAGCTTGTGCGTGTGGTTGTAGATCGGGGAAGAAGTGTAGGAATGACAAAGGTGTGTGGTGTTTTATTATTATGTATATATCAGCAGTGCCCTCTGTCAGGCCTTTCCACGTGCACCATCGCAGATCTCGTATCCCGCAACTGCAGGCCTTCTTCCTTGCCATACTTTATAAATTAAGGTTTATTGTCTCTATAATGTGCTGCCTGGCTAAACACTTGTGCGGTTCCAAAGGCAAGACCTATTGGCTATGCCAGTGCTTGTTTATTTTTTCTGCAGCTGAGCTATTGGTACCTGCAATTGGCATCCAGGGCCAAATTTTTAGTAGATCAGTGTGTAACGTGTTGACTCTTTGATTTGGTACAGAGTCTGCTTCTGGAGCAGTTGCTTTTAGAGAAGCCACACATAATTAATTGTTGGAAGAGTTCCAGATCCTAGATGCATTACTCGAGAGAGGAATTCAAAGTGGAATATTTCTTTGTTTGGTCCTTTCAAGTCAAAAGAGAAGTTTACTTATTCAGACCTAGTTTCCACCAGAGCTATTGTATTTGCGAATTAGGTGTTCCAGAGTGCCCTAGTCAACGTCGTCTGCTGCCTCCGCACCTCAATGACTCTCCCTTCAGCAATGGTCTAACTTTTTAATGCCATGCCCCCACCTCGTGTGGAGACAGTAGCTGGGGTGTTTCCTGAAAGAGTAATTCAGTGTGGAATATTTCTTTACATTTGGTAATTTCTGGTCAACGGAGACTCCTCAGAGAGAGTTTATGCATTAGCTGTCTTATCAGTGCCTAAGTGAAGTTACTTTTTGGTGATGTATGTGGTCTTGCACATGCTGAATGGTTTAAAAATCAGCTTATGAGCCAGCTCGTAGTCAGGAGAATAAAGTCATCACATTGTAGACTAAGAAGTGGAGGCTCATTCATCTCACTGCATATCTCCATCCACTTAACGTCAGCTGTTTGGGGGGTGGGGGGGGGGGAGACAACAGCAACACACTGAGAGGACGGCAGAGGAACAAGAGCAGCCTCAGACCAACAGGATGTAGAAGAGAAAAAAAGGCTGCACTGCTCCAGTCACTAATGGCAAGATTGAATTTAGAATTCAGAGGAAGGTTTGCGCTGCTCCGCCCAAGAAATTGTGAATTGCCATCCCCAGATAAAAGACCTAAGGTGAGAAAGGAAAAGAGCAAAAGTGCAGAGGTAACTGAAAAACTGGCAATTACAAATGAATTTTGGGATTTGCTTCATCCCAGACAGTAGCTAGCTAAAAGACGGGCAGCGATACAAATGGAAAAAAAAAATACTAAAAAGAACAAGTGAAAAGGCCATCACAACCGCACAGAATTGGAGACAAAAGTAACGCGGGGTTCCAGCCAAATTCCACCATGGTAGAATCTTTTTCCATGAGGCTTCAGAATTGCGAGCGAGATTTGGCATCCCCTAGCACTATTTTCTAATGCAGGCGGCATCTGTGAGAAGGCTGCTTTAAATAGATTTACTGCAGTTGAGAAGATTTTCTATGCGAGTGGAAGCAAACTAAACTCAAATGGCTGAGCGCTCTAGAGCATTGTATGGTGCCTTTCGCACCGATTTTTCTGCGCTGCATGTGCTCTTGGGCATATTTCTGGCCGTTGGAGGGACTCGGCAGAATATCGTGGCGTTTTTATGTAACTTCGCAGGGTTTCGGAGTGAAACTCCGCTAGTTCTGCCCACCCCATGTAAATACTTGAAAAAATACACAAACTAAATAATTCCTCTCATGGATCAGAACTAATAATAATTATTATTATGGTGCAACTGTTTAAAATCAGTATAAAATTGTTTAATACGCTACAAGTTACAATAACATTCAGTGTAAAACTAATTACTCAATTAGTAGACAAATGGGATTCTCATTGGGAAACATTCACTAAAAAAACACATGCAGAATGAGGCACACAGTCGTTTCCTGCACAGGAAGGATGCCACAACAGAAACTACAGGCATGGCCACTACGATGACAGCATGCCTTTGACCTGCAGCCCCACACCCCTCGGGAGGCCATTTCCCCCGAAAGGAAGCAGTCTAAAGCATTGTCTAATCACTAATCGAATGCAAGAACGTCTTACTTGACAAGCCTCCCCAATACACAACTTTCAAAGCAGTCCTACATGGTCCCCTGGAGCATTTATGGAAATAAAAAAATGTGACAATACACCAGTTCTTGCCTATTCAAAAGGGCTAGCTTTTGAAGCTTGTAGAACGTACAACACCACATACATGTCTCCGTGTGTTGCCGATGTCTTCAAGCCCTTGTATGTCTCTTCCCCCCCCACTCAACAAAAAAACAGCTGACATTAAGTGGATGGAGATATGCAGTGAGATGAATCGGCCTCCACTTCTTAGTCTACAATGTGATGACTTAATTCTCCTGACTACGAGCTGGCTCATAGGCCTTTTTTTTTTTTTTTTTTTTTTTTTTATCATTCCGCAAGTGCAAGACCATATATATCACCAATAAATAACTTCACTTAGGCACTAAAAGACAGCTAATGCACAAACTCACTCTCTGGAGTCTCATTTGACCAGAAATTACCAAATGTAAAGAAATATTCCACATTGAATTGCTCTTTCTCAGGAAACGCCCCAGCTGCTGTCTCCACACGAGGTGGGGCATGGCATTAAAAAGTTAGAAGACCATTGCTGAAGAGGGAGTCATTGAGGTGCGGAGGCAGCAAACAACGTTGCATTGGCAATGGGAAGGAGGGATTAAGCCGGATAGCGGGTAGTTGCCTGCTGGTGAAACAAGCATTTGCAATGTAATCGGTCTCGCCTTTGGGACCTTATATGTATTTAGCAATGCAGCACATTCGCATGGGTGCTTAAACATCTACAGTTCTTTAACATGGAGCGAAAGTAAGCACCAAACTTCGTGACACTGCACGTATGGGAACACATGGAGAAAAATATTGCTTTTCCGCAGGAAATGGTATAGCCCAAAGCTCTGTTTTTAATATAAAACCAGGGCCTTCAGTGGTCATATCACTGAAAATACAAGATTTTAAAATAATAATTTAACTTCGGGTGCTTGTGGAAGACCCTTTCTATGGACCGGAATCTAGAAAATGCTAAAGTGATCCTGGTATTTTACTGACCTCTGCTGGTCGTTTTCTATCAAGAAATTTAAATAGAGGCAGTTGCCAGAAATTTTTTAAAAATGAAAGTCCCTCAGCAGAAAGCAATTCTGGTATTTTACTGACCTCTACTGGTCGTTTTCTATCAAGACAGTTAAATAGAGGCAGTTGAACAGAAAAAATGTCCCTAAGCTGAAGCAGACCAGTCCTAGGGCTGATCTCCAGAGCACACAAAGTACATACACATATAAGTATATACTAAAATATTTACAAGAAGTCTTGAATGCTCGACCTAAAAAAGAATATGGTATCTTCCAATCTCGTCTGGTGCAGTTTTTTAGGTCTCGCCTGGCGAAAAGCAGCGCATGCGCTGCTCGCCATGGAGAGCACCTTTTGTAATCAATTCAGTCAAAGCTGAATGCAATTGCTTACCGATGGACAGAAATGGCTGCTCTCGCCATTCACAATGGTAAACATGCACGCGTAGGGACAAAAAAATGCACGCGAATGTGGACAGCCCGACGCCATCTTTGTGCACACGCGCGCGCATTTTTTGTCCCTTCACGTGCATGGAAGCGTGCGTGCGCAGCCACCGCTCGACCCTAGGAGCTGGCGCGAGGCTTCCCTGCTCGGCACTCAATGAAGAAGTCTCCTCCCCGCCCCTGCACGACTCTCAACCAGGGGGTCTTCTTTCCACTCATGCCCGGTTCTCACTGAGGGTGCCACCTGTTCAGCCGTGCACGAGGGCTCGCTGTAGGTGCCCCTCTCCAGCCCTGCAGGGTGCCCCCTGCCACCCTGCTCCCTCTCTGCCAGCTCACACGGGCAGCAGCGGAGTGCCAGCCAGTGCCCCGTCGCCCCTGGATTGGCAGCAGGCAGTCAGCTGACGCGCCTCATGAATGAGCCGCAGCCTGGCACGGGGAGGGTGGGCGCTGGAGCTGACGGACGGCTCAGCGGACGTGCGTGTCTGGCACCAGTGTCTGCAGTGATTGGGAATGGTGTACGTGCCGCAGACATCGCATCAGACCCGGCAGCCAATGCACGTGTGGTGGTCACTATCAGAGCCCCTTAACTTGGGAGTATTCTTTCAAGCGCTAGGAAGCTCTGCCCATCAACAATCGTACGGCTTCTCTTTAATGACAAAGACGCATGGAAGCACAGAGCTGTGACCACCCAATGGCAAGAGCTGGGCATACGTCACCAAACTGTGGTCGTAATATCCACTTACAAAAGTATTCCATGAGCAATGCCCGGCGTCGCCATATATTGAAGATCAATATAAAGAGGGACATATAGATTCACTATTCTTTCATCCGCATCTACTTAGTGCTTAATTTGTAAAAACGTAAGTGCCAGGGCCCCCATCGGGAGCCCGCTGCAGCTTGCACAACACATTGCTCCTAACATCGCTGCCAATGACTGAACCAACACAACTATTAACCCTCACACTCCCAGAAATTTAATAATTCAGACTCTTCCAGGCCCTGAAAGCTGTAAGAATGGCTTGGACATCAGCTATTAGTCACTTTTAATGTATATTGAACTAATAAACAATGATTGTTGTGTTCATCTTGAAAGTAGACAAACAGTGCCGCCATGTGGCAGACTGTTATAAGTGCCGTTGCTGACAATTAATTGCTGGTACCAAGCACTGGAAACTACAGGATCAAATTAAGCACTTCATCTGCTTACCTTGTGAATTGCTATTCTTGGCTCCGCATCTACAAAATACCTTTGTGATAAAGCGCTAGCTGATATTCTGAATGGGACTTTTTTGTAGTTTTGGTATCACACGACAATATTGTGATCCCTGCCAAACAAAACAAGCATTTGCAATGCAATAGGTCTCGCATTTGCAAGAGTTTAAGCTATTCGCATTGTAAATGACAATGCCTTTTATCTATGTAAATAAAAGACAATGACCCTTTCAATGCCAATAGCTCAAACTTGCGTAAATGCGAGACCTATTGCATTGCAAATGCTTGTTAGTGTCTTTCTGCCACTCTTCTTGAGCTGCATTTGCAGTTTAAAAGCACCTTGCCCAATATAAATAATGTGAAATTGCTGTGGATTGTGGGATTGTTAGCGGTGTGAAAGATTGTACTATGGATTGAATCTTGGTGCTTGAACATGTACTGGTGGATGGCTGCGCAATGGACTCTGTGTGCTGGCCAAAGTTACCCATGGCAGTTTGATAAGGGGGCCATGGAAAAGACATTTTGAACTTGACAAAAACCATTGTGTGTTCTTGCTTGTTGCTGCCGCTGTCCTGCCCAAAGTATCACTAACTGAAGTAAAAGACAGTTCTCATTTAAGGATTCCCTGGTGCTTCTGAGTTTGTTGAACGTCTACAATTTTTAACATATCTAATCAAGAAGCGGTTGTTGTGTATTTGTTAAGCGCACTATCACCCACCAGGGTATACTGGCGCGGAGGGTGTCATGGCTTTGGTATGGGTAATGCTCATTAACCTCTCATTAATCATTTTTTTTGCAAAAACAATTTTTATTGCATAATTCAAGTACAATAGCCATCTGCAATGACCAGCATATCATTGGTCTTCTCCAAGTAATATACTCCAGTGCATAGTACAGTGCAGACCACTTCCAACTATCAATGCTTTGCCCCCCAACTCTCCCCAAACACAAATATTCCCTCCCCCCACCCGCATGTCAGTGTGCCATAGTCGTAGGTACCGTGAGAAGTCCATCTCGTGATTGGCCGTGGGAGCGGCCGCGAGCCACTCTCCACCCCCATGATCAGGCGCCAAGCAGCAAGGAGAAGAGGAGCCCTCCCGCCCCCACGTGTGACCCGTCAGTAGCCGTTCCACCGCTACTCTGCTGCATGTTGCTCCTGTGCGTCAATGCCCTCCTCTGCTTCTGCGCCCCACCCTCGGAGGTCCACAACTAATGCTTCCCATGCATGTGCCATGGCTAATGCTTTTTCATCATTTCCCCGCAACGCTAGCTGCAGCCGAAGTGTACTCTCGCTACCCGCCCATTTTGTGAAGGTGGTTCTCCACCTCTCAAAGCTGGGGCCAGTTCTTGATTTCCAGTGCAGGGTAATTTCTCTTTTAGCCATCACCAGCCCTAGGTCGCAAAACTTGCTCGTGACTTTCGTGCGTGGAGTGTGGGGGAACCACAGCAGCAGGCAAACTCCCATGTCCACCCCCAATTCCCGCCCCGTTACGTGGGTCAAGCAATCAATGACCTCCCCCCAATAACCGCAGAGGACGCCACAGGACCAAAACATGTGCTTAAAGTCGGCCCCCTCCTCCCCACAGCGAGGGCACCGCGGAGCGGGACCCCCAAAGTATTGAAATAATTTAGCTGGCGTCAAATAAGCCCTATGCAAGATAAAGTACTGCACCAATTGAAACCTGGCATTACGTGTGCTCTTCCAGGCCCGTCTCTGTAACCTGGGCCACGTCAAGTCCGGAATGGGCTTCCCGATGTCCAATTCCCATTTATCCTTCAGCGCACTCAACTGGGCTAGGTGTTCCATCGCCATTCTCTGATAGAGGCATGTAACGGCCTTGACCGTGCCCGCCGCCATGACCACATACTGACAGCCGGCAGCCGTCTGCGGTTCAGAAAGTCCCGTGTTCCAGTGCTTTTGTAGGGCTGCCACCAGGACTGCGTGGAGTAGGTAGTCTCCCCTCGGGATCCCGAAGGAATCCTGCAGTCCCTGGAATGGCTGGAGCGCTCCATTGAGGTACAGGTCCCCCACCATCTGTAGCCCTAGGTCTTCCCACTGAGCCAGCCCCGACCAGTCCCCTCCGTGGGGGAGGGCCGTGCACATGCCCAATGGGATCTCCGGGGCGTAGGGGTGAACAGTGCCGACCCTCCGCAAGCTGCGGTTCCAACACAACCGGAGCGTCCGCTCCTCAAGCGTCAGTTGCGACAACTCTAGTCGCTGCTGGAAGACAATAAAAGAAAGGACATGCCGCGGGATCACCCTGCCCTGCGGGTCTTCGGGACCTCTAAACTCCCTTGCCACCGCCTGCGTTAGCCATTGCAGCTGGGCCGCCAGATAATACCACTCGAAGTCGGGCACAACAAGCCCTCCCTCTGCTCTGGGCCGTCGTAGCGTGGCCAGCGCCACCCGCCGCCTGCCAGATCCCCAGATAAAACCCGTGATCATGGCTGTGAGCCTGCGGAAGAACGAAACCGGCACCCAAATAGGGAGCGTACGGAAAAAATACAACAATCGCGGGAGCGCCACCATCTTTAGTAGCGCTACCCTCCCGGCTACCGAAAGAGGTAGGGTACTCCAGAATCTAATACTGCCCGCTAGACCTCTAACCGCCCTCCCAACATTCCCCTCCAACAGATCTTGCTGGGTGCGGTAGATATGCACTCCCAGGTACGGCAGACAGCGAGCTTCACAGCGGATAGCCCCGAGGGCGGGGGGGGGGTCTCCTCCCACTGTGTAACAGGGTATACACAAGTCTTGCCCCAGTTGACCTTCAAGCCCGACAAGAGACCGAAGTCCCTCAGTAACGCTTTGGCACCCTGTAAGGCCCCCTCCGCGTCAGCCAGGAAGAGCAGTAGATCGTCTGCATAGAGGGAAATATAATGGGTTTCCCCCCGCAGTAACAGCCCAGCATATGCGCGTCCCAGTCGGGCATGGGCCGCCAGGGGCTCAACCGCCAGGGCGAACATCAAAGGTGACAACGAGCAACCCTGCCTCCTACCCCTTCTCACCGGGTAGGAGGCCGATATCGTAGTCCCCGTTCGCACCCTGGCCACCGAGTTAGCGTAAAGCAACCTCGTCCAGCGCACGAACCCATCCCCCAAGCCGAACTCCTGCAAGACCCTAAACAGGTAAGGCCACTCCACGCTATCGAAGGCTTTCTCCATGTCTACTGACAGCGTCAGAGCGGCCGGGTAATCTAGACAATCTACTTCCATAACCCGCAATAGTCTCCGGATACACGTCGACGTGTTCCGTCGGGGGATAAACCCAGCCTGATCAGGGTGTATCAAGGAGGGCATATGTGCCAACAATCGCGTGGCCAGGATTTTGCTCAGGATCTTATAGTCCACGGTGAGCATGGAGAGTGGGCGATACGCTGTCCTGGCACTCGGGTCCCCTCCCTTCTTCAGGAGCGGTATAATCAGCGCCTCACGTGTTGAGGCAGGCAACTGACCCTCTTTCCAGGCCTCCCGGTAGACCGACTGTAACTGTGGGGCAAGTTGGTCCGTATAGGCCGCATAAAACTCCACTGGGAGCCCATCTGTGCCCGGGGTCTTCTTGTGCGCCATGTGCTTGATCGCCACACAGATCTCGCCTAGCGAGATATCCCCCCCCAGCACCTCCTTGAGAGTGGGGTCCAGTTTTGGCAAGTGGGCCGCCGTCAGAAAGTCCTCCAGTTCCCCAGGGGCGTCGTGTAGGGTATTAGTATAAAGGGCGGCATAATACGCCAAGAACTGACCATTAATCTCCCTCTGAGAGTGCACCGTCACCCCCTCCCCAGTGGTCAGCGAAAGTATGGGAGAGCCGCGCGCATCTGGATTCGCCAACCAGGCCAACAGCGATCCGACTTTGTCCCTCTCCGCATGCGCCCTGGCAAGGTATGCCTTATAGTCAAAACAGCGGAGCCGCTCTACCTGCACTGCCAGCTGTTCACGCGCCACAACCACCTCATCCTGGGATTGCTCCCCCAAGTGCTGTGCTCTCTCCGTGTCGCGCAGCGCGGCCTCCGCCTTCTCTATATCTCCTAATAACGTTTTCCGGACCCCGGCCGTGGAGGACATACATATCCCTCTAATAACCGCCTTGAACGAGTCCCATTCCCACGCCCTCTTGGACGCTGTCCCTGAGTTCTCTGTAAAATAATTTGTGATGCCATCCCGGACCTCCGCATGGAAGACCGAGTCCTCCAGCATCCGCGGGTTCAGGCGCCAGGTGGGTATCGTCTGATGCAGCCTACTCCAGTGCACTATAATCAGACATGGGTTGTGGTCCGATATGGTTCTCGCCAAGTATTCACTATGGCGAGTCAGAGCCTGTATGCCCGGAGAGCATAATATGCCATCCAGACGCACATGCAGCTCATGCGGGGCAGAGTAAAAAGAGTAGTCCCTCTCCAGTGGGTGGTGCTCCCTCCATGTGTCCACCAGCCCCCACGCAGTCAGCCAGTCCCGCCTACTTCTGGCCATCCTATGTATTGCGGATTGAGTCAGGGGCGGGTGAGAACGATCTAAGTGGACATCAGTGATGGAGTTAAAGTCACCCCCAAGTATGGTCGGCCCCTTTAAATACTCCGCTAAGGCGCCCGAAACACGCGTGAAGAAGGCCGCTTGCTCTATATTTGGGGCATAAAGGCTGCATAGCGTCGCGTCTCTCCCATCCAGCCTGCCCTGCACTGCCACAAACCGTCCCTCCGGGTCCACCTGCGAGGCGAGGGGCTGAAAAGGAAGACCAGCTCTAACCCAGATAAGGGTGCCCCTTGCAAATTTGGAATAGGTGGTGTAAAACAACTGACCCCGCCAGCGCCTGTGGAGTGCCCGCCCCTCCACCCGGTCCAAATGGGTCTCCTGTAGAAAAGCCACCTGCACTCCTCTGCGCACTAAATAAGCATGGACTTTGCAACGTTTCGTCATGGAGGTGAGCCCCCCTCACATTCCTGGTTATACACTTCAACTCAGGGGGGGTAGCCATCACATTGTGCTACATGTACTATCCAACCACTCCCCATCCCAGGCACACTGACATCACCCCACCCTTTCGCAATTCCCCAACAACCCCCAGTCCCTCCCGCCCCCAGAACAGGTTCCCAACCGTAGTTACCCATCCAAATACAATACAATTAACCAACTTCTCTGATAGCCACCAGAGCCTCACAACTAGTGTGAGTGAGGGGAGGGAGGCCGGGGCCGGACGGGTGCAGAAAGTGTTCCCAACAGAAGTCCCAGCCCAGTCTCCACCATGCCTCCCCAGACCTATCCCGCCCCCGGTGCCCCCGCCCTAGCCCACCCCCGACCCCGCAATCAAGGAGAGTCTGGCAGTCCCCCAAAGATCCATGGCAGTCCGATCCCCAGCGCAGAGTCAGCAGTACAGCAGTTTGCACCTCCAGCCCCCAGCTAGCCTCCTTACTGTCAGCGGCACTTCAGGAACAGTTCAAGTGTCCAACATGTCGTCCGCTGTCCCAGGTGTGACATGTGGCAGCTCCGTCACCTCGTCCTCTTCCTCCGCCTCATCACTACGTTGAGTGTCAGACCCCTTGCGGGAGTCCGGCTCCCCAGCAGGGGCGATCACAAGTGCGCCGGAGATGGCGGAGACCGCCTGCAATGCCGTTTTCCGCTCCAGCTCAGTCTGTGACGCCAGGGGGGAGCCCCTTCCAGTCTGCCGAGTCTTGGCACGCCGGCTTCGGCGAGGTTTCGGCGAAGCCCTCCGTGATTCCCGTCCAGCGGAGTGTGCCCCTGTCCCGGTTCTGTGCAGCTCCAACCAATCCCACGCGGCGGCCGGGTCGGTGAAAAAGAATGTCTTGCCGCCCAGCATGATCCGCAGGCGCGCAGGAAACAACAGCGCATATTGGATGCCCTCGTCCCTGAGTGCCTTTTTGATCGCCAGGAACGATGACCGATGTCGCTGGACCTCGAGGGGGTAGTCTGGGTAGATAGAGACCGGCGCGTTTTCCACCCGGTAGGGACCCTGATTCCTGGCCTTCTGGAGTATAATGTCCCGGTCTCTGAAGTGCAGTAGACGCGCAACCACCGGACGCGGCGGTCTCCCCGGGTCCAAGGGGCGGGCCGGGACCCTGTGCGCCCGCTCCAGCGTGTAGAACGGCGTTAGCCCCTCCGGCGCAACCACTTCTCGCAGCCAAGTCTCTAAGTAGGCCAGCATGTCGGTCCCTTCGATTTTTTCGGGCAGCCCCACCACCCGTATATTATTGCGGCGATTACGTCCCTCCGCATCCTCAGCCCTCTTCTCCAGCAGCTGCACTCTCCGTTTCAGATCATCCACGGCAGCCTCCGAGGCTTTCTGGGTTGGCGCCAGCTGTTCCAGCGTGACCTCCGTCTGCTTGACTCGGTCGGCCAGCTTCCGGTGATCCCCCCGCAGCAACCCCAGGTCCGTGGAGACTTGCGCTATGTCGCTCTGCAGCGCAATCCTCGTGTCCGAGATGGCTTGTAGGATCCGGTCCATCTGTTTTTGCTGTAGTCCCCCTGACTGGTCCCCCGACTCGTCGCCATCGCGCTCGCCAGACGTGTCCCCGGTCGGGGCAGCGGCTCCCTGCCTCGGGCGTGTCTTTCCCATCGCACTGCTCAGGGGCGGTACGTCCGGGGTCCCGCTACCCCAACCTCCTGTCGCTCGCGCTACGCCGGAGAGGGCCTCCACTCCGTGGCGGCCTGCGGACGGCAGCACTTCAAACCCGCTCCGTGGCCCGGCCGAGCTCACCGCCGGCCCGAGTGGCCCCCTCAGCCACCAGGGGTCCCCCACCGACCCAGCACAGGGGGCCGGGGGAGGCCAGTCCACCCTCCGCACCTCACACAGGCAGGCTCACCAGTCCGCCCCAGCCACAGGTCCACAGCTCTCCAGGAGGGCCGGCCACCAGACTGGTCGTTTCTGCTCCGGGCGCCAACACGCAGCTCCCGCCGCTCTGGCCCAGCCGTTCCACCAACCAGCGCCCTGCAGTGGGCCGCGCTCTTCGTCCCGCGGTCCGGGGGCCGTCCACGACCACAGGGTCCGCCGCAAGGGCTCCGGGGCCGCCTACCGATCCTCGGTCCAGGTGTCCACACTCCGCTGTCGCGCCTCAGGCGCCACCATCACCGCAGAGACGCCTACGGGCCTCCGACGTTGACCCTGCACCTCCTGTGGTTTCCGGTCGGCACCTCTGATACGCCGACGTTGACCCTGCACTTCCGGTGGTCTCCGCCGGCGATCCTGCACTTCCGGTCGGCACCTCGGATACGCCGCTCCGCTGCTCCGTCCGCGGGTACAGGCCTCCCAAAATGGCCGGCGGTAGCCCAATCAGCCGCCGTTCCTCGGCGTCAGTCCAGCCGCAGCGGCCCCCGGCCGGCCGCAACACAGTGAAGGGAGTCTGGGGCGGCCAGGTCCGGCCCCCGGGATACTCGCGGCAGGTCCGGGCGTCAATAAACAGGATAACGGCCGGGCTGGGTGCGGAGCTCTCGGCTCACGCGTCCATCGCCATCGGCCTCCAAGCCACGCCCCCCCTAACCTCTCATTAATCATGACCTATATTTGTGCCATTTGTTTAACATACACCCATTTTCAAGATTATGATCAACTGCATACCCATCTTTAAAAAGAATGTAATATTGATTATTTTCCTTCTGATTGTCTGATACCATGGCATAAACATGCAATTCTATAATGCTCAATCTTGGACCATAATCACGAGCAAACTCCTAATCCATTTGCTTACCTGCTCTCTCTTCCACTTCTACATTAGTGAGACATGCTGCTAAAATTATCTTTCCATATTCAGTTGCTGTGCGTTTCCCAAAAGATCTTGGAGTAATAAACGGTAGTGCATCGAATGTCTGACCTCTAAAGGAGTATAAATAAAGACGCTTTGGACAAGGATCATGTCCCCTCTTACCTATAGTTCAAATATTTTAACGATACCTCAAATGAGCGTTGCATTGGGCTTGAAGGCTAAAATTACATGCACAAAGCCCTACCTCGCCATGTATAATATCACCCATCCTCATATGGGAGTGACGTCAGTAAACGTCTGCTTTCATTAGTCTGACTCGGTGACCCGAACTGCTCCCGTAGCGCTTTTAATGTCCTATTTTAATTTCAGTACCCAGAAAAGGACGTAACGTCTGTCATGAGTGACTGATGCCAGCTAACTATATGCTAATATTCCCACATCTATGAAAGACCTCGCCAAGAGTATTTGGTTATTTTCGAATTTTACTTTTGTAAAACGTTACAAGCAAAACAAATCAGAAATGAAAGTTTAACAGCTTCTCCCTTAAGAACGTTATAACCATGAAACGTTACAGATTTTTATTTGAGTGCTAAACGTCATACGTCGTCAAATGCATTTTCTGCCACCCGAAATACGAAGAATGCAGTTTGGTTTCATAGCAATTCTTGACTGTGTATATTCCATAGCGCTTAAATTGATGCTTTGACTTTACTCAATGATGCACAAGTGTTGGAACAAACCTTAGATTCTTTCAGCAAGTTGCAAAAAGTAGAGCTGTTATTGTCAAGTGATTCTCGGCACGCAGGAAGCTGAGTAACGAGATGTGTTGGGGGAATCGGCTAAGCAGAGGCGAGGGCCTGTCCTTATATGGAGACGCACTTTGTAGTGCGTTCTCGCTTTGTGGAGACGGTGCCCAACCTTCTTACTATGAAAGATGTGTTTCCTTTGGAATGCTCATGTTCCAAGCTATTTTCGTCGACGTCAGTGTACCATAGACACGTGTATATTGTGCGCAAGACTCTGCTACATACCCAGCGCAGGCCTGCCCTAAAAAGGCGAACGTTTGATTTGTCACCAGTCGGGGTAGTTTTGAATAATACAGGGCAGTCATGCCGTGCAGTGCGTGCTGGTTATTGTGCAGTAAATTCCCGATAGTAAACTGATGGATTACTTACAGGCTTGTACGTGGAATAAGCCAGTAAAACGTGGATGCAAATGTACAATCACACTATATATACATACAAACATTAATGTTTTATACAAGACAATTGTGTGTGTGTGTGTATATTACTCAGTGGAGGTCCCCGCTGGGTAGTTAAAGCAGTGGTCGAGGTGGGGGGGGGGGGGGGGAACGTAGGGGAACTGTGGGCAGAGAATCAGAGGGCGAGAATAACCCGTGGATTGGATCAGTGGGCGGAGTCCGGTGTGGCAGAAAGAGCAAAATATCAACATTTTTAATATTTGATTCTCATTTCACTAACCGGTTACAGCTTATTACGTTATTTCATTTAACCAATAGATACACATGTTTATTTAAGGTTTAATATGAGTTATTGACATTAA
This sequence comes from Triturus cristatus, assembly GCF_964204655.1. Lineage (NCBI taxonomy): Eukaryota > Metazoa > Chordata > Amphibia > Caudata > Salamandridae > Triturus > Triturus cristatus. Next base: position 450,306,913 of record NC_140593.1, on the reverse strand, counting down.
AATACATTCACAGAGTGGGATACGTTTCCAATCATGAATGTCCCAAATATCCTTAAAAGTGGAATCGCAAGCCATCTGTCTCCCAGCCATGGAGTTTCTCTCATCACGTCTCCTCCCTTTTTCCACAAATATCCTAGTTTGAAAATGTTTTCAACATAATTTTGGCTTTGCTATATTTGCCACATAATACATCATCTGCTGCATAATCTGATGATTTTAACTAATAAATTGTTTATAGCTCAAACTGATCAAAAGTTACTAAAAATGTGACTTGTTATGCTGTGAAGTGGAGGGCCCTTTGCAAATGTTGACTGGTCACCTTTCTTACTGCTGCAGTTGTATGTTCCACTGGTACTTATAAGGAAACATCTTTGCAGAGACTTTTAGCATGTGTAAAAATGTCAAAATAATAAATATCAGAAAATGTAAAGCGCCACTAATACCAGTGTAGGGTGTCAGAGCACTTTACATCACACATATTATACAGAGAACAGTCAATCATATGTGTGTAAATAACTGCATAGGAAATGCTACATAAGACTGTGGACTACAATGTGTAGGAGTCGTATGAAAATCATACTAGTGGGCAGCATAGTTTAATAGTGATTGGTCTGGAGAAACAAAAACTTAGAATTTAAAACGTAATACCATGGTTGGGGGTTCGCTTTAATAATCAGAATTGATTTCTACCCAAATGAATCCCTTTTTTGCAACATTAGGGTAATCAAAGACTGGGGGGGGGGGGGGAACATAACGCTCTAATTTATACCTTGCTGTTTGCATGCAGCTCTAACATGACCGTTAATAGCTCACTTTTCTATGTTAGGATTTTAACTTATTAACTGCAAGTAACAATAGGGTCTCTCTGACAAAAGCAGTAAGCCACTGACCAATTTAAATTTTGTGCACTTTGTGATCTGCATGGTACATGTTCTTTGCAGCAGGCACATTAACCCTCTGCTCTTCCTTTCCATGAGTCAAAACGTCCACCAGACAAAAAACCCATCTTTCTCTACTAAGAACATTAATCACCGGAGTTATCATTACATTTTTATTGTTGCCGAAAATTGTTGGAGGCCAAGAAGAAGACAGCAAGTGCTTTTAAAACCATATTATACTTACAAACCTGACGACCCCACCTGAAGTCCGCGCCAACCGCGGTCCGTGCAGGTAACGGCGGTGGGGCCGGGTAAGGGGGGATTTCGAGGGAAAATTGATTGATTATTTAATTTTCAACTTGGCATCGTCCCTCGAAATCCCCCTTTACCTGGCTCCTCTGCCCCACCACCGTTACCTGCACGGACCTCGGCTGGTCAGCACCTGGTGCAGTCGAACTACCCTAGAGCCACCCTGCTCAAGAGTCCAGTGACCTCAGTGACAGTCACTGTATGGTGTGCTGCTTCATAGGCCTGCCTGCAAGACTGGAGGTGAACTTCAGAATGAATTGTGGCGGACAGGCCTTCAAGGTTAACCCACACTTGCCACTGCTAGGGTCCACCTGCTGGTGCTATGACACCAGGGCTTTTAAGATCTTGCAGGACCTTCGAATGTCTAGCATAGGAATGTGCTCCCTCGGGGGGAGTGGTCTGGTGGACTGGGCAGGAAGGCTGAACCTGGTTCCCCAGCTTCAAATTCAGCAGCTCCGACCATAGTGCCACATCCTCTCCCACTGAACACCATACTGCCCCACTGAGAGAAACTTGCACTGCACTGACCTGCTATAAACACCTAGATGTGACTCAATTCAAATTACGCACTAGACAAGAGCAATATGCTGCCTAAAAAACAATTAACATCCTAAACAAAGCAAACACTCATAGGGAATGCAAGATTAAGTAAAGCATGTGAAATGTAAGTAGGAACAACATGGTTACCTTTTTCTTTTTACACTCATAATTCAGATATTAGTGTGTTTGAAAAGTTAAGGCCATGACTACAGGGCCCAGAAGGGATCCGTGTCAATGCCCATTGCTTATAGCCTTACAAAACGTAAGCAGTATGGCTTAAAATGACCACATTCGTGTACACACAACCACTGTACACATTTGGTTTTCCAATTCACCCATCAAGCAGGTATTTCAGTACCTCCAGGAATAGTGCACTTTCCCACCCAGGGAAAGCAATGTTCAAAGAGCGACGAGAAAACAAAAGTAGCGCTTCACTGGCAAACACTGTAAAGTGGCGCTAATGTGTTTAGGTGTGAAGAAATCCATCTGGCCCTCTGTTTTGCTTTAGTTACTTATTTTTCATATTTTTAATGTTTTATTTCTCTCCACCCCGAGGCTGCACTTAGAAATTGAAAAATGTCAGAAAAGACGACGTTTCCCGCAAAAGTGTTTATTTTTTGGATCCATTTCACAGGGGAACAAATAAACGAAAGGAGTCAAGAGAAGGTAATACCCGTTTCTTGAAGTCTCAGTTTTCACTAAATGAGGAGGAGGGAGACCGAAAGAGGGGGAACAAGGGGGGGCAGCTGCCACTGCCAACGGCAGGAGAACTGAACAGGATCCTTGTCTTCTCTGGGCACTTAGGAAAAGACCGTCCTTTAAAGCCGAGCCTTAACTATGGGCCTTGGCGATTTCTGCCGTCCAGGACGCATATTTGAAATAAGAAAGTAGGGGAACGGACTTTATGAAATTGAAGAAGTAGGGGCACGCCGTGCCCTGCCAATCCCGCCCACTTCGACCACTGAGTTAAAGTTAGGATGGGTAGTTCTATGCGTTTCCGTAGGAAAAGTATTTTTTGGTTTGGTAATAACTCTGATGTTTGAAACTTTCCAGAGAGGTACTTTTTTTATTGTTTTTGTTTTAGCTTCTTCATGGAAAGTTTTGGAGTGATCTGTGAAGCGGGGGCTGAGAAAAAATGGTCCCAATGCGTGCTTTTTTGTGATTTGGTGTAAATCTGTTCCTTAGTTTTTGAGAAATTTGAGGTAAAAAAAAGTCTCTGGCAGGTTTGGTTTGAGGGACTCTTGCAAGCACCCCATGGAAAAAAACGGAGCATTCTGATTGGCCTAATAGACTTTTTATTCCCTTGGCCATCTTGCTTCCACAGAAGCAAGCGCTCTGATTGGCAGTCCGCAACATGAACAACATCTTTGCAGCAGAGATTTCAGCACTCTGCGACTTAACTGTACTGAAAAAGTTTAAAAAATATATAAGAGGGCAGGGAAGGGGTACCATGCCCGCCTCCTAAGACCTTGTTGAGTTGGGATGGAGGGGCAAAAAAAAACAAGCATTTGCAATGCAATAGGTCTCGCATTACTGATCGTTTGAGGTATTGACGTTGCAAATAATGCTATGCTAATAGCTTAAACTTTTAGTAATGCGAGACCTAGTACGTTGCAAATTCTTGCGTAGTGACCCAGGAATCAGCATTGTATGTCTCAGCGCAGTACCGCAAGCTGCGCCTAGTGGTCCCTAGTAAGCAAGGCACCAGCATTGTATGTCTCGGTGCAGTACCGTAAGCTGCTCCTAGAGGTCCCTTGTGAGAAAGGCTCCAGCACTGCGGACCTCTTTTGGTCACATATGGTACTGCGCCCTGCAGAAGATATAGTAAATCCACTCTAACCATAATTCATTGCATGCAAGACAGTACTTCGAGTACATTCAAATAACTATGTCCATATATACAATTAGTAGCTTTGAAATGTGACAAAATAATTATTACATTAATTTTGGATTAGGTTGTACTCGGTGTGGAGCTGATGAAGGGAAATTTTTAGACTGTCTCATATAAATGTGAGATGTTCTAGTGAGCGAAGTAACCGCTGTCAGCCTAGCTTAGAACCAAGCGTATGTCTTGCCTGAAGCCTTTTAAGAAAATAGTGCCTTGAGGCTGTAATTAAAATCTAGGTATTAACATCACATGTAACTGGGGTGTTCTCATTGGAGGTTACAAGAAGAGACCAGGAGGGACTACTAAGGTACGAAGAAGGGACTACTAAGCCCATTGACCAATGAAAAGCCACCATTTACTAAAGACAGCGACAGGAGCCAATTAAAAAGATGGCTGCAATGTGGGCAGAGCTTTATATCAATATCCTGGATACAGCATGTCTCCAGGAGGCGAGGCAAGACCTAACCAGCATTGGCATAGCCAATAGGTCTTGCCTTTGGGACAATAAGTGTTTAGCCATGCAATACGTTATACTGGATACTGTGCCGCTAGGTATTGAATAGTTATACAAGTTCACGCTTTTTTGCAACTACTCCCCTAGCTATGTTTTTCTGCCACATCGTGTTTTGCGGGAAAATTGTTCCCCAAAAAGACATCAGAGCTTTAAAAAAACAATATTTTTAATTGAGCATGAACACTTTTATTAGATGCACATCACCCAAAAAAAACTGTACCAACAGGAGTGTACTAGCCGACTGTAATTTGGTTCTATGGCCTACATTGACATTTCAAGCAAAGGGCCTTCAAGTCCCAATATGCTTCGTGTTTTAAAAAGTGAGAGGCGCTGAAGGGGATCACATGACAAATGAGCTGCGGGTACTTAAATAGGCCTATAAACCTACACCTGGCAACAAGAGTGGCGAGGTAAGATGCAGTTGTGTTGCCTGTGCCCTTAAAGTGCGCACAGACTGTACATATCACTGGTAGATGAAAACCCCGCCGGTCCTGGGAGGCTTGCGTTCTGTGGATAAAATTACATATCCGCCACATGCTGGAATAATTACAGTGGAAGTTCTAGGTGCACAGGGTTTTTTTAGGAGGCTTTCGGGGAAGAATGGCCGTGATTACAAGGGAGGGGTCGGGCACAATAGGTATTAAATGCCTCCAGGGGCAGAGATGACATTGCAGCAAGATCTTGTAATTTGGAAGCACAGAGTTGTGGAGGGTGCTCCCCGCAGAAGCAGATTAGGATGTGCAGACAGGGGGAGGGGCAGGAAGAGAGGGCTGCTAGGAGCCATCTGCACGGTTGGATGGGCCTCATGGAATCTGAAAGCAGTGGGCAGGAAAACCAGGCAGCAAATAGATTGAAACTCCAGGTAGGACATGTAGCGTGGGCACCCCTTGATAGGGAGAGGGGCTCTGCCTGCAGTAACATGATTTGGGAAGGGTGCATGTGTGGAGGGCCTCAGCGGTGTTGCTGTGTGTATAAATAATGATCAGTAAGCAGGCAGCGTGTATTCACATTATCGGTAAAAAGCTGCGCCTGCTTTGTGTAGATATCGCAAGTCATCCTGTGCATTTCAAATAGAAAAAGCTAAACTAAACTAATGACAGGCCACTGCAGACTGGCATAGAATGTGCCTGCCAGCTCTAGTTTGGGGGGGGGGGGGGGGGGGTAGAGGCAAGCAAGGACCGGGTAGGTGGTGGTGCGAAAGGGACAGCACACAGAGAAACGGTGGGTGGGAGGGTAAATTAGTAACACTGATTGCAAACATCAGCTGCTCACGTTTGCTTCGGAAAACAAACCGCATTCCAAGAACACGATCCGAGGCAACAAAAACAAGCATTGGCCGCTTTCGCGGCCGTGAAAGTGATCACCCGGGAGTGGGACAGGAACTGAGAGAGAAACAGATGTGCACAAAGAGGCAGCAGACAGAACAAGCATTGGCCGCTTTCGCAGCGATCGCCCGGGAGTGGTGCGTGTGTGTGTGTGTTCCAAGATAGCCACAGAGTTTAGAGGCAGAGACCGTGAGGGAAACCTAATTAAACAAGCAGGAAGTGGGATAAGGGAGGGGGGTAGGGCACGTTGCACGCACTAAGGCGGAGAGAGGCACGCAGGCTGGCAAATGGTGTGCACTTTCGCGGCCGCTTTGATGTTTTCAGTGGCCGCGCGGCTCGCTGAGAACATCAAAGCGGCTGCGAAAGTGATCACGCAGGCTGACAAATGGGGCGCGCGCGCCTGCACATGCACTGTAGCTGGAGGCCTGAAAAAAGCCACTAGTTAGCACTTCCAAAACCCGCTTACTAAAACTCTCGCCAGAGCAGCGCTAAAGCGCTGCCTCAGGCGAGACCTAAAAATGGGGGTTTGGCCACCATTTTTTTCCAAATGTAATATGACCCCTGGGGTGGGCTAGGGCCCAGGGGTCATTTAAAATATATATTGGCATTGGTCGCTTGCTTGGTGGACCCCCTCCCTGAGCAGATTATGGCCTTGGGGACCCCATTCCTCGGGCCATGACATTCATTTTGAAAGGGGAGATGGGTGTATGTCCCCAGGGTCCCCATCCTCAGTGGTCCGGCATAGTAAGTATTCAAAGTGGCGTTCTCTCTCCCCGCCCAGCAGATTACAGCCTATGAAACCAATCCCCGTAGCCCGGCATAATTATTAATGGGGAGGTGGGATGCGCGGCCCCCATCAGCAAGCCTCTTAAAGCCCCTGGGACGCTATCCCCCAGGGTCTGCTCTACCATGGTGTCCCTGCGAGCCCAAACTGGGACACTGTTTCCCTGCCTATACCGAGAGCGTGGACAGTCAAAACTTGCCTGCTCCTACCCAGGGGGAACTGCAAAAGATGCTCCATCTGGGTGGGAGCAGATGTTTCCCTGCCTATGTTCTTGTGGGCAGGGAGACACCAATTGCTCTCGCCCAGCTGGAGCAGAGAAAAATACCTTCTCCTGCCAGGCAGGAGCAATGCCGCTTCTACATGTGGGTACCTGGTGGGGCCCTGGGGCTCCCCTGTGGTCCCCAAGTTTGGGCCCTAGGTGGTCACCAAGGCATACACATTAGGCCCCGGGGAGGGATGCTGCACCCCCCCCTCGCCCCATGAAAAAAACTAAAGCTAAAGTGTTGGGTGAAAATTTAAGTGATGACATACCATTTTAAACTTTAGTGAACGAGATAGTTACTTGAGATAACTATAACTCTCACCCTCGCCATGCACTGCTTATGACCTTACATATTGCAGCACTCCTGAGTTGTTCATTGATAGCATTAACTGATGACAACTGAACTGACATCATTGATGGCAACACTGTGCATGGCTGATGCAAGTAATAGTTTGGGGGGGGGTGTATGTCATGGATAAGGTTTTTCCTTATGTGTTGACTTGGAGGGCCGCAAGGGGAGCCTGCCTCAGGCTTTATCATATCAGCGAATCTGCCTTATTGACCTATCGGACTGCATGGCCCTTTCACTTCTTGGAGCCTTTGTCGATTTTCCTCAAATTTGGATCTTATTTTTTTTTAATTTTTGTTATTTATTAGTTTTATTTTTTATTTGCTGTGTACCAGTAGATCTCAATTTCTCTTTTTGTATAGGCCTATGGCAACTCTGAGGAAAGTTGGAGCGGTGTGTTCTTGATCACCATACACATTCTGTGCTTGTATCAGAAGCTCTGGATAATAAATTTCAAGGTTGTATTTGGTTTGTTTTTGGTTTTGTTTTATGTGAACTTACTTCATGGCTACACAATAAATTACTTAGCCTAAAATGTAAAAACCGTCTGATGGAGTTCATTGATGTAGACTATGTATATTGGAATTTGTACAGCAGATACCAACAAAGTAGTGATGCACTGATCCAGCTTTTGACAGTATAAAACGAGGACTGGTTATAGACAATTTCTGTGCCTTGCTCCCTTCAAACTGTTAGTATTTTTATATTTAATTGACATTTCTAAGGGGCAGAGAGACCCTTTTGAAATCCCTCTTTAGTGCTTTTTCACTCGTGCTCGATTTTAAAAGTTTATACTCTAGCTGGTAGGTTTACTGTTACAATTTTCAACATCAAAAAAATCTGACTATAAACCAGGTGTTGCCAACTAGTAGCTTGTGAGCTACCGATAGCTCTCTTACTACCTGTGAGTAGCTCCTCTGTGTGCACCCCAGCCTACGACTATTGACGTTTTTGCTCAATTGAATTATGATATGTAAACCAAATTCAAAAACATGTATTCAAGACGCAAATTTGTGTATTTTCAGAACTCCTAAGCTGATGTCTGTATAAAAATAGTTGCATTTTCCAAATGTTTGAAGCTATTATTTGAGTTTGAGAGATTTATTACTCATGTTTATCCCTTAGTGCCAGGGGGAGTGCAGCTATGGTTTGTATGTACTACCCAAATTGTCAAAGCCTTTTTTACCTTATTGCTGGAAACCCTCCCTAATGCACCGATGTGATCGCTGCTGACTCTCTTCCATGGGGCGTTCACTTTGATATCTCTAGTATTAGTAGCTCGGGATGATTTTCATTGAACAGAAGTAGCTATTGTTACAGAAAAGGTTGGAGACCCCTGCTTTAAACTGAATAACTCCAGATTAAGCATAAGGCAGTCTTAAAACAGCCTTTTCTTGAACATCTAGTGCAGTGCACAGAAAGCCTGCTTATCTCCTTTGAAGTGAAAAGAAAATTATCCAAGGGGAACCGCGACAGGAGTCTCTCCTGAGCCCGGAATTCGCCATTCTGGGATTTCAGGGGGTTGGAATATGAGAACAAGCTGCACCGCTAAGAGATCAGCGACTACATTTTCTCGGCCTGCATGGCAGCGGGAAATCTTACAGGTGCATTGAAGGGGCCCTTTTTATTAAGCCTGTTCTCCTCCTTTTGCAAAACGTTCGTCAACGTCTCACTTCACATAGCCAGTGAATTAAAATATAAATAAAATGAGCAGTGTGCAAACTGACAAACATTTTACAGCTCCTCCATGTTGCACTTTCTGAAATATGCAGCTCTCTATTGAGCTGTGGATTAGAAGTGATAAAGTATCCTTGCATACATTGTCTGTAATAGCTAAACTATGATATGTTTTGAGATAATCCACTTTTAAATACTTATCTTGTTTTAACCCAGCTAATTCAACCATTTTTATTTTTCAGATGGCCTATAAGCTGACCTTCATAGCAGTACTCTTTTGTTCTGTTTCGAATGGACTTGCTCAACAAGGTACTGAAATTTCCCTTTATCAGGGTGGGTTAAGTAGAAGTATATCATACATGGAAGTATTAGGGTATGTGCTTGGCTTTTTTAATATCCAAATTGAATATTGTTTTAAATACGAGTGCTGTTTTAAATATTGTCGTATATTTATTTTTTTCGAAATATACAAGTGCTATGGTTCCTTAATACTGTTGCCTCCAGCAGGGATACTGTATGTAGTGCCCCCTGTCACACTAAGCAGAATTGAGCCAGAGAGCATTCTATTTTTTTTCCCTCATTTTCCATGGGGTTTCAAAATAGTCACATTGGTAGAAATAATTTTTAACCTTAGTTATTTACTGATTGTGCTGAAAAAAACATGACCAGTATTTTGCCATTGTTGACAGTGCCAAGTTGAAAATGTCAAAATATGTAAAAACTTTAAAAAAAAAACTGCGTACTTTGCTGTTGCCAGATGATGCTGTCAAAGTTTTCTATTTTGTCAGTTGAATTAGCGTTGTGACCAAATGCCTGCATTGATGAGCTATACTTAAAGGTGACTGACTCTATAGTGTTACATGAGGAGTCCAAGTGCAAAATGTGTTCACTGTATGAAGTGTACAAGTATTCACTTTCTGAATCTACCTATCTAATGAGTCCAATCTCTGGGCTAGAAATGCTAGACCGAGGTATCCTTAAGTCCTTTAGAACCATTTTCCTCTTCAGAAGGGACGAACTGTGTGCCAGAGATCCTCCGTTCTTTTACAGACCGTAGACGACCTCTCCAGATGGTCTTTCCATAGCTACATTTCAAGCCCTAATATTGCGTGTGTTAAGCATCGTCATTTGGGATTGACTTGCTCAGTGTCACATCTTACCTGCAGAACGGCTACTCCTTTTAATGTAGGCCACAGAGAGGGACATTTCTATAGCTGCATTTTCAGAAGAGGATCTCGAAATTCCTTTTGCTTATCTGATGAGTAAAATAAAATAAACACCTGGTCAGTTGGCACTGGAAAGGGCTTAGTGCTAATGGCTGTAGCATCAATCTCAATAGTTTGGTGTAGGTTCTTATGGCGATAGATCCAGAATACTGACGCAGGTTGTAGGACTCTGTAAATGATATTGCCACTAGGTGGTAATACCGTGCACAGAGTCCAGGGGGTTCCCCAAAAGTGTACAGGGCTCAATGTAAAACCCAAAGTGCTCTATTTGTGGTAGTGTGGGCAAGCAGCCTTAGGCCTAACACAGGAGTGTAAAACATTTATTGCACAACAGTGATCAATAACGGACACACTCCTCCAGAAGGAGATCCAGACCGACCAATTTTAGAAAAATGTACTTTGTATTTTATTTTAAGACCAAGATCTACGCAATAAGGTACGTATGGTTTTTAAATAAAAATACTTTTCACTTTGAAAAAGCGATACTTAAAAACTTTTCAGCACAGTTACATTTTTTCCTATGGGGGAAACAATATTGCGGTTAAACATGTAAGTATTTAACTTACAGTCTGCCTTCGGAGCCAAAAGTTAGCAAGGAGCAGGGGTCAGGTAAGTACCAAAACTGCACTACCAGAGGCACAGGGGTGGCTGGGTGCAGAGGCCAAATTCGTAGTTTGACCCATTGCTTTCCAATGGAGATGGGGGGGGGGGGTGCCTGGAGCCACATGGCTTGCAGGTAAGTAAAGCAGTTGCAGGGGCCAAGCTTTGGGGGTTAGCACAAGCGGGGCCACAAAGCAGCACCAAACCTACACCACCAGCGGCGCAGAGGCATCCGAGTGCAGGGTGCAAATCCGACGTCGGATGGCCAATGTGAGAGGCTGCAGGCATGGCACTGGAGGGTGCAAGAGGAAGACCAACAGCAGCAGAAGTAAGTTGGGATGTAGGGGGGGCACCGTTGGTTCAGCTCACCAAGACCCAGATACTAAATTTAGGAGCCATTTTAGGGGTGAAGCAGATGGGGCCAATGGGCACCTTACCTGGGGTGATTACACTCTGTTATGGCACCCTCATAGACCTAGCCCTGATTGGAGTTGGGGTCCCCCCATCTTCAAGATGGCAGGGACTGAAAGTTGTGCTTCACCTCGCTTCCCCCACTTTAGGGGTGGGGTTGGCAGAAGTGGGCACACCTATTGTTTTAATTTTCCTGCTGTTTTCTCGTCCAAAGTGAGGGTGTAAACCAGGGGCTACCATCTGCTGCTAGCAGCAGAGGCTGGGATGGTCGTATTACAAAGGCGGCAGGCCTTTAATGCTTCCCTCTTTGAGCACTGCCCGTCCTCGGGGAGGAGGCGCATCACACCTCTGCCCAGGATTTGCATTGTTTCTTTTCTCAGAGAGCAGGGGCTCTCTACCCAGGGGTCTAGAAACCTGTCTGGTGGTGGCTGGCTGGCTACCTGCTGTCGGTCAGAGACCGCACCATGGTTGGTAGGGATTCAGCGGGCACCCTCCGAATACATGCCAGTGTGGCATCTATTGTACCATGTTCCCTCTGGGAACATGGTACAATAGATGCCACACTGGTATCAGTGTGGATTTATTGAAAGGAATAGTTTAGTACCAAACATCCCGTATTCACTGAAGCCATCATTGTGCTGTGGAGCTCGAGTTGTTGAGTTCCCAGCCCATGTACTCAATGGCTTCCCTGGCACTTACAATATTAGGAAATGGGGCCCAATATTGTAGGGGCATATCTGTTCATGCACATATGCCCTCACCTGTAGAATATTGCACCCTGCCTTAGTGCTGTGAGGCCTGCTAGAGGGGTGGTTTACATATGCTGCCAGGAAGTGGTAGCTGGCATGGCACCCATGCAGTGTGCCATGTCAACTTTGTTGTTTTCTCCCTTACAGGGGCATGCATGTTGCAAGGACAGTGGCATTGTCCCAGTCCTGGGGGGGTTCCAAGGCACCACCTTCAGCCCCCAGGCCATAGGTACCCAGTGTACCATTTACTAGGCGCTTCAGTAGGCAGAAGTACCAATTGGGGGTATATTTTATGGAGGGAGCACTGGCACAGGGGACCTGGTTGGCAGGGACACTGTGCACTACATCAAGACCAGGCAAAAAGTGGGGGACTAACCATACAAAAGAGGCACTTTATTACACCGGTCTCTGGAAAGTCCTTTTTAAGCTTGAACACCAGTGGGCTGATTTCCCTACGCAAAATAACCAAAACCTGTCTGTACATTAACAACTCTCAGAGGAGTATGTTAAGACATTTGTCTAAGTATTAAATTAAGATTATCAACACTGCTTCCCAAATACGCACAGTGCTCCTCACAAACAAAAATTGCCAAACTCAGTCTCCTGAAGCATCATTTTCGTAGACTGAGTTCCAATTGTCTCCTGGGGTGATTGGAAAGATGATGCACACTACTTGAGCACCCAACTCTCAGCACTCAAGCGTCCAAAACGCTAAAACTGGAGCAACTTGCATAGGGTGATTTCATTTTTGTTAAAACTTCATCCTGATCTGGAACTCTGCCCTTTAGAATTCGACGTCGGTGTTTTAATGGCTATAACCACATGTAAATCACTGTCTAAATTAAAGTATTCTCATTCTTCTCTCATGTTCACTGGACCAGTACCAGGTACCCATAGTGACCATTATAGTGGTAGATTGTACCCAGATTGTGATGGAATGCGAGTTGTTTTCTAAATCCTGTGGGCCAATCAAATTGAGAATTCATGAATAACTCTGATCAGATACATTCATATGTACAGAAGAACATTGTAGGAAAAGAGGAAATTTAATTTTATCTTCCTGACTTGAACAAATAGTATCCCAATCATGCATCACATAGGTGCTATAATTGTGCAACATTGATTTGTACTTAAGCTATACCCATTTCTAAACTTTGATTACTGAAGACAGAAGGGTCTATGAAAACAATCCACAGGTCCAGTTTCTCTCTCTCCTACAAAGGAAAGGATATTTACTTGAGATGCTTCAGTCTTCAGTAGGCCTGTTTTGGATTTCAGGATAACCAATAAATCAAGAGGGAGAAGTTTATCATGTTAGTGCTCGACCGAATCTTCAGACAGCTCAAAAAGTGGCATTTCATGTGTGCAGGTGATTTGCCAGATGGTTATTACAACGTACCAGTTGGAAGAAAAAATTGAGGTTTTTGTTGAAGCACTATCAATGAACAGATCTTCCTTCATTCTGAAGTCAGCCACTTGCACTTTAACCAAGTGCAAGACTCTAGTTGTTTCTTGTCTGCAGAAAGAGATTATTCCTTGAGAAACACCCGGGTAACTTAGTTATGGAGACCAGCAGCCCAGAGAAATTATTGCAGACCACTGTAAAGAAAATTATTTGCCTTAGTCTCTAGATACATTTTCTGAAATTCACTGCCATGGGTGTCCCAAGTTCTGTCGTAGATAGGGGCATTGCCAGATACAATTGAATACAACATATATCCTTCTGTGGACAGAGTTAAGTGATCATTCAGAAATGTCATCATACGCAGTGCCCAGGCCTTAATGACCGGTCAGATCTCATCCCTCCTGGTCTCAATGTGGTCGTGCCTATTCATTCTCTTGAATGCCAAACTATATATAAGGAATAAGTAGCAAAACAGTTCCTTATGTGGTAGTGCAAATGATGCCGTTTTGTGCATGGTGTGAAGATTCATCAGGATTGATCTCCCCAAGCAATCATTATAGATGCACCTTTGATGGGCGGAGGTGCAGATGCTGAATTGGCGAGGGAAAGTTTTTAATGTATTTTCTCAGTTGCCCTGCCAATGCTGTTGAAACCAAAATGGTAATTATCTTGTTTGAGAACTTTTACAAGAACCTTCTGCTAATGGCAGTAAACCCACAAAAGCTACTTCTTTACAGGTCAAAACATTTGTCCTTACTCCAGTGCCAAATATTCTATCTCAATCGGACATGGTTGAACTTGGAAGCATAGCTTCCCAAGTATGTGCAGTTTAATCGCTTGCATTGCAGTGGCACTGTATGGACATTTTGAAAAAAGCTAGTGGCCTGCCGCAAGGGTGGTATAACACTTTTTAAGTGCAAAAGGTTCTGTATTTGGTGTCAGTAGCTTAACTTTCACCAATTAACTTTGCAAGAAGAAGTTGTGCTGCCATAGTTTGCATGTGGCAGTCGTTAAAGCATGCTGAAGAGCCTGCAATACATTTTCAGTCTGTCATTAATAAAACCTATGGTGTACAATAGCAGTACTTGCACTAGGGTTTGGGTCATCCCGTTGCTTTAGCGTTGGACTGTACCATCATTTTGATTGCATGATTTGTATCCTTCCACTGCTTACATTTAGGGAACTATGTGTTCGAGGCATATGAGCTGTAGATCATATGCTTTAGCATAGATCGCCATCAGGTGTTGGGTCCGCATGTTTGCACTTTGTTTTTGTTTGAAGAAGTCTTGTAGTCATGAGGTAGGGGACTCCTCCTTTCGGTGATAGTGTGCATGAGCATCGACTCCATCCTTAGATTGTCTTTATCCGCCGTCTGGTTCGGATGTGTATTGCTGCACTCCGGTTTGGTACCGTTTTCGGACCCCTTCGACGTGCAATCTACTACCCTTGACGGTATTGTTATCGATCGCGGTTCCCCATTCGACGCCGATCGTCTCACTTCGAAAAACTTCCCATCGGATAACTCGAGTCAGGCCGCCTGGCCTACCCGTGCCGACCGCGCAAGCAGTCGATGGAATGGACTTTATTTAAGTTGTATCCCGGGTGTCGTGCTAAATTTCCACGCACCAACTTGCACGAAGTTTGCAACCTCTGCTTGTCTCCGGAACATGACGAGAAGAACTGCGACACGTGTTGATCATTCCGATCGAAAAAGACACTTCGGAATCGTCGTGCTCAGCGCCATGAAACGCAACATCAGAGCGACTCTATTCTGGATATCTTCGGAGAAGATTCCGGTATCCAACATCCAGCTCAAGAGCCAGAGGAAAAAGAGCAGATCTCTGTGTCCGAGGCAGACTCCTACATGGAAGAAGAGGAAGACATCCCTGCAGGTCAGTGTACCATGAGTACAGATCCCCTTGTGCCCATTCCACACAAGACAAAGGCTCCGGTCCCTCCTCCGCCCTCTGGTTCTGATCGGCACCGACAAACCGTTTCCGATGCCCCACCTTCCGGCCTGGCTCCGAAACAAAAAGAGAAGCCTTCTGGCTCAGGCTCAAGCCAGTCCTGCTCTGATGCCAAACCGACACCATCGGCAATAAAACATAAGACCAAGCATCTATCGGTCAACATATCTTCGGGACTGAAGATTCCACCTTCGACGCCGAAAGGCTCGGTGCCGAAACCCTCCAAACCCAAACACTCAGAACCGAAACCATCGACGCGCAAAGGCAAGGAGCCGAAATCTCCACGGAAAGATAAAGACCCTTTCCCCAAAGAGCCTCCATCTAATGAGCCAACTTTTGAACCGAAACAGAATAAGCTGGTTATAAACCCTAAAACATAACATATTCAGGCAACCATGCCAAAAAAATGGAAAGCTGACTTGCCAGGTGACTATCGTATCCCTCTTAAGAAGAAGAATGTGGGCACTAACCCTTCTTCTCCTTGTATTCCACCTCCTTCTCCTCACTTGCTTATTAGACCATTAAATTCACCACCAAGGCCTATTACACCTGACCCACAGGATGAAGGGAATGAGGATGAGGACACTGACGCTTGGGAAGATTACCACACAGATCCAAATACAGATAATGACCCTGATTTGTATCCCTCCAGACCTTCTACATCTGATGACAACATTGGCTATCTCGAGCTCCTTAACAGGACTGCTAATTATCATGGAGTAGAACTTCATAAAGATCTTTTAGAAGAGGATTTCCTCTTTGAGACACTTTCTTCCTCACAAAGAACTACTCAAACCTTACCAATGTTAAAAGGCATATTGAAGCTCACAGATGAGGTCTTTAGAGAATCCTGTAAGGGCAAGAATAATCACACCTAGTAGATAAAAAATACAAATCTGCTCCTACCGATCCTATTTATATTAAAGGTCAGCTGCCCTTAGACTCTCTTGTTGTCTCCACCACACGCAAAAGAGCTAACTCGTAAGCCACAGGAGAGACCCCTCCTTCCGACATGGAATCCAAGCTTATTGATGGTTCAAGCAAAAGTGTAGCTTCACAGGCAGCAAACAACTGGCACATTGCCAACGTCCAGGTGATGCTAGCTCGTTATGACAGGGCTCATTACGATGAGCTAGAAAAACTGATGCAACACTTGCCTGACCAATATAAATCTAAGGCTAACAACCTTATTCAGGAAGAGAAACTTATTACCAACACCTCCATTAAATGAGCACTAGAGGCAACAGACACAGCATCTTGTGCAATTAACACCAGTATATTATTACGCAGACGCTCTTTGCTCAGAATCTCTGGATTTAAGCCAGAGGTGCAAACCTCCATACTATCTCGAACTGCTAGCATTTTTTCTAGCATTGAAAGCTTTTCAACTTCATCTAGTAGGCCAAGCTGTCCTGATTCGCACAGACAACATGACGGCGATGTACTAGATACAAAAGCAAAGGGGGGACGCACTCTCCAGCTCTCACAGCTAGCACAGAGCATCTGGAGATGGGCCATACCTAAAAGAATATCTCCTTGCAGAACATCTTCTAGGAGTAGACAACCAAGTTGCAGATCTACTCAGTCGTCAGCGACAGCAAATAAACGAATGTGAACGTAACCATCAAAATTCTCCTCCCATTCTTCCAAATGCGGGGCTTCCCATAGATGGATCTGTTCGCTAGCCATCTAAACGCAAAATGCCCAAACTTCGCGTCCAGGCATCCACACCCATTGTCCAAAGGCACTGCACTATGGATAAATTGGTCAGGGATATTTGCTTGCGCTTTTCCACTCTCTCTCTCTCTCTCTCTCATTCTATTAGTGGTTCAGAAACTCAAATAGCACTCCCTGACGCTTTCCCTAGTTGCTCCCACATGGGCCCCGACAACCCTGGTTCACAATTCTGTTGGAGCGATCAGTTGTTCCCCACCTAAAACTACACCTCTCCCCAAGGTTTCTTACTCCGAACCATGGAGGGATAAGACATCCAGATCCCAATCAGCTCAACCTTGCGATTTGGCACCTGAAATCCTAGAGTTTGGCTACCTTAATCTTCTGCCAGACTGTATGAATGTTTTCAAAGAGGCTAGACGCCCTACCACAAGAGCATGCTACGCAAAGTGGAAGAGGTTTGTCGTTTATTGTAACAATCAGATAGATCCACTAGATGCTTCAATACAAGACATCATTTGTTATCTATTACACATTCAACGTTCTAATTTAGCGTACACATCCATACGCTTGCATCTCACTGCATATCTGGAAAATCGACAGCACTTGTCTCTTTTTAGAGGGCCTGCTATTAAAGCTTTTATGGAAGGACTTAAAAGACTCATTCCTCCCAGACTTCCACCTTCTCCAGTGTGGAATCTAAACACAGTCCTTACAAGACTCATGGGTCCACCCTTTGAGCCGTTGCACTAATGTAAAATACAATTTCTCACCTGGAAGGTAGCCTTCCTTATAGCCATCACTTCTCTAAGAAGAGTCGGTGAGCTTCAGGCACTAACCATAGAGGAGCCATTTTTGCAAATACATCAAAGCAAAGTGGTTCTTAGAACTATCCCCAAATTCTTACCTAAAGTCATCTCTGCCTTTCAAATCAACCAATCTGTTGAGTTGCCTGTGTTCTTCCCTCAACCAGATTCAGTGGCAGAACGTGCCCTTCACACATTAGGTGTTAAGAGAGCATTACTTTACTACATAAAAAGAACAAAACCTTTTAGGAAAACCAAATAACTTTGTTGCTTTTGCTCCACCACATAAAGGCAATCCCATATCAAAATCAGGCATTGCCAGGTGGATAGTTAAGTGCATTCAAATATACTACATCAAAGCTAAACGCACACTAACAATTCCCCCTAGAGTGCACTCTACATGCAAACTAGGGGCTTGTACTGCATTCTTAGGAAACATACCCATAGATGACATCTGCAGAGCTGCAACATGGTCTACACCACACACACATTCACAAAACATTGTGTAGATGTGTTAGCAAAACAGCAAGCTAGTGTGGGCCATGCAGTTTTACAAACACTATTTCAAACCACTGCAACAGCTACAGGTTAGCCACCGCTTCAGAAATAACTGCTTTATAGTCTATGCTAAAGCATATGATCTACAGCTCACATGCCTGAACCGAAAATGCTACTTACCCAGTATGCATCTGTTATTGGCATATAGAGCTGTAGAGTCCTATACGCCTCCCCGGGTACCTTTACCTGTTGCAGTGATATCTTTCTTGGATACAATTTACATGGACATCTCCCTTTATTACTTTACTACCTCCATCATCACCCTTTATGGCAACACAATCTAAGGATGTAGTCCTTGTCCATGCGCCGATCACTGAAAGGAGTCACCTACCTCGTGACTACAAGATTTCTTCGAACAAAAACAAAGTGCTAACATCCAAACCCACATCCAGACCCAACGCCAGATAGCGACCTATGCTAAAGCATATGACTCTACAGCTCTATATGCCAAGAACAGATGCATACTGGGTAAGTAGCATTCTCCTTTTAAGTCTGGGTTTTGATAGAACGGTTGTCAAACAGACCTTTTGCTAACAATATATTTAGAGTGGGTTTTGCGTCCTCCCTTTCAACCTCTGGTTTTTGTTTTTCAACCATCCTTTATCTACCATTTAACTTGGACTTTGCTCTAATATCTCTGTTCAGCCCAGTGGAATATTCGTCACATGTAGTACTGTTGGCTGAGTGTGTTCTTCAACCTCCACTTGTGTGCTTACATTGAACTCCACGAGGGTCTGCTTTACAAAAGGGGCAGTCTGCTCCTGTTGGCTCGCCCACTTGTCTCTCATGCTAATGTACCAACCCTTCATGCTTTAGCACATTAAACCCAGGCCAATTGGCGTTGTCACTACTTGTTTCTTTTGCTTTAAGCACACACTGGGCCTGCATCGCTGCCACCACTCTCTCTGTTGTTTCCCCAGCTTGTTCTTCCTATACAATTTCCCTCCTCCTTCCGGTACTTATTTTTATTTTATTAATATTTTTTCTATCCACTATTCCCTGGGCACCCGCTCAAAGATGTTGTATTTGAACAGTAAATTAAAAGAAAGTGTCCATTGCAACATCATGACGCCTTTGTACAAGCGTGGTTATGAATGTGCTGTATGCATCATTATGTTATGTTGATTTGTATAGCTCACTAATCGCCCCATAGACAGTGGCGGCTGGTGACATTTGAAAGTGGTAGGGCAGAATAGTAGACTATTTGAGGGCAGTGGCGGCTGGTGACATTTGAAAGTGGTGAGTTGTACAATTTTTGCCATACGAACGACCTATGGGGATTCGGGTGGTGGGGGCGAGTGGACAAATGGTGCATTTTTAAGCACATTTGAGGAAGCAGGAAGAATAATTAAGCAATACGATTTAATTATTTAAGAAATTGCCAATTTTTATGAGCTATAAAGGACACTTTGCGTATGCTGATATCATTTACCCATATTAACTTTTGAACACACTGATACACTTGTAATGATTTTAACTATACAATAAATACATTCATTGACTGCAATGCTGTACATCAATATGATGACGCTATTTCCTTACATTAATTTTCTGTTTTCATGCAAGAAACACCATTTAAAAAAAAAGTGCAGAAAATATTAATGCATTTCAAGTAGTACTCTGTATAAAAAATGCCTGCATGTAACAGCAAACACTTCCCATGTTATCGTTTCCCAAAATTTTCAGTAGAAAAGCCATCCCACGTCGTCAACAGAGGCTTCCAAGTTATCCGGTATGGTCAGATTATCAATCCCTGATTAACTGAAGTGGTCAGGACGTTCATGTAATGGATTCGCCTGCACTAATGGACTCCGTGGATCTGCGCAATCAAATAAACTGTGGTGCTAAGAGTGGTTTAAAGCAACACACAACATTCAGCAAAGCATGCATTTCTGTCCAGACCTCAGGCTACTTTTGACTTTTTATCAATTTTTTTTAGGTCTGGCCTGACAACTTTAGCTGCCTGCCTGGCTCGTGCAAATAATAGTACATACATACAGAGAGGGTCTGTTTAATACTGGTCGGTTCAAACAAGGCTTGTGACTCTTATTTAGATTAAGGTACACCACATACGTTTTTCAAAACACAGAAAATATGTTTAAAGAGCAAAATGACTTGCTGCAAAAAAAGCATGGAAAAGTTAATAATGTAAAGCCACATAGCGTATTTTAAAAGGAAACCAATACCTCGGGCCTATCGCCATGCTCTGAGACACCTGGAATACTGCACTCCACCAGCACACCAACACCCGCCAAACCCAATGGAACATCCCAGTGGTCTTCTTTCTGAAGATACTCCGATGGAGGTAACACCCTCTCCATCAGGCAGTGCAAGGTGCACGCTGCACCTTCACTGGACAAGCGGCTACACAATCTAAACAGATGCAGCTGCGAGGTAAAAACGCACAGAGGGGAGTCTGTACACACAGGTCAGTGAAAAGCTGCTGTTGTGAGACACTATAACCTTTTAACTATCTCTGGGTTCCTTTGAGCACTAATCTCGGACCACCTGCACGAGCGGTTGCTAACAATTTGCATCACTGACCACGACCCTCGTCCTCCCACAATCAAGGCGCAGCATATTTCTCCCTCCAGGAATGTCGACAGGGTTGGATGTGAGGGAGTCCCCGCGAATAAGAACTGGGGGCTTTGATCTATATTAAATATGACAATGTGGTGAATACCTGCGAGTAGCATGTCTCTAACAAGTCCCAGGTATGAAAATTTAAGGAATTAAAGCAAAGAGAAAAAACCGAGTCGCCCAGGAGCACACAGTTATGTCAGGCGAGGTGGCCAGGATTCAAGCCTCAAATAATCAAGTTTGCTTTTGCTTCCCGATCGCGTCTTTCTTCGCGATTCTGCTTCTTTAGCCGCGGGGAGGGGGGGGGGGGAATCGCGCACGGGGGGGGGAATGTAATATATTTTTTAAAACTTACCTCACAGCCGGTCCACGGGTCCACGCCACCTCTCAGACCTCTGCTCTCCTGGGCGCCTCCACGAACGGCACTGGAGGGGCCTACCAACCCCTCTCAGCCAATCCTGGCGCTGCCAGCAGCGCCAGGATTGGCCGACGGCACAGCTTACGCTACGCCCGCCGCCTGCCCATTAGGAGACCGAGGGGCTCCTAATGGGCATGCGCAAGCCAGTGCAAATACAAGTGCGCATGACTGGGCACGGGTGAAAATCCGCTCACCTTCCCCACTCATGCGCACTTGTGCTGCTGCCTGTTGCCCCATGTCTGACACAATCATGTCAGTCAACATGACGCCGGACCGCCCACCCCCTTCAGACTCTGAAGGGGGTGGGCGGTCCAACGTCATGCTGACTGACATGATTGTCAGTTGGTTCTCCCTCGGCTGCTCGGCATCTTTAAACTTAAGTAAACTGATTCAGTTTACTTAAGTTTATAAACGCCGAGGGAGCTACGGGCGGGGGGGGGCTACGCCCCAACGCCCCCAATGGACGAACCGCCACTGCCCATAGAGTATCCAGGTGCTTGTGTAGGTGTGTGGGGCTTTATTTGTGCTGTTGCTAATCTACCTTTTATTTAATAATAATTTTTTAGGCAAAATGAATGGCCAAGGAGATGCTAAAAGTTAAGATCTATTGACTTTGCTTGGAGGGTTGAAAATAAGTGTTAGAGGCATGTGAGCTGTAGATCACATGCTTTGCATAGCCTGCCATCTAGTGTTGGTGCCAGATGTTTGCACTTTGTTTTTGTTCGAAGAAGTCTTTCCAGTCACGAGGTCGGTGACTCCTCCTTACTGTGATAGTGTGCATGGGCATCGACTCATTATTAGATTTTTTTTCCGCCATTAAGTTCGGATGCTAATTGCGGCGCTCTGGTTCGACACCGTTCTCGGGTTCCCCTCGACGCGCAATCCACTACCCTCAACGGTATTGTTTCTCGATCCAGATTCCCATCTTCGCGTATCGTTTCAAGTCAGTCATTGATCTGACGTTTCGTGGAGGGCCGTTAGGCCTACCCGCGTCAGGCTCGTTAGTCGATGGAACGCACTCCATTCAAATTCTGTCCCGAGTGTCACGCTAAATTTCCATACAACAACTTGCCCAAAGTATGCAATCTCTGTCTATCTCCGGAACACGAAGAACGAGACTGTGACGCATGCCAATCGTTTCGATCAAAGAAGACGTTCCGTGAATGTCTGGCTCGACGTCACAAAATGCATCAGCAAAGTAGCTCCGCACCAGGTAACTTCAGAGACGACTCAGACCGTGAAGAATACCACGCGCAGGAAGCCAAAGTAGAGTAAGAACACCTTTCCGTGGCCGAATCGGAAGACCAAGTAACACAGGGTCAACGTATCATGAGTGCGGAAACTTTCTTCCTCTACCACTTATTAAAGAAAAAGGCTCTTGTCCTACCTCTGCACTCGGCCCTAGGTCGGCATGAGAACGTTTTGGAGGCACTGGCCAGGCACCAAGACCTAAATCAAAGCCTTCCGGCTCTGGATAGAGCCGGCCACATACCGATGTGGAACCGAAATCTTCAGCATCGAAACCCAAGCATACCGATGTTGAACCGAAATCTTCGGCATCAAAATCGAAGCATGTTGTTGTGGCTATTCCCGCTGCTTGCCATGCTATTCTTTTGCCCGGGGCATTAATTAACTTTGATCATTCTACTCCTATCGGGGGACGTTTCTCCCGATTTCTACCCGTCTGGAATACAGTCACCTCAGACAGATGGGTTCTACAAATTATCCAATATGGTTAATGCCTGGAACGAACGGTCACTACCCCAAATATTCCTCCAAGACCACACACTGTCTCCAGAACATCTGAACCTTCTCAAACCAGACAGTCTCTGTTAGAAAAAGGAGCTATAGAGTCAGTCCCATTACAATATCAAGGGACCGAGTATACTCCCTATACGTCCTAATTCCCAAAAAGGACGGCTCTCCAAGTCCTAAATTAGACCTGCGAGATCTAAATCTATACATCCAATCAGATCACTTCATATGGTAACACTCCAGCATGGGCTCCCACTTCTTCAGCAAGGCGACTTTCTGGCAACTTTAGATTTAAAGGACGCCTGCTTCCATATTCCAGTCCACCCTGCTCATTGCAAATACCTCAGGTTTGTGGTAACTGGACAGCACTACCAATTCAAAGTGCTTCCTTTCGAAGTCACCACTGCTCCCATGGTTTTCGCCAAATGCCTGGCAGTAGTCTCAGCTCATCTACGAAGACCACACATTCCAGTCTTCCCATACTTAGACGACTAGCTCATAAAATCCAGCTCGCAAGCAAAGTGTCTACAACATACAAAACAGTGAAGCTGCTCCACGATCTGGGATTCACAGTAAATCTGTCCAAATCCCATCTCCAACCCTCCAACACACAAGCCTATTTGGGAGCCACTCTAGATACACACAAGGCTCTGGTCTATCCCAATACGGCCAGAATCCTCCACATTCAAACTCTACTTCCCATTTCCAGCCTTAACACTCCTTGCCAGCTCAAGTGTTCATGCAGTTACTAGGAATGATGGCGTCTTGCATCCTAATATTCCCCTACGCAAGACTTCAAATGCGTCCCCTTCAGGAATGCTTGGCACGCCAGTGGAATCGGGGTCAGTTATCAGATCTAATGTTGGTGGATGGCTGCACTCATCGCTCTCTGCAGTGGTGAAATCCACAAAACCTTTCCAAAAGGCGGCCCTTATTCGACTCGGTTCCACAGACCGTGCTAACCGGTTGGGGAGCTCTTCTCCAAACTCACACAATTCAGGGCATGTGGAGCCTGCAGCAAAAGCATGTTCACATAAATCATCTAGAGCTTCTAGCGATATTTCTAGCGCTCAAAGCCTTTCAAGTTCACTTGGCAGGCAAAGCTGTCCAGATACGCACAGACAACATGACAGCAATGTATTACATACAGAAACTGGAGGGGGGGGCACTCTCTCCAGCTGTCAGAACTAGCACAGACCATCTGGAGGTGGACCATACTTCACAAAATGCATCTCCTTGCAGAACACCTTCCAGGAGTAGACCATCAAATCGCAGATCTGCTCAGCAGACAGCGACAACAGATCCACAAGTAGGAACCCCACCCTCGAGTTCTCCTCCCATTCTTTCAGATGTGGGGCTTTCCAGACTAAGATCTGTTCGCCACACGCCAAAGCGCAAAATGCCCAAGCTTCGCCTCTAGGTATCCACACCCATTGTCCAGAGGTAATGCACTATGGATGAATTGGTCCGGGATATTTGCCTACGCTTTTCCGCCTCTCCCACTTATTCCACTAGTGGTTCGGATGCTCAGGCAGGCGTCCCGGACACTAATCCTAGTTGCTCCCACATGGGCCCGTCAACTGTGGTTCACCACCCTGTTGGAGCTCTCAGTAGTCCCTCACCGCAAACTACATCTTACACCCAATCTCCTCAAGCAGAACCGTAGAGATATAAGACATCCAGATCCCGGTCATCTCAACCTTGCGATCTGGCACCTGAAGTCAGTTTGGTTTCCTTAATCTTCCATCTCAAATCAAGGGTGGGGGAGAAAGAAGTAACTGTAATCCATTCAGCTTCCTTGTTAATACATCAAATATCAAATGGGGAATGGATCACTTGACCTGAGTAACCAGGGTTTGTAAATGTTCGTGTAGTATACCGATAAAATACCCTCATTCACGTACAAAGGGGGACTGGCTGTATATCTTGATTCTCCGCCTGGTTCTTTTAAATGTGACTGCATCATCATAGGGTTAGTTGTTATGCTTCCATCACCTGGAGGTAAACCACTGGTTAGTACAGTAGTGATCGGGGGAAAAAAAACCATGTATAGGGTTTTCTAGTGCAGTGAGTTTCAAAAATGTTGATATTAAAAAGCTCGTATAGCCAGATTAATGATTTTATTAAACCTGGGTTCGAGATGTTTTTTTTTAAATTGTCGTGCGTGGGAAGATTGATTAGGAATCTAATACACTCAGGGTGTCCATAAAAAGGTCGACATGTTTCAGCCCTGGTGGTTGCCCATGTGGGTCAAGTGGGCTTTCTTCAGGACCTAAAAAGGAGTGATGGAGACAGTGTGTGAAGGGGTCTCTGTGGATAGAGACTGTATATTTGAAGGGTCTCTATGAAACTGGGTATATTAACCAGATCCTAATGAGGTCCAATGGTACCTGTGTAGATGAAAGGAGGAGACAAAACAAACATATATAGATTGAGAATGTACTGTGTGCATTCTCCAATGTCCAAGCTGTCTTTTCAAACGACAGAAGAATATCAAAGTAACTAGAAAATGGCAATTCTTTAGCTCAAGACAGAGTTGACTTTTTAGGCAAAGATTCTCTGTTTTCAGCGAGTTTATAAATAAGTAATGGTAAGGTAAGGGTAGAGTCTGTAAGTTGGTGGGTTAGACCTACAAAAGCGCCCTCCGATATCCTTGCTTATACTAGGGTGTTAGTTAGTAATGCGCAGGTATCTGTGCAATATGGAAGGCTTGCGGGGCGTGTGTTTTGTATAGTGAATATTTATACACGATTGCTTTATGGTGTGAGTTAAAGGCTTCCTTGGTGATAGTCATAGATTATGCTATGCAGAGATGCGTGTAGTATCAGTGGCCCCGTGATACTTCCGTGTGCCGGTTAGTAAGGTGGCGCTACTGTGTGGCAATGGTTATCTCGAGATGCGTCTACTATCCGTAGTCCCGTAATACTTCCGTGTGTCGGTTAGTTAGGTGGCACTTCTATCGTTTATGCTACAGTGGTAGTTGGTAAAGGGGTTGTGAACGCGCAGGTACCTGTACAATCTGGAAGGCTTGTAGGGCGTGAATTTTTGGTGAGTATCTATACATGATTTTTTCATGGTGTGAGGTAAGGGCTTCCTTGGTGATCGTCATAGATTACATTATGCGGAGATACGTGTAGTATCAGTGGCTCCGTGATACTTCTATGCGCCGGTTGAGTTAGGTGGTGCTACTAAGTGGCAATAGTTAATTCGAGATGCGTCTACTGTCCGTAGCCTCGTGATACTTCTGTGTGCCTGTTAGTTAGGTGGCACTTCTATGCGGCAATAGTAAATTGTGAATTTGTTGGTGTCAATCAGGGAGTGTGACTAAACATCATAGGACAGTTTTAGGTAGGATATCGTCGTCCGTATGTTTGGCGCTTCTATCTATGGAGCTCCTGGTCAAAGTTCCGGTATAATGCTAAGGAGATACTTTTTATACTTTTGCGATCAGTTTATCGAAGTCATTTGTGTGAGAAACGTGTTGAGAAAAGCGCGGTCTCTTTTCGTGTTGGTCAAGAAAAACAAATGTCGTGCACAGGCGTTCAGAAACTCATCACATGTACGCGTGTCTCCCTATTATCATACCTTCTTATCTTATTGTCTACGCTTCATCGGGCGGCTAGGGAGTTCGTTACCTGCTAAGTAACAGCAAAACATACAACAGTTAAGACTCGTGTCAGTGATACATTACAAAAAAAAATTGTGGCTTTTGCTCCACCTCATAAAGGCAATCCCATCTCAAAATCAGGTATTGCATTGTGGATAGTCAAATTAATTCAAACATGCTATGCTAAGCTAAAACTAACATCGACGATTCCCCCTAGAACGCACTCCACTCATAAGATAGGGGCTTCTATGGCTTTTTTTTAGGAAACATCCCCATAGATGACATATGCAAAGCTGCAACATGGTCTACACCACACACATTCACAAAGCACTGTTGTGTAGATGTGTTAGCAAGACAGCAAGCTAACGTGGGCCAGGCAGTTCTACGTACACTCTTTCAAACTTCTGCAACAGCTACAGGTTAGCCACCGCTTTGGGAGATTACTGCTTTCTAGTCTATGCAAAGCATGTGATCTACAGCTCCGATACCTCGAACGGAAAATGCTACTCACCCAGTATGCATCTGTCCTTGGCATGTAGAGCTGTAGATTCACATGCGCCCATCCGCCTCCCAGGGTACCTATATACCTGTTGCAGTGATACCTTACTAAGATACATACACATGGACATCTCTTTTCTACTACTCTCACTAACCCCATTATCCCCATCTGCGGGAAAACAATCTAACAATGGAGTCGATGCCAATACGCACTCTTACCGAAAGGAGGCATCACCGACCTCATGACTGGAAAGATTTCTAAGAAGAAAAAACAAAGTGCAAACATCCGTACCCAACACTAGATGGCAGGCTATTCAAAGCATGTGATGAATCTACAGCTCTACATGCCAAGAACAGAGGCATACTGGGTAAGTAGCGTTTTCCATTTTGGAAGCTGATCTCGGTATTGTCAAAATGGTTGAGTCCCCATTTTAAACCAATAAATAAAGCTTCATTGTTTCATCTGTCCTGACTAGTGGCTCTTACATAATCTGTAAGGGCAGTCAACATTGGTTTTGTCAATCCTAGAACACTATGTGGTTTTGTGAAATGGTTAAAGCGACTGCATGTTGGTTAGTCCTCTCCTTCTCAAGGAACTTTTGCTTAGATTCAGATGCCAAAGCTGACATTATTGTGGGTCAATCTGCTTTGAAGAGTATTTTGATCAGGTTTTTTTCTGTTGCCCATTTCTGTTAACATTTTTGCCATCCATTTCTTGAGAGAATGGTTTAATAGTTTGCTGTTGAATTCTAATGCTTAAGAACTGCAAGTAAAGCTGCTGTGATGCAAAGGGAAAAGCTATGTACTTGTAATTTTAGTTTTGCACCATAGGTACCCTCATTGAATTCATAAAGTCCCTCCTGCCTCTGAAGATAGGTATACATTCAAATCTCTGAAAGTTCTGGGGCTATTAAGCGATTGCCAGTACAACACATTATGAGATATCAAAGCTGCTAGCTCAGTTTAAGGCCGTGTACATTTTTGGATCTGTCAGCAGCAGAGACCTTTTGATTTTACTAAAATTATTTGTATAATACATGTACCGGGGCTGTCAACAAGTTCTTTTCATCCATTGGTCTGTTGTCCATGTTGTTCTACCATCCACTACTTCATATAGCATGGGGCACTCTATCCGCCCTCTTTAGTCATTGGCTAAATTCACTGTGAGTGAGTGCACTCTGCTCTTTTAGAAGGGGCACAACTGCACACAAAGTATCTTCAGTGCCAAGATCTACCAAGCGAATGTGTACTTTTTCGTACTCAAATGTTTTTGCTTTTCTCCTTTGTTGTGTTTTAATATTTGTGAGGACCTAGCAGTTTCCTCAAATACTTTCTTATAAAAAATAAAAAACGTGATCAAGCAAACCAAGCATTGACAATGCCTGAACCTTGCAGCCAATGACAGAACTCATGGGTTTCCAATGTTGCCATATAACAGCTACCTAGCTTGTTCTATTTTCTTTCATTTTCTGCTTGTTTCTCCTCATTCTTTTTCCATAGGTGCGAAATATAGATTTTATTTTGCAATATTGGTTGAATTCTTTTTTTTAATTGAAAACAAAAATATCCAACAAAACTTGAAAATTTAGCTTCAAGCAAGCTTTCTTGTGCATTCCTTCCATTACAAATGACAGGCTGTTGGGTGAGGCCAGTAAGATGGCTAAGAGCACTTAGAATCCACTAGCTGTGGTCACATGTAAGTATCCTGCAGAAAACCTTGCATCAGATAATTTTATACACCTGTGGAACTGTAGAGGCTATCCTGCACTCCTAAAGGGCAGTACGGATGACATGAAAGGAGGCCCTACCTGACTGATCGACTCTGAAAACAAACAAGTTGCTGTGTTGCAGACTTTATAGGGCAGTGTGTGAATTGGTCACTATCTGCGAAGGACAGGCAGATCTACAAGTTGCCAGCCTAGTGTAGACTGGTGGAATAATCCCCACCTGATCGCAATGGCAAATCTCCCTCAACTGAGGCAAAGAGAATACTGGGACACCTGTGCATGCCAACAAGCTTGGCCAGTACTTATGTCCATAAAAGCATGTAATTGAGTTGAATGGTAACATGTCTGAGACAAAGTTGATTCTGCACTATTCTGATGGTAAATTATTTTATTTCCTCTTGTGTGAATCTACTCATGTTGATGTATACTTTTGCTGTCCATTATACTTGGATTATATCCTGTTGCTATTTTAACTCTCATTTTCATCTGTCAGGGCTTAGAAGTTGAAACATACTTTTTCTCCTTCCAAACAGGTGGCAGTGAGTGTCTAAAAGCAAATGCAAAGTCTTGTGGAGAATGTATACAAGCCGGACCCAACTGTGGGTGGTGCACAAATTTGGTGAGTTATTTTTTAATATATAAATGTGGTTTGCTGTTCTGTGTTGCAAATTGTACCTTACAAAGTATCCCCTATATTTCTTTGAACAAATCCTCTATATAAGTGTATGAAGGAATGTTCTAGTCTGCTCGATGCACTATGTAGTTAGGCTAAATTTGCAGTTAAAAGGAAGACCATTTTAATGCCCAACGCATTTTATCCCCTAACAAATTGTATCCCCATTTGGCTAATCTGCTCTTATTTTTCTAGAATAATGCCTTTTGTCACCTTTTAATTTTTTTTAAGGGTTTTTGGGAGCGGGGGTGTTGGAGGTAAACATGATTTCAAGTGCAATGCCATAGAATTTTAGGCAAGCATACAACATGATTTACGAGGTATTCTCAGATCAAACCTAGGAGATCGACTAGGCTTGCTCCAAATCAGCCTCAGTTTGTTGGTTGATGTGAATCTTTACAGTAGTTTTTAAAATATTAAGTGGAAAAAGAAATGGCATTATTTATACATAACTATTTTGGTTCTCAAAGCTCGAGAAAACATAAGTGCCTGGAATCACCAGGTGGTGGGTGAGCACGTCCCTCACACTGAAGCTGTTGCAGGGTGCAAAATCACAGTAATGGTGTCAGGGGCCATTAATGCTGTTCGGTCCATCAAGTGTAGAACGAGGATGTCCTTTTGAGGGATTTTTTCTTAAAACTCTCCTTTTGAAGGACGTTGGTCACATGGGTCTGTAGAATATACATCATGACTGGAGCATTTTCCCTTTATTCTGCTCCAGGTTTGCACAGAAGGGCAGAGCGCAAACCAGGAGATAATGGACGTAGTGCTGAATCGTTTCAGACACTCACCCCCAGTCACAGAGCTGGGTTGAATCCATCATCATCCTTTAGCTCACTTTGCCATTTCAGTTCAGACCCAGCCATTTGCATATGCATTTCCAGTCCAGGGAGGACCTGGCCTGGCAGTTCGGGCTGGACTGTTCTCATTGGGCACAGGGTCAAGACTGATTTGCATATGGCTGGGTTCAAACTGGGATGGCATGGTGAACCAAAAAAACGATGGATTTAGGCCCAGATCTCTGTACTGGGGTGAATGTATGACATTTGTTCTGCATTCTGTCCATCAATTGTTGTTTTTGCATTTGTACAGAAGGGCAGCCACAAGGTTTGTAACCTTTTTCTACCAAAGGGTTACTACAAGGAGGGCCGACTTCCGTACTGGGTCCCTCCTTGGCACAACAAGCCACACCGTACTGCAATCCACTGACCCCAATGTCGGCGCCATCAACTCCAGATGACACATAGCGGTTTCCAGTGCTTAGGTGATGCACCTGACCGAGGCCACACACTCCTTTATCTGAGCACAACCTCTTTACCTCCCTTCTGATTCAGACAGAGTGTCTGTACCTGCTTGAAGGGCTCTTGTCTTTCATTCTTTATTTGGCACAGGTTCCGATAATGGGAGTTATGATGCTGTGGCTGGGATTGCTCAGCCTTACCTAGATGACAGCCGTCACGAGGTCCTCCAAGATGGCAGTGTTCTGTATGTTCCCCAGACATTGTATTAGTTCCCGCCGCGGCCGCTGCAGGTAAGCGCGGTGGGGCGTTAGGGCCAGGTGAGGGGGGAGGGTTGAGAGACGACCACAAATGAAAATTAATAATTTATTGAATTTTCCCTCGTGGTCGTCTCCCAAACCCCCCTCAACTGGCCCCAACGCCCCACCGCTCTTACATGCAGCGGCCGCGGCTGATTAGTTCCCCTTCCCCTTCAGGGCCTGCCATGGAAGACAGCGCCTCCTTTGCTTTGGTTATGCAAAATGTGGCTTAGATTCTTGATCTTCAATTCCCACTCAAGAAGATAAAACTAGTGTCTGACGGAGCTATTGCAATCTGGCCAGTCGAGTTCTGAGCTCTTACTTTCATTCAATGAGGCTCTTATAGATATGCTCTTCAGTACTTCGGCCAGGGACAATTGTGCTTCGCCAGACGCCCTCACCCTGCTCTGTACGATCTATCTTTCCTCAAATAGTGCCCCACTACTGAGACCCGTGTGATGCAGGCTTTGGCCAGTAGAGTAAACAACGACTTTGTTCCCATTACCTCCCCCCTGACAGGGAATCTAAGAAGAAAGCAACTTGATATGCTGCTTTTTCCTCTAAAAAGTTTGGCCTTTCACTCAGTGAATGCCACCAGCCTTTTAGGCTGCTGCTCTCATGCCTTGTGACCCTCTGTTGTCCAAGTATTACCCATGGTCCCAGGATAGGTAAGAATCTTGTGGTCGTGGTACAGCCAAGTTAACCATCTGTTGTAGATTGGATACCTCTGACTCCTTCAACAAGACCATTTGTAGGCACACCTGGATGCTGTCCACTGGATACGTTCAGGCCAGTCTTAAGGACATGCAGTTTGATGGCTCCCCACTTTTTGTTATTAAAGCAGACTCTGCCCTTGAGCTTTTCAAGGATAGAGCCACAACGACCTACATGGAACTTTTGGGTCCACTGTGCCAGCCTCACCAGTAGTTTTGCCCCGGTTTGGCTCTGAGTATTGTATCCCAAGTTCCTGGGCATGAGCATCTGTTCTCCGATCAGTCTGCCCCTTTGGGAGGATCTCCTGTTCCAGCAGCAGTGCAGAGTTCTGCATCCGAACTGGTGTATTCTACACCTCTATCTTTGGACTCTCCTATATGCATTGGCATGCGTCCTTAGCTGGAACAGTCTTAGCTAAGTAACAGAGATGCATAAACTTGAGGAACCTAATAATTTCTCTCTTTTTTGACACACTTGAAATTTTCAAAAAGCTTTTCCAGATTTGGAGGAAACTGGTGCGAGTGTAGTCTTCGTGAAGAAATGCTGGAAGAAATGTGACTTAGCAGGGCGAGAGACGTCTTGTTTAATATAGACTGCGCTGACGTGATTCTCCAGTATGGGATCTGCTCTGCAGCACCTTAAAATACTGCCTTGTATGGAAAGGGGTTCCAACCTTGTGGTTGACTGCTCTTCCATTTTTCCCTTAGGGATTCTTGTGAATGTGTGACCCTGGAATTGCCCTCCTGTTTGGGGTGACCGTCTCCAGTTGGGGTTGCATACTACAGAACTGTATTGCTAGTGTGTGGCGGATGCTTGGTGCCGTAGCAAATGGTGCACTAATGATGGCCTTGCCCTGCTTGCACTCCTGTGGCCTCTGCTGTGCATATTTAGTGTGTGCGAGGGATGTATGTGGTACTACTTGTTGATTTTATACACTCCACATTGAAGTTTTGGAAGATGGGTGGGGACATGCACCACTAAATACCATATTTGTTCAGATTAGTTTATCCTCCGAAAAATACCCCTTAAATTCAGTTGTGCCATGTTAGCAGTACTCCTTGTTCATTGGTAAACACAATTCTTTTCTACCTAAGCACGGCTCGATTGAAAAAAGTTTGAAGACCTGTGCATTACATTTGTGGCTGCTTTTACTGTACACAATTTAGCACCATATTTCACAGTTTTTATCACAATAACAACTCTCAGACTATTCTGCAAATCTTTACCATTGTTGGGGCTACTAGGATTGGGCGGTGAGGGGGGCCAAAATAGGCAGCACGGTTTTGTAAAATATGCAGCATTCAAAGGCAAGGTATGTCACATTCTCCGGCAATAGTAATTTGATCCAGTTGAGCTTGCAGTTATTTTTGTTTAACGCTGCATTTATGCGACGGGGCAAATGCAGGTAATTTACAATTGGCGGTGAGCACTGCAGCAACAGAATTGCTAAATTTCCTTATCACTGACCATTATCTATTTGGTTCTCGACAATTTGTTCATGAAAGGTAAACATAACTTA
Source organism: Triturus cristatus (assembly GCF_964204655.1). Taxonomy (NCBI): domain Eukaryota; kingdom Metazoa; phylum Chordata; class Amphibia; order Caudata; family Salamandridae; genus Triturus; species Triturus cristatus. The sequence continues at coordinate 450,273,963 of NC_140593.1, read as the reverse complement.
AATGTTCTAATTTCAGTCAGGGTACTTTGTTAACTGTACATAGATGAAAACCGCTTCAACAGTTTTTTCCTTCTGTAGACAAAATAATTTGCTCTTTGAAAAACATCTATTTCAAGATTCCCCAGAATAAACGTGTAATGTAAAAAGCATACATGACTGGTAACTTTTGTATTATTGTCCTTTTTTGCTATGTTGAGGTCCTAGTGACCTTTACAAAATCACTTGAACTTTAAGAGTTGAAATCTTTATTGGTCGATTAGTTAAAATCATACCAGTCGGCAAAATTAAAGTACCAAAAGCAGTAAGAAGAATAAATAAATTCTATTAGGTTCTTGAATTCAAGAAATGCTAAAGGGCTATCGGGGATAAAGCAATGAATAAGAATGAATGAATGGTGAACTGCTTTTAAGTTTGTGAGTGCCGTCCACACTGCAACTGGTAGCAGTAAACCGATCCAAGACCAAGGTACTTGTGCTAGAAGATGTCAGGAGTGTCTAGTGTCTTGGTCTTCTCTTCATTTAAATATGACCGTTGGATTAATTATGTTCTGCTATGTGGAGTTGCTAAAACCTTTCCATGTGCAGTCCAGAGGTCGCTCATTCCAAATAACTCTTTAAAAAATAAATTTAAAAAAGCGTAAGAAATATAGTTCTCATTTCAGTACACATTACAAGGTTAGGTTTGCCTGGGTTGTTTTTAAAAGGCGGTGCAGGGGTATGAAAGGGCCATTGGGTTCTTGGCTGGCAGGCTTATTCCTGCTGGGTCCGGAGCAAAAGTGATTGTGTAGAGACTGGTGAGCAGCCTCCTTGCACCCGGTCTTCTTGCCATTTTAAATATGCGCTTTGCGGAGTTGAGTTAAAAAGTTGCTGTTCATAGTAGCTAGAACCGATTCTGTGTGCAAGCCCAGCATTGATTTAGAAAAACTCAAAACAACGTAAAGAGTGACAGTCTCGTGTTGGTGCAAAATGCTGAATTAGGTTTGTTTAGAATCCTTAAGCTAGGGCTTTTGTTTTGAGAGGCAGTGCTAGACCATACAAAGGCCTTTACTTTCATGACTGATATGCATGCTACTAGTGGGAGCCCTAAGCCGATCAGGGACAAAAGTGCCTGTGCAAGTTAGTGGTGTTTGGTGTCAAGATCTTCTCGCCTCTCAGGATTTCAGAATGGAGAATTATATGTTAACTAGTATAGCTGGTGTGATTTGTAAACAAATATGTGCCACCCCCTTTCTTTCAGTGTTGAGGTCAAGATTCAGGGTAGGTGAACTTGTTAAAGACCGGTTTGATGCCTTCTTTAGGGCTCTTTCAAACCCCTGGAGATAATTCACAGACCGGGAGATTGATTGGGGCTCAGCTGAGTTGAGGCAGACAAGTGTGGCTTGTCTGCAGGAGCGTACCCCCAACTAGTTCCAGAAAGGACGCAGCCACTGTCGATGGAGGATTTGGTTAGACTTGAAAAGGCATATCATGTGTCTTGCATCCTCTTTTGGGTGGCTGCACAGTCTGTAAGCCACCTTTTCTTCTGCCCTCAACCAGGGCATGTCATATGGGTTGGAAGACAGGATCCGTAGTCGATATTTAAGGTATTAGCCTTTTATCCTGCTGTTGAAAACATCTCCCGTATATTGCTGTGTTTTCAAGGTTGTATAGCTGTTTAGTACTGTCCAGGCGTGTGAGCGTTTCTCTAAGGTTGCCCTATTGCTGAGGATGATAGTATTTTGTAAGTTTTGTTAACAGCTCTTTTGGTTTCATAGCTCGTTCCTACAGACCTTAGTTCTGTTAGACCAAACAGATCGATTGTTTCATTGAGAGAGTCTCTGGCAAGTGAGTGATAGCTATTGGTTATTTCCAACCATGCACTGCAATTTATGGTGTACTCCTTGGCGGATTGGAGTCTGTAGCAGATAGTGGCAAATGCTGCTCGCCTGGCAAGACTGCTTTATTAACCCGAACTTGAACGTGGCCTGGGCAGGTGATGTGTCGCTGGGGAGTTGGAATATGTGCCTGTAAATTCTTGCAACAGTGGTATCAAGGATTTTCGGGGGTCTACCATGTAAGGCCTCACTTCCTTAAGCAAGGGTGGGGATCACCTTTGCCTTTGTAATTCTAAAATAGGGTTAAACTATTAACCTTTTAGATTTCTGAACCGGGCAGTTAGCCCTGCAGCCAAGGCAATTCCTTCTCTTTTGATTGCTTCTTCTCTGGTTTGAATGAGCCATTGCTGTCATGTAGGAGCCCAAGGTATTTGTATTCAGTTGTTTTGTCAACCTTGTTGGAGTCAAGAAACCAGCTAGCTTTTACATTTGTTCTTCTGGAGCAGTTCATAATTTTCGTGTTTTTGCTGTTTATTATCAGATTGTTCGTGATGGGGGGGGGGGCGTTGAGGAGGCACTGCATTCCAACCTTAGTCCGACTGTTTAACACCATATTGTCAGCATAGAGAATATTTGAAATAATTATGGACCCAAACTTTGGGGGGTGGGTGTTGACAGAGGTCAAGGCTGTGGGCAGGTCTGCCAGAAATAGCTTGAATAGTGTAGGGTCCAGGACACACCCCTGTTTGGGTCTGCTGGACGTTGGAATGGCCCTCAATAGGTTGGCTCCTCTTCCCAGCTTGATTCTAATCCAGGTGTTGGAATATAGGTTTTAGAGGGCTTTTAGGCGCACTGAGGGATAAGCCAACTTTTTAATTTTCTCCAAAGCCTGTTTCGATTTGTGCAGTCGAAAGAAGCTTTATAATCGAGGTAGAGGGGGAGTTTGGTGCTTTTCCGAGTAATCTAGTATTAACGACAGGGCCATGATATTTGCTGAGGTTCCAAGGTTTTTTGTTTTTGTAAACTCAGTCTGGTTAAGCGGGATGATTACATTTGTGGTGGACCATTTGAGTAGGTGCTCCAGTAAAATGCCTGCATTATATTTTGCCTCATTGCCTATCGGGTCTCAGACTGTAGTTCTCTGTTTCGGATTTGTTGCCTCTGTCAAAATAGGCAATATAATGGAGCCTTTCCAAGATGCTGGTATCATTGCTCCTGTTTGGGCATAATTGAATAGTGGGGCCATGGCCTCAGCCCATTTTGTCGGGTCAGTCTTAAGGATGGCCTGGGGGATTCAGATTGGGCCTGGGCTCTGGTAGTTCTGCCCTTGGTTATCTGTCAATGTACTTCATTTGTGTGACTTATAGGAATGATGGGCACACTGTCTGTCTTTGAGGTGTGCAGCCCTCAGGTGAATCAACCCCCTTCAGGATTTGATGTTACCAATGTACTGATGTAAGAGTTGAAATGGGCATGCAAGAAGGTGGCCCGTGTGTCCTCAGAGGCCGGATTCCAGATGAAGCTGTGAAATCTTTAAGGCATTCACCAGAAAGCATTAGAGTTGTGTTGCTTGACGGCCCAGATTAACCCCTTGTGTGCCCCGCCCTGTGCCGGGCGTTTCATTAGCGGGCGGGGCTCATAACGAGATAGTCTCGTCATGGGCACAGCGCAACCGCGGCCCATGACGAGACCATCTCGTCATGGGCACTCAAGGGGTTAATTTGGCCCAGAAGATTTGTGTATTGCCTCTTTGCGGTCCAGATCGCCTGTTTAAGTTCCAGTTTTGTGCTCCTCAATTCTGCTATGAGTAATATTATGCGTGAAGGGCCTTGTCAACCTTCCTTTTCAGTAGTTTCATTGCACCACTCTTGCAGTATTTTCTGCTGATCGGTGGATGAGGTGCTGATTGGGCCTTTTTTGGGATCACTCTTGAAGCTTGCTGTTTAGAAAAACGTATGTAAATGCTTCCAGTTGTCCCTTGCTGAGTTCCTGTTGCTCCGAGTATTTTGTAGGTGACATTAACCTTTTTGCACCAGCAGTCCCATTGTGGTGAAGGACCATTTCACTCTTTAGGCCAGTGGTATGTGAAGAGTGTGAGAAGTTGGCCTGATATATGATGTCAATAGTTCTAGTGTACACCCTGTATCAGTCCAAACAACCCTTATTGTGATTGGTTGTAAAGTCAACCTTATAGACCAGCTATCCTAGTGGTAGCATGGACAAGAGCAGTCTTAGGCTAAACTCTGTATGGCATGTGAAGCCAGCTGTTATACCATTACAATCCCTTGAATACCAAATGAAAGGACACCACACCAGGTATATATAAAATGAGAATGTATTTATTCTAACATATACCCTCAGCACTCTTTATGAGTTCAGAGGTCTAAGTACAAACAATTTCTTAAGTAGCATACGTCAAGTTACACAGGAAAATACAGTTAGGCCCAGGGGCCACGCAAACCATATACTAAGAAAGTGGTATAAGTACCACGTCACGAACAGGGAGTAGCCCTAGGGCCTAGGGAAATCGCTGGGGCTACACTACCCTACCAATAGTTAGGAAGTGGGAGGCCCACGGGAGGCGTGTGCAGTGTGGAAACACACACGCGGGTTACATTAAAGTCAATGGGAATGTAGTAGTCAGAAATAGGAAGAATAAGGACACTTCCGAAGTAACTAGGAGGAAGCAACTAAAGACTTAGACACTTGGATAGTCAATATCCACTGGAGCACCGGAGTACTCGCTTTACCTCACCCACAGGAGACGGGTGCATAGGTGTGAAGATGTGTCGGGTGTCGTCGATGGATGCCTGAAGAACAGATGCTGGCAGGCAGCCAGGAGGAAGATGTCCGGTGGACCCAAGGATGGATCTTGAAGGAAGAACACCTGCAAGCTGAGGGGACAAAGTCTGGGTCACTAGCCAGTGACAGTGTGGAATCAGGAAGGAACCAGGCGATGTCGTGCAGAACACAGGTGATGGCTTGAAGCTGGTCTCTGCAGCTGCGTGGACCAGGAGGCGTCGAGGACGACCAGAACCAGGGTACGAGCTGTCCCATGAAGGATCTTGCTGATGGAGTCGACGTCCCGATTGGAGTAAACAAGCCTTGGCAAAGGCAACCCACGCGGAAATGGAAATGCGTTTCAGGTGCAGACCAGGAAGGTCTGTGGTGCTTCTCTTTAACAGGGAAGCTAGGGCCAGTCTGAAGGAGCCAAACCAGCGGTGGAAAGTTAAAGGTTCGTCGTCACTGAGGCTACTAGCCAACGGGCCAGCAACCGGACAGACGCGTCGAGCAGGGAAATGCAGAAGGGCCCTACGCAGAACTCGTGGAGGGCTGATCTTCGGTGCAGATGGTGCTCGGGGTTGGGGCTTCTCAATCCCCAGAGCACAACTTTGAGGATGCCTCAGAAGCTGCGCTGGAAGCTACTCGCCAATTTTTTCCCAGGTAGCTGGTCCCACGTCTCTCATCGCCTCCACGGATCTCAGCTCGGCTGTGGATGTGGATCAGGGTCGGAGAAGTCTGGAAGTCAAGGCGCTGGTCGGGCTCTGCGGTCGGTCCCTCGTAGAACTTGGGCAAAGCAAACGGCAGGTTGCTTGTTGGTGCCTGTTTGCACGGGGTGGCCACTCCTTGGCCACAAGGGAGATTCTTCAGCCTTCTTGTCGTCGAATGTCGAAGGTCCAGAGTTTCGTGTCTAGTTTCAGTTCAGGATAATCCAAAGTCCTAGGGACTCCGCTCCCACTCTTATACTAATCTGGGGGGCTGGGTTACCTGCTAGGTCCCTCCTATGGGTGGGACCAGGGAGGGGGGTGGTTACACCCCCTTCCCTTTGTCCAGTTTCGCGCTGGGGCTGGAGTGCCCCAGCACCGGTTTGAACCGAGCTATGCATGGGACACCTTGTGTGCCCCAGGCAGTGTCTCGTTTCTTTCATCCCTCCCTGCCCCAATACACGAAGTCCTGTCTGGGGTGGTGCTAGCACCTCCCAAGGCAGGAAACCTATTGTCCAAGCCTCCCTCGCTGGAAGTACTCCCAGCAGCAGGAGGTCAGACTTGTGTCCGTGGCAGCAGCATCCATTTTGTGATGCTGGGGCTCTGGTTAACTTTAACTGGGTTAACTTTAACTGGGTAAGTAGGATTTTAACATGTCTTCTCCCTCTAGAAGGGGGGAATACTATCCTCATTGCCAGAAATGGTGTGGGGGTAGTATTCCAAAGTGTTAGACACCTTACACGATATGTTTTGATAAAGCTAAACCATAGTTACCATAACAGTTTAAGATTATAAGGCACTTTAAGGGTATATGGTAGGCTGTATCATAGAACAGCTATAAGGAGTTGGTTCCGAAAGCTGCAGACAGGCTCAGCTCATGCTAGAGCACCATCTCACATGTTACCAAGCACACTGCCTCCAGGATTGTTAAGGCCTGCCATAGGAGTGGCTTACAGGTTACCCATGTGTCTATATATAAGGTAGGTATAGGAATACTATACCTAAGCAAGGGGTGATTACACGACCTTGCCCCAGCTGAGTGATCAGCCAGTTGTGTCATGATGGGAGGCCAACCAGGGGTGGCATAATACATGCTGCCGCCCCTGGTAGGCCTAGGGTACACCTATGCCCTGGGTACCTAAGGTACACTGTACAGGGACCCATAAGGTGATCCTTACCAATTGAGTTATGTACCTAAAGTACATAGTATGAATTTAGAGAGAGAACAGCTGGGCTGTGGGTCTGATTAGCAGGCCCACAGCCACATCCAAGTCGAAAACCATTGAAGCAAAAGCAAAAAGTGGGGGTGACCATAGGAAGCAGACCCTACTCTCCTACAAAGAGTCTTCTGGTTCTGCTGTACAACTATTTTCCGTCAGGCCTAGGTCAAATTCTGGCTTCAGAGGGAGGTGGTCACTCCAGTTCTTAGGCCCATTTTGAAAGAGAGGACGAACTAGGGCAGGGATCCTAATGTGTAGTCTATAGGGGAGTTTGCATTGGAAGAGTGAAAAGCCAGAGCTGGGGATGTCACTTTGGAAACGGTCGTTGAGAACCCCGTAGACCACGATGCTCTAGTTTGCCGAGCAGGTTTAGGGCCTTTGCATCCCTCCTCCCAAGGTCAATTGATGCTTGTTTGGGGATCTCCCATTGATGCACCTGGGCCTCTGATTTTGTTTCTTGTTGAGTAGCCGAACAGTTTCATGTTGAAGTCACCTGTTACTATGAGTATGGAGCTTGGATATGACGCTCCAACTTTGACAATGTGTTCGATAATTTTTTTTGCTGTTTCAGCACAGTCTTTATGCGTGGGTGATGCATAGATGTTCTGAGGGGGTGACGGTGCATTGGCTCCGGCTGTTGGTTCGGTCAGTTGGATCACAGAGCCTTCCCCGCTTTGCAAAGTCCTTTCAGTGATGAAGGTTGTTCTGTTGTTGCTTGAGGCTTGATGACCGCTTTCAGCTCCTCAAAGAGTGCTCCCAGGATTCCAGGTCATTTGCTGAGTTTCTGCAGTACTGGGGAGCACGAGAACCTCCTTTTGATGAGATTGCTTAACTCTGCGATTTTTTTCCCGTTGATGCCAGCCATGTGCATGCCAGAGTCTTCAGTGCCTCAATTTGTGTATCCATTTTGGTGGAATGGTAGTCCATTGCATCAACCATTGATTGGATGGCGTTCAGCGTGGATAGCCAGACCCCGTTGTTAAGAGGGTCATTGTGTTTTGCTGCTTTACCTAGAGGTTGGGCCCTGGATGGTGATGTCATTTTCTGTTCTGTTCTCTTGGTCATTCTCAGTTGCATCTGAAGCTAACCTCTCCTCCCACTCTTGTGTTAGGTAGGAGAGCTCCGTTCTCATCGCTTGCATTACACAGGTTGGGTGATCGCGGCTGGTGTTTGTCTTTTCTTGACCCTAGATTGCTCTCCTGGTCTGCCCTGGAGGGCAATTTTAGGGGTAGAGTTCGTGGATCCCAGTGGTCTGTTATCTGTACTAAGGGCCTCAGTGCTGGGTGATAAGTAAATCTTGGGGTGATGGTTCCGGTCTTCAAATTGCTGACTGTCGTGGTGACTGCTCGGGTCTGATCTTTGTCCCCCCTGGAGTGCTGACAAACTGCTTGGGTTGGTGCTCTGCTCCAGCTCAGCATCCTTGATTGCAGTCCTCCCCTTTCCTACTTCATCTGTGTCATGGGAGTTATTCATGTGTTGGTATGGAGTGTTAGCCGCCTCAACGGGGAGGCCGGGTGGGGAGGCCAGGATCGTGGCTGAACACCTGGGTGAGATGCTTGTGACTTTTTGGACGTTGGTGTGTAAGACTAGGGGATGGTGCCTGAGTCCTGTGTCTTTTTTTTTTTTTTTTTTGTTCTTTTTTTTTTTTCAAACCGTTTATTACAGAATCCAAAAAATATACAAAGATGGGCCTACAACCTTCAGGCCGGCCGCTAGCAAACAGAAGGAGCATGTAATACAGACAATAGAACGCACGCTGCGGCAAAAGGGAATTCACAGGAGTTGAAAGAGGCGTTGGCAGCCACACCATCCGGACCCCACACGACGGTTTCATTTTTATATAAATAACAACAAAAAACAAGTCCACAAGGCAACCCACAGTCGGAAACAACAGCATGTGCTCCCCTAGGGGGGGGACCCCACCGATTCATAGGAATATCGAGGGGGGGAATAGGTCAGGACGGGGACTAAGTAAACTCATTGCCCAGAACCGGGAAGACAAACAGGCTAAGGAGACGGGGCCGGTGACGGATCAGGCAGTAGCGGCGGGGTACAGATTCCCCCACGGTAAGCGTTCCAGGGGCCCCATACTTTCACCCATGTCCCAGGCTTACCTCTCGCAACATACACCACCTTTTCCCGAAACATACACCAATCCATGTTGTCCTTCCACGCCGAGACAGTCGGCGACCTCTGGGAACCCCACAGTTGCGCAATGTCACGTTTGGCCACCATATATCCCAGTCGCCCACCACGTCTGCGGCACTGAGTAGTCGGTTGGCTCCCATACATTCAAAAGACATCTCCTCGCCTCAGGCAACAGCGGCACATGCGTAACTACCTGCAAAACCTCATGCACACCACGCCAGAATCGCACCACCTCCGGGCATTCCCACAGAATATGGAGAAAGGTCCCCAAAGAACCACACCCACGCTTACACAACCCGTCCACAGCATAGCCCATACGCATCAGCCTCGGCCCCGTAACATAGACCCTATGGAGTATCTTGAGCTGGACGAAGCGAAGGCGGGCCGGTATGGCCACCTCTTTCGGGGAGGCCACCACAGACACCCAGTCCTCGTCATCCAGCTCCAATCCATCAGCCCCCCACGCCTCACGAAGGCCGGTCAGCAGTCCCGAACGGTCATTGATGAGCTTTTTGTAAATTAATGAAATCGTGCCGTCCGGGACATGCCCATCTAGCACTCTATCCTCCAGAGGGGAGTACTCCGGGATGGAGGCAACGTCCGGAAATACGGAGCACAACGCATGACGGATCTGCATATAACGAAAGTACTCCCTGTCCTGCAGCTGGAATTCTGTCTGCAGCACATCGAACGTTTTGAATCCCCCCCTCGTCCAGAGATCGCCCACCCTGCTGATGCCTATCATGTCCCACTTCTCAAAGCCCTTCGAGGTCCACAGGGAGCCCAGCCGCTCAGATGCGTATAGTGGCGTCGCCCGGGTCAAGCGATCCTTCCACCCCATCGCCACGTTAGCCGTGTGCCACACCCGTACCATGACCCCCGTGGGGCCCGTCAGCCGCGCGTCATGCGAGCTAGAATAAAGCGCCCGATTATAGTCACCACCCGGCAGTAACATTTTATCCATCTCAAAGGCCGGGTTTAGGGCGGGCCCGTAAAGGCCGTGATTGATCGCAGCCAGCTGGGAGGCCCAGTAATATCGCTTGATATCTGGGAGGGCAACCCCCCCCCCCCGTCGTACCACGGGAGCGTCCGCTTCGCCAGGGCGATACGCGGCCTACCCTCCCAGAACAGTCGGCGCTGCAAACTCTCCACCTCGCGAAAGTAGCGTGCCGGGACAAAGTCCATTGTGTTCTGCAAAGCATACAGGAAACGTGGCAGCGACATCATCTTAAACAATGCCGCCCGGCCGAGCGGCGAGAGCGGCAAGCGCCTCCAACGCGCGACGTCCTCCTTCAGGCGCTGGAGGGGGGGAAGCAAGTTCTGGTTATATCGGGCCTCCGCGTCCAGGGTAATGAAGACACCCAGGTACCTAAATCCCCGCGGGGCGATCTGGATAGGACAACCCCGCGGAAGGATAGGATCCTCCCCAGAGAGGACATACACACACGATTTAGCCCAGTTGATGACCAGGCCGGAGTTGAGGCCAAATGAGTGCAATACATCAACCAGTACTATCAGTGATTTACGTGGGGAAGCCAGGTTTAGAAGAATATCATCAGCGTAAAGAGATATGCGGTCCTCATACTCGGGGGTCCATCGGAGACCACGAATAGAAGGTTCCCGCCGCAGCCACTCCGCCAGGGGCTCCAGGGCAAGCGCGAAGAGGAGCGGTGATAATGGGCAGCCCTGCCGCGTGCCCCTGCCCAGCTCAAACGGAGCCGACACTCTACCGTTCACAACCACCTGCGCCAGCGGTCCCGAGTACAACAATTTCACCCAACCGATGAATCCCGGGCCAAACCCAAACTTCGCCAGTGTCGCCCAAATATATGGCCACTCAAGTGTGTCAAACGCCATAGTGGCGTCCAGGGATGCCAAAATGGCCGGTTCCCGTATAAACGGGACACGCGCGAGCACCCCATGCAAGCGCCGCAGGTTAAGCGCAGTGTTGCGATGGGGGATAAAGCCGGACTGATCCTGGTGAATCAAATCGCACACCACGCCAACCAGCCGATTGGCCAACACCTTGGCGAGAATTTTGGGCTCCGCATTCAGCAGCGAAATAGGCCGGTAGGACGTGACCCGGTCCCGCGGCCTCCCCTCCTTGTGAATGACCACGATAGTAGCCAGACGCTGGTCTAGCGGGAGGGAACCCGCCGAACGGGCCGCGAGGAACATCGCACGGAGATGCGGCGCCAGCGTATCCGGTCGCAGCTTGTACAATTCGATGGGAAGACCATTAGGACCCATGGCCTTGCCGGAAGCGACCGAGCGTATGGCTAGGGCAATTTCTTCAGAGTTTGGGGCGGCGTCCAACGACACTCTGTCCTCCTCCGAAAGGGAAGGCAGCGCGATATCCCTAAGCAGGACATGGGAATCCTCTTCCGAGCGGGAGGACACCGGGGAATACACCCCACGGAAATAATCTGCAAAGCAATCGACTATTTCTTCCGGTTCCGTGACACACACACACCATCCAGTTTCTCAATCGACGGGACAACTCGACTCGCTCTCTCCTTTTTATCCAGCCACGCAATCAATTTCCCAGCCTTATCACCCACATCATACAGTCTCCCCTGTTGCTCTCTACTGAGGCCCCTGGCCGCCTCCATGACGAGGGCCTTATAGGCCGCCTGCTTGAGTCGGAGAACATGTAATTTGTCATCCGTCACCCCACATTCGAGGTCGCCCTCCAACTCAGTTATTTCAGTTTCAACACGGGTCACCTCCTCCCGCTCGCGCCTCCGGGAATTGGAAATAAGGGACAGGGCATCCCCCCGAATCACCGTCTTAAATGCCTCCCATAGCGAGACCGCAGATGACACCGACCCCACATTATCATCAAAATATCGCTTAAGGGACTTAACCAACTCTGAGCGAATGGTGGTGTCACGCAGGTACCAGGGATTAATCGGGGCCACCCTACCCTCTCCCCTCGGGAGAATATCGAAGTGCAATAAGAGCGGGGAGTGGTCTGAAATACCCCGCGCCAAATGGCGCACCTCCCCGATCCTCCCCGCATGCGCCGCCGGCACCAGGACATAGTCTAGTCTTGATAGACTGCCATGGGCCCCGGAATGAAAAGTGTACTGTTTCTGCGTAGGATGTTTCAAACGCCAACAATCCACCAGCCCCAAGGCATCCAATAGGCCAGACAACCACGCTTGGGCATGGGGGAGATCCCTAGGGGGGTGACGGTCCTCAGTTCCGGAAACCACAGCGTTAAAATCCCCCCCCCCCCAACCACCAGAATCCCCTCCGGAAGGCCAAGGAGGAGGCACCCCAGATCCGCAAAGGTGGTCGTCTGCAACCCTGGCGGGACATAGACAGAAACAAAAATAATCACTCTGCCCTCCATTCTACCCACCAGAACCGTGTAACGTCCCCTGTCATCATGGAGCACCTCATCAACCTCCAACGGGAGCGAGGTCTTGGCCATGATGCCCACACCCCTTGAACCCGACGTGAAGCCCGAATGGGCCAGAAGGCGGTAGCCCCGTCGGTTCATAGCACGAAAGGAGTTGCCAATGAGGTGTGTCTCCTGCAGAAAAACTATGTCAGGTGAAATTCGTTTCAGGAACTGCAGGACCACACCTCGTTTTATCCTGTCCCCCAGTCCATTAACGTTCCAGGACAAAAGACTCAGTCCCCTACCCCCCATCATAAACTAAAGCAATCACTCGTCCCCCCGAGAGCACTTTGGAAATAGCACGACGATACTTTTGCCTTGTGGTACAAATGAACAACACCCCACCCCAACCCAACCGCCCCAACAAAACTCCCCCCTCCCTGCACCCCTGCATGAGCCCAAACAGCCCCCCCAACTTGCAGTGTGCCTGTCGCCCCTATATAGTTGAAACTAGGTAAACCCCCTAGAGGAGGAAAGAGTACCCCTTCGAGACCCCGCACCACCTACAAAGGAGGGAGAACGAGTACAAAAAACGAGAGACCCTAAGCTTGGCCGAAAGCGGCAGCATCTTCGTCCAGAGTGAGTCCCAGTATCAGCACCTCAGTCCCGGTACAGTGGGCCTTCTCCTCCCGCAGCCCCCCCCCCCCCCGCCACCCCGATCCCGACCCCCAGACAAAGTGTCCAGCCAGTCCCCGGCCGTTTCAGGACGGTCAAAGTGAGTGCGACCATCCACCTCCACCCGCAGCCTGGCCGGGAAGAGCATGGCGTATTTTAAGTTCATGTCCCGAAGCCGCCGCTTGACGCCCAAGAAGCTCAGTCTCTGCTTCTGGACCGCTTGGGTGAAGTCAGGATAAAAGTTCACCTCCATGTTCTCCAACTTAATCGGCCCTTGCAGTCTGGAGGCTTGCAGAATCGCATCCCTGTCCCGAAAATTAAAGATACGGGCAATAAGAGGCCGCGGAGGGGCTCCGACCTTCGGCCTTCCCCCGGGAACTCTGAGCCCTCTCCGCCGCAAAAAATTTACTCAGTCCCCGAGGCTGGAGATGGGTAGTGATCAGGTCCTCCACAAAAAGATCCGCCGCCGACTCCTCCCGTCCCTCAGGTACTCCGATGATGCGGATATTATTCCTCCGGGCCCGGCTCTCGGAATCCTCCAGGCGCCGATCCATGAGCGCACTCGCCTGACGAAGCCGGTGTACCTCCGTCTGAAGGGCAGCCACCTCAGTCGTGAGGCCCGACGCGGTGTGGGCCAAAGAATCGACCCGGTCGTTGGTCTTCGAGAGATCAGCTCTCACCAGGTTGACCTCAACGAGGACCGCGTCGATTTTATGCGCTAACGTGTCAAACCGCTGGCCCACCGAGGCCTTCATCTCAGCAATGGCGCCCATGACGTCTTGCAGAGTCAGATCTGTGGGCAAATCCGGGGCATCCTGGGGGCACTCAGAGGACTTGTGCGGTCCACCGGGAGATCCCTTTGGGAGGGTGTAGCGGTCCATGATGTTGGCCTGATGTGCGGCGCCACGCCGGGTCGACTTGGCCTTCAACCGATCTCCATCTTGTTTAGTGGCCATCGTCGCGGGTCTCACACCCTCAGCAGCCACGCAGTAAAAAGCGAGCAATCAAGGCCACGAGCTCCGGGGGGCCACCCCAGGACGGCGGAGCGGGCCACAGCAGGCAGGCAGGCAGGGTCTCCCAGCGAGGCCACCCCAACACCAAGAGCGCCGCGATCCCACTTGCAAAGACAGCAAGGGGGCGCGAAAGTGAAAGTGCGGGGTACGCGACTCGCCAGGCCCAGCCCGCCGTTGTTGTTCACTTTGCCACCGGGTCGCCCCCAAACGCGAATCCGGGGTCAGGAGAGAAGTAGGCCGCAAACTTCAATCGGTGTTCACTCCGGCACCCGAGGTCCGATTCGAAGACGGGAAACGGGTACCACCTCGGCTCAGGCTCACCGACACAGTTCCCTCAACCGATGCAGGATGAAGTCAGGATAAACGTAGGAGGTTGCGGAGGTCCTCGGGAGCCTTGCACCTACGCGGCCATCTTGGTTGCGCGCTAGGCTCCTCCCCTCCCTGAGTCCTATGTTGTGGTAGAATAAATGGCAGTGTCATCGCCCTTCAAGGGCTGGAACTTTGTATTTCTTTTTAGTTGGCTGTCTTAATGAGTCGCTGGTTCCCAGTCCTTTGGGTTTTTGTGCCGCCAAGAATGTGTTGCTTCCGTTTGCGAAAGGTTAATTTCTAATATTTCCAGACCTCATGGTTATTGATGGTTGTTTCTGATTCCCTTGAGGTCTCTTCCCTTTGCTGTGTGAGCTAGGTGATTTGGCTCTCCTCCTCTTTGCGGCTCCCGCTCTTCTGGGTGTTGCTAACTATGGAGCTAGATCAGCTGCTCTGGCTCTTGACCTCATGGTCCTCTGTTTCAACTGTTTTGCTTTTGAGACTCCTTTTAGGTTTGTTTGGGATTGGTTTAGACCGATCCTCCCGTCCTCCAGCGCTGCCACTCCCCTCCTGTGTTTCCCCTACAATATGTTGCTATGTTTTACGGGCGGGGCACGAGCACGCTTCATGGGGCTGTTGCACAGACGCTTGCATTCTGGCAGGATTGCGGTGTTATTGTTACTTTTTGAAGCTTATAGATGATGCTAGGTGTCTCTAAGTGACTTTGTTCAGCTGTCAGCCTCCCACCTCTGGTCTTTGGCAGATGATGTGACAGTCTGATAAAAGGATGTGGTTAGTAATGCTGAGGTGCTAAAATAGAAGTTGGCAGGCATATAGTGAATGGTGGATGAGCAGCTTTGCCTGTTTGCCCTATTGGGTGTTGCGGCAGGTGGTAGCTGGCTTGAGGCAGGAAGGGCAGGAGGCGCATAAGAGGGGGGAGGGCATTTATCTGCACGGACTGGCACAATGTGGGGGATGATTGAGCAGGCCTAGGCCACAAGCTGCACCCGATCCTGGTAACCCCTGCTAGTCAGTTCCTCTCCTGCAGCTCGCAGCTCCCTCCTACTCCTATTCTCAGTGTCTCACATCTAACTCGTTACCTCACCACAAGACTTTTAATTTATGATATCAGAACCTCTAAATGGCAATATTGGAACAAATTACACGCTTACTTGTTGTGTATTATATATTGATTTGTGCACACACACCCACAGGCCAAAGGTTACAGAGACATTCTAGTTAGGTTCCCGTCTTACCCTCACAAAAACATCGAAATTCGACAGTAACCGTTATACCTATGTTAAAGCATTGCTTGTGGCCTAAAGTTACTTCGGGCTGGACTGTTCCCAATGGGAGCAGGGTCAAGACTGATTTGCAAATGGCTGGGTTTAAAATGAAATGTCATGAGGAACAAAAGACGATGGATTTAGGCCCTGATCTTTTTGCTGGGGTAAATGTTTGACATTGTTCAGCATTCTGTCCAACTGTTCCTTTTGCTAAAGTTTTGCAGCGTGAATCTTTTTGGATTCACTATGCTGTGCATTATTCCGCGACCTGGTGGTTGGGTCCGGATTCGTAGTCTTTCTTTTTTTTGTTTTTTTTGTGTAGCCCAGGTGGGCGTCGACGTCCCACCATTTGGTGTACCTCTTGTGACGTTGGCGTGCTTCCTGCGGAAGTCCCACCTTTGGGGCGCCATCTTCAGATACTTTTTTCCGCCTGTGGGTCTGGATCGTCATCGAGAAGCTCCAGAGTTTTAAACGAAGGAAGAAGGAAAATACGCGAGTTTCATCGAAGGAGAATTTACAGAAGACTACAGAGAGAAAGGAATTACAGCCGGGACAGCGAAGGAGGAGATCTTCGAAATTCTTCGACGCCCATAGGAAAATGCGCATTCAGGGACTCTGAGCGCAATGGACAAGACACCATTTAAATTCTGCCCTAACTGCCACCACAAGTACGCGCAGAAGGACCAACATCCGGTCTGCAACCTTTGCCTGCCGATCGACCACGAGAGCAAGGACTGCAACGCCTGTTCCGCATTCACGCCGAAGACACTCCGGGTGAGAGAAAGATAGAGGAGAGCTAACTTCAACATGGAAGGCAAGGGTAAGGCCCCGTCGCTGTACGATCTGGGCCTCTCCACAGACGATGAGGACAACATCGCCGAAGGACCTGATGTCTTCACGGTCGCAGAGACCGATAAGAAAACGCCTGACGAGGTAAGAGACACGTCGAGTACGAAACCCCCGAAAGGGCCCCGAAAACCTGAAAGTGACTCTCGAAAAACAGAGTCAAAGTTTTCAAAAGGAACACCGGCGCCGAAAAATTCGATGACCGCGAGTGGATCCAAGGACAGAAGGCCCAGCGGATCCTTCGAGAAGGAATCCCAGGTGCCGAATGCCGCCGAAAGACAGAGTTCGTCGAAGCAGGCCCACGAGGTGGGGCGCTCGGCGACGAAAGACAAGGCCGCATCGACGCAAGCTCTGTCGAAGAGACCTGCGGTCGACGCCGAACTGGTCTCCGAAATGGAGAAGAAAAAGAGAAGGCTCGAGGCGGAGATGGAGAGCATCCTTCAGAGGAAGGAGTTCGCCGAAAAAATGAAGAAATTCAAGATCCCAACGATCCCGTCGATGGAGGTCGTCGAGGAACAGGAAGAATTCGACGCCAAGGAGCTGTTGAAGGATCCGGAAGAGGAGGAAGAAGGCCCCTGCTATGAGGGAGAAGATAAAGAAGAGGATCAGCAGTCGTTCTACGGCTCGGCGCCGTCGACAACTCGGGAGCTGGAATGGCAGGACATCGACACCGAAAACCCCGAGGAGCCCGTGGAGACTTATCCTTCGAAGCCTTCGCCGCCAGACGACATCTGGGCATACAACATGGTCGTCAAGAGCGCTGCAGCAACTTTTGGGGTGAAATTAGACGAGGAGAAGCCGAAAGCAGATTTCCTACTCAAGACTCTGCTCCCCATCCAGACGAGGAGCCAGTTCCTCCCCATGCTCCAAAGCGTGATGAACCAAGGGAAGGAGGCGTTTTAAGGACCCAGCAACATGCAGGTCCATCACGCCCAGAACGGAAAAGAAGTACTAGCACGCCACGCAGGATCCTCCTTACATCAAGGGATCGGTCACTGCCGACTCATCATTGCTTCCACGGCCAGGAGAAGAGCCAATGTGCCGGCGACCTCGGGACCACCTCCTGATAAGGAGAGCAGAAGGATGGACCTCACTGGAAGGAAGGTAGAAAGAAACGCCGCAATGCACTGGTGCATGGCAAACTCTAATGCGCTACTGAACAGGCACCAGTACCAGCATTGGGATGAGATGGGGGAACTAATCAAGCATCTCCCAGAAGAGTACCGACAAAGGACTTCCCATTAGTGGAGGAGGGGAAGAATATCGCCAACTCATGCATAAAGGCTGCATTGGATGTGGCTGAGACTTCGAGCAGACTAATGGCCATAGGGATCACTGAAAGGAGGCAGGCCTGGCTCAGAATTTCTGGATTCAAACAAGAGGTCCAGAACAACATACTGAACACCCCTTTCAACGGTGAAACACTGTTCGGGGCACCGGTGGACGAGAAGCTCTCCCAACTGAAGAAGGAAAATGAGACGGCAAGGTCCATGGGGGCCCTGCAATTCAGAGGGATGAGAAGAGGCACCCCAGCTCGGTGACCCTACGGAAGGGGAGGTAACCAGCAGGGAACGTCACACCAAGCATTCCAGCAAGGACAGCAGGGTGACAGTCACAGCCAACAAGGAGAGCAGAAGCAGAACTGGCAGTACCAGCCTCGAGGCCAGTCCTTTCGCGGGAGGGGAAACTGACGTGGCCAAAGAAGAAGAGGGGGAGATCAACCCTCATCTAAGTGACTTTGCACGCAAGGAGACGCTCACCCCCAGCGTACCCCGAGGGGTGTAGCGCAAAATAAACAGTGAGGGGGGTACACAAAAAAAGCGCCTACGAGCATATAACACCGGTAGGCGGAAGACTGGGGCTTTACCTTCAGTGGCAAAAAATAACCACAGACAAATGGATACTCAACGTCATACAGCACGGATACTGCATAGAGTTGGTGAAAAGGCCTCCAAACAGGAAACCAAAGGGAAGACAACGCTCTGGTCAAGAGCTTGCTCAACTCAGGGAAGAGGCGCAACAACTACTCCAAAAGGAGGCCATAGAACCAGTGCCATGCAGAGAAAGGAACAAGGGAGTGTACTCAAACTACTTCCTGGTCCCAAAGGTGGACGAAACACTAAGACCCATCCTGGATCTACGATTCCTAAACAAATTCATAAAGACGCAAAAATTCAAAATGAAATCGCTACAAGAAGTGCTACCTCAAATACAAGGCGGAGACTTCATGTCAACCGTGGATCTCAAAGATGCCTAACTGCACATCCCGATGAACAGGCGCCACAAAAACCTTTTAAGGTTGAACATCAACCAGGACCATTACCAATTCACAACCCTGGCATTCGGTCTAAAGTCCGCACCAAGGGTTTACACAAAATGCCTTGCAGCAGTAGCAGCGTACCTAAGGAGGGAAGGGATTCATGTGTATCCTTACCTAGACGACTGGCTAATCAAAGCAAGTACTCGCGACAAGTGCGAGGAGCACGCAGAGCGGGTGACAAGAACACTAACAAGCCTGGGGTTCTCGATACACTGGGGGAAGTCATCAATGGAACCAGAACAGGTGAAGATATTCCTGCGAGCGCAGATCAACTCCTTAGACAAAACGGTCATGCCCAGCGACAGGAGAACGGTAGCCCTGCTGAAGGAGACGCGTCTCTACCAGAAGGGGCGAGCTCTGACCGTGAGAACAGCGAGCAAGATCATGGGCATGATGGCGTCATGCATTCACCTAGTCCCCAATGTACAGCTTCACATGAGACCGTTCCAGAAATGGCTGCAACAACAATGGTCACAAGCGAACGGAAGTTGGGAGGATCTAGTGGTTGTTACGCACGCAGTGCAAGAGGAGATAGCATGGTGGAACAGGGAGAACATAATTATAGGAAAGCCCTTGACACCACCAAGCCCAACTGTGACAATTACCACAGATGCATCCCAGATAGGATGGGGAGCGCACATGAACAAGCTCAGAGTGAGGGGTCTGTGGACTCCAGCAGATGCGGTCAGACACATCAACTACCTGGAGTTGAAGACCGTACTGCTAGCCCTAAAGGCCTTCCAGAGGCAGCTATATGACCAAAAGGTGTTGATACAGACGGACTATACTACCAAAATGTTCTACATCAACAAGCATGGAGGAACACAATCGTTCCCCCCCCCCTTTCAACTCTGGCACAAGAGATTTGGAGATGGGCCATCCCACTCAAAATAGACCTGCTGGCGATACACCTACCAGGGAAAGACAATATGGAAGCCGATTGGCTCGGCAGGCAGACCTCTGCATCCCACGAGTGGGAGCTCAATGGACAGGAAACGCAAAGGCTATTCAAAAGGTGGGGTACACGACAATAGACCTGTTTGCAACACGCCTGAATGCAAAATGCCGAAACTTCGCATCCAGACAACCAGAAAAACAATCCCAGGGGAATGCCCTATGGATAGGTTGGTCAAGGACATTTGCATACGCTTTTCCACCAATACCACTGATACACCGGGTACTCAACAAGTGCAAGACCAGCAACATGACAATGATCCTGGTGGCACCACAGTGGGCAAGGCAGACATGGTACTCACAAATAGTGGAAATGGCACAGGGACCTCCACACAAATTCGCAAAAAGAAAGGACTTGCTCTCCATGCAGAACGGAGAGGTTCTACACCCAGAACCAGAGAGCCTCGGACTGGCAGCTTGGCTCCTGAAGACAGAGTTTGCACACCTTAAACTACCTCCAAGCACTATGCGAGTGCTGCGGGAGGCAAGGAGACCAACAACACGGAAATGTTATGGGGAAAAGTGGAAAAGGTTCACAATGTGATGCAGCAAAAATAAACTGCAAGATAAAATGACAAAGGAATCACTGGTGCTTAGATACCTCACACACCTTCTAAAGGCGAAACTTTGATCATCGTCGCTGAGGGTCCACCTAGCGGCGATCGTAGCTTACACACGAGGTGAGACAGGAGGAACCTTCTTTACGTCACGGGTAGTAAAGGGATTCCTGGAAGGGGCAAGAAGAATAGCGCCACCAAAGAGGATGCCGCCACCGGCATGGAACCTCAACATAGTCCTGACGGAACTTATGAAAGCGCCCTTTGAGCCCATTCACAAGGCCTCCCTCCAAATGCTAACAATGAAGACAGCCTTTCTGGTGGCAATAACCTCACTGCGCAGAGTAAGCGAGCTGCAAGCGCTAACGCTGCAAGACTCTTACATCCAGATACACAAGGACAGAGTCGTAATGAGAATGGACCCACACTTCATGCCAAAGGTGGTGTCAGCATTCCATTTAAATCAAACAATTAAAATACCAGGTTTCTTTCAGAACCCAGCAACAAGCGCAGAAAGGGCACTGCACACTCTAGACGCTAGAAGGGCGTTGATGCACTACATCGAGAGGACAAAAGAACACAGGAAAACCAAACAGTTTTTTGTGTCCTTCGCAACGAGCTTCCTGGGTAGACCAGTGACAAAAAGCACCATCGCACGATGGATTGCACTAACAATACAATTCTGCCACAAACAGGTGGGGCAAGAACTATCCGAGGGGCCACGGGCAAATACACCCATTCAAGACATATGCCTGGCGGCAACATGGGCTTCGGTGCACACGTTCACCAAGCACTACTGCGTGGATATACAGATGAACAAGGAAGCACAATTAGGACAGAAGGTTCTTCAACATATATTCGAGCAACGCTCATCTTCCACCCAGCCGCCACAGAGATAACAAACCGCTACAAAATCTACGCACAGCATAGTGAATCCAGAAAGATTCACGCTGCAAAACAAATAGTTTCTTAGCTGTCGGTGTAGTTTTGCAGCTTGAAGATCTTTCTGGATTCACTAGCGAACCCACCCACCTCCGCCAGGAAGATGAGGCAGGAGAAAAAAGGGTGGAAGGACAAAGACTGAAATAATAAGATAAAACTGAAAGGATATATAAGGAAGTTACTTAATGCCTAGGGTTAAAAAAAAATAAATAAAGAGAGAGAAAGGAAGGGAAAAAAGAACCCGAAGATGGCGCCCCAAAGGTGGGACTTCCGCAGGAAGCACGCCAACGTCACGAGAGGTACACCAAATGGTGGGACGTCGACGCCCACCTGGGCTACACAAAAAAAAAAAGAGACTACGAATTCGGACCCAACCACCAGATCGCAGAATAATGCACAGCATAGTGAATCCAGAAAGATCTTCAAGCTGCAAAACTACACCGACGGGTAAGAAACTATTTGTTACTTAACATCACAAGTTATAATTTCTTCATATAACTAGAACTACATATACTTTCTATGGTTTTGTGGGGGTAAGAAGTGAACCTAACTAGAACGTCCCTGTAACCTTTGCTTTTTTCAGTGTACGTCTGTTTTTTTAAAAATGTCAAGCAATATATAATTACCGTATGTTTATACACGGTAGAATGCCTGCCGCCTCTCCTATCTCCCCCCCCCCCCACCCGGCCCCCCCCCCCCCACCCACCCACACATGCACACAACCCAACACTGTGCATGGCGGGGTATGGGAACTAGAACTAGGAAATATGTGTTCGAGGCATATGAGCTGCAGATTACACACTTGTGCATAGATCGCCATCTGGTGTTGGACCCGGATGTTTGCAGTTTGTTTTTCCTCTTGGAAAGTCTTTGGAAGTCACGAGGTCGGTGACTCCTCCTTTGGATCGTATTGCGCATGGGCATCGGCTCCATCCTCGGATTGTTTTTTTCCGCCATCGGGCTCGGATGTGATCTTCGCGTTCCGGTTCCGAACAGCTTCCAGTTCGACGGTCGACGCGCAATCCTCACCCCAAACCGCGGTATTGTTTCGATCGCACTCTCCCCCACTCGACGCGCCTTCTCATCAGCACGGACCTTCAGTTCCAGTCGTCGACGGCGGCCTTCTGGCCTCTCCAAGCTTCGGTCCTGGCTAATGGAAAGGACTCCATTTAAAAAGTGCCTTCGATGTGGGTCCAAATTCCCCCACACCGATCTCCACAAGATATGCAATCTCTGCCTCTCCCCTGAACACGATGCTTGAGACTGTCTGGCGTGCAAGTCCTTCCGGTCCAAAAAGACTATTCGGGACCGAAGAGCCAGAAGAACTACGGCGCACTCCTCTATGACGATTCCGGACGACATCTTCGGAGAAGGCATCGATGCTCCAGAGCGGTACACCGAAGAGGGCCTCGTCAGCGCTTCCGAGGCCGATGACTCGAATGTGGAGGACATCACCCCGGCGCAGAGGGTCGTGAGTACCCGTGGGACGACTACAATATCCCTGATATCCCCAACGTCCCACAAGATGACCTTTACCCCTCCAGGCCATCTCCACCAGAGGACTCATTGGGGTTCCACCATCTTCTTCAAAGGGCGGCACACTATCACGGGGTAGACTTGCGTACCGACCCCGTGGAGGAAGATTTCCTCCTCGACACATTCAACACCACACATAGGTCTACCTCCATATTACCTATGCTTAAAGGAGTGGTGAAGCATGCGCCAGAAGTTTTTAAGGACCCAGTTAGCGCCAGGGTGTTTAACCCGCGCATAGAAAAGAAATACAAAGCTGCCCCCACAGATCCCTCCTACATCAGAGGGCCAGCGCCACTAGATTCCCTAGTGGTGTCCACCTTACAAAGAGTCAAAGCTACTGGATGCATCAGGAAAGCGCACTGCGTCACAAGCAGCCAATATGTGGCGTATCGCCTATACTCAAGCGCTATTGGCCAGATATGACAGGGCACATTATGACGAGTTAGAAAGCATAATGCACCACCTCCCTGAAAAATATAAAGCTAGGGCCAACTAACTAATTCAAGAGGGTAAGACTATCACTAACATCTCTATACGCTGTGCCTTAGATGCAACAGACACAGCTTCCAGGGCCATCAATACCAGCGTCCTCATCTGTCGCCATGCTTGGCTAAGAATAGCAGGGTTTAAACCGTAGGTACAAGCCTCCATCCTTAACCATCCCTTTGACCAGGAACATCTATTTGGCCCAAAGGTGGATGAGGCCCTAGAAAAAAATAAGAAGGATACGGATACGGCGAAGTCCATGGGAGCCTTACAGTCACGCCCTCCTAGACGCTCCTTTCGTCGCTCTTCCTTCCGAAGTACATGTAGAGGCTACTCCTCAGACACCGCGTCCACTTCGTACAAATCCCCCACTCAGTCCACCTTCATGAGGGGTTATCAAAGAGGCGGCTATAGGGGTAACAATAATAAAGGCAGAGGCAAAACAAACAACGTCCGCTCTGCCACAACGCCTACCCAACTCCCCCCCAGACCATTCCACTCCGGTCAGGGGCAGACTCCAACATTTCCTTCCCGTCTGGGCTACCATCACCTCAGACAAATGGGTAACACAAATAATTCAATCAGGCTACTGCCTAGAACTAATATCTACCCCCCCCAAACATTCCACCCAGACAGTGCCCAATGTCACAAGAACATTTAATACTCCTAAAGCAGGAGGTAATCTCCCTCCTACAAAAACAGGCAATAGAACCCAATCCTACCAACCAACAAAACATGGGAGTCTACTCCCTATATTTTCTCATACCAAAAAGGGACGAGACTCTGCGGCCCTTCCTAGATCTCCAGCCCCTAAACACGTACATACACTCCGACCATTTTCATATGGTAACGCTTAAGCAGGTACTTCCGCTCCTCTCCCAAAACGACTTTTTGACCACCATAGATCTAAAAGACGCGTATTTTCACATTCCGGTGCACAAAGCTCACCGCAAGTACCTCAGATTTGTAGTGGACTGACAACACTTCCAATTCAAGGTGCTCCTGTTCGGAGTCACAACAGCGCCACGGGTATTCACCAAGTGCCTAGCAGTGGTAGCAGCACATTTGCGAAGACAACACATCTACGTCTTCCCACACTTAGACGACTGGCTGATAAAAGCCGGGTCATACAGTCGGTGTGTTCAACACACATCTACCACCATTCAATTACTTCACAGTAAACCACCAGAAGTCCCATCTCCAACCATCCCACATAAAACAATACCTCGGTGCCACCATAGACACCTCAAGAGCACTAGCCTACCCCAATCCTGCCAGGATTGCAAGCATTCAAGCTCTACGCGCAAAATTCGCACTACAACACTCCCTTCCAGCTCGAGTGTTTATGCAACTAATAGGGATGATGGCCTCTTGCATTTTCATAGTGCCTCACGCAAGACTCCAGATGCGTCTTCTCCAAGAGTGATTAGCGCGCCAATGGAACCAGGCCCAGGGTCAATTAACAGATCTGGTGTTGGTAGACGGTCGCACCCATCGCTCTCTACAGTGGTGGAACACCACAAACCTCTCCAAAGGTCGACCGTTCCTGGACCCGGTTCCTCAAATAGTACTGACAACGGATGCATCGCTCTCCGGCTGAGGAGCTCATCTACTACATCTCACCACACAGGGCAAGTGGACACCTCAACAAAAGTTACTCCATATCAACCATCTGGAGTTACTAGTAATCTTCTTAGCCCTAAAATCTTTTCACACTCAAATTTCAGGCAAGGCAGTCCTAATACGAACAGACAACATGACAGCCATGTATTCTATTCAAAAACAAGGCGGCACACACTCTCCACAGCTCTCACCTAGCACAGAGCATATGGAGATGGGCAATACCCCAGAAAATCTTTCTCCTAGCCCAGCATGTCCCAGAAGTCCAAAACACAGTGGCAGATCTGCTCAGCAGGCAGACACAACAGATCCACGAGTGGGAGCTTCACCCGCAAGTTCTTCACCCGTACTTTCAAATGTGGGGGCATCCACAGATCGACCTCTTCGCCACCAACAAACGCCAAAAGCCCAAGCTTCGCCGCCAGATACCCACACCCATTGTCCAAAGGAAATGCGATATGGATGAACTGGTCAGGCAGATTTGCGTACGCTTTTCCGCCTCTCCCACTAATTCCACTAGTGGTGCGCAAACTACAACACTCCCTCACACTAATCCTAGTAGCTCCAACGTGGGCCAGACAACCGTGGTATATCACACTGCTGGAACTATCTGTAGTGCCGCACCAAAAACTACACCTCTCTCCACACCTCTTAACCCAGAACAATGGAGAGATCCAACACCCGGACCCAGCGCAGCTCAACCTTGCGATCTGGCTCCTAAAATCCTAGAATTCGGGTACCTAAATCTTCCCCCTGACTGTATGAACGTCATCAGAGAAGCTAGAAGACCTACCACTAGAGCGTGCTACGCCGCCAAGTGGAAACGCTTTGTTGTTTATTGCCATAACACCATCAATCCACTGGACGTGTCCATTCAACACATAATAGACTACTTACTCCACCTACAAAGGTGCAATCTAGCCTATACGTCCATTTGACGACACCTCGCAGCTATTGCAGCTTACCTACAAAACAGGCAAAATCTCTCACTCTTTAGAGTACCTGCCATTAAAACCTTCATGGAAGGCCTTAAAAGAATAATTCCCCCCAGAGTGCCACCCTCACCTGTGTGGAACTTAAATATCGTTCTCACAAGGCTAATGGGGTCTCCCTTCGAACCTCTGCATAAATGCGAACTACAATTCCTAACATGGAAAACCGCTTTTCCTGTAGCCATCACTTCCCTTAGTCAGTGAGATACAAGCACTTACCATTCAAGAACCCTTTCTCCAAATGCACCATAATAAGGTTGTTCTCCGTACCAACCCAAAATTCCTCCCTAAAGTCATTTCTCCCTTCCACCTAAACCAAATAGTAGAACTACCAGTATTTTTCTCGCAACCACAGACCGCTGTAGAAAGGGCTCTTCACACACTGGATGTCAAACAAGACTTACTCTACTACATTCAGAGAACACAACCTTTCCGTAAGACCAAACAACTGTTTGTTTCTTTCTCTCCACCACACAAAGGTAACCCCATCTCAAAATCGGGGATAGCTAGGTGGATTGTAAAATACATTCAAATCTGCTACCATAAAGCAAAGTGAACGCTATCCATTCCCCCGAAAGCCCATTCTACACGAAAAATAGGGGCTTCCATGGCATTCTTGGGGAACATCCCATTAGATGATATCTGCAAAGCAGCTACATGGTCAACACCGCACACTTTCACCAAACACTATTGTCTAGATGTGCAAACTAAGCAACAAGCTTGTGTGGGCCAGGCTGTACTCAAAACGTTATTTCAAACCACTGCAACAGATACGGTTGGTCGCCGCTAATGGTGGGTACTGCTATATAATCTATGCAAAAGTGTGTAATCTGCAGGTCATATGCCTCGAACGGAATATGCTACTTACCAGTATGCATCTGTTCTTGGCATGTAGAGCTGCAGATCTACAGACGCCCACCCGCCTCCCCGGCTACCATTATCTCTTCCAGTTTATCTTATTTAGATAGCACACACATGGGCATCTTCACTGTTACTACTACGCTCCATCTTTCCCTGCTGGCGAAAAACATTCTGAAGATGGAGCCGAAGCCCATGCGCAATACGATCCAAAGGAGGAGTCACCGACCTCGTGACTTCCAAAGACTTTCCAAGAGGAAAAACAAACTGCAAACATCCGGGCCCAACACCAGATGGCGATCTATGCACAAGTGTGTAGATCTGCAGTTCTACATGCCAAGAACAGATGCATACTGGTAAGTAGCATATTCCATATAAATGATATGCATGTACAACTACATGTACAACTAGTCGATGCAGTGTTTTGAAATATTGACAGTTATTAGGTTACAAATGATGTGGCATGGCTTCCATTAGTCTCCATATAACGTTTCAATTTGTTTTAGCACATAGTAGGCAAAAAAATTGTTTTAAATACTTCAGATTTCTTGTGTTTATATGATTACATACATTTGTGTTGAAAAATCTGTGTTTTCCTAAGTTGTGGGCTTAATTCAAACCTTTCTAAGTGTTGACTGCCTTGAATTAATAATATATTAATATATGAAACCAAAGCTGTTTAGACATTTGAAATGCTAATTCTACTTACTAATATTTGCAGGACTTTTTACAAGAAGGGAAACCAACTTCAGCAAGATGTGATGATATAGCAACGTTAAAGAGTAAGGGATGTAAAGAAGCAGAAATTGAAAATCCCAGAGGTAGCCAAAGAATGCGTGAAAATAAACCATTGACAAACCGCAGCAAAGACACTGCAGAAAAACTGAAGCCAGAGGACATCACTCAGATCCGACCTCAAAAGATGGAATTAAAGCTTCGATCAGGTATAGAGATCTTTTTGCATTTAAATTTATAAATGGTGCAAAATAATGACAGTATGTTTGCAGCTCCCCATCACTTCCAAACTCCTGGAAATATCCTGATACCTATGTTCTTCATCAAAGATAGGATGCTGCATCTTCAAATGAATCTGGATCTTCTCCAGATGAAGGAAGGTTGGCCGCTCTTTCACCTGATTGTATAGATTTCCATCACATGGCCTTCCATACTAGTGATGGAAGTTTGCCATCAGATACTCCATTAGGTAACAGTACTGCAGCAAAATATAGGTCAAAATACTGTAGCAAAATGCTTTCCATATGAGAGTCGAAGGTTCCACCCTACATGGACATCGGTAATGACCTTATATTTATACTGTTCAGACTGTATCTTTATTAGACATGCAGAAAAAACAGTATAGTAAGAAATCTTGAATTCTTCTTTTCGAAAGCAGTCAGATACTTTGTGTAAGGGCCAGCCCTTTGGATCTACCATCCCCAAATCTCTTCTGGTCAGGAGGTGGGTGGGCATTGCACTCTTGATTGCTGTCGATCACCACTTTCTGGCCACTTGAGTAAGTTATGCTCCACCAGTATTTGCTCATCTAAATGCCATCGTTTGGATCTGAAATCCTTTTCTCCTGCCTCTATGGAAATGTAACCCTGATTCATATGGTCATTCTGAGAATGATTGGGTAGCAATGGGACACCCCCTGTCTCACCTCTTTGACTGCTTATGACTGTACTGAAGTGGAAAATTATTTCAAAATCTCACAGATTTTGTATTCCTTACTTACAACTTCAAAAAGGACCGTGTCTCCTTTACTGTGCACTTCCCAAGTGGTGGTTTCCTTCGAATGACTGTTTATGGTCAATTCCATATGCCTGAGATTTACATCTTTGATGGACAATGGCCTGGGCTTCTTTGGAGAAACATTCTCAAGTAAGCACCTGTATGCTTTTTCACAGACTTCTCACTGATTTCAAGAGTGTGTCACTCAGACAGGCATTTAACTGCATTTTATGTACTCTAATCCCTTACTGGGCCACTTGTGTGCCTTTCTCTTAATCTTGCCCAAATCCTGATCAATGTGGTGTTTTGCTGGAAACCACTTTTGAATGTATCTGAGGCCAACCTCCGATCAACTTATTGCATATATGGTGTAGAATTTGGCTTCTTAATTTGAATGTTTTGGGTTTGAGCTTTCCACAAACATTACACTGAACGTTATTCCTGGTTCCTTGATCAAAAAAGTGGTTACAGATTTGAGGTTTGTTGGTCCAAGGGAACCCACGATTGAATACTAGTCTAAAGTTCAATGGAGTTCTTGCAAAAGCCTTGGACCATCAAAAATAAAGAACCTTGAAAAGATCAGATATTTTCCAAATTCTCTATGGAATCCGCTCTGACTTTGAAACCCACTGCCATAGCCATGTTGAGGAACTTCGGCTACCCCTTCCCAACAGCAGTCTCTGAAAATGTTCTTCACTTGTGCTTGAGACTGGAGTCCTAGTTGGATCGTGCTGCTACCGGGTGTTTAGTAGTGGGTCCAAATTGCAGACTTGTGGAGCACTAGTCTGTCAGAGGGTTTCATCAGAAACTAGTGTGGTCAAAGCCAACAGTGAATGGAGAATAATGAGCTGATCTTTCGTGGCCACCAGATCATAAAATCTGCTCAGCATGTTCAAGCAGAAAACTGCTATTCTAGTTAATTATCTAGTTTATTATCGCACACTATCTTAAGGTTAATGCTTCTGACTCGACCTTACCGCTTATTGGTAAGGCCCCAATATCGCACTGCTTGCATTTCATGTGATCTGCTGTGCTCTGTTGGTTCCTCAGCTTTAACCTTTTCGATATCCTGTTTCTGTAAAGCCGCTGTCTTCTGATTCATCGTGCTGTGCGCTTGTGTTTGTAGAATGACAGCCATCTGTGATCTCCTCCATATGGTCACGGTCACATTCTTACTAACCCATTTTGATTTCGAAATGATTATTCATTGATGTGTTCCATTTGTAGATACACACTATTTTTTTCTTTTTCAAAATTAAATGAGAAACCTGGTGACAACTACAGTTCGTGTGCATCTTGAACTCCAAGATCCTGTTAAGATTTGTTTTACATACCTAGTGGCTTTCCTTCATATGAACAGTTATTCAAATGGATCATTCTATCCATGACCACACATGCAGAAAACCTGAAAGGGAGATGTAATTGTACTTGTTTCATTGTGCTCTTTCTTAAAATGTAGTTCTCACCATTTCGTGTACGGGCATTTCTAACAGTCTGCTGAGAGAACGAAACTAATTAGATAATATTGGGAGTATTGTGGATAACATTCATCGTAGTCTCATGTCACTGCATTTATTTTCAACCAGTTCTAGTTTAAGCAAATAAAGTTTAATTCTTAGACTTATACTTTGGCCTTTTCTCGTTAAAAGAATGGCTCTGCAAGTCCCTCGGTGCAGTACGTAGATGGCTTTCAAGCAAGTGAGAAGTGGCCCATCTAACTTGGACCCTCTTATCAAGTATCTTGATATGTCTATTTTTTTTAAAAGAGTTTTTTATGTTCTATGCTTTAGGCAGTAAGTGTTGAGCTGAGCTCTCTTGAGATCCTTCCTTCTCCCATTATTATTTATCAGGGGCTATATGTGTGTTCTTGCTCGATTGCATTTCTCCATGTATATTGCTGTACATCTAGCTGTACACTAATCCATCAGACCTGCTTATGTTATTACCAGTTATAGATACCTTGTCATTAATTGAGGAGCAAAAGCAAGTGGCAAAAGATCCCACAAGAGTCAAGTTCAGCTTCTTCTCTATTCTGGGACTCATACCTTCCCCCATCTCAAGATCACATCATAGACAGACTGACTGGATTGTATGAATAATGTTCAAGGCAGGTCTCACTTTTATACCAAAGATTAAATTGCAGTAATCTGATGGCACTGATAAAATGTCTGGTTGTGGTAGACTTGCACCATTATATTGGGTTATTTTAGAGCCTACCATTAAAGCTATTAAAAGCTCTCATTAAGGTTTCCAAGTCGAGGATGATGCTGCCAATAAGTGCTTGCACTTGAATAACATGACCGTGTCAAATCAGCTCTCTAAACGCCAATTGGATTCTACCGGATCCCTGAATATAGTTTTTGACTGCATTATACCAATGCCTATGGGAACATTGGTACCTGCTAAAGCAAGTAACCAGTTACATCCCAGATGGGCAACTCTCCCATAGTCCAGAGTAGATTGGTTTGTCTCTAGGAAAGTATGTTCCCAAAGTCTGGAATGTTGTTGATTTGGGCTTGAGGTAGAGGTTTTAGGATATTTCCAAAAACATAAGTTTATTCTGTCATTCAACTGACAGGACAGTGACAGGAGAATGTTGGGATGGACCAAATGGTGTCCCTGTTATTGGTTTGTACTCCCAACTGTACTTGCTAAATTACTTTCTTTCTCCTGTGTATATGGGGACTAAAGTGCCCATGAAACAACACCTAACAAAATAAATGAATACCTTGCATTAGAAGAGTGAATTTTCTTTTTTTAATTTTTTTTATTGCATTTGCCAGATGTAATATTTCAGCAGTTCTGCCCGGTTCTGCCACTTTTGCAAGGTACTTCCCTGGATAAATCAAAAAAAAAAATCCCTGTAATGTATTCTGGGCAATGTATTTCCTTAATGTAAATGCGTTAAGGTAAATGGATTGCACTGTCCCTCAGTGTGCCTAAATGCATCCTTGTTAGGCTTTTTTTTCTCCTCCTGCGATACAACCCTTATCTGTTGCGCATGTAAGAAAGAAAAAGTAGCTTTCCCCTGTTGCAGAATTCACCAGCATATTTTGACTACCGCTACCATGCACGTTTTACCCAATTTTTAGATCTGTATTGATTTGACTGTTTGTCTTAAAAACACGTGCAATTAAGTAAGTGTGTGTGTGTGTGTGTGTGTGTGTGTGTATATCAAGTATCTTGAAATGTCTATTTTTAAAGGAGTTTTTTATGTTTATGTTCTATGCTTTAGGCATTAAGTGTTGTGCTATCTTGATAGATAGATAGATAGATAGATAGATAGATAGATAGATAGATAGATATAAATTCCCGAGGCCCACTGGAAGGCATAATTAGCCCTTTCAATATCGCAAGTACACACGAGCCAACTGGAGGGCAAAAATCATGGATTACAAATACAAGTACCAACATGCAACAGAAAAAGACTCTAATTAGAAAGGCACACCGGAGGCCTATAAAGGGAGGAGCATGCAGGGTCAAAGTGTTTGGACAGGTGAATAGTGTGACCGCGTATGCCCATGAAGAAGTGAGAGACTTCGAAACGCGTAGGCATGAGGATTTCAAGGTGGGAAAGAAATGACACACTCAGACAGCAAATTAAGGATTAACATCCATCTGATGTGCGAGTGAGTGCGTTCTCA
The DNA here is from genome assembly GCF_964204655.1 of Triturus cristatus. Taxonomy (NCBI): domain Eukaryota; kingdom Metazoa; phylum Chordata; class Amphibia; order Caudata; family Salamandridae; genus Triturus; species Triturus cristatus. Next base: position 450,242,182 of record NC_140593.1, on the reverse strand, counting down.
AGTACAGGAGGGACTTTGGAAATATATATATATATATATATATATATATATATATATATATATATATATATATATATATATATATATATATATACTTTTTTTTTTTTTTTAAAGGTGCATTGCTGTGGCCTATCCTTGAAAGTAAAGGAATTTCAGTATTTTTTTTCCTCTGTTTGATCTTTTTTTCTTTCTTTAACTAGGAGAACCACAGACATTTACTTTAAAATTCAAGAGAGCTGAAGACTACCCAATTGATCTGTATTACCTGATGGACTTGTCTTTTTCAATGAAGGATGATTTAGAGAACGTGAAAAGTCTTGGAACTGCTCTTATGAGTGAAATGAAGAAAATTACCTCAGATTTTAGAATTGGTGAGTGTTGATGCAGACAGTTTTAGTTGTTAGCAAATTGTTGTCTATGCTTCATACAGTCTAGGATTTGTAATGTTGCTCCTGTTTAATGTCGGTCTGTATATGATATTGCCACTATGTGGTAATACCGTGCACAGAGTCAAGGGATTCTCCAAAAGTGTACAGGGTTCTTCGATGTAAAACCCAAAGTGCTATATTATTGGTAGTGTGGTTGAGCAGCCTTAGGCCTAACACAGAGGAGTGTAAGACATTTATTGCACAACAGTGATCAATAATGGACACGCAACTCAAGAAGTAGATCCAGACCAATTGTAGAAAAATATACTTTGGTTGCACTTTAATTTAAGACAAATCTTCGTAATAAGGTAAGTACGTTTTAAATAAAAACATTTCACTTTGAAAAATGACACTTGTAATATTTTCAGGACAGTTAAATGTTATCCTATGGGGAAAACAGTTAGCGGTTAATCGGGTAAGTACATAACTTACAGTTCCAGTCTTCGGGAACAAAGGTAGTGTGGGCGAGCAGCCTTAGGCCTAACCCAGAGGAGTGTAAGACATTTGTTATGCACAACATTAACCAATAAGGGACACATGACTCAAAAAAGAGATCCACACCAATTTTATAAACCTAAGCTTTGTTTGACTTGTATTTTAAGACCAAGGTCTTTGCAATAAGGTAAGTAAGTAAATTTTTCAGAAAATAAAAGTACCGCTTTCAAAAGTAGACTGTGCAATTGTGAATAGTACAATATTATCCTATAGAGGAAAATAATAATGCAGTTATACTGGTAAGTACGCAACTTACGGTTCCAGTCTTCGGGACCAAAGGTCAGCAAGGGTCAAATGAGTACTAAAACTGCACCACCACCAGCGGCACAGGGGCGGCCAGGTGCATAGGTTAATCGGAATTCGGCCCATTGCGTTTCAATGGAGACCAGGGGTCCTTGGAGCCACACTGCTTGCAGTAAGTGTATTGGTTGCAGGGGCCAAGCTTTAGGTGTTGGGACCTTTTAGAAAAAAAGGGGGGAAACCCATAATAACCCTTTGGTATCTGGGTACTTAAACAAGTAGAAAGGAAAAACGAACACCTAGGGATTAATAATATAGCTACGTTACGGTGACGAGAAAAATCAATTATCTCCTCCCTTGAGTTATTCTATCCTCAAATGTAAACTATGTTATCTTTATTCTTAATAGTTCGAAACATTGTTTATTTATTACAATGTTTCGAACTATTAAGAATAAAGATAACATAGTTTACATTTGAGGATAGAATAACTCAAGGGAGGAGATAATTGATTTTTCTCGTCACCGTAACGTAGCTATATTATTAATCCCTAGGTGTTAGTTTTAGGTGTTGGGACCAGCACAAGGGGGGGGGCATAAGGCAGCACTAAACATAAACCACCAGCGGCACAGGGGCAGCTGGGTGCAGGGCGCAAACACCACGTTGAGAGCCAAATACAATCCTATGGAGTTTTCTTCTTTTTGGAAACAGGCTGCAGGTGTTGTACCGGAGGGTCCATGTAGAAGACCAGTGACAGCACAGGTGGGTTGGTGGGGTGTCACAGGGGCACCGCTGGTTGAGTTAAAAAAAAAAAAGTAACACAATAAAAACACAGCAGATGCAGCTGTGTCTTTAGACTTCGAAAAGCTCCTTAACTTGGCGGGGGGGGGTAGTTCTGGGAACCTTCAGATGCACTCTGCAGTCATCGTGGCGGGGGGGTTAGGAGAGGTCTGCCGGCGCTGGATTCGAAGTCCTTGTCGCAAGGGAGACTTCACTGGGCAGTTGAGCCACTCAGACTCTGGCTGTAGGCGTCGGATGCATAGTGGGCATGAGCCGCGGGTCCGCCTGGATCCGGAGTCTTTGTTGTTGTTTTCTTCTGGACAGGTCCGCTGTCCGCAGGAGATTGGCGTCTTTGTTGAAACCAGGGGTTTTAGAGGTCGCTGGCTGCAAGACAGGTCGCAGGTACGTCGAAGCTGGAGACAGGCCGGTAGGGCTGGGGCCAAGGCAGTCTTCTTCAGGTTTCTTCTGCAGGGATGTCTTCTGTTTTAGTAAGTCATTGCTGACCTAGTTTTCAAGTCTGGTTAAGCCACCTAAATACTACATTTAGGTGTGTTTTAAGGGAGTAGCAGGTGGGGCCAATGGGCACCTTACCGGGGGTGACTACACCCTCGGTTATGCCACCCTCCTGTGGCAGGGGGGGCATAGACCGAGCCCGGATTGGAGGGATCTCCCAATCCTCCAGTGGCAGCACTGAAACATGTTCTTCACCTTGCCTCCCCCACCTTATGGGTGGAGTTGGCAGCAGTGGGCAAATCTCCTATTTTCCTATGTTTTCCTTCCCAAAGTGGGGGGATAAACCAGGGGCTACAATCTGCTGCCAGCAGCAGAGACTAGGGGTCGCATTACAAAGGCGGCAGGCCTTTGAAGCTTCCTTCTTGAAGCACTGGCCCATCCTGGTGGAGGAGGTGTGACAACTCTGCTCAGGACGTGCATTTTTTTTATACCCAGAGATCCGGAGCTCTCTACCCAGGGGTCCAGAAACATGGTGGTGGCTGGCTGCCAACAGCCAGTCAGAGACCACACCAGGGTTGGTAAGTTTTCAGGGGGCTTTCTGGATACATGGTACAATAAATCCCACACTGGCATAAGTTTGGATTTATTGAAAGGAGTAGTTTGGTATCAAACACTCCTGTTTTCAATGTATTCCCCATTGTGCTGTGGAACTAGTTGTCAGGTTTCCAGCCCGTGCACTCTCTATGGTTTCACTGGCACTTACAATATTAAGGAATGGGCCCCAGTATTGTAAGGGCATATCTGCTCATTCAGATATTCCCTCACCTGTGGTGTAGTGCACCCTGCATTAGGGCTGATAGAGGGGTGACTTACCTATACCTTCAGGCAGTGCTGGCTGGCATGGCACATAGGCAGGGGGCCATGCCTACCATATTGTTTTCTCCTTCACAGGGGCATGCAAGGGCAGTGGCTTGGTCCCAGTGAGGGGGGGTCCCATGGGACCCTTTTCAGATCCCAGGCCGTAGGTACCCACGGTACCTTTTCTAAGGACTTACAGAGGGTAGAAGTACCAACTGGGAATTTGTTTTTAGGGAAGAAGCACTGGCATATGGGACCTGGTTGGCAGGGACACTGTGCTCTACAATCGAAATCACATCAAAACAAGGCAATAAGTTGGCACTAACAACGCAAAACAAGACATTTTCTCACAATTAAATTATGCAGAATGCTCTCTTAACCTTTCTGAGATATGAAATGTAGGCTAGAACCACTAGTCCAATAAATTAGAAATGTGGCTAGACTGTACTTGGTGAACACATTCAACGATCAAGTGAAAAGCTTAGGGGCTTCTTGTACTCCTTGAGGGAGTATGTAGTGACAACACAATATTGCCTCCTGAATTGATTTACTGAATGCACAGTTCTGAATTAATTCAGAAAATATAAAACCTAGATTTCCTTCACAGCAGGCCAAACTCCATTCAATAAACCTAGTATTGAACAAGCATTGGCATAGCCAATAGGTCACGCTTTTTGGGACCTTATAAATATTTAGTTATGCAGCACAATATCCTTGGTGCAACAACATTAACTGTTGCATGGTTAAACACTTATAAGGCCCCAAAGGCGAGACCTATTGGCTATGCCAATGCTTGTTTTTTTATTATTTAAAGAAGGACCAGCAGTGCTATCAGGCTCCGACTGCTACTTGGAGGTAGAGAGAGAGAGGTGTGTAGAGGGGGAGAGAGGTGTGTAGAGGGGGGGGGGGGAGAGAGGTGTGTAGAGGGGGGGGGGGGAGAGAGGTGTGTAGAGGGGGGGAGAGAGGTGTGTAGAGGGGGGGGAGAGAGGTGTGTAGAGGGGGGGAGAGAGGTGTGTAGAGGGGGGAGGAGGTGTGTAGAGGGG